>NC_136070.1:1109907567-1114707567 GCF_964261635.1 Lissotriton helveticus | reverse complement strand
CGAGGGTCTTACCTTGGAATCTGAAAGCAAAGATTTCATAACTGTCTGGATGTAAGGGAACAGTAAAGAATGCATTGCAAAGGTCAATGACTGTATACCATTCAGCATCATGTGGAATCTGGAATAGAATTTCTGCTGGATTTGGAACCACAGGACAACATGGAACGACAATTTGATTAACCTTTCTCAAATCTTGTACTATTCTAAATGTTCCGTTAGACTTTTTAACTCCCATAATTGGTGAATTACAAGGACTACTCTCCATTTCTTTTAATACACCTTGCTTGATTAATTTTTCAATTATTGGTGTAATACCTTCAATTGTTTCTGTTTTCATTTTATATTGTGGAATGTTTGGAAATTCTATTCCCTGTTTCAATGTAATTTTTACTGGATCTACGTTTTTCATCAGACCCATCTCATTTCCAGTAAAATCCCATATTTCAGATTTCACTGTTTCCTTGAGTTCTTCAGGTAAATCCTTTTCTTCAAATGCAGGAAACAATTTTGTTTCTTCTGCTTCCATCATCATCATTGTCATTCTGTATAAACCATCTTCCTCCATTGTTTGTAACTCAACTCCATCAGGAGAACAATATATTCTACAATTCATTTTACATAGGATGTCTCTGCCCAATAGATTCACTGGACTACTATTACAAACCACAAATCTGTGTTTGTCTCTGTAATTTCCAATTTCAACTGGTACTGGATCAGTTAAATCAGTTTTAATTTGCTGATTACTTACTCCGACAACTTGGATGGTATCCCCAGAGAGAGGTAGGTTTTCAATTTCCACTGATCTAACAGTAGAACGGGTAGCACCAGTGTCCACTAGAAAAGTGATGTCTACATCATTAACTTTCCCGTTTACAAAAGGACCAGACTGGTCAACCTCAAGAGTGGCTCCAACAACACACTCTTCCTCCTCTCTCGGGCACCGTCAGCAATAATCATCAGAATCGCTGTCTTGACTTTCTGTTAATAAAAACTGTTGTGTAGCATTTTGCATTTGAACTCTTTGCTGCTTTTGCTGTTTTTGTGGTTTTATTACCTGTTCACTTCCCTGAAATCCCACGTTTGGATTATATTTTTGGACTCCCCCACAATTCGGAAAAGGTGGTTGTGGCAATTGGTCTTGACGATTATTCACCTGTTGCTGTTGTTGTTGCTGTAACTGTCGCTGAATATTTAATTCGTTTAACCCCTGTTGCATCTGTAGCTGTCGCTGCAGGTCAACACCATTCTGCATCTGTGGATTCAATAAGGGATTCTTTAAGTTTTTAGGAGGATGAGGACACTCGTCTCTCCAATGTCCAATTTCGCCACAATTAAAACAAGGTAATCTTTGTTTCAACTCCTCAATTTTTGGGCTAAATTTCTTTGGGAAATTATTACTTTTAAACTTTCCTTGTATCTGGTTTGTATTTCCAGTTTGAACAAAATTAGTGTTCTTATTACCCATGCTGGCAATCTGTTGCTCAGCCACTTTTACCTGAGCCCACATGGCTTTCTCCTTGAGCTTCTTCTGTTTTACTTCTATTTCATCGCTGCAATATTTAGCCTTTCTTAGAATATCATCTACAGATAGTGATTGCCATCCGACAATGCTATTTCTGATCATTTCTCCAATTTCAGGTTTTAGTCCATAAACAAATCTATAGACAAAATGGCTCATGTCTTTTTCGTCTAGTTTTTCATAACCACTGTATTGTTTAAAGATTAACAGTAGTCTTTCATAAAAAGAATGAACTGATTCTTTAGTTTCCTGTTCTGTCCTTTCTATTTTAACCCAATCGACTTCTTTGGGTGGAATTTTGTTCTTCATCCAAACAATCACTTTTTCATAAAAATCCATTACAAGTGGATTTGGAGCACCTGTTTCTTTGATTCGCTCAGGTTCTGTTTTTGGCCAACTAATCGATATCTTGCATTCTGTCCAAAGATCTGATGGAACAACAATATCAAAAAATCCATCTAAATCAATCCACAGAACTTTTGACACTTTGATAAATCTATCGACTTGTCTGTACCACTCAACTGGTTTTTCCCTCAATTTCGGAAAGTCATTTGTAAATAACAGAATGTCCTGTCTCGACCAAGGGACATGAACATATCCTCCACCTGCAATTTCTCTCATTGGAAATTGTTTTGACAATTTTTCCAATCTTTCATCTTCCTTCTTTTTCGTCCATTTTACTCTCCATTTATTCAGTTCTCCTAGCTTTTTGATATAGACAATCAAATCTTTTATATGTACTATTCTTCCCATTGAGTTCAAACTCTCAATGTCACTTTCTGAAAAGTCTAATCTGTAATGTTTCGCAAAATTCTTTTGTTTGCTCACATCAATTTCAAGTTCTGCTGCTAGATCCTCTAGTTGATCATATTTATTTTTTGTTTTCCATTGTATGCTTTTGCAAATGAACAGTAGTTCATCATCTCGATAGTAATTTAAACTATCTGGACCGATTGTTCCAATTATTAATTCTTCGATATTCGCTTTTAATTTGGCCACATCAAGTTTTGGTGTGGTTACCCTGACTTCAGGACTCCCTATATCTGATATAGCACCCATTGGTGTTTTTGGAGATAAGTCCTCATTAAAGGTTAAATCAGGCATTCTCGATTTAGAAGAGTTTATTTCAGATAAGTCTGAATAAAATTTTTCAGCAGCCTTTTGAATTTCTGTATTTAAAGGAATAGTTAATCCTGTTTTGTTTGTTTCCTTTTGGTCAAATACAGGCTGAACAGGACCAATCGTTACTGGAACTGTCACAGCTTCCATGCCTTTTGTCATTCTTTTTATTAATTCTTCTTTAGATCTTAAATATTCATTATAATCAGCATCTTCAACATTTCTTGCCTCTCTTGTATAATCTTTTGGAGCTTCTCTTGCCCTTGGAGCCATTGTAAAATGTCTACCTTCATTTCGAACATTATCAAATTCTGGTCTTCTAGGAGTTTCAATGATTTCACAATTATTTGGATAAAGTTTAGGAGCTTCATTAATTGGAGGTGCACTCGGTGAAGTTTCAGTAGAAACCACCGGAGTAGACCATGATCTAGGAGGTCTCAAAGGCTGATTCTTTCTAGCAGTTGTATATATTTCTTCCATAACTGCATCCTCAGATTCACTTTCCATAGATTTCCCTGTAGGAGTTCCCATTACCATTTCCTGAATTAAATATAATCCTTCACTCATGTTTCCCTGTCTCCACATTCGTAATCTATCTTCATGAGTTTCTCTTCTCCAAGGTGGATTTTTAGAAGGTCTTTTAATTCCACTAGCTTCTCTTTGTAACTGATACATCTCGTCTTCCCACTCAACTAAAGCTTCAAATTGAGTTGGTCTCTGTTTCGGAACAAGAGCGTTCATTTTCTCTCGTAAATTTCTCAAGACTTTTACATTAAATGAACCATCATCAGGCCAAGTTAAAACACCGTCGTTCTTAGTATTGCGTTTCTAACTATCGAACCATAAGACAGTATGATATCCATATTCACCTTCCATATACGCTGCAGGTGTTTTATACTTATGAAGTAGTTTACCACCTCGCTTTTCGATTTTTTTATCAGGTGAAAATAAATTCTTAAACTTCTGAAATAATGTTGGCTTTTTCTCAACATGTTTAAAATGATAACTCATTTTTAAGAGTTAAATCTAATTCACAAAATCGTTCGTAAAATATTTCCGGGATGTTCCGCAAAACAACCAATCCGTGCGCGAAACACACCAACAAGCCAATGACAGTTGAGCTACGTCGCTTTTCTGCTCAACCAATAAAATTGGAGTTTTTCTGAAGGACCAATCAGCTCACAGGTCGTCATAGACTCAAGAGCCAATCAGAATATAGATTGTGACGTAGGTCACCCAATCCCAGCGCGGCTCTGTGACGTACACAGCAGCTGCGGTTTCTCGTTTCTCACTCCTGGCGCTTACCCCTCCTTCACAAAATCTTTTCACAGCGCCATTTTAAGAACACTTTTCAGTGTAAATTAATTCTTAACAATGACTATAAGGACAACATCTGTTCGTTTCACTATTTAGGATAGTTTACATACATTCAAGTATCCACACTTCGGAATAGACGGCGCTATTCACACTAAGGATAATATCCAATTGTCAGTAGAGTAACCCTTACCCCACCCTTCTAACACGTATAATTATGAACTCGCTTTGCTCTGAACGCACCGCGAAGTGACAGTTCTAAGAGTTCCACTTGAACATAAAATACAAATCAAACTCGCACTTTCACACTGAAAATTCCCTAATTTCAAACACACATGAAATCCGTACAGGACTCTCACCTGTTTATAGAGATCATGCACCGTTAGTAAAATAACGACGTTATCCGTACAGGGCTCTCACCTGTTTATAGATATGAAACATGTACCCGTACAGGACTCTAACCTGTTTATAGATAATCATGCACCGACGCTAATTTACCCTTCACTCAAGCTCGGATATAACTAATACTCTCATCACAGTGAGTTTTATGGAAGGCGCTTTGTCCCTATTCTCATGCTGCTTTAATTTCTTAGAAAACCCTCACTATACAAGATTCACACCTAGCCCTAAAACTGTGTTGCTCGGCGACAACACTATGGTACACGGCGATACCTCTTGTGATACTCGGCGATATCACTACAAACAGAACAGATGGCTTGCGTGACTAATTTCTCACCACACAATCTATACCGGTATAGCTTACAGATAGCACGAAAAACGAACTCAACATGTGTTAAAACATCGATCCTATTTCCATACCATAACACTTTAGTAATCCTTAGCAACCAACATATTACCTTGGTTACCCTTAGCAACCATCAATTTCTGCTACCAGAGAATTGATCCAGCGGCCTATAGAAAATATATCATAAACAACGCTACCCAACTTCATAACCTATAAACAAAATTCTATACTAAATTAAGGACCCATTTATAAACCTGACATATTTTGGGCCTACTGAATCAGGTGGTCAGATTAAATCTATATACACATTATCTACAAACTATATACTATTTTATACATCTGCGGAAAGAATATTGTCATTAGAATAAAACCTAACTATTTAAATGACCACCATTGGCGACGTGATCTAGCTAATAGTAACCTACACTCCTGAATAATCAAGACCAGCTTGTTTGTCAAAAGTAAGATTTTATTTACTAAATTATGGTATATAAGTTGATAGTTTTATAAATGAATTTTATTAGCAATAAAGCAAGCATGATTGTAAAGAAACGTGAGAAAAATACAATTTAAGCAAGTGAATCAAAATTAAAGTGAATATTTAAAGTTTAGCATTTCTAAAACCTAAGTTCCTAACTAAACTAAATAGATAGAAATTAAAGTAAAGTTCTTTGAGGATTCTTACGTGCTCCACGCAATGTCCGACAGCACTTCACCCTCATCGGAAAGTCAGAAAGCAGCAGCCAGCCCATCCCTAGGGGCATGACTTTTTATACCTTTCTACGCTAACTAAACTACGCAAAGGAAAGTTTTCAGAAATCTTCGACGTCCCATTGGCTGAGAGTGACAAGTGACATGTCACCCACATTTCAAAAGTTCCATTAGGTCACTTTTCTTAAGGACCATTGTCTTTTCTGTATGCAACCAGGAGCTTCCTAAGTTTGCAACAAATGTCTCATTGCTTCCAATTGACTTCCGCGGATGCCAAGTTAAGGACTGACAAAATGTTCTTTTTCGACCTTGGCCATGTCCGACAGAATGATGATAGCACGTCAGTTTTTGCTTTGTGAACGCAGCTTTTGACGAACATATTATTTCAGAATGGGCGTCTCGTGACTTTTGCAGAAGTAAAATTCAACTTTTTGTAGCTCGAGCAGACTAGGCCCAAAAGCAGGCAACTTATGCTTTCTAGTATAAAACAAACACAAGAAAAGTATTAATGTAAGAAATAATGTAGATTCTGTATCCACCCCAAGATTTACTAATTAATTAACCCACCCGATTAATCAAATGTTACCTAGCCAATGCAAACAAATAAAGCAGCGTTTATATCTACCAGTCTTCAATAATCCATGAGACTTATATGCACCTAGAATAGTAGAAATGACATCACACAGACAAGGAAAAGCAAAACAAGCACATGCTTCTTTTATGTTTGCAGCAGTTAGTAATGACAAAAACGAAAACAATAAATTATTTTATTATTTTGCACGAACAAAAAGATGCAACAATTATGCACGTTTATGAGCACACATGTTAGTCCCCCCATGTGTAAAGTTTAATCTAAGTTGTATTAGCACGACATATCACAAATCATTAATATTATTATTCATGTTATGGAAATGTGACTTCACGAGTTTAAACAAAATTTTGTTTTCTATCTCGCTCCATCAGATCCCACTGAGAGAACTACTGATAACGGCAGGGGACATGAACCAGGCGATGGACAATGCCACAGATAGGCACCCGCACAGGCCTAGCCACGCCACACAAGAACAGAACACACTCAAAAACCTATGCACCAAGCTTGCATTATCAGACCCATGGAGACTACAGCACCCAGTGCCAGAGAATACACATTCTACTCAACACCACACAACTCGTACAGCAGAATAGACTATATCCTCATGTCAAGTACACACACACACATGACTGACAAAACGGAGATAGGGCCAATAAGAGTCTCAGACCACGCCCACATCTCCCTCTCCATAAGCGGGAAACACAATGACTTACCAAGCAGGGGATGGCGTCTCAACAGCGACATACTAGAAAACCCCGCCAACGCAACCAAAATAGAAGAGGCAATCAAAGAATATCTCCAATTTAATGACACAAACGACACAGAGGAAGGGACACTGTGGGATGCACTCAAAGCCACAATAAGGGGGAAACTCGTAAGCATTAAGGCAAGAATGAACAAAAAGAGGAACAAAAATATTAGGGAACTGGAAGAACAGATAAAGGAACTAGAAAACAACCACATTACAAACATACAAGACAGGAATACACTTACAGCACTAACGAAGAAAAAGTACGAACTCAACAGATTATTAAGCGAAAGAGCCACAACATGGATAAACAAATACAAATCCATAAACTTATGCTCAGCCAACAAAGCAGGTAGGGCACTCGCAGGTTACCTAAAAGCCAAACAAAGGCAGCACTCAGTTGCAGCAATCACCGACACAGACAACATAACGCACACAGTGAACAAACAAATCCTCGAAACCTTCAGGAGGTTCTACAAAGACCTAAAACCGCAGACACAGCACTGGAGGCGGACGGGGGGGCGAGCCTTCTCGAGAAACTTGACCTACCCAAACTAAGCAGCGAGCAATGTGAGGCGCTAGACCAAAACATAACAAAAGCAGAGGTAGTGATGGCCATAGACGCACTAAAACCCAACAAAGCCCCAGGGCCGGACGGATTCACAGTGACCTTTTACAAAAAGTTCCAACCGCTGTTTAAGGACATACTAGTTAGAGTCTTCCAGACATGTGCAGAGAAGGGGAGAATCACAGATTCAATGGCGGAGGCAAACATTATTGTCATCCCCAAAGAAGGGAAGGACCCCCAATTCCCAGAAAACTACAGGCCAATCTCCTTAATAAACGTTGACTGCAAAATCTACGTGAAAGTAATGGCAGCAAGAATAAATACATACCTACCCGCCCTCATACACAAAACACAAGTGGGATACCTGAAAAACAGACTCTCACAGGACAACACGAGACTGCTCTGCCACCTAATAAATCGCACGGCAAACAGCACAGAGAAGGCTGTAATGATCGCACTAGACGCAGAAAAAGCCTCTGACAGAGTCTCGTGGCCTTTCCTAGACCAATGTATGCGCAAATTCGGATTTGGAGAAAGATGCAGAGGAATGATTATGTCCCTGTACAAAAACCCCCGGGCTCGAGTGGTGGTTAACTCAGCAACATCAGAAACACTCACCCTAAGTAGGGGGACGAGACAAGGCTGCCCCCTGTCACCAGGGTTATTCCTGCTGGCACTAGAGCCTCTTCTCCACATGATCAGAACAAACACGCAGATCACGGGTGTGCAAGTAGAAGGTCAAGCCTTCAAACTGGCGGCCTACGCGGACGATATCCTGATCACCACAAGCAACCCACAAGAGTCAATAGAGGCACTTGTACAAACAATAGAGGAATATGCACATGTCTCAGGGTATAAACTCAACACGGAGAAATCTGAATGCAAACCAATGAACTGCCATACCACTAGAGCAGTCCTAGGCACGTCAGGCCTGGAGTGGCAAACAAAACCCCTAAAATATCTAGGACTTCTCTTTGGGAAAGACCTCAGATCAACATTAGAGCACAATGAGGAGGCAATGCTGAAAAAGATCAAGATGAAGCTAGACACATGGGGACCCAAATTCGTTAGCTGGTGGGGCAGAATAGAGACAATCAAGATGATGATCACCCCTATGCTAAATTACTTGCTGTCCATGCTGCCACTAACTCTAACCACAGACTTCCATAAACAAATTGACAAAGCCATTAACATGTTCCTATGGGGAGGGAAAAAACCAAGAATAAGCCTAGCAAAGCTCAGGCTAAAAAAAGAGCAAGGGGGACTGAACCTCACAAACTACAAGGCCTTCCAAACGGCATGCCTAGCCAAGCAGGGGCTACACTGGGTTGCACCAATACCAGAATACATGCCGGTATGGCTGGACCTGGAAAGGGACATTCTAGGAGGAGCAGACCCGATCATGGCCCTCATGGCAAACAGACACCCAGAAGCCAAAAACGCAATACTACGAAACACAAAAATAGCACTACTGAGATTAGACAAAGAACTAGAAGTAAGCATCAGAGGCACCAAATGGGAATCAATATGGTACAACACCAAAATCACGTACAAAGGTAAAACGCTAGATAGCAGAGAATGGCTCAGCAGAGGAATCACAATGCCGGCTCAACTAGAGGTAGGGAACAATCCACTCACCTACAAGACACTCCAAAGTACAACCAGCCTACCAGACAGGGAATTCTACGAGTTCCTAAGAATCAAAGCAGCCATCACCAAAGCAAACCTCTCCAAACACACACCAACCATCATACAGTACGCACAGAACCTAAACAAGACAGGCCACCAAACAGCGCAGATCTACAAAATAATCACACCACGCACCACTACTCTTAACAACAAAACAATAGCCTTCTGGGAAGAGACCACCCAGAGACCGCTAAATGAAGAGGAGAAGGCCAGACTATGGACATCGGCGTCCAAAAACAAGATTACACCACAATTAGCACAAACAAAATACTGGATACTACACAGACTGCATTGGACACCTGCGAAACTAGAAAGAGTAGGGGCGAGCGACAGCAGCGTCTGCTGGAACCGCCATAAAGCAAGGGGGGACCTAGCCCACATGATATACGAATGCCCCAAAGTCAAAGCGTTCTGGAATAAAGTATACAACCTATTAGACACAATCACGGGATGCCAGATACAACGAGGGCTAGCAGGGATAGTCACCGGATTCCTAGAGCCACAGCTCCAATCCAAAGAAATACGGGACTTAGTCGACGTGCTCCTGGCGGCTGCTGTAAAAACCATTCTGGGGTACTGGAAGACTACCAGCAAAGCCACCTTCAAACGCTGGTTTAACTGGGTAACTTTCCTTCGAGGGGCAGACAACATTACCGCCAAACATAAGGCAGCAAACCACACAGCCAAAGAGGACATGTGGGAAGCCCTAGACGAGTATCTGAAGCAATAAACCCCCCCCCCCTTCTTCTTCTCTTCTCCGTTTTCTTCTCTCTTTTCTCTCTCTCTTCGGTACCACTGGGCCAAGTATACATTGTAAGAGCAGCCCAGGACAGACAACTGTATACATTTTATATGCGAAAACTGATTCAATAAAAACATTTGAAATAAAAAAAATATATATATATCCCTCTTCTTCAGGCTTCACTTATCACAAAGCTATAAAAGGACAGGTTCCACCTGGCCCCACTTCAGTTAGTGAAGTTCACTGACACACCAAAACTGCCCAGCTTGGGTTAAGCTTTGTAAATCTCCCGCCAAGACATCCTGCCAGGTCCTGGTTGTTATCTTTGTTCTGAGACCAGTATTTACCACATCCTCAAAGTTGTACCGGCAGGCAACACAATGATAATTAGTCTCTATGGGTTCCAGGTAGTGAGACTATTATTGCAATGTATTGTATATCTCTACTTAGATCCTCCCAAATCACATCCCTAAGAAATCTTCCTTCCTATTCACATATTTATTACTCAATAATTTATTATCATTAAAGGGTCACCTGTAAAAAGAGCTACTGCACCAGTCTGACATGCTTCATGAAGAATAACCCAGCAACCATGTGATTAAGCTCCATTTTCTACAGCCACCTATGTAGCCCATCCCTAACTCTGCATAGTGCTTCATTGCAATGGAGCTAGGTTCCCAGTTTATAAGTAGATACAAATATACACATATAAAGTTCAACAACTAAACATGAAGTGAAAACATAGGCTATCGAAACGCATGGCACAACAGTAAAATGCTACCACGATGACCCCAGTTTAGATAACTGACGCTGCTTGAAATAACACTCACTTGTACGCTTTAGACAGGTATTTAGCCTGGAGAGCAGGGTCCTGAAATAGTTTATGTTTAATTGTTACCCAGATTGTACTTTTACCCAGACTGTACTTATATGCTACAATATTATGATAAATAATGGATCCTGGCCCTGTGTTGCACACATTTAGCCAACTATGAAGATGAAAATGAACAATTGTTTATACAGAACCAAGAGTTGCATATAGAAAATTGTCTATGGAGAATTGAGATTTGCATATAGAGATTGCCTGTAAAGATCAGAGTTCAGAATAAAGCAGTGTTAGGTTAGTGTATCAAAAAATGGTATCACAGCACCAAACTGGAAATACATGGGGTTGTGGCTTAGTGGGCCACGATGGCTGACTCACTTTACTGGGACTCCTGGAGAGGACCTTACAATCCACATGAGATGGCATGCACCCTAAACATCAGCCTCTCTGACACATGCTGACAACAGGGGAGGTACACGTTGAGCCTGTAGGAGGCTGCAACACCATGGTTGGCCTGGAGGAGGTGATCAGTGAGTTGGTGAAGGCAGGCCACAGGCTGATGGGAGTACCTCACATTGTGGCCTAAGGATGCGGCCTGTGCACTGCCCCTTCAGACGCTCCCTTAATGCACCCTGAATGTGGCAAAGCCCTTTGGATCCATCTGGAACCTTGCTGTATGGCCCATAGACAGGGGCTCAGACTGCGGCGGGAGTGGGGAAAGGTGTGTAGACTGAGAGGGGCTGGTTAGGCCAATGGGGCTGCAAGCTCTATAGCAGAAGCCTCCTCCCTCCCCCACCCCACTGGAAATATTGTGTACTTTCCCCCTGCACCTGCCGGTGACGTGTCTGCGGACACCAGAACTCCTGCGACTGATGGTCACCCCCTCCCCTTGCAGCGGCCTAAAGATGAACAGGCTATGAGGGAGCTAACTTCCTTGTGGGATGCTGTGCTCTGCACTCTACTGAGTTGTGCGACAGAGCCCACACTGCATCCGGAGGCGCCCCACTGGACAATGCAGCATGCTGCCCTCCTCTGGCCCCACCAACTCAGTTGCTCTCTGGGGCTTTACACTCGGGGTTGGGGGACTTATTCTGCCAGTACCTGGGAGCACCCCCGGACCTCACGAGCCCTCCTCTGACCCCTAGCTCACTGTGGTGCATGGATCCTCTGCAATGGAGCACCTCTGATCAGCTGCCTCCTTCCCACACTGGAGACCATAGGGCTGCGGAGACAGGGAGGGACACTCCTGTCAGCATGCCAGTGGCTCAGCTGCCTGCTCAGGACAAGCTAGATACAGTGCTGGAGGCAATCGAGAGGTCACATGTCTCCATAGAAAACAAGATCGTTCTCCATGACAAACACAGGAAACTGGCAGGCAGAATGTCCCGTATTGAGCGCAAGTTTGCTGACCTTCACCGGTGTTGACATCCACTCATAAGAGTTTGCAATTGTTTCAGGACTGTGCTAAGCTACTGGAGGCCAGAGCGGATCATGCAGAAGGACATTCATGTAGGACTAAGAGCAACTTGCGTTTTGTGAGGGCCTTCCTGAACCTTTGGAGGCGCAACTTACTACATGTTAGCGGTGCAGCGCCAGAGGGCTACATTACAAAATGTCAAACGTAAACTACAAGAAGTCAACCTACAGTTCTCTTTGCTAGTCCCTGCACTCCTACGGGTGGCTCTCAATGGCAAATCCTACTTCTTCACTGAACCAATGTTAGCCTGGGATTGGGCGGAGATATGCCACTGTTGTTGCTGCTCCCTTGCCGCCTACCTCGCACTTGGCTACTGTATCCCGGGAGCGCCTGCATGTGCACAACTCTCATAGTGCCAATATCGGCCCAGCCCCAGACCTTTCTTCATACAACACACCACTCCACCAATAACCGACACAACACAAGTTTGATGGAGAAAGTTGTTGCAGTTTTATTAGCATATACATTATGCTCATGTTGGATTATATTACGGGTCGATCCAGAGGAGGCTGCCTCTCGCGACCCGCCCACCTGATGAGCCATAACCCCCCAGGGTGTTAACAGCGGGGGGATTTGTCAGTTTCGGGGGAAGGTCTAACCCCTCCCCTCGGCGGACCTCTATTCCGCCCCTTGCTCACGCCCCCCCCGGGGGGCGGAGCGTTGTGGCAACCCCCGGTTGCTCAGGTCTACAACCGCCCGAAGGACTAACGGGGCGCCGTCGGTCCTCCAGGATCCATCACAGCGTGGATCTCCCTGGGGGATAATTCTGCTCTCGCACCCACCGGTGCTCCTGTAGAGGGTACCCCTCTGTACCTTTCTGCATTGGATCGCCCTGTAACTCCGCCTGCAACACAAAGACAGTAATATTAATAGCAAACCCCCCCCCCCCACTTACTGCCCGAAAGCAGGGTAAGCGGATGGGAGGGAAAAGGCAATGGGCAGTCACCCGCTCAGGGTCCAGGCCGGGGAGGGCAAGGTCAGCGCGAGCAGTGGCCAACGAACAAAGAGGGCGCTTGACCCTCGCCCCCTGGGCTATATAGTCACCCCTCCCCCCCCAAGACACAGGAAGTGACATCACGGGGGGACCACCGATCCCCCCAACCACTAGAACGCTCAGGGTCTGTGCCATCCTATGGCCCTAAGGGTGGCCGCCCTCGTAGGTGGCCACCTTTGGTGTCCCGGGGCAGCCAATCATAGTGCCAATTTAGGCCCAGCCCCAGACCTTTCTTCATACAACACACCACTCCACCAATAACCGACACAACACAAGTTTGATGGAGATAGTTGTTGCAGTTTTATTAGCATATACATTATGCTCATGTTGGGTTATCTTACGGGTCGATCCAGAGCAGGCCGCCTCTCACGACCCGCCCACCTGATGAGCCATAACCCCCCGGGGTGTTAACCACGGGGGCGTTGTCAGTTTCGGGGGAAGGTCTAACCCCTCCCCTCGGCGGACCTCTATTCCGCCCCTTGCTCACGCCCCCCCCCTCGGGGGGCGGAGCGTTGTGGCAACCCCCGGTTGCTCAGGTCTACAACCGCCCGAAGGACTAACGGGGCGCCGTCGGTCCTCCAGGATCCATCACAGCGTGGACCTCCCTGGGGGATAATTCTGCTTTCGCACCCACCGGTGCTCCTGTAGAGGGTACCCCTCTGTACCTTTCTGCATTGGATCGCCCTGCAACTCCGCCAAGGCTCTGGGTGTGGCCGCACTGCCCCAGAGTCCCCCCACCTACTAGCTTCCTATTAGTACAACCTGCTGCTCCTAGTGCTTTCCGCTATATCAACCAAAGATCGTCATATCAACTTCGGGTAAATGAACCCCATCTACATCAAAGCACACAGTGCATTTGGCAAGTAGCAACCCGAGCCTGATGAAACAAGTTCTCCTATGCTTCAGGCTACTCCCAAGTTGTCGGGCGACACTATCCACCTCTCATTGGCGCCAAGGACCTATTGCACTACAATTGCAATCACCGGCCTCCTTCAGCTCAGGCAAGGACAAGTCTGCTCTCTTCCTCAGCACCGCCAAGCTGGCCCGCAACCAAACTTCCTTCTCACTTCTGCCGCCCTCCGGACAGGGAACTGTGACAGTGATGTCCATGAACTTCACAACTAACTGCCAACTGTGCTTTGCAGGTGTCCATCAAGTGTGCCATCCCCCAGACTGTTCTTATTCCGTACCGCTGGCTGACCAGCAACCAACAAGCCCTTATCAGGTAGCAACACCACTGCCACTGGCATGGTGTCCCCTGTCTAGCATGTGGCCTTACACCCTTACTTAGACCTACTGGGGACGTATTCACCATCAAGGTCATGCCAGGCGGCTCACTCCCCTGACGCCGACCCTACTGTAGGCTAACCAACTCCTCGCATGTTTGGCCTCACTGGAAAGAACGTAACTTTCAAACCCATGGGAACCTAATTGTAAGACCATCACCTCCCAACTATGCCTGCCAACTGCGTTCTGGTGACGGCTTAAAACACTGTGTAGAGGATCTCCTCATGTTTGACACTTGTACAAGACGTCCCCCTGTGCCTGGCCTTCAATGGACCCTATGAAGCTTGTAACAAGCCGCCTATACAACTGTATATATAAGTTGAGCAACTAAGAGAACTAATCCTTCCTCGCTCTTACTTCCTGGCATGTGCACACTGCCAAAGGAATCCTTACTTTAGTACCTGAAAACAACTAAGTAGATACTATCTAGGTGAAAGCTTATCCGAACACCTAGCCACGGGCCCTCCACTGCGTGACAAACCCTGTTATTGATTTTTTGCTGTTAAAATTGCCTGCCCCCTACGAACACTTCACGTAAAACCAGCCAAAAAAAACGCTTACACGGCCAACTATGTGCCAACATGTGTCCCATGAATTACAAGTTAGAGGCAACTGTATGAACTTCACAACTAACTGCCAACTGTGCTTTGCAGGTGTCCATCAAGTGTGCCATCCCCCAGACTGTTCTTATTCTGTACCGCTGGCTGACCAGCAACCAACAAGCCCTTATCAGGTAGCAACACCACTGCCACTGGCATTGTGTCCCCTGTCTAGCATGTGGCCTTACACCCTTACTTAGACCTACTGGGGACGTATTCACCATCAAGGTCATGCCAGGCGGCTCACTCCCCTGACGCCGACCCTACTGTAGGCTAACCAACTCCTCGCATGTTTGGCCTCACTGGAAAGAACGTAACTTTCAAACCCATGGGAACCTATTTGTAATACCATCACCTCCCAACTATGCCTGCCAACTGCGTTCTGGTGACGGCTTAAAACACTGTGTAGAGGATCTCCTCATGTTTGACACTTGTACAAGACGTCCCCCTGTGCCTGGCCTTCAATGGACCCTATGAAGCTTGTAACAAGCCGCCTATACAACTGTATATATACGTTGAGCAACTAAGAGAACTAATCCTTCCTCGCTCTTACTTCCTGGCATGTGCACACTGCCAAAGGAATCCTTACTTTAGTACCTGAAAACAACTAAGTAGATACTATCTAGGTGAAAGCTTACCCGAACACCTAGCCATGGGCCCTCCACTGCGTGACAAACCCTGTTATTGATTTTTTGCTGTTAAAATTGCCTGCCCCCTACGAACACTTCACGTAAAACCAGCCAAACCAAACGCTTACATGGCCAACTATGTGCCAACATGTGTCCCATGAATTACAAGTTAGAGGCAACTGTATCAGCCTGAGCCAAAGTGGATGCAGAGCTGAGAGGTCTTAGTGGGATCAGACTGGAGGAGGTATGTGAGTGGCTAATGCAGGCCCAAAATACTGTGCAACCTGATAATACATCCCCATAGTGCCAATGGGCCAGAGTAAAGGAAACTGGCAATGCTGTGGTCCAACTATGTGATTGTCTCAGCGTGGGCCAGGATGCAGCAGTTAATGTGAGGCTTATGCCGGCCCACTAATCTGCAGGGCTATCCAGCTTGTTCAGGTAAAGTGCTGAATATTGCCTGGTATATAGCCGCTATGCCAATTGCCTCCCTGTAAATTACAAAAGGAGCGCTTCACTACCACAGTCGATGTTGCTTAGTTGCCCAAGATGAAGAAACCGAAGTTAAAGCTTTCTTGCATAGCCAACCACGAACTAGCCACCCTCTTCAGTGCTACACGCGTAAAACTACTATGTGTGACATTTCCATATTACAGTGCACGATGAGTGACATTGAAGGACTAAGAAAAACACTTTTCTTGCTAGTACACATCATTGAAGATGAGGGAGACCAAATGTCAGAATTGTGCCCCTCAGACCCGCAAGCATTCTATGCAGACCAAGGTTATCAGGCTGCTTTTGTCAGACATTCCATAGCTTGGGTGTGCATGTGTGATGCAGTACCCTATGCACGAAACCTTGGGCGTAAAAGTGCCTGGTCTTGAATGAGACTGCGTAGCTCAAATGGAACAGAGTATCACAAAATCACACACTCCGTCAGAACTGCCTGGCCCGGTGAGACCGGAGATTTTAAGAGAAGTCCTCCATGTACCCCACAATGAGGACCCGCCCAGTCGTCTACCATTCTACCCATGAGGTTACTTGTCCAGTCACCTAGGAGATGTAGCCCGACAGGAAAATAAGACTTTGTTGCTGTTTGGTCATTGCCTAATGTTGTTAAACAATAACTGTGGGTATCGGGGAAGAAAACAAAATTCCACCATCCTGAACTGATTAGCCTGTGCCAAGGGAGTAGTCCCAACAAGGGTTTTATCAATGTGCTACAGGTATTAGAGCCCCCTCCCGTCACTCAGTGGATGGGGCTTCAGATGTTCAAACTACTATCAAATTATTACAGAACAAACGGCACAACAATCCATTAATGCACATGAGATTCATTATATGCCCAAATCAACCTGTTGTTGAGCTGAAAACACATTTCCCATTTGCTTTCGCATAAAATGCATGATTAGCCCCTGTTCTGCCACTGCATACAGCGCGAACACCCCAATTATTGTACCGTAAAACACATTGCCCAGACTCAAGTCAGAGAGAACATCCAATTCTGCACAGGGCTGCCTAATAAGTCCCAGCTCCCAGTTACTATCCATGTATTACTTCCATGAGTGAAACCAGCACGCGTTCCACACCCCGTATAGTAATGACAACTGGGGAGAACATGGGAATCCCAGACCCTAACACACTGTCCCCAGTGTGCTATGACCCTTATACCTGTTGATAATTCAGGTGGCCCCCATGTGGGTGGAGCGGCTCTCGTGCCCGGTTCCTGCACTAGAGACAGAAAACATTGATTAACATGTCCCCCCCCCCCCCCCGATCCACGCTTTGCATTCTCTGCAATGAGACATGGCCCTCAATGCCCCCACAAGCTACCCAGGCCAGTGGGTGTTACTAGCAATAATTAGTCAGCATTACCTGCACCCTTCCACAATTAAAGTTGTCCTCTCTTAATAATTGAAGGAAGTCCATTCATAAGCGAAACACTTCCCTCCTTGGCTCTGAAGGTGTCTACCCAAGAGTTCTGATGCCTCTAGAGGCTGCCCATTCTTGCAGTAATATCCCTCTAACTGAGTAGATCCTCTGTTGTCGCATGCGCCCGTCACCAACCTCTGGTAACACCCAGCTTGCTACCTCTAACAGTCTGTTTAGATCCGGGGTTTGCACGAGTTGCCCCAATGCTTAATTAACGTTTGATATTAGGTTAGAATGACTACCTTGAATGTACCTCACTAGTACTATATACGCTAATCTAATTAGTACCCAAGACCTATTCTCCTCTTGTAATGCCCAGTGCAAACATCTTCTACTATCCGCTCGTGTTGAAACTAGCTTCTTGTAACTTCGCGTAGCCCTATACGAGAATACCTGTGGGAGTATTGGTTCTGTCCCCTTTGAGAAGCGTTCAGACCCCCATTGGGCAAAGTCTGTGCTCCCACGCCAGGCGCAAAGAACTGCAGAGACCTGCAACAACGTTCCTTTCACTCTAAAACTACACGGTCTACCCCGTAGCGGACCTCTAGATAGAAGTATGGGTCAGTCACTCCATGTTTAACTAAGTGATTAAATCTATTCTCGCTCCCCCAGAGTTCGGCTTCAAGTTGTTAGGAGTTCCTGCAATAATATCCTCATGCAAGGCCCAATTCCCCCTGGTAGGCCCGCAATGTTCTTGTTAAACTTTGATTCATTGCTAGCATGGATACCCTCGCTCCAGCGTATCATGCCAGGAATGATGGATGAAGACACTATTTCCGAAACACCAGGAATACGCTCATAATGATCAACGATGCTAATAGATCAGTTATTAACGATGTAATTCATAGATATGCTATCTACACACCACCTAGACAGTGTTTGTGTGTACCTTACACGCCATGAAGAACATTGACATTAAGTAAATTGCAACAAGGCATGCCCCACCATCAATTTCTACTTTGTACCAGTGTCAAACCACCACAGGTCGCTTCGATGGCTGCTATGAAGGGATCCACGGCGTCCTCCTCTGACCGATCCTGCATGGATATAAACAAAAGACATCCAAGCCCGCTGGACGTGCTCGAGAACCCCCATGGTGTTGAATTACCTTCGGCATGCAATCGTATAATTGACACGACAATTCCCCATATGCATAGAATCCTGAGGCATGCCTAATGCCTATTCATTTAATAACACCAACTAAAACACGGTGGAGCATTCCATGTTTTCCTTAAAGCAATCTAATCCCAATGAGCAACAATAACCGCTGGAATCATATTAACATTGGGCACAGCAGCAGTGTGTTGCCCGTTGTAAAGAGCCCATGAAGAACCTTCACGCTAAATTATTGTAATAACAAAGTCATGCACCACCATAAATTTAACACTTGGGACGCATCCCATACCCAACACGGGTCACTTCGGTGACCTGCCATGAAGTGCGCCACAACGTCCTCCTCTGACCAATCGCCTGCATGGATATAAAGCAAAACGTCAAGCCTGGACGGGCTCGCGAAAATTGCATAGGCTTAAGCCCCATGGTGTTGTATTACCTATGCCATTGTAATCGTAGAAATGACATATGACATCTCCCAACATGCATAGATTCATAATGCCTAATGCCTGTTCATATCATCTACACCACTAGAAACAGAGCAACAGGGTGGTACCATACCAATCACAATGAGCAGCAATAGCCACTGGAATCAAATTAACATTGGGCCCAGCAGCAGTGTGTTGCCTGGTGTAAGGAGCTCTACCTAGTGGCAGTAAGCGCTATGTAAATGTAAAAACTTTATAATTAGAAGCTCCTGGCATCTTGCAGGTGTTGACATCAGACGTAAGAGAGGGGGGCGGACTGATGGAAAGAGCCTGTTTGATTAGGACGATTAACAGTAACTAATTGTTACATTTGCTCACATTACCAACGGCTCGATTGAGTCCTCCCTGGGGAAGTGTTGGTCTTGGTTTAGGGTGAAAAACACAAGGAGGACTGCGAAAGCGAGAAGGAGATTAGGGATGTTAAGTAATGTAGGCTGCACTGTCCACTGTAAGAAAATAGCTCTGCATGCGTAAATATGGTATGTAGATATACAGACTCCCAGGAACATCGAAGTTTGCGTCAGCTCTCTGTTCTGATATGTTCCCTATTTTACTCCTGACGTAATACTCAACTCCTTGAACCTTGTAAAGCCATGTCGCAGTAAGAGGAGTCACGTGGGTTCCACTCACCCATGAACTACCTCATCCCTGGATAGCAGACCTAGGCTACCTGACCTGTACAGAGTGTGTGCCGTATTAGCTATCCAAATCAATCTCACCCCGCAACTGTTTACGTTATTGTCGGCCCTCAGACCTACCACTGTCATCACAGTGCGCCACCTGTTTACCCATGTTCATTCTATCCATGTAGTGTGCTCTGACAACCTCCCCTTGCTGTTGTCCTGTAGTAAGAAAAAGAGACATCAATTACGTATGCCCCCCCCCACTGCACTCTGCGTAGTCAATTATGGTCATTCAAGACGAAGATAATCTTTCACCTTTGCTACCTCTATTATTTTGTAGCTCGCGATTTTCAATATTGCTTCGTTTGATGTAACGTTTGCATTTGTATGATGTTCATTTGTAAAGTAGTCCTGTATCATTTCCGTTCCTAATGTGAAGCGCTCTGGCACCTTCCGGTTAAGTTTGCGCTATATGAAAACTCACAAAATTAAATAAATAAATAAATTGCCGGCAGCGATCTCCCCAGAGAAGTAGACGCGTAAATATTGAGCATCCAGCCGGAGGAGCGCGAAGGGGAGGGGGGGGAGGGTGGGAGTCCCGAGGATCGCATACGCATGCTCTCCGATGACCACGTATGCGCAGAATTGCGCATGCGCGACTCAGTGACAAGATGGCGGCCATACCGCCCCAAACAAAGCGCTACGTGGGCCCCAACCACGAGGACCCGCCACAGGGCCAGAGCGGAGCGCCCGATCCACGACTGGCCTCGCGCGGTCAGCCCAAAGGAGAGAACCCCCCGCCACAAAAGCAAAATTCCGGCAAAATCCTGTCCTGCGTGGGACCCGAACCACAAGGACATGCACCGCAGCAGGGTGGCCCCCGAGAGAGAGCAGGCACAGAAGGTGCACGTAGCCCCTGTAGAGGCTAATTGAAGACCCCCCGCCCCACCCCCCAAGTCAGCAGGACGAGATGAGGCAGAGTGTCCAGCACCAGCCGCCCGGCGTCCCTTCCCACCCACAGGAGACCCCCTTAACCCAAAGGCCCGTCGGCCTGGATCAGCGCCGGCTGAGCGCAGGAGCGAGGTAAACCCCCCTGCCGCAGCGCTACCTTCCCGCAGCAACCCGCCCCCACCCCAAGGCAGTTCCCGGAGACAGCGGACCAGGGGCAACACAGGCACGAGCCACCCTCCCGTCCGCCACTCAAAGCCGCACCTAGACCGCTGGGAACCCCGTTCACGCACCCGGGATCGCCACCCCTGCCCCCCCCCTCATCCCCGCCCTGCCACCCCTCAACCCTGACCAGCATGCAGTGAGGAACATGGCACCAGGGGGTCACAGCAACGCGCCGACAGCACCGAGGAACTCCCCACCTCCCTCACCCCTGCCCTCCCCCCCCGCACCAAGAGAGAAGGCAGCACACCGTGCGGAGCAAGCCGCGACCCCGTGGACAAACCACATCACAAGCACTCCCACCCACGGAACGAACCCCCGCTCCCCCACCCGAGCAGCAGCAAACCCACTCACCACAAGCCAAGAGCCTCCTTACCAAAAGGCAACGGGCAGTCACCCGCTCAGGGTCCAGGCCAGGGAGGGCGAGGGTCAGCGCGAGCAGCGGCCAACGAACAAAGAGGGCGCTTGACCCTCGCCCCCTGGGCTATATAGTCACCCCTCCCCCCCAAGACACAGGAAGTGACATCACGGGGGGACCACCGATCCCCCCAACCACTAGACCGCTCAGGGTCTGTGCCATCCTATGGCACTAAGGGTGGCCGCCCTCGTAGGTGGCCACCTTTGGTGTCCCGGGGCAGCCAATCATAGGGCCTGCGGCAACAATCACCACAAACACCTGATCTGTAACAGGTCATCAGCTACAGGAAGCAGGCTCTGGAGACTGTGGCATCAATCTATGCCTCTGACCAATACACGGACTCAGACACTAGTCACCAGCACACATCTAAAGGAGATAGTGGTTCAAGATCCTGCTCTCCTTTGCCAAAAGCTCGATCACACAACCTACAGTTATGATGCAAACGGTAGCTGAAATCCTCCTACATTTGTACACACCCTCCCTGCCCCCCTCCATCCCCAGATATTCAGCTCTCCACCCCTTCATAGAGTCCTGGGTTACTCCCATCCATCACATCTCTAAAGGCTTGGCACATATGTTAACAAATAAACCAGCATTTCTCAGGGCACAGGGATATCAAGGCTCCTGCCTTGCGCCCAGCCTTACTTACGGAGATTTGCTTCTGTGCAAATTATCTGAATCTTTTCACCTTCACACTCCCCTCTGCCTTACCCACCAGACCTCCCTCACTGCACTGTTGATATGGTACACAGTTACACTCAGTTTGGATGGGGCATCATTTGCGCCCTGTCAGATTAATTTTCACCCAGTCCCATACATAGCCCTCAAATTGCCATCCACACACAAATGCTCCTGGACTCTGCACCCAAATTCTGTTTTTTTTGGGGGGGTGGGGGCAGAAGCCAGCGTGAGACCGCAGCCTGACGCCTGCTGCACAAGGTATTAATGTAATTACATGGAATATCAGGGGGATGCACACCCCCTCCGGGCAAAACTCGCTATATTCTTACCCTTACTTGTGCCACCACCACACAAACATAGCATTTCTAAAGGAGACACATCACCCAGGTAGAGTCCATATGTCTTTTCGGTCCCTATGCCTTTTTTGGTGCTGGTCTTCATGATTTGGGTGTGAGCGGGGACTAACTATGCAACCACTGACTCAACTATTGACCCACAAGGCTGGTACCTCTTCATAGAGGGCACACTGGGGGGATGTAACTTAGAACAATATACACTCCACATTTGGAACAGCCTGCTTTCCTTGCCAGACTTTTCAGGGTGCTAGTACAATGGGGAGGCATTATTTGACTGCTGGGTGGGTATTTCTACAGTGTCTTGGACAGGCTATTGGGCAGATCCTACCCTCCGCTCCCCCAGTCTACCTCATATTTTAATGCCAAGCACCTGAGCAATTGACTATTTTACTGGGCACCATTGAACATATGGTGCCAGTGCAAAGTGGGGAAAAATGTATACTTCTACTCTCACCCTCAAGACCCACGTGTGCCGCAACTGCATTCTCTGCTCCACCGTGCTGGCCACATCTGTGATGCACACTGACTGCCTGGGAAGAAGGTACTCTGACCACAACTCCCAATGTGCTTAGATCTGCTGGGATAATGACTCCCCATGTACCTATACCCAGAATCACTGGAGGATGCAGTGCTCCACGTGACTCCTGCCTAGCATTCTTTGACACAAATACTGGCACTGCAACATCACTCCTGGTGGCCTGGGATGCATTTCACATTACTATTAGAGGCCACTGCATGAGTGCAGTGACGGACATGAGAAAGCAACAGAATACGGACGTCATGAGGGCATAACATGGCCTCCTTTGCCTCAAGCCACTGGCCCTCCCCTCATCCCAGGATCGATCTCAGCTCCCTGCCATATGTCAGGCACACATAGCTCTGCTGCAACTTCTACGCTGCCTCAATTATGCTGCACACTCTGCTCAGACCCACTAGGGGGCAGACAAATCAGGTGCTCTGCTAGCATGGCTGGATGGAACCAAGCATCCTAGGAACGTTTTCAGGCTTTCAGCCCTCATCAGCCAGGATAGCTTGACTCCAGTGGCATGGAGAGCACAGGACCCATGTTCCAGGATGATTGTTTCCGGTCCAGGGAGGACCTGGCTTGGCAATTTGGGCTGGACTGTTCCCACAAGAAATGGGGTCAAGATTGATTTGCATATGGCTAAGTCCAAACTAGGGTGGTGTGGTGAGCAAAAGAATGATGGATTAAACCCAGATCTTTGTGAATGGGGTGAATGTTTGCATTGTCCAGCATTCCGTCCATCAACTGTTTCATTTGCATTTGTCGCCCTAAGTGAGAAGGGTATGCCCAGATGTGGGTCATATGCTCACTACACCACTGGATTCAAGCTAGCCTGGCTGATGAAGGGTAATGCCCAGAAACCGGTCACAGGATGCTTGTTACTGGTCTAGGGAGGACCTGACTTGGCAGTTCAGGCTAGACTGTTCCCACAAGCAACAGGGTCAAGACTGATTTGCATATGGCTGGGTCCAAACTGAGGTGGTGTGGTGGGTAAAAGAATGATGGATTAAACCCAGATATTTGTGAATGGGGTGAATGTTTGCATTGTCCAGCATTCCGTCAATCAACTTTTCTTTTGCATTTATCACCCTAAGTGGGAAGGGTATGCCCAGACATGGGGCCCGTGCTCACTACACCACGGGATTCAAGCTAGCCTGGCTGATGAAGGGTGATGCAGAGAAATCGGTCCCAGGATGCTGGTTTCCGGTCCAGGGAGGACCTGGCTTGGCAGTTCGGGCTGGACTACTCCCACAAGGACCAGGGTCAAGACTGATTTGCGTAGGGCTGGGTCCAAACTGGGGTGGTGTGGTGAGCAAAAGAATGCTGGATTAAACCCAGATCTTTGTGAATGGGGTAAATGTTTACATTGTCCAGCATTCCGTCCATCAACTGTTTCTTTTGCATTTGTTGCCATAAGTGGGAAGAGTATGCCCAGACGTGGGTCTGGTGCTCACTACACCACTGGATTCAAGCTAGCCTGGCTGATGAAGGGTGATGCCCAGAAATCGGTCCATGAAGCTTGTTTCTGTCCAGGGAGGACCTGGCTTGGCAGTTCGGGCTGGCGTGATCCCACAAGGAACAGGGTCAAGAATGATTTTTATATGGCTGGGTCCAAACTGGGGTGGTGTGGTGAGCAAAAGAATGATGGATTAAACGCAGATATTTGTTAATGGGGGTGAATCTTTGCATTTTCCAGCATTCCGTCCATCAACTGTTTCTTTTGCATTACTTGTAAGCATGACTAAGGCTTTCAAGTTCTCTGCACATGTGCTGTCACACCCTTATTCCATGTGCAGCACTCTGTCAGTTGATGATGAGTCCTTCTCTCAACATGTGCTGCCACACCCGTTTTCCATGTGCCGCACTCTATGAGTCATACATCCTGCACAAGTAAACTCCACCCATCCAAGAGCTATAAAAAGGAACATCTCTCTACCAGAAATGCTTGGCCTCATTGTTTCTTCCGCTTGCCTGCATTCCAGCATGTGAAGGTCTTCTGTTCCTGTTCCTGTACAACCTCCTGGAGTCCTGCATCATTTCCTGTTTCCCTTGAGAGCGGTAAGGAAAAAGAAAAAGGACAAAGGTAAACAAAGGTATGTCTTTCTGCATTCAGGTCTTGCTGATGCAGTCCCTAGAACAATCAGATACTTTTTAAACGTTAAATCTTATGCATGAGACTACTGTGAAGGAACAATAATCCACGGACCAGACTATTCCTGTGATAGCTAATACATGTGAACAAACTGGTTGTTAGTGTAAGAGCTCATGTTTCTTGTTTCTTTCTTTAGTGCATGAGTACATTAAGAAATCTCATTTGAAGAATAATGCCAACAATATTTGGAAAAGCAGAAACAGTCTATATGGGTCATAGACTGTTTAGAGAGGTATACAGAAATCAACGACATTGGAAGATTAGTGTGTTGTATAATAGGGTAGCAAATAGAACATATAACTGAACAGTTGTATATCATTTGTTGTTTAGATAAACACACCGTACTGCAAATAGTGCCAGACAGTGCTGAAGAAAGAAGAAGCTTGTCAGGTCTACAGAAGTGCGCCAAACCAGAGATTGGTGTGTTTGTTATTTTTATTTGTTTATTGTATCCAATTCCCTGTCCCCTGGGATTCTTTCTCCGTGCAAAGTGTTTTTAAACACTTTGGGGGAGGTAGGGTCTTGGGGGTGTCTCATCTCCCCAAAGGAACAACCTGGTTTTCAGGTGAGTGGTTTACTAACAGAAGGCCAAGCCACAAAAATTAAAGTTCCTTTTGGGAGATATGGACCTGGACCAAGACCATATTGATACTCAAGACATGTTCCAAGCTCTAGTGAGTGATGTTAATAGGCAACAAGAAATCGAGGATTCTTTGCAGACTTTACATTTAGAATTGCGAAAATTAAGAGATGACAATGCAGAATTACGAGGTGAGTTACTACGTTATAGACCCAGAGACAGTCCTTGCATTACCCTTATGCAAAAGCCTTTTAATAATCCCTTTGAAACAGGTGCAAAGAGTAAAAATCCAACGAAGTATACGACATCAGAATCCTCCTCACCATCAGAACAGGTTACAGTAGCGGTTCCTAGTCCTGTGCCCTTAGCAGACCCTGAAAGGTTTTTGGGAGATAGTTCTAAATTCAATGTTTTTGTAGTCAGTGTCAATTACTTTCTTTGCAAGCACCATACATTTCCAACAGACGCAAGTAAGTTGGCATTTGTTCGTTCTTATTTAGGAGGGGTACCTGCTAATTGGTCAATTCCAATAGTTGATAACAATGACCCCATTCTATATAACTGGTCAGCTTTTAAATTAACCATGACAAAATTATTTGCTAAGCATACCTTTGTGCAAACAAGCGATAATGAACTTTTAAATCTCAGGCAAGGTCACAAAGACTTACTGAGTTATAGTACTAATTTTAACAGTTTATTGACGGAAACTCCGTGGCCTGAGGAGAAACGAACCTTGTTATTTTATAGAGGTTTACATGATGAGTTAAAAGATGCCCTTGCTCATTTTGTTGTACTACCGGAAAAGTGTTCTGCGTTTATAGATCTTGTTGTGAAACTGGATCACCATTTAGCTGAACGCAAGGGGGAAAGGTCACGTTTTGATGGTAAAATTATTTCTATAAAGACTGAAAGAAAAGAGCCAGAAGTCAAAATGCCAGCACCTGAACCTATGTAAATAAGGGGCATAAAGGGTCCGTAATCCACTGAAGAAAAAGAACGTAGTCGAAAATTGAGTTTGTGCATCTACTGCAGAAAGTCTGGACATTTTGTCCGAGATTGTACCATTAAACCAAAAGGTTTCAAAAAGGTCAACTTTGTCACTACTATGACTCAGGAAAATGAGAAATCTCAACAGGAAAGGAGGTTGTCCTGTCGAGAGGAATAACTCCACAGATCTCCCAACATTTAGCATTAATTGATAATAAGGACCCCATCCTATTTAACTGTTCAGCTTTTAAATTAACCATGATAAACATTATTTGCTAAGCATACCTTTGTGCAAGCAAGCAATAACAAACTTTTGAATCTCAGACAAGGTAGCAAAGACTTACTGAGCTATATTACTAATTTTAAATGTTTATTGATGCAAACTCAGTGGCCTATGGAGAAATTAACTTTCTTTATTTTAGAGAGGTTTATGTGAGGAATCGAGCTCCGGGGAACGACCAACAGCAATGAAGATTAACCCTTTCTTCCTCCCCTCCTTCCCCTGATACGAATAGCGAGTACTCATCGGAGCAACCCTCGACCTGGACAAGCCTGAATCGAGGCTGAGTAGATGAGGCTCGCCGTCGCAATACCTTTTGGGTGACATTCTCTTGCCTAAACTGGTAACAACGGCTCCCAGTCCTCACTCAACGCCAAGACACTGCTCTTCGGAACCGCAGGAGTACCAACAACACCCACAGAAGCACCGACTGAGAGTACAGCTCCCCGATCCTAGCCATCGGAAGTATCGTGTGAAGAGGGAGACGGGTCTGTCGCCCACACCGTTCCACAAAGCCTGACCTTAAAATGGAGGCGCTGCAGGGACTGCTCTCAAGATAACGCCCATCCACTCTGGAGACGTCCTGAAGCAGGCTCAGGTGAGTCTCGCCCCACCGTGAGCTCTGGTATTCATCTTCTTGCCCCTGACCGCCCAATGACTCCATCGGGCAGAATCAGAGCGCCAAGTCCTCCATTGCTGAAGACTCCTGTTCCCAAAATGGCCGCCTGAGCAGTCCCAAAGTACTCTGTGCCAGTCGTGTTGCTCGGCCGCCTCGCAGCAGCCACTCTGTTGTGCCCCGCCACAGTAGACCGCGGACCGGCACCCTATCCCGCTCCGCCATCGGGACATCTGGATTCCAAGCTGGAGAGAGGAGCTTGAGCTTCCAGCATGCTCTGTGCTCGCCTGACCCCAAGATGGAGGTCTAACTGGGACACCTCACATTGTATCTCTTAGCGACAGCCTCTCAGAGACACTGGAAGTGGGCACAAATAACCCCCGACCCCCCCAGCCCAGGGGATAGACTACCTCACCCGCTCTACACAAAGTTACTCTGACCTCAACAGAACCAGATCCATCCTTCTTAAATCTACTCACCTGCCCCTAATATTGCCGCTCTCCCAGATCGGATACAAGGAAGGAACTGAATCTCCAACTCAGGTCCTCAGGCAGGTTGCTGCCGCCGTGTAGCCAGCACACAAGAGACCCCACATCCTCGGACCGCCTTCCCTGCATGGACACTCGGCTAGCTGCTCACAAGCTCCTCACTGCCTGACCCGTAAATAGACGCCTGCTCAGGACAGTCTTGTTAAGAGAAGCCCACACCCATAGGGATGCCCATAGCTGCGAGCTATCATTCCCTACCCACAACCGCCTCCCCCACCTTGGGAACACCTCTGTGACCATTTACTCCAATGGCACTCCAATGGCACAGTCCTGATCCAAGCCAAAAATGCCAACCCCGAGGCATTTGACCACCTCTTCCCTTCCCTATTGACTAACAACTCCCTTGCACAGCCCCCCTTTGAACGCTCCCCCCTCACCCAGGAACCCAGCCCCCCCAAAAGAACGTCCTCCCCATCCCACCTCCCACCATCACAAACCCCTACGCTTCAACTATAACCCTCTCCAATCCCTCCACCTCCAGGTACAAGGCACCTACTCCTGCACTAGTCCATCCTATGAAACAATTCGATACCATCCCTCCAGACCCCACGTGTCCCATATCCCGCCTCGACCTGCCTCTGCCGATTACGAACCCACAAGCTTCCTGACTCAATCCAGAGCAATGCTCTACAGTGCTTGACCTAAAATGTGCGCCTCATTCCTACTGGGAACCCATCAGATCTCGGTTTAAGAGAGCCCAGACCCTAAAACCACCAAACACTCACAAGGTCACCCCAAGATAGATGGAAAAACACACCACTACCCTTCCTGGAACTGGGTATCTTCCAGATGCGTCGCTGAGCCCCATCACCCTGACTGCCCGCCCTCTCACCTTACTCCTAGGATCCCTCTCTGCTCCTCAACGTTCCTTGAACCCCTTGCCTAGTCACCACTCCTTCCTTCTAGAGATCGTAGCCCCATCACTACTTGCTACCCCACTGATACCCACCGCCCCAATGCCACGTCCATTAATTCCCTACGTTGGCGTTACTGATGCGTCACTAGTCCGCCACTCCCCCTCCCTGCAACTTATTCTATCCACCTAGTCCGACCACCTGCAGACTCACCTCTCAGACTCTGGCCTGCTCACCTGCTCCCAATCTCCCCTGGCCCCCCTGACCACGTTTCAGCGTCTACTCCTCCCTTCTCATATAGAGCAATCGGTCATTGCTTTTGACCCGTCCGTTCCCACTACCCTACACGTCCATTGCTACTAGAACAAACATATCCCAATAGGAACTAGCCCAACCGGCACTTTAATTAGAATGCCTTCCACCTTGACAACCTCCCCCAATCCCCTCTCCTCACCCTACATAAAGCGGCACGGCCCAAACTCCTTCTCGATCACCCTCCCCTCTAATCTCTCACCCAAAGCGAAAAAAAAACCTCAAACACAAACTAATCAGGCATTTTCCTGAATCCCTTTTAGCTGACATATATCACTGTTCCGCCAAGGGCAAGTAAAAATGGAACTTATCTTCCACACAGAAAGGCCCGACAATTGGAACTCCACCCTAAGAACACAACTACACATCACCAAAACCACTAAGACTCCCCATAGCTGCGAGCTATCATTCCCTACCCACAACCGCCTCCCCCACCTTGGGAACACCTCTGTGACCATTTACTCCAATGGCACAGTCCTGATCCAAGCCAACAATGCCAACCCAGAGGCATTTGACCACCTCTTCCCTTCCCTATTGACTAACAACTCCCTTGCACAGCCCCCCTTCGAACGCTCCCCCCTCACCCAGGAACCCAGCCCCCCAAAATAACTTCCTCCCCATCCCACCTCCCACCATCACAAACGCCTACGCTTCAACTATGACCCTCTCCAATCCCTCCACCTCCAGGTACAAGGCACCTACTCCTGCACTAGTCCATCCTATGAAACAATCACCTGTACAAATCCACCCCCAAACACCACCGGGCGATCTCAATACTCCCCCCATATCTCCCAAACACCAGCTTACACCCACCTGCATTAAAAAACTATCACACCACGTCCTCCCTCATCCCACGCCTTTTCCTATAACCCTAACCAACAACACTACTCCCAGCAAAAGACAACACTCCCAATTCCTCTCCACGCCTAGGAGACTCTTCCCAGGACCAACGCACTTCCCCGCAAGAAGAGAAGGGCTGCAGTCTCTCCTGTATTGAAACTCAAATTGCCATCATAATTCAGGTCCTGAATCTCATCCTAACCCATCTCGCAACACTCCTTAGTCCCCCCTTAAACTCTCACTGTACTCCCATCTCCCCCCTCCCCACACTCCCCAGCCTTCCCAGAGAACCGCTCCGCAACCAGTCCTTCCGCCCTATCCAGATCCCTGCCCCAAGACCGAATAGAACTACAGAAGCCATATCCTCTGAGGAAGCAATCGAGCAGGCCTCATCATACTCCTCCCCCGCCACTCACACCCTGCAATCCATGATTCAGGTGATCACCGGATTCAGAAGTGAGCACTCAATCCCGAAACCCCGGAGGCCCCCAACCTCCCTCATCAACATCTCGACTGCGTCACCAACAACGGAATCTAAAAAAGAGTACCCCCGCACCAACTGCATGCTCATAAACTGCAGATCTGCCCCGAAACATACCACTGAGCTAGCAGAATCCATCCTTAACCATGACTTAGACATAGCCTTCATCACCGAGACCTGGCTCAACGACTCCTCTCCTCCTATCATGGACATGCTTGTACCCCTGGATTTATCTATCATCAATAAAGATAGGAAAGACCAAAAAGGCGGAGGCCTGGCAGTCATCCAAAACAACACCCTGTCAGTGTCCGAAGTTGATACCTTCAACTACAACTCCTTCGAATGCCTAACCGCCAATATCAAATCCTCTAACAACAAACTATTACACTGCCACCTCCTGTACCACCCCCCAGGCAACACCACTGCGTTCACAGAACACTTATCAGACCTGATCGCCCACTGCTCTCTCCGAGACAACAACAACCTAATTCTGGAAGACATCAACCGCCACTGGAATGATAAAAACAGAGCTCCAGTACAAACCCTGAATGAGTTATTGCACTCTAACAATCTTATCCAGCACTGCTCAAAAGAAACCCATAACAAAGGGGCAATGCTAGATGCCATCATATCACATCCTGATGCAATCACCATAGAACACATCCTTCCGGTCGACTGGTCAGATCACCACCTAATCCTATTCCACATCTCACAACTGATCATGTGTCAACCTCCCATCAATGATCTCCCTACTTGGTCCAGAAACCCAACGCAGATCTACACAGCTGACTTGGAAGAAAAAATGAATATCCTCCTGCTCATTTCCCCGGATGGCCTCTCAACTACTGAACTGATATCCCACTACAACTTAACCTTGTCCTCGATCTTAGACCAGCTAGCTCCAATGAAACTGAAAAAAACAAGGAACATCCCCTCCAGATCCTGGTTCAATAAGGACATCAACGACGAAAGGAGACAAATCAGAGCCACAGAACGTCTCTGGAAAAAAATAACCTCCTCCAACCTTTGCGAAGAACTCAAAACGGCAAGAAGACAGTACAAAAAACATATCAATAATGAAAAAAAACGTTTTCTCCAACGCACTGGACAAGGCCAAAAACAGGCCAAGCGAGTTCTTTAACATCATCAAAAAACAAACATCCAAGCATTCCACGACCCACGTCCAGGCCTCCAAAGACTCTTGTGACAGCTTTGCCAACTTCTTTAACTAACAAATCTCCAAGATCAAACTCTCTCTTGCCATCAACCTCCACCCTACCTGCAAAAACTGGTCCCAAGCAAGAGAACCCATTGTGATAGATCGACCAAAAAGTACCTGGAGTCACTTCGACCCTACACCGGAAGTCGAGATCCTTAATTTAATCTCTTCCTCCAAGCCCTCATCTCACGCCCTCGATCCCTTACCCTCCCATATGTCCACAAATCTGAAACTCTCCCTAGCACCACTCTGGTGCGAAATCATAAACAGCTCCCTAAAAACAGGCATCTTCCCTGACTGCATCAAAGTTGGCCAAGTCACTCCGCTTCTGAAGAAACCAGGCCTGTCTCCAACCTTCCCTTCCTAGCCAAAATCCTCGAAAAATGCATTCTCTGACCTCTGAACCAACATATCGACAAGATTAATCTGCTAGACCAACACCACTCAGGCTTTAGAAAAGGCTGCAGCACCGAAACTGCAATCTCAACTCCCTTGACTCGGATCATTGCTGCCTCCTCATCCTCCTGGATCTATCGGCGGCCTTTGACACGGTGGATCACAGTCTTCTCATCAAGGTGCTCAAGGACCACGTAGGTGCAGATGAGGTGGTCCTTCAATGGTTCCCCTCCTTCTTTCAAAATCGCTCCCAAAGGGTAAAAATCAAATCCATTTCATCTGACCTTCTACCCGTCAACAGAGGTGTCCCCCAAGGATCCGTCCTCTCCCCTCAATTGTTCAACATCTATATGGAACCCCTCACCTCCATTCTAAAAAAATCCAACTTTCCCTTTCATCTATATGCAGATGACACTCAGATCTACTTGGAAACCTCCTCCTCCAATGACATTCTAAGACTCAACAATACTCTCAGAGAGGTTCAAGAATGGTTATCAGCCAATCACCTTAAACTCAATTTGGGGAAAACCGAATTCCTCCTTGTTTCCAACAAGGAAGAAAATACGGAAATCATTGAATGGCGGAAAGCAATCGACGCTCTCAACGGTAACCTCACCTTGGCAAGCTCTGTAAAATCACTTGGAATCACCCTTGATCACAAGCTAACCATGACCAACCACATCAAGAACTTTGCAAAAAGTGCCTTCCTCAACCTGAAGCTTCTCAACAAAATAAAACCCCACATACCATCCTGGGACCTCAAACAAGCCACCCAATCACTTGTGCTGTCCAGACTAGACTACAGGAACGCAATCCTCTCCGGGACAGCTCTCTCCCACACAGCGCCACTCAAAACAACCCTCAATGCAGCTGCCAGGATAGTCACTAGAGTAAAAAAATACGACCACATTTCTCCTGCTCTCAGAGAACTAAAATGGCTCCCAGTGGAATTGCGTGCCAGCTTCAGAACTTCATGCCTCACGCACAAAGCCCTGCACACAGTGAAACCAGAATACCTAGCCTCCAAACTTAAGAAAGCCGGCCAGTCAAGAAGTCTCAGGAGTTCCAACTCCCTCCTACTCCCTCCTACTCATCCATTGAAAAAGCACAAACAGAAAAATGCAGCCTGCTCCTTTGCAGGAAACACACCCAAAATCTGGAACTCCATCCCTGTGCACATTAGAACCACCCACTCCTTTGCAAAATTCAAAAGTCTCCTAAAAGTCCTCTACCTCAACCAGGCCTTCCCGAACTGAAATCCGTGACTCTCAAGCCCCCAGAAATCAGACATCTGGGAATACACATCCACTACCTACCTCACCCCCTCTCTCCATCCCGTTCGGCTTGCTCAATCGCCGCTCAGGGAAATCTCGCAGACCAACTCTATGTCCATTTATCGAACTTCCTTTAACCATTTCTACCTCAACGGCGCACCATGGACCCCAGACCTCCCGTCCTCAAGGACGCACCTCAGAGGCTCATCACAAGTGTAATCTTTTGAAGACTTATGAACACGCTTATCCTCCACTCAAAACAATCCATGTATCGAGACTACCTCTAACCCTCTCTACCTCAACGGCGCACCTTGGACCCTTAGGCCTCTCTACCTTAATGGCGCACCACGGATGCTCATCACAATTGCTTTTTGTCCGTGAACACTTATGAACACATTTACCCTCCTGCCAAACTGTATATGTTCATGTTTTCTTCCCCTCCTGTTATAAAGCGCTCTGATACCCCCGGGTCTGGTCAGCGCTATAGAAAACTTCTAAAATATAAAAAATTAATAAAATGCCCTTGCACATATTGTTGAACTACCAGATGAGTGTTCTGCATTTATAGATCTTGTTCTGAAACTGGATAACCATTTAGGGCAACACAAGGGGGAAAGGTTACGTTTTGCTGGTAAAATTATTTCTATGCAAATAAGAGGCATACAGGGTCTGTTATCAAGTGAAGAAAAAGAACATAGCCGAAAATTGAATTTGTGTTTCTGCTGCGGAAAGTCTGGACATTTTGCCCGAGATTGTACCATTAAGCCAAAAGGTTTCAAAAAGGTCAACCTTGTCACTTCTGAGACTCAGGAAAATGAGAAATCTTTTCAGGAAATGAGGTTGTCCTGTGGAGAGGAATAACTCCTCAGATCTCCCAACATTTAGCAATTACTGTAGCTTTTATTTCACAACATTTTACTATTAAGGTCACCCTCATTTTAACTATACTATTAAGACGCACAATTCCAGTACTCTTAGACTAAGGAGCTACAGGCAATTTTTTTGATATGCAATTAGCAAAAAAGTTGGTTATTCCTACAGTCTCAAAGACACAACCTGAACTCGTAAGTTCTGTAGATGGCTCTGAGTTTTCATCCAGTTTAAGTACCACTCACACGGTTCCTATCACACTTATTTGTCAAAATGGTCACACTGAACAAATCAGTTTCGATTTGATTGACACACCCACTTTTGGAGTCATTCTTGGGGTTCCATGCTTAATTTCACACAACCCTAAAATTGATTGGGAGGCAAGAACAGTTACCTTGGACTCTTTATATTGCCGTACACATTGCTATCAAGAAGCACATATAGAGTCAAAAACTTTGCTTTTTGTGCTAATACCACAACTTCTTTGGATATAATACCTGACGAATACCAAGATTTTAGTCAAATTTTTGATCCAGTGAATGCCACAACCCTACCTCCAAATAGGTTGTATGACTGCTGCATCGACTTATATCCAGGTGCAATTTACCTACTAGTTGAGTGTATGCACTCAAAGAAGCCAACTGCAATACTTCAGTGGCCAGAACCTAGTTCCGTTAAAGAAGTTCGAAAGGTATTAGAGTTCGTAAATTTCTATAGACGTTTCATCCATCATTTTTCGGAAATCATCTCTCCAATCACTAAACTTCTGTGAAAAGGAAAACCTTTCTTATGGTCTGAAGAAGCAGCTCACGCCTTTCTGAAATTTAAACAGAAATTTACGTCTGTACCTATTTTAAGACATCCCGTCCCAGATCTTCCTTTTTTTGGTGAAGCTGGCGCTTCTCAGGTCGCTGTAGTTGGAGTGCTCTCCCAAAGAAATCCCATCAATGGACAAATGCACGCAGTAGCATTTTATGTAAAAAAAAATGCTCCCTGCTGAGCAAAATTGCACAATAGCAGAGAGAAAGTTATTAGCCATAAAATTGGTTTTCACAGAATGCCGCCATCACTTAATGGGGTCTAAGCATCTAGCAACCATATTTACTGATCATAGAAATCTTCGGATTTTCAGTTCAGTAAAAGCATTAACACCGTGACAGATGAGATGGTTACATTTCTTTAGTGCTTTTGATTTAGTAATAACGTATCAACCAGGTTCCAGACAAATACAGTCAGATATCCTTTCATGGTTTGGTTATACAGCAGACTCTAAAAATGAAAGTTGTATTCCTCCAATTAAACCTGATGACAACATTATTTCACCAAGAATCCAACAAGACTTTCTATTTTTATCAAAAGAAGAAAATCTTAAACAAGATATACATGAATGGTCATCGCATCCTAAAAATTCAATCAGTGAAGGAATATTATTTCATGACAAGTGTGTGTTCATGCCCACTACAATATCATAAAAATAAATCCTGAGTTGGAATCACAACTCTGCTTGAGCAGGTCATCCTGGAAGGCAAAAGACTTTTGCAAATTGCAAAAAACAGTTTTGGTGGCCATCAGTTACTAAGGATGTTAAAAAATATGTTGAAACATGTACAGTCTGTGCTAGAAATAAAGTCTTGTATAAAGCTCCTGCAGGTTTATTACAACCTTTGACTACCCCCCCTTCCCCAGTCCCTGGCATACCATTAGTCTAGACTTCATTACAAATCTACCACCAGGTAATGGTCACACTAATATACTCGTGGTAGTTGATTATTTGTCCAAAATGGCACATTTTGTTGCATTATGCAAATTGTCTACCTCACTTGAATTCGGCAACATCTATATGAATTATGTAGTGCGGCTACACGGTTTACCATCAAAAATTATATCTGATCGCCGAGGTTAATTTACGTCACTATTTTGGAAGGAATTGTGTAAGAACTTACACATGGAAGTAGCACTATCTACTGCTTTCCATCCAGAAACGGACGGACAAACGGAACGGATGAACCATACCCTAATACAGATCCTGCGCTTCTTTTTGGCCTCTATCGCTAGTGATTGGGTTAAAGCCTTACCCATTGCAGAGTTTATTTACAATCCCAGTACCCATATAGGTACTCATTGCACTCCATTTATTTCCTAACAGGACTTCATCCTAGGACCTTACCAGTTTCCATTGAACCTTCTTTCTTTCCTAGCATCACTGAGCATTTACAACAAGTATTAGATATTCAAGAGCAGTCTAAAATCCATTAAGATAAGTATAAGGAAAGTATGAAAAAACAAGTGACAACAAAAGAGAACCGACTCCAAAATATAAGGTAGAAGACAAAGTCTGGCTGAAGTAAGTTACAACCTCGATATATTGGAACTTTTTCAATTCTAAAGATTCTTACTCCAGTCACAGTTCAATTAGAATTACCTCCAGAATATCCTGTGCACCCTCCCTTCCATGTATCCTTACCAAAATTCTTTTAATCCAGAAACCAGAAAAGAAACCCCTCCTCCACCAATTCCTGTAGAAGGAATACAAAGTCCAACATATTCTTGATTCAAAAAGATTGTTTGGTTGTTTGTAATATTTAATAGCCTGGAAAGGTTATGATGCTAGTGAGAATTAATGGGAACCAGCATCTTTTGTTAATGCCCCAAGATTGATACGCCAGTTTCATTTTAGATGTCCCCACAAACCACGTCCGGTAGGATGCTCTTTGAGAGGGGCAACTGTTAGGAATTATGCACAAAGCTTAACCAATTCTGGAACCAAAGAATAACAGGAAGCAAGAACTTTGAGTGGAGTTTATGGTCCAACACATACACCTTGAAGTTGTGCAAAATATTAGCAAGTGGAAATGTAGTTTTGTTTGTTTTATTTTATGGTCCGACACACACGCCCTGAAGTTGTGCAAAACATTAGAAAGTTGACATGAAGTTTGTTTGTTTTATTTTTTTGTATGCTTAAATACCATTGGTGTATTGGAAACGAATTGTAAGAATAACTAAAGTCTTGTGTTTAGTAAACAGACTTATTTGTAAGCATGACTAAGGCTTTCAAGTTCTTTCCTCATGTGCTGTCATATCTGTTTTCCATGTGAAGCACTCTCTCAATTGATGAGGAGTCATTCTCTCCATATGTGCTGCCACACCAGTTTTCCATGTGCAGCACTCAGTCAGTTGATGATGAGCCATCCCAGAGCTATAAAAAGGAACATCTCTCAAGCAGAGATGCTTGGCCTCCTTGTTTCTTCCGCTTACCTGCATTCCAGCGTGTGAAGGTCTTCGGCTCCTGTCTACTCCGGCTTCAGTTCCTGCCGTTGGCTTCCCCTTCCTGACGCCTCGAGTTCCGGCCTTCGCTGACTTCGGTTGCCTGGACAACCTTCCGGAGTCCCGCATAACTTCCTGTTTGTAAAGAAAAAGAAAAAATACAAAGTTAAGCGAAGGTATTTCTTTCTGCATTCACATATTGCTGATGCAGTCCCAAAAACAATCAGGTACTTTTGAAACTTCAAATCTTCTGCATAAGAGGCTTCTGTGAAAGAACAATAATCCGCGGACCAGACATATTCTTTTGGCATGTTACGCTTGTCGTGTTTAGAAAACAGGAATTCTAATTGAATCAGAACATTGGCTAAAGACAGTAAGCAATAATACTAAACCCTGTGATAGCTAATACATGTGAACAAACTGGTTGTTAGTGTAAAAGCTTATTTTTCTTCTTTCTTTCTTTAGTGCATGAGTAAATTAAGAAATCTCATTCAAAGAATAATCCCAACAATATTCGGAAAAGCAGATACAGTCTATAAGAGTCATAGACTGTTTTGAGAGGTATACAGAAATCATAGACATTGGATGATTAGTGTGTTATATAATATGATAGCAAATATAACATATAACTCAACAGTTGTATATCATTTGCTGTTTAGAAAAACATACTCAAAATAGTGCCAGACAGAACTGTAGAAAGGTCATCAATAGTGCGCCAAACCAGAGATTGCTGTGTTTGTTATTTTTATTTATTTATTTTATCCAATTCCCCTGGGATTTTTTCTTTGTGCAAAGTGTTTTTAATCGCTTTGGTGGATGTAGTGTCTTAGGGGTATTGGGAGACAGCGTCTCATCTCCCTAAAGGAACAACCTGGTTTTCAGGTGGGTGCTTTCCTAACTGAAAGCCAAGCCACAAAAATTAAAGTTCCTTTTTTGGAGATAACAAGAAATGGAGCATTCTTTGCAGACTTTACATTTAGAATTTCAAAAATTAAGAGATGAAAATGCAGAATTACGTAGTGAGTTACTACTTTATAGACCCAGAGACAGTCCTTGGAATACCCTTATGCAAAAGCCTTTTAAGAATCCCTTTGAAACAGGTGCAAAGAGTAAAAATCCAACTATGTATACGAAATAAGAATCATCCTCACCAGCAGTACAGGTTACAGTAGCGATTCCTAGTCCTATGCCCTCAGCAGCTCCTGAAAGGTTTTTTGGAGCTAGTTCTAAATTCAATCTTTTTGTTAGTCAGCGTCAATTACACTTTCTTTGCAAGCCCCAGACATTTCCAACCAACGCAAGTAAGGTGTCATTTGTTCTTTCCTATTTAGGAGGGGTACCTGCTAATTGGTCAACTCCATTCATTGATAATAATGACCCCATCCTATATAATTGGCAAGCTTTTAAAATAACCATGACAAACTTATTTGCTAAACATACCATTGTAGAAGCAAGCGATAATGAACTTTTGAATCTCAGACAAGGTAACAAAGACTTACGGAGTTATATTACTAATTTCAACCGTTTATTGACGGAAACTCAGTGGCCTGAGACATAGGATGATAAGTGTGTTGTATAATATGATAGCAAATAGAACATATAACTAAACAGTTGTATATCATTAGATGTTTAGATAAACCGTACTGTAAATAGTGCCAGACAGTGCTGAAGAACGAAGCTTGACAGGTCATCAGAAGTGCGCCAAACCAGAGATTGCTGTGTTTGTTATTTTTATTTATTTATTTTATCCAATTATTATTATTATTATAAACACTTGTAGAGCGCACTGCAACCCTGCGGGAACCCTGTCACCTGGGATTCTTTCTTTGTGCAATGTGTTTCTTAATCGCTTCGGTGGAGGTAGGGTCTTGGGGGTATCGGGCGCCAGTGCCTCATCTTCCCAAAGGAACAACCTGGTTTTGAGTAACCCTGGGCGAAGGACGTAGTGTTGCCTACTTCGCCCTTTGCAAAGTAGGCGTAGCAGGCAACACTACGCCCCTCCCTCCCGCCCTCCCCTACATACCTAATTTTTGTAAATGCTCAAAGAAAAGTAAATAAAAGGCACTTACCTTGTCCGCTGCGTGCCGGGGCTCCCTCTGCTCGTTCACGCCGCCGTCTTGGATACCAATGCACAGCATTTACAAAAATTAGGTATGTAGGGGAGGGGGGCAGGCGGCGCATAGTGGGGCTACGCGAAGTGCGTAGGTGGGCGTAGTTTCTCGCCCACTTTGCATAGCTTCGCATAGCCCCACTACGCATACTACGCCCAGGGTTAGTTTTGAGGTGAGTGGTTTCCTAAAAGCTAGGGGGAGTGGTGGTGGGGGCAGACTGCCCCAGGCGGCACGAGGTTTGGGGGTGGTCGCTTGAACCCCTCACCTGCTCTTACCTGTGGCCATAAGAATCAGCATCATCCCCCCCTTCTTACATGTGGCCGTCGCAGCCACATGAAGCGCCAGCACCCCCAAGCTCTTCCATTAGGCCGCCACTGGCGGCAGACCCAGTGGCCACCGTGGGCGGCCTAAGGCCTAGGTATGCTACTGCTCTCTGTGTACTTGGGGCATCTATGCCATTGGTCTGTTTAAGCACACCTAGAAAAATAAGGTCGTTGCCAAATTCCTTGACCTATCACTTCGATTGGCTAAGAGAGGGATTGAATGCTCTTGGAAAGTGAGGGTCCCCCTCTTGGCCATGTGACTGGGCTCAGTCGGTGGAGGTGTGGGTGATGGCTGAGGGTACAACACTTAGAGGAGTTATGAGGTCTCCATAAATATTTCATTTCACACTAATGGGACATTCTGATTGAAGCTTTTAAATGTGCGGTAGATGCCACTAGCTCCCTCCCGACTGAGCAGCTGCCGGCACCTATCAGTGCAGAGCTTGCTTCTTAGACCAGGGCACAAAACTCAGTTTGCCTTTGCTGCTCCACATGCCACTCTGTTTGACTGCACAAAGTGGCAGGCACAACACTCTGCCTTCCCCTTATCTCTCTCTCCCCGCCCTGGTTTCCGCCATTTGCCTGCAATACTGGTACTCACCTCGTAGCATTAGAAAGGCCAGATTTTTGGTGGAAAATTGCATGCTTCTCAAGCGGCAGCAGTGTGCAAGCTTGTGCTGTTCCTCCTGACTTCCTTTTTATCCCTTCTTGCATTTGCCCACATGTAGTCGCTCGCACTGCCATTTACACTTTGTTACGATAGGAGTGCATTTTGTCCATTGTTACACAATCATTATTGTCGCTAAGTCTCATTGCACTCAATTGTTGAAATCACTGTACTGTTTTTCTCAAATGCTTAACAAAAATAACTTTAAAGAAAAAATCAAACTGGAAATACATATCATCATGTATTATTAAATAATAACATTTGTATCTCCTTTTTTAGAAATCATACTCCTAAAATATTTTCCCAGACAACTTTGATACCCTTCTTTCCAGATTCTCTATCTAGCTCTCATAAACAATGTGCTCAGGACCCATTATACACTAATAAAAAACACAGAGAAAGGTCCATTTTCAATGTCTTTTCAAGAAATGTGAGCTATATCACAATTCAGACCACATGACATAAACCCTTTCATAGACTGTTCAATCGTAGGCAGCGATCCTAAGCAGAAGCTCTTTAGACTTGCTGTAAAGTGACAACGTTTGTACTTTATACAATACACCTAAATAAACTGAGGTAATTTAAAAAAGCTCAGTACATTTAAAGTCAAGGAATATAATAATATAGACTGGAAGCTGCATTACCTGTAATCATCATTACCACAAATGTATTAGCATTGATTAGATAATAATGAATGCTTAAGTGATATTATCACAGTAAGCACATACAAGCATTTGAATACCAATTAAAATTAAATGAATTAAACAGCAGGAGAACGGTTAAAGATAAAAATATATTTAACAAGGTAAAGAGTTCAAGGGCCATATGTATCATCAACATGATTTGCGATTCTCAAATAGCGAATTTTTAGAAATCGCTATTTGAGAATCGCAAATAGGGATGTATGTACAAAATCGCAAATTTTTAGGGATTTCTTAGTATTCCTTAATTGCGATTAGCAAATTGCGAATTGTAATTAAGGAATACTTTCCCATTATTTCTATGGGCCAGGAGGCCCATAGGAATGAATGGGAAATTATTCTTAATTTTCGTAATTTGAGAATCGCGAATTGAGAATAATTTCAAGGGTGACGGGGTGTCCAAAGTACACCCTGTTGCACCCTTGAAATCAGCATGGGTGCACATGGTGCACATACATGCCCAAAGGGCATGTATGTGCCTAACATTGCACTTTGAAAAATGCAAAAAAGTGCATTTTTCAAGGAATTCGCAAATTACCACCAACTTGAAGTTGGTGGTAATTTGCGATTCCTTAAGGCCAATTTGCATGTTTTTTTATGCTTCATACATTGCATTTAAGGAATCCCATAATTTGCGATTCCTTAAATGCAATTGCAAAATAGGGAATCGCAAATTTTGCGATTCCTTATTTTGCACGCAGATTTCTTTGATACATACCATTTTACACTAATGCGCAAACGCCAAAATTCTGCAAAGTTTGGCGTTTGCAAACGCATTAGTGCTTGATACATATGGCCCTAAGTGCTTAAGAACATAAGGCAGAAGGCACCATCTTTGGTTTCAAAACACTTATCAGCCAAGGCCCAAAAGACAAGTAATTTTGACCTGAGTAATTGACTTATTTTTTGTAGACCATTGTAAGAATCTGCTGATGGGATTCACAGAATTGTTTTAAGTTAAGAGTATTTTCATCAGATGACTTGTAGAACCATATGTAACTGGCAACAGTGGTGTCAATAACAATTATAAAATTGATAAAGATAAAAAAAAATGTTTTCCCGTTAAACCAAAACTATTTTGCAATGAAGCCCGTCCTGCACCCTCAAAAACCATGTCAAAATTGGGTTGATTACAATTCCTTTACAAGAGGCCACCTACCTTTGCTTACTAATTTGCACTTTCAAATTAGGACTCACCAAGGTGTCCTCGTGTGTGGTGTTAGACCTGAAAGACTTGGGGTGAACTTTCCTCAACTTTTTACCTGCCTCCCAAAATTATTTGACCTAGTTTTTTTGCTGGTTTTTGAACTCGGTGCACTTTACCACTGCTGACCAGTGATAAAGTGCTTGTGCTCTCCCCCCTAAACATGGTAACATTGGCTTAACCCCAATTGGCATATTTAATTAACCTATAAGTCCCTAGTAAAGTGCACTTCATGTGTCCAGGGCCTGTAAACTAAATGCTACCAGGGGGCCTGCAGTACTCATTACGCCACCCCGTTAAGTAGCCCTCTAAACATGGCTCACCTTGCTATTGCAGAGACAGTATGTGCAGTTTTACACTGCCACTTCGGTCAAGCAAGGTAATCCTTTTGCCAGTCCTAAACCTTCCCTGTTTATACACGTCACCCTAAGGTAGGCCCTATATAACTCACAGGGCAAGGTGTAATGTATTGCAATAATCGAGGCAAGAGTCAGCAAATTCCAAGGGGACGTGAGTGATCTGACTCATCACTTTTGACAGCAAGGGGAAACAGTAACAGCAGCCACCTTTCCGATCCCCTTTTCAAAAGAAAAAAGTTGCTGCTTTAACAGCTAGATATGCCTCAGACAGTGAGAACACGACTACTGGATTGGACTTGGGCAGTAACCCTGCTAGACAGCGCAGCAGATGTTACAATAGTGGGAGGCACTACGTCCTTGTCTGGTGGTGACAGCAATTAAAACATTCATTACCGTAGAGACAGCCGACACACGGGTAGCCCCCCCGGATAGGCTGTACGAAATAGTTTTTCGTATAGAGGGTGACATTGAGCGTGTTATTACTGGGATTTTTGGGGAAAATCTGACCGCTTCCTATGACATTTTGCTAGCAGAGGCGGACTGGCCCCTAACTTTTGTTCTGGCTGCGGCTCACAGGGAAGACGTGATACTTCCTAGTTTTTCGATTTACTTTCCAAAAGAGCATACAGAAGCCTTTGCGACTGAGAGAGCTTACTCAGTAGTGTAATCAAGTTGGCTGGGATAAAGATTCACAGCCACATGACAATCCTTTATGGTCGATGCCTGAACCCCAATATCCTAATAAACGGGAAGATAATGGTCCTGTTGCCGACATTCTCACTCAGTTGGAATATCAAGGAGTGATTGAGACGTGTATATCACCAATAAACAATCCGCTCTTTACTATATCCAAACCTGATGGGTCGTACAGCATAGTTTTTGATTAGCGGCATTTGAACTCCCATTGCCAGACCTTTGCAGTACAAAATACCAATTGTTCTGCCTTGATGGACAGCCTAGTTCGTAATAAATACAAGACGACACTAGATATTTCAAATGGCTTTTACAGCCATAATCGGTGTCCTGAATACAGCCAATGGACCACATTCACAACGGGTGGAGTCCAGAAAATATACCGGAGTCTACCAAATGGGCTACAAAAACAGCCTCTAAGTTTTCGCTGCACATGCTGTCTCTTTGTTAGACATCACAGACCCAGACGCATATTCATGTTGATGATATCGATCTCACAGACAACGAATTATGGTTCATCTGTGTCGAGTAGACCACATAATTCTGCATTTTGCAGATTGCGGTTACAAGTTCAATTTTGCCAAGTCTCACATTGCATGTTATGCGGTGTTCTTCTTGGGCTATGAGCTCAGCAATGAAGGTTGAGGCCTGGCTCCTCATTTCCTGGGGAAATGCGCATGGTTGCAATCTCCAACCACACTGAAAAAACTTCAGTCTTTCCTGGGATTTTTAAATTCTGGGTGTAATTATATTCCCTATAATGTCCAGCGTATCAAGCCACTTTATGCCTTGATACAACCTACTTTTTCATAAGACAGCTGGTTACGGAAACATTCTGCTATATTAATTTCTTTGCAATCTGATTTGCTTGAATCTAAATACTTGTTTTTTTTGTTAAAATTTCTTTTATTAGGAGTTTTTTGGATTTCACACGTGACAACCACACTAACCCTTTGTCACATATTGTACCACTCGCAGTGGGTTTCATTTACTTGACGTACAATGAAGGAGACACAGTGCCAATCGCAAACAAATCAAATTTTTACACTTCGGCCGAAATAAGATTTTCAACTGTCGAGAAAGTTTTGACAGCTGTCCAAATGGCGGTTCTGAAGGAATGCGCTTTGGCACAGGGAAAATGCATTTTGGTGGTTACACAATATCCTGCTTTAGAGGCAGTTACGAAGGCAAGTGTGCCAAACTCAAAAGCTTTACATCCCTGTTGGATACAATGGGCTACTTCTTTGATATCCCCGGATGTCACTTTTATCTTTGACGCTTCTCTTCAGACACAGGAGTTCTTGCAGTATGAACATGTTCATCCACCTCCCTTGTCTTTACTTCCTTTGGAAGACTATGCGTGGATTATTTACACCATTGGTTCGGCTCAACCAGCCATGGATTCTAAACATGCTTACTCGACAGGGTGTGCTATAGTTGCAGGTAGAATGGTGAATGGAGAATTCAAATCTTCCATGGTGCACACTCAGGCACTGGGGGACTGTACTGCACAATTAACTGAGCTGCGTGCCTTGGTTCTTGCTCTTGAGTTTGCTGATCCAAACATTTTGACTCTTATTGTCTGCGATTCTTATTTCTGTGTTCAGTCTTTCAATGACAACTTATTCTTCTGGTCTCAAAATGATTATCAAGATTCTAAAGGCAGCACGATTAAGCATAAAGTACTTTGGGTTCGAGTGGCAGATCTTAAACAACATTTGCCACTCACACATGTTATACATACTCTTGGCCACCAGTATGTCGGGGGACACGATGTTGGGAATAGTTTTGCTGATGAAGCAGTCAAATCTGCAGTAGCCACGTGTTCCGTAGCAGCCATTACTAGATCCATGACAAAGATTGATAATGACATTTTGGCAGCGAAAGCTGCAACAAAGGAGTTCCCTAATTACCGGCAGGGTTTCCCTTCAAAATATTCTTATCAGTTAACTCCTGAACAAGTTCCTTTTGCTAGAATATCACACGTTGGAGATCGGCTGATTCCCAACACAGACTGCAGACACACTTTGATTAAAACCGCACACAAAGGCATGGCCTGGGCACATGCTGGAGTGTCTGCTACTGTTTCTATTTTGCAGCAGCTGTACTGGTGGCGTGGTTTATATAAACAGACCCACAATTATGTGCTTTCTTGTGACATTTGTCAGCAGATTAAGCCGTCTGTGTTTACACGTCCCCCACAAAGACTGCTTAGCATTACTAATCAGCCTTTTGATTGTGTGTACCTTGACCACTATGGTCCTTTCTCTTCAGATACGGCATATAAATATATTTTAGTTGCAGTGGATTCGTGCACCAGATTTCTTTGGGTGTGGCCACAACTCAGTGCTGATGCTTGAAATGTCATCAGGGATTTGTGTGTCTTTGTAGGGATTTTTGCCTGTGGCACTTTTCATTCTGATCAAGGTCCAGCATTTGCCTCTACGGCGTACAAGGATGCTATGTGGTCTATGGGGGTTCTGGTGCAATTTTTTTCTCCATATAGGTCTGAGGGCAACTCAATTGTGGAGCGAATGAACCGTTACTTAATGCAATCCTTGACGGCTAGAGTCTTAGGTACTGGCACAAACTGGTTAGCCCATTTCTAGAGCGTCCAATGTGCACTTAATTATCTCCCTAGAAGAACTCTGGGTGGTCGGACACTACACGAAATGCTCTTTGGCAATAAAATGTTTGTGCCAGACCTTGATGGTCTAGACGTTGTGGCTGCTGCTACAACCTTTGACGTAGATAATCACTCTGCTATGTTACAGAATCTACAAGAGACCCATGCCAGCCTTGCTACTGAACATTTGTCTTCAGCAACTGATGCTGCGCAACAGAATCCAGTGGTCGTCTGGCTTCCAAGAGTTGGAGATCCGGTCTGAGAAAATATGGAGAACAAAAAAGAATGTGGTCCCTCTTATCGTGCACCGGTTCCAGTGCTTGGCCTGAAGGGTACTTGAACAGTCATTATACCTCCTCTACCAGGTTGCAAAGACAACAGATACATCTCAGTGGACAATGTCAAGATACAATATCTGGCCGATTCTGAATAGTGCGACATCTGCTGCTTATGTCCCACAATTTCAGGAACTCGAGAAACTATAACATCTTCTAATTTCCCAAATTACACTGTCATCGAGATGGTCACTGAAATTGAGCATTCTCCCATTCCTTCTGTATCACCAGAAATGACAGATGCCAAATACACATATCCCACAAGTGGCTCTGTGCATGATTTGCCGGATAATCCTTTGCACCGTGGCAGATATTTGTTTGATGCATCCTCCACATCCTCAAGTGACCCAGAACAATTGTCCATTTTTATATCTTGGTTTAAAAAGACTTATTTGGTTCCTCCCCAGATATACATTTGGTTGACTCGGTTTTAAATTTTTCTTTTTATGTCCATTGGGTTTCTAACTGTATTTTTTCAAATCATCAATGGTCACTACTTGCCTGAACGTATTGCTGCAAACTTTTTTACGGTGGAATCCCGGCCCCACATTCATCTTCGCACATCATGAAGTCTGACCAGACTCATGTTAACATTTCAGCATTCCCTGTTTCTGATGGTATTATTTAGGATAAAGTGGGTTTCCAAATTCATGGTCCTACAGAGCTGATTAGTGTGCCATACGAGTTTAGAGTCTCTATGGTTGATGTTGTTACACAAGATATTAGTTCAGATGATTGGTATGGGCATGCCATTCAAACTTTGTTTTCATATTTAAAATATTATGCTGCATTTGATGCTGAAGATTTGTATATGAATTCTTCTAATTATGCTGACCTCTTCTGTCATCAACATTATGGGCGTAGTGTGGCTACGCAAAGCTTTGTGAAGTGGGCAGGAAGCTATGCCCACCCACACACTTCGCGTAGCCCCACTACGTGCCGCCCGCCTCCCTCCCACCCTCTCCTACACGACTAATTTAATTTAAAATAGTGTACAAGTAAATTAAAAGCACTTACCAGCTGATATGTGGCATCCCGGGCTCCCTCTTCTGCTTTGCGCCAACTTCTTCCAGCAAAAGGCGCAAGCGCGGGTGCCCGCGCATTCTTATTTCTTGCAAGAAATGCGCATGCGCAGGCGCCCGCGCATGTGTATTTTGCTGGAAGAAGTCGGCGCGAAGCTGAAGAGGGAGCCCCGGGACGCCGCATATCAGGTAAGTGCTTTTAATTTACTTTTACACTATTTTAAATTAAAATAGGCATTTAGAAGAGGGCAGGTGGGAGACGGGTGGCGGGCAACTTCGCTCCGTCCACGGAGTGTGCGTAGTGTTGCCGACTACGCCTACTTGCGAATCGTGAAGTAGGCAACACTACATACACTCCGTGGACAGAGCGAAGCACTGCGCCCAGATCATCACTTCATACACATGTATTAAATTACACTCAGTGGGAGCATTGCCCCACGTCAGTAAAGGGCAGCTTGAAAACATTAAAGAAAAAGTTTACCTACTTTAAAGAATATAGCCCATCCAATCCTGAATCTTTCAATTTCAAAATTAATAGCCCCTCCTCTCAGAAACTCATGCTGACACATAGTAAATTGATATATTCTTCTTCCTTTCACCATAATCTGGCCTTAAAGGGTTATGATCATTGGAAGGAAGCCATTGATCTAAAGTCAATTTGGGGCTAAAAAGATTGGCAGGTGCAGGGCTCCGAGGCCCTTCATCGTGCATGCCTCGTTCCCACTCAAATGCTATTTTTGAATAATACCCCTTACCAAACCACACGTTTTGGATTGGCAACTACTAAATAAAAGAATGCCCCAGCAGTTCCGACTTTAGCAGGATATAATAATTGGTGCTTACATACAAATTATACCATTGAAGATTTACAGAGTTTATTGAAAAATAATTATTTGAATGCTTCTGCAAAGGATCCCATGGGTTGGTTATTCTGGCCTAATAGTTCAAATGGTTGCCAACTACATTTTCTTAACTCTAGTTTAGGTTATAAATATGACTGGCCAGACCCTAGATTTTCTGATTCACATACTGTAACTACCTACTCTGTTGGTAAACTGTATCAACAATGGTTACAGAGCTCGACATTGTCATCTGTTAAACAACATTGATCCTTATTATCAAATAATAATAATTTGGCCGACTTTGTCCTGGAACCGAGGGCTCGGAGAACAAAGAGATGGATATATGCTGCTTACAATGAAATTTGGAAACTGTCACACATTGAAGCCGCAACACAATTAAGGGAAAAAGACCAGGCAAACTTGGAAAAAGTTTTAGCTGTTGTCGACAACAGCATTAATACACTGTCTTCCCGCATTTATACATTAGATAATACTTTTCCCTCTTTTATTAACATTGCACAAGATGATGTTTCACTGTTATATCATGGTCAAAATCAATTGTGGTCTGTAATGCAATTTGCTTGGACTTTGCAAACATTGAAAATGGGGAACGTGCCATTGGAGTTTTTTTGAACGCCAGTGCTTTATTTGCCCTGTTTAATTTGACAGACAAGCAGCAATTTATGTCCATGAAAGATGCCACTTATACTCTATTGCACATTGAAAAAATAGACCCTTTACCATTTCCTGTAGCAGAATCGGATTCTGCAGTTTGGTTAATCCATGGGGTTATAAGTTTACCGTTTTCATTGTTTCAATTTACATCATGTATGAAACATTACCCTGTAGACCATTTTGAACCTCTTGGAGGTGCATTTTTACATGAACTGTGGTTTCTTCCTTCACTTATCGATGACAACACTGACGTTTACCTTACAGGGGAGGATTGCAATTCCACTGTAGGACATTCCCTTGTCTGTACAAATAAACAGTTACACAGAACCTGTAACCTTTCAGCTCCGAATCTTGTGTGTGTATTAAAAGGTAAACCAAGTCCGGCCATAATTCCCACCTTCACACTGCTTACTAAAGGTAGCTATCTTATTTTAAATAACCAAAAATGCTGCGGCTAGCAAGCTGGCATTCCTTACATTGTAACAGTTTCCCAGCGTGTAATTTGTTGCAATAATGTGCTTTTGCCACATCTGCATGGGCTGCTGGATAGTCCACTGTGGCCTTCAATTCCTACTTTGAAAGCAGATTTCAACAAGCTGAAGAAATTTAAGGCGCTTCTAATGCAACAAGAAGTTGCATTGACTTGCGCACGTGAAACCTTCACGACCCAGGTGGCGAGTGCGGAGTCTCAGATACAAACACTTTTAAACACAAACCTCCCACGACATTTTGGGGAGTTGTTTCATCGTATTTTAATGCATCGCATACACATAGCCTGGCTTATTTTTTTAAACATGTGTGTTCTGGCCTAATGACTTCATTTCAGTCTATATTTGGTGTGATACCTACATTCATTCATTATATCTTTTATGGCGGTTTACCGTTATTATTGGAATTGGCAGTGGGAGTCCTGCTTTTGTTGTGCCTGCTACGCAATGGCTGCTCCCCTTGTGGGTCTGCGCAGGCCAGGCTGGCTGCAAATGCTCTGTGACCAGATGCATGAATGTTTCGGTACATTGCCTCTTGCGACTCTCAGTGTGTCCTATGGATTATCATTTCGTTTTGCATACTTTACTTGCGTACAAGCCGAAGTGATTTTGCTTGGGCATTGGAGTTATGTCTCACCAACACCTCATGTCCAGTTCCAGATTTCGACCGGCTAATGGGCCCATTAGTGGCTCATGAGCAGGATTGCAATGGGTTTGACTTGATGGCGCGTGATGCGGCACTTGCCATTTTGGCACAATGGGATATCTGTGAGGCTTCACAGAATCTCCTACTGCAGAGCTACATTGAATACCATGCAAGTTATCCATCAATGTTAATGGAAGCCCCAGACTCTGAAGAGCATTCATGTTCCTTCAACCTACTGAATTGGTTGGCATCTCACTTTTCCACTGACCAAAATAATGTAATTCTGGAGGGTATTGCATTATTTTGCTCTTACACAATAATGGATTAATCAGGTACATTTTGCCAGTACACATCGGTTGGTCTTCCGGATACCTTGCTTTCAAATTTTTTCTGCTTTTACTTCCTCTTCTCCTTCTAGTCTTTTGACTACTTCAAGGACTTGTTTTTTTTTTAATTTTTTTTTTTAATTCTCTTTATTGAAAACAAAACACACATAACAGTGACCGAAATGCAGAGACCACAATCGCAAAGTTCCAACATTGACTTCTAGGCGTTATACAGTACTTGACAAACAGTAGAAAAACCAGGCCTAAGAACTCTCCAGGTCCACAGTTGTCGGCTCCAGTGCAGGGGGTTCGCAGATATCCCCACGATATGCACTCCATGCGCTCCATATCTTGACCCATTTTTGGGGTCACCCCTAGAGACATACACAGACTTCTCACGAAACATACACCAATCAAGGTCTTCCATCCATTTCCCAACCCCGGGTGCCCGAGCCGCCCCCCCAAAGCTGCGCAAAGTTGCGTTTGGCAATTGCACATGCTAGAGTCACCCACACCCTACCATGAGTCGGCAGGTCCGTGGGTTCCCACACATTTAGCAAGCATCGCCTTGCCTCGGGATCAACTCGCAGCTCCCACACCTCACTCATCTTTGCATGTATACGGGTACAGAACTCCCGGACCTCACGGCACTCCCAAAGAATATGCATGAAGGACCCCGGCAGCCCACAACCCCTGCAGCAATCAGGCGAGTCAGTCAGTCCCATCCTCTGCAGGCCAAGGCCCGTTACATAAGAGCGATGCAAGATCCGAAGCTGTACCAAGCGGAGCCTCATTGGGACCGCCATCTCTTTAGGGGATGCCACCGCCTCCCTCCAATCCTCATCGTCCAGGACTAGACCATCGGCGACCCACTGCTCGCGAAGGCACACCAGCGGGTCGTCCGTATGGTTGATCAATTTACGGTATGTGAGGGAGATCGCTTTGGTTGGTAAGAGGCCATCAAGCAGGCGATCCTCCAGTGGGGAGGCCACTGGTAGCGCCGCCCCGCCGGACACCACCGCGCTCAATGCATGGCTAATCTGAATGTAACGAAACCGCTCGGTGTCACACAACTCGTACTTGGCCTGTAGCTCCTCAAAAGTCAATATCCTATCCTTGCCCCATATATCCCGAATCTGTGAAATGCCTATCAGGTCCCACCGATCAAACCCCTTCGACTTCCAGAGCATCCCAAGCTTTTCAGAACTCCACCGCAGTGTGGACAAGGTCAAACGTCCAGCCCAGCAAAGGGCACCATTGGCCTCATGCCACACTCTTGTGGAGCACAAGGTGGACCCCTGCAGCGGGAATCGTCCGCGCCGTGCGTACAATACTCGGGTAAACTCACCTCCCGGCAACTGACCACGGTCCATTGCATAACCCTGGTCAACCGGGGATCCATAAATCGCATGATTAATGGGAGCCAGTGTAGTGTAGTTCCTATTATCCCAATAGGCTCTGCGCATTGGAATAATACCTTCAATAGTATAGGCCTATACCAGACGTTAACTAGGTCTTCTATTGTCGATATTAGACTTAAAGTTTTGGGTTTGCCAGCTAGCTCAGAGTTCACTAGAAACTTTCTCGAATAGGCAAGGAGGAGTTGAACCTCCCTGGATAGACAAGAAGGGATTTAGTTTCTGACAACCATAGAACATGACAACTTTGCTCTCCCCTAATCAAGAGTGTATCTCTAGAGTCGTGTGAAAACAAAAGACAACTTATTTTACTCAGTCAGTACGTGCATTCTTAGTTTCACCAGATTGTAGAGAAAAGGAAGAGACGGGCGTGTTCAATAAAAGATGGTATTTATTGATCAGTCTCTTTTCTCGTACAAGAGAAATGGATCGATATTATCGCAATACTTATGGTTAAGTAAAGTGCATACAATAAAAGCAGAAGTATAAAATAATACTGTAAAAACATTTATATGGTTTCTAAGCCATATGGTGGTTTAAAATGGATAAAATAGATACATACACATATACATTTGACTAATCGTACTCAACTGGTGTTTCTAACTACGCCTACCCCAGTGTACCTGACCTAAGCCTAATACGTGGGTGGGAATAGAAAGTAGCAGTTTAAGTTAAGTTTGTTTTGCCAAGTGACTGACTCAAGAATTCTCTGCAAGGGGTTATTCAGTTCTGTACCTGGAATCTAGGATGGTTGAGGGATGGTATCTCTCGTCTTTGGTCTCGATATTCCAGGCTGCCTGCAAGGGCTGCCCGGAAGCGCCGGAGCTGGATTTCTCGGCAGGAGAAAGCAGCGTCTCGTTCTCAGCGCGTCAGGAAGGCGGGGCTGCGCCAGCGGGGTCTGCTCTGCTCTGGGCTTCGGCAAGTCTGGCTGCTCCGATCTCGTCACCACCGCGTGTGTTTGCTTAAGGCAATACCGGTAATATTTATACCTGTAAGGTGCCGAGATTGACGTAAGGATGGACATAGATACGTCAATAAGGATGTCATACGAACTGGTCGTTAGCACATTCTTCTGCTGAAGTTCTCGGTGAAATCAAAACAATGGCCGCAGGGTTTTTCCCAGGTTGTCATAGGTTTGATTTGTTTTGAGAACTCCGTATGCCTTATCAGGGGCTGGAGGAATATTGCTTGTCTAATTAGATGGCAAGCGTTATGACCTAATCAGATAACACGTTCCTGTGCCGTGGTGTGGCTTAATCAGATAACGGTTTCTGCCTCATGGGATGGCTGCTAGTTAACTTGTTAACCAGAACAGGGTCAGGAATAGGGGGATCGATACAGAACCTATAGGAATACATCACACCCACTCCACGCTAACTATGGCCATATTTACGAATCTAGGCATAGTAAAACATACTGTAGAGTATCGTGTATACCTTACCACCCCAAAATACATATAATGCATTTCGAAATTATGTAATATACGGAAAAACAGTCATATATACTATATGCACTCAAGCTGTAGAATAATGCTAAAGTAATCACGCATATGTATACATTATGACTATTTGAATATGAGAATTACACATGAAATTGCTCTTAATACAGAAGAAAAACGGTTCGAGACCATTCCATCACAGAATAAAATAATTATGAACATACCAGCGGGCAGCTAATGTCTATAAAGTTTCCAAAAATAGAAATTTAGTTCTCTAAGAATAGTTCTTACTTTAAGCAGAAGATAAGTGTCCCGAAAAATCGTAAAAATATTTTGGGGCTGCTGAAAAAATTGCTGTCCGTGAACTGGAGGGAAAATTGTTCATGCTACTTTATTATTAAAGTTGAAGGCCAAATTCAGGGTGTTGGGAACGCCGTGTGCTAGCTTGCTCAAAAGTCGTTATTTCTGCTCTGGTGAGAACATCATATCATTGAGACTGTCGAAAAAGCTGTCAACAGCTTCCTGTGAAAGTTCCACTAACTCGGAAAAAGGTGTAACCATGCAATCATGTGCATGATTGTCTCCATTGACGTTTTGATTAGTATTGCTGACAGAAGGTCGTACCTGATCGATGCTGCTTTCATCTTGAACTTCACTACCCCTTAATCGTAGTGGTGAAGTTTCCACGAATGCCGTCATCAGGATTGGCAGCCGTTGAGGGCAGCACAATGCATGAGCCGTTACCGGACCCAACAATGTTTCTGCATCCATAGGCGCATCCGATTGTAGCGTCAGACAGGTGTCCAACACGCATTCTTCTCCGCACAGCAAGCACCTTAATACAGGTAAAACACATCGATGCCACATTGGTCGAAATAAAAGAAACCAAGTCATGTTCAGGTCTCTAAGCCGGGACAGTCCCAGGATTTTTGATATCCGGTCCCGGTATCCAATGGCTCGGATTGTTTCTTCCCTTGTCGCAGGTGTTTTGTCTGTGACATGGTTTGCCATAACGAAATATAAGGACCAAGAATAGGATTCCTGCAATTAGTCCCAAAATGAGGGGAAGTCCGCCGAAAATCGAATGGACGAAATCTGGAAAAATACCCAGTATGGCTTTGAATGGTGTTAATGCCATCGAAAATACTGTCTTAAATACATTTGAGACTCCACTGGTATCAGAAATATTTAAGATTTCATTCAGGATTTCTGCGAAATGTATGGGGGAATTAGTTGATAGCAATGAGTGAATCTCTGTAGTCGTCCTTGCGACCAGGAGATCATACGTTTCTTTTGATGACGTGAGTCTGGTCGGCGTCTGAAGAAGCACTGTTTTCATTCTGAGTATCTATTCGAATAGAAGTAATTTTCAAGTTAGGCCATGCCCTTGCCTCCCTGTCTGGAAAGGAGCTGGGGAACAATAAGCGTCCACAGCACATGACCTTCGCAGTCGTAGTTATGAGATAAGGAATCCCGGGCAGTAAACTACAACATCTGCGATCCACAATTAGAATGTAACTCCCGTTATAGAGTCTTTTAAAGAATCGTTCTATCTCTGTTGCAGGTGCGCCTAGCTGGTGACATGAAAGGTTATTTGAGTTCCCTTCACAGGCTCCATGCAAACTAATTCCATTACACAGAAGTGTACCGCTTAGTGACATCGCACAATTATTGCCACTAAGAAACACTTTCTGTCCTTTATTACTGACACATGCATGTGAATAGGGCAACTTCCATGTTGACTTAATGTACCCTTTTCCCAATTTTTCGTACATGCCAGCCTGTATATATTTTTGGCAGTATTGAAACCTGAAGGTTGATATTGGAATATTAATTATCCCATGTATTATCCATTCACTGACAGGTCGTTCTGACATTGTCACTGGTAATCTCTCGAGTTTCTCAATGCTCAGGATTGTATAATCAGCACCCTTCTGTGCCATACTGACTTGTTTATCAGTAAGGTTAAAGATATTGAATAGTGACGTTGTGTTGATTAAACGCCAAGGCACATAGCCTGAACGTAGATTTTGTAACGTCCAGCCAAGCTGTACAATAGAACGCAATTGAGACTGACCGTGTTGTAACAACAGTAAGTCTTGCAATAATATGTCGATTGCTGAAGACACAATGCTGTCGAAAGAAAGAATTCTGGAGGACAGAGTCATTAACCCATTGTCCACTACAGAAAGTGATTTTTCCAAATTAATACGGTCAATTTCCCGTATACTTTCTGCTGTCTCAATTTGAGTTACCTTCCAGGCCTCGTTGTAAGCTGCATATACAGAGGCTGCTATGAAGCGTTTTTGACGCTGTTTGCGCGGTCCCATAATGAAATCACGCAAGTCAGCACCATCAGTAAGTAAAGTTAGGTGTTGCTTAATTTCTGTCAGTGTGGAAGTTTGTAGCCATTGAAGGCAGAGTTTGCCCACACTGTAGGTGGTGATTATCCCTGGGTGTTGTCTTTGGGAATATCTAGGGTCTGGCCTGGTCAATGTGAACCCCTGTGTTTTGTTCAGGAATCTGTCTTGACAGTTATTAGTATCTGTGGGCCAGATTAACCATTGTTTCCAATCAGGATGTGTTCTGTTTTGGTTTAATACATAGTTTACGTCTATCTCTTCATCTGTAGAGCTATTGCTGTTCATAGTTGGCTTTGGAATAGACGGTTTATTTAAGTCTTTGATTTTGGCTAGGCCAAGACAGGTAGTTTGTTGAACAGTGTCATTCAAAAATATAATTTGTTCTGGGATCATGCAGGCTCTAAACAATGATTCTATACCTTGTACTTGCCATTCTTTTGTACCCCAAACACTTTTTACTTCAACATTTTTGTCCCAATAATCAAAACCAAATGTATTCATTTGTACAAAAAATGAGTCCGAATATATCAATTTCGTGTTTGTAAGCATGGTTTTTGTTCCTATCTTATTTGACAATTTGAAAAAAAATGTTTCAGCATTACTTGTGTTGAACCCTGAAAAGTATGAATATTTGTCATAAAAGGTTCTTGAGCTTCCTTTTGGAGGGGTTGCACAATGTTCCCATTGATTATAATTTAAAACATTTCTAGGTTGTGCAGATTTATGTAGAAAATGGTTACCATAGTGGTTGTAACAGTACATACTATCATAATTAGACGAACCCTGCAAATAATCATGTTTGGTAAATTTAGCAGACATCACTAGGTCAGACATCATACCATTTATACTTTCAAAGTCCCAATCATCAGCAAATGAGCTTGGTTTTACAAAGTCACTCAACGAGATCTTGATTTGGTGTGGATATTTCAGGATTTCAACCGGACCATAAATTTCATAGTCAGTGTTGTCCCATGCTACCCCACCCGGTATAGGATTGGCTGTGAAGTTGACTGAAGAAAGTTCTCTTTTCTCGACGTGTGAAGATGTGTGTGGTTTGAGGATCAAGTTAATTTTCTGGCTTGCTGTGTCCATTTTAGCATATTTTCCCTCAATGAAGCGTCCCAAGCATAGTATCATGATGAGCCAACGTATGAGGATAAATGCACAAAAGGCCACCCAAAATTCAATCCATGGAGAAATCAGATAGGTTTCTTTCAGTTGTTTCAAAAGTTCCTTAGCTTTATCTTTAAAGGTTTTTGTTGATGGCTGTGTCTTTGATTCACTGAGGTCTTCAGAGGAATCATCGAAGTTTATGAAGTAGCCGGATGCCGTTCTGTCAATTGTTCCAATTGCTTCAGGATTAGTGTTTCTTGCATATTCGTTTGTTACTTCATTGTAGGTTGGTGTGTCTCTACTAAATGTTTTTATTTGGGTTTTTAGAGGTGTGAGTTCCAATGCATTGTTGCATAGTCCTTGTTGTTGTTCTGTAGGCGTTTCGAATGTGATTAGCCTCTTAGTTAGGACCTCTGTATTGGTAGCAAACCTTGGTGTTCTGCTACTTATCGGGAGTCCACTTGGCCTACTGTTTGTTATCGGCCACATGATTGTGGTTTTACCAGGTCGATGGATACAACTCGGTTCTCCTTTTTACCAGCAAGCGGCGGTAGTACAACTGATCTTGTCCCGTTGATAGACAAGACAGGAACTGCTTTTCTGTAAGAAGGCCCAAATTCCTTCTTTACCGCGATCTTTTCTCTGACTAGATCCCCGACTTTTGGAATCCAGACAGGTCTTGCTGGGACAGGTGGTGGTTCTTCAGTGGTTGTTGGCTGCTGTTTCAACTTTATGTTGCTCAGGTCTTTTCTTGTTTCGTTTAAGTCCTGCAAAATAGCCAAACGATCTTTGATATCAAAGCTTTTTTCCTTCACCACTGAAGTCTGACTGTCAAGATCTAAGACCAACATCCTAGTTCCAAACAATAATTCGTACGGACTGAATCCCCTCAGAGAATTTCTTGGCAGGTTGTTTAGACTACGTTGGACACTTATTAGATGTTTGACCCACCCAGCTCCCGAACCTAATACCTTTGCTGTTATAGATTGCTTTATGTCACGGTTTTTTCTTTCTACGATTCCGTTTCCCTCGGGATGAAATGGACAAGAGTACCGCAATGCAATGCCCATGCTGGTCATGGCCTCCTTATAAGCTCGAGAGCTAAAAGCAGGACCCTGGTCAGAATGCAGCATGCCAATTGCGTATGTGCCGATAAAGACTCGCAAATCTTTTATAACAGTTCTGGCGTCAGCCGATCGCTGAGGCCACATCCATTTGAATCTCGTGCATGAATCCACTGCGACCAGGATATATTTATAGTTACCATCCCTTTGTAAGGGACCACAGTGGTCCAGATAAACACAGGCTAATGGTTTATCTGAGATTAGAAGGGGCGTCTGTGCTGGTCGTCTCACCGTTGATACTTTCATTCTTTGACATATTTCACATTCTAGAACATAGTTCCGTGTTTGTCTTCTCATTTGTGGCCACCAGTATCTCTGTTTTAATAATGATACTGTGGCTGAGACGCCAGCATGTACAGAAGCAAGCCCTTCGTGTGCCGCTATGATTAGTCCTAACCTATGTTCCATGTTTGGAATTGCCCTATCCCCCACTCCAGGGATTCGAGCAAACGGAACATTGTTTGCATCAGTTATGTATGAGTACTTCACTGGAAAGCCTTTCGGGAGTGTTTCTATCGAATCTTTTTCTGTAGCGCTGACAGCTTGTAATATATCGCTGTCTATTTTTGTTTTTGACCGTGTGATGGCAGCTACGGAAGCCGTTTGCACAGCTGCCTTCGCGGCCTCATCAGCCAATGAATTCCCTGCAACGTGAACGCCATCATGTTGATGACTCAGTGTATGTATCACGTGAGTCTTTGGTAGTTCTTTTTGTAAAAGAGCTACTTGTTCCCAAAGCATTTTATGCTTGATTGTGCCTCCTTTTGCATCCTTAAAACCATTCTGAAGCCAGATCTGCAAGTATTGATTGTAAGACTGAACGCAATAATACGAATCGCACACTATGAGTGTGGGGAATTCTCGATCGGTATTTTCAAGCGCCATCTTGAATGCTAGTAGTTCAGCTCGCTGAGCTGTACAATCTCCTAGAGATTGTGTTTTAGTGACCAGTGGTCTAAATTTTCCTTCGTGCCAACGACCTTTAACAATCGCGCACGCAGCACTGTAAGCTTGTTTACCCCCCACTGCGGGTTGTGCTGATCCGTCTGTATACATTATACAGCCGTAATGTTCTAGAGGCAGAATTTCGGTCGGCGGAGGACATTCAAATTCATATTGGAGAAATTCTTGTGTTTTTAAGTTAGGATCAAATTCGTATGCCACGTCTGTTGCAGCAAGAGAATTAGCCCATTGTATCCATCTCGGATGGAGCGCTTTAGCATTCGGAATGCTTGCTTTTGTTACAGCCTCTAGGGCTGGTATCGGTGTCACGATTATTATTCGTTTACCTTGTGCCAGGGGTCGTTCTTTTGCTATAGCTGTCTGTGTTGCAGTTAGAATTTTTTCCGTTGGGCTAAATTTCATTTCAGCTTTAGTGTACAAGTGTGATTTGAATGCAATTGGTACCTTTTCTCCCTCATTAGAGGTCAGGTATGTTATGTTATGTTATGTTATATTTATTTTTGTATAGCGCACGGCTACTCAAAAAGAGTGTCCCGGCGCTTTAAGTAAGGAGGACTACAAAACAATAACATAACACAGTTAAAAGAGAGGGAACAAAAAATAAAAGGGCAGATCCAAATTAATACAGCCTACTGGGTGAACAACCAGGTTTTAAGACCTTTTCTAAAAGCAAGTAGGCTGGTGGCTCCCCGAAGAGTGAGTGGCAGAGAGTTCCACAACTGTGGCGCCAATAGTGCAAAGGAGCGACCTCCCAGGCGAGCTCTCTTCACTCGCGGGACCACCGCCAAGAACAGGGATTCCGATCTCAGAGAACGGGCTGGGTGGTAGAATGCGAGTCTCTTTTGGAGGTACTTTGCTCCAACCGCATGGAGGGCCTTGTAGGCCAAGGTCAGAGCCTTGAAGGCGATCCGTTTTCGGATTGGAAGCCAGTGCAAAGTCTGCAGCAAGCCGGCTGCACTGGCGCGTCTGTTCAAGCCAAAGATAGCTCTGGCAGCAGCGTTCTGCACCACTTGGAGCCGCTGCAGCAGATACTCTGGCAGGCCCAAGTAAAGAATGTTAGCATAATCTAGCCTCGAGCCAATCAGGGCCTGCACAGTCAGCTTCCTGTGCTCCTCAGATAAAAGGGGAAGAAACCTCCGCAGCATCCTAAGGAGGCCGAAGCACATGCCCGACACCCCGAGGATCTGGGATTTCAACGTTAGCCCCTTATCCATCTTGACCCCCAAGTTCTTCGCCATTTGGGATGAACAAGACGGCGGGAACATATTAATGGGCCACCAGGCCTGCCAGTCTGGCTCCGTGTCACACCCAAAGAAGAGTACCTCTGACTTATCGGAATTGCACTTGAGGCTGTTCAGTTGGAACCATTGAAAAACAGCCCCAAGGTAATCCCGGATACTCTACCCATCAAAGTCTCCTCCTCTCTTACATGAGAAGAGGAGCTGGGTGTCGTCTGCGTAGGATACGATCTGGGCCCCAAACGACTCCACCAGCGCCGCCAAAGGGGTCATAAAGATGTTGAAAAGGGTCGGGCTCAAAATAGAGCCCTGTGAGACCCCGACTCCCAGAGGCGGCATAACGGCGGAATCTAACGAGGCCCAGACCGTTTGCCCGCATCTTCCTGGGATGACTCGAATCACAAGATTGCGTGTGTTATCACGTGTTTCTAATTTTTTTTAATTAACATGTCTGTTTGTAAGGATCTCAGAATTTCTGTGTGTATTTGAGTCCAATTGGTTCTTTTAAAATCTGGTTTTATTAGATCATAAAGGGGTTTGACCCTTTCTGCGTAATTTGCAATGTATGTTCTTCCGAAATTTAGGAAGCCTAGAATTGACTGCAGGTTTTTTAGTGTTCTAGGTGCTTGGAGTACGGCACATTTCTCTAGGAAATTGTCAGCCAGGCTTTTGCCTTCACTTGATAATTCATATCCTAAGAACAGGACTGTTAGATGGGCAATTCTAGATTTTTTAAAGTTGAATTTGTAACCCTCTGCTGTGAACCCAAGTATTATGGTGTTCACCCTCTTCAAGTGAGTATCCAAGTCATCATCTGTCAGGTATATGTCGTCGACATAAGATAATGCTTCGTCATCATATGTTTGTAGTAACTCTGTTACTCTCGCTGAGAATAATCCTGGGCTGTTCTTGTACCCCTGGGGTAACCGACAGAATTGTTTTTGAGCGCCATTTATTGAGAACGCGGACAAGTGTCTGCTCTCTGGTGCTATATTTTGACAAAAGAATCCATTAGAGATGTCTAATGTTGTTTTGTATTTTTTGCGCACTATGTTATTCATTAGTGCAGCACTATGTGAGTTTTGTACTGCAAAAGATTTGCAACATGAGTTAAGGTGTCTGTAATCCAAAACTAGACGATATGAATTGTCTGGTTTGGAGACCGGAAACAAAGGGTTGTTCATTTGTGAGGTGCAAGTTTCAATCACCCCCTGGTATTCTAATTGGTCTAGGATTTCTTTTACCTGTTTTTTAGCTTCTTGCTTGATTGGATACTGTCTCTGTGCAGTAGGTTGTGATTTTAACTGGATTTTGTGAGGAGGAGAGTCCTCATCCCATCCTACATGATTTTTATATAAAGCAGGAGCTTGAGCTACTGCCCACTTTCTAGCAAGTGTGTATTTTTTATGAATTGGGATATGATTTGAGAAGGCAGGCATAATTATTTCTTCGCCATGAGGGCAGTCCCTGACAAACTCTGGTGGCCAGTCTTTTTCAGCTAGAAGGATGTCATAGCCCTTGGAGAGATTATCCCAAAATAGTCCCCTTATTTTTCTAGTCTTATCCCCTTCTATACGTAAAGTTATTTTATATATTTTGTGAGGTTTGCTAACTCTGGTGTCTGCAGTTTCCACTTGAAGGTATTCATTCGTGTCCACTGTCTCCAGATGATTCATAAGGACTTTGCGAGCTATGCTCACTTCTGCTGCGCTGTCTAGCATTGTCTGAGCCCATTCTCCGTTTTTCAGTTGTGTCCTCAGTATTCTCGGCATTGTTAATTACTTTAATACTGGCTACCTTCTTTTTTGGAAATTGTAATTTCTTTTTTAGATGAGCAGGTTCCTTGTCTTTGGACTTGACGTGCTCTTCTCTTTGTTCTGATCGTCCTCTTCTTTCCGATTTCTGCGAGGAAGTCTGAAAAGATTGAGAGGGGCGTGTATCAATTTCTTGATATCTATCAGGCTTCTTTATATTATCCCTATTTCTAAGGTTGTATCTTTTCCCAGAGGGCTCACTTTGGGGAGACCTGCCTCCTTGGTTTGGAGATCTTTCTCTCCGCCGAGGAGACCTTCCTCTGGACTGGAATTTCTTTTCTTTAGGATTGGATTGTTTATTTCCATCCCAGCTCTTTTTTTGTGATGTTAAATTATTATTAAAAAATACTTTTTCAGGACTTTCAATCAGTCGGGGTTTTACTGGTATTCCACCTAAACTATCTACCTAGTTCCTCATAGGATTTTTCTATAATTCTGGCAATTTCAGCTGGTTGGTCTGCTAAATCTGTCTCTTTTAACCTTTGGCGGATAGCCACGTTTGCTGCTTCTCCCTTTATGTTGGCTAGTAGTATTGCCGAGACCTGCTTGAAGTCTTTTAGTAATTTCATACCAAGAGTTAAAGCGGGTTCTGGACCGTATTCATCTTGAATTTGTTTTAGCACATCTGGTATTACCGAGATGGATGGAACACCATGCGTTTTTGTGTAAATGGAAGCAAAGACTGTACCCCAAGTGTCACAGTCCTCCATGTGTGGTGCGATTCCCATTGGAAGACAGATAGTCAGAATCCTGTGTTTTTCTAACGGGGTGGTGTCTGGAAACACAGCCTCTATTTGGGTGATTTTTTGTGCTAACCAGAATGGTATTTGTTCCCGTTTAGCTGGTACTTTACCTAGGCAGGACTGTATGTTCTGTGGTGTAATTTTATTTGTGTTCCCCTGATGAGGGGTCAACTGTGGAATTTTAATTGCTGGTTGGATTGTTGAAGTCCGCATTACATATTGGACTAATTGTCTATGTACTTTTATTAATTGTTTTAGTTGTATTAAAAGATCTGCTGCAGACATTCTTTCGATGTCTGGATGTGGTGTGTATCCGGCTAGGACCGGCCACGTTGCTCCTGGTCTACCTAATGGACCGAGCCCGGTGATGTGATTATTATGTTTTAGGGCGCCATTAAACAAGAGCAGGTGCTCTTGGAATTTAAGTGGTACTTCCACCTCCTCGAAAGGAGTGTACTCATTAGGAGGTTCCTCTGTTTTGTAATAGTGGAAGTGCTTTATTACAGCGTTTGCTGCTGGAAAGTGTATCCATGAATAGAACACCTCTGTCTGCCGATATTCGTGTGCCTCTATTATGAATATGACTGTGCCACCTCTAGGTGTCAGTCCATTTTCTATAAGTTTTAAAGTTACAGATTTTCTTATGTTGACCGGGATGAGTATTATATCCGGGTCTGCTGCTTGCATAGTATTATCAGCTGCTACGAGTTCGGCTGCCATTCTAGCTGCCTCTCTTTCTCCTTCACTGTCTGACATTGTACTGTCCAGAAGGTTATTCCGTTTGTTTGCAGATCAGGTTTCTTATGGAAACAAAGATTAGATGCACAATATTTTGGAACAGTGTATCCTTCAACGTTGACTAAACCAAGAACCATACATAGGAGTTTTCTCCTGCGAGGTTTGGCGGATATTACCTTTCACCCACTCCAGACGTCTTTGGAGTATTATGGGAAAAAAGGGGTCTGAGTGAAAAAGCACGACTGAGTTACTCTAATGTCTTGCGTTAGTTTTATCGCCTTTCCAAACGTTTGGGCGCCATGTAGTGTAGTTCCTATTATCCCAATAGGCTCTGCGCATTGGAATAATACCTTCAATAGTATAGGCCTAGACCAGACGTTAACTAGGTCTTCTATTGTCGATATTAGACTTAAAGTTTTGGGTTTGCCAGCTAGCTCAGAGTTCACTAGAAACTTTCTCGAATAGGCAAGGAGGAGTTGAACCTCCCTGGATAGACAAGAAGGGATTTAGTTTCTGACAACCATAGAACATGACAACTTTGCTCTCCCCTAATCAAGAGTGTATCTCTAGAGTCGTGTGAAAACAAAAGACAACTTATTTTACTCAGTCAGTACGTGCATTCTTAGTTTCACCAGATTGTAGAGAAAAGGAAGAGACGGGCGTGTTCAATAAAAGATGGTATTTATTGATCAGTCTCTTTTCTCGTACAAGAGAAATGGATCGATATTATCGCAATACTTATGGTTAAGTAAAGTGCATACAATAAAAGCAGAAGTATAAAATAATACTGTAAAAACATTTATATGGTTTCTAAGTTATATGGTGGTTTAAAATGGATAAAATAGATACATACACATATACATTTGACTAATCGTACTCAACTGGTGTTTCTAACTACGCCTACCCCAGTGTACCTGACCTAAGCCTAATACGTGGGTGGGAATAGAAAGTAGCAGTTTAAGTTAAGTTTGTTTTGCCAAGTGACTGACTCAAGAATTCTCTGCAAGGGGTTATTCAGTTCTGTACCTGGAATCTAGGATGGTTGAGGGATGGTATCTCTCGTCTTTGGTCTCGATATTCCAGGCTGCCTGCAAGGGCTGCCCGGAAGCGCGGGAGCTGGATTTCTCGGCAGGAGAAAGCAGCGTCTCGTTCTCAGCGCGTCAGGAAGGCGGGGCTGCGCCAGCGGGGTCTGCTCTGCTCTAGGCTTCGGCAAGTCTGGCTGCTCCGATCTCGTCACCACCGCGTGTGTTTGCTTAAGGCAATACGGTAATATTTATACCTGTAAGGTGCCGAGATTGACGTAAGGATGGACATAGATACGTCAATAAGGATGTCATACGAACTGGTCGTTAGCACATTCTTTTGCTGAAGTTCTCGGTGAAATCAAAACAATGGCCGCAGGGTTTTTCCCAGGTTGTCATAGGTTTGATTTGTTTTGAGAACTCCGTATGCCTTATCAGGGGCTGGAGGAATATTGCTTGTCTAATTAGATGGCAAGCGTTATGACCTAATAAGATAACACGTTCCTGTGCCGTGGTGTGGCTTAATCAGATAACGGTTTCTGCCTCATGGGATGGCTGCTAGTTAACTTGTTAACCAGAACAGGGTCAGGAATAGGGGGATCGATACAGAACCTGTAGGAATACATCATACCAGCTGTGACGTCCAATAATATTTGCGAACATTCGGCAAGCCGATTCCACCATCATACCAGGGCAACATCAATTTGGAAAGTGCTATACGCGGTCTCCCCTCCCACAGAAGGCCGCGCTGAAGAGACTCAATCTCGCGGAAGTACGAGGGGGGCACAGGATCAAAAGAGTTCTGAAGAGCATATAAAAAGCGCGGAAGGGCCATCATTTTAAAAAGAGTAGCGCGACCCAGCATGGAGAGAGGCAACGCCCTCCACCGAGCCGTGTCCGCCCAGAGCCTGGCTAGGGGGGGCAATAAATTTAGACGATGGCGCACCGTGGGGTCTAAAGAGATATGAATCCCTAAGTAGCGAAAGCTAGTCGATTCCACCCTCACGGGACAGTTTGCGGGCACCTCGGGCAGAGCCCCGCTCAGTACAAATAAAACCGACTTCGCCCAATTAATTAAGAAGCCAAAGTATCTGCTGAAGATGGCAAGGACATCCATAAACACTATCAATGAAGCCCGGGGGAAGTCAGATACAACAGGATATTATCCGCATAAAGCGAAATCTTATCTTCCCACTCCGGGGTCCAGCGCAATCCCCATATGGAGCGGTCCCAGTGCACCCAGGGCCAAAGCGAACAGCAACGGCGAAAGGGGGCATCCCTGACGGGTACCACGCCCGAGAGAAAACTCGCCGGATCTGTGATTGTTCACGACGACTCGCGACAAAGGGGCAGAGTAAAGGAGGCGGACCCAGCCGATGAAGCCGGGGCCGAATCCCAATTTAGCCAACACCGCGAAGAGATACGGCCATTCTATACGGTCGAAAGCCATAGTGGCGTCCAGGGACAGCAATATTGCGGGCTCATGAATATAATATGCGCCGGCCAGAACACCATGAAGGCGCCTAAGATTTAGGGCAGTATTCCTTCTGGGCATAAATCCAGATTGGTCGGGATGGACCAGGGTAGAGATGACCTTCACGAGGCGCGTAGCGAGTAATTTTGCTAACACCTTGGGTTCCATATTTAATCGATACGAAGAGCATTCCAAGCGAGGCTTACCCTCCTTGTGGATGACGACTATGTTAGCGATCCGCTGGTCGTATGGCAACTGACCACGCTCCAAACTCTCTGCAAACATGTCCTTCAAGTACGGAGCTAATCTATCGGCATGAGGTTTAAACGATTCAATTGGGAGACCGTTAGGGCCTGAGGCCCTTCCGGAATGTACACCCCTAATAGCCAATGCCACCTCGTCGTTAGTGAAAGTAGAGTCCATGTACTTCCTATCATCATCCGACAACACTGGCAGAAGAATATCACGCAACATATCCGAGTTATCAGCCTCAGAAAACGCACCCGAGGAGGTGTAAATCTCAGCATAGTAACGGGCAAACTCCTCTACAATCAACTGGGGGTCCGACGTGCCCACAGAGCCAGCAACGTGCAGCTCCGGGACCAGTCTAGAGCCCCAGTCGCCCTTCTCTAGCCAAGCAATCAGTTTCCCGGCCTTATCGCCGTGCTCGTAAAACCTATCCTGAGTGACGTCGAGCTGCGCCCTAGCCGTATCTCGAGTTAAAGTTTTGTATTCATCCCGGAGCAGCCCAAGGCGGTGATCCGCCCACGGGTCGCCCCCGGAGGAGCCGGCGGTCTCTAAGGTCAAAAGCTCCGCCTCCACCCTATCTAGCTCAGCCCTCCTCTTCCTTTTCTGTTCAGCAACAAGGGAAAGGACCTCCCCCCTGACAACCGTCTTGTACGCCTCCCATAAGGAGCATCTGGAAGAGACCGAGCCCTCGTTCTCGCAGAAATAACTGTCAGTGACACGCACCAATTTTCTCTTCACTACCGGGTCTCGCAAGCGCCAGGCGGGGATGGGAGCAATCCTACCCACATCTCTCCGTCCCACACACAAACACAGCCATACTGGCGAGTGGTCAGAGACCCTTCGCACCAAGTGCGTCACTTCGCCGATCGCGGCCGCATGGGCCACCGGCATCAACACATAGTCAATGCGAGAAAGGGAACGGTGCGCCGCAGATGTGTGCGTGTATTCAACCGCTACCGGGTGTCGCAATCACCAGCCATCAATCAATCCAGAAACCGAGAGAAAATCAGGCAACCACCTGCGGGAGGGCAGCAACACACGGGAGGGGAGCCTATCCAATTCACCGTCCATAACCGTGTTGAAATCGCCACCGATCACCATAAGGCCCATAGGCAAAGCAAGAAACACCCGGCCCAAGTCACAAAACGTGTCAGTCTGCAGCGACGGGGGGACATAGACAGAAAGAAACGAGACCGTTCTTCCCTCCCAAACTCCAGAAACACCGACATAGCGCCCACGATTGTCAGACCAAGTAGACTGGATCATAAGTGGGAATGAATTTTTAACCAGGATGCCCACCCCCCTGCAGCCCGAGGTAAAACCAGCATGGGCCACTAGCTTATAGCCACCCCTGTGCAGAGTCATACAGCGTTTCCCCAGCAAGTGGGTCTCCTGTAACAGGACAACATCTGGCGATCGCCGTCTGATAAATTGATTCACGGCAGTGCGCTTTATCCTATCACCCAGGCCATTAACATTCCAACTAAGGACCGAGAATCCCAGGCCCAGTCTAGATGAAGCCATTAGTCATTAAAAAGCAAGAGTGTTTCAAATGGTCCCACTGCATACACCGGACACAAACCACAAACAAAACAACATCCCAACCCCCCCAACCCCTGAATGAAACTCCCCTCACCCTGCACCCCTGCATGTAACGAGTACACATCCCTAACTCGCAGAGTGCCTGTTGCCCCCACTAACTAAGATCTAAAAGTAGAAAACGGAGGAGGACCTTACAACAGGTCGCCAGCCCCCACCACCCCATACCGACCAAATCCCCCCCCCTCGGAAACAAAAAGATATTAAACAGAAATGATAAATTGCAGAGGGGGTGAAGATGAAGCAACAAACCCCCCGTCAATCCCTCTACACCAATAGTGGTAAATGTACGCTGCCTAGGCCAAACAGTTCATCGTTCTTCGTCTTCCGTCTGGGTATGTCTCTCGGGACCAGGGTCCCCGAGTCGATCCAGCCAGTCCGCCGCTACCTCTGGAGAGTCAAAGAACCACGTCTTGCCATTAAGTTCTATTCGGAGGCGGGCCGGGTAGGTACATAATCGAGTACTTCATGTCCCGATCTCGAAGTCTCCTCTTTATTGTCACAAATCCCTGCCGCTGTCTCTGCACCATCCGGGTAAAGTCAGGGAAGAACAGCAAGGAAGCATTTTTGTAGGCCAGCGGGCCCGAGGATCTCGCAGACTGCAAGATGGCGTCCCTGTCTCGGAAATTCACGACACGGGCTATGATGGGACGTGGAAGCGCCCCAGTTTTCGGGCGACCACCGGGCACCCTATGAGCCCTCTCCACAGTAAAAAACTTGCTCAAGCCCTTGGGTTGAAGGTGTTGCAGGATGAGATCCTCGACGAAAAGGTCCGGGGTAGCCCCCTCCGATTGCTCTGGAACCCCAAGGATGCAAACGCAATTCCGGCGTGCCCGACCTTCATACTCATCGAGCTTCCGATCAAATTGGTTATGGGCCACCTTGAGATCAGACACCACCTTCTGAAGTTCCGACACATCCTTGATGAGGCTCCCCGTCTTTAGTTCCAGGTCTTTGACCTTCTCGGAAGTTTTGGTGAGGTCGGCCCTGACAAGACCCACCTCGATAGTGACCGTGTCCAACTTCGTGTCTATTGTCCCCAAAGAGGATTGAACCCCCCTGATGGCCGCCATCAGTTCCTTCATGGTCGGATCATCACCGACCGGATCCCCCTCGGGGCCTCCAGACGGGGAACGTTTCGCATCTGATGGGGATCCCCTTGAGACTGCGTATTCATCGATTTTATTCAATTGGACTTGACGGTGCGATCTCTGCACCTTCAGGAGGTTCTTGTCTAGGTCCCGTGCCGCCATCTCGACCGCAAAAGCAGGAGAAACCCACCACTCCTCAGTCGAGCGAAGAAGGGTCTTGCAGCGATTGTCTGTAGGGTAGTGCAGAGAGGGCAAGGAAGCTCCGATCGCCACCCGGGCACAGCAAACAAGGGTCCGGCCGGCCACTTCCGGTCTCGGTAGCCGATGTTGTCGCACTTCACCCCGGACGGTGGCACACCCGGGGTCCCGGTCCTCAAAGTCGTAGGCCCCAATTCTTCCGACGACGATAATCAGACGCCAGAGCAAGCAATCGAGCCCAGATTTCACCTATTGACTCAGGTGACGGTCCCCCACAAGATATTTGATATTTATTAGTTTTTGTAAAGCGCGTCTATCGCTCCAGAAGGAGCATCTTGGCGCTGAGCAGACAGAAGAAACCAACCTGGCGTGAACAGGAATCAGATGGCTGCGAGGACCAAAGAGTCGGGCTGAGAGAATATCCATGTCTTCAGGAGTTTCCTGAAAAGGCTTTCTGAGGGGGCGTGCCTGAGGTTGAAGGGGAGGCCATTCCATGCCTTTGCTGCCAGGAGTGAGAATGTTTTACCACCCTTTGTTTTGAGCTTAAACCTGGGTATGGTGACCAGGTTGGCTCCTGATGACCTGAGGAGACGTGATGGAATATAATGTGGGAAGCGCTTAATGAGATAGGAGGGGCCTGTGTTCTTGGTAGCTTTAAAAACAGTGACAAGAAGTTTAAAAAGGATTCTTTTAGGGAGGGGCAGCCAATGGAGAGTGTTGAGGGCTGCGGAGGACCTTCTAGGGAGTTTAAGGACGAGCCTGGCCGCTGCGTGCTGTACGCTCTGTAGCTTCTTGAGGGTAGACTTCTTTATGCCTGCCAGGAGACCATTGCAATAGTCTAGCCTAGATAGGATCAGAGCAACGGCAACTGATCTCCTGGCAGAGATGGGGAGAAAGTCGAAGAATTTCTTTAGCTGTCTAATAAGATTAAAACAGCACCCTGCAGTGATGCGCACATGATCGTCAAAACTGAGGGAAGAGTCGAATTGGACGCCCAGATTGCGGGCCGAGGAGACTGCGCTGGGAGGAGCTTCCGAATGTTGAGGCCACCAGTCTTTTGGAGAAACAAGGGTGTCTTTACCTAAGGGTATAATTTCGGTTTTGGCGCTATTGCACTTAAGATGGTTGTTGTTGAGCCAAGCAAATACTTGGGAGAGGCAATTCTGGAATCTAAGAGCGGCATCGGGTGTTTCTTTATCCAAGGTGACGACAAGTTGGGTGTCGTCAGCATAAGATGTTACTAAGATGCCATGGGATTCAATCAGGGCAAGCAGTGGGGCCATGTAGATGTTAAAAAAAAGGGGACTGAGAATGGACCCCTGGGGCACCCCTGATATAATGGTTCTTTCGCCGGAGAGAAAGGGGCCAAGTGAGACGGTTTGGGATCTTTGGGAAAGGAATGACGTTATCCATTTTAGTGCAGTACCTGTCACACCGATCTCGCGCATTCTGGGAATGAGGATGTCATGGGAGATGGTATCAAATGCGGCAGTTAAGTCGAGCAGGATGAGTACGGCGTGTTTCCCCTCATCCTGCAAGAACTTGATGGTGTCGGATAGCTCGATCAAAGCAGTTTCAGTGGAGTGGCCGGGGCGGAAACCAGATTGCTGTGGGTGGAGGATGTGGTTATTTTCCACAAAGGCTTTTAACTCCTCTTGTACTATTTGCTCAGTAATTTTACCTAGTGCCGGGAGTAGGGAGATTGGGCGCATGTTGGAAAGGTCTGTCGGGGATTTGTTTTGTTTTTTCATTAGCGGCTTCACGATGGCCTTCTTCCATTCTGCGGGGACGGTGCCTGAGCTGAGGGATTGGTTAACAATGGAATTAATGAGAGGGTTGACGGCCTCGATGAAGAGGTGGAAGATAGCAGGGGGGCAGGAGTCCGTGGGGGCTCCTGATCGGCAAGACATAATGGCCTTCTGGGTTTGGAGCAAGGTAACTGTTGGAAAATTACCAAGCAGGGGCAAATTAGTGGTGGCAGCTTGCAGAGGGACAGAAGGGGGGGGAAAGTCCTTACGAATGTTATTAATTTTCTCAACGAAGAAATCAGCAATTTGGTCGCAGAGGATTTGGGATGGGGGGATTTCCACTGCGAGGGCCTTGGGATGGGTGAAGGACTTGACAATATTAAAAATCGTCTGTTGTTTCTGATTGGCTACTTCTATTGCTGCAGTAAAGAACTCCTTTTTTGCATTTTTTATATGAGACAGGTATTGTTTCCTCTGTTGGGTGTATCGGGTTCTGGAGGAAGGGTCATAAGTTTTCCTCCACTCTCTTTCAAGAACCCTGCACTTATGGTGACTGTCGGTAAGGGCCTGGGTATACCAGGGGGCATTGGGTTTTCTTTTATGAGAGATAGGTTTTTGGTGGGTTGAATTGGAATTGGCCAGAACCAGTTGATTGATCCAGGTGTGAAAGTTTTTGGAATCTTGTGATATATCTCCAACAATAGTGGGCGGGGGGGTGTGGAGCTGAGGGTGAAGTTTAATGGAATACGCTACTTTCTTCCAGTTGGTCGAGTAGGTTGGAGGGGTGTTCTTGGTGCACGGTTGTGATATGGGTTTTGCCTTGATGGAGAAGGGTATAAAACAATGGTCAGTCCAAATTTGTGGGATAGGGGGGGATACAGCTAGATTGATTGAGTTTGAGCAAATGCCATCTAGTGTGTGGCCGGCCTGGTGCGTGGGGGGAATAACTAATTGAGAGAGACCAAAGATATCAAGGGATTGTAAGAAGGTTAAAGTGTGAGGGTCTACGCGGGATTCCAAATTAAGATTGAAGTCACCGAGGAGGGTGAAGTTGGGATAGTGGGACAAAAGGGATCCAAGAGTTTCATCCAAGGAATCTAGGAAGGGCGTAGCGTTACCAGGGGGGCGATAGACAAGACCTCCGGAAAAGGAGGTAGATGGGTTAATGTGGATTACAAAGCCAATGCTCTCACAGTCCTTGAGGGCGGCCAGGTCAAATGTGTGGCACCTAAGGATTTTCTAATAATGATAGCTAACCCGCCTCCCCTGCCAGCTGGTCTATCCCGTCTGTAGATGGTAAAATCAGGGGGAAGGGCAATTGCCAGATCTGGGTTGGATGAGTCATTGAGCCAGGATTCGGTGATAAACAGGGCCTCAAGATCATGGAAAAGTACGAGGTCATGGATGTCTTGTCCGTGGCACGCTAAAGATCTTGCATTAATAAGTCCGCAGTGGAAGGTAGTTGGTTTATGTGGAAGTGGGGGGGGGTGGTCGTAGTAGATTGCCGGTGAGTGTCAGGGATGACCATCTACAGCGACGACACGAGAATGGGCCACAAAGATGGTCGATGGGAGAATAATCCTTACAACTATGGCTAGCCGTTGACTGTTGTATGGTGAGTAGGTCGTTCGAATTGTACCTGGTTATTGGGTGGATTTGGGCAGTATGACCGGCTCTCGGCGCGGTCTTGGCGCGGACGGGCGCAGACGGGCTTGGCTTAGGCGCGGCTTCGGCGCGCATCCGGCGCCCCCGCCGCGCCAGCCCGCTGCGCCGTCTGGCCGCCGTGCACATTTTATAGGAAGGTAGGAGGGCGGGAAGGACGGCCCGACGTGAGCGCTGTCCCCACCTGCCACACTCAAGATGGCGCCCACCGCTGCCGGGAATCGGCTGAGAAGCGGCTGGGCTGAACACGAACAATAAAGGGGTGTAGAGGTGTCAGAGTACCTAAAATTTCAATTCCCCTTTTTCTGATATCCCCCACATAAAAAATAAGGCGGTTTTAAAAATTAATAAAAACGCTCCAGATACACTTTTTACCAATACGCTATTCCAATATCACATTCTTAAGATTGCTCTGCAGCTCGCAGCCCCAGTTCCCCTCACCAGGGAGAGCTTCTGAAGGCACCGAGCGCTGCGGAAGGGCTAGGTTAAATACACAAAGAGGGCGGGAAGGACGGCCCGACGTGAGCGCTGTCCCCACCTGCCACACTCAAGATGGCGCCCACAGCCGCCGGGAATCAGCTGAGAAGCGGCTGGGCTGAACACGAACAATAAAGGTGTGTAGAGGTGTCAGAGTACCTAAAATTTCAATTCCCCTTTTTCTGATATCCCCCACATAAAAAATAAGGCGGTTTTAAAAATTAATAAAAACGCTCCAGATACACTTTTTACCAATACGCTATTCCAATATCACATTCTTAAGATTGCTCTGCAGCTCGCAGCCCCAGTTCCCCTCACCAGGGAGAGCTTCTGAAGGCACCGAGCGCTGCGGAAGGGCTAGGTTAAATACACAAAGAGGGCGGGAAGGACGGCCCGACGTGAGCGCTGTCCCCACCTGCCACACTCAAGATGGCGCCCACCGCCGCCGGGAATCGGCTGAGAAGCGGCTGGGCTGAACACGAACAATAAAGGTGTGTAGAGGTGTCAGAGTACCTAAAATTTCAATTCCCCTTTTTCTGATATCCCCCACATAAAAAATAAGGCGGTTTTAAAAATTAATAAAAACGCTCCAGATACACTTTTTACCAATACGCTATTCCAATATCACATTCTTAAGATTGCTCTGCAGCTCGCAGCCCCAGTTCCCCTCACCAGGGAGAGCTTCTGAAGGCACCGAGCGCTGCGGAAGGGCTAGGTTAAATACACAAAGAGGGCGGGAAGGACGGCCCGACGTGAGCGCTGTCCCCACCTGCCACACTCAAGATGGCGCCCACCGCCGCCGGGAATCGGCTGAGAAGCGGCTGGGCTGAACACGAACAATAAAGGTGTGTAGAGGTGTCAGAGTACCTAAAATTTCAATTCCCCTTTTTCTGATATCCCCCACATAAAAAATAAGGCGGTTTTAAAAATTAATAAAAACGCTCCAGATACACTTTTTACCAATACGCTATTCCAATATCACATTCTTAAGATTGCTCTGCAGCTCGCAGCCCCAGTTCCCCTCACCAGGGAGAGCTTCTGAAGGCACCGAGCGCTGCGGAAGGGCTAGGTTAAATACACAAAGAGGGCGGGAAGGACGGCCCGACGTGAGCGCTGTCCCCACCTGCCACACTCAAGATGGCGCCCACCGCCGCCGGGAATCGGCTGAGAAGCGGCTGGGCTGAACACGCCGAGATAGTGGGGACGGGGTACAGGATAGTATGCCGGATAGGCGGTCAGGATGTGGCGGCCGGTGGAGCCAAAGCTCAAGCGGCCATCTTGGTCGCTGGCGCGGCTCCTCCCCTTCGAAGGACTTGTTTTAAAAAAAAATTTATTATACGAACTTTAGTTTTTCCTTTTGTCAAATGTAAATGGACACGCTGATTTTATATCTGCTAAGACCTTTTGCACTTTGCTTTCTTTTATGATCTACATATGATGGCCATGTCAGGGGGAGGGTGTAGTAAGGCTTATAGATCCATTGTCGGCAATTGCTAAATTAGGATGAGCTTCGCTGCCATGAACCTGATTTTGCACACAACACTGCAAGCAGCTACTTCGCACTACTTATTTGTGCCCCTTTTACACATGAGAACTGTCTGCTGTGTAGGTTCTTTGTTGTGCTCTGAAGTTTAGTCTACACATGATGTTCAAGGCTAAACAACAATGCCCCTTGTTATTCTGCTCTGATCTGTCCCTCGCACCTAGACATCAAAGGCTTCACACAGCTGCACCTCTGGGAATCATGTACTTTAATATTGCAAACACAAGCTGTTTTCACACACACGGAGATACACCTTTCCAGAGAGAAGACCTGTGTTTGTACTGCGATGTGAACATTGCATCCAGGCTGTGAGGTATGGGGGTCTGCTGACAAAGCCCAGAGGTCTTCTGTTTTATACTAAAATAAATCTTGTTACAGGGAGGGTGGTTAGGTTGTTCCGTCCATTTCCATTGTTTTCTATAACATGACTTCCCCGTTTGTGTTCTATGGAATTGTAAGAATGCTGACTAGAATGTGTTTATGCATTCTGCTGCTAGTGTTGGCTTGTGTACTGCATCATAGAGCATCCTAGACCGCGTTAGTTGAAATAAACATTTTAAACTATACTGCGTCTCTGATTACTCGCATTGTGGACAAGTAAGAGTGGCTAAGCAAAAGAGTGTCTGGCTCCCGCGATTCCCATGATAGAGTTACGTGTTCTGGGTTGTCTAATCATTGGTAGCTTCACTGTAGACAGAGAATGAAGTAGACACTATAGCTAGTCGGTAAGGGATTTTGGGTACGGATGTGAGGTCCTGAGGTCCTGTTTTCCTGTGCATAGTTCTGTGTATGTGTATGTGCAGAATCCCCGCTGTCTAGTATCATCGGAAAGATGATGTCCTTTAATAAAACCACATTGTTCTCTTCTGATGAGTTGGGGTAGGAATTTCTAAAGATGAAAAGCCAAAATGTTTGCAAAAATGTTATAATCCAAATTCATTAAAGAAATGGGTCTATAGTTTTTAAAAAGACTAAGGGGCATATTAGCAAGAACCTCATTAAAAGTATCACCATTTTAGCAGCAGGAAACTGCCTCTAAAATGGTGATAATGGGCTTGCTAATATGCGTTATAGAATTCCAATAGAAGCCCAGGTTAGATGTCCTGCACATCTAACCTGGGCTTCTATTGGAATTCAATAACGCATATTGGCAAGCCCATTATCGCTGTTTTAGCGGCAGTTTCCTTCTGCTAAAACTGCGATAATTTTTACGAGGCTCTTGCTAATATGACCCCATGAGCTTTACCTTCCTTAGGGAGAAAGGAAAATCAGAGCTTCTTAAAAAGGGCCGGTAGAACTTTTGGAGGAAATAAAGAAATACCTCGTTTAATGGCTGAAATAACAGAAAGAACATCTGATTCCCGGATATCCTCATCTAAGACCGAGAAAATCAAATCAAGAATAGAAGGATGAGTAATAGTGTGGAAATACTGGAGTATAAGGTCCAGGGATATACGGTTTTCTGGAGTGTAAAAGGTTTGGAAGAATTGGGTAAATTCTGACAAAATTTCTTCATTCTTGTAACCTAAACGATTATTAGAGGACAGAATAGAGCTAATTTTGGAGCGCTCTTTTTATACCTTAAGATAAGTTTAACTATTTCTTTAACATTCCATGAAAAAACTCTCATAGTCATTTACAATAAACAATTAGATATAGAGTAAATTTATAAAGAATGCAGCAGTTAAAATCTAGCAATAAACTATATGCAATAATGAGCAGTAAAAAAGGAATTTGTAATACCATATATACAAAAATGAAAAGCATAAAGAATGAAACGAGTGGATATAAAGCAAGAAAGAATGAAAGAAAAAGACAGAGTCGATTGACAAAAAGATATGCAGATGAAAGAATAAAATAAGAAAGATTTTAGTAGGAACGAAGTGGTGACTGAAAGTCGAGAAATAAGATAATGAAATTTAATGAAAAGACCTGTTGTCAATAAAGAATACACAGCATACAATTCAGAAAAACTAGAAACCATTGAAAGAGATATAAATAAAATGAAGATAAAAACGTCGTTAAAAACGATTGAAAGAATTAAGCAGAGAAAAAGTTTATAGGAAGAAATGAATAGTTAAAAAGTCAAAGAGTAAGAGAGGATAACATAAGTTGAATGAAGGGAGATAGCATAGGAAAGAAAAGTGAGAATACTAATGAGAAAGAGAGATAACCTGGGAAAAGGAAAGGAGAAAGAAGAAGGAAAAAGACAACAAATAATAAACATACATTATAGAATCTATCAATATGATTACTAACTACAGAAAACATAAACAAAATGAGGGTGGTGAAGCCACACAGGGGAAATGGCACAGCCAACCGGGCAACTCAGAACGAGCCGGGGAGGGAGGACATCATCAAAACAAACCGGGATAACAGAGAATATGAAAGTCAGAAAAAGCTGCACCTAGTAAACAACAGATGAGTACAACTTAAACAGACATGTACATCACAACATTATTGTAAACAACTAAACAAATCAAATGAAGGACAACATGAAGTCAGACATTAGCAATACCGTACCTAATACAGAGAGAAAGCACTAGGTGAACACAACATAGAGGAGACAAAAAACAGAACTAGATGAGATACAACAATGTCAAAACAACCGAGCATACGAAAAATAAACACCAGCACAAGATTAAACACTAGCTTGTTGAGACAATTGTCGTCTTCTCCACACTGTTCCAAGTACCGTTGAAGTATCGCAGGATCTTTGTAATTCGTGGTTCTATTCTTATAAGTCACTTGAAAAAGACATGGATGAAAGAGAACAAATCTAGCATTAAGAGCACGAAGTGCTGTTCTCATATCCAGGAATTGTTTCCTTTTATCCGCTGTGTCTTTGGCATATTCTTGAGCAAAGAAGAGACTAGAACCTTGCCATGAAATGCGACCTATGAGTTTAGCTGCTTGCAGGACTTTTAGTAAATCTGTGTACTCCAAGAAGTATATGATCACTCCTCTAGGTCTGATTGAAGAGGCCGCCATGGTTGAAATATGACCTAAGCGATGTGCTCTTTGATTGTTTAGAACAGGAAAAACAGGCAGTTCAAGAATCGAAGGAAGAAAAGTTTTGAAGAATGAAAAATGCCGTCTGTGCCTTCCAAGCCTTCAGCCAAACCATAAATGTGTAAGTTGTTACGTCTGTTACGATACTCCAAATTTTCCATGTGTTTCTTAAGTAGTAAGATCTCTGCTTTCATTGAAGTGATTTGATTTGTCACAACCAGAACAGAATCCACTTGTAGCTCATTCTGTATAGCCTTGTTCTCCACAGTAGACCACCTGTCATCTAGTACTTGAAGTCTTTTATTTGTCTCCTCCATGCAGGGCTGAAGAGCCCAGATCTTTTCAAGAAGGATATCCATAGTAATAGGAGGAGGGGATGTAGTAGGAGAAGGAGGATTCTTTTTAATATGTTTTCCAGAAGTCAATATAGACGAAGTAGTCGATTTTGGTATTAATTTGTTGGCCGAAAGCGGAATGTTAGATAGTGACAGCAAAATATCCTTATTGAAAAGAGAAGAAGTATTCTCTGCGTTCTCCATATTCGTTGAAAGCACAGAATAGGGGTTGTGATCAGCCAAAGATGAGAGTGGTACAAAGGAGCCAGTAACACGACAAGTAGATTTTGTTCTCCCCATAAAGTGAGCAGTGGAATTTGAGGGTGCCGAAAGTATCAGGATAGCGTAAAGATGCGAGGTAAAAGTGTAAAAGCAATGTAGGGGGATAGTGAGATGTTAGAGCCACCAAAAGAGCAAGTCTTTGGGGGAAACTACAACCAACCACTCCTGGAGAGTGGAAAGACCAAAACCTGTATGTTATAAAGGAGTTATAAGCCACACCGGGGGCAGCTCATTCATAGTCCATTCCTGCTTCTCATAACATGATTTGAGTGTTAAACAAAATCCCTATGAGGCCCAGTACACTACCTACAGCCCCTAGAACTGGTTAAAACATCAATGTTAAGCTGAACAGCTCACTGAACAGCTCACCAAATGACATCAGTGGCAGGTAAACCAACAAAAAGTAATTCAGACCAGCTCTCTATAAACTTAAAATAAAATAAATGGTGTGAGCCAAAAAGAGTTTACCAATGCTGTTTTATATATATTTTTCCCCTCATGGTGTGTCCTCCATTGTACAGAGAAAAGGCTTTCCTCTGTGTTGCCCCTTCAACAAAGAAAGAAACATTGGAACTTAGGAGGGCGTTTAGAATTGTGTGAAACTCTCCTTTATCTTATTATACACGGGTTACGGCATTAGGAAAAACAAAATGGCGGGTGCGTTCCTGTGAGGGAAACACTCTGGCCACCAAGAAAAGGAGAGAGATGCTCACCCAAGCCATGAAAACAAAATAAAGGACATCCAGGGTCCTTCATGCGCCGGGAATGTCCATTTGTAGGGGGAAAGGCGATGTGGGTCCGAACGAGAAATGGGACCCCCCTGTCGAGCAGCCGCGGAGCTCCCTCAGCAGGCGGCCATCTTCTATCGGCATCAAGCCACCCCCCACTACGAAAAGCATATTAATGGAAAACCGAGCATACCCTCTGGAAACAACTAATGTTTTACAGCCCTTCATCTACCACTCCACGCATCCATGTTCGGCAGGTCAAAACAGTGTCACACGTGTAAGCCGAGTCATGGTCTGTTGATGTCTTAAATACTGGTTGTCCATGCCTTTTCCAAAAAAACTAGAGCATTGTCCACTATGGTGCGTGCACGCACGAGTCAAGACGCTTTAAGTAGATTATGTTTTTCATGTTCCAGTCAGGAAAAACACCATACCCCTTGAAAGTTCTGATTAAGTAAACCCAGGAGGCGAAAGTTATATTAAAAGACCCCCAATGCAAAGTTTCCTGAGCTTTTATACAGTAAAGCAGTGGGCAGTTCTGCAAAAGAAGAAATGTTTCGCTGAGGGGATTTTCTTAACCTTGGATTAAATGTTATTGCCAATAATTAGTTAGTGAGTACTACAAGACTAGCTTCCCACCTCCAAAACCTCAGAGCACAACTGGTCTTGAAGGAAGAACTAAAGAGGAATAGCATATCACTGTGTCTTCCTAGAGACAACTGAGGAATTGGATTTTGCTTCCTATTGTAGCCAAGCTTTGTGAGTGATGGAGTAAAGCTCTTTTACCTGATACAAATGTACTATAATGAAAGCTTCATTAACAGATTATTGTCTCAATTCTGCTGGTCAAAATCATAAAGATAGATAAAACTAATTATTTGTTGCATTATTCTTAATAGCAATGTCTTGTGTGTCTAGAGCAATAGTAAATGAAGACTGATTTAGGTAATCTTTTGCTGCGCACCTTTTGCAATGTTCAAAACCAAACCATTAATTTTGATTCATATGTTGAAACCTTCACATAAAGATTTTCACAAAAATGATTTCCAGGTTCTTTCGCTTTAGAATATGTTGACAACCCATGTGTAAAGCTTTGCAACTGAAAAACAAGATAATGTTAATGTTAATTGAATTTGTAGAGTGCACGGTTACCCTGGGGTGTCCTGGCGCCAGTCAAACAGTCTGTCTCAACAATTAATTTTAAACCTACTACTAGTCAAATCCCATGTGTTCCATTTTTTTTTAAATATATCCAGACTGTACTTTGTGTATTAAACTTTTTATTAAAAAACAACATCTTGATTTCTGGATTTATTGGCTGTTCACAGATTAAACATCTAAGTTCACTTCCCCACAAATAATTTGGAAAATTGTGTATTTTATCCATAAAATCATTGGAATTCATCTATAATATGAAATTTATTGGCTTGAGCTCATCCACCTCTGGAATTTATTCATTATCATCTTGAAAATGTTTTCATTTACTTTAAGAATGGCTAAGCAATGGTTGTGAACAACATCTGTGCAGGCATGTTATGTTATGTTAAAAAAACTTAATACCGCGCACATACACCAATTGGTTTCTTGGCGCTCAATGACCAGTGGAAGAAGGCAGGGAAGTGGGAACAGCTAACCATGGGCAAGACAGAACAGATGAGTTTTCAAGAATTTACGGAAAGTAGAGTAGTCAGGTGAAAGACGGATAGAAAGAGGAAAAGAGTTTCAAGTAAATGGGGCAAGAAAAGAAAAACAGGCACCACCGTGCTTCTTACGATTAAACCTAGGAGTGATCAGGAGATTGTGGGCAGAGGATCTGAGATGTCGGGAAGGAACATAGGAGTGCAAGCAGAGAGAAATGAAGACAGGAGTGGAGGCAAAAAGAGATTTGAAAATGGTGCAACCCATTTTGAAGATGCAACGTTGCGCAACCGGGAGCCAGTGTAAAGCTTTCAGCATCGGGGTGACATGTTGGAGTTTGGGCTGCTGAAAAATTAATCTGGCCGCCTGGTTTTGTACCAGTTGGAGTCGGGAAAGGTGGCAAGCAGGGATCCCCACGTATAGGCAGTTGGCGTATAGGCATCTGAATTGCAATAGCAAGTGAAAGGATTGAAATGTGAGAATAATGAATTTCAAATTGCAATGTGGAAGGCATTGCTGTTATAGAGTGAATTCAGTTGCTGTGTTCCATTTGCTTTTTTTGATGTGCAATACATTTCTATTTAATCCAACACTGCCACATACTTAGGCTTACAAAACATGGCTTGAGGCCTACATGTATATCATGAATACTGCAGTGCAACCTGTCAAAATACCCATTTTAAGTACTCTTTTAAATATTAATAAGCCCCCCCATGTAGTCCATGTAGCAGAATATATGTCTTAAAGTAGCTATAGACTGACTATTTAAAACAATACTTAGGGAAGAATCTTGCAGCAGGATTCATCAGCCCCTCACAAGCCCCAATTTCCTCTCCAATCTTTTTTGTTCAGAAAAAGAGCAGAGCATTTTACAGCTGTATTGATTATATGACAAGAAATTGAGTAACAATGAAAAAATAATTAACCATTACCTCTAATCCCAGTGATTCTGGATGAAATAAAGGGATGCAATAATTTTCATCAAATTGTACCTAAAAGCTGTATATAATCTGGTCAGATCCTGACAGGGTAATTAATGGAAGACTTGCTTTAGGACCAACCATGATCTTTTTGAATGTCAGGTCATACCCTTCGGATTCCAAGAGTGTTTCAGTATTGTGTGGACAAAGTGCTTCGAGGATAGTTAGACTTTTTTTGCATAATCTAAATTGATGTTATACTCACTTATTTTAACATTGAGAAGGAGCATGAAACAAGTGCAAAATCTGTTTTACAGAGACTATGTGAACATCACGTGTTCCTCAAATATTACAAATGTTTATTTGACACAAGATCAAAAGAATTCCTAGGTCCTAGACTATGTAATCGATGCAACAGATATCCAAAGGGAGAATCATAAGGTTTCGACAATAACTCAAGGGTCAACAGCAACAAACATAAAGACCTTGCAGAGTTTTTTAGGGTTTGACAATTTGTATAGGTCCTCATACAAAAGGTTTAATATATAGTAAAACCAATAGCATGATTACTGGGAAAAGGTGTACTATTTAACTGCACAAAAAAATCTGAAGAAACCTTCCAAAAGTTAAAAGACCAATTTGTCAAAGGTTCCTCCACTAAGACACATGGATGTTATATCAACATGTTTCTGCTAGAAATGGATGAATCATATCATGCCATTGGCAGCTTCTTACTACATGTACCTCCCTGTAACTGGTCAAATTCACCTAATAGTCTATGTTAGGCATAATCGTACCCTAGGTGAAATAAATTATGGTATTACAAAGAGCATTTAGCTCTTTAGCAAGTTAAAAAGGCAATAAGCAGGATTAGATCGAATGGAGCACCCGGCCCAAATGGAATTCCAAATTCAATTTTTAAAGGAAATCTTGAGCATTGGCCAGAGGTTTTAACGATTTTATTTAATGACGTTATTAAATCTGAATCAGTCCCTGAGTCATGGCAAGGAAGCATAATTCAGCAGGTATACAAAAGTGGTCCACAAGGCAATCCTGCAAATTGTCGGCTAATTGCCCTAACAGACGTGGAAACAAAAATCTTTGCGAGCTGCTTGCTTGAGGACTTGGAAGAATGGGCCACAAAAAAGATCTAATTCCAGCTTTCCAAACCGGCTTTAGAAGAGGCGAGTCAACTATCACAAACTTGACCTTACTGACTTTATTGGCTGAATGGGCAAAGTATAGAAAGCAAAAGTTATATTTTGTTATGTTGATCTTAAAGTCGCTTTTGATTCTGTTACCCTTAATCTACTTTGGGCCAAACTTTTGGAATGGGGTATCCCAAACCAATGGCTTAACATGATTAAATTATTATATACTAATACATGGGTTCAGATCAATGTCGGAGATGGCAGAAGTACAACCCGCCGTTTAGAAACTAAGACTGATCTGAAACAAAGTTGTGTTCTGGCTCCAGGTTCTTTTTAATCTTTTAATGGCTGACCTACCAATATATTTTAAAGAAGTTAATGCTCACTCACCTACCTTCTTAGGCAAAGACATCAAATACTTACAATACGTTGATGACACCATACTGTTAAGCCATTCTTTAATAGGCCTAAGAAGATTGGTTGACTCTTTTAATCATTATATTACCCTTAAGGGACTGTAAATTAATACCAAAAAGACAAGAATAATGACAATAGGTGGTACAAAAACAGATAAGAAAGAATGGAATATCAAAGGGTTACATATCGAAACTGTGAGATATTATAAATACCTAGGAATAACATTCAACGATAATATGTCCTTTAGACAGCATTTAAAAAACCTCAAAGGCAACAGCCTTCTCTTTTGCTTTTAGAAAGTTGAGGGACAAGTTGTCATGTCCAAACCATGAACATTTATTAAAGGTCATGAAAGCAAAGCTGATTCCCTCTTTGGCTTAGGCTCAATGATATTTCGTGGTAAAGACGCGTAAATTAATGATGACCTACAAATAAAAGTCATCAAATCAGTCTTTGGGACACCTAGGTATATAGGACACACTAATGTCAGATTAGAATTTGGTCTGGAAAGGCAAACTCTGGTACGCAATCTGCCTTTCTAAAAATGCTATATTCTCTGTTTCGCTCAGAACTGGGTACCCATGCAAACCAATGCTGGCAGGAGATATTGAGGAATGAGCATGCTAGGAGTTGGAGAGCTATTTAAGAGAGAGCTTACACAATTTTAAGTGCCCATCCTTTGAAGAAGAAGTTAGGAGCAAAGCAGTTTTTAAACAAACAATAAATCGTTCAGTTACTCTTTTATCAAGTCTTCTTGACAAGGATGAGCTAAAAAAAAAGAAACACTCCTGGTCAGTTATCAACTCATTTATTAAATTAGAGCCTCAATCATACCTGATGACCCACTTAAAACCATTTCTAAGGAAGTAAATTTATGTTATTGCAGTTTGGGAGATACCCGACAAAGGACGGAATACCCAAATGGGAAAAAAACTGGTCCACAAAAACTTGTAGGCTATGTGGCTTCCATGACAAATCTTTAACACATATAGTAACTACGTGCCACCAACTGCTAGAAGAGTGGAAGACTCTGTTGAGACCCATTTTTAATGAACTTGGGGTGAGAACATGTTGACACGCCCTTATTATCTGTCTCACTGAGAAGGATGTATGACGGTACAACGCGTACCTTTACGACGCAGGTTTAACAACGCAAGTCTTTACAACGACTTGCGTTGGGGGGCGCTGGATAGTGAATAGTTTAATTTACTATTCCAACTCTAGTCCGCGTAGATAGTAGGGAAGGTGTTGGATAGTAAATTAAACTATCCCCTATCCTAGAGCGCCCTCCAGCAAAAGTCGTTGTAACGACTTTCGTTGTAAATCCTGCTTTGTAACGGTACCGCGTTGTAACGGTTCCGTTGCAAAGGATGTTTCCCCACTGGGAATATGCCCTGCCTGATCCCACAATTTGTAAAGTTTATTTATATTGCCAAAAGAAAACTATTAACCAAGACTGATAATGAATGTTAAGACAGGAACGTGCCGTTAAAGACTTTAATGCTAAAATGATAATCTGCCTTTAAAAGTTCTGTACACAACTTCGAATTGAAGTTTCAAAAGGTTTTAAACTGTTACAGTGATAGGATAAACACATTTGAGATTCATGATAAATGGTTTAAATTTTTTTTTTACCTGTACATTGTAGGCCTGCGAAGAAGAAAAATATTTAATTTTTAACAATAGTATTTGGAATTGTCTTCCAGCCATTAGCACAAATGAACCTTATTCATTGCTGCTCTCTATTATTGCCTCTAACTTTTCAGTATAAAGCTGTATATTTTATTGGCAAAAAATAATGTTCTTAACCTATTGTGTTTTATTCCTGATTGTAATGATTTTTAATAATCAACAAATAAAGTAACTACTACTAAGTGCCCTTCTAAAGCAGGAAGCCTCTAGTTGATGGGAGACTGACATACTGTTGATATCTTTACTGACCACCCAAATCTCTGATTTATGAAACAAACACAAGCTTTGAAGCCTTCTCAGCCAAGGTGGACACTATTCATCTTTGATTATGATTTCACAGTAAATTATCTCCCTGGGCCACAAAAAAGGTGAGGCAGATGCCTTATCCTTTATTGAAACCCAAGAACAATTAAATATTGACAAAACCACTTTCTGAAGCTCTAGTAATCCTAACAATATTGGTACAGATTACACCATGGTTTCCCAACAGCAGCAGCAGTTCTTCAAGGAAACAGAAACTCTGTGCTCTTAATCTCCACTATTTGCTTTTTTCCCGGCCTGCCTCAAGGTCATCTTCCAATCCTCGACCTATTTCTTTGGCACCCTGGAAAAAGCCTGGGGATCGGCCAGAGAAAGATGATTGTTTCGGCACTCAGAAATGGGGGATCGGCTGGATCTGAAACTGCAACTGTGCCCCCTGCTCAGGGCCCTGGGAGGAAGTGCTGCAAATCTCATATGTCAAGGGCCAATCAACAGGAGGTGGGGACGTTGGCAAGTCAAACTCCAGTGGAGGGGACTCTGGCTGCTGTGGAATCTGACGAGACCTTTACCATCAACACACAGCTCTATTGCTCCCTGGACGATGTCCCCGGTTCTTCAGCGTTACCTTCCCTTTTCTTCCTGCTGTGTCTGGACATGGCAGGGACCAGCAGCAAAACATGGCATGCTGCAGATTCTTGAAGTTTTTAAGAAAAAACAAGGGGGACCCAAAAGGTAGCTAAGGACCACGGGTATACGTTATTTCAAGAAACAAAGGTCCTGAGCAAATTCAAGGAATATAAACAAATACAATATAGAACACGATAGTAACTATATAGTTCTCCTGTCCAGCTGGACCAGGGATTTATTGTAATAGGATAACACAATGAAAATGAATACAAAGCAACAATCATTGAAAGTAGGGCACAATCCTGTACCGTACTATTCACAAGTACGGTACAGGATTGTGCCCTACTTTCGAACTATATAGTTACTATCGTGTTCTATATTGTATTTGTTTATATTCCTTGAATTTGCTCAGGACCTTTGTTTCTTGAAATAGCAGATTCTTGAAGTAGTATCATAATGCCTCAACACCTCACACTTGGCCGTTGGGGGATGGGCTTGAGAGTGAATATGTGAGGCATACTCTAATGCTTTGATTATATGTTGGATTCCACAAAGGTATGTGGTTCATCTTCACCCGGGATTCACTTTCAGAGGATTAACTCAACACTGTCAGGCAAAAAATTATTTTTATGCATATTTACACTCTCATTTAAATTCCCTTGAGTTTTCTTCCTTACTTCTTGCTTTCAGTGTTGTAAATTATGTTTTGTTTGCGGGTGACAGATGCTTCAGGGGAGAAAGTATGGGGTTTGGAGTTGGGAGGGACTTATGTTGGCCTCTGTTGGATTGTTATTTTGTTATAAGTTTCTTCTTACCTTTCAGCTATCATGCAGCAGGCTCTCAAATACAACATCTCTGAATCCTTAGCTGTGCTCTTGACTGCAGAAGGCAGACTGCCTCTTTACTTGACGGATGCCCAAGTGTAATGCATGTACCATAACATATTCCCCCATTATTAAAATTTTATCTTGGAATGTTAATAGTCTCTTAGACCATATAAAGAAATCTGCTGTGCTGCGTTATAGCAAATGATATAAACTGGATGCAGTCCTACTGCAGGAGACACACCTGCTGGGCTCCCATTGTCCCTTTCTTGGTCGATTCAGATATGCCCGAATATTTCACTCGAGTTTCACCAGAGGTTCAAGGGTTGTCTCCCTCCTATTGCATAAATCCCTTCCACTGATAGTGATCAAATTATGTGAAGATCCCCATGAGAGGTGTGTGGGGGTTGAGGGACATATGGCTGCCCAACATAACTGTATCTCTTGTTATGCTACCCGGCAGCTGCTACAACTTGCCCTACAGACGCTCCGATCCCTAATAGCAGCCCCCCAGGACTACCCTAGTGGAAGGGGATTTTAATGCAGTTCCGGATCCTAAACAGAACACTTAAATGGCCCCTCGTCCCAGCCGGTGTGCACATTTGGCATGTTTGGTGGCCTGGGCTGACTTCATGGCCTCTCTAATGCATGGCATTCATGACGCCCATCGCTACGACTATATACACATACGTCAGCGGCTCACAATACAGAATCGCAGGTTTACCTGCTGTAGCTGCTGGCGACTCTTGTCCTCTCACTGCAGTCCATCCAGATTCTCCTGTGTGGTATATCTGATCATGCCAGCCTCCTTACAGATTGGGGTGCCCAGCGCAGGCTCAGCACCTAATCTGGAGATTCAGTGCTTCACATCTAAAGGCCCTTGAGTGTGCCTCCTTCATAGAGAAGGTCTGCAACCCTTTTTGAACAAATGAGGGTTTTGTATCCTCAGCAACAACACTGTGGGCATTGGACGGCTACTCCATTGAATACTATAAAAGGTACAGTATAATTTTGACACCCCACCTGATGACCTTCTATGTGGAGGCATTACAGCAGGGATTATTCCCCCCCCCAACCTGGACTGTGCCAGTATTGTTGTTATGCCTAAGGAGAGTCTTCCTAGACTCTGGTGCTACTCCTACTGCCTGATCTTACTTATTATTGCTGACCTCAAAATCGTTGCTAAAGTCCTGGTGACTCGGCTGTCCCAAACTCTATCCAACCTCATTTATCCTGACCAATGTGGGCTCATACTGTGCAGGAAAACCCATCACTGAATTTGTTCAGTGACCGTGGCTCTCTCTCAGGCCCATCGTCTGGACAGTACCCAGGCCATCCTTCTGGTAGACTTTTGTAAGGCATTTCACACAGTCTCCTAGGCTTTCCTGAAGGCGGCTCTCCTGAGAGCATGCTTGGGACCACTTTTTATCAAAATTGGGCATCTCCTGTACACCAACCCATGGCTCAGGTCAGTGTAAATGGCATTTTATCCACCTCCTTCCTGATTCATAGAGTCCCACATCAGGGTTACCCCCTTTCCCCATTACTCCTCGCATTAGCTATTGAAGCATTGGTGCATCTGATACGCTGTGCTGCAGGATACTGGGCTGGAGGAGGGGGAATGGACTCAAGATGGGATAGCGATCAATGCTGATGACATTCTCCTATTCTTAGGCAACCACCAGGCCTCTGGTTCCCGCAGTCTGTAGATCCATTGTCTTTATGATGAGGCCTCTGGTATTCAGGTTAATGCCTGTAAATCTTATTGGTGGAGGTAAATGTGGATGCTGCGAAGCGATGATGGTGCTCTGGTATACCTCTTCTGCTGAACTCCTTTAAGTTGCTAGGGATTCACATATCACACCTCCCCGACCAGGCCCGAGCCCTCAATTTTCAATAATTAGCCTTTTCTTTAGGGTGTGACTGGCGCCACTGGAACATCTTGTCCCTTAACCCTTTAAGATGATGTGTCACCCTCATTATTTTTATGTCTTAGAAAATTTTCTATATCTAAACCCTCAAGGGTAGTTTCACTCCCTGACCTCCAGACTCACATCCTCTCTGCCAATGGGTGGCATTTAAATCAGAAACTAAATCTCCTTTTGGCAAGGGTCTTAGGGTGTCACACATTCACAGGTACTATCTAGCAGCACAGCTGGTGCTCATCAATGAATGGTTTGCAGGAGGTTGGGATGACCTCACCTATCACGTTGAACTCCTTGACTTGCTTTGTGAAATGGTGGTATGTTGTTGGAGAGAGGCGTTGTGCTTATTATAGTGGGACCGCCGCTTGACGGGATTGACCCCATTCTGGCATGGAACATGGCTTCAGTAGCTTTCCATGCTTGAGGCCTTTACCCAATGGGACAAAATTATAATTATGTACTGTGGATATGTCACAATAGGGGTAATATGATGTTCTTTCAAGAACTGAGAAAACATTATGCCCTATCCCACATCCAGTTGTTCCAATTTTCTTTCATATCCTGATGACCCACCATCCCCCAGATGCCCAGCTGCCTGACTACAGTCCACTTGAGGCAAAATCTTCATCGGGCACTTGGGTAGGGGAGAGATATCTGTGATCTACCATTCCTTCATTAACAATGCCCCTGATGGCTTTGCTTCCCTTTGACAGAAGTGGGTAGGCGGTGTGCTGGATGATAATGGTTGGAGGGAGGCATGTCTGGCCCCACAGAAGCTGGCGATATTTTTACAATTGTGCATGGTCCCGATTACCTACCTACATATCTTTCCCCACGCCACATGCAACAGGCATCCTGACCGCTCAAGTTACAAGCATGATGCGCTTTCCCTGCCACAGACTTCTTTCATGTGGAGTGGGACTGCCCGGCATTGCGCTACTTCTGGGATGGAATGAGGTGGGATATCTCTATAGTTCTGAGGCACTCTTATTGATCTGGGTGCAACCACACTCTGTAAGGAACTTTATAGGTGTGACCTGAATGTAGCCAAAAGAGAAGTTGCCCACCTGTGGAGGCAACCTACATCCACCTCAATCCAGCTGTGGAGCAAGGGGGCTGATTGGTTCACACAGATAAATGATAAATGAGGCACATGTCCATCTGGAAAATGACCTTTACAACGTGGGCAAAACACTGCAATACATTTACATACCTGTTTTTACAATGCAAGTCGTTACAACGACTTGCATTGGAGGGCACTCTACACTAAGGGGTAATAAGGGGGAATAGTGTGATTTAAACTCCAACACCTTCCCTACTGTACGTAGACTGGAGTTGGAAAAGTAAATCAAACTATTCCTCTAAGTCCAGCACCCTCCTGCGCAAGTTGTTATAACGACTTGCGTTGTAAAAATAGAGATGTAATGTACCGCGATCGCGTTGTATCATCATACATCCGGCTGTCCTCATAAACATGATAAAGTATGGGAGAAGTGGTGGTCTTTTACGGATTACCGTCATGAGGGGACTGCTTTTCGGAAACACTGTTTCATATATTGCTGTGTCCCAGATTTACTCCACTCTTAACAATGGTATTGCTTTTTATGTTGCTTGCTTTGTAAACACAATAAAAATTGGTTATACAAATCCTATCAATACAAAATATGGAAAGAAAGGTACTGGTCATAACAGATATTCAGAGAGATTTTCTAAATCTTCTCCCCCCAAAAAATCCAGTGCTTCAACATGTCTGTTTGGAAACAGATAGATCCTAATCACACAGAACCAGATGACCTCTATTTTCAAGAAAAGGTAATGTGTGTACAAACTGAGGTTGTGCAACAGGAGTATTCAAAGGCTTGCATTGCATTGTTTTCAGTGGTTCAGTTCAATGGTTGTTTATTTGCAGACATAGCAGGAGATCCTGTCATAAGGAAAATTGCACCCACCATGTAGAGGCTATTTTGGTGGCCCACACTAAAACTTGATGTCCATAATCATGTTGCAACATGTACAATTTGTGTCCAAGCGAAATCAGATTATAGTAAACAACCAGGTGTTTACATGTTATTCCTGGTATAACGTGTCCATGGATTTCATAGTGAAAATACCTCCAAATAAGGCTTTTACAACATTACTGGTAGGTCATCAAACTAAATTGGGACACCCTATTCAATTGCCCAAGGTTTTTTTAACATTAGACCTACCTCATATATCTTCACAACACATAATAAAACAACATGGTATTCCTACTGTTCTAGTCCCAGTTCCTGACTGAGGCAGACTGAGGGCTTAAACCAGACCTTAGAGTAGTACAATATCTTGCCTTGGGTTTGTTGTTAACCTCCCTAATGTGCAGCACACCTGGATAGATTTCCTTAGGTCCATGAGGTATTTGCTTATCATCCCACCTTCAGAGAAAAGGAAAACTGGAAGGTGTCACTCACCGTGCTCCATAACAAGTTATGCTCATCTTGATTTAGAGTAATGTGAGTTAGACAAACATCTCAGAGATATTGTTATCTGCAGTTTTTTTGTAGTTGAGAAGACCCTCACTCTAATCTCTAGTAGTAGAAACACATAGCAGTTAGTGTTTGTAGTGATTAGTTATATATTATGAACAAACAGCACACACATTTTGTGTGTTATAATGATAAGAATTATTATTATTTCATCAACCATCATATGAAACAAGATGAGCGTTAGATAAATCCATAGAATTATATATTACACATTGCTACTGTCTGTAGTAATTAGTATAAACCCTACCTAACAGAATAATTATCCGCCTCCAGCTTGTGGTTTTAGCAGAATTGTTAGCATTTCTCTTTCTATATTATGCCAAGCCATGTATTATACTTGCATACCTCTGAGAAGCTTTGTAGTCATTCTTTCCAAGCAACCATTCTTTGTACCTGCCCCTCCCTAATTCTTAGTTTTCTTTGCACATTGTTTCCTCCTCATTGATTCTCTGTGGAGAGAGGGAGTGGGAGTTGTGTGTGCAGTTTCTTGTAGCTATGTTGCTGCATGAACAATGCCTCAGATAGAGACATATCTGAAAGCAGGCAATTGTATCAAAACATGCTCTCATCCACTTTAGTTCTGTGCTCAGTCAGAAGACCTTGCAATGTTGTTAAGTGCAGGTTGCTTCCTTAGGGGCAGAATGGGCGATTTTTCTTTACATCTTTTCCGTTACTTTTGATAATGCAACTAATGTCATTCAGTTTATAAAATAATATGGTGGTCTCACTCACTCTCTTAGCTATTAACACTCTCCCAAATATTTGTTTCCTAGGCCCCAAAACTTCCATAGTCACACTTTAAAGAATTAGTGTGGTTCTGTATAACATAACCATTGGCTTCATTTGTATGTAAAAGTCACAGTTTGTCAGTAGAAGCTCTTGTATTTATGTTAGGCTTGTCTCCATGGTACAGTAACATGGGGTATGGCTCTAATATTCGACCATTTGAATGGTGTTGGATTTTGCCCTTTCTGTAGGGTCATCCCCAGACTTTTTGCCCTTTACCCTTTAATTTTTGCTGAATTCATTTTTGTTGGCCTTAGTACTAAATAACTGCTAACCAGAGCTAAAGTACTTGTGCGCTCGCCTTAAAACATGATAACATTGACTTATATCCAACTTGCATATTTAATTTACTTATGCATCTTAAATAAAGTGCAGTACATGTGCCCAGGGCTTGTGCATTACATGCTACTAGTGGATCTTTATAACAAAGGGGGTTTCGTCCTTAACAAACCAGGTATGGACGAATAACAATACTGCTTTATGAGTACCTGGTTTGTGTATTTGACCGCTTTTTTATTTTATGCGGGAAAAGAAACAATGACCATAATGGTTAATATGTTCAGTGTATAACATTTAAGACATGTATAAAGTACATTTGAAATTTTTTGTTTGAGAATCAATACTTATAACATCCACCAAAGGTAATTTCTATTCAAATTAAATTAATAAGGCAATGTGACAGTATTATACAGTGAAAAAATAATACAAAACAAAATACAGAATTCATCCAATTAATTTTAGTGGATCTTTAGCACTGATTTTGCCACTCACTTAGGTAGCCTTTTAAAAAGTGTCTCAGGCATACCATTGCAGCCTGGGTGAAGTTTTTAAACAACCATTTCAACCTGACAAAATAAATATTTCTCAGGCCCAAATCATCCTTGTATTACATATACATTTTCCCTAGGCTAGGCCAGGACAGCCAAGAGGGCAGGGAGCAGTGTATTTAGGAAGTAGTGCATGTACTTTTAAGTTTTACATTTCCTGGTAGTGAAAAACTCTTAAATATGTTTTTCACTACAGCAAGGTCTATCTTTCCCATAGGATAATAATGGAGTTGCCTTATAACATTTTATAAGTGAATTTTCCAAATGAGAAGAATTCTTGTTTGACATCATCTGATCAGTGGGCAATCTCAATGAACTTTCACTGATCCCACTATAACCAATCAGCTTTGGAACCCCCAAGAGACATTAGCAAATAGAGGTTCATGTTAAAGAGAATGACAGTAATGGTCACCTTTGCTAAATGTCAAAATGTATTGACTGTCATTCTTTAATGCACTCACATGTTCGTTTAAAGCACATTCAGGTTTAGTGTTTCATGCATATTGATTTTTTTTATTTGTGTAATGATTCAGTTCCGAACAGCCTTGTCTAGTGCTTTTACAGCTAGATCCTGTTTGTGTTCAGACTTTTAGTAAGTTGGCATGTACTTGCCTTTGTCATTTTGTGCCTGCAGTCTGTCTCTGGGTCACAGGACTGGGTGTAGTTGACAATTGGACTTTGTGTATTTCTCCTAAACAGCAACACACAATGGAGAGCTCAGGTGTGACTGGGTGGGCCATTCCTGGCAGGATGGGTGGGTGGAGCTGGACCCAACCCCACATACACTTGAATAGGCTAAGTTCTGTCTCCACACAAAGGGCTGCATACCCCCTGTAGTTGGCCTGGAGCCAGGGCCAGGATTGAAAGGGCATTTGTACTATTCAAAGGCTTGCTTCCAGAAGATTCCCCTACTACAAAGGCACAACTGTGTATAAAAGAAGGACCTCAGCCACTCTTCGGTACACTTCTGAACATGTGGTACTCTGCCAGAAAGAAGGACTGCTGTGCTGCCGCAAGGACTGCTACTCTGCTGGACTGCTGCTCTGAAGGAACTGCTGCCCTATTGTGCTGACCTGCCGCCCCCTTACCTGGGGAAGAAGAACTGGACCTGCAACTTCATTTTGAAACCAGGGCTGCAGAGTGACTCAAATGAATAATTTGCTGGCCTCTTGATCTCAGTCTTGGGGACATAAAAGGCTCCCCAACCAGCTCCTATACCCATCTCCAGCTAGTTATTAACCCCCAGGTAGTGCCCCACAGGTCCTATACACTTGGTGTGGCTCAAGGGCTCCTAAAATCAAGGTTTTGGGTTCTTCACAACCACAAATAGGCTTGTTTGCACCAATACCATGAAGCTCTCACACTGGTGATTTGAGGATCCATGTGGAAGTGTGGTATGTTAAGTGTGGATTGACCCAAAGGGGGCGGGGGGGTTATGACCTAGATCTCTTCTGGTACCCTTTTCCGTTGGCTGTTGGTTCCCTCTCTCTTTTTTTGTGACCATGCCCAGAGCCAGTGCTATGCTGAAAGACACTTAGAATACATAATAATAATAAACTTTATTGCGTGATTTAAAAATAAACCATTGCAAGTACAAAACATTTAAGAGGTTCAAGATTGCATTTAGAATGTTGAGTTCATTAAAAGTCAGTAGTATGTATAGATGATAACAAGTGAAACTTCCATTTAAAAAGTCATATTCTTAAAAGCCAGCAACAGCAAGTAAAATTTGGCAGCATTATTCCAATGGGGTGTCGCAAACTCTGGGCAGCTCGGTAAGTTTTTTTGCAGCGCGCTCCATGAATCTTACTAGGGCACAATTTAATTTAGTGTTCCTAGGGTCGAAACAGGCCAAAACTGCTGCTCTACAGCTTCTAATCATGTTTCTATTCCAGTGATGCTTGAGTAGGGCCCGTCTCTCTGTCAATAGTAGAGGGCATAGGCATATGATGTGTATGATGTCTTCATTTTGCATCCAGAATACAGTGACAACACCTACATACACTAGGGTAAGGCCCTAGTACATAATAGGGCAGGGGGATTACAGCTAAGAGGTGCAGAAGGAGGCGAGAGAAGTGTAGAATGAAGCAACGTAGGTGCCGAAAGAGGCAAGAGTGGTGCAAAAAAAGCAAGTGAAGTATAGAAAGAGGCAAAAGAGGTACATAAAAAGATAACAGGGGTGCAGAAAGAAGCAAGACAGGTGCAAAAAGAAGCATGGAAAGTGCAGAATGAAGCAACAGCGGTGCAGAAAGAGGCAAGAGATGTGTAGAAAGGAGCAAGTGAGTTGCAGAAAGAGCCAAAAGAGGTGAAAAACGAGGAAAGAGAGGTGCAGAAACAGGCAAGAGAAGTGCACAAAGAGTCAAGAGAATTGCTGAAAGAAGCAACAGAGGTGTAAAAAGAAGCAAGAAAAGTGCAGAAAGAGGCAAGTGAGATGCAAAAACAGGCAGGAAAGGTACAGAAAGAGGGGAAACAAGTGCAGAAAGAGGCAGTAGGGGTGCAGATTGAAGCAAATGAGGTGCAGAAAGAGGCAACAGACGAGCAGAAAGATGGAAGAGAGGTGCAGAAAGAGGTAAAACAGGTACAGAAAGAGACAGCAGGGGTACAAAAAGAAGCCAGACAGGTGAGAAAGAAGCATGGAAAGTGCAGAATGAAGCAGCAGGGGTGCAGAAAAGTCAAGAGAAGTGTAGGAAGGAGCAAGTGAGGTACAGAAAGAGCCAACAGAGGTGCAAAAAGAGTCAAGAGGGGAATAGAAACAGGCAAGAGAAGTGCACAAAGAGTCAAGAGAATTGCTGAAAGAAGCAACAGAGGTGTAGAAAGAAGCAAGAAAAGTGTAAAAAGAGGCAAGAGAGATGCAAAAACAGGGAAAGTGGGAAGACGAGTGCAAAAAGACACAACAGGTGTGCAGAAAGAAGCAAAAGAGGTACATAAAGAGACAACAGGGGTGCAGAAAGAAGCAAGACAGGTGCATAAAGAAGCATGGACAGTGCAGAAAGACGCAAGAGGGATGCAGAAAGAGGAAAGAGAGGTGCACAAAGTAGCAAGAGATTTACAGAAAGAGGCAAGTGAAGTGCAGAAGGAGGCAATGAAACTGTAGAAAGAGGCAACAGAGGTGCATAAAGAGGCCAGTGAGATGCAAAAATGGGCAGGAAATGTACAGAAAGAGGGACTACGTGTGCAGAAAGAGACAACAGGGGTGCAGAAAGAGGCAACAGACGTGCAGAAAGAGCAAAGAGAGGGGCAGAAAAAGGCAAGAAAACTGCAAAAAGAGGCAAATGAGGTACATAAAGGGACAACAGGAGTGCAGAAAGAAGCAAGACAGGTGCAGGAAGAAGCATGGAAAGTGCAGATTGAAGCAACAGTGGTGCAGAAAGAGGCAAGAGAAGTGTAGAAAGGAGCAAGTGAGGTGCAGAAAGAGCCAAAAGAGGTGCAAAAAGAGGCAAGAGATGTGAATAAACAGGCAAGAGAATTGATGAAAGAAGCAACAGAGGTGTAGAAAGAAGCAAGAAAAGTGCAGAAAGAGGCAAGTGGGATGCAAAATCAGGCAAAAAAGGTGCAGAAAGAGGGAAGGCAAGTGCAGAAAAAAGACAACAGGGGTGCAGAAAGAAGCCAGTGAGGTACAGAAAGAGGGAACAGACGAGCAGAAAGAGGGAAGAGAACAGCAGAAAAAGGTAGGAAAATTGCAGAAAGAGGCAAAAGAGCTACATAAAGTGACAACAGGGGTACATAAAGAAGCAAGACAGGTGAGAAAGAAGCATGGAAAGTGCAGAATGGGGCAACAGGGGTGCATAAAGAGGCAAGAGAAGTATAGAAAGGAGCAAGTGAGGTACAGAAAGAGCCAACAGAGGTTCAAAAAGAGGCAAGAGAGGTGCACAAAGAGTCAAGAGAATTGCTGAAAGAAGCAACAGAGGTGTAGAAAGAATCAAAAAAAGTGCAGAAAGAGGCAAGTGAGATGCAAAAACAGACAGGAAGCTTACAGAAAGTGTGAAGACAGGTGCAGAAAGAGACAACAAGGGTGCAGAAAGAAGCAATAAGGTACATAAAGAGACAACAGGGGTGCAGAAGGCGAGGAAGAGAGGTGCAGAAAAAGGTAAGAAAAGAACAGAAAGAGGCAAAAGAAGTACATAAAGAGACAACAGGGGTGCAGAAAGAAGCAAGGCAGGTGCAGAAAGAAGCATGGCCAGTGCAGAATGAAGCAACAGGGATGCAGAAAGAGGCAAGAGAGGTGCGAAAGAGGCGAGAGAGTTACAGAAGGAGGCAAGAGAAGTGCAGAAGGAGGCTAGAGAACTACAGAAAGAGGAAATAGAGGTGCAGACAGAGGCAAGTAAGATGCAAAAACAGGCAGAAAAGGTACAGAAAGAGGGAATAAGAGTGCAGGGGTGCAGAAAGAAGCAAAATAGGTGCTGAAACAGGCAACATACATGCAGAAAGAGGGAAGAGAGGTGCACAAAGAGGCTAGAGAATTATAGAAAGGAGCAAGTGAGGTGCAGAAAGAGCCAACAGAGGTGCAAAAAGGGGCAGGAGAGGTGCATATTTATGTACTTCTTTTGCCTCTTTTTGTTCTTTTCTTACCTTTTTCTGCACCTCTCTTCCTCTCCTTCTGTTTGTCTGTTGCCTCTTTCTGCACCTCATTGCTTCTTTCTGCACCCCTGTTGTCTCTTTCTGCACCTGTCTTCACACTTTCTGTACGCTTCTGTTTTTGCATCTCACTTGCCTCTTTCTGCACTTTTTTTTATTCTTTCTACACATCTGTTGCTTCTTTCAGCAATTCTCTTGACTCTTTGTGCACCTCTCTTGCCTCTTTTGCACCTCTGTTGGCTCTTTCTGAACCTCACTTGCTCCTTTCTATACTTCTCTTGCCTCTTTCTGCACCCCTGTTGCTTCATTCTGCACTTTCCAGTAAGTGCCTCAGAGCTGCGTTGCAGAGAGGTGCAAAAAGGGGCATGGCCTCTGAACATCTGTCTGCAACGCAGCTCCCTAGCTCATACTGGAGATACCTGTTGGACTAGTTGGCCCTCAGGAACCCTCAGTTTGAAAGAGAATTAATTCCCCAACTTGCAACTCGCCACAGGGTGCGTCTGCACATTGGTGAAAGAAGAGGGCGTGGCCTGAGGAGACAAGTCTGCAAACACGCCCTACGGTGAGTTTTAAGTTGGAGAATTAATTCCTCCTCAATCCTGAGAGTCCCTGGGGGCCAACTAGCCCACCAGGTACTTCCTGTATGCGCAAAGAGAGCTGCGTTGCAGAGAAGTGTTCAGAGGCCACGCCCCTTTTTACAACACCCTGCAATGCAGATCCATGGTGCTGGCCGCCCCGGGGGTGGTGGTCCCTGGGGCAGCGTGTGGCCGTGTGCCCCCTGCTACACCAATATTTCTTTAAAGCCCCAGGGGTGGCGGTCCCCGGGACTTGGGGGGGCTTGGATGCCCCCCATATTAAAATTTAATGCCCCGGGGGTTGTGGTCCCCGGGGCTGCGGGGGACCGTGAGCCCCCGCATATATTGTCACAAAGCCCCGGGGGTGATGGTCCCCAGGGGCTTGGGGGGCCTTTGAGCCCCCACCCATCTATTTTTAAGCCCTGGGGGTGGTGGTCCCCGGGGCTGGGGGGGCTGTGAGCCCCCGGCAAGTATGTAAGATAAGCCTCTGATGTGTCGGTCCCCGGGGCTGGGGTCTCCTGAAGGTCAGGCCCCAGGTGATGGAGTCCCTAGGGCCAAAAGTGGCCCGGGGAAGGGGGGCCACACGGCCCCCCTTCCGTATTATAAAAATACAAACACAAAAACGAGGCAATGCCCCAGGGACCTAATCTGCCTCTGAAGGGGGGCACACAGCCCCCTTCCAATTTTTTTTTTTCAAATGTGGCAGGCCCTGGGGGATAGGGTCCCCAGGGCCCAAAAATAGATCAAAAGAAGGGGGCCACACAGCCCCCCTTCTAACAAAAATACACTTGAAAAAAGTCAGCATCTGGCTGGAGGCCCCGCCTCCTTCCTGTACCACTGTGCAAATGCACCCCCTGGTGTGTTGTAAGTTGGGGGGTTAAGTCCCCTTCAATCCTGAGGGTCCCTCAGGGCCAACTAGCCCACCAGGTAACTGCAGAAAGCGCCACAGAGCTTTGTTGGAGAGAGGTGTTCTGAAGCTCCAACAAAGCTGCAAACGCAGCTTCTGGTGTACTGCTGGTGGGGCTATGAGGTTCTCTTGTGTCCTGAGGACCTCAGGATACAAGTGGACTTTATCCCCCGAGAAGCAGTGCGCCAGAAACCCTGGTGGGCTAGTTGGCCCCCATGGACCATTAGGATTGAAGGGGATTTAATCCTCCAATATACAACGTGCCATGGAATGCGTTTGCACACTTGTTATATCAGGCCCGCCCCCCCTGCACCACTGTGCAAACGCACCCCCTGGTGCATTGTAAGTTGGGGGATTAAGTCCCCTTGAATCCTGAGGGTACCTGGGACCCAACTAGCCTACCAGGTACCTCCAGGAAGCGCCACAGAGCTTCGTTGCGGAGAGATGTTCTGGGGCCACGCCCCTTTTTACACCATGCTGCAATCACGGTTTCTGGCGCACTGCTTCTCGGAGGATGAAGTCCACTTGTGTCTTGAGGTCCTCAGGACACAAGAGGACCTCATTGCCCCACTAGCAGTGCACCAGAAGCTGCGTTTGCAGTGTGGAGTAAAAGGGGCAAGGCCTCGGGCCTCTTCTCTGCAACGCAGCTCTGTGGTGCATACTGGAGGTACCTTGTGGGCTAGTTGGCCCCCATGGACCATTAGGATTGAAGGGGACTTAATCCTCCAATATACAACGTGCCATGGAATGCTTTTGCACACTTGTTATATCAGGCCCGCCCCCCCTGCACCACTGTGCAAACGCACCCCCTGGTGCATTGTAAGTTGGGGGATTAAGTCCCCTTGAATCCTGAGGGTTCCTGGGAGCCAACTAGCCTACCATGTACCGACAGGAAGCGCCACAGAGCTGCGTCGCAGAGAGGTGTTCTGGGGCCACGCCCCTTTTTACACCATGCTGCAAACACGGTTTCTGGCGCACTGCTTCTCAGGGGATAAAGTCCACTTGTATCCTGAGGTCCTCAGGACACAAGAGAACCTCATCGCCCCACCAGCAGTACACCAGAAGCTGCGTTTGCAGCTTTGTTGGAGCTTCAGAACACCTCTCTCCAAAAAAGCTCTGTGGCGCTTTCTGCAGGTACCTGGTGGGCTAGTTGGCCCTCAGGAACCCTCAGGATTGAAGGGGACTTAACCCCCCAACTTACAACACACCAGGGGGTGCATTTGCACAGTGGTACAGGAAGGGGGCGGGGCCTCCAGCCAGATGCTGACTTTTTCAAATGTATTTTTGTTAGAAGGGGGGCTGTGTGGCCCCCTTCTTTTGATCTATTTTTGGGCCCTGGGGACCCTATCCCCCAGGGCCTGCCGCATTTAAAAAAAAAAAAAAAATTGGAAGGGGGCTGTGTGCCCCCCCTTTCTAGGCCAATTAGGTCCCTGGGGCATTTCCTTGTTTTTGTGTTTGTATTTTTGTAATACGGGAGGCTTTTCCGGGCCACTTTTGGCCCTAGGGACTCCATCACCCGGGGCCTGACCTTCAGGGGACCCCAGCCCCGGGGACCGACACATCCGGGGCTTATCTTACATACTTGCCGGGGGCTCACAGCCCCCCCAACCCCCCCCCAGCCCCGGGGACCACCACCCCCAGGGCTTAAAAATAGATGGGTGGGGGCTCAAAGGCCCCCCCAAGCCCCTGGGGACCATCACCCCCGGGGCTTTGTGACAATATATGCGGGGGCTCACGGTCCCCCGCAGCCCTGGGGACCGCAACCCCCGGGGCTTTAAATTTTAATGTGGGGGGCATCCAAGCCCCCCCAAGCCCCGGGGACCGTCACCCCTGGGGCTTTAAAGAAATATTGGTGTAGCAGGGGGCACACGGCCGCACGCTACCCCAGGGACCACCACCCCCGGGGCTGCCAGCACCATGGAGCTGCGTTGCAGAGTGTTGTAAAAAGAGGAGTGGCCTCTGAACACTTTACTGCAACGCAGCTCTATTGCGCATACAGGAAGTACCTGGTGGGCTAATTGGCCCCCAGGGACTCTCAGGATTGAGGAGGAATTAATTCTCCAACTTAAAACTCCCCATAGGGCGTGTTTGCAGACATGTCTCCTCAGGCCATGCCCCCTTCTTTCACCAATGTGCAGACGCGCCCCGTGGCGAGTTTTAAGTTGGGGAATTAATTCTCTTTCACACTGAGGGTTCCTGAGGGCCAACTAGTCCAACAGGTATCTCCAGTATGAGCTAGGGAGCTGCGTTGCAGACAGATGTTCAGAGGCCATGCCTCTTTTTGCACCTCTCTGCAACGCAGCTCTGAGGCACTTACTGGAGGTACCTAGTCGGATAGTTTGAGCCTAGGGACCCTAGGGATTCAAGGGGACTTAATCTCTCAACTTAGAATGACCACAGGGCGCTTTTACACAGTGGTGAAGGGAGGAGACGGGCCTTGATTGACGTGGGGAAACATGCCCTGTGGCGCGTTTTAAGTTGGGGAAATAGTTCCCCTTCAATCCTGAGGGACCCTGGGGGCCAACTAGCCCACCAGGTGCTTCCAGTAAGCACCACTGAGCTGCGTTGCAGAGAAGTGGTGCAGGCCATGCCCCTTTTTACACCTCTCTGCAATGGCCCTGACTGGAGGTACCTAGTGGGCTAATTTGCCCCTATGGACCCTCAGGATTCAAGGGGACTTAATCTCCCAACTTAAAACGGCCACAGGGCGTGTTTACACAGTGGGAAAGGGAGGGGACGGGGCCTGATGTGACGTGTGCAAACACGCCCTTTGGTGCATTTTAAGTTGGGTAAATAATTCCCCTTCAATCCTGAGGGCCCCTGGGGGCTAACTAGTCCACCAGGTGCTACCAGTAAGTGCCACTGCGATGCATTACAGAGAGGCGGTCCAGGCCGTGCCACTTTTTACACCTCTCTTCAACGCAGCTCTGTGGCGCTTACTGGAGGTACCTAGTGGGCTAGTTGAACCCTAGGGACCCTCAGGATTCAAATTAACTTAATCTCCCAACTTAAAACGGCCACAGGATGTGTTTACACAGTGGTGAAGGGAGGAGACGGGGCCTGAGGTGACGTGTGCAAACACGCCCTGTGGCGCGTTTTAAGTTGGGGAAATAATTCCCCTTCAATCCTGAGGGTTCCGGGGGGCCAACTAGCCCACCAGGTGCTTCCAGTAAGCACCATTGCGCTGCGTTGCAGAGAGGTGGTCTAGGCCGTGCCCCTTTTTACACCTCTCTGCAACGCAATTATGTGGTGCTTGCTAGAGGTACCTAGTGGGCTAGTTGGACCCTAGGTACCCTCAGGATTCAAGGCGACTTCATCTCCCAACTTAAAATGGCCACAGGGCACATTAACACAGTGGTGAAGGGAGGGGACGGGACCTTAGGTGACATGTGCAAACACGCCCTGTGGTCCATTTTAAGTTGGGGAAAAAATTTCCCTACAATCCTGAGGGACCCTGGGGGCCAACTAGCCCACCAGGTGCTTCCAGTAAGCGCCACTGCGCTGCGTTGCAGAGAGGTGTTCTAGGCCGTGCCCCTTTTTACATATCTCTGCAATGCAGCTCTGTGGCACTTACTGGATGTACCTAGTGGGCTAGCTGGACCCCAGGGACCCTCAGGATTCAAGGAGACTTTATCCCCCAACATAATACACCTACAGGGCGTGTGTGCACACAAGTCACCTCAGACACTCCCCCTCCCTTCATCAGTGTGGAAACGCACCCCGTGGCACGTTTTAAGAGGTAGTTTTAATCCCCCCTGCCCTATTATGTACTAGGGGCTTACAGAGGAGGTCATGCTAATTACAGGGGTACCCCAACACATAGTGTTCCCTAGTGTCTGGAGGTGTTTTTACTGTATTCTAAGTGTCTTTTAGCATACCTCTGGATCTAGGCCTGGTTAGTTAGAGTCAGTTAATACCAGTTACCATCTGAAAAAGTTGTGGGCACAGGATGACTTTGTAACAAGGCCTCTTTCTGCTCCTCTGTTGGTTCTTTGTGCACATGTCTTGATTCTTCCTTCACTTTTCTTCGTCTTTGAGGACTTCTGTTGCTTTTTTCTGCATTTCTTTTTCTTCTTTCTGTGCGTTTTTCTTCTTTCTTCACATGTCCAACCTCTGTAGGCATAGTTAGAAACTAGCATTTAAAAAACCTTTGAAATCCACATAAAAAAGATAGGTTTGAGTTACATTAAAGTTAGAAATTAGCATTTAAAAAACCTTAGAAACTCACTGAAAAACCAATAGGTTTCAGGGCTGTTATAGTTAGCTGGACATTTCCCTCACACAAAACCATTGAAATTCCCCCGTTATAGTTAGTTCAGCTAACTATAACTCACGGGCCCGCAATGCACTGCTCATGACGTCACATATTACATCACTCATGACATGGTCAGTGACATCACTCATGACATCACTGATGACATCTCAAATGACATCACTGATAACATCACAGATGACATCATGAATGAAAATGGGACTTGTAAAGCGCACGTACACCTACGGTTTCTTGGCGCTGGGGTGGGAAGGCTGGCTAGTGCAGATGGGGTGGGCTAATTGTAGTCAATTGTGATTGTGTGTTTTTCTGAAAATTAAATGTGTTTTATATATGTATATCTCAAGGTCGAGGCAGCGCGCGTCCGAGGCAGCGAAACACCTCTGACGATCTACCTCTTTCATTTCCTGATTGATTATGCTGCGCTTGTATTTATGTTCGCGCGCTGCCTCGAGGGGTGATTGTGCGCTAGCTGCTGGATTGTATGTTCCATTTTTAAAACTGAAGGCAAACAATTTAGGTTTGTCAGTTATTTTAATATTCTCGCTGTGTTGTGCACCAATGTTTTAAACCTGCACTTTGCCTACCTGCTGTCCTATTCCCCCTACCCCGTTCCACCGCAGGCGCTGCCTGATTGATGTGGAGGGAAGCGGGGGCGTTCCTCTAGTATCTTCCTCACTTCTGGGTTTGTGGGTGGAGTCAGGGGTTGGCGGGCTAGGCTTCTTAAGCCCATGGTCTTCACGTCGCGCAGTTGACGCGCTCTGCCTCAAGGGGTGATTGTGCGCTAGCTGCTGGATTGTATGTTCCATTTTTAAAACTGAAGGCAAACGATTTAGGTTTGTCAGTTATTTTAATAATCTCGCTGTGTTGTGCACCAATGTTTTAAACCTGCACTTTGCCTACCTGCTGTCCTATTCCCCCTACCCCGTTCCACCGCAGGCGCTGCCTGATTGATGTGGAGGGTAGCGGGGGCGTTCCTATAGTATCTTCCTCACTTCCTGGTTCGTGGGTGGAGTCAGGGGTTGGCGGGCTAGGCTTCTTAAGCCCATGGTCTTCACGTCGCGCAGTGGACGTGCGCTGCCTCGAGGGGTGATTGTGCGCTAGCTGCTGGATTGTATGTTCCATTTTTAAAACTGAAGGCAAACGATTTAGGTTTGTCAGTTATTTTAATAATCTCGCTGTGTTGTGCACCAATGTTTTAAACCTGCACTTTGCCTACCTGCTTCCTATTCCCCCTACCCCGTTCCACCGCCGGCGCTGCCTGATTGATGTGGAGGGTAGCGGGGGCGTTCCTCTAGCATCTTCCTCACTTCCAGGTTCGTGGGTGGAGTCAGGGGTTGGCGGGCTAGGCTTCTTAATCCCATGGTCTTCACGACGCGCAGCGGACGCGCGCAGCGGATGCGCCTAAGGCAAGCCCGTCTGCGCCCGTCCGCACCAGTTCCGCCCCTAGGGCCAGTCACGCTGCCAGTTGCCTTCCAAATAAGAGGCGACCCTGGTCTAGATCTCAGCTAATGGCGATGAACAAGGGGGTCTGTACTCCATAGGTACGGTGCAATCTTGCGGCGCCCTGCTTCCCTCATTTTCAATGTAACAGCGGCACCTTTTCCTTAACCGCCATAAAAAATCGCCCACGCTTACAAGTAAATGTCCCTACTACTCCCATACCAATGAGAACCTACACGGCTGGCCTATTGAACTGTCGCTCCCTGCCTTGTCACTCAAGTGACAGATGGCTGCTACTCTCGTCGAAGGCCTGGGATCTACTCTTTCTCACAGAGACGTGGATTAAGGATTCCTCTAATCCTGACATCAACCTGGCCATTCCCCCGGGTTATCGACTAGTAGGCATAAACCGTGAGGGCTCGAAGTCTGGAGGTGGAATTGCTATTACTCTACTATCTCACTTAACGATCACGCCCAGGAAAATTCCTAAGGTAGGGTCCATAGAGGCCCTATACTTTTCGATCTTAGATGCCTCTTCTGCCGTATTCTCAGGTGTTCTTGTGTATAATCCTCCTGGAACCCCTCCATCCGCCATGACCTCTCTGTTGGCGGTGATTGCAGATTTGTCACTTAAACATCCCCATTTTACAGTATTAGGGGATTTTAACCTTCATGTTGATGTAAGCAGTTGCTTACGTGCCAACACTCTTTTGGACTCTATGCTAGGCTTGAATCTGATCCAGTGGGTCAGGGGCCCCACACATTTAGCAGGCCACACTCTTGATCTGATCTTTTCCAACTGGACTGACCTCAAGGTGCTTCCCTCTCTGCCTCTCACGTGGTCTGACCACTTCCTGATCCCGTTTGAAGTGACCTCACCTAGGCCGACCAATCTGGCATCCAAAATCAGAGAACAGGGCAGAATATGGCATAAGGTCAAATGTAAGGCCTTGGAACAAACCTATATGAGTAGATAAGGCCCACTGTCGGGTGACCTTAATGCGGAGGTATCCAAATTCAACATTGATCTTTCAGCCGCTATTGATCAAATTGCGGCAATGCAGTATCTTACCTCCCTAAGATCCAAGCCTTCGGCTACCTGGTTCACAGTGGAATTACGGGAGGATAGAAGCAGATGTCAAAAACTGGAGCGTGCTTGGAGCCGGACGTACGACCCGGTGGCCAAAACCCTCTACAGATCGGCTCTCAAAGAGTTTCATAAACTCAAGCGCAGCACTATGAAAGATCACTTTGCAGAAAAAATTAAAATGGCGAAAAATTCAACTAAGTCCCTTTTTAACATTGTTAAAGAATTTGCTTACCCCCCCCGCCTTGGCTAGCTCTGTTGCCCCGAGTCAATTGCTCTGTGATGGTTTGTCAGATTTTTTTTATGAGAAGATCGCTAACATCACGGCAACAATCAATCAGAACCATACAGCGGTGACTGCAGGCAATGGTATTACTTATGATGAAGTGCTAACCTCATTTAAACCCTTGACCAAAGAATATGCTCTGTCTCTGCTTCTAAAATGTAAATCGGGCTCCCCACTTGAACCGGCCCGGCTCAGATTCTGAGTGATATGGCCCCGTTACTGATTAATCCTTTGTTAGAAATATGGAATTCCTCTCTGCGATCAGGCCTCTTCCCCTCTTTGTGGAAACATGTGATGTTGTTTCCGATCTTAAAAAAAGCAGATGCTGATCCACTATGCTTCAGTAACTCCCTGCCTATCTCACTCCTCCCCAAGCCAGCAAAAGTATTGGAGAAAGTGGTACAGGAGCAACTGTCTGAATACCTAGAATCTAACCAGTTGCTACATGACTCCCAGTTGGGCTTTAGGCCAAGTTTCAGTACAGAGTCTGCCCTTCTGGAAGTGTCTGAGTCAATTCGCGAGTGTGTGGATAGGGGAGAGGAGGCCATGTTGGTCCTCCTCGACCTATCCACAGCATTCGATACAATCTTGCACGATATCCTGCTGGACCGCCTCCGTGAGATAGGCATAGGAGGGACCCTGCTCGCTTGGGTGAAATCCTTCTTGAAGGATAGAACTCAACAGGTCTTCCTCAGGCCGTATGTCTCCACGGAGAAACCATTGACATGGGGGGTCCCGCAGGGCTCTGCACTCAGCCCTCTTTTATTTAACGTATATCTGACTCCGCTAGCAAAAGTGGTCGAATCCTGGGGCGTCAGAGTGGTCTTTTATGCTGATGATACTCAGCTCGTGTTTTCTTTTAAAGACCACTCTGATAGCTCCATGGTTAATTTTCGCCACTGCTTGGTGACCATCGCCTCCTGGATGTCCTCCAGCAATCTCAAATTGAATACTGATAAGACGGAGGTCTTATTTTTTAATCAGAAATTTCCAATTCCAGCCAATGCTTGGTGGCCGTCTGAACTTAACCCCCCTCTGGTACCAGTCCAAGCTGCACGAAATTTGGGTTTCCAATTTGATACAGCTTTATCCTGCAAAACCCAAATTAATAAAGTTTCGGCATCTTGTTTTGGAAAGCTTCGAATGATTAAAAAAATCATTCCCTTCCTCCCATCTGACTCATGTAGGACGGTGGTCCATGCATTAATTACGTCCCACTTGGACTACGCAAATAGTCTGTATGTAGGAGCCCCGGCGTATCTCATTAACAGCCTGCAGACAGTGCAGAATTCCGTTGCCAGGCTGATTTGAAATATTCCTTATCGCCACTCCATTACACTTTACTTGGCTAAACTGCACTGGCTACCAGTGAGGTACCGCATAAAGTTCAAGACCCTGGTTCTTGCCTTCAGGGCTCTTAATGGACGAGGCCCTGCATACTTGAGGCATAGACTTAAAATTACACAATCGGCACGTAACCTCAGATCAAATCATCTTCCCCTGATGCATACCCCACGTTTTCGTCTTGCACGCACTGGGGGCCGGGCTTTTGCCGTGGCCACTTCCAAACTTTGGAATCAACTACCGATCGAACTTAGATTCTCTACATCTGAGCCTCTGTTTCGGAGGAAACTTAAAACCTGGTTCTTCTCCATGATTTAGCTCTCATCAAATCCCTCTGGTTGCCGGTCATCTGCAGCGCCGGGACACCCCCGTCGGGGGTAGCCGTGCGCTTTACAAGCTTCTAAAATAAATAAAATAAAATGGAAGAATAAATTGGTATATAAGTGTCTAAATGGATGACTTTTTTTTCTGTAAAATTGATTGTATAATAGACTGATTAAGTGTATCTTAGTGAATACATGGGTTAGTGAGTAATATTTAAATATGTAAATATCAGTCTCTCACTTTGTGTATAAGTGACTGCATAGGTTGGTGAGTAGCTATAAGAGTGTCTATATGGGTTATTACTTGGTTTTTCGAGGGTGAACAGCCTTTACAACAAAACTTTTACAACGCACTACCATTACGACGCAACTTTTACAACACAAACTATTACAACGCATAGCGCTTGGGGGCGCTCTAGGATAGGGAATAGGTTTAATGTACTATCCAACACCTTCCCTACTATCCACGGGGACTGGAGTTGGAATAGTAAATTAAACTATTCACTATCCAGCGCCCTAAAGCATAATGCGTTGTAGTGGTATGCGTTGTAAAAAATGCGATGTAAAGGTAGGCGTTGTAAAAGTGTGCGTTGTAACGTCATACATCCTTTTTCGAGTATCAGTATGAGTGTCTGAGCGTCTGTATGGTTCAGTGGAGGGCAATACTTATTCCATGGATGCATGAATGAGTGAGTCACTGTTTGTATGTGTGGAAGACAGTATATGTGCAGGACTGTATGGTTGGATGAGGGTGTGTTCGTGAGTGAATGACTGTCCCAATAGTGTCTTTATAAGTAACTATATATATTTTAAACTAGTATATGTGAGTATTGGTGTATATAATTGAGTATATGTGAGAGTGAGAGCTTGGAAGAGTTCCTATATAAATAAGTATGTGTTTTTATAAGTGATGCTTTAAGAGAGTAAGTATGTGTAAGTTACTGTAGATGTAAGCGTGGTGGTGTGTGTGTATAACTGTATATGCAAGTAAATTGAATTGAATTGAATTGAAAGAATATTTGTATAGCGCCATACTACCCGGAGGCCTCGTAGCGCTTCAGAACCAAGAGTGACAATTCAGTGAAGACATTAGTTGAAAAGATATGTCTTCAGGTGTTTACGGAAGGCAGTGAGGTTGTGTATCTCTCTTAAAGACTGGGGGAGAGCGTTCCACGATTTAGCCGCTAGATGTGAAAAGGAGCGCCCCCCCATCTTGCTTTCTTTATCTTTTTAGTGGAGGCTAGAAATTGGTTGCTAGATCGGAGCGATCTAGATGGAAGATAGAGTGGTATTAATGAGTGGAGGATTTTAGGGCCTGTTTTCCAGATGGCTTTATGAGCTATGCACCGTGTTTTAAATTGAATTCTGGCATTCAATGGGAGCCAATGTAGTTGGCGAAGAGCTTGTTTGGCCGATTGTCTCCTGGGGACTTGGAGGAGAAGTCTGGCTGCACTGTTTTGTACCACTTGTAATTTGTTAGTGGTGTACAAAGGAGCTCCCAGGTATAGAGAGTTCCCATAATCCAGCCGGGACAGAATTAAGGCCTGAATCATGATTCTTCGTGCTGCGAAAGGGAGGAGAGGGAGAATTTTTCGCATCATCCTTAACAGGATGTAGCAGGTTGATGATAGTATTGTGGCTTGGTGATTAAAAATCAATTTATCATCAAGCCACATTCCCAAACTCTTTATGTGTGGTTTGGGTGATGGAGCTGGACCCAGACATGTGGGCCATGAGGGCATGATGGAAGTAGGGGCGGCATTGCCCAACAACACGATTTCAGTTTTTTCTCCGTTAAGACGGAGGCAGGAGTCCTCCATCCATCCGGCTACTGCTTCAAGGCAGGATGTCAGCCTATCAGTCGAGCCGTATCTTGGCCCAACGATACCACCAGTTGGGTATTGTCTGCGTAGCTGACGATCTTAATGCCGAAAGGATGTACCACAGCTGCTAGCGGCTTCATATAAATATTAAATAGTGTTGGGCTCAGTGCCGAACCCTGGGGAACTCCACATTCTAACCGCTGAACAGATGAGACTATATCTCCCTCAAAGACTTGGAAATGGCGATCGCTAAGGGAGGAGACGATCCAATTCAGTGCAGCGCCCGACACCCCGCTCATTCTGAGACGGTTAATTAAGATGGAATGTTTAACAGTGTCGAACGCTGCACTGAGGTCCAACAGGATGATGCTGCCCTTCCTCCTTCATCTACCAATTTCCTTGCCTCTTCCGTTACTAGCAACAGTGCAGTCTCCGTACCATGGTTAGCTCGAAATCCGGTCTGGGTGTCATCCAACAGGCTGTTTGATTCGAGATGATTGGTGAGAATGTTGTTTACATGTTTCTCGACCAATTTACTAAGCCAAGGCAGGAGAGAAATTGGCCAATAGTTGGATAGAATGGAAGGATCCAGACTAGGCTTTTTAATCAATGCTTTCACCATTGCGCACTAACATAATGTGGGGACTATACTGGTCGAAAGGGAAAGATTTAATATGTCCATTATGGTAGTTTGGACAGAATTAATTATTGTTTTTAGCTGATTGGGCGGTGCAGCATCTGTCGGAGATCCTGAGACTACTTTACCAATGATTATATTGAGTGTCTCTGGCGTCAGAGGGTCCAGATGGTCTAAGATAGGCACTCCGATTAAGTTGATATGATGTTGATTATCTATATCAATTTGGGTAAGGGGAAAGGTGTTGTATATAGTCTCTATTTTTTCTTTAAAGAATGCTGCGAGTTTGTTACAGCGTTCCAGGGCTCCTTCTTTAATGGGGGTTTTTTGGGTCAGATTAATCAAGGTTTTCGCTATTCGAAAGATCTCTTTGGGAGAATTTGCTGCAGTGGCTAGTTTTTCCTCATAAAATTTAGCCTGTGTTTCTTTTATCTCCTTTTTGTAGCTCCTAATAGCTTGTCTGTATATATCCTTTGTGTCTTTCGATGGAGAGGCTCTCCAAATTCTTTCAAGTCTACGGCATATTTGTTTTTGCAATCTTAGTTGAAGACTATACCAAGGAGCGGTGTTTTTCCTGTCACATTTCTGTATAGTAACTTTCGGGAGGATGGAGTCTAACGTATTTTGGATCCAGATATTAAAGTTGGTGTTTGCCTCTTCAATGTTAGTTCCTATTACAGGTTGAGTGGCTTTTAAAGACGTTTGCCATTTATCCAAAGGTAGGTTACCCCACTTTCGATCGCATATTACATTGGGAGGAGGTGCCTCACGCGTATTTTTGGTGGCCCAGATCAGGGGAATTAAGAAATGGTCAGTCCAGGGTAGAGGGATAGGATCTCCCGAGGTGAGATTTTGCAGGTTACTAAATACAGGGTCCAATAAGTGGCCTTTCTCATGAGTAGGCAGTGGACATTTTAGATCCAACCCTAAGGCCTGAAGGCCAGATAGGAGGTTATTGGTGGTGGACAGAGAGACATCATCTAGATGAATATTAAAGTCTCCTAGAGTGGTGTAATTGGCCATGGTTATCACTTGTTCAGAGGCTAGATCAATCACTTTTGGGATAAAATCCTTGAGCGTCTCTGGGGGGCGATATATCAGAGTGCCTGATAGACAGTCTGTAGAGGATAGCTCTAGGGAGAAAGAAAGGTTTTCTCCTTCTATGAAAATTGATGGCAGGAGGCGACAGCTATACTTATCCCTAAAAATAATGGCTAGCCCTCCACCTCTACCTGTGCTACGATCTAGTCTACAGATATTGTACCCTGAAGGCAGGGCGCGAACGATGTCTGGTTCATTTCCTGTTTGGATCCAAGTTTCGGTCAGGAATATGGCATCCAATTCCAGTCCTTCTATTAAAGTCCTATTTCTGTGCAATGTTTTGGCAAGGATCTGCAATTTAGAAGTGCTAGATTATAAAGTGTAGTGGACGTATGGTTTCTGTCCCGAAGGTCGTGCTTTTTAAAATGCCTATTACAGTGTTGGCATAATAAAGGAGACTTGGCAGGGTCCAATGTATGTTGACATTTCGACAGCTCGGTAGGTCTTAAACGATATAAAGTAGTGTTGTCATAGCTCCTAGGGTTTTTGTCTAAAGGACTTGGGCTAATGGCCCCTAGCCCCGTTCGGCCGCGGACGGGCGCAGCCGGGCAGGACTCTGGCACGACTCCGGCACAGGTCCGGCGCGTCCGCTGACCGCATCCGCTGCGCGGAGGCATAACCGCTTCCTTTTATCTTCAGCTGGAGCGCGTCACCGCGCTCGCCCACACCCAATATGGCCGCTGATTTGGGATCGGCTGCCCGAGACCAGCTCTCAGCGTCGGTACTCAGCTGAGAGTGGCTCGGTGGCGAGGGGAGGGAGAAAGAGATCTCTACGAGGTCTCCACACAGTGTCCTAAGTAAAAATGCTTTGTAATCAAGCCAAAACACACAGGTTCAATAAACTCGGTGTAAGTTTTAAAAATGGCAAGTATCACGAATATCGCGAAATATCACTATTAAAAATAAAGGGAAAGAGAGACCTCCCGGCTGTTGCCTCAAGAGGGTGAAAAGCGCACTTCTTAGTCAAGTGAACGCGCCCTATTGAGTCCTTTTATCTTCAGCTGGAGCGCGTCACCCCGCTTGCCCACACCCAATATGGCCGCTGATTTGGGATCGGCTGCCCGAGACCAGCTCTCAGTGTCGGTACTCAGCTGAGAGTGGCCCGGTGGCGAGGGGAGGCAGAAAGAGATCTCTACGAGGTCTCCACACAGTGTCCTAAGTAAAAATGCTTTGATACTTTGTTGGATGTTTGATACTTTGTTTGCATGTGTGACTATGTGTGTGAGTAACTCTATGGATGAGTGTCGGTTTGTTACAGGATGTATAGGTGTATGAGTACATATGATGAGTGCGTACATGTATGAGTGACTCTATAGGACTGTTGGTGAATGAGTGGATGTGTGTTTGGATCTTGGAATTACTGAATAGATGTGTTGTAACTGGTATTGGTATGTCTATTGTTTTGAAAATGTTAGTTTGTATTTTTGAGCGTGTGTATCAAAGGTTATATTACGGTGACAGGATGTCTGCAACTCTTTCACAAGGATGATGTCATCAGTGTTGTCATTTGAGATGTCATCAGGGATGTCATGAGCTACTAAATCCTACATCTAGATATTTATATAGCCACTCATTCTTCAATGCAGATTGCTATATATATATATAATACATATTTAAATAACTAACCAAACCACATTCACTGGATGATGTCATCAGTGATGTCATTTGAGATGGCATCAGTGATGTCATCAGTGATGTCACTGACCATGTCATGTCATGAGTGATGTAATATGTGACGTCATCAGCAGTGCATTGCGGGCGCGGGAGTTATAGTTAGCTGAACTAACTATAACGGGGGAATTTCAATGGTTTTGTACGAGTGAAATGTCCAGCTAACTATAATGCCCCTGAAACCTATGGTTTTTTCAGTGAATATATATATATATATATATATATATATATATATATATATATATATATATATATATTTATAAAACAACCACCTCCCACTGAAGCTCTATGGAAGAAGGCACGGACTTGAGGTGGTTCCGTAGTCGGCATCTCTTTATTTATTCAGGTCGCCCTCAATCCCAAGCACAAGGAGAGACACATTTCAGCCTTCAAGAGGCCTTTGTCAATATATATATATATATATATCCACAAACAACGGTCCCTTTCTCCGGCTGCACGGCGCTACTTTGGAAGATGCGTCGCTCACGCGGTTGAACCAAACCGCCTCAAATGTCCACAACAGTTCCCGAAGGAACAAATTGAGCCACACACCAGTAGTCTTCTCTCAGGATATTCATTTATTCTTCAATCATTTATTTTCACCAACACAGGACCAACCCACGCGTTCCGGTATCACCTATACCTTGATCACAGTTCTTCTGTTACATATTTTAAATTTTTTTTATTTACAAAACTTCAGGAAATTCAACATTTCGTCATTTCCTGTCATTGGTTAGACTACTACCCCCGGGAGGTCTGGTCATGGTAGTTCCAACTCAAATTACAAATCGCTATTTACATCTTTACACCAGTAATCATTATGTATCATGAAACAACCGTTTCTCTACACAACCTGACATTTTTTTATATATTCAACCTGACATTTCTCCATTTATGAACGAGCCATTGTTTTGACACATTCGTGATGATGACTTATCTTTAACCAACCTTTATGGATACTAATAAAGTTTTTTACGAACAACAAAACAACACAACCATCCTTTGGTTTGTATTTCAGGGGCCAACCCTCTCTTTAGAATAATGCTGCCATCGGTACCTTTCGTTTAGATTGTATGAAGTTTTATAATTATTTACAACCATTTGTTCGATTTATTTCAGTGAAGCCCTCCAGTGGGCCCATTTTATCCATATCCTTATGTTACCTATTTCCTAATTTCCTGGTGTATCACATTGTAAATATCTGATAGAAGATAACATTTCAATCACAGATGTATATACAAGTCCTCTGATTGATTTAAACCAAAAGGAGTTGTAGTCCGGAAGTTCGGAATGTGTCGGGACTCTTTTTGCCGCAAAGTGTTTTCTCGGTGGCCCCCTCTTTCCCTTATAGGTACCAGGTCAATTCCATAGATGTTTAGAACTTTCCAGTTTCCTTTGTGGTGGCTGTCCATGTGTTTTGCCATCGCATTGTTCCTGTCTTTATTTTTCGTGGCTCTAACGTGCTCTAAGATGCGTTTTTTAAGTTTGCAGATTGTGCTGCCCACATATTTTAAGGCACAAGGGCACTCGGTGATATATACAGCATATTAGCTTTTGCACGTGATCAGATTCCTGATTTGCCAGGTTTTTCCATTTGCCATTTTGACATCCTTTGTGGGCTTCGCTATTTCCCAGATCTTTCAATTGTGGCATTTGATAAAGCCCCGTGTATTCAGCCATGTTGTTTTTGCTGTATTTGGTCTGTAGTGGCTATGGACTAGCTGATCTTTTAGATTCCTTGCTCTTTGGTACGTTATAACCGGATGGGGTCCCATTTTTTCTCCAATGATTGTGTCCAACTGTAGAATCTTCCAATTTTTCTTTATTATCTTTGTGATTTCTTTGGATTCCTGACTGTAATCCAAGATGAGTCTTATGGGTTCCTCTTTCGAGACCTCTTCCTTGTCTCTTGATGCTAGACATTCTTCTCTTGTTTTTTCATTTGCTCTGTTCCAGCATCTGTTTATTATGCCTTTACTGTAGTTTCATGTTTGGAACCGTTTGATTGTCCCGGCGCTATGTTTCTGCCATTCATCTTCTTCACTACAAATCCTCCTCAACCGGAGGAATTCCCCATAGGGTATACTTGAAAGTAAAGATGGCTGATGAAAGCTGGTTGCCTCCAGGGCCGCGTTTTTGGCTGTGGCTTTCCGATGTAAAGTTGTTTCCAGGACCTTGTTTTTTACATAAATTTCAACATCAAGGAAAGTTACTTTTTCCTTATTCATTTCATAGGTGAATTTCAATCCTTGTGTGCTGTTATTTACAATTTCAAAGTATTCCAGGAATTCTTGATTGTTTCCATTCCAGACAATAAAAAGATCATCTATAAACCTTTTCCAGGTCACTATACGTCTAGTAAACTGATCATTGTTGATATTCCATGCCACTTCACTCTCCCACCAGCCCATAGCTATGCATGCATAACTAGGGCTGAAGGCAAAGCCCATCGCTGCTCCATTCCGTTGGCAATATAATTCTTCTCCATAAAGGAAAATATTGTTTGTGAGATAAAAAGCGATCATGCTCATCAGCATATCATTATGTTTCTTGTAGTGATTGTTCCTTTCTTTCAGAAAATATTGACAAGCATTTAAGCCAAGAGTATTGTCGATATTGGTGTATAGGGCGATAACGTCCATAGTAATTAGATAGTAGCTGTCCTGCCATTTCAGTTCTTTTAGGGCTCCCAGGAAATCTGTTGTGTCTTTTATGTAAGATTTTAGATCTGCCAAATATGGAATCAGGAAGTGATCTATGTAACTGGCCAGAGGTTCTAACAGTGAACCTTTTGCTGACACAATATGTCTCCCTGGTGGGTTTGTGGCATTTTTGTGTACTTTTGGGAGGAAATACATAGTGGCTATTATAGGGAAGTCCACAGTCAGATATTTCTTCTCAACATTGTCAATTAATTTCTCTTTTTCCCATGTACTTAATAGTTTTTCATAGAATTGACAATCAGTTAATTGACGTTGTGCTTCGATGTAATACAATTTGCGATCCCATAGCACTACGTTTCCTCCCTGATCTGCCATTTTGATTTCTATTTCATGGTCATTGATAAGATCTTCCAGAGCTTTTCGTTCCGTCATGGTTAGATTGTCGGTGTACTTTATTTTATTCATTTTGTACAGATCATGTATCACCGCCTCTTGAAAAATGTCAATTTTATTCCCAGATGTTAGCTGTGGGTAAAATTTCGATTTAAGCTTTTTATCACTCAAAACAGCTCCTAGTTGTGTGCATGCTTGCTCCAAGGTTATCTCCTCACCTTGTTCTGCATTTAGATTTAGTAGTGTTAGATAGCTTTCCACCTCTTTTGCTAGAAGCGTTGATGTTGGTTTAATCATCTCATGTATTTGTCTTTGTCTATTTGGATTTTCCATAAAGTATTTTGCAAGTTTAATTTTGCGGATTTATAAATCGATCCTTGTTTGTGCAAGTTCCATTCATTGGGGGTCATTATGATGGCGGATTTTCCACATACTCCGGGCCGGCGGAAGCCACCGCCTGCCCGGAGTATGCGGGAAATTCGCCGAGGAGGCCTGAAAGACCCACCGCCAAATTAGGATGGCTGGTGGGTCTCACAATCTGTCCGCCGCTTTTCCGCCGCGGTCGGAAGGCGACCACGGCGGAAAAGCACTAACATGGCTGGCGGTGTCTATCAGACACCGCCAGCCATATTAGGATGTAGGGAAAGTAATGCTTTTCCGCGGCGGCTTTGCCGCCGTGGAAAAGCATACGGACATTCACTTTGGGGGCCCGTTGAGGGCCCCCTGGGTGAAGGTTGCGTGGGGGGTGCACATGGGGGGTACCTATGGTACCCCCCTGCCTTTGCGTGCACGAAGCGGCAGGCACCGCGCGGTGCCTGCCGCTTTGTGCATGCAAATGCACTGCTTTCGTTTTTTACATTGCGGCGGGAGCTGCTTCAAGCAGCACCCGCCGCAATGTAAAACATACAGGATGTGACCGCCAGGGTGGCGGTCACATCCTAATTGCCATGGAGGGACCGCTGCTGCCCATGCGGACGGTCCCTCCTACTCAGGGGTGGCGGACGGATCCAAGTCCGTCCGCCATCCTAATCGGCCCCTTTGTATTGGGCAGAAATGAATGCCCCTCTGTAATAGTGAGATTTCGGATGGAGAGATATCTCTTTGTGATAAGTTTATTTCTTGAAGCTCATTTATTGTTCCATCCTCTGTCGCATACTCCGCGTTTTCATGCCAACTTTTTCCGTTGACGTGCTTGCTTCTACATCTCCTCCCTGTTCTTGATTTTGTGTCCTCTGCTGCCAGATTTTTCCTCTCCCCCTTCCTCGTGGTTGTCTCTGCGCCATCTGATTTTGTTCCCACTGTCGCTGTGCATATCCCCTAAAAAAACCCTCTTGCCTTATCTGTGGGGACATCTTCTTCACTTTGTTCTGTCGAGGTTAAGGAGGACATGCTACTTGAGGCTACTTCTGATGTCAAACCTGGTTGTTTGAAGGGGTCAAATTTTCGGCCAAAGGTGAAAATAATGCCTTCAGAGTAATCGACTGTGTCTCTTACAAATTTGTTATGTTTCCACTGTCTCACAATTTCCTCATGTTTATCTATCTGTCTCTCTAAATCTTCTTTAAACTTTGTCATCTCTGCATTCAGTTTAGGTGATTCTAGTTTTTTTTCCGCTTCCAATAATTGGATCTTGACTTTTTGTACGGTGATCTCTATATGTTTAACCAAGATTTTTATTAGGCCCAGGGATGAATTCAAGGTGTATTCTCCCCATTCCTGCAACAAATTATTCCCTAATCGAGCGGCTACTTTATTGCCAATATTTATTTGCTATCTAGCAAATTCCCCGCTGAGACAAACACACTTTCACATATGAGGCTGTTCTCTCTAACCTCGGTTCTCCCTTCAGGTTAAGAGTGTCTCCGCCTCTCCCTTTGTTTCGTGTGTCCCGCGGATGGCTCTTTTCTTTCCTTTTTGCTCGATGAGCACCAGCCGGTAACCATGAATCCACAAACAATGGTTCCCTTTCTCCGGCTGCACTATGGCGCTACTTTGGAAGGTGCGTCGCTCACGCGGTTGAACCATACCGCCTCAAATGTCCACAACAGTTCCCGAAGGAGCAAATCGAGCCGTACACCAGTAGTCTTCTCTCAGGACATTAATTTATTCTTCAATCATTTATTTTCACCAACACAGGACCAACCCACGTGTTCCGGTATCACCTATACCTTGATCACGGTTTGTCTGTTACATATTTTTTATTTTTTTATTTACAACATTTCGTCATTTCCTGTCATTGGTTAGACCACTACCCCCGGGATTTCTGGTCATGGTATTTTAGTTACAGATCACATTGCGTTTAGGGCTACCTAGAGCCTACCTCAGGGATAACTCAGGTGTATTTCATGCCTGGCTAGTAGTTTCAAATGCTAAGTAGCAGTGGCAGTAAACTGCCCGACCAGGCCCTGCAGTGGCAGGCATGAGACAGGTTTGAAAGGCTACTTCAATGGATGGCACAGTCAGTGCTGCAGGCCCACTAATTGCATTTAGTTCACAAGCCCTGGGTATATGATATACCACTTTCAAAGGGACTTACATGTCAATCAAAAATGGCAAACAGGTGTAAACTAATTAAACCATGTTTAGAGGAGAGAGCACATACACTTTAGCACCGGTCAGCAGTGTTATAGTCCTAAAACCAAAAGTGGAGTAGTAAGGCAAAAGGTTTGAGGTGACCCTTCAAGAGGGCCATTTTCCAATGCCATATTATGCAGTAGCATAAGCTACTGTGCATAATATCTTATAGTAGATAAAAACAAAGTGCTAAGACTAGTCCAATGCTGTTCACACCATAAAGCTTTCATTTTATTTACTTTGAGCCATTTTGCACAGCAGCCAACGCTGTCCGGAGTGCCCATTCAGGTTCAAGACACACTATCCAAGTCAGCTGAAGCTATATCAACTTCATCAAAAAATCAAAAACACAAGCTGCTATATTACATGTATAAAATAACAGTTAGCTCATCTTCATGCTGATTAGGTGATAAAGGTTGTGCACACAGGTGTATGTGTGCTGCTGGAGATACTTTTGGGTCAGTGCTTGAATAGATACAGTTTTTCAGTGTCTCCTCAGTCTCTGTCTTAGTGTACATTCAACTTGCGACCCAGCACTTTTTTCAGGTCAGTGGCCGGTGGCATTTTTTCTTCTGTTAGCATAAGAAATCTTACCAGTCTGTAGGTCATCTGTGAGTCCCCCGTACTGAAGCAGGCAGCACTGCTTGCCTACACGAGCGGATTCCCCTTTGGTTAAAGAGAGCCTTTAGCTGCTGTCTCCTTTCCTTCAGCAGTTCCTTGCAGGTACAGAGTAGCTGCAAAATATCTTCCGTTCCATTGTTGCACAGGCAACAAGAGGTTTGAGTTAGGTACCTCAGCCATTGTGGGAGGTTCAAGGCACACAGGAGTAGGCCTGGATGGTGCCTCAATAACTTTATTTTTATAGATTAGGGATAGCCCTGGTAAAATATTTTTGAAGTGCAATCGATATGCAGTTATTTTGCCCTCTACCAGTGAGAGCTGTTTTATTGATTTCCATGACAGTTTCTTGTAGGTTGAGTGGTGTATGTGGGTGTTCCAGAGATGGGAGAGCCGGGTGGCCACCAGGGATTCCTGTTGATAGCTTCTTGCAGGAGATATGTCTCTCTGCTTGGGTTCTTGCCATAGGGGTGGGTTTATTGTGTTTGGAGTGGCAGTCCTGATTTATTCCACAAGATATCGAACCATTACATCCTTGTTCAGCCAAATGTAGCCTTATATATGGCATTAGAGTTCAAGTTAAAATCTGATATCTATGGGACACATCCCTAAAGGAGGCTGCATATCCCACCTGATAATAGTACTTCACTAGGTGTCTCAAGTTATGAACTTGGTGGCGAGCAGATACTTTTTAGCTCGTTTCTACTTTTGGGCACAGGTAGGCTTTAGGGATGTGTCCCATAGATATCAGATTTTAACTTGAACTCTAATGCCATATATAAGGCTACATTTGGCTGAACAAGGATGTAATGGTTTGCTATACTTTGTTTGGTTGCAGCCCTGTGGAAGTCTTGGGTCAAATAAGACCAGACGAAACACGTGTTGGCTGCACGTATGTTGAAGATTATGTATGAAGATTGTTTCAATGAAGATGGAAATTGAAATATCTCAAGGAAAATAAATAAAAATAACTTCTTGATTTGAAAAATACATTCTTGGACTTTGAGTGCTCGATGATATATTTGTATTGTTGGGGCTATCTTGATAGCACATTGATCTCGTCGTGGTAACCGACTTGCTTTCATCTGGAGCACCACCATCGAACATTGTTTTTTTACTTGCCTTTACTTGCTGTGCGCTCAAATCTAAAAACAGTTACCGATTAAGCATGGGCGTAAAATCCGTTCCGCTGGCGGATTTTGCGGGTTTTCGGTAAATTCGCAATCCGCGAACTCTCGCGAACTTACCGAAAATTCGTAAATCCGTGCGAAGCGGATTTTTTTGCTTGGTCGCACTTGCCAACTAGAATACTATACAATTTCGCGGGAGTAAACACTTGCGAAAACGTAGATGCGGCGGGCAGCGACAATCTCGCAATTGCGAGATTGCAAAATTTGCAATTTCGCACAAGAAATCCACCAGCAGGCAGCATAAACCTTGAAAATTATGATTTTTATCAGAATAACTCCTCAGGTTGACATTTGCCTGCACTTTTTTTTGCAAGGAGTCCATTTTGGGGGGGGGGGTGGGAGGAAGGAAGTGCCCCACAGTCTCCAACTTCCTGTTCCTGTCCAGCAGGCTCCTCTCAGTGCTTTCTTCATGTGCTGGTCACTTTGATTTGGATCTTGACCTGGAAGGATTACTTTTTGTGGATGCTGCTGGATATTTGGATTTTTCCAAAACTGAAAGCACTCAGCAGGTGCAAAAGTTCAATCTTATCATTAGTAACCATTCCCTGTAGTGCTTCCTGAGGGGCCCCTTCAGAGTTCATTTGCCTACTTGCAACTATTCTATGACCCTGCTCTGACCCTCACAGCAGGCTCAGAGAATAGCTACAAGTATACAACAAAGGTCCTGTTAAAAAAATTACACTGCAACAGAAAGCAATTACAGACATAACTGAAAGCACTCAGCAGGTGCAAAAGTTCAATCTTATCATTAGTAACCATTCCCTGTAGTGCTTCCTGAGGGGCCCCTTCAGAGTTCAGTTGCCTACTTGCAACTATTCTATGACCCTGCTCTGACCCTCACAGCAGGCTCAGAGAAAGCAATTACAGATAAGGAAGCAGGTTCCAGCCAGGAAGTTCAAATTCAGTAACACATTAATCAGCCCCTAATTCATTTATGTCAGTTGAGGCAGGGCAGGTGTGCTTTTCCACCCATAATCTACAGTGATGAACTAGAGGGTGGCATGGGTGAGCCAGAGGGTGGCATGGGTGAGCCAGAGGCTGGCAGTGGTGAAACAGAGGGTGGCAGTGGTGAAACAGAGGGTGCTGTGATGAACCAGATATAGAAACAACATGTTGGCGACCGTTGCTACCCGAAAAGTAAGTTCGCGTTTGCGAACTGGTACAAAATCCTCGCGAAGTGGCAGAAATCCTTGCGAACAAAAAAAAATCCGCAAATTCGCGAGAGTTCGCGGATTTTGCGGATTGCGAATCTGTAAATACGCAATTTTGCGTATTGCCAATTCGCAAAATCCGCCCATGCTTATTACCGATCCCTTATTGTTTTAAGTTGTTTTTTTGAGCAGCCGCAAAGGAAAAATGAGTAGAGATAAAGAAGCGGAAGAACTTTTTAGTAACCTAATGGCAGGTGGATCTGTAGGATCATCAGTTAGACCATCTGGAAGCACCAAAAAAGAAGGACTCAGCGCTAAGTTTAGAAAACTTGAAACACTCAAACGGCAAGAGTTAAATAAGTGGTGGGATGCTGCCACTCTTAAGCAGTACATGACAATGAATAGGATACCTCGAGGCCTACGCTCTCAAATAATACCTGCTTATGAAGATATAGAACCTGATTTATATTCTATCTGGGAAAAGGAGCTTAGTGATAGCTCACGTAATCTTATGAAAATATTGATAGACAATGCAGATAGGAAGATGGCTAAACTCCTCATTGATATCCAGAAAGTGGAAGATGAAATTAAGGCAATGAACCTTCCTGAAGCGACAATCAAAAACTATACTATAATGGATGAGATTTTGAATGAGGTACAACTAGATATTAAGAGAAGAAAGGCTCATGAAATAAAAAGAGATGAAAAAGACTACCGTTCAGGGAGAGTCTACACATACGCAAAGAGATTTGATTACCTTATGAAAACAACACCAAGTAACAGACAGACAGGCAGCACCACACCACTTAGTGAGACAGAAGCATCCTCCAGTAATATATCTAGTGATGACAGTGATGAGATACCGGTGACAGTAACAACTAACCCCACACCAGAAACTAATTTTTTAGAAGAGGTACAGCGTCTACGGAGGGGGAATCGAGATACGGGAAGAAATCGGAATACTATTGCAAGAGGACCAGGAGAGGCAGGAGAGGAAGTGGGAGATCCAGGGTCAAGAATAAAAAGGAGTCTGAGATCCTGGAAGCCACAACCTTAAGAGAAGAGGGTGAAGTAAGTGATATTGAAGTAATTAACTTATCAGATCAACACCTTTCAAATTACATGATTTGTATACTCAAAAAAGGTATAGGTTTTTGTCCAGCTAGGAGACAAGACTGGGTGATGACTAAAATAGATCTTTTTAAATTTACTAGGAGGTTGAAACTTAAAAAATTCTTTACCAACTTACCAGAGAAAAAGGGAACACCTGTAACTAGAGGGCTGAGTAACCTCACGATACAGGAACTAAAAGAGACGCAGCTCCTATTGTTCCTGACAGAAAGTGAAGAAGACCCCGTAACTATATAAAAAATTATGGAAGATCTAGAAGTGGAACGCTTCTTGACTGAAGGTAGTGGTTTGAAGCTATGATCTAAATGGACACCTAAACTTACACAGGGTAACACAATAGATGTGTTCTTTAGAGCAGTAAGTCAAGATATAGACAAGGAACTAGATCGCAGACAACAGAGTTACCTTAACCCCAGAGATGATAATCTGACAGCAGGAGAAAGGAAAACCCTTAAGGAGCTTTTGAATAATAAGGAAATTACAATTCGGAGAGCTGACAAAGGTGGTAACCTAGTAATACAAAACACTACTGACTATAATAATGAAGTTTTATCACAACTCAATGATAGACGATATTATGTCAGGCTTGAGACAAATCCTATTAAAGATCTAATGGCAACTATTAACAACAGGGTTAAGGAGTGGTATGACCTATCTTTAATAGATCGTGATGAATACCTCTACCTCCAAACTACCTATCCGAAATCACCATGTCTTTACACTTTACCAAAGGTCCACAAATGCCGGGACAAACCGCCAGGAAGGCCGATTGTCTCCGGCATAGGTGGACCTACTGAACACCTTTCAGAATACATAGACATCTTTTTAAGAGAATATGTCTACAATTTACCGTCCTTTGTGGAGGACACCAAGTATATACTGAATATACTTAATGACATATCATGGGAGGAAGGGATGATACTAGCCACACTAGATGTGGTATCCCTTTACTCCAATATTGATCATGATCAGGGAATTAAAGCGCTTGACTTCTTTTTGAGTAAGAGAGCTGCTGAATTTTATGATCACTCACAAATGCTTCTCGAAATGACGGAACTGGTATTGAAAAATAATGTATTTCTTTTTGATGGAATATGGTACCGACAACAGCTCGGGACTGCGATGGGAGCCAGATTTGCTCCGTCTTTTGCCAACCTCTTCATGGGGTGGTATGAGGCGGAGCGAATCTGGGGCCCGAGTAACAGGGAATGGATCCAGTATATTCATTACTGGGGTCGATTCATCGATGACTGCCTCCTAATCTGGACAGGATCGGTTGAACAACTAAAAGGATTCTTTGACTATTTAAATGAGAAAACATATAATCTACAGTTTACAACTCAGTACGACTATCATAAAATTACCTTCCTGGATATTGAGCTATTTGTGGAAGAGGGTCATCTTAGAAGCAGAATGTTTAGGAAACCGACAAGCTGCAATGCAATACAACACGCTAAAAGCTGCCACTCAACTAGTCAACTTAAAGCAATACCATATGGCGAAATGGTGAGAGCCAGGCGAAACTGCTCCTTAGACTGTGAATTTGATGAGAACTTGTCAGACATATCTAAGCGTTTCATGAGGAGAGGGTACGAGAAAAAAGTGATAGACACAGCAATAACCAGAGTTAGAAAACTTAAGCGTAAGGATACATTAAAAGTGAAGTCAGATAGGAGGAATAAAGACGTAGAAACTAAAGTCAGAATGATCACACATATATAGCACAGAGAGTACTAAATTGTACTCCATTCTCAAGAAACATTGGCACCTATTGATGTTAGATCATGAGATCACACCATATATTATATATATATATATCCCTCTGTAACGTTTAAGAAAGGACTAACACTGTCTAATTTACTTAGCCCGAGCTACCCCAAGAAATCTGTGAATAACGACTGGTTATCTAAATTCAAAGGTTTCCACAGATGTGGAAGATGCTCGTCTTGCAGATGGGCAAAGAAAAAAGTAGTAAGCTTTAACTACAATGGAACGGGTGAGAACACAATAGAGATGTTTGTCAACTGTGATACAACCTTCGTTCTTTATGCTATTGTTTGTAGCTGCGGAATGATTTATGTTGGGAGCACAAATAGGAAGCTTAAAGATAGGATGGCTGAACACTTCAGAGCAATCATACAAGGTGATACCAGGTACCCAACCGCAGCACAACTAATAAGAAACTCTCAAGACAGAACTAAACACATATTTAGTTATCACGGTATAGATCATTTAGAATCAGATCCCAGAGGGGGTAATAGGATACTCAGACTAAGGAGGAAGGAAGTTATCTGGCTAATTAAGGTGAAAGCTGTAGAAATGGGTCTTAATGTTGACCATGAGTATGAATTCTTCTTAGGGAATGAATAATGTATACTTTATAAGATGACTTGAACAACTGAATTGCTCAATAATCATTTGTACACCTAAGTACAGTATGTATGTGATCATTATATACAACATGTTACAAGTTCAGATCTACTGTATGGCCTTATGAAAGTATACGTAACAGAGATCACTACGAGTCGACTTTTGTTAAATGATTCTAGATACCTGTTGAATTGTAAATATCTGGAATAGGTTATGTATTCGACTGAAATATGAAGTTCATATCTTTACTGTTGTGTTTTTAATATACTCAGAATATATTGTTATAAGGACGTTATATTATACAGAACTCGCTACCTCCTAACTTGTTTCTCCTGCACTCTTGCATGTACTCTTTTTATTTAGAACCTTTGTGACTGGTCAGCGAGGTAGACGGCCAGTGTCCCTTCGCATTGTGCAATCAACAATAGATATATACTTATCTGTTAAAATTACAACTAAATGCAACATCCAGAGAAGTTTTATCTAGTATAATCTAACCGCAAATATCCACACTGTACGTTAACATTATGAATAATTATGCTAGATCGGCGACAGGGTGGATTAAGAATACTAGAACAGATATTAATAACATTAACTAAATAACAACTATTTTCACTAGTTACGGAATAGTACTCAACTAATATTATGATAGTGCGAATGCTCTCAATAAATCAGTGCGCGCTACTGAACTTCGGCCTGCCTAGAACCCCTTAGCATTTTACTGAGATTCAGACCATCCTAAGATGGCAACTTCAATTTTCAGAAATGTGCACTACCTCGCGACAATTGATATGCCTATTGAGGCAAACAACAGTAATAGTTGAGTGTTGAATCTTAGTTTATTTAATTAATAATCATAGAAAATATATTTAGTTTATTAATGTTCGGCATTACTGATGATTACATATACACAATTACATGGATTCTCCGTTATCCTCTTAAAATACAGCTATATATACCATAAATAGTGAGGAGCTATTTAGCTTATACAGTCGCCCAATCTAGACATAATTTAAAATTTAATTTCTAAATACTTTACGAACTTTACCAAGATGGCGCACACCACCCTCATTTATGTATAAGAAGATTAACTAAGATGGCGCGCAAGTAGGACGCTGACACGGAGATACGCGATCCGATGCTCGAGATACTTTTTACTAGGTGAGACACTTCTGCATAATTGCGATAATAACCAGAGGATACATAATCACCTAAATAGATTGAGATATAAACTCAGTTCTTTTTAATATTAATCCCTGGATTTTCAGGTGACAGACAGCGGCACATAGAAGATACTGCTCAATACTTTGGGAGATCAAACTTAAAAGTAGAGGTAAGAGAACCAACCGGTTATAGTTAATATGGAGTGTGAACTTATAACTCCAATCCAAGAGGGTACGAATGTTGATAAATATTATTACAGACTCTATGTGCAATACGGATATTGGAGATATATGAGGTTGATATTGGAAATATATGAAGTTGAATTGACCGACGTGGAGGAATATAGGTAGGATGCCTCGCAGTCTGGCCACATCGTGTTACCTTGTTCTATATATTTTTTATTACACTACTTTACTTTTGGATAAATAATTCACTAATCAGGTGGAGGCTACATATCCCACCTGATAATAGTACTTCACTGGGTGTCTCAAGTTATGAACTTGGTGGTGAGCAGATACTTTTTAGCTCGTTTCTACTTTTGGGCACAGGTATGCTTGCTTTAGGGATGTGTCCCATAGATATCAGATTTTAACTTGAACTCTAATGCCATATATAAGGCTACATTTGGCTGAACAAGGATGTAATGGTTTGCTATACTTTGTTTGGTTGCAGCCCTGAGGAAGTCTTGGGTCAAATAAGACCAGACGAAACACGTGTTGGCTGCACGTATGTTGAAGATTATGTATGAAGATTGTTTCAATGAAGATGGAAATTGAAATATCTCAAGGAAAATAAATAAAAATAACTTCTTGATTTGAAAAATACATTCTTGGACTTTGAGTGCTCGATGATATATTTGTATTGTTGGGGCTATCTTGATAGCACATTGATCTCGTCGTGGTAACCGACTTGCTTTCATCTGGAGCACCACCATCGAACATTGTTTTTTTACTTGCCTTTACTTGCTGTGCGCTCAAATCTAAAAACAGTTACCGATCCCTTATTATTCCACAAGATAATGTATGCACCGTGCCTGGCCAAGGATTGTTTTAATAGGCCGAATTCCAGCCTTATCTGGGCTGTAGAGGTATACATTGGAAAACTGAACATTATTCTATGTGCCTTAACTACGATGCTAGCCAATAGTTTGGTATCTCTGCCATGCATTGATTCTCTGGCATCAGTTATTGTTTGAAGAATGTTGGCTTGTGCTACCTTCAGGAATGGGCTTAGTGTGGGCCAGTCAGTTTTGATTTGAGTTGTTTTTGTGTTATTGCTAGTGCCAGCCCTTTCCTTCTGATTTCTTCTTTCTGTCGGGTGAATGAGCTTTCTTTGTCTATGGTGACACCTAGATACTTGTAGTCCGCTGCTGACTGTATTTGTGTGTCACCCAGGAGACAGGGTCTCTGTCTTTTCCTTTTGTTGTTAATCGTCATTGATCTTGTTTTCCTATAGTAGACTTTTAGGTTGTTCTCCGTGGCATAGTTCTGCATTTTGTTGAAGAGATGTTGCAGGCCAACATGGGAGTGGCTGACCAGGACTACATCATCAGTGTACAGGAGACTTGTTAGTGTTTTCCCTTCCAGCCTGGGCACATGAGAGTTACAGATGTTAAGTTCTTGAGTTCCAGATGGGAAGACGCTCCAATGCGGGACAGGGTGAAAGTATACTGGCCGAATGGTACTTGTTTGCTATATCTATGCAGAACACATTCACAAACAACACTTTTCATACAGGAGTTTGAGTATCAACACTTTCAATGGTAAAGTCGAAACTACAGGTCCGAGAAAGGAACTGCTCTGGGCTATAAAGTGTGACTTTAGTCTCACACTTTACAAAGGAACCTTACTGTAGGATGAAACAATCGAACAGGGAGAAAGAGCAGATAGAAGGCATTGGCCAGTGGGAGACAGTGCACAAGGGTTACCATTACTCAGCTTCTATCTGTTTCTCTGGCACATGAAGGTGACTTCCAACCAGTTCTGGATTTTCAGTAAGTGTTTTTTAGCAATGCTTTACCTCGCAGGCTCAAATTTATAGTGCAAACACTGAAAGTGATAGTCACAAATTCTTTGCCAGGCTTAAAAACAACAGCGAATGGGAGACAGAAGCATGACATGGGACATATATAATGGGGGAGATTATGTGCAGTGAGGTGGTACCTGTGGTGAGCCATTCTGACCTCCACTGTGGCAGCCCTCTGAGCTGGACATCCACCCCGTAACATCCTCTGGCCAGACGTGACCAGAGATTATATAATAAAAGGGCACAGACCGCACGTGGTCATCTGCCCCTACTATCACTGAGGGTAGTGTGTCGAATTATTGTGCTACATTTTTCTTAATGCATAACTACAGGGAAGTATATACCTAGAATATAGTGGAAGATAATACAAGATGCCTTGATGGGCAGAATATTGTCTTTCTGACACTACAATGAATGACGTTTTAATGATGTGCTTATCTTAACATTTATTATATTGAATGTGTGTTGTAAAAAACGCAATGGCATTCTCTATTGAAAAATGTGCTATGTTATTTGAAAATCAAATTTCTCGTGAAAAACTAAAGCAACGAATGCCAATACTTCAGTAAGACTTCTTCTAGAACACAAACAACTAGAACATGGGAAGCATATTGTCATAAAATCTGTTTTCAAAAACAAACATTCCACGTATCAAAGTGATGTTGATTCAGTCAAACAAAAGATAATATTTATTTGATAGACTATGTTTACATCTATTTTGTGGCATTTCATTTCTACTTTCGATGGAAATGAGCAGAACTGTATGTATCACTACTAAATTAGTCACATCAAAGTAACATTAAACACATATCTATAATTACTACAATTATTTAGAGAGCTGTGCAATGCCAAAATGCAGTTTTGTGGGGGGATTTCAGCCAGTGAATGTCGGACATGGAGAACCACAGGGACCGTTACTGCAAGCCCTATCACTTCTATATATCACTACAGATTATTTACGGAACAACAAGTCAGTCAGTCAGTCAAATAACTTTATTCGATTAAACAAAAGAATCATAAAAGTATACAATTAATTTTTTTCATATATACAAATCACAAATGGTTATTTCATATTCAGAGGTTTAGAGGCAAAACACAATACACAATATATCACATCAAAAGCATAAAATCAATAAAACATATTCATAGTTCATAGCGGTTCCTAATTAAAAAAGCAGATCTGATAAAACTGAGCATAGAACCACACATAGCAGCAGTTGATAACGAGCTCAGATACTCAAAACCTTCCTTATAAGTGCATGGTCGAATATCCCTCAAGAGAGGTTTAATAAAACGATCTCTTGGGACTTTGTAAAGCAGACAAAAGAGCACAAAGTGCATTGTGCCTTGTTGAGCTACATTATTACATGGACAATGGAGTAGCCTCTCACACCAACCCCCTTGTTTAGGGAAGTCCACTAAAAAGTGCAGTGTGTTTAACCGAAGTCTCAGCAAATAAAAACGCCATTGGGTATGTGTTGTAAAAGACAAATAAAACTGTTGCTGTAGTATAACTACTTGGTCTGATGTATGTTTATCTTGTCTGGACAAACCTAGAGCAGTATAATATGTGTTCTTGATGACCATCTTCATGTCTGGATAATAGAATCAGGATTTTCATAAAAAAATGTCTGGCCTATTTTATAAAATGTTTCCTTCACAGAATGTAACCATGGTATCATCATAGCCTTATCGAGATTCATACAATCTTTTAAGATTTCTTTTGAAAACAGCAAATCTTCTAAGGTCTATATTTTCCCCATAGAAGCAGGGGGGACAAATGGATTCTATCACTCACGAAGTCTAACCCCACCTCGGAATGACGGAAGATATTTGGAGAACTACTTGGAATAGATAAAAGACATTTTAAAAATGTGTTCTCCATAATTTGTATTTGTGCTCCTTTTTGGTATCCCCATACCCCTGCCCCGTAGGTCGCTATTTACAAGTTTTAGTTTTATTTGAGCCGCAAACCATTGTAAATGATTTAGTAAAATTAACCTTAAGATCTAGTCCTAACATGAACTCATTAAAAAAATTCAGACATTTTTGCATACTATTTGCTGTTAAGGTCATCAACACAGTATCGTCCGTGTAAGACAATAAGGGTATGTATTTGCCATTTATTTTAGGAAAATCTAAACCTTGTTGCAGTAAAAAATGTTCCAAACCATTTGTGTATACTAAAAACAAAAAAGGGGCCAGTATACAACCCTGACGGACGCCTTCAGTTGAGGCAATGGGTCAATTTTTTTCACCACCTGGACCATATCGGATGGCTACAGATGTAGCAGCATGCAATCTACGCAACAAAGTGACAAGCAGCTCCTCAAATCCCATAGACTCCATTAGTGACCAGGATTTTCCCTGGCACACAGTGTCAAATGCATTGATAAGTCCATAAAGGCCAGGTGAATTGAAACACCCTTGGCCTTTATGTACTTACCCATGATCATGGCCAGGTTGAGGCACTGTTCCGTAGTCTCCCTGCCTCTCCTAAAGCCATATTGAGTATCCACAATAACGCCAGAGGCATTCGCCCATGTCTCCAGGCGTGCTAGTATTACTCTCCCAATAGTTAACAAGAAGCATCTATTAGGACGATTGGCCTATAACAACAACGATCGCTTCTATTTCCTATTTTTAAAAATAGGCACAACTACCGCCTCTTTCCATGAAGATGGAATGCGTCCCACAATAGTCGCCTTAAAAACATTAAGCAGCAGGGGCGCCCAGACTTGGGGATTATTTTTAAATAGAACCAGGGGTACAGCATCAGGCCCTGGTGCCTTGAGAGAGATACCTTTTCTCAAGGCCTCCTCTACTTCACCCAACGAGAGCGATAGACTAAGCTGTCGTGCAGTATGAATATTAAAAGGGATATCATCCTCACATTCATTTAAAAATGAGATGCCCTTCTGGTTAAATATCTTAGAATAATGGGCCTCCCAGACCTCCCCAGTTATGTGCGTGACCATGGTCCTATTTTCATTACTAAAAAGCGGGTGATTTATAACTTCCCAAAATATCCTACTATCTCTCAAATCACTAGCTTTCTCAAGGTCATCCCAAGCCTGCTTTTTCAATTCTACTTTCCTTTTTTCAATGGCCTTATTATAGGTTTGTCTTGCATTCCTAACCATTGCTTTATCCCGTGGGAATACATGTAATGCCTTCTTCATTTGATATCAGGGAAGATACCCTTCCTAGCAGGTTTGAGCAAATTTGTGGCCACACTCTTACAAAGATCTTCAAATTTCTGTAGTATCAGTTCTGGCTCAGAGGTAACCGTCAGACAAGTCATCACTTGAGATAAATTGGCTTTAAAAATTGTTTCCTCCAATGCCTTAGGATCAATCTTATCCCATTTTAACCTAATACCTTGATTATAATGATATTTTATTGGATGTTCAAGGGACTTTTCCCTAGATACCACAGTACTTAACAATAAAACAAGGGTGTTATGATCGCTAGCAGGGTTTGGTTCTACCCTGAAATCATCAGCAAGGTATACATATCTGCTGGAAATGAACATAAAATCAATTACACTTATAAACCCCCCGGCCCCTAGAAAAGTTGGAAAAAGTACCATTGGGGTATTAGCCAATGTATCGAGCATGCATAAGTCGTTTGCCACGATAATATTATTTAATGCATCACCCTTTATGGTATGCTTAAAATTTGCCAGAGGTTGTTCATTGGTGTCAAGTAGCCCAAAGGCCTTACTCCCGCTATATTGACATAAAGTGCAGTTAAAATCCCCCAACCACATAATACACAAAGGAAAGATTTTTTCAGTCACTTTAGCCATTTCTACCTGCAAGGAATCAATAATAACTGATGTCTGCGTATTAAAAATATTATAGTACCAATTAATTAGAAGAACATGTCGTACATGTGCACCTGTAGACCTAGTTATATGCAAGGAAGTAAATTACGAGTTTGGGGATTTCAAAAATTATCCAGTAGCACACTGGAAAGCTGCCAGTCACATCCTTTTAGTAATTTGACATCGGCGAATCCCTTAAAACAGTTACATGGAGGGTGCAGCGTCACGTTGGGGAAATGCAGCCCACTGTGCAAATCCAGGAAGAAGTATTTCATTTTTTTTTCTTCATGAAAAAATACTTTCCCCGCACCACTGTCCCCAAACTTGATGGTTTATGTTCTTCTTGTCTCCAAGGAATTGTAGTAGCCCATTACTGGAGTACACCCCAGACCATTCCCAGGACGAGAAAGGGTCAGAAAAGAATGTGTCAATGTGACTAATTCACAAGTATATGGACTTTCACAAACTCTCAATAAAAAACACTCATTGGTCCTTCTACTCCCCATGCCTTGCTTGGAATTTACTATAATTGTACACAGTGTTTTTATGTAGTTATGCAATATTAAAAAATGTATGCCTGTCAGATATTCTTTTTTGATTTTTTTATCTATGTAAATGGAGCCATTTTGAGCTGTAAATGTACAATTACAGTTGTAACCTATTTTGTGACTCGGACCCCGACTGTAAAGAGTTAAGGCTAAGGACTCAGCTGAAAATTGCAGATTTCTTCCTATATATAATAATAAAATATTGAATGTGACTTTTTTTCGTGCATCCTTCATTTTATCTTTCATTCTTGACATGTTTTTTTCTGCGTCTGTGTGTGTGCGTACATAGAAAATGAATATTTGCTGTGCGACAAAGACAATTATTTTTGCATTCCAAGTAATAGTGAAAATGTAATTCAATGTAAGATAGTTTGTTTCCTCAACTGAGAAAAAAACATTGATGTTGAGCAAGTATGATACCACATTTGTAATGAAAAAAGATGTGCTTCTAAATATAGTGTTGTGATAGGTATTCAATATTTTATTTCTACCTGTACAAACAATGTTTTCAATTAAAAATGTATTTAGGAAACATATAAATTAGAAATTGAAAACAGGAAATGAGGCAGAGATGAGACAGACAGAATACTAATGGGACCAAACAAAATGTAAGCCTTGAATACAAGTTGCCAATGGTGTGTGTTTATTTGTGAGTCTTTGTGCAACTGTTTATGATTTATGTAAACACCCATATTATAATGCCAAACCAAGCATTATGGCAGAGATTCTTAGCATTTTGTGGGCCATGCCATCATATTTTTCATCGTTGGCACTGTTGACTTTGGCGTTATGATTCGGTCTGAGCAAAATGTAAACTACTTGGTATTGCAAACAGGCCAAAAATGCCATGTATGACGAAGGTTTTCAGCCACGCTTACTTGGGCTCTGAGGGTTGTGGGTGTGTAGGGGTGTGCACAATAATATTCTCTAGTGGTCTCCCACAACCAGCTTTAAATTCCTGTTCGAAGCAGGCTCTGTCCTTAAAGCAAACTAAGAGACAGATGACAAGTCTAAGCAGGGTCCTACAGCACCCACATAGGGCATGCACAAATTTGCTCCCTTTTAAATGCACCAAAGTGTTATAAATAGCTCAAACAGACTTGTCAGGCAGGATTTGACATTGAGATTGTCTACAGAAGGGCATCTCCCACTCTCTGCTGAACTTAGATGGGCCATCTCTGACTATTCAGGTCAACATGCTACTGGACTTGGCCCTTTTGGCAGGTTCACCCCGAAACTTTTTTTGCGTTCTCCTAGCCTGTTTCTGTAACCTGATTTTAGGCCTCTGCGCACTTTTTCACTGTGGTCCAGTGTAAAGTGCATGCGCTCTCTGTGTATGGGTGGTGAGAGTGGCCTTACCTCCCATAGGACTGCATGGGGATATGTGTGTCCATGGTAGTTCCTGAGATGTGGGGAGTGCAGGGGCGAGTTTGGTATGTGTGTACTCGTGAGGATAAATGCTGCACAATGGCGTGCGCAGATTGATTGTGGCTAGTGGAGAAGTGCCACTTTTAGAAGTTGGCATTTCTGTGTGCAGTGTAAAGTGAATTGCCTGTCTGGCTTGTGAGTGACAGGGGCTGCCCGGTGGTCAATAGGGAGATCTGCATGTAGATGGGAGGGAGGAGTTGCACCTGGGACTTGAATAGGGCTGTTCTTCCCTCCACAATGCTGGCTCCACCCCCTGTGGTGCATCTGATGTCCCTAACCTGTCCAGTGAAAGGGAGAGAGGGGCTGAGCAAAACAAAGTGCTCAGAAGTTACCCTGAACCAGTTGTAGCTGGTTCTCCCATTGCCTGCACCCTTTAGACAAAAGCAAATGTAGTATAAATAAGGGGCTGTGACCCCAAGTAAATGTTCTTGTTTTTAATTCGAAAGTACCTGGGGCGTGCCGCTGCTGGGGCCCAGGGAAAGGCTTACCTCCCTGTCCCTGCCCTGCCCCTGGATGCCTGGAGTTTTCTTGCCAGGAGCTGTTCTGCTCCATCTTTGATGCCCAGGACTTTTGCATCCTTTTTGCACTCTGGGAGCGCTTTATTCTTAGCTCTCCCACAGGAGGAAGGAGCACTTCTACTTGCCATGGCAGCGCAGGGCTGCAGCTTGTGTGAGGGAATCCTGATGTGGGGATCCCCCTCCCTACCGCTATTGAGAGCAGGTGCCCACCCTGCATTATGGCTTGTTGTTTTATTGTGAACACGGGTGCCACCTCGCTTATTGGAGCCTGCTTGCGGGTGCACACCCTTCTGAAGTATTCTATTTTCGAGGGTGTCTACCCGTCATTTAATGCTGCCCAATTGCCTGCGGCCGCCCCGGAAGTCAGGCAAGTCTGCCTGTGACGTGAGTGGGGCCGCGGCAGGACTGGAAAAGGAAGGAGGCAGCCTAGAGCCTTGCTGGCTCCTTAGTCCGTACTGAAGCCCCGGTCCCGAGATGGGGGACCGGGTGAAGAATGGCGCACGAGGAAGGCGGGGCTCCCATGAGGAGAGAGAGCCCTGCAAGCGCCGCAGCCTGACTCCTGCAGAGGGGTGGCGCGAGGCACATTGCCAGTGCCTGTCCCCCCTGCCGTATCCGGAAAAGAGGAGTCTCACGGTGACGGCCGCCAGCAACAAGAGAGAGCACCAGCTGCCGCAGAGAGGAGCCCCAGGTCCCAGGAGGGGGCCCGGGTGAAGCGATGGCCAGAGTCTCCCAGCGAGGGAGAAGTCCAGATTCCCCACCCAGAGAGCCAGTGAGTGATGACGGCTGGAGGGAGGGTGGAGAGAGGCCCAGAATCAGAGCGGGCTGATCGAACGTTGGCGATATTGTTGAGAAGTCCCCCATGGGTGCCCCGAGGTCCTAGGGGGCACCTGAGGACCCCATAAGTCCTGTGGCTGATTGGTTTCCTGAGCCCTGTGGCTCCAACGTTTGGGGGCATATTTGATTATTTAACGAGCCAGTGAGCTCCTGGGACATAGTTGATTTCAGAGCCAGAGGGCTCCAACGCTCCACATGTTTACCTTGAAGAGCCAGGTGGCTCCACAGTTTGGCCCCACTATTCCAGAGTCAGATGGCTCCCCTGTGAGGCGCAATTCGTGAGAGAATCCCAGAGGTGCCACAGAGGTGCCAGGCCTTCCCCAGCTGCGCAGCACTTAGTGCCAGCTGCGTCCTTTAGGCCTCATGTGATGCTTCTCAGCTGCCCAGCAAGTAGTGGGCAGCTGCAACGTTTAGGTTTTGCGCAGATGGCGCACCCTTGACTTTCACTGCACTGGCAGCACGCCCTGACATTCTGGACACAGGGCATTTGAGCCCCTTTTGGAGATGACCAGTTGGCCAGGGGGAATGGTATATATATAGGGCGCAAGGCCCTAATGTGATTTATATGCTCATGCAATGTGGTGCTAGGAAATGTAATGCATTTAGTATGTTTTACGCACCCTGTTGCATACTCTACCTATGGTTTATGATTATGAGGTTGCTTTGCATTTCATGTGATTATGATAGTGAGATTATGTTTCACTGTGTGGGGTACACCCCTAATGTGAGTTATACTTAGGAGGTAGGGTCTAATGTGCTTAGACTATTGAGGAGATTGCATAATGTGTTTATGCTGGTGAGGTTGGCGCAGAATGTAATTTGCGCCTGATGTGACTCTGCAAAATGTAGTTTATTTTACAAGTTGAGGTGGAGTACAGTGATTACCACTGTTTCCTGGTTGTACATTTTATGATCTATTTTACTTTTACCAAGTTCAGTTTGTGAGGGTTCTGACAGTGGTCCATGTGGCCCTGTCAGGTGTACATCATCCCTTGTAAATATTGCCCTGTGCCAGTTGGTACAGTGTACATGATGTGTTTACTATTCTAATGTGTTATGAGAATACAAAGGCTATCTTTATATAACCTTGTGTGGAGTTCCTTTTGTAGTGTGCCTGGGATGTTGTTGCTGTGTGCGTGCGCAAATGCTTTACACATTGCCTCCGGCATAAGCCTGCCTGCTCGTGCCAAGTTACCAAGGGGGTGAGCAGGGGTTATCTCTGGCGTGTAACTCCCTTGCCCTGACTAGAGTGGTGGTTTCTCCCTGGCTTTGGCGCAAGCCTTAGCCAACCAGAAATCCCATTTCTAACAACACACATAATCACTGTGGCGTACAGTGACCTATTCTGTGGTTTCTGGGAGGAAACACACACCTTATAAAAGACAGGCTGGGATTTAGCAGAGGCTAACGCTAGTTAGCCTTCTGAAAGCTCTGGCAGGTTAGGTGTACATTTCAAAAAATTACTTTCCCAACATAGAACTTAAAAGCTGACCACCCAATGAACTAGATTTTAAATAACTATTAAAGTAGAGGTTAAAATATGTTTCTAGCTGGCCCTGAGGTAACTATTTTAATATGTATTCTGGTTTCTATATAGGACAGCAAGGCCTACCACTGCTAAAAGATATTTTTGGGCCTTGTCACTGTTGGGACTTAGTAATATACATTTTTTACCTGTCCCACTTTTAAAAAAATGCACCGTGACTTGTGGCTACAAGGCGCCTATATAGGGATGTCATACTAATATTTAAAAGGGGAGTCTTTACCTGTCAAAAAGAGTTATTTTTGACAGCTTGCACTGCAGCCTTTACGTTAGAGCAGTCAGGCTACCCAGGGAAATCCTGTATCCATGTCTGGACTTACACTGTACTGGTTGATACAATAGGTGCTTCAGTCCAGTAGTCAAATTTATATTTCAGCGCCTGGGTGAACTTTCTGATCAATATAATTGTGAATAAGCTAATGTAACTATTTTAAAAGGAGGAGCACTGAAACTTTTCTCCTGGTTATCTGGCTCAAGTGCATAGAGTTCTAAAATTAGCAAAAATCTTTTTCAGAAAAAGGTGTAAAATCTACAAAAAAGTTCAGGAATGCATATGGGCTAAGGCCGTTTGGATGAAAAGTAAATCACTAAACTTTCTGGCAACAAAAGGGAAGTCCTTGTCTTCAATAATAACTTAAACAGACAAAATTTCATTTGGTGGACCCATGAGTTCTGCCCTTACACCCAACCAAGTGGCCTCAGTATGTTATTTATGCATTTTCTTTGACTCCGGTCTCCTTTAAAAAGAAGATCCACAACATCACTATCACATGTTTTCTTCTTCTTATGAATCCTTTCTAAAGTGTTTAACTTCCTACCATCTATATTATAGACAAGTAGTAATTCAGGCTCTCGTCCTCGTATGCCTAATCTTTTATAATGCCATGTAACTTGTTTCTAGTTTGTTTGCTTGAACAGTTGCAAAATTCAGTTGCCCATCTCATGCCAGACCTCCCTTCCTAAACCTAATCTCTAACCACCTCAATAATCTTAATTGGCTTCGTGTAGACAATCAATTTTTTTGCAATGTTCTTAGAATTTATCACCCTCATTTCACAGAAATGGAATTCTGTATCTTGAGTCGCTATAACGAGCTTACAGTCAAGGCCACTCTCTTCGCTGCAGGAATGATGTATTTTGATGCAGTGAGAAAGGCAGCTGTCCCATCTCACATCATGTGACTAAATATTGAAATTACTTTCCTTCCAGTTCAACCTGAAAACTTTATCTGTAGGATAATGAATAGCTTAGATCCTCCTGGAGCGGCCTTTATCTCTTTTCCTAAGTGCCAGGACACGCTCACTGGGTAACAGTACACTCTACAAATATTAATTATAAACAACTAATCAAAAAACGGTATCATGCAAAGCATGTTTTTATGTATAATTAGACACGTAACAGTGAGTACAACGCAAATAAAATTGGATTCATTTAGTTCTAACTACTCTTGATCAATGAATAATTCAGAATGTCATCTCCCATGCATTGCATAATAGTGTTTATAATTGCGTTTATCTGTCGGACTCACACAATTGTTTTCATGTTCACTTACCATAATGAAGTAATACCATAGAGTCGCAGCGTGAGAAAACTCTTCATAGTTTAAAAAACACTGTAAAGATTGTGCAGGTTAACATTATATTTTGCCACATAACTTAATGTAAACAAAGTGCAGGCTTTAAAATGACGAATGATTTTAACTGTCATTTTTCAAGGTGAGAAATTAGAATTTTAAACATGAATTAAATGGAGAAAATCGTGAATAATGGAGCTAAATAAAACCATGCAAGCAAGGGGCACAGCATTGAAGATAAGCATTTTTCATTATTTTTTCTCAAATGCCTTAACCTTTAACCCCCTGAGCTGGCTGAAAAGATAGTTATGACATACAATCTGCAGATGAAATTCAATTATGCTTCATTGATGACTGTAACCTAGCTTTTCTTTCATTAAAAAATACATGGCCAAATTGTTCCAATTTGAAAGATATTGGGCCAGATGTAAGTATCCAAATACCGGTCGGTAACGGCCGAAAATACCGATTTTTGGTTGTTACCGACCGGTATTTGGATACTGAGATGTAGGGCATTAAAAAACACAGATTCGGTAAATTTACCGAATCGGTAATTTTACCGAATCGGTAATTTTACCGAATCGGTAATTTTACCTAATCGGTAAAATTACCGATAAAATTACCGATTCGATAACATTACCGAATCTGTGTTTTGAGATGTAGGTAGCACTGTAAACAGTGCTACAGGGCTTTAAGGATTCGTTATTTACCACCAACTATTAGTTGGTGGTAAATAACAAATTCCTATGTAAATGCAAATATGTGCTTTTACACCTGTGCCATGTGCCCTTAGGGCATGTATGTGTGCCACATGGCACACAAGCATGATCAGGGGTGCAACAGGGTGTCAAAGTGACACCCTGCCACCCTTGAATTTTTCGGTATTTTCCGAATCGGTAATTACCGATTCGGTAATTGACATTCATTCCTATGGGCCTCCAGGCCCATAGGAATCAATGGCAAATACCGAATCGGTAAATACCGTTTCGGTTATTACCGAATCTTACCGATTCGGTAAAAAATACCGAATTATTACCTACATCTAATTTACCGATTCTAAAATACCGAATCGGTAAAATTCGGTATTTTAGAATCGGTAAAAAAGATTTACCTACATCTAGCCCCTTATCTTTATGCATATTTGACAGATGCTTGAAAGACCCTGTGATCAAATAGTTTCTGCAAGAAACTGACCTAGCCAACAATGGGACTTGAACACTAACCTTTATACTATGGGACATACGCACAGAAATAAATGTAAACATATGCGTGGGAATTTACATCTCAGTCTGATCAAATGATAACGTTTTTTGCTATCTACAAGCATTCTCAGATGACCACCTTGAAAGATGCACCAGGTGCAGGATTCCAGGCATACTTCTGGGAATGTGATGTGAATTCTTCCAAACGGGGCTTTTCCACTTGTAAAGAGTCCTCCTTTGCAGATAACTCTGCACGGGGGAATGGACCTGCATGTTATTTTTCTCTCTGCAGGGAAAAAAAATTCTCTTCATGGAAAAGGACCTTCAACCACACCCCCGGCAATTCGAGAATGATCCGTTATGCCATTGTCATGATAGGGGAGAACTAAAGTAAATCCCTATTCATTTTTGTAGTGGAAATGGGACAGATGGGAGTTTGGGAATGGCCGCAAACGAACATGTTTGAGCGTGTTTCAATCTTCCAAGGTGGACCACGATTTAGCACACCCTTCTCTTGAGTTGAATCTATTACCTCAGACTGTCTGCCTTCATGGAAGGTGAAATCTCCATTAGTAAATATTGTTATACTCATCAGGAATCACTTAGTGACTTCCTGACTGGAATGAAAAAAAATTTAACTGATCTTACCTTTCCGGATGAAGCTCTAAGATTCAGATATCATAATTACTATACTGTACACAACTCATGCAAGTTAAGAAAGGTTTGAAGGAAAGAAACCTTTTCAACTTTTTTGCACCTACCTCAAGGATTTGTATTTTTCGTGCAAAGTCCTGTCTACAAATAGGTTAGATAAGGCTTTGCATCAAATACAAAGGGTGGTTGCATGGGAACGCCCAAATACCGCCCACGGGATGGCACCTTGAATCAATTTTGACAGAGCAAAACAAGTTTTTTGTTGGGAAGTAAATCCAAGATCAACACTTTGCTCCGGTTTGCATGACTTATATTAGTGCACAATTTTGATAATTTTGTCCCTTAGAGTCAAGGACCACTAGGCTATGAGTGACAATCATTTAAATTGAATGTAAACAAAGGTAGAATATACAATAGTAAAATGGAATTGAATAAAGCTCCATGGGTGACCACTGCCTAAAACCTATCCCAATCAATAAAAAAATTGTGAAATTGATTAAATATGAAAACTGTTGACTTAATTCTTATTGGGGAGTTCCTTTAAACACCTTTAAATTATTAGACTTTCACACAGACAAACAACCATGACACCAGTGGGGATTTCATTTTTTTCCTCATAAGTATAATATTACCAATTAACAAAATACAGGACTAGTTGTGGCAATATGTGAGTTATTTACTCTCCACTTATTTGACTAATGTGAAAAGCACGTGATGTTTGACATGATCATGGTCATAGCTGTCGATGCACCAATTCCATTCAAATTGAGAATCAGAGTCTTTCAACACTAACCTATATGGGACAAGTTAGCGAACCCAATATATAAACATGCAACATAACATTTGAAAATGGAATTCAATTATGTTCAACTGGCGACTTAAAGTTAACTGCGGTACACGTAACAAAAAAAGCAGACATATTGGTGCAATATATTAACTATCTTCTTGTCCACGGGATCCTTGAAACAGTAGTGATTAAACAGATATTCATGTAAAGCAATATGTTGAGGTGGGAGTAAGATATTTTAACCAATAGGCCAAGAGTGACCCACTAGTGACCTGGGTGACAATCAAGCGGAACGTGGAATAGGATGAACATTCATAAGTAGTGCAAGTAATTTCTTTAGCCATTAACAAATAAAGATGATCAATTTTTGCAGTAAGTGAATTACTGACATGCTAAGTGATTTCAGAAACACCCTGTGATTGCAGAGACATTTAAGTGGACCCAGGACCAAGATGATAGCGGGGATAGTACCCTGAGTCCTCTCGGCTCTTTCAACTGAGAGCCCCAGGTCTTAAAACCACAGGGAGTACTCATCTGAACTGACTGACTAAATAAGTGAAATATGAATTCAGTGAGGCTCCACAGGTGATCCCTGGTCAATGGCCTCTTCCATTCCCAACAAAAAAAAATTGGATTTTTTTTTGCCATTTGAAAGCGCTTCCATTTCATCTCATTTGAGAGAGCTTTGACACAGCTTGTGATCACACAGAAAATTGAGCAGATAAAGAACCATGATGTCAGGGGAACTGCAACAACCTAAAGCAAACAAAAGTGGAGAGCATAAAAGAAATCAAACACAACACAGAAAGACACAGAGAAACAGGAGCTATAATAATATCGTCTCGTCAGGAGTAGAGGTGAAGATACCGCAAAGTACAGCAAAGCTGGAAATTAAGTGGGAAATTAAGTGGGCAATTTACGAGCTGGTTTGCATCACTCTGCAAGGCAAACCTCAAGCCAGATTCATGAAGCCACTGAAGGCCACATTGCATGGCCCTGAGAGGCTCCATAAATCTGGAGTAGGGCAATGCAGAGCACATCGCTGCGTTGCCGTACTCTCCCTTTGAAAGTCATTCCATGGACGTTGCTTGGGTGTTCCCGCGCTCCTCTCATGGTCTATCACGTGTTCCCAGATTTAGCAGAACTGTTAAACCTGGGAATATGCCAAAAAGTTAGGCCTTCCCAGGAGAGGGGTGATGAGGAGAAATATCTTTATTTCTCCTTGTTACATCCCCTTTCTGTACTTAGCACACACATAGAAAGAGGAAAATGCAAGAGGGTGTCCCTACTTGCAGAAAAACAATTTTGACTGCAACGCAGGAACCCTTGCACCTTGGTGCAAGAGTGCCCGCATTGACCCTTGGCTGCGATAAAGGACATCAGCACACAGGAAAAGGCAGGAATGAGCTGCATTGCCTTAAAAACAGTGCATTCCCGCAGGTTCACTGTCACACAGTGCAGCGCAGCAAGGAGACTTGCTAGGCTGCGTGGCTTTTTGATAAATAGGCCATTAAATAAAGTTTGTCTGAATTACTCACATTATTTGAACTTCATCAGAGCAATATTTTAATTATTGCCTCAGTCCTATGTACTGTTGACATGAATATATAGTTTTGCCAAACTCTTAATTGTCAGTAGCGACAAAAGAAGTGTGGATTATGTATGCATTTCACATGTGCAGGTACAGGCTTTACATTAACTTACGTCAGCATTGTGATAAATGAAATTCTTTGTTTGTCCATCTTTCCATTGCTCCCAAGGCCGTGAAATATATCGCCTGGTCTGCAGGAACGGACCAGCCTTTCATGACACCAGTTTTCTAGCTTCTTTTTGAAGTTGCTCCTACTATTTTTGAGCAGGAGGGACACTAGCTCACCGTACTCACCGTCTGCACTAAAATATGTCTGTGATTCCGCAGTGCAAATCACTCTTTTATTTAGATCTAAATATGACTTTTGTGCACGTTTCTAGATATTGCCACGCGGTTGTAAATGCATTACAGGAGAAGAGCTCGTACTCCAGCAAACAACAAGCATCTTTTTAATTTTCTATCACCGAACTTTGAACTTTAATGTATAAACGCGGGGAGTGTTTCGCTTTTTCTCTCTCTTAAATAAATGCTGCCTAAACCAGGCTCTGTCCTTTGAATGTGTTGGTCTTAGTAATTGGAATCAGCCATGTTTCCAATGGTGGCTGCACTCCTTCTTTCAAGTACCTTTCACGCCTTTGCACAGAATATTATTTAACGCTGCCAAAGAAATGTGGTAATTGATGGTGTGAACACCGCTGGAAGCAACATTCCGAAAAGGGATCATTCGCTAATATTCGAAGCACTTAATCAACACATCCTAATTGTGCATTAATGCATTAATCACAGAATGCTCTGGTAGCTACCTCACATCAGTCGAGGGTCAGAATGAGGCAGTTCTGCATTCAGTGAATGATACTGTTTCTTGTTGCCTCTGTTATAAATAATGACATGAAAGTTACCTATTTAATTGCTCCTTGGTCCCATTATTTAGACGACCTGGTCTTTTAAAGCAGTATCATCAACACAATGCAAGGACAGTAAGGTCTAAAATTGAATAATGCAGTTGTATTAAGACTGAGTTGCCCTTTCCTCTATTTAACCCTAAGCCCTCTGGGTCAATCTCAGCAGCAAAAACTTGACCTACTTTGTTGTCTTCTTTATAAGTCACATTAACTACCATGACCGTTTTCTGAGGAATATTTCATGATGTAAAAGTGGCAAAGCATAATTAATTCTGCTTTAATGGCACCACTACGATGTTGAAGGTCCTCTAAAGTCGAAAGTCTTCCAGTCATTATTTCAAAATATGAACCTAATGGAGAAACGCGAAGTGATTCAAATTATAACAGACATTGAACTCCTACATCATTTAGTGGAGAAAATGTTCTGTCTTTGTAAGAATATGATTGACCAAGCTTCAGATTAAAGAAATCAGCAAAAGAAGTTCAGATAAGAAGAGCAAGAAATGTCTCTTTGGGACATATTCTCAAGGAGCTATCGCGAGTTAACAGCACTTTATCGCAGTGAAAGTCGCGATAAAGTTATCACCTCATTCACAAGCTGGTGCTAACAGCCCATAGCACCAGTTCACCTGCGATAGCAGCCGCAGAAAACATCGCCACAGATGAACCTGGCAACTATCATTAATGAGATTCAGAGTAGGCGTTCCCGTGCAAAAAGCCGCAACAACACCACTCCGCAACATTCTTAACGACCAGCCAGATCCGCGAAAAGAGCACAGAACATTTAAAGTTCAGGCGGCGCACCTCTGGAACTCTCTTCCTACCTCCATCAGAGGACTCCAGAACCATCTGGCCTTTCGTAAGGCGTTAAAGACCTGGCTCTTTCCAGCTTAGGCTCTTCTCTTTCCTTTGAAGTGTTTCAGCCATGCCTTAGTTAGCGCTGGGACGCCCCGTCACTGGGGCAGCTATGCGATTTATAAAACTTTTTGGGGCGCGTTAGCAGCAGGAAACTAACACCTGCTCTGACCTGGTGCAAAGTTGGACGACAGCCCACACCACAAAAGGGAGGCAAGCCCAGAGCAACAACTGAAGAACAACAGATGCCATGGAGCCACTGAACCTGGCCACAACACCCACCCCCCCCAGGATCACCCTCTCCCTGGACCAACACTGAGGCAGCACAGACAAAGACAGTGACCCTCAGAAGAAAATGCACCAACCTCACAGACCCAACACCACAGAATGTCATCATTGCCCACTACATGCGTAAAGGGACAACCCTCCCCTGCAGCCTGACCACCATTGTCCACAGGCTGACGGTACCAACACAGCGGACAACCAACATCTCACCTCAGACTAAGCTGCTGGCCGTGATGCACCTGTTGGCCACTGATACCCTCCAGCCAACATCCGCACGAGTCAGAGGAGTCACACAGCCAGGCCAATCCAAGTCCCTCACAACGGTCATGGATGACACCATCAGCTTGGTACCCCACTATCGATACTTCCCCCACACTGCGCAGGAAAAGCTGGAAACCAAGCAAGCTTTCTACACCATAGCTGGCGTCCTGCATGTTTTGGGGTAATTGATTGCACACATGTCACAATTGTGCCCCCTGCCGACACTGCACACAATAAGCGCAACAGAAAGCGCATGTATCCCACCAATGTGCAGGCACTAGTGGACCACCAGGGAATATCCGCCAACATTGCAGCCAACCACCCAGGCAGTGTGCATGATTCATACACCTCCAACAGTCCATCATCAACCAGCGCTTCCAGGATGGAACCCACGGAAAAGCACTGCCCATTGGCCAATACCAAATGCACACACCACACACCTCAACTCTACAATCATGCAACTCACAACACGGGAAATGCACACGTCACAAGCTCACATACAACATGCACGCCCACCAGACACGACATCACAATACACTGTGGGAACGTGGTCCAGCCATGGACACTAGCCATCAGCGGAATGACACCTTAGTCACACATTAGCAGAATGTCGGAAGAGGTGGGGACCAGACATGTGCGAAGGAGGCAAGTGATCGATGAATGAGAATGTACTCAAAGCCAAGTGTGGTGTGGATGTGATGGCCAGACTGTGGTATGCAGATAACACACATATCCATGTTGACACACACCGCTGGTGTTTGGAGTGTAGTGGACAGTGGACGCAACCATGTCACCACAGCCAGTGGGGAAGATCGTGGGACTGTAGCTTGTCACATTCCCCCCCGTAAGCGTGAGCAGAGTGTGCTGGCCCGGGGTATGCAAGGCCAGCATAGGGGTGTGAATAAAAGGCACTTAACTCTGAGCGTGGTCCTCTTCCAGAATGCCCAACGTCTCTGCCAGGAAGGCGCCTCTCATCCTGCCACGAGGCTGACGCCATCGCCATGAGCGGGGTTTCCTGTGATCCTGTGATCCTGTGTCCCAGAACCTGGCTTACCCACCCCTGCATATCCAGACCTCAATGCTCACCTGCCGACACAGGCGTGTGTCGATGAGGCCCCACCACGCGCCAGTGCAAGCTTCAAGGCCGAGGCCCACGACCCTGGCAACATGCTAAACCGTCATGGCCTCTTCGAGCAAGGCGCACAGTACTCCTTGCTCGTTTGCATTTTTTACCAGCTGACACGGCGGACTAGTAGGTCACGCATTTGGAACTGAGTCTTGATTACACCATGGCCGAGCACATTAATTATAACTGAGTGTATATGTTACTATACACCCTTCGACATGGTGCCACCAGGTCTTAATCGGACATCACAACTGCAAGATTCTGTGGGCCCACGCAGACTGCACTTGGAAGGATACATTATGGAGGTGATCGAACCCTACCGACAACTGCCCTGGTGTCACTAACTCTGTGCATCGTGAGCCTACGATGGGCGGCTGTGGGCCACTGCTGACCGCTGCTTCAGCCTACACTGCGGTCCAGTAGGGATGTATGACGGTACCACGCGTTCTATTACAACGCGTACCGTTACCACGCTACTTTTACCTGCGTGGTAAAAGTAGCGTGCTAACGGTACCGCGTTGTAAAAAATGCGTGGTAACCGTTGCATACCGTCCAGTAGGTCACACATTTGGGACTGAGTCATGATTTAGCAATGGCAAAGTACATATCAGTGTACCGGCATCATCGCAGACTGCATCCCCTCTCAGCCCCAGTGCCACTAAGTCTGTTCCCCGACAGTCATGGACACTTGTGGCGTCTGAGTCTATGGACTAGGGGGAAGTTTTCATCCTCATGAACCAGATACCGAATTGGCGGTGTCAATGAGACTGTCGTGTTCCACTCCCCCAATTGCTGCTTCCGGATAACATCAGACCTCTGCATCATGCCCTGGAGGACACCTTCCACTGTCCCCCGCAACCCTCTGCCACTTCACCTTCGACATCAACGAGGACCTGCTCAGTCTGCGTGGCCCTACCTCAGTGGACCACAGGTCACAGTCCCGTGGCAGGGTACCTGTAGCGGCCGCTGTGCATACAGGGCCACTAACTCTGTGCTGGTCAAGTTAAGGACCCTTTCTTCTGTTATATTGGATAACCTTTGAGACAGTGGTCTTGGGGACTTCGATGCCATGTGTATGTGGCCCTGCGCTGTCCGCTGCCTCCGGCCTCAACTGTGGTCCACCAGGGCTCACACATCCAATCAAGTCTTGACTGGCCCGGACGTGGCATTACCACAGGAAGCACACGCCACCATCGCCAGGACCACCTCCAACCAATCAAGTCAAAACAGTGGTACTGGCAGACTGACGGAGTTGCTCACACCTGTCGTTGATGCCATCATCTGCCTGTTACCCTGCTCAGCACTCCAGGTGCCACTGACTCAGTGCACCCCAACCCATGGGCCATTACTGATTGAGTTTTGTGTTGTGGAGAGGTTGCGCAGAAATATCACCTCAGGCAGTGTGGGAGACCTGGGACGTTGATGAGGAAGATGATGCCGGTCTAACATACCGCACTACATCTGCATCATGAATATCCCAAATGGACACAAGCCTAGTCATTTTCATCACATGAGTGTACTCAGCTCTAGTGCCCCAACCTCAATGCACTGCAACTCACGGACACTTCTGTTTGCATGTTGGGTGACCTCTGTACTTGCTCCGGCTCCCTCAGCAGTTAACTCTGTTTTGTAGGAGCTTTCAGTTTCCTTTGCACTGGTGTCCACTGTTCAAGTTGTTGCCAGCACCAAGCACTCGGTGCGGCTGGCTTACACTCACCCCACACACATCCAGCACAGGCGTCACTGTACATGTGGCCCTACCAATAAATGGGCCGGGCGCGCGTGCCAGTAGGCAGTTCATCATATTATCTGCGTGTGTCCCTGTGGTCTTGTTGTATGCATGATGGCCCGAGCCCTACAACATTACATTGTGCTGTGTACAGCAGGCGCAGACATATCACCGCAGGCAGTGGGTTGGAGCTTGGACATGCAGCTTTGTTGTCACCCACTCAATTCATAAGGGGAGTGGCCAGGGCCATCGTACGCAGAGCCAACATGGGTGCGTGACTGCTATTTACGTGCACCTGGGTGTGGTTCTGTACTGTGAATGTGCATCTGCATGTGTCTCTATGGCAGTATGGGTCTCCTTTTTGGTGTTTAGGTTGTCCCTGAAGGATAATAGACACCCACGTATGTGATCTAGTTCACCTTCCATGGGTTCAAAATCCACCCACACCTGTTCGGCCACCTCCTTTTGGCGTTTTGACACCTGGCACTTGGGTGCCATGTGTGGGTCAGTGAAGTGTCGTGAGCCAGTCATGCTTGCGGGTGCTTCCTGCTGTGTGGTCTGTTGTAGGGTCTGTGTTCTTCTCTATGTAGCTTGGCTGCCTGGGTCCTGGTGGTGGGTTGCGTGGGATGTCCATGGTCTGTTGTAGGGTGTCTGTGTCAAAGGTGTGGTGGTCCTCTACGTCACCACAGATGTGTGGTCATCTGTGCTCAGCTGGAGGTGTTGTGTGTCCCTCTGCAATGTGAAGGGGAGATGCATGTTGGCATTGTGTTGACATTTATGTTGGCGCATTGGTGTTGTTTACGTGCAGACCGTATGACAATGTACATTGTGACTGTTTGGGAGGTGCAGGATTTGAATGCGGGACCGTGTACATTTGTAGTACATGACAGATGAGAGGTTGTATGCGTGCATTTCCATTTCACAGTTTTCAGCTCTGTTAGATGTAGTAGGCCTGTTTCTGCATGTGTGCGGAGCCAGTTGTGTCCTCTGTTCTGCAGGGTCGGGTTTGCGCCTTGTACCACATTGTCGTCAATATGGGTGTGCTGTTATTGCAATGTGTGTGTGCTGCAGAGTGCCACGGGGATCAGGGACATAATCCAGGGTCATTGTGGTTGTGCAGGGTGCTACACCTCATTGTGCCTGTGTGCCATTGTGCCCATCTCCCCCCACCCCCCAGTCCCTGGTCGTTACTCACCCTGCTGATGTTGTGTCAGGTCCTCTTGAACTGTGTCCGTACTCCCTATTCATTGCACAGTCTCCACACTGATGACTGAGGCCTAGATTTTCTCCAGCTCCTCCTGCGTTGCAGGACTCCCACCTCCTGTCACCTTTGCTGACTTCCTGTTGGCAGCGGGTTTGTGCCTGGTTTAGGTTATCACATCATGCCAGGCCTCTTGGCCTCCTCGATTGCCCTCCTCGACACTACAACTGCATTCCCGGAGGTCTACTTGTGGATCAGTTGATGGAAGTGTTCTGTCACCTCTGTGACGCAGATCTGGTTTTGCTGCAGACTGCACCCCGTCTTCCTCTCCCTATTCTCCTTGGCCGTCCCCGTTGTTCCTTGCTGGTGGTCTGTGGGGGTTGTGGAGTTTGAGTTGGCCTCTGCCCTCAGTCAGGGTGCATCCATGTTGCAACACACTTTGGATTGTTCCTGGTGTGTTGTTTCTGTAATTTTGATAGTGCATTTTCCCACCAGACATGTGGGATTTACAGGCCTGTTGCTGGTTTTCGCTGCTTTTTGTACTGCGATTTGCCTCATTGCAAGATTTTTGCGTTTGCGTTTACATTTAGCGGCATGTCGTTAATTTAAACGCGGTCAGTTGACGCGTTATCTGGAGTATATCGCATCGTGCTGCCGTGTTGAGAATGCTTTGTTAATACTACGCAATTTTCCTGCGATAGACTACGATGTTGGAAGTTGCGTTAAGTTACTTTTACGATGGTTATCATACATTCTTGAGAATATACCCCTTCGACTTCTTGGTAAATTTACCTTGTTGCAAGTCAATGTTTGAACGTTGTAGAAAGAGCCGCAAAGAACATCGAAAGACTTTTGAGAGAAAATAACATTGCAAACATACAACTCTAAATAAACTATGAGAATAAAAAGTAAAATGTGAAACACCATGAGGTATCTGTCTCATTAATAAGTAAGGAAAAGCAAATCGAAGATGTTCCACAGATCTGAAATAGCCCGCCCTTGCTCGCACTGTTATTGCAAGGAGTTGTTTGAACATTGCTGTCATAAAAAAAAAAAAGCATATAATTCTGCTTTAATCATAAATATCTACCAGAAAGGAAATCTTCTGGCCAAAATGTGCTGAATATTACACTAATATTAGAAAGAGATGACACAGTACAGCATATTAAAACACCTTTCTGAATTTGAACAAATAAGCAGTCCAGACATTCTGGAGTTAAGCTAGAGTCCATTGACTGGGGCTCTCGTTACTTGTACCAGAGATCTGCCTACTCCAGGTCAAGTACCACGAAATTTCAGCACGGCACAACGATGATGCTGGTTGGTGGCCGCTAAAAATCACATTATAAGCAACACAAACAAAGGAAACAAGCCCACAAGTAGGTGAGAAATCACATAGCATAAGCTATTATAACCTTGTGCTTCGCATGTCCCTGAAAGGTTTAATAATGAACTTTCAAGAAGGCTAATACTGTAAATGAGAGACAGGGGTAAGTTCAGGGAGACTAATCCTGTAAATGAGAAACAGGGAGACAGAGGTACGTAGAGAGTTGAGCAGAGAGAGCTAATTCTCGGCAAAACTGAAAAGAAGTCCACGAGTTGGTGTAACCACATAGCATCATGTTATAATACATTATGCTTGACAGTTTCCTGAAAAGTTTAATTTTAAAACTTCAAGGAGACTAACACTTTAAATGAGAAACAGGGAGACAGAGGTGCCCCAAGCACCATGGTTTATCGCCTTAACAACCGTTCATCGACAAGCATCAGAGAGAGAGTGGATGTGATAAAAGATAGTGGTTAGCAATGTAAGTCTTGGTTAGGCAAATCTCTTTAACACAAGAGGTGATGTGGTAGTCCCACGACTAGTTATTACTTTTAAGTAACCAGGGCAGAGGCTTAAAAAACACTATTGACAAAAATAACTGTTCTTCGGTGTGAACAACAATTACCTGTAGGCATCAAACAATGCTGGCAACAGCTGTAAGTACTACCCAGATTTATTGACTGAGGGACATATTTATCACAGTTTTTATGTCCCCTTTGCACCTTGCAAGGGGACGGAAGGGCAGATTTTTCAAGCCACGCAAGGCCACCTTACCTTTTTGTGTGGGATTACCGCACTGGCAAAAATGTCCTACAACCCAGCGTTCCCCTTGGTCTCCCGATAAAAATGATACCTCACTTGTGTGAGTGTCCAATGCAGAATCGCATAAAAAGGTATTTAAAAAAACAAATAAAACGCTTAGCATTCACTGTTCCATACCCCCAATCCCTATGTTTTTGGCATTTCCCAGTCGCAGGCACTTGGCCCACCCACACAAGTGAGGTATCATTTTACTCGGGAGACTTTGGGCAAAGATGAGTGGTAGGACTTTGTGCTGGCGCAATGATTCTAGCCAGAAATGTGAGGAAAATTCGATTTTATTAGCTACATTTAAGGTTTGCAGGGGATTCTGGGTAGGAAAACATTTGGGGATCCACGCAATCCATACCTCTCTGAACTCAGCCCAGTGTCTAGTTTTCAGAAATTTCTGGGTTTGGTAGGTTCCCCCAATGGGCGCCGAACACCGGACCAAAAACGCAGATGCCCCCTGGCAAAACCAGGAAATGTTCTGATAGATAGGGATAGTTTGTTGGTTCCGGTGAGTTTTGGCTTCTGTTGAGGTGGGGTCTGCAACAGCAGCCCGACTTGGTTTTATGCAATATTTTAAACTGATCTCTTTTGCTGCAGTAGACTGCATTTTTGTGTTGCGGGATTTCAGACCTACTGTTCTACTCCATGTTACTTAATTTTTATTTAATATTCACTCACCACACTAGTTTTTAGCGTAACTGGTGACCTGCCTGCCCTCCTTGTCATCAGGCGTGCTGTGCTTCGTTATAGCTGGGTCCGTCTGTGGGAGCGGCCCTGCCATCTTGGAGTCAGCGCTCTAGTCTTTTAGAGCCTGGAACATATAAAACCGGACGCTGGCGCGAGTACGCAGCGGATGCTCGCAGCGGGTGCGCCCGCGGCACCCGAAGCCGCGCCAAAGGCAAGCCCGTCTTTGCCCATCCGCGCTAAGGACGCGATCAGCACCAGCCATGCTGCTGGTTTTTCCAGTCGTCAGGGGCCTACTAAAAGGTGCTGTCCGGTCAGTTACTCCAGTGAAGAGCTTTATTTTATTGGTGAGGTGGGCAGGGGCAAGGGGGGCATTGATTTTGTTCAGTCTGCCTTTCCATTGTCTGACTTTCTTGACACAAGACTATTATCGTGTGGACTTTTAAATGTTAGGTCACTTCCTAAGAACTTCATGGAAATTCAGCTGTTGCTGGAACACCATGAACTTCAGGTCCTGTTTATGACCGAGACCTGGACCTCTCCTGACTGTGAGACTGACCCCGGCTGGGCTTGCCCACCTGGTTATAACATTCGCCATAAACCTAGATCGAATGGGAGGGATGGAGGAGTGGGGGTGATTTTTAATGATAGCTTGAACTTGGTTATTTTTTATGTGGATGCGGTCGCTGGCTTTGAGCTACTCGGCTTCGCTATTTAGAATGATGATGGTCAAGCCCTTACAGGCATCAGCTGCTATCGTCCTCCTAGAGTTTTCAGTGTGCTGCAGCAGCAACTTCTGCTGGAGACTTTCACTGACATGGCGGCTACTCACCATTGATTGATGATCATGGGTGATATTAATATTTGGTTTAATGGGTCGCTTGATTCTGCCTCTTCTAATGTTCTTCATTCTTGTGAAGGCTTTGGCCTTTTTCAGCAGGTGTCCAAGGCATATGGGAGGGCATATGCTTGATTGAATTTTTGCAGAGGCTAATCACCTTTCTATTGGGGAAATTCTGCCAATGGACTGGACGGACCATTTGCTGATCAAATTTTTTGTTGATGTTGCTACTTACAATTCTCGGGGAACAAATTCTGTTCGCAATTATGTGAGCAGAGCTGGGAAGGGCCTCTTGCGAATGAAGGGCAATGTCCCGTTATTCAGGGTAGAGGATAGAGAACAATGCTTCCTTCTGTAGTGAGATCACCTCAACCCTGGATTTATTAGCTCCCTTGAAAACCATCCTAATAGGGGTAGACCTTCAGCTGCTTGGTTTAATGAAAACCTAAAAAAGTTGAAATTGGAATGTAAACATGCTGAAAGGAGGTGGAGACGTAGCTATCACGACGATGATAAGACTATGTGGAAGTCTAAGATTGCAGGATATAAGAAGGCGATCAACATGGCTAAGGCGGACTATTTTTTCTCCTTGATACTTAAGGCCCCCCAACAGTTCAAGATGTATTTTTAATATCTTGAACAGCTTGACCAGCCCCGAATGTTCTAAGAACGTGATACCTTCCTCCCAAGAGCTCTGCGAGGACCTGGCTAGGTTCTTGCATGACAAAATTAAAATCATTATTGAAGATCTGGGAGGTGGTCAACAACTTCCGGGGGAAGCAAACACTGCGACTATCGGCTGTGACGATAGGGCAGATATGGACACTGAGGCTTTTGCTGCTAGTGTAGAAGGAGAGGATGTTAACCGCCTTTCTGAGTTTGTGCCTATTGGAGTGGATGATTTTGATAGGGTGGCCTGTGGTGTCCCCTCTGGGTCTCCTCTTGATCCTGTGCCCAATAAAATATGGATTGAATTTAAGGAAGAGCTGTTACCCACTCTTCCGTTGATTTGCAACAATCTCTGTCTAGTGGTGTGGTCCTGGCCCGGTGGAAACAATCATTGGTGACACCCCTGCTAAAGAACCCCTCGTTTGACCCGAGTGTCCTAAGAACTTTAGGCCTATCTCTCTAAAACGAGTGGTGAGTAGCACTCTGTCTAAGTTTTTGGAACAACATAACTTGCTGGAGGAGGTGCAGTTTGGCTTTCGGCCGGTCCATGGAACTTAAACGGCTCTAGTGACCGTGATGGACGAACTTCGGATGCGGGCAGACAGGTGGCAGGCAGCTGTTTTGGTTTTGCTTGACCTGTCTGCCGCCTTCGACACGGATCCTGCTGAATAGATTGAGAGAGGTTAGGGTGACAGGAGCTGTCCTGAGCAGGTTCCAGTCATTTTTACGAGATAGACAGCATTCAGTATATCTCCCCCTTTTCAATCCACCTACTCCTACATCTCGCATGGCGTACCACAGGGCTCGGCTATCAACCCTATTTTATTCAACATTTACATGACACCTTTGGTTGCTGTCATCAAAAAGCATAACATTAACATTGTTAATTATGCGGATGAAATGCAGTTGATTTTCTCCCTTGACGGAGACCAGTCATCCCCGTTAGAGGTGTTTCATAATTGCCTACGTGATACGGCCATCTGGTTGAAGGAGAACGCGCTGCAATTCAATGCAGATAAGACGGAGGTGCTTTATTGTCCTAGGGACAGAATTCCCTCTGACTTGCCTAGTAATTTCTGGTGCACCACTGCCTCGTCCATGGTCCAATCAGCGAAGAAGGTCCGTAATCTGGGCGTCATGTTTGACTATAAACTCACCCTGGAATCTCAGGTAATGAAAACTGTGGCCTGCTGTCTGGCTATGATTAGGTCTCTGCGGAAGATCCTTCCTCTGCTTCCATCTCATGCCCATGCATTGATAGTGCGCAGTACTATTCTTAGTAGACCTGATTATTGTAATGCTTTGTTTCTCGAGACTCCTAAATTTTTGTTTGACAAGTTGCAGAGGATCCAGTCTACCGCCGCCAAGTTGGCCTTGAGGTGGACCAGAAGATCCGCTTCCTCTGCGGCTATGGCAGAACTGCATTGGCTTCCGCTGAGACAAAGAGCCCAGTTCAAGTCTCTCTGCATAGTGTTTAAAGCCTTGCATAGGTTGGGGACTGTGTCTATGCAGAGAAAGTTTGAGTGGTATGCTCCTGCGAGATGCCTTCGCTCTTCTTTAGCAAGACTTGTAAAATTCCCAGATTTAGGAAAGTCAGGGCAGGAGGTCGATCGTTCGGGAACCCTGCTGCCAAACTTTGGAATCAGCTCCCTTTGGAGCTAAGACAAGTTAGTGATCTCCGTGTCTTTAGAAGAAGTCTCAAAACCTGGCTGTTTCCTAAAACCTAGTTGGATGCCGGCTTCGGTGCATCTTTTTGTCCTTCCATATCTTGAGCCAACGGCGCCAGGATGCCTTGTTGGTGACAGTGCGCTTTATAAGTTAAATAAATCAATAAATAAATAAATCTGTGTTTTTGGTCCCAGGGTTGGCAGCCATCTAGGGAAACCTACTAAACCCATACATTGCTGCAAACTAGAAAACTGGGGGAGTCCAGCGAGGTGTGATTTGCGTGGACCCTCAATGGTTTCCTACCCAGAATCCCCTGCAAAACTCAAATTTTGCATTACAAATCCAATTTTTCTCAAATTTCTGTGTGGAAAAGTTGTGGGATCACAGGGCTGACACAAACTTCCTTCAACCCTGTGTTCCCCCAGTCTCTCGATAAAACCTCACTCGTATGGGTGGGCTAAGTACCAGTGTCAGGCAAGGGGCCAAACGTATTGTGAAGACATCAGAATTACCTATCACAAAACAATCTAGTTTTGCATTGGAGGTCACATGAGGTTTTGGTCCCGGGCTTGGCAGCCATCTAGGGAAATGTTATAAGGTCTTTCCTACTCTTCCTTCTTTCCACCCTGTCTTCCTGTCATGTTCAGCCTAGGAACACTTAGAATGTTCATTGATGTCACGGAATGTGGTGTGACTGATCTGGGACAGTTGAATCCTGGCTGAGCTCAAGGAAACAGCTCCTGGTGGGGCTCTTATTACCATCTTACATCTTGGCCTACCATCTACCTTGTACTACTTGTCACCTTTGTACCTCTACCTGAATAAATATACTTCTTGGAATAACTACCAGGACTCTGGTGAGGTATTTACTTTCAACAGGAAACCTACCAAACCCACACATTTCTGAAAACTTTAGACACAGAGAAGTACGGTTAGGCATAGCTTGCATGGATCAACCAACTCTTACCTACCCAGAATCCCCTGCAAACCTCACATTGTGCTGAAAAATCAAATTCTTCTGTGTGGGAAAGTTGTAGGATCACCGGGCTGACAAAAAATTCCTACCACCTAGCGTTCCGCCAGGTCTCCCGATAAAAATGGTACCTCACTCATGTGGGTGGGTCAAGTACCAGCAACAGGCAAAGGACCTAAACGTATTGTGGAGATGTCAAAATGACCTATCATAAAACGACATGCTTTTGCAGGGGGGCACCTGGGTTTTTGGCCCCAAGCTCAGCGGCCATCTCAGGAAACCTACCAAACCCACACATTTCTGAAAACTAGACACCCCGGAGAGTCCAGTGAGGTATGGCTTGCATGGATCCCCCATTGTTTCCCTACCCAGAATCACCTACAAGCCTCATATTTACCTGAAAATATTCACTTTTTCCACACATTTGTGTCTGGGATCACCATGCCGGCACAAATATCCTACCACCCAGCATTCCCCTTGTTCTCCTGAGTAAAATGATACACCCAGGGTGTCTAGGTTTCAGCAATGTGTGGGTTTGGTACATTTCCCTAGATGGCTGCTGAGCCCAGGGCCAAAAATCCAGGCGCTTCCCCTGGCAAAACAAGGTTGTTTTGTGATAGGTAATTTTGATGTCTCCTCAATACGTTTTGGGCCCTTGCCTGTCGTGGGTACTTGGCTTACCCACATGAGTGAGGTACCATTTTTATCTGGAGACTTTTGAGAATGTGGGGTGGGTAGAAGATTGTGGGCCAATGCAGATTCTACAACTTTCCAGCACAGAAATGTGGGAAAAATGTGTTTTATTTTACAAACTGTGAGGTTTGCAACGAGTTCTGGGTAACAGAGCCTGGTGTGAGCCACACAAGTCACCCCATCCTGGATTCACCTGGGTGTCTAGCTTTAAAAAAATGTATAGTTCTGCTAGGTTTCCCCAGCTGCCAGCAGAGCTACGGTTAAGAATCTACAGCTAGGCACTTTACCGAGAACGGACAGTTTTCACTGTAAAAATGTGGTGTGTCCACATTGGGTTTTGGGCTGTTTCCTGTTGCAGGCACAAGTGAGGAACCATTTTCATAAGAAGACTTTGGGGAATGTGGGGTGGGTGGAATTTTGTGGATCTACTCAGATTCCAGAATTTCCAGCACAGTAATGTGAGGAAAATGTTTTTTTTACAAAGTTTGAGGATTGCAAGGGATTCTGGGTAATATAACCTAGTGAGAGCCACACAAGTCACCACATTCTGGATTCTCCTGGGTGTCTAGTTAAAAAAAAAAATAGGTTTGCTAAGTTTCCTTGGGTGCCAGCTGCGCTGGGACCCTAAACCCAAAGGTAGGCACATTCTGAAAAAAAGTCAGTGCCTAGTGGGCTGGGGAAGGGCGAATCGGGGGCTATTGCCCCAATATGCCTCCTCAGGGGGCAGAATGACTGTGGCTATTTATTTGGGGGGGTGGGGACATTGGAATGCCCATTCTGGGTAGCCCCCACCCCTATGTATACAAACCAGCATCATCGCTGGTGCCTAGTGGGCTCTTTGCCCCGGTGGTCGTGCCCCATCTGCCTCCTGGAGGGGCAGAAAGACTGTAGACACTCTTTTGGGGAGGTGGGGGCATTGGCATACCCATTCTGGGCAGCCCCTACCCATGAATCTTGACAGAAATGTACCCCTGGTGCCTAGTTGGCTTTCTGACCCTGAGGGAGCAGATAAGGAGCTATTGTCCCCACCTGTCTCCAGGGGGGGAAAGACTGTGATACCTTTTTTGGGGTGGGGGCATTGGCATTCTCATTCTGGGCAGCCCGCACCCCTACATATAAAACAAATCCCTGGGATCTAGTGGGATTTCTGCTTGGGGGCAGATCAGGGGCTACTGCCCCCATCTGCCACCTGGGGGGCATAAAGACTGTGTCATGTTTTTTGGTGGGGTGGGGGCATTGGCATGCCCATTTTAAGCAGCCCCCACCCCGAACATTTAAGGGAACAAATCCCTGGTGCCTAGTGTGCTTTTGGCCTGCCCGGGGAGGCAGATGGGGGGCTTATGCCCCAACTGCCTCCCAGGGGGTCAGAAAGACTGTATAATTTTTTTGAGGGAGTGGGGGTATTGGCTTGCCTATTCTGGGTAGACCCCACCCCGGCCTATAAAAAAAAGAATCCCTGGCGTCAAGAGTACTTTCTGTAGAGTGGGGGCTACTGACTCCATCTGTCCCCCAGGGGGGGCAGAAAGATTGTCTGTGGCAAAAATATACGGGGGGAGCAAAGGTCCTTGCACAAGGGGCTGCTCCTCCCTCCCTGGTGGCTATTGGGTGGATCTGTGCTTGGGATTGCTCTCCTGGGGCACTCCCCATGCAGGGATCCACTAGGGAAGGAGATTCTCCTCTTTCCAATGATACCTCTCCTAAGTGTTTCTGTGGTCGGGGCTGAGATAGCCCCACAAGCACCGTAACAATGAAACTGAAACTTAGGGCGTCATTATGGTGGCAGAAGGACCGCCACCGCCGGTGGTCCTTCCGCCATCACCAAGCTTATTACCCACCGCCAAATTAGGATGTCGGTGGGTATCGCGGCGGATGCAAAGTCTGTCCGCCACTTGTCCGCCCTAGCGGATGGTGCAGGGCCCCTGAAATGGTGGCAGTTCTTAGCAGGCACTGACCACCAGATCAGGATGTGGGTTTAGGAAGGCCTTTCCATGGCGGCAATGCTGCCATGGTAAGGCTGGAGGGCAAGGGGGCCCGTTGTGGGCCCCCCTTGTGTGGGGCCAGTGATGCTGCACTGAGCACTCCCCCTCATTTCCACATGGTGCCTGCCATGTAATGCAGGGAAATGCTGTGCATGCACTTTTCACATTGCTTGCAGTGCTGCTGCCAGCAGCACCGCGCACAATGTGAAAAGCCCAGGATGCTTCCGGCAGTATGACGGGCGCATCCTAATCACAGTGATGGGTCTACGGTATGTCTGGTGGGCAGTCCCAAACACCGGTATAATGGCGGGCGGACCTAGTCAGCCTGCCATCGTAATCAGCCCCCTAGTCTCAGTTTCATTTTCAATGCAATGACATTAGCGCAACATGCACGCGATCGTCATTGCATTGGAAATGCAAAATGGGTTCAGGATCCACAACCTCCTGAGGCGAACAAAAAAAAGGAAATCCCTCAGCTGTTTGCAGCCGAGGGATTTAGTGCCCCTGCACTTATGATGGAATGGTTCAGTCATGAGCACAGGAGCACTGGTGCTCATGACCGAACCATTCCGTCATGAGCACCGAAAGGGTTAAACATATATATATACACATAGGCCTTACTTAATAGCAGACACTAGTTGTTTAGTTTCATTTGTGTGATGGTTTTGTAAAAAAAAATCTTCAATGTGATGATTTATATATTTGTGGTGACTCTGTAGACTTATAGACTGCATCATCATCTGTAGCCGCGATGTGTGTGTGTGTTTTTTTTAACTCTGGGACACATACTTAGACATGTTTTGATTCATATTTTGAAACAAGGTGTTTAATGATATACTCTTTGAACCTAACTTTTGGAAGAATTTTTTCAATTAAAAGCCTTTTATATGGTATTTTGCGTGATTGCTGCGATGCCAGAAGTCGCAATGACCTTAGTAACTGGGATGAATGCTTGTTTTTGGTAAAGTGTGTAACACGTATTTATACATATTACATTGTATGATACTCATTTGGAGTTTAATATCAGTCGATTAACATTGGTCTGACTACTCATATTCAAACTAAATGTTATTCTATTCAATTTCCGGTCTTCGCAATGACGCTGATCATTGCAAAGATCATGTGACCATAAAAGAAAGAAATATGATTGGATGATAAAGTTTTTTAACTATAGCATTGGGAACAACATACCCATGCACCTTTCTGGTTTATTCTCTGAGAGCACTTCAGTGAGAGGTGTCTGGAATTTTCTGATGAAATTTTAACAACTTTATTAAAGAAATGTCAACTCAAACAACAGAACAACAACAGGGGGGAAACCAACAGAAAAACCAGGAAGTCGAGGAACTGCATTCTGAAGACTCTGAAGATAAGGGGCCTCTACAAAAAAAAGCAGCATCACAAGGGAGTTCTTCACAATTCCTTCTGGAGATTCCAAAACTGTGGCAAAAAATGTGCAATGCTCAATTTGTGAGATGAAGTTGTTAAGGTACAAATAAAATATACTCACTTGGAACAACTTCAATGCTCTACCATCTGAAAAATGTCCACAACAACCGATTAAAAGCTGCAAAGAGACAACTAGAGGCTGAACACTTATCTACATCTTTAGAAAGTGCATCAACACCTGGACAAAGAGTGTCTTCTAAAGTTCAACAACAGTCTCAAGATATCGCACCTGACTGCAGCAGGATGGCCACTTATTGTATGGACTCTGGAGTTGTGGTTAGCGCACGTTGAGTAGAGCATAACAGTTTTACGTAAAAGTTGCAAGACTTACAAATGTTGATTTTGTCTTTTGGTCCTTGCAGTATTCTAATTTTTTTAGAGCTTCTTGATGTTTTTCTGCTGCCAGTTGCAATTAACTTCCTTGAAAAATGAAAAAAAAATAACAAAATTTAAAAACATCCACCAGAAAAAAGTGCATAGGTACTGTCTGACTGAATGGATGAGTGCAAAGGTAGCGATTGGGTGATTGAATGTGTGCAAGGGTAGTGCTTGGGTGAATGTATGAGTACATGAGTAGTGCCTTAGTAAATAGATGAGAGCAAGGGTAGTGCCTGGGTGTTCAGGTGAGCGCGTGGATAGAGCCTGAGTGATTGGATGAGCGCATGGGTACTGCCTTGTTAAATGGATGAGTGCAAGGGTAGTGCCTGGGTGATTGGATGAGTGCATGGATAGTGCCTGGGTGATTGGATGAGGGCATGGATAGTGCCTGGATGACTGGATGAGTGCAAGAGTAGTGCCTGAGTGATTGGATGCGTGCATGGGTAGAGCCTCATTGAATGGATAATTGCCTGGGTAGTGCTTGGTTGATTGCATGACTGCATGGTTATTGCCTGAGTGAATGGATGAGTGTATGGGTACTGTTTGGGTAATTGGATTAGTGCATGGGTAGTGCCTAGTTGATTGTATGAGGTCATGGATAGTGCCTCCGTGACTGGATGAGTGCATGATTAGCGCCCAGGGTGATTGGATGAGTGCATAGGTAGCGCCTCAATGAAAGGATAAGTTCACGGGTAGTACCTGGTAGATTGGATGAGTGCATGGGTAGTGCTTGGGTAAATGGATATGTGCAAAGGTAGTGCCTGGGTGATTAGGTGTGTGCATTGTTAGTGTCTAGGTGAATGAATGAGTGTATCGGTAGTGTGCGAGTTACTGGAATTCAAGGGTAGTGCCAGGGTCATTGGCTGAGTGCATGGATAGTGCCTGAGTGAATGAATGAGTGCAAGGGTAGTTCCTCAGTTATTGGATATGTGCATGTGTAGTGCCTGGGTGAATGGATGAGTACATTGATAGTGCCCGAGTAAATAGATGAGGGGTAGTGCCAGAGTGATTTATGAGTGCAAGGGTAGTGCCTGGGTAATTACATGAGTGCATGGATAGTGCATGGATGATTGGATGAGTGTATGGGTACTGCCTTCGTGATTGGATGAATGCATATGTACTGCCTGAGTTAATGGGTGAGTACAAGGATAGTCCCTGAGTGAATGGATGCATGTACAGATACTACCTGAGTGAATGAATGAGTGCATGAGTACTGTGTGGGTGATTGGATGAGTGCATGTGTAGTGCCTGGGTGAATGGATGAGTACATTGATAGTGCCCGAGTAAATAGATGAGGGGTAGTGCCAGAGTGATTTATGAGTGAAAGGGTAGTGCCTGGGTAATTACATGAGTGCATGGATAGTGCATGGATGATTGGATGAGTGTATGGGTACTGCCTTCGTGATTGGATGAGTGCATATGTACTGCCTGAGTTAATGGGTGAGTACAAGGATAGTCCCTGAGTGAATGGATGCATGTACAGATACTACCTGAGTGAATGAATGAGTGCATGAGTACTGCCTGGGTGATTGGATGGGTGCATGGGTAGTGCCTGAGTGAATGGATGAGTGCAAGGGTAGTGCCTAGCTGATTGGATGTGTGTTTGGGTAGTGCCTGGGCAAATGGATAAGTGCAAGTGTGGTGCCTGGGTGATGGCATGACTGCATATGTACTGCTTGAGTGAATGCATAACTCTATGGGTACTGCCTGAGTGATTGGTTGACTGCAAGTGTAGTGCCTAAGTAAATGAATAACTGCAAGTGGAATGCCAGAATAAATGAAAGAGTGCAAGTGTAGTGACTAGGTGATTCCATAACTGCATTAGTAGTGACTAGGCGAAAACATGAATCCACGGGTAGCACCTGGGTGATTGGATGAGTGCCAGAGTAGTGGATGGGAGATTAGATGAATTCAAGTGCAGTACCTGGATGATTGGAAGACTGCTTAGATAGTGGCTGGGTGATTAGACGAGTGCAACTGTTGTGCCTGGGAGATGGGATGAGTACATGAGTAGTAAATGAATCCATCACAAGGATTAGTGATTTGTCACACGTACTATACCTTGTCCTCCAACTACAGTGAAAAAAATGGAAACAGACACAAATTTATTAGAATTTCATTTTGAACACTAGGCAACCAAACAACTTACAATATTTTTTAACCAAAACTTTAATTCAACATAGACAAGTGTTTTAATGTTTTTTCCTCTTTTCAGCTTTCATACTTCTTCCCCTTCAACATTGCTAAACAGTGGAAAAAAATCAATGGATTATAAAAAACCAGCAAATGTGCACATTTAGATCATTACAACTATGATTCTCTTGCCCCCTCAAAGAGCTTTAGAAGGCAGAAAAAAGACCACTGCTTCCTGGTATTCTGAGAAGCATATCTGGCGGAGACACTTTGACCTGAATAAATCATAAAGTCAAGTTAGCCAAATTTAAGGCAGCCATCAAATTACAAAAATCATCATTTTACAATCAGAAGACAGCATCATTTAAGTCCCCAAGTGATTTATTCAAATATATCAATCCATTATTCACACCACCTGCCCCAGCATATAATGAAAGCTCGCAGGACTTTTGTGACGGTATGACTAAATATTTTCACTCTAAAATTCTTTAGGTCTATTATTCTCTGGACAGTCTTAACACTGAACTCTCTATTTCTGCCCAAAAGATTCATTCCTCACTCAGTAGTTCTCTCCATACTAATATGAGGGATGCCGGTCTGCCTGCCTTACTCCCTCTATCACATGAACAGACTGACCAGCTTCTAGGGGGGATTAAATCAGGCTCCCCACTTGAACTTTGCTCCTGGAAGCTGATGAAGTTGGGAAGGCATATTATTATTCCCCATCTAACATCAATTCTCAATCTGGTCATTTCCTCTGGATGCCATTCTCTTAGCTGAAAAATAGAGGTTGTCAAGCCTCTGCTTAAGAAAACCACCCTTGATCCATCTGAATTCAAAAACTATCAGCCTTACAACCTGTTCCCAATAAGATCTTGGAGAAAGATTTAATTGCCCAGCTGAGTACTTTCTTGGAACAACGGCATCTGCTTGAGTCCTCCCAATATGGAGTCAGGAGTTTACATGGGTCTGAGACTACATTAATATCTGCAGTAAACAACATCCTCATCCTGCTGGGCAGACTGCTTGGCTGATTCTGTTGGACCTATCCACACTTTTGATACTATCTCTCTGACAAAGCTGATTGACCTCCTTCAGAAAAATGGGAGGACAGACTCTGCTTGAAGGTCTTATCCTCATTCCTGACAGATAGGTCACAGAAAGTAAAGATGGACTAATTTTACTCTGGCCATACACCCACCTTCTGTGGAGTTTATTATTTATTTATAGGATTTAGAAAGTGCACGGCTACCCTAAGGCTTCCCAGCGCTAGGAGGTCGTGTAGCTGATAGGGGCCGGGTGGGCCCTAAAGGTATTGCTTAAACAGCCAGGTTTTTATCTCTTTGCGTAACTGTAATTCGTTATTCATCAACCTATATTCTAGTTGTAAGGAATTCCAGAGTTTAGGAGCAAGATGGGAGAAGAATCTTCCTCCCCATGTCCCCTCCTAACCTTCGTTGATTTTAGAAGTTCCTCCTTGCTTGAACACAACGGCCTGTTTGGAATATAAGGGGATAATAGACTCTTGATTTTTTGGGGACCTCTATTATGGCAAGCTCTGTGGGTGATAACCAGTATTTTGAATTTTATTCTGGCCTCTACTGGGAGCCAATGAAGCCCTATTATTTGCTTCTTCACTGACTCCCGTGCCGGAACATTGCACAACAGCCTTGCAGCTGCATTCTGGACCACCTGCCATATGTGAGTTACAAATTTAGATGCCCTGCAGGAACAATGAGTTTCCATAATCTAACCACAAGGTGACTAAAGAATGGACCACTGTCTTCCTAAGCTGTGTAGGAATTCTGTCTACAATTTTCCGAGGTCCAAAACAGGCTGCTGCAACTTTCTTAGCCTGTATCACCATGGAGAGATCCGTTTCTAACCAGAAGCCTAGATTTTGTATTATTTCTTTGGGGATTGGTGGATTGCGTAGGCAAACAGGCCACCCTATTGTGGGCCTGGGTATTGCTTTAGTCCCTAGAAACAGTAGCTCAGTTTTGTCCCCATTTAATTTAGACAATTTGTTGTCATCCACTCCTTGACTTTTTCCAACCAAGGAGATAATCTCTCAGCGTCCTTGCTTTTTCTTGGGTCCTAGGAGATCACCAACTGAGTGTCATCGGCATAGGACGTCAAACTCCAGGACAATCTAAGCCAATAGTTCCATGTACACATTAAAAAGCATGGGGTTCAATGAAGAACCCTGTGGTACCCCACATCTCAGTGACACAGTCTTGGAAAGAGTAGTGTTCTCCTGTAATTGAAATGTTCTATCTTCCATGATCGATGACAACCATTTAAGCATTGTGCCCTGTATCCCAATGTCTGAGAGCCTTCTCCACAATATATGATGGTCTACTATATCGAAGGTGGTGCTTAGATCAAAAGGAGCAAGGTGGCTGATTTTCCCTGGTCTAACGATCTTCTGAGTTCCTCCACCACCACCAACAGAGCGGACTCTGTATGTGTTGGGCCCTAAAGCCCATCTGAGTGTGGTGGAGGCACTGGTTAGTTTCTAGGGATTATGACAGTGTTCGGTTGACATGTTTTTGTAGTAACTTGCCTACAACCGGCAACAAGGAGATGGGGCGTTAGTTACATAGTTGCAATGTATCTGCCTTTGCTTTTTTCAACAGGGGCTTTATACCAGTGTGTTTCCAAGCGCCTGGAACTATACCCGTTTCTAGGGACTGATTCATGACCCTCTTTGAAGTCGGTAGAATGACTGGTGTTACTGTTTTGAGTATTTGCGGGGACTGGGTCCACTCCAGAGGCGAACCAGACTTCACCTAAGCCATTAAGGCTTCTACACTCTTCTGTTCCAAAGGTGGGAGATCGGTAACAGTTTGTTGTGGGGGAACTACTTCCTGTTCCTCTTCACACCATGCGGTTAACTCTTCATTCGTTTTAAAGGAGCTTTAGATTTCCGTTACTTTTGAGAGAAAGTAGGGGGCTAAGTCATTGCACCTCTCCTCTGAAGTTTCTGTTGAACAGGTGTCAATGGCTGGATTAGTCAGAGCCTTGATTGCCGTAAACAGTTCCCTTGAGGAATTCTATGCTCCACTGATTTTTTTCCTAAAAGAACTTTGCTTGAGTAGTTTTGATACTAGTATGGTAGTTTCTGATGGCTACTTATACTCAGTTTTGAGTTGTGGATCATCATTTTTTCTCCAATCTCTTCAAATTTATTTTACAGATTTTCTTTAGCGCCAGCAGCTGGAAATTAAACCATCCATCTTCTCTGGGTATGGATTTAGGTTTAGAGGAGACCTTAGGGGCTACTATATCCAAAGATTGAGTAATCCAGGATTCCCACCTGGAATATACGTCTCTACTGATCCCAGATTCTCAGTGTTAGAGATCGATGTTCAGTTAAAATGTCCCTCCAGTCCCCTCAGTTAATCTTGGACCAGCATATTTTCCTTATCGAAACCATGGTGGTGTCCTCCCTCAGGGAGGGTGTGGCTCAGGGAGTTCTACAGGGCTCCTCCCTGAGTCACACCCTATTTAGTATATATGTATCTTTATTGGCTAAGATGATTAGATCCTTTGGGGTGGAGGCATTATCCTGTGCTGATGATACACAAATAATTGTGTCTATAATAAAGGATATAGAGGCCTCCGCTGCCAATTTCAACATGTGCATGCAGGCTGTGGCATCTTGGATGGTAAATAAGTACCTTTGACTTAATGGGGGCAAAATTGAGGTTATGGTCTTTGGTAGCCAACAATCTATGTGGACCCATTCATGGTGACCAGGAATGCTTGGACTATGTCATTGTCCTGCTGCTTCGGCAAAAAATCTTGGTGTCATAGTTGACAACAAACTGTCTTTTGATCTCCAGAGTTATAAGGACACAGGAAGATTTTTCAGTTTCTCTCTGTCCTGGCACAAACAAGCAGCCATAGCCCTGAATCTGTCATGGATGGATTACTGTAATAAACTCTACCTAGAAATCAAGAATGCATCTATTAATAAGCTGCAACTTGTCCAGAATGCTGCAGCAAGACTTGTCTTGGATTTTTCTAAATGTCACTTGATTTCAATTGCCATTCAGAAATTGCATTGGCTCCCAGCAGAGAAACAAATATTGTTCAAGGTCCTATGTAATGTTCATAGGGCGCTTCATAACTCAGGTCGAGAGGGAATCAAACACCTCTTATTATGTCCCTACTAGACAGCTGTGTTCTGCCGATAAAAATCAGCTGGTTATTCGCAGGTTCAAGAGGGCAAGGTAGGGAGGAAGAGCCTTTGCTGTGGCAGCCTCTAAGCTTTGGAACATTCTTCCTTTATCGATCTCCTGCCTTGTGTCACACCTTTCCTTTCGTAAGTCGTTCAAGACCTGGCTTTTTGCCCTTTAACTGTTTCCTTAGAAGGTTGATGCTCCCATCCGCCTAACAGTGGAACCGCTTTAGCGCCTTGATGCTTTTGGGCAATTGTTCATGCTTTAGAAGTTGGTCATTCATTCATTCATTCATACTGTTCACTGCACTCACTACTAAGCATGGGCGGATCTAGCGGATCTCGCGTACGCGAAATTGCGGATTTACGGATTCGCAATCCGCGAAGATCCGCGAACTCTAGCGGATTTGCGGATTTTTCCGTTTTTTGTGTTGGCGCGTGTTCGCGACGATTTTGGGACAAGTTCGCAATTGCGAACTTACTTTTCGGCTTGCAACGGCCGCGACTATGTTGTTTCTACGTCTGGTTTATCATCACAGGTTCACAGCACCCTCTGTTTCACCACTGCCACCCTCTGGGACACCCATGCCACCCTCTAGTACATCCTCACTGGCACCTATTAGGTTTATTTATCACTGTAGATTATGGTGGTTGAAAAAAGCAAGCACACCTGCCCTTCTTCAACTGCCATCAATTAATTTGTGTTTCATTAATGTGTCAGTAATTTTGAAAGTTCCAGTCTGGCTGGCACCTGCTTCCTTCCTTATCTGTAATTTGCTTTTTGTTGCAGTGACATTTTTTTTTTACAGGACCTTTATGGTGCTATTCTATGAGCCTGCTGTTTGGGTCATAGCAGGGTCATAGAATAGTTGCAAACTCTGGAGGGGCCCATCAGGAAGCACTACCTTGAATGTTACTAATGTTAAGTTTGAACTTTTGCACCTGCTCATTGCTTTAATTTTAGCTAAAATCGTTTTTTTTGCAATTTCGCGCGTTTTTTGGGGCGCGAATCCGTGCGAGATCGATTTCGGAAGCCGCGAATACGTGCGAATACAAAATTGTTTTTGTTGCGACGTGTATGTTCGCGTGATCTTGCGCGTGTTCGCGAGGCGCTTCTAGCTATTCGTTTGCCAAGTTACCCTATCAGTCGTACACGGGCGCGGCCATCTTGTTGGCGTGACGTAATTCCGTTTCCGCCCGCTATGTGTAATCTCGCAAAGTGTGCTGCTCGCTAGTACAATTTCGCGCGTACTCGCAAGGAAAATCTCGCGCGAACTTACCCACGCGGTCGTGAACGGGCGCGGCCATCTTGTTTCTCATTCATTGCTATGGTTCTGGGCATGCTTTCTGTATCCTCTCTCAATCTCTGCCATCCTTTGCTTGTTTGAAGTTTTTTTGATCTAATTTTACTTATTATCTAACCCTCTATTTTTCTAGCTCTATATTTTTGTGTTTTCTGCAGCTTTTATTTACTTTTAAACTACTTTTTTAAACTCTTTTCTTTTCTTCTTCACTATTCTATTTCTTCTTTATCATTTAAGTTTATTTCTGCCCAGACCATGGTAAAGGGAGCCGGGAAGCACCCTGAGAAGGGGAAGGGTCCCGCACCCCGTGCCCGGCTCCCGTGCGGGCATTTAAGGGGGGAGCAAGTGGTCCCGAGGGAGATCTTCAGCGCGGAGGAAGTGGCGGCACTGATCTTCCACGTCCAGCGCCGCCTCCCCAAGACGATCCTGGGAGGCGGCAAGATCGCAACCGGCTATGGCATCCGGGAGCGCCGCCAGCGGTGGGAGAAGGTGTGCCGGGCCATGTACAAGATCTCTGGGGTCCGGCGCACATATAACCAGGCCACCCACCGCTGGACCGATGTCATGGACCGGGAGCGGGACTTGCTGGACGCGCTCGGCGTAGAGGTCCCCGGGCTTGGTGAGTAGTAGTAGTAGTACATTTACTACTCTGTTTTATCCTGCTCTGTTATTTGCAAATCTTTGTTCTTTACCAAGAGCAATAATGCTGCCGATTACATTGAGGTAAATTATATTTCAAAATCTTCTATGCATTTCATTTTCAGGTGCACTGCTCTCCTTCTCAGTAGCCTTGCTTGCTACTATGCTTCTTTGTTTTGTATGTTGTGTTCAGAAGCATTTCATTGGCCTGAGAAATTATGTATGAGTGTACTGTAAAGAAAAGAACTGCGTAATGCTAGACAGTAAGGGTCATATTTTCAATTACCGGCGCATCCCTGCAAAGTAGCAGGGATGCGGCAGTAATTGTGTGCCATGCCACCACCACCCATTGGCCCAAAACGTCACAGAAGCCTTACGCATCTGTGCCGTAAAGGCAGCGCATTGCTGGAGTTGCGTGCCAACGATGGCGCAGCTCCAGCAATGCTCTGGGGTACCCTATCTCCCCATGCTGCATCAAGCCGTACGTCGGCTTCAAGCGCGCAGGGTTTGAGTCATGCATCATTGTCCTAAAAATGACTGATTGACATCTTGTAGATTTCCCTCAGCCACTTTTAGGATTCGTTCCTGCGCAGGTACGCCCTCCCTTGCGCCGGAACGCCCCCTGATGGCGCAGGGCTTTACAACGTGATGCATCGCCCATATGCCCATATGTGTTTTTTTTTTTAATATATACGCCGCACCAACACCATGGCGAGTCTTTTGTTCTGCCGCTGCGTCAGAAAAGGCACGCAACAATGGAGGAAAATCAGCCGCAACTTCCGCAAGGGACTTATAAATCAGCCCCAACAGACTGAAGTCCAGTCCTTCCTTTAGACAGTCACATGGCTATCAGAAGAAATAGTGGCGGTGGTGGCGGGTGGATTGATAGTTTGAGTATTCACTGATCTGCAAGCAGGATGGACTTTGTCTGTCACGTGTTGCGCACTGCTGCCTGCAGTGCCAGGCCTAGGCAAACCTCTTTAGTAGTCTGTTTATTGAGTTACATAGGAACTTTCTAAGTCAACGTTTCGCAAATCAGGCAATACGAATAACGTAGTATACCACATGAGATAGATCCCGTGGAATAGTTGTCTATCTATTTGCTATTTTTCCAAAATATGTTGTTATTGTTCTTTTGAAATGTTTGATTTGGTTGAAAAATCTCATCCATGTTTTCTGGTTTTTCTTTCTTTCATGTTGTACATCAGCTCCCCCCAAGGGCAAGAGGACACAGGAGGAGGGTGCTGAGGATGCAGGCCAGGATCGGGCAGGCGAGGGCTCCTTTGCTGGCCCCAGTAAGTTTACATTTTAATAAACAGTACATATTTTTTCCTAGCGTTCCTCATTCGATTTTTTCTAAATCGTCTTTGATCTTCTTGTAGACTGGATATAAATTCTTATCCTGCCTCGAATATGACTCCCTGTGGTATTACTAGACTATTCTTATTAGTCTGTCTGTGTAGCTAACTAAGATTGGACATTTGGCAATTCCATTGGACTCCCATTATATTCAGCAATACCTCTATGCACTGTCTCCTTACTGACTAGATAGTGTGGCAGAGTCATTCAGCTCCCGAAGTCACCGATTATAGATCCCCAATGATCTCTAGATTATCGTACGCAGGACAAGAGAGTAGTACTACGGAGTCACAGCACAGTCAAGAAGTGTCAGAGGCACTCATGCTTGCAAAAATTCCAAAACCTTTAGCTCATCCACTCTAGTCTAGAGGAACAAAAACCACAGAGTCTATTTAAGTGTAAAAGCTTTATTAAAAGTAAACACATTTATTAAAATCTACTTTGTCATAAAACTATTTAACTGTAAACGGAAAAGTGGTTAGTGCTGACGATTAATTGGACACATTTCTTGTGGTCGAGCCGAACTCTCACCTAGTTTGAACTTGATCCTGGTCGTGTTCTTAGGACTCAGGAGTCAAGCTTCTGTCTGTTAGGAGAAAAAGTGGTGCGTGTTAAAAATCAAAAGCAAGCATTCATCAGTTGTGCATAAAAGTGCAGCAAGACAACAGCCTTCCCTGGAAAATGGGACATTTTTACTATGGAGTAGACAGTCACAAATTATTACATTGTATTCTGTTTTTTTAACATTTCTCCTAGACCAAATATTATATAGTAGTGAGTGGTGTATTCTAACATTCTTAAATGTACTTTGTAGGTGTAACATCTGGTGACGGGGCCAGCGCGGAGGTGGCTGTGTTGGACTTGGACTCGGAGGCCTCTGGGGAGGAGGCGGCGTTAGAAGAGCTGGTGGCCGTTCCTGTGGGGGATCAAACGGTGGTGGCGGAAACAGGTAAGCTATATATTCCTTACTTATTGAGATTGAAGACTGCATAGTGTGCTTTCTGCACGGGTGTATTACAATTACAAATCAACCAGGTAGTAGCCTCCTCGAAATGTACTTCGACTTAGCTGTGAAGTTTTTGGTGAGAAGAATCCCAATAAGTTCTTAGACGAACGTGATGGATGGGATGAACGAAAAGCGAAAGAAGGGTGTAAGTAAGTGGGACGCGAACTTGTATGATGGCTGGCAAAGAAGAACGATATGTGTTTGCTTGGACCCAGAGGTGGCTGGGAAGGAAAGAATATGGTATGGTGCATGGCTGGGTCAATGATGAAGCAAGGATGGGTGGAAGGACAGCAGCCTGGGTGGGTGAAACAGAAACTGTATGTGTGCGTATACTTTGACTGAATGGATGCCTGGAGCATGGTATTCTCTGACTCTTACATAGCACATGTGTATCTAGAGAGAGTAGATGGTCGCCAGGTGAAGTAAGTGTTACCTTGAAGAGCATGTACCACCGCACCCGCACGTCCGTCCCAGTGCAGGGAAGGCAAGGAAAAGAAATTGTAAATGTGTCCAATACTACCATGAATAGTAGCAGTACTTTGTATTGCGTTTGCATTCACAGTATATATCTGGTTATTACGGTGGACACTCCGTACCTCTCTTAATAACTTTAGTTTACTTGTAGTACGTCATTCATGTGTGGGTGTATCACTGTTCACTCAATATTAAGCAAAGCACCTAAAGTCATCTCATCTGTCATTAAATACGTCCCATGTGAAGTGATAGATAATCAAATTAGTTAGCTTCTTCAGTTTCCTTTTCTAGTACTCATTTGCACTGTAGGGTGAAAGGTAAATTAATTAAGCAGTAGCCCTTGTAACAGAGTATTCTCAGTGCCACCCGTAATAGAAAAGTAATAGCTTCACCACCTGCATGTACTGGACCGGTACAGTAACGCAAGTCTGTCTCCATCATCATGGTGTGCAACTTTTTTTCTCGGGTGCAACTTCACTGTGCTGTGTCCATGTCATTCTGCCGGCTTGCATAAGATAACGTACCCATTTCCCTAAACAAGAGAGAAGAAGAAGAATAAGACTGGTGTACTGTCATAGTCGACTGTAATGGAAGTCCATAGTGGTCGTAGAATTAGTTCATTAAACTACCACTACTGTTAGAGCAAGGATGCAGAAGTGGGAGGTTACATAGATACTGTCCTCAATAGTTATGTACTGTGCTTTCAATTTGCTACTTGTACTCTGTGACCCAACTTTCGGCTCAATCACTTTGTGTTATTAATAAGGAGCATTGGTTACAGACTATGTCTTTCTTTCTTCATATAGTTGCTCCTTCCAAATCAACAACAAGGAGGGAGCAGGCTAGATTGGCCCGGCAACGGAGGCTGGAGGCCACAGTCGCCGAGTATCGGCGGCTGGTGGCCCTGGAGGAGGAGGAGGACACGCAGTCGAGCGGGGCAACATCTTCGACTGTGACCACTGCATCCTCCTCCGTGACTAAGCCAGCGGGACCGAGCCGGGCTAAGAAAGCCGACCGCCACCGCCAAGCAACCGAAATACCAGCTGCCCCCCACAGGAGCTGCAAGGAACGCCAACGCCGCCTACGAGTCCGCATGTCCAACCTGGAGCAGGAGGTCCTGAGGTATAAGACCTTGGTTAAGGGCCTCCGCTCCGAGCTTGCCACCCTCCGCAAGGAGTATGATGCCCATGCCGCATCATGCACCAGCACCAGCACCCTCCAGTAGTGGAGTGTCCCTTGCCCTTTTTTTATAGACTTTTGGGGGGTGGGATTTGGGAGTTGGGATCGTTTTGGGACGTTTCAGAGACAATCGTTGGGGTTAGGGTGGGTGAGGGAGATTATTTTGTTAGGGATAAATAAATATATTTTTCAACTTTATCTGACCATACCTGTTTTTTACTGCTTTTCAGTCTGGTGGGTGGGGGGCGGGGGTGTAACAGTAACTTTGTTTTCCTGAACAGTCGTAGGACTTTAGTAGTACAACCGTCAATCTCTTGTCTACTCCGAAATAATACTCCATTATACTACCTCCCACCAAACGCTTATCTTACCTGTAATTTGTGTTAGAAATTAGGGCTAGGCCCAGGGCTGGCTCCAGGTGAAATGGGGATTAACGTTGTCATTCCTGGGCGGGTGACATTTCCTCATTGCGGTGGTACTAGTGGTGTGACACAGTGGCAGTTGCATGCCTATGGAAAAAAAGAAAACGAAACCTTGTTTGTACTCCTTACTGTAGCATTACAACGGTTACGGTACGATCGAGAAAATAGCAGGTGACAGACAGTACACTAGAACAGTGCCATAATGTAGCCTAACAAATGGTAAAGTATTGCAAGTATAACTAGTACTTGCGTTGAATTTATTTGACATTGGCTACTACTACTAGAAGATATAGTACTGAAGCTGAGTAAGTCTAGAAGATATCCTCGTATTCCTTCACCAGCCTGTTGCTGCTATCACCTTATCCTCCCCAGCAAGTGTGTGGAATTATTGATGTCATTTTAGTCAGACATCAAGCAAAACAACACAGCCCGGGGGAAGAGGGTTAGGGTTTGTAAAATGGATGGGAATGGGGGTTTCTTTTTGGGTAGGTTTTGTTGAGACAAGAAAAAAAAAGCAGAGCATGGACAAACAATAATTGAAGATACAGAGTTTACAGACAATCTTTGGTTACAAACTAAAGGTAAGCACATGCAGTCACACTCATAGAATAAAAGACAACAATGGATACTGTATCTGTATTGCGTATGTTGTTGGAGTTGTCCTGTTGAAATTGGTAAGTAAGTTGCATGCAGCAAACAATTCCTCTTATTGGCGGCACTCCTCCATTCCAGCTGACGCTTCGTCCATCAATGTGGTGGTGACCACTGACAGAAGAGACACCCTGTCCACTGCCTGCCTGGCGGATGTTGACTGAAACCCGGCCTGTAATTATTGAACGGAAAACAGGAAGTGCTATTACAATACCACTGATAAATAAATAAAAGGTATGTACGCTGTGTGGTTCAAAAAGTGACACTTTGATTTCCCTAATAGACAGTACAATATTTTTGAAATTGCGTGCTCTGTCTGAGTCACCTTTTTAAGGATCAATAAGTATGGCCAAAATATTATAGCGGATCTTTCCCCTCAAGGTGGGTGTACTACTGTGTTTTAGAACAAAATTTGACCTTCCCAGCAATGCTCCCACCAAGACCCTTACTAAAGCCAGTCGCAAAAATGTAGAAGAACCCAATCATATCTCCAAAAACGATGCCTAGCAGAAAAATGGTTACAAAACGTACTTTGAAAGTAACAGTAGACCCAAATACAGACCGTGGATTGTATTCAAACCACTTGCCTGCAAGCAAAAGTATCCATAGCCAGCATCGCTCCAACAGTGCTCTACAACAACAGAACCGCGTTGCAATAGAACCCCCCTAAACACATGCAATCCTGCTGCTAGGGCTAACCCTAACGAACCCTAACTTACAAAAAGTGCCAAAACTGGTGTTTCCTTATGGATTTTGTCCAACAAACTTCTAGCCGGTATTAGACCTTCCCAGTAATGCCCCAGCCAAGACCCGCCAACCCACCCGCAAAAAAACACGCGACACAACACCAAACAGCGAAAAAGCTAAATCTCATACTTACAATATCTCTCGGCCTTCGGTCCAAAGTAACGCGCTGTGCAGCTAGGTCATCATCAATCATCATAACTCCTGTTTTCCACCACGGATTTCCTGAAAAGCAAATGCAATCAAGATTAGACTGTCGCAGCAGTGCTTCGACAGAGACCCCGGCCGCAACCCACCCACGAACAGCAGGAAGCCCCCCAAAACGCTACATTGAGCAAGATGTCTGAAGAAATGGCAAAAAAAAGGCTTTTCCTTAAGGATTTTGTCCAAAACACTTGTATCCGGTATTAGACCTTCCCAGGAATGCCCCAGGCAAGACCCGCCAACCCACCCGCAAAAAAACACCCGACACAACACCCCCAAACAGCGGAAAAGCTAAATCTCATACTTACAATGTCTCTCGGCCTTCGGTCCAAACGCGGCGCTGTGCAGCTAGGTCGTCATCATCATCAATCATCATAACTCCTGTTTTCCACCACGGATTTCCTGAAAAGCAAATGCAATCAAGATTAGACTGTCGCAGCAGTGCTTCGACAGACACCAAAAATTACACACAAACCCCCGGAACCCCGCCAAAGAGCACCTCAAAGGCAAGCAAGTCAGCAAAAACGGCAAGAAATTTCCACCTCATATTTGGTCCAAAACACTTTTGTCCATTATTAGAGCTTCACAGCAATGGGCCCAAAACCGTCAACTCACCCGCAAAGAAGTACAACACCCCCACAAGTGCTGAGTCTTTCTTCATTGTGCGTAATCTAGCACTCTGCTTGGAGGGAAATCGCAGTCTGGAGGAGGAGGATAGAGGAGCATGTTCTTCAGAACTTGTGAACCTGAGGAATGTAGACTGCGGCACCTTCAAATCAATAAGCAAACAAGTGAAGACAGTTCTGATGATGGTCTTGTTTTTGGGATTAGGTGATTAAAGTTTGAATTAAATTAACTGTGCAAAACAAAGAAAGAGAGACACAAAGCACACAGGAATAAAAGTGAATAAGGACGAAAAAGAAAGTTCTTGATTGATTGTCTCATTTTCAGGGCTCGGTGTCAGGGAATAAGAACAAGATTTCGTCATCATACTCTGCGAATTCAGGCTGGATGAGGTCAGTGGCACCGAACAGAGAAAAAATCCCCTCATCTACGTTGCTGTCCTCCTCGTCTTCATGCGGCGTGCTTTCTCGTACTTTGTAATCTGGTGGTATGAGGTGCTGATTCATCTTGATCATTGTCAGCCGCTCCACATTTTTGGTCGAGAGGCGGCTCCGTTTGGGAGTTACAATGCCACCAGCAGCACTGAAAACACGTTCAGAAGACACACTTGCGAGTGGGCAAGACAAATAGTTTATAGCCAGGTTGTAGAGCTGTGGCCACAATTGTTTTTTGCCATGCCAATACTGCAATGGCTCCTCATTAAGAAAGACCACTGTTGAGTCATTCAGATAGTCCTGCACCATCGACTCAAGGTCATCAACTGTTCCTCCACTTTGCTTACTTTTTGCTGTGCCTGTGACATTTTTTCGAGAACCATACCCCATCAAACTTAGCCAATCCTCCTCCCCAGCCACTGTTAGTGTTGTCATTGTGTGTGGTGCAGATGATCCAGTTGCCGGTGTCTTTAACGGCTGAGAGGTCACTTGTGCCCCAGCCACAGGTGCAGAAGTGGATTCTTGTGACTGCGGATGGCCTGCTGATGCTGATGCTGATGTACTGGCTTCTCCTTCAATAACCTGCCGTTCTTTTTCAAACCTCTTGGCTGACCAGGCTAACCAATGTTTGTACTTTTGAACATCTGCATCAGCGAAAGGAAAGAATGCGTTGTCTGCCAGCGCCTTTTTGTAGCGTGGATCCAGAATAGTAGCACAAATGTAATGCTGATCTGAGTTGATGTTTTTAAGACGTTCATCACCACGTAGGCGATGTAATAATTTCTCAGACAAAATGAAATGGGTTTTTTTTTTTCATCTTTTTGAAACTCAGAAGAAACCGCCATCAGTTGGTGCTCCAGTATGCACAACAATGGGATAGCTTTTCCCAAATTACAGTCCTCCTGGCTGACTGCACGCGTGAAGAACTCAAAAGGACGAAGCATGTCTGTCAGGCTTTTAACTATGGCCCATTGCGCCTTACTCATCCGCAGGTCCTCCTTCTGAGATGTAGCCTCTGTCAAGAAATAGTGATCGAGTACCGTATACTGCTCATACAGACGCTCAAGCATGTAGAAGGTTGAGTTCCAACGTGTTGCCACCTCCTGGATGAGTGCTTTCACTGGCATTCCACGTTCAAGTAGCAGTCTCCGCAGATGCTTCCGGGCCTTAAAAGAATGGCTGAAATGGTTGCACATTTTGCGGCAGGTGGCCATTACCTCGAACGCTGGACTCTCTTTATCACTCAAGAATTTTTGAACTACCAGGTTGATACAGTGCGCCAAACACGGCACTCTAACATGGTCACCCTTCAACATGGCCTTAACTACATTGGCGCCATTATCCGTGGAAACATAACCAATCTTGCGTTTTAGGGGGGATAGCATTGTCAAGACCTTTTTGTCAAACTCTTCCAAAAGGTTTTCTGCTGTGTGACTTTTCTCCAAGCCAAACATGGCTAGTGTTGCATGTTTCCGAGCAGCTTTGAAAACTTGGTCCGGGTCAACACCTGCGTTTAGCTTTGCTATAACACCTGAAAAAGAGACCCAGTGGGCAGTGATGCACATGTAATCATCGCCTGGGCCACTGGTCCACATGTCTGTTGTCAGATGTATTGTGTGAACAGCACTCTTCTGCAAAGCTGCCCCAATCGCCTGCAGCACATCTTCATGTAGTGCTGGAACCGCAACTCTGGCAAAATAGAACCGGCTCGGAACCTTCCATTTAGGGCAGAGCGTTGCCACTAATTCAAGAAAACCTACCGCTTCTACAAAAGAAAAAGGTAGAAGGTCCACAGCTAGCATTTTAGCCAGCTTAGTGTTATACAGACGCGTCAGTGGGTGGTTGCGTTCATATGGCACGTCTGAAGTAAGCATTGTTCTAATGTTGCCCTGGACCAAGCATTTACGGGCTGATAATGACTTCGTTGACCCAATTTTGCTCGCTGGTGAACTTTTGTGCGTTGGTGTCTCACTCGCTCCAACACTCTTAGTGTGCCTCACATTGGGTGTGCTGCTGACAGGGGTACTGGGTGTAAGGGAAGTGTTTGACACGTCTTCTTCCTGCTCGTCATCATCAGATGAAACATCAACGTTTCCTTGAATTTGGCCTTTCTTGATCGCATCTAGGTGCGCAAACCATTTGACAGTGTGCTGTCTCCTAAGATGACCTCTCTGGCCTCCGGTACCATAGTTGGTACCTGGCTTACCACGACTAACTGCTTGCTTACAAATGGTACAAATGGCAAACTTTGGATTTTTTGGACAAACAGTAAAGAAGTCCCAAACTGGGGACTTGAAGTGTCTGTGGGACATGGAGGAGGCGGCGATACTGGTGGTGGTGGTCATGAAGCTAATGCCAGATGAAGTGGAGGATGTGGATTGCCCAACTTTTGTACGTTTTGCACTTTCACCGCCACTAATTAAGGTCGAGATTGACGGAGGTCTCTTCTTGCCAGAAAGAAATATGGAAGCGGGACGAGTTGGTGTACTACTTAACTCCAATGATTGTGGTGTTTCCACTGCCTCCTCATCGACAACATCATCATCACGCTCAGCAGCTCTTCGGGCTAGGGTCAAAATGTCTGTTTGCTGCATGCCCGCTGGGGCTGCAGTGACCTTTATGATGACTGGGTCGTCGTTGGCAGAGTCTTCATCAGCAGCAGTATCCGCCACTTCTTGTTGAGACTCATCACACTCCATAACTCTGAGACTTTGGACGAGCTTCCTTTTACGCTTAACTACCTTTGTTTGTTCCCAAGTTTGATCCGTATCATCAGAAGGAGGTGTGCTTGAAGAGGATGTAGACACCACCCTTGATCTCTTCCTTGCTAGGGGTGTGGAAGACAATGAAGGATCATCAGGAGGAGTGGCTTCCTCAAATGATACCTCGCCTTGATTGTCGATTTCCTGATGTGCCCCTACTTTGGGAGGAACAACTATTGTGGGCACTTGTTGTGACCCTCCATGCACCTCTGCTTGCGCATCTCCTTGCGCTGCCTCTCCTTCCACATGTACTTGGGCTTGTACTTGCACATGTGATTGTTGTTGCGGCTGTGGTTGTTCAACACTCGTCAGATGAGCTACAACAACCTGTGTTGATTGAGGGACATTGCTGCTGCTTTCTTGCGATGAGCCAACATCACTGGTCGATGGTGATTGAAGAAGTATACTGGCTGCCTCTGCAGCACTCAAGGGCTTGGACTTAAGTTGGCGTGGTGGTGGTGGTGGCACTGAGCCCAATGGAGCGGGGGTGCTGCTGCCAGCTTGGTCCCCAGCAGATCCCGCTGCAGCTGCTGCAGGCATACTTTTTTTTTTACTCCCAAAAAAAGGGGCGGGCGGCACACCAGTGTCCTTGGTAACTTGCTTCTTCTGCTCCTTACTGGCACCTTTCTTGCTAGAGGAGCTACGGGTTACTTTTTTTGGGGCCATCTTCTTCAGAGCAGGTCAGCAGGCAGCAGTTGCACGAGTTGCAGAGGGTTCTGTGTCCAGAGTGACGTGACGTCGCGTGACGTTATGCTGCACACACCGCTGCAGGACTTCTTCCTGGCACTGGTGGTTCTATTGAGTCTTCTTGTGCACCTAAAAGCAATGGAAGACAGAGGAACATCAGTTCAGTTATACACCCCAAAAAATCGACAAAACACAGAAAAATGAGCACAATCCCATGCCATCCATGATGTTTACATTGAAGACACCCCACAGAAAGACTAGGGACATGCAAGTATGCAACACTCACTACCCCTGGGCATAAGGGATGAAAAGTAGGCAAAATAAGTGCAGGCCTCAGACACTGCCTCTCCTCAAAATGGCCCCCTTACACCCCAAGCATATGTTGCCTGTACCAGCCAGCACTCAAGATGGCCACCACCACCACCCACATGGCCAGTCCACATCAACAGTACACCCCCAAAAAACAGAAAAACAGCCAGAAATCACCACAATCCAATGCCATCCATGATGTTTACATCAAAGAGAGTGAGACCACACCACAGGCACACTCAGTCCATGCACCACCACCACCCCTGGGCAAGCAAAAGGCCACACCAGCAGCCCCCCAAAAACGACAAAAAACAATAAAATAAGCACAATCCCAACCCATCCATGGCCTCAATTATGTTTAAATTCAAGAAGACACCCCACAGAAAGACTAGGCCCATGCAACACTCACCACCCATGGGCAAAGGGCCACACCAGCAGGCCCAGAAAAACGACTAAAAACAATAAAATCTGCACAATCCCAGCCCATCCATGGCCTCAATGGTGTTTAAATTCAAGAAGACACCCCTCAGAAACACTAGGCCCATGCAACACTCACTACCCCTGGGCATAAGGGATGAAAAGTAGGCAAAATAAGTGCAGGCCTCAGACACTGCCTCTCCTCAAAATGGCCCCCTTACACCCCAAGCACATGTTGCCTGTACCAGCCAGCACTCAAGATGGCCACCACCACCACCCACATGGCCAGTCCACATCAACAGTACACCCCCAAAAAACAGAAAAACAGCCAGAAATCACCACAATCCAATGCCATCCATGATGTTTACATCAAAGAGAGTGAGACCACACCACAGGCACACTCAGTCCATGCGCCACCACCACCCCTGGGCAAGCAAAAGGCCACACCAGCAGCCCCCCAAAAACGACAAAAAACAATAAAATTAGCACAATCCCAGCCCATCCATGGCCTCAATTATGTTTAAATTCAAGAAGACACCCCACAGAAAGACTAGGCCCATGCAACACTCACCACCCCTGGGCAAAGGGCCACACCAGCAGGCCCAAAAAAACGACAAAAACCAATAAAATCTGCACAATCCCAGCCCATCCATGGCCTCAATGGTGTTTAAATTCAAGAAGACACCCCACAGAAAGACTAGGCCCATGCAACACTCACCACCCCTGGGCAAAGGGCCACACCAGCAGGCCCAAAAAAACGACAAAAAACAATAAAATCTGCACAATCCCAGCCCATCCATGGCCTCAATGGTGTTTAAATTCAAGAAGACACCCCTCAGAAACACTAGGCCCATGCAACACTCACTACCCCTGGGCATAAGGGATGAAAAGTAGGCAAAATAAGTGCAGGCCTCAGACACTGCCTCTCCTCAAAATGGCCCCCTTACACCCCAAGCACATGTTGCCTGTACCAGCCAGCACTCAAGATGGCCACCACCACCACCCACATGGCCAGACCACATCAACAGTACACCCCCAAAAAACAGAAAAACAGCCAGAAATCACCACAATCCAATGCCATCCATGATGTTTACATCAAAGAGAGTGAGACCACACCACAGGCACACTCAGTCCATGCACCACCACCACCCCTGGGCAAGCAAAAGGCCACACCAGCAGCCCCCCAAAAACGACAAAAAACAATAAAATAAGCACAATCCCAGCCCATCCATGGCCTCAATTATGTTTAAATTCAAGAAGACACCCCACAGAAAGACTAGGCCCATGCAACACTCACCACCCCTGGGCAAAGGGCCACACCAGCAGGCCCAAAAAAACGACAAAAAACAATAAAATCTGCACAATCCCAGCCCATCCATGGCCTCAATGGTGTTTAAATTCAACAAAACAGTTGTATCATGCACCCATAACCAACCCTGGTCCTACTGGATACTGTGGCTACCCACAATATAATTTATTTAATTTTCTGAAAAAGTTCCAAAATTGTACTTGCAGCAACTGTAATGCCCCAAACAAACTTACTTGTGAAAGTTGATTTCTAATCCAAAAGTGATCCAAAGACAGTCAAAAAGGCCTCAAATCCAAATATCCAGCAGCACCCACAAAAAGTAATCCTTCCAGCTCCAGATCCAAATGAAAGTGACCAGGAGATGGACAAAGCACTGGGAGGAGCCTGCTGGACAGGAACAGGAAGTTGGAGACTGTGGGGCACTTCCTTCCTCCCCCCCCCCCAAAATGGACTCCTTGCAAAAAAAAAGGCCATGCAAATGTCAACCTGAGGAGTGATTCTGATAAAAATCATAATTTTCTGAAGGTTTATCCTGTTTGCTGGTGATTTTCTTGTGCGAAATTGCAAAATCTCTATTTCGCAAGTGCGAGATTGTTCCTTTCCGCCGCAACTACGTGTTCGCAATTGCGAACTCTCGCGAGGTGTGCTGTGCAAGGTGGCAAGCCGCGAGTACGTATTCGCGGGCGACAAACTCCCGCGGGAACACGCAGCAAGATCTAAAATGGCGCGTCACTCGCAAAGAAAAACAACTCGGCAAACGCTAAAATGACGGAAAGTGAACGCCGTGCACCACGCCGCGCGCCGCAACCAAGCAAAAAATCCGCAGCGAGCGGATTCACGGATTTTCGACAAATTCGCGAGAGTTCGCGGATTGCGAATTTGCCGAAAATCCGAAAAATCCGCGATCGGAGCGGATTTTACGCCCATGCTTACTCACTACAAGTTTCAAGTGTTTTAATACTGGCTAACTGATTGGTTACTACCTCAATGAAAGCATATAGGTTACTACCCTAATGAAAGCAAGTATATGTTAAAACTGTTTCTGATATTTTTATATCTGATACAGAATGTCCAACAATTGTGAAGCAGTCTTCATTTTTGAATGTCCGTTTGCAAACATCATCCCTATTAGGCCAAATGATGTTTAACATATTCTCAGTCCATGTATGAAAAACATAACAGGCAGTACTGTGTAGAAGTTGCTGCAGCAGAAACAAAAGGGGACTTTTTGTTAGTGGTGAAGAGACTTTTCACATGCAACTTAAGACTACTGGTACTAACACAATGTAGTCCTCAAATGTTTTATACATTTCTTTCCTGCAGTTAAAAAGAGTCTTAATTTCTAACAGCTTGCAGTAGGCACTACCCCTAATAGGCTGAATAATGTCTCAGAAACACATCATCCATGTATATGCCAACACAATAACACATCTTCTTATCCTAGAGGCTCCTTAGAACTTTTGGGGCATATTACCAACGTTAAGCGATATTTATTGCTAACGATGCTTAGCAACGAATTTTTTAACGCTAAGCATCGTCAGAAATTATCGCAGATAAACTTTGCTATTATCAAGGTTTATCGCAAATGCGATAAAAAACGGCCGCAATGCATGAATATTGCTGAAAAGTCAGCGATATTCATGCATTACCGAGCTAATGCTCTCAGCCATGTTATCCACCTCCCATTGGATAACATGGCTAAGAACTGCTCAGGGCAGGTGTTAGTTTTTGGAGATATTTGCGCTTAGCGCGAATATCTCCAAAAGTTGGTAATAGGAGATAGCGATGTTAGCGACTGTTTCCAGTCGCTAACATCTTGGCACGCCCACTTTGCATGTCATTAGTGATAAATATCACTGACATGCAAAGTGGGGCCCAAGATGGTCGCTATCTCCTATTAGCTGTCGCTACCTGGTGTTAGCGACAGCTAGGTAATAGGGAGATAATTTTATCTCCGCTTTCTTGGCATTTAAAGCCAAAAAAGCGGAGATAAACCCCCTTGATAATATGCCCCTTTGTTCTAGAAATAGCAGATATGAGTTTGGTAACTTTTGAGGTAGTCTTGATTTAAGTGTGCCTTGTATGTCATTGTACTCTGTCAATCCTGTTTGATAGCTTAATTAATATATTGTGCGGTGTCCAGACGTTACATTTACTCCTTCATGACATTTGATTGCTATAGTTGTGAAAGTTCTTTTTAAGATGGAAATTTGTGCCGCTTTCAAATTTGTAATTTCAGTTCCTAATTTACTACCATCCACTCTGCATCATTGTAGCATGACTATGACATATTTTCCATACCAATGTAGAAACAACATTGACCTAAGTTCTGATCTGCAGTTTGGACAGGTCATATCTTGATGGGCGTTTGTAGTTAAACCTTCAAAGGGCACAGGTTTAAAATCTGGTAATGTCAAGTAGAGGAATTGGTCGAACAGATTTCAGTGCTAGACTTACATTCACAATCTTCAGAATTATTGGTCAATTTATAAGTTAAAGCAAATAATCCATTGATATTTACATTTTCTACATCTAGTAGTCCTAGCATTATCATTAGAAATTATTGAGCAGCATGCTGATGAATCTAAGAGAATACTACTGATCCAATAATCATCGGTGCGTTTTCTTATTCAAGTAGTGGAATGTATGATACTTTTGTCACTTTTTAATTCTTCAAGTAAACTACATAACTGTGAAGACCTTCTTTTATATACCTTTTTTTAATAGAATGTGTATAATGAGTCAAATGTATAGCCCATTTAACAAAACATTTGCATAACAGTTATCAAAGTGATAGCCTTGCCTTTCTCATTGTGCTGCAGTTTTCTTTTCTTTCCTCCTTGTTGATTGTCTTTTTGTTCATCTTTCTGTTAATTCTGATAGACTGCTTTGATATTTTCTGCTTTGGACACAGTACTGCTTTTTGAACCACAGGATACTGGTCTGCATGAGGAGCCTTTTGAGTTCTTAAATGATTATACTCTGTTACACAGCTCACATCAGCATTTACTTTCTTCTAGTCAAAATCAATCAGAAATAAACCAACCAATGTTCTAATTTACGACAGAGCAACAAATGACATTCCGTCTTTGAATACACTACTACCAATATTAACAAGACCTGTATCTACACTTAAATGTTGCGATTTGTGAAAAATGACTGCATACGCCAAAGACACTGAAAACAGCTTTCGCCAACATACACGTCTTTCACAAGTAGGATACCTACAATGCAATCTACCAATCTGTTTAAATTCAGTAATACCATCACATTTTATGGCTAATTATTTCACATCATTTCTGTTTGGATAATTGATCAATTTTGTAACTATACCCATGGCGCTAGTCACTAGCCCTTCTTCAACATTTAAATTACAACGTAAGATGATACAAATGTTTTTACAGATATGTAACTGTTTTTCTAATCCTGCAGTTTTCAACACAGACTTGTCTAAACTATCCAAGTTCCATTGCAGTTTTCTGTTAGTAGCACTGTAACTCCTTGATGTTCCGTTTTATCATTTGCTTTAATTTTGACAATCTCTTCTTTTTCTAGTTGCAATAATAGTTTATTGAATTTACTACATTTCTCAAGAGTTGGAATCAAACAAACAATAGACTTCTCTTCCTTAACAAAACTATTCATTACTTCAGCAGCTAAATGCTTACTTGGAAACAAATATTTGATGAGAAAGGTTTGTAATACTGTATTTCCCTCTTTTGTGAGGACTCCCACTCTTACAACCTTAAGTATATATGCATAATGCATATCTGATGCTTGGCACATATTTTGGATTAACTCTTTGTATTGAAAGTTTTCCTAAATGTTTACTATTCAAATACTTCCTAGTGAATTCCTTGTTTTATTATGAAGTAGTTTCTTGAATACAGGTTGTCGTTTTACGGGAATAAGCAGGTCTCCAAAGACTATTAAGGGTTTTCTCCAAAAAAGTACATCGTAGGCAGTTTTTAATATTTTCAGCATTCTTAAATGTATAAAAGCTATCATTAAGTTAGAGACCATGCTGGCTTCATCGATGATTCATAGCTTTAATTTCTTTAATACTCTTGCCACTTCATGACAAACATCACCAGATAATTTGTTGTGTTGTAATTTGCTGTCATGTTAAATAGGCAGCATAAATAATCAATGTACGGTAACTCCTTTAACATTATGATCAGCTAAGCCTGTTGGTGCAGTGACTGCACATGACAAATTGGAATCTTTTGTCTTCTGTAGTTAACTTGTCAGTACTTTAATCAAGAAGCTTTTTCAGTTCCACCTTGACTACTTATGTACAATAGAACTGGTTTGGATGTACAACATGTACACTTTTTTCCCATGGAGAAATCCATGTTATACTTGACCATTTACCTCTTTAAAAATGTATTTCTGATCTGCATTCAATTGCTGTATTAGTAGTTCTACATCCCCAGTTTCCCATCTTACTTGCTGCATTGCATTCTCCACTTAATTAATAGCTATTGCTGCTTCATTTTCAATGATCGGCTGTCCAAGAGGATCTTGACTTCCAGGTGCTGAACTTTGACTGCTCTGAGAACTCTCTCTTGCTATCTCAGCAGAAATTGTTTCTTCTTGTTCAATCTCTTCTCCTAACATTTGAAGATACACTGGAAACACACAGCACTCACTTCTGTCTTTCACAGCGTTGAATGAGTCTTCATAACAGTCAAGTTCTACAAGTAGCTCACTTTCAGTTTGCCATGGCTTAAATAACTGTAACAAGGCTAAATAGAAAACTCTCTTCTGTCTGGAGTTTGGCAACTCAGCTTTCGATAATTGATTACATTTCCTTTGTTATTTCTCACCAAACATCTTTCACATCCTGCCACAGCAAATTTACCTTCATCTAGGTTTTCACTGATATTACTTCTGAAAGTATAATGTTGAAGAATTTCATAGAGACACGTCCTTTCCAGATGAGGACTTCGTCTTGGATAGTACGTATCCAGCATGTTACTCCTCAGAATATCTGCACTGTGTGACTCAAATTCTGCAATATGTTGCATTTCAGGAAAATACTTCATTCAGTACTCTGTTATGAGTATTAGCAAGCCCTAAACTCACTCACAAAACTCCTCTAGATTTAGAAAACAAACTAGCTGAACTTAACTGGTCCACACATTCATAGGAGCCTATCTCTCTGTGAGAAAGCATGTTCAAACTAAAACTGTACAATTTCTTCATAAGACACTTTTCTGCTAAAATCTTCTCCCACTTCTCCATCATCTCAGTTTTCACTGACTTTGTTATATAAGATGTAACAGCAATTGAGTTGTCTGCAACAAACTGTACGTGTATGTTTCCATTCCACACCTTCAGAATCACAGGGTTGTAGTCATTAATGTACCCGAAGGCCTCTTTTCTTCTTAGGTTGCATGTATTTTTTGGTGATTTCCGACTGTAGACAAAAAAGCTATTGACTCGTCCTTTTGGGATGACAGACATGGAAATCTGAAACCCCATATTGTGTCAAATTTCCCTTTTGGTCTGTATTTTCGCTGACAGTATTTTCTGCATCTATGATTTTAGAATTGAAGACTTGTTCTCTTAATATGTTGTCACTACTCTCGTTTGGGATGGAGTTACATACCTTTCAGTAAAAGACAACAAAGACTTGTCACCATCTGTCACAAACTTTGGGGCATTGTTTACCCACAACAGCATGTACCTATGAGGAGCACCTCTAGCTTGGTACTCTATTTACCAAAATAAATCAGTCACTTCACCAAGAGGAGGTTTTGTTTTGTTCTATATGAAAGACATCATTGCTTGAAATCTTTGAATAAAATATCTGCAGACATTTGAAGGGTCTAGTGAGCACAGTTCTCCTGCTGTCTTTAGATGAATGACTTTCATATTTGATTTTGTCTCCTGCAAGAATTCTAGCAGGTCATCCCATGCATATTCAGTACAACTTAATGTCAAGAACAAAGCAGGTGCTCCAAGGTTCCTCAACATGCACCTAAGTTCACAATGACACCAATATCAATATTTATCAGTTCCACGCTGACATGCTATTAGGTTTATTAAATTGTATTCCAAGTGCTCATCTTTTCCTTGAACCTTCTCCAAAGGTTCTCTTGATATATTATGCAAACTAACTCCTGTTTTTAGACCAAAGAAACAAAACTGTACATCATTACAAACCTTTTCTACTTCTGTCACAGTACCATGCAAAAGTGCCCTATTCATTTCTCCTAAACATAAAGAAGGAGTTTTCACATAGTACTGCCTCCTAAATAAAGTGTGTATAGTTGAGTGGTGTACAGTTAACATCCTAAAATGATGAAAGGTGCTTTGGCACACTTTATTTGATAAACAAGCTGGTGGGTGTCCATGTAAATTTGCATGCTATCTGAACTTGCAAGGTTTGTGTTTTAAACTTCGCCTTGGAAGTATACATAGGAAATTTCTTAATATATCAATGGATTGCTGTCTAATGCTACAAACACTACTACAATTCCATTTTTATACAGAGGCCTGACTGTGCCTTCCTTGTACCTCTTCTTGAATAACATCTTCTACATTTCTATGTACCATCACCTCTTTTGCTGTAGGACTGTCATTCGTCTATTCATAACATCATCCTCTTTCATCAATAGCATAAACTAATCTGTGTTCCTGGAGATATATTTCTTCATTTGAGAAAGGCTCTGTTCTAAAAGTATGTATCTATTCTCCACTAAAAACTATACGAAAGGTACTTCTATTCACTAATCTTTTCTTCTGGTTTTGTCTCCTCATGCACAACACTATTTTGTCAAGAGTCTTCATTCTATTTTGAATCAAAATGAAAGCTTCCTCTTCAAAGCAAAGGCCTTATTAACTACTCTCTCAACTTGTTCTTTCTTTTTAAGTGCATCTCTCCTTCTTCTGTACTTTTTCAACTTTCTCAGTAGATTTACAACCACTCTACTACGAAACATCCTGGCTCTGATTTCCTTAAACTGCTTCTGTCTCCTGGTTAAGGTGCGTCCATGTGTTTTACAATCTTTTCTGTTCTTGCAATGTACACTTTTTTCCACTCATTGTTTCTCATAGTCATGATTTAATTTTCTTTATTTTGTAATCTTTCCAAATGGCCACATATATTTTTAAGAAATAACTTTGTCCTCTTACCAGTAGCTCTTTTTCTTACACCACTTTTTCATAATTTTGCCCCTTTTGTAACTCATTTCAGCAAACATACTGCAGTTGCTTCTGTTGCTTTGTTGTCAAAGCTTTTGTAGGCAAGCTAGTTGTATGTAGTTATGTAGATATTGTTGTGTAAAAAAAAGAACAATTTAATTTCCACCCTAGCTAATCTACTAAACTACTTACACATAATGCAAAAACTGTTTCAATGTTAAATTGCAGCTTTAAATCTACAAATGAACCTAGATATATTACTATATGCACTTACTTCAATATAATAGACCCAGAGCAAAACACAAAACTTTATTAAATAATTACCATTTACCATTTTAGCATCCTGTCATACAACAGCTATATCATATCTCACTTTTCACTTATAAATAGTGAAAGAACAGTTTATCCCTTCTGTAGTAAATTTTAAAATTAACATCAAGGCAAGGAGGCATATTTACAAGCTCCATAAACATCTGGATCATCCCCTTTTTGACACACCAGCACCGTAATGTGGTGCTTCATATTTACAGGACCATGTAAAGCCACTTTGTGTAGCTTTTCATGGCATTATAAATACGCGCCATTCTCAGGCAGCTTTGTGTTTTAAAGGAGCATGCCATGGGTGTTGCTGTGGGTGTTCCCACGCATCACCCAAATGTAAAATAGTTCTTAAATCTGGGAATGTGAATGAATCCTACGGAGGTGTAGGGAGATGCAATGAGGAGAAATACTTTTCTTTCTCGTGATTATTTTTGTAGAGGAAGGTATCCCTTCCTGCTCAAAAACATTCATACCCACCACACAGGCACCCTGGCACTATGGTGCAAGGGTGTCTCCATTGGCACATGGCAGCCAGTTGTACACCAGCACAGGGGAGAGCATAGGGATCCATCCTATTGTTGTAAATATGATGCATCCCTGTGCTTTGAAAGTAATGCAGCAAGGTGCAGCCAAATAGCTTGCAGCTCCTCACTGCAGTACTTTCTTGTAAATTTAGCCCCAAGTGCACAAGTACATAGTGTCTCAATACTGTATCCTCAAACACAACTTTAGGGCTATTGGATGCCTCTCTACCACTGTGTTACTGGTGTATTTAGTGGCAAGCCGTCAATTTGACCCAACCTAAGTTCTTAGGCGGGATAAGGGAATGCATATATGTTATAATGCGGCCAGGCAAAACAAGTATCTCGGCCCGAGGCTTATCACCTGGCTTCCTTTCCTGATCCCATCCCATAATCATGTCCCACGTACCACCCTGTGGTATCGGGTTATTTGTCAGGTCTACATACTCTGCAAAAATTCTCGAACACCATAAAATAGAAGTTGGCACGGAAACTGGAAAATGCAAAAGACAAGTTTATTAAGACCCCATGGGGTGGTGGTACATTCCTACAGCACCCTTCGGCAATGCAAGAAGTATCACACCGAACATCGGTGCGCGACCTCTTTTATACAAGTTTAATAGTAATAAAAAGGTAGGCGGTATACATTTGAACAGTTTTAGGTATATATAAGGGCATTTTTGGAACACATCCAACATGTGGGAGGAGTTTGAGGCCACTGGTCAGTTTGGGGAACATTCCTAAGAAGTGACCACTCATTAGTCTAAAGATCGTGTGTACGCATGTGCGAGATTTGACCAGTGCTAAAAATAGCCTGTTGCTGGGCAGGGTAATGGTTCATTGGCATGGAGAAAGGACGAAAGGGCACGCTGACCACGAGGCCGCATGTTCATACAAAATGGAAGCCACCAAATACAAAATGCCCCCGCACATTTTGTCAAGTTAACAGTAAAAGCTTGTGTAGCTGAGCTAAATGCTAACTCAGGTGCTGCCAAATTACGACAGACGGCCCTTTTAGCATTTAGCTGGAGCTACCTCATAATGGAAGTAATCTGGATTTTCATCGTCAATGTCAATCATCATTATTTTCATCACTTCAACATTACTCATCTGTACATTTTTAGCAATAGCTCGTTTGGATGGGATACAGGCTGTAATACATACAGAGCATAGAGTAGGACCACATTGGATACATAAACAAAAGAAGAAGAATATCCCAATAATCGCACATAGAACTGTTAACAGTTTCCAACCCCATTTACTGAGCAGAGTCCAAAACCAACCAGAAAAAGTCCATGTACCATTTCCGGGGTGAATTTCAGCAGCAATTTTGTGCAACTAGGAAATGGCATCATACACAGAAGGTGAATTATCGGGGACATAAACACAACAACTACTCCCGATAATGCGGCATGCACTCCCACGATCAGCTAATACTACGTCCAGAACCATTCGGTTCTGAAGCGTAACAATTCTCGTAATCTGGAGTTCCTCAGTTATGTTCCCTAAAGCAGAGGCAGTTTCATTAGCAACAGCTTCCACAACACGTGTTAGCCGTCTTATTTTCCTGCTATTTAAAGCAGCACCAACAAAAGAGAACAGGCCTAAATTAAAATCTACATATTGTTGTAGTGAGGTATCAGTTTGGTCAACATTGTCAAGTTCTAATGTTCTCTTAACCCTATTCAATATAAAATCATGATATAATACAAAATCATTATGGTACATAGGCAGGGCAATAAACACAGGGGGTAGTACAAAAGATATATAGCAGGTTCCTAACCATCCAAGGGGAAGACGATGATATCCTTTATTACCACAGATAAAATAAGTGTTTCGTGAGGCCACAAAAGTAATACCATTTGGTGTATTAAATGTGAGAGTAGTATTGCATTCACTCCTCCCTACCGGAATTGTTCCCTTGTTTCTTATACAAAGATCTGCTTTTGTATCAATAACCGTAATTACATACAAACTAGACATATTTATAAGTCTTTGATTGGTGAAAATACAAGGTGTAGATACATTGTCCAGTCGATATTCTTCCCACTCAAATTTAGTTCCTTCTGCTTGTGGATAGCCATCTCTATCGTTATAACAGACTTTGTTCAATCGGAAAAGTAGTCCACCTTTTGTTGGCCATCTTAAGGTAAAAAGAAGAGTGTACCAAGCATTACAAGAACCATTGTGTGAGAACGGAAGAAGAATAAGCGGAGTTCCTCCTCTCTTCTGATGGCCAGGCAACATTCCACATACCCAACAATTAGAGGTGTTCGTCATATTGTGGGTATGATGTAGAATTTGAATAAAGCTATTATTCAAGTAAGTCTGTCGATGTCTCTCTTCATGATAGGGCAAAGTAAAATGGAAATGTTCAGATGGAATTGGAGTGGTAGGCAGTAAATATTCTCGTGCAGTAAACAGTCGTTCTATAGTCCAAGCTATTACTGCTATTACCACTATAGTTGTAGCAAAAAGAACTGCACCCAAAATTCTTCTATTTCTCAGTATCGTAGGTGCCATAGTACAAAGAACAAAGTCTCAAGAACCAAACTAAAAAATAAAAATATAGTGCTGAGAACCGAGGCTGCCGCTGGTTTCTTCTCCGAGATTCAAGACGGGTGTCGCTACACTGGACAGAACTGATCCCCCCCCCCTTGATATTCCCGGCTTCCGTTTTCACAAACCTCAGAACGGTTACTAACCAGTCTCGAAAAATATAAAAATATTATTTCCTTGGCCGTAGGTTATACTTCGCTCCACCAGAAACAGTGTGGTCCGGGAAGGCTCCCTCCGACTTGTGAGGCGTAACAGCTGGGCTCTTCTCCGCATCCAAGATGTCTCGATAGCCCGACAACACCGCAGGGTTCACCAGATCCGGAGAGACACGTCCGCAGTGAGTTGAATGTATCCACCGCTTCTTATTCGTGACACGCACAGCCGTCCGCGTTGCCAGCAGCACTTGTTCAGGGCCACGCCACGTCGGCTCCAAACTGCTGGTTCTATAGAAAATACGAACCATCACGTAGTCACCAGGACGGAGATCATGAGCTTCTCCAATAGAGTTGTCGGGGAGCGCTTCTCGAACCTGTTGATGAATAGAAAGTAAATCATTTGTTAATCGTGCCAAATAATCGTTCATCATGATACAAGGCACATCATGTATCAACCGAGGCTTTGGAACTCCCCAAATATTCATGGGCCTTCCGAACACCACTTCATAGGGTGTGAGGCCAGATCGGGAATGTGGCACTGATCTAATGGACAGCAATGCCAAAGGCAAAGCGTCCGGCCATTTCAAAGACGTGGATGCCACGATCTTTGCTAGCTTCAGCTTCAGAGTCGCATTGTACCTCTCTACTAGACCTGCTGACTGCGGGTGGTATACAGCGTGAAACTTTTGCTTAATTCCCAATCCTTTCAGAACATACTCCACTACTTTCCCAACGAAATGAGGACCATTATCATTCCACAAAAATTTACAAACACCATAGCGCGGGAAGTACTCTTTAAGCAACTCCTTAGCTGTTGTCAATGCTGTATTATCCTTCGTGGGGTAGGCCTCAATCCATTTACTGAAGGCGCACACCACCACTAGGACATACTTTAGATTATTACAACGCTCAAGCTGGATGTAGTCCATTTGCAGTACTTCGAATGGTGCAGTAGGTGGAACGAACCCTCCTTTAGGAGTATAGGTCCTTTTAGCAGGATTGTACTGTAGGCATATCAGACAGGTCTGCACTACTCTTTTAGCCATGCTGGCAATCTCAGGATGCTCCCAAACTCGAGTAAGCAATTTAGTGATTGCAAGGGCTCCAACATGTGCCAGCCCATGTGTCATTTGAACCATTGCTTGCAAATAAGCGGCAGGCAATTTCCATCTCTCCATATCTTTGCTACGCCAACAACCCTCATCATCCAACACTCCCTCTGTTGCCCAGGTTGCGAGTTCTGCTTCAGATGCTGATTTCTGTATGTCTAAAATTTCTTCTCTAGCATCATGCCATCGCTCAGCTTGCGATCTCACCACATACATAGGAGAGGCGTTTTGTAACATGGCAGTCTCTCTCGCTATGCTGTCTGCAAAAGCTTTTCCTTGCCCTATTTTGTCTGTCACCTTCTTGTGTGCACTACATTTAATTATCGCTACCTTCTTTGGACATAATAGTGCATCCAGGAGATCACGTACCAGCTCTCCATGCATGATGTGTGCTCCATGTGAGGTCAGAAACCCTCGTTCCTTCCAGAGTAGGCCAAAATCGTGCACTACTCCAAAAGCGTAACGGCTATCAGTGTAGATATTCACACATAAACCAGCACTTAACTCACATGCTTTCCTTAAGGCTATCAATTCAGCCGCTTGGGCCGATTTTTGCGGTATTCGTGCTGTTTCCACCACTGTTTTAAGTGTCGTGATCGCATAGGCTGCGGAAGTCGTACCATCTGGCAGCTTCACACACGATCCATCAACCCACAGTTCCCCATCTACATCTGGAAGTGGCGTATCCTGCAAATCGATACGACCCTTTGTTTGTTCTTCAGTCAGAAAAACACAATCATGTTGTTTGTCCTTCTGGGTCTCAGTAACAGGATATGGCAATAAAGTAGCAGGGTTCAGAGTGGCGCACCTCTTCAGTGTAATATGTGGCGCCAACAGTGTTAACTCGTATCCTGTTAAACGGGCACTGGTTAGATGCTGTGTTTTCGTTTGGTTCAATAAAGCATCTACCGCATGGGGAACTAACACCAACAATTTGTGTGACAAAACTATTCCCTCACTCTGTCGTATAGCTACTGCTGTTGCTGCAACTGCTCGAAAGCATCCAGGCAGTCCTCGAGCCACAGGATCGAGTACTGCTGAAAAGTATGCACAAGGCCTCTGTTTGTCTCCATGTAACTGCACTAAGACTGACAATGCGCACCCATCCTTCTCATGTACATACAGTGTAAAGAGTTTTGTATAATCTGGTGTACCTAACACTGGTGCAGAACAAAGAGCTTGTCTCAGTTGTTCAAAAGCATTCTGACATTCATCCATCCATTCAAGGGGGATTGGTGCAGTTTTGGACAACAATGCTAACAAAGGTTTTACAATGTACGAACATCCTACTATCCATTGCCTACAAAAGGACGTCAAACCTATAAAGGCACGAACATCCTTCTGAGTGCAAGGGACTGGTGTATCTAAAATTGCTTGAATTCGATCTGATGTCAATGCACGTCCCTCCTTAGACAAAATATGACCGAGGTAGGTCACCTTTGGGCTACAATATTGCAGCTTCTTTCGTGAAACCTTGTGATGATTTTGAGCAAGAAAAGAGAGTAAGGAGAGAGTACTCTCCTCACATTGCTCCTGCGTGTCTGCTGCAAGTAAAATGTTGTCAACATATTGGATAAGAACCACCCCAGGCTTTAAGTCGAAAGAATCAAGCTGTCTTTTTAAAGCCTGGCTGTAAATGCTAGGGCTTTCTGTGTAACCTTGAGGAACTCGACAAAATCTACACGATTTATTATTTAATGTAAAACCGAACAAATATCGGCTGTCAGGATGAATGGGAATCGAAAAGAAAGCATTTTTCAAGTCGATTACCGTAAATGTAGTAGATGTGGGTGGAATCAAAGTGAGTAAGGTGGTAATATCAGACACCACCGGATACTGGGGTACAACTATCTTATTAATTTACCTCAAATCAATAATGAAACAATAGATCTTAGTGTCTGTATCTTTCTTTAGGATCGGAAGAATTGGACTGTTGCAAACATTATAGGGAACTTCCTCCACCACCCCTGCCATTATCAAATCATTCACAATGTGTGTCAAAGCTATTTTGCCCTCTCTAGAGATCTTATACTGTGGGACACGAGGCAAAGACGCTCCCTCCTTTACAGTGATACGCACAGGAGGAATAATCATTTGCCCCACATCAGTATCAGAAGTGGCCCATAAAGTACTTGGAAGAGACGCTAACGCATCGGCCTCCTGGATGAGGCACGATCTCTCAACCTCTGGGTAATTCTCATTCAAAATAACCCGCACCCCTTCAGGGGCACAGCGTATTGTTGCACGAAAATGCTTTAGCATATCACGTCCCACAATATTATCTGGTGTATTTGGAGATAATAGAAACGGACATGGGGTAGTGAATGGGCTTAGAGAAGGTGTTCCATCGAATCCTATTGCAGTAATTGTTTCGCCAGACAGGGGAGCCCTTGGAACCAAGTGTTTGGACAGAGCGCTACGAGTAGCTCCCGTATCGACCAGAAACTGATCAGTAGAACCCAAAACATGTGCTGATATATATGGACCCCTTTGATCGACTGGTTCTTCAACCGATTCCACACCCCATCCTACGCAATCCTATGCATAATTATTATCCTGAGACTCAGTATTCTCTCCTTCAGCTATCTGATATTGATTCCGTCGATCAAAAGTATTGTGATCCACTTGACCACGACCTCGTGCTTCAAACCTACCACGATCATTCGCTCCACTCCTTGGTCCTGAATAACTATTCCGCGACCTTCCACTTCCTCGACCCCGCTGACTACGCTGTTCACGAAGTACCGGACAATCTGAAACCCAATCTCCAAACTGCTTACTGTATGCACACTGATCCTCAGAAATATCAGAACGAGGGGGAGACGCAACATAGATCCTCGTCTACCCCTATCATTCCCTCTCGATTGCGTAGCATAAACCTGAGCCAACATCACCGTCGTCTTTAAGTCCTTCGCTTTCTTATCACTACTTTCTTTAGCCTCCAATTCCTGTCGTTCATAATACTGAGCCATAGTTAATAAAGAAGCAGGGGTTGCAGTGGTCCATGAACTTTCGCTAGCCTTTAACCGTTTTGCAATCTCCGGTAGGAGATTAGCCACATACTTGTCAACGAACAAATGCCTGCCCGTGTCCTCTGTTAATAATTGACCACTGTAATCATGGAATGCTTCCTCAAAACGTGAAAAGAAATCAGAGACCAATTCGTCCGGCTTCTGTTTACAAGACGCCAACATCGTCCAATCAATTTTCTTAGGGGGAACAAGCGTTTTTAATTTATTCAAAATAGCCACTGGAAGATCTAAAATCAATTGACATGGCTTACATGCAGGTTCCCTATCCAAATCAGCTCGAGCTATGTCCTTCCAATCTGCACCTAGGATTGTTCGATCATCAAACTTACGAATCGCCCTCCACATATCAGGAGGCAATATCAATCCAAAAAAGAGATCAATATCAACCAATGTCATAATGCACGAAGAAATAGCGCCCTTCACTCCTTCATAGAAAGCTGCTGGATTCTTACGGGGGTCAGGCAAAGCATTCTTAAGTGCCATAACATCTGCTCTATTCCATGGCGTATAAACCCAATTATATATGAAATAACCCTTCGCATCTACAGACGTCTTATCTTCGTCCGTGCCTGCCCCTTGAGGAGGGACATACAAAGGCGCAGCTTCTCGCATAGGCATGACATTAACTGCAACGCTCTTATCTGTTCCAAAGATAGGGCATTCTTTGGAAATTTCCATCGATTCAGATGCTGGTGGACCCGATGCCTTTTTCGCCGCTCGTAATCGTGTCGCCTCATCCCATAGCTGAAGCAAACGCCGTAAAAATTCATCCGCATCTGAAAGAGCAAAAAGACCTTTACGAAAATTCTCACGACCAACTGATATATCTTTAGGTTCCAACTCAGGAGAATGCTTCCTAAACCGCTCAACAACTTCATCTGCAAAATTATCTAGAAAATACAATCGTTCCTTTTCAGACCTCTTACTCATAAAACCATCAACCTCTGAAACAGTTATAGCATTTGTATTAAGTTTGCGAGCAACCGAACGCAATTCCGTCATACGCTCAGTAGATAACCTGGTACGCTGTTTATCCTGATTATCCTCGTCCGATTCCTCATCCGGAGCCGTAGGCGGAACATACGGAGGCGGGCAACGATCTAACAATGAAAAATCATCTGACTCATTAGTAAGGACAGGATAAAGAGGACGTTGAATAGGAAACTGACCATTAACCTGTAAATTACGTTCTCGAATCTCTTTCTCTTTTTGTTCCTGCAATTCTTTTTCCTGCAGCTGTAAAGCTTTATCACGAGCAGCCTTTCGCTGCTCCTTGTCTGCCAAGGCTTGTTCACGCTTCATTCGTTCACGCACCGCTTTCTCCCACATACGCACACAATCAAACATATCCTGTCTAGACCTGCGCTGAAACAAACATTGTTCCACATACTGCACTTTTCGTAAGTCAAACGACCCATGTAGTGGCCATTGCAATTCACGATCAGTTTTGGTGTATTTATGCCATATTGTGCTATACATAATGGGAGGAAGGCCAAATTTTATGTACATTCCGCAATTAGGAGTTCCCTCTGGGGGAGCCGGCTGAGATTCATTTAATCGATAATTGGTACCATTTCCAAAACAGCACATTCCTCGAAGTGTGCTTAGAACAGGCATGTCAAAATATCACGAAAACGTGATATTACATAAAATGGCACTTAAATGTGCTTTACACACGGTTTGCCGTTCAAACAAATTCAAAATCAGAGAAATATCCCTACATGCCTGCCTATGTGAGGTGCACTCCACATATAACTCAAATCATAGGTCCAAACGTTAGCTAACTCAAACAAATTCAAAGAGCCACAGTAAGCGTCAATAGACTACCTTACCAATCACAAGCTTACCAAATATTTCCAAACGTCCAGGTTCCAACTGCCAAGTTCCGTAATCGAATCAGCCAAACGGGCACTGTACGACAATCCAACCGATCAGGATCTCAGTCGAGGACCGGCGCCACCTGGAAGGTCGAGTCAGAAGGAAAGGAAGAAATACCGCGGATGCCAAGACTCGGGTCACTCAGTGGCAGCGTACGCGTCCATGGCGAGTTTCCAATCCTTTGTCGCGACCTCTCCTTCGGGCATCCGAGTCGCCGATGAGTCCCTTCGTGGTCGCCAATTGTGGTATCGGGTTATTTGTCAGGTCTACATACTCTGCAAAAACTCTCGAACACTATAAAATAGAAGTTGGCACGGAAACTGGAAAATGCAAAAGACAAGTTTATTAAGACCCCATGGGGTGGTGGTACATTCCTACAGCACCCTTCGGCAATGCAAGAAGTATCACACCGAACATCGGTGCGCAACCTCTTTTATACAAGTTTAATAGTAATAAAAAGGTAGGCGGTATACATTTGAACAGTTTTAGGTACATATAAGGGCATTTTTGGAACACAGCCAACATGTGGGAGGAGTTTTAGGCCACTGGTCAGTTTGGGGAACATTCCTAAGAAGTGACCACTCATTAGTCTAAAGATCGTGTGTACGCATGTGCGAGATTTGACCAGTGCTAAAAATAGCCTGTTGCTGCGCAGAGTAATGGTTCATTGGCATGGAGAAAGGACGAAAGGGCACGCTGACCACGAGGCCGCATGTTCATACAAAATGGAAGCCACCAAATAAAAAATGGCCCGCACATTTAGTCAAGTTAACAGTAAAAGCTTGTGTAGCTGAGCTAAATGCTAACTCAGGTGCTGCCAAATTACGACAACCCAACTCCGCAACATGATCTTGAGTATGAATCTGTCTCCAAACATCAACCGGAAGAAGGAGATCAAAAAACATTTTAATATCAGTCATTACAGTAGAAGAGGCAGCCTCCTTCAATTCTTTATAATAAGCGGTAGGATTCTTCCTAGGATCAGGCAAATGAGCCATAAGGGCTAAAACCTCACTCCTTTCCGATGGAGTATAAACCCATTTTTCCTGAAAACGGGCCGCTACAGCCGGTCTAGAAAGATTACCATGCTGATCCATTATCTCAGGTATTTCTGGATGATATACGGAAACTGAGTTATCTGAGTAGGGCTCCTGTCATGTAGTCTAAACCTGTAAGCAACTAGAGTTGTAACAGTCCCAAATACTTGGCCTTGCTCCAAGTCAGCAGCATACAAATGCTCAAATAAAATCTGAGGCGCTTCTGTCCCAATGTGTTGTTGCCAAAGACTAATCAATTTAGCAGGCATATGCAAAAGGGCATGTTGATGTATAAAGCGTTTAAAATCCCTTATGACTATCCAAACATCCCCCACCACAGATCGCACTAATGGGCCTATTTTCTCCTTGAATTTCATCCATTCTCTATCCTCAAATCCATGTACTGGCGTCTCAACATTCAAAGATATTGGAGGATGGAAAACAATGGAAAGAGAAACAACAGAAGTGACAGGTACAATTGTTGCTGGCGCTTGCACTGGGGGAGAAAGAACGGAGGAGACAGGAGTCAAAACAGTAGATGTGCTGAGGGTCACAGTGGCCAAAGATGGTGAGGACAAAGAAGGAGCGGGAGGGGCCATAGTCAAGGCTGTCAAAACCACAGCTGTAGATACAGGAACAGCTGAAGCAGATGTAACAGGCTGCTGTGACTGCAAGGAAACGGCTGAATATATCCTCTGCGGGGTATAAGAAGGGGGGGTCGAGTGTCTAGCAACTCCTCTACAAAGGTATCATCTTATTCTTTGGTCAAATAAGACTTATCATTATGCAATCAAAATCTCCTATCCTCACATTCAATTCCAGACTCTTGTTTTCCTCTATCGTATGCCACAGCTTCCAGTGTCAATGTTTGCATTTTTCATTTCCGTTCCTCTCTCTTCATCTTTAACCATCTCTGTCTAGCCTCCTTCTGCTAAGTTCTGAAGGAATCAAACATAGACTGTCTACTTCTTTTCTTAATTAATTGCTCCTCTAAAAACCCAATTTTGTTCATCCAAAGTTCCCGTCAACAGCCACTGCAACTCGGCATTGTCCCTCGTATATATTTGTGCCGTTATGTACTAAACATAATAGGGCCAAGGCCATGCTTCACATACATATCAAAATTAGGGCTGCCTTCAGGAGGCTGAGCTTCTTCCATTCGAACATCTGCAGAACAACAATGACAACACGAATACAGGATTTTGCTGAGGTCTGGTATTTTAAATAGAAAACAAGTTTGTTGCTTTTACCTAGCAAAATAATTGCAAATCCTCAGGCCGATCCAAAATCAAAACACAATGGTACCTTATCCACAAAGAACTAAAACAAACTCACCTGATATGAGTAGCACAAACGGCCCAGTTCTCCACTGCCAACTCTTCAGACCAAACGGTCAGATCCAAGGGTTTCGTCATTCAGGACTCCATCGGGATGACCACTGGGCGAGGCACCATTCGGCAGGACAAATGGGGAAGCTGCAAGCAAATATTATTCTTCGTGCAGGGATCCCTGAGCCGTCAGTCCGACCCGATGATGCCCTTAACATCCCCTCTGTCTGCAGAAAGGGAATGGATTATTCGCCTGAAGGAGTCCTTGTTTAGGTGCCAACTGAAGGAAGTGACCCGATTAGGGTCACCCGGGTCACTAATGACCACCTCTCAGCCTTCCATACCAAATGAAGAGTTGGTCAGACAGTAGACAATGTAAACCAATAACTGTTTATTATATACACTCAGAGCAGAGCTCAGTCTGCCCATTCGCTAGGAGTGCTGCAGAGGGACTGAAATCTACAAGCATAAAGATACATTATGTACGTTTCGTAACTGGACTAAAACACGCCCATAGTGGAATTTTCCAGGAAGATGCAGCTGGACAGTAAAATACCCCAAAATAAGTTTTGATTCTCATATCTTACACCACCTAATACAATCCAACGTCAAATCACCCTCTACCCACCTCCAGACAAGTGGGAGAGGGCCTCTATCTATTAATAAGAACAGTCTATTCATTAGTGAAGCAAAACCTAACACTGCAGAAACAAAACATAACAGAGGCTTTTTCTCAGAAATAGCAAGAAATTAGTTTTGATCATGGTTCAAAATGGCATCTAAATATAAAATGGTGCTGCCAATGCTAACTTACATAATGCAATGCACAAACAAACATTTTTATTCTAAGAAAGTGGTCTGGCAGTTCTACGTAGAAGGTTCTACTAGAGCAGGTTTCATGGATGATTTTCATGAGGTTATTTCCTCTATGGAATTGCAGTGATAATCTAAATTGTGGATAGGAGGGAAGCTGAAGTAGTTACCAGTGGCTGATATGCTGCGGGTTACCATTTACTATCACTGTTTTGTTTTTCTGAATGGCAGTTATTGGACCTTGGATCATTGAAGAAACCCCCCTTTTTGTAAATCAGTAAGTTCCTCACAACAAATACAATTTTTATATCTAATCAAATGTGTTGTCTTTGATGAGGATTATCATTTATTTACACAGACTGGTCTGATTTTAATATATTGAATATGCGCATTCCATGATAGGTAAATCTATGTTGATACACTGCACATTTGAGGAATTTGCCATTTTCATGGTTTTACCAGCCGCTGGACCATGATACAGACTGTTAATGGAATCTTGTAAATGTAGCTGATTTTACGTACTAATTTGTGAATCTAATGTAATCTAATCCATTTAACTGATGGTGTTTCATCTATCAACAACTAATCTGCATCAGCAGTCAAAGGAGTTAGCATTAAACAGGGTTTTTCTTTTAAGCATGCAATTGAGATTAGCATAGCTGCTCAAAAAGCATGGTCTGGCAATTCAACAGTTCACTTTTAATACTTTCCTCTGCAATTATGAAGATTCCTTTTTTAAAAGGGTAAAAAGGATCAGGATACATTGCTCATGAAGGTTGTATGATACAGGCATGACTGGATAAACCATGCGTGCCTCTACCATGCAGCCTAAATCACAAATGTGTGCCAAACACGTATTCGTTTGCCATGCATACCTTTCCCACGTAATTTCATGGTAAAGGCATGAATGGTAAATGGGGAATGCGTGGCTAAGGTTTTGACCCCCCATCCTAAGCTACAAAGTCCCCAGCCCACCCACCCTGTGGTCCAAGTACCCCTACCACCTTCCAACCCCCACATTGTCCCCAACCCTTAACCATGAGGCCTAATACCCTAACTGCTAATTACTAAACTACACCGACCCTCCTCCAGCCCTGAAAACTAACCCTGACCCCCCCCAGCCCCGAAAACTAACCCTGACCCCCAGCCCTGAAAACTAGCGCTGAACCCCAGGCCCTGAAAACTACTTCACACCCCCAGCCCAGTAAACTATCCCAACCCACCCTCAGCCCAAAAAGCTACCCCAACCTCAGCCCAGAAAACGACCCCAACCATCCTGCCCAGAAAACAACCTCTGACCCACCCCCTAGCCCAGAAATCAACCACCATCCCACCCCAGCCTACAAAACTACTCCCGTCCCACCCAAGCCCACAAACCAAACCCCAACCCACAGCCCAGAAAACTACCCCAGCCCCACAGCCCAGAAAACCAGCCCAGCCCCGAAAAAACCTCAATCCATCCAAGAAAACCGCCCTGACCCACCCCCAGCCCAGAAAACTATCTGACCCCCCCAAGCCCAGAAACCTACCCCAACCACCCAGCCCACAAAGCTACCCCTACCAAAGAAGACTACAGCCCAGCCCCACTTACTTCACTGCTGATCTCTTCTTGTGAGGTCTTCCTGCTTCCGCCCCCAGCAGCCAGCATCTAGACCGCACATTACCTTAACTATGCGTGGTTAAATCATAGGCATGGTTACGGCAAGGGTGGTTTAGCTTGCGGAGTCGGAACACTTGTGGTTAAGACTGCGGTGTTCCAACTGTTTAACTTCCTAAAAGTAATTACCCACATGTGAGATCACTATTACCAAAAAGGAGACAGGAAATGACCCCCATTAAAAATCCCAGCTCTGGTTTACTGCATCTGAGAAACTGGGTTGTTGGTTGAATGGGGTAACCCATGTTAAAACAAAGTCCAAAATTCCTGTCAGGGTGAACCACAAAATTTGCTAAATTAACCACGTCGTTAAAGTTTAGTAAATTGCCACATAATGCAGTCACGCTTAATTTAGAGGCAATTTGCCAAGTATTTATGCAGCACTCAAACACTAATAAAGTCAGAACAGAAAACAAGAAAACTCCCACACCAATTTAGAAAAATAGAGAAAATGGTAGTAAACTATTTGACATGAAATTGGTGAAAATCTAATCAGTAGAAGCGGAGATATGATTTTAATTTTTTTTGTAAAAAATAGAATCTAAAAAATCAAAGTGACAGCTGCAAACATCTAGTCAATCATGGCTGGGTCAAAATTCCAAAATATGGTCGACCATGATGAAGTGTGGGTCGGATACAAAGAGTGATTTTTTTCACAGCAGGATCTTGACACCCAACCCTCTTTGCACCGAAATAGAGGTAAGTCCATTTTGTATCAATATCCCATTGACTGGATTGGCCACATATGGGCCAGATTCCAGCAATGGCTAACAGGTATTGTTCCACATGTATCATGCATATGTGTACATTCGATACATGTGCTGTTGAAATATATACACATGAATCAATAAATATGGAAAAACATTGATTGGCAGCAGGAGGATGACCGCCGGCCCATCGGAAACCTTGTAATAGGGTGGAGTGGAGACTGCAGGTGCTAGGGTCTCCTAGTGGTTGCGGTAGTGGCTGTTTGGCGGTCGAACTACCAAACTTGTAATCAGGCCCTTAGAAAGAAAGGTTCAGTGGTGCAAGGCTACAGAAGGTGTCCAAGGAGGGAGCGTCATCACCAGGGATCCACTGGACAAAGTCACAGTGAAGATTTCTGGATTTGGACGTAGTCACTTTTTGGGAAGTTAAACATTTCCAGCAGTGTGAGGCAGGGACTGTAGCCAATGAGAGATCCACTTGGCTGACACCCCTTTGACGAAGGACACCTGAGCAGGTTCTGCTGCTGAATAGAAGAACGTAGTGGGAGCTGCAGTAAAGTCAGACTGAGCACTGATGCACTTTGGGTGGATAGATGATGCAGGTTGGTCCCAGTCTTCTCTTGTTTTTCAGCAAAGTTTTTAGCCAAATATTTTTCAGTCCTGAGTTTTGGACTTTGGTTCTCTGGGCACATTTAGTACCACAACCAAGAATCCAGGACTGATGGGGCACCACTTGCTGTTCAGTACTCACTCAGGCTGGGTCCAGATATGGGCAGAAGGTGTTGGAAGCCTGTTAAATCACTGTGGCTCTGAACAGGGGGGCAACAAATTAGACCTTGGGATCACTCTTCGTAGACCGTCCTGGGTTGGGGAGGAAACAGGGATCAATCAGGAGGCAGGCCTCTGAGGGTTTAAAGCAGGCTCTAGGCAACAAAGAAGTCCTTCTAAGTGCAGCCAAGCAGTCTTGTGGATTACACAGCAGGCCACAGCAGCAGGCAGCCCTCTGAAAGTCCTTCCACAGGTTCAAAAAATGAACTGAAGAGTGGGTTTAAGGGACATTTTTTTATTACTGGTGTCTTCTTTGAAGTATGAAACTTTTGTAGCGATTTCACTTTGAAGGGCTTGCTATTAGATGCTCCCTGAGGCGGAAAGCCGGGGAATTTTAGGCATCAGACTCGCTTGTTATTTTGAAATTGCTGCTACTTGCTATTTTTGCACAGTTCTGGTCTTGTTTTTGTTTTTAACAGTGTTTTTAAGACTGCTTCGTGACTGCCTACTTACCCCAGTCCAGCCGGCATTCCCCGCAGTCGATTAGGTGCTGCCACGGGATACCGATAGGGTAGCCGCCATCTTGCTAGAGGCGCCGGGTTGCGGACCAGTTGTTTTCATCCGTCCACCCTCTTCTTGTATTTATGGCAGGCATTTTCCGTCCTCCGAAGGCTCGCCAAAGGCGCGCCCGTCTGCGCCTGTCTGCGCCCGACCGGGGCCAGGGGCCACATCCCCTGGTCCCAACCCTAACTCACTTAAGAGACTTTCCTATAGGGCCGACCGATTGAAAGCATTCCGACCTCCATTAAATACGGGCTGCTGTATCCTCGACCTGTCCAGCAATTTCCCCCAGTCCTGTTTGTGCTGTTCGCTTTCCTTCGAAGCTCCTCAGATGTGTCGTAGTTGTACACCTCATACCACGACCTCTCACCATACCGCTTTTAAATTTCTTAGTCTGAATTGTCGTTCTGTTCCCAAGCACAGACGTTAGATATTCGATCTTTTAGGTGAGGAGCAACCTGATGCTCTTTTTATTACTGAATCATGGCTCCATGATGGTTCATTGATCTAAAGGGGGGTTATACCCAAGAAATCCACATGGGACCTGGGTGCTATATGGTGTAGAAAAGAAGGGTCCCAGTGGAACTTTGTGCGTTTGCTTGAATTTATTGTAGAAAAATCAAATTTGATAACAAACAATGTCAATTAATCACAATGAATGAACCATATCGCTTGGTGAATAAAAGTGCCCCAAGAAAGGAAATGGGAGTGGGATAGCGTGATGCTGTGAAGGAAAGGACAGTGAGGAAATAAAGTTGGTGACAACTTATGTATTGCGAAATTAATTCAGAATGCAATCCAGTTTCATGGCTTCAGATCCCTGAGCCGAAAAAACAGGGGATCGTAGCATATCCCAAAATTTTTTAACTATTTCTGTTGACACAAAAGTCTTCGAATTAGTGCGGGAGTGTCAACTGAACAAGAGATGGAGGTAGCCTCGACGTTTCGACCCCACGCTACATTTGTAGGCGTGTATATTGCCTTACATCGAGGTCTTCATCAGGACAGGGTAAACAACAAGGGAACACTACAATATCTGGAAATATAAAACAATATGGTATAAATTGAAGGGCCAACAATCAATGTCAAGTTACTGTAGTGACTAATAGTACTAATACTATTACCATGGTTATATGGAGGCAAAAAATTGCAACTATTATAAATAATACATTATGAAAGAAGCGAGAGAAATCAAAACTTTAGTACATGACTGAACATTTCAAGTATTCTATACAACCCATAATTGGTATCTTGATTTAGGCGTATATAGGCTGACACACATAAACACAGGGTTCCTGACTCGGCCAGGGGAAACCAAATCGTCCAATGGGAATTCTATAATTCATTAGGGTCACGGAGCCTATCCTGTGTGGGATGCTTGGCTCCAGGTGACGTTTGGGCATCAATAGGATCGACTAGGGATGCATGGAGTGGATAAGACAATCTAAATTTCGGAGAATCATGGAGGACTCGAATCACTGACAGAATTAAAACAAAGTTAAAACAGAGAGAACATACCTGCTCAGCTCGAGCAAGTGACATGGCAATGTCCACATTAATCACGTGAGTTGAACAAGCTGGATCTGTGAACAGGGGGACGAGTATTAATAAATCAATCACAATCTCGAGAGGTAAATAAATTCCCGACATCATGTGGGGATTAGGGCTTACCTATACAGCCCGCGAAAGTGAGGAGTATCCTGTTTCATTGACTTATATCTCCACACCGGCAGTGCGTCGCTAAGGATCGCATCAGATGTGCCGCATCTATAGATTATAAAACAGGGGGGGAGAGAGGTGGTGAATTTAGACCAACTAAATGGTATTGGTATGTAGGGGAACGCCTGTCGAGAGGAAATAGTCTCACCTTCTCTGGAAAAACACGGAGCTCTAAGTCGCAGCCTTCCCGCGGTTGCTGACTGCAAACAAGTGGGCGTGGCCAGTTAGAGAGGTTTATGAAGACAAAGGGAGGACACTGAGTCGGGAGCGTTGCTAATAGCAACCTAAAGCTCCGAAGGCTATTCCGGGTCTGTCACAAAGATAAAGGAAGGACACTGAGTACGGAACGTTGCTGGTTCTACTCCATGATGGTTCAGGCATGACTGGGTCACTAAAGTATGTGGTGGCATTGCCATCATATTCAAGAACATGTACCAATGCCTTTTCGATCATACCACCCTAAATAACTGTGAGGCTGCGTCCTTTAAACTTGCCCTTCATCCTAAAATAACACTCACGGGTCTGTTAGTTTACCGCCCCCCCCCCCCCCCCCCCCTGGGCCTGCAAATGCCTGGGCCTCTCAATTGACTGATTTTATTGCCTTCACTCTCACCAATTCTAACACTCTATTGGTCGTAGGTGATTTTAATATACATTTGGATGACCCCGGTAACACTATTGGCAAAACCTTGATCGCCGATCTTGAGGCCATGAACATTACTCTACATAATCACGGCCCCACTCACAAAGGTGGTCATCTCCTTGATTCCATTTTTTCTACCATACCGCTTTTACATTGTCCCCCTGCCTCCCCTGTTCTATGGTCCGACCATTACTTAGTCAGCTTCACAGTTACCACCACGGACGTGTCGTGCCATCACAGAAGCCCTCACGCTGTAAGTAGGAGGGAATGGAAAAAGCTGGACATTACCTCTCTAAATAACGTGCTTGCTACTCACCTTCCCATTGACCGACTTACGTCGGCTGACGTTGAAACAACAGCGGAGATAACTAACTCCTGGCTTCTAGATGCCTTCGACATCTGCCTTCCCGCCTCCCTTAAAAAGGATGCACCCCATAAGACTCCAGCCCCCTGGTACACGAGGCGCTAAAAACGGACAAGTCCCATTGCAAAAAGCTCGAATGCATTTGGCGTAAAGACTATTCCCTTTCAGCAGCATGTGCTTATAAAAGTGCCTTAAAGAGCTATCATAAAGCCTGTGCCTTGACCAGGGCCAGCTTTGTCGCCAAAACTATAACAGACGCAGTTGACAAATCTCGCTGGCTCTTCTACCACAGCGAAACCCCCTCCTTTGTCCAGCAGCAGGTGTGATGAAATTGCTCAGTTCTTTATTAGCAAAATTGACAAGATTTACCAAGACATTTCCCTGCAAAGTGGCAGAAACAATTTTTTTGCTTTATCCACCAATTTAGTGGGTACCAACTTCTGCTCGGTTTCCACCTCTGGTCCTTTACTTGTTTGGCCTGAATTGCTGCCTGCCACCCTCCATGAAACCTTGGGCAAGGTAAAATCTGGCCCCCCTAATGACCCCCTGCCCATCTCTATACTTCGGTCATTAGACTCCCCCCAGCTTTCTTTGATTTGCACCACTCTGAATCTTTCTCTTAGGACTGCTACTGTCCGGGCTAGATGGAAGCATGCTATGGTTACTCCATTGCTGAAAAAGCCTACTTCAGACACTAAGGTCCTTTCAATCAATCAATCAATCAATCAAAGACATTTATAGAGCGCACTACCTACCCGTGGGGTCTCAAGGCGCTGGGGGGAGGGGGGTGCCGTTACTGCTCGAACAGCCAGGTCTTCAGCTTCTTCCTGAAGGAGAGGTGGACTTGGGTCAGGCGCAGATCGGTAGGGAGGGAGTTCCAGGTCTTGGCGGCCAGGTAGGAGAAGGACCTTCCTCCTGTTGTCGCTCTTCGGATGCGGGGGACGGCGGCGAGGGCGTGGTTGGCTGAACGGAGGTGGCGTTTGGGAGCGTAGAAGTTGATTCGGTTGTTGAGGTTGCTCGGGCCTGGGTCGTGTAGGGCTTTGTGTGCGTGGGTGAGGAGGCGGAAGGTGATTCTTTTGTTGACGGGGAGCCAATGCAGGTCTCTGAGATGTCCGGAGATGTGGCTGGTTCGTGGGATGTCGAGGATGAGTCTGGCTGAGGCGTTCTGGATCCGCTGGAGTCTTTTCTGGAGCTTGGCGGTGGTACCGGCGTAGAGGGCGTTGCCGTAGTCCAGTCGACTGGTGACGAGGGCCTGGGTGACGGTCTTCCTGGTCTCGGTGGGGATCCACCAGAAGATCTTCCGTAGCATGCGTAGGATGTTGAAGCGCGCCGAGGAGACGGAGTTGACTTGCCTGGTCATGGAGAGGGAGGAGTCCAGGATGAAGCCCAGGTTGCGTGCGTGGTCTGTTGGTTTGGGTGCGGTGCCCAGGGCGGGAGGCCACCAGGAGTCGTCCCAGGCGGAGGGCGAAGAGCCTAGGATGAGGACCTCCATCTTGTCTGAGTTCAGTTTCAGGCGGCTGGTCGTCATCCACTCGGCTACCTCTTTCATCCCTTCGTGCAGATTGGCTCTGGCGGCGGCGGGGTCGTTGGTCAGGGAGAGGATCAGCTGGGTGTCGTCGGCGTAGGAGATTATGTTGAGGTTGTGTTGGCGTGCGATGGCCGCGAGGGGGCTCATGTAGACGTTGAAGAGGGTGGGGCTCAGTGAGGATCCTTGAGGGGCGCCGCAGATGACTTCGGTGGCCTCTGATTTGTATGGTGGTAGGCGGACTCTCTGTGTTCTTCCGTCGAGGAAGGAGATGATCCATTCCAGAGCCTTCTCTTGGATTCCGACGTTGCTGAGGCGCTGTACTAGGGTGCGGTGGCAGACAGTGTCGAATGCCGCTGAGAGGTCTAGGAGGATGAGGGCCGCTGTTTCTCCGTTGTCCATCAGGGCTCGGATGTCATCGGTGGCGGCGATGAGGGCGGTCTCGGTGCTGTGGTTGGCTCGGAAGCCAGACTGTGGGGGGTCGAGGGATCCATTTGTCTCAAGGAAGGCGGCCAGCTGTTTGTTGACGGTGTTCTCGATGACTTTGGCTGGAAACGGGAGGAGCGAGATGGGGCGGTAATTCTTGAGTTCGGTGGGATCCGCTGTGGGTTTCTTGAGTGGCGCGCTGAGTTCGGCGTGCTTCCAGCTCTCAGGGAAGATGGCGGTGTCGAAGGATGTGTTGATGATGTCTCGCAGGTGGGGTGCGATGACATCGTCGGCCTTGTTGAAGACGTGGTGGGGGCAGGGGTCGGTCGGAGATCCTGAGTGGATGGAGTTCATCGTGCGGACGGTGTCTTCGGTGCTGATCGGAGTCCAGGCGCAGAGGGTAGTGGTGGGGGGTGGTGGCTCGGTCGTGGTGTGCGTTGGTTGGTTGTTGAAGCTGTTGTGTATGTCCGCGATCTTGTTGTGGAAGTATGAGGCGAGGGAGTTGCAGAGGTCTTGCGATGGGGTGGTGTCGTTGTTTCCTGCGCTGGGGTTGGAGAGCTCTTTCACGATGTTGAAGAGTTCCTTGCAGTTGTGTGCGTTGTTGTCCAGCCGGTCCTTGAATGCAGTTTTCTTGGCGGCGCGGATCAGCTGGTGGTGCTTCCGGATGGCAAGCTTGAAGGTGGTCCTGTTGTCCGGTGTTGGTTCCCTTCTCCAGACTTTCTCGCGGGCTCGGCAGTTCTTCTTGGAGCTCTTGAGTTCGTCGGAGAACCATGGGGCTTTCTTGCTGCCGGGTCTGCTGGGCGGGGTCCTCAGTGGGGCGAGCTCGTCCGCGCAGTTGCTGATCCACTTCGTGAGGTTGTCTGCGGCCTGGCTGGGGTTCGCTGAGCTGGCCGGAGGGTGTTGGCTTTCCAATTATCGCCCCATTTCCTTGCTGCCAGCTTTCTCCAAAGGCCTAGAAAGACACATTCACTACCATTGTCTCAGTTCGTCATCACCAATAAGTTATTTCATCCCTCTCAGTCCGGATTTCGCCCAGGTTTCTCTACAGAAACTACGCTTCTGGGCGTCACAGAGAACCTCCGGGCCCTGCTAGACAGAGGCGAGACTGCCGAGCTGATACTACTCGATCTCAGTGCGGCGTTTGATACGGTCTTGCATAAGATTCTTCTCGAATCCCTAGCCGTCATGGGCATTGGAGGTTTAGCCCTCGATTGGTTGGCTTAATTTCTAACTGACCGTACATTCCAAATTTTCTCTCACACAGCTACCTCTAATATCTATCCCCAACCTCACGGTGTTCCCCAGGGTTCCATTCTTAGTCCTTTACTTTTTAACTTTTATGTTACTCCACTGGCCCACATCGCTAACATCGTCGGACTAACCTTGTTCACGTACGCCGACGACTCTCAGGATGTCTTCTCTCTTTCTAAATCTGACAAGGCTTCCACCTCCCTCCTTCAGTCTGGTCTGGGGAAAATCGCCAGGTGGATGAACCAAAATCTTCTCAAATTGAATGGAGGGAAGACGGAAGTCCTCGTCCTCGGGCACAAGCAAGACCTTTGGACCTCTAGGCACTGGCCTTCAGAGCCAGGCCCGCTTCCATCTCCATCGGAGCATGTGCGCAACCTGGGGGTGCTCATTGACAGTGGTCTGACAATGCATTGTCAGGCTAATAAAGTCTAGTCCACCTGTTTTACCATCTTGCGCTGGCTGAAGAAGATTTTATGGATGCTGCCAGCTGATACTCAGAGATCCGTGGTGAATGCCTTGGTTACCTCCCGGTTGGACTATGGGAACATTCTCTACCTCGGGGCGACCAAGGCAGTCACTCAACGCCTCCAACTTGTGCAGAATGCAGCGGCACGCCTACTTAGTGGCTGTCGCAAAACTGATCATATTACGGGACGTCTCCGTGACCTTCACTGGCTGAGGGTGGACAGTCGAGTGAAATTCAAGGCGCTCAGCTATATGTTTAAGATCAGGAAGAATATTGCTCCTAGTTATCTACAAACAGTTGTAAACATCTATTCTCCTTCTCATTTCCTCCGCTCCTCCTCCCAAAATCTTTTTACTGTTCCTAAGTTTAGACTGTCCAGAATGGGCGGTAGGTCGTTTGCTTTTCAAGGGCCTAAGTTATGGAACTCCCTTCCTCTGGATATTCGGTCCGAGGACTGCTATGCTCGTTTTCGCAAAGCCGTTAAGACCTGGCTTTTTAATCAATAACTGAGTTTCCTCTTTTCGTCTTTCTGCTAGTTGCAATTACTCAGCGCCGGGAAACCCTTTCGGGTAGCTGTCGCGCTTTAAAAGCCTAATAAATAAATAAATAAATAAATGTCCTGACTCCCCTGCCATAGCTCCATACTGGCTGCAGGGACAATGCAGTGATGACAAGCCCTTTGTGTGAAGGCAGAGCACAGCCTATTCAGTTGCAAGAGGGGCTGTGCCCAGCTCCGCCCCACACCCTGCCAGCAGATGGCCCATTCAGGAACACCTAATCCCTCTATTGTGTGATTGTCTGGGAGGAATACACAAAGTCAAACTACCAACTACACCTAGTCATGTGACTTAGGAGTGTGTGAAGGCACCAAATGACAAAGGGCAGGTAAATGCCAACTTTCTAAAAGTGGGCAAAAGAACAATGGATTTAACCCAGATCTTTTGACTTGGAGAGAATGTTTGCATTGTCAGCATTCCGTCCATCATTTGTTTGCTGTAACACTTTTCACCCTAAGTGGTATGGGTATGCCCAGACGTGGGTCCCTTGCTCACTGTGCCGCTGGATTCAAGCTAGCCTGGCTGGAGAAGGATGACATACCCTGAAACCGGTTCCAGAATGCTTGTTTCTATTCCAGGGAGGACAAGGCCTGGCAGTTCGGTCTGGGCTGTTCCCATGGGGCACAGGGTCAAGATTGATTTGCATATGGCTGTGTCCAAACTGGGGTGGCGTAGTGGGCAAAAGAACAATGGATTTAACGCAGATCTTTTTACTGGGGAAGAATATTTGCATTGTCAGCATTCCGTTCATCATTTGTTTGCTGTAAAACTTCCTAAAAGTGGCGGCTTCAAAGCTGTAACTTAAAACCCGTCTTTACCATAACAGAAGACTTTTAATTACAATCTCATGAACACCAAAAGTGCAATGCCTAACTGTTCCCAATCAAAGGTTGGCAATTACTAAAGGTAACAAGCCAACTCAATGTTATCCTATGGGACAGGTAGGCCTCACAGTACTGAAAAACAAATGTTGGTTATTTTCACTACCAGGTCATGTGAAACTTAAAAATGCATGTGCAGCCTTTTAATTACAATGCACTCTGACCTGTGAGCTACCCAGGACCTACATTAAGTGTAACATATGCAATAAAATGGGGTTTTAATGCTTGCAAGGGGTTATATTACTAAGTCTGGGCATTGAGATTGTAAGTAAATTAATTATGCCAGTCAATTGTAAGCCAATTTTACCATGTTTAGGGGAGTGAGAACAAGCACTTTAGCACTGGTAGGTCAGCAAGAACATACTTCAGCTGTATTGGATGGAAAAGGCAAACATGTTTGGGGAAAGATCATCCTAATTCTGACAGGACTAACACAGCAGATTTTAAAAGCACACAAAAGCTAGAAGTGGTTTCTGAAAAGACCACAACGGAATGCCAATCCTGCCTACGACAAGCTTGCTTATTGCTTTCAAGTGAGTTGAAGGTTTGCACTGCAGGTTCAGAGAACATGGTCCAACTAGGTGCTGCCTCTGTGGCGATCACAGGTACACACCTAGGTTTATTGTAAAGCTCCACTTGCAGTGAGCTCCATATGTAAGCTTACCTTTTTAAATAGGGCCCTTAGTGTTCGCACACATTAATTTCCATGGTAGTGTGTTTCAGTACCTGTGGCTGACACAGTTTTGTGCTTGATATATTCCATGGCTGGCTGGAGTATCTTTCAGCTGCCTTTTCAATGAGCGATAGTTTGCGATTTCCATTTTGGAGTGGCTAATGGCTAGGGCGGTCGACCTCGAATCTGGGGGACAGGGCTCGGCAATGACGCTGAACATCCTGTGATTCTGGGCAAATCACTTAGGGGCAGATTTATGAAGGCCTTGCGCCGCCGGTGCGTCATTTTTAACATGGGAAAAAGTGACGCACCGGCGGTGCAAGGCCTTCATAAATCTACCCCTTAATCTCCCCATGCCTAACAAAATATTGAATGTGCCCTCATGTAATGCAACTGGTGCTATGTAAAGCGCTCTGATACCCGATTCGGGTCAAGTTCGCGCTATATAAAACTCTGTAAAAAAATAAACGAATAATACCTTATATTGTACAAAGTTCCAAGTAAAGTCTATTACTAAATCATTCAGTTCGACTAAGCAGTAAGGATACATTGGCACTCATGGAATTATCTAAATGAAATTCTTGTTTTATTATTCTCTTTGTTGTCCCTTAGTATACAGATGTGCGTGCACATTTACTTTTTCTATTTAAAGGTTGGAGTCTGTAGTCTTTTTGGGAAGTGTTTGCAATTCAATACATATTAGAGATGAACACAGCAAAATTGAAAAATTCAAAGCTACTTAAATTATGTTTGAAAGTCAAAACATTTCCATGTAAAGGTTTATCTCCTAAGCCTGACAGAACTTCCTCTCTGCAGGTTTCATTGCTCAAGATTTTAATCAGAGAATCCTAAATCAGCACGGCAGCCGGGTTTTATTTTGAGATTATCTTTGCTCCCAGGAAAACATCATAATATCAACAACCTTTAGATAGCCTAAAACAGAAAAGGACACTGAGCTCATTTGCAAATAAATTACAATTTAAACCACAAAAAAGTCAGGATTTCGTCCAGTCCCTATAAATGAATAAATGTAAAGTATATTCCGAATATTAAAAGTGAATGTAGCCATTTGAATATAAGATATTTTTGCTGATGTGAATTTATGGCTTGCAAGTTTCTCATTATGTACTATTTCTTGGCAGTCATTATAACCACACCGAACAGTTGCATTAATACTGCCTATATTTATTTGTTCTTTGGCATTGTTCATCTTTCAATTATTTTTTCTTCAGGCATTTTAGCCTATTAGGAGATAACAAAATAAATTCCCGTTTTACACAGTACCAACTAGCAATGGAGGCCATTTCACATAAATCTTTTTGTTTGACCAAGTTTACAGAATATTTCAAGTTCCTATTGTATGCTCCTCAAAGTCTATCTTGCCTAAAGCTGAGCTAAGAATTCAAATGTGATTTTGCACCATTAAGGGGCCCATTACAATGTCGGTCGGAATGTCTCCGACCGCCAGTCGGTAGCTTTCCATCCGTGGTCGGGATTTTTCCGACCGACACTGTCGGTTTACGGCCCGACCGGCGAATTACGATGTCGGCAGTCGGAGTGTAAACCGACTGGTCATTCCGACCATTTTCCGACCAGCTCTCTGAGTCTTCAGGCCAGTCAAACCCGCACCGTAATACCCTATGGATGGCGTTTCCACCGTCAGAATTACAATGTCGGTTTCCCACAGCCTTGAAAGGCTGTCAGAAAGTGACTTTCAGGGGCCCTTAGCAGGCCGTTTGTCTCTGTGGCCCACAGTTGGTGCTGAGGGGGTACCTAGGGTGCCCCCTGTAAATCCCTGCACTATGCCGCAGGCACCATGCAGTGCCTGCCACAGGATGCAGGGTTTTGCACGTACCCCTGTAACACAAGCTCTGTTCGGTCGCATCGTAATCAGGATGTCAGTCAATCTCGAGACCATGATGGTGTCACTCAGCGTCAACTCCAACCGACATTATAATAAGCTCCTCAGTCAGGTAGGTTGACACCCAACCTCCTAGTTCAACTGTTCACTTAAACGCAATTTACCTGAATGAATTATCAGGTACTTTTCTACTTATAAACTGCTGTATGTATATTTAAATATCTAGGACCTAGTTACAATGTAGGGTGGAGTTGGATCCGACCAACACAGTTTCGGGGAAGGAGCCATCCGACCATTGGTCGGCAGTTCCGACAACCCCAGTAGGATGCGACAGCACATGATGCGGTTGCAAACTTTCATTTTCAAAGGGAGCTTGTGCTGGAGTCTGAACCGCCGGCAGCACAAGCTCCTATTGAAAAAGTGACGTTTGTAAACATCCCCTCACGGTGCCTGCCACTTGGTGCAGGGATGTTTAAGGGGGCAACATAGTTGCCCCCAGGCCCAAATGTGGAGGTACAGGGGGAAGAGGGCCCTGATAGCAAGGCTCACAAAGTCAGTTTCCAACAGCCAATCCATGTCAGAAAGGCCGACATGGATTAGCTGTCGGAAACCGACATCATAATCCCGACGGCGGAAACTCCGTCATTAAGGGATTATGAGCATTTTTCGAATGGCCAACAGGCTCCTTGAGCTCGTCCGAACTCCATTGGATTCCCCTGCCAGTTTAAACTCTGACCGCTGTCATTATAATAGAGGGAGGTCAAGAGGATCTGGAGCCTGGATAAATGTCCCAGGTACCCGCCTATAAGGGAGGAGGCTGAACCTGAGGGTGACGCCTTGGATCCTACAAGGGAGAACATTGCAGCCCGGGGGGACCTACCCAAGCTGGCCGGATGGCAAGCTGAGGTAGGGCAATCCCAGGCTAAGTTCTGCTGACCGCAGAAAGAGTGCCGACTTTTGAGGGCCCATAGCAGCACACTGAGGCCAAGGCAGAATATTCGAAGAATGATCTCCTTTACCGTGAACCAACAAGCCTGGTGGTCCCTGTAGTGCAACAAGAGCTTCCTATTGGGGTTTGCTAATGATGTACCCATGCAGGACATCTACAGCAAGACAACAGTGGCGTAATGAAACTTGAGGGGGCCCCCCTGCAAAGCACATGGAGGCCCCCCCTAGCGGCCCGGCCCGGCCCACCACCTAACACTTTGCCACACCGACAAAAATAAGCAGTCACCTAAAGCGGTATTTTCAGCACTTATATGTGCATACTTCAAACAGCAAATATAAATAGAAAGCACTTTAATTGTGTTCTAGGGCTGCCTGAATGATGAGTTCCATGACTGATAATTAAAGGGAACAAAGCCAGAAAAGTCACATTACAAATTAATCATACTTTTTTATTTATAACCCTATTTAGTGCCAAGACAAGGTCTTTCCATGCTCTTTAAGCACATGGATGACATTTTTCTTTTGGCAACCCTACTTTATATTCCTTTTCATGAAACGCATTCTCACACTACAGCAGTAAATTTCAAATGCAAGGAATAGGCAGAGTGGGGGACCAGGCGGTACTGGAACCAGAAAAAAACCAAGCCTCTGTAACCAGTTTACAAAGGTGTGTTGACTGTGCACCTCAGATAGAGCATACAGCTGACTGTTGTGGTGCGGATAACCAGGTTTTACTTCTCTAAGCGCGTAACTCTTCGTCGGGGGTGTAGTCACATGGGCTCCCTCCAAGGAAGCTATCAGCCACGGAAAAACGTCTCGCCAACCACGGGAAAATGCCTTGCAATGTGTTCCGCACCTGTCCGTCCTGAGCCGCATGGTCCCTCTAAACCGCCTCACACCTCAAGCGCATTTTAAATTGGGCAAAGTGGCATGCGCATGAGAATGACCAAGGGTGAAGACAGCGCAGACGCAGCCGCGCACCAGCGGCCCAAGTGGAAATCGCACATCTAATTGTCACTGTTTCCTGAATTATGCGCCGTCAATTTTTGCAAAGTGCCCTGCTAAAATACAGTATAAACATAGCTGCCAATGTTTCAGATTGCTTATGTGTGTCATTTTCATAATTTTAGTCTGTCATAGCTGCGAAGTTTTGCGATTGCTTAGGTGTAACATTTCAATGGTTTCAATATACTTATGAGTAACATTCAGCTGCCAAATATATTACACTTAGAGTGACACTTTCTCTCCATTAAAATCATGGAATGAAATGCATTGAAAGAGCTAAATATCAGAAATTACAATATTTTGAAGAATGAAAAGCTCTAAAGAGATCTTGAAAATAATAGAAAACTCCTGAAATGAAATCTCACTAACCTACAACCTCTTTATAAGATGGCCATACTGTAAAACTATTGCGACAAAGCCTTTCATGGCAATGAAGACACATTAGAAGGAAGTTTGCAGGGGGCTGTGAGCCCCTAGCTTAGCCTGACAATACATCAATAGAGGATCAACACTATGTAGCAGGCACCAATTAAAGTTTGGAGGCCAGTCCATCTAAAAAAATATACTGTGATTAAGAAAAGCATGCCTCTGGCTCTCAGTACAAAATGGCTAAAAAATGGAATGGTGGCGTAGTAGGGTAATATAGGATGAAGAGCTGCAGACAGCCCAGTCCTGTGCTATCAAAGAGCTCGCTTGTGTCTGTCTGTCAGTCAGACTAGAAAAGAAACCCCCCCCAGTCCAGGTCGTCACTGGGACAGAAAATAAACCTGGGCAGCAGACTAAAAGTGCCCCCCATTTAGCAAACTAGAAAATTAAAATTGGCCCACTTTTGCAAATCAAAGCAGTTTTGAACTTGTCAAGACACACTCTATAGTTTTTTGCAATGTATAGAAAAGATTGCATGCATCTAGGCTTGCTGCAAGTAATCTTTGTTACATTATGAGTGAAATCAACAGTAATACCTGGTGCACTAGCCACAAACAGCCAAATGAAATAAGCCCACACACTGACTGGTCATATGATCTATTGTTGCTGCAACAAATGAAAGCAAGCCAAATTGTTTTTAAACAACATCTCTTTTCACTAAATGTTTAAAAATTTTAAAACTGCACCTCGTACCTTTTTAATTGTATCTGCTCCTCTCACCCACGCGCTGCAACGAACGTAGGTAGCAGCGCGCACTAGAAAGTCTGTTCTTTCCGCCGTGTAATTGATTTAAAAATTGCACTGTGTTTACTTCATTACTGTGTTGGAGCTCATTATTATTGAGCCACTTGTCGCCCCTGAAACCCCGGTCCACCGCAAGCGTTAGGCTTGTTTGAATGGAGGGTGAATGGAGGGACCTTCTTCCAGGTTTTCTCCCGGTGGAGGCACCGATTGGACGAATGTTGTAGAGGAGGAGCTGAATACGAGCCCGTCCTCTACATAAGCCCATATTATCGAGTCAGTCTTCCTGATGACACTTAACAACTGCATGTTGCTGTGACAAATGAAAGCAAGCCAAATTGTTTTTAAACAACATCTCTTTTGACTGAATGTTTAAAAATTTTAAAACTGCACCTCGTACCTTTTTACTTGTATCTGCTCCTCTCACCCACGCGCTGCAACGAATGTATTATCAAAAACAATGGCCCAACCCGTGATTGATTGTCAGTTCAATGAATCATATACTCACAGTTGATTATTTCCAAGGCTAAGTGAGGATTAAAGTTATTCTCCTCTTGTTGATTAGATCAAAAATTATTCATTCTGTTAAGAAAGCAACCACCTATCAAAACTGATTTATTTACAAAAAGGAGTTTTAATAAATTACTCCAAACACAGCGAGAAATTTTATATATACATTTATACAATATTCAAAGCAAACGGTAGAAGAAAAAGCAACGTGCTTCTACAAGGGTGCCGGAAAAAGAAGAAAAAAGTGGTTTGGAGAAAAAAGGGGGTGTAAGCCTCAACAGAAAAGTGACATAGGGTTATATTAAATCGAAACAATACTGGAAAGGATTCCGCGTATTATTAAATCAGGCCACTAATAATATTATTCCATTTTGAACATTCATACAGTCTTGACTGGCATGTATAATGTTTGAAAGAGTAGTGGTCCTGTTTATAGAGAAGGGGCGTCGACGTTTCGACCCGTCTTGGGGTACAGGGGTGACTGGGAACCTCGACCTGCGGGTCTTCCTCAGGACGTGTATGGCACAGCCTTCGTACCGTGGCTAATAAGCTGTGGGCCTACAATAAATTAAGGTAATCTTTAGGTGGGTGCAAGGATTAATTCTAAAACACAAGGGGGCACATGGACCTCAAATGTTTTCTTACCCAATTGGCTTTTTATGGGATGTTCACAATCCTCCTGCGTCTCGAAGAACGTGAAGAGACTTGGCCACAATCCCACTCCTGCAACGAATGTAGGTAGCAGCGCGCACTAGAAAGTCTGTTCTTTCCGCCGTGTAATTGATTTAAAAATTGCACTGAGTTTACTTCTTTACTGTGTTGGAGCTAATTATTATTGAGCCACTTGTCACCCCTGAAACCACGGTCCACCGCAAGCGTTAGGCTTGTTGGAGTGGAGGTTGAAGGGCGGGACCTTCTTCCGGTTTTTCTCCCGGTACAGGCACGATTGGACGAATGTTGTAGAGGCGGAGCTGAATACGAGCCCGTCCTCTACAGAAGCCCAATGTCCCCTATAACGCGCAGCGGTTATGCGCAGCGTCAGCGCTGCATACGCGCCGAAGGCACGGCAAAGACCAGGACGGGGCAAGGGGCTGAAAGCTATGTCACGTCAGCTATATGTAATCCAGGTATGAATTCGGATCAACTACGGGCTTTACGCTCCGCCTTCCCGGGCAACTGCACTACACTCTGGCCTGACCATGCAGGTAAAACCTCATGCCTTAACTGCAATTTCACTCTCACTAATTTAATACCCTACCCTGACCCAGCTACATGTAAAATGATTCCGAGACATAAAACCAAACCCTAGGCGTCTCACTTTTTGTTTATTAGTATAAACTGCCGCTCCTTACCTCAGCACAAGTTCGACATTTTCAAACTATTATTGGAGGAAAAACCTTGTGCACTGTTCCTAACGGAAACCTGGCTACACGACAGCGCTGGCCCCGATGTAGCTACCGCTCTCCCACCTGACTATGCTATAGTTAGAAAGGACAGAGTGGGTAAAATTGGTGGTGGGATCGCCATTATTTTTAGCAGAGAGTTAACCTGCAGTCTTGTACCGGTTGATATCCCTGATTGTGAATCAGCTTTCTTCAAAATCACCTTAAATCCCAATTTCACTTTTTCCGGTTTATTGATGTACAGGCCCCCAGGAAATGCTACCACGTGGGCTCGGAATTTAGCGAACCACATCACGCCTTTTCATCTTGCCTCAAATAATTTCTCGCTGCTAGGAGATTTAAATCTGCATCTAGATGATCTCTCTAATGCCACATGTATTAACCTGCTGGACGATTTTACAGCCCTTAACATGAGGTTACTGAACTCCGGACCCACGTATAAAGCAGGTCATGTGCTTGACCCAATCTTTTCTAATATTAATGACCTGAACTGGCTTAAAACAACCCCTGTCTGCTGGTCAGATCATTATTTAATCCAGTTCAGTCTAAAACTACCAATCTCCACCCAGCTGCAGCCAATCTATCCAGCCACCACTCTGATAAACTGGAAGTTACTCAACATTGACCAACTAAAGCACACTTTAGCCATAAATCCTCCAACTCCAGGACACAATATGGAAAGCTATGCCATAACAACTCATGCATGGCTCAGTGACGCCGCTGATATTTGTCTTCCTCCTCATCACATTAAGGGAACTCATCACCATCCCCCAGCCCCTTGGTTTAATGATCACTTAAAATTAGTAAAATCTAAATGCAAAGCACTCGAAAGACAGTGGCAGAAAGATTATGCACCCGAAAAAAAAGAGATATACCTAAAAGCAAGAAATAATTATCACACAACCTGTACAAAGGCCCGAGCCCTTCACGTTGCAAACTCCATAAACACTGCCACAAACAGAGCAAAAACACTCTTCAATACGGTGAAGGAATTAGCGGGTGCACAAACTACTGCTATCGCCCGCCCGCTTAACAAAGTACAATACCAAAATCTCGCCATTTTCTTCACTGAAAAAATTTATAAAATAATTAGCGACATCAACAATAACACGTGCATAACAGCCTCACAAGACGACACGGAGTCCACACCCTGTACCACAAACCTCCTTGACCACTGGCCCCTGATTACTACTGAGTCTCTGATGTCCACTCTCAAAACCATAAAATCTGGCTCCCCCCGCAACCCTATCCCCGTCAGTGTCTTGAAACAATTGGAGGTTCTCTCCTTCAATATTATTGCAGACACTTTAAATTCCTCTCTCAGCCTCTCTACAGTTCCCACAATCTGGAAGCACGCTATGGTCAGCCCACTTTTGAAGAAACCCACAGCCGACCCCGAGATATTAGCCAACTACCGACCCATATCACTCTTACCAGCTTACTCGAAACTCCTAGAAAGACATATTCACTCTGCTTTAACCCACTTCACTGAAGAAAATTCTCTCCTTCCTCCATCACAGTCTGGCTTCAGGGCAGGTTTTTCCACCGAGACTGCTCTGCTTGGGGTAACCGAGAACATCCGGAAACTCCTGGATGAGGGTCAAACGGTCGCACTCATTCTCCTTGATTTGAGTGCGCCTTTGACACCATCTTGCATAAAAAGCTACTCACAACGCTAAAAAATAATGGCATTTGCGGGACCGCACTTGATTGGATCAGGTCTTTTCTGACAGATCAGACGTTTCAAATAACTTCCCCCCTAGCTTGTTCTGAAACGTTCAGTGCCCTCCATGGAGTACCCCAGGGCTCCATTTTGAGCCCTCTACTTTTTAACCTGTATCTACGTCCTTTGGTGGACGTAGCGGACAAATCAGGACTTACCCTCATGACCTATGCTGATGATTCGCAGATTATTTTTTCCCTGTACAAATCCAACCCTTCTGCTCCCTCTTCTCTTAAGCAAGGTCTCCATGATATTTTCTGCTGGATGTCCAGCTGAAGTTAAATGGAGAAAAAACGGAGGTCCTCCTCCTGGGAAAAAACCAAGACCTATGGAACTCCACACATTGGCCTTCTGGCTTGGGAAAACTCCCCCAACCAGCCACCCATGTACGCAATTTGGGGGTGCTTGTCGATAATGCCCTCTCCATGAGACAACAGGCCAATAAGGTTGCCGGTCTTTGTTTCACCATCATAAAGTGGCTAAGAAAAATCCTGTGGATGTTGCCTTCCGCTACCCAAAAGACCGTAGTCAATGCCCTTATAACTTCTCGGCTTGACTACGGCAACATCCTGTACCTTGGTTCTAATCAGGCGGTAATCAGGCGACTGCAACTGTTACAAAATTCAGCCGCCAGACTACTATGCAACATCCCCAAAACCTCCAGCATATCTAAACACCTGAGGGACCTACATTGGCTCAGGGTTGAGAACAGGATTAGGTTCAAAGCCCTGAGCTATATGTTCAGGATTAAAGCCGGCACGGCACGGCACCAAAATATCTTCAAGCATTGGCCCACCCTTACTTTCCCAAACGAAATCTGCGTTCACAATCAGCAGCTACTTTTTGTGTGCCTAGGTTTAAGCTAGCAAGAATGGGTGGGAGATCCTTTTCACACCTAGGACCCACCCTCTGGAATGCACTCCCTCCCCATATCCGCAAGGAGGAGAACTACGCCATGTTCAGGAGAAGCATTAAGACCTGGTTGTTTGAGAAATAAATCCTGCTTATTTCATTTCGTTACACCTATCTTGTTTTGTGTCCTCGGCGCCGGGAAACCCTTTTTGGGTAGCTGCGCGCCTTATAAATGTATAAAATGAATAAATAAATATCCTTCGGGCCCTGGCAGATGGTACCTCAAGGAAAAAGAAAGCTGCTGCCCACTAACTGTGCTGATTTCCTAGATAGATACTCCCTCATTTAAGCTGCGGGCAAGGTTTGGTAATTATATGAGGGAGATAAACAGTAAAACCTGACGCTGCACAACAGACCTAATAGGTCCTGAAACAGTCAAAGAAAGTTAGCGCATGAGGACCTGTGACAGTGACATGCATACTTTGGGAAAGCACTGCACTTGCAACAGGCACACAAAAAAAAACAAGCGGAGCAGCCAAAAGCCACCACTTAAAATCTTCCTTCCAAAAAAGACCTCCTCCCCTCTTTTCATTGTGGACGCCTCTTGAGCGCATGTAAATCAGCGCACTGAATGTAGACTTAGTTACATGCACCCAAAAGACGGCCCAGTTAGTCCGAATCACTTTTGCAGATATGTGGCCTATACAATTATGCATCCCTCAGAATCGGCTGTTATTATTGGTGCAGAAAACAATTATACTCAATTTCAACATTGCTATTCTAAAGCACAGACTGTTATTTCCTAGCCAAGTGGATTCTCTGCACACTACGTGATTATTCCCTGCCCGTCAATTGGCAAGGTACGTAATTAATTACTTTAGGTATATTACTTTTGAAAGAACTTCGAGGTATCTCTTCAATTTTCCCCATTTTTTCTTTATCTGGTTATATATAGTTTGCAGAGTCAGTCCATCCCTTTTCCTGTTTATCGTCAGTAGATCACTAACTAAGTGACTATGTGATTACAATTCTGAGCACCGGTTCGCAGCTTGGTTTACCGGGTAGGTTCACTCCTAAATTGGTATTCTGCTTGGTATGAAAATCAGTCCCACATTAAACCTCACCTAGATTTCCCTATTCCCTTTACCGGGTCCACTTCATCCTGTCACCCCTATGAAATGTTCTACCTCCTTGTGTTGCAACTATCTACTAGAAAGTGGTGTGCTTGTTGATTTTTAATGTGTAAATATGAATATGTGTTTTTTGTATGCCATTGATGACCAGTTCTTCCCTTCCCCCTTTTAAATATGAATTTATATCTTTTGCCCTTTTGCCCACAGAAACGCTACGCTTTGCAGTTTGTTGCTCAGCAAAATTGAAATGGAACTGTAATAAAAATCTACTCGCGCCCTTTAGGAATCCTTAATGGTGGGACTTTTTCCGAAACGCGCGTCGGCGCTTTCCTCTGTCTGTTGGTCCTAAATGTGTTTACAGTGTTCTCTTCCGATGTATATGGTGATGGCTGAATGTGTGTATGCCTGAGAGTATGAATGGTTTTTGTATATAATGTTTTATTGTCTTCTGTGCTGGGCTAATATTGCCAAAGAAAATAATTTTTTATATCTATGAAAAAATCTTTTTGAACACATGAATGCCTTCTTATTAAGAAATATATGAAAATAAAATGATTTGATACTTTACAGCGTTTTTGTGGGCAATTGTAATTATTTGAACGCTCCAGTCCTCTAGAGTTATGGGAACTTCCCGCTCATGTTCTGATTACTAAGGTACGTAATTAAGCCTAACTAACAAGAGGCCTAACCAAAAATGACATTGCCATGAAGTAAGTGGTAAGTGAGACATAATAGCTGCAGCCCTCTGGGCACTATGATACAAGCCAGCAGGAAGTATGAACAGCTTGGCTCATGCTTTCACACTATAGATAAAATAATAACATTAAATGTAAGATCATTGAAGCTCACCTGACCTCAAGGGACAGAGTTTTCTGGGGCCAGGCTTTGTTCCGGTGCCAACAACTCCACATGAATGTGGCTGGCATCCTTCTCTGAGCACACCCCTTTGAAGGGTGGCTGGCTGACTGACAGCATGGTTGCTGGCCTTCGTATTTCACCAGTGCTGCATCATGATGAGTGTCCTCGAAACCGTCCATTTAATTTGCCTTTGCACACAATAGCAGCAGTTGCAGCAGCTCCATGGGCAGGTGGACTTCGGTCTCCAGAGTGACTGCTAGACCAACGGCCGTGAATCATGCTGCAGGCACTTGATGCTTCTCAGATCACAGTGCATGACTGCCATTAACGCCATTATTCCTCCCCCTGGCACTCCCACTAGGCCCAAGCTGTGGCTGCTGGAGATAAGGAAAGCATTCACACAAAAACAATGGCTCCTGTGGATAATTACTCAAAAGATATGATAATATTAATGCACGATGGCAATATGGGTGATTTGGAAAATGATGAAAGGCAAGTAAGTGGTATATGCAATGGAAGAATATATTTAGATACCAGCAACAATAGATACAGATCTTACATATATAAACAATTTACACATTTATGTACACTTATACAGTTTGAAAACAGTGAAATTGTGTCCCAAGTGAGTAATTACCAGCAAAAAAACTAAACATATTGCAGCAAATCATAGTGAAAAAGGAGTGACATGGGGTTTCTAATGTGGATTCGTTTTTTGCAAAAGAGAGAGGCGACCTATTAGTTAATTTCCAAATAAATATTAAAGTTGCCCAATAATGACAACTTATTTTAAAGAACGGTCTGCTTCTTTAGGAGTTGTCGGCGACGTTTCGACCTTATGTGGATAAAAGGTCTCTTCAGGACTGACTGTATGTGGGGCACCTAAAAAGAGATGTTAAAAAATTATGAATTAGGCGTGTGGACCAAGGAAAGGAGATAAGGAAAGGGCAGAGACTGCTAGCCACAGAGGAAAGTCCTGCGCATGGGTCCCTGGAGCCCGCCGAGTGCCAAACATGAGATAGCTTTGCAGGGGAGTAGATGTTCTAATCCTTGCCAGCAGGATGTTGCAAAGAAAGGCTTATTTTCTCTGCAGAATTAAACTTGCAAATGGTGAACCTTGCTGGGTAAGCAGTGTAATTCAAAATACACTGCCTTTGAGAGTTCATGTTTTACCAGTTCTCGCAACCCACCCTCGCTAGGGAGCAGAAATGTATGAGAAAATACTTGACAATCATTTAGGATCCAGCGCTGGCATTTGACTCCCCCCAGGGAATGACGGACCTTCAAGCAGCCTGGTCAGGTCAGGGCACCACCATGATGAGAGGCACAGGAACCGGTGCGAGCAGTGGCGGCTTCAAAAACAGAAAACGAAACTTTCAAGCATAATGTCCGCCGCTCGCACCGCCCAGTTAGCAGTTAATGACTTAATTTTCTGGCTGGGGGGGTGGGGGGTGGAATTAATAATGTTGCAAATGCCCCAGTGAGAGCACAGCTGAGCCAGCCTGGCCGGTCGGAGCGACTGGAACCTCCTCCTGGCAGAAGATGATGAATATTAAACACCAGAGCAGTAGTTGCACTGCAAAGTGTGCGAAGGGGGCCCCTGGAGCACCACCCCCCCCCGCACCGCGTGGTCTGCGGGGGCCTGTGTTACCCCCCTGCAAGACAAGACCTTTACTAGGCTTGCCACCGACTTCTACTGGCCACAGATGTGATTGACCCCAGACGCATTCTTAAGTCTTGTCCTACCTTGGCCAATAGAAACACAGGTGGAATTTGAAAGGCTTCCCTGGTTTCCCTTCTTGTCGTAGGTACCCCTTTGAGATGGTGGGCATTATGGTTGGGCTAAACTCAAGTTTCACTTTATGGAATACCACAGAGTTACATGAAAACACTGCAAGTTTTGCGAATAAGCAGAAATCGTCAAGTTGCACTGCTTCTGCTGATTTTAATGCCGGTAGCTTGTTCTGCGCTGCAAAATCAGTGCAAATGGTACAACGCAGCATGCCAGAGAGTGCTACTTCTTCACCCCCTGGATTATATGAATTTTCCCCTGTGAAAGCGGTATTAGTGTTAGAATAGTTTATCTGACATCCACAGTTATGTGCACATTTCTAAATGAAAGGGGCATTGGAGTTAGAAAAAGTAAATAAAAATATCCTCAGGCTCAAAAAGAAGAAATAAAATTACATTGAAAGTGGTGTTGGAGAGAGTATATTAAATCTGTCCTCCCTGTGGTTCTGTATTTTTCCAGTTTTCTGTGACTTTGGAGTATCAAATCTTATCTCCCAACAAATATACCCTTTACCCAGTGAAATTGACAATGGAGGTAGAAAAGTAAATCTGACACTTCCCCGCAAAGCGTAATCCACTTCCCTAATGAAGGTGGATGTGAGCCCTAAAATCGTAAATGTAACTCCCATAAATATGCACTTTCCCTTTGTTAATTGAAATGGAGTTAGAATAGTACATTTGAATACCCCAAAACACACATTATACACTAAAAGTAAGGTCATATCTACATTTAGAATAGTAAATCTATCCTCCCACAATGTATGGATTGTCACTGATTTAAATAGGTTTGGAGTTAGACTGATCCAACTAATAAAATTAATCTCTCCAAACATATGCACTTGCTCTAAATAAAATGGGATTGGATTTAACATATTTAATCAAACATTCTCAATGCTATACCCTTTCCCATTTAAAGTGGAAATATATTCATAATAATATATCTGACCTCTTAAAAAATTTACAAAGGAAAGTCAGATTTTAGTTATAAAAGTATGTTTTATTAAATTGAAAAGGACCTGATTTAGATCTTGGCGAATGAGTTACTCTGTCACAACGGTGATGGATATCCCATCCGCCGAAATATAAATCTCATAGGATACAATGGGATTTTTCAGCAGATGAGATATCTTCATCGTTGTGATGGAGTAACCCATCGGTCGAGATCTAAATCAGGCCAATAATATTTTACATTTTTAACATGGACATTTTAAAACATTTTAAAACATAGAAATAATGAAACATTTCAATACATAATATGATATATATTGTTGATGTTTATTAATAACGATATGTATGTTTGTGTGTCATTTATAAACATTTTCTTTATATTTTGTCTGTTAACATCAATATAATTTTCCCAGTTTTACAAAATATTTTTCTTCACTAGTTTGTTGTGCCGGTTCTGGGTATGTTGCTCTGGGCTTCATGTAAGGAAACATTCTTTTTAAATTAATCTTTTGACACAAGGTGGTATGCACACACGGAAACCTATTGACTAGGAGGAGTATGTCCTCTTTTTAATGCTTTCATATTTTATGAGCCAAACCTCACTGTCCTAATGCAACCAATTGATGACTACGACAAAGGTCAAAATGCTGACATCTGCTTTACTGGGATTCATCTTTTGTACCACTTATTAGGAGCATGTATTGACAGTCAGGGCCTTATTACGATTAGGCTCAGAAAGCCTCCGTACGCAATTCGGAGGCTACCCGAGCCTCATCGAGGATTCAAACATTCAGCCTCTTTACAATGGAGGCTGTTGATTTTGTCACCAACTGGACGTTCCGGCTGGCTTCCAACAGGCTCAAGCAGCCCGTCTGCCAGTCAAAATGGGCTTGTAATCTCTATGGATGGCTTTCCAAGTTGGTTTCCAGCAGGATTTTCATGCTGGGCTTTCTGACATGGAAGCCCTGTTGGAAAGTGACTTTGGGGGTCCTAATAGGGCTCCAGTTGGGGGCCGAGGGGGCACCTATGGTACCCACTGTTCATCCCTGCACTGTGTGGCAGGCACCATAAGGTACCTGCCACATGGTGCAGGGATGAACACAAACTCCCTTTTCTGTATGGGAGCTTGTGCTGCAGCCAGTTTCTGACCACAGCAGAAGCTTCCATAAGACGAGGGAGCTTGTAACATTCCCATGTGCGGTCGCATCAACATTCAGTGGTCAGGATCACCAACCAGAGTTCAGTCAGACCCGTATCTGCAATGGTGTCGGGCGGACGCAAGACGACCTGACATCAAAATAAGGCACTTAATATGTCTCCCGCACTCTTAGCATAAGATTCAGTCTGAGCTTTTTTCTAAGGCTCAGTGCATTTATTACACACTCACTCACTTGCACACTTTAATATATATCCCCTGCACTACCAGTACAAAAGATACTCTACTATCTCTCTCATCGAAACTAGGAGTTGCACTCCATGGATTTCCACGGATTTACATAAAAACTTTCTGCCAAGAGGTACAACATATGCAGTTTGTAATTAATAATTCTGAAGCTTATAAAGCGCATGGTTACACTTACCAGTGTGTCCCCGCGCTGAATAAACCGCTGAGGAACCCGTACTGGCCTGTTCCTGTGAGGCGCCCAACTCCAGGGCACCCCCCTGAAATTTTTTTTGTGGTCCTCAGTTGAGTACCAACACAAATAAAACTTTTTGACTTTGACTTTTGACTTTGGTGAAACCAGGCATCCTTAGCGATTAGGGCCGGTGTGGAGACTAAGCAAGCTATTGCCCAGAGTTGCAGCATGGGACCCCATGATTAGAGTAGGCACCGTGCCGAGAATTATCGGGTCCGCGGACATTTGAGCTCAAGACCCTGCCGCGACGGGAATTGAACCCTCAGGGTCTGCCGCTCTAATCAGTGAGCCACACTCCTCCAGTTTGTGCTGCTTGCTCTGCAATTTAGAGATGGTAGTGAGCGCAGTGCTGAAAATCGGCATGTGCAGCACTATGCGTTGCGCAAGAGTGCGCAGCCATATCAGTTGATTTTACTGCATTTCAGTACAACATCTACTTGAGCTGCAGCAAACGTACTACAATGGCAGCTCTCTGACTGCGACCCCCTACAATAGAAAACTGCGCTAACGGAAAGCCAAATCTTGCTTGCGTTTGCCTTTACTGGAGCCTCCTGGAATTTGAAAAGAAGTCCACACTAAAGAGTAATGCAGAGTGGCCAAAATTCTGCCATTTCTTCGGCTAGAACAAAACATTGCACCCACCTCTAATCAGAACCGGTGAGTATGGTTTAAGAACTAATACAACACTGTTGAGAAACAATGTATACATTCATGGCCTTGAGGTTTGCTATTTGTCTTTTCTTCTTGGAATATACCACCTGCTTATATTTGTTATTCCTTCTTTAACTGAATGTGGCCCATTCTACCAAAATGCGGGTGGATTTCACAACTATTGCTTAGAATGTTAGTGTTTTATGCTTTGCTCATTGAATTTATGAATAGGTGGGTCAGAAAGGAGGAGCAAAATCAAGAACTGGAATTGACTCTAATGTACCCAACATGGATGCTGATTCACCGTGAGTGACATCACATGCCCTTTGACCATAATTACATCAAAGTAAGTGACATCATATGAGCTGAATGTTTCCGGAAAATTATGTCACATCACCTTAACCCTGATAACATCATGATAACTGACATTGATGAAGTACCATTATAACTGCATGATTAGTATAGCCACAACACAGACACATGTCTAGTTTATATGTCCTATATTAAGGTGCTGAAATAATCTTTGAAAGTAGTGGGATGTAATACTTGCGTTTATTTGTAGTAAACAAGCAAAGTGAATGAACTGGCCATTTTTTAGGAGGGGGTTTTACTCATCAATACTATTTAGAAAATAATAGTGTAATCAAGTGCATTTTAAAACACAATTTTACGGACATTTGGTAAAAAAGTCATAGGTTCTGAAAGTCACAGTAACATGAAATTCCCCATGAGCTGATCCCTTTATTTCCTAAAGGTACTCTGGGTTTTCCTCCATTATGCTCAAGCCACAATTTTGTTACGAGTGCCCCTTAAGTCAAAACGTACATGCAATATGCAAGAATTTTGCCAATAACGCTGATCTTATGCCGTGGCATGCCCTAATAACAAAATGACCTCTAGTACGTCAGGGCCAATATTTTGTCACGGTTGCCTACTTCCCATATGCCATGGTTTTCCTGTTATAACAATATTTACATCCAATATACATATGGCCGGGATGCCCGCCACCCCCTCCCAACACATTTTCCCCAAGAATGGGAAGTCGGAAAAAAGTTGAACTTTTGGAAGGCGGGAGGGAGTCACCCTCCCGGCCGTATTTATTAAAATATGAAACAAAATTTTAAACATTAAATAAAAGTTTCATCATTATGCATTATGTACAATTTGTCATTTATTACATTTCGATGCAGTCATGTACTTTTGGCTAACATCCTGAAAATGCACACACTCTAACTCAAATTGTACATCCTAGCATTAAGGGCCAACGGCAAGGTCTTAACCGGTGTCAGATCCCTACTACCAGACTCCCGCCCTCACGGTGTGAGCGGCGCATGCGCAGAGGACTCTACCCTCATTGCCAACTGTAACTTCCCTTGTCGTGGTGGGGGCCCCCTTTGTACTCGACGCCATCTTAAGGGTCGTCCGAGTTCCCGTATGAGGTCTCTGTAGGAAGGACAGCGTGGACTCTCCCCCCATCCCCACACTCTCTATCCGCCGTCGCGGATATCCGGCCCCCGGGAAATTAGTAGGAGGGGCATCTAACCGCCTCCCCCCCTGGGAGGGGCCCATGGCCATCTCCCCATAGGCGCCCCATCCTTAGTGGGTGCCGCCTCCCCGTGGAAGGGGTAAATGGCCGTCTTCCCCCGGGCGCTCCCATCCATTGTGGGTGGCGCCCCACTCTAGGGACCTTGAAATTACTGCTCACCGATCATGACCTTACCGCCCGACCAAAAAATAAATACGACAGTTGTTTACCTACTAAGGAAAGAAAGAACTCCACATCATCCTACTGTGCCATCAATTGCTCTTTCCTGCAAGAAGACATCTCTGCAAAAAGTCAATCTTTATTCTCAACGTTCCTTCATTCTTTCTACCAAGGAAAAAAGGCCTATACTTCCATCACTCAGCAAAACTTTATTTCTCCAAACATTTGCCATAAGGGGCTGGTGGGTGGGTCAAAATTGCTGCTTGTTCCGTCGAGGGCTCACGGGCAACGAGTAGGTGCAGCCTTCCGATCCGAGGAACAAGAGGACGCTCCTCTGGCTTCCCGCTCCTTTATTCTTCTGCGGGAGGGCGTGTACCCGTCACCGGTATGCCTACGGGGCGTGGTCGTCTTCCGTTGAGGTGTCTAGGACAACCCCTCTTGGGCGGGGGAAGGCGCGCCCCGGCTACGCCGCTTCGGGCATACCAGCCGGGCTACGCCCACCCCGCCCAAAATGGTTTCCCGGGAGGTTCGGGGCACCCATCCATACGTTCGGGGGGACCGAGTGGTCGCCCCTTTCCATATGGCCGGGATGCCCGCCACCCCCTCCCAACACATTTTCCCCAAGAATGGGAAGTCCGACGATAGTTGAACTTTTGGAAGGCGGGCGGGAGTCACCCTCCCGGCCGTATTTATTAAAATATGAAACAAAATTTAAAACATTAAATAAAAGTTTCATCATTATGCATTATGTACAATTTGTCATTTATTACATTTCGATGCAGTCATGTACTTTTGGCTAACATCCTGAAAATGCACACACTCTAACTCAAATTGTACATCCTAGCATTAAGGGCCAACGACAAGGTCTTAACCGGTGTCAGATCCCTACTACCAGACTCCCGCCCTCACGGTGTGAGCGGCGCATGCGCAGAGGACTCTACCCTCATTGCCAACTGTAACTTCCCTTGTCGTGGTGGGGGCCCCCTTTGTACTCGACGCCATCTTAAGGGTCGTTGGAGTTCCCGTACGAGGTCTCTGTAGGAAGGACAGCGTGGACTCTCCCCCCATCCCCACACTCTCTATACGCCGTCGCGGATATCCGGCCCCCGGGAAATTAGTAGGAGGGGCATCTAACCGCCTCCCCCCCTGGGAGGGGCCCATGGCCATCTCCCCATAGGCGCCCCATCCTTAGTGGGTGCCGTCTCCCCGTGGAAGGGGCCAATGGCCGTCTTCCCCCGGGCGCTCCCATCCATTGTGGGTGGCGCCCCACTCTAGGGACCTTGAAATTACTGCTCACCGATCATGACCTTACCGCCACAGACCGGATAGTTGACCGACTAGCCGGTCCCCCCTACTCCTCCTACAGGTCATGCTTCCTCAAACCCCTTAGCCATGCAACGAAGTCTCCTATGAATAAGTCATTCCCCTCCCTGGACAGGTGAACCCCATCGTTCAGACACATTTGATCACCCCGAATACACCCATGAGGAATGTTATGCAACTGCGCAGAACGGAACAATCTACCAATTTTATTATTGACCCGTTTAACTGAATGGTTCAGTGCTGACACTGAAAGGCCCCCCTGCCACATCTTCCTAGGAATCATGTGGGACCAGGCAATCGTACACCCCGGGACTCTTTTAGCCAACCAGCTAACAGCCGACAAAATTCGTTCAAGTAACACTCGTCTACCCAGTGTCACCAAGTCGTTGCCTCCCAGGTGTACTATGACTACAGATGGCGGTGACCTATACCGCCCTAGAAGCCCCTCGAAAAATGATTCAAAGTGGTCAAAAACGAGCCCACCCTTCCCATGGAAGGCCACTCTGAACCCGTATTCCCCAGGTGCGTGAATCGCGTCACCTTCCTTGAATACGTCACCGGCGCGCCTCACGTATGAGTGGCCCACGACCCATACCATCCTCTCTCCAGTCGGTGGCCTCTGACCGCTGGTCTCCTGGTGCTGGGTCGACCTCAAATTCCGCCCCGCGTGGCAGGCTCGCGAAACTGTAAAGTAAACAAAAGACAGAAAACGTGAGTGCATGTCAATTGATCACTCACAACATGTGCAATCGCACATACCTCTTGAAGCAATTCGAGGACCACGGCCCAATTGTTTCACTTCCTCAGCACTCTGACCCCTGGCTGTAGCCTCAGTAGCAGCCTCTATCCTAAAGGAGTGGGTCCCAAAATCGCACGGGTCCATGCCCGCGTCAGCGATTGACAGTGCTAGCACCCTCTGAAACTGAAATCTCGTCAGTGGAGTGCCATCCTTGTGTCGGAGCAAACTCCCCCCCCCATGCGGCCGCCCTTAGCGCCAAATAGTCTTCCACACACTTCAGCGGGCAGATGGGGGACCCACGCTTGCGCTGTACGACCACACTGTTTCCCATAGCCCCCTGGTCAGTCTTGGACTTGGCTATCACGATCACCATCGAATCACCCCTTATTTGGATGTGATCCCTGCACAAGCCTCCCTCCATATCTCTCTTGTTCCTTGCGACAAGTTCGCTCACCCTCATAGCCCCATGGAATGCCAATGTGAACGCTGCCCGGAACAAAACTGCTTCGAAATGGGAGGAACACGTCTCATCCAGCTTTGCTAAAAGCCGAGACAGTCTGTCTAAGCCAATCGGGTGCCTCGTATCTTGCTTGCGACCCTCAAGGCGCTGCCAGCCGCGAAGGGCTTTTTTCACCAAAAAGGAACCTGTAGGGTCTTTTATGCCGTGTACCTGGGCCATGAATGAAATGGCCGCCCTATGCCTACTGGCCGTTGCCTCTCTGTGCAGCGCTACCAAGTACCCCAGGAAGGATTCCTCCTGACCCCAGTTCTGACTCTCTGTGGGACCCAAATATTTGCAATAATATCGAAACGCTCCTTCGTATACTTTCCTTGTCCTGGGGGCTAAACTCGCTGCCACGAGGTCTTGTAATCCGGGGCACCGATTAGCCATATTGTTTCGGGGAATGGTGCTGCCTCTAGGTCCGCTGTGGGTAGATAACCCCTGAATGCCTGCATATGTGAACGAGAGAGTGCATCAGCCGCATGATTCAGTACACCTGGCACATGTTTCGCCCTGAACTGTACATTCAATCTCATGCAAAGCAGCACAATTTCTTTCAACAATCTCAAGATCAATTTGCAGCGTGCTGCCTGTTGGTTAATGCACTCGACAACAGTCATATTATCAGACCAAAACACCACTGAGCGGTCCCTGAAGTCGTCAGACCATATCATCAGAGCAACCCAGATGGGGAATAACTCCAGGAACCCAATGTTACCTGTGAGACCGTTGGAGTGCCACCATGTTGGCCATGTTTGTGCCGACCATCGATTACCTAAGATGGCGCCAAAACCCACGCTCCCTGCTGAGTCGGTCCATAGACCTACTTCATCTGAAGACTCTGGCGGGGAGTTCCACACGACTCGACCGTTGAAGTCCGCCAGAAATGCCAACCAAATACGCATATCCTGGCGAACCTCCCCTGACAGTCTCGTACGGTGGTGACCCTCTTTGAGACCTACCATAGCTTGCGCGATAGAGCACGAAAAGGGGCGGGCCATAGGCATCACCCTCAAGGCAAAATTAAGCTGGCCCACTGTTTGTTGTAACTGGTGCAGGGTCACTTTCTCCCCACTCAGGCATTGCATCAAGGAAGCCCAAAACTTGACCACTTTTTCCATCGGTAATCGGAAACACCCCTCCACAGAATCGAGTTCAATTCCCAGAAACTCCAGTGAAGTAGATGGTCCGACCGTCTTACCTGGTGCCAATGGGACTCCAAATTCACTCATGAGGATGCAGAAATCATACAGCGCCTGCGCGCAGTTCGTATCACCGGCTGCCCCTAAGAACAGGAAGTCATCCAGATAATGCATAACATGTCTATGCCCTGTAGCCTCGGTGAATGCCCATTCTAAAAAACAGCGAAACATTTCAAAATAGGCACAAGAAATGGAGCAACCCATGGGCATGCATTTATCCATGTAATAACTTCCCTGAAATGCAAAACCTAGCAGGCGCTGATCCTGCGGGCGCACCGGAAGCAACCGGAACGCTGATTCGATATCAGATTTCGCCATCAGCGCCCCAGGGCCCAGGCGGTTCAACATGGCCACGGCATCGTCGAACGATGCATATCGTACTGAACAAACTTCTGGGTCAATGGCATCATTCACCGAGGAACCCCTAGGAGCAGAAAGGTTATGTATGAGTCTAAACTCCCCTGGGTCTTTCTTCGGGACAACCCCCAACGGGGAACAGATGAACTCAGCCACCGGCGGGCGATGAAAGGGCCCAGCCACTCGCCCTAAACTGACTTCTTTTGCTATTTTCTTTTCCGCCATGCCTGGGTTGTGCTGTACCGATAACTGGTTTCTACAAAAGGAGTTCCCCCGAAAATCCCCCGCCGGGATGTGGAAGCCATGTAAGAATCCCTTCCTCAACACCCCAGCGGATACATGATCAGGGTATTTGTTTAACCACGGAATCATAACCATGAGATCAACGGGTGTAGGCAATCGGTCACAAAAGTCTACCTCACTCCTGCTTAGACCCGCCTTTACCCCCCGTCCCGCTAATTTTTGATCTACATGCACTTTCCGGGTGTGAGGAATTCCCACAGCCGGCACACACATGCTTAAACTTGCATGTCCCCTGCGGTCTGTTACAGTTGCCTCTATTGAAGCCCCAACAGACCCCCCCTTTTCCGCCATTCCCGCCAACTCTAGGCTGGTAGCCCCCACCTGTGCCTGCTCGAAAGGGCACCCCGGGCTTTGGCGGACCACTCCGGACCCGCTCCCGCCTGGCGAGGACGTATCTGTCGCCCCTGGCAGGAGCTGCTTGTGCCATGACACCGAGTCCAAACAATCCCAAGACAAAGAAGCATCATATTCTTTTGCTTTACGGAATTTCATGTCATAGCCTTTCCATTCTTCCCCCTCATACATTGAATAGAAATCCATAATGCGATTCTGATAGCAAATCAACTCAGTCATAACCTCGGGTTTACGTTCCCCCATCACTGCGGTAAATATAGAGAAGGCCTTAACCCAGTTCGTCACTGTCTCGTCCACCCTGAACTCGGCCATCTTGGCGCGCCTGACACTCGGGTGCCTCAAATCTTTCTGCGTTTTAGCATACTCCTACTCGCGATGGTCAGTTAACAATGAAAACATGTTGACATACTTGTCTCCCCATATTAACTCTTTCGTGGCCATGGGAATGTGCTGTGCAACCTTTTCCCGCCTTGAGGGTATTGAGCCCACCCCCGCCATCGGCAATGCGAGCTTACCCGGATCGGCCGTTGCTGCCGCCGTCTTTTCCTGACCAGCTGCTGGTACTCCAAGTGCCACCTGTGGGGGAACAAGAGGAACACTCGCCTTTGCGACATCTCTCGATTGCCGCAACTGCTTTATTAATACTCTGGCTTCTTCGGCCGGATCTCCCGGGGTCACTGTGCCCCCCACCTTTGTTTTGAGCCATGCCGTCAACTGTGCGGCCAATTCTGGGGGCATTTCATCATCCTCGGCCGAGGTGATCACCACCGGGATCGGCTGGCCTAAATCTGGTTTCTGAACCGGGTTATCAGCCGGTACGAGGGGGGCGATGGGGGGTACCTCTGGGACCGGGACCCCCCCCCGAAACCGCCCTTTCTTTGACCCGCTTCCCTCTTACCCCGGGGACGACTCCCGGCAAGGCCGGGCCTATTACCTTTTTCGGCTGACCTGGGTTGTTCAATGCGGCCAATTGCTTCTTCACCTCCGCTAAACCTCTACCGAGCGATTGGACTTGTCCGAGTTTTCGGTCCATACAAGCCATCCGGTTCGACAACAGGCGTAACACCCTCTCCGTCTCGGAACCCTTTCCTGCTTTCTTGCTAGGCATGGTTTCGAGTCTTCCGCCCTTGGTCGATCCACGAGGTCCTGAAATCTGTGAGCCCTCGAAACTGAAAGAGAAAAAACAGGATTACCAAGTTCAAAACTGCTGCTTGTTCCGTCGAGGGCTCACGGGCAACGAGTGGGTGCAGCCTTCCGATCCGAGGAACAAGAGGACGCTCCTCTGGCTTCCCGCTCCTTTATTCTTCTGCGGGAGGGCGTGTACCCGTCACCGGTACGCCTACGGGGCTACGCCGCTTCGGGCATACCAGCCGGGCTACGCCCACCCCGCCCAAAATGGTTTCCCGGGAGGTTCGGGGCACCCATCCATACGTTCGGGGGGACCGAGTGGTCGCCCCTTTCCATATGTTCCCTCTAAGCTGCACGCCTGTGTGCCCTCGTATACCGTGATGTAGAAAATCATTCGATACACTTATTACTAAGGGCATTCAAGAATGGGAGAAGAGCTATTTATGAGGTGTGAAGAGTGATAGAGCTGAAACAAACTGCCAGCCAGGGACGCAAAAGGCATTCAGTCTCCTATTGTGAAGCACATCTGAAAAACAGGACTGATTCCCTTAGCATGGAGCCACTGCAACTGGATTATCCTCTTTAGGAGGCATTTTACAGGACTGGACGAAGGAATGGCTAGTTCACTTATTTATTTATTTATTTATTTATTTTAGAGGTTTTATATAGCGCTGGCTGGACCTAGGGGTATCAGAGCGCTTTACATTTTTTAGCCAAGAAGGTAAATAAGACAGGGAACATACATAGCATCAATGAATATAAACAACATATAAGTCCGCCTGACAGATTTCAAAATGATAAATATGGGAAATAAGCACACCAACATGTGGAAGAAGTGATAATCAAAAATATCATAAGGCACAAATTGAAGAGAGCCGGAAAATTTCAGAGTCAGGATAGGGAGGTTAGTGGTCAGTTAGGTTGGTAAGGAAGAGAGAAGGAGGGGCAGAAGTGGGGGGGGGGTTGGCGGGGATGAGAGCTGAGGGTGGACAAGGAAAGGGTGTGCAAGGAAAAGTGAAGGTGGTAAACAGGGAGGGGGAAGAGACGAGGAGGAAGGGCGAGTAAGGCTGATAAAGAGAGGGCGGATGCATCTAGGGTCGGACAGATGTGACCAGTGGAAGAGAACAGATAGGGATTAGGGTCCCCAGTATTTATTGAGGAGATGTAGTTTGAGTTCTTTTTTTAAGCTAGAGTAGGAAGGGTTGCAGCGAAGGTCAGTTGGAAGGGCATTCCAAATGCAAGGAGCGTTGCCGGAAAATGATTGTGACTGGGTGGTTTTCTTTTTTAGAAGGGGGGGATTAGAAGGAGGGTGTTAGTACTTCTCAAGGAACGGGAGCAACCAGCATTAGTGAGTTTGTTAGCGAGGTAGGTCGGTGTGTTCTGATGGAGAATTTTGTGTGTAATGCAGGCTGTTTTGTAAGTGGACCTACCTTCAATGGGGAGCCATTTAAGGGTTTTAAGGGCAGGCGAGATGTGGTTGAATTGCTTGCAGTCTGAGGTAAACCTAGATGCAAGGTAAAGCACAGATTTAAGAGGTGCTAGGTGGATCTTGGGAATTCCGGTGAGAATGGCATTGCCATAGTCGATGCGAGAAAGAACAAGGGATTGGACTGCTAGTTTGAAATCATCAATAGGGATGAAGGGCTTGATTTTCTTAAGGTGGCGGAGAGTGAAGAGGGCTCCTTTGGCAGAATTGTTGATGTGCACCTTGAGGGTTAGGAGGTTGTCAAGGGAGATCCCTAGTGATTTGACTGAGGAGGACAAAGATAAGGAGCAGTTGAGGGCATTAAGGTCAGAGATCTAATTCTGAATGGGGAGCTGGTTATTTTTAGGGGAAAAAAAGAATAATTTCAGTTTTTTTAGGGTTGAGTTTGAGGTGGTTAATGTGGAACCAGGCTTGAATCTTGATGAGAGTGATGTTGAGGTGAAAGATGTCAGCATAAGTTTTAATCTTATAATAGAGTTGGGTGTCGTCGGCATAGAGATGGTAGTTGATCCCGGCTTGTTTAAGAATGAGTGTGAGGGGTTCCACGAAAAGGTTAAAGAGAGAGGGAGAGAGGATGGATACTTGCGGAACTCCTAAAGAGATGGAGGTAGGGTTAGATAGGCAATTTTGGATTTTGATTTGTTGAGGACGGTGTTGTAGGTATGAGACAAACCATTTTTGTGTCGTACCATTCAGGCAGAATCGATCTCTAAGAACATTGAGTAGAGCAGAGTGGTTAACAGTATCAAAGGCTGCAGAGAGATCAAGGAGGATCAGAAGGCTAGATGAGTGAGTGGTGGATGTCGTCAACAATGTTTAGCATGGCGCTTTCAGTGCTGCATCCTTTCCTAAAGCCAGATTGGCAGGGGTCTAGTAAGTTAAAGTGTTCAATGTGTCTATTTAGTTGGAGAAGGACACATTTTTCCCGGGTTTTAGAAAGAAGGGGAAGGTTGGAGATGGGACGAAGGTTATTGAGGTCGTTTGGGTCTGCCAAAGGATTGTTGATAATGGGGGTGATTTGGCCTAGTTGCATGAAGTGGGGACACAGCCGGTTGCAAGGGAGCTGTTGATATTAAAGGTCCAGGAAGGGGTGATGATGTGTTTGAGGTTTTGGACAAGTTTGGAGGGGAGAGGGTCTTTGGTGTGGGAGGAAGGCTTGAGTTTGGTAATGATGTTAAATACGTCTCTTTCAGTGACTGGCTGGAAGTTAAGCCATGCGGCATTGTTTTTAGGAAGAGAATTAGGATGATTGGAGTCCAGGAAATTGGAGGGCAAGGGGGGGTGAGGGAGATCAGAGTTATGATGGGTAGTAGTGGGTGTAGGGGGAGTTATGATGGAGGGTGGGATATTAAGAGAGATGTTCGGATTGGCGGTAGGGATCGCAGTAGAGAGGAAGGATTGCTCAATTTGTTTAATTTTGTCTGAAAAAAAGAGCTATTTCTTCACATCTAGTCGTCGAGGCCAGTGGGACAGGGGGAGCTGAAGCGGTTTGATTGCACACAATGTTGAATAGTTCTCTTGGCCTATTCTGAGCTGGATCTAGTTGTGTCCTGAAGAAGGACGTTTTTTGTCTAAAGATGTGTTTTTTGTAGGACGATCTAGCAAGTCTGAGGCGGGCCAGGTTAGAAGGAGAGGGGTGCTGTCTCCATAATCTTTCCGTCAGTCTGAGTCTGCGTCTTTCATTATTTAGCTCTGTGTTAAACCATGATTTGGAGGGGATATTTATTTGTTTTTTGAGTTTGAGATGGACTAGAAGGTCAAGGGTAACAATGACTGCTTTGTTATATTGTTCGGTTAGTTCATTCGTGTTAGGGGAGGGAGGGATAGCGAGAAGTTGGGCATGAAGTTTGGATTCAAGTAAGTCGGGAGGGATATGACTGAGATTTCTGATTAGTTTCATGGGTTTAATAGTTTTGGTAGGAGGGGGGAGGCAGAGGTAGTTATGGAGAACAGGATAAGGTGATGGTCAGACCAGTCAAATGGAATGATGTTAGATAGGAGGGCTAGATCCTTGCTGGTAATGATAGCGACAAGGGTGGCTCCTTTTGGAATGGGTTGGTGACTGACAGATTTGTTTGAGGTCATTAATTTTGAGAAGGTCAGAGAGGAGGGAGATTGAGGGATCTTTGGTATCATTCCAATGGAGGTTAATGTCTCCCAGGAAGATGTTTTTAGATTTGGTAATTGAGGATTGGGTAAGAAGGTTAGATTGCTCGTCAATGAATGGGTAGTGATTTCCGGGCGGATTATATATATTGTGAAGGCGGATGGGGGGGAACCCTGTATTTTGAGTTCGGCTACAAGGTATTGAAAGGAGGCATATTCGGCGTTATTGATAAGGGAGAGCTGTAGTTCATCTTTGAAGATGATAGCTACACCACCACCTTTTCGGATGGGTCTATCTTTCCTAATGATGGAGTAGCCCGGGGGTATGAGTAGGTCTAGAATGCTTGTAGAGTGGTCATTAAGCCAGGATTCTGTATGAAACGCGATGTCGATGGATTCGCTAAGGATGGTTTCAGAGATTTCTATGGCATGTCGGGCAGTGGAGCGGCAGTTAACAAGCATGCAGGTGAGGGGTTTGGGAGTGGGTTTGGGAGATGGGAGGGCATGGATGGATGTGAGATGAGGAGGGGGTCTAGGAGAGACAGGTGAGAGGGGAATACGACTAGTCCACAATATGACGGGGATGCTTGAGAAGGGGGGAGGCGTGTTCATGGTTGATGAGTATGGAGGGTAGGAATTTTGAAGGTCAGAAATCTCCCGGTGAGAGAGGGTGCAAGTGGTGCGGAGTGGGCTCTGAGCCCGGCAAAGCAAGGGAGTTGTTTTCCACGGTTTGGAGGTGGTGGGGTTTATTTGACCAGGGCTAGCGGTGTTTCTTCGGGGAGGGTGGTCGCTGGATTTGAGGTTGTAGAAATCGTTCCTAAGACGAGAGAGATCTCTGGTAAGAGTGGAGAGGTTAAGTTCAATGTTGCGAAGGGAGTTTGAGATAAGAGTGAGGGGGTAAGTAGGGTGTGGGGGGGAGGAGGACAAATAGGGTTCGGAGTTAGCAGCAGAGGGGGGTCTGCTCTGAGGAGGCAGTGAGCAGATGCAGGCAGGAGGCTTGTTCTGAGGATTAGATGAGCCGATGCAGGCAGGAGAGCAGGGAGGGCTGTAGTTGAAGGGGAGAAGGAGTGGCATGGTGGGGTAGGGGGGAGATGATACCTCTGGGGATGAGAAATTTGGAGGTAGAGAGGAGGTACAGTTGTGGAGTGGTGTAGGAGGGAGGGGGAATAATGGGAAGAATGTAGTTCGGGGGGAGAGGTTGAGTTAGGAGAAGAAGGGTGGGGGGTAGTGTGAGTCAGAGGGTGTGAGGCTGAGTTGCGAGAGGAGGAATGAGGAGGTGGAGGAGGAAAGGAAGGGGAATCTGGGTGAGGAGTATTGTGATTCGGCGGGTGTGAGGATGAGTTGGGAGAAGAGGAGTGAGGGGGGGTTGGAGGAGGAATGGAAGGGGAGACTGTAAAAGAGGGCCAGGAGGGAGGAGTAATAGGGAGGGGAATGGGTGGGTGATTGGGTGCAAGGGGGATTGGGAGTGAGGGGGTGAGGAGAGGATCAAGGGGAGAGGGGGTCATAGTGAGGAAAGAGGGGATGGGTGACAGCGTTTGCATAGTGTCATTGGATGTTGAAAGGTCAGGGGCAGGAGAGGTGGGTTGGTGGGGTGGGGTCAGTGGGGAGAGAGGAGGTAGAGAGTATGGGAGGCAGTTGGTGGAATTGGAAAGTTGGATGGCCAAGAATCTGAAATGGAGTTCGAAGGTGTTAAGATGGGGTACGGCTGCTTGGATGAGGATGTTACCAGTTTTAAAAATGGAGATGTTGACTTCCCCACAAAAGGTTGGAGAGGGAGTGGTGGAAAGTTTGTCGCCATGGGGTATTTTGGAAGTTTTAGTGACTGGGAGATGTTGTGTGAAAATGCTTTTCCATTTAGAGGGGCGTTTGGAGTAGAAGATGTAATTCGTTTTAATGGGGGCGGTAGGGCTGTAGTAGTTGTCGACAATAAGTTTTTCAGGATTTTGAATGAGGAGGTTGTGTTTGAGTTTTTGTCTAGCGTTTTTAGAAAGATTGGGGGGGTACGGAATGGAACAGGAGTTGGGACCATGTTTAGATAGAGAAAAGTCCTGGGTGGGGGAAGGGATATTGAGAGGAGGCATATTGGGCAAAGAAAAATGTAGGGGAGAGGAAAATCAGATAGACACGTGAGTAGTCAAGGGAGGGCAGTAGGTTGAGGCTGTGGAAGGAGAGACGTGGAAAGGGAGGAGTGGAAGGACGCGGTGTTGGGAAAGGGTAAGGGGAGGAATCGGCAGAGGAAAAGAACAAAGAAAGGGAATGTGAGACGATATGAGAGAAAGGGGCCAGAGTCAAGAGAATATGAGTTAAGTAAAGTACGAAGGAAGTGATCAAAAGAAAGTTCAGCGAAACAAACAAATCACAGCACAGCTACATATGGGGGGGAGCTATATTGAAGCAATGTTGAAATATCCCCAGCAAAGCAAACAATCAGTCCCCGCAAAGCTACACAAGGTGAGGATCGCTAGGTTCAGGACCAAACGTACCGGGTCATCAAACAGCACAGATTCTCAAGTTGGGTGCATTGTTAAAAACAGTCCAGCGAATTAAACAATCACAGCACAGATACACAAAAGGAGGTCATGGTCCATAGTGCAAAATAGGGGATCAGATGTGAAAACCTAAAGGGCTAGGGAGGGAAAGGAATAGGAGGTTGTATCGACGTTGAGACAAAAATCACTACAAGATTGGCAGTGGAAGATAACTATAGGGGTAAAAACATATAAGACATATCATAACTGGTGCTAGTTAGAAACATCAAAAGTAAAGACCATAAAAAGCACATGAGGGGCAGGTCGAAAAATTAACAGAACATGTAGGATAAATAAACATAGGGGGACAACGTTCAGGATCAGGCCACAAGGTGGAGCTCCAGGCTAAGGAAGGGAGCAGTTTACTGAACCTAAGAACCGGATTACGATATTGGCGCGACGGCGCAATACCGCCTCCTCTGCGCCCAAACTGCGCAAGCACCCCATACCGTATTATGAGCCAAGAATTTGTTACTCGTAATACAGCGGGCGGTTCTTTGCTATTCTCATGGCAGTGCTTTGAAAACAGGTACCGCATTGGGAACAGCAAAAAGGTTCCAGGATGGCATTAATGTGGATGTCCATTCTGTGCTGGAACTTGTGGGGATACAGACAGGGGGTACAGATTGGGCTCCCCTGAATGTATCCCCATGGCAGAGGTCAAAAGGCAGCCCTGTAGGGCCCTCTTTGTTCCTGCAATGCCAGCATTTTCATGGCGGGGCTCTGCCATGAAAATGCTGGCGGTCCAGGAACTCATAATATGCGGAGCGGGACTGCGTCAGTCCCTGCTCTGTATATTGCGTTAAAGCACTCCTGTACCGGGCGTGGCTTGGGCACCGGGAGGAATGGTCGCTGCTCTGTGGAGCTCCGAGAGAGCGTAGCGCGACGGGGGCCTCCCCAGGCCTTTTAACGCGACCTAGAGGACCCGAGAATTCTGGTGACGCCGACGGAATACTTGCAGCATGTTCCGTCACGGAAATGGATACACGGGGTGAGCGCACACAATGACTTTTTAACTTTCATTACCAGCCGTGGCTCTCAGTAACGTCTCTGGCGGCTCCCTGTGCGTCCCGTGACGGCAATCTCTAATGTTATCCGCCCTCAAGCAGCCTTGGCAGCAATGATAACGCTCCCATTTCCTCTCCTTATTGTGGAACTGTAGCTCTCTAGCGAGTTGGATGATGTTGAGCAGTTTTCTTTACCTCAGCATGTTTTGGTGATTCACTTGCCGCCATTTTACAGTCTGATGCCTCCTTCCCATAACTTGTAATCCACTCTGCCCACTGAGTTTTGAGGTGCGTTGGCTCTCCTTTCTCTTTGTTTTACTCGGGGCGAGTGACTAAATGGTTGCAGATTTTCTTTTTGACGCAAAGTTGCTGATTTCCTCAACTCTTCTGCAGCATTATTAGTATTTTCTACGACACTATTTCTCCATATTTGTTCCTGCTACTTTCGCTTCTTGTACACTGGTTGGCAATGGCTCGCTCTCAGCGAAAGCCCTCAAGTTGCATGTTGCTTCAGGATATTAATCCATTCAGTGTACTTCAGAGGATGTAGAAACCACCAGTACTGACTCTTCTTGAGTGATAGGTTCCTCTCCTACTAATGCACTAAGCCTAACTCCAAGACTTCTTAAAAATTTGGAAAATCGCAATCGACGGAACAATCTTCGTATTTACGGCCTTGCGGAAGGTTTGGAAGGGCCTAATCCTATCTCCTTCTTTCAATCCTTTCTGCCAACACTTCTTGGTCTTCCATCTTCTCCTTCATTGAGTATTCAACAAGCTCCTCGCCTCTGTCAACTTTCTCGTTCCGCAAGCTTCTCCTCATCTCCGCCGAAACCTCGAGGCGCTATCCTGTATTTTCTGGAGTATACGGATTTATTTAAGGTCATCCAAGCTGTCAAACAAAAAGGGAAAATTACGTGGAATGGTTCCAATCTTTTTTGCTAAAGTCTATGCTAAAGCAACTGCGGATCGTCGCAAACAATTTTTGGACATGAGACCTGCTCTTCGTTCCCTGAATGCTCGCTATGGACTTTTTCATCCATGTCTATTCAAAGTGACTTACAATAATAAAACGACAAATTATGAGGATCCTGCCATTCTTCGACGTTTCCTTGATTCCTGTGGAGATTACTCCATGGATACTCCTCAATTATAAATGAGCTGTTTGTCTTATCTTGTTTGCCGCCTTTTGTCGCTGCGTTTCATCATGTCTTGGGATGCCCTCCTAATGTTTCCTTTTCCTTTTTCCTAGGTGCGGTGCTGTAATTCCTTTGATGGATCATTCCCTCATTATGTGCCCGGAGGTTTTATCTCCCCTTGCCGGGTCCTCTTGGAGTCTTCTGTTCGGTGTGCTCATCCCCCTTATGTGGTTCCTGCACCCCCGTTCTCATTGTCTTTCTGTGGTATGTCTTTTTGGTATTTTTCTATTTCTTCATATATTGTTCTTTATGTTCTATGTATATGATCTATGTTCTCTTCTTCTTTGTTTTTCGTACTTTCCTTCCCTCCTCCTTTCTTTTCTTCTCCTTTTCCTCTCTATACCATTTACTCTGGATGACAGTTTACTACTCGTTTTTTCTTATCTTTTTCTAAACTATTTCTCTTCTCCTCAACTTTCTCCTTCCCTCTTTTTCTTTTTTCTCTTTCCCTTCTATCCTTATTCTTCCCATTTTTCTACATTTTGCAGTACCTTTTTCTTCTTCCTTTTTTTCATCCTCTTATTCTGATCTTCTCAGATAAACATCTTATCTTTACTTTCTTTTTATTGGATATGAAGTTTCTGAATTTTCATAATGTTTGTATAACAATAGTTCATGCTTTACTTGACAGTTATTTGTTTTACTGTTTTCCTAACAATGGCTTATGTTTCATTTTGATAGTTCACATTTAGATTTGTAACATGGAATGTTAAAGGAGTTAACCATCCCATAAAAAGGCAACGTGTGTTAACTCACTTAGCTAGATTGAATACTGATATTGCTTTTCTTCAAGAAACTCATTTGTCAGAAGCTGAAGCAGCCAAGTTGAAAAGAGGTTGGGTCGGTCATGTTTTTTCTTCCCCTGCTTTAGGAAAGAAAAATGGCTCCTCTATATTATGTCATAAGAAACATCAACCCTCAGTCATGTATCAGGAATGTGATCCTGATGGTCGTTGGGTAATTACTAAACTACTTATTGACCACATCCCCTTAGTGTAATTCAATGTTTATGCTCCAGTTAATGTTGATAATAAGTTTTGGACTCTTATTTCTGATAAACTTCTTCTATTTAATGATGATTATATTATTTTTGGAGGTGATTGTAATCAAATTCTGGACCCTCTTTTAGATAGACGTTCTGTGAAAAATTTGCCAATACTAAAATGCATTCACAATTTACTTCTGCAATACGACGTAAGGCTCTAATTGACATATGGAGACTCTGTAATCCAGATATACAAGAATATACATTTTCCTCTCCACCCCATAATTCCCAATCCAGAATAGATTATCTTTCTCAACTTGTCTCGCATGACGAGATAGGTTCAATCCTTATATCAGGCCATGCTACAGTTGTTGTTGATTTTGACTTGCTTCCTTTTCCCCCTAACACCGGTAGATGGCGTTTTAATAATACTCTTCTGTCAGATCCCAATTTCACAGGCCAATTCACCTCCTTTGCTTCTGAATTTTTCTCTATTAATTCCACTCCAGAGTCCTCCCCTGTAATGATTTGGGATTCTTTAAAAGCGGCGGCTAGAGGTTTTATCATCAACTTTGTCTCACGAAAGAAGAATTTTTTTTAGGCCAAACATGTTCAATTATTAGCTAATATTAAAAAACTTGAATATGATTATTATCGCTCTTCTTCTGATTCATCTTTAAAAAGTCTTATTGAGGCAAAAATGTATTTTAATAAATCTTCTACAGAAGCTGCATCATCTTATCTTTTAAATAGCTGTGCCCGCTACTATGGAGGCCAGAATAAGATGGGTAAACTTCTTGCAAACTACTTAAAATTTTGTCGGGAACGAACTAAAATTTAATCCGTTCGTAATCCTGCTGGGGATTCGCTTTTTAAAGACCAAGATATTTTAAATGAATTTGTTTCTTTTTATAAAAATGTATATACGCCGGAACAACACCATGTCCTGATGAACTTTCCTCATTCTTTCAATCAATACTTTCTCCCCCTGCTCACTACACTGATTTTTCTCCACTGGACTTAGATATTACTTTGTCTGAAATTCAACATGCTGTATCAGTTCTGAAAAGGGGTAAAGCACCAGGTCCAGATGGATTCACCATTGAATTTTATTCCCATTTTGCGTCTTTATTACTTCTCCATTTGTTATCTCTTTATTACTTTTTTATTTCAGAGGGGTCTTCTTCAGGCTCTTTTTAAGACGCAGTAATTTGTTTAATTCCCAAGGAGAATAAAGATCCCTATTTTTGTAAAAATTATCGTCCTATCCCATTGGTTAATTTAGACTATAACATTTTTGCAAAGATCCTTGCGCTTCATCTTGATCCCATTTTACCCAATATTATTGGCCCTGAACAATCGGGTTTCATCAAAGGTCGTTTATCTTCTGATAATTCTAGAGTTTTCTTTAATATCTTAAGTAAGGCCTGTTCCCTCGACTACCCCATTGCTGCAATAGCTTTGGATGCTGAGAAGGCTTTTGACAGGATTGGATGGGATTTTATGTTTCAGGCACTTAACCACTTGGCTGCTAAGGGGTATGCATGTAGGTCCAAATGGATTGGGCTCCCTGCTAAATTAATTTCCCTCACAATCTTTCTAAGTCCAGCACTCTTCAACAAAGTAATAGCAATCTATAAAAACAAAATTATTTCAGATTATCCAATTATTATAATAACTAAATCCTGACGAATTATGAATCTTCAGCGGAATAGTGGTAAATCCTTTATTTATTCCAAAAATGTTCTTTCTTCATTAAAACAGACTGTTGCCGATGCCTCCGCGTTTCGTCCGACAAGGACTTCTTCAGGGCTAAAATTGTAAGCTTAGATGGTCTCTCGAGTTCAAAGGGATCACCACTCTGCTACCGCAAATGTTGATCCAATTTTCAATAGAATAGCTTTCTTGATTCCTGGTGTACCGAAAAAGATTTTTTTGATTCTCCTTTTATATGGCTTGCTTTATATGAGTTGCTTCCTTAATGCTGTTAGCACAATCCTATATCAGAGGTCTCTTATAAATGTAGAAGGGTATTTCTCCTGATATCCATCAGTCTTATTTTTTCTGATTTAGAATCTGTTGTACGCTGGGTTTTTGTATCTCCAACATATCGGGTTCGATGTCACAGCCGGCTCCGTGGCGTCGTATCCACCGCAGTTTGGGTTTAAATTAATTTCCCTTATTTCATTTTTATATTCTGGTCCTAGGGCTTCTATTTTTGTTAATGGGAAAACTTCTGATTATTTTCCTCTTTCTAGGGGAGTTCGTCAAGGTTGCCCCCTCTCTCCTCTTTTATTTAGTATTGCTTTAGAACCCTTTTTAACGAAACTTTGAATGGATGACAGGATTACTGGTTTTAAACTTGATACCACCCATGTTACGATGTCTGTTTATGCTGATGACATTCTTCTATATTGCTCCAATCCCTCTATTTCTCTCCTCCAGCTTTTCTCTCTCAAGTTGATGCCTTCTCACTGCTATCCGGCTATCGTCTTAACGTTGGATAAATGTGAAATTCTTCCTTTAAATGTTCATTGTTTAAAACAAGATTTTACTTCTACAGGTTTCTCTTGGAAATACTCTAAGATTAAATATTTAGGTTTATTGTTTTGTCCCACTATTCCAGAAACCCTAAAAGAAAATTTCCATATTCTTTCCAAGAATTTATCCGCATCTATTGATCGTAGGCATCCACTTTTCCTCTCCTGGTGGGGCCGTCTGGACTCTATTAAGATGATGCTTTCCCCACTAATTCTTTATCTCTTGTCTATGATCCCGGTGCACATTCCTGGTTTTTATTTTTAAAAAATTGATTCCATTTTAAACAAATTTCTTTGGAAAAATAAATCTCCTCTAATAGCTCTTAATGCTCTTAAAGCGGACAAAACCTCTGGTGGCCTCAAATTTCCAGATTTTAAATCATATCACTATGCTTTCTCTCTGAAGCAGTCTTCTCATTGGTTTCGGTCAGATCAACCTGTTCACCCTCCTCTATGGTTGGCAACTGAACAACACTTTATAGCTCCTTTTCATTTTAATGAAGTTCTTGCTTTTACTAATAATATCTCGTCTTTTCGCCCTTTAGTGATCTCTCATACGCGTAAATGATTAATTCCTCTTCTTCCATCCTCTTACCCTTCTTTTGCCTCATTAGATCAACAGCCTGTCTGGCATAATCGCTTAATACGCATCAAAGGTCGGACTTTTTATTGGAAAACTTGGAGACTTAAAGGTTTACTCTGGATTTCACAATTGGTTTTTAATAATACTCCTTTACCCTTCTCAGATCTTCAATTCAAATTCTCTTTACCTTCTTCCTGTAAGCCCCAGTAGGATTCTCTTCTTACTTCCCTTTCTCAATATCTTCTTTCCTTATCTCCTACGCCCAATATACCTGTCAGATGTTCTACTCTTTTCCCTTTATTGTCTACTGATACATCGGCCTCTTCCTTATATAAGTCCTCGTTCTTCTCCTCTGACAGGATCAAGGTGAAGTCTGAATTGGCCTGGCAAAAAGATCGTTCTGAATGCTGGTCCACTTCTTTCTGGAATAAGTTGTGGTTAAAGATTCACAAAACGTCGAGAGCAGCTAACACCTCTCAGACCCTTTGTTTTATTTATAAACGCCTCCTTTTTACCCCACTGAAATGAGCAACTTTTTCTACTGATCTCTCCTCCTATTGTTGGTCATGCAACAAGCCCTCTGCTGATCTAAAACACATGCTTTTTGATTGCCCCTCTCTTTATAATTTTTGGCTATAAGTTTGGTCCCAAATTAATAAAATTTTTAACACTCAAATCCCTTTTTCCATTTCCAATGTCTTTTTAGGTTCCCTATCACCTTCCTGGTCACTCTCTTCATCTAACCCTTCATCAATTGACTTGTTCCTTGCCATTGCCCTTCATTTAATCACTTTAAATTGGAAACAGGCTGATAAGGTGACTTTCATAGCTTGGTGGAATGCTGTTTGTTTTCATCATAGACTAGATACGAATAATGTTACTCCTATTTCTTTATCCATTAAAAGGGACCTTTTTTGGCTCCCCTTAACCTCCTACTTAACGACAATTGCTTCATCTTTGGCTAGTTTATCCTCTAACCCAGATGAAGTTCGAAAACCTCCATGATTCCTTTGTTGTCTTTATTTATTTCTTTATGTTTCAGATTTACTCCTTGTTCATACTCTTTTTCTCTTTCTCATTATTGTAATTGTGAACTGATTTATGCCTTATAGTTAATTAATATTGTTTCTTGTTGATGTATTGGAATATATGATTCAGGTTATTTTCTTATGGTGAACAACCTTTACAACGAAACTTTTACAACGCACTACCATTACAACGCGGTCATTACAACGCAAACTATTACAATGTATTGCTCTGGGGGGCGCTCTAGGATAGGGAATAGGTTAATTTACTATCCAATAACCTTCCCTAGTGTCCACGGGGACTGGAGTTGGAATAGTAAATTAAACTATTCACTATCCAGGTCCCAAAAGCACTATGCGTTGTAATGGACTGCGTTGTAATACTAGCGTTGTAAAGGCATGCGATGTAAATGCATGCGTTGTAATGTCATACATCCTTTTCTTATTTTGTACTGTTCAACTGATGCTCCTCCCCCTCTCCCCCTCTTAGTAATTCTCAGACTGTATTTTTGCTATGTATTGCATAATATTATTTTTCCTATGTTTATTATACCTCTTCTTTCAATAAACTTTAAACTTGAAAAAAAAGCACTCCTGTGCCACTGACAGCTGATGGTCCACCACCACAACGACTTTAGAAGTGGATGGTGGACCGGCCACTACTGTGCCACCGTGAGTCTGGCAGTTGGAAGACTGCCAGACTCATAATCAGGCCCTTAGTCTCTCACAAGGCATCACTTAAAAGTAATGTGTATTAATTAGCTTTGCCTTTGAAACTCAATTGAATCAAGTGCATACCTGAGTACATGGTGAAGCAGACTGTGCCCTGGGTATAATTTTTTTTGGGTTCTAGGAAGTCTTTCACAATAGGCGTCAGAGTCATCTATACTGTATGCTCACCAGAGTGTCCTACAAAATGTGTGTTGCCCCATCCTCTCCCTATTCAAAATTCTACTTGTGCTGATGCATTAATTGCACTTTGTATGCGGTGCATTACTGTTTATGTTTCACACGTTTGACTTAAGAAAACATTCCCTAAAAGAATTATCCATTTCTGGATGTTGTGTTTCTGTATTTTTATGTAGCATATTACTCTTGCACTGTGCATTATTTGAATCATTCACTTTCATGTGTTTTTAACAGGCCACAATAGAGCACTCTGGAGCCCATATGGAAGACAGTGCGAGTTTCTCACATGGCCGGTCAGTGAACATAAAAGTATTCAAAATACATGGTCATCTAGTCCTTGGCCTCTTTGCAGAGTGCACAGAGCAATAGTCATGTATTCTAGTCACAATTTGAATTCTGTAAGAATGTTTTTCCAAAGGAGGTTCGCAGTAGTCAAAATATTAACAAGGTGAAAGCAAAGAACATAGGGCACTTACAGGTGAGTGGATGTATTGCGTGTTTGGGGGTAAATTAAAGAAGATGTTAGGAAGAGCATTCAGGACAGAGTGGAAATAGGGTGCCACAGAGGACAAAGATGATGTGTAAGATAAATAGATTTGACCACAAAATGGAAGAAATGTCTGAAACACTGATCACTACTCCTTTCACAGGTCGCAGTAAAATTTAATTAACAGTCCCAAAACTTCACAAAAATATTTTTCAACATTAACCATTTAGAAAAAAGTAATTGATGCTACTAATTTACCTTAAACAGTGAACAACCATTGACAAAGCCAAAAGTCCTGGCTGGTTTTAGGTGTATGTCAGTTGTTATGTTATATACATGGAAGCAATAACAGAATGCATACAGAAGAACCAAACACTGGTGGGGTAGCAAACTTTGAAAAGCACAGAAATATAGATTGTTTGTTTGTCTCTCCCTTAATTATACAGGCCACACTCCGTTTTAAAGAAGCTCACTTTTTGTATCACACTTTAAACCTGCTTCCAGTGCTTTCCCAGTGCCGTTTGTTCCCCCTACTGTCCTGCTCTTCTCTGATGCTATCTGGTGCCCCGTTCTCTGCTTGCTCTACTCTGCTGCTCTCTTCCGGTGATCTCCACTCTGTGGAAGAGGTGTGGCGCCGCGGCCAGGGCGACTGACGCTGGAATCTGGGAATCACGGTTCGATCCCCGGCTCCGGCGGCAGGTCAGCCCAGCACCATGTGACTCTGGGCAATAGCTCGCTTAATCTTCCCGACGGCCCCCCAGCGCCTAGAGACCCTTACGGGTGATTGTGCGCTTTACAAATGTGGACTTTACTTTACTCTTCCCTCTTCTCAGTGTTCTGTGCTGTTCTGTCCCAATGCTCTCTGTTGCCCGCTCATCTTTATGGCTCCATCCAGTGGGGTGGCCTTATTTGGTTGACAGTTGGAAAGCCGCCTACCAAAGGTCGAATCTGACCTCTGTATTAAAATTGCAGTTGTTCGATTTGAAACCAGCCATTCAATCCACCTGGCTTCTGACCAGCTCAAGGAGCCCGTCAGCCAGTCAGAACCGCCAAAAAATCCTGTACAGACACCCTTTCTGCCATTGGGATTATGATTTCAGTTTCCAACAGGCTTTCTGACGTCGAAAGCCTGTCGGAAAGTGATGTTGGGGGCCCCTAGCAGGGCTCCTTTTCTTCTGCGGCCTCTGGTTGGGGGGAGACAGGGCACCTACATTGCCCCCCAAAACCTTGCACCATGTGGCAGGCACCGTGAAGTGCCTGCCACGTGGTGCAGAGATTTACAGTAACTCCCATTTCTCTATGGGAGCTTGTGCTGCAGCCAGTTTCTTTGTGGTCGCATCATAATTATGGTTTCAGACCGCCAACCTGAGGTCAGTGGGTCCCAAAACTGCAGGGATGTCAGTCAGAGGCAACTCCAACCGACATCCTATTCAGGCTCTAAATTGTAATTGCTGGACAAGCATGCAATATTTTAGTTGTCTATCAATGGCACTTGCAAGAGTGTAATATGTACAATGGAGCTGCAGAACTGGAGGAATAAGGACTGAATTTTGCTGGAAGAATCTAACATGAGTTAGCAAATGGCTCAAGAGATCAGGCCTAGGGTACTTCACTGAGCCGCAGCTCTATGATTGCATATGTATACACGACGCAGAATAATATAGCATCATTCCACCTCTACTGGAGCCTGGAGAAAACTCAACATCAGTTTCCATTCTCTGCTCACAGAGAATGGTTTCATGGTTTTTCTGTAGATATATGAAAAATGAATAAAGTTGAACTCTACCATAACTATTTTCTCTATGGACATGGTGCATAACATTGAGCAAAAAAAATTCTTTTGCAGGTATCAGGATACCAGTCAAGATTGAGCTGACCCTTTTGAACATCTCCTTTTGTTGAAAGAAAATAATGGAAGGAATATCAACTGTGCTTTTGAGCACAGCCGATCATAGCGAGGAGTGACTTTAACACTTACATTTTCATATTCACTTTTGTTAGTATGATTTTTGCTTCCATTCTGTGGCCTAGATCAGAATGAGAGTTTTGGTAAATAATGGAGGGTAGTCAGTATAGAAGCTTGGACCGTAAGTTCGGTATAGTTTTGGATGAAACAGGTGAAGATATTCTAATATTTATGCTTCATATTTACAAGAGCCTTCATTCTGTATATTGAACACTCATCAATCTGGTTGAAACCACTGGGAGCTAAATATATCGGTTATGCAGCGTTGGGGAAACAGGAGTGGGGTAATTGTTGCATCTTGACATTTTCCTAGATGAGACTGCACGATTATCAAGGGGGACTATTGAGTTAGCTAATAAATATAAAATTTATCGCGAACAATGAAAATACGAGAGAAATGCGATTGGTTGATTTAAACAGTTAAGGATACAATAGGAAGGCAAGGCTTGAATGGAGCTCACCCAAAGCATTTTTCTGTATGTTTCATTTTGTGTTCATGTTTTCACGACCCGAACTCAGGTAGCTAACACTTTCTGATGCAAAACCTAAAAAGGGTGGGAACTTACATCAGCCTCGCCATATGCTTTTTTTCTTTAATCGAGTATACATTTAAAATGATGTAAGATAGAGTACCATATATTTAGAGAAAAATCCCACGGAAAAGTGTGCATCAGTTTAGACCCCCCGCCCCCCCACCCCCCACCGTGGAGAAGAAATCAGATGCACATGGAGGTTGAGCTTGCTTTCAGTGTATATGCATGAAATATCCCCTCTGACACAAAAATGAATTAAATCCGAGCACAGCACGGGGCTAAGATCATGTCATGCCATAGGTGAATGACCTTCCAAGAGCCATGCAGAATTTTAAAAGGATATCTTAGCTCATACGGTTAAGTTATCTGCATTTTATTTTTCATTACATGTCCATTATATCCCTTGCCCTCCTGTGACTTCAGTTTATTGATTTTAAACACGCTCGCTTTTCTAATTGCTTTATTCAAAGAATTTTTGTTTAGATTGCTGTTCTCTTAAGCGTTATTTTTATCTACTCAATGCGCCCTTCTTGGTGCCGTCCAATATTTCCTCCACTAGTCAGACAATCTGTACGTGTGCTCCATATTTGCCCACATTTGAAACTCTCAGCACATTGCTTTCAATCAGTTTAAATATTGTAATCAATATTTCAAAAAGGAGAGCTTCTTATTTTAATTCAATTGTGTTTCATATTAGGTGGTTGGTAAACATTAGCTTTCCATTTTCTTTTTGACAGCATATCCAGTATATGCTATACAATCAGGTTTGGCATTTTCTGGGAAAACTTTTGAATGCATATTTGAATGTTGATTTCTTTAACAGCCGCTGAATCCAGATGCTTTCCGTGTGTTTCAAAGCATCTTTATGTAGAGGTGGCTTTAGTTCATGTTTTTTTGCTACAGAATGCTTGGTTGTGCTTTGCCATTCTCTCTGTACTATTTCTGCACATTAGATTTGGTGCACCTTCTTCAAAGCACACCTCTGACAAAGGCTATAGGTACGCTTTTGTTTTGTAGAAAAACATGTTTTCTGTATTCTGTTGGACATGTCATCTGTGGGGTGGTCTTCCCCAAACCTTTTGCATGCTTTCCTGCTGTTTTTGCTGATTCTTTTTGTTGGTCTTAAGACTCTGGGCACTTTCCCACTGCTGACCACCCCTAACGTTCATGTTCTTCTCTTCTAAACTTGGTAACATTAGTTTATACACAATTGGCATATTTAATTTACTTGTAAGTACCTTCTAAGTTGGTGCGCCATATACTTAAGGCCTGTAAATTAAAATCTACTTGTGTGCCTGCATCAATGATTGTGCCTCCCACACAAGTAGCCTTTTCAAACCTGTCCCAGACTGGCCATTGCAGGTCCTTTGTGTGCAGCTTACCGCCACTTCATCTCTGCATTTGAAACTACTTGTCAGGCCTTAAATTCCCCTTTTGTTTCACGGATGTCACCCCTAATGTAGGCCTTAGGTAGCACACAGGTCAGGGTGCTGTGTATTCAAAAGGTAGGACATGTCCTTTTAAGTTTTGCATATCCTGGCAGTGACAAAAAGCTGAATTCATTTTTCTTTATTGTGAGGCCTACTTCTCTCATAGGTTAACTTTAGAAACTCCTTCATACACTTTTGACCTGTAATTCATTATTAGAAAGGGGTAGCTCTGACTGTGACATGTTTTAAATCTTTGGAATGGTAATGATAACATCGCTTTACTGGTAAAGTTGGATTTAACATTACTATTTTATAAAAGCCACTTTCAGAAAGTGGACAGTTCTCTACGCTTTATTTTATTTAATTTTTTTTAATTAAATTTCATGAAAAATTTCACAGTAATACATAATACACATTGTGCATCGTACATAAAGCAATCAGTTTATACGGAGTTATCAATTAGCATAATTTACATAGACATTCAAGAATATGAAATGAAAATGAAATGAAAAGGAAATTTGTAAGAGCGTGAAACATTCACCCGTGGGTATCATGGCGCTAACTCAGCATAAGCCGAGAAAGGAGCAGCTAGGACACAGTTCAGAGGTTAAACAGCCATGTCTTCAGAGCCCTCTTAAAAGATAGCAGTTGATTTTCTTTCTTGATATGTATTGGCATTAAATTCCAAAGTCGGGCTATACCGACCAGGAAACTCCTTCCCCACCCCACCCCAAGCAGTCTTTTTGAACCTGGGTACAACCAGGTTATAAGAGTGTGCTGAGAAATATGACTGGTAGTAGTAAAGTCAGACAGACAGGACAACTTTATTCGGTTTAGTGGACCATAAAAGTTTAACATGCATACATAAAACTTTAAAAGGAATTACAAGTCCAGTTTATACAATATTTGTAAAAAATCACTAAAACCCAAACGAGTCCCACATGCTTAGTGCCTTGGTGTACAGGCTTTATTATCCATTCGCAAATTCCGTCATATCAGGATTTATAATATAAAAAGTTTAAAAACAAATTTAAAAACACCAATTTATCTATTGTGACTCATAGCTTTTTCGTATTGACTGAGCCATTCTGATATAGTTAGAAACAGCAATACAAATAGGAGCTGTAGACAGAGAGTATAAACAATTAAAACCATCCATGTAAGTACAGGGGCGGATTTTGCTGCTTAAAAGTGGAACTAGGAATCTTGCCTTTGGCTCGTTGTTAAGTGTGCAAAACATCATAAAGTGCAAAGTGTTCTTTGCTGCCAAATTCTCGCATGGGCAGACGGTGAGTTTATTGCTCCAACCAGACTGTTTAGTGAAAGCAACCAGAAAATAAAAAGTGCATAAGCGCAGTCTGGTCATAAAAAAAACGAGTCTGTGCATTAATAGTAAAAGATAGATATAATTGCTGTTGAGTGGGGTACAGGCCTGGGTGATATTGTGTTACGTTGCATGTTTACCTCAGCGTAATATGCTTAATTTATAATAATTTTCATATTTGTGGGGATACTAGCAGGATTGTCATAGTGGTGCCCCAGGCCAATCACGTTGATTTTTTCTCTAGCAAATCGAAGCCATGGGAATGCCAGGGCATTCTCAAGGTTAATGCAATCCTCGATAACTTCCCTTGAGAATGTTAAGTTCTCAGATGACCAAATTTTAGCCCAGAGAAGCAATGGGGCAATATTAAGCAGTAAAGTCGTTTTTTAACCATTACATCATATCTGTAATCAATGGCATTTACTTAGCGGCCTGAGGCCTGCTAAGAAAACATTATACTGCTGGCCAGGCCTCTATATTTTCAAATAGTACGTCTTATGTAGCCATTGGCTAACTGCATCTACACAATTCTATTAAACATCTCCCGGACCTTCAGTTACTTTTGCAGCTAGATATTGTTTATACAATCCTCAGAAACTTTTTGGGAGGGTTTGTAGTGGCAACAATTCACTACATAATTCGGATTTTGTGTTACAGAAAATCATGTCATTTACCCACTGTGCTTTTGAGGGAATTAGCCCCCGCGACCAGCACATCGTAATTCTGCGTTTAGCGAGAAGTAAACCTAGCGACATTAGTTTCCTAACATCTTTTTTTAGAGCCTAAGTGTATCCCAATAAAGCAAGTATGGATCTAGGGAGAGAGATAGCCATGTTATTTCATTTAATTCCTGAAAAATATGCTTCCAGAAGTCTGCAACCTGTGGACATATCCCTGCTGCATGCAGAAAGCCGGCTCCGCCTTCTCCACATCGTTCCCAATAATCAGAATCCCTCAGGTCATATCAGAGTAGTCTCTCCGGAGTGTAGTGCACCATATTTCAGAACTTAAAGTGTATTAGTCTGAGCCTCACATTTAACAAGACATTCTGTGTTACCTCACAACAATACCTCCATTTATCATCATCCAGGCTCACCCCAAGATCCGTATGCCATTCGATCCTCGCTTTGGAATATTGTGTACATCTAAAATCCTGCGACATATCGTATATGTTTGAAACCAGTTTGCTAGGAAGTTTAGAGCGCAGGAGGAATGAGAAGGCAGGGAGCTCCGGAGGCTCCTGGAAGACGTCTGCGAGAAGCAAACTAATGCGTGCCTGACCCTAAAAAAATGAAATTGTGTTAGTGAATTGAGTTCTTGTCCTTTTGCAGCGACCTCTTCCCATGTGGGGACCCCTCCCTTCTTGAATAAGTCACCTACAGTGAGGATATGAAGAGTATTAAAAAACCGGGCAACCCCGCCCTCAGCACTCATTGGAAGCAAATTACACCATTCAACTGGCAAAAGTGGGAAATACAGCAGAGTGACAATAAATCATGCCGTGCATGCACAGTCCAGTTAATAGAGTCCAGCACACATGAAGACATCTAACATGGGCTTCGATAGGAATTCATAGAGCATATTATCAAGCGCATTATTGCTGCTTTATCGGCAGTTTCCTGCCGATAAAAGCGGTGATAATGTATCGCCCGTCCTTGATAATATGCCCCCATATTTTCTATTTGGAGTTTTAGACAGTCACCGCAGGAGCAGGTCAGGTCCAACTGCAATCTTTTCAATTTGGAGAGGAGGGAGATTGTGTGGGCCGTGAATCCAAAAATGAGCGTGTGAGCCTTGAGCGACTCTGTGATATAGTTCCAGATACGGATCCCCCAGCCCACCCATGGAGTAAGGTAATGTAAGTGTACATTTTTACCCGCAGGCTTTTACCAGCCCTTGCCAGTTTTACCATCAGTGTGCACAGCGTCTTGAAAATATATTTTGGAACTACCATTGGAATATTAACAAGGAGGGATAGGAATAATCATCTTCATCAGGGAAATGCGGACCACTAATGACAATAGAAGACGGATCCATTGGTCAATATCTTCTTCAAGCTTATCAATCGCTTTGCCATAATTTTCCCTGATGACTAATTCCGAGTCTGAGTGTACCTGCACCCCTAAATACCGCACTGGGTCAGACTACCATTATAAATGAAAATCCAAGGCAATCGGTGTCATGACCGGAGTTAATGGGAAAATAATAGATTTATTCCAATTAATTTTTAGTCCAGAAACCCTTCTGAGTAAGTACGGAAATGATCAACCTGCCTATATATAGAATACACTGTGCCCGTTAAGAGTCACTGGATAATCAACAAGGCTGTTGTCATCATCGGAAACTGGGAGCCGACAGCCCTGTTCATCGCCAGGGGAACCTCTGCCACTGCGCTGTTCATTTTTCTAGACAGATTCTAATGGAGTTGCCGAATTGAGCGCTGATGAGCTTATTAACCTTTGGACCCTGAACCCTAGTATGCCCTGGTTCTTTTGACTTCTTGACATGGTTTGGAGCCCAAGGAGCCCGCTTACACTCTTTATCTTCGTGAGCGTTGATAGGTTTTGTTGAGCTGGTCTCAAACAATTAGTAGCTCTATCTGTTTGGACAATCCACACCAAGGTTTCTTCGGTTGTGTCCCACATATTGTATCAGTATCGCCCTGATGAAGGTGCAGCCCGCATTGGGTTAGACACCAAACGTGCATTGGCACTGAATAACCTCATGTATCCGGGCCTACTACAACCTTCAACCAAGAGGATACACAGGAGCTCTTTGTGTTTGCATCAATTGGCTGTATAGGAACGCCTATTGTCCTGTAACCTCATGGATGTGATTGTTGGTGTAATATTTTTGATTGGTAGTTTTGCCTGAGTGTGTATGTATCTTGTGAATTTTGAATGAGTGCTGGTTATGAGTGTTGATGTGTGAGACCTGATCTATATTTTTATACTTGGTGTGTATTACATATATGTCTTTATTCTTGTTTTTGCTAATTTTGATAAATCATATGAATACCAATAACGAAAAGAAATATATAGAAACATTGTAAAAAAAAAAGTTTTGGGACCTATTGTTGTTGATATTTATTTGTTAGCCAAGCCTTGTTGATTATCCAGTGACCCTTAAGGGGCACAGTGTATTCTATATATAGGCAGGTTGATCATTTCCGTACTTAATTGGTTGTGCTCCCCTGTCCAACCTGCCTATCATTTGTCTTCAGGGGCCCCCTTCTTAGTGGTTTCAGAAACTCTTCTGAATCTCATCACCTCACAAATTACCGGTGTTAACTTAGATTCTGGACTCCCAGAAATACAACAGGATGTTATCTGCATAAGACGGTGTTATAAGATTGTAGTTAGGGAAGCGTATTCCCCTATGGCCGTGGTATTCTCTGAGGGCACACGCCAATGGTCCCGCTACAATAGCATACAGTAGCGGAGTCAAGGGCAGCCTTGTGTGGTGCCGCTCGAAATCTGGATGGGAGAAGTGAAGACATCTCATGCACGCACTCTAGCTACTGGCTGATTATAAAGAACTGAAACCAGTCTAAGGAAGATCTCACCCACACCCAGTCTCCACAATACTGCCAGCATGAATGTCCTTTCTACCAAATCAAACACTTATTCTGCGTTGAAAAACATTTCAGCAGCTTTAATATCCGGTCTGACATGCTGAATAGCCCCAAAGACTGTCCTCAGATTGTACAATAAAGTGCGGCCTGGCACAAATCCTGCCTGTTCCGCGCTGACCAAGGTTTGAAAGGAGAGGGGCAAGCCTGTTAGCCAGAATTTTAGCAAATATTTTCGTGTCCACGTTGAGAAGCGAAAGAGGTCTATAGGACAAGCACTCTTGTGGGGACTTCCCAGGTTTAAGCAAGGTTACTATTAATGCCTCCCTAATTGAAAGAGGCATTATGCATGTCTCCCAAATTTCTTTGAACGGAGTACTCAGAGGTGGGGCCAGTAGTTCTTTATAGACCTTATGAAAGGACACTGTGAGACCATCATGACCTGGGGCACGTCCCTTGCGCATGGAGTTTAACGCCACCTGAATCTCAAAGGAGTTAAGAGGTCTCATCAAATATTCCTTATGTCCATTAGTGAGCCAGGGTAGCTCTATGTGCTCTAAGTAATCTAGTAACGCATTATCATCTGTTGTCACTCGGGCACTATACAAGTCCTCGTAGTACCTACTGAATCTATTTGCAATTTCAGTAGGGTCTTTCAGTCGCCTCCCATCAACCTCCAGCGATCAGCTACAGCCCCATATTCTCTCCGGCTTCAGGACATAGCCGCTAACACCTAACCTGTTCTGTCACCTTCCACATAGGTTATAGCAACTGCGTATTTCCCATGTGTTTTATTTCACTATCTCCTTCCTCATGGTATTCCTCGCGCATCTGCTTTCGAGACCCTAGGCTCATTCCCACCTAGAGCCTCCCGCTCCAGCCTACCCAGGTGACTATTGAGTGTCGAAAGTCTGCCCCTAATAGGCTGAAGAACTCCAGCTTGTTTGTTGATTGTCACCCCTCTGATATACACTTTAAATGTCTCCCAAACAGTTGAGAAGTGCTGGACCGAGCCAATATTAATATCAAAGAATTCTGTAATAGCCATAGCCAGTTCAGCCCTGACCGTTGTGTCTAAAAGGGAATACGGAGGGAACCTCCACATGAAATGGGGAGCCCCATGCTGTGGAATCTCTACCTCTAACATTATAGGAGAGTGTTCAGAGAATGAGCACAGCAGTGCAGTGCATTCACATACGCAGGGTATCTGCTCCCCAGAGATAATAAACCAATAGTCAATTCTAGTGTGAATATCATGGGGGGGCCAAATAATGTGTAAACTTTCCCATCCCAGGAGACCTGATTTTCCAAATATCAACCAGGTCCAGATGTGCAGCTATATCACATATAGTTTTAGCGGCGGCCGATGGACGCCGGGGAGGGACCCTCGAGCGATCCAGAATCAGGTCTAATGCACAGTTAACCCCCCCCCCCCCTCCCCACTATTTGTGGTTTAGAAGAACTTTCACGCAATGTGCTAATAATGATTTATAAAACTGAGGGTCATCATAATTGGGCTCATATATGTTAACAACCTGTAAATTGAAGCCTTTCCCATAGCACCTACAAATTGCATATCTGACATTAGGATCAACTGCCCGATCCTCAAGCGAGATCCCTGATTTTGGGTTAACCCAGGTGAGCACACCTCTGGCATGCGTAGTGAACCCTGCGGCCTGATCTGCACCAAAGAGCCTTCTTCTAGTGAGCATATTGCTATTGACTGCCAGATGCATCTCTTGAAGCAATGCAACATCCACTTCATGCCATTTTATATAAGCCAGAATCCTATGCAGTTTTCTGAAATCATTTAGTCCTCTCACGTTCCAGGTTATAAAATGCAGCCTGCCCATGTGCCTATGCCCTGTTCTGTATCATTTGTACCTATTTCGCATTATACCTGTTATCATCGCTATTCTAAGTGATCTGATTGAATATCTTACATATTTTGTGCATATGTATAGTGTGAAAGCAAAACAAAACCCCTCCCTTGCCAAGCCTTACCCAACTGACCATAGGCGATCTACACCCTACCCACCCAATACTAATCATTGCATTAGCTAAAAAAATAACAATTATACAAAGAAAACACTTTTTGCCCATTTGCCATACAGTGTATAACACATGGATGCAGATGTTACTGGTGAGTTCACCAATCATCACCAACACAGCCTTACCGCCTGTCTGTAGTGTAAGTCACTCAGAGGGGAGTGCAACCCTTCTAATGCTTCCCTTGAAGGAGTCTGTCTGAGTGGCATTCCTCTCTTGGGAAGGTGCTCGAGCAAGATCCAGGATTACTTAAGCTGACAAACAACACAGTTATCTCTTGTTATGCTGCCAATCTTCGAGCGCCTCTCTAATTGTTCCACTCTCCTGGAATCGAGTTTGAGGCCCCCAATCTTATAACATCAATCTGTCTTTGTCTATAGCAGTCTTTGGATAGAGAACCAGAAACACTGTGCCTTTCTTAATCATTTTCATCAAGATTTGCACTAGAGCCATTAGGCTGGTCCGTTGCGTCTGATCCATTCTTCTGTGTGCCCGACTTGCTTATCCCCTTGAGGCCTTTTGGAGGGACTTGGGGTCAGAGATTTTAGCTTTGCCATTGATCATCACTCTCGGGCTTGCCGGATATGGCATCGAGTACTCTATGTTCTGTTCCCTTAATCTGCGTTTCATTGGTGCAAATTGTCTTCTTGCCGCTTGCATCTTCATCATAAAGTCTGTAAACAGCGAGAGTAATGAGCCATATAGTTGTTCTACAAAGAACATGGCTGAAAAAATATCACTTCCTAGCAAGGTGGTTAGCAGCTTTTCCATGAATACCTCCATATTTCCCATTGCAGTAGAGTCAGGAAGACCAATAACGAGAAGATTGCTGTGCCTGGACCTGGCTTCCAGTTCATCTGTTTTGTCTTACAGTGCAGCCAGAATCTTCCCCATTTGCCTTTGTGCTTTCTCCACCTCAGAGACCTGACGTTCCACCATGTCTAGATGTTCTGAGTGTTTATCTAGCCTCTCGTACATGCGGTCCATTCTATAGGATAATGAGTCAATTTTTCCATTAATTGTGGGTACGCTTTTCTGCATCGCTGCCAATAATTGTTGCATGCCTCCGCCGGATTCTTCAGGCTCCACAATGGACCCGATGCCATAGAATCTGTGGTCTCCTCTCTATGCCTGGACTTGCGCTGTTCGAATTATAGCTTAGGTTGTGTCTTGTCCAACTTGCCCATTGAGACGCAGTGTTCAGCAATCGCAGCCCAGACGGAGCAACCCTGGTTCCCGCTAACTCTTGACCTGCAAAGTGATAAGTGCGCCCTCTCGCCAGAATCTCACCGCTAGGTAAGTCTGTTGGTGGTCCTCAAGAGTAACGACCTACCTTTATATTGTCCTGCTTACATTTTGTAGCTAGTCAGGCAGAATCACTGTAGAGGGGGTGGCAGCTGCAGAGCCCATCAGAGGAACAGCACGCCAATTCTCAAGGTGGGAGGTCAAAGTGATTGGGGGTGGTTGATCGTGGCTCGATCACGCACAATCACCTCCAGATACTAATGGCGCAGAGGTGAGCTTGCTCGTTCCCACTCACAGGGCCTGCACTTAATGCACACTTGTGCTCTAATGGTGAGTTGCACAGCGACTCCTACTCCCCCCAGGGCCTCAGCACACTGACCTTTCAAGAGTATCCACATGCCAGAGCTGTATCTCTCTGCCATTGACCAATCAGCCGGGTGAGTACGCAAGTCCTGGTAGCGCCCTCGGACGCAGTCGCACACCACAGCCGGTCTACGGTTAGCCTCAGCATTGCTCGTCACCTCCGGGCTTGCTTGAAGCAGCCCCCTTTCTGACCACGGACAGCTCACCACGTCACACCCTGGAGAACAACAGCATGCCCCAGGGACGGTTGATCGGGCGATACACCAGCTAAGGCCCAGCTCAGCACAGTACTCCAGTAGGCCTCCGTTCCATGTGATGTTAGGCCGTCGGTCATAGATTCCTCTATTTGCTCGCTTGCGATGTCCTTCAGGGATATTTTTGCATCATTGGAGAGTGCTTTCCTTGTCTCGTTGAGGGCAGAGCTTTCTGAGCGATTTCTCCCACGAGTTATGCGGATTATTGTCGGATTGATAAGGTGGTTTATGGAGCTTACTTAATTAGCGGCCATCTTTGGACGAGGCAAGTTTTGCCCCGACATTTCTCTGCTCTTACTGCTCTGTGTGCCTGCAGCCTCTCTCCAATACATGTCTGGGATGGGTACCAGTTACACTTTGTACATTCCATCTAGACAGACACAAAAACAGGAACTTTAGGTGTGTCTGAGCACTTGTCTGTGTTCTAATTGCCTTTCCTGGGTAGGAAGGGAGGGAGGAGCTGACACTTGCAGATGAATAGGTAATGTTCTGTCCCCACACAAAGGGCCGATTAGCCCCTACATATAGCCTAGAACCAGGGCTAGGAAGAAAGGATACTTGTTCACTTCAAAGACTCTTCTTTGTAGTCACCCCCACTTCAAAGGCAGAACTGCGTATTGGTATAGGTCTTTGACCACAACAAATCAGACACTACTGGGCCTACAACTGGACTCTGTCAGAAGATCTACTGTGGCTGCATCAAGTATGTAAATTCTGCTTGACAAATGACCTGAAAGGCTTGCTTTTTAAATGTGCTGACCTGCTGCCTGTTGCTCTCTGACCTTGCTGAGGAGAGCTGGACTCTGCCTTGCAACTAAAGTTATCTCCAAGGGCTCATTGGCTTGCCGCCTGTTGCTTGAGACTCAGGGCTATCAAAGTCTGTACCCCAGCTCCTCTGCAGGGTTCACTTAGTGAACCCAGATATGTGCACTAGAGAAGTCAATGCATCTTCCGTCTGCATGTAGCAGAACCAGCACATTATCAGTGTTGCAGGACTAGAATTGGTGCATCACACTCAGAACTGCTACATCGCGTACAGAACTGCTTCTTCAGAACCAACGCATCGCCACCACTGCATGGAGAAGATCGCTGTATCACCCTCCAGCGTGCATTAACCAAGGCCATCATCTTCGGAACCATTTAATTTGGCTCTGGCACTTAGGTCAACTGACCCAGTACATCGTCGCCATGCGTGATGAAAATTGACGTGTCACCTCAACTGCAGGGCTTGACATCGATGGGCCATTTGTCTGCACTCTGCACGTCACTGTTGTGACCAGGATCAAGGTACTACGCTCACCAAAGCCTGCTTGGCTTTTGTTACTGGCTTGCACTCCATCACGGTCGGTGTGAACTGTTGACTTTGCCCCAGTCCAGCACAACCAGATAACCCCCATAGGCACCTAATGCTTCTAACCACTAGAAGTCTTTTTATTTTTGTCTTTTTTTCTATCACAGTGTGTTGTTTTTTGCAGTGTTTTTATTGTGTCACTGTGTGTACATGTTGCACAAATATTTTATACATTACCTCCTTTGATAAGCCTGACTGTTCTGTGCCAAGCTACCAGAGGGTGAGAAAAGGTTAACTTTTGGGGTCAGTGGCGTCACTAGGGGGGTGCGGGGGGTGCGGACCGCACCGGGTGACACCATCAAATGGGGTGACACCTGCCCGTCAGCTAGAACTACGATGTTTAGGAATCAAGGACCGGACGCGCTGCGGTCTGCTCACTGCGAGGTGCGTGTGCGCCCCCCCCTGCTGGAGGCGTCCCGGGATGGCTGGGACCCCGAGCAAGCGTGAGGTGCATGCATGGAAATTGGTGCAGGCCGGCCTGAGGTAAACAAACAACCATCCTCTGGCACGGGTCTCAGAAGGGGCTCCTGCCCCCCTGCCCACTGTCTTCGAGGTGTGAAGGAATGACACACACCAGTATCCCACATAAAAATGCTGCCTGCGCACAATGCCTGGGGGCAGCAGTTAGCAGACATTAGGCTCAGCTTCGAAGTCTTCTGCTGAAAGCAAAGCGGCTCTGTTCTCCAGCGGAGCTCTGAGGAGAGTCGCTCTGGGTGCCACTGGGGGAGAAGGGGGCCTTAGAGGGGCTGGGCTACATATGGGGAAGAAGTGCACGGAAGACACAGTGACTGCAAACCGTGCCATCCCCCCTTTAGTGCCCGCTATTACGTGAGGAGGACGAGGTACATGCATTCTGAATGGCACACAGTTGAGTCCTCATTTGGTTCATTGTTCTCTTACCCTGGGCCCTCTTATGACCTTTAGCCCTCCCCACCCCCAGCATGTGCTAAACTTTTCACAGTAGCACGGCGTGGGGCAGCTAGCCAGGACTGTGCTGCAAGCACAAGAAAAGGCGCAGCACCCTCTCCATGAGTTTTTTTTGTGGGGGTGGTAGCCGCTCTGTCAGGGGAGGTGGGCGGAGAGGAGTGGAAGCAAGACTTGCAAGGTACCCGAGGCAGTACTTTTTCGAGGAACTATAGTTTCCGGGGTAATGTGCTTTTGATGAGCGGGAAGATAAACTGTTAAGGCTGTTGCCAGCTGTGTCCTCCTTGTGTACAGCTCTGTGGGCAGCCGTTAGGTGAAATTGGCGGCGGCCAGATCCATCCACTCTAATGGGGTGGGGCAGGTGAGAAGCAGCAAGACCTCACAGCTGCCAGAGAGGTAGTTGAGGGCTCCCCGGAGGCTGTGGAACACGGTGAAAGGCCTGGTGGAGTGCCCAACGCATGGCTCCAACTCCAAGACGGAGGGAGAGCAGAGGCTACCAGGGACCAGGAGCCGGTGAGGGGCCTAACAGGCTGTAAAGAGCCCACGCAGAAAGTCACTGTGAAACCACGGGGTCCGGGGAGGTGCAGGCTCCCCGACACAGAGCATCGGCCAGAGTTATCGACTGGCGCTTCCTTGCAGGCCTAAAGTCGGAGCAGTGGCTTCCCTGCAGCCCTACACTGGGGCGATAGAGCGGTGCACTTGGGGGCCCGGGAGTCGAAATACAGCAACGCTAGGCCATCGGCCAGAAAAGGGCTTGGCGCCCGGGACCCCATACATAGCCACATCGCTCCCGTTGATGAAGCTGCCACACGCAGACATCAGGCGCGGGCTGAACCGGCCCGGAAAAGGTGAAAGCCCTGGCGTGGTGTGGTTGAGGCGAAGCTGAGCAGAGGGGAGGTGCGCTGATCCGCGCTTCAGTGGCATCGGCCATTAAGTCGACTGGCGCCGAAGGTCTCATGCAGAGCGGATCCACAGGTCCATGGGGTAAGTCGTGAGGGGTCTGGGGGTGACACCATGAGTTACCGCACTGGGTGACACCAACCCTAGTGACTTAAAGGGTTAGTAGGCACGGCGCACAGCCAAAGTTGATGGAGGAGTGTTTGTGGGGCGATATTAAGGGTCAGATAATTTTCAGGTGCTCCAGTAGGTGACGTAACAGTCCGGGTACGCCAAAAAAACTGTTATGGGGTTAAGTGCATTACCACAAGTGTAAATGCATCCCTGCAAGTGGGCACTCTGTCGTGGTTCATCGTAATTAAACGTCCGACTCCCAGTGTATATGGTTGAAGAATATTTATTAGGTTTCAAATGTTCAAATTATATTCGTAGGTTTTAAACTGATAGATTCTCAGTTCGATAAACGTTCACATTCTATCATAATTCAAGGTTGATGATGAAACCAAAATTAGCCTTGCGGGCTCCGATGCATTTCGGGACGGTTGGCCCTTTGTCAAGGAGCGCTGCAAAAGAATGCAGAAATTACGAGCTCATCAATACACAGCGTTCGTTAATAAAATCTCACAAAGTGGCAAGATTTCCATTGTGATGCATGCAAGTTTAGACAATGTGCAATAACATGCTTGGCAAAGGGGTGAAAAGGGTGAGATGGTCGGCCATGGGTCACGAACTGGTGGGAGAAAGGATTAGGGGGTGACGGTCAGTGAGGAGAAGCGGGTTTAACAAAAATCCTATACGCGTGGGGTAGCCTCGGTTAGAAATTGAAAAGGATGTGTGATTCGGCAGGTGTAGAAAAGCGGTCTTAAGGTGCTCGGTATGTGGTGCTGTGGTGATTAATACGATGTGCCATTGAACAACGGGAACAAAAAAGGGTAGGGGGGTTGCCTCGTCCAAACGAGACTTACGTGTCAGGTTACGCGCCCAGGTTTGGGAGCCTGAAAAATAACAAGGTGTAAAATAGTGGTTACACGAAAAACGGGGTCTGCAACGTCGGGGCGCTGTCACGCAGCGCTTCGTGAAAGGTGAAACAGACTTACAGTAAAAGTCGATTGTTGAATGGTCTTAATGATCGTTTAGAACTAAGTAGCTTTCTATAGTGCCCCCCGGCACATATCACGCATTGTTATCTGTATTTGTTCATACTTGAATGTAGAACTGTCCCCTACTAACCCACTATCACATCCAACTCCCTTTACCTCACCCCTTTCCAAGATGGCCGCCCTCACTGCGACCTTCTCCCCAGTTAGTCTTGCATTTCCTCAGTTGTGGCCTTCCTTTCTTTTTAACCGGAACCCTCCCAGCATCCCGTTTGCACCTTCACGGAGTTTTTCCTGAACTCCGCTCAACCCCCACACACGCTTCGTGAAGACCCCGCTCTGAGACGACGACAATCGACTTTTACTGACCGTCACCCCCTAATCCTTTCTCCCACCAGTTCGTGACCCATGGCCGACCATCTCACCCTTTTCACCCCTTTGCCAAGCATGTTATTGCACATTGTCTAAACTTGCATGCATCACAATGGAAATCTTGCCACTTTGTGAGATTTTATTAACGAACGCTGTGTATTGATGAGCTCGTAATTTCTGCATTCTTTTGCAGCGCTCCTTGACAAAGGGCCAACCGGCCCGAAATGCATCGGAGCCCGCAAGGCTAATTTTGGTTTCATCATCAACCTTGAATTATGATAGAATGTGAACGTTTATCGAACTGAGAATCTATCAGTTTAAAACCTACAAATATAATTTGAACATTTGAAACCTAATAAATATTCTTCAACTATATACACTGGGAGTCGGACGTTTAATTACGACGAACCACGACAGAGTGCCCACTTGCAGGGATGCATTTACACTTGTGGTAATGCACTTAACCCCATACCAACCCTAGTGACGCCACTGTTTGGGGTTTTACCCTGACAAGACTGGTGGTCCCTACTTGAACACGGTGTCTACCTTTACCAAATAGAGACCCAATTACTAACCTATTCAGTAAGAAGATGTTTCTCATTCATAATATTGTAAGGTTGTGTTTGGGAAGTTTAGTTTTGAACTTTGAGAATAAAATTGTTTTCCAAAATAAATTGGTATGTGGTTTGATTTAGTTGGTCTTACAGTTTCTGTTGCTGAAAAAGGCAGCGATCAATGTCATGAGTGATGTGACAGAGCAATTATCAGAGAGAAAGTGGCAACATTCAAATAGGGAAAACTATGACTTTAACAATCAAGCCCGAAAAGTGAAAGAATTAAACAAAACGTAATGGCAAATATAGAAATAGAAATCGAACAAACAACAATTAGAAGAGAGAGGCCCATATTAATTACAAAAATTGAATATCTTAAGAAATACCTACTGGTCCATAGAAAAAATACTTGCAAAATAACACACCCTGAACCCTCAGGGAACAAATAAAATGTTTGTATGCTTACAATTCATCAACGATGACGGAACAAGAAAAATAATCACACACCATCAACACCACAGCACTGGACAAACAGCTTGATACTAATTGGAAATCCACAACTTACTTCACAGCATACATACGACTTTCGACATGACTACTATGCTGTCATCCATAATTCGCAAAAATGCTTGGTAGGCTCAATATAATCTGGGCATTTGGGGAAATCAAATCCACAAGCAAAGAAGATAGGCCGCCAACAGTGTTGGCAGAGCAGACAACACTTGTTAGTACAACTTCTTCTGACTTTGCCAAAATAAATACCACTAGTTAAACAAGGTCTTAGTCCTATACCAACCCAGAAGGCTAAACATCTCTGAAGATGCATTGACTCTGAACTACTCGTGAAAACCCAGGCATCTGTGGTGGTCAGTTTATGCTTTGTCCATCTTTGCATATGGACACAAATCTTCAACTTTCACAGGGTCCTGCATGAATTTCACTCTATTCCTCCAACAGCGTTATCCTACATAGACTCTGTAAAAATCAAATAAGCAGGTGTGAATAAAACATCTTGCAAAAAAACGTCAGTCCTTGCAAAATGCAGCAGCCTATTACTGCTTAGTGTAGATTGGAGAGATCAGCTCTCTCTAGCATTTCAAAATCTACACTGTCTCCCAGACAATGCATGCAATTTTTAGTACAATGTATGGTACAGCACCTATTTGAAAAAGAGTATATATTTCCTTAATTACTGTTACAGATACCATTATAATTTTTCAATTTGTCTGGTAAAGATTAGGCCCAGCTGCTTAGTGATTCACCATAAAGTGTAGGTTGAACCACACTGGCATTTAAATCAAGGATAGCAGAGTGCTATGTTACAAGTGAGGCTGTAACACATGATACTTTGGTATACCTCTGCAGTTTAAAAGACTATTTCTGAATTGGCTTTTCAAAAATATAAAAATACCATTCCCCAGCATGTAATCAATTTGTAATAATAAAAATAATGAATCACTCACCTTTTATAAGGTTGTTAACTTTTGGCTCGATTTACAGTTCAGCGGAGAGGATACTCCATCTCAGCTCTTCACTTCTACTGCGACAGAGTACCCTCCCTGCCAAAAGTGAAGTTCTCGCCCACCTCATATACAGCCAGGCAGACCTTCAGTGTATCATCTCCATCTCTAACATACACCTCCAACAGTCAGACAGAGTAAGGGACATCAAACGTTTGGCCATTTTACCTCCCACCCAATTTAGACTGGGCAATCAACTGGCATTTTTTCATTGTTTGTCCCCATACGGTAAAACCTGGCAGTAAGAGGCAGATCATATAGTAAAATTCAAGAGGCTGTCTCAATTGGTAGAGGGAAGGAAAATGTTGCTAGAAGTGTTGTGTTTTACATTCATCCAATATCACTAGAACTTGTGAAAGCCTAAGATTTTTTGGAATTATATTGCCCATAATTAGGTTGCATGGTGGTAAAATTGCTGAGACAGAGAGAAACATGTACAGAAGTCTTGAGTCCTAAGTAATTAGTGGGAACTTGCAAATTAATGCTGTTAGTCTTATCTTAGCTTCTACACACCAACCACAAATCAGAGTACTGCTTGACGTAGTGCTCAGAGAAGACGTCAGAACTTGGCCTGCTTGGATGTTTTCCTGCCTCATTGAGAACTAGAGAATATGTGCTCCTACTTCCCCCTTAAATTCTGTATCAGGATCAAGTGAGCTGACATCTTGTAGTCCCACAAGACTAAAAACCGCCCTGAAGAAGTTTATCTGCTGTGGATCTTCTTTTATAGGAATGGGACCAAGGAGGATCGAAGGAACAGAGTCAACTGCTTGTTGAGGAAAGAAACCAGCAAAACAAGTTGGAAATGATCACTTTGGATGATCATGACTGACTATTGGAATTGATATGTTTCAAATTTTTTACACAGTCTTTTTGTCCAAATAACATTCTCTTGTAGTTTGATAAGTTATGGAATTTTGAACTTTTGCTGCTTGTTTGCTGTAATTTTGATATTTACTTTCGAACCATGGGCATTACACGAATGTGAGTACCATTGTATTTTTAAAGCAACTTGTTGGATTGCCAGCTACAGATACTCAGTCAGGCTTTATGTTAGGACAAGCAGGTTTAATAATGCATGGGAGAGATACTTCATTCACTGTTTATACTGTGGTAAGACGTCTTTAACCTCGCACTGTTAATTGTCACAGTTGGGATTGTAATTCCAGCCTTGTTTATGAATTTCAGTTCATACCTCTGGTATTCTGAGATTTTGCTACATTGAAGTTAACTTTCACCATGTGCTTGAATGGAGCCAAACAGAATTTGGGCTCCTCCTGTCTCTTCACTCCCGGTATCTTTCTAATTCTTGGCAGGTTCTAGTGCCTTGTGCGTGGAAAGTAGAAGGGCCATTTTATGGAAGGGTGTTGCCTCTCAGTCAGTTTCCCTACCATCTTACTTTGCACTTCCCTGATAAAAGAAGGGCCCAGGGTAAGAAAGAGTGTTTCCTTTCAGCCAGTCTCCATCTCTACTAATAGAAACAGGTCACCTCTTCCTTTCCCTTTCCCCAATATAGTTCTCTCCTTCTTACCTCATTGTTGTAGAAACATTCGAACACAACCATGGCCCTCCTTTTTCCTCTGCTTTTTGTCTGCCTATACTGTGACTCCACCTGCTATAAAATCCAGAACCCAAAAATTTTGCTCATAATCATTCAATGATGTCATTGGCATTCTGAGTTATCCCTGACAAAAGGATTATCAACACTGCCCAGAACATGCCTGTTTTCCCTACCTAGGCAAGTGAGTTTGCTCTCTCAAGTATGGAATGGTCTTTCAGGTGAACTATAAGCATAGCTGCTTTGTTCTGGTACACTACAACCCAGTGATTTCCTTTGCTGATGGTGCCCTTCTGTCTTTAAATTACAAGCCCCATACCAACCACTAAGGTACCTGTTTCAGACACTTCTCACTTTATAGATTGGTTCTCGGGTAATTCTACATTCACATCCTTAAATGCACATTGTTTCCGAAACCCATTCCCTTTTACATCCATTTCAGACTTGCTTTAGTTCAGTGATACAAACAAATTCCGTTCTTCACTGTAGTGGCCATTTTTTAAGAAATCACACATAGATATTTTGGTGTATTTCAATTATTACTGTCTTTGACAAAGAAAGCATCCCAATACAGTTTTTAACATATCTTGATTCAAACATCAGGCTTTGCAATTTAAATAAATAGATTAAAAAATCTAAACTAGCCGAGCTGTACTTTCATCTGAGTTATTTAAAAATCGGCTGATCAAATTACACCAGCAGTGGGTAAGCTGTTTGTTGCTAATTTTAGAAGAGGGAGCTACTCTAGACTCCTGGGCCCAGCCCAAAATTATTCTTATTATAATAATCCAATCAGGATCCAGCTTGTTTTGAGGTTTATAGACCCATGTCATTACTGAATACTCATTAGAACTCCTATTTGGACATTCAGGCCAAGAGGTAAATAAGGTCATATCTTTTTTGGTGGACAAGGAATTAAAAGGTTTTAGAATAGCAAATGAGCGTAGCTCATCTATACGCGAATTAGCACTACTGACCTAGCTACAGTTAACTCTGCACCAATGGTGGTGTATGTCCTAAACATAGCCAAAGTGTTTGATTGCCTGGATTTAGAATGTTCTGGGTCACCTTAATATCTTTTGGTCTTCAAAGGTACTACTATACACTTGTGTGACTTGTAGGATATTCCTATTACCAGAGACCACGTGCACTAGATACTATTATGACAAAGCTTAATTTCTGCATCTGTCCTGGTCTTGCCTGGTAATTGCAACTTCTGGAGAGATTATACAATGAATTGAGGACAAAGACACAGTAAGACGTAGATACTTCCCCTCTTGTGCCAGTATTGATATATGTAAATGTGGTCTCATTTTCATTAAGAAAATTAATGTCTCACCCTTCTGCTGGCTAAGCAAAGGGCTGTGATCTTTGGGGTAGTTGCACTCTTCCAAGAGTTACTGACTGGATTAAAGATCTTTTTATGCAGAATAAACCTGACACATACACTGCAGTGTTCCCAGCCAAATCAAGACCTGAAGACATACCGATTTCCCTGAGACAATACCTACAGGCAGAGCTAGTGGCATGGGACAATCACTAGGACAATTTTTTTGTCCCATTGTAGATGAAGATATTATTTATTATCCAGACAGAGGATCATTAAATTGCTACGCCTTTGTTCAGAGAGGAATGTGGGACGCCTACTGAAATGTAATGTATTTGGCAGCTGACAGATAAGGTCACTGGTGAACGGCTATATTTCAATGCCTTTCCCATATCACATTTTATGCTAACACAGATTCCTTGATGAAAAGATAAATAAAGATGTATTTTTATAAATATGCTTTAATCTCAATATGCATTTTATTAGTACCATCTGAAATTGGAAAAAATACATTTACAAAACCTAGAGGCACAAGACAAAGATATCCTCGCACTCCACGGCCCTATAATATATATATAAAACCCATAGGGCCAGATGTTTCGACCCTTCCATTTAGCGCCTCGCAATTTGTGACTCATTGTGAGGCCCTAAATGAAATGTACAACAGTGTTATTACACTGTTTTGAGATTCCCAATGGGGTCGCAAATTGCAATGCTCATTAATATTAATGAGCCTGTCGCAATTTGCGAGCCCATTGGAAATGTCAGACCTCCCAGTGATGGTGGCCTGCTGGGGTCAACAGACCACCATGTCCGGGACAGCTTTTTTAATAAAGCAGCTTTTTTTTATTAAATGCAGCCCGTTTTCCTTAAAGGAAAACGGGATGCATTTAAAATAGAAAAATGAAACTGAAAGGGCAGGCAGTGGTCTCTGGGACCACTGCCTGCTCTTAAAACAAGCATTTACAATGCAACGGTTTCGCCTTACAGAAAGTTAGACACGCTTTCAGTTTTAGTAGAGGAGACCCCTTGCCTCCCACTGCAGCTGAAGCATTTCAGCGCTGTGAATTAACCCCCTCCTGGGAGAGTTAGCTCTACTTTTTCAGAGAACTTTTAAGGCATCTGCAAAGTGGACTCTGGCCCAGGGCCCCAGCCTTTCAAAGGGGGTGGGAGTGAAGGGGAGGTGTGGTGTGAAAGAGCCAGCTCTGTTCTACAGATTTTTGCGCTCATCACTTAGATTAATTTTTAAAGACAATCTTGGAAATAGTTTATTTTTTTATTTATTTTTAATGTATATTACAGACATTTTGCAGACAAAATGTGTTATACAAGGAAGCCATAGCTGGATGGATTAGTGAAAGTATGAATGGATGAGTGAAGGGGTGAATGGAATGATGAGGGAAAGGATGGATAGATGAGTGAATGCAATGGGGGGCTGAGCAGAGAGTGCATCAGTGAAGGGACGGTGCAAGGAGAGGCTGAGGAGAGTGCAGCAGTGAAGGGACAGTGCAGGGACAGTGCAGGGAGAGGCTGAGGAGAGAGTGCATCAGTAAAGGGACAGTGCAGGGAGAGGCTGAGCAGAGAGTGCAGCAGTGAAGGGACGGTGCAGGGAGAAGCTGAGGAGAGTGCAGCAGTAAAAGGACGGTGCAGTGGGGGGCTGAGCAGAGAGTGCAGCAGTAAAAGGACGGAGCAGTGGGGGGCTGAGCATAGAGTGCAGCAGTGAAGGGACGGTGCAGTGGGACTGAGGAGAGAGTGTAGCAGTGAAGGGATAATGCAGTGAGAGGCTGAGGAGAGTGCAGCAGTGAAGGGACGGTGCAGTGGGGAGGAGGAGTGAGTGCAGCAGTGAAGTGACGGTGCAGTGAGAGGCTGAGGAGAGTGCAGCAGCGAAGGGACGGTGCAAGGAGAGGCTAAGGAGAGAGTGCAGCAATAAAGGGACGGTGCAGGGAGAGGCTGAGGAGAGAGTGCATCAGTGAAGGGATGGTGCAGGGAGAGGCTGAGGAGAGAGTGCAGCAGTGAAGGGATGGTGCAGTGAGAGACTGAGGAGAGTGCACCAGTGAAGGGACGGTGCAGGGAGAGGCTGAAGAGAGTGCAGCAGTGAAGGGACGATGCAATTGGAGGCTGAGCAGAGAGTGCATCAGTGAATGGACGGTGCAGGGAGAGGCTGAGGAGAGAGTGCAGCAGTGAAGGGATGGTGCAGTGAGAGACTGAAGAGAGTGCAGCAGTGAAGGGATGGTGCAGTGAGAGGCTGAGGAGAGTGCAGCAGTGAAGGGACAGTACCGTGAGAGGCTGAGAGAGAGTGCAGCAGTGAGTGATGGTGCAGTGGAGGAGTGAGGGCTGCAGCCTGGATGGGGGGGCTGAGCAGAGAGTGAAGCGATGGCGCAGGGAGAGACTGAGGAGAGAGTGCTGCAGTGAAGCGATGGTGCAGTGAGAGGCTGAGGAAAGTGCAGCAGTGAAGGGACGATGCAATGGGGGGTTGAACAGAGAGTGCATCAGTGAAGGGACGGTGCAGGGAGAGGCTGAGGAGAGTGAAGGGACGATGCAATGGGGAGCTGAGCAGAGAGTGCATCAGTGAAGGGACGGTGCAGGGAGAGGCTGAGGAGAGTGCATCAGTGAAGGGACAGTGCAGGGAGAGGCTGAGGAGAGAGTGCAGCAGTGAAAGGATGGTGCAGTGAGAGACTGAGGAGAGTGCAGCATTAAAAGGACGGTGCAGTGGGGGGCTGAGCAGAGAGTGCAGCAGTGAAGGGACTGTAACAGGGAAGAGACGGTATAGTGGAGCTGAGGAGAGAGTGAAGGGATGGTGCAGTAAGAGGCTGAGGAGAGTGCATCAGTGAAGCGATGGTACCGTGAGAGGCTGAGGAGAGAGTGCAGCAGTGAGTGATGTTGCAGTGGAGGAGTGAGGGCTGCAGCCTGGATGGGGGGGGGCTGAGCAGAGAGTACAGCAGTGAAGCGATGGCGCAGGGAGAGGCTGAGGAGAGAGTGCAGCAGTAAAAGGACAGTGCAGTGTAAAAATAAAAATATGCCTTACCTCTAACATAAACTAAAATCAACATACATACCTGTCTGAACAACTCCGTGCACAGCGGTGCACATCGCTGAAGGGAATCGCCACGGGCCATGTTGAACCTAGAAAAGAGAGAATAAACATAAGATTAGCAAACAAAAAACAAAATGCTTACCTCTGAACGAAAACAGAGACAGAGAGTGAGGTAGTGAAAGAGAGTGAAAGTGACTTAGTGATATAGAAATAGAGAGAGTGAGGTAGTGAGACAGAGAGAGTGAGGTAGTGAAAGAGTGAGTTAGTGATGGAGAGTGATTTTGGTGGTAGTGAGATAGAAACAATGAGTGATGCTGTGACATAGTGAGATAGAGAAGGACTGAGGTAGTTTAAGAGAGAGTGAAAGTGACTTAGTGAGATAGAGAGAGAGTGAGTTAGTGAGATAGAGAGTGACGTAGTGAGTTGGAGAGAGAGAGTGAGCTAGTGAGATAGAGAGTGAGTCAGCGAGAGAGTGTTGTAGTTATTTTTTGAGTGAGTGACTTGTGTTATAGTTGAGAGTGATATGGAAATAGATAGAGTGATGTTATGGAGAGAGTTAGTGAGAGAGAGAGTGAGATAGTGTTATAGATATAATTTGAGTAGTGATGTAGTTATTTTTGTTTTGTGGGAGAGTGAAGTAGATATAGAGTGAGGTAGTGAGAGAGAGTGAGGTAGTGAAAGAATGAGGTAGTGAGGGTGAGAGTTGTGCTGTATTGAGATAGAAACAGAGAGATGTTGTGAAGTAGTGAGCTAGAGAGAGAGTGAGGTAGTGTATGAGAGAGTGAAAGTGAGTTAGTGTATTTGAGAGAGAGAGAGAGAGAGAGAGAGAGAGAGAGAGCGGTAGTGAGATAGAGAGAGAGTGAAGTAGTGAGTTAGAGAGAGAGTGAAGTTGTGTGGTAGTGAGAGAGTGATGTAGTGAACTTTAGAGAGAGTGTCGTGATATAGTGAGAGAGAGATAGTGAGATAGAAATAGAGTGAGGTAGTATATAGAGAAAGTGTGAGGTAGTGAGATAGAGAGAGAGTGAAGCAGTGAGTTAGAGAGAGAGAGAGAGAGAGAGTGAAGTTGTGAGGTAGTGAGAGAGTGTTGTAGTGAATTTTTGAGAGTGTCATGATATAGTGAGGCAGTGAGATAGTGAGATAGTAATAGATAGAGTGAGGTAGTGATGTAGAGAGGGTGAGGTAGTGAGATAGAGAGAGTGAAGTTGTGAAGTAGTGTGTTAGAGAGATAGTTACTGTGGTAGTGATATTGTGATGCTGTGAGAAAGAGAGTTGAGTAGTGAGGTAGAGATTGAGGTAGAGAGAGTGAATGAGAGATAGTGTAGTAGTGTGAGAGATAGTGAGGTAGTGAGAGAGATAGTGAGTTAGTGAAAGAGAGAGTGGGGTAGTGAGAGTGAGGTAGTGAGAGAGAGAGTTTGAAGGGACGGTATAGTGGAGCTGAGGTGAGAGTGAAGGGATGGTACCGTAAGAGGCTGAGGAGAGAGTGCAGCAGTGAGTGATGGTGCAGTGGAGGAGTGAGGGCTGCAGCCTGGATGGGGTGGCTGAGCAGAGAGTGCAGCAATGAAGGGACGATGTAATGGGGGGCTGAGCAGAGAGTGCGTCAGTGAAGGGATGGTGCAGGGAGAGGCTGAGGAGAGTGCAGCAGTGAAGGGACGATGCAATGGGGGCTGAGCAGAGAGTGCATCAGTGAAGGGACGGTGCAAGGAGAGGCTGAGGAGAGTGCATCAGTGAAGGGACAGTGCAGGGAGAGGCTGAGCAGAGAGTGCATCAGTGAATGGACGGTGCAGGGAGAGGCTGTAGAGAGAGTGCATCAGTGAAGGGAAGGTGCAGGGAGAGGCTGTGGAGAGAGTGCATCAGTGAAGGGACTGTACAGTGGGACTGAGGAGAGAGCGTAGCAGTGAAGGGATAATGCAGTGAGAGGCTGAGGAGAGTGCACCAGTGAAGGGACGGTGCAGGGAGAGGCTGAGGAGAGTGCAGCAGTGAAGGGACGATGCAATGGGGGGGCTGAGCAGAGAGTGCATGAGTGAAGGGACGGTGCAGGGAGAGGCTGAAGGGAGTGCAGCAGTGAAGGGACGATGCAATGGGAGGCTGAGCAGAGAGTGCATCAGTGAATGGACGGTGCAGGGAGAGGCTGTAGAGAGAGTGCATCAGTGAAGGGACGGTGCAGGGAGAGGCTGTGGAGAGAGTGCATCAGTGAAGGGACGGTGCAGGGAGAGGCTGAGGAGAGAGTGCAGCAGTGAAGGGATGGTGCAGTGAGAGACTGAAGAGAGTGCAGCAGTGAAGGGATAGTACCGTGAGAGGCTGAGAGAGAGTGCAGCAGTGAGTGATGGTGCAGTGGAGGAGTGAGGGCTGCAGCCTGGATGGGGGGCTGAGCAGAGAGTGCAGCAGTGAAGTGATGGCGCAGGAAGAGGCTGAGGAGAGAGTGCTGCAGTGAAGGGATGGTGCAGTGATAGGTTGAGGAGAGTGCAGCAGTGAAGGGATGGTGCAGTGAGAGGCTGAGGAAAGTGCAGCAGTGAAGGGACGATGCAATGGGGGGGCTGAACAGAGTGCATCAGTGAAGGGACGCTGCAGGGAGAGGCTGAGGAGAGTGCAGCAGTTAAGGCGACGATGCAATGGGGGGCTGAGCAGAGAGTGCATCAGTGAAGGGACGGTGCAGGGAGAGGCTAAGGAGAGTGCATCAGTGAAGGGACAGTGGAGGGAGAGGCTGAGGAGAGAGTGCATCAGTGAAAGGATGGTGCAGGGAGAGGCTGAGGAGAGAGTGCAGCAGTGAAAGGATGGTGCAGTGAGAGACTGAGGAGAGTGCAACAGTGAAGAGACGGTATAGTGGAGCTGAGGAGAGAGTGAAGGGATGGTGCAGTAAGAGGCTGAGGAGAGAGTGCAGCAGTGAGTGATAGAAATAAACCTAAGATTAGCAAAATAAACAAAATGCCGCATACATACCTGTCTGAACCACTTCGTGCACAGCGGAGCACACAGCTGCACGGAGACGCCACGGGCCAAATTGGACCTGAAAAACAAAGAAATAAACATAAGATTAGCAAAATAAACAAAATGGCTTACCTCTAACAGCAAAACAGCAGCATACATACCTGTCTGAACCACTTCGTGCACAGCGGAGCACACAGCTGCACGGAGACGCCACGGGCCATATTGGACCTGAAAAACAAAGAAATAAACATAAGATTAGAAAAATAAACAAAATCGCTTACCTCCAACAGCAAAACAGCAGCATACATACCCGTCGGAACAACTTCGTGCACAGCGGAGCACACAGCTGCACGGAGACGACACGGGCCATGTTAAACCTGAAAAACAAGCATTTACAATGCAATGGTCTCGGCATTATTAAAGGTAGAGCTATTGGCATTAAGAGGATGCTGAGAGGGGACCCATAAGCGTGAACGGGAAAAAGGCTAGTGATTGTGCATTCCCCATGAGTGTAGTAAAGGAAAAGGGGAATAAATGCCCGCAGTGATGCACAACTGATTGCGCGTGCCGGGAAGCTGCTCACACATTCCAACAGTTATTGGAAATCAAATCCCTGTCCAGTCCACATAATTTTCTCTGCATATGACTAAAAGCCTAAGACAGCCTTGTTATTTTTACGAAACCGTGTATAATAAAAGTATCCGATTGATAAAAGGTTATTAAACTTGACAGCCCTTAAGTGATCCAAGAAGTAAATATTAAAATGAAGTTTCAACAACACCAAACTTGACAGCCCTTAAGTAAATCAAGAAGTAAATATTAAAATGAAGTTTCAACAACACCAAATTGTCAAGGGAGGCCCAAGGCAGTAGTACAGATTACGATGTGATTTAATGTTCGTCCTTCGGGCAAGGTTTGTTGCTATAATGGAGAGGAAAAGCCCTGCATATTCGCCTTTAAATAATTAAACAAAGCGCTGGAAACGAGGGTTAATTTGCCGTGCACGCTCACAATATTAGCCTTTATGGAGTAACATTCAAGGTCAGTCACATCAGGTTTTTTAATGTTGTCTTTTGTGGCCCGACTTCCCCAAGCCATAAAAGAGAGGCCTGTCCACAGAATGTCAATAACAGGCCCTCTGACACCGCGCTATTTATAAGAGATACAAAACATAGTGGCGTGCGGCGCGTTGTCTTCAAGAAAAACTAGACCTGGATGCCTGCATGTCTATTCACTTATTTAGGGAACATTTATCGTTTACTCAACACACAACATCACCCCAAAGAATGCCTATGGTCTTGCGGGCTATGGAAGCATTTCTAGGGATCTCAGCACGCCCCTTGGGCTACAGAGGTGGGGGCTGGCCAGTAAGGTGGTAGTGTAAATGGTCGTAGCGGTGCGTGCAACGAACGGTGCAAGGGTGGGCACATCAGCACATGGACACTGGAGTCTGGCATCCACTGGCAAAACTATTCTCCAGGTCTTGCTTGCTATTGGGCACCATCTACTGCTGACTCCATAAGGCAACTGCCTCATCTATCCTTATGGGAGCAATAACTTGGTGTGCATTATCACTTGACTGTGTAGAGTGGTATGGCATAGAACTCTTGGATGTAGTCAATGATGTGGAACAGACACACACAGGCACAAACACAAGCACACCCACACATACACAGAGGAGCACACACACAAGCAGACACAGGGACACACACAAGCACACACGGATACACATGCAAGCACATACACAAACACACAAGCAGACACAGGGACACACACAAGCACACATGGATACACATACAAGCACATACACAAACACAGAGGAGCACACAGACAAGCAGACACAGGGACACACATAAGCACACACGGATACACATACAAGCACATACACAAACACAGGCATACACAAGCGTACGTACAGACTCACACACAGGCGCACACACACACACAGGCAAAGTGGCAGTCTGCAGAGGTAAGAGCATCAGGGCAGTGAGACGGGTGGGGGTCGGGTGTTGGAATTCAACAGACGACGGGATAGGCAATATTTAAATTTTAAAAACACTTACCTTGAGCTCGCCGTATCACCATTAAATTGAAAGGTAAAACACTTGGTTTCTTGTCCCACGCAGGAAAATGAGTTTCTAAACTGTGCGAGTTGTTTTACAAACACCTTAAGTCTCAGAACGTGCGTACTCAAAGCTTTTCCCGGGTGCTGACAGGTTTGCTTTTGCTGCTATTCAAGGAATAGAATGCAATTTAAAAAAGCAATTTTAGCTGTGTTATTTCCGTGCAAGCTTTCTTCACAGACTGTGTTTCAACTTGTCACATACAGCCAACTTTTAGTTGCTTTCAATAGACATCTTATCTACCATATAACGAGATTGTGGTGAGCGTAGAGCCAACCATCTGTGCACCGTTGGTTGTCGGCTGCCATGTTAAAACATGAAGCTCATTTGGCTCTTTGTTGAAAAACAATATAATAACAGCAGCGCGGCCAGCATGTTAATACATGAAGTGTGTGAGGTGCTCTGGTGGCAAAAAATTACTACAAAATTAAATATTTGTTAAAAAAAAAAAAGGGAAGGCATCCTCCACATGATTTTCCTATTTATTTACTTTTGTACAAATCGCATCACAGCCTGCTTTAGCTATAGATGTTTAAAGCTTCAGGGTAACGTGCCGTGATTGCTACAAAAGTAAATAAACGGAAAAGAAATGCGGCGGCGCCAGATTTCTTTTCTCTTTATTTAATTTTGCAGCTATCGCGGCATGCCACACTTTAGATTTAAACCAGTGAGACTAAAGCGTGGCAAGACACAAATGCTAAGAAAACAAATGAATACAAAAAACTGTGGTCGGATGACTTTACAGCTACCAATAAAGTAAATAAATGCAACCCAAAAAAACGTTTTACTTTGCAATTTTTACAGTAAGGCAGATTTTAAAACAATTACCTCCTCTGCAGCGTCAGGGTTTCAGAAGCCGGCCATTATGCCATGCCAGCTTTGTTATGCCATCATTCAAAACACGTTTGTGAATGTGTGTGTAAGAGTGCAGCGCCTCAAAGCCTTGACGCTGTCAGCTGCCTCTGCTTCATGCTAAAATTAAGCACGGCTGCAATGACACCACATGGGCGGCTGAATCGTGAAAGTGACTGCCGTTTATAGAACTGAAATCAAGGGCACTCACTGGATTGTGGAAAAAATGAAGGGAGATAGTTTCCTTGGGAGTGTGAACACTCGTCAGAGCAACATTTTTATGTGAGTGCGTGGAAGCGCCACCGGACGTGATTACATCCTTGATAACGTTGGGCCAGTGTTATCCTTAAAGCACAAAGGCAGCGGCAGAGTAGAAGGGCGCCGAGATAGCTCCACATTTGTTTATGTAAGTGAAATGAAGAGCAGCAGCAACACTTCAAAATGCCTGTCGCCAATACTGGCTTTGCAAATGCGGACAATAATAAAAGCTACCAGCGGGAGGAGGGCGGGGACAAACGGAACCCTAAAAAAAAAAAATGAAGAATGAAACTCACCCCTGAGAAGCCACACCGCCACAAGCATCAAGACAACAGACAGTGGGAGGGGGGCGGGAACAAAGGGAACGGGTTGCGAATACCCGACCCGGCTGGGAAGGATAAGCTCCGAAAGGGAGCAGCCGCACCTCCATGGCCGCCACAAACAGCAACACAACGGAGGGCGGGGACAAACGGGACGCGGACAACAGGAAAGGGGACGGGAAGATGGGCAACACGGCCAATGGGAGGGGGGCGGGAAAGCAACACAACAGACAGCGGGAGAGGAGCAGCATTAAACACACATTAGCATTAGCAGTTACAAAAAATAAATAATAAAAAGGTCTTACCTCATACTCGCAATGAACACAAAAACAAAATGCCGTGACGAAAAAAGGGGCGGGTGACGCAAAAAGGGGGCGAGACTTAAAAAAAGGCACGGGAACGCCCACGATTCGCGTCCTGAGGGGGAAAGAGTGACGGACAAGAATGTCTTCCAATGGCTAGCCTCCATTTATGGAGCTAGCCAATTGGAAACAGAGGCTGTCCTAACCTCACTATTAAAAACAACAGATTTCGATCTAGGAGGGGCTTCGCCCCTCGCCAGGTTACGAAACCTAAAAAAAGTATGGGAATTGTGATGCTGTGCACAATTTGGGCCAGTTCAGTGAGCGTGGGGACATGGTCAACAGCGTGGCTAAAAAAAGAAAATATTCTGTAACATTTTTTGGTATTTCACCTTCAGATAACTACATATAAAATAAAACACAGCTTAATGTAAATGCAAGTTATGTTAATCAGTAGGGAAATGCACCATTGTACAGTATGAAACATCTATTAGTAAATGCACTGCACCTGACAGCCACAGAATTGAATTCTGGTTGGTCCAGTGGAAAATAGTGACTTGTGTATGTTTAGGGCTATAAAATACAAAGTCCCAGTCCAGTGACAGAAAGCGCTTTGGGCGTGTAAGTTATTATTTTGACCTTACATTACACACAGTAAACGACAGGCTGCTACAAAATGCATGAAAAGGTTTAAAATACAAAACGTGTTCCAAAATACATATTTTAGTAATGCCCAAAATGTACATAGTACACTTTTTTTTATATAACTGTCTTTTAAAAGCACACACTTCCCAACTTAGCTGGTAGCTCACTTACAATAACTCTCAAAAATAACAACTGTCTCATCAGAAAGCTTCGAGTAATTAAAGCCAATACCAGCTTCCAAGCACCATGTACATTTGCAGATTGACCAGTTGAGTACATTTACATTGCTTTTGGGGAAGCAGGCACCCTGGCAAAAAAAGGCTTGTCTAGCTGTATGCACTCCCCTCGGTTTCGCAGCACAGAAGACTCCCTGCCCCACACTTCAGCTGAAGCATTCCAACCGTTGCAATTAACCTTGTCTTTATACAAAATGTAGTATTACTGATTTTCTAAAAGTAAAAAAAGTATGGGCACGTCCTGCCTCTCAGATCCCCCTTCTCACTCTCCCCGCCACGGGGTGCAAACAGCCAGAAGAAGAGAAACACGGACTAAACAAGCAGGCCATGGCAGAGAGCAGGCTAAACAAACTGTAGGCAGCAAGCAGGTCGGGTCAAAGAGCATGCTAGTTAGGGTAGCTAATTAGACTAGAGCGGTGACGGGATGGGGCACGTGCAGCAAGAGAGAGTTCAGGGAAGGAAGTGGCATGGCACAAGCTGCGCCTGCGGAGCTGCTGAAGGGTAGGTAGGGTGCAGGCACAACTGACATTTAGGCTGGGTAGGGTACTCGGGCAGGGTGCACGTTGCATGGCAGGCCATTGGCGTGGCACACCCAGGAGGCGGGGGTCAGGACACGGGGGATAACAGGCTCTAGTTAGGGAACAGGATGCAGGACAGGTGCCTGGGCGGCTTTGTTGGAGGCATACTGAGGGGCAGTGTGGCTGCAGGTAGGCAGAGGCTGCAGGGAAGGTTGGCAGTAATTGTGGCTAAAAGGCTGTATAAGGTGCCAACGGCCCTGTGCAGGTAATGAAATAGAACACCTGATAGCTGGCTGGGTAATAAAATACAATAACAATCATGGTTCCGTGGGCGCTAGGGCACAGAGTTTCGGTTCCACTGCACTTGCTGCACCATCGATACCTATGCACGATATATTGTTAGTACAGAACCTAAGAGGCTTGCATGGCAGATAAGGTGCATGGTATTATCGGTGGCGGCGGCTTGCTCGTGGGCCTCTCACCTGCATTGTAGAAGCGGTCCAGCACGCCGGTCTCCCCGAAGTCCAGCTTGCCGAAGGGCAGCATCTCCAGGCGGACGCCGGCGCCCTCGCACGCCTCCCGCAGGCTCTCCAGCGCGGCGCCCTCGCAGGCCTGCACCCCGGGGCTGGCCTCCTTCATCACGGACACCACGGAGGTGCTCCTGCACCCGGGCTTGGACCGGAGCGGGGCCGGGCACCCGACCGCCGGCCCGTGCCCGCCGCCTCCACCACCCTCCTCCACCTCGTGCCAGAGGCTGCCAGCCGCCGGGGTCTGCAGGGGGGCGCCCCGAGGCGGCCCCTCCTGCGGCGGGATGCCGAGCAGCAGGGAGGTGGGCACGGAGAAGGTGATGCCCTCGCTGCTGTCGCTCATGTTGGCGCTGGGTCGGTCCCTCTTGTTGCCCGAGGCGCTGTCTTGGGTCCTAAAGGAGGGGTGTGCTGGGCTGCATGCCCGCAGGGGTGCCCGGTGGAGTCAAACGCCTGCAGGGTCCCGGCCGCCCCCAGCTGCTGCAATCATCACAAACGTCTCCCCAACACCTCCAGCCGCTGGTGTCTCACTCAGGTGCAACCTGTTGCAGGAGCCTTGCGCCGCGCACCGGCTCCGCGCGACTCCACCGCCTTCTAAGAAACGCGCACGCAGAAAAAGAACACTCGAAGAAGCAGTCTAATAGGAGTGCACTCCCCCTGTCCGGCAGCCGTGCACGGGCCTCTGCGAAATGCCCTCTCTGTGTGCAGTTCAAGATCTAGCGAGGGCACACCAGCAGGCGAGGCACATGTGGGGGTGCGCCGCCACCCTGCTGCTGCCGGGGGGACTCCCGGGCTCCCAGGTGAGGCGCAGGGCTGTGTTTACTTCCCTTCCTCGCTGCTGCCTGCAGCGGCACACTAGCCAGACAGTCTGTCCCCGCCGGCCCCGGTGTGTGGGAAGTGCCAGTGCGCAGTGTGTTGTGAAACGTGCTGTGTGTGGCTGCTGTACAAACTGTAACCCGAGAGCCGCCCGCCCTCCTCCTTCTCCCTGTACCAGCCCTTCCCGCAGTCCTCTGCTCGAGAGATAGAAGTTTCCCACAACTGTGGCGAGTTCCGCCGAGTGCACGTGACTCCCAGACGCTCCCCTGTGGCCAGCCCGTGCTGTGTGCGTCTCACGCTCCTTTAACTACTACAATCTCAAGCAAATCACTATACAGGCGACTCAAATCAAGCAATCAATGTAAACTTTACTCAGTTTTTGAAATAAAAAAAACATATAAACAAAATAAGCCAATAACATACACGTCAGTTAAAATCATCCTAAAAAACGATCAATTTTAAAATCGGAGAAACATGCAGTGTATGAAACTACCTTGAGCGATGCACAGATCATATAAATAAGTACATAGTTAAACAAGTCAGGTCCCGGGCCGCGCTGTGATTGGCTGACGTCACGGGGGTGTCCCGGGCCGGCAGCCAATCACAGCGCGGCCCTGGAATGACGTCACGGGGTGTCCCGGGCCGGCAGCCAATGGCAGCGCGGCCCGGGACAAAGGGGCGGGGCTTAAAAAAAGCACCAGAAACGCCCCCGAATCGCGTTTTCGAGAGAAAACGCGATTGACAGCCTCTGCCTCCCAATGGCTAGCCTCCATTTATGGAGCTAGCCAATGACAGGCAGAGGCGGTTCTAACCCCACTATTAAAAACAACAGATTTCGATCTGGGAGGGGCTTCGCCCCTCGCCAGGTTACGAAACCTAAAAAGTATTTCCCCACATACTCACAAAGGGAAAGGGGTCCCCTGAGGACCCCTTCCCCTTTGCGAGTGGTTTACCACCTACTTGAAGTAGGTGGCAAACTGCGAGTGTTCTGCTTCCGCAAATGCTGCCGCAATACATTAATGCATATCATTTTTACTCACAATTAGGAAGGGACACCCCTTCCCAAATGCCAGAGTCGCAAATGCTTTTTTGCGAGTCAGTGACTCGCAAAATAGCATTTGCACATGCTGTTTCCCTTTTTTGCAGCCGCAAATGGGAGGATCTCCTGTTTGTGGCTGCAAAAAAGGGTCACAGTCCCAAATTAAGATTGGAACTAAAGGTGATTCAATTCAAGTGTCTAGAGTATAATTATAAGATCTCAATCTGTGCAGATAATTTAATGGTTTATATATGTGATCCACAGGACAATGCTCCAAGATTGCTGATGAACTGGGTCAGCTTTCAGGTTACATAGCCTACTTAGATAAAGCTGAGATAATGGATTGGGGTTTGGATTATTCCTCACCTTATGTGCTAGAGGAAATGAGGCACCGAGGTATCCATAAAACATTTGATAGACATGCCCTCATTAGTTATGCCACAGTCAGTCTATTAAACATTGTGATTCTACCTAAATAAAATATAGAGATGTATGGTATTCCTATCTATTTTAGTAAGGTAAAGGTGGTCAGTGTAATTTGAAGAGCTTCATCTCAGCATCAAGAGGTGCAAGATTGGCATTTAATCAAGAGAGGAGGACTCTAAATAAAGGGTGGTGTAATTGTGTTTTATGCTCTCAAAATGAATTGCTGGCCTACTGACCCTTTGGTTGCTGCCGTGTTTTAACAATATGATGAGTGAGACTTTCCCTGTAAATACTATATGTCTAAGTGTTTATGAAGGTTATGTTGATGACTATCTATGCTGCCATAAGTATGGGTAGTGCTGTTACAAAAGCAATAAGAATCCCATATTAAATTAACACACAACCACAACCCATTTTAGGTTAGCTTGGAACTTTGGAATGTTTGTGTGAAGAGTTTAGTGTTCCCATTAGTGAAGCTGGCAATGAGATATGGTGGGAACTGCTCCAAGGTGGAGTATTATAATCTTTGAACCAACATACTGAATGTAGGCTCTTGGGATTTAAATACTTTTAAATGACTAAACAGGCGTCTGCACAAATGGGAAGAATAAATGGAGGGTTCTAAAAAAATGGTAAAATGGTTCAATTTGTTAAGAGATATTATTGAATTTAAAATAATTTAAAATGGAACCACCATAAAGAAAACAACTGCCATGTTCGACCTGGATATCTCTGTAGGATCCCCGCTCAACTTTTTGCCTTCACCTTTCCTGTTCTCTGAGTTCATTCTTGTTGCCATTAGGACTCTGTGACCTTTAATACTGCTACTAGTACTAAAATGATTGTGCTCTCTTCCTAAAACCTTGTAATATTGGTCTACACCTGATTGAAACATTTAATTTACATCCTTAGTATATGGTCCTTAGTATATGGTACTACATAGTAAACAGTTCATGTAAATTAAATGCTACTAGTGGGTCTGCAGCACTCATTGTGCCACTCACTGAAGTAGCCCCTTAAAACATGTCCCTGGTCTGCCATTACAATCTGTATGCAATTTTAAACTCTCAATTTGATTTGGAAATATAATCCCTTTGCCAAGCTTTAAACTCCTATTTTATTTCATATATGTCACCCCTAAGGGAGGCCCTAGGTGGCGCATAGGACAGGGTGAACTGAAATTAAAAGGTTGGACATATACTTTTACGTTTTCCATGTTCTGGTAGTGAAAAACTCCTATATATATTTTACAGTACTGTGAGGCCTACCTCTCCCAAAGAAAAATAATAGGCTGCCTTATTACTATTAATAGTAGGCCTGGACGAAGCACTACGCTACGCTCGCGTAGTTTGGGAAGTTTGTGAAGTTTGCGCAACTTTGCACTATGCGAGCTGCACGTAGCACAGTGCGAACACGTGTAGCGCAGCATAGCGTAGTGCAGTGGTCATTTTTTGCTTGTTCAGGGTCCTCAACGTCAAGTTGATGACCGCGAGGAAACAAAATGACATCTTGGCACGACTTTTTCAGCAACATCAAGTTGGCGATCGCGAGCGTGGAAAATAAACCTCTCTGCGAGATTCTCAACGCGGGGAGGTCTGTTTTCTCATTGCGAGTGGTCGCGTATGCTCGCGACCGCTCGCGATGAGAAACTGCCAGTCCGCGTTGAGAAAGCTGCAGCTCGAGGAAAATTCTCCTTGAGTGGCAGAAAACTACAGCTTGTACTGTGCACGATGCCGTTTTCAATGATTGCACAGTGTTGGGTGCTTGTCCGCACTGTGCAATCATTAAAAATGGCATCTTGCACAGTGCGAACATGCTACTACGCAGTTTGCGTAGTGATATGCATAGCTCATATAGTGCGAAGTGCACTTCGCGTAGCTTCGTGAAGCGTTACTTCGCAAACTACGCCCAGCCCTAATTAATAGGTTGAGCAAGGCAGTTTTTCAGGATGGATTAAGGGTGGGTTCGCCAGCTTGATTATCTGCTAGGCCCTGGTCAAATAGTGGAAGTTGAGAGCTCTGGAGCTTTCAGAGGGATGAAACTGAAATCTAGGCTGGGTCACAGTTGAGGGTAGCCGGCTTGACTCTTGACGTCCGATCCGTCACCTCATGCAGCGTTTTCCAAAACTTGCTCCAAACTTCTGCAAGCTTCTGGAACTTCTTCCTGAAGGTCCTCTTGAGGGTTTAAAGTGTACAAATCCAAGGGTCTGGAATCTCCTAGATGGTCCTTGGGAGGTCTTGACTACGATTTCAACAATGCATCTTGCCAAACCCTTAAAAGTCCACTGGATGCACTCCCGGATGGGAAATCTTGGTGGAGATGATGTATGTTACAGGGAGTCCACTCCTTAGACTTTCAGAGTCAGGCAAAGTTCTTCTGGTGCTGAGTCCCACAGTATGCAGCAGGCACAGTCCTGGTAAGTGCAGTCTTCTTGGTGCAGGCCAGGGAGTCAGCAGGGCAGTGCTTCTTATTCTTGTTGCTTCAGGCAGAAGATCTAAAGAGCTATGCTATCCTATATTTATTCTTAGTTTCTGGTCGTCAACCAGGGAGGCTACCCTGCCCAATGGGATGCAGGGTGCAACTCAGGTGTATGACCACCAATAGCGGCTGCTGTTTTAGTAAAGAGGTAGGGTGGGGGGAAGAGGGCCTTGGGGTTGTGTTTTGAAAATAAAATAAAATAAAATAAAAAGACCTGCTGCTCCACTCCTGCTGCTGGCCATCTTGTTCCTCCTTTCATCCCGGCAGCTGCAGAGGCTTCCGACCCAATTCAGACACTGCTCTCATGCTATATCTAGCATGAGAGGAGCACCTGGAATGACCTGAGTGGGCTAGGTTAACACTCGCTCAGGCACAGGAAGCTTGCAGCTTTTCTCTAACCCAGCTGTACAACATTGGTGCACATGTTTGTTTGTCCAGCCTAGAATGGCGTGCCAAACTGATATGAAACTTATAAGTGGCTATCACTCCTCCGTACTGGTGACATGACACTCATCAGCATGGCCCCGCCTTCTCCACAACCTCAGCTCTGCTGGCAATAAGGTAAGAAAAATAAAATTATAATAAAATGGGTTTACTATAATATAATTTTTCAGTGGGACGACGCTCATCCAACAGAGAGATGAACCACCTCTGATGACCACTTCCTGCAGAGTGGGATACATTTTTGTCTCACAAAGCACCATTATTTCAAAATCCAACATGGAGAAAGTCTCTCTGGAGGAGCTGGATCAGGCTAACCCAACCTACTGGTATGGCTAATTTTCTTTAAAACTCCTCATTCAACCCTCCCCCTAATCTAATTACAGGGACCCCTGTGTGGCTGGGAGTGGCGAGATGTGGGGGTCAGCCTCTGATGTCCTAAAGGGTCATTCTCCCTTTGAAGACCAGTTTGGCTACCCCTCATCCTCTTCCTCCCACCTGCTCTGCAGTTTGTACTTCTAAGCCCACAGAAAACCCATTGTCTCTCTAGCAGGACTTTTCACACCTCATTAGAGCAGCCTCGCAGGCCTGGGAAGAGGCTGGACTATCAGGAGAGAGCAGCTAAAAAGTTGGATTTTGGCTCAGAGAAAAGAAAATGTAATAACTTATTTTTTATCATAGTTATCATAAATCTAACAGTGGCAAGTTGTTGGATTTATCTTAATTATACTGTGATACCTTTAAGCATATGTGTACATGGATCCTGTAAATATTTATACATAATTAAAATATTCTGTGGGGAACATTTCAATTGGACTGAAAAATCATCCCCATGCACAGAACCGAAAGCAGGTAAAACAAAATGGCCATGCCTATGCGGACTACATGGGAATATATGACATTACATTGCAAACATTTGCAACTCATGCTTTTACAACACGGTTTTTACATCGCAAATACCATTACATTGCATGATTTTACAACAAATGCCATTACAACACATTCCATTGCAATGCATACCATGACAATGCACACCATTATAACGCATAATACTTTTAGGGCAACAGTAGGGTAAGTGTTGGATAGTGTAGGGGTAAAAATTACTATTCCCACTCCAGTGAGTGCAACAGTAGGGAAAGTGTTGGATAGCGTACACGAAAAAATTACTGTTCCCATCTACCCCAAATCCCACCCTAAAACTAAAAATATCTCCATTACATACCTTATAATGTGTTGTAATTGTAAGCGTTGTAATGGCATGCAATTTAATGGCAAGCGATGTAAAGGCATTTGCGCTGTAACAGTTGCGTTGTAAAGGCAGTGCGATGTAATGACTGCATTGTAATGGATGTTTCCCACTATATGGTGCTGTTCATGCACATTTTTTGCAAAAAAGGAGAAAGAGGAGGCTCTGATATCCCAGGGGACTGAGCAATATATTACAGTGCAAAAACAAATTACCCCTAGAACCTTGTCAATAATACCATTATTTTCAAATTCATCACCTCAGCAACATACATACCCTGGTCCATACAGCCTCAAAGGTCTGAACACATCCCTTCTAAACTTAAAAAGGTCAGATAAAATAAACCCACTGAAATTAAGATATAGCGCAAACAAAATATACGTATTTTATTAAAATCACAAGATAAAAAGTAGTTCTTTTAAGGAGAGACACAAGGGCCACTCCTCCTACTCCTAGAGTCGGAGACAATTCAATTCCTGGTCCATAAGTTAAAAACAACATGCAAATACCATACAATACAAAAACATCAAAAATCAATCTACCGGAGGAAACCCTATTGATACAGATACAATTCTGTTATCTATAAAGGTCCACATAAATTGTATAGGGGAAAAAAACAGGTGAGAACCCTGCTCTTATCCTTATGGCTTCCCCTTGTTGGATTCCTTTTATAAAAGGGGCGTTGACGCGTTTCGGTGGAATAACAGAAATATATAAATCCACCTTCTTCAGGACTTTAAAAAATAGCAGGACATTATTCCTCCATGGTGCATACCGAAAAGTCTATTACTGACTCTAGATGAGCCGGTCTTCTCTATCATGCTGTTGTACCACAGACCATCCAAGTTGTTGGTGAACCTAAGTCTGTAATGATATAATAAAAAGGATTCGCACTTTGATGGTTATACTTCCAATTAGGGATTTCTCTAATCTTAAACGCCCTTCATGGCAAAACGGTACAAGGCTGGTGTCACCCCCTTATGTCACGGGATGTGTGGTACTCCAACCTTGTTTAGAAAGGATATAAATGAATAAAAGGGAACCTAGTGTGCATCACGGGAGACAATCTTGTTCTTTGGCTTTCGTTTGATTAATCCGTCTGCCTAGTGTAGGTCAGACCATAGAATGCACTATTAATTCCGTGTGTGTCCCTCCTCGCGTTCGGTTTCAGCATGTTTCACCATGGAGTGCACTCCTGGCATGAAAAAGCAGCGCGAACGGAATGCTGAGTGGAATCTCATGGAGTTTTTTTGAACTCTGCGGAATTCTGCAGAGCAAACCTCTGCAAGTTCCATCCAGTCCTACTTTGACAGCAGCCTGCCACTCACAGTAGTAGAGGACAATGCATCCACTACTCTACTACTACCCATCAAATTAAGAGATCAAAAGATGGTGGACGGTCACTGTTGATTTTGATGGCTGGCCAATGTGTGAGTTATTTGTTTTAATTAGACAACTAGTGGTCCCTACACTCAGGGAGGTTTTCCCTAGTCAGGGGCACCTTTTTTTTATTTTCATTTATATTAGTGGCCAGTTTTCCCTGTCAATGAGAGACAGACATAAAGGACATCAGGCTGTCTGCTGTAAATAGGGTGGGTGGTGTGATGCCACAACTTCAATGGTCTTATTATCATATGTGAAACTCTCACTAACCATCAATTCAAGAACATAATTTTTTATTCTCTCGACTTATAAACCTTATTCCTCACATCAATTTGTTTTTGCTTTACCTGAAAAAATGTGTTGCCTTTAAATTTACCAGCAATAACATGGACATGATTTTGCTCAGTAAACGAGCAATATATTAAATTTATCCAACCAAATGTGCTGACATACCAAATACATGTATACACTTGCTTTAAGTATGTTAATCTTAAAGATACTACAGATTGTTTTTTATTTTGTATTGGACCTAACAAGATTGTCCTTGATATTTTTTGTTCCTCTTCAAAGCAAATATTGCTTTTTTTAATTAAGAGTCAACATAGGGCTAGATACATCAAGCATTTTTCAGGTTGTAAACTACCTGATTAACAAAATCAATCATATTAATTCGGTATTAGGGAGACTGTGATTTCACATGGGTCACAAATTGCAACGTATCTCATTAATATTCATGATATAGGCCTATTTGCGAGCCAATAGGAATCGCTAACGAAATTCAAGAGAGTTTCATACATTAGGAATACTGATTTCCTAATTGGGATTGAAACAGAATAGTAATAAGGAAACTGGTATTTCTAATGTTAATACATCTACACCATAGTTCACTAAGTGAGGGTTCTTATGGGTGATTTTTTAATTTGATTTGTGTGAATTTTTAACATGATAAAACAAACTAATGAGGCATTATTTTGTTTTGGTTTGGCTGAAGGAGATATTGTGGCAGAGAACAGCTTGCTCTCATGAGGGATCTTCATTACAGTTTCTTTGGATAGTCATGTTTTTTCAATTTTTCCACTAGTTCCTGGGAATTAGTAAATTAATCATCCTGCTTCACATAATTTCTTTGCGTGTACAGAATATTATCGCTCAGGTTCCTTTGATGGAAATTTGAATAAGGTAGTGTAGGAAGGTGGAGAATTATGTAGTGATGCTGGTTAGATTTCAGTGTGCAGTACGCTTACAATACCCTAAAGTAGTTCCTTGGGTTCACAACAATAAATCCTTAGATCAGTCCTGGTGGAGTGACAAACAGCAGTCAGGCTATACTAGAGGAAGATGTGTTAAGCATTTCAGAATACCAACATGGACGATAAGTAATTGACACAACTTGAAATAAATAACACAATAGATTTAAACACCAAAACAATGTCAATCAGATAAGAATGATGGGAGTTCTGGATTATAGAAGTAAAATTAAATCAGCGCAAAACATTTACATGGGAAAAAGCACTAGTGACAATTGGTCATTTGCAGGTCAAGTTGCATGGAACCCACTGGGGGGGGGGATTAAGGTGATGTGGGTCCCAGGACCAAGCCACAACAGTCAGCTTGAGAAGCCTGGTTTGAGAAGCCTGGGTGCAAAGTTGTCCTGGCAGCCCTTTGTGCTGAACCGGGAGCCTCAGGGGAGCCGGTTTACCACTTACACAGTGCTGGTGATAAAACAGGAGCAAAAAGTCAACAACTGGGCCACTGCTGGCATCGAACAAAGATGCTGCGGGGCTCACTCGAGTGGCAGCATTGGGTAATGGTGGTGGATGATGGACTGAGCAAAAGGTTTTTCCGAAGTATGGAAATCTGGGCGAAAAAGGTAGCCAGCTGAAACTTGCTGAAGGTCAGGACTATATTTCCCACAAATCACTGGACCATCTACTATTGGCCAATCACTGGGAGAGCCCAATGGCCAGTGAATCTTTGGTTACGGTATGTTGTTTTTACCTGCGACATGCAGGGGACTAGTGCCACTAATCCAGGCATGTCAGGAGTTGACTTTGGCTTCTAAAGTGGTCCATCTGTCTGAGATATCCAGTCTTTGGTCCGGGATGAGTTGCAGTCATACAATTCTAAGAAGGTTGCCACATGTGCAGAGTATCACAAGTTTGTTTTGTGCTACTCCTGTTGTTGCAGACTTGGGTCTCTTCTGTGTCATTTGTTGCAAGTCATATTAGAACTGATGTCAGAGGTAGCTGTTAAATCATAGATTTAGGGTGTTGGTGCAAGTGGCCAATGGGCTACTTGGGCCAATGGCTAATCTGCCAGTGCGTTGACCACGTCCAGGGGTGTGGGTCACCTTTTATGCCCAAAATTCTATATTCTGCCACTTTTACAAATGTCAGGAGCCGTTTGTTGTTGTGCAGACCCATTAACCCACCCTAGAGGTGTGGCTACCCTTCTGGGAGTGTACATCTCCTGACTGCATAATTCTCCCACCTGCCTGGGTGCAAATGTTCCTGGGAGTGAGAGGGGGGCTTTCCTTCCTTTGGGAGGCAACCTTGTTGCAAATTACAGGCGATGTAGGCTTTGAACCTCACTGCCTTGATGTGCCACTTCAATAGCCATCCTGTCAGGGAGGGAGGTGTGACCTCCTCCTTCTCAAGGCCATTGTTTCTGACTACTGGAGAGTCCACACCTCCTGGTATGATGCCAGATTCTTGTTTGGTGGCAGCATCTGTGGGCCAACAGCCAGAGCACAGGAAATGCCGAGTAGCCACCTGGGTGCATGCCATATTGACCTTGGCATAAACAGTGCTTCAGGCCTGTGACCCCCTTTAACTCCCATGTCCTGGGTACCACAGGTATCCATTACCAGGGACTTATAAGGGGTTTAAAGTCCTTGTCAATGGGGGTTACCAATTCACATGCATCAGCTTCAGTAAGAGAGCACTGGCGCTGAGGCCTAGGCAGCAGGCTCCAGTGCCGTTTCAGAGTCATCCCCATCAGCATTGGGTCAAAAAGTAGGGGGTGAGCATACAAAAAGGGCACTTTCCTATAGGTAGGAAGATGTTTTAGTCTGCCTGTTTGTTATGTAATGTTGTATAAATCAGCCACTCCTGTTGTTTAATATTACATCAAGGAAATTAATCTAAAAACGACTGAAGTTTAAAGAGACTGTTATATCTGCTGATCTTGTATTTATCTAATAATGGAAGGCACCAATGCTCTCATTGGTTCATTTCCAGATGTGAACACTTTTGTAACAATGTATTCACCACTAGGATATTTTATCCTTGAAGAAATTGTTAGTGTACACCCATCTTTCATCATCCTTTCCTATAGATTGTACAGCCAGTTGTGGAGAAGAAGGGCAATCCATTCCAATACTTTAATCTGGATATAGAATTCATGATTACATTTAAAGACATTGCTGGTCAGGCACGGTTTAGCACATTGTACTATGAAGTCAGTTGGGACTAGATGTGAGTATGGTAATGAGTTGAGGTACTATTTAAGTATGTCTAAGGCAACATCCTGTGGAATATTGGTGCTTACATTCTTTACATCCATGGTGACAAAAATGTGTTGCTGATCATCACTTTGAATTCCTCAGTCCGGTTAATGATTGCATTTCTGCCAAATTATGAGACTTCTGTGCTGAAAGCTTTTAGCCAAAGATTTGCCCCAAGCTTCTAAAATGTAGCGGAACCTCATTTTAATGGTCTTCCCAGTGTGTTTAACATGTCCTTATGGATACACCTTCTGGCACTCTGGGTATCTAAGTAATCCAATTCTTTCTCAGAGAACCAACCTTTATCTTTAACTTTGTTAGTATATTTCTGATTTACTCCTAGATTATTCTTGTTGGGACATTATCAGTTTTGTTTTAGTGTTCAGCCTTACTAAGTTCACATTAAACCTCATTCTGTTAATGGAGTTTGTCTTGAATCACAATTTCTCTCCCCCTATCAGCTAGTCCCATCTTAATCTCATCTGATACCTTTAAACATTTCAGGGCTGCAGATTTCTGTTTAAATATTTAACTTGGTGTGTTTAATTTTGTTTTCAGTTGTAACCATGTCCTTTAAAACTGTTTTCTAAAATATGAGGATTTCCATTGGCATCTTTGTGCAGGAGGGTGAAAGGTTGATACACTAGGGACATTTTTGTGACCATGGTCCTGTAATTCCTCTGATGTCACAAACTGAGCTCATAACTTTGTCTTATGAAAAAGAATCATAAGCTCCATTCTCACCTGAGTGGAGTAAGTGCATTTTGCTTATACAAAGGGCAATACTTTTTTAGGTATTCTTTCCTCATATCAATCCAAGGTTCATTTGGACACATTGTGACTTGAAGTTATGTCATTGTCCTCCCATCTGTATGTCCATCTCTTTGTGATGATTTCTCCTGTTTTTTTTATTTTACCACCTGCTGCCAGTACTCCACTGTGGTCATATTCCTAATAATTGGTCTCTGCTGTGTGGTACAAAAGTATTTGTACTAGATTCCCAGTCACTTGTTGAATATAATATGAAACTTCGCTTCAGCTTCTTTATTGATAATGGCTCAATATACAGGGGATGTCTTTTCTAGTCTGAAATTGTAGATGTCTTTTTCAAGTGTCTTTAATTTCTCGTTTTCTGTATTTGTTTTGATGTCCATGACATCTCTGTCTATTTTGGCTAACAATGTATTTCTGTGATTGCTGTGTTTTGTTTTGCTTCTTCCTTTAACTCTTTGATGCCTTAAATTTCCTTTTCTTCTCAAATTTCAGCTGTCTTAATGGAGCAAAATATCTAATCGCATGAACATGTAATTCCTATGTGACTGAAGGTGTTTGTGTATTCTTAATGGTAAGGCCAATGGCCTCCGTAAGTTCATCAGAGTAAGCTTTTCATTGACAGAGCGAATGGGGCACAGCCGTTGTAAAGTTGCTGGTCTGTCCAAATCTAAATAGGCCAGGCTGACTGAAGATTTGATAGGCAAGGTACTCTGTCACTCTCTGATTGAGTAACCTGTCCACCAAACACTAAATTATGCCCTTATTTTGGATGAAAATAAGTATTGTTTTTCAATATTAGTATACCCACAAAAGAATGGGTAATCCATAGTTGCACCGTATTTCTAGTTAGAAGAGCTTCTGATTTGAATGCAATGATTTCTACAGTTAAGAGCAGTCTTCTTGATTAGAATATTATATCCCAATGGTGAGAGTATCAGAGCAGACAATCCAAACAGTTACTGGGATGGAGAGGAGTATACGCCTTAAAAGTCAACAACTATGTTAACACAGGTGATGATTTGCTTATATCATTAAATGGTGTTATTGATAGAAAGCAAAATTTGACAGAAGGATGCTCAATTATCTTTGAGGGTGAAGACATCAGTTTGGTGGGACAACAAACCATGAACAAAGCTTTTAAATTTGAAATAGTAAATCAAATATTGAGAACAACATGTCTGTACCTGCTCCATATTACATATCATAAGACACAACATACCCAATATGCTGAATAGGGATATTATCCAACAATGATTGGCAGTGATACCTACAATTATTGGTACAAGAAATAAAGCTAAACACGCCATAGAATTTGTCCTCAAGGAAGAGCATGCAGTTCTAAGGACACATAATATGGTGAAGCAACTAAAGTCACATGACAGCAAAAGAAGTAATAGCATTAGTTTAGGAGCAAAAAATAGATCTTTGCAGATTGGGCTGTTGGTCTTTGAGATTACAAACCATGGCTATACAACCATTGTACAATCCAACAGCAAAGACAGGGGGCATTGGGAATGAGATTACTTGATTTCACACCATCTATTTTATTAAATCTATGAAGAAGGGATAGTAATCAGAATTAACCATTCAAGAGGATCAGTATTTATGTAAGACCTGGGGCTAGGAGATCATGTAATATGGTGAATAAAAATCCTTTAACAAGCATAAATGAGGAAAGACTGTTCATGTGCAACCACTTTTCTAATGTCCCATAGAAGTTGGCATTCCCAATGACAAAGAAGCATTTTATAATATGTTAATTAATATTCATAAGCAGCACCATACACAAGGTGCACTGAGGAAGAATCGCCTATTTTAGTGAAATGAAGCAAGCCTCAGATGGTTATTAGAGCAGTAGACTAGTGTGCTCCAGAATTCTCCTTCAGAATTGTAATATAATATTTATTTTAGAGAGTTGGATGTAAAACTAAATTGATATAGCTAGATCTAATTACTGAGGTTGGATAAAACCAATCATACAAATTCACAAGAAAGATGGGCATTCTTTACCTTCATTTAGTATAAGAAAGCATATAACACAGAAAACATGTATTGAAAGTAATTTTATTCTCACTGGTAACAATAATGCAGATTTTGACTCCCCCCACCCTTCCAACCTATGATATGATTGAAGCAATAGGCTTACACTGACATATCCCAAAAATAAAATGGGGATTTTGAAGAAATACCTCTGATAACATCAGAATATTGGGAGAACTATTAGCTTACTCTGTAAAGTGTGGAAATAGTAGTAGCATTGCATCCAAGGAAGAGGTAATTTACGGAACGGTACATTTTTAACACTTTGTTTCATCAAATACGTTTATTCACCTTATTAGACCAATTGTATAGTGATCATAGACCAAAGGTTGTGTGTTTTACACTTGCAATAAAAAAAGTACTTCCTCTGATACATTGGGTTTTCTGGAAGGCTTACCAGTGTTTGTCTGCTTTAGATGTCTTTTGTCAAACATGGCAGCATTGACATCTGGGAAAGCAAATGGATTTGTCAGCTATATGTTGTAACCCCTTAACTCCATGGCCTCCCCCCAGCCAGTGTTGAGCCCTTTTTGGCTATTTGGAGTAGTTTGCGCAAATTACTCCAGAACATTTTTTCCACATAATCCATCCACACCACATAAACTATCCAATTTGAGTCCATTTTTTCCACCTTACTGGGGATTTTAAAGGTACCCAAGGTTTGTGCATTTTCCTGGAGGAGAAAGAGAAAATAGAAAAAATATAGCTACATTTTGATTTTTGGGGGGACAAATAGGAAAAAGTAATCGGCATTCCAAAAAATGGCATCAACAAATATTTTGCAGTGCTGAAGACACCGGGTCCGATTCACAAAGGTAAACTGAGATGAATGTCTAACTTCACAACTTATAGAATTCACAAATGCCATTTAGGAGTAGTAAAGTTAGACATTTATCTCAGCTTTTGTCTCATTTAAACTGAAGACCAAACTTACGTTTAACTGAGACAAAAGCCTAACTTTACTACTCTTAAATGCCCTTTGTGAATACCGAAAGTCATAAAGTTAGTGTTTCGTCTCAGTTTACCTTTGTAAATCAGGCCCACCATCTTCCCAGCTTTCAGGAACATGCAGAGCTGAATAAAAAAGCCTATGGGCTCGAGTCACAAAGGTAAACTGAGACAAAAGTAAAATGTTACGACTTTCTGTATTCACAAAGGGCATTTATCAGTAGTAAAATTAGACTTTGACAAAACAAACACAGTTTCTCACATTTCTATGATGGAAAGTTCTGAAATCTTTGGAGAGCCACAAACTTCCTCCCACCCAACATTTCCCCCCAGCCTCCCAATAAAACTGTTACCACACTTGTGTGGGTAGGTCTAGTGCCCGTGGCAAAAGACTGCCCAAAAGGCAAAATGGATATGTCACATTTCTCCACTCAAAAGGGACTCTTTTTTTGCAAAAAGTGGGTAACTGTGGATTCTGGGCCATAGCTTAGTCAGCACCTAAGCAAACCAGTTTTTTTTTACCCAGAATCCCTTGCAAAACTCAAACCTTTACTAAAAAACTAATTTTCCTCACATTTCTGTGATGGTAAGTTCTTCAATCGGAACAAAAAGTCTCAAACTTTCTTCTACCCAGCATTCCCCCCAAATAACCAGATAAAAATGGTACCTCACTTGTGTTGGTAGGACCTAGTGCTGTCAACAGGAAGTGACCAAAAACGCAACATGGATACATCCAATTTTTCCACTCAAACTAACCCTTATTTTTTGGGCAAAGTGGGCAGTTATGGATTTTAGGCCAAATCTCAGCTGAAACCTATGGTGACATTGTAAACATGCACATTTTTGAAAACTAGATACCTGTGGATATCCAGGTTGGCGGGGCTTGTGTAGCTCTCACCAGGTTTCTTTACCCAGAATCCCTATGAAACCTCAAACTTTGACTAAAAAACAAATTTCCCTCACATGTCTTTGATGGAAAGTTCTTCAATCAGTAGGTAGCCCCAAAATTCATCCTACCCAGAATTCCCTTAAGTCTCCTGATAAAAATGGTACCTCACTATTGTGGGTAGGCATAGTGCGCGTGGCAGGAAAGAGCCTAATATACAACATGGATACATTACAATTTTCCTCTCAAAACTTTGCAAAATGGATAGCTGTGGATTTTGGGCCACAGCTAAGCCAGCACATGGGGAAACCAAGTAATGGTGCCTATTTTTGAAAACTAGATAGCTAATGGATTCCAGGGATGAATGACTTGTGTGGCTCTCACTAGGCAATTTTACCCAGAAGCCCTTGCAAACGTCAAACTTTGGTTAAAAAAAACGCATTTTCCTCACATTTCTGTGACGTAAAGTTCTGAGATTTGTGAGGAGCCACACATTTCCTAAAACCCTGAGTTTCCACATGTGCCCCAATATGAAGGGTACCCCACTTGTGTGGGTGAGGCAAGAGACCATGACACAAAAGGCCCTAAAGCTCGAAATTGAAAGATAAGCAACAGGGATTGCTGCGGTATTTGGGACCGTGCTGTGGTGCCCCATGTAAACATATGGACCACAGATTTTTTAGAAAACTAGACAACCAGGGGATTCCAGGGTGGTGTGCTTGCATGGATCTCATGAGGTTTTTTTTACCCATAATGCCCTGTACACCTCAAACTTTGTCTGAAATCATGCATTTTTCTTAAATTTTTGTGATGGAAACATTAGGAATCTGCAGGAACACACAAAATTCCTACCACTCATGCATTACCCTACTTGTGCTGATAAAAACACTGTGACTGGCCCCACTTTCTTCTCACCGGTTGTGCGTGCTGTTTGTTTTCCAGATGACCCCCTGCTATCACTCCCTAGATCACCGCTGGGCAGTGCAAGGCGCCCGGAAACCGCCACTGCCCACCTGACACCGGAGAAACTACATTGCCCATCACCCTGTGCGGCGCGCACGTCGCACACAGCATCGTTGAGCGCCATTAGGCGTTCAAAAGGGGGCGGGAGCCCACTTTCTTCTAACCGGTTGTGCTTGCTGTTTGTTTTCCCGCTGACTCCCTGCTATCACTCCCTGGATCACCGCTGGGCAGCACGAGGCGCCCGGAAACCACCACTGCTAGCCTGACACCGGAGAAACTACATTGCCCATAATCCTGTGCGGTGCACACGTCACGCACAGCATCGTTGAGCGCCAGGAGACGTTCAAAAGGGGGCCAGGGCTCCCGCAGCGCGGGAGCCCACTTTCTTCTCACCGGTTGTGCTTGCTGTTTGTTTTCCTGCTGACTACTATCACTCCCTGGATCAACGCTGGGCAGCGCGAGGTGCCCAAAAACTGCTACTGCCTGCCTGCCGCTGGAGACACTACATTACCCATCATCCTGTGTGGCGAGCGCGTCGTGCACAGCATCGTTAAGTGCCAGGAGGCGTTCAAAAGGGGGCCTGGCCCACTTTCTTCTCACCAGTTGTGCTTGCTGTTTGTTTTTCCACTGACTCCCTGCTATCACTCCCTGGATCACCGCTGGGCAGCGAAATGCACCCTGAAACCGCCACTGCCCACCTGACACCGGAGAAACTACATTGCCCATTATCCTGTGTGGCGAGTACGTCGAACACAGCATCATTGAGTGCCAGGAGGCGTTCAAAAGGGGGCCAGGGCTCCCGCAGCGCGGGATGCGCGTGGGAGTGCCCGGGCAAACGGTGGGCCTGTCTGCTCCCGTCCGCGACCGGACGTGACTGGACTGGGCCACCCCCCTAAAAACTGATACAACCTTGGTTCCAAGGTGAGCAATCACTAAAAGGGTGTTCTCAGAGAAAGTACCTATTCATTGCTCCGTCTTGTGTCCAGGTGTACTGATTGTAATTGTTAACAACTGTAGTCTTTTGGCATTTTCAAATCAACACACAGGTGCTGCAAGGCAATAGATAGTTATGAGTAGACGAAAGGGGGCCGTAGGCACTTTAGATGCCTTTATTGTTAGAGCTGAATCACTGCTCACTCATGAAATTGAGTTGGCAGAATGACGGTTGTCCCTTAAACCAGCTAGGTTTCCCACTCTTAGACAAGTCAACTCGCCAAACTATTCGATCATGCCTAATATGTTACAGCCAAGCCCAAGAGGCTCAGAATTATCTGCCCCTGATAATGATTTACCTTCCCCTGTTTTGCCAACTGTTACGAGTACCCCACTAATTTCTGATCAACTTATTATTAATGGGCCAGACACCACTTTAAGATCACATGTGTCAAGACAAGTAGGTGCCCAAAAAACGAAAGTTAAACAGAACCAGAGGTGTAGCAAAAATTGATCTAAGAAAAATGTTGTGAAATAGGAATTAGCTGGAATTATTAACACGTCTGCAGATATTGCAAGCGACCTAGACCAAAAGGTTATATACTGTAACACAGTGGGTACCCAAACTGAAGAAGATTGCACCGCATTCTCTGCCGGAGTTAATGAGGGAGCTGGGCAGATAGAACATATTGTTCCATCAATCACTGAGACCGTACTTGGCAAAATGACAATTCAGTTTGATGAACACATGGTCAAAAAATTAAGCGAAATGGAAAGAAAGCTAGAGCAGCTAAACTCCGTCATGGATTAGTTGGTAGCTTTAAGTCAAAATAGCAGTCGGGGATGGTGCAAAACAAATAATTGAGGCTAAAGATATGCTAGTTTCTGCTCACAACAAAAGGAAAGATATAAGCAGTGCGCAAAACAGAGAAACACAAGGAATTGATTTGCTCCATAGGGGCGAAAAACAAGGGGCATGACAGCGCTAACAGATACTGGCGAGGATGATATAAGAGAGAGATCCTGTCCTCAGGTGGTTGCTGATCCCATAGCATTGAGCAAATGTCTAAGGGTAATACACAGCCCCAATGGAACAGACTTAATCCCTAACACAGACATTCTAAAGCTACCACCGGCTGCATGCCCATATGTCCTGATTCTAGCAGGCGTCCCCACCCTAAAAAGAGTCCAGAAAGAATCTTGGTATAACCTTAGAAATAAAACGGTTGATTGGTTAACCAAGTTTAAAAAATGTAACCCACAAAAAATGTCTGATATCTTAATGTTCCATAGGGTAGAGTGGATATTCGAATCCCCAAAGAATATACAAGGAGACTGCATTGTCATAAATTTTAGGAGCCCACACATGGTTCGTAACATGTTAAGAATCCAGGAGGAAACATCCCTCCAGAGCACCAGTATTCAGGCCCTACCATTAGGTTATTTTTACAGACCATCTCCCGGGAAAATCCAATGAGACATTACTGCCCCTCTCCCTACATGCAACAGGTATCAGGAACTATCACCCCTGGAAGCTGTTGATTGAAAACCCACTACAGTATTGCATAGGGGAAATTTTTCTAGAAAAAAGGCAAGTAGAACAAAATGTTAATAATGATACCATCTCAAACAGAGGGGAAAAAGTGGCTCAACTAAACCAGGTATAGGCAGGGGGGGTCGCATATAGGAGATTTGGAACAGTGCAAGGAACAGGAGGGTGCTGAAGATGTTCATATTTCAGTTGTGCAGGACCACGTGGATGATATTACAAGACGTAGTAATGTTGGAAATGTCAATTATAATCTGGGGACAGAGCCCATGCCAGCCAGTATAACTGATAAATCTTTGAGTATACGTTTCATTTCATGGAATGTAGCAGGACTGAGTAGGAATACTAGAGATACAGATTGGCTAGAGTATATTGTGCAGTGTGATATCTGCCTTTTACAAGAAACCTGGGCATTAGAGACGCCACCTAAAGTAGGCTATAAGACTTTTAATGCAGAAGCAATTCCATCTGTTAGAGGGAGACCATCAGGGGGTCTTGTAATATGGATTAGAGTAACCCTTGCCATCGAAATATCTAAACTGAGTATAACATCTCAAGATATAGTTGGCGTAAAAATTACAACTAAAGATGGAAGGATAATACACTTACTTAATATTTATAATAGACCTAGCACAGCTTCTAAAGAGTCAGTGATAATTGAGCATATGGACTCCATTTTAAATTCAATAGGAGAAAAGAAAAGTATAATTATAGGTGGGGACCTAAATTGTAACTTGAACCCGTGATAGGTCTCCACAATATTTTCTCAGAGGAGGATATGGCTAACAACATCCCTGAACTAGAAAGTACTAGTATGGTACCATGCACGGTGGCAGTGACACAAATAATGAAATTAGTTGCTGGACATGGTATGAGAGCGTGTAACAACAGGCCAAAGGTATATACCTATTGTAGGAGTAATTCTCTGAGTAAAATAGACTACATAATGGTATCATTAGAGATCTGGCCCTATGTAATCGATCTAAAAGTAGACCCGAGAATAGAAAGCGATCATCGAACCCTTCATTTAACATTATCTGATCAGTTATTTTTCCACTCTATGCAGAATACTGAGGATTTTAATACTGCTTCCGACGATATCATAGTAAGTAATAATCGCCGGTCCCTGAAATGGGCACAGGTCTTAGGAAATAGTGAGGTATTGGTAAACAATTACAACACCTTTACCGATATCTTTGAATTGTATACAGATTTAACCATAGAAAAAGAAAGTTTTTTGGAACTACATAGAGATCTGGTGGCAGTATTGGCCCCAATAGTGAACAAAAGCTCAAGAAAAGCAAAAAGAGGAAGCAATAACTACATTAATGAAATAAATCCTTGGTATGATAAAGGTTGCCGTAATGCTAAGACTGAATTAGTAATGGTAATAAAACAAGGAAATGTAACTAGAATAAGGGAGAATTGGTTAAAGTACAAGACAACCCGTGACAAAGCAAAAAAAGCATGGGACGATGATAATTGGTCTGAATTATTAATGCAGCAAAAAGTAAGGACCATATAGGCTTTTGGAGACTCGTAGCTAAAAGGAACAAAACAGGCAAGGAAACCAAAGATGTATACCTTGATATTGCGGCATTGGTCGATCATTTAACAAAGTTGTATGCCACGCCTGCAAGTAGGATATCTTTATCTAATGTTGGTATGGTTCCAAGACAAAAGGAAGCCAACCTAGTCTTTAGTTTGGACAAAACAATATTAGCGATCAGTGCAATTAAACCAGGAAAAGCCCCTGGACCAGATAAAATTCCTGGTGACCTGTTCAAGCACGATATTAGCGTCTGGGGTCCGTACATTAATCAATTATGCAACGCCATAGCATCAGGTGCTGCAATTCCGGGAACCTGGAAAGGGGCAGAAATTATAAAAAAATTAAAAAAAGGTAACCATTATGATCCAGGAAATTATCGCCCAATTAGTTCTATAGATATTTTACAGAAAGTTTTCTCAAGGCATATTTTAAATCAATTAAATATTTGGATAGAGGAAAATAATGTATTATCGAAATTTGAGGCTGGTTTTAGACTAAAACTCAGTACAACGGACCAGGTCTTTAGGTTTACTTGTTTGTGTTGGAAATACGTCAACTCAAGAAAGGACCACCTTTACGCCGCCTTTATAGATTTGAAGGCAGCGTTTGACCTCATCCCTCGGGCACTATTATGGGAATCATTGAGGCAACAAGGGGTGCCAGCCAACTTACTTGAGCAAATAGTAAGTTTACATAATGGTAACTATGCAAAAGTAAGATGGGGGATGAGAGGCAAACTAACTGAAGCAATCCCCATAAAAAGTGGGTTCGCCAAGGTGGTGTATTGGCACCTACATTATTCTCATTGTACTTAAATGATATCCCAAACTTTTTAAACAGGTATGAGAATGATGCACCAAAATTGGGGGGAGAGAGGGTGTCAGCACTTAAATTTGAAGATTACACCATACTAATATCCCAAACCCCAATGGGGCTGCAATGCTTAGTTGATGCTTTCCAGACATACTGTAAAACCAAAGGCCTTGAAATGAATATTAGCAAAACAAAATACATGGCCGTAAACCCCATAAAACATTTCGGGAAAATCTAGCTTTGAATGGCCAAAAGCTGGAGTATGTACAGAGCTTTAGTTATTTGGGTATATCCTTGGACACAAAGCTATCCTGGAAGACCCAAGTAGAAAAAAGTAAGATAGCCCTGCCTCAAAAATCATTACCAATTAGGAAAAGATATAGGAACAGCCTTTTAAAGGCTGTATCTCCAGCGTTGGAAGTATTTAAATATAAAGCCCAATCTGCTGCATTGTATGGGGCCGAAATATGGGGCCAATACCGTTGAAAGATTTTTGAGATGGGGCAAAACAAGTTTTATAGGATGCTTTTAAATATTCCCGTACAAACACCATTAGTACCAATTTCTCTGGATTTGAATGTTAAATGGGCAGACCACTTTGCGATTTTGAGACCACTTACATTCTGGGTAAGACTGGGGTCTACCCCGGAAATGTTGCACTACAAGGCTGGCCTAGAAGAAATCATGGAGTTGGATCATAATAACAGTATTTTATGGCTCAGGCATGTTTGTTCATGGCTGAGAAAGATTGGCCTATCCCAGTTTTGGGATGATCCAACTTCACTATCGTCAGCCTCTAAGAAGCTGCCCAAAAACACTTTCTGGGCCCACATCAGAGCAGCATATTGCACGGTACAGTGAGTGGGGTACTAACGACTATGTTTCTTTTGTTTAAGAATACACCAATCTTTGAGCCGTTTCTGGACGAGGTATGTCCTCAATTTTCAAAAATGTTATATATGAAATTTAGATATGGCATACTGAACACTAATGCAGCTATATCAGGCTGGGCTACCTATCAGTTAGGAAATGAGGACAATGGTCTATGTTCCTTATGCTCAGACAAAACTAAAGAAAATGACTTGCATATTTAATTCTTTTGTTCTGCATACGCCAAGCCCAGGAAAAAATGGATCAAACATATTTGCTTAAATTTAGATATACGATCATGTAAAGAGGCGGAAAGAATATTACGGTCTGACACAGCGCAAGTAATCGTTTTTGGTGTAAGCAAATTCTTACTAGCTGTTAGCTTCATAAGGGCTAAAGCAGATTTGAAGTTTCAATGAACTATTCAATTATCCCAGATACATTCCAAAGAAGGTGGCTATGCATGATTAACTAATTAGGGAATTTCATTGTATAAATGCAATCCTGAAAACATTGTTAACTGTTTTTGATTGTATAGTGTAAGAACACAATCAAATGGGCTATGGAATATTTTTTAAACTCCTTTTTTTAATACACTTAAATCTGTATTTATGTTTTTAACAAAAGGGCAATATAAATTCATTAACTACCTTCTATCATATTCCTTGTGTGCACTGATCTGTTAGATTTTACTGCACTACTTGAACTTGAATTTGGAAGTAAATTTGTTTTATGTATCTTTTATGGTTTATATAACTGAAATAAAGATTTTGAAATGAATGACTGGGCCTAGTGCTCGTGAAAGGAACAAAGGGAGTCCCCTCACAAAGGGCACATCTTTCTGCATTTTAGTATGTAAGAGGATAATATAATTGACCGATATATCTTGGCAGATTGAGTGGTGAGTGTCAGAGGTAACAGACTTTACTCCTGTCTTCTAGACTACTCTATCACTCTTAATTATGTCATCTGTGCCAATCTTAGACAAAACTCACTGCCAGAGGGATTTCTCCAACCATGCTTAGATAAAACTAAAAACTTAATTGATACACCTGCATGTGTTTTAAAGCAGCTGATGGCTCACATTTACTACTAACCATGGAATGAAACAAGGATGTGTGCTGGCTCCACTATGTGTTAGTTTATATATAGTTGATATGAGAGTAATGTGATAAAGAATACAAATATCCACACTAGTTGGGTGCACAGCAGAAAACCCTTCTTTAGTATGGTGATGACACAATTATTTCGACAACAATGCCAATCTCCCTACATATTTCGCTGAGGAGATGTATAATTTTAGTCAATAAAATGGTCTTATGGTCCACTCAGTTAAAACCCAAATAATTGCAAATGGTTGTTCTAATTGTCTCTTACATTGGATTTTCGAGGTGCACATATGGACCTAGTCACCAAATATAATTACCTTGGAGTGCTGAAAGAGCGTCAAGGTTAATCGGAGTGCAACAGAATGCTATAAAGATAAAACACAATCAAACTTCTACACCTATTTTTGTGAAGTTTTACTTTAATCTATGGACCCTGACTGCTGAATTCATCTTATCATTTATAAAAGCTTAATTTCCCCCTGCAATTCTGTATATGGAACTTTGTTTTGGTGGACAGATAAGCAATAAATGTTAATTAAAGTTCTTGGTAAATTTCTTAAACATATCTACTACTTCCCAATTTCCAGCCCTTCAATCCAATTTAGATATGAGTTTGGCCCAGTCCAAATAGCGTTTGGATTCAATGCTTATAAATCATTGATTTAGATTGTGTAGAGGTTTACCATTTACTCTTAAGTCAATCCTTTAGGCTGAGAAAGGCATTACAGATAGTATTCTGTGTGTTACTGTCCAATAATTGTTAAAGAATTATTGAGCTACCTTTTGGAATCACATCGTCTCCCTGTATCAGAAAAACTGAGAAGAGACAAAATCGACAAGCTTTTCTTTGTTGGGGACCTTGCTAATTTTATTAATCTGAGACTGTGCGTGTGTAATAGATCAAATGTAAATCTCCATGTTTCAGACCGTGTGCAACAAAGTCAAATTTAATCTCTCCATTTCTGTGTGTCTGGCCGCACTACTAAAGGAGGTAAAAAGGCTAATGAGACCAATGTTTCAACATATGGGGAACAAAGCAGTAGAGGAAGCAGTCCAGCATAGTGTAATTGCCACTAAATAAAAATGGTGCGCAGAATTGTAAGATTTATCAAAAGATCATTGGACAAAATATGATTATTTTGTTCTTCATCATTTGTACTGCATCTAAAATCAAACAACATAACCTTTGTATATTATGATCCATAAACAATGGGCAGGATCATGGGGCTTAATTAACCATAATTCACTTTTTTGTAGCAAGGGCAACCCCAACTCGAATTGTGCAATGGCTGAATTTGCTTGACCTGTGCTGACAGCAGTGCTTAATTTGTCCCGGTGGATTCAGGTGCTTAGTACCAGCACTTAATTGTCAGGGCCAAGTCTACACCACACATCTGCAGGTCATACGGAAAACTACATATAATTACCTCACTCACTGCAGACAGTGTTATTCATCTCCCGACTCCCCAGTGAAGAGTGTTAATGTGCTGTGAGAGCAGATAATAAAAATAAATCCAACCATATCCATGCAAATTTGCCTTAGGCCCATAGTTCAGTGTTGCTGGTGGGGGGGACACTGATTGGGCTGGATTCGGTTCTGTGGCGGAGGGTAAGGGCTGCAGCAGCATGCGTAGATTATTTTTTATTCCAGTGGTGCAGGGGGGCGTGGCCAACGGCCAGAGAAGATTGTTGCTTCCTAGAGCGGCTTTGCGACCCAGTTCTCTCCCCCTTCAATATCCAATTATTTGATCCCGTAGCCCTGATCTGTGAGCCCTGGGACGAATGATCGAGGCGGGCATCCATCAGACTGTGTGCTGTGATCTGAGGTGATGGCTGCTGGATAGGATCGTAGCGAGGCCTGGGAACGGCGAAGCAGCGCCGGCCTAGAGTTCGACCATAAGGCTGTGATGCACGCAGTGCCCTAGCATCGCAGATTGAGAGGAAGAGAGGTAACTAGATCGGAGCAACATCCAGAGCTCCTGTGCATGCAAGAGGGCGAAGGTTTGCCGAGGGCTAATCAAAGCTGTGAGGCACAATTTGACTGATGGACAAAGCCGTGAACTGCTCCACCCCTGCCGCCTGCAAGAAAACACCTGATTACGGCGGGAATCAGTGGTCGGTATCTCTGATCGCCTGGCAGGAGGTGAGTGAGAGGTTTGTTCCCCCCTCCCCCAAGCAGATTGTTGGAGGTGCCATCTGGGGGGAGAGAATTGAGTGAACAGGAAAGGAGCACCAGACATTGGACATTAGGAGGCAAACGGACAAGCGATGAAGGGAACCCTCTCAACAACAGCCCTGCAATCGGCAACATGGCTAAGGTGTCTTATTGGAACCTCTCACAAACCAAAGGCTGATGCCCACTGTGCCCAAAAGGTCAAGGGGGCAGAACCACCGGGAAAAATCCGCCAGGCCACACAGGTGAATCCAATTCCTGGTGGCAGATGGCAGGCAGTACCCAGGTGATCACCCCTTCCTCCCAAACTAACAACCGAGTTCCTGAAGGATATGGCTGGGTGCAAAAGCATAAAAAGGATCCACCAAACGAAGTTGGACAAATTCACTCTTCCTAGAGGGTCATAAGAAGCAGAATCACCCGGCGACCGAACATCCGGTATGCCCCTTCTTGCACCCGCAGGAAACACCCTCTCCCTCAATAACATAATGGAGGTGATTCAGGTGGTCTAAACAGCCCTGGAGGGACGTATGGACACCGTCACAACAGAAATATCCTTGATACGGGCTGACATCCAACATTTGGGAACCAGAGTCCAGGAATTCAGAGACATAACAGCAGCCCTACTTCAAGACACCAAGGCCCTCAAAGACCAGGTTAGTGTACTACAAGCAGGGCTCGAGTCGGGGTACCACGCGGGTGGACGGCATCCCCCCACTTATTTTACCGGGTAGACACCGTCCCCCCTGCCAAAATGCTGGACTTCACTCTTTGGCCTCTCTGGGACGAGGGGCTCGGAGCTCACAGCACGCTGCTCACGCGCTGACTTCGCAGATGCAATCGCATTTAAGGGGTGAGCGAAGGGAGGCAATGAGCTCGATGGTGCAAGCCACCTTTTGTGACGTCACTTCCTGTTGTGGCATTACTTCCGGTGACAGCGTCCCCCCACTTCTTTTTTTACAAGTGACCATGGCAAACCTGGTAGCAAGACTTGAAGATTATGAGCATAACAAAAAACAATGGTTCTTGTGGGAAAATACTGGACTATGTAAATGCTATAATGCACATTCGCAATAAATATGGGTCATGTGAATGTCTGAAGGAAAGGAGGACAGGTACAATTAAGTATTGACAGTGTATATTATTTTGTGAAGAATTACATGTGTACAACTAAAATAGTGCATAGTGTCCCCAGTGTAACAATGAACCAAAAAAGACAGACTAGTGACTTTGTAGAATTTACAATTTGGTTTCCGTTATTCAAAAAGTGACTATTTACAATTTTCACAATACTAGAAGTCGGCACGGGTGGAGGAGCTAGGGGCCCAGATCATATCCTATGCGGATGATACACAGCTCCTGTTCACCTGTGACAGGGGCTGTGACTTTGACGGAGCAGTTATCCGGAAGTGTCTGGAGTTTGTGTTTGATTGGTTCGGGAAAAGTGGCCTCAAATGCAACTCCGACAAATCCGAGATATTGTTCTTTGGTTGTCCTGCAGACCTGAGATGGAAGCAATGGTGGCCTTCGGCCATGTTTCCCCCAGCCAGCGATTCAGTTACAGCAAAGAATCTGGGTATAATGGTTGATAACACCCTTTCCTTTAAAACCCAGGTGGCTGGCCTGACTGGGAAGTGCTTTGCCATCTTAAGGATGTTGCGTAAGTTTTTGCCATATCTATCTTTGGAGCACAAGAAGATCACGGTGCAAGCACTAATAGGCTCTCGCCTAGACTACGCTAACATCCTTTATTTAGGTCTTCCTGAATATCTGTTGACCCGTCTGCAGATAGTTCAAAATTCAGCAGCCAGGGCAATCTTTGGTCTAACTAGAAAAGCCAGGGCTAGCAACCTCCTTGTCTCCCTGCATTGGCTGCCTATTCGTAAGCGCATTTTTTTCAAGACTCTAACTACAGCTTTTAAGGCGCTTCACAATGTCGTGCTGGATATCTGCAGAGAAGGGTCAACTTTTATTTTCCATCAAGACCTTTGAGGTCTGCTGCCCAGGCAAATGCCATCGTCCCAACAGTGAAACGTGCTCGCTGTGGAGGTCGCTCCTTCAGTTACCTCGCACCCCGTCTCTGGAACGCGCTGCCCCTGGCGCTGCGGTCATGTTCCAATCTTTTGGCCTTTAGAAAGGGACATAAGACCCACCTTTTTGGCCTGTAATGCCATTATGGTTATTGTTGGTGCCGTTACGGAGGTATGTTAGTTGCTGGTATTTGGTGTGATGATCTTTAGCGCCGGGACGCTCTTCGGAGCAGCTGAGCGCTCTATAAAACAAACAGTAACATAACATAACATAACTGTATTCAATCATCAGAGCTGACACCATGGTTCGTTTTATAAACTGGTCAATGGCGTTTCGACCTTTTACAGGTTATGAGGGCAGGTCAGTGTGAAATAATGTGCACAATTTGGGAGTCCGGGAGCAGGCAGAAGAACCCGTCACAGATCTATTCATGGAGAACCTCATCTTCAAGTACCTACAAACCAGTGGCTTATCAAAATTCTTTATGCGTTCGAGCAAGCCCATAGAGTACCAGGAGGCAGAACCCACCCAGGCACACCTCTTCAATTTCAGAGAACGAGATGTAGTTTTGCAGACAGCTCATGCGGCCCCACCAGTGCCGAATGAAAATGCTCAAATAACCTTCTTTCTGCACTTTACCCTAAAGATGAAAAGACAAAGAGGCAGCTTCCAATCCGTAAAACAAGTACTAAGAGATAAACAAGTGAAATATTCAATGCTCTTTCCGGTGAAGTTACGCATCGAGGACGAGGGCAAAACATGGTAATTTCATAGACCAGGGGCAACATGTTCATGACTTGATGGATGGGGCACCATCAGGGCGCCTCATCCAAGCAACATCGAGGGAGACGGTGAGGAGAAACATCAACCTCATCTGTAAACAACACGATATAACGGATGAGAGGGGAGGAACTCTCCACAATTCATCAAGGTGACTAAGCTCTAGAACTGACCTGGGCCTTTGAAATTTGGTACACACCTGTCACGGCTTTGTATGAATGAACAACTGTCCATAAGTGAGCAGAAGGTACTTTTTTGGGTCCCTAGATGGAGATTTATAATGGGCACAGCCGAAGGCCAGGTGAAAGAGAAAGCAAAATGGTTTCAGGCGCCGCTTGATTATTGTTCCACCCTAAGGGCATCAGGGTTGGGTGGAGGAGAGGATTCGCTTCTTGGGGTGTGGAGCTAGGAATGTGTGGGTCCACAAGCTAGTTTCTAAAGTTGGGAGGGACAGCAGGCGCTCTGCTAATTTGGGGGCAGTAGGTAATAATGGCTCCATCAAGCAGGGATGCGGGGAGGGAGGTTTGTTTTTGGGGTAAGGGTCTAGAGGGAGTTTTATGAAATTGTTTGGTTTACACTGTACACTTCTTAAGAGACACCAACGTGCCAAATTAATCCTAATGCCCAGAGCACAGCAACAGGCAAATCAGACACCCATATCAAGAAGAACACTCCCACCAAGGAGCATGGTAGATCAATCAACCAGGGCCCCAACTCACTGATCCAATAGATTTTACAATACGTAGCGAATAAAAAAATCCCTGAAATCTGACTGATGACACAAAACATAAATGGCCTAAGAAACAAAAAAAAATCGAACGTTTTTTATTGCCATTTGTTAAAATGACACAAATGACATAACTATCCATCACAACAGATCATGAACAGTTGATTACATTCTATCACTCGATCTCTTCATGTATACCTCCTCTCCCCCACCTTCTTCTTATGGTCATCCCTTGACTTAACATTCCCAATCCTTGTCCTTGTTCTGATGGGGAAGTGCAAATATTCTCCCGATATGTGTTCCATTTCCCCCATATCTTGTCCCACTTCTTGGGGCATCCCCTATTTATATAGACCGCACGTTCAGCTAGCATGCACCAATATACGTCTCGCTCCCACTCAGTTATCGTTGGCAGCTCAGAAACCCCCCATTTGCAGACAATGTTACGCTTTGCCAGCATGAAGCCAGTAGCAGCCCAAAGCTGTTCCATGTGGGTGAGATCCATGTCATCCGATATATTTAATAGGCATGTTTTGGGAGATAGTGCTAAGGCAGCCCTGCATGATTCTCCAACTGCCTTATTAACCGCCTCCCAGTATGTCTGGATCAAGGGGCACTCCCAAAGTGTGTGATGAAAGGTGCCCCTCCCTCCACATTGCCGCCGACAGTCCGCAGAGCAGTCGCGGCCCATCTTAACCAGTGTAGTGCATGTGATATAGGATTGGTGTAGTACTTTCAGTCGGACCAATCCCAGTCGTGACAGAATGGCCACCTCCCGTGGAGAGGCCAGCTCATCATGCCAATCTTCTTCCTCTAGGTCGCCTCAGCCTGCCAGCGCATGAGTAACTGTTTCAAGGGATCTGTTGAATTGTATATTAGTTTTTGGTATGTGAGTGAAATTGATTTACTGTCCATGGGATCTGCAAGTAATCTATCCTCCAGTGGGGTAGCTTCTGGGATCTCCTCTATATCTTTGGATGCCTCCAGTAAGGCATGTCGTATCTGCAGGTATCGGAAGGTCTCACCTATAGCTAGTTTATATTCTTTTTGTAGTTCGGTAAATGTCAGTATGTTGCTTTACTAAGTCACTTACTTGTGATATACTAATAGTGGACCTTTTGTCAAAACCTCTATAATTGCTTAAGTTACCTAGTTTTTCTGCATGCCACAGGGGCGTCATACGAGCCAGTTTCTTACCCCATCCGAATTTTCCAGTGGCGGTATGCCATATAGCAATCGTTAGTCCTGTGGGGCCAGTGTGTTGCTGTCTATTTGGCTTGGTGTAAAGAGCTTCTCTGTTCCCTCCCCAGCCCATCAGCCGCTTGCCCATCCGGCATGCCGGGTCTTGCTGCTCATCACATATCCATTTGTTTACGATTGAGAAGTCGGTCACCCAGTAGAAACTACGAATGTCTTGTAGGGCAATTCTACCATTGTACACCAACGCACCACCATGCACCCCGCAATACGATGCAGTGTCCTGTCCCAAAGCAGGTTCCTAACCCCCTCGTCGATCGACTTCAAATTGGATTCAGCAACACTATTTGGAGTGTTCTGCAACACATATAGGAGTCGGGACATAGCCATCATTTTATGCAGTGGAGCATGTCCCAGCAAAGAAATCCGGGAGTGTCGACCAGTGGCGGACGTCACTCTGCAGTAGGGTTAGGGGGCCCAAAAGATTGTGTTCATGAAATAGCAGTAGAGTGCCAGTTATATAAATACCCAGGTATCAGAACCCATCTTTAGCGACTGCAATCTCACAGTCTGCCGGAAAGGTCAGCACCGGCCAGTGGAGCATATATAGAACTGATTTGGACCAATTTATAATGTACCCAGAATACTTGCCATGGTTAGTGCAGATCTGGAGTATTTTAATGATTGATGCTTTGGGGGAGGCTACATATAACAAAATATCGACCGCACATAGCGAGATTCTTTCTTCCCATTCATTAGTCCATCTCAATCCCCGTATTAGTAGATCCCGATGTATTCAGCATGCAAAAGGCTCTAGTACCAGGGCGAATATAAGGGGGGACAGTGGGCAGTCCTGTTGTGTCCCGCGGTGCAGCGTGAACATTTTAGACATATGCCCATTCACTACTTCCTGAGCTAGTGGCTCAGCGTATAGGAGTTTGATCCATTCCAGGTAGGCCGTCCCCAGCCCCATACGCTCAAGGACCACAACCAATTGGGCCATTCCACCATATCAAAAGCCACCCACGCATCCAATGAGAGCCTGGCCGCATTTTCTCTTATTGTGTGTTTCCTATTTATAACCCCATTTAGGCGGCATAGATTCATTGCCGTGTTGTGGGCTGGCATAAACCCAGATTGCTCCAGGTGGAACAATTGCGTGATTTGAGGGAGGAGCCGGTTGGCTAGGACCTTTGCCAGGACCTCTGCCTCAACGTTCAATAAAGATGTTGGTTGGTATGAGGAATATTCCTCCACAGGGTTCCAGGCCTTGTGAATTACAACAATGGAGGCCATTCTCTGATCTCTAGGTAATGCCCCTTTGGCTTTACTCTCGAGGTACATATTGAGGAGGTGAGGAGCTATCTTGGAGTCTGTTATTTTGAGGAGTTTGATAGGGAGACCATTTGGGCCCCCGGCATTCCCAGACTGTATACCTTGTGTGGCTGTTGTGATTTCCTCACTAGTGATATCCTCATGTAATTGTTGCTGATCATCGGTGGTCAGTGTCGGGATCATCGATGGTGGCTGCCGTGATGGGCGAGTAGAGTTGTTCATAAAATTCAGCAAACCCATCTGCAATATGCTGTGGGTCTCGCAGATAAGTCTCTTCCTGCCCCTGTATCCCTATAAGCCAGCGGTCAGCCCACACCTTATTATCCAACCATGCTAGTAATTTACTAGTTCTATCCCCCAGCTTGTATATTCTGGATTGTGATTTTCAGTCTCATCCCGGGTATCCCATAATGTCTGCTCCCTTGTGAGGATGTCTTGCTCGAGTTCAATTAGCTGTGTGTCCTTCTCTTTCCTATGTCCAGCTATGAGGGATTGGGCCCGGCCCTTCATCACAGCTTTGTAGGCCTCCCATAGCGTCTGTGAGGACTGGACCATCCCTGCATTTTCGGTGAAGTAATAGTCCGAGTCTTGGATCGGGATATACGGGAACTGGAGGCACCATGGACTGATCGTGATTACCCTGTAGATCGGGGCTGTATTCACTGTGTATTGCGCCTTTATGGGACCGTGATCCGAGATGCCCTGTGCTAAATACTGGACTTCCATGAAGTCATGTGGCGCGTCAGTCAGAGTGAGTATGTAATCAATACAGGAATTACTCTTGTGGGCCGCTGAGTAGTAGGTGTATTGCAGTGGATGTGGGTGAGTCGCTCGCCATACATCCGTCAAACCCAATGCTGTTAGGAACTTGGCCAATGTGCTTTGGGGACGTGTGGTGTCTCTGGGGGGATATCTGTCAAGCTGGTCACAAAGTGTCATATTGAGGTCACCGCCAATCTCTACTTCGCCTTCCGGTAGAGCGAGGAGAATTTTACTCAGTTCCAGCAGTGCCAAGCTGTGTAGTGTGGGGGTATATACGGAGAGGATGCTCATATGTCTTCCCTCCCTGGTCCCGGACATCGCAGCGAATTGCCCGTAACTATCCATGTGCGTCTGTGTTACTATAAAGGGAAAATTTTTCTTCATTACTATCCCGACTCCTAGGGACCCAGTGGTGAAACGGGCATGGCCTGTAAGTTTGTATCCACATCGGTCCAAAGCCTTGCATGTATTCCCCACTAGATGGGTTTCTTGCAGCAAAATTAAATCAGCTGCTTGTCTTTTGATATATTTGAGGACAACCCCGCTTTTGATCCTATCCCCCAGACCATTGACATTCAAGGAGAGTAAATTCTGTGTCGCTCCCGATTGCATACTAGTGGATTGGGGATGTGGTTGTGGTTGGGAGGGGAGATGAGCAGGAATTCCGTTTTGGTAGTGTTGAGCATGAGATGGTTCTCACTTAACCAGTTTTGAGTAAACGTTAGGGTAGTGTTGAAGGAAATGATGTTTTCCATGAAAAAGATTTTCAAATAGAGTTGTGTATCATCCGCATACATGGGGAAGAGAATGTTAGTAGAGTTTAAGGAGTTAACTAAAGTTTCCAAGAACAGGTTGAAGAGGATAGGAGATAGGGCGGACCCAGGGGGAACCCCCATGAGAACTAGAGAGGGCGGGGAGAGAAAGTGATTTGCCTTGACTCTTTGAGATCTGTGGTGAAGGAAGGACGAGAACCATTGTAGCACCTGACCAGAGAAGCCCATCCTATTTTTCAAAATGTCAAGGATGTTGTCATGATTAAATGTGTTGAATGCGGAGGAAAGGTCGAGGAGGACAGGAGGCAAGATTTGTTTTGGTCAAGCATTTTTAAGATTTTGTCCATGACGTTGGTGAGCGCTGATTCGGTTCTGTGCCCTTTTCGAAATCCGGATTGATGCTGGTCAAGGAGTTGGTATTTCTCTATGTGAGCACAAAGTTCAGATTCTATGCATTTTTCAATGAGTTTCGCCAGGGTGGGGTTGTTGGAGATAGGGCAGAAGTTATTGAGATCAGCTTTGTCTGTGTTAGTTTTTTTTAGACTAGGGGAGACCTGGGCTGCTTTTAGGCAATCAGGGATTGTGCCTTGTGAAAGAGAAGCATTTACAATCCTTGTCCAGGAGTGGATGAGTACATTCTTGATTTGTTTGAAGATAGCCGGGGGCAACGGGTCACTGAAGTGATTGGATGGGTTGATATACTGAAGGATATTGTTAATGTCTTTTTCACTGAATGGGGTGAAGGTGGCCCATGACGCATTGTTCTTGGTGATCAGGCTGAGAGATCTGCACTTATCTAAGAGGTCAGGAGGTGATACGACCCTGGGGAAAGGTAGAAGGGCCTTCTTAGAGGCGAGGTCAATGGAGATGAGTCTAACTTTCTCAGTGAAGAAAGCAGCAAACTCGTCGCAAGAGGGTGGGCTTCCACCTGGGTCGGAGTGGTTTGGACCTGCAACTGATTGCTGTTTGACCAATTCAAATAGTTTCTTGGGGCGGTGTGCCACTTGATCCAGTTGATCCAGTTGGAGTCTGAAGTAGTCAGCCTTTGCGATTTTAATTTGTTTGTTGTAGAGGCTTCTATACTCTCTAAGGAGTTTTAGTTGGTCCGAGGAGGGGTTGGGTCCCCAGGAACGTTCAACTGCCCTAAGGTTGCGGAGTTCCGTGTTTAAGTTGTCGTTATACCAGGGTTTGGATGTTTTAAAGGCATTTTTTTGTTGGATAGGAGCAATGGCATCCATGATGTTTGAGTAACCCTGAGCGAAGTACTACGCTACGCTCGCGTAGTTTGCGCTACTTAGCACTACTGAAATTGCACGTAGCACAGTGCAAACACGCGTAGTGCAGCGGTCATTTTTTGTTTGCTCGCGGTCCTCAACGACAAGTTGGCGACCGCGAGCGTAGAAAATAAACCAACCGGCGAGATTCTCAGTGCGGGGAGGTCAGATTTCTCATTGCGAGTGGTCACGTAAGCTCGCGACCTCTCGCAATGAGAAACTACCAGTCCGCATTGAGAAAGCTGCCGCTCGAGTAGAAATCTACTCGAGCGGCAGAAAACAACCGCTTGCACTGTGCAAGATGCGGTTTGCACTGATTGCACAGTGCGGACAAGCATCCGGCACTGTGCAATCAGTGCGAACAGTATTTTGCACAGTGCATTACGCAGTTCACGTAGCTACACATAGCTCGCATAGTGCAAAGTGCACTTCGCGTAGCAACGCGTATCGCTACTACGCGAACTATGCCCTGGGTTATGTTGGAGATGCTCGAATTGTAGGAGTCGGTGAGTGACTGCCCCTCAACCAAGTCAGCTTGGGAGGTAAGGGCTGATTTATATTGGGCAGCTAGTTCATCAGCGTTTATTGATCTGAGATCCCTTTTCCATATCTTTAATTTCATTGGTTGAGCCTTCCTCATTGACACCTCCCTGTTGATATAAAAGAAGATGCAGTGGTGGTTGGACCAGTCACATGGGGTAATGGAGTCCAAGGAGATAGTCTGCCCTTTCGAGATGATGAGATCTAGAGTTTTTTAATATGAGTTGGCTGGCCACAGTGTTGAGTCAGTTATTGATCATTTAAGAATGATTTAAGGCAACAAACAGCAAGGTCATTGGGATTAGACCAGTGAAGGTTGAAATCACCAAGGAAGATTTTGGACACGGTTGAATCAACATTGACAGAGATGAGTTCCATTAGTTGCTCGATGGAGAGGAGATTGTCTCCCAGGGGGGTGGTACACAGTGTGAAGTTTACAAACCGGTAGGTTCATACTTGAGATGCTGAGACAGAGGTATTCACAGGAGGAAGGCTTAGAGTACTCCAAGTAATAGATCAAGAGTGTGTTTCTATGAACACAGGCTAGGCCACCACCCAACTTCAGAATTCTATCTAGCCTGATTATGTCGTGAGCGGGAGGTTCCAGTAGGTCTAGGATTGGAGTGGAAGAGGGATTTAACCAAGTTTCAGTGAGGATGATAATGTCTAAGTCATTGTGTTGGATGAGGTCGAAGATGTCGGAGGCATGCTTATTGGCTGATCAGCAATTAAGTAATACACATTTGAGTCATAAAGGATTAGGGGGAAGGAGTCTGATTGACCGTCACACAAGTGAGGTTGTCATTATTGCTACCTCTAAGATTTGGAGGGGGTTCTTTGTACGGGTTTGAGTGGATGGATTGTACCTGTCTCAGTTGGATCATGTTGGGGTAGGGCCAAGTAAAATAAGAGTTATGAAGCTCATAGCGATCCGTAGAGGCCAGGTGGGTCTCACATCTTCTGGGGAGGGAGGGAGCGTCAGGTAGGGGAATGGATTTCGGGATGGAAGGGGCTAAAGACTGACCTTTGTGATCACTATCACTAGTGGAAGCTCTGGGAACATTCGCAGAGGTAAGGAGAGAGCTGATTATGGGGAAAAGATCATTATAGAGGGTTTTTAGGTCATGTATTTCAGAAGTAAGAAGGTGCAACTGGAGAGATATATCGTCCAGGCGCGTAGCCAAGTCAGTGTGTTGGGTGAGGGGTAAATGGAATGTAGGGGAAGGGGAGTCTCATTGTAAGACATGGGATCCGCATTGGAGGTAACTAGTTCCTGTGGAAGAAGTTGGTCATTATGGACTAGAGGGGTGACGTGTCCTTTTAATGGTGAGGTTGGAGCATATGCAATGGGGACAGTGTGATCAGTGAACTGAGAGTAAGGTAAATTCAAAATTGGATTGAGTGGGATTGACAGATCAAGAACAGTGGTGGGCATTTGGCCCGATTCCAAAATGGTATGAGTCATAGGGAAAAGGGTGAGGGGCGAGAGAACAGTTGTTGGAAGGAGTAAGTCACACAGGGGCCTCTCCATTCGAGGATCGGGTATGATTGGATTGTTAAGCTGTGCGCAGAGTGAAAAGTCTCTCGCCATCTGAGACGAGGGTCTAGTTGGTTGGGGCACATCATTAGGGGACAGAGTCACTCTGTGAAGATCTAGTGGCACAGGGTGGGATAGATGGAGGGAGGGCCTTTCTTGTTGGAGCACAACAACAGGGGACAGCACCACACAGGGGACAGAGCCAGACCTTCGCTCCATCTAAACCATGAAGAGTGGTTTAGATGGAGTGAAGGTCTTCCCGAAGAAGAGGGCGGCAAACCTGACAGGTCTTGAGAGGTTATGGAGTGAGTGTGTGTGTGTCATTGGGTTTCGCCGAAACCACATTTTTTAATAACGGGAAGATAGATATTATATTAACTAGATTGACATTGGACGCTTGGATTAAGATGATATCATTGTTATAGAGGGTGATGGTGGCATTGCTGTTGAGTAAGAATGAGGGTGCTATAGAAGCTTGAGATCATGGGGTCTTTTTCTGGTAACAGCTATTCGGAGCATGGAATAGAAGACTTTTCGCCAGCATGCTCCTTTCCTGGTGTAGAAAATAAGGTCATTAACTCTGTTCCTTTGTTAGTACAGAAGTAGACGTCGGAGATTAACTTTTCAGGTCTGGCCCTGAGTAGTTGATGCTTGTGTTTCTTGGCAGCGTTTTTTGATAAGTTGGTTTGTAGTTGATGATAAAAGCGTTCGATCCTGAAGGATCAGGGCTTAGCTCCATTGTGATAGTGGGTACGATGAAAATATCTTATCAGTGGGGGAGGATGGCATTAACGTGAATATTCCTAGAACCAGTGTGTGGTGTAATGTCTTCCTGAACCAAAGGTGGGGATAATACCAAGAAGCCCCCTCCCAGAGGGCCCACGAATGCAGGGACAGTCCATTTCTCTTTCTATACCCTTCCCATGCGTGAAGAAATAATGACAAAAAGGTCACTCCGGAATGGTCCCCAAAAAAACATGGGGTAGCCCATCCTTTTCTCCTACTATAGCCTGTCCAGGTGAGAGAAGTAATGTTCACATTCTAATTCCACAAGGAGAACGTGGAAAAACCAGCTGATTCCAAGATGGTCCTAAGAGGAAAAAAACAGGGGAGGGGGGGGGGGGGGGGGGTTGTAGCCAGTCCTTTTCACTTACTATGAGAGATAAGGTGCAACTGCCCAATCCAAGATGGCCCCCACCAAGAGATAGTGGAGCAGGCACATTTCTATTTCTATTCACAGCCGAAAACATAGGGATCGGGGAGGGGGGTGTATCCAGCTGCAGATTTCCAGCGTTGTCACTGAACATGGCGATGTCCGCAGTGGCTCCAGCGGCCATGTGTAGAGAAAGGAGAGGATGTCTCTGGGGCCTCACCACTGCCTGCCCGGAATCCCACCTGTCTGCATCTTGGCTTACCCAACTAGGCTCACCACTCCCTCCACAGTGGTAATACTGTATTTATGCCTGAGTTCCCAGCCACCACTCCTGGGCATCTCCGATCGATCTCTGTCTCACCTCTGATGTTGGGAGTATCTTAGAGGATCTGCGCAGCACAGCACCCCAATGTGCAGTAGCACACCACAGAATGGAAGACAAATTCATTATAGTATCCCCCTTAAAGCGAGTGCAGCCAGTAGAACTTAATTCCTCCTCCATTTTCTGTTAATGCACATTCATTCTTTATGCAGCTGCTCTGTCAGTTATTGCCTGTCGGGCTGCATAGGGAGGGGGGCCTGACTTCACCCCGGGGAACTGGCACCAGCTGCAATGGAGTTTAATGCCCCAGCCAGTCCTTTTATGGGTGATTACTCCCAGGGCCATTGGGAAGGCATTAAGAGCGCCTCACTTGCAGGCTGCAAAAACCCCATGGTTCCAACAATCTCTGTCGCACTGCAGACAGGCCCCAATCCACACCTGGATCCCCTCAGGGGCGTCTATACACTCACTTTGTTCCCTACGTGGGCCCCGGCACCGTATTTCGCTGAACGTGTTCACAGCCTTATCTCGTCCTTCCGAATGTGGCGCCTACATGTGATGGGTATCTGTGGACCACTGTGTCTGGTGTCACCTAGGTTGCTGATTCGGGATGGGTGGCCATATAGTTGTTCTCAGTCATGGCTGCCTGATCACGTGACGCAGCGGCTTCCCAGTCCCAATTAGGCAGCAAATCGCATCCGGCCGCTGATGCCTACCAGAGCTTGCTTTTAGCTTCATCTGTAACCCGCACCTCTGCCGCATTGTTTTGGGCTCTCATCCGTTATTAAGGGCAGATGATTATGTAGATTTACGGGGGTTGAAGGGGAAGCCAGGTCATATGTTAATGTACGGACATCGTTCTCCGCAGTTGGCCACGCCTCCCCAAGAGACAAAATTAAACATGGCATAGTAGTCCAATTTCTCCCCAGATGTAGTTCTCCAGAAGGAAACCCACCTCCTCTGCAGTGCAGGCAAAGCATTAGACCGCTGGGGATACGAAGTGGAAGTGTACACGGGGTTTAACTCTGGGCCCAGATGTGTAAGGATTCTCCTAAGTAGGCGTTTCCCATTTATCGTAGAGAAAACCTGGACGGACGGGGCAGGAAGATATGCACCAATATCGGTGAAATGGGATGGAGAAACTATCCATATTCTTTAATTTTATATTCCACGGATGTCACACAATGCGATACTTCGAGACCTCGGGACACTCGTGTTGGAATTGCCCCTGGCACACTTTCTCCTGGATGGAGATTTCAACATGACACTAAGTGATATATTAGACCAGCTACCGGCAAGGAAGATACATGCAAGGCAAATATGTTTGTTCTAGTTCCTCAATGCCCTGGGCCTGGCAGGTATTTGAAGAATGCTTAAACCGACCATGCGAGAATTCACTTTTTACTCGAGCGTTCACGGTAGCCTCTCACAAATTGAACTCCTAATCTCATTAGCAGCTTAACTTACTGGCTTTAGAGATGTAAGACACCTACCTTGGGGAATATCTGACATGTAAGATACAGTATGGGAAGGGAGCAACCCAGCAATGCAGTTGCCATTAACTCTGCATACTTTAAGATACCAAACTTCAGGAAAGAGCTCTCAAAGGTGATTAAACAGTATTTTAGGGAGAATGACCAATCAGTCGCCTCAGCAGTAAATCTATGTGAGGCATATTAAACAGTAGTAAGAAGACAAGCCCTCTTCTTGATGGTGGGACAGAGGAGAGACAAAACTAAATAAAGAGGTAGAGGAGCAGGAATGCATCATCCTAATATTAGAAGCACACTTGATTAGATCAGATGATGACATGAGGCACTTGTTAAGCCTTAAACTGCAAGAATATAAGGATCTATTGACCACAAATACATTATTGCAACATTTGATATATGAGCAAGGAGACAAGGCAGGTAAACTTCTCACCTGGCTGGAAAAATAAGAGAATGCTAGTCGATCTGTTGCAACTTTCCAATGGACAGAGGGTGAAAGACTCACTGATCCCCAAGCAATAGCAGAAACATTTCTGCCCATTACGAGCATATTTACTCTTCTTGTCGTGTTTTGGCAGCTCCTGAGTTAGCGTTTAGCACAGCTACACGGTCTTTTCGTTAACTTGACCAAAACGAACGGGGGCCATTTTGAATCCTTCTGGCTTCCATTTTCTATGAACATGCTGCCTCGTGGTCAGTGTGCCCTTTCGTCCTTTCTCGATACCCATGGTCACCTATTCTGCTCGGTAACAGGCTATTTTTAGTACTGGTCAAGCGCACATGCGCACTATGCATCAACTGGTCATTCTTTAGGAATGTTAGCACTAACTGACCAGTGCTATTGAACTCCTCCCACATGCTGGCTGTGTTCCAAAAATGACCTTATATGTACCTAAAATATGTAACTTGTAACCGCCTATCTTTTTATTGCTATTAAACTGTATAAAAGAGGTCGCGCACCGATGTTCGGTGTGCTACTTCTTACATTACCGAAGGGTGCTGTAGGAATGTATCACCACCCCATGGGGTCTTAATAAACTTGTCTTTTGCCTTTTCCAGTGTCCGTGCCAACTTCTATACTAAGGTGTTCGAAAGTTTAGCAGAGTATGTAGGCCTGATTTGAACCCAACACCACAATTGGCGACCACGAAGGGACTCATCGGCGACTCGGATGCCCGAAGGAGAGGTCGTGACGAAGGTCAGGAAACTCGCCATGGACGCGATCGCTGCCATTGAGTGACCCGAGTCTTGGCACCCACGGTGTGTTTTTCCTTCCTTCCGATCTGACCTTCCAGGTGGCGCCGGTCTTCGACTGAGATTCTGATCTTGGATTGTCGTGATGTGCCGTTTTGGCTGATTCGACCACAGAACTTGGCAGTTGGACCTTGGACGTTTTGAAGATACTTGGTAAGCTTTTTGACTGGTGAGGTAGTCTACTGACACTTGCTGTGGCTTTTTGAATTTTGAATTTGAATTTGAATTTGTTTGAAGTTAGCTAACGTTTGAATCTTTTGACTTTGAATTTGAATATGTGAAGTGCACCTCACATAGGCAGGCATGTAGGGATATTTCTCTGATTTATTTGATTTGAACGGCACACCGTTTATGAAGCACATTAAGTGCCATTTTTGTGTAGTATCGCGTTTTCGTGGTACTTTTTGAACATGCCTGTTTTTAGCACGCTCCGAAGGATGTGCTGTTTTGAAAATGGTACCAATTATCGATTAAATGAATCACAGCCGGCTCCCCCAGAGGGTACTCCAAATCGTGAGATGTATGTTAAATTCGGTATTCCACCAATAATGTATAGTACGTTATGGCATAAGTATACTAAAACTGATCGTGAATTACAGTGGCCACTACATGGGTCATTTAGTCTTCGAAAGGTTCAGTATGTGGAGCAGTGTTTGTTTCAGCGAAGGTCTAGACAAGATATGTTTGATTGCGTACGTATGTGGGAGAAAGAGGCGCGTGAACGAGTGAAGCGTGAGGAAGCCTTGGCGGAGAAGGTGCAGCGGAAGGCTGCACATGATAAAGCTTTACAGCTACAGGAGAAGGAGTTACAGGAAAAGAAAGAGAGGGAGACGCGAGAACATAATTTACAGGTTAATGGTCAGTTCCCTATCAGGCTTCCTCTTTATCCGGTCCTTACTAATGAAACATATGATTTTTCATTATTAGATCGCTGTCCGCCTCCGTACGCCGCACCTACGGCTCCGAACGAGGAATCAGATGAGGATAGTGATCGTGTACAGCGTACAAGGTTACATGTGGAACGAACTGCGGAATTGCGTTCGTTTGCACGAAAGCTAAATATTAATACTGTTACTGTTTCTGAAATTAGTAAGCAAATGGAACAATGGTCTGATCAAGAGCGACTGTATTTCTTAGATCATTTTGGAGATGAGGTTGTTGAACGGTTCAGAAAATACTCTTCAGAATTAGAACCCAAGGATATATCCAAGGGTCGTGAGAACTTTCGTAAAGGTCTTTTTGTTCTTTCAGATGCGGATGAATTTTTCAAACGGTTGGTTCAACTACGGAATGAGGCGACACAGCTACGGGAGTTGGAAAAATCGAAGGGTCCGCCTGCGTCCGGAGCGACGGGGATATCCAAAGAATGCCCTATCTTTGGATCAGATAAGATCGCTGCGATTAATGTTAAACCTATGCGAGAAGCTGCGCCTTTATATGTTCCCCACAAAGGGGATGGCACAGATGATGATAAACGCTCTAAAGACGCGAAAGGGTATTTTGTATATAACTGGGTTTATACGCCTTGGAATAGGGCAGATGTTATGGCGCTTAAGAATGCTTTGCCTGATCCCCGTAAAAATCCTGCGGCTTTTTATGAAAGTGTTGAAAGTGCAATTTCTTCGTGTATTATGACATTAGTTGATATTGATCTGTTTTTTGGGTTGATATTGCCCCCTGATATGTGGAGAGCGATTCGTAAGTTTGATGACCACACGACTCTCGGGGCCACTTGGAAAGATCTTGTTCAAGCTGATTTGGATAGGGAACCAGCATGTAAGCCTTGTCAATTATTATTAGACCTTCCAGGGGCCATACTAACAAAATTAAAGACTCTTGCTCCCGCTAAAAAGATTGATTGGACTATATTAGCCTCTTGTAAGCAGAAGACGGACGAATCGGTTTCCGATTTTTTCTCTCGCTTTGAGGAAGCGTTCCATGATTACAGTGGACAATCATTAACAGAAGATACAGGCAGGCATTTATTCGTTGATAAGTATGTGGCTAATCTCCTACCGGAGATTGCGAAACGATTAAAAGCGAGTGAAAGTTCATGGACCACAGCAACCCCTGCTTCTTTATTGACTATGGCTCAATATTATGAACGACAGGAATTGGAGGCAAAGGAAAGTAGTGAAAAGAAAGCGAAGGATTTGAAGACGAAGGTAATGTTAGCTCAGGTTCAGGCTACGAGAGGAAAAACCAGAGGAGGACGAGGATCGTACAATAACGCTCCTCCCCCTCGTTCTGACATTTCTGTGAATCAATGTGCATACTGTAAACAGTTTGGGCATTGGATTGCAGACTGTCCGGTGTTTCGAGAGCAGTGTAATTTGAGGGGACGAGGAAGTGGAAGGTCTAGGAATAATTATGGGGGGCCGCGAGGATATGGAGCAAATGATCGTGGAGGATATGGAGCAAATGGTCGTGGAGGATATGGAGCAAGGGGTCGTGGTCAGACAGATTATAATACATTTGATAATCGCAATCAATATCAGATAAATGAGGGTGGCTCTGCTGAGCCACGTGATGAGTACTATGCATAGGATTGCGTAGGATGGGGTGTGGAATCGGTTGAGGTACCAGTTGATCAAAGGGGTCCATATATAGAAGCACATGTTTTGGGTTCTACTGATCAATTTCTGGTCGATACAGGAGCTACTCGTAGCGCTTTGTCCAAATACTTGGTTCCAAGGGCTCCCCTGTCTGGCGAGGTAATTACAGCTATAGGGTTCGATGGAACACCTACTTCTAGCCCACTGTCTCAACCCGTTGCATTTCATGTTGATAAATTTGCTGTCCCATGTCCCTTTTTGTTGTCTCCAAATACACCAGATAACATTATGGGACTCGATATGTTAAAACACTTTCGAGATACTATTCGCTGTGCCCCAGAAGGAGTGCGAGTTGTGTTGAATGAGAATTACCCAGAAATTGAGCGAGTGTGTTTTCTCCATGAAGCTGAAGTATTAGCCTCCTTACCAAAAACGTTGTGGGCCACTTCTGACACAGATGTAGGGCAAATGATAATTCCTCCAGTACATATTACTGTAAAGGAGGGAGTATCTCTACCACGTGTCCCACAATATAAGATTTCGAGAGAAGGTGAAATTGCTCTGATACACATTGTGAACGATTTGATTTTGGCAGGAGTCGTTGAGGAAGTCCCCTACAATGTTTGCAACAGCCCAATTTTACCGATCCTTAAAAGAGATACAGATGCTAAGGTTTACCGTTTTATTATTGATCTGAGGGAAATCAACAAGATAGTAGTGCCTCAGTACCCGGTGGTGTCTGACATCACCACGTTGCTTACGTTGGTTCCATCGACAGCAACTACTTTTACAGTCATCGATTTGAAGAATGCCTTCTTTTCGATTCCTGTACATCCTGATAGTCGATATCTATTCGGCTTTACATTGAATAATAAATCGTGCAGATTTTGTCGAATTCCTCAAGGTTATACAGAAAGTCCTAGCATCTATAGTCAGGCTTTGAAAAGGCAGCTTGATTCCTTTGAATTGCAAGATGGAGTGGTTCTTATTCAGTATGTGGATGACATCTTACTGGCTGCAGACACACAAGAACAATGTGAGAAAAGTACCTTTTCCTTGCTTTCCTTCCTAGCCAAAAATAATCATAAGGTTTCAAAGAAAAAGTTGCAATATTGTAGACCCAAGGTGACCTACCTCGGTCATCTTTTGTCTAAGGAGGGCCGTGCATTGACACCAGATCGAATTCAAGCAGTTTTAGATACACCAGTCCCTCGCACTCAGAAAGATGTTCGTGCCTTTATAGGTTTGACGTCTTTTTGTAGGCAATGGATATTGGGTTTTTCACACATTGTTAAACCGTTGTTGGCATTGTTGTCTAAAGATACACCGATCCCCATTGAATGGACGGATGAATGTCAGAATGCTTTTGAACAATTGAGACAAGCTCTTTGTTCTGCACCAGTGTTAGGTACACCTGATTACACGAAGATTTTCACATTATATGTACACGAGAAGGATGGGTGCGCGTTGTCAGTTTTAGTACAGACACACGGAGACAAACAGAGGCCTTGTGCATACTTCTCGGCGGTACTCGACCCTGTGGCTCGAGGATTGCCTGGATGTTTTCGAGCAGTTGCAGCAACAGCAGTAGCGATACGACAAAGTGAGGGAATAGTTTTGTCACACAAATTGTTGGTGTTAGTTCCCCATGCAGTAGATGCGTTATTGAATCAAACGAAAACACAGCATCTAACCAGTGCCCGTCTGACAGGATATGAGTTAACGTTGTTGGCGCCGCACATCACACTAAAACGATGTGCGACACTGAACCCTGCTACTTTACTGCCGGATCCTGTTGCTGAAACTCAGAAGGAAGAACAACATGATTGTGTTTTTCTGACTGAGGAACAGACAAAGGGTCGTATCGATTTACAGGATACACCCTTTCCAGATGTAGATGGGGAACTGTGGGTTGATGGATCATGCGTGAGGTTACCAGATGGTACGACTTCCGCAGCTTATGCGATCACGACACTTAAGACAGTGGTAGAAGCAGCATGAATACCCCAGAAATCGGCTCAAGCAGCTGAATTGATAGCCTTAACGAAAGCATGTGAGTTAAGTGCTGGACTACGCGTGAACATCTACACGGATAGTCGTTACGCTTTTGGAGTAGTACATGATTTTGGCCTACTCTGGAAGGAACGAGGATTTTTGACTTCACACGGAGTACACATCATGCATGGAGAATTGGTACGCGATCTCCTGAATGCACTATTATGTCCAAAGAAAGTAGCAATAGTCAAATGCAGTGCACACAAAAAGGTGACGGACAAAATAGGACAAGGCAATGCTTTCGCAGATCGCATTGCGAGAGAGACCGCTATGCTACAAAATAATTTCCCCATGTACGTGGTGAAATCACAAGCCGAGCGGTGGCATGATGCTAGAGAAGAAATACTAGATATACAGAAGTCAGCATCTGAAGCAGAACTTACGAAATGGGCCACTGAAGGAGTATTGGATGATGAGGGTTGCTGGCGTAGTAAAGATATGGAGAGATGGAAACTACCCACGGCCTATTTACAAACAATGGTGCAAATGACACATGGGCTGGCACACATTGGAGCTTTCGCAATTACTAAATTGCTTACACGAGTTTGGGAGAATCCTGAAATTGCTAGCACGGCTAAGAGAGTAGTGCAGACCTGTCTGATATGTTTACAGCACAATCCTGGACAAGGGACTCATACTCCTAAAGGAGGGTTTGTTCCACCTACTGCACCATTCGAAGTACTACAGATGGATTACATCCAGCTGGAACGCTGTAATAATCTCAAGTATGTCCTAGTGGTGGTGTGTGCCTTCAGCAAATGGATTGAGGCTTACCCTACGAAAGACAATACAGCATTGACAACAGCTAAGGTGTTACTCAAAGAGTACTTCCCGCGCTATGGTGTTTGTAAGTTTATGTGGAGTGATAATGGTCCTCATTTTATTGGGAAAGTAGTAGAGTACGTCCTGAAAGGATTGGGAATCAAGCAACGATTCCACGCTGTCTTTCATCCGCAATCAGCAGGTTTGGTAGAAAGATACAATGCGACTTTGAAGCTAAAGCTAGCAAAGATTGTGGCATCCACATCTCTGAAATGGCCGGATGCTTTGCCTCTGGCATTGCTGTCTATTCGATCAGTGCCACATTCTCGATCTGGCCTCACACCCTATGAAGTGGTGTTTGGAAGGCCGATGAATATTTGGGGAGTTCCTAAGCCTCGTTTGATACATGATGTGCCTTGTATAATGATGAACGATTATTTGGCACGATTAACAAATGATTCGCTTTCTATTCATCAACAGGTTCGAGAAGCGCTCCCTGATAACTCCACTGGTGAGGCTCACGATCTTCGTCCTGGCGACTATGTCATGATCCGAGTGTTCGAGCGTTCCAGCAGTTTGGAACCAAGATGGCATGGCCCTGAGCAAGTGCTGCTGGCGACTCGGACTGCTGTGAGAGTCACCAATAAGAAGCGGTGGATACATTCAACGCACTGCCGACGTGTCTCTCCGGATCTGGTGAGCCCTGTGGTGCTATCCGACTACAGAAAGATTTTGGATGCAGAAAAGAGCCCAGCTGTCACGCCTGATGAATTGGAGGGAGCCTTCCCGGACCACGCTGTTTCTGATGAAGTGAAGTACAATCTACATCCCAGGAAATAAGATTCCTTTTTGCATTTTTTGAACTGGTTGGTAACCGCTCTGAGGTTTGTGAAACGGAAGCCGGGAATATCAAGGGGGGGATCAGTTCTGCCTAGTGTAGCGACACCCGTCTTGAATCCCGGAGAACAAATCAACGGCAGCCTCGGTCCAGAACCATCGTTTTATTTTTTCGTTTAGTGTTGTTCTTGAAGAGGATTGTTTTGTGAACTATGGCATCTCCTTCGATACGAAAAGGGAGAATTCTTGGTGCTGTTTTGTTTGTCTTGACCGTAGTGGTGATCGCAGTATTAGCTTGGACTATAGAACAATTGTTTCCTGCACGAGAACATTTGCTGCCCACCACTCCAAGCCCATCTGAACATTTTCATTTTACTTTGCCTTTTCACGAAAAAAGACATAGGCAGACTTATTTGAATAACAGCTTTATTCAGATTTTGCATCATACTCATAACATGACCAACACGTCCAATTGTTGGGTATGTGGAATGTTGCCCGGACATCAGAAGAGGGGAGGAACTCCACTCATTCCTCTCCCGTTTTCTCATAATGGTTCTTGCCATGCTTGGTATACTCTTCTTTTCACTCTGCGATGGCCAACGAAAGGTGGATTACTTTTTCGATTGAACAAAATATGCTATAACGACAAAGATGGTTATCCACACGCTGAAGGAACTAAATTTGAATGGGAAGAGTATCGTCCGGACAATGTCTCTGCACCTCGTGTATATACGAATCAAAGACTTATAAATGTGACGAGCTTGCATATGATAACAGTTATTGATACAAAAGCAGATCTGTGTATTAGAAATAAAGGTACAAACCCTGTAGGCCGCAGTGAATGTAATATTACACTTACCTTTGATACGCCAACTGGAATTGCATTCGTAGCTTCACGTAACACATATTTCATTTGTGGAAATAAGGGATACCATCGTCTACCATTGGGATGGTTAGGAACGTGTTACATAGCTTTTGTATTACCACCTGTATTTATTGCTCCTCCTATGTACCACAATGATTACGTGCTGTACCATGATTTCGTACTGAACAGAGTTAAACGAACATTAGATCTTGATGAAATCGACCAAACTGATACCACTTTACAACAATATGTAGATTTCAACTTGGGTTTATTTTCATTTGTAGGAGCTGCACTGAATAGCAGGAAGATAAGGCGGCTTACACGTGTGGTGGAAGCTGTCGCTAATGAAACTGCCTCTGCTTTAGGGAATATTACTGAGGAATTGCAAATTACCAGAATTGTAGCGCTCCAGAACCGAATGGTTCTAGATGTGATACTAGCTGACAGGGGCGGAGCATGCCGCGTCATCGGAAGTAGTTGTTGCGTGTACGTGCCAGATAACTCACCTTCCGTGTATGATTCTATTACGAAATTACATAAGATAGCTGCTGAGATCCACCCAGAAAATGGAGCATGGACCTTTTCTGGTTGGTTCTGGACCCTCTTTAGTACTTGGGGTTGGAAATTATTAACGATTCTATGTATTTTTATTGGAGTACTATTTTCCCTTTGTTTATGTATTCAATGTGGCCCTACATTATGTTCTGTATGTATCACAGCCTGTATTCCGTCTAAACGAGCTATTGTTAAGCAAGAGAAACTGATCAATGATGAAGTATTGAAAATAATGGCTATTAACATTGATGATGAACATTCTGATTACGTCCATTATGAGGTAGCTTTTGCTAAACGCTAAAAGGGCCGTCTGTCGTGTTTTGGCAGCTCCTGAGTTAGCGTTTAGCACAGCTACACGGTCTTTTTGTTAACTTGACCAAAACGAACGGGGCCATTTTGAATCCTTCTGGCTTCCATTTTCTATGAACATGCTGCCTCGTGGTCAGTGTGCCCTTTTGTCCTTTCTCGATACCCATGGTCACCTATTCTGCTCGGTAACAGGCTATTTTTAGTACTGGTCAAGCGCACATGCGCACTATGCATCAACTGGTCATTCTTTAGGAATGTTAGCACTAACTGACCAGTGCTATTGAACTCCTCCCACATGCTGGCTGTGTTCCAAAAATGACCTTATATGTACCTAAAATATGTAACTTGTAACCGCCTATCTTTTTATTGCTATTAAACTGTATAAAAGAGGTCGCGCACCGATGTTCGGTGTGCTACTTCTTACATTACCGAAGGGTGCTGTAGGAATGTATCACCACCCCATGGGGTCTTAATAAACTTGTCTTTTGCCTTTTCCAGTGTCCGTGCCAACTTCTATACTAAGGTGTTCGAAAGTTTAGCAGAGTATGTAGGCCTGATTTGAACCCAACACCACAATTGGCGACCACGAAGGGACTCATCGGCGACTCGGATGCCCGAAGGAGAGGTCGTGACGAAGGTCAGGAAACTCGCCATGGACGCGATCGCTGCCATTGAGTGACCCGAGTCTTGGCACCCACGGTGTGTTTTTCCTTCCTTCCGATCTGACCTTCCAGGTGGCGCCGGTCTTCGACTGAGATTCTGATCTTGGATTGTCGTGATGTGCCGTTTTGGCTGATTCGACCACAGAACTTGGCAGTTGGACCTTGGACGTTTTGAAGATACTTGGTAAGCTTTTTGACTGGTGAGGTAGTCTACTGACACTTGCTGTGGCTTTTTGAATTTTGAATTTGAATTTGAATTTGGTCGAAGTTAGCTAACGTTTGAATCTTTTGACTTTGAATTTGAATATGTGAAGTGCACCTCACATAGGCAGGCATGTAGGGATATTTCTCTGATTTATTTGATTTGAACGGCACACCGTGTATGAAGCACATTAAGTGCCATTTTTGTGTAGTATCGCGTTTTCGTGGTACTTTTTGAACATGCCTGTTTTTAGCACGCTCCGAAGGATGTGCTGTTTTGAAAATGGTACCAATTATCGATTAAATGAATCACAGCCGGCTCCCCCAGAGGGGACTCCAAATCGTGAGATGTATGTTAAATTCGGTATTCCACCAATAATGTATAGTACGTTATGGCATAAGTATACTAAAACTGATCGTGAATTACAGTGGCCACTACATGGGTCATTTAGTCTTCGAAAGGTTCAGTATGTGGAGCAGTGTTTGTTTCAGCGAAGGTCTAGACAAGATATGTTTGATTGCGTACGTATGTGGGAGAAAGAGGCGCGTGAACGAGTGAAGCGTGAGGAAGCCTTGGCGGAGAAGGTGCAGCGGAAGGCTGCACATGATAAAGCTTTACAGCTACAGGAGAAGGAGTTACAACTACTACACAAGACGCCTTAGATCTCTTTAGACAAAGACCCCTCCCAACACTCATAACTGCTGAGACACAGCTCCTGGATAGAGACTTCACACCTGAGGAACTCAGGTGACTCAAGATGTTACAGTGCTTAAATCGGGGAAGGCTTTGGGTCCCAATGGGATACCAAAAGAATTATATAAAACCACGGCTAAATATACAGTACCCTATCTGCTCAGGATGTATAAGGAGAGTGAGGAGGTTGGCATGCTACCTAGAGACCAACAACTGGCCTAGATTGTAGTAATCAATAGGAAAGGGAAACTGCCTGACTAATGTGGATAGCATTGACCCATATCCTTGCTTAACGCAGAGGCAAAAATGCTGGCCAAGCTGCTGGATATCCACCTTGTCCCGATAATCTCCAAACAGGTACACCCGGATCAAACCACTTTCATGCCTGGATGCAACACAGCTCTCAGTCTACGGTGCCTTCATAGGGTCTTGGGACTCACAAACAAGATTCAAGAGCACGCAGTAGTTCTATCGATTGATGCCTGCAGGGCCTTCGACACCATTGAGTGGGCATATCTATTTGCAGTCCGGGTTCCTGGCCTGAACCTGACTCCTATATACAGCTCAGCTGTCACAGGTGGTAGTAAATGGTAAAGTGTTACAGATATTTACGTTCCATCATGGAACCAGACAGGGCTGCCCCTTCTCACCCCTTCTTTTTGCACTGGTGCTGGAGCAATTAGTGTCCTTGATCCAAGGGTGACCCATTGATCCATGGCCTCCGATGGATGGCAGATTGGGAGGATGCCGTTGATATTCTTCTCTATGTGGCATTGCCCCAGTCCTCTCTCTCTATAATTTTAAATATTTTTGCCACTTTCAGGAGACACTCAGGATTCACGATCAATTGCTCTAAATCGGTGATCTTTGGCTTATATGGACCAACACCATGATTCCCTAAAGATTGCAGGGCACAAATGGTGATGGAGGGATTCCAATACTTAGGATTCTTTGTCGCACCACACCAGGATTTATTCACCGTCTAAAACCTACACTCCCCAATAAATTGACTGAAGGGGGATATGCAGCATTGGCTCTCATTTCCCCTCTCTTTATTCGGGAGGGCAGCCCTCTTTAAAATTATGGCTCTGCCACGTTTTTTTATATATTTTACACATCCTTTCCTGTACCTGATGACTATTTTAGAGCCATACAAGGTAAGGTCAGAACCCTACTGTGGGATGGAGGCCCCTAGAATCGCCCTCAACAAATCAACCCTGGGATGGTGCGATGATGGAAGTAAACTTCCAGATATCCAAACGTACTACGGGAGGCGCAATTGACATTGATCAACCAATTGAGACATCAAACTATGACAGAACCAGCCTTCTGTATGGATTTCTTGATCCCACAACCAGGGGTACATTTACAAGCACTGTACACCAAACTGAAAAATTGTCCCCTGGATTGGCCCACAGCCCTAACGATCCAAATGTGGCACTCTACACTTAGTAAGCTGGTATTTAAAAGCAAGATTACCTTGGCAACACCCTTTTTAGGAATCGGATCTTCCTGGGGACATGGGCAAGAGAGGGTTTGATAAATAGGACCTGAAGGACCTGATGAGCATTTCAAGGGTGGGGGATATATATTCTGGAAAGTGAATAATACCCTTTGCAGATATTCAAAAGACATACAGTTTGGCCCCCACTGAAGTGTTCCAATAAATACAACTCCGGCACACTCTGTGGGCGAGAATACCCTAAGGGGAAACTCTCACCCCTAGAAAATAGACTTCTTGAGGAACACATCTCCTAAAGGACAATCATGCTATCATACAAGAAACTTTTGAATAATGCCAGAGATATGTTAAAATGGTTGCTGGAAAACTGGGAGAGAGATATATCAGACATACAGGAGGACGAGTGGCCCAAGGCCCTGGCTTCCCATAGAGAAGTAGCTATCAGGTCCCGCTTCCGCCTAATACAACTCAAAATAATACACAGGGTGTATATCTCCTGCACTACCTTGGTAAAGGACCCACTCCATCTCAGAGGCTGCTGTCAGGAGGGAACATCTTTTCACACAATATGGGCCTGCCCAAAAATACAATCTATTGGGATGGAATAATACAAAATTTGAGCAAGGTACAGGAAATGGGCATGAAACTATCGGCCAAGTGGTGCTTGCCTAATGTATGGGATGTGATGGATTTGGGGAGGGGAGAACACATGGGTGTAAAAATGGGCTTGAGGATCACAAAAAGAAAGATATCACGCAATTGGGGAGCTGAAGTGACACCATCCCTAAAAGACTGGGGAGGGATATGGACTGGTGTATGGTAGCCGAAAACACTATCTATGAAAACAGAGGCTGCCCCCAGAAGTGTGGAAGGGTATGGAACAAATGGAACGAATACAGAGGATTCCCATGCGCTGCTTCAATAGCCCAAGCAAGACACTCTATATCTGATGATGAGGATGATTAGAGGTGGATCCTCTAGGGAGGGTGTTGAACAGACATAGTACAAGCAGGAACACAAAATAAGATTATGCCTTGTTGTAAGATGGCTTTGATACATAAAGATGTAACACAATTTATGGTGTAATATAATGTATTACATGTTCTTCTCAATAAAAAGAGGTTCAAAAGAAAAATTCCAATGACGCCCAGGTACACACGCACCACATGAGTTAGCAGCAGTTCTGCACAACATCGAGGGCAGCATCAGCAGCGGCCTATTAATAAAGGCAGTGCCGCCCACCAGTAACCGAGTAGGTTGCCAAACCATTGCAGCTTTTTTCTAGGGGTGGGCGGCAAATTTCGTTCCGCTCGCGGAACTTGCGAAATTTCGGCATTTTCGCGTTCCGCGTGGAACGCGAAAATGTGAAAACGTATGCGATCCAAGGTGGTACGGAATTGTATTGCAAGTGAAAGTGATGCCCGACAACCCTGCCAGCGAGAGTCTCTCTATAACCCCCAAATGCATCATTGTAGGATTTTGCACTTCCTAAATTGCGAAAATTAAGGAATCGCAATTTAGGAATTGCAAAATCCTATGCATCAAGAAATCCTAAAAGTTTTTAGGATTTCTTAATTTTTGGAAATTGCGATTCCTTAATTGCGAATCGCAATTAAGGAATGGCATTACATTGATTCCTGTGGGCCTAGTGGCCCATAGGAATCAATGCCGTTTTGCATTTTTTTTTTGCACTCGCAATTTGTTGATGCAATGCTAGGGTGAAGAGGGGGGTCCAAAGGACCCCCCCTGCACCCCCTGAAATGTATTTTAAAGTGCATGTTTCACACACACATGTCCTAAGGACATGTGTGTCTGTAACATGAAAGTTTAAAAAATGCATTTTTTTGCTTTTTTAAAGATTTTCGCAAATTAACACGAGGGTCAACCTCGTGTTAAGTTGCATTTCCAATTTCAAAATTCGCAATTTTAAAAAAATTGATGCATTGCATTTAAGGAATCGCACAAATGCGATTCCTTAAATGCATTCGCATTTTTAAGAAATGCAAAAAATAGCGAATTCTGAAACTCTGTTTCATGCATCCCAAAAACTTATTTAGGAAGTGCAAACGGCCGAATTTACCGATTCGCACCGTTTGCACTTCCTAAATAGGTTGATGCATGTGCCCACATATGTATAAATTCACCCTTGTCAGTCCTTTGACAGGCAAATTATTGTAAACAATAGTGTGAACAGTTCTTATATGTGTTTTGTGGGCATCTTTTTCAAGGTTATAAGACCCAGTAAGATGGGGTTCATACAAAAGGCTCTTCGGTGCTGCAGTGTCACAGAATTTTCCTATTCCCACAACAAAAATACCTTGATACTTGGGGTGGAAATCTCCTAGCCGTAGGTAGTCAGTGTTACAGAACTCCAATACTGTGAGTTTTCCAAGGAGTGTTTCATTAGTAATATAGGTTGTTAGCAATTTGTGCAGCAGTTTATAAGAGCAGAGCAATGCTCTAGGCCCCCAGGAATCTGATGTCCTCCACTGGTGCTATAGGACTACAGTAATGCGTCCTTTCCTCTGAGTGCTTTCTCAGGATGCTAGCTAGGATGAACTTCTCCCAAAAGTGCAATCCCAGCAATATAGGATAACATCTAGTGGTAGCTCCTCAGTTCTGCAAACCGCTGCAATGTAAGCATCCCTTTAGAAGTGCTTTATCAGTGTAGTGTGAATCCAGCAGTACTTCCTACAAAATCCATGTAGTGTCAGTTCCTGCCAAATTTGCCCTATTGGAGCTCAGGAACACACTGGCAACATATTACATTTTTTCATTGTCTCCATTCCGTATTTGTGTTTAAGGGTCCTAGTGATGCATGCTTCCATGGTTATGGAGTCCAGTAGCATGTTGTTCCCCAAGACTGCTTTCTCGGTGGCACAGGTCGCTAGCATCCTGTGCAGTATTCAGCAAATCCAGTACATTGCTATGATATAAAACCCCAGCAGTGGACCCTTCCACCGGCAATGTCTCCTTAGTGCTGTAGACTTCAGAAAAGGTAATTGTAAGAGCCAGGACCAGAATGGGATGGGACGGCATTATGGCTGGCTCTCTAGCCCCGGGACTCACAAGAGAGGGGGGGGGAAGCGTCATCGGTGACGCTGCCCCCCCCCTGTACCCAGCAGCCAATAGGCACCGTGCACAGACCATTGAACTGGAAGCACTTTAATGTTTCTGGTTCAGATCCATCACCGGAAGTATCCCCTGGCTCCTCATCCCTTAAAAGGGGGAGCCTGCGAGGGAGGCAGCCTCTTGGTTCCGCTGCTGCCTCCCCTTTAGCATCCACGCGCGGGCCGGCTGGACCACACCCGTCCTAGTAATCGTTTGTTTCTTTCTTTTTTCGCAGGTTTTCGGCATCGAGGGACATCGGAGAATGGAGAGCGGGAGAGCGGCATCGGGAGAGCGGTGTCGCGAGTTGGCGTTGGAGCGGAGCATCGCTGGACAACAGAGCCGCGTTTTTGTCGTTGTCTTGCAGGTCGACTCCGGTGGCTTGGCGGAGAGGGAGTGGAATTCCGGGGGTAGTACCGGCGAGCAGGGGCAGCGGTGGGCGCAAAGTGTAGCACAGCCAGTTGATTCCTCCGGGGGGGGAGTGAGGGGGACATTGGCCGGCACTGCGCTCATTAGCACATCTCAAGCAATAAGGAGACTTGCCTTTGTTGTGTGAAGAGCTGTCTTTTTCCCCTCAGCCTCACACGAGATCCGTTCCTGCCACAGCAATAATCAGGTTTTAAACCACAGGTACATCAGAATAGCCTGGGGGTTTAATATAGTAGCCACCTGAGCAAGTTTCCCCGGGTACAGCCCTACGGAGCAGCCAGCTGCGAGTGAGCCTTTTGCGACAATTGGCAATTTGGGATACCCTGCCTGGGTGATTTTCGGGGCATCTGTTTTCCCCTTTTTTAAGAGGGGCTCATTAGAAAACATTAGCAGGTGCAGCGCGGCGAGAACCGGCATATTTCAATTTTTCTCCACAGCACCAGCTCGTATCTCAGGGAGGACGTCACTCATCTGCGGGGCGACAGTTGGTTGGCAAGCACTGGAGTAAGGAGAGGCGGCACCAGCTAACCAGCAGTACATCGCTTCTGGGAGCCATAGAGGGCTTGAGCGGGTGGCTCGCCTGAGCTTACTGGGCTAGCCAGTCGGTCTTGGCTCTGGTCGCGTGACTGCACAGGTTGGCTGGGGTCGCTACAACGCACGGTAAGAGGGGACACAGTCTCCTGGTGGGAACTTTCACGTGGTTCAGGTTCCCGCGGTCGGTCACACGTAGGAAGGGCGCGCTATCGCCATGGCCCCTAAGGCACGGCGACCCGAGAAGCGTTCCTACACGGAGGTCATGCTGGAATCGTTGGTTCAGCAAGTACAAGCCATGGGTCAGACCCTCAATAGACTGCAGGACAAAGTGGAAGGCCCAGAAGCAGTAGTGGGGGGAAGGCCTAAGCGGCCTATTGTGCCCCCTAGGAATTACTCCCCCCCTCCACCAAAGCAGAATAGGGGTAAGAAGGGTGGTAACAGTAGAGGGGAGGGACCACGGGATCCCGTTAGTCCTGTGGCAGCACCGGAGCCTGAGCTCCCCGTGGGGGATGGGGGTGCGGGGCCGCCCGAAGGACAGTTGGCCGCGCCAAGGCCCCATCAGAATGTAGGAGCAGTCATAGAAGTACCTGTGCAGCCCGATATGACAGCCAGTTTAGCGGCGGTTCTGCCATGGCTGGATTCAATTGGAAACTGGTCACATGCCGCAGGGGCGGCAGCTGGCGGGAGTGATGCAATGGAAAGAGCAAAAAAGTTGCTCTCGGAACTCGGAGATGGCAAAACAAAGGAGGGGCCGGCATTACCTGCAGGGAGCCCACAGCAGGTACCTGCTGGCCAAATCCCAAATGAGGCAACCGTGGGTCCACGAGACCAGGTGTCAGGCACCAGTAGCAACAGCCTGCCAGGAACAAGCAACTGCGAGAAGGAGCCGGAGGCCCCAAAGAAGGCTGATGTAGCAGCATCAGCAGGTATAAATCAGCATTTGACGCCTCTGGGAGTAGGGGAAATGCGCTCTGGGAGGGAGCGTTTGGGTCGGCATCTGTCTAAAGAGATGAAAGAAAAGATATGGAGGGGGAATACGTGAACATGTTTTTCCTATTAATTGATGAAGCGGACAGGGAAGAGGCTAGGAAAAATAAGGAATGGACCCATCCTAGAGAATGGTCTAACATTTTACTGAAGTACAGGGTGGAGGAGAACTTGGCAAATTGGATACAGGATTTCTCCATGTACATGTCTGTAATGCTTGAACGATTCCCAAAGGTGGGGTCAGAAATGGCAATTTACCAGAACAGGATCACCCTCGCTCATGCAGACAAGGGAGGCGATGGGTGGAAAGATTATGATAAGGCATTTAGGCGGGCGAAGGCTGAGGACTCTTCCCTGAGGTGTGACCAGACTGATATGTTCCTCCACCTGAAATACTTGGTGGTGGCCTCGCAGGATGCCATGCGGGTACCGGTTCCAGACGCGGGCCGCTCCCCGTCCTTTAAGGCAAGCCCCACTGGGAACGCGGGGGTAGTACAGCCCGATCAGGGGGCGGTAGCAAAAAAGGGGTTTGCTTCGATTTTAACAAACGTACCTGTTCCAGGGTGCCAGGCACATGTAAATTCAGGCACTCCTGTGGATATTGTGGTAATACCTCCCACCCTGAGTCCAAGTGCAACAAGAAAGCAAGAGAAAAAGGGGGTAAAAAACAAGAATAATGAAATCTTGTTAGGAAAGGCCAGATCTCCGGTGAACATTGGCGCCATGCTACCTTGGTTGGAACGGTACACTGGCACTGTTTCAGCAAGGGTCATCAGGGAGGGTTTTGTGGACGGTTTCAGAATACCTGCACATGGGCACAGCGGGGTGACATACTGCAAGAACCAGGTGTCGGTTAGATCCAACATGAGCGTAGCAAGGGCAAAAATTCTCAAGGAGTTGAACCTAGGGAGGGTGGCTGGACCATTTGAGGACGTCCCGATGGCAGATTTTGTGTGCTCACCCTTAGGGGTGGTACCGAAAAAGGCGCCGGGCGAATTCAGATTAATCCACAACTTATCTGCACTTAGGGGCAGCTCAGTGAATGATGCCAACGCAGATGCGCTATGTAGTGTCAAGTACACATCTTTTGATCAGGCAGTGGCCATGCTGAGAACTTTAGGTCAGGGGGCCCTGCTTGCAAAGTCTGACATTGAATCAGCTTTCCACTTGCTGCCCGTTCACCCCGCTGATTGTCACCTACTAGGATTTCCGTTTGAAGGCAAGTACTATGTGGACAAGTGCATGCCAATGGGATGCTCAGTGTCTTGCGCTTATTTTGAAAAATTCAGTTCCTTCTTAGAATGGTCATTCAGGGACAAGTCCTGGCATCAGTGGGTCCTCCATTACCTGAATGATTTTCTTTTTCTAGGGGCCCCGGGCTCGGGGGAGTGCAGGACAGCCTTGCAGCAATTTTACGATCTCATGCAGGATTTTGGTGTACCATTGGCTCCCGATAAAACGGTGGGCCCAACAACCCTCATTGAATTTCTAGGGATTGAGTTAGACTCTGTTCAGGGGTGTCCAGGCTGCCACGTGACAAGGTCAGGGAGTTTGGGCGTGCCTTGGAATGCTGCATTGGCAGAGAGAAGGTTACACTACACCAATTGCAGCAAGTGGTGGGCCAGCTAAATTTTGCATTGCGCATCATTCTTATGGCGCGTCCTTTCTCCCGCACTATCGCTCACGCCATGTCTGGTCTCAAGGAGAAGCACCACCACACTAGGTTGACCAAGAAGGTCAGGCAGGACATGCAGATATGGAGGACTTTCCTGCCTGCGTGATTTTAATGGCAAAGTGGTGTGGCCTAGCCCGCCTGTGTCCAGCTCTGAATTAGGTCTAATGACCGACGCTGCAGGCAGCGAGGGGTTTGGAGCCATTCTGGGGCACGACTGGGTGGCAGAACATTGGCCGGAGTGGTGGAAAAGTTCAGGGCTCACCAGCAACATCACTTTTCTTGAGCTCTTCCCGATTCTGGTAGCTTTGGTTGTTTGGGCAGAGGCATTGAGAGACCAGTCAGTCATATTTTGGTCTGACAACATGGGAGTGGAGGAATGCATAAACAATCAGTCGGCCAAATGTGGGATGTTGCTACGCTTACTAAAGGAAATAGTGTTGCAGTACATGAGGTTGAATGTGCTCTTCCGAGCAAAACATGTCCCAGGGGTGTTGAATCACGCAGCTGACGCATTGTCTCATTTTAAAATGCAGGCTTTCAGGGCACACATCCCAGAGGCAGCGCCCCACCCGACACCTTTCCCAGAACGACTGGCAACTTGGTGCCCCAGAGTACCACACCTTGTGGCTGCAAGCCTAGCGCCTAGGACAAGGAGTGCACATGAAGGGGCGTTTGGTGAATTTTGTCTTTTCCTAGGGGATCAGTGGGGCGGCAAATGGCTAGATCATGAGTCAGTGGTAGCGTATCTTGCTTTCATGTGGGAGCAGGGTCGCACAGTAGCAGCCGCAAGGAGGCATATCGCAGCAATTTCTTATTTTGGAAAGTTGCACGGAAAAGGTGACCCCACTAAACATTTTGTGATACAGCAGGTTTTGAAAGGGTGGCAACGCCTGCGAGGGACGGAGCCCGATGTGAGGAGGCCTGTTGGCCTAGAACACTGGGAAAGTTAGTAGTGGCTTTACCACGGGTTTGTACATCACCTAGTGAGGTCGTCCTTTTCCAGGCAGCATTCTGCCTAGCATTTTACAGTGCTTTCAGGGTAGGTGAGCTAGTCGCAAGGAATAAACAGGATTGGCTGGGGGGATCCAAGCAGGACACGTGAAATTGGGCGAAGGCTCGGTGATGATTTCCATACCAAAATCTAAAACTGATCAGGAAGGTAGGGGGGATTCCGTGGTCTTGCACAGGGCGGGGAACACAGCATGCTGCCCGGTCACCAGGTTAGAGGCATTCTTGGTCCAAAGGGCTCTAATTTTAGGGGGACCACTGTTTATACACAAAGATAGGACACCCCTCACAGTGTTCCAGTTTAGAAGAGTGATGATTAAGGCACTTGAGGAAGCAGGTTTGGATCTCGCCAATTTCGGGACCCACTCTCTCAGGATAGGTGCAGCCTCAGAGGCAGCGGCAAGGGGCCTTGGGAAGGAACGTGTCAAAAAGATTGGTGGGTGGACTTCCAATTGCTATAAAAGATATGTGCGGCTGCACTTACTGTAGGATCAAGGTAGCATTTTCATTTAAGCCCATTTGCCATATACCCTATTCTTGTTACTCAAGAAGGAGGGAAGTTGGTTCTGGTACAGGATGTTTCATTGTGTCTTTTGCATGACATGCCGGCGTGGCGTTGCACTGACCCCTTTTCTCTTTTCTATGTTACTTGCAGTTTCTTCATCCTGTCACTCAGGAGAGAAACATGCCTCGGTTCAAACGGTGGCTGTTCCCAGCGAAGGAACTAAAGAGGTGACGCAAGTTTACTCTTCGCACCAGAAGAACAGGAAATGTGGGTGGTAGGACACTCATATGTTCGCCGTCTGAACTCTTTCTTTACAGGATCCATCAAAGATAGGGTGACAAGCTTAGGGTCAAAAATGTCATTTTTTGGGCAGGGAGGTCTGTGCGTGGGACAATTCAGAGAGCTGGTGAACCATGCTTTATGCACAAGCTCGGGACCACCCGCAATCTGGATCCTGCACTTGGGGGGTAATGATTTGGGAAAAATAGGTACGAGGAAATTGACTGAAGAGTTACTCAAGGAAGTGGGGTGGCTGGCGAAGCAGTGTCCGCAGTCCATAATAGCATGGTCCCACATGATACCGAGGTTTCAGTGGAGGGGGGGCGAATCAGTCAGGGCGTTGAATCACACGGTAAAGCGGTTCAACAACAAATTCGACAAAGTGTTTAGGACCCCTAGATTAAGAACAATAACACACAGGTACATCAGGGGAGAACAGTTTTTCTACAGGACGGGGTGCACCTTTCACATAAAGGGAATCATGCATTTATGGATGACATCATAGCCTGGCTCAGGGTTTTGAAACAAAGTACAGGACCTTTCTAGTTGCAGGAGGGGGGCCAGATAGTCGGTCAACTATGCTGGCCTGTGGCGGTAAGGTCAACACTGGTAAGCATAGTCTGCGGTCTTAGCCGTCAGCACCATGTAACTCCGGGGGTAGTGACAGCCGGTAAGTAGGCTGTCAGGGTATCGGGGCCGGGGAAGTCATCCTTCCCAGTGGGCCTGGGGCCACCCCTGTACGCGCATGCGCAGCAGTCTGCGGACCCCTTTTACGGAGTTCAAGGCCAGGGTGTAGGGGGGGCGCGGGGGAAAAAGATCTGTCCGATAAGCTGGACCCCCTGCGCAGCCTTGCTCCAGGAGTAATAGTGGCAGTACCCTTGGGACTGATATAGGGAGGGGAGAGAAGCTTGCCAGATGTTGACTTTGCCGTCAGGCTCAAAAGGGACACGCAGAAAGTCATATCGTCCATTGTTAGATTTACGGTAGGAGTGCCTTCTGTATTAGAATGTGTTAAGGTTACCTCTTGCAACAACATGTGTCTATCAATGTAAACTGTACTTTCTGCGTTACATTTTTTCTGTAACTGGAAATGTTTTGAATATTGTTTGTACTGTTAATAAATATGGCCGGGGGGGTCACTCCCCCCTAATCCAAATAACTTACAAACACGTAGTCTGGTTGTCCAATCCTTGGGGCATTGGGGAAGACTGGGGCGGGACTACCTTGCACCAGGGGTTTAAATTGTTGAGAGGGGTCCTAGGGAGTATCCGACCATATTCGTTTTTGGCAATGCTAAACGACGCAGTCTCGTTTCCGCATTTGAGACGCCACTCAGTGTTGGCTTCTTTCGGCATGGCCTTCTCTATGAAGATACAGCAGGGGTTTACAAGTTACACTGTGTTTTCCTTCTTTACGATTTCATTCAAAACCGCTCGATTTAGTTTATTAGGTCCTGTGACTATAATTCCTACTGCTATAGGCAATTCGGTTGTGGTCGCTGCTATGATTTTCTCTCCCCCCCGCCCAAATTTTAATGCCATGCTGTTATGAATACGTGCGACTACAAACCTTACGCGGGGATTACAAGGACAGCGACAGAGGAGTTATGAGCTTGCAGAATTAAATAAAGCATTGACTTGTTACTGCTCCGAATTGCAGAGCATATTACAGCCTGTTCATCACCAGGATGGAATGTTGACCATGCAACTGTCATAGACAATGACATCTGCTGCTCTGATCGGTCTCTGACCCTATCAGAGGCTTGTGAACTCGCAAAGAAACCCCGCCCCCGAAATCTCTGCAAGCTCGTGAAATTCCGGTTGTTCGCAGCGAATTTCTGCAGTTTCGTGGAATTTTGCAAAAGGCAATTTGCAAATTCCGCCCACCCCTACCTTTTTCTTGAGTACGGTGACAAATAAACAGACTTGATATGAAGTGAACTGAGTTCGAGGCCCGAACAATCATGCCTCCACCACCGGGCTCAGCGTGCTAGTTGTGCTATGCCCTGGGCCAGGAGGAGGCTGGAAGGGAAGGCCTTGCCTTACCTTAAGCCCTAACTGTCTAATAATCAATGATTCACCTGACACACACAAATATGCTGTTTCTCCGGGGGTTTATCTCTGGATATACTTAAGTATTTTAATAATACTTGTTCAACTTCTCACCAATGTACAATATGGCGGTATGCACCAGTTGAAAGTTGATTTTCTATCATATGTCATCAAGCCTCGTGGTTGTTTGTGCATGCAGGGGTGGTTCCTGTTGTGATACAGACCAGTTGGGTGGTGGGCCACTCCATCTGTTTCTGCATGGCATCTTTCACTTTGTGGGTGATGTTTGGCTGCATTCTGAGTTAGTTTAACTTGAGTTCATTCATTGTACACGTTCAGCTTCAGTGGTGTTTTCCAGCTGCCGGCCACATTTGTCTGTGTTTGTTTGCTGGATGTTCTGAGGCCCCGTAGGCCCAGCTCTGTGCTGAGTGAGCAGAGTGTGGCTGTACTGGAGTGTAGTGAGTGTGATCTTTCAGATACTTAATGTCTGCGGTGCTGTGGGACCTGGGAGCGCAAAAGAGTTGTTGATGTACAGCACTGGATAAATGCATGCCCCCAGCCATGAGTGAGAGAGTAACAGACTTCCTAAGTTCCAACCCCACTTCCCCAATAAGTTAATGCTGCATAAAAAGTGACTTGAGAGAAAATGATCTTTCAGCTTCCACTTATTGTTCAAAAGCACATCTTATACTCTGCATATTGTTCGCATACAGTGCTGCCCACTCAGCCAATCAATACCTAATTTATACAAGTACATTAAACAATATGGATTTCTTTTTTCTTTCTGTATGCCTCACATTTGCCACATGCTACTGGCCCACTTGGGATCAAACGAAAGGGCCAGGAAAGCAGCTTGGTTATTACCTCGCAGCAGAGGCTGGGGATGATTAAATAGGGAACAGCTAGGAGTGGAAAGAAGTGCTCTTTTCTAGGCAGCAGGGCTCACAGTGGAGAGTTTCACTTGCCATGTAGTGAAGTCCTTCTGCTCTTGTAGCAGTGCACCCTCCGCCACGTGACTTTGACACCCGCTGCATTGCTGCCAAGGTTTCAGATTCCTATGAGTGCCATTTTCATAAATTCAGTGTAATTATGAGTGACATTTCAACGACTGTGTACAACACTTTCTGGCAGGCAAAATCAAGCAATGAAAATGAGTGAAACATATAAATATCAGACATTGTACCCATTTGCACAGCAAGATTGTTTGAATCATACATTTTGAGCTGAATCATCACCCTTTTTTAGCATCCACTACATTATGCTTCTAAACAGGGTGTTATACGTCCGTAATTGTTCAACATCTTTGGGATATTTGTAACTTTTAGGACAAGGTTTTGCTGAAAATGTACTCTATTTTGCTCCGGAGCATAAATATTTCCCTGGTGTGGACTGCAACAACACCTGAGTCCATAATATCCATAATACTTTAGGCCTCCAATTCTTAATCCTGAAAGTCATTACATTGAAGTTTCTATTTCAAATGTGTAAGTTTGATAGTTTAAATAAATCCGTACAGGTGTTCAAGCCAGAACATAGATGTAAAGTTATCCCTTGTAAATACACACCTAGTAGTAGCTATAACACACAACTGTTGCAGGAAGTTCAGCGAAGAATGCCTGCCAGCACAAGCATCTCTGGGATAGGCTCGGGCCAGCTTGTAGTTTCACTCTTACCATTAACTACAGGCCTACATGCTTCCTGCAAAGTGCCCTTGACCCAAGGCACAGGTCTGCTTTTTGGATCTGGGTAAGCCAGAGTTTTCCCTATTTCGAGGAAGGTCAGCTCACCTCGCCAGCCTTTTCCTGAGATTGCCTTAACTTAAAGTATCAAGCCCTGGAGGTCCCGAATGTACCTGAAGCGTTGGCAGGAGTCAAGCTCCTCCCCTTTATACAACCTGTCTTCCTCACAGGACTCACTTTGAAGCGGCAATTGCAGGAAGAGGTGATTCTGTCAGTGCACCTACTCTGTCCAGCTACTTCCTTTCGCCTCATTGCTTGGCTCCCTTTAATGGTGAGTAAGTGGCTCATGGAGAATGGAGCCCCAAGTGTCTGAACAAAGCCTGACAGAAATTATTTAGGCTGCACCCCACTCTCTCACCAACTTCACTTGTTGTGCGATTTTGGCTGTGCTGCAATGCTGGTCACTCCAGTCAGTCTTACGAGTCCCTCTCTTAGGAACGGAGGCTGTGGTGCTGCCATGAAAATTTGCCGCAAGTACCCCAGTGCCTGCCAGCCTCCCATACATTAACTAAACACCGGCAGCAGGACGTGCGGTGCCACCTGGTCCCCGTGGTGCCTAATGGTACAACATTGTAGCATTAAGCATTGCAGCATAGTCCAAATACCTTACTCACTGGGGTTCCTCATTAAGAATGTAAGTCTAAGTTTCAAATTATTAATTTTTGGATTGTAATACATTTTTTTAACAAACTGTATAGAAACTTTGTTGAAACATTCATAATGAGCAACAACAGTGATCATGAACATTTCTGTAGATTTACAAATCACATTTGTAGAAAGTGCGCCGAAAACATAACACCGGGTATTATGAGTTAACACCTTGTTTCTCATTCAAGCTTCACAACTTACTCACTGTGACTAAGGCCAAATGAACATTTAGAAACAAGAACTCCCCCTTTTAGTTAACAAGTCAACATAACTCTCATGATTAAACAAAATGTCCCCATCCCCATGGAATCTGTGTGTGTGTGTGTTTGATCTGCACGCTTCACTCTTAGTCATTCATCTTTTTGAAGTAGATCCATAAAATAGTATTTACAAAGCTTTAAAGTGACAAAGCCTGCATTTAACAAGCACTATAAAACAAGTTACCACATTTTATGGTTCTAATATTTAAACCAGCCTTATATCACCATATGAAGTGAAATGTCTAAGCGCAGATGTTATTCACTTACTTGCTTCAGAGTCTTACTTTGAGCCATCTTGAATCATTACCACTTCTTCGTAGAGCTATGCCTACATATCAATAACAGCCAGCGATGTCTGTTAGTTACTCAAATGTCCAAGCATCAGCTGATTTGCAGGAATTCTACCACAGCACTGGATAGAGCAGGAAGTTGAGACACTTGGGGTTGGTGAGCAGGGGTGTGCCAAACACCCCCGCAGCGCCTGCGGTGCAGGGGGCCCCAGTCTTCAGTAGCTCTTCGGTTGAAAGCTGAAGGAGAGAAGCTTGCCCTGAAGCAGCTGAAGTTTGCAGCCTGCTCTGAGCCCCTCGCTCACCCAGGACTGAAGAGAAACAAAGTAACAACTTGCATTGTTTCTCTTCAGTCAGAGCGCGCCAGGCCCCTGACTAGGGTGGGGGCTCTCGGAGAGAGAGTTCTCCACAGGGCACTGCTCAGGGGTCTGAGTAGGGTTGAGCCAGCACAATGCTGACTAGAACAGGAGAATGTTTGCACCTCCATGAGCAGGAGAGAGCTGTGGGAAGGGCTGGGGTGGCAGAAGAGCAGGAGAGTTGTGAATATCAGAAGGTTGCAGGCGACACGCAGGCTGCACATTCATCATCCTTTGCCTGTTGCAGGGCCGGACCCTGCCTGCCTGTCAGAGATTTCACACCAAAGGACCGTCTTCTTACTGCTGCTCTGGGCAGGGGTGGTGCAGTGCCAGCAGCAAAGAGGTAAGAGTGGACAGGAGCAAATGAGATGGGTGCCTGCCAACCCCATCTATTGTTTGTGGGGAATAACGAAGTTTCTATAACTTTGCTTGCAATTCATTGTTTTTAATGAAGGTGTGCTGTCCAGGTGTGGATCACCATCTATCCGTACATAAGGGAACCACCAGGCAGTTGCACCGTACAGGACAATGCTTCTCTTAACTGCCGTTTTCATTTTAAGGGGTTCCGTTTGAAGATGTTATAGATTTGACAAGGAAAATTATAAAGCTCTTCTTCCTGTGTAATTTAGGAATCTGCAGAGTGCTCCTAGGGGCTGTCCTTGCGCAGTCTGGAACTGTAAATGCACTGGTTGCAGTTGTCCAAAGTAAAGCAGGTACAGTGGCACCAGGTCCAGCAGTGTGTGGGCCCACTCTACCACTGTTAACGCTGTGTTTTACTCCCATGCTTGATGGTGGGGGTAATTCCTTGCTTGCATTAATGCACATGGCCCCTTTGCGGCTCTACTGCAAATGCACATAAAGTGACTTGAAACATCTCCTAACATTGTGAATCCATGAATGGTACAGTTATTATTTTAAGCATTTACAACTCCTGAAGAGTGGTGGTGATGGTACTATACCAAGATCTGCCTGAGATCACACCGTGTTTCCAGGTAGGGGAGTCGTGATTAAAAAAAACTGTCCTTTAATTCAAAAGTCAGCGTCCTGCAAGTGCTCAACTGACTTTTTATGGCAAATACATTGGATTGCCTTACCTTGTCAGCTAAATCGAATCCCCATTTCAATTCTATGGAAAGTAAAAAACGGTCATGTATTTTGTCCAATTATAACCATCTGTTTCTATTTCTCCCATTTGGGAGATAAAGCGATGAATCCATTTGCTCAGGTTCACACATAGGGTAAAGCGTGTAATAGGATTGAATTCCAGGCCGCCGGTTTCCACAGTCTGCACTTAGCCACTAAATCGCATATGACTCCCTGAGACCTCTCTGCTGCTGGGTGACTCTAGTGGACAAGGGTCCGCTTTGTTGAACGTGTTGCAGATGTTGCAAATGTTTTTCTGCTGAACAGGGACCAATGCTGTCGGTACATTGGGGTGTGGATGCACCCCTTCCAACTTACCAACCCCCCCCTTGCAGTTTCCTATGCAGGAGGCGGGCCCCGCTGGTGAGCTAAGGAATGGCAAATTATGTGGAATTATGGGCCACAGTCTTTGGCAGGGCTTTCTTACCAGGAATCCCATTGGTATGCAAAATGCAAAGCTTTGTATCAGAAGAAAACGTATGCACATTGACTTGCTCTTGTTGAAGAATGTGTTAACCAACACTCGCTGATTTAGTCTTAATTGAAGCACTAATCAACATTTTATTAGCACTCATGGAGTAAAGTAGTTTGTGTAAAACTACGGAGGAGATAATGTGGCCTATCAGCTAAGGCGGTGGACCTCGGAGCTGGGGAACCTGGTTCAAGTCTCGGCAGGGAAGCTCAACATTCTGTGATTCTGAGCAGAGCGCTCTGATACCTTCAGGTCGGGTCCTCCGTATATGAAACTCCACACAAAAAAAACAGGATCTGCTGAGATGCATTGGTAGGTAAAAAATCAGGGGCAGAGCTGTCAGTGGTGCAGCCAGTGCAGTGGTGCTCACCTTGGTTGCCTGTGGAGACTGCATTAATTTAGTCATTGGCTGCTCAGATCAGTGTTTTTCCTCATATATGCCCTGCACCAACTTCTCTGTTTCCACTCGCTGGAAAGAAACCTGAAGGGCAGGGAGAAAAAACACCTACCGGCCGCAGATGGGCATCAGAGATGAGCAGTGGTTTAATTTGTAGATTATTTCTGAGAGGCTGTATCGCCATGGTGCTCTGGCTGCTTGTCAGGAGTTGTGATGCTTTATAAGTGAGTGGTGCAGCATCAGCCATCCAATGACAGAGCAGTTCATAATCAAGACACTTTAGAGGAGGTGCTGAGAAGGCAGGGTAGGCACTTTCGGCACATGCAATGCTTTCAGTTCGTCACTGACCACCAGGGCCGGCTGTAGCTCTGATGGTGCCCGGTTCTACAGTATTTTTTGGGTGTCCTCCTCGAATTCCCTCACTGCATCCGTCAAAAGTGCTACTCATCTATCCATAGCCCCTCTCTCACATACATTTCATTTGTTTTAAAGCACAGTTAAAGGCTGGTTTTACTGATCCTCTCACCTAGCCCAAAAAATATAGATCCGTTCTTTGCAGCAGGCATATTACCCCTCTGTGCTACTTTATGGCAGGTTAAAACTGCCACTAGACACAACTCTGATCTATTTCTCTAGCAGGAACATTCATTACAAGAGTTATCTTGACATTTTTATTGCTGCCCGAAAGCTGGCTGCACAACGAATTCTGCAGCAGGCGTTTTTAAATCATAAGTAGCTGCTAATCACAGCACCCCTCCTGCGTACAGTGCCCCTCTCCAGGTCAGCGCCTAGTGCGGCCTCACCACTCGCACTGCCCTAAAGCCGGCGGTGCTCACCACTCCCCAGCTCAAATGCTACATGGATATTTTCCCTTAAAAGCTAGAAGAACTTAGAAAAATGAACCAGTAGTGGAAAGTTGAAACAAACATATCTAAGCAAGACAAAGTGATTTTCCTGGGTAAATGAAAGAGAGTGCTTTTGTCCTAGAGACTTAGACACTTACTTGGCATTAAACTAAAGTTTGTTGTCTGTACATACAGACCCTCCTGGGGTGCAAAGTCTTTTCCATTTTTTGGGAGATGCCAAAGCTCATTACCACAATGTTATAAATGTGCTTAGATTCACAGCAGTCCATTTGGGGACAGCACTTGTGCTGGTGAAAGGTTTCTTGACCCGAGCTCCATGGTAAACACTGCAGAGGACCCAAGAACACAAAGCGCCGGCCAGTGCATATTTGAAAGTAGAGGCAAAAAAAACTGCAATTTGTATTTTACAGATGACATTATGTTGTTTAAAACCTATATGGGGTGGTATATTTGAATGCTGCCTATCCATGAGGTGATGCAGCTCTTGTAGGTATTTAACATATTTCTCAGGTATGGGATTCCAACTTTATTTTATAGTTTCATTCTCAAGTGCAAAGTGAGACTCAGGGAGAATTATAAGGGACAGAGTGGAAGATGAAATGAGAGCAGAGAGTGCGTCTGTCTGAGCAAGAAAATGAGAGAAGGGAAACCTGTGATTGAGAATTGTAACAATATGAGGGGAAACAAATGTGACGAGCCAGAGAAAAAATTGTATGACAAGAAGCAGAGCATAGGGGGTGAAGAACGAGAGAGGGAGGAAAACAGAAAATAAAACAGAGGAGGAGCAAGATAATTAGAAGGAGATAAATGGAAAGAATGAGAGAGAGGCACAGAGAGAGAGACTAAGTGTGAGAGAACTAAGAAGTGAAGAAGCGAACTTTGAGAGAAGGAGAAAGTGAGGGAGAAGATACAGTGAGATCAAAAAAGAACACGTTTTGTGATGTACAGTAATGCCTTCGGAGAAACACTTTATTATAAGAGGTGCCTTGAGGTGAAGAGGGTTATCAGAGAGTTCCGCAGACTAAAGGAGAGTGAAATAACTTTACAGTGTTTGAGAGTAACAGCGAAAATCAAAGACCATAAATCTGAGAAACATTAATAAACAGAGAGGAAAAAAGTAATGTTTAAAGAGCACAAATGTGTGCATGTGAGAAAGAAAACAGGAATAGAGCTATGGAAAATGTATTCATTTGCACTTAGGAAAAATACTCTGGTGTATGAAAGAATATAAGATCAAAAGGAGCCGGAGAAACCCAGAGAATCACAGAAAGAGTGAAAGAGACCCACAAGAGCAAACGAGGCACCCTTGAGAATGTGGGAGAAAGACAGTTAAGCCACGATAGAGAGAGAAAATGAATTTTGGAATTTGTAAGGATCTCTGTAAAAGAATACATTCTCGTTCTGTTGAACATCATCAAAATATGTTGTGCAGAGAAAATTAAAGAAGTGAGAGATGGTAGATTGTGTTGCGTAGACCATTGTCAGGGGATAGATAAAGAGAGCGGATGGGGGGATGGATGGGCAAACAGAGGAAGGTTATGTTAGACAACCTAGGAGAGAGTGAAAGAAATCCCTTCAAATAGATTGAGAGATGGGGAAATGATGAATGACGTAGGGCCTCAGGGAGCAATAGTATGGGTCCCAGAGAGGCAGAAAGGGTGAAAGAAACAAACCCAGAGAGAGAGGTGATAACAATTTTTTGAAAAAGAGGATGAAAGAGCACAATTAGGAAAATGGGTGGAAGAGACCGGGAACCCACAAAAAGAGTGAACAATTGAAAGCGAAAGCCAGTGAAAGACAAAGGGAGAAGGCATCTGAAAAGTATTAAGACTTTGCAAAAGACAGATAATGCGGAAGGAGAAATCCACCCAAACAATGGGTAAAGGAGACACATTAGATGAAAATTAGATAAAGGAAACCCCTGAGGTAGAGGAGAACAGTATTCCCTTTACATGAGTTGGTTATCAGTGTTCAGTGCATGTGTGATGTTCTGGATTGAGCGCACAGAGTTTGAAGTTCTCTAATTAAGTGTGAATAGCTCACACTGGTCTGATCAGCCACTGCCGTATCCCCAACAGTGCTACCTTCTCAGACTGCTCAGCGGGATCAAGGTTCAATCATTAAGGCTCATGGACCATTCTGCATATTCCATAAATAAAATCCAACTCAGTGTCAGGGATTACATTTCCCAATCTGATAACTCTTAATACATTGATGATTTGACATTAAAGGCTCACATTTACCATCACACTAATCGACGTGAATGTACTTTTCTTTCATCTTGATGCAATTAGAATATATTTGTTTATAAAATATCTAAGCATTTGGTGGCATATTCTATTCTGCTTGGTATAATGAGGTCTTGGCTTTTTCCCTAAACGTTTATATTCGCTTTATTCTGCTTATAAAAAGTGCTTTGTGTTGCCGTACACAACTTTGAATTTTACTTGTGTTGATGGAATATTATATTAATGTTAAAATTGTAATATTTTGCAGACCCACTGATCTTTTATCATTCAGATCTTTTTATTAATTTACCCAGGTACAAATACTCTTACCTAAATTAAAAGGCAAATTAAGTAGAACAGTGGGAAATACAAGTGGGAGAACAGAAGAAGGAGATAAACAGCGAGGCAGGGAGGATACCAGGGGGGACAGGGAAAGGCGGGAGAGGAGGGATAAAATATCAGGGCTTGTCACCCAAGGAGCATAGTCCCTCTCGCCAGAATTTGCTCTTTCACAACGTATTCAGTGTCAGCAGGCTGAGTCTTTTAGTGCGTCGTACCCACTGAGGTCAGTCTTTTTCTTGTTGGTCAGGCATGCCTCTTCATCCGGTAATATGCTGTACTCATAAGTAAAGAGGACTAGTAAATTCCCAAAAGTCCTCTGCCAGAGACTGGGTGCATGGGCCCCTCATTTTGTCAAAGTGTAGCAACTTGTTCTGCAGGAAAGCAGGAAGGTTTTTCATCCTTGGGAGGTCCCATAGATTATGCAGCCAGTCAAAGTGAGACAACAATGCATCTGTGCCCCATTTGGCTTTGTTGACATGTTTAGCCCCACAAAAAGCCATTATTATTGCCTTCCCTTTGATAGAGTGTAGAGAGTGTGTTGGGGCATTGGGGAGTCTTAGTAGGACGTAACTAGAAAGACAGGGTTTATCTGTTTCAAACAATTCATTGATATCTTTTAGACATCCTATCAGTAGTTTTTGAGTTTGGGACAGAACTAGAGGAGATGAGTCAGTGTGTCTGGGTGGCCAAAGTTGCATTAACGGTACAAAAGGGGGTGGTGATGGACGGAGCATCTGAACCAATCAAACACTCACACCCAGTCAAAAGATCTGGGTTTGATCCATCACAGTTCTTTAGACCACTCTGCCACCCCAGTTCAGACATGGCTGTATGCAAAGCAGTCTGACCCCGTGCCCCATGGGAACAGTCCAGCCCGAACTGCCAAGCCATGCCTTCCCTGGACCGGAAACAAGCTTCCGAGGACCGGTTTCTGGCATAACAGCCGTCTTCAGCCCGGCTTGCTTGAATCCAGTGGCAAAGTGAGCAAGGGACTCACGTCTGAGCATACCCTGCCACACTTATGGCGGCCAAAGCGGTACAAAAGGGGGTGGTGATGGACGGAGCATCTGAACCAATCAAACACTCATACCCAGTCAAAAGATCTGGGTTTGATCCATCACCGTTCTTTAGCCCACTCTGCCACCCCAGTTCAGACATGGCTATATGCAAATCAGTCTGACCCTGTGGCTCATGGGAACAGTCCAGCCCGAACTGCCAAGCCATGCCTTCCCTGGACCGGAAACAAGCTTCCGAGGACCGGTTTCTGGAATTACAGCCGTCTTCAGCGCGGCTTGCTTGAATCCAGTGGCAAAGCGAGCAAGGGACTCACGTCTGAGCATACCCTGCCACACTCATGGCGGCCAAAGCGGTACAAAAGGGGGTGGTGATGTACGGAGCATCTGAACCAATCAAACACTCACACCCAGTCAAAAGATCTGGGTTTAATCCATCACCGTTCTTTAGCCCACTCTGCCACCCCAGTTCAGACATGGCTATATGCAAATCAGTCTGACCCTGTGCCTCATGGGAACAGTCCAGCCCAAACTGCCAAGCCATGCCTTCCCTGGACCGGAAACAAGCTTCCGAGGACCGGTTTCTGGCATTACAGCCGTCTTCAGCCCGGCTTGCTTGAATCCAGTGGCAAAGTGAGCAAGGGACTCACGTCTGAGCATACCCTGCCACAGTTGCATTAACAGCCATTAGGACCGTTGAGTTTCCATTTCAACTTCTGGCTGGGGTGTAGTACCAATAGTGTGTCACCTCAAGCATTGCTTCTTTTCCTGAAGCACAGAATGAGGAGGTGTGCTTTATGTGGAGGATGTCAGTCCATTTCTTTCGGATGCAGTGAAAGTTCTGCTCAGCTTCCGATCTGTCGGCTAGAATAGTTACACAATTCCTATGTTTTGAATTGTGTACCCAGACCCTCCTTATCCAGTATTTCCCACAGAAAAAGGCCAGTGCAATTGATCAAATGCCTTGTCTCTGTCAATTGACAAGAGAAGTGCTGAGACTCACTCTACAGTGAACGTGCATTTGTCTGTCTGTCTCTCAGACACCCTGGAAGAGAGAGCTGCGCAGTGTGAAAGGTTAGGTTTGTGACTTGTTGTCTTTGTCTTGATCGATTTAGAGAAATTTGGGGAAGACACCTTGGATTATTCCTGCAGGACAGTAGGTTGGAGAAAGAGGTTGGTCTTAGTTTTGGGCTGATTATCAATAAACCAGGAGTTTGGGACTCTAGTGAGTCTTGAGTAGCATGATCATATGGTGGAAGGTTGGATGTTGGCTGGAGATCCTTCTGTTGTTCTCTGAACATTAGCATGTTGGACGGGTTGTGAAGTCTGTTTCAAGGGCTGTTGCCAAATTTTAAATGGATCAGCCCTCTGTGGAGTATTTTAAAGTGAGTTATTGGGAAGACGGTGTGTGGCTGGAACAGAGCCTATTTTTTGGGTGATTTTGTCCTTGATCCATCGTGGTGCTTATCAGTAAATGGCTTTGTGAGGTAGTGGCGTGGCGGTTGAAAAAGAAGCAAGAGCTAGTTGTTAGCCTCCAGGAAACACAACAATGGACTGTTTAAATACATCTGTCCAAGAATGGTAACAGACAGTTGCATGTGTTGAAAACCTCAGCCCTGCCTGGTCTTTACAATGTATTATCAGAGTGTGGAAACCAATGAATTTTGCAAAAATTAAAAGTCAGCAGTAGTGTCGACTCTGGGAAATCAGGGCCAGATCAACCAAATAATGGCCATCAAACGATTCAAATCGACGCTATCAAAAGGCAGATAGGAAAGGGGAGAAGAGAAGGTGCTCCTGGCCCAAATGGAATTCCACCAGTACTTTACAAACAGGAGGCAACCTTCTGGGTAGAAGCTCTGGACCCACATTTTAGAGAAATCAGATCACTGAACATCCTGCCCAGCTCATGGAGAGGATCAATCATTTCCCCTATCCATAAATCTGGTGACAAGCTGGAACCCAAAAATTATTGTTTAGTAGCTCTACTATACAACAAAGCAAAATACTTTGCTGGCTTGTTATTGGAGGACCTTCAGGCTTGGGTGAAAGAAAAATCGGCAATACCTCTCCAACAGACTGGTTTCACAAAATCAGTACAACAACCATCATATTAAGCATGGCAATGCTTATGGACAAGGCAGCAGAAACACGATTGTCACTTTACCTTTGCTTTATTGATTACAAGGTCGCTTTTGATCATGTTAACCGCACCAGACTTTGGTCTAAACTAGATCACTGGGGACTTCCTCAGCCCCTACTCAACCTGATCATAAACCTGCATACGGACACGTGACTACAGGTGAAGTTGGGTAATGGAACCTTCCTATCAAAATGCATTTCCACGGATTAAGGCCTGAAACAAGGCTGTGTTTTGGCACAACTCTCTTTAATCTGTATACAGACGATTTAGTTCCGCTGCTAATCGGCTGTATCTCACATGCTCTGAAATTAGGAGACACAGCACTTCCCTGTCTTTTCTATGCAGACGATATAGTCCTGATCAACAAAACAAAAGTAGGGTTACAAAATCTCCTAAATACAACGCAGGACTATTCAAAAGCAAATGATTTCACGATCAACCCAGACAAAACAAGAACAATGGTAATCGGGAACAAAAGGCGACAAACTGCAGCCTGGTTTTGGGGAGAGACCAGATTAGAAGGTACAACAGAGTACAAATATCTCGGCGTGAAACCGGATTCCGGCGGACACTTCTTGGCGCAGAAGAACAGCATAAGGCAAAAAGGTTTAATATTAGCAACTTCCCTAAAAACCTCAAATTCTAAACTATCTGGACCATCTACCTTGCAACTTGCAGAGGTGGTTCGTGCAAAACTCCTACTAGCAATCACCTATGGTAGCGAGGTACAGAAAGGCAAGGACGCGGAAATACTTAACGCCACTGTTACAACTGCATACAGGGTAATTTTTGGGCTGCCGAAATATACTTCACCTGCACAAATTAGACTCGAGTTTGACATCTTGCAACAAACAATCGCCAGACAAGGGGCCTTAATCACTGCATGGGATAAAGTGCGGAAAACTCCTCAGGGAACGTTAAATGAACAGCTGTGGAAAGAACTACAAATGCACACTTCACTGCCAGCTGCGAAATACCTTCACAGCAGCTTAGAAACATTGGGGCTAAAGCAACTTTGGGAAACATCGACAACCACCGTAATCTTTAAAAATAGTGGGGAAGACGGTAAAACTACTGTCATGGCAGGAGGATAAGGCCGCACTTTTACAGAGAGCCCATGGATGGATGACTTTGAATACATACACAGAGCCGGGTGCTCAAGTTTATTTTATTCTGGGTTACGACAAAAATATAAAAATTGCATTAATCAAATATAGATTCGGTCTGCTCCCCTGCACCCAGCATCTTCCACCTTGACTACGAAATAAAGCAGACTATGTGTGCCGATTATGTGGAACAGCGCAGGAAAATCTGCTGCATTTACTATGCTCCTGTAAAGAACTCCTCAAAGAACGAAAGAAACTGTTGAAACAATTGTTTAATCAACGAGGGATTCGAACAAGGAGGCAAGCCCTGTTGGCATGCTTTGCACCTAGCGATCCACAATTGAACTGCAGAGCAGTAAAGTTTCTGAGACTGTGCGGAAGCAAAATGCCAGAAATGGAAACATCAAGAAGCCAGACTGAAAAAGCACAAACCAATGTGCAAGGCAGCTTTGAAGACATTATCCATACTAATAATATAAAGAGAGAGCCCAAACATTTGAGGAGGGTAATCTCAGTAACCACAGCACCAATCACAACACCCAATACAGCGTTGGAAAGGGCAGTTGCAGCAGAAGGACATAGGCTATGCAGACTGCCACCATATTTTTTTTTTTGCAGAGTTTTATATAGCGCGAACTTGACCCGAACTGAATCAGGTATTAGAGCGCTTTACATAGCACCAGTTATGTTATATGAGGACACACATTCATTTTTGTTAGGCATGGGGAGATTAAGTGATTTGCCCAGAATCACAGGATGTTTGGCTTTGTTACCAAGACTCGAACCCAGAAACACGATTGTCACTTTACCTTTGCTTTATTGATTACAAGGTCGCTTTTGATCATGTTAACCGCACCAGACTTTGGTCTAAACTAGATCACTGGGGACATCCTCAGCCCCTACTCAACCTGATCATAAACCTGCATACGGACACGTGACTACAGGTGAAGTTGGGTAATGGAACCTTCCTATCAAAATGCATTTCCATGGATAAAGGCCTGAAACAAGGCTGTGTTTTGGCACCCACTCGCTGTAATCTGTATACAGATGATTTAGTTCCGCTGCTAATCGGCTGTAACTCACATGCTCTGAAATTAGGAGACACAGCACTTCCCTGTCTTCTCTATGCAGATGATATAGTCCTGATCAACAAAACAAAAGTAGGGTTACAACATCTCCTAAATACAACGCAGGACTATTCACAAGCAAATGATTTAACAATCAACCCAGACAAAACAAGAACAATGGTAATCGGGAACAAAAGGCGACAAACTGCAGCCTGGTTTTGGGGAGAGACCAGATTAGAAGGTACAACAGAGTACAAATATCTCGGCGTGAAACTGGATTCCGGCGGTCACTTCTTGGCGCAAAAGAACAGCTTAAGGCAAAAAGGTTTAATAATAGCAACTTCCCTAAAAACCTCAAATTCTAAACTATCTGGACCATCTACCCTGCCACTTGCAGAGGTGGTTTGTGCAAAACTCCTACCAGCAATCACCTATGGTAGCGAGGTACAGAAAGGCAAGGACGCGGAAATACTTAACGCCACTGTTACAACTGCATACAGGGTATCTTTTGGGCTGCCGAAATATACTTCACCTGCACAAATTAGACTTGAGTTTGACATCTTGAAACAAACAATCGCCAGAGAAGGGGCCTTCGTCACTGCATGGGATAAAGTGCGGAAAACTCCTCAGGGAACGTTAAATGAACAGCTGTGGAAAGCACTACAAATGCACACTTCACTGCCAGCTGTGAAATACCTTCAAAGCAGCTTAGAACCATAGGGGCTAAAGCAACTTTGGGAAACATCGACAACCACCGTAATCTTTCAAAAATAGTGGGGAAGACGGTAAAACTACTGTCATGGCTGGAGGATAAGGCCGCACTTTTACAGAGAGCCCATGGATGGATGACTTTGAATACATACACAGAGCCGGGTGCTCAAGTTTATTTTAATCTGGGTTACGACAAAAATATAAAAATTGCATTCATCAAATATAGATTCGGTCTGCTCCCCTGCACCCAGCATCTTCCACCTTGACTACGAAATAAAGCAGACTATGTGTGCCAATTATGTGGAACAGCGCTTGAAAATCTGCTGCATTTACTATGCTCCTGTAAAGAACTCCTCAAAGAACGAAAGAAACTGTTGAAACAATTGTTTAATCAACGAGGGATTCGAACAAGGAGGCAAGCCCTGTTGGCATGCTTCGCACCTAGCGATCCACAATTGAACTGCAGAGCAGTAAAGTTTCTGAGACTGTGCGGAAGCAAAAAGCCAGAAATGGAAACATCAAGAAGCCAGCCTGAAAAAGCACAAGCCAATGTGCAAGGCAGCTTTGAAGACATTATCCATACTAATAATATAAAGAGAGAGCCCAAACATTTGAGGAGGGTAATCTCAGTAACCACAGCACCAATCACAACACCCAATACAGCGTTGGAAAGGGCAGTTGCAGCAGAAGGACATAGGCTATGCAGACTGCCACCATATTTTTTTTTTGCAGAGTTTTATATAGCGCGAACTTGACCCGAACTGAATCAGGTATTAGAGCGCTTTACATAGCACCAGTTATGTTATATGAGGACACACATTCATTTTTGTTAGGCATGGGGAGATTAAGTGATTTGCCCAGAATCACAGGATGTTTGGCTTTGTTACCAAGACTCGAACCCAGAAACATCCTTGTCACTTTACCTTTGCTTTATTGATTACAAGGTCGCTTTTGATCATGTTAACCGCACCAGACTTTGGTCTAAACTAGATCACTGGGGACTTCCTCAGCCCTTACTCAACCTGATCATAAACCTGCATACGGACACATGACTACAGGTGAAGTTGGGTAATGGAACCTTCCTATCAAAATGCATTTCCACGGATAAAGGCCTGAAACAAGGCTGTGTTTTGGCACCCACTCTCTTTAATCTGTATACAGATGATTTAGTTCCGCTGCTAATCGGCTGTAACTCACATGCTCTGAAATTAGGAGACACCGCACTTCCCTGTCTTCTCTATGCAGATGATATAGTCCTGATCAACAAAACAAAAGTAGGGTTACAACATCTCCTAAATACAACGCAGGACTATTCACAAGCAAATGATTTAACAATCAACCCAGACAAAACAAGAACAATGGTAATCGGGAACAAAAGGCGACAAACTGCAGCCTGGTTTTGGGGAGAGACCAGATTAGAAGGTACAACAGAGTACAAATATCTCGGCGTGAAACTGGATTCCGGCGGTCACTTCTTGGCGCAAAAGAACAGCATAAGGCAAAAAGGTTTAATAATAGCAACTTCCCTAAAAACCTCAAATTCTAAACTATCTGGACCATCTACCCTGCCACTTGCAGAGGTGGTTCGTGCAAAACTCCTACCAGCAATCACCTATGGTAGCGAGGTACAGAAAGGCAAGGACGCGGAAATACTTAACGCCACTGTTACAACTGCATACAGGGTATCTTTTGGGCTGCCGAAATATACTTCACCTGCACAAATTAGACTCGAGTTTGACATCTTGAAACAAACAATCGCCAGACAAGGGGCCTTCATCACTGCATGGGATAAAGTGCGGAAAACTCCTCAGGGAACGTTAAATGAACAGCTGTGGAAAGAACTACAAAGGCACACTTCACTGCCAGCTGTGAAATACCTTCAAAGCAGCTTAGAAACATTGGGGCTAAAGCAACTTTGGGAAACATCGACAACCACCGTAATCTTTAAAAATAGTGTGGAAGACGGTAAAACTACTGTCATGGCTGGAGGATAAGGCCGCACTTTTACAGAGAGCCCATCGATGGAGGACTTTGAATACATACACAGAGCCGGGTGCCCAAGTTTATTTTAATCTGGGTTACCACAAAAATATAAAAATTGCATTCATCAAATATGGATTCGGTCTGATCCCCTGCAACCAGCATCTTCCACCTTGACTACGAAATAAAGCAGGCTATGTGTGCCGATTATGTGGAACAGCGCAGGAAAATCTGCTGCATTTACTATGCTCCTGTAAAGAACTCCTCAAAGAACGAAAGAAACTTTTGAAACAATTGTTTAATCAACGAGGGATTCGAACAAGGAGGCAAGCCCTGATGGCATGCTTCGCACCTAGCGATCCACAATTGAACTGCAGAGCAGTAACGTTTCTGAGACTGTGCGGAAGCAAAATGCCAGAAATGGAAACATCAAGAAGCCAGCCAGAACAAGCACAAGCCAATGTGCAAGGCAGCTTTATAGACATTATCCATACTAATATTATAAAGTGAGAGCCCAAACCTTTGAGGAGGGTAATCTCAGTAACCACAGCACCAATCACAACACCCGATACAGCGTTGGAAAGGTCAGTTGCAGCAGAAGGACATAGGCTATGCAGACTGCCACTATTTTTTTTTTTTGCAGAGTTTTATATAGCGCGAACTTGACCCGAACTGAATCAGGTATCAGAGCGCTTTACATAGCACCAGTTAAGTTATATGAGGACACACATTCATTTTTGTTAGGCATGGGGAGATTAACAGCCTGATTCATGAAGAAAGGAATCTGCGACTCTCAACTTGCGATTCACAGCGAATCGCAAATGGAAAGGCGCAGATCGGAATTCATCATAGTTAGCGATAAAATAAAGCGATTCGCACACGGGCGCTAAAATCGATAGCGAGAAAATAAAATCGCAGATAAATCGCTATTACCCAGATATTCCGTCTCTATTTTGCGCCATCGCAAATCCCCATTAGCGACATCTCGCCAGTAGCGAGATCGCAAAAACGGGAAGTCGCTTTTCGAGCGCTGTGATGACATCACAACCAGGAAGCAGGCAGTTCCCACCCCCATTCTGAACTGCGAGGCTGATCGCGAGGCTGCAGCTAAACAGAGCTCCTACCGGGACACCTCCAAAGTCGCGCTATTTACCCAGTATCAATGTCAGAGGAGTCTGCACCAGGGCCCAGTGACACCGGGCGCAAGAGAAAGCTCAAGTTTTCCGAGCAGGAGTTGGAGCAGCTCATCGAGGGAGTGGTTGAAAACCACGCAAAACTTTTAGGAAAGGACTCCCGGAGGGTGCCAGAGATGGAGAGACGTCGCATCTGGCTAGGAATCTCAGCTAAAGTGAACGCTGTGGGCGTGACACACAGGTCACTGGACGAGCTCAAGAAGAGGTGGTACGACCTCCGAGGTCGTGCCAAGGAGAGGGTGGCAGAGAGGCTGGGCGAGACATCTGGTACTGGGGGCGGAGAACCTACTGTCCCTCCCAATACCCCCATGGAGGACCGTGTGGAGGACACCCTTGAGACAGAGGCGTGCATAGGTGTCACCAACCTGGACTCATCCCGACCCAGCCAATACAGCCAAGGTAAGTGGCATGCGACTGCCACCCTGTCCCCTAACAATGGTCATGGCCCTATAGCCTCCCATATACATCCCAAGTCATTCAAACAATGCACATGAGATCATGGCCACAAGCATTGTGGGACATGTAGTCTGCCCATAATGTAAAAGAACCCCAATGCAGCCTCACATATCCCAAAATAAGCAATCGCTAAGCCAGGCAGGGTATGTCAACCAGCATGCATGTAGCAACTGTACGTGTGACAGATACATGCTATTAATGTAAGTCCAATTCCCCTCACAGGTGGCGCCGACAACAGCAGCGACAGCGACATGCTGCAGATCGATGAGTCACAAGAGGATGCCGAGGAGGTGCCAACACCTCCTGCACCATCAGGCGTAGCACCACTCCCCGCAGCCAGGGCAACACCAACAGCTCCAGCACCATCATTGGCAGCACCTAACCCTGCAGGCAGGGCAAGACAAACAGCGCCAGCACCATCCGGCGCAGCACCTAACCCTGCAGGCAGGGCAAGACAAACAGCGCCAGCACCATCCGGCGCAGCACCTAACCCTGCAGGCAGGGCAACACCAACAGCTCCAGCACCATCATCGGCAGCACCTAACCCTGCAGGCAGGGCAAGACAAACAGCGCCAGCAACATCCGGCGCAGCACCTAACCCTGCAGGCAGGGCAAGACCAACAGCGCCTGCACCATCAGGTGCTGCACCTTTGCCAACCACAACTCCACCACCAGCGGCACCATCTACTTCTGGTGCAGTTACTGTGGTGACTGTGCACACACCCACTGTGGGCAGCCAGCAGAGCAGGCATGTCAGGGCTCGCCAGCATGACACATCACACAGCGGCAGGAGGGGGATTGCTGTGCGCATGCCAGGCATGAGCATTGAGCGCCAGATGCTACGCATTCACCAACAGCAGGCACGACGGCAAGGGGCCATTCAGCTACTGCTACACAACATTGGCCGCAATGTGTCCAATGTGGGTGATAGGATTGAGCGCATGACGGCAGCCATGGAGGCCAACACTGCTGCACTCATATCGCAGCGCAACTCCGCCCGCCGCCGCCACCGGCAGCTCCTTACGCGCCTGACAGCCTACACCCGCTCAAACTACATGATTGGGAATGCCACCTCCCAGCTCTCACAACGGTGCCTGGCGCAGCAACAGCAGCTAATCCAATGTGTCGAGGATGTTGGACGGGTGTTGGAGCAGGTCACCACTGCCGTACTGGCACTCCATCCTACTGGTGAAGGCAATGTGGGGAGGGACGACACCAGTGAGGGCACCTCCAGTGTCAGCAGCCTGTCTGCCTCACTGGTTGGCGTGTTACGCCGCAGCACCAGGCCCGCTACAGGGACACGTGCCGTCCCAGAGGAAGAGCCAGAGCGGCGTTTGGGGGCTGCGCGCTGGAGGCGCAATTGAGTTACTTGAACATTTCCTAGATAATGCTGATGATACAAGCATGTCCAGTGGCTAGTTAGGAGCAGTATGGCGCAATACTGCTGCAATATTATGAATGTAGACATTACGTTATTATTGTGGATTTAACAATAATATTTATTCATGCAACATACATGGGCCTCCAGTCATTATTTACATTGCCATGCAATAGTGATTTGTTGGTTGAGTGGATTGTGGGCTTCAGAAACTGTTCATAGTGATGTGGTTGCGCCGTCTGTGTCCTTCAGCAGGGTTCTCCCCGCGTGCATGACGCACATGTGCTGGTGGACGGTCGTCCCCTTCTGACTCACTGCCAGAGATCTCTACTGGTATCCGGCGCTTGGTTGCAATGTTGTGTAACATTGCGCAGACAGCCACAATGCGGCAGCACACATCAGGACTGTAGTACATGGCCCCACCTGTCTTGTGCAGTATGCGGAACCGGCTCTTGAGTAGCCCAAATGTCCGTTCTATACAATTCGTTGTCCGTATGTGAGAAACATTGTAGCGCCGTTGCTGTGGTGTAGCCGGGTTGAGGTATGGGGTGAGAAGGTATTCCCGGAGGGCGTAGCCACTGTCACCTGAATGAGAGGAGCAGAGGGTGAGTGCCTGTGCTGCGCAGCTACATCATTGCAATGTGTAATTGTTGACAATGTGTACTTACCAAGTAGGTGTCCTTCCCCAAATTCTCCCCTGGCCAGTCGTGTGTGGAGGCCGCTGTGCCGGAATATAAATGAGTCATGGGTACTCCCTGGGTACTGGGCCACGATGTCAGTTATGATAGTCTTGGCATTGCAGACCATCTGTATGTTAAGGGAGTGGTATGACTTCCGATTCCGGTACATGTACTCCGTCGCAGCTGGTGGGCAGATGGCGATGTGGGTGCAGTCTATGCATCCTATCACAGATGGGAAATGGGCCACATTGTAGAAGTTTAACTTTGTCAAGTCCAGTTCCTGTTGGCTGGTGGGGAATTTGATGTGTCGGTGTAGCTGGGTGAGCATTGCGTCAACAAAACTCCGGAGGCAGCGTGACATGGTGGGCTGGGATATCCCCCCTGCAGCCGCTACTATCCCCTGGAAGCTTGAAGGACTGGACTATTTAAGGCCCAGCGGTGCCAGGGGACAACACCTAAAACCTTCGTGGGATACCTGTTCTGGCGCACTAAAGACAGAGACACGGGAGACTTCCTTCGGCGTCAAAGATCAGCGTTTATTACTGCAGGGAGGCAAAAGTCACGAGAAGTACAACAGCGTGTAGGTTCTGAGAGTCTGCTTCGAATTGCATATGTGGGTCACTCTCTTTTATACAAGATTTTGCCATTTGCACAACATGTGAACAAAAGGTTACAACCCAGTTCCCACAGTAAACTTCAAAAAGGGTCGCTTTCATGTTTTCAGAACCCCGAAACATAATTACAGTAACATCGCCGGTTCCCAACGGTAAAAGCACATTATCCTGCTGCTAGGCGCGTCCCACTCTACTTGTAAAAAGACAGGAGTAAGAGACAAGAACAGCTGCAAGGAAGTCAGACAGCAGTAGAGAAAAGAGTGTGAGGGTAATATCGGAAGCATGATCACAGGATCAAAAGGATTCGATCCTAGCGTATGCACGGCTGAAACAATAGACCTACGTGGGAAGCTTACCTTCGAGCGGAGCCATCTGCCTTTGCAGTGTCATTCCCCCGGTCATAAAAGACGCATGAAAGGAATATGCATCTTCCGTAAGGCTTGGGAACTAAAGGGTCACGATGCGGACAGTTGCCTGTTCGCTGGCTACGTGAGGGCAAGAAACAAAATGGATGCCGTATCTAAAATGGAACCCAAGGGTTCAGATGTAGAAACACGTAAATAAGGCGAACCATGCCAGGTAGTGTAGCGAAAACGCGTACACTTACTGAACTCGTCATTTACGGTTCATAGATACCTTACTTGCCCATATTCGTTCATGCCCAGAACACCGTAACGATCTTCACGGAACCTCAGACGCTCCTTTTGCCCTCATGTAGGCAAGAACTAGTCGAAGTCAGAGTCAATCTTGATATTCATCAGATCATTCAGATGTTGCTGGAACATTATTCTATCCATTAATGCCTCTTTGGTAACAGATGGCCTTCTTATACACGTTGTAGCACATAGGCCACATAAGGCAGGACCACACTGCACACAAAGACAACATGTGAATAGAAACGTCACAACAACCCCTATAATCATCAGAATCTTTCAACCCCAAGTCGATATAAGACCCCAAAACCATCCTAGAAGCGTCCAATCTCCCTCGTCCACGTGTATGGACTCCGAGATTTTATGCAACTTCGAGATGGCTTGATAAACCGTTGGAGCGTTATCAGGTATGAAAATGCAGCAGCTCGAATGGATGACCTTACACACACCACCTCTATCTGCTAGTACAATGTCTAGAACCATACGGTTCTGTAACGTCATAAGCCTATCCGCCTGAAGCTCTGCTGTCAGGTTACCAAGGGCACTTGCAGTTATGTTAGCAGTTGCTTCTACCACACGAGTTAACTGTCTCAGATTCCTGCTATTGACCATAGGGCCCCAAAACGGTAGGAAACCCTTAAAGAAGTCTCCTGCTTCTTGACCGGCAGTATCTTCTTTACTAATGACACCTCTCACAACTCTGGTTTTGTGATAGTCTGAGGCAACAGTGAAAGTAGGAGGCAAGAGATTCGCGATATAGCAGGTACCCGAGAAGTCATGAGGTAACCATGTATATGCTCGATCATAACATACAAAATAGGTACCCTTGGCAGTTAGGAAGACAGGGGAAGAGAGCATTGGTAGAACGTAAGTATCAACACAAGCACTCCTCCCAAGCTGAGCTCTCGGATTCCGGCCACGACCTTGCAGGCAAAAGTGGCCTAGGTGAGGTACAATCCAGATTGGAGATGAGCTTTTAAGCTGCCTATCACCCACTGATACACTATACTCAGCCTCACTAAGGTATTTATAGGCTTGCACCTCCTCCTCTGGGATAAGCGATGCATCAAATATATCTCTATCTAAATCAGCAATAGCTATCGCCAGAGACTTGTGGTACGGGCCAAGACCAAAGCTTGCTGAGCGTGGCTCTCGATGGGGGTAGGAATCTAGTGCGCTACGGAACATGGTTTGGAATGCTCGAGCTGACCCTTGGGGGCTGTACGGAAGAACCAAATATGGAATCCCTCTATCCATGGTATGTGGCATTAGCCCGCACACCCAACAATTGGTAATATTTACCACCAACTGATGCTGATGGAGAAGTTGAACGAAGGAATTGTTTCTAAATTCCGCACGTCTGACTTGTTCATGTTGGGGTAGTAGGTGAAAAGAATGTGGAGAAGCAGTAGTGATGAAATTTAGATCATGAAAAGGAGGAGTAGGTAAAGTAGAAGGCAACAATGATTGAAAACCAAAATACACTCCACCTACTAGCAGCATAGATACAGTTAGGAACAACATGAAAACCTGTAACAAAAAACATTTTGTACGAAACACCTTATGTAATGCAGATCTTTGCGCTGACATCTTTTCCATATTCGACAGCTTAGAGAACTCCATCCTCTAACGACCGTCCGCAACGTTCTTGACGCACTTCGTTCTGAGTAGCGATTATCAATTCCCAGGAGTTCCCAGAAATCGACAAAAGAAATCGACCTAGTGTCAATAACTGCTAAACAGAAAGAAGTACCCGCGCGGCCCTACGGCTAACCCAGATGATAGGTTTTAATCAGTTGAACAACCAATTTCATTTACGTCTCCTAGCTGTACTGGAAAAAGATACATATATAATAAAATGTCCACAATATTCAAGGCAAATGTGAGGGGGTAGTGTGAAATCAGGAAATAATAAAGATAATTTATTAGTCTTTATCGCGTGGACGAAGAAAGTATCGGCTTCTTCCAGGGCGAGTCTGCTCTTCAAACAGTGGATTGGATGGCAAAAGAGTGTTCGATTGTTCAGGCAATTGTTCAAAACTTGAATTCTCCAATGTTGATGGTAACGATATTGTTTGAGAGGAATCAACAGGGGTGTCGGGAAAAACTGAAGTGTTCCCTATGGGCTGAGCTTCACTAAACAGTGCGAAGCGCTGAGGGACGTCGGTTTCTGATGAGGCAAGTCCTTTCCTCATCCATGTATCTGCTGGCAAAGGAAGCGGAACCTTCTTGGTGTGGGTGGCATGCACCCAGTGTTTCCTTCCGTCCAGCCGAACCGCCGTCCTCGTTGCCAGCAACACCTGGAAGGGTCCCACGAACCTCGGCTCAAGATTTCGTTTTCGTCCAAAATTGCGGGTGAGGACCCAGTCCCCTGGTTGGAGCCGATGACCAGGACCCTCTGTTTGTGACGGTAGAGCTTCAAAGACCTGTTGATGAATCAAACTCAATTTAGCAGTCAGATCATAAAGATAGTCGATCAACATTGGATATTCAATTTGGTCAAATTCTTTAGGCCTTGGAACTCCCAAATGTTCGCAGGACGGCCGAACACAATCTCATATGGGCTAAGCCCTACTCGAGAGTGTACAGTTGCCCTGGTCGATGAGAGAGCTAAAGGCAAAGCGTCAGGCCATGATAAACCAGTTGTTGCCTGAATTTTAGCAAGTTTTAATTTCAGAGTGCCATTGTATCCTTCTACCAAACCCGCTGACTGTGGATGATTAGCACTATGAAATTTTTGGACTATACCCAGGCCACGACACACACTCTTCATCACACTTCCCACAAACTCACTTCCGTTGTCTGACCATACAATCCGGGGCATGCCGTACCTGGGGAAGTACTCTTTGAGCAGAATTTTAGCAGTGGATAGGGCAGAGGGTAGGCCTCAATCCATCTGGAGAACGCACAAACCACAACCAAAACATACTTTAAATTATTGCATCTCTCCATGTGGATGAAGTCCAATTGGATAACTTCGAAAGGACATGTAGGAGGGGCGAAATGACCAGGTGGAGTGGGGGTTCCCTTGCCAGGATTGTACCTCAAACACACCATACAATTCTTAACCACTCTTTCCGCACACTTAGTAATCCCATAATTCTTCCATACAGGAGACAACAACTTGCATATGCCCTTCGAGCTAATATGTGCTGTGCCATGGGCAATTGTAACAACAGCAAGCACATATACATCCGGTAACATCCATCTCTGTTTTTCTGACAAATCAACCCAACATCCATCCTCGTCTAACTTTCCCGTGCTTTCTTTCCACTTAGTCTTTTCCATATCAGTGGCCTCGTTCTGTATTTCCTTCACACTCTCAACTGTGTCTTCACACATACTAGTCTCTGCAGGCAATCTCACTGAACTCGTAACATACATTCGATTTGTCAGATCTTTAGCTGTCTCCTTAGCAGTCTCATCTGCAAACGCGTTACCACGACCAACATCATCTGTCACTTTCCGATGCGCACTACATTTAATTATGGCCACTTGCTTAGGCAATGTAAGTGCATCTAAAAGGTCATTCACAAGCTGTCCATGCTGAATCTTTGTGCCATGCGACGTCAAGAATCCTCTTTCTCTCCACAATCGCCCAAAACTATGTGCCACACCAAAAGCATACTGGCTGTCTGTAAACACATTCACCCGTTTTCCTCTGGACAACACACACGCTCTCGTCAAGGCGATCAATTCAGCTGCCTGGGCTGAATTCTGATTTAATCTCGTAGATTCCACAACCGTTCTTAACGTCACTACAGCATACGCAGTCGTCACATCACCATTCGGTAACTTAAAACAGGAACCATCAACATACAAAGTACCATCGGGATCCACCAATGGAGTATCTTTTAGGTCAATACGACCCTTCGTCTCTTCTTCGGTTCTCAGATAGCAGTCATGTGGTGCTACATCACTTGACTCCGTGTTGATCGGCAACAATGTTGCTGGATTCAACACATTACACCGTTTTATCCGTATGTGACTTGCCAGTAACGTCAACTCGTACCCAGACAACCTTGCACTCGTCAAATGTTGAGTTTTCGTTCGGTTCAAGAGAGTGTCGACTGCGTGCGGAACCATCACTGTGAGCATATTATCCATGACCAGACCTGCGGACTGTCGAATGGACGCCGCAGCTGCCGCTGTTGCTCTTAAACAACTCGGCAAAGCTCTAGCTACTGGGTCTAAGGTCGAAGAAAAATATGCGCATGGACGCTGTTTGTCGCCAAATTATTGTGCCAGAACACTCAACGCACAACCATCCCTCTCATGAACGTATAGTGTAAACGGCTTACTGTAATCAGGGGTACCTAACACAGGAGCCGAACACAACGCATCACGTAATTCAGAGAAACTTTTCTGACACTCTTCAGTCCATGGCAAAGGGGATGAAACGTCCTTGCATGTAAGGGCTATCAATGGTTTTGCCAATAATGAAAAATTTGGAATCCATTGTCTGCAGTATGACGTAATACCTAGAAAGGCACGTACATCTCTCTGAGTTTTTGGCACAGTCATTCGGGTAATCGCTGCAATTCTCTCTGGGGTCAACCTTCTCCCTTCTTTTGACAATAAGTGACCTAAGTAGGTTACTTCTTGACAACAATATTGCAGCTTGGAAGGTGACACCTTGTGATGCAAGTCACATAAATGCCGCAACAACGATACTGTAGCAGTTCTACAAATATCTTCGGTATCAGCAGCTACCAACAGGTCGTCAACATACTGAATCAAAGCTGCGCCTGCCGGTAATACAAATGAATCAAGTTGACTTTTAAGGGCTTGACTGTAGATCAACGGACTCTCACAATAGCCCTGTGGTGCACGTTTCAGTCTAAAACTGCGACCACCTAATGAGAATCCGAATAGGTCTCTGCTTTCCTCAGCGATCGGGATACTAAAGAAAGCATTCTTTAGATCGATCACCGTGAACCAGGAGGCAGAAGCTGGAATCAGGGTCAACAAAGCCGTGATATCAGGTACCACGGGAAACTGTGGGATCACGATTTTGTTCACTTCCCTCAAATCGATTATGAAACGGTACACAGGAGGTTTAGATGGATCAGTTCGTTTTAAAATTGGTAGCACAGGACTATTACACACATTTCCCCGAGTCTCTTCAATGACACCCTTTTTGATCAGATCACCAACGATCGCTAATAGCGCCCGCTCACCATCAAGAGAGATACGATACTGAGGTATACGTGGCAATCGCACATTTGGTTTCAGCTTGATCACATAAGGTGGGATGTCCAAGAGACCCACATCATTGGGACCTGTGGCCCATAGAGACGCGGGAAGGGAGCTCAATTCCGGTGGGAATTTATCGATCGACAAGTATATCGGAGAGATTACTCTCCGACCTAATGTAAGCTCCACTCCTTCAGGAGAGCAATACAAAGTCGCATATAACCGTTTTAACAAATCCAGGCCCAAAAGATTTTCACCACAACCAGTAGATAGAATCAATGGAGCCTCCAGCTCACGAGGGCCAATCGTAAGTGACAAAGGGCTAGAGACAGGATTGCTAACAGGGGCGCCAGAGAATCCAACGGAAACATTCGTCAAGCCAGACAAAGGTGCGCCAGAGAGTTTCGAATGCATGATGGAACTTTTCGTCGCACCAGTGTCTAACAGAAAAGGCTCAACTACGCCAGATGTAGCAACTGCGACGTAAGGCCCACTCTGATCAACTGGAACTGATACTACTCCCTCTCTCTGTCGGTGGCTGTCCTAGTAACGGTCGTTTACAACAGTCTCATGTTCAACGTAATAGTCGTCCGTATAATACTGTGCTGATTTATCGGACCTCACATTTTGCTGGTCAAAACAATTATTCGCATCTAATGACCCACGAGAGCGCTCATTCTGGTTCTGAGAGGTACCGCGACCTCTACCGCGAGGTGCTTGTTGAGGACCACCACGACCCCCTCGTGCCGATACACCATTAAGGCGGTCACGCAAAGCCGGACAATCATATTTTATATGCCCTTCTCTTCTACAATATGCACATTGATTATACCCAAGCATAGATCTAAAGTCAGAGGAGTCAGAACGTGACTGCATTCTGGAGGATTGCGATTGTGGTCTATATTGCTGTTGCGAATCATTGTGATTTGAACGCTGAGGATACGCTTGCTGCAACAAAACCTTTGTTTTGAGCTCCTTCGTTTTCTTATCTGCACGATCACTTTCTTCCTTTTCCATATTCTCATAATATTGAGCCGTCGCTAATATTTGTGCAGTGGTTGAAACAGACCATGCACTTTCTGAATTTTTTTATTTGTTGCATAGTTCAGGTAACAAATTCAATACAAATTTATCAACAAACAGTCGTTGGCCTCCCTCAGTGCCCATATCCTGACCACTATGATCGACAAATGCCTCTTCGAATCTAGTAAAGAAATCGGAGACACTCTCGTCCTTCTTTTGCTTACAAGCTGCTAATTTATCCCAGTTTACCCTAATCGCCGGCATAAGCGTTTTCATGAGCGTAATTATTTTCTGTGGCAGATCCGTAATTAACTGCTCAGGCTTAGCCCCACCAACTTGTCGACCATCAGCCGCTATTAATGCAGCCCAGTCACCGCCTAACTCATTCGCATGATTTTCTTGGCGAATTTTCGGCCAAACTGGTTGAGGTACAACATTACCGAACAGCATGTCGATGTCGGCAAGGTTCATAACAGTAGCATCTACCAATTGGGACAACTCCTTATAGTAACCCGCCGGATTCTTGCGCGGATCAGGCAACGATTGTTTGACCTGCAAGACTTCTGATCGCTTCCATGGAAGGTGTATCCAAACTCTTTGGAAATGTGGAAGAACTGGAGGATTGGCAGCAGGAGCACCTGGCATCCATACTGGCGGAACCTCTCTCATAGTATACTGACCAGGAGTTGCTTTCCAAGTTTCTAAGTCGTCATCAAACGACACTCGAGAAGGCACTGTGGATCTATGGGCTAACAATCGCTCTAAGGCACGTCGTACATCTCCACCTACGATCATACCGTTCGAAAATTGACTCTGAAGTTCAATCATATCGGGCGGTACGTTATCTAAATCATCATTATACCATTGTTCTCTCAAAAAGTTACACATTTCTTCGAACACGAATCTCTGCGTAGGCTCATTAAACTGAGAAAACGTGTCGAAAACCATGCGTGGAGGGTAGTTAGCAGGATGTCTTATCCACCTACGAGCCATATTCGCTAATGTTGCACTCTCCCTTCCACCAGGGATTTGACTTCGTCTCTGGGAAGTTTCGGAAACACTGGATGGTAGTAACGACCCGGACAGTGGGGAATAGAGCGTAGCAACAGTATTGGGGATACGGGTACGAACGGAAGGAGAAGAAGGAAAAAGAGCAGGAGCGACAATATTAGAAGTGAACGTAGGAACAGCAGAAACAGACAAGACAGTCGGGGTAGCAGAAACTGGAGTTTGAGGAGGCACAGGCAAAGGAACAGTAGGAATAGAAACAGGTGGTGGGACAAACGTAGGACCAACAGCGGGCTGACCAGCAGCCGCCGGAACAACAGGAGGAACTACAGGAGGAACTACAGGAGCCGTAGCACCCTGTGCATAAGGAGGTGGTGATTTCATCAAATACGCTAACAGGGAATCCTCCTTTGAATCCTCTTCTTTCTTATCAAGACTAGTTGGTAAAACCGGATAACATTTGTCTATCCTCATGTGATGTAGTCTAGTGGAAACTTCTATTTCTTTTTCTTCTTTATCTCGCTGACATTGTTGTACAACTTGCATTATCAGGACAATACCTTCCCTTCGATTCTTTTTAAGCTGTTTGATTTCTTTCTGTTTGGCCTCTTTACGCCACAACCGAAAGGAATCAAACATAGCTGGCCTAGCTTTCTTTTTAAATAATTTAGCTTCAAGATTATCTAAAATCGTAAGTTCAAAACTTCCATGCGGTGGCCAACTAAGGACACCATCTTTTTTCGTGTAACGGACCCAATATTCATTATAAATAATAGGGCCCACACCATGTCGACTATAGAGCTCATATATCGGAGTTCCAACTGGAGGTATCGGACACGAGTCCTCCAACCGGGAATCCTTGTTGCAACATTTAAAGAAACCAAGGAAACCACTATGGCTAGGCATCGTGCACATTAACCTAGTATCAAACTTCAAGGGTTACCAAAGTACTAAATCTTCGTGAAAGACAAAACCCTCGGTTTTTGGCAATTGCAACTGTCAAATAACAACTAAGAACCAACAACTAAGGACCACAAATGCAATGGAACCATGCATACAACAAAGCTTCAACAAGCTGCAACAACAACTAAGGATTGGGAGCGACCCACAAATACTTAACTGAGAGCTCAATGGCGTCACCAGGAAGGCCCGTCTATCGTCTCGCTCGTACGAAAGGTCTACGCCAGGCGCCGAAGACAGGTCGACAGTCAGGGCATCAGTCCGTCGCAGCCGTCAGGAGGCGGGAATCTTCGCGGGAAAAATCTTCGGACCACTTATTTCGACAACAGGATCGATGAAGCGGGGTGCACCTTTCCTCGGAGATTTCACACGAAGTTCCTCACAATCGTCAGGCTTTGGACCGGTACCGCTGATGTCGCCCTACGTTGGGCGCCAACTGAAGGACTGGACTATTTAAGGCCCAGCGGTGCCAGGGGACAACACCTAAAACCTTCGTGGGATACCTGTTCTGGCACACTAAAGACAGAGACACGGGAGACTTTCTTCGGCGTCAAAGATCAGCGTTTATTACTGCAGGGAGGCAAAAGTCACGAGAAGTACAACAGCGTGTAGGTTCTGAGAGTCTGCTTCGAATTGCATATGTGGGTCACTCTCTTTTATACAAGATTTTGCCATTTGCACAACATGTGAACAAAAGGTTACAACCCAGTTCCCACAGTAAACTTCAAAAAGGGTCGCTTTCATGTTTTCAGAACCCCGAAACATAATTACAGTAACATCGCCGGTTCCCAACTGTAAAAGCACATTAACCTGCTGCTAGGCGCGTCCCACTCTAGTTGTAAAAAGACGAGAGTAAGAGACAAGAACAGCTGCAAGGAAGTCAGACAGCAGTAGAGAAAAGAGTGTGAGGGTAATATCGGAAGCATGATCACAGGATCAAAAGGATTCGATCCTAGCGTATGCACGGCTGAAACAATAGACCTACGTGGGAAGCTTACCCTCGAGCGGAGCCATCTGCCTTTGCAGTGTCATTCCCCCGGTCATAAAAGATGCATGAAAGGAATATGCATCTTCCGTAAGGCTTGGGAACTAAAGGGTCACGATGCGGACAGTTGCCTGTTCGCTGGCTACGTGAGGGCAAGAAACAAAATGGATGCCGTATCTAAAATGGAACCCAAGGGTTCAGATGTAGAAACACGTAAATAAGGCGAACCATGCCAGGTAGTGTAGCGAAAACGCGTACACTTACTGAACTCGTCATTTACGGTTCATAGATACCTTACTTGCCCATATTCGTTCATTCCCAGAACACCGTAACGATCTTCACGGAACCTCAAGCTCCCAGAGGCCAGGAGGTGCAGGCTACACAATACCTGTACATGTGTAGGCACAGCATTGGTCCGCCTTGTTGGGTGCTGCATCAGGGGGTCAAGGTCGTGTATGAGTTGAATTATCATGGCCCCATTTAGCCGGTACTTCGCATAAATCTGCTCCCTGGTTTGTCCCAGCAGGGTGATCCGCTGGCGGAATATCCTGTCCTGTATTCTGCGTCTCCTCCGTGCTGCTCGCTGTAGCCTTTGCCGCCTGACCAGCATGTACATTCCTGGCATTGTGAGACACCAACTGCTGCTGCTGCATCTCCTTATGTGTGTTTGGTCAGCCCTTTCTCTGTTCCTCATTGGCCAATGGTTTTTCAAAATTTTCTCTAATGACTTTTATGGTTACCACCTGCTTTGGGTTGTCCTTAATTTGCGCGGCGCTAATTGTGATTTTGAGGTTTTTCGCTATTAGAGAATTTTCATGAATACCGATTGCGCTTGTATTGCGAATTCGCTAAATTTATTCTCTAATTCCGTGTTTTGGCGCATACCTACTGGGATTCTGAGATTATATTTGCGAATTCGCAATCTTTGGTTATCGCTTTGGTTATTTTCTTGATGAATGCCGATTTGGGAAATTGCGCCCGCAATAGCATTTTCGCTGCTGTTGCGCCCGCAATTTAGCTTGATGAATCAGGCTGTAAGTGATTTGCCCAGAATCACAGGATGTTTGGCTTCATTACCAAGACTCGAACCCAGAAGCCCAGGTCCGAGGTCGAGCGCCTTAGCCGTTAGGCCAACTCCCCTATACATTTAGAAGCTAAAAGAACCGTGCCAGCAAAGTAGTCCCTTGTGAGCGTGTCTGCGTTGTGCTGTGGGCGTGGTCTGGGGGCGTGACTAACACTGGGGGCGTGTGGTACGGCCATCACATCGTGGGCTGTGGGCGTGTGCTGGGGGCATGACAAACGCTGGGGGCGTGACAAACGCTGGGGGCGTGTGTCCGCCCTTCATGCCATGTGAGTCGTACATACAATCGCCAATTACGTTGCTGCGCAGCATCAAGGGGCACGCTGGGGGCGTGACAAACACTGGGGGCGTGTGTCCGGCCTTCATGCCATGTGAACGCATTTGCGTCGCATCAAGGGGCACGCTGGGGTCGTGAGAAACGCTGGGGGCGTGTGCTACGTTGTGCCCTTCATGCCATGTGGGTCGTACATTATTTAGAAGATCGTCTGCTGTGGCTGTGTGCTGGGGGCGTGACAAACGCGTTCACCTGGAGGCCTGGTAAGTAACGTTACTGCAGCCTCTCCTGCACGCTGTTACTGAACTCTCTCATTCAACGAAATTACTCGCACCTGCTACCATCAACCAGGGCTCTAGCAGGGCTCAGGCGGCGGATCAGTACACTAATTACACGCGCCTGATAACATCAACCAGGGCTGCAGCTGGGCCTCAAGCGGGGGAACACGCATCTGCTAACATCAAACAGGCCTGCATATGGGCCTCAAGCGGGGGAACACGCAAATGAGCGTGTCTGCGTGGACAATTACTGCAGCCTGTCCTACTCGCTGTCACTCAACTCTCTCATTAAACGGATTTACCCGCGGCTGATAACTTTCTCATTCAATGACATTACACGCGCCTGCTAACATCAACCAGGGCTGTAGCCGGCCTCAGGCGGCGGATCCCTACACCAATTACACACACCTGCTAACATCAACCAGGGCTGTAGCTGGGCCTTCTCTGTCCCTATTCTAATGAAACAAAAAATGTTGTCTACCGCGAGATTTAAAAATAAATTGCCCTTGCCAAATACACACATTACATACATGCTATTTCATACCCGGACAACGTCGGGACGGGCTGCTAGTTAACCTATAATCCAGGAGACAAAAACTGACAAGGTATCATGCTGCAATAGTTGTTCAAAACTAGCAAGTTTAATAACATGGTTTTAAAGACATGAGCATTATGAAGGAACAAGTTTTATGCATGTAAATTAATGAATATATATATATATATATATATATATATTCGTATTGCAACGGTTTTAATTAACTATGCAAATAAAATGTACTTACTTACTTACGAAAAGCAGCAGTGAGAGATCGCAAGACCAGGTTTACTAATGTAACAGCTGATGGAAAATGTTGATAAGCGTACTCTGACCAAAAGAAAAGTGTACATCCTTTGTAAGCCAATGTGCTGACCTAAATGATGCACCTCATGCTCTTTTTTACCTTTTCCTATGTTGGAATATGCCTGTTTTTTTGGGAGCTGTGTTAATGTGGATGTTTCTGTATTTGAGGTATTGACCTGCTGGGGGCTTTGTCTTGTTTGCAGAAGAGTCCACAACAACATTGCTATGTCACTGTGCAGAATACAACTAGAATGCTGTATGAGTGATAAGGGAAGTGAAGGGATTTGAACAAGGTTATTATACATGGCCCAAAACAAAAAGGGCCTGTGGTGGGTCAGTGATAGAGATATGACCCCCATTCATGCAAACTCCTCTCCTCCATCAGTGTCCTTTGTGTATGTGTGTGAGTGTGTGTGCACGTGTGTGTGTGAGGCACCCTCGTCTATAGACCCCCGGGACCACGCACACAATTCAGCAAAGACATCACGGACTTCATCAGCCCGCACGCCCTCCCCTCCGCTGACTACATCCTCCTTGGAGACCTCAACTTCCACCTGGAGAACAACAAGGACCGCAACACCGCCACCCTACTGGACAACCTCGGACTCAAGCAACTGGTCAACACCCCCACCCACTACGCCGGCCAAACGCTTGACCCCATCTTCTCATCCAGAAAGCACATCACCTTCAGCCACTCCACCGGACTCCACTGGACCGACCACAGCTGCGTCCACTTGAGCTTCAGAAGAACCACGACCCACCACCACCCGCTCCAGGTTCCCCACAGAAGCTGGAGTAAGATCACCACTGACCAGCTCACCACCTCCCTCAGCCAGAACCCACCCACCAGCGCAACGGACCCCAACGAAGCAGCCCGCAACATCACGCAGTGGCTGGCCGCCTGCGCCGACGACCTCGCACCACTGAAGAATCCTCCCAGCAGACCCAGAAGCAAGAAGGCATCCTGGTTCACCAACGAACTCAAGGACTCCAAGAAGACCTGCCGCACCCTCGAGAAAGCCTGGCTCCTCGACCAGACCACCGACAACATGACCGCCCTCAAACACGCCACCCGCAAGCACCACCAGCTTATCCGCACCACCAAGAAGAAATCCCTGAAGGAACGATTGGACAACAATGCCCATGACAGCAAGGAACTCTTCAGCATCGTCAAGGAGTTCTCCAGCCCAGGCACCGGCAACAACGACATCACTCCGTCACAAGACCTCTGCGACTCCCTCGCCTCGTTCTTCCACCACAAGATCGCCGACATCCACAACAGCTTCAGCGCACCATCCACGCACCCCACCGTCGAACCAACGCCCCCCACCACCACCCTCCGCACCTGGACCACGGTGACCACCGAGGACACAGCCGGCACGATGAACACCATCCACTCCGGATCACCGACCGACCCCTGCCCACACCAGGTCTTCAACAAGGCCGACTCCACCATCGCACCCCAACTCCGGAACATCATCAACACCTCCTTCAACACCGCCACCTTCCCGGAGAGCTGGAAGCACGCCGAGCTCAGCGCCCTACTGAAGAAACCAACAGCGGACCCCACCGACCTCAAAAACTTCCGCCCCATCTCGCTCCTCCCTTTTCCTGCTAAAGTCATCGAGAAGATCGTGAACAGACAGCTGGCTGCCTTCCTCGAGGTGAACGGATCCCTCGACCCCTCGCAGTCCGGTTTCAGAGCCAACCACAGCACCGAGACCGCCCTCATCGCAGCCACCGACGACATCCGAGCCCTGCTCGACAATGGAGAAACTTCTGCCCTCATCCTCCTGGACCTCTCCGTAGCGTTCGACACTGTCTGCCACCGCACCCTAGTTCAACACCTCAGCAACATCGGCATCCAAGAGAAGGCACTGGAGTGGATCACCTCGTTCCTCACCGGAAGAACACAGAGAGTCCGCCTCCCCCCGTTTCGATCCGAGGCTACCGAAGTCATCTGCGGCGTTCCGCAAGGATCTTCACTCAGCCCCACCCTCTTCAACGTCTACATGAGACCTCTTGCAGCCATCGCACGCCAATATAACCTCAACATCATCTCCTATGCCGACGACACCCAGCTGATCCTCTCCCTCACCAGAGACCCTGACACCGCCAGAACCTGCCTACACGAAGGGATGAAAGACGTCGCCGAGTGGATGAAGAACAGCCGCCTGAAACTGAACTCAGACAAGACGGAAGTCCTCATCCTGGGACCATCGCCCTCCGCGTGGGACGACTCCTGGTGGCCCCCCGCCCTGGGCACCGCACCAAAGCCAACCAACCATGCACGCAACCTGGGCTTCATCCTGGACTCTTCCCTCTCGATGACCAGACAAGTCAACGCCGTCTCCTCATCATGCTTCAACACCCTGCGTATGCTCCGAAAGATCTTCCGATGGATCCCGACCGAAACCAGGAAGACGGTCACCCAGGCCCTCGTCACCAGCCGACTGGACTACGGAAACACCCTCTATGCCGGAACCACAGCCAAGCTACAGAAAATATTCCAACGCATCCAGAACGCCTCCGCCCGACTCATCCTGGACATCCCCCGACGCAGCCACATCTCCGGCCACCTGAAAGACCTGCACTGGCTCCCCGTCAACAAGAGGATCACGTTCCGGCTCCTCACCCACGCACACAAGTCTCTCCACAACCTGGGCCCCAAGTACCTCAATGACTGCCTGACCTTCTACACGCCCACCCGCCAGCTACGGTCCACCAGCCTCGCCCCACACGTATCCGAAGAGCCACCGCCGGAGGAAGATCCTTCTCCTACCTGGCTGCCAAGACATGGAACTCCCTCCCCATCCACCTTCGGCTGACCCAGGACCATCTCGCCTTCAGGAGACAACTCAAGACATGGCTGCTCGAGCAGTAGCAACCCCCTTCCCCCAAGCGCCTTGAGACCCTCCCGGGTGAGTAGTGCGCTATACAAGTGTTATGATTGATTGATTTATTGATTGTGTATGGGGAAACATCCTTTACAACGCAACTTTTATCACGCAGTGCCTTTACGACGCAACTTTTACAACGCAAACCATTACAACGCATTGCGCTGGGGGGCGCTCTAGGATAGGGAATAGATTTAATTTACTATCCGACACCTTCCCTAGTGTCCACGGGGACTGGAGTTGGAATAGTAAATTAAACTATTCACTATCCAGCACCCTAAAGCGCTATGCGTTGTAATGGTATGCGTTGTAAAAACCGCGTTGTAAAAGCATGCGATGTAAAAGCATGCGTTGTAATGTCATACATCCGTGTGTATGTAGATGGAGAGAGAGAGATTCAAACATTGTAATCAAACAACACTGATTTGCTAGAAAAGGTAGTTAGACAATTCAATGTGTGTGGCAAGGTGCAGTGTCAGTTTTTTCTGTGTTGTCAGCCAATACATTGATCAGCTGTGGTGGTGGGCACTACGGGAGACAAGACAAATAGCACTGGGGAACTGGCACCATCTGGCCTCTTTAGAGACACCAGTGAAGACTCTGGAGTAAATAAATATAACCTTTGAGGCTAAGGGCCCTGGGAGAGTATGAGGAAGAAGAAGGGCAATGAGATCTCAAGAGAGATCCAGTCTCCAGTTCTGTACAGGATTGATGAAGAGCATAGTGATAGATACGTTCACTGGAAGCGCCAATCAAGGGAAACAGTGAGAAAGTATGCAGGAAAGAAATCAAAAGGTGCCGTAAGGGCAAGGTCAGCTGGAAAGGCGATAAGGAAGAGAGGGTGGGGTATAAAAGAGGAAAAGAGAAAAGACAAGTAGGGAATGGAGAGGGTGTGAAAATGGATGAACGAAATACAAAGCACACAGCATAAAAGAGCAGAGAAAGGGAGAAAAATACCTGACAGGAGATAGGAAAAACAAAGTGGCATGATTTCGAAGTGATGGGAGAGAAAAAGTTGGAGATAAACATGACAGAAAATAGAAAGAAAACGGCTGGGATGTGAATGAAGAAAAGATGGGAAGCTCAGAAATAATAGAAAGGAAGAAATAGAAAGCAAGAGGGAGGAAAGAGGTGTGAAAGAAAAGGAGCAGTGGATGCACTTTTGTCAAAACTGAACAAAGAGCTGCCCCAATATTGTATATATCATAACAGGAGTCTGCATCAGGAACCCCACCTAAAATAGGGCAAATTTCCCCGACGTACTGATGACAGGGACCCTGTAGTGGATAGACTACCACTTATGATACACTGCCGGCAGACTAAGCCCAACCATTAACTCCACCATCCAGGGTTACTTATAACTGCTGTATTGGTAACAGTGGCGTAACAAAAGCCACGCAACCACACGTCCTAACTAAATACTCACTTCCTGATGGTCCCACATTTTGTGGGCGAGCCACCATCTTTGGGGAGGTCAGCACTCTAGTCGCTGAGCACTTTCCCTCCACCTAAGCCTATAAAAGAAAATGCTCTCGCGGCCGCGCGGGTGGCGTGCCAAAGGCAAGCCCATCTGCTCCCGTCCGCTGCCGGGTCGCACCATGCGCCACACCCCCTGGTCAAATTTCAAGAATAATGTATACCAAGTCGACTCTGCTGAATTTGCAATACACGACTAAGGGTAATGTTTGTCAGCCCATCTCTCTAGATAATGACTTTCAGGCATTAGTCTGCCCTACCTGCAACCTTGCCTTTAATAAAATCCATTCTGTACCTCCTCCCTCTGAAGAGGTAGGCATTACTCGGTTCGACACACGTTTCGGTAATAAGCGTACCTTAACAAGTGTCCTACTGAACACCAGATCACTTCCTAAACATAGGCACAAACTTGCTGATTTTATTGAGTTGCACTCGCCAGACATACTGTTCCTCACAGAGACTTGGACTCCTCCCGCTTCTGAACCAGACCTAAATGTCACCATACCATCGGGCTATAATCTATATAGGATTGACAGGATAGGACAAAGAGGGGGAGGGAGAGGGGTCGCTATTGTCTATCGCTCACACATTAAAGCAATCTTCTCGGAAATTCCTCATTTTGTTTACTTTCAAAGCTACCAGTACTGAGTCCCTTAATGGACTTCTAGTATATAGACCACCGGACCTAGAAATACATTCATTGAATCCATCTCGACTGTTATGGAATCCTGTATGGCACACACTAATTTTACCGTGTTGGGAGACTTCAATTTCCATTTAGAGGCCATTGATAACATGGACACCAAGGAGCTAACAGACCGATTCCTTAGCCTAGGTCTAAAACAAATAGTAACCGAGCCTACACATACAGGTAATCACACCCTGGATGGCATTTTTACAAATCACCCACAGACACACTTTACTAAGACACTATCCTTACCTTGGACGGACCATAGTGCGGTCTTTTTTAAGGTCCATACCACCTTTCCCTTAAATAGAAGTTTTGGCACAAACATATCAAAGACGTCATGTTCTTGGACACAAATAAACCCTCCTGATCTCCAGAACACGCTGCAATTACAGAACAATATTTTGGACACCGATCCTGACCAAGCTGTGATACATCTCAATCGCTGGTTCGAACAGTCCGGGCAAGCCTAGCTCCTGAAACTAGTATAAGAGCCAAAAATAAACTGTCCGCGGCCCCATGGTATAACACCAAGTTAAAAGACCTTAAAAAAATCTGCAGAGCAAAAGAAAGGCTCTGGAGAAAGGAATACTCAGAATATGATAAAAAACATTATGGAAATGCTTTAGCTAAATACAAGGAAGCTATAAACAAGGCAAAATCTACCTATTTCACTGAGAAAATCATGGCTTCCAAAAATAACTCTCGAGAACTCTCTAAGACAGGCTCTAAACTATCCAAGCTTGCCAATACTAAACATTTTATATCAACAAGTCAGTTTTGCAACAAATTTGCCAATTTTTTCCACGATATAGTAGTAAAAGTATACAACAAATTTTCTACTGACGTAAATGAGACTAGATTAGTCGAATGTAAGCCGAACGCATCAAACACACAAGGGTTCCTAAAAAAGTTTAGACATCTCACACAGGAAAAAGTTGAAAAACTTATCTTGACAACTCATTCAGGTTCCCCTTTGGACCCTTGCCCAGCCATGGTCTTTCATATGGCCCCGGAAGCCATTGCCAAGGTCCTAACACCCCTTCTGAATAACATTCTAGATCAAGGACATTTCCCGACGTATTGGAAGAATTCTCTTATAAAACCTATTCTGAAAAAGCCGACTTTGGACCCTTCGGAAATGGCAAACTATTGGCCTATTACTTCTTTACAATTCCCCTCTAAAGTTCTGGAAAGAGCAGAAATTAAGAACTGCTAACTTTTATAGAGTCAAACGATATACTAGACCAAGCACAGCATGGCTTCAGGCCTCGACATAGCACCGAGTCTGCATTGATGGCAGCCACTGAAAGCTTATGTGTGCAACTAGATCAGGGCGGGAAGGCAAAATTAATATTGCTTGATTTATCCGCCGCGTTTGACACGGTTGATCACCATATACTTCTTCAGCGGCTGGCAGAAATAGGTATCACGGATAGGGCCGCAGACATTCTTCAATCCAACCTAGCCGATAGACAACAAACAGTGACGTTAGATGAGCACAAATCTCCCTCCTTTTTTATACCATGTGGGGTACCTCAGGGCTCGACACTCTTGCCCACCCTGTTTAACATATATGTAGCCCCACTGGCAAAGCTTATTCGCTCCTCTGGCTTTACAGTCATATGCTACGCTGACGACACGCAAATTGTCGACTCATTGACTGCTATATCAGAGGACGTGGCAGCACGTTTTAACTGATGCATGACCCATATTATCAATTGGATGCAAAGCAATTGCTTAAAGTTGAACACCGGGAAGACGGAGGTAGTAACGTTTGGCAGGGACTCTTCACTCCGCTTGGTGGCCTGATACAGCGGGATCTTGCCCTCAACCGGTAAAAAAAGGTAAAAAACCTAGGAGTCCTAATTGACCATCATCTTTCCCTATCAGACCAGGTCAACAGCATTACCTCTTCCTGTTTCTATACCCTGAAAATTCTTAGGAAAATCCTACCTTTCATCCCTATGCCCCTCGGAAAAGGGTAGTCACAGCTCTGATTTTGTCGAAAATCGATTACTGTAACTCACTCTACCTTGGAGCCACAAAAGTGTGACACATAAACTGCAGACTCTACAGAATGCAGCTGCGCGACTACTACTGAATCTACCCAAATTCAGCTCCATTAGTCATGCAATTCGAGAACAGTTGCACTGGCTCCCTATCTTAGCTAGGATCCATTTTAAGTCCTTGTGTATCTTACATAAGGCATTGCACAAAAAAGGACCAGGACAGATCAGACAATATGTTGAGCGTTATGCTCCACAGAGAGTTCTCCGCTCCGCCTCGGCATCCTTACTTACAGTTCCAAGGATAAAGACCCTGAAGTGGGGCGGTAGAAGCTTCCGATTTTTAGCTCCAAAGCTAGGGAACTCTATGCCCCTGCATCTTAGAACCCAAAATAATCTACTTCAGTTTAGGAGGGACCTCAAAACCTGGCTGTTTTAGCTGTACATAACCAGCTGCATTTCTCCTTACTCTGTATTTTTGTTAATTAAGCGCTAAGACGCCACAGCATACACGCCCTCTATAAAAACCCTCATTTCATTTCATTTCACTGCAGAATGGAGGGTTTCGGGCCATAGAGAGCTCTTGACTGACACAGAGAATGGGGGGCCGCCTCCATGTACTTTGCAGGGGGGCCCCCTCAAGTTTCGTTACACCACTGTTGGTGAGTTTAGGATTGTGGAAAGATTTGGTTCAAATAGTCCGCCAACACCACTCAGCAGTGGTCTTCAAAATGTTCCACTGCAAAATGCCAAACCCTCACCACCTTTGCCTGAATATACAAGGCTCATGTGCTATGTTTCTCCTTAGTGTGATGTTTGGATTTTTCACAATCCTATGACTTCAGTGATGTAACATTGAGCGCAACACCAACACTCTGAAAATTGTTACCGCACCACTAGCCTGGGTGCCTTTGTTTGACATTTTCAAGCTTTCTGGCCTGGGTGCCTTTGTGTGACATTTCCCTGCCTTCTGGTGTGGGGACCTATGTGTGACATTATCATGCTTTCTGGCCTGGGTGCTTATGTGTGACATTTCCATGCTTTCTGGCCTGAGGGCTTATGTGTGACATTTCCACGGTTTATGCCCTGAGTGGTTGTATGTGACATTTCCATGGTTTATGGCTGGATGATTATGTGTGAGATTTCCACTGTTTATAGCATGGGTGCATATGTGTGACATTTCCTTGCTTCCTAGCCTGGGTGCTTATGTGTGAGATTTCCATGCTTTCTGGCTGAGGGCTTATATGTGACATTTCCACGATTTATGGCTTTGATGCTTACATGTGACATTTCCACGGTTTATGGCATGGGTGCTTATGTGTGACATTTCTATACTTTCTGGCCTGGGTGCTTATGTGTGACATTTCCATGGTTTTTGGCTGAGGGCTCATATGTGACATTCCACGGTTTATGGCTTGGGTGCTTATGTGTGCCATTTCCACAGTTTATTGAATGGTTACTTATGTGTGACCTTACCATGCTTTATGGGCTGGGTGCTTATGTAAGGTCATCATTTATGATTTACTATGCTTTGAAAGTGAATGCAGCTAAATGTGTAATGGAAAATGCGTTCCTCTTCTTGAGAGGAACATTACCCCCAAACCCCTCAGGCAGTCGTTAAGTTTGTAGCACTCACTTGCTACACATCGTATGGGACAAGAAGGGGCCGCGGGTATGGCCGCAGCCAGACACTCGTCCTCACTGCAGGCCTGTATCTGCCTTTCAGCAGCATCAGTGATGGTCTCCGCAGCCGGGCATCACCAGGCATCTTCATGCCTCACCTTGCATCATCACCTGTGTAACCCCTTCTCTGTTCACTTCATGGCAGTGCCATCGGTGTGGGTTGCGCTCTTTGTGTGCATGGTTCAAGCCCATGGCCTGGAAGGTACCTCTACGACCACCTCACCTTGTCTGCCCTCAATCTATGAGTGTGGTGAGTGAGAGTCTTTAAGAAGCTACTGATGTCTTAACCTGAAACTGTCAGATTGTTAACTATTACATTTGATTGGTAACTTACTGTAAAAATTTCTTTAAGCCTAGTATTTTATTGGCTGTGTTTCTTGAGCCACAACATTTGTCTATAGATTGCATTTAACAATGAAATTGGTCCTACGCTGAGCTCCTCCCCCTTGTGTAATACTGTGCGTACTGCAATATGATTGACTGGGGAATGTTCCTTCTTCATTTGCTGGGTCCCCAAGATGAGCAGGGGTCAAGATGGTGAGCTTTAGCCTAATAGAATGATTAAATTGTTTACAATCCGCTGTCCATTGCATCAGTCCTGAACCCAAGTTGCATTTCCGTGACTGGTAGTGATTACTTAAGCTATCACACCCATGCTGTAGGCAATATTAACAAGAAAGCCATCTCTTTTATGCCACAGATTATGTTTATAGTGGTGGTGGGTGCGGGTAAACTCAGCTATGCTGTGTAGGTGGAGTTTTTGCCAAACTACACCCTCCAAGCAGAGTTCAGAGTGACAAAAACTCCAGGAACTCCGCCGGTGGAGTGAAGTTGACTGCCCACAGTTAGATGTCAGTCGAGTTACAGAAACGTGACTCTACAATCAGTGATGCTCATCGAGCTATTTGCCAGCAAATAGCAGTGTTTGAGGCCATGGTAGACAGGCAAGGGAACCACTTCTCACAGTATGAAAATACCATAGTAGGACATACATTCCAAGGTGTGATGTTGCAAAAAGTGAAGACCACTGACAAAATATTTGAACAGGGAAATGACATTTAAAAAAAATCCTAGCCTTGCAGAAAATCTAAGACGTTGTTTGTTGTCTACAGGATGTATTAATTCTACTGACAAAAAGGATATACTGATAAGTGAAGTGAAAGTTTTATACTAACAGTACAAGCCTGATGAACTACCTATTCTTTATTGTGAAAGTGATATTGAGACTGTGGGTAAAAGATTCAACATTGCCAGTCGAGAAACCATACATGATTACAGAGAGTATAAAGCATCTAGAGGGAAAAAAAATAAAAGTCAGTTCAAGGAGCTTTTGATGGCCTTAGACACTATTGCTATTAGTACTGCAGAATGTGAGTAGGGCTTTTCTCAAATGAATCGTATAAGCACATCTACAAGAGCATTATTGCTGAATGAAACAACATCATCTTTAATGTTTTTAAATCTTGTTGGCCCACCATTGAAGAGATTTATTCCCATCCCCTATGTTCAGCCATGGTTTGCATAAGGATGAAGAGCAGCTGATGACACTAGGAGTACAGCAAAGAAAGAGGGAGACTTTGAATGCATAATCAAGTTAGAAAATTTGTGGGCTTCTCTGGAAAAATAGATACTAGCCCAGTCCAACTGACAAAAAACGTGTTATTGCAATGTTTTGAACATGTAAACAAGTTAGGCTTTACCTTGGGATATTTAATTATTGTTCTAGTTTATTGTATATGTTATTTCTTTGCATTTATAACACTTTATTGACAGTGTCAATTTGTTCAATATTTCTTCTTATATTTTTGTGTCTTCCTTATTTGGATGTTATATTCATTGTTATATTTTATATATTTTGTTTATTTTGCATTTATAAGACTTAATTTGCTTTTTCTTATTTCATTTTAGAACATGTATTTATGTGTGTTTATTTGTATTGATCTATATTTTATATTTAGTTATTTTGCCTTTATATATTTATATTTTGTGTGGCGCTATGGTCATTTTGCACTAATGGGTATGAAATGAGATATGGTCAAATTCAAACTGTCCAGCAACTACCTCTTCCTTTGGACTAGGTACTTAAAAAGTAATATTTTAAATATATGCCTCTTTTGTAATCTCTGTCTTGTCTGTGTGATAAAAAACTACATTTGGAAACACCAGTAAAGTTCCATGTTTTTTATGATTCTGAATGTCTAATAAATGCACTATATTGCTCCAGGGTTGTTAGTTATAGGAACAAGCTCAATTAATAATCATCTTTTTAAAAATTGATTTTCTAAATCGGAATACTCTACTATTTAGGAACCAACCCCCTTTGGCTACTGGAAGTGACTCATTCAAGTGTATGGCATAATTGTATTCAATGTATCTGTTTAGAGTGTTTTCAGAATATTTGGTTTATAAAAGTTTTATCTATGAACTCATGGCACAGAATTAAACTCTGTTAAAAATGGCATACCCCAGTATTATCCTTTCCCCGAATCGGCACATGGAGCACTGAAATATTTCAAGTGTCCCTTTTCAATGTGTTATTCTTTTTAGCTAATTATTTCCAAAATTGTGCTTTAAATGTACTTTTGATTTAATAGTTTTCAACATTTTCACAGGGCAAGGGAACTGCCTATCAAAACATTACTATGAGGAAGGCTCCCTTGCTGAAATTCAGATCCAGTATTACATGTCACGTTTAGCTGTGCCACTGAGAAAAATCCTAACTTTAAGACTTTCGGTATTCACAGAAGGCATTTAGGAGTCCTAAAGTTAGGACTCCTAAATTCTGTGAATACTGAAATGAGTAAGTGGCTTCTGTGAATACCAAAATGAGTAAGTGCCTTCTGTGAATACCAAAATGGTAGTAAGTTTAGGGTTTTGTCTTAAGTTCGTTCTGTGAATTGGGCCCGAGGTTCCAGGTGGTCAGTTTCCGGTTCGTGTTGGTTGGGGTTGGTGGTGTATATGTTGAGTAAGTCCGTAGGTGGCAGTTGGGATTCAAGGTTTCTGTATATGGTTGTGATCTTGTCATGGAAGAAGTCCACAAGGTTGTTGCACAGCTCCTGCGAGGGTGGGATGTTGTTTTCGCTGGCACCCAGGTTGGAGAATTCCTTAATGATGTTGAAAAGTACCTTGCTTTTTTTAGCGCTGGTTTCAATGCGTGTGGCTATTCTTCTGTGAATGAGCTTAATGCTATTTAAATAGTATATCAATATTATTATAATTGTTTATTCACAAGGACACAAAAACAGGACTACATGCAAGAATCTAAATATGAAGGGACACTTATTTATAGTTCCATGTATATTTCAATCGGACACAAATTATTTTTCCGTCTTTAAGGTGTCTCACAGCCATAATGTCACCACCGCCAATATTATCATCACAAATAAAAGTACTACAATACTAATACCACAGCCACCAATACCATAGCCACTAAAACCACTAATGCCACCACCAATAGCACCACTAATAAGCCTTAGAAAAATCAACATGTCTGACTTTATTGTGCTATTACATGGAACCATTATTTTCTAATTTATGTGATACTACATTATGCCCAGACTGTTGCCTTTACTAATACTTCTTTGAAAGAGTCATCAACAGGAGATGGAACACCCACACCACACCTGCATATAAATAATTGTGTGCCTGCATTGTGCCCATCCATATGTGGCATCAGAGGTTTTTCCATTGATTGAACCACTTTACTAAAGCCTGATTAGATGAATTCCAATGAGGAATTCGTCTTTACACAGTTTTAAATGGGCTGGTATTACCAGCCAGGAAATCCAACCAATAAAATCACAAATAAAAAAAACTGCATTGCAGTCCGTATGGGGCCTGCTAAAGGATGGGTGCAGCATGTTATGACGCAATGCAAGTAGGCAATATCGTCCTATTAGCTCACTCAACCACACCTCTTCTTTTCCTCCAACATACACTGTGCATAATCCTCCGTGCACCCATTCACCGTGTTCTCAGAACAGGTAGTATATGTAACCACAAGGACTGCAGAAGTTTACACAGTAAACCTGGGTCTAAACAGTTGTCCCCCATTCTATGGAGTTTACCTTATAATACGAACAATTATGTGCCAAGATTACGAGTCGTAAAAGAATTTCCAGCTGCCTTGAATATTCACTCATTAATCCTCCTGATTAGTTATCAGAGCCTAATTCTTCAAACCTGGTAGCAGAGCCATAATGCATTTTTCGTAAGCTTTTTTTATTTGGAATGATAACAGCTTATGTGAGATCGTTTTGAGTAGAGGCAAAATATCGAACATGTGTGCTTTGGGAATATTTGCTGATCAGACTTGGAACTAATAAGATATTCCTTGTGTAAACTGTCCTTTTTTCTGTGGATGATATACTTTTATCTTTTGGTGTAGACAAGTCTCTGTCTCTATTCGGAAAGCCCCTGCAAGGGAAGTGCACGCCAAGCAATGCTGTCTTCCAACGCTGGCTGACTATTTCCTGTCAGTGAGCAAATATCTGTCCCGAAACCATTTCTGTATGACTGTTAAACAACCCTCTCTGTTTTTTGACAGACCATTTAACCTTGGCCTTTTGACATACCTATTTGAGAACATTCTTTATTGCTTCAGAGAGGCTCTTATAAAACTGCTTGATCATATATTTTGTTGACATTTTATAACCTTCCTTCTCAGATACCAGTTCAAACTGCATGTAATAAAACAAGCTACCTTATAGATGGCAAGGCATCCATTTTCTTAAGAAAAATATATATCCTATTATATTATAAATGTTTCTGTGCTCTAGAAATGCAAATAAACAATATTTCAATGAGAATATTAAGCTGAAGAAGCATACATATAGCAACATTTGAATTCATATCTTGGTGGACGGGGCTAATACGTTGGGCGACGAACTTGAACTATCCAATACTTGAAAAAAACAAGTGTACATTAACAAACATCAATTATTCTATCTTTGAGTCATTTAAATTGTTTCACCAGAATCAATTAATATTTGTGTGCATACAATGTCGTGTTAAATAGAAATACATTTGTGGTAACAATACAAAAAGACTGTTAAATCAATTGTGATTTTCTTTGCATCTGATTCAGTAAATCCAAAAGGTAATCTATGTGCAGGATGACATAATTGCAGTTCATGATATCACATATCACTCTGTGTATTTACATTAAAGTCAGATTATGTTGATGAGGTAAAGGTCTCTCGTTGACGTGTTGTAATGTTACTCCAGCAATCACATGGAATATGTTGAATGGCAAATAGTGCAAGTGACACTGGATATACCAGAGGTTTACAAACCTGTAAATTAAACTGTCAGGAAGATACAAAACAAGAGAATACTGGCTTGGTCTGGTGAAAGTCCTCTCATCTCCTTTCCGACTTTGGGGCCCGATGTACAAAGCAATCATTTTGCAATTTGGAATCAGTGAAAAATACCGAATGGCATATAACTGTGATTCTGACATACAAAGATTTCTGTTAATACATTTAAAATCGTGACATTTAACAATTTGTAATTTTAGATTTATTATCAGGAATGCACCAAAAATGGATTTGGTAAAAACACACAGACATTTACAGAATCCATTTGTGTTTTGCGAACTGACACCTGTACTTATAGGTTGGTACACAAAATACACAATCGTAGATGATGGCAATTCAGCCTATCTCATTAATATTTGTGAGGTAGATCGCAAAGTGGGACTCACTACAATTGGCTACATTAACAAGCATGGTGGCCAGCAGACCATCATGTCTCTGATTGCTTTCAAATCAAGCATTTTTTAGATGCAGCTTGTTTTCCTTGAAGAAAAAGAGGTTGAACTTAAAAAAAGGAAAATTACTCAAACCTTTTTTCTCATGGACCACTGCCTGCGTCTAAAAACGTTTTGTTAACATTCACAAAAGGGAAAGAGTCCTCTGGGGCCCCATCCTGTTAACATCTTACGAAATCACTGGTTGGGGTTTGAAAAAAGAAAAATTAAATTTTGTGTTAGGAGAAACTAAAAGTTTATGAATTGGAGCCTTACCAACTTTAAAATATTTTAGTACATGTCGGCCTATATAAACCATAACCAAATCAGAAGGTTTCACATTCACAAAATAACCAATCTTATTAAGCCAAACAAGTGCGAATGCTGCTCTGGCACTGACAAACGAGATCACAACCACAAACTAGACCACCACATAGCAAGAGGTATCACCTAGCTACCCAAAAAATTCGAGGGGCTCTGCATAAAGTGAATAAAATCTGCACCGAAATATCAGACCGCACAACTGTTCTGGAGGAACGGGCAGTTGCACTGGAGGCCGGGGCAGAGGCAATGGGGCGGCAAGTATCCTCGAACGAATCCCGGATGACAGATGCCATGTGGAAACTTGAGGATTTTGCGTACCACCAGTGAAGGACTTATCTGACACTGCTGGGTATAGCGGAGAATGCCGAGGGGGGTGACATCCGGGTTTTTGTGCTGAGTTTGTTGAAGGGGGCTTTGCTTTTCCTGAATTGGCTCATTGGGACTAGGATACTGAGGTACAGAGAATACATCAGTTCCCTCTTGTGCTTAAAAAGGAAAGGGGTCAATCTTATTCAAATGAGTAGCCCCGGGCCATATTCATCTTTTTTCGGGTAATTCCTCTTGCGACAGGCAGTGTTTGAAAAGGCAAAACCCGAGGCTAGGCACTCAGCCGATGGACACACATTTTTTGTTAGGCCAGATTTCTGCCATACGACTGTGGAGAGAAGGTGGAGACGGCGGCAACTGATCGCGCCTTTTCAGAGACTTGGGTGTGAAGTATATTTATTGAGTCCTGCCCGCCTTAAGGTTATTTTCAGGGGAATCCTAGGGTGTTCGTCATGGAAATCCAGGCACAGGAGTTTTTACAGGAAATCTCGCATGGTGAAAGTAGGTTATGACAAGGATAATAGAAAGGTTGGGTTTGCGCATATGACTCATGCAGATCAGCTTTTCTTTTTCTCTTTCTTCTTCCCCTTTTTTTCTTTCCTTTGTTATAGCACTGAAATTGCTGAGTTACACTTATATTAAGGCTGGGACAGTGGCGTGGGGTGGCAGCGGGAATGCAGGAGGCATCACAGGAGTACTTGGACCTATGTTGCCCAGGAAGGGGGAAAGGGTTGGGGGGAAGCAGGGGGGGATGGGGGACTGATGCAAGTATGTTTCTTTTGGGAGAAGGTGGCATCTGAGATCCCCGACATGTACGGATGGGTATTGATCTTGTATAGATGGGTAAGCTAAGGATTGCATCTCTTAATATTTGTGGTTTGAATAACCTCCTGAAGAAGTGTAGGGTCAACGAGGATGTACAACATTTAAAAGCAGACATAGTTTGCCTCCAGGAGACGCATAACAAAAATGATGTGTCCTCATATAACGCAACTGGTGCTATGTAAAGCACTCTGATACCCTATTCCGGGTCAAGTTTGTGCTATAAAAAACTCTGTAAAAAAAAAAGTAGACGGGGAAATTGCAGAGCTGGCTAGTTATCAATTGTTGTCTAGTACGTATCAAGGAACTTGTAAGCGGGGGGTAGCTATTATGGCTGGCAAGGGTAGAGGTAGGTTCCCACGCAACAGCGCAGACAGATTGGGTATATGGGTGATCACACATTGCTGCATGGATAATAATTAATTCACCCTGTGTTCAGTATACAGTTCAGTCGTGTATGACCTGGCTTTGTTTGATTGGCTCAACATTGAGTTAGCTGGTTGGCTGCTCCTCATTATAATCTGTTGAGATTTTATTATAAATATCAATTCTAATGGGAGTGGGGGTATAGAAGGGAAAATAAAGTTTAATGGTCGTAAACCCACGTTTTTAGGTCCCTGACACACTTATGTGCGACATATGGGTTGTGTGATGTCTGGTCTATTAAAGAACCATAGTATCCTGGGTATACATTATTTCCGGCCCCACATCGGGTGCATGCTAGGTTAGATTATTTATTTGTATCCCATGAGTTGGCTTGGATAAGTCAAATTTATAAATTCCCCAAGTTGTCGGATCACAATCTGTTGGTGTTGGAGATTGAAATTCAGGTAGTGCTGCCTTCAATTCCCCGCTAGACATTTTAAAGGGCTCTGCTGTATGATGAGGAATTCATTAAACATATGACTATCTGGATTCCGAGACTTATAGCAGAGAACATATGCGGGGCCCGGCATGACATGGTTTGGGATGCCTTTAAGGCTAGGATAAGGGGAGAGACACTAAGATTGTGTTGGGCATCCCAGAAAACGTGGAATAAAATAGTACAGGGCTTATATGATAAACTGTTGGGTGAAGAAAGACAGTTGGTTGGTGTAATAGCAGGGGGGGTGGGATATTGACAAAGCCCAGTCGAGAATGGCGGTTGTGAAAGCTGCCATAATCAATATATCCTCAAAGAAAGCTGCAGGGAAATATATGGCTTGGTGAAGCAAGATGTACAAGTGCAATGAAGGGTTGGACATTTACTCGCGGTCCGTACAAGGCAGAAGACAACTCAGGGCGAGATTAGGGAAATAAGAGATCCAATTTGTTGGTCAATTTACGGCCCAGCCACTATACGATCTTCATTTCAGAGGTACTACCAAAAGCTGCACACCGAGGATATTCACTGTGGGAGACAAGAAATAGGCGAGTACCTGGTGGGTCTACCTGGATGACGGTTATCTCTAGAGGACAGGGAATTGTTGGAGGAGCCAATTAGGGGAGAGGAGGTCACTAGGGCATTTCAGATACTCCCGACAGGGAAGGCGGTCGGAACTGCTTTAATACCGGGCGAATTTTTTAAGGTGTTCGCCCCCTGCCTTCAAGAATTTATGAAAGAGGTTTTTTTGGAAGCACAATCAAGTGGGTTGGCACTGGATTCATGGGGCTCGGCTAATATAATTGGGTTACCTAAGAAGGGCAAGCCGGCCTACGAGTTCGGATCATACCGTTCAATTACGCTGGTTGATAACGATGTTAAGATCTATGCAAAGATTTTAGCCATGAGGCTATTGGGGCTAATTAAGAGCTTGTCTTCCCGGTTCAGCATGGGTTTGTCCTGGGATGAAGCACAATTGATCATATTCGCCTGGTAATTATCATACCGTTCAATTACGTTGGTTGATAACGATGTTAAGATTTATGCAAAGATTTTAGCCATGAGGCTATTGGGGCTAATTAAGAGCTTGTCTTCCCGGTTCAGCATGGGTTTGTCCTGGGGTGAAGCACAATTGATCATATTCGCCTGGTAATTACCCTTTGTGATGCTCCAAGAATTGCTGGAGAACCTATGGCTTTAACCCTGTTTAATACAGAGAAAGCATTTGATAGCGTCTCCTCGCCTAATGAATATAAAAGACTGAGACAAGGGTTTTATTATAGCTATCCAGATGTTATACCGCAATCCAGTAGTTAGGGTTTCAGCTATGGGAGGTATGTCTGATTTGGTTGTGGTAGGACGCGGTCCAAGACATGGATGCCCCTGCTCTCCCTTACTGTTAACTTTATATATTGATTCCTAAATTAGGAAGATAGAAAGGAATAGCATAATTTGACCTGTGCACAGCAAGGGGCGAGACAAAGCTTTAAGCTTACGCTGGCGATCTCGCAATTACAACTCCCGACCCAGAAGGCGCCCTTAGAGAAGAGGAAGTGAAGTTTAGGCAGTTTTCGGGGTATTGGCTAAATCAAAATAAGACACAGATCGTAGCCAATAGTTTGGTGCATCTGAATGAATAATAGGGTAGTTTTGCATGTGGTTAATCTCGGGGTGGAAATAATGGCTGATGTTGGGAAAATTGTTGATTTAGTCCGTTAATTCAGAGAACGTAGTTAGACTTTGCCAGAATGAACAACCTAAAGCTCACTTTGATCGGGAGGAGTAACATGGTTAAAAGGTTATTCTTACCTAGAATTTTGTACTTTTTCAGGGCTATCCCCCGGAAATGGAGGGCCGCTGGTTTAGGATTATGAATCAGTTAGTTTCTAGATTTTTGTGGGCTTACTAACATCCCAGGAGAGCTCTAAATGTTTGGGGTAGGGAACGGGGAGGCTGGGCTGTTCCTAATCTCCAGATGTATTACTGTGCAGTGATACTCCAGCAAATGGCAGATCTATTAAAAGGGGAGCGGAAAATAGGTGTTGGAGGGACGGACTCCCCATCAAATTATTACTCGGAACAGAAGCCAGCAGCTGTCTTTTTCATATAGAGTTTGGTTATTTTAAATGAGTCAGGCTTAAAACCTTGGTCTGAGCACTCAGTGTATGGACATCTGTTCGAAAACAAATTGGCCTTGGCCGTGTCAATGCTAATACACCTATGAACAATAATGATATGCTTCCAGATTTTCTTTAAGGATGGTTATCTGAAGCATTGGGAAGAGCAGGGTTTGAGAAACTTGAGGGATCTCACTGGTGATGGGGGATTCTTTCATTTGAAATGATTAAGAACAAGTTTGAAGCAGAAATCAGGGAATTCTTTAAGTATTTGCAAATACTGGATTTTTTGGTGAAAAAGACAGGAAGAGATGTGGTTTTGAAAGGGCTGAGTTGATTGATCTACTTCGTAAAGCTAAGCCCTCACTGGGTTCTGTGTGTAGGTTGCTGAATGAGAAAATGGTTGATGATTTGGCTAAGCATGTTGACAGGTGGAAAGACCTTCTGCAGGTAGGGACAGGGGAGTGTGAGAATTATTTGCAGCTAGCTGAGTCCTCTTTTATATCTGCCAATCTGCAGATGCTATGTTTCAAGACATGGTTCAATCTGTACATCACCCTTGTTAAGATAGCAAAGTGGAGGGGGGTCCACCGGTTTGCATTGCCCTCGCTGCGGCTGCTATACTGCTGATATTATCCATATGTTTGCTTCCTGCCCCAGCCTTGACACTCCTGAAGGAGATATTGGTAATATGCTGGAGACACAGCTGGGGCTTTGAATAGCAATTACTCCCCAGTTAATGGTATTAGGGGTGGGAGGTGCGGAAGTACCTTGGTACAAGCACGTATTTCTGTTCATTGCCATGACAGTTTTAAGACTTTGCATGGCTCCTTGCTGGTTAGATCCGGTTCCACCTACTAGCCAACAGTGGATGGCTAGACTTTTGGCAGTATATCGACTAAAATCAGCAGTTTATGCTCGATGAAGAGGGCGGCGGGCAAGGGAGCGGGTTTTAGAAATGTTGTTGCACCCCTGAGAACCTGGATGAAGGAGGTGGATGATGACACCATGTTGGGGTGGAGAGCTCGAGGGGCATTAGGGAGTAAGGATGGGACAGCGATAAGATGGGGTAGGGCGATATGGGAGTTTTGCATTTGGAATCGGCAAGGGGTATCTATCTACTCGGGATTAATTTGAGGATCTGTAAGTGCAGCAGGGTGATTTGAATTTGTATATGAATTTGTAAGATTAATTCTCTGTTTGGATCTATTTCGTTTATGTATCTATGTATGTAATCTACCTAAGGATAACATTTTCTTTTTTTTTGTGGTGGGCTTGGATCGGGAACGGTGGGGTGTGGGTGAGGGAAGAGATGTAATAAAAGTTGTGTAATAATAATGAATGTTTAAATAAAAAAGGAATTCTAAATTTTTTGTGTGGCATTATAAAAGGCTATATGGTTGGTTACAATACTCAACACAGCATCCAAAAAATTATGAAGTATGCAGGATAAAACACTCTGTGACACAATCCTTGCTGCAGCTACGATGCCTTCATAACAACCATAAGCAAGGAAGTGCAATGAGCATAGTACCTGGATATGTGTTGGGATTGCCTGACTTCTATGTTTAATCTTCCTTAGCACAGGGTCCAATTCCTGTAGGAGCTCAAGTAAATCCATATCCCAAGTAAATCCATCTCCCAAGCCTGTACCTTCCACAATTATCCTTTGCATGCTGTTTAAAAGAAAGTTTAACTCTAACTCGAAATATCCTCTCCTGTTGCCTCTCCCACCTCTGCTGTACTCCAAAACCCTACGTTTTTCACCATTGCACAGAAGTCTCCAAAGTAGGACCAAAGTGATGAATTATGAGCCTATTTTTATAGTTTGCATCTGGTTAGCACCTGATTACCTCTGATGATAATTTGTGAGTGCAAAATGCAGTGTGTGGTTCAATAATACATATCAATGTAAACTTGTTATTTCACAATTAGGAAATATGTAAAATTGCAGAATTGGAATGTGTTCAGTTCACTATGCAGTTTTAGTCATTTCATAATTTTTACGGCTTACCAACTTTTTACAGGGTTTTATTAATGTGGTAAACCAGTGAATGATTAGCCAATTGCAAAACATTCCCACATTTGGCCCTTGATTCATTGTCAATCTAAAGGAGCAGCAGATTTACGGCAGGTAGTATTGGAGGAGACGGTGGAAAGAGATGGAGAGAAACCAAAGCAGCAGCGCTGATGGATAATTGCACTCTCAGGATCCTCAAATCACTTGGAATTGGAAGTAATATTTACTTAGTTATTCCTACACGCTGTGCAGTAGCAGATATTAGGATGTTCCTGCAGATTCGAAGGCATGAGACCTTTGGCTGTTGTTGATGTTGGAGCTGTCAACCAAAATGTATGTCAATCCTGGAGCACATTGGACAGGTGCTGCAGAGGAAGAGCAAGACGTTAAATGTAAGTCACCACAGCACTAGAAAAATAAAGAGAGAACAAATCATTCCAAAATTCTCTTTACTACTGGGGCAGAAGAACTGAGGGAAGAGAACAACAAACATGGAGGATTCAGTAACTACAACGTGCAATGTTGCTATGCACGAGTAAACAAGCAGTGTCTTCCTAAAAGGATGTATTCCCCTAATGCCCAGAAGCTCCACCTTCTGACCTGGAAGCATCTTTGACTTGCTGATTGCACTACACCTGACACAAGTCAGCCTTCCACATTCGAGAGAGAGAGTGAAAACACAGTTAGGGACTTGGCATGGACATCCCTTGAACAGCCTGCCTTGATCCTGACAGTGACAGTGTGAATTGTGTTCTGCCTTCTCACTTTGTCAACTGTGATTGGCTTCTGCTAGATTAGAGTGATTGATAACATTTCTCTAGTCACTGTTGATGGGGGATAGAAGTTTTCAACCTGGCCCAGCGCTATGAAAATTATTGTGATTCCATATTCTCTCTATGTCACAGAAGCCGTAGCATTTTACGTGTGATATTATTATCGGAAGAATGGTGAGTTGGGGGTTGATTTCAGGGGCCTCATTTATGAGGACGTGCGTCACTTTTACGCCGCCGGTGCGTCACTTTTTGTAACGCATCAGCAGCGTAAATAATGTGCCTTGTTGCACCATATTTACAAAGTGACGCATCTAGGTAGATGCGTCACTTTGTAAACCCCTGCGCCACATTATACGTGCGCCAGGTATAATGTATGCAAGGGGGGTGTATTGACGCAAGGAAGGGTCGTAGAAGTGACGCAGTGAAATCTATGAGATTTCACTGCGCCACTTTTAGGACGCCGTTGCGCCAAATCTTGCGCATGCCTCACAGCAGGCGTAAGACTGACGCAGGCCCTTTCACATGGGGCTTGCCCCATGTGAAAGGGAGCATTGTTGGAGTTGCGTCACTTTTGTGACACACTCCAGCAATGCGTCACTTTTGCGCTTACAGATACGTCAGAAATACTGACGTATCTGTAACTCCTTGCGACATGATGCACCATACATTAAATATGACGCATCATTGGTGTCGCAAGGAGTGCGCAGTGAAAAGTGACGCATCGCTGTTTTCACGCAGCGATGCGTCACTTTTCATAAATGAGGCCCCGGGAGTTTTGGTGGGATACCTTGAGGGTTCTTTTGAACAGGGAAGCCCTGATCATGCCCGTGTCACTACAGCTATCCGACATTCTGTCTGACTTATTTTTGAATTGCATGTTTTGCTTGCGCAGCGGTCACAGGCATTTGAAAGCCAGTATGCCCGCGCTATATTTTAGTTGTTTCCTTTCAACATATCACTTTTGAAGCTATATTTTTGAACGCCTGCGCAACACAAGGATTTTTGACTGCCAAAAGGTTCAAAATGTCGGGGTCTGAAATTTTAGGCAATCATATCAAAATATGTTCTTTTCTATCAAATATTTATCTTTCACTACAGATGAAATTCATATCCATTTGTATTTTTTCTGGCTGATTAAATGTTGCCTGAATTTATTGTTCTGCATTACAAAAGATCTTGTCAAACATGCTTTAAATGTACATAATCCTTTCCTTCTGTGTAATCTTTGATAGCCAGGAACATTAAACCTTGGAAACAAATCCCAGGCAATATCTTCTAAATCTGTTCTGCTCTGTTGTCTCCACTCTCGTCTTCTCTAAAACAAACATTATCCAATTATTCCCTTAGGGTGGAGTTTAAATCCTGTTCACATTTCTTGTAATGCTGCAGATTTGTGATAGTTGTTCTAAATTAAGCAATGTTTTTTTCTGTGCCAGCTCTGATCCTGCTGTTAATCTTAGAGCAGAACAGAAAAACGTCCATTTAACCGCACGCAATGCACTGATAAATACATGCATAATGCTTTCAGATTTAGGTTCTCTTTACTGTCATCTCTAAAACAGTTTTATGTGATAGCATAATTGTAATTATTCCAATGACTGCATATGCACGAGAAAAAAACACACACTACATTAAGCAATAATTAAGTACAACGTGATTTTTTAAGATGTATGTTGATTTTTTAAACCAGTGCAATACATATATACACAGACTGCATTTAACGTAATTATTGTAGTTATTGGTGAAAAATAACATTATAACAGAAATGTGCAAGAATACAACAATGAAATTAAATGAAATGAAATGAAAACAGCACTTTTATAGCGCATGGCTACCCGGAGGCATCCCAGCGCTTGCAGCTACAGAAGTGAATCAGAAAAGATGGATTAATTGATAGGAAAAAGCCAGGTTTTTATTTTCTTACGGAAAACGAGATGATTGGGCTCCTGTCGAAGGGAGAGGGGCAGAGAGTTCCACAGCCTCGCGGTGTTGTGGGAAAAGAGGCGACCACCCGTGCGGGCCTTATTAATTCTGCTAACTTGAGCCAAGTTCTGGTCGTTGGAGCGAAGATTTCTGGAGGCCTTGTGCCTTTTAATTAGGTTGGCCAAGATGGGAGGGCCATTGCCCTGAAGGTTTTTATGGGCATTGCAGAGGGCCTTAAAGTGTACCCGTTCTTTTATGGGTAACCAATGAAGAGATCTCAGAGCTGGTTTGGCTGAAGAGCGATGATTGGTGTTTGTCAGCAATCTGGCGGCGGAGTTCTGCACCACCTGGAGTTTTTGGATTACGGAGATCGGGGCTCCCAAGTAGAGCGCATTGCCGTAATCCAGCCTTGATAGAATCATGGCCTGGATCAGAATTTTTTGGGCTTTTTCGGGGAGTTGAGGGAGAATTTTGCGAGTGGATTTAAGCAACCCAAAGCAAGTGGCCGCAGTTTTTCTGGCTTGTACCTTGAAAGTAAGGTTATCATCTAGCCAGAAGCCCAGGCTTTTGATCACTTTTTTGGGGGTTGGGCTGGCACCCATGGATGGGGGCCACAGCGTCAGGGAATTGAACGAGGCCTTCCTTCCCAGTAGCATCAGTTCAGTTTTTTGACTGTTTAATTTTAGCTGGGACTGGCCCTTCCACTTTGATACCTCTTCGAGGCAACTGCTCAGACTAGGGTGCGATGAATCAGCCTGATTGAGGGACACCACAAGCTGAGTATCATCAGCATAGCTGATGAATTCGATTCCAAAAGGGGCCACAATCTTAGCAAGGGGGGCCATGTAAACGTTAAAAAGTGCGGGGCTAAGGGAGGAGCCCTGAGGAACCCCACACTGCAGGGGGAATGGTGAAGAGTGACGATCTCCTTCAAATACTTTGAAAAATCTGTCCCTAAGGAAAGATTCGAGCCAGGAAAGAGCTTTTCCCGAGACTCCAGTTTCTTTAAGGCGGGACAGGAGGATACGGTGGCTAACCGTATCGAAGGCGGCACTGAGGTCTAGGAGGATGATGGCCACGTTGCCACCCGTGTCCATTATCCTCCTAGACTCTTCTACCACCTTGAGTAGTGCCGTCTCCGTCCCTTGACCCGGGCGAAAGCCAGTCTGGGAGGGATGAAGTGAGTTAGAGGTCTCCAGAAATGATGACAGTTGCTGATTGATACATTTTTCGGCTAGTTTACTAATGGCCGGGAGAAGGGAAATGGGCCGGTAATTGGATAGGTCTCCGGGGTCCAAGTTCGATTTCTTCAACAGAGGTTTGACCATGGCTATTTTCCAGTCCAAAGGGACTGTACCTGTTTCAATTGAAAGATTGATCAGGTTGATAACTGGAGACTCTAAGATGGGCATAACTAGCTTCAGGGTGTTAATGGGAGCAGGGTCGAGAGGAGAACCACTTTTGATTGAGTTAAGGAGGGGGGATAAGTGTTCTTTAGTGAGCAGGGTAAATGAAGAAAGCCCGGGGTGGAACTGAGAGGGAGAAGACCAGATGTAGCGGGAAGGTCGGGGCTAGAGACAGAAGGGAGGGCCAAAAGAATGTTTTGAATTTCGTGTGGAAGAAGAGTGCCAATTCTTCACAGCGAGATTCAGATGCTTGTTGGACCGACGGGGGATCAGGGGGTTTCAGCAGACTTTTCACAATTTTAAAAATCTCTTTGGTTGAGCTAGAGGAGGTGATGATTTTTTCGGCATAAAAAGATAATTTCGTTGCCTTTAGCACGGATTTATAGGCTTTAATTGAGGCTCTATATTTGACTTTTGTCTCTGTGTTGAAGTCTTTCCTCCAAGTCTCTCAACTTTTTTGCAGTTCTGTTTGAGTTTACGGAGCTCAGGACTGAACCAAGGATGATTGACGGGGCCCCTTTTTTGTACTGTGGATTTTCTTGGTAGGGTGGCGTCTAGTGAGTTCTCAATCCACTGGTTAAACTCTGTATTCGCTGTATTCATGTCAGGGTTAACGGGCAGTAGAGTGGATTTTAGTTCTTCTGCCCAGTCGATAGTCTTGAGCTTGGACCAGTGTCTAGTCGTTTTTGGTAGTAAAAGATTTGGCTGGGGGGGGAATGTTCCATGCGAACGGTATGATGAAGTGATCTGACCACGGTAAAGGATTAGGATGTGAAGTGGTGAGATCGATTAAATTAGAAAAAATGGGGTCAAGCAAATGACCCTTTATATGAGTAGGCTGATGATTTTTAAGAGGCATGTTGCACGTCTCTAGGTCTTGAACGAGGTCCGCCACTATCATGTCAAGAGGGTCATCAAAATGGAGATTCAAGTCTCCCAATATAGTAAAGCTGGAGGCTAAGCTGGCAAGATTTACGACGGTTTCCAATAATGACTGATGAAATTGTCCTAAAGATCTCGGGGGCGGTAAATTAAGAGCCCCGTGACGGAGGCAGAGGATGATAGGGTTATCGAGAAGTGGACGTTTTCACAGTCCAGTACGGGACTGCCTAGGGGGCGGCAGACTAGATGGTCCTTATAAAGGATAGCAATCCCGCCACCTATATTTACTGATCGATCCAGGTGTTGAATTAGATAGCCCGGGGAAAGGGACTGGACAATATCTGGGCCAGAACAGGGTCCTAGCCATGTTTCCGTGAGAAACAATAGATCCAGTGCTGAGTCTTGTAGTAGGAAGGAGATCTCCGAGGCATGTTTGGGCAGGGAACGACAATTTAAGAGGGCCATCTTAAGCGTATGGGGTTGTTTCTGCCTGATCTCTGGAGTTTTGAGTAGATGAAAAGAGCAGTGTTGGCAACGGTGTTGATTGAGCGAAGGATCTAACGAATGATTGCACGGGGAAGGGAGGGTAGTGACCTGATTCAACTGTAGAAGGTGAGGCCGGGGATATGTGGTAAAACCGGGGGAACACGTGACAGGGGGGCAGGGCCCTGGGCGCGTCCGGACGCGGACGGGCGCAGACGGGCAGGACTCTGGCATGACTCCGGCGCGTCCGCTACGCGGAGAAGGGCCGTCCTATTTATCAGACACTAGAGCGCACCTGAGCGCTTCGTCACCCCCAAGATGGCCGCTTTGGAGGCTTCAGATCCCGGTACCACACCCTCAGCGTCGATCCTCAGCTGAGAGTGGGTCCAGGGAGCAGAGAGGTGGTGCTACACTGATCTGGTACGAAAAGCGCTTTTTATTCAAGCACAATGTCAATACCCCTACAAACAATAAAAACGCTTTTTAATCAAGCGCTGCACGGGTGACAGTAATTTAATAAGAGTTGCGAGGATAAAATGCTTTTTAAATCAAGCGCTGCACTAGTAAAACAATTTTAAAAAGGGTTGCGAGGAGTAAGAGAGAACCTCCCGGCTTCCGCCTCAGGAGGGTGAAAACAGAATAGTAGCTTGCTAAGGCGCCGAGGGCACATAGCATTGTATTAAACAAAAACATTGGCCAGACAGGTTTGATTTCACACAATACCTAGCCTAGTATACAAATTACTAGGTTGGACAACTATTTGATTTAGTCAATTATACTTTATAAAAACTCTTTTCAAAAGTTATTTCATATGTCATAAAGAAAAGACACAATCATTGACAAATACACACATTCAAAAAATATTTATAAACAAAATACATCAATGCACAAAATACATACAACAAATTACTGTACATATCACATAGACAACTGTGCAATGCCTCTAATTAATTCATTGTGAGGCATCAGTCCTTCATATTATATATACATGCAGACAAGTGGACATTCAATTTATTACGTCAACCTGCTTGTCTAAACGAGCCTGAGATTTTTTTTAATCGGTGGGGTCTAATTCAAGGGGAATGAGCAGGATAGATTTTGTATTTATAGTGGGTTATTTTGCCCTAGATCAGCCCCGCCTGTTTTGTCTCAGGCTCAAAGTCAACGTGTTTCGAACCCTATGTTGTTTGCGGTTTCTCCTCAGGACACGGACTGGGGGTCGCTGTCACTGTTGAAAACTTCTCCGGCCTCAAAGGTCGAAAGATGTCAAAAAACGCCCATGCAAATTCTTTATATGTTGGCGATATGGACACGAGGGAGGATGCCGGACTGTGTTTCCACTTGATATTCTTAAGTTACCAAGCGATACTTAGCGGAGCTTGATTGCACCGCAGCTGCGTGCACTGTTTGAGCGAGCTGCACGGTTGAAATCCTGATTGCAGGGGAAACTATTCACTCGTATCTTCCAGCAACCATTTCCTCACACAAAGCGTAACGCGTTACGCTTTGTGCGAGGAAATGGATGACGGAAAGTTGTTTCTGTGCTGAAGTAGGAGCGAAAACCAGACCTGAACTGAGCCGTGTTCAGAATCTGCTAAGATTCAATAAATGCAGACCATTGATCAGTAAATCTCTCTAAAACCTTAACAGTAAATTTAAGTAGAGAAACAGGTCAATTACTGGCTGCAGGGTCAGAATTTGCTTTGTTGTAGTAAAGGCAACACTATATCCTTTTTCCAAACTTTGGGCACAGTATGAATGGTAATGGAGTATTTGCAGATTTCCAGAAGTGGTTGCCTTAGAACCTTGACAGCTCCACAATAAACTTCAGTGGGTAGAGGGACAAAGAGAAACGCTGGCACTCACGGCTACACGCGGTTCGCAGAGGTATTCAGATCAGATCTTATCTATCTTGCTAGAGAAAGAAAATGGAAATCTGTTCACAAAAATCCTTAAATTAGATAGTATCATAAACAAGGCAAGGTATGGAACTCCAAGGTGACCTACAACATTCTTTTAATGTATGACAGAGGGAAATTTACTCCTTACGAAACATGGTCACACCATTGCCCTACATATAAACTGTTTAAATCCGTGATGTTGTAATCTTTCCTGTTCATTACAGGCACAACAGATGAAAGCAGTATATGCAGTGCAAAATTAAATACACCAAAAAGCAGTTAGTATTTTTCACAAAAAGATTATGAAATCAGTTTAATGTAGTTGGGTTAAAAATGTGTCAGCTCATATTGTCTTGAAACATACAGTGATTTTAATTCTGCTCCATGAATTTTTTAAATATCTATTTAAGAAGAAATAAATTTGTCATTCAAGAAAGAAAGCCTTGGAATCTTTCAAGAAAGATTTGAGATTTTTAACCTACACCATTTTAAGACCAAGGTATTTAATGGGAGATCAAGGGCCAGATGTAGGTCGCCCAATACCGGTCTGTAACGGCCGAAATTACCAAATTTCGGCTGTTACCGACCGGTATTAGGCTACTGAGATGAAGGTGGCCTAAATTGCAAATTTGGTAATTTACCAATTCGGTATTTTAAGGAAATTACAGATTCCTTAAAATACTGAATCGGTAAATTACCAAATTTGCAATGTAGGGAGCACTCAAATGAGTCCCATTTTAGTATTCGTTATTTACCACCAACTATAAGTTGGTGGTAAACAACGAATACCTTTGAAAATGCAAATCTGTGCATTTTCAACTGTGTCATGTGGCAGACATACATGCCCTTAGGGCATGTATATGTGCCACATCTGCACACAAGCACGATTCAGGGGTGCAACAGGGTGTCAAAGTGACACCCTGGCACCCTTGAATGTGTCCCCCATTTTACCGAATCGGTATTTACCGATTCAGTAATTGCCATTCATTCCTATGGGCCTCCAGCCCGATTGGAATGAATGGCAATTACCGAATCGGTAAATACCGATTCGGTAAATACTGAATCTTATCGATTCGGTAATGTTTACCGAGTTTTTTGCTACAAAGCATTTACCGATTCTAAAATACCGAATCGGTAAAATTCAGTATTTTAGAATCGGTAAATGTACTTTACCAACATCTGGGCCATAAATCCTTACCTATGTCTCTCATATTTGGATTATTTTATTTAAACAAGGCAACCTCATCTGGAAGACAGAAAATTAAAAATGTAGTTTGCACATTTTACAACTTTGGGAAAGAATCCTCTTGTACATGTACTATGCTGCTGCTCTGCCCATTTAATTGATATGAAAAGATTTTTAAAACAAGCATTTCGGAAAGTGAATATTCTGAGCTACAGAAGAGCAATCCTCATGTGTTTTAATGGGTAAGGTAGCATTTTAATAAATACAATTTGCGAAATCTATGAATTAAGCTTTTAAAATATTTTGTTACTTTTTTAGAAATAATAATTTTAGATTTGAAATATTGAGTGTTTTTGTCTAACTAACAACAACAGTTTCCCTCAGTTTTATGGACAGAATAAACAGGTTGCCATAAGTGTTTACTTTCAACTAATCACTTTTCTTTTAGAAAACAGGCTAGAAAAAGGACAATACAGTTCCTGTTTTCCTTGTTTAGACTGTAGCTGTATTTATAGTAAATTACCTGTTAGCTTTTGCGGTGAAACTATACTCCAACACCTGACCTGTTGGCTTTTGTGGTGAAACTATACTCCAACAATTTTGCACAGGTTAGATGGGATGAGAGGGGTCACACCACACAAAGATTTCCGGTTGATAGAGGGGTGAGATAAGGGTGTGTCCTTGCCCCCACCCTCTTTTCGATCTATATAAACGGGGTGGTAAATTATTTTAAGGATTTCCCCACCGATGCACCCATATTAGCGGGGAAAAAGATTCCATTATTAATGTTTGCGGACGACACCCTCATACTTTCTAAGACCAGACAGGGCCTCCAACAAGCCCTGGCTAGATTTGAGGAGTTCTGTGATGAATTTGTTGTCAATGTTAACAAGACCAAGTACATGGTACTGACGAACTCCCCAAAAGCTGTCGGTGCTGTCCGCATGAATGAGGGTATCCTTGAACAAACCCAGACATTCTCCTACCTTGGCATCATAGTAGATAGGAAGGTCACCTGGAAACCACAGGTCACCCAACAAGCGGTTAGACATGCTCAACTTGCGGGAGCCCTATTGCAGGAACACAGGCAGTCCCACATGAAACTCATTGCACCAGTGCATCAGCTTTATAAATCCAAAATCGGTGCTTCGATACTATATGGAGCCGAATTGTGGGGCTATGCAAATTTTGACAGTCTAGTCGTGGGCCAGAACAAATTTCTTCGCTCCATAATTGGCCTCCCACAATCAACCCCTTTAGTCCCGCTGTTATTGGATCTAGGATGTAACTCCTTTAGTGAAGTGGTACATTACAGGTTGGTGGCCTATTGGAGAAGATTATGGGTGACCCCAGAACTCATCCATTATGCTAAAGCTTTGCAGGAAGTGAGGGACTTGGATGTTAATAAGAAATTGGGGTGGTTTAGGAAAGTTCGAAACATACTGTCAGGCATGGGTTTGGTCCACTTGTACACATCCCCAGCTGATAGTGTGTTTCCTTCAAAATCAGAGTTTAAAGCCGTATACTGGGCCATGGTTAATATGAGGCACACTCAGTCCTCCTCTGGAGTACTGGGATATTATTTAATTGACCCGTGATAGGCAGTTGTTCCACCAGTTCAGGGTGGGGATGCTCCCCACCCAACAAGTTTAAGAACAAGTGGGCCAACTCACAATCCAGTAACTGCCCGTTTTGTGTTGACACTGTAGAAACTATAGGTCACATGTTTTTTGCATGCCCTGCTTATAGTAAACCAAGGAGAAGGTGGTTGAAACCAACGTGCGCCAATTTGGGTATTAGGTCCAATATGGAGGTCCTTCGAATTTTCAAATCTTCTTTGGAGCTTCCAGTTGTGGTAGCCATAGCGAAGTATCTAGGGTGGGTATGGGTGCTTCGCTGGAAAGAGAAAAATGTAGCTGCTAAGGCTCATTCTCAGTGAGGCCCCTTCATACCTGAATTATTTTTCTGTGTTAATTTGTTTGATTAATCGTACCATATACCTTTGCTTAGAGCTTAATTTTAGCAATGAACTATGTCTCTTTTAATAGTTTTTACAGATCATGTTACAATGTTTTTAACATATTTTATATACTAAGTTTTAAAAATATTTTTAACTTAATATAGGTGCTAGACTGTATATACTGCTTTACTTAATTTTAGGAGCTGCTTACTCATTGTTTTTAATATGTAGTTGGTACATGTGCTTTAACTTTTGTGATTTTATATAAAATACAGTTATAAATGAAATGGTAATTTTAGTCATTGTACTAACTTTCACCTTGTCCCCTGACTCACATCTTGTCTTAGAGACAGGATTATATATATAAATTCACTGAAAAAACCATAGGTTTCAGGGGAGTTATAGTTAGCTGGACATTTCACTCGTACAAAACCCGAGAAATTCCCTTCTTATAGTTAGTTCAACCCGCAATGCACAACTGATGACGTGACATATTACATCACTCATGACATGGTCAGTCACATCACTCTAGACATCACTGATGATTTCTCAAATGACATCACTGATGACATCACCTCTCTGCAATACAGCGCAGTGACACTTACTGGAAGCACCTGGTGGGCTAGTTAGCCCCCAGGGTCCCTCAGGATTGAAGGGGAATTATTTCCCCAACTTAAAATGCGCCATAGGGCGTGTTTGCACAACGACATCTCCCTTTTCTCCTCCCTTCGCCACTGTGTAAACACACCCTGTGGCCGTTTTAAGTTGGTAGATTTAGTCCCCTTGAATCCTGAGGATCCCTAGGGGCAAATTAGCCGACTAGGTACGTTCAGAAAGCGCCATTGCAGAGAGGTGTAAAAAGGGACGCAGCCTGCACCACATCTCTGCAACGCAGCGCAGTTGGGCTTACTGGAAGCACCCGGGGAACTAGTTGGCCCCCAGGGTCCCTCAGGATTGAAGGGGAATTATTTCCCCAACTTAAACCGCGCCACAGCGCGTGTTTGCACACGTCACCTCAGGCTCCATTCCCTCCCTTCACCACTGTGTAAATGCGCCTTGTGAAGTTCTAAGTTGAGAGATTAAGTCCCCTTGAATCCTAAGTGTCCCTAGGGTCAAACTAGCCCACTAGGTACTTCCAGTAAGCACCACAGAACTGTGTTGCAGAGAGGTGTAAAAAGGGGCATGGCCTCTGAACACCTGTCTGTAATACAGCTCCCTGGCGCATAGCGGAGATAACTCTTGGGCTAGTTGGCCCTCAGGGACCCTCAGGATTGAAGAGGAATTAATTCCCCAACTTAAATCACGCCACAGGGTGTGTGTGCACACATGTCAACTCAAGCCCCGCCCCCTCCCTTCACCATTGTGCAAACGAGCCCCGTGGCCCGTTTTAAGTTGGGGGATTAAATTCCCTTGAATCCTGAGGGTCCCTGGGGTGCAACTAGCCCACCAGTGCCACAGAGCTGTGTTGCGGAGAGGTGTAAAAAGGGGCGTGGCCTCAGAACACCTCTCTGCAATGCAGCCCTCTGGCGCATACTGGAGGTACCTGTTGGGCTAGTTGGCCCCCAGGGACCACCAGTATTCAATGGGAATTCGTTCCCCATCTGCAAACACGCCAGGGGGCGCGATTGCACAGTGCTGAAAGGAGGGGGTGTGGCCTCCGGCGCAATGCCGGTCTTTTTTTTTTTTTTAAGAAGGGGGCTGTGTAGCCCCTCTTCTGTTTCTAATTTATTGGCCTTGGGGACCCCATCCCCAGGGCCTGCCCCCTAATTTAAAAAAAAAAAATTGGAAGGGGCCGCCTCGCCCCCCTCCTTAGGCCTTAATCGGCCCCGGGGACCCCATCCCCTGGGGCATGGCCTTTTTTAAATTATTTACATTTTTTGGGAGGGGGGCTGTGTTGCCCCCCTCCTTTGACCACGTATGGCCCAGGGGACCCCATCCCTCGGGGCAGGTCTTTGTATTTTTTTTAAAAGAATGTTATTTAAATTTTGGAGAGGGGAGCCATGTGACCCCCCTCCTGGGCCACTTGTAGCCCCAAGGACCCCGGACTTGGGCAACCAATCAATAACCCATATAGTTAATCAAATAGCTAATGATCAACACATGCAGCAGTTTACAGAACAACAGACATAATGATGCACAAATTGAGACAGTTTAGTCACTAACCCATGCACTCAGTGAGACACATTTAATCACTCACTCATACAGTCAGTCATGCACCTACTAAATCCTTCATCCAGACACTTATACATCCACTCATTCTTCAATATGTAAGACATATTTTAACTTTACAGAAACATACAGTCACTGGATGTTGTCATCAGTGATGTCATCAGTGATGTCATTTGAGATGTCAACAGTGATGTCATCAGTGATGTCACTGACCATGTCATGAATGATGTAATATGTGACATGATCAGCAGTGGATTGCGGGTGCGCGATATATAGTTAGTGCAACTAACTATATATGCAAATTTCAATGGTTTTGTGTGAGTAAAATAAGGTTTTGTAAATGCTAATTCCTAACTATATATGGTCTATAACCTATGGTTTTTTCAGTGAATTTTCAAGGTTTTGTAAATGCTAATTCCTAACTATATATGGTCTATAACCTATGGTTTTTTCAGTGAATTTCAATGGTTTTTTAATAGCAAATATCAAAAGCTGTACAATGTATTCTTCTTTTAAAGGAAAAATATATTTTATATGTATTTAATATAATTTTTTTATGTATATACATTTTTTGAGGGAACGAATTTATCAACTATCATGCTGAAGAAGAGTGTGGGGAAAAAAAAACAAAGAGGAGGACTAAGAGGAAAGAACAATCAGTTCAAAAATACAATTGCTTTAAAGCATGAAGTGCTTTTCCACACATTTACATTTAAATAACCCATATTAGAACATACAAAATATCTACAGAGGAGACGGTGTACATTGAATTTTAGACTCTTCATTGGTACCCACATGTTGGTACTTACATCACCCACACAACACAACAGCTCTATTCAGAGCTACCCTACCTCAAAGCACTCTAAAATATTATTTTACTATTTCCCTTGGTTTTCCCCTTGTTACGCTTTCCGGAACGCTACCCGGTGCGCGGTCCGGGCGCTAACCATGCGAAAATTTGGGAAAAAAAGTGTTTTTTTAACGTATATGGGCCTCCTCAGCCACCCTCAGAAAACCTAGGGGGTCAGGATATGTCTCCCGTGCCCCCTTATACCCATTCCCAACATTGTTTATCCTCCATCTTGTGACTAAATTCGTCCGAAACACAAGATGGCGGACTCCCGTTACGCTACCGGTGAGCTACCCGGTTCGCGTACCGGGTAGCGCTTCCACCGCGAAAAATCGAAAAAAAATGTATTTTATTCTTTTGCCCCGCGGGGCCCTTTAATAGCCCCCACATCAATCCTAGGGGGTCAGGAGGGGTCTACCTTGCCCCTTTCATTCATTTCCCCCTTCGTTTATTTCCACCTCTTGTCTCTCGATCCTACCGAGAGACAAGATGGCGGCCGCTCCGGACTGTTTAGAATGTTGAGAGTCACCGGAGAGCCAATCCGCTTCTCCTCGCGAAGTTCCGTTACGCGTCTGGTACGCGAACCGGGGCGCTAACCGGGACGCTGTCACAGATATATATATTTTTTTGAACGTTAATTTCTCAAACTCCACAGGAGCACATATCTTGAGACCTAGCAAAGGCACATCGGGCAAACAGTCTCTACAATTTTGCCAAGTTTCATAGAAATCCATTCAGCCGTTCAAGCTAAAAGTGAGTCCAACTGCCCTATGGAAAACTCAATGTTAAAAACACATTTTGGGACCCCCCTTTTTCTCGGCCCCCGCTTGACGAAACCCCCCCAAACTTTCAGGGGACGCTCAGAAACAAAATGTGCCATTTTCCCGAAAATTTCAGCCAATTCCGTCCATCAACGCCAAAGTTATTCAACATAGAATTTTCAGAAATCCCTATTCAAAAAAATCCTAACTATATATACCTACTGGCGACCGCCAGTAGGTAATATATATATATATATATATATATATATATATATATATATATATATATATATATATATATATATATATATATATATATATATATATATATATATTACCTACTGGCGGTCGCCAGTAGGTATATATAGTTAGGATTTTTTCTCTATGGGATTTTTGAAAATTCTATGTCTAATAACTTTGGCGTTTGTGGACGGAATTGGCTGAAATTTTCTGGAAAATGGCACATTTTGTTTCTGAGCAGCCCTTGAAAATTTGGGGGGGGTTCGTCAAGGGGGGGCCGAGAAAAAAGGGGGGTCCCAAAACGTGTTTTTAACATTGAGTTTTCCATAGGGCGGTTGGCCTCACTTTTAGCCCGAACGGCTGAATGGATTTGCACGAAACTTGGCAAAATTGTAGGGACTGGTAGCCCGATGTGCCTTTTGTAGGTCTCAATATATGTGCTCCAGTGGATTTTGAGAAATTAACGTTTAAAAAAAGATATATATCTGTAACAGCGGACCTGGCAGCGTCCCAGGACGCGTACTTTACGCGCAACGGAGCTTTGTGAAGCGAAGCTGATTGGTTCTCCGGCGTCTGTCAACATTCCAAAAAGTCCGTAGCGGCCGCCATCTTGTCTCTCGGTAGGATCGAGAGACAAGAGGAGGTCAAAACAAAGGGGGAAATAACTATAAGGGGGCATAGTAGATCCTCGCTGACCCCCTAGGTTTGATGTGGAGGTTTTAAAAGGGCCCCGCGGGGCAAAAAAAAATAATAATAATAATAATCGAACGGCTGAATGGATTTGCACGAAACTTGGCAAAATATTAGGGACTGGTAGCCCGATGTGCCTTTGCTAGGTCTCAATATATGTGCTCCAGTGGATTTTGAGAAATTAACGTTCAAAAAAAGATATATATCTGTAACAGCGCTCCGCTTCGCGTAACGGAGGTTTGCGAAGCTGATTGGTCATTCTGTCACTGGGCTATAGTTGGGCTACATCTGGCTGATATTTGGGCTACATTTGTTTTTTTGTGTGTCTGGCGGCCATCTTTGGGCTACATTGGGCTACATTGGGCTTCATTGGGCTACATTGGGCTACATTTGGGCTCCAACATATATATAGGCCAATGTAGCCCAATATATATTTTTCAAAGTTAATTTTCGTAAAAACCACTGGAGCATATATCTTGAGACATAGCAAAGGCACATCGGGCTACCAGTCCCTACAATTTTGCCAAGTTTCGTGGAAATCCATTCAGCCGTTCGAGCTAAAAGTGAGTCCAACCGCCCTATGGAAATGAAGGAAATGAATGGGTAATTTGTAATTAGCAAATAGCTAATCGCAAACTAGGAATGGTAAAGAATCGCTATTTATTCCTTAAAGTTCGCTATTTAGGAAATGCAAAAAACTTTGATGATACATATGGCGGTTCATCTCTAACAAGATAAGAAGCATAGGGATACATTTATGATGACTGGCGCATCACCAGGGATGTGTTAGTCATTCTGTGCCGCTGTTCCGTCACCTATGGTGTGCTGCATTTACAATGCGGCGCATCATGGGGCAAAAACAGCACAGATGCGTGATGTATCTGTGCCGTAAAGGTGGCGCATTGCTGGAGTTGTATCGCAAGTGTGATGAAGCTCCAGCAAGGGTCGGGGGTGCCCCTGTCGCAGGGTTTCTGTTCTCACACAGAACTGTGGACAGAGGATTGGAACCTCGGCGAATTAGGGTGTCCCAAAACTCACGTTAGTAATCAAAAACTCCTTAGCAAGCTAGGTACAGTGTCACATTGGATATAACAAACTCTCAATGTTTAGACAATCCAGAATATGAACTTATAGTACCTCAGGATACGTGGAACTCATGGACAGTCGGTCGTTATATATTTCTTAGAAACCAGAACATGGAGTTAAGAAGAACACATGTGTATTTGAAATGTTTATTTACTAATGCCGTCTTCTCAGGCGTAGTATCTTAGATAATACAAGTACACATATTATCAGTAGCAAAATTACCAGCATAGTTACTAGTACATAAAAAGCGAATGGTGATAGTATGTTAACATGCTGTAAATGAATAAGAGTTAGCAACACTTATAAGCAGCCGCGGGCCGTGGAGGGAGTTACGGTGAGGCAGGGAGGCGGGGAGGGGGAGAAGCAGGGTGGAGAATACAAGTACACATATTATCAGTAGCAAAATTACCAGCATAGTTACTAGTACATAAAAAGCGAATGGTGACAGTATGTTAACATGCTGTAAATGAATAAGAGTTAGCAACACTTATAAGCAGCCGCGGGCCGTGGAGGGAGTTACGGTGGGGCAGGGAGGCGGGGAGGGGGAGGGGCAAGGTAGAGAGGGCTCCACCCTGCTTCTCCCCCTCCCCGCCTCCCTGCCTCACCGTAACTCCCTCCACGGCCCGCGGCTGCTTATATCTCACCCTCCCTAATACACATATTATATTATTTGCTAAGAAGGTCTCTTTGTGTTGGTTTAGGGCGTGCCCATACTTTAGTGTCTTAGATTTGAAGGAATCACATCAGCATACACCAGCTCTCTCTTCATGTGAACCGCATCAACTGTTGTGTATGTGTGTTCGGCAAAGCAATATAAAACCCGCCTCATGCCCAGAATTGGCAGAAGTTGCACTTATGTTATGAGTATGAAGTCGTGGAGATCAGACCTCATAACAATTCTGTATCGTGTTGTTCTTGAAACTTTAGCACTCGCTGTACAGATATAGTTTAACAAGCAAAGCAGATAGTAGAGCAATAACATATTATTCTCATGTAAACCACGATGAACTACTAGGTGGAAAGCTAAAGCAACAACTAAGTGTCGTGTGCAGAAGTTGCAAAAAAGGAAAAATGGCGTTTAAACCGGTAATGAGCCCATGCTAACTTAACATGGTGTAAAGATATCCAGGACCTAGATGACACCTCCCCATGATCCGGAAACGAACTGAATAAGATAATAGAAGTGCCATCTCATGAGAGCAGATTGCAAGTTTATATGTGGACGGTCCGCAAGGTAAAGCATTAAAAACTAGGAAAATTTAATGCTAAAGAAAAATAAAACAGCCAAGTACTTTATCGAGTCTTAAGCCAATAGGCAAGGTAAATAATAAAAACTTGACAAATAAGTCAATGAATTGTCAATGAAATGCTAGTACTCAGCATATCAAACATGAAAAAGGTCTATGACATAACTGTGTATGCAAAATAAGCTGCAACAGCCTCCAATAGGAAGTCACCGTCTTCATCCGAAAACAGTTCAGCCATCCAATTTAAAAGCGGAAAAGAACATACGTGCTCTCCCAGCACCGGATCCTCTATCACCATCAGAGGACAGCTCGGTGGGTTTTCAAGAAAGCTCTGTTCCAAGAAAGACTGTGCTGCCGCCAGTAAATTCCAGGGACCAAGTAGTCCATGCATCAATGCCACAGCCATAATCCTTTCGCCAGGACAAACCAACTCGTGAGTAATGATAGGAGTCATCAGCTGATTAAAGTCGACGTCAGGAGAAACCGGTCCGCAGAGACACAAATCAATGGCCCAATCGAAATCACAGGTCAGGCAGTGAAATACAGGCTGGACACAGGTGAAGTAGGAGAATCGAAAAGATAATCCATATGCCGTGATTAATATCGCCAACGGCATTGTGCCATAATATTCTAGCATGCGATTGCGGAACAGTGTCAGCAGCTGCAGGGTGGGAGGTTGCATAGGAGGGACATCCATATTTAAAAATGTAAAAAAGCACAAGAGCGTCCGCTGGTAATGCAAGTAAAAATGCCAATCCACGAACCAGAGTGGAGAAAATAGAATGAAAGGAAGCAGGGATGACTCCAAAGATTTTCTCAAATGAAGTCACGAGACCACTGGTAACAACTTTAAAAAAGTGCGCCAGGGTCTTTGTGGAGGATGCGTTAAAGATAGTCGGAACCATCTTGCTGAAATTGAAAGGCAAATCTGAATTGAAAAGGGTCTGCACCTCTGTACGGGTGTTCGCTATGTGAAGCACGAAAGTTTCACGGGCCGAACTCAAGGCCACCTCTCTCTGAGACAAAAGAGCTCTTATTCTTGCCATGCCGTTGAAATCTGTCCCAAGGTTGGTATTTGTGGCCAGATTGAAAACTCCCTATGTTCATGTGTGGGAGGAAATAGAACATTTCTGCAGCAAATAACCCGTTCACTTACTGTTACGATAAAAGGAATACTTTTAATTAACTCAGAACAATCTTCATTATTGAGCATCAAATAACTACCATTTTCCAACAACTTGAACGTGGGGATGATAGCAGGAACTGGCGTGCCTTGCAACACGCAAGCCATATTTGGTCGGTGTTTGTTGCATGAACCGTGTAACTGTATGTGCCTACACATTAGTGAATGATCTGGCGATTCAGTGCATTCCTCTCCATTCAGATAAACTTCTTGATCATCTTTGAAACATCTGTATGTGTATGGAAGCGACCAGACCTCATGAAGAAAAGCACTACCTAAAGGTTCATAACGACCTATTGGTATATATTTCATACAATTTGAAAACTTATATAAAGCAAAAGGCAGCGTTATTAAACCGTGGATAAGGCACGTTGCCAAAAAACCCGCAATCCTCTGCTGATGATGTCACTGAGCATGTCATGAATGATGTAATATGTGACATCATCAGCAGTGGATTACGGGTAATAGTATCTCTAGTTTACTCCCCTATAGCTGTCTTTCTTTTAACATAAGTGTCTGTTTCCTTCCCTTATACTTACTGTTTTTGGTTCGCTTCTGGTTCGCGTACCGGCGAGCGAACTGGGAAGCGAACTAAGAGAAATAGAGGTTGGCACAGTTCCAAATATTGTACCAATTTTTTAATAACGGGGAGGTAGTTCTGAAAAGAACTTTTTTTTTTATTGTTTTTGTTGTTTTATATTTTTTTATTATTTTTCGGAACATTTTTTTACTTTTTTTGAATTTTTCTGAACAGTTTTATATTTTTTTGGGTTTTTCTTGGAGGGGGCAATGAAAACGATTCATTGTAAAGGGCTCAACAGGAGCAACAAAACAAAAAAAGAAGTATTTATTATTTTGGGCGTTTCGTACAAACTTGCATATGATAGTCAATAGCTCTGTTGATCAGAGTGATGCTTTTTTCTCCGTAGGAAATGAATCCATCGCAAAATACGCAGATGTGTTTTACTTCACCAAATTTCATTTGTATATTTGGCACCATCTCCCTGCCCTCTGGTCCCGTTACTTCCGGTACAACAGATCTTCTGGCCATAATAGGGAGATTATCTAGGTCGTTCCGAAACTGTGCAGCACTGTAGTTGTTAGGATGCCACCTAGTCATATGGCGATGCATTGTGTAGTTTCCGAAACTGTATTTTTTCTCGGTTCCTCTGGACAGTCTATCTTGACATATAAGGCAAGTTACGTATCTTGCATTTACTTTTTTCTGACCTTTGGGAATTTTAAAAAATTGCCAAATGAAGTTTTCTTTCCGGTGAGACGTCCTGGGCTGCTCAGGCAAAAACTGCCTCTCTTCGTGCTCGTCGTCCTGTTCCTCTTCTTCCTCTTCTTGTTGAATTATAACTTGAGCAGGTGGTCCACTCTTCCTTGGATGTGGTGGAGGTGGTGGGGAAGCACCAGCTGAAGCTACTAAAGAAGCCATTGCTCAGTGATCACAAAGGGTCTTTCTCTCACAATGATGAAAGTCAGAGTGAGGAAAGAAGGAGGGATTTTCATCATTTGGGAAAAACAAGAGTTCTCAACCAATCAAAAGTGTTCATTTTAGATTATATGACCTAGTCTTACATCATTAGGAAACCAAAAGTGAAATGAACCAATGAAAAGTGTTATTACCAAGTCACATGACTTGCTGTGTTTACGTTAAGCGCTTTGCAGGGCCTCCCGGTTTGCTTCCAGAAACCTGCGCTTTGCGACTCGCTTCGCGTACCAGTTCGCTAACGTAGCACGTCATATGACGTATCACGCGACAACGTGAAACGTCATGCGGACGGGAGGCGTCACGATGTTGTTTTCTAACGCGGCACTTGCGGTAAAGAAACGTTTACCGGCTCGCGGTCTATTTCGCGGCATCAAGGTCAGCTAACGGGAAGCTTCCCGATTCGCGAAGCGGGAACGAAGAAAAAAAAATATTTTAAAAAAAAATTATTCATAAACATATAAAATATATTTTTGGATTCAAAGAAGAATACATTTTACAGCTACAGATATAGGTAGGTAGGCATTTTCGTGCAAAAAAAACAAAAACACCACTTCCCAATATTTCCAACGACCAGCCAAATCTGCAATGCGATCCAAAAACAGGCAATAAGCCGCATTAGCAGTAAGAATTTAACATCTGCCTTTTACTGGTGTAAAGCAGGACAACTACCTACAGTATGAAAGGGAGCCCAGCCCGGAGCCCCATCTGAAGACCAACAAATGTTATAGAGCTACTGATCATGCAGCTCCGATACCCAAGAAGGCCACAACACCCACCGTCACCACCGCCAGGAACGCCCCCCCCCCCGGACCAGCCCTCCAACTTCCACAGAGGCAGCGCAGAAGCTAGCGCACCTTCCCAAAACGGCATGGCCCCTCAGCCCCACAATAGCTGAATGTTGGGAAAGGTGGGAACTAAGTATGTGTGAAGGAGGTAAGTCACTGTGAGACGGTGCCCCGGGCCCCCCTGAATGGATGCCGCCCTCCCACACACGTACCTCAATCCTTTCCGCCGGGACTGCAACCCCGCAGACACTTCCCCGCGAAGGAGACGGGACTCGGAGCAGCAGCCATAACCCACGGCACCCCGCCCTTCTCTCTATTGCAGGACCCAACCAAAGCCCTGAGACCGGAGGAAACATATCCCACCAACCCCGGAAGTCCCGCCCCCGGGGCAGCGCCAGAACAGGGAAAAGCCGAGCCCAGGAAGCAGAACGCCGTCGGAGCATCGTGGCAGGACACTCGGACTGAAGCTGGCGAAGGAGAGGATTCAAAAAGGGGGTGGTGATGGACAGAGTATCTGAGTTAATCAGAACACTCCTACCCAGTCAACAGATCAGGGCTTGATCCATCACAGTTTTTTAGCTCACTGCACCATCCCAGTTCAGAACCTGGCTATATGCAAATTAGTCTGTCCCTGGCCCAGTGCATCATGGGAACAGGGCAGACCAAACTACCAAGCCAATTCTTTACTGGAAAGGAAACAAGCTTCCGGGGACCGGTTTCTGGTATTACAGCAGTCTTCGGCCCGGCTTGCTTGAATCCTGATGGTGCAGTGAGCAAGGGACTCACATCTGAGCATACCCTTTCACGCTTGTGGTGGCCAAAACGATTCAAAAAGGTGGTGGTGATGGACAGAGTATCTGAGTTAATCAGAACACTCCTACCCAGTCAACAGATCACGGCTTGATCCATCACCGTTTTTAGCTCACTGCACCATCCCAGTTCAGAATCTGGCTATATGCAAATTAGTCTGTCCCTGGCCCAGTGCATCATGGGAACAGGGGAGACCAAACTACCAAGCCAATTCTTTACTGGAAAGGAAACAAGCTTCCGGGGACCGGTTTCTGGCATTACAGCCGTCTTCGGCACGGCTTGCTTGAATCCTGATGGTGCAGTGAGCAAGGGACTCACATCTGAGCATACCCTTCCACGCTTGTGGTGGCCAAAATGATTCAAAAAGGGGGTGGTGATGGACAGAGTATCTGAGTTAATCAGAACACTCCTACCCAGTCAACAGATCAGGGCTTGATCCATCACCGTTTTTTAGCTCACTGCACCATCCCAGTTCAGAACCTGGCTATATGCAAATTAGTCTGTCCCTGGCCCAGTGCATCATGGGAACAGGGCAGACCAAACTACCAAGCCAATTCTTTACTGGAAAGGAAACAAGCTTCCGGGGACCGGTTTCTGGCGTTACAGCCGTCTTCGGCCCGGCTTGCTTGAATCCTGATGGTGCAGTGAGCAAGGGACTCACATCTGAGCATACCCTTCCATGCTTGTGGTGGCCAAAACGATTCTAAAAGGGGGTGGTGATATAGCCAGGTTCTGAACTGGGATGGTGCAGTGAGCTTAAAAACGGTGATGGATCAAGCCCTGTTCTCTTGACTGGGTAGGAGTGTTCTGATTAACTCAGATACTCTGTCCATCACCACCCCCTTTTTGTAATTATTTTGGCCACCATGAGTGTGGAAGGGTATGCTCAGACATGAGTCTCTTGCTCACTGCACCATCAGGATTCAAGCAAGCCGGGTCGAAGACGGCTGTAATGCCAGAAACCGGTCCCCGGAAGCTTGTTTCCTTTCCAGTGAAGAATTGGCTTGGTAGTTTGGTCTGCCCTGTTCCCATGATGCACTGGGCCAGGGACAGACTAATTTGCATATAGCAAGGATCTGAACTGCGATGGTGCAGTGAGCTAAAAAACGGTGATGGATCAAGCCCTGATCTCTTGACTGGGTAGGAGTGTTCTGATTAACTCAGACACTCTGTCCATCACCACCCCCTTTTTGTAATTATTTTGGCCACCGTGAGTGTGGAAGGGTATGCTCAGACATAAGTCCCTTGCTCACTGCACCATCAGGATTCAAGCAAGCCGGGCCGAAGACGGCTGTAATGCCAGAAACCGGTCCCCGGAAGCTTGTTTCCTTTCCAGTGAAGAATTGGCTTGGTAGTTTGGTCTGCCCTGTTCCCATGATGCACTGGGCCAGGGACAGACTAATTTGCATATAGCCAGGTTCTGAACTGGGATGGTGCAGTGAGCTAAAAAACGGTGATGGATCAAGCCCTGATCTCTTGACTGGGTAGGAGTGTTCTGATTAACTCAGATACTCTGTCCATCACCACCCCCTTTTTGTAATTATTTTGGCCACCATGAGTGTGGAAGGGTATGCTCAGACATGAGTCTCTTGCTCACTGCACCATCAGGATTCAAGCAAGCCGGGCCAAAGACGGCTGTAATGCCAGAAACCGGTCCCCGGAAGCTTGTTTCCTTTCCAGTGAAGAATTGGCTTGGTAGTTTGGTCTGCCCTGTTCCCATGATGCACTGGGCCAGGGACAGACTAATTTGCATATAGCCAGGATCTGAACTGCGATGGTGCAGTGAGCTAAAAAACGGTGATGGATCAAGCCCTGATCTCTTGACTGGGTAGGAGTTTTCTGATTAACTCAGATACTCTGTCCATCACCACCCCCTTTTTGTAATTATTTTGGCCACCGTGAGTGTGGAAGGGTATGCTTAGACATAAGTCCCTTGCTCACTGCACCATCAGGATTCAAGCAAGCCGGGCCGAAGACGGCTGTAATGCCAGAAACCGGTCCCCGGAAGCTTGTTTCCTTTCCAGTGAAGAATTGGCTTGGTAGTTTGGTCTGCCCTGTTCCCATGATGCACTGGGCCAGGGACATACTCATTTGCATATAGCCAGGTTCTGAACTGGGATGGTGCAGTGAGCTAAAAAACGGTGATGGATCAAGCCCTGATCTCTTGACTGCGTAGGAGTGTTCTGATTAACTCAGATACTCTGTCCATCACCACCCCCTTTTTGTAATTATTTTGGCCACCATGAGTGTGGAAGGGTATGCTCAGACATGAGTCCCTTGCTCACTGCACCATCAGGATTCAAGCAAGCCGGGCCGAAGACGGCTGTAGTGCCAGAAACCGGTCCCCGGAAGCTTGTTTCCTTTCCAGTGAAGAATTGGCTTGGTAGTTTGGTCTGCCCTGTTCCCATGATGCACTGGGCCAGGGACAGACTAATTTGCATATAGCCAGGTTCTGAACTGGGATGGTGCAGTGAGCTAAAAAACGGTGATGGATCAAGCCCTGATCTCTTGACTGGGTAGGAGTGTTCTGATTAACTCAGATACTCTGTCCATCACCACCCCCTTTTTGTAATTATTTTGGCCACCATGAGTGTGGAAGGGTATGCTCAGACATGAGTCCCTTGCTCACTGCACCATCAGGATTCAAGCAAGCCGGGCCGAAGATGGCTGTAATGCCAGAAACCAGTCCCCGGAAGCTTGTTTCCTTTCCAGTGAAGAATTGGCTTGGTAGTTTGGTCTGCCATGTTCCCATGATGCACTGGGTCAGGGACAGACTAATTTGCATATAGCCAGGTTCTGAACTGGGGTGGTGCAGTGAGCTAAAAAACGGTCATGGATCAAGCCCTGATCTCTTGACTGGGTAGGAGTGTTCTGATTAACTCAGATACTCTGTCCATCACCACCCCCTTTTTGTAATTATTTTGGCCACCATGAGTGTGGAAGGGTATGCTCAGACATGAGTCCCTTGCTCACTGCACCATCAGGATTCAAGCAAGCCGGGCCGAAGACGGCTGTAATGCCAGAAACTGGTCCCCGGAAGCTTGGTTCCTTTCCAGTGAAGAATTGGCTTGGTAGTTTGGTCTGCCCTGTTCCCATGATGCACTGGGCCAGGGACAGACTAATTTGCATATAGCCAGGTTCTGAACTGGGATGGTGCAGTGAGCTAAAAAATGGTGATGGATCAAGCCCTGATCTCTTGACTGGGTAGGAGTGTTCTGATTAACTCAGATACTCTGTCCATCACCACCCCCTTTTTGTAATTATTTTGGCCACCATGAGTGTGGAAGGGTATGCTCAGACATGAGTCCCTTGCTCACTGCACCATCAGGATTCAAGCAAGCCGGGCCGAAGACGGCTGTAATGCCAGAAACCGGTCCCCAGAAGCTTGTTTCCTTTCCAGTGAAGAATTGGCTTGGTAGTTTGGTCTGCCCTGTTCCCATGATGCACTGGGCCAGGGACAGACTAATTTGCATATAGCCAGGTTCTGAACTGGGATGGTGCAGTGAGCTAAAAAACGGTGATGGATCAAGCCCTAATCTCTTGACTGGGTAGGAGTGTTCTGATTAACTCAGATACTCTGTCCATCACCACCCCCTTTTTGTAATTATTTTGGCCACCATGAGTGTGGAAGGGTATGCTCAGACATGAGTCCCTTGCTCACTGCACCATCAGGATTCAAGCAAGCCGGGCAGAAGACGGCTGTAATGCCAGAAACCGGTCCCCGGAAACTTGTTTCCTTTCCAGTGAAGAATTGGCTTGGTAGTTTGGTCTGCCCTGTTCCCATGATGCACTGGGCCAGGGGCAGACTAATTTGCACATAGCCAGGTTCTGAACTAGGATGGTGCAGTGAGCTAAAAAACGGTGATGGATCAAGCCCTGATCTCTTGACTGGGTAGGAGTGTTCTGATTAACTCAGATACTCTGTCCATCACCACCCCCTTTTTGTAATTATTTTGGCCACCATGAGTGTAGAAGGGTATGCTCAGACATGAGTCCCTTGCTCACTGCACCATCAGGATTAAAGCAAGCCGGGCCGAAGACGGCTGTAATGCCAGAAACCGGTCCCCGGAAGCTTGTTTCCTTTCCAGTGAAGAATTGGCTTGGTAGTTTGGTCTGCCCTGTTCCCATGATGCACTGGGCCAGGGACAGACTAATTTGCATATAGCCAGGTTCTGAACTGGGATGGTGCAGTGAGCTAAAAAACGGTGATGGATCAAGCCCTGATCTCTTGACTGGGTAGGAGTGTTCTGATTAACTCAGATACTCTGTCCAACACCACCCCCTTTTTGTAATTATTTTGGCCACCATGAGTGTGGAAGGGTATGCTCAGACATGAGTCCCTTGCTCACTGCACCATCAGGATTCAAGCAAGCCGGGCCGAAGACGGCTGTAATGCCAGAAACCGGTCCCCGGAAGCTTGTTTCCTTTCCAGTGAAGAATTGGCTAGGTAGTTTGGTCTGCCCTGTTCCCATGATGCACTGGGCCAGGGACAAACTAATTTGCATATAGCCAGGTTCTGAACTGGGATGGTGCAGTGAGCTAAAAAAACAGTGATGGATCAAGCCCTAATCTCTTGACTGGGTAGGAGTGTTCTGATTAACTCAGATACTCTGTTTATCACCACCCCCTTTTTGTAATTATTTTGGCCACCATGAGTGTGGAAGGGTATGCTCAGACATGAGTCCCTTGCTCACTGCACCATCAGGATTCAAGCAAGCCGGGCCGAAGACAGCTGTAATGCCAGAAACCGGTCCCGGAAGCTTGTTTCCTTTCCAGTGAAGAATTGGCTTGGTAGTTTGGTCTGCCCTGTTCCCATGATGCACTGGGCCAGGGACAGACTAATTTGCATATAGCCAGGTTCTGAACTGGGATGGTGCAGTGAGCTAAAAAACGGTGATGGATCAAGCCCTGATCTCTTGACTGGGTAGGAGTGTTCTGATTAACTCAGATACTCTGTCCATCACCACCCCCTTTTTGTAATTATTTTTGCCACCATGAGTGTGGAAGGGTATGCTCAGACATGAGTCCCTTGCTCACTGCACCATCAGGATTCAAGCAAGCCGGACCGAAGACGGCTGTAATGCCAGAAACCGGTCCCCGGAAGCTTGTTTCCTTTTCAGTGAAGAATTGGCTTGGTAGTTTGGTCTGCCCTGTTCCCATGATGCACTGGGCCAGGGACAGACTAATTTGCATATAGCCAGGTTCTGAACGGGGATGGTGCAGTGAGCTAAAAAACGGTGATGGATCAAGCCCTGATCTCTTGACTGGGTAGGAGTGTTCTGATTAACTCAGATACTCTGTCCATCACCACCCCCTTTTTGTAATTATTTTGGCCACCATGAGTGTGGAAGGGTATGCTCAGACATGAGTCCCTTGCTCACTGCACCATCAGGATTCAAGCAAGCCGGGCCGAAGACGGCTGTAATGCCAGAAACCGGTCCCCGGAAGCTTGTTTCCTTTCCAGTGAAGAATTGGCTTGGTAGTTTGGTCTGCCCTGTTCCCATGATGCACTGGGCCAGGGACAGACTAATTTGCATATAGCCAGGTTCTGAACTGGGATGGTGCAGTGAGCTAAAAAACGGTGATGGATCAAGCCCTGATCTCTTGACTGGGTAGGAGTGTTCTGATTAACTCAGATATTCTGTCCATCACCACCCCCTTTTTGTAATTATTTTGGCCACCATGAGTGTGGAAGGGTATGCTCAGACATGAGTCCCTTGCTCACTGCACCATCAGGATTCAAGCAAGCCGGGCCGAAGACGGCTGTAATGCCAGAAACCGGTCCCCGGAAGCTTGTTTCCTTTCCAGTGAAGAATTGGCTTGGTAGTTTGGTCTGTCCTGTTCCCATGATGCACTGGGCCAGGGACAGACTAATTTGCATATAGCCAGGTTCTGAACTGGGATGGTGCAGTGAGCTAAAAAACGGTGATGGATCAAGCCCTGATCTCTTGACTGGGTAGGAGTGTTCTGATTAACTCAGATACTCTGTCCATCACCACCCCCTTTTTGTAATTATTTTGGCCACCATGAGTGTGGAAGGGTATGCTCAGACATGAGTCCCTTGCTCACTGCACCATCAGGATTCAAGCAAGCCGGGCCGAAGACGGCTGTAATGCCAGAAACCGGTCCCCGGAAGCTTGTTTCCTTTCCAGTGAAGAATTGGCTTGGTAGTTTGGTCTGCCCTGTTCCCATGATGCACTGGGCCAGGGACAGACTAATTTGCATATAGCCAGGTTCTGAACTGGGATGGTGCAGTGAGCTAAAAAACGGTGATGGATCAAGCCCTGATCTCTTGACTGGGTAGGAGTGTTCTGATTAACTCAAATACTCTGTCCATCACCACCCCCTTTTTGTAATTATTTTGGCGAAGGAGAGGAGGCGTGCGATCAAGAGGTGTGGACCGAAGAGTGGTTTAGCCCTCAGGAGGTGGCTGAAGAGCGGGCGTGACTCACTAGAGAGTTACGGCGGACCGCGTGAGTACCTTAGAGCCTTCTTTTCATAGCTCATTAGGAGCCTGTTGTATAGCCCCTGTAAATATCTCCCTTCTCTGTAGCATCACATCCCTTGCACTGTAGTATATTTGTATAGCACTATCACAGCGTGAGAAGTCTTCCACGCCCGACCAATCAACACCCTTTTCTATCGACCGCCCTGCCTTTCCTCCACCCCGAGCCCTTCCCTCACTGGTCCTTTCCTTCCCCCCTCACTGCTCGGTGATGGTGACTGTTACCTTCGTGCCTTAAGGCTCAAGACAGGACTAACGGTCCCTTGTTTTTCTCCTCTTTCTGCCCTCCATGGATCCTCCCCACTACCGGAGCCGTCATCGGACTTCCCGAAGACCTGGACCCGATCCCAAGAGCCGGAGAGAACAGCGGTCTCCTCCCCTGGAACTTCTTGCTTCTACTGGGACTTTGCTTTCTGTCTTTGGTGTAATAAAACTAATGGTATAGCCCACTATATACGTCCTCCTTGCCTGCTTTTCCGGCCTGCGACAGACCCACCATCACATCTGGTGTCAGAAGTGGGATCTGCTGGAAGCATGGAATCCGTCATGAAGAAAATGGCAGATTCACAAGAACAATTTGGAAAGCTAATGGAACAGTTCCTGAAGACCGCGGAAGACGACAGAGGACAGCTCCACGACGTTCTGAAGGGTCAGGGAGTAGCCCACGAACAAACCTTAGGAAAGCTCACCGACGCCATGGGACAACAAAGGCCTATGACCTCCATCCCCTCCGTGGTCCTCCAGAAGTATGTGCCGGGGGAAGACCCGGACTACTTCTTCACCAACTTTGAACGACTAGCCCAAGCAGCCAATTGGCCTGTGGACCGATGGGGCCAATATTTAGGACCCCTATTAACCGGCGACTTGCAGGCCGCCTATCAACAGGCCAACATCCAGGGCAACAACCCGTATGCGGACATCAAACGGTGTATCCTGGAGCGTCTCGGTATAGACGACGAGACCTACAGGGTACAACTGAGACAAGCGAAAGAGAGACCCCAAGAGAACCCCAGAGCTCTCTCATTTCGGATTAGGGATCTCGCAAATCGTTGGCTCAGACCAGAAGCCTCCACTAAAGAGAATATCCTAGAGAAAATATACCTCGAACAATTCTTGAACTCCCTGTACCCGGCTACTCACCGCTGGGTAAGACAACACTCCCGCCTCACATTGGACACTGCAATCGAAATAGCAAGTGCCTTCAGCCGTGCTCAAGAGCTCCAGCGGGGCAAGGAGGACCATCTTCACAGGCCCCACAATGCGACAGGCCCTCGTCCTCTCCTACCTCTGCTTCCCCGAAGACCAGAACCAACCCCCCTTATGCCCTCACCGGTCCTGTTCCGGCCCCCTAACCCTGGACCCCAGTGTTATTCGTGTGGGGGTTTCGGACACATTGCCCTCGTGTGTCCACAGAAAGAAGAGCCGATGGAGATAGGCCTCGTGAGGAACTATGCGTGCACCACTCAGGGAACCACCCCTCCCCCGTTTCATTGCCCCGTATCAATTGATGGACAGCGAGTCATGGCTCTTGCCGACACCGGTTGCCGTCAAAGCGTTCTCCGGCCTCAGGACCTCTCCCATCCAGTTGGTAACCCTACGGGAGTCGTAGATATCCAGTGTGTCCATGGGGATACCAAACGGTATCCAACCACCCAGGTTCATGTCCAACATCCTAAAGACCCCGGAACAAGTCTTACTGTTGGACTGGTGCCGGCGCTACCAGAGCAAGCCATTTTGGGGAGCGACTATCCAGGACTGCCTATGCTCCTCCAGGACACCACTGACTCCCTGGCTCAGTGGTGGAGGGAGGCTCCCTATTCTCAGGGTCTGACAACCCCGGCTACGGATCCCAAACCACACAAGCCCAAAAGCCAGAGGAGAAGAGAAAAAAAGGACTACACCAGTGCTTATCCCGCCCTCACGGAGGACCAACTCTGGCAGACCGACAGGGATTTCAGGGCAGCACAACAAGAGGATCCCCTCCTTCAGGAAGCGTGGGGAAGGGCCCTTGATAACGAGGATCCATTGCAAGTAGGTCCCTACTTTTACAAAAAGAACGGGTTGCTGTATCGAAAGGGTAGGCCACAACAGAAACCTCAGTTGATAATCCCCGGTCCTTTCCAAGACAAGGTTTTCTTCCTAGCTCACAGCCACCTATTAGGGGGACAGTTCGGGACGAGAAGACCAGTCAGGCAGTCCTGGAAAAGTTCTATTGGCCTGGCGTACATCAGAGGATAAATACTTACTGCTGTGAATGTGCGGTCTGTCAAAAGCACAGCCGTCACAGACCCCCGAGTGCCTTTACAACCTCTCCCTCTTATTGACATCCCGTTCAGCCGAATAGGGATGGATATCATTGGACCCCTCCTACACTCCCGAAGCGGGTGTCGCTATGCGTTGGTCATAGTTGACTATGCCACTCACTTTCCGGAGGCCATACCCCTTCGTCAACCCACGACCCAGAGCATAGCCAAGGCCCTTATTTCCATATTTTCCCGGGTGGGGTTTCCCAGGGAAATCCTGACTGATCAGGGTACCCCTTTCGTTTCTGCTCTTATGAGACAAGTTTGTTCCCAGTTAGGGATAAAACAGATCAAGACATCAGCGTATCATCCGCAAACCGACGGATTGGTTGAGCGCTACAACGCCACCTTAAAACAAACTCTGAAAAAACTGCTGGGCCTGGAAGCAAAACGGTGGGAACACATGCTACCACTGGCCCTCTTCGCCATTCGCTGCAAGACCCAGAGCAGCACTGGTTATTCCCCATATGAGTTGCTGTACGGTAGGCCCCCTCGTACACTGTTAGACATGGCACAGGAGGCCTGGGAAGCAGAACCTGATCGCACCCGTCCGCTCCCTGAATATCTGGAAAACCTGAAGACCCACCTGTCTCTGATTCGAGACATCATAAGGCAGAACCTAGTGACTGCCCAAAACGCCCAAAAGAGGCAATATGACAAGGGCACCAGAACCCGTGTCTTCGCTGTTGTTGATCTGGTCCTCCTTATGATGCCCTCGTCAGACCAAAAATTCCTGGGTCAATGGCAAGGATCCTACACCATCCAACGGCAGGTGACCCCAGTCACCTACGAGGTGGAGCATGACCCCACTCGGGGTACCTCCCAGATATACCACGTGAACCTGCTAAAAAAATGGGAAGGACCCCGTCCGGTCCTCTCCGGAACCTGCCTGCCCCTACCTTTCCCTTTTGACCCCTGCCTTGACCCCGAACTGAATTCCACACAAAACCGAGACATCCGGAAAGCCCTCTGTTCTGTGAAAGGGGTCTTTTCCTCTTCCCCAGGCCGAACCGCTATCACAGGACATATCATAGACACAGAGCCAGAGAAAGTCGTCCGTTTACGGCCCTACAGAGTCCCAGAGGCTCGACGGGCGGTTATACGGAAGGAAATAGAAGAGATGCAGAGGATGGGTATTATAGAACCCTCAGTCAGCGACTGGAACTCCCCTATCGTCTTGGTGCCAAAACCTGACGGGTCTGTCAGGTTCTGTATTGACTTTCGGGAGGTCAATAAGGTATCCAGCTTTGACACCTATCCCTTGCCCCGGGTGGATGAGATGATAGAGAGGATAGGAAAGGCTAAATATATCTCTACCCTTGATCTCTGCAAAGGGTATTGGCAGATACCCCTCAGGGAACAGGACAAAAAGAAAACCGCCTTTTCCACCCCTGAGGGGTTGTACCAATTCACAGTCATGCCCTTTGGGCTACATGGCGCCCCGCCACTTTTCAGCGTGCTATGAACCACGTCCTACGGCCCCACTCACAATACGCCGGAGCATATCTAGACGACATCATCATCTTTAGTGATAACTGGGACCAACACCTGACACATCTTTACAGTGTTGTCTCTTCCCTAGGCTCCTTTGGGTTTGCCATCAACCCTGCCAAAACCACCCTGGCAGTGAGGACAGTCAAATACCTGGGGTATCTCCTGGGGAATGGCCTGATAAGACCCCAAGAAAGTAAAACAGTGGCCATCAAGTCCCTTCCCTTCCCTCAGACAAAAAAAGACCTCCGAGCCTTTTTAGGCCTTCTAGGCTATTATCAGCGGTTTGTGCCTAACTTTTCACAGAGAGCTGCAGCCCTCACAGATCTACTAAAGAAAACAAACAAATCTGATGAGCTGCTACGAAACCCCACCCCAAAGCATGGAAAGCCTTCACGGACTTAAAGGACGCCCTGACCTCAAGTCCGGTCCTGGTGCCCCCTGACTATTCACTGCCATTTATACTGCAAACGGATGCTTCCGATCAAGGGCTGGGGGCAGTGTTATCACAAAAAGATGCCCTAGGGAATGAAAAACCCATACTCTATGTGAGCCGCAAGCTGTTCCCCAGAGAGAGACATTACGCTGTAGTGGAAAAAGAAGCCCTGGCAATCAAGTGGGCAGTTGAAAGCCTGCGATACTACCTTGAAGGCAGAGACTTTGTCCTCTACACTGACCACGCCCCCTTGGAGTGGATGGCCCGGAACAAAGGCCAGAACGACCGGGTCCTCCGCTGGTTTCTGTCCCTACAGCCCTTCCGTTTCATGACAAAACACAGAAAAGGGTCAGACCAGAGTAATGCCGATTTCCTTTCACGATACCCTCTGTCTCCCTCCGGTACAAGAAGGACAGCTAGGGGAAGGGGATGTGAGACGGTGCTCCGGGCCCCCCTGAATGGATGCCGCCCTCCCACACACGTACCTCAATCCTTTCCGCCGGGACTGCAACCCCACAGACACTTCCCCGCGCCGGAGACGGGACTCGGAGCAGCAGCCATAACCCACGGAACCCCGCCCTTCTCTCTATTGCAGGAACCAACCAGAGCCCTGAGACCGGAGGAAACATATCCCACCAACCCCGGAAGTCCCGCCCCCGGGGCAGCGCCAGAACAGGGAAAAGCCGAGCCCAGGAAGCAGAACGCCGTCGGAGCATCGTGGCAGGACACTCGGACTGAAGCTGGCGAAGGAGAGAAGGCGTGCGACGAAGAAGTGTGGACCGAAGAGTGGTGGAGCCCTCAGGAGGTGGCTGAAGAGCGGCCGTGACTCACTGGAGAGTTACGGCGGACCGCGTGAGTACCTTAGAGCCTTCTTTTCATAGCTCATTAGGAGCCCGTTGTATAGCCCCTGTAAATATCTCCCTTCTCTGTAGCATCACATCCCTTGCACTGTAGTATATTTGTATAGCACTATCACAGCGTAAGAAGCCTTCCACGCCCGACCAATCAACACCCTTTTCTATCGACCGCCCTGCCTTTCCTCCACCCCGAGCCCTTCCTTCCCTCACTGGTCCTGTCCTTCCCCCCTCACTGCCCGGGTGATGGTGACTGTTACCTTCATGCCTTAAGGCTCAAGACAGGACTAACGGTCCCTTGTTTTTCTCCTCTTGCTGCTCTCCGTGGATCCTCCCCACTACCGGAGCCATCATCGGACTTCCCGAAGATCTGGACCCGATCCCAAGAGCCGGAGAGAACAGCGGTCTCCTCCCCTGGAACTTCTTGCTTCTACTGGGACTTTGCTTTTTGTCTTTGGTGTAATAAAACTAACGGTATAGCCCACTATATACGGCCTCCTTGCCTGCTTTTCCGGCCTGCGACAGACCCACCATCACAGTCACCCATCAATAACAATGCACACAATACCAAGTGTAGCCGTGATGTGCTGGACAGACCTCACTATGCAGAGCACAGACCTCTCCATGTGTACATATACTGCTGGTGCATGTAGTGTTGTGAACAGTGGATGCAACCATGTTACCTCAGGCAGTGGGGAAGATCTCGGTCATGTAGCTGTGTCGTCCCCCCCTGTAAGCGGAGGCGGAGTGGGCTGGTCCAACGTTCACCACTCCAGCGTTGGAGTGTGACTAAATAGGCTGGGGCTCTGGGCGTGGGTCACTTCAAGAAGGCCAAAATGTCTGCCAGAGCACTGGCCATCACCCTGCCACGAGGCTGCTGTCGTGACCGCTGGCCTCCTCGACACAGGCCCCCTGCCCTGCGAACCCAGTGGCACAGCACCACAGAGTTGTGCCTGTACAGACTACTGCCTTTAATATACACTGTGGACAGCAGGGCTAACAATTCAGATCGAGTCGTGATTGCAGATGACGCAGTCCAGTAGGCAACAAAGATTGCTCCCAGTGCGGCTCACCCGAAGCACGCATCATCGCAGGCTGCGCACACGCTGAATGCTTCTGGTGCCACTAACTGTGAACCTCAACTCAAGACCACGTTGCTGTGTGGCCCTTGCTAACCGCTGCCTCCGGCCTATACTGCGGAAAGCAGGGCTCACAATTCAGATTGAGTCGCGATTGCAGATGACGCAGTCCAGTAGGCAACAGACATTGCTACCAGTGCGGCCCTACCGGAACACGCATAATCGCTGACTGTGCACACACTGAGTCCTTCAGGTGCCACTAACTCAGTGCACCACAAGTCACTGCCAGGTAGCTTTATTGAGGCAGAATTCATTAGGAAAAAGACATTGTTCCCAGTGCGGCCCACCCAGACCACACATCATCGCAGGCTGCACACACGCTGAATGGTTCTGGTGCCACTAACTGTGCAGCTCAAGTGAACGCCACGTGACTGTTGGCCCATGCTGACTGCTGCCTTCTGCCTACACTGTGGTCATCAGGGCTCACAATTCAGATAGATTTGCGATTGCAGATGACGCAGTCCAGTAGGTAACATACATTGCTACTAGTGCCTCCCGCCCGGACCACGTCTCATCGTTGGCTGCGCACACGCTGAGTGCTTCAGGTGCCACTAACACTGTGCAGCTCACGTCAACACCACTTGGCTGTGTGCCCTTGCTGACCGCTACCTCCTGCCTACACTGCGGTCAGCAGGGCTAACAATTCAGACAGAGTCACGATTGCAGATAACGCAGTTTAGTAGGCAACAGACAATGTTACCAGTGCAATATAATTATACGATTGACCCCGGAACCTGGCTCACCACTAGGGCTCATTTAAATGGAGTTTTTTGGGTTTTGTCATCCGGATTTGCACACCCAGCACGCATTTGGATGTTTTTTTATTACCCTTTAATATAGAAGTACTAGGGGGTCAGTGTGTTTCTACCCTGCCCCCTTTTCTTCTTATTTAATCTTTTTTCGATTGTTTTCTTGTGACTCGGTTCTACTGAGTCAAAATATGGCTGCCAACACTTCCAGGTTTGGAGTGTTGTCAGCCAATCACAGTGAAGCTTGTGGTCATGACAGCCAATCACAGTGAAGTTTGTGGTCGGAAGGGTGCATAAACCCACTGCTGCCCCAGATATCAAAACGTTTATTTTTTTTAATTTCTCAGCAACTATTGAATGGATTTATACCATTTAAAAAGAAAGCCGCTTTCTGAATCAAGCACTCCATTTTTGCCAAATTTCATGTAATTCTGTTCAGCAGTTAAGGCTGTAGCCATTAATGACATTTGGAGGACATGCATTTCTTTGCAACTGGTTCATTCCAGTACACGGTGTCCACCACAGGTGGGATGTTGCAACCTATGTTCAGCATATTGCTACATGATTTCCTGTCCGCTATGATGACCTACAAGGACAGATACATCCATTTCCCCAGGAGGCATGAATTGGCGGCTATGAAGGGGGATTTTTATGTCTTAGTCACATCCCTAATGTTGTTGGTGCCATTGACTGCAAACTTGTTGGCCTGGTTCCACCACAGGCATGTGAGCACATCTACAGGAACAGGAAGCATTTCCATTCCACTAATGTGCAAGTGGTATGCCAGGGGGATATGATAATCTCACTTGTTTGTGCCAAATTTCCGGGATCAGCCCATGACTTCTACTAAGCATGGGCGGCAAATCCGTTACGTCCGCGGATTTTTCGGATTTTTGGTGAATACGCAATCCGTGTATTTTACGTATTTTCCACAAAATCCGAAAAAATCCGCGGATGTAACGGGTTCAAAAGTTGAACCCCCACCCACTCATGTAATGGCGCCAGCAAGCTGCCAGCGCCGTTGTAAAATAGTTACAAAGTTATCTTGCACAGGAACCACTAGATAAAACGAAGCAGGTGCTGCTTTATTTTATCTAAGTGCTTCCTGTGCAAGCTAACTTTGTAACTATTGTACAACGGCGCTGGCAGCTTGTTGGCGCCATTGTAAACACACACATGGTCGCTGGAACTAGTTGAAGCTCAAATGCAGTGACTCATTCATCAGCCCAGAAACAATCGAGAGCGTTGTCGAGGCTGGGCAATGTGCCTTGAGTCTCTGTATCTTCATCTGCTGCTCTGATCGGCCTTTGACCTTTTATACACACAAGAGGCATGTGCACTCGCATGGAAGCCCCGTCCGTTTGGCCATGAGTAGGCACATTGTGTTCGCACGGGTTTCTGCACGTTCGCGAGCGTTTTGTACAATAAAACCCTCGCGAACTTGCAGAAACCCGTGCGAACATGCAAAAAAAAAATACGCTAGGATCCGCGGATTTTGCGTATTGTCGCAATCCGCAAATACGCAAATCCGCAGATCCGCGGATTGCCAATACGCAAAATCCGCTCATGCTTAACTTCTACATCCTGCGTAACAGCTTCGTACCACAGCTGATGGCAAATCTGCATCCAGAGCGTGCATGGATTGTGGTGGGTGAGTACGCAGAGTCAAGTAGTCTGCTGTATGTGTGACATGCTGTTATCAGCTACTGTTTATATTATAAAACTGGTCTGTGTATCTCACACCTAGGTGACTCTGCATATTCCAACCGTCCTTGGTTCCATGTGATGTCCTCTACAATGATGCCCATGGCAGGATACGTCGTTTGGTGGAGCTTACTTTTGGTCTACTTAAGTCATGATTTTGCTGCCTGGACAAGAGCGAAGGTGCACTGATGTACTCCCCCCAAAAGGTGTGTCAGATCGTAGTTGCATGCTGCAGGCTCCACAACCTGGCCTTGCGAAGGAGATCCACCTGCTCCTGGACGATGATGAAAGCCGAGGCCCCCGCCTGCAAACCCACACATGTCCAGTGACAGGGATAGTGGAGAGGAGGAAGGTGTCGACCTGCGTCAATAGCTCATCAACCGCTACTTCCCTTGAAGGTGAGTGAAATGTTACACGGTGCCATTGTCTGCTGATTTTGTTGTTGGTGGAAAGCCCGAGGTGAACTTTGTGACTGCTGCCTGTTGTTGGCTCTGTGCTGGCTGCTAATGTTTCTGGGACAGGATAGTTAAGCACAGCTACAGGATGTCTATGTTGGTACTGTTGCTCATTGTAATGTGTGCAGATTTGAGTACCTTGATGACAAGTGTTGTGTACTGGCTGTGATGCCAACACCTGACAAGTAAATAGTGTTCTCTTGTGTTTTCCTAGGTCGCTTTGGCCTCTCAATGACTTCAAACAATCAGTGCTCCTGGTACATTATAAACAGCGTAAACATTGTACATCCTGTGATAAACATGGAGCTGACACGAAAACCTAGGTGTGTAAGGAGTGTTTATTTACAATGGGTATAAGTGACAGGGATGTGAATATTTACAAAATGGTGAAAAGGTAATCAATGAGTTATCTGTGATGGTCGATGATACAATAGAGTTGTCACCTCATTGATGTGGTGACCCAGTCCAACGGATGCAAGCCATTAACCTGGCAGTGTGGGTAAAGATAATCAACAAAGTCAATGGCAAGGTGAAGAGGGGTGCCATCATGGTCGTTACAGCAGGGTTCAGCATAGCTGTTGTTGCTGAGGTGATGGCGGTGGGGACAGTGGGGTCCTGGGACCTGTTGCGCCCTGGCATGCCTGATGGGCCGGCTTTTGGCTCAGTTTCCTAGAAATCTAGGGAGTCTGCATCAGAGAATCCATGTTCCGGCGGGGGGGACTGGCTCTGCAGGTTGGTGTTCTCCAGCACAGCTGTCAGTTCTTGGTCACCTGTGAAATAGAGGGCAAATGGTAATTGAAGTGCACCCCTCAAGCTTTATGTTAGATGTTTTGTTGTTACATGTTATACACCACACAGTGTACATTTGTATCAAATTGTATGTCTGCACAGTACTGTGCGTCATGATGACATGATGTAGAGGTACATACACTACTTGTCCATGGTGTGACATGTCAATAGATACCATGCGCCACATGCAGATTTTGTGATTACGAGGACATGTTGTCATCTAACAACTTGCAGCACAACAACTTTATGTGAAGCATCTTTGTTGATTACGCTGCATGGAGGACGTTACATCAGAACATGAACTAGACATTGTAATCTCATGCATACCTTTATCATGTCATGTGCTTTGCTTTTTTTTTACTAATGACCATGCTTGTTTTATTTTCATATGGGCCTTGATGCTCTGCCCCCATGGCATCCAGTGCTGTGCATGGTTGTGCCCTGATTTTCTTCAACATGTTATTTGGTGAGTCACACTTTGCTTTTTGTTGCAGTTACATATGCTTAACTGTCTGCACACTGTAAGTGGCAATTGGATCTATGCCATGTTTGGTGGGATGTGAGGGCTAGTGTGGTCATATGGCACCATGCTTTTTGAGAGAAATGGCGGGGTGCATGCATTGTCTAATTAACTGTTCTGTGGCACATTTGGGGGAATTTCTGACACATCTTTATGGGTGTGTGGTGGAGTGCTCTTTCCTGCTGAGCTGTGGGCCAAGGGGACATATTGGGAATTGAAGTGCTGACCTCCCACCCACAAACACTATTAAGATGGCTACCTTCCTGTTAGTTTAATGAGGGCAATGTAATGGCTGCCACATGCTTCTGGGTGGGGTAGGTGCTCCATCCTGGTGTGCTTGGTGACAAGAGTGCCTGGTGGGAATTGTGGTGCAAGCTTCCTAACCACAAACCCCCTCCCTGTGAAGATGGCTTACCTGTAAGATTGTTTGGTGAGGTACAATGGCTGCCACATGCTTCTGGCTGGGTGGAGTGCTCCATCCTGCTCAGGGGTGGGACAAGGGGGCCTGTTGGGAGTTGAAGTGCTGGCCTCCTGCCCACAAACACCCCTCCCTGTGAAGATGGCTACCTACCTGTAAGGTTGGTTGTTAAAATACAATGACTGCCACATGCTTCTGGCTGGAGGATTGTTCCATTTTGCTGAGCTGTAGGATATGGAGGCCTGTTGGGAGTTGAAGTGCTGGCCTCCCACCCACAAACCCCACTCCCTGTGAAGATGGCTACTGTGAGAAGTTGGCCTGGCATATGTTGTCCACTACTTATAGTGGGCACCCTGTACCAGTCCAAACTACCAGTTAGAGGTGATAGGTTAAAGACAACCTTATTAGAAAGCTATCCTAGTGGTAGCTATGGAGAGCAGCCTTCAGGCTAAGTCTTGAAGGAATGTAAAGCAGCTTGTTTTACCAGTCTATAATCTCTTGAATGGCTAAATGAAAGGACAACCACACCAGGTATATATATATATAAAATATATTTATTTATTCTAAACACACCCTACTAGTCTCTTTAAGAGGCTAGAGGTCAAAGCAAATACGCTACACTTAATATCACACAGTAAATTAGCACAATATACGTTGATCCCTAGGGGCGTACCAAACATATATTAAGGAAGTGGTATAAGAATCACAACTTGACTAGACACAAGGCCTAGAGCCTGTAGAATTGCTGGGACCACAAGGAACCACCCAAGGTACTGACACAGGGGACCCACGGGGGACATGTTCAGTGTGAGAACACAGCCGCGAATCACCGTTAGCTTCTATGGGGAAAGTCGCGGATGGAAATTTAAAGATTAGGGACACTTAGGAGAGGACTTTGAGCAAACCCCTTTAGACTTAAGGGGTTTAAGGGCCAACACCCACAGGAGCACCAGAGTACTCGAGTTACCTCACCCAGGGAATCTGGGTGCATGGGTGTCTTATGGTGTCGAGAATCGTTGTTGATTTTAATGACAATCTGATGCAAAGTGCTGCTTCAGTTGAAGGGGAAAGTGTCCGGCATGATCCAAGCCTGGATCGAAGGTGAGAAGAACCAGAAAGCAGAGGGGACAGAGTCTGGGTCACTTGCCAGTGACCAGGGGCACGATAGTCGAATGCCCAGCGATATCGGGTGATTTCAGGTCGAAGAGGTGAAGCTTGGCTCTGCAACCACGAGGACCAGGAGGTGTTGACGACAACCAGGAGCTGGATTCAAGCTGAACCAAGAAAGATGTTGAGTGCTGCGTCATTGGTGACCGGATTGGACCCGACAAGCCTTGGTAACAGCAACCCACACAGAAAGTGAAGATTTGCTTCGGTGCAGTCCAGCAAGGTCTGAGTGACTCATCAAGTGGTGGAGAGTCAAGGCACGTTTGGAGCAACCAGGTAATCCCAAGGAAAATCAAAGTTGCCTTCTCAGGGACCCACCAGTCAATGGACCAGGGATTGCAAAGGTACTTCAAGTAAAAAAACAAAGAGCCGGCTCACCGAACACTTGTGGAGTGTAGGCCAGCAATCTTCTGTGGAAAAGGTGCTCGGGGTCTGGGATATAAGGAACCCAATGCACAGCCACAAGGAACGTCGAGAAAAAGTTAGCATTTACTGCAAGGTTATAATGCACTTAAGACTATATGGTCTGGCTTCATCACAGAACAGCAACCAGAGAATAGGTTCTGAAGGCTGCAGAGGGGCCCTGCTCATGCATCGGCACACACTCACACAAAACCCAGCACCATACCTTCAGGATTGATAAGAACTGCCATAGGGGTGACTGATAGGTTTATATGTGCAGTGATTTAAGGTAGATATAGGTAACCTATATTTAAGTCTACTAGGAACTCATAAGCGTACCCCAGTAACCAAACTGGAGTGTACCTAAAGTACTTGGAATCAATTTAGAGAGGAAGCAGATAGGCTGGGGTCCTGCATAGAAGGGCCCCAGCCAGACTAAAGTAAAAAAAACTGCGAAACATCAGCATACATTAGGGGTAACCATAAGAGCAGATCCTACTCTCCTTCAGCTACAGTAAGTGTGTTTAGTGAGGTACAATGACTGTCACATGCTTCTGGCTGGGGGGAGTGCTCCATCCTGCTCAGAGGTGGGACAAGGGGTCCTGTTGGAAGTGCTGGCCTCCCACCCATAAACACCCTTCCCTATGAGGATGGCTACCTACCTGTATGTTTGGTTGTTGAAATACAATGGCTGACACATGCTTCGGGCTGGGAGGAGCGTTCCATTTTGCTGAGCTGTGGGACATGGGGGCCTGTTGGGAGTTGAAGTGCTGGCCTCCCACTCACAAACCCTCCTCCCTGTGAAGATGGCCACCTACCTGTAAGTTTGTTTGGTGAGGTACAATGGCTACCACATGCTTCTGGCTGGGGGGAGTGCTCCATCCTGCTCAGGAGTAGGACAAGGGAGCATGTTGGGAATTGAGGTGCTGGCCTCCCACCCACAAACACCCCTCCCTGTGAAGATGGCTACCTACCTGTAAATTTGGTTGTTGAAATACAATGGCTGCCACATGCTTCTGGCTGGGCGGGAGTGCTCCATCCTGCTCAGGGGTGGGACAAGGGGGCCTGTTGGGAGTTGAAGTGCTGGCCTCTCACCCACAAAAACCCCTCCCTGTGAAGATGGCTACCTACCTATAAGTTTGGGTTGTTGAGATACAATGGCTGCTACATTCTTCTGGCTGGGGGAGTGTTCTATCTTGCTGAGGTGTGGGACATGGGGGCCTGTTATGAGTTGAAATTCTGGCCTCCCACCCACAAACACCCCTCCCTATTAAGATGGTTACATACCTGTTAGGTGAAGGTGACCAATGCAATGGCTGCCACATGGTTGTGGGTGTGGGAAGTGTTCCATCCTGCTTAGCTGTGGGACAAGGGTACCTGGCAGGAGTTATAGTGCAGGTTGCCTATCCACAGACACCCCTTACTGTTGAGATGGCTGGCTCCCTGTGAGCTGAGGAAGGGAATGGCTGCACATGGCTCTTGGGTGGGGGAGTGCTCCATCTTGCTGAGCTATGGGACATGGGGGCTTGGTGGGAGTTGTAGTGCTGGCTTGCCACCCACAAAACTCCCATCCCATTTTTCAGATGGCGACCTACCTGTACGTTTGATGTGAGCAAACACCCCTTCCTGATGAGAGGACCACCTCCCTGTAAGTTTGGTTGTTGAAATACAATGTCTGCCACATGCTTCTGGGTAGGGTGAAAGTGCTCCATCCTGCTTAGCTTTGTGACAGTTGGCCTGGTGGGAGTTGTAGTGCTGGCTGCCTGTACACATTCAACCCACGGGCTGTTGATAGCTACCTTTGGTGTGAATAAGAGGGAGTGAACGTTGGATCTGTGAGACATGTGTTGGGGAGAGAGTGGTGCACATGAATGGAATTGGGCCTCGGAGGTGTAACTTTGTAGTTGTGCAAGACAGTACATAACTGTGTGATAGTAGACATTTGTTTGTACTTACCAGCCTCCACTCCCCCCCGCTATTCCTGTGGACTCTCTGGATGCAGTATGGCAAGCATCTTCTCCTCCCATGCAGTGAATGTTCTTGGTGGAATGGGTAGGCCACTGCGAGTCATCTGAGCCAGCTGATGGTTCTTGTTGTTCCTCTGTTTCACCTGCCTCTTGAGGTCATGCCACCGCTTCATGATCTCCCTCTTGGTGCCCGGGGTGGTTCCTACTGAATTTACTTTGTTGACTATCCTTTCCCATATTTGGGTTCTGGTGGCTAATGGTGTCTGTTGGACTAGGTTACCAAGCAATTGTGATTCTACTCTGATTATCTCATCTATCATCACTGACAACTCATTGTCAGTGAATTTGGGCATTTTCTTTTGTGCCACGGTGTGTGATATGCAAATGGTTTGAGGTGGATGTGTCGGGTGGTGCGGTGATGTAAGTGGGGTGTGTGTGTGTGTTGTTGTGCTGGTGAGATGTGTGGTGGTTTGCCTCTCCTTAGTGCTGTAGGGTTTAGTTCCTTCAGGGCTGGAGTATTGCAAATGATTCTGGTCAGGGAAGGGGCTGGTTTTATACCCAGCTATGTGGGTGTGTCAAAATGGAGTACTGCTGTCAGGTGTGTTGTGTGCATTGTTCTGGGATTTGTATTTTTGTAGTAGCCATGGGAATGTGTCCTTGGGGTGTGTTGGGTGTTTTTGGGGGCTGAGCTAGTTTGATGGTGGCCTGGTTGTGTGTGTTTTTTGCCGACCACCATCACAGTTCCGGAGCCACCCCAGCGGTGGGTAAGCAACAACCCTTCCGCCTGCTCTCCCATTCATCACTGTTAGCGATTTCGGTGGTCGGAAACAGCAGATCATTCCGCTGTCACCTCAATGGTATCTTAATTGTGCGTGTGGTCACTCAGCTGGCCTTGCAGTGTGTTTGAGTTTTTCTACCGCAAATCCGACCACCGCAGACGGATTTTCACCTGCTCTGCCTGCTACCAGCGGTCTTTTATGGCATTGTTCCGCCGCGGTCTTTTTGTTCTGGTGGTTGATCCTTATCTGACTGCCAGTTTTCCCATGGTGCCTGCGGATGGTTCATTTCTGCTACCATGGTGGTCGGAATGTTTTTCCGACTGCCATCCTAATCGGCTCCTAAGTGTCAAAACTGTACTGTATATCCTCTAACATTCAACACAAAAGACTTTAGTGCAGGCACTAACGTTTATCTATTGAACCAACTCAGCAATTGCCGAACCTCAAATGTTATCTGTGCAGTTTACTGACAATGAGACTTGATTTATATCGGGAAACAACGCTAAGGATTAACACTCAAAATCATCAAACATAAAAGCCAAATTAGGTGTAAAGTCGAAAATGGCCCATTGTTCTCTCACTTTACCTCATTGAACTACACTGAGAATCACTTTACCTGGCAGGTGATTGGCCAACCCATTCTCTCACTATGAAGCAGGGACCTCTCACAGCTTGTACAGCACTGTGAATGCCTCTGGATCATACATTGTTATTCTGTTCATAATGTGCTCAACATCCTTGAAGAAGGGAACAACATGGTCACAGCTTAACACTCTTACATTGACAAGACTGTACTCTTGCGCCTTTCTTGCTTATTTTTTCCTATCCACTTTAGGCATTCTATTAGATTTATACACCTTTACAACCATATATCTCCTCATTCACCTATTGGTGCCCCCGAGGGACTTCTCAGCCCCGTAGACCTCCCAAATGGTTTGTGGTCTAGTTCTTTAGGCAGATTGGTGTATCACGTCCTTCTTATACTTCCTTCTGGACCAAACCTGGGAGCCAGTTGTTCCACACTTTTGCATTTACTCAGGCCCGCCTGCATGCATGAAGCTTTGCTTCCCCAGTAAGCAAATTACTGCTTGTTTCCTTTGATGATTTTAAACTTACTACAGTTCACTGACATCGAGGAAAAAAATATTGATGTTAAAAATATCGAGTTAAAAACATAAACAAAAATATCGACTCCTATACTTAAACAGGTAAGTGCAAAAATATTGATGTAAAAAATTTGGATGAATAAAATATCAACTTTTATATAAATATAAAATAAAATATTATACACTAAATATTAAATATCATTTTAACTAAATAAAATGCATTTAATATACATTTAAGTAAAATATAAGAAATAAACGTAATTTTAAAAAGTAAACACACAAACAATAAATTATACAAATATATTTACTTTAACGACATCAATGCTACAGCAATTCATCCTCTGTGCTGATGATCTTTGAATCCCATTGTTCATGACGAGCTCAGCTGAGAAAGGGTGTAGTCAAGATATCTGGCACCACAGGGCAGAGGCATGTGTCACTCTGCATGCAGAGAACAGATGAAAACACACACACGTGATCTCAGGGCACATTGCACCCACAAGCAACCCTCAGCAGTGACACGCCCCCTCCTCAAACAGTCTATCGCATGTGTAGGTTGAAAGCAGGCCCCACTGTTGGTGCCCCCATGTACACACCAGAGGACACATGTTCTCTCGAAAAACTGGTGATGCCCATAAAATCCTACATAAAAACTGATACGGTTTGTCCTCACTAAGGTTGTGTAAATGAAGTGTGAAGAACACACCCCTGAGGGAAATACTGGAATCTCGGAGAAAAGGTAATTTACAATGGCACACATGCAATGTTTTCTACCCAAAATGAACCAAGCTCTTGTCCAACACGTCTATAATCAAACCTCCAAGTGCCCTGCCTTTCAGCTGCCACATCAACACCCCAACGTGGATCTAAAGTGAGTGAATCAAAATTATGAACTGCACTGTGAACTTTTTTTGGAGTGAACTGTTAAACAAGAAACCACAAATCACCAGAGGACCAAATAAGCCTCCCCTGGATCCATATTCAAGATATGCAATGTTCAATAACAAGTTATGTATTATTGCACTTCTATGTACCCTCTATCTGTATTGGGTGATAACGCACCTATTCACTGTTAACTTACTGTCTGTTAAACTGAAGTTGATTTAAAAACGTTTACAGAGCTTGCATAGGGATCTACCCTATGTCACTTACAATAACACCAACCCAAAAACTAGCATTCCAAATACACTACACAGCACCCTTTTACACAATACATCGTAGAAGCACATGACAGCCGTGAACTCTGAGACATCAGCCAGGTCATGTTATGTCTGTTTACTGAGACCATATGCAGTAAGAGCGGACAGACTGAACTTGTCCCAAGAGGTGGCCCTGGAAAAAGCTAAATGCCTTATCCACTTATACCTATGCAGAATCAGGGGAAACAAGGGAGACCATGACAGAGAAGTACTGAATCTGACCTAATACTAGACCTTTTCATCGAGCCTTGCGAAATTAAGCTAAACAGGATGTGTAAGAAGGGTACCATAGGGGAGGATACTGTATGGTCCATGGACTTTCCAGAAAAAAAGATCCTTGAAAGTAGCAAAACCCCCTACTGAATGCACAAACACATCTACTCCTGCCTCCATTTGCAGTCCTAGGGTGGCCCTTAGCATGTCTTGGGCAGCCTTAGTTAACAACAAGTGGACCCCAGACATGGAGTTGCTGTGTAGGGCAATCCAGCTCGATGATACAAAGGGAAATCAAACTCTTTAGGGAGGGTTGAACAACAGCATATATACCCAATGTCAGGAAATCTGGAATACTGAGGTAGGTGGATATACTTCGCTAGAAGGGAAGGGGCAACCTCTAATTAGACTACATTTCTTATGTTTCAGAGGTAAAGGAATGCTTCCACTGGGCACATGTGAAAACTGTGGATCTTGCACATTCCGGATATGCAATGCAGCACTTCTATACTGATGGATATATCCTGGCAGTGTGGTGAGGCGTGAGTCCCAGGCTCTCCACACCACTGGAGTCAAGCTATCCAGGCTGATGAAGGCTGATAGCCAGAAACCGGTCCTTGGATGCTTGATTCCGGTCTGGCTTGGTAGTTCGGACTGGACTGTTCCCATGAGGCACAGGGTCAGAGCTGATTTGCATATAGCCAGTGTCTAACCCAGGGTGGTGTGGAGTGCAAAAAACGATGGATTTAGGCCCAGGTCCTTGTACTGGGGTGAATGTATGACATTGTTCTACATTCTGTCCATCAACTGTGTTTTTTGCAATTTTCACCCCGAGTGGGCTGGGTATGCTCAGACGTGAGTGCCAGGCTCTCCACACCACTGGAGTCAAGCTATCCAGGCTGATTAAGGGTGATAGCCAGAAACCGGTCCTTGGATGCTTGATTCCGGTCTGGGAAAGACATGGCTTGGTAGTTCGGACTGGACTGTTCCCATGAGGCACAGGGTCAGATCTGATTTCCATATAGCCAGTGTCTAACTCAGGGTGGTGTGGAGTGCAAAAAAACGATGGATTTAGGCCCAGATCCTTGTACTGGGGTGAATGTATGACATTGTTCTACATTCTGTTCATCAACTGTGTTTTTTGCAATTTTCACCCCGAGTGGGCTGGGTATGCTTAGACGTGAGTCCCAGGCTCTCCACACCACTGGAGTCAAGCTATCCAGGCTGATGAAGGCTGATAGCCAGAAACCGGTCCTTAGATGCTTGATTCCGGTCTGGGACAGACATGGCTTGGTAGTTCGGACTGGACTGTTCCCATGAGGCACAGGGTCAGAGCTGATTTGCATATAGCCAGTGTCTAACCCAGGGTGGTGTGGAGTCCAAAAAAACGATGGATTTAGGCCCAGATCCTTGTACTGGGGTGAATGTATGACATTGTTCTACATTCTGTCCATCAACTGTGTTTTTTGCAATTTTCACCCCGAGTGGGCTGGGTATGCTCAGACGTGAGTCCCAGGCTCTCCACACCACTGGAGTCAAGCTATCCAGGCTGATGAAGGCTGATAGCCAGAAACCGGTCCTTGGATGCTTGATTCCGGTCTGGGAAAGACATGGCTTGGTAGTTCGGACTGGACTGTTCCCATGAGGCACAGGGTCAGAGCTGATTTGCATATAGCCAGTGTCTAACCCAGGGTGGTGTGGAGTGCAAAAAAACGATGGATTTAGGCCCAGATCCTTGTACTGGGGTGAATGTATGACATTGTTCTACATTCTGTCCATCAACTGTGTTTTTTGCAATTTTCACCCCGAGTGAGCTGGGTATGCTCAGACGTGAGTCCCAGGCTCTCCACACCACTGGAGTCAAGCTATCCAGGCTGATTAAGGGTGATAGCCAGAAACCGGTCCTTGGATGCTTGATTCCGGTCTGGGAAAGACATGGATTGGTAGTTCGGACTGGACTGTTCCCATGAGGCACAGGGTCAGAGCTGATTTGCATATGGCCAGTGTCTAACCCAGGGTGGTGTGGAGTGCAAAAAAACGATGGATTTAGGCCCAGATCCTTGTACTGGGGTGAATGTATGACATTGTTCTACATTCTGTCCATCAACTGTGTTTTTTGCAATTTTCACCCCGAGTGGGCTGGGTATGCTCAAACGTGAGTCCCAGGCTCTCCACACCACTGGAGTCAAGCTATCCAGGCTGATGAAGGCTGATAGCCAGAAACCGGTCCTTGGATGCTTGATTCCGGTCTGGGACAGACATGGCTTGGTAGTTTGGACTGGACTGTTCCCATGAGGCACAGGGTCAGAGCTGATTTGCATATAGCCAGTGTCTAACCCAGGGTGGTGTGGAGTGCAAAAAAACGATGGATTTAGGCCCAGATCCTTGTACTGGGGTGAATGTATGACATTGTTCTACATTCTGTCCATCAACTGTGTTTTTTGCAATTTTCACCCCGAGTGGGCTGGGTATGCTCAGACGTGAGTCCCAGGCTCTCCACACCACTGGAGTCAAGCTATCCAGGCTGATGAAGGCTGATAGCCAGAAACCGGTCCTTGGATGCTTGATTCCGGTCTGGGAAAGACATGGCTTGGTAGTTCGGACTGGACTGTTCCCATGAGGCACAGGGTCAGAGCTGATTTGCATATAGCCAGTGTCTAACCCAGGGTGGTGTGGAGTGAAAAAAACCAATGGATTTAGGCCCAGATCCTTGTACTGGGGTGAATGTATGACATTGTTCTACATTCTGTCCATCAACTGTGTTTTTTGCAATGATTTTGTAAAAGCCTTCTGTCACTACCTCATGTTTAATATCAGTTGCAATCAATGCCCGTTCGCTGTCACTTTCACTTTCAATGTGTATCATATGCGCCAGTGTATCAAACAACGGGAGAGTAAGGGAAAGGGAATCACTCTTCTTCCCCAGAAACAATATTCCTTGACAACAAAAGAGTGACTATTGGTGCAAATAAATACAGAATGTGGAAGAAAAGCAAGGGCTGGGCGTGATGGGGAAAACCTCTGTTTTTTAAAAGAACCCTCACTCACCAACCTAGTTGGTGACATGCTTCATCATCGGGTTCCCACCAGGGAAACCGAATGTCTCCCTGGTGTGCTTCGACACCTGAATTACAGCAGAGCGGGTTTTTTTGGACTGTGTGATAGTGCAAAATAGGAAGTGAGTGATGTGGGTATTAAAAGATGGCGAGCTGCACCCTGTACCAATTTTAATAGAAGGTCAGCCAGCAATCGTTAAAATCAGTGGTGCGGACGCGTGCTGACCTGTAAGTGAGTCAGCTGTATCCTAATGTTACTGTGCAAAAGTGGTCAACAAGTTTCTGCTTATATCTGCTAATTTAGCAAAGCTTTCACGAGGACCGAATAATACTCCCCGGCGGTATACGCACGCTAAGGCGTACCCTAACCTGGGGAGTATGTGTGTATGGTAAAACTCACGGTTTTACCCAGTGGGCTCTTCTGGCATTTCCAAAGGCCCTAATCTGAAAGAAAAAAACACAAGGGACAACACGTAAAGGCATCCGCAGTTGCAAACATTTACATCCTTTCAGATTTTCAACGAGGTGTTCAACCATCTGAGACCCCTAACAATTGGATCAAATAGTGCCCCTTCAGTGCTCTAATTTGTGTAACACTCATGAAAAACCTCTGTTGTCTGTTCATGTCAGAGGTCAAGTTTTGCAGTGCTTCACTGTTTGTCAGTTAATTTAGTTTTAGCAAATTATGCTTATGTGCCTACTCAGGAAAATAGGTGGGAGCAGTCAAGCGGTGTGCCATTCATGGAGTATCCACTCATATTGTGTTAGCCCCCAACAGTTAAAAAGGAGAGGTTCGTTTTTACGATACACACTTCACAAGAGAGTGTGTTTCATCACATGAAAGAAACTCAGTATGCTTAAAAAGGCTTAGGTGAAGAAAGGAATGGCTTCACGTCATGGGGTCCACTCCGGAGGTGTATTCGCCATGTAACATCTTAAAGTAAACAGAAGAAAGACATTGTAAACTTCGTAAAGTGGCCGTGCTGCCATCTGTTAGTATACCGCTACAGCCAAACACGCACTCTCACATGCATTCTCTTACTTGTTTGTAGGGAGGGTCCCTCACGAGACCTGTATTGCAAACGTCTGCAGCCCGAATGTTGACGCTTGGGCGTTGCTAAGGGGAAGAAGTAGGATTCACTTGTCACATGGGAGTCACATTTGGAGGTGAGCAGCGTGACATCTAGGGAACAATGTTAAAGGGCCAAAGCTCTTGATCAAAACTTTAATGCGATCCTGAAAAACAGACAATGTCTATTGCCAGGAAGCGGGAAAAGTCGCAAAAAGATAAAAATAATAATAAAAGGGTATGTGCCCGCATATTCATGTTTTCATGGAGAATGTGTATCTTAACAAGCTCAAAAGTAGTATGGGAAGCATTTTGAGAAAGCCTTTTAAAGGTCGCATAAACCTAACACTGGGGCGAGTGAGTGTTGAATAGCTCAGCCAGCACAATAATGCAGTGCAAGTAAGGTCATATTTATGTGTTTGCTGCGACCTCTGCAGATTGTAGGGTCAGGTTATCTTTCACCATCATAGTAGAAGTAAAACCAAGGGTTGGGCCATTGTGTAACCTCTGTTTTTTTACTTCATATTCACCATCAATATATGTTTAACCTAGTATTACCACATAACCCAGGGAATATAAAGGATGGTTCTCATTCTAATGGTGTGCCCATTAATCCCTGGTTGTTGGAATATGGTGTATTACGTAAATTGACCCACGGTATATAGCCGTAATTCTAGACTTGTGTTACGAACAGTTTATCAATTCTACTAGCCTTGCATCACTGAACCCCAAGGTATCTTATCGTTTAACCCTGCAAAGTGTGTGGATATACGATAAATCCACCTTTGTTCCTTCTTGAAAAGTACATTTTGTGACTCTGTTGTCATCTGGAGTTGCTCGAAGATTCTCCACCTGATATCGTTGGGGGTGTCATTCAATTGCAGGAAATGCTCAGTTATTTTTGTAGTGTTCTTGCGACATCCTATATTACTACGGTGTTTGCAGATTCATTGTTTTATTTTTGTTGTGGTCATGCCCACATACCTGAGCCCGCAGGGGTAGTTGACCAAGTAGATGACACTGGTTGAATTAATGTTTACGCTGAAGCCGTTGTTTCCCAGTTTTCAAACTCAAGGATTTAGTGGCGGTGGTCAGGTGGCAAACGCGGCCCCGCCACAGGGGAAATGGCCAGTAACTGGGGGGAGACCCCATGCGTTGAGCAACGTTTGGTCATCCTCCCTCATGTGGTTCCTGGGGCGTGTGTGGACTAGAGAGTCCTTTGAGCTTCTGGCCCGTTTATAGGAGAATAGAGGTTTCTCCCAGTCATATTTATTACTCTATTATTTATTTAGAAAATTTATAGAGCGCGGCTGACACCTTACAGGTATCCTGGCGCTAAGGCTTCACAAGGTAGGAGTGGTGAGCGTGACAGGGAGAGAATCCAGCAGATTATACCTTCAGAAAGTTTTGACCCGTTTCCTAAAAAGGAGAAGTTCCTCCGTTTGGCGAATCTCCAACGGCAGATTATTCCAGAGTTTGGAGGCAGCAACTCCGAAAGATCTTCCCCCAACCCTAACCTTCTTGAATCTGGGTACCTTCACCAAACAAGCAGTTGCTGAACGACGTGCTCTGCTTGGGATGTACCATACAAATTTGGCCTGCAGCGAACTAGGCCCAAGTCCATGCAGGGCCTTAAAAACGAGGCAGAGAGATTTAAAAGACATTCTCTGCCTCAACGGTAGCCAATGAAGCTTGGTCAACGCCGCTGTTGCGGACGATCTTCTTGTCCAGCCAAGAGCCAGCTTAGCGGCAGCAGACTGAATTCTTTGAAGTCTGTCTAGCAACTGACCCGGTGACTCAAGCAAAAGAGGATTGCAGTAGTCAAGTCTGCTTAATATAGTGCATCTGACTACCATGGCCCGTGCCTGTAAAGGAAGTAGCGGCAGGATCTTACGAAGTGACCTGAAAAGGGCAAAACAACTTGACACCAATTTCGTCACGTGAGCTTCCATGCTCAACTTATTGTTCAGACGCCCAGATTCCGAGCAGTAGAGGCCGGTTGAGTTTTAGTCAGTGTCTCTGGGGGCCAAAAATTAACTGGGAGAGGGGAAGAGATCCTACTTCCAGCACAGAACAACACCTCGGTCTTACTGGCGTTGAACTGTAATGAGTTCTTGTGTAGCCAGCTCTCAAGAATTTTCCAATGTTTTGTGATAAAGCGGCTTACGGTATTAGAAGCTGAATTGTACGTGGTTACACAGGTTAGTGGGGTATTGTCTGTGCCTGTATTGGGGTTGTTTTCCAGGAGAGTGTCTCTATGCTGATTCCTGGCTCTCTTGCAGCTTTTCTTCAAAGATCCGTGTTGGATAACCCCGCTTCTGTAGTTTGTTTGTTAGATCCTGGGATTGACGTTTAAAGTCCGTCACTTCACTGCAGTTACGCCTTAGACGTAAATACTGCCCGAATGAGAGGTTCTTCCTTAGGGGCCGCGGGTGAAAGCTAGAAAAGTGTAAAAGGCTGTTCTTGGCTGTTGGTTAGTGGTAGATTTTGGTTCTCAGGTGATTAGCCTCCTTGTTGATTGTTACGTCCCGAAAAATCATCTCCTCTTTGTCGTAGCAATGGGTGAACCTCAAATTTGGGTCACATGTGTTGATCCACTGTAAGAAGTCTAACAGGGTGTCCTCTGTCCCTTTCCAGATAACCAGGACATCATCGATGTACCTTTGCCAGAAGGTTATATAAGCGGTGAAGGGGTTGTGTGGCAATAGAATTTGTTTTAGTTCGAAGTCATACACATATAACCCGGCCACGCTTGGGGCAAAAGTGCTGCCCATAGATGTACTGGTGGACTGCACGTAGATCTTGCCTTGGTACTCAAAATAGTTCTGCTTGAGTTTAAAGTACGGATATCCCGGCAGTCTGAAGTAATTTATGTTCTGTACACTTAATACAAAGCGGAAAAGTTCTGTATATTAACCCAAATACTACTGGCAACAAACAAGGTTTAGTTCTCAAAATCAAATGAGTTTTTAATTGATGAATATTTACAAGTCAAGATAGTTCTTGAAAATACCCAAAGAATACAGTTTCACAAAAGAGTTCAGATACATAGACCAAAAGAGGGCACACATTCCAAATTTAGAGAGCTAGTCAAGAGACTAGAAATGGTGGTTATGTCCTCTTCATCCTGGTCCACAATGAGCAACAGCCGACACGTGTTTCGTCAAGTCAAGTGACTTTCTCAAGGCTTTATCCCAAATTCCAAGGGATATTAGATCCAATGGTACAATACGGTTTCGAAAGCGATTCTATCGGTCGAGGCAGTGAACCATCATTTTATGTTAATATTTCAAAATCCTCCCAATTTTAAAAAAATCGCCTGCAGTACACGATCTGTTGCGTTTCACACCAGAAGGTTCTGTTAGGAATCTGTAGATATAAGAACAGATCGTGGGACGCGGACTGTGCATTCCACGCTGTTCTTCTCGCCGGACGGGCTATACGAGGCGTATCATAGCCTCTCTTGTCGCCTCATACGCAAGAAAATACTTTATTAAAAGAATTATTCTCTCAACTCCTTTTGGACATTTGAGTTCAAAACAGAACGTACAGCGACATATTGATTTTAAAAACACTCTGGGTCTACTACGATCTTCAAATCCTTTGTGATCATTGCTTATATCTACAGATTCCTAACAGAACCTTCTGGTGTGAAACGCATCGGATCGCGTACTACAGGCGGTTTTTTGAAAATTGGGAGGATTTTGAAATATTAACATAAAATTATGGTTCACTGCCTCGACCGATAGAATCGCTTTCGAAACTGTATTGTACCATTGGATCTAATATCCCTTGGAATTTGGGATAAAGCCTTGAGAAAGTCACTTGACGTGACGAAACACGTGTTGGCTGTTGCTCATTGTGGACCAGGATGAAGAGCACATAACTACCATTTCTAGTCTCTTGACTAGCTCTCTAAACTAAGGAACGTGTGCCCTCTTTTGGTCTATGTATCTGAACTCTTTTGTGAAACTGTATTCTTTGGGTATTTTTTAAAACTATCTTGACTTGTAAACATTCATCAATTAAAAACTCATTTGATTTTGAGGACTAAACCTTGTTTGTTGCCAGTAGTATTTGGGTTAATATACAGAACCTTTCCGCTTTGTATTAAGTGTACAGAACATAAATTACTTCAGTGTGCCGGGATATCGGTACTTTAAATTTGTGTTTCATAGTAACTGCTTGTCACTTACTATGAACTATAGCATCTAGTTAGTAAGGTGCATATTTATCCTGAGTGGCACCAATTAAAAATTGCTACTTTCAGTCCTATTGAAATCACGACATATCCCATTTGCTTGACCCCATCTGTTATTACCTGTATGTGAGGTGCGTCTCCTTTCCATTGCTACCAAAAAGTTTTGTACAAAGTTCCGCTTGAGTGCCAGTGTTGCACAGGCGACCACAAACTCCCTTGGTGTTTGGAAATCCCATGGAGCACTTTCAAGGGTTTCCTTTATTACCCTGATGGTGTCATCCTGTGGGATGCAAGTGTACAAGCTTTTGATGTCTAACAACACCAGAAATAATGGTTCATCAGGGATCACAATATCCCGTAGGGTCAGTAGTAGGCTCTTGGTGTCCTTAATGTAAGTGCTAGTTGCCTGCACCAAAGGTTTCAAAAAGAAATCACAGTATTTAGACAGAGGTTCTAATAAAGAACCAATGCCTGAAACAATAGGCCGACCAGGTGGTGGCACCCTGTTTTTGTGGGTTTTGGGCAGTGTGTAAAAATAAGGTACTTTGCCCTCACTAGTTGTCAGAAAGTCTGCCTCTTGCTTGGTGATATGGCCATTGTATTCTGCTGTGGTCTCCATATCCTAGATTTTGTCGCAAAGATGTGATGAAGGGTCATCACCTAGACGGACATAGTTACCCTGGTTATTCAGCAGGCGTCTGCACTCGGTGTAGTAGGCTGCAGCGTCCTGGATAACAATCCCACCCCTTTCAGCGGCCTTGATGTCAATGTTGGCATTTGACTGGAATGCTTGTAAGGCCTGAAACTCTATGGCGTTCATGTTCTTGTAAACAGGTGGTTCTACCATAGGTTCCACATCATTGAAAAACGCTTGTTCGAAAGCTATAATTTCTGGTCGTACTGCGTAAGGAGGTGGAGTGAAAGTGGACTTAGGCCTAAGTTCCGTATCACTTTTAGTTGTTTGGGAGTCCTCTAGGGTGTGTTTTTCAAAAAAGCTATTAAATTTTAGCTTGTGAAAAAACTCAGAGAGTTCACAATGTAGTTTGAAGCAATCTAAACGGGCCGTAGGAAAGAAACCCAGCCCCTTTTCCAGGACAGTTTTTGCTTCAATGCTTAAGACAACTGAGGAGAGATTGTGACTATGCTCTCAGGTTGCTCGGGCCTGCACGCTGGTCCTGGGCCTTGCTCCTCGTGTTGTCGCCTACTGCTTCTTCCATTTCCCAATGGACCTGGTTCGACCCTCTTCTTCTGCCGTGTCCTCTCCGCCAACTCTCTAAAAAAGGAGGAGGTGGAGTGTACATGTTCTGTTGAAGATGTGGGTGTGGTATGAATGCTGGGTAACAGCCCACTATTGGTTGGAATGGTGGTTGCTGGTAGGGGTAATGTTCATAGTGATCATGTATATAACATCCTATGCAAGAACTGGTACATGATTGCATCAGGTCAGATGCCATTGGGCACGATCTCAGAAAAACCAAACGTTGTGTACATGAGGGGATAGAATAGCCCCAGCTATGTGAGAGAGCAGAAAAAGGGAATGAGCAATACATCAAGGTTACCTAACAAGCCAGCTGGATTTTTTGTCTGTGGCTCATGTGTTACTTGTCAATTTGGTCTCAATAACAAAACAAAGTCTACATAGGTAGCAGCATTAGATGTTTGAAAATAAGAATACAAGAGCACATTAGGGCCATTAAAAATAAGGATGAACGATACCCGGTGGCTGTTCACATACAGGAACATCATCCCTCAGAAAGGAATGTTTGGTTCCATGCACTAGAACACATACAGATTCCATGAAGGGGCGGGGACAGAGAATTAGCATTAAGGAAAGCAGAGGCAGGGTGCATCTGTCGATTGAGAACCACGACATTAGGGTTGAACACCAATAATGAATTGCATCATTTTCTGTAAGAATGTATAGCAGGTGATAATGTGGTACACTAGTATTATCCCGCATGTTGCTACCTCCTGTTCCCTGTGCTGTTACTATTCCAGAATGACCTATTGTCTGTTTTAATCCATGGTTAGTTGGAAAAATGGGATCCACTCTTGGCAAAATGTAAATAGCTATTCTGTGTTTTCTTGCATTGTAAATGCTATATTTCATGATATCTATGTCTTATTGTTTGGTTACCAAATCTCATTTGCCATTTTTGGATGACCTGTCAATTAATGTGGGGAATTTAGATGTATGGCTGATGACTTAGAGCTAATAAATAACATTTATTTTTGTAATCCATTGCAAAAGGACAAAAATATTTTCAAATATATTGAAAATTATTGAGGCTTCTTTGTATATAAACTGTTGCATAAAATAACTTTAGTCTGAATGCAATATTGATTTCAATGTATAGACCTACAATCCAAAGAACACACAGTTAATAGTGATTATGCTTATATATTTGTCCGTTTTCTCTGACATTTCAAAATGGCACTGATGTAACCTTTACATGTGCGTGAAAACATTTAACCCCTCCCATGCTCGTGACGGAACCGTTCCATCACGAGCCTCGGGTGGGCTGTGCTGGTGACGGAACGGTTCCGTCATGGCCCGCTCGCCGTGCCTGCACGGTGCGAATTCCACCCCTGCGCTGAAGGTTCTATTAGGCGGGCGGGGCCGTGACGGAACCGTTCCGTCATAAGCACAGCTCACCCGCGGGCCGTGACGGAGCGGTTCCGTCACGAGCACGGGACCACCGCGCGGCCCCACCTCCCCCTTAGCGCTGCAGCGGAATAGCCACCGCAGCGAAGGGGTTAAAGGAAAAAAACGTGAGGTGAAACGTAAAAACATAAACCAAAGAGAGAGGTGATGCCTGAAAAATTTATAATATCGGAAGCTAAACTTAATACGATGCGATTTAAAATTCTAAATATAAAAATAGGTGCACAAAGTATGTACTCGGCACAAGATCGTTCCAAAATGGCGCTTATAAAATGAAGCCCATACCTAGTATTTTGAGCAACAGACCTATCCAAAATGGCGTGAGCAAAAACGGGAAGCGAACCGAAATGGTGGTTGGTATACAAAAGAGAAAGGCAAGAGCGCAAATTTCTCAATGAAGGCAACATTACGAATGAAAATCAATTTTGGAGAGTCTCTTAAATATGTAGCCTCGTTTGCAGAAATTCGATCTGTAAAAACAAAAAACAAATAGTTGAAAGCAACACAGGGAACACACTATGGACTTTATTGGTGACTGTTTTTTTTAATATTGGGAGAATTCCTGCCAATTTAGGTATAATATAGTCCTATTGGAACAGAAATAACGATCATTTAGGAATAACGATCGTGATAGAGGAATTTAAAAATGGCGCCGCTATAAACATGTATAGATGCAATAATGTAGCAAACTAGATTCAGGTGAACGGAGTTATACAATTAGTTGTGTCCTATATAATGGCGGTTTGGTTTGACCATTCTGCATGCCACTACAGAGGGCGCCACGCGATGGAGCCGGTTGAAACCTACTCTTAAGTAAGTACTATTGGGGCTTTGCCTAATTGTACGCTATATATACAAGGGGCATTTTGATAAAGCCATATGCTTTATCGAGGAACTCGAAGTATATGCTCATGGTGTTTAAATTGTCATTATAAAACTTTTTTTTTTTAAAGTGCCGAGAAAGGTTTCTTGATTAAATGACTTTTTTGCATTTTGGCAAATATTTAATAGTCAGGTTAGAGAAACTTTTCATATATAATATGTTGGGGAACGAATATTGCAAGATGGCGCTGCCGCTTGATAGAGGGCAATGGCAGTGTTACATCCGACTTAATAATGATGTTCCGAACTAGTCGGCAACAGGTGGCACGTGTAAACATGGCTTGAATGAGCGTGATTACATAGCATTCTTATAAATTCCCATGATAAGGAGACTTTTAAACAACTAATTGAATATTGAAAAAATTGTATTAGTAACATTTTGGCTATTATTAGTATTAATGATTTGATTATAATTATAAGCGTACTAGGTCATCTTTTGGAGCCTTGCACTTAAATAGATCTCAGAATCAAAAAATATATATAAATCTATTGCGAACCACAATAGAATAGACATGGAAGGAGACTGTTTGCGTACAATTTCCTACTCACAAAGTCATATGAATAGAGTTGCATCGTTTGAGCAATCAGGCCAAAGAGTTTGCATCTTAAAGCAATTAAAACAGCTTTTCTCTCCCTCCATTTTTCAGTGCACTACTAAATGCAAAAATACCAAACAGGAGCGATCCAACATCGTGAGAGCAGTTCATCATCTACTTTGTGAAAATAAAAATAAAAGGAAAAGAATACTGTCAAGGTATGCTCTAATATGTAGGAACATACATAGATCTAATGTAGGATAAACTTTCTTTATTAGATATTTATGTTCAAGCTGGATTGGATAGAGGATGCACTGATATTGCCATACAATAATGCTAGGACAAGAGTTCTTTTTCTGGTAAGCTAACCTTCCTTTGTTAAACAGCATTCCAAATAGAAAATTGCTATAAAATCCAAGAAAAAAAAACCCACCAAAGAATTGCCTAGAGTACAGAATTTAATGAGGGCCCCAGTTTTCGCTCGACTGACCTATTATAATAGTATACGGTTGAGCAATCTGTAATGAATGCAGCATCAGTAGAAAGTCCTAAAAATGTTCTATGATCTGGGAATCATTGGATCATAAGGCTGTTGTATATATTGTAAAAATTGTATAAGGTGTAATTAAGTGTGTAATAATGTACCAAATGGAGATTTTTTTAATTGTAAATAATGTATATCTATGTATAATAATTGTTGTATGTATATATGTAATTTGTAGCCCTGAAGAAGTCCGTGAAGGACGAAACGCGTTGGCTATGGCTACAGTGTCTTACTGAAGAATAAATAAAGAATGAACTTAAAACAACACTACTGATTCTGCTATGAATGATTTACCATTGTGCACAATAATTATGGTTATTGTTGAATAATTGTAATAATATTTAGTGTGCTGGACCAATTTGTGTCTAAATTGTGAAAGTAAGGACCGTCTCTGTCCTAGGAGATTTAGGGGATTTTGAGTCTCTGGTACGCGGCACCTATAGAATTACACAAGACAGCACTTAGGATAGGTGCAATTGTGCTTAAACCCCATTCCCCAGTTGCGTTGTTTCTAATTTTTGTTAAGGAGGGACATGAATAAAGGGATTCACATCAACCACTGACTGAAATAACAAAATAGGGGTGGGTACGCACCCCAGATTCTTCATTTCCACCAAATTGAAGTTGGTGGTCTCACCTCTGTGGTCAGCTTATCGAAAAGCCAACTTGTAATACTGATGGTGGTGAAACTCCTCTGTACCGCCCTATGGCAGCTGCTGCTCCCCAATCACAACTCCGACAGTCTGAAGATGGCTGGCAGTGTCGCCGGTTCAACTGTGGTCTTTGCGATAGCAATAGGCACAACTTGTATTATGGTGGTCGGGCTGCCGAGCTCATGGAGGACTGACAGCAACTGTGGGTATGGTGAATCACAAACCATTTCACTAAAGTCTACTGCTGTAATCCATGCCATGCAGGTTCTGGGGTGCATGCACACAGGGAGACACACGTTATGCCCAACTGTGTGCAGCCACATAACTTGAGGCACCAGGGGGCCCTGTAGTTCTCCCTTTGTTTACTCTCCCCCACAGTTTTCATATTGAGCTCACCGTCATGAAAACAGTGGCAGAGAGGAAACTCGTTATATGCTTGGTGGGACCTCGGTGGTCCAGCCAAAAATATAGCGGCCTCAGGACCAATATGCTACACGGCATTTCCCTGGCGGTTGTGACTGTTGCGGCGGTCCCAAGGCGGCCCAACCACCCTAGTTGTAATAGGGTGGCCGGAAGACCGCCACCATAAGTTTGCTTGTCCGTGGACCGCCAGACTCATAATAAGGGCCTCAGTCTTAAATGCTACACATTATCATGTTTTTAACTTGGGATATGATGAGTAAATGCTTATTACATTAAAATTAACGTCTGCTGGAAAATGTTTTTGATATCTTCATGCATTTAAGATCTTTACAGTTCAAAAGGCATGGCATGATTTTAACCTTTTTAATACAGTGAACAAACCGGTAACGTGCACCACATTGCCTTTGAAGTACCTTGAACATGAATACTTCATCAACCACGCTAAAGGAGGAAAGCCTTCTGTTTTAGGCACCAAACAGATTTTCTTTTGGAAAAATAATGTGGGGACCTAAGGGAACACCTTCCCATTTGGCCAAGGATTTGTTTTTTGGGGGGATCAATATGATGCGCAGAGGATGATGCGTTCTGATGTCATACTGTATGAATGTGCTAGCAGTTGACACTATTAGGTATATCTCAACTCCCAGTGCACCAATCTGAGCGGGAGAGATACCATTGAAAAGAGGTAAATGTCTTGTTTCCAGCAGGGACGAGGGGAACAGCTCCTCGGACAAGGGTTGGTGTTCTCCCCAGTTTTAAATAAGAAGAGTATTTATGTTGTCCGGAAGGGCGATTGGGGTGGTGGATCACAATCCCACCCCCCAAGTGGAAAGAAGAACCACTAGACACCGGGGGATGAAAAAAAGAATAATGGGGGTCATGACACGCATGAGGTTGTGTCCACCCCTAAAAATGGGCCCTGAGGTCTTCCTGCCCTCCCCCTACTGGAGCTGGGTTGACAGCGGCCTACCCCAATCTGACATTCTGGGAAGATAGAAAGCTCAGTGTACACCAGAGAAAATTGCATAACGAAAAAGGAGGGATGGAGTAGGCCCAAACAGTCTTCAAGCAATCCCTCCATCCTGCAATGGCTGCAGCAGTGTTTCCGCCAACCTTGGGAATTTAATCCCAATCTGCCCAGCCATGGATGTTTGCGATTTTAAGAATATAGTGGGACCTGACATTCATTATCCCAAACCCCACGGAGGCATTGGGCTGGGCCCTCACCCCATAATGGACACAGACATCTTTCTGCCCTCACTAGCGGCAGAATGATCATTTATTCCGAAAGCGCAGAAAGTACACTCAACATGAGGGAACTTTTGTTTAAAAAAGCAGAAGGAATGTTGGCAGCCCGTTCAGGCTTCAGGCTGTGCCTCCACAAGTGGGTCCATTTTTGTGGGCAGAAATTTGTGAATGCTGGGTGGTAGAAATTTAGTGGATCCCCACAGATTTGGAGACCTTCCTTCACAGAATGAGAGGACAATTTTAGCCAAAGTGTGAGGTTTGTATTTTGGGCACGAAAGCATTCTTTATGAGGGTCAATATTTCCTTACTGGTGCTAGTTCTGATGAAAATGGATATGCTGTTTTGTAGCTTATTAACTTTAGAATTATTTTCGTTGCTATTTTCAAAGTGAATGAATGCTGCTGAGGTCTTTTCTCTCAAAACAATTGAAAAGGGGTCCAAAAATCCACATTGAAATGTGAAGAACCCTGTTCTGAAACTGTGAACTACCGGTAATAATGAATGGAATGTCGCAAGAGAAAAACATAATCATTTCACACACTCCTAATTGCACCAGGTGTCAACACTTAGAATAGTTAAGGTTAGACACCTTTGCCCATCGTCTCTTGATATACGTCCTACTGCCAAAATTGGAAACATCCTGTACAATAGCATGTTTTGAATACTTTAAAGGAAGACATATGACCCCAGATGTTTTGTCAGAGGCGTCTTTTTCGCAATAACCAAATAAAGATATACACTGATATTCCCATAAGCCATTCAGCTTTTTTAAATAATGATTGAAACCTTCCCCAGGGCTGGAAAATAGCTCTGCTACATTTTTTTTATGGATTTAGCTTTTAGATGCTGAGCTGTTAATTGCAAACATTCAATTATAATCCAACTAAATGCATATGCCTGGATGTCGGAAGCTAGAGTATTACTTTAAACATACACATGAACATGAAATAGTAGGCAGCAAGAACTTGTCTGTGGGTAGGCACGGTGCTTTTTAGACCTGCTTTGTGGTGACATTTCGTTTTTAATGTTAAGATCGAAACATCAAGAGCTCGCTACGGTTCGGCCGAAAAGTTATGATTTTCGTATGACCTGTTTTCGACTTCTCTCAATTTCCCTGCACTACAGTTCTTTGATCTGGATTGTGTGTGAGAGCTTTTGTATTATGAAAACTGTTTTCAAAGCACTAGGTCACTAATATTCTGGGAATTCTTCCGGTGCTCAAATGCTTCAGAGAGCAATTATTTCGACATTCGTTGTCTGTTGTTACAGCTAAATTAAATTTCGCCTTGACAGCTGACCACCATGCCAGACTTCCAGGGACCATTTTGTACTTTGAGAAATGTGACATGGGTTAAGTGTTTTATTTGTAAACATTTTTTTCTGATAAAAGGCTTAAGGATCCTTGTGAGCGCATTTTGGTGTTCTTTCTTGGCATTTTCCTTTGCGAGAGTTGCTAAATTCTGAAGGCAGAACTCAGGTGGATTAAAACTGACAAAGAGCAGGTCATTTGCTTCTGTTTTTCTCCAAAGACTGCAAAGTATTTCCAAGTTGCACATTAGAAAATCCTTAGTAGAAGAGAAAGGGGGAACCATTATTAAGCGTCACGTTTTTAGAAACAGAACGCTTTGCGAGAACCTTCCTGTATACCAAAATATTATCAAGATTTTTTATTTCAATTTAAATAATAATTTGTTATACCTGTATACTCTTCTCATAAAATTAAATATTAGTTATTTGCTCAAACTCACCCTAAAATACATGCTTGTTTCATATGACCATGAATGATGGTACCAAACCATTTGTATTGTATTTGTATTTAATTTAATTTATTTAGACACTAAAGTCCATTAAAATACCAGATACAAAGCGGATGTTGTGCGAACCTAGGTAAATCATACTTAAAAATCTGTACAAATACACATCTCATTATATAACTAAACTAGACACGGTGAAAATGACACCCTTTTAGAATGCTTGCTCTTGAGGCGGAGCCTGGCTTTGAAAGATAACAGTCGCTGTCTTAACCGATCCGTTTGAGGCCGCTCCTGCTTTATTTTCGCTCAGAAGGACCTGCTGTATGGGAACAGTGCCAAGGAAGGTGCATCGGCTGAACACCACCATGCACTGAAGGGGGAGCAATTTCATCCACCCGACGCAAGCCGTACTGCTGACTCCACTTGCACCAAGATCTACATAGGACCACCGCACGATAGCGGGCCCCAGATGTTTCCTCCAATGAGGTGCTGGTGCATCTGCATCTGCAGAAGCTGCTTCTATGGGGAAGGCTCATCCCATTCTGAAGGCACCACCTCACCCCATCTAGGAATACTCTGATATTGGTAAGATACTCATTGATGCCATTACTTTTAGCTCCAGGAGCCTGCTGTTTCCAACCACAGATTATTGACCCCCCCATCCCCACCCAGACGACAGCGCTCCTTCTGCTGGGTGCCGCCATGATTGTTTACTTCCTTCCATCTAATATTTCTAAATTCATTGGACTAACTGCCATCTAATGTCTGAGTACAGAAACAACAGGGTGAAAATGGTTAGAAAGCCCTTGTCTAGGAGTCATGGCTAACTCAAAGGTACACGTTTCGTCTCATTCTACATTCTCTTTAATGAATGAGGGCTCATATATATTTCCCTCTCTCACTGTTTTTATGCTGGCCATACTAATGTCTGGGAATAAAGCATCAAGATCACTTCTTTTATCTGAAGCCGTGACCAGTACAAAAGACCAGAAGGCACAAACCATGCCCACCAATCAATCTATGCCTTCAATACCCTTAGGAACACACCCTAATGCCGAAGAAAAAGGAAATCCTCAATTACTGTCCCGGAACTAAAAAACATGCATGCTGAAATGTCTGCAGTTAAACAACAATTAAACTCTTCTGACAAACGACTCACTGAACTTAAGAATATGATTATGGACGCCCACACTAAAGATCTGCACTATGGAATCCCTGGATAAAAGTTATGGAATTGGAGGACAGGAGTAAAAGAGACAATGTACACATATAAGGCCTACCAGAAGTGAAGAAGGGAATAGATGCTTAATTTCTTGACATATATCCTACTGAAACTTGGGTGTCCACTTTGATGGCAATTTCAATGGGTTCACAGAATACTGCTTTGAATTGGCCTTGGCCTATAATAAAGGGTCTTTTGTGCTTCAAACATGCAAGGTTGACGCTAGGTCAATTGTAGATGCAGCTAAACAACATGGTTCAATGTAAAAAACATTCATTTGCTGCACACGTTTCATATGACACTCAGCTGCTATGGAAGAAACTTCAATCTCTAAGCTACATTCTTAGGCAGAAAGGACTCCGATATGCCCTCCTTAACTGTTTCACTATGCACAATACAAAGGACGGGAGAACAAAAGAGTATTATGACCCTCAGGACTTTGACACCTTCCTAAAAATGTATGAAACAGCATTGATGGACAACACACCATCTCCACAGGCAGCAAGGTCATCCATACTGAAAAATTCACCTGATACCCATTCAAATACTACGGATGTGTGTGGCCCCAAAGGGAACATACAAGATATTACCCACAAGACACACCCCATGGCACACAACACTCAAGAAACAGAGACAAATTAAGATCGCCACTCAAGGTCTAGCTAGTTTGAAAATCTTTATGCCAGCCTTCTCGATTTCCTCGGATTCTTGACATTGGTACAGTTACCCAGTGTAAGCACAACCAAACTATTATAATAGTTCATGCAGGATCTCATATACATATATATCTTTCCATGCAGGAGTGGTCCTCAAAGGAAATAGGCAGTCACTCTCTGTCATAAAGTTCTAGCTAATAACATATTACTGTGAATCTTTCTTTTTCTGTTTTCTAAGACATTTAGCTATAGATCTGTATGGCCTTCACCTGCCACTACATTTGAGGCACTTGATAACTTTTGCACTCATAGTTATATTATCAAACCCATGGCCTCTTAATTTTTTTGTAGACTTCCCATGGGTGTTGAGCTCCAAGTTGTCCAACTGTGCTTCAAGATATTTTTGGCCAGGTATATTATTAGTTACCATGTATGCAACGAAAACACTCTCTGCTTGGTAGACTTAGGTACATCTAGTTAGGGTCGCATCGTAGGATTACACATTCTACTGTCATGTATTTTATATACCTGCCTGTGTTCATTGTTTAAGCACAATGGTAGAAATCTATCATCCTTTTACTCTGTGCTTCTATTCATGTATATATGTTTCTTTCTAATGGTTGTATCAGCACACCTAGTGTACACTAGAATGACGCTGGTTCAATAAATGCTTATTGAAAAACGTCCCCACTATTTATTCTGTATATCTCACTGAGACAAAGTAAACACGAGTGACTGAGCGAAAAGTATTGCACTGTTTCCACAATCCTGAGGGATCAGGGTTGTCATGTTCAATAGTTGCCAAGAACTATTCTCTCCTTGGTAGGAGGGGTTTCTAGTGGCACTGTGAGCTAGCAGGTACAACAGGCTAACATATCCGGTAAGGGTGTCGGGAATCAGTCCGGACAACAATCCTACAGTGTATGTTGTATAAATGCACAGATCCTACATAGGTTTATAGGAACTACACGACAGCACAACATGTCCCCACCTGTCTGTATACCGCCAAAGTTCCAGCACAGCAGGGACATCACTGTCCATGCCGTGCTGGAACTTTTTTGCTAATCCTATTTTGTTGCCTGTTTTCCAGGCACAGCCATGGGAAAGGTGAAGGACCGCCTGAATGGCTATGTATTCAGTAATCCCAAGGCCACAAAATCGAAGTATTAAGACATATACATTAGGAGATCACTGAATACACAGCTATTCAGGCACCATAGGAAAGAAATTGTATATGAGATATTCACCTGAGAAGGGAAAATAAAAGCTGAAATGGTATCAAAATGAGTTACACTCCCAACTAAAAATTTAGTCAATTTTAATTAATAGAATAAATAATTGTTAGATAATAATAATCTTTCATGTTTTAAACAGTATAAACAAGGTAGCTGCCGAAAATATCCCCTATAAAATGGATGAGCAGGGTGCATTTATCCTGTAGATGCCCTCAAGGTACGCGTATACAGATTGAAAATATCTAGTACAATAGAAACTAAGCAGGTTGGTTGAGGTACCTATAGCATGCCAGTCTCCGACTCCAGACTAGCTCTCTAAATTTCTCTCCTGTGCATGCATAGTTAATGCTAACTGAAATGAGATTCTCAACACTTAACTCACCACACAAGACTATTTGGGCTCTTGGGTGCTATTCTTGGGCCATCTGAGTGGCCATCACTTTTGACTTTTTTGTGCACCATATGTATTTATCTTTTGGCACTGTGTCAACTCGATACACCTGTTGATGTGTGTCCTTTTTAAATCTTAAATGTGGAACTTGATATTATCAAGCAGGCACATTTATTTCAGACCATATTGTTGTCTATTTTTCATTCAGTAACCACTGTGACGGAGTCCTGATGAAGGCCTATGCCGAAACGCGCGTAGTTTGTCAACAAGCCGCCAGTCTCCTCATACCATTACAATGATGGATGGTTTTAACATATTGTGTGTATGATCATTTGTAAAATAAGATTGCTAGTCTCTTTTACATTGTTAAACTGATGGATGGTTTCTATTATTAATTATATGACCACAAATATGTTGGCAATGCTTTTTTGTGAATATTAATGAATAGAGAAATATGATAACTGTGAGATTTTTGTATAATAAACTCCCTGAATGTAATAAAAATATGTACATCACTTTAACCATAAATAAGACAAAAACATTCTGGAAGTTTCTTAAAACTATTTGTTAACATTTGGAGATACATTTTTGTAATTCAAAAATAAGATTATATATTTTTATTTAAAAAAAGTGAAAAAAATGAAATATATACAATATCAGTTTCTATTTGGTTTTCATAAGTAATGTGAATTCAATAAATGTCTGGAATTGAAATGCCTGCATTTTAGTCAATCCACCGTGCCTAGGTGTTTCTTTCTCCATAGAACCACCACTTGAAACATACCGCACACAAGTGTACTCCACGCCTCCCATGCAGAAACTGGAACAAAATCACCAAAGAACACCTCACCTCTGCCCTCAGCTGCACTCCTCCCCTACGACGACAGATGCCAACACAGCAGCAAAAAACCTCCTCCAATGGATCGCCAACTGAGCTAACACACTTTCCCCCTTCCAGAACTCCACCAGCCGACACAACGTGAAAGCTGCCTGCTTTACCACGTACCTCCTAGAATCCAAGTGCTCTTGCTGACGAATGGAGAAAATATTGAGAAACAGCAAAACCCTGGAAGCACGGTCCACCTACAAGGCTGCAACCATGGCACACAACCAACTCATCAAATTAACTAGGAGAAACTTCATCCATGACAGAATCATCTCACACTCCCACAACTCCATGGAACTCTTTGCTATCATATAAGAATTCACCAGACCCAACAGTGAAACTACCGACGTCCATCTCTCCCACTCTCCCTCCCAAGACCTCTAAAAAATACTCATCTCAATCTTTTACCACAAGATCAAGAAGCTCAACAACAACTTCGATGACAAAGACTACAGCACAGACCCAACACCCCCACCAGCGAGGCAATCCAGCTGGCACTCCTCATCTGGACCCCTCTCACCTCAGAAGACACCACACAGACTATGAAAAGCATACACTCCGGAGCACCCACTGACCCCTGCCCGCTGCTCATCTACCACAGGGCCGCCATCACACCCAATCTACGAGGAATGATCAACTTCTCCCTCGAGTTTGCCACATTCCCTGATGACTGGAAACGCACCGAAGTCAAACCCCTCCTCAAGAAGCCCTCCACAGACCTGACATACCTCAAGGACTTCAGGCCCATCTCTCTTCTCCCCTTCGCCATCAAAGTCTTTGAAAAAGTCATCAACACCCAGCTAGCGCACTTCATAGAAACCAACAACATCCTGAACAACTCCCAATCTGGATTCAGCAACAACCACAGCGCCAAAACTGCCTTCATAGCCACCACTGACGACATCTGCTCCCTCCTCGACCAAGGTCACAAAGCAGCCCTCATCCTCCTAGACCTCTCAGCAGCCTTCAACACCATTCCCCCTGGCACACTAGCCACTAGACTCCATGATGTTCAGCATCCAGGGAACTGCCTTAGACTGGATTTGATCTTTCCTCTCAGGCAGAATAATACAAAAAATAAGACTCCTGCCCTTCCTCCCCAAACCTACAGAGATCAGATGTGGAGTACCCCAATGATCCTCCCTCAGCCACATGCTCTTCAACATCTACATGACCCCCCCCTCGCAACCATTGTCAGAAAACACGGACTCAACATAGTCTCATATGCCGATGACACCCAGCTCATCCTCTCCATCGCCGAGGAACCTGACATAACCAGGCACAGTCTCCAAGAAGAGATGAAGGATGTCTCAACCTGGATGGCAGCAGTTGCCTGAAGCTCAACTCGGAGAAAACAGAAGTCCCCATTCCTCGGCTCAACCCCCTCTGCATGGGACAACACCTGGTGACCCCCCAACCTCGGAAATCCCCCCACCCCTACAGACCACGCTTGCAACTTCAGCATCATAGGCGACTCTTCACTCACCCTGAACGGCCAGATCAACGCTGTGTCTTCCACATGCTTCAACACCCTCTGCATAGCCTTCAAATGGATCACATCTACTCCAGAATACCATCACCCACGCATTAATCACTAGTTGATTGGGCTACGGAAACGCGCTCTACGCCGAAATGAACAAAACACTCCTCGACAAACTCCAGACCATCCAGAATGCCACAGCCAGACTCGTCCTTGACATCCCATGACATGACCACATTACCCAACACCTCCGTGACCTCCAGTGGTCACCGTCAAGTCAAATAACCTTCAAACAGCTCACACATACCTACAATGACCTCCATAACACTGGACCCCAAACCCTCAACTAAGGAATCTCCTTCAACGCCCCCAAGAGAATGAATGAATGAAATAAAACTTATAAACGCGCGACTTTGCCCGAAGGCGTCAAGGCGCCTACAAAGAAAAATGAAAAACGAAGAGGCAGACCCAAAGAGCTAGGGGTAAGCTTTGACAAAGAGCCATGTCTTCAGGGCCTTTCTGAAAGATTGTATTGAGGGTAGCATCCTAATTTCTAAAGGGACAGTGTTCCACCATCTTGGAGCCAGATTAGAAAAGGCTCTGCCTCCCCACTTAGCTCTTCGCACTCGGGGGGCTGTGAGGAGGGCCTTCAAAGAGGAGCAAAGGTTCCTGGCGGGAACATAGGGAATCAGGAGGTCTTTTACCCCTCCAGTCTCTTTTCTGTTCAGTGCACCGAACACCAAACAAAGCACTTTAAATGAAATCCTGGCATCAATTGGGAGCCAGTGCAAGGATTTCCTGGCGACAGTAGCTGATGACCTTCTAGGCAGGTCCAGTACAAACTTCGCCGCTGCATTTTGCACCGATTGAAGTCTTTGCAACATGCCTTTATTAGCTCCCGCGTATAGGGCATTACAATAATCAAGCCGAGATGTTATCAATGCTACCACAGTTTGTTTCCGGGCTTGCACGGACAGATAGTGCTTAATTTTCCGCAGGATTCCAATGATGCCCCAACAAGTGGAGTTGGTCCGCTTTACTTGGAGGCCCATATCGAGGGCCGGGTCAATCATAACCCCCAGATTTCGTGCTGCGAGGGTTGGAGCCGGACAAGTCCCCAAGGATAAAGGCCACCATTCCGCCCACCAGATGTCTTCCTTCTCGCCAAACACAAGTAACTCCGTCTTTTCGCCGTTTAGCCGCAATGAATTGTCAATCATCCAATGGGCGACTGCCTCCATACAGAGTCTAAACTTGGAGGCAGAAGAACTGACAGGCTGGGCGAGGGACAGCAAGATCTGAGTGTCATCGGCATAGGACACTACCTCCATCCCAAAAGATCTAATAAGCCTGGCCAGGGGGGTCACGTAGATGTTGAACAGGGTCGGACTTAACGCCGACCCCTGTGGGACCCCCCACTTCATCGGCAGGGATGGAGATAGGAACTCACCCAGCTTCACTCTCTGTTCCCTCTGGTCCAAGAAGGAGGCCAACAAGCTGAGAGCGGGCCCCTCCACCCCTATCTCCCTCAGACGAGATGTTAAGACGAGGGGAGACAGGGTGTCAAACGCAGCTGTAAGATCCAAAAGGATCAGCAACGTACTCCCACCCTTATCGACTGTGGTGCGGATGTTGTCAAGCACCACAGTCAGGGCGGATTCCGTGCTATGACCCTTTCGAAATTCATGCTGCGAATTATCTTAAGCCCTGCAGATCTAGCCCTAGACACGGTCCCCTGCATCCACAGGGGCAGAGCAGGTAGCAGATCCTTCTCCTACATCACAGCCAAGACCTGGAACAAGCTCCCCCTCCACATCAGATGATGCCTGACACTGCTGTTATTTAGAAAAATTTCAAGACCTGGCTCTTCTGATTACTATGGAGCTGCTCAAACCCCTCCCCCCAGCACCTTGAGACCCTCACGGGTGAGTAGCCTACTTCAAAAACCCTGATGGATTGATTGACATTAAACAATGCCTAACAATTAACTAATAATACATTAAGTATATGTAATTAACTCCCCACCCTCTCCCAGTACAAACACAACAACCTGCTCCTCATATATAACTAAAACAATTCTTATTTACACAATTTACATAATTAATGATCAATTAAATAATTGCTAATAATGAACATGAATCATTAATTAATATTATTAATTTTCTTCACACCCTTTACCCCTACAAAAGCCACAACACACACCAGAAATACCATTCAATCAATCAAGACATGTGTAAAGCACGCTACTCACCCGTGAGGGTCTCAAGGTGCTGGGGGGTGCTTTTACTGCTCGAACAGCCAGGTCTTGAGTAGACTCATGAAGGTTAATAGGTCTTCGGTCTGCCGTAGGAGGATGGAGAGGTGTGTGAGGACTTGGCAGCGAGGTAGCAGAAGGATCTGCCGGCGTTGATCGCTCTTCGGATGCGGGGAACGGTGGCGAGGGTGAGGTCAGCAGAGCATAGCTGGCAGTTCGGGGTGTAGAAGGTGAGTCGTTTGTTAAGGTATGCTGGTCCGGTGTTGTGGAGTGCCTTGTGTGCATGGGTGAGGAGCTTGAAGGTGATCCTCTTGTTGACGGGAAGCCAGTGCAGGTCTCTCAGGTGGTGTTTGATGTGGCTGTGGCGAGGGATGTCAAGGATCAGGCGTGCAGAGGTGTTCTGTAGCATTGCAGTCGTTTCAGCAGTTTGGCCGAGGCTCCTGCGTAGAGGGCATTTCCGTAGTCCTGTCTGCTGCTGACGAGGGCCTAGGTGACCGTACTTCTGGTGTCAGTGGAGATCCACCTGTAGATCTTTCAGGGCATGTGGATGGTGTTGAAACAGGTGTATGAGATGGTGTTGACTTGCTTGGTCATGGAGAGTGTTGAGTCGAGGATGAATCCCAGATTGCGTGCATGGTCGGTGGGTGTCGGTGCTGCTCCCAGGGCCATCGGCCACCAGGAGTCATCCCAGGCAGATGGGGTGGAGCCGAGGATGAGGACTTCCATCTTGTCCGAGTTCAGCTGCAGATGGCTGTTCTTCATCCATTCTGCGATGTCTTTCATTCCTTTGTGGAGGTAGGTTTTGGAGGTGAGAGGGTCCTTGGTGAGGGAGAGGATCAGTTGTGTGTCATCAGCATAGGAGATGATGTTGAGGTTGTGCAGTCTGGCGATGTGGGCGAGTGGGGCCATGTAGATGGTGAACAATGTCGGGCTGAGGGAAGATCCTTGGGGTATGCCGCAGATGAACTTGGAGGTTTTGGATCAGAAAGGGGTGAGACGGACGCTCTGTGTTCTGCCGGAGAGAAAGGAGGTGCTTTGCCTCTGATTCCTGCGTCGTGGAGGCGAGTGCGTAAGGTGTGGTGGCAGACCGTGTCAAACATTACTGATAGGTCCAGGAGGATGAGGGCAGCGGTCTCGCCGTTGTCCAGCAGGGCCCTGATGTCATCGGTGGCGGCGATGCGGGATGTTTCGGTGCTGTGGTTGCTGCGGAACCCGGACTGGGACGGGTCCAGGATGTTGTTCTCCTCGAGGTAGCGGGTCAGCTGTTTGTTGACTGTTTGTTGACAGTTTTCTCGATGACCTTTGCCAGGAACGGGAGCAGGGAGATGGGCCGGAAGTTCTTAAGGTCCCTCCGGTCTGCCTTGGGTTTCTTGAGCAGGGCGTTGATCTCGGTGTGCTTCCAGCTCTCCGGGTAGGTCACGGTCTCGAAGGAGATGTTGATGGCCTTGCGGAGATGGGGTGAGATGGTGGCGCTGGCTTTGTTAAAGATGTGGTGGGGGCACAGGTCTGACGGGGAGCTGGAGTGGCTAGTGCTCATGACTTTGATGGTGTCGTCGTTGTTGATGTTGGTCCAGGTGAGAAGGGGGTTGAGGTGGGTGGTGGCCGTGGGGTCTGATGTGTCGTTGGCTGCCGTGGTGGACTGGTGGTTGAATTTGTTGTGAATGTCTGCGATTTTGCGGTGGAAGAAGGTGGCTAGGGAGTTGCACCGGTCTTGCGATGGTGGGATGTCGTTGGTGTTGGAGCTGGGGTTGGAGAGTTCCTTTACAATGTTGACGAGCTCTTTGCTGTTGTGTGCATTGTTGTCGAGGCGGTCCTTGAAGGAGATCTTTTTGACAGATCTGATGAGGTGATGGTGTTAGCGCGTGGCGTTCTTGTGAGCTGCTTTGTTCTCCGGTGTCTGTTCATGGCGCCATTTCTTCTCCAGTATTCAGCAGTTTTGCTTGGAGGTCTAGAGGTCCACGGTGGACCAGGTGGCATTCTTGTTGGTGCGTCTGTTGGAGGGATTCCTGATCGGGCGAAGGTGTTGGCGCAGTTGTTGATCTCGTGTCTGAGGTTGCATGCGGCAGTGTCGGGGTAGGTAGGGTAAGCGGGTGGGCTTTGGGCGAGGGAGGTGTGTAGCTGGTCTTCGGTGATTTTGCTCCAGCAGCGGAGAGGGATCTGTTGGGTGTAGTGGTACGTGGTGGGTTTCTGGAAGGTGAAGTGGATGCAGCGATGATCTGTCCAGTGGAGTTCGGTGGTGTGGCTGAAGGAGATGTGGGAGCTTGCGGAGAAGATGGTATCAAGCGTGTGGCCGGCAGAGTGGGTGGGCACAGTGATGAGCTGTCTGAGTCCGAGGTTGGCAAGGTTGTCAATCAGGGTGGTGGAGTTGGTGTTGTTGTTGTTCTCGAGGTGGAAGTTCAAGTCCCTGAGGAGGATATAGTCCGTGGACACAAGGGCATGCGTGCTGACGAAGTCCGCGATGGAGTCACTGAACTGAGGCCAGGGTCCGGGGGGCCTGTAGATCAGAGTTCCACTGTGGGTGTGTTGAGATCAGTGTGGATCTGGAAGTGCAAGTGTTCAGAGGTGTTGAGGGTGTCATCGGAGTTGGTCAAGACTTTAAGAGTGGATTTGTGGATGATGGCGATTCCACCTCCTACTCTGTTGGTGCGGTCTCTGCAGGTGATCTTGTAGCCGTCCGGGATGGCTTTGGCGATGTCGGGTGCCAAGGAGCCGTTCATCCAGGTCTCAGTCAGGAAAGCCTCAGGGGAGGACGTTTCGAGCAGGTCCCAGAGTTCAACGGCGTGTTTGCCTGCAGAGCGGGTGTTCAGGAGTATGCATCTGAGGTGGTTGTGTCCTGTCCTGGTGGGTGGATTTGCAGGTCTGCTGCTGGTGAAGCTGCAGTTCCGGCAGGAGAAGGGTTGTTTGGTGCATTTCAGGGCGGCCTGGAAGCAGGTGTGAGCTCGTCCGGTGTTGAGTGAGTGGAGGGTGCTGGCATTGTAGTGGAGATGAGCGTCGTGACGTGCACGGGCCAGGGGTTCTGGCACTGGGCATGGTCCAGGCACGGACGGGCGAAGACGGGCTTGCCATAAGCGCGCATTCAGAACGCCAGCGGCGCAGCTGCTGCGTGCGGCCACACAGGGGAAGTGGGAGGTAGAAACAGCTGGGAGGAGGGAGGGAGCGGACGATTGGGTGTGGGCAGGCGGGCCGCAGGGGATGCAGCAGCGGGAAAGCAGGAACAGCGACGGGTGCAGAAGTGAAAAAGAGCACAACAGAAACAGGGGTAATGAAGGAGGCGATAAACAGATACAATAAAAACAATTCCAAATACAGCCAAAAAACAAAGCAAGCAAGCAAAACCTATGGCCTACCACTGGCCACCAGGGATGAGGCACAGGTGGTAGCCTGTGGGTGGAGGCGGGCCTCAAACACAGTCAGCAGTGGCAGCTGGGCTCAGGACGCGGACACAGTCAGGTGGAGCAGCGCGGCGTGGGGAGCAACCTGACTGGAAACAGGGTCAAGGGCTGCTTTAATAGCTTTCATAAGGCGTTATTAATCAAAACTAAATTAATTACACAATTACATAAGTAATTATCAATTAAATAATTCATACTATTGGAAATTAATTATTACATAATTGTAATTGAATTACTTCATATCCTATACACCTACGAACCGCACAGCCCAGGCCCAAACTTAACATAATCAACACATTTAATTACAAAATGATCATAGTTAACAATCAATTAAATATTTAATATTAATTAATAATTCAGTATTAATTGTATTTAATTTGCCTCCCACCCTGTACCCCTTAAAACCCCACAACTTACTACAGCACTAAAATTACAAAGAAACAATTAAAGTAAATTTAAAAGCAACACAAATTTATAAACTGTATTAAAAACATTAACAATAACTATGCACACAATTTATAACAGATACAAATAAAACATATACAGAAATACATAAAAATAATAAAAACATTCTTTTATTAACATAGATATTTTTAACATCGGTATTACGTACTTTAAAATAAATATCGTGTAAAAGATATATATTTGCAAACAATATTTGTTTTTCAATATTTTGTCTGAATACCAGCATACGGTATACTTGGGTGCTTTCAGTAAGGAAGATGCTGACCTAATGGAGTGCCAGGCCCCAAATGTTGGTCTTGTTGATGGGATTAATGAGGATGGAGTGGTAGACGGTGCCCTAAATCAACCTAGTGGTCAAATAGGATAAGTACCGTTGCATGTCCTTTTCCATGATGAGGCTGAAGTCATCTGTGGCAGTAATTCAGGCCATCTCAGTGCTATGCTTAAGTCTAAAACTTGATTGAGAAGAATTCAAGAGGTCGTTTTCTTGAGGAGCATCAGGAATGTGGAGTGTATCCAGTCCGAGTAGCTGATTTTACCTCCTGCAGCTTTTAAAGTTAATTAATGCATCCAGATATTTATTTGACCCAGTGCTTTATTTTCACACAATACAGCTCAAAGGCAGTGAGCAAGGTTTGCACCTTTCAGCTTCTGTGTTGTGCAATTTAAAATAATGCATTATCCAGTTGAAAAACTGAGTTCAATAATTCATTTAACACAATGCAAACACTTAAAATCATGACACTGGGTTTCTCTGAGTTAATATGTGGACTGCAGTCAGCAGAACTTGGAAACAGAGAGAGGCAATCACTGCTCATTCTGTACTACCCATGCACCTACTCTGACATATTCCAAGTTAAATGCATGCATTTTAGAAAGGGCATTTTGTTAATGCACACTGTCATGATAAGGCATCAGGTTCATTCAAATCTGCCTAGTCTGCAATGCCTATGTTAACTAAGAACATTTTGGAGATTCTGAGTTGTGCTGTCTACAGTTCATACAATTTAGGGGCCGATTCCGATTCCGGTCAGAAGGGACGTGTCGGCCGGATTCCTTTCTGACCAAGCCATTCCGATGGGCTTGGTCGGAATAGAATCCGACTCGGATTTCTCGATGGCTTACGATGGGCTCGGAGAGCCCGTCTGCCATCCGGAAATCCTTCAGAACTCCCCCGGTCGCCTCTTTACGACCGAGGGAGTACGATGGCAGGTTTTCACTGCCTTTTCGTGCTGGTGTGTCGGGCACGAAAGGGCAGTCGGAAGGGCAGCCCCAGCAGGGCCCCCATGGGTGTGAGGCCACTGAATTTTGCTCGTAATGCATGCTCCCATTGTGAAGTATACGAGTGCGACCGCACAGGGTTCGGTCGCATCGTACTTCCAAGGCCGTAACTGACCACAGCAGGTCGGTCGGTTACGACTCCTGACCGATGTCGGACGGACCTGAGTCCGTCCAACATTGGAATCGGCCCCAAAGTAAAAAGTAGATTTTATTACAAGGTAGGAGGTGCATAATATGCCGTCTCTGTTGTTACTCTTTATTCACGATGCACTTACACACATCTACAATTCCCCCAATCCTGTTCACCAAGACAGATAGGGCAAACACAAACAAAATAGTGCATCACATTATTTAAAAATAGGAGAGCCCCAGAAAGCACTCTTTTTTCTTGCTATTGAAATAACCTTTTCTGAGAGGATGCTGTTACGTGTTCTAAATCTTGGCGATTGAAGGGAGCGGGTGGTTTTTGGATGAGTACTACTTTGCAGCTGTTTGTTAGTTACTGTTTGTAGACTGTTGAAGTATGGCACCTGTCCTGAGACTTGGTTCATTATTGGTGTTGTCTGCAGTTTTCAGGCTATTGTAAGTTTTACTTTGACTTGAGGCAATTTTCAGTTTCATTCAGACTTGGGCAACTGTTACTTTGTATAATCACAGACATGATTAAAGACAATGTTAGTTTCATTCTGACTTCGGAGAGTGATACTTTGTATCGGCGCATGCTCAGTGAGATGCATTCCCTACCATTTTGTGCCCATTACTTTGTATTTCTGTTGCACTTGCTTACCTTCTTTAAACAGAGTTGTTTCAAAACAAAGTGTGTGACCTAGGGTTGAGGTTCTGAGTTAGTAATCAGTCTCTAAAGGTTTGAGTCTGGGTGGAAAGTTGGGACATTTCAAATTCTTTATTTCATTTTTATTTTTCAACTGTTTATTTGTTTATTTAGTATAAAAGAAGGTTGTGACTTAAAAGGTATTGTTTATTTTTTTTATCACTTACTGTCTGGTCATTACCCTTAACTTTACCTGATTTAGATTTCGCTATTTGTGAGGTTCGATTACCTAAAGTGAAAAATAAATCATGAGCATTTAAAACAATACTAACAATACAGCTGTTGTTACTGAAATTGAGGAAGAAATGTAGTAAAATTAGCATGATGTGTAGGGCTTAACCACAGGGACTCCTTTGGGTCTTGTGTCTGGCTTGCCCAAGGTATGGGCAACTCCTTCTAGTAGCTATGGTACCTTCACTCAATAGAGTGACATTTAAAGAGATAGTGATTGGAAAAAAAACACAATTCTTGAAGGAAAATGCCTGGTGGCTTTAAAGCCTTCCAGCAATAGAAGAGTAGAATCTCCAACAGAGGAAGGGTCCAATGAATTAGGAGAAATAGATTAGATCAGGGATAGTAACAGGGAGAAACCTAGAAGAATTTCTAAGAGTGTGGAATTGTCGAAGTACGCTAACAGCATTGCGACACAGAGTGTGCCATAAAATGGCTCTTTTTATATTATCCAGACAGAAACAGAAAGCTGCACCATATTGAAATGATCTTATGGAAAGAAAACCTTAAGAGCACACATTTTGGATTGGGATAGGAAGTGATCTCACCTGACCTCAGTAAGTGATTCCTACTAAAGGATCCAGAAACATCCAGTTACCTTTTCCTAGAAGGACCTGCTATACCTGAAGAGCTTAGCCAGAAAATGAGGCATCACAACTGTCTGACCAGAGGTGAGTAGTGCAAACCTCTCTGCATTGCAGTGGCACAACAAAGGGGCAATGAAAAATACTGCTACTTTCACTAGGAATGAGGAAGGATTTGCTACTGATATGAATTTAAATACCTCTTGGTTATCAATTGGGTTTTGCATAGAGCTGATGATCATAAGAGACAATTCCAGGACTTTTTTTACATATATGTGGATGATTTATAATATGATGATAATTGGTATGATCATGATAATGATCGTGATGTGGCAAAAAGAATGAAAATAAAGAAACTGCAAAGCCTCACTTTGAATGCTGGGGGCACACCTATGTTCAACCCTGGATGCTCCAGCGCCACATTTCAGCAAAATGGATTCTGCCTCCATTCCTGCATGGCTATGTTAAAACAAGGGTCAGAGCTACAATGAATAGGAAAAACCAGTGCTAGGATGAAGATTGAATGCCTTAGGTACTTAATTTCCGATGGGACAGCCGTTACCCCTGTAATTGACCCTAAAATTGTAACCTTTCTGGCAGGGGAAGCAAATATCATAGGAGAGGAGCTGACAGGGCCTCAGCATTCTTTCAGGAAAAACATTTGGACTCTTTAGGTCCTTTGACTGAGATATCATTCTTGGTTGACCAGGCTAAGAATTCTGGTGAGCCTTTGGATCTAGAGGTGGTCTCCAAGCCTGTCCAGATGGCAATTGTTTCCTGAGCAATGGGAACTCAATTTGGGGTTGTCATATGAATGAAATCCATGGTAATAGTTATTTCCTTTCCCTTTGAGAAGGTAGGGTGCAGGTTAGCCTTGTGTGAGAAAAATTGGGAGCTGATATCAAAGGATTTGTGGGTTTTGCAGACAGTGTGAGTGTTCAGAATAGATTTCTATGCCATTCCAGTACCAAGAAAGCTCCCAACTCAGATAACATTCTCACAGGAAAATGATGATTGAATTTCTGTAAAGGTCCAGGAGTTGTTGGCAAAAGGGGCAATAGTAGAGTGTTACAGCCATAAAATCAAACTGGCCGGGAATACATTTAAAGACCTCAGTTACTTTGTTTGGTACAGGCATTTCAAAATGTAAACAATCATCAAAATCAGGAAATTATCTTTCCAAGAGAATGGATGAGGCATTCAGAACTGAAGGATGCCTATCTGACAGTCCCAATATGTTGTGAACACAGGAAACTTCTTCACTTTTATTGGCATGGTCAAATTTGCTGGTTTAGGTTCCTTCCATTTGGTCTGTCTTGTGCCCGATGTTGTTTCACCAAGCTCTGAAGGCCAGTGACAGCCATCCTTGGATCTTTTGGGGTAAGATGCTAATATATCTGGCAAATTTGATATATTTGAGCCAACAGAAAAGTGAGCTGGTGAGCCAGGTACAGGAAGCTGTGGCCTTGAATAAAAGTACAGGCTTTTGAACAAATGTGGAGAAATCAGACTTAATATCCTCGAGGAGAATGGATTTCTTGGGGTTCCTTGTAAACTTAGAAACAAAGATAATTTTCTCCTACTAGATTCAAAGCTAAAACTATGTAAGAAAAGCTGAGAGGGTGTTAGCTCAGACTCAGATCTCCCTCAAGCAGCTGGCGAGGATTGTGTGTCTCCTGTCTGCATGTATACAGACAGACTTTTCAGGTCCCCTTTACTAGCATTACAGAGGTTACAAATCATGCATGTTTAAAAAAGCCTCAGTTATTCAGAGATGGTTCTTTTAGTAAAGGATGCAAGAGTAGAGGTGGTATGGTGGTTAGACCATTTAGATGCTGAACCATCATCCCCCACATTCCTACATCTTGTCTAAGAGTCAGATGCAAGACTCTGGGAAGTGTGGCACCTACTAGACAGGAATAGGTTGATCTGAGAGGGAGTGATCAATGCACATAACTTATTAAAGCTACTTACGGCCTCCATTGCAATCAGGAGTTTTGTAAACCACATGGCAAGGTGTGTGGTGCTCCTGTGAATGGTCAATTTAACCGTGATCAGATACATAAACAAGTTGGGAGGTACAAGGTCAAAGCCTTTAGAGGAGTAGACCATAGCCTTATGAGAGTTTTATCACCAGGAAGGTGTAGCCTTGGTAGCAAAGTGTCTCCCTAGGTCAGACAACAGGGTATCAAGAAATCTAAATGTAAGCAGTGAGTGGAGCTGTTGATGGGCAGATGTTCAAAGATCTGAATAAATTACGGGGCTATAATATAAACATGGTCTAGGGGAATCATAATGTTTTTCCATAATTTGCCATGATCCCCAGATGTTTGGCCTAGATTCACAAGCAGTTGGCATCAAAAGTGATAGTGAGCCCTTTGTGGAAGGGTCAAGCTTTTTACCCCATTTTGTTGGAACATCCTAAAGACTGCTCAATATAACTTCTTATAATCCCATTTTGTTGAGACTCCCTTTTAGTCTGAGTCAAAGCCTTCTAGTTCATTAGAAGTTGGTGTTGGTGACATTGCACCTTTCAAGGTGTGCACAGACATTCAGGATTTTCAGAGTCAGATTCTGGGTATACAAAAGCATCCTGGCCTTTTAGCGTGGCAAAAGCTTGTAATCGAGCATGGAAAGTATGGAATGGCTGGTGTATGGAGCAGGGTATGAGTCTCATTTTAGCAGGCATTGAAGGGGTTTTGAACTTCTTGGTGTCCCTGGTAATGGCAAAAAAGTCCTACAGGACAATAAATGGATATAGATCAGTGGTGTGTATCAAGAGGGTATGCAGTTCCTAGTGGGAGGGGCCGAACGATGTCATGCTTCATCATTGGGCCAAGCTCCTCATCGGGCCGGTGCTGCAATGCCGGAAGGGCCCCCATAAACTGGGCTCTTTGGCAGGGATTTTTTTAAGAAGCCGTAGGGTGAGTGCAGGTGTGAGGGCTGGGTAGTGCACAGGAAGGTGGGTTAAAATAAGCTAAGCGCTGTCCTACTCTTATATATTTTATTACTGTAGTAGCTCAGGCTTAATTAAAATTGTGGAAGCCCTAAATGGACATAATGTTCCTACAGGGCTGTCGATGTGAGGTAGGTCAACATGGTTCGTGCCTGCTTTGCCCCTAACGGGTCAGATGGCCCTTCGTCAGGACCATGAAAAGCTAAAGGTGAATAGTGCACTAACGCAAGTCTGGTTCTCGCAATTAAGTCTGATGAGCAGACACAGAATATACCAGGACTTAAAAGGATGAACAGTGGGCATGGCCAGCAACTATTGATGTATATTCATGGATGTGAATTATGCATTAGCATCATGTTTAAAAACAACCAAAACCGCAATAGTGCGCAATGCGAGATGAGGAATCTGAGAACCCAGTTATCCAACGAGTGAATTACCTGGACTTAAGACGATGAACAGTGGTCCTGGCGACTCTGGAAGATGCTTGATACGAAAGGCCCTATTAAGTAGTTAGGAACCTGTGCTGATGTAGGAGATCAGTCTCACAGAGGGCCGGTGTTTAGCAGGGTGGCCCGATGATGGCAGTATGGTGTTGTGCATCATCTTTGTTAACAATTGAATTCCGTACCAGCGTTAGTGCACCATTCACCGTTAGCTTTTCATGGTCCTGATGAAGGGCCATCTGGCCCATTAGGGGCAAAGTAGGCATGAAACATGTTGACCTATCACACCACAACAGCCCTGTAGGAACATTATATTAGTGGTGGGCGTAGTTTGCGAAGTAGCGTTACACGTAGCTCCGCAAAGTGCACTTCGCACTACGCGAGCTACGTGTAGCACTACGCGAACTGCGTAGTAGCATGTTCGCACTGGTCAAGATGTCGTTTTCAATGACTGCATAGTGCGGACAAGCATCCGGCACTGTGCAATCATTGAAAACTGCATCTTGCACAGTGCGAGCTGTATTTTTCTGCCGCTCAAGTAGATTTTTACTCGAGCTGCAGGTTTCTTAACACGAACTGGTAGTTTCTCATCGCGACCGGTCGCGAGCATGTGCGACCACTCACAATGAGAAACCTGACCTCCCCACGTTCGCGATCAGCAAAATCAAGTTGCCGATCGCGAACAAGGAAAAAGTCAATCTAGGATGTCATTTTGCTTGCTCGCGGTCGCCAACTTGACTTTGAGGACCACGAGCAAGCAAAAAATGACCACTGCACTACGCTACGCTACGCATGTTCACACTGTGCTACGTGCAGTTCGCGTAGTGCGAAGTTGGGCAAACTACGCAAGCGTAGCGTAGTGCTTTGGCCAGGGTTACATTATATCCATTTAGGGCTTCCATAATTTTAATTAAGCCAGAGCTACCACTGTAATAAAATATATAAGAGTAGGACAGCTCTTGACTTATTTTACCCCACCCTGTGCACTACCCAGCCCTCACACCCGCACGTACTCTACAGCTTCTTCAAAAGATCTCTGCCAAAGAGCCCAGTTTACGGGAGCCCTTCTGGCATTGCAGCGCCGGCCCGACAAGGAGCTTGGCCCAATGACGAAACATGACATCCTTCGGGGTGTGTGAGGGCATCACAAAGAAAGACCTCCATTTCCCCGCCCCTCCCACTAGGAACTGCACACCCTCTTGAGACACAGTTCAATCTGGAGCTTGTGTACAGGACCTGTTTAAATACAGCTCCTGGTCACCCCTTGGTTTTGATATAGGTAAGTAATATAAGCTGACCATAAAAAGGTTGATGCGACTCCTGCGGTGGAACACTCGTTAGTGTATAGATGTTTGTGGGATGCTAATCTAGTTTTGCATCTCTTTCAGTCATGGGATGATAATGACAGGTTGTCTTTAAAATTATTCTAATTTACATTGTTATATCTGATGTTTTTTAAGAGAGTTACAGTCGATAGGGCATTGGATATTGCACTTTTCCTCAAGGGAGGTTCAGCTTGAAATCATGAGGCACACTAAATGGCTCATTACAATGACAGGCAAAAAGCCTCTGCCCAACACTCACTCGTAATGAGCCCCTAAGAGCGCACCAAATCTGATAAAGTATCCTGCTTTCCCTCACCACTCTCAGCTGTGTGTAGTTTTATGTGTTAAGCAATATTTAGAGGTAACTAGATCCTTGAGAATGACCACCCACAGTAGTAATGCAGAAGCCATTCATGCCAGTGTCTTCAAATGCTTTGAGTGGTAATACAAATCTCTTTGGGGCACAGCTAGCTAGTGGATGCTATTGCATGTAAAGCTTTTGAAACTGGAGGTAGTTTAGGGGACATTTTAAAGATAGCCAACTGGTCTAGGATTTCAACATTTAAACATTTTTTCCTGTAATTCAGCTGAACATGTTTCAGAAAGAGTTGTAAATATACTTTTTACATGCATAATGTTAGCATGGTGCCTTGTTATACAAGAGTAGGTTCTCCTAGCCAGTTTTGAAAGAAATCCTAGATTTTATTAAAAGCAAGGGAGGTGAGTATTTACTAACACCCAGCCATGGAACTGATGGCAATGAGTGTTTTCATTGATTGTAGTATAAGGCACAAAGAGCCAAGTGATGAGCTGAGTTGGTAGGATCTCTGTGGAAAAAATACACTAGTTCCCTGAGGGGAGAAAGCTGAATTTCATTCGGAGGAAATCAGGAAGCAAGTGGAACAAACATGGTTGCTGTTGGGCTTTTTTTCTTCATTGTTTAGGTTTACTCATGGACTCTAAAAAGCCTTTTGGTGGATCTCAAGAAATGATTAAGTGCCTCATGGAACTACCCTGTTTATAGTGCAATGCTGTATTCATGTTGTATTTATCCTGTCATGATTCTGGTAGTTGTAGTTGTGTTTAAGTGTTGTGTGAATAAACAGTAAGAAAGAGACTGCATAATACTCACCTCGTATTTAATACAATTAGGATTCTCCTTAACAAATGGCTAGGAGAATCTGTAATTTTCTGAGTTATTGCATGAGTCATTGACATATACACAGTATATGCCACCATCCATGTCCGTGCTCGAATACCCAATCAAATCTCTATATCTATTTTTTCACGCTGGTAAGAGTTCTTAACAGACTGGGGAACAACATCAGTGACAGGAAAAGAGTGTCTTGATTTCAAATGTTATCAAAAATGCTTAGTAGGTTAAAGATGAGTGAGTAATGGTTTACTTTTCCTTTGCCTGAGTCACTGCAAAATTATTTACCAGAGCATACAACATTTGTTCTTCTTGTTCAGGTACTTATCTAGTTATTATTCAATTACTGTCTCAGACGACCTACCAACAAGAATGACATTGGTATATAGTTAGTAGGGTTGTGTGGGTGCATGCGTGACAGTTTCATTTTCATCCCTGTTTTTTCATTTTGTCAGTTTTCTCATTTCTCTGTTTCTCCTTCTTTCCACTTTTGAGTGATTTTCTACCTTGTTCTGGGCAAAAGCCTGATAAGTCAAAATGGGTACTGTTCCCCAAAGATTAGTGCAGGTGGGCTCCAACTGCAGCCAGAGGCTCAAATTAAGTGCTTTCTCTAACTGAATGACTATGGTTTCCAGTTTAGTAGTTAACTCTCTAAGGGTAACAGAGTTGAACAGTCAGCCTTAACTCCAAGAGGCAGTGTGAGGTTATGAATTATTGAACAGTATGACAGTTTAGATAACACTTAAAAACACAATATTCAGGCAGTTCCTTACTTTACGATGTAAAATATCTTTATTACAGGAAAGTAACACTTCCTACATTATAAGCACACTATAGCCCACTACCCAAAGAATGAAATGCCCACCATTTAAAAGTAATGTAATTCACAGTGATCTGCAGAACTGTAAGAAGCTGTCGGGTTATTGGTGTGAAGTTACAAGTAAGTGACATGAGTCCAGTTTCTTGAAGCCACTGGGCTTTAGTTTGGGAACAAAGGCTTGACTGTGGCTCCTATACACCTGTAATGTCCCATTGTAAAAGACCAGAGCTAGTGAAGCTGACTGTTTATCTTTTCCACAAATCATCTGATTTTGTGGAGGGGGGCAGAGGATGTTCCCTTATAGGTTAACATGTATCAGATGTATATGTGCAGTCCAATAGACTCCCGAGCAGAGCTACACAGGAGCACACATGAGGTATGTAATCACACATACTCACAAAATATGTAGAGGCCCTTGCAACTGCTGTGGGGCAATGGTGGTCCAACCACCATAATTGTCAAAGGGCGGTCGGGAGACCACCACCTCCACGCCCTGCAAGTCTAGCGGTCTGTGGATGGCCAGACTCATAATCAAGCCCTTAGGGGCCGATTACGATGATGCTCGGGAAGCTCCTACTGATAATTGGAGCCTTCTGAGAGCATCGTAAGGGACTCCTCGGTTTACTTTACAACCGCCTAATTAAGATATAGGTAGTTGGAAAGTAAACTGGCCAGTCATGCTGTAGACCAATGGCTGATTAGAGGCAGAAACATGTTGGCATAATTAATTGTACAGTGATGTATACAGGTCATTACACCTGAGTATGCCTCCACTATTTACTCCTTGGTAATCTTTTAATAAACCAGGGATACCACCAAATGAAAGGATACTTTAGTGGATTATCCCATGGGTTTTCAGTGCCACAAACTGGACCCGAATCATTGTCCTCAGAGAAGAAATATCCAAATACTCCCTCAGAAAAGCACCATTCTGTGGTTGAGTCCGCCCTGGTAGTAACATCTTCTTGCAAATGATGAAGCAAGTCACCTTACATGAGTGAGTCATCCTCGTCCAATTCTTGAATTGCCTTGAATTTAGGTAACAAAAAACTAGCAGCACACAGATAACTCATTGGGTCTCTGGTACTAACCTGCTGACTAGCTGATTAAGCAAACAGCATTTCTCTGAGGGTATCACACCAATATTTGTGTTTGTTTCTGTTAGCCATAGGCCACCATTTATCTTTGACCCCATGCCATGTGGGTAAGGACCATTTTGAATAGTCAGTGCCCATAGGCCTGCATGTTTTCTTTGTTTGCGGACATGCCTTCTTGCTTGCTGTTGACCATGCGGTCGGTGGCCATTTTGTGTAGGCAGCCTGTGTGATTTTGCCATAGGCCTGCATGTCTTCTTTGTTGAGCCCCTACCTCCTTGCTTGCTATTTGACCATTTGGTCAGTGGCCATGTTGTAAAGCCCAGGTCCATGTCTGTCAGTGAAGCAGCCACTGCAATCATGTAGACATCGGTGAGTAGTGATGCTGAGTTGGATTTTGTCCCTTTCACAAAAAGGACACACTTATTTCAGGAAACAGAGGAAAATGGACAGCAGCTATAGCCAGAAATAGTACACTTGCCTGATGCTGGAGCAAAACAGAAGGTTGAGCTTCCTTCTGAACTAGAACCTCCGCTTTTACAATCATTGGCTTCCAGATCTCCAGCAAGGTAAAGGAAGGGTACTACTCCACCTCTTTCATCAAGCACCACTTCAGAGCCCAGGATGCAACAGGAGATGCAAGGGAAAATAACATTTCCTGAAAGACTTAGACTTATCGAAGGGGATGATGAGTAGGATGACAATGATGAGGCAGTTATGGTGAAGGTGACACACATTGCTATTCAACCTGCTGTGAGGTATGGGACACAGGCAGCACCACCACCAGTTCCCATATCTGAAAACTCCTAGCTGAGACCCGCACCAACCCCTGCCTCAGGAGAAGCAATACATGCCACCCCCACCTATCTCCAGTTCTTCTTTAGGTGGGGACTTTTACAGTGAGCAAACAGGGGAAGCACAATGAAATATGCAGCATTTGCAGCACAGGTTTTTGTCGAGGTAAGCCTAGTACACATTATGGTACTGGAGGCCAAATGACCCATATGAAAAAATAACATACAATCAAGTGGGAGGAGCACCATAAAACATTGTTGAACGTGGTCGTGGTGCTGAGGAGAGCCAGGGAACATCAGCTACAAGTTCAATCACAGTGGAAGGTGATGATGAGGAAGAAGAGGGTGACATCTTCTTGCAAAGCAACCCTATCCCCTGCAGTGTGGCAGCAGAATCAGCCACTCAGCGACTTCACAGTGGCACAAGAAGACTCTGAGTGAGACTGAGGCACCAGAGCATACAGTGACTGCCCCACCACAATGCACATTAAGTCTGCCACCACCGGAGGAGCCAAGATGGCGATCGGAACGGTCGCATAACCGCCTCGCTCCGTGATCTCTTCCTCCCCGCCACCTATCCTGTATTTCATCCTGTTCGGGGTGTTCCGAATTTGGTCACTGAGGAAGAGCCGTCACTTACCATCCTTCTCCGGGGCTCTGGCGTGCAGTGATTTCGGCGTTCTGCCCTGGTCACCTTGTTGGCCTTCCCGGCCCTGACGCCGGGGCCTCGAGTGCTGTGCCTGCCCGGAGATGTTCGGAGTGCCGGCGGTCCGGAACCGGTGGAGAGACCCGATGGTGGGAGCCTGAGAGCCGCGGGCCGGGACCCCCGGGGCGGACCCGCCCCCGCTGGTGGGCCACCCCGCATGTCCGTTCGCCTACCGGCCCGAAGAAGAGAAGCCGCGCTGTCCGGCACCCCTCAAGTGAGAAACCCACTCCTGTTGTTAATCCCGACCGGGATCCGGTGCTGGGCTCCCCCCGAGTGCTGTGGGGAGCACGCCCGTTCTTCTGGTGACTCTCCTTTCTCCGCCGAGCGCCTTCCGCCGCGGTTTGGCAGTGAGCCCTGGGGCCGCCGGTGCTCCTGGTGGACTTGGAAGAACCTGTGGCGATGGCGGAGGGTGCTGTACTTAAGATGGCGGATGGCCCCTCGGGGTGTCTTTCTCCTGGAGACAGGGAGGCTGCCGCATTTGCTTTCTCCAGCCCTCGCGTGGTTTGGGCGGCCCCTACTCGGAGTGCTATCTTGTTTGCCCTGTCTGCTCTGCGGATCGACCTGTCCTTGAAATGTCGAGCCTTTGAATTGCGGATAGCTGCCATGGTGGCTCCGCCATTTTGTGACGAAGTGTCGTCTCCCCGAATTGTACTGCCTGGAACTTCGCCGGCGGCTGTGCTGGGATCTCCGGCTGGGTGCTCGATTCTATGGGATCTAGCGGACCCGGTGCCGATGCTGCAGTGCTTTCTACATCCTGTTTTCTTTGCTTCGTGCTGGACGGCTCAGATACTGTGCTTGGTCACATGGATCCTTGAGGAACTTTTGCATTCTGACTGCTGCCGAGTTCTCCTGGTTGCTTCTGGTTTGCCGGGACGGTGTTTTGCGGCTTTTCCTGACTGGTGTGGACCCACTGTGTTCTTCTGTTTTTTGGCTGTGGCGGGGTTGGGAAGCTCGACTCTTCATAAAAGTGGACAGGGGTGATCGTGCCCGGATGCCTGTGGGACCCTTTTTACATGGCATCTCCGGGCCTCGTTATTCTGGATGGTTCCTGTTTACATCCCGGTGTAGGCTTTTCTTGACTCTCCTTTTCGACCTCGATTAGTGCATTATTGTTGCTGGGGGGTAGTGTTTTATGTCTCGGTCGCTGGCTCCTCTCCTCTCTCTTTCTTCCTTATCCTCTCTTCCTTTTCCTATTCCCCTCTCTTTCTTCGTTATAATTCCCTTTCTCTTTTTCTATATTTCGGGTGACTCTGGGCGACAGGCACGCTGTTTAGTGGGGTAGGCCGTAGCCATTACAGTGATGTAGGGTGGGGGGGGGTGTTTGTTATTTTAGTTTGTTTTATTCTATGGTCCCTTTATTGCCTTTTTCTAGGGGGTGGGCTATGTCCCTTGGTGTTTACTCCTCTGTTTCGCTAGCGTCTGCACTTTCTCCTTTTTCGGGGCGGGTGGGCTGTACGTGTGGCGTCCACTTTATCTGTTTGCTGGTATTCTTCCTCTATTCTGCACCTGGTATGGGCGTGTGAGGTCTTTGGGCTTTGCCCTACTGTGGTCGTCTGCTTGCGTGGGGGGCTATCTCCCTCCCGCCCCCCCCCCTTCTTTTCTGTATATGTTGCATGACGCGCTGGTAGATATGGTTGCTGCCTCCTTTATATAATGTAAAATGAAACCTCTTTTATCCTGGCGCTGGCGATGTAACGACTTTATTTGCATCCATCCTGTATTCTCCCCTATCGTATACATTGCTTTGTTATTTTGATTCTCCTGACTTTGCGGCCGGCCCCTGTGGTTGTAGGCCAGCGCTTGTACTTATACGTGTCCTTCAATAAAGGTTTTTAAAAAAAAAGAAAAAAAAAAAAAAGAAAAAAAGTCTGCCACCACCACCTATTTCTCGAAAGACATCTGTGTCCATGGCCCCAGAACAGAAGAAAATCTGGACTTCTATTCCAGGAATGTTTAGGCAGGAGGGACTCTATGAGCTGAACCGCCCAACAGCACTTTTGTATAATGGTAGGCCAGCAAAAATGTTAGTGCTGGACTTCCTCGATTTTTATTTTGTTGGAATGAGTGGGATTCATGGAATTTGTGGCAGCCATCTGCCTGAAATGTAAGGAAACATGTCAGACCTATTTCGCCAGAGTTTCTGTTCTGGCGCTGCATCATGATATAATGCAGTTGGTCAGACAAGCTTTGTAGCAAAGTTTTGTTCACACCATCCACCCGATGACTGACCAGTTGGCAAACGACTGATCACATGTGCATCACTGCAAACTGGATCTCTTTTGCGGGGGTAAAGCAAAAGATATCTGCATGTCTGGGCCTTGAAGAAAGTTTAAAGAGCGTTCAAAAGCATGCAACAGTGGCCATGTCTCCCTTAGAAGAAATCACATACATCTGTAAACATCTTGAAGGAATTTTATAGCAAGGGATATGAATGGCTGCGACTCGAAGGTCTCATAATTGGATTTGTAAACATGGTCAAGGCCAGTCAAATTGTCAAGGCCTTGTCAGACGGAGGCTATACATACTGCAGAAGAATCTGTACTCATTTCAGCCTTTCTTTTAAAGTCTGGAAGCAGTTGCAGATAATTGAGCGTAATGATAGAGCACCTTTTAAAATCCCTGATACAGAAGATGTCACCATGTTGGAAGTCAACCTATTACATGTTACAACATCTGTTTGAGCAGTTCAAACAGGTCAATGACTATGTCATTCTAAGAGGAGGGGATGCAGTTGGGAAAGCTATGACCATGGATGGGGACAGATGGGGCCTAGTGAAATGCCAGAAACAAAGGCTACTCCCTTTTAAGGTTTTCACACAGGAAGTTAGCAAGGAGGACAGTACGAGGGGCTAAGCTATCCTTTTGTTGCATCTCCTACAGGACCAGGTGAAGAAGGTGTCTGAAAGTTTCGCCCCCACAGGTGTGAATGGAAACACAGAAGCGCGGGCCTTGCTTGAGACGTTAATCCTTTGCTTGGCTTGTAATACAAGGCTGCAACGTGACATCATCGCATCCAATGAGTAATTCATTGCCACACTACAAGATCCACGGTACAAAAACATTCTGACCACTTTCATTTCTTCATCTGAAGGGGATGTTTTAAAATACAAGAGAAGGATTCTAAAGCAAGCTGGAGACTTGGGAGAAGAATGGCTGGAAATTTGAGTCCCACCCCACAGTTATAGAATGCCGTATTTAATTTCCAGAGAGCATTCTTGTCTCACAGCAGCCAACAACCCATTAAACAAAACACCGGCAACAACAGCAACATAAGAACTGGATTTAACGCCTGCATTGTATTTGTTTCAATTGACAGGGCTCAATACCAATGCAGAGGCAAAGGCAAAGAGGTTGTGCAAGTGGCAGCACCAATGACCATCCACAGGATGTTCCAGGAGCATCTGGATGATCCAAAAGAGGTATATGTGAATCAACATTAATTTATGTATTAGTATGGGAGGATGTGCCAATTGCCAGAGCTCAGTAGGCTGGCAATAAAGCATCTGGCTTGTCCTGTCATCAGAGTGTGTGCTGAGCATGTGTTCAGTGCAGCTGGTGTGGTTGTTTCAGTGAGAAGGGCCAGTCTTTCACCTCAAAACATGGAGAGATTGACCATGGTCAAAATGAACCAACATTTTATACCACACAATTACAACATTCCCTAAACAGCACAGGAGGTGGAAGAAGATGATTGGTCGGAAATTGAATCAACTGTGTTAGGTGATCAACTTCTGGGTGGACCACCTGAGTTTGAGGACAAACTCTACTTCCTGGACTATGGATGCCAGTTCCCCTATAGAACCTTTAAATTATTTCTTGTTGAACTTCTGTCTTGGTAAAAAAAAATAGTAGCTAGTGGAACATTATTATTTTTGTGTCAGATTGATGCTGCACCACCATTTATTTAGTCACATATATTGCTTGACTGCAGTTGGACCAGGGTGCATTGAAGAAGGCTCCGCAATTCCTTCTGCCCCCTCACATGCCTATTGCCTATACATTTTTGCATCACTTAGCACTAGAAGGTCTGCCCCAGAAGATCATTGATTTACAAGAGTGCCTGCTAATACCAAATTCCAATGTTTTGCCTGCATCAAAGATGAATACCTAATGCCTAAACTAACCGTTCTTCGATTGGATGTAATAAAACTACAACTATTGCAATGGTGAGTGAGTGATTGTATGAGTGACGATGGTGATTGATTTGATGGCAGACAGTGAGGGAGAGTACTGAACTGTAATATGGGAAATTGCCCGATATGATTGATTGTCAATGTTTTGGGGCTGAATGATGGGCGAACATTTTCCCCTGGAGGTGAATGGCCTTTACAAACTTACTTAGCGAAAATTAATTAACCTGTATGGTCCACTCCTATAGCAGCATTTGTAAAGCGCAGAGCTACCTCTGGGGAGGTGTCCAGGCACTGGGGTCATCGGGAAAATTAAGCAAGCTATTGCGCAGAGTCACATGGTCCTGGCCAAACCTGCCGCTGGCACCGGGGATCGAACCCTGAACCCCGTGGTTCAGAGACAGGTACCCTGTCCACTGCTGCACACCTCTTCCATGCTTGTGAAGTTGTGATAAATAAAATAGCTCCAAGAGGGCATTATGGATGTCAGTCGGGAGCTCTTCCAAGCTCTGCTCCATAGTGATGAGCCAGCCTTCAAAATTATCCACTCGGTGCAAGATGCGGCGCAGTAATGGCCTGTTGTCAGTGTGGGAGGGGGTGGCAGCAGTTGGCTAGCAGCAGCGCTGGTGATGAGATGGCCAGGAGGCTGGAGGCTAAGGGGAACCTGCTGTACTGGGGTCCAGCAGAGAAGCTTTTTTTTCCTCCTCTGCCTACTCTACCAGGACTACCAGCTGCTGGTATTCTAGCTGAATATGAAATGAAATGAAATGAAATGAAATGAAAAATTGCATTTGTATAGCGCATAACTGCCCTAGGGCCTCGCAGCGCTTGAAGATAAAATGGTTTAGCGCAGGCTCGGGGCAGATCAGCAGGATGTAGCAAACAAATGCGTTTTCAAGGCCTTTCTGAATGAGAGGAGGTTGCTATTTCCTCGGATGGCAAAGGGGAGGGCATTCCAAAGTCTGGTCGCCGAATGGGAAAAAGAGCGGCCACCCCAACGGGCTTTGTTAATTTTAGAGGAGGTGGCCAGCTGCAAGGTACCAGACCGAAGGGGGCGTGCTGGGACATAAGGCGTGACCAAAGGGTGCAGAATCGCTGGGCCTACACGGTGAAAGGATTTGTGCATAATGCACAAAGCTTTAAACTGCACTCTGGCAGCCATTGGGAGCCAGTGGAGGTCTTTCAGAGCCTTCCTCGCCGACTGCCGACGGGAGAGATTGAACAGTAGGCGGGCCGCACTGTTTTGTGTGACCTGAAGCCTCTGCAGTACCGAAGCCGGTGCTCCTAGGTAGAGAGCATTCCCATAATCCAGGCGAGAGAGAATCAGGGCCTGGACCATGGTCCTCCTCGCCTGGAAAGGGAGCAAAGGGAGCACCCGCCGGAGCATCCTCATTAGTCCAAAGCAAGTGGCGGCAGTCTTAGTAGCCTGGACCGAGAAATCAAGGGCGGTGTCAAGCCAGATCCCGAGGCTCTTTATCTGGGACTTGGGGGCAGGAGGAGCGCCAAGACATGGTGGCCAGACGGGTGCAAGAGCAGACGGGGAGGGATTTCCGAGTAGAATGATGTCTGTCTTCTCCCCGTTAAGCTTCAAACAGGAGGCTTGCATCCATCTGGCAACAGCCTCTAGACAGGGGCCTAAGGTGTCGGATGATCCATCTGCGTGGTCTAACGAGACCACAAGCTGCGTGTCATCCGCGTAGGTGACTATACGCACACCAAAGGGATGGACTATCCTGTCCAGAGGTTCCATGTAGGCGTTAAAGAGGGTCGGGCTCAGGGAGGAGCCCTGAGGGACCCCACACCTGAGAGGGTGTTTGGGAGAGACTATCTCACCCTCGAAGACCTGGAAAAGGCGCTCACTCAGAAAGGAGGTAAGCCAGTCTAGAGCCGCGCCCGACACGCCCATGCCCGCCAGTCGGTGTAATAGCGTGGCATGGTTCACCGTGTCGAACGCGGCGCTAAGGTCTAACAGGATAATGGCCACCTTTCCTCCCCGATCCAAAGTCGTTCTTGCTTCCTCTGTAACCGCTAACATAGCGGTTTCTGTGCCATGTTGAGGGCAAAAACCTGTCTGGGAGGCACGCAACAGACAGTTGGACTCCAAATAGTCTGTTAAGATATTGTTGGCGTGCCTCTCCAGCAGTTTACTCAGCCAGGGGAGCAACGAAATGGGGCGATAGTTGGACAAGTTGCTCTGGTCCAGGGAGGGCTTCTTGAGAAGCGCCCTCACCATGGCGCACTTCCAGGGGAGTGGGACCGACCTGGCCACGATGGAGGTGTTTAAGGCTTCCAGGATGACAGGACGAATAACGTCCAGTGCCTTGACAAGGATCCGGGGGGGTGCCGGGTCATTGGGAGACCCGGAAGAAACTTTAGAAATTAATCTATCCAGGCTGCCGGCATCAAGAAGCGGAATTATATCCAGTTTGCAGAGAGCCGGAGAATCAGCTGGCTTAGATGGGACGGAGGGGGCGTTGACCGTAGGATTACTAAAAGAAGAGTATATGGTCGAAATTTTCTTGGAGAAGAAGGCAGCTAGCTCATTACAGCGGTCTTGTGCCCCTTCAGCAGTAGGACGCTCAGCCGGGGGTGAAATAAGGGACTTGGCTATCCTAAAGATTTCCCTAGGCGCGTTGGCTGCAGCACTAATTTTCCCTTCGTAGAAGGAGGTTTGCGCCAATTTAATCTCTGATTTATAGAGCCCTTGTTACCACAGATGGACTGCTATCTCCTGCCTGTTGGGTCCTATGGGTGGACCAGCAGGAAGAGCTATATTAAGAAAAGCAAAAAAGAAAAATGACAAATTGTAAATTAATTCTCTGTGCAAGCAAGTGTTTTAAATTAGAGGGTAGCACAGTAGCAGTACATTGCTGGTCTACTAGGGCCATTGGAATGTGATTATAATTAGAAGAGTCACAAGGCCAATTTTGTTTTACCCACACATGCCTTTCATAAAAAGCACTGACTGTGTGGCAGTAAAATATTGAGGCAGAATAACACCAGATTAAAGAAATAGTGATTTTAATTCTTTTTTCCTCTAAAGGCTTTTCAAGAAACTATAAACCAACACTTCAAGTGGAAAAATAAATTGCCTCTCATTAGTGAATACAGCATTATGCACTATGGAGTACAACTCTGTGTTGTGCTAAAATAATGGAGCGATGCTCATTTTTAACCAGCACATTCGGTATTTTGCTATTGTCTGCTGCTGGGGCAGCTGTAGTTCACAATTAGCTATTTTTAATTCCAAAGGCCCTCTTCTTCTCTAAATGCATTTCTCTTTCTACCCTGTTTCCAAAGAGGCAGATCAATATTAAATAAAACACTATATCACACACCTCACATATAAAATACGAATATTCAGATTATCCTGCCTGCCGTAAGTAGACATGTTGGACTGCACTACAATGAAAGGAATGGGCTATATAGATTGTATTTGTCACATTTGTCACTGTGTATCCCATATGCCAAACTTGACATCAAATCATGCACTTACTCCCACATTACTCTGTGGCCTTGCATACCACCACATATTATTTCCAACACAATTCACTGGGCACTCAATCAATCAATCAATCAAGGGATTTGTAAAGCGCGCTACTTACCCGCTAGGGTCTCAAGGCGCTGGGGGGGGAGGGGGGCAGCTGCCGCTAGTGGTCGAAGAGCCAGGTCTGGAGCAGTCTTCTGAAGGCCGGGAGGTCTGCGGTCTGTCGTAGGTGGAGGTGGAGGACTAAGCAAAGAAAGGAAATGTGACTTACTCTACTGCAGGGTAGGGTTGAGGGATTAGACCGGTCCGTAGAGCTGGTTTGATATAGAATAGAAGAGCCACTACACTGATCATTAATTTGGTATCTTTGGCTTATTCAGTCACTGTACACATTGAAAGGGAATAGTCTAAGCATGTGTAAAATAAAAATGTTATGGATAACTTTGAAACATTTATATTCTGGAAGCACTACACTTCACATGACCATAAAATAAAATGTGTCACCACCAAGAATGAATTTTCCAACATGGTATGCTGGGACGGAAAAACTTAGGAACAAATAAAGGAGTGAAGTACTAAGAGGTGACTGAGTGGGCAAAGGGTAATAACACACCTTGTATGTTTTATTTGCAATGCATTGAAATATTTGTAAATGCTAACTTTACTGAAGAAGACACACATTGCACAGCCAACACTGCAGTTATGAATTAACCCATACTGCACATCGGTCATAGGTGTCAAACAACTACCATAGGCGGGGGGGTTGATGAATGATGGGTGGAATACACGTGGCTCACTTAACAAATAGAGCAAGTCAAGGGAGTAGAACAAAAAATTGAAAATACCCCCCCACTTTGAACCATAGCTTTGACAACCCTACATAAACAAAGTAAGCAAAGTAGGTGAGCAGCATGTTTTTCATAAGAAGAGCTGCCTTGCTTATTCATCTAAACAATCCAAATATTCAATTAATTCATCATTTCATTCTAATTCATCCATAACCACCAAGATTAAGCGCTACTTTCTCTCATCCAGTCTTTAACCAACATTTCCAATCCTTTATAAATCCATTCAATTATCCAGCCTTTCTTCTAACCATCCTTTCACCCATTGATTCCTTTACCCACCCACGCATCCTTTCATCCACCCACCTGTTGCGGGGATTCTGCACATGCACAGAACTTAGCACAGGAAAACAGGACCTCGGTGTATAGGGGTTGTACCTTCCTACCACTTTAGCACCCAAAATCACAAAACCGTATAGCTATAGTGTCTCATTTGTTCTCTGACAAAATCACAAAACTACAAGTGGTTAGACAACCCAGAACACTACACTCTCGGCTTTCTCAGGAATCGCAGTAGCAAGGAATACCCTTTCAATCACTCACTCTTACTTGTCCGCAATAATGATAGTCAGAGTCTCTATATAGTTTAAAATGATTATTTTTACTATTGTGATCTATAATGCAGTATACGAGCGACTACCAGCAGCAAAATGCATAAACATAGCACATTTAGCATTGTTACAATACCATAGAATATGAAGGGGGATGTCATTATATATAGACAGTGGAAAAAGGACTATAAGGCCTAACCACCCTTCCCTTGGTAAGTTGAGGTTTATTATATAAAGGAAGATCTCTGGGCTTTGTCAGCAGACACCATACCTTAGAGCCTAGATGGTAGATTTACATCATAGGAACTGTGTAGCTCTTCTCCAAGAAACGGTTTCCCTCCAAATGTGTGTGAACAGCATGCACCTCCGCAATATCAAAGCACAAGCTCTCTAGCTGTGCACCTGTGCGTGGCATGTTTTGTCTAGCTAATAGAGACTGACCAGAACAGAATATCAAGAGGCATGTTTTTCGACCTTGCACATTGTGTTCAGACTAAACTCCAAGAACAGCAGAGAACGCTGAAAGCAGACCATTCTCATGTGAAAGACACATAGTCTTGCAAATTAAAGTAATGTAGCAATGTGCACAAAAGCAGCAGCATGGCAGCAGAGCTCATGCTAACTTAGCAATATTGAGAATGACCCTAAGGCCACAAAACACACCATTTCACTTATATACCATTTACTTTCTTTTAACTTTCCATTCTTTCAAGTTTCCGCAAGCCCTCAACACTCATTAGGTGAGCTTTTGGTGAGTTGCAGATAGAAGAGGCCATAATAACTCAATGACCACTGCAGCTGGTAAAGCTGGTGGGGGGTGGTCATGGTCACGTGTTGATGATGCCCTGGTATAGCTAGTGAGTATAGTAATTGCTAGAAATTATGTGACTTACCAGTGCCCTTCCCTGTGGCTGCTTCTCCCACTCATCTCACTTATCGTATCCCTGGTGTTCTTTGTGGCCAGAATAAAACATTATACATATTTTAGGAGTCAGATAATTCACCCCAAATAAAACTACACTTCATCACTACAGCTCAATTAGCTCTGTAGTATCTTCTGATAAACACTCTGGGCATTTGATTGGTTCACAAAGTTAGACAAGCCACGGGTGGAATAATGGTCAATAAAAGACATATGGTGTTGGTTGACAAATGCAATGGAAGTGGGATCTCATATATTTTTTCCAGTCATGTTGCAGTGTTATGGGAAACTGCTGGAATGCTGTATGAAGGAATGAGACAGCATCACACTACATTGGAGTGGTGGTCCGTGATGACCATGGCCTCCCTCTAGTGAACTCAACTATGAGAGTAGTAACAGAAATAGAAAGCCTTCTCTCAACAAACATACATGGTGAATATTACTTATAATTCTTGCTTCCTTGCGACCAAAATGTGTTATTCTTAGGCTCACAATACCACAATATATATAGGAGAGAGGGAAAGATTACTAACAAAGCAGAAGAAAAGTGAACTAGAAACTAGAGTTAAAGCCAGAAAGAGTCAGTTACCAGAAAAGAAAACCATATAATATAAGGCAAAAAATTATAATGCAGGGATAGCAGGAATGAAACATAAATGTAATCCATTGTGCTTAGTGTCCTCGTACCACATGGAAGGAAGAGGGCCGGTAAATGAAAGGAAAAGATAGGAATAGGAAAGGAAAGAAGAAAAATTAGAAAGCAAGGGCAAATAAACAAAAAGTCATGAAAAACACGAAAAAAGAATTCCCAAAAATATAGAACACACAAACACAAAGACACACACTGATATAAAAAATAACAAGCATTGACATAGCCAATACGTCTTGCCTTTCTGACCATGTTTAGCCATGCAACACTTTTTGTTGCACCAAGGATATTGTCCTGGATAGCTAAATACGTATAAGGTCCCAAAGGCGAGACCTATTGGCTATGCCAATGCTTGTCTTTTACACGTTTTGTGTTCAGTAGGCCTGTTTTTAGAATTTGCCTGGCTTGCATTACACGTGGCGCTTGCTGCCAGGGTTATATATGTTTGTAATACATTAGTATAAGGTGCTACCTCAATTTTACTCTGCTAATCTGCCTCGAAAGGATGAAGCCATGAGCCAGACCTGTGATGTGCAGATATATGAAGCGAAAGCAAATGCACTGACCTACCCTACCCTGTCGTAATTTGGCAGTACCTGAGTTAGCGTTTAGCTCAGCTACACAAACTTTTCCGTTAACCTAACCAAACGTGCGGGGGCCATTTTGTATTTGGTGGCTTCCATTTTGTATGAACATGCGGCCTCGTGGTCAGCATGCCCTTTCGTCCTTCCTCCATGCCAATGAACCTTTACCCTGCCTAGCAACAGGCTATTTTTAGCAATGGTCAGTCTCGCGCATGCGTACATCTGATCTCTGGACTAACGAGTGGTCACTCCTTAGGAATGTTCCCCAAACTGACCAGTGGTATTAAGCCCCTCCCACATACTGGCTGTGTTCCAAAAATGTCCTTATATGTACCTAAAACTGTTCAAATGTATACCGCCTACCTTTTTATTGCTGTTAAACTGTATAAAAGAGGTCGCGCACCGATGTTCGGTGTGATACTTCTTGCATTGCCGAAGGGTGCTGTAGGAATGTACCACCGCCCCATGGGGTCCTAATAAACTTGTCTTTTGCATTTCCAGTTTTCGTGCCAATTTCCATTATATGGTGTTCGAGAGTTTTTGCAGAGTATGTAGTAGGCCTGACCTTCCAGGTGGCGCCGGTCCTCGACTGAGATCCTGATCGTTGGGTTTGTCGTGTAGTGCCCGTTTGGCTGATTCGGTTACGGAACTTGGCAGTTGGAATCTGGACACTTTTGAAAGTATTTGGTAAGCTTATGTTTGGTAAGGTAGTCTACTGACACTTAATGTGGCTTTTTGAATTTGAATTTGAATTTGAATTTGTATGAGTTAGCTAACGTTTGGACCTCTGATTTGAATTATATGTGGAGTGCACCTCACATAGGCAGGCATGTAGGGATATTTCTCTGATTTTGAATTTGTTTGAACGGCACACCGTGCGTAAAGTACATTTAAGTGCCATTTGTTGTAATATCGCGTTATCGTGATATTTTGAACATGCCTGTTCTCAGCACACTCCGAGGAATGTGCTGCTTTGGAAATGGTACCACTTATCGATTAAATGAATCCCAGCCGGCTCCCCCAGAGGGAACTCCTAATCGCGAAATGTACATTAAATTCGGCCTTCCTCCCATTATGTATAGCACATTATGGCACAGATATACCAAAACTGATCGTGAATTGCAATGGCCACTACATGTGTCATTTGACTTACGAAAAGTTCAGTATGTGGAACAATGTTTGTTTCAGCGCAGGTCTAGACAGGATATGTTTGATTGTGTGTGTATGTGCGAGAAAGCGGTGCGTGAACGAATGAAGCGTGAAGAAGCCTTGGCGGACAAAGAGCAGCGAAAGGCTGCTCGGGATAAAGCTTTACAGCTGCAGGAGAAGGAATTGCAGGAACAGAAAGAGAAAGAGAATCAAGAACGTAATTTACAAGTTAATGGTCAGTTTCCTATTCGACGTCTTCTTTATCCTGTCCTTACTAATGAATTAGATGATTTTTCATTGTTAGATCGTTGCCCGCCTCCGTATGTTCAGCCTACGGCTCCGGATGAGGACTCGGACGAGGATAGTCGGAATAAACAGCGTACCAGGTTACCTACCGATCGTATGACGGAATTGCGTTCGGTTGCTCGTAAACTTAATGTCAATGCTATAACTGTTTCAGGGGTTGATGATCTTATGAGTAAGTGGTCTGACAAGGAACGATTGTATTTTTTAGATCATTTTGCAGATGAAGTTGTTGACCGGTTTAGGAAGCAATCTTCTGAGTTGGAACCTAAAGATATATCAGTAGGTCGTGATAATTTTCGTAAAGGTATGTTTGTTCTTTCAGAGGCGGATGAATTTTTCCGACGGTTGATTCTGCTACGGGATGAGGCGACACGATTGCGAGCGGCGAGAAAGGCATCGGATCCATCAGCGTCTGGATCGACGGAAAATTCCAGAGAGTGCCCTATCTATGGATCAGATAAGATTGTTGCGGTTAATGTTATGCCTATGCGAGAAGCTGCACCTTTGTATGTCCCTCCTAAAGGGGCAGGCACAGACGACGATAAGACGTCTGTAGATGCGAAGGGTTATTTCATATGTAATTGGGTTTATACGCCATGGAATAGAGCAGATGTTATGGCACTTAAGAATGCTTTGCCCGACCCCCGTAAAAATCCAGCAGCTTTCTATGAGGGTGTGGAGGGCGCTATTTCTTCGTGCATTATGACATTAGTTGATATTGATCTTTTCTTTGGTTTGATATTGCCTCCTGATATGTGGAGGGCGATTCGTAAGTTTGATGATCGAGCGATTTTAGGTGCAGAGTGGAAGGACATAATTAGAGCTGATTTAGATAGGGAACCTGCATGTAAGCCGTGTCAATTGATTCTAGATTTACCAACGGCTATTTTGAATAAGTTAAAAACGCTTGTTCCTCCTAAGAAAATTGATTGGACAGTATTGGCATCTTGTAAACAGAAGTCGGACGAATCGGTCTCGGATTTCTTTTCCCGTTTTGAGGAAGCATTCCATGATTACAGTGGTCAATTATTAACAGAGGACACGGGCAGGCATTTGTTCGTAGACAAGTATGTGGCTAATCTCCTACCGGAGATTGCAAAACGATTAAAGGCTAGCGAAAGTTCATGGACCACTGCAACGCCCGCTTCTTTATTAACTATGGCTCAGTATTATGAACGACAGGAATTGGAGGCTAAAGAAAGTAGTGATAAGAAAACGAAGGACTTAAAGACGAAGGTGATGTTGGCTCAGGTTCATGCTACGCAATCGAGTGGGAATGATAGGGGTAGACGAGGATCGTATGTTACGTCTCCCCCTCGTTCTGACATTTCTGAGGATCAGTGTGCATACTGTAAGCAGTTTGGACATTGGGTTGCAGATTGTCCGGTACTTCGTGAACAGCGTAGTCAGAGGGGTCGAGGAAGTGGAAGGTCAAGGAATAGTTATTCAGGACCGAGAGGTGGAGCGAATGATCGTGGTAGGGTTGAAGAGAGGGGTCGTGGTCAGGTTGAACATAATACTTTTGATCAACAGAATCAATATCAGATAGCTGAAGGAGAGAATACTGAGTCTCAGGATAATAGATATGCATAGGATTGCGTAGTATGGGGTGTGGAATTGGTTGAAGTACCAGTCGATCAAAGGGGTCCATATATATCAGCACATGTTTTGGGTTCTACTGATCAGTTTCTGGTTGACACAGGAGCTACTCGTAGCGCTCTGTCCAAACACTTGGTTCCAAGGGCTCCCCTGTCTGGCAAAACAATTACAGCAATAGGGTTCGATGGAACACCTTCTCTAAGCCCATTGTCTCAACCCCTTACATTTCATGTTGATAAATTCATTGCTCCATGTCCGTTTTTATTATCTCCAAATACACCAGATAATATTATGGGACTTGATATGCTAAAGCATTTTCGTGCAACAATACGCTGTCCCCCTGAAGGGGTGCGGGTTATTTTGAATGAGAACTACCCAGAAATTGAGAGATCGTGCCTCCTGCAGGAGGCCGATGCATTAGCTTCCCTTCCAAGCACGTTATGGGCTACTTCCGATACTGATGTGGGTCAAATGATTATTCCTCCTGTGTGCATTACTGTAAAGGAGGGAGCAATTTTGCCTCGTGTTCCTCAGTATAAGATCTCCAGAGAAGGCGAAATAGCTTTGACACACATTGTGAATGATTTGATAATGGCAGGGGTGGTAGAGGAAGTTCCCTACAATGTTTGCAACAGTCCAATTCTTCCGATCCTAAAGAAAGATACAGATACTAAGATCTATCGGTTTATTATTGATTTGAGGGAAATTAATAAGATAGTTGTACCCCAGTATCCAGTAGTGTCTGACATTACAACATTACTTACTTTGGTTCCACCCACATCTACTACATTTACGGTGATCGATTTGAAAAATGCTTTCTTTTCGATTCCCATTCATCCTGACAGCCGATACTTGTTCGGTTTTACACTAAATAATAAATCTTATAGATTTTGTCGAGTTCCCCAAGGTTACACAGAAAGTCCTAGCATTTACAGCCAGGCTTTGAAAAGACAGCTTGATTCTTTTGATTTGCAGTCTGGGATGGCGCTTATCCAATATGTCGACGACATTTTGCTCGCGGCAAACACACAGGAGCAATGTGAGGAGAGTACACTCTCCCTACTTTCTTTCCTTGCTAAACATAATCACAAGGTTTCACGGAAAAAGTTACAATATTGTAGACCAAAGGTGACCTACATCGGTCATCTTTTGTCTAAGGAGGGACGTGCATTGACATCAGATCGAATTCAAGCAATTTTAGATACACCAGTCCCTTGCACGGAGAAGGATGTTCGCGCTTTCATAGGTTTGACGTCCTTTTGTAGGCAATGGATACTAGGATTTTCGTACATTGTAAAACCTTTGTTAACATTGCTGTCCAAAACTGCACCAATTCCCCTTGAATGGACGGATGAATGTCAGAATGCTTTTGAACAATTGAGACAAGCTCTTTGTTCTGCGCCAGTGTTAGGTACACCAGATTATACAAAGCTCTTTACACTGTATGTACATGAGAAGGATGGGTGCGCATTGTCAGTCTTAGTACAGTTACACGGAGACAAACAGAGACCTTGCGCATATTTTTCAGCGGTACTCGATCCTGTGGCTCGAGGACTGCCTGGATGCCTTCGAGCAGTTGCAGCAACAGCAGTAGCTATACGGCAGAGTGAGGGAATAGTCTTGTCGCACAAATTGCTGGTGTTAGTTCCCCATGCAGTAGATGCGCTATTGAACCAAACGAAAACGCAGCATCTAACCAGTGCCCGTTTAACGGGATACGAGTTAACACTGTTGGCACCACACATTACATTGAAGAGGTGCGCTACTTTGAACCCTGCTACTTTATTGCCATATCCTGTTACTGAGACCCAGGAGGAAGAACAACATGACTGTGTTTTTCTGACTGACGAACAAACAAAGGGTCGTGTTGATTTACAGGACACGCCACTTCCAGATGTAGATGGGGAACTGTGGGTCGATGGATCGTGTGTGAGGTTGCCAGATGGTACGGCTTCCGCAGCCTATGCGATCACGACACTCAAAACAGTGGTAGAAACAGCATGGATACCGCAAAAATCTGCCCAAGCAGCTGAATTGATAGCCTTAACGAAAGCATGTGAGTTAAGTGCTGGTCTATGTGTGAATATCTATACTGATAGTCGTTACGCCTTTGGAGTAGTGCACGATTTTGGCCTACTCTGGAGGGAACGAGGGTTTATGACCTCACACGGAACACACATCATGTACGGAGAGTTGGTATGTGACCTCCTGAATGCACTATTATGTCCAAAGAAGGTTGCGATAGTTAAATGTAGTGCACATAAGAAAGTGACGGACAAAATAGGGCAAGGAAATGCTTTTGCAGACCGCATAGCGAGAGAGACTGCCATGTTGCAAAATGACTCCCCTATGTATGTGGTGAGATCACAAGCTGAGCGATGGCATGATGCTAGAGAAGAAATTCCAGACATACAGAAGTCAGCATCTGAAGCAGAACTCACAAACTGGGCAGTAGAAGGAGTATTGGATGATGAGGGTTGTTGGAGAAGCAAAGACATGGAAAAATAGAAATTACCAGCTGCTTACTTGCAAGCCATGGTTCAAATGACACATGGGTTGGCACATGTTGGAGCTCTTGCAATTACTAAATTGCTTACACGAGTTTGGGAGCATCCTGAGATTGCCAGCATGGCTAAGAGAGTAGTGCAGACCTGTCTGATATGCCTACAGTACAATCCTGCTAAAGGGACCTATACTCCTAAAGGAGGGTTCGTTCCACCTACTGCACCATTCGAAGTGCTGCAAATGGATTACATCCAGCTGGAGCGCTGTAATAATCTCAAGTATGTCCTAGTGGTGGTGTGTGCTTTCAGTAAATGGATTGAAGCCTACCCCACGAAGGATAATACAGCATTGACAACAGCTAAGGTGTTACTCAAAGCGTACTTCCCGCGTTATGGTGTTTGTAAATTTTTGTGGAATGATAATGGTCCTCATTTCGTTGGGAAAGTAGTGGAGCATGTTCTGAAAGGATTGGGAATTAAGCAGAAATGTCATGCTGTATTCCATCCACAGTCAGCAGGTCTGGTAGAGAGGTACAATGCGACTCTGAAGCTGAAGTTAGCGAAGATCGTGGCATCCACGTCTTTGAAATGGCCGGACGCTTTGCCTTCGGCATTGCTGTCTATTAGATCAGTGCCACATTCCCGATCTGGCCTCACACCTTATGAAGTGGTGTTCGGAAGGCCCATGAATATCTGGGGAGTTCCAAAGCCTCGTTTGATACATGATGTGCCTTGCATAATGATGAACGATTATTTGGCACGATTAACAAATGATTTACTTTCTATTCATCAACAGGTTCGAGAAGCGCTCCCCGACAATTCCATTGGAGAGGCTGACAATCTTCGTCCTGGCGACCATGTCATGATCCGGGTGTTTGAGAGATCCAGCAGTTTGGAGCCGAGGTGGCGTGGCCCTGAACAGGTACTGCTGGCAACGCGAACGGCTGTGCGCGTCACGAATAACAAGCGGTGGATACATTCAACGCACTGCCGACGCGTCTCTCCGGATCTGGTGAACCCTACTGTGTTGTCTGACTACCGAGACATCTTGGACGCGGAGAAGAGCCCAGCTGTTACGCCTCACGAGTCGGAGGGAGCCTTCCCGGACCACACTGTTTCTGGTGGAGTGAAGTACAATCTGCGACCAAGGAAATAATATTTTTTGTATTTTTCGAGACTGGTTAGTAACCGTTCCGAGGTTTGTGAAAACGGAAGCCGGGAATATTAAGGGGGGGGCATCAGTTCTGCCCAGTGTAGCGACACCCGTCTTGAATCTCGGAGAAGAAACCAGCGGCAGCCTCGGTTCTCAGCACTATATTTTTATTTTTAGTTTGTTTTTTGAGACTTTGTTCTTTGTACTATGGCACCTATGACATTGAGAAATAGAAGAATTCTGGGTGCGGTTCTTTTTGCTGCGACAATAGTGGTAATAGCAGTAATAGCTTGGACTATAGAAAGACTGTTTCCTGCACGGGACTATTTACTGCCTACCACTCCAATTCCATCCGAACATTTTCATTTTACTTTGCCCTATCATGAAGAGAGACATAGACAGACTTATTTGAATAAAAGTTTCATTCAAATTTTACACCACACACACAATATGACAAATACCTCCAATTGTTGGGTATGTGGAATGTTGCCTGGACATCAGAAGAAAGGAGGAACTCCACTTATTCCTCTTCCTTTTTCTCACAATGGTTCGTGTAATGCTTGGTACACTCTTCTCTTTACCTTAAGATGGCCAACAAAAGGTGGACTACTTTTCCGATTGAACAAGGTCTGTTACAATGATCGAGATGGCTATCCACAAGCAGAAGGAACTAAATTCGAGTGGGAAGAATATCGACCGGACAATGTATCTACACCTCGTATATTCACCAATCAGAGACTTACAAATATGTCTAGTTTACATGTGATTACAGTTATTGATACCAAAGCAGATCTCTGTATTAGAAATAAAGGAACAAGTCCGGTAGGGAGGAGTGAATGCAATATCACTCTCACATTTGATACACCTAATGGTATTTCTTTTGTGGCCTCACGAAACACTTACTTTATTTGCGGTAATAAAGGTTATCATCGTCTTCCTCTTGGATGGTTAGGCACATGTTATATATCTTTTGTATTACCCCCTGTGTTGTAGGCAGTATTGGAAATTGGATGTTGAAATTGGCCGTGGATTATCCAATCCATGGAAGTTATTTCACAACAGTAAAAGGTAACTTCTCTATATGTAACATAGTGTATGTCACATCTTTGTGTTCAATGAGTACTTGCTGTTTCATCAGTTGGTATGTTGAAAACAGGCTCATGGCATTTATATGTCACAATGATACTTGACCAGAATGAAGTGTCTAAAGTGTCCAACTCAATAGCAGGATGGATCAAAGTTGTGACTACCCATGTTCTTATGTAGCATATCATGTTGTATAATGCCTATTGGTGATTGCACTATGTTACCCAGATGATTCATTCTAGAAGACAAGGTTGTCATACCATTGTCCACTACTGCTTAAGTCCTTTTTTAAATTAGCCCTGTCAATCTCGTGCAGTCATTATCCAGTTTCCTTCTGAGAAAATTTCCATATTTCATTGTATATTGCATGCACGAAGCGTTACTGACGTGGTTTTCGAGTTCCTAACAAGAAATTCTGTAGTTCCAGATCTTCAGAAAAAAGGGACAAGAGTTGTTTCACCTGGGACAATGTTAAGGCTTTTAGACAATCAATGCACAATTCCCAACACTACAAGTTGTCACCACACCCTAATGTTCTGTCTGCACATAAAGCAGGTTAGGCCTGCTTATCCTAAAGCCCTTAGTGTTACCCAGAAACCATGCTTGACAACGTTAGTATTTAATAGCCAATCTAACCATCCCCTCCAATTGGTGTCTGATGAATTGTACGTGCCATTGTGTAGCATGTTGTCTAGTGTTTCCTATTCTTCAGAGGTTGGCACACAAAGACGTCTGATCTGGTTCCTTGGGATGACAGTTGTAAGAATACATTCACGGAGCTGAGAGAATGCAGATATAGAGCACCAGCTCTGGGAATTCCTGATTATAGCAAGTGCTTTGTATTGTTCTGTAACAAAATGAATGCTGCACTCTTTCAGTACTGACAAAAATGCATGGAAGTAGTTGCAGGCCGATTGCCTATTTTTATGACCCTATTGCTGCAGCTATGCCTGGATGTTTGAATGTGTAGCATCTACAAATGTGAGTCTTGAACAGTGTGAAAGCATAATCATGGGGCATTCACTTCCCCATTCACTGGAAATTCTGTTGACCTGAACTCACACAGTATGTTATGTTATGTTATGTTATGTTATGTTATGTCTTGGGGTATTTGTTAAGCGCACAGCTACTCCAAAGGAGTGTCCTGGCACTATCTTGACCCCAGAACAGAATAGATGAAAGAACAGCCAGCAGTAGCTAACAAATCTGCACTACTGTTGAAAAAGCCAGGTCTTTAAGCTTCGCCTAAAGCTGCGGAGATAACGTTCTTGTCTGAGGGAAAAAGGGAGACTATTCCATCATTTTGCCACTATTACTTGAAAGGCGCGACCTCCTTTGTAAGAAAGACAAAACTTAGGCACAATTGTCAACTGCTGAGATGATGATCACAGTGTTCTGAGTGGTTTGTAGGGCTGAATTTTGTTCCTTATATACGGGGTTCCAATGTTATTTAGGGCCTTAATAGTTGGGACCAGAGATTTAAAACAGATCCTTTCTCTCACTGGGAACCAGTGCAAGGCTCTAAGGTGAGGAGACATGTGTGACTTGGGTCCAGCCATAAGCACGGACCTAGCTGCGTATTTTGAACTACCTGCAAGTGGTTCAGTAAGTAGTCTGGAAGGCCCAGGTACATCACATTTACGTAGTCCAACCTTGATATGATCAGGGCTTGGACCACGGTTTTCCTATGAGGAATAGGAAGCAGAGGGAGTAAATTCCTCAATATTTTTAAAATCCGGAAACAGGTGCCAGCAACCGATCGAACCTGGGACTTTATAGTCATGTTGGAGTCCAACTTTACTCCTAGATTTTTTACGGTGGAGACTGGTCTCTCATGTGGAGATACATTTTTAGGCCACCATTGACGCCACTTGTCACCAGGAGTGTGACCCAAAAAGATAATTTCTGACTTGTCGGAGTTGCAGAGCAATTGATTTTGCCTAAACCAGTCAAACACCTTAGTTAGGCAGACATAGACTTCATTACTGTTAAGCAATTGCGTATCATCTGCGGATGATATAATTTTTGCCCCGTATTGTTCAGCTAAAGTAGCAAGAGGGGCCATATATATATTAAACAGGGTTGGACTTAAAAACGGAACCCCTTTGGGACCCCTACCTTCAATGGAGGAATGGGGGCTGAGAAAGGAGGAGCCCAGACTGTTTGCTGGTGGTTATCCAAAAAGGAAGTAAACCATCTGAGCAACGTGCCCCCAATGCCGCTCTCCCTCAATCTATGAAGGAGGCGATCATGTGGCACGGTGTCAAAGGCCGCCAACAGATCTAATAGTATCAGCACCGCCTTTCCTCCTCTGTCTAGCGTGGCTTTGACCATCTCTGAGATTTCCAATAGAGCAGTTTCTGTACTGAAGTTTGCTCTAAAACCTGACTGACTTGAGTGAAGTACCTGGCTAACCTCAATAAAATCTGTGATGATGGTATTCACATATTCCTTCAAAACATTGGAGAAAAAAGGTAGAAGCGATATGGGTCGGTAATTGCTAGCTACCAAGGGATCAGCTAATGGGTTTTATAAAAGTGGAAGAAATTTCCCATGCTTCCAATTTTCTGGCATCCTTAACAGCTGGATTTATTACTTCAGCAATCAATGCCAGCGATTTTGCTGAGCAAGGGTCGGATGGGGATCCGGATTTTAAGGCCTTCATGATTTTAAGTGAGGTGGCCATGGGCGTGGGCGAGAACTCAAGAAGGGTATTTTCCGTAGAGGGGCATATGGGGAGAAGTCTAACAGTACAACTAACCCCATCCTGGCAGGGGCTACTGAAAGAGCCCAGTATGGTTTGGATTGTCCTATAAGAGTTTTTGGAAGCATTAGAAGCGGCAAAATCATTAACAATCTTGAACAACTCTATAGCGTAGTTGTCAGCTTGTTCAATTCTTCAGCCAAAAACTTTTTATTTTCTGCTCAAACTTTTACATATAGGCTTTCAAGGCCATTTTGTATGTAAGTTTTTTATAGGATCGAAGCTCTTCCTCCATCGGTGTTCCACATTTTTACATGCACTTTTACTTTTTCTTAAGGACTCATTAAACCAAGTTGCTGAAATTCTGCCTTGTATGGCCAATTATAATTTAATGGGGGCTAACTGCATGGTACACTCCTAAAGCCAGTCTTCCAAAGAAGATGCATCATGTTCTACATTATTGTTGACTGGTATAGGATGTTGACTAAGCATAGCAGTTAAAGCCTCAGATGTTATTTGATTGAAAGATCTGAAACTTTTAAAACAAATTTTAGAGTACGACTGAGACTTGGACAGAACCTTTCCTATCTCAAAGGTTAGCAGAAAATGGTCTGACCAAATAATTGGCACAGGAACGATTGGTTCTAGTACAGTAGTCGAGAAAATGTGGTCTAGAATGTGACCTTTTTCATTCGTAGGGAGCGATACATATGGAGCCAAGTTAAAATGCTTATTAATTCGCAAAGTTTCATAGTCTCAGAATCGGCCTTTTGATCGAAGTGAACGTTAAAATCCCCCAATATCATGCATTACCTATATTTGGACACAATGGGTGTGATAACATGGCCCAGAGATTCCAAAAACCTTCCTGCTGGTCCTGGAGGGTGATAAATCAACGTTCCAGCAATAGACTGATGAGCCGAAACTGTGAGATGGAAGCCCATTCCCTCTACTCCTTCTTGTTCTGTCATCAGTATTTCATTTCTCAGGAGAGTGGATTTTTATATATAACCACCACACCCCCGCCTCTGCCGCCATATCTTTTCTTCCTCAGTATCTTATAGTCTGATGAGAGAGCACAAGCAATGGTAGGGTTGGAGCCCTCATTGAGCCATGTTTCTGTTATAAACATGACATCTGGCTGTGTCTTTGTAAGGAGGTCGAAATGCTGGAGTTCATGCCTCATGCAATCTCACCCATAGTAGTCTTACAAAATATGAGAAAACACTTTTGGACACAGAGAATGTAACCCATAAAAGGTTCACATTTCTGAACCCATCCACTCTGTTTCCACTGCCTGAAAATTAAACTGTAGCTGATGAAGTTGAACAATACTGCTTGGATGTGACTTAGTTATACCCAAAGCCCTGACCTGACATACAGGATGAACCTTTGCCTGATTCCGAGCATGTGTTAATTATTGATGGTTCCTGTTTGCTGGACAATGAAGTAAATCTGAAAGCTGCTTATGATGTTTGCACAAGTGCAGGTGTTCTTGAAGAGTCATGGTTGCAAGGAGAGTATTCAGCACAGGTTGCAGCATTTCAGAACAACTCAGGGTGACAATATTCACCAATAGTCAGTATGGATTGTGATTCATACATGGCTTCGGGAAATTGTGGTCACAGTGTGGGTTCAATACTTCCTCCAGATCCCCTATACAAAATGGAGAACGTTGAAGAAACTTTTGCAGTCCATACAATTGCCTGCCCAACTAGCAGTAGTGCTTGGCTCAGAGGCAAGGCACTGACTACATCACCGTTGGCAATAGATACTCCAATGAGATTGCCAAAAATTGTGCATTAAATGCCCATACAATAATGGGGATTTAATCAATGAGACATCAGACGTCAAAAATTCGAACCTGCTGTTAACTGCTATAAACACCTGGAATGAGTTTAAAAGATTACAGGAAGAAGTGACAGAAGCTGGACAGCAAAGTTGGGTGCAAGCTGGATGCACCAAAATGGAAGACAAAATTTGGGTTTACACTGATGGCAGACCTGTATTACCTAATAGTTTGTTAAAATCTATCACATTTAGCTAGACATTATCATGGTCCGGCACTTGTAGGAAGGGGAAACATCCTTTACAACGCAACTTTTACCACACAGTGCCTTTACGACGCAACTTTTACAACGCAAACCATTACAACGCATTGCGCTGGGGCGCACTCTAGGATAGGGAATAGGTTTAATTTACTGTCCAACACCTTCCCTACTATCCACGGGGACTGGAGTTGGAATAGTAAATTAAACTATTCACTATCCAGCGCCCCAAAGCTCTATGCGTTGTAATGGTATGCATTGTAAAAACCGCGTTGTAAAAGCATGCGATGTAAAAGTATGCGTTGTAATGTCATACATCCGTAGGAAGAGATGCATTGATGCACATCTTTTGACAGTTGTGGTTGAATCCCAGTTTCAGATTGATAGCTGCGAATCGGTGCCATCGATGTGTATTGTGTCAACAGCAAAATGTTGGAAGAAAAATACAAGTTACAATGAGCCATGTAGCGAGATCAGGAGGTCCCTCTAAGTGATGCAAATGGACTTTCTAGAAATGCCCCTTCGCAACACTTTGAGATTTGTTTTGGTAATTGTTTGTGTTTTTTCAAAACGGGTGGAAGCTAATCCAATAGGAAGAAATGACAGTCTCACAGTAGCTAAATTATTGATAAGGGATTGATTTCAATGTTTGGATTCCCGACTTCATTTTAGTCAGACTAAAACACATTTTAACAATGAGGTCCTGAAAATGTTATGCTACAAGTTTAACAGAAGCTCCATTGCAGATATTTTCCCGAGGGTTCTGGACTCGTAGAGCAGATTAATGGCACATTGAAATCAAGATTAGCGAATGTGTGTGCTTCGATGTCTTTGAAGTGACCCAAGGCATTGCCTCTTGTGTTGCTGATTTTGAGAAGTGTGCCAGACAGGAGGACAAGATTATTGCCCCATGAAGTATTCATGAGCAGAGTTATGAGAGCCATCTGTCCCTGCAAATGCTCTTGTCAATATTACAGATGACTTAATATTGGACTACTGCTGATGTGGTATGTTCTGGGTCTCACCGGGTCAGAGAGGCTGCCATAGGAACTCAACAGGAGAAGTGCCATGACTTCAGTTCCAGTCACTTAGTAACGATGAAAAATATATGCAGAAGTTGTGCTTGAAGTCCCATTGCAGCGGGCCCTACTAGGTGATCCTGGTCACCAAACCTGGGTACACAGCACTCATAGTCACAGATTCCCTTGTCGCCTTGATGATACACAGCACCTGTTCCAGATGTACCAGGCGTTACAGTGAGCTAGAGGGCACGGTTTGGTCAAGCTGTTGGGGACCATGAAGCAGCTGGAACAGCACTCAATTGGCCTGGGTGGTCTTGGAGAGTCAACTATTGTCAGTATTGAAGGATCTCAGCTAGTAGAGTTGACTATGAGAGATACAAATCCTAACGAAGGGCTTAGTGCAGCAAGAAAGTACCCGGAGACCATTGGCCCAGAAGCGGTGAGATCCTGAGAAACTGCCTGACTGAAAAATGAGTACCACAAACCATTCCTAAAAGCTGTGAGAAGTCTGATCAGAGTGGCAGGGCTGATGAGCGAACAGCTGTAAGGAGATCAAAAGGAGCGAGAGTACCTAGCCAAAAGTACTCATCACTTGAATGGACTTATCTGGCAGCAAATGAATGGGAATTTGAATGTTCTACATTTTGTTTTAACAATATGAGACCACCTGAACCTCCTTGAAATGAACTTTGATGTGGATTTGAATTTCAATATTAGTGTACCACTTGAAGGACTGGCACAATGAATTCTAAATATACATATCAAACAAAGCTCATCTGCGTATTTTGCTATACTAAACAGAACCATTGAACTGTGCATTGGTATTTTTGTGGCGAACGTTCTTGAACTGCTTTTTGAACCAAATGGTCTGAATCCAGAAAAACCATGAAGCCTAAAACTAAAATGTTTCTTGGATGCAAATGTGTATATTTAGGAAATGTTTTCTGGTATTGCCTTTTAATTAGTAGAATGTCTCCTTATTTTAAACTTGTCACATTATGTACCCATAGAAGATCCTAAGCTTAGAATTTCTTTTGTAACTGCCAAAACTAATAGCACTGATCCTATGGCTTTGAAAGACCACATTTTACATCTTGATTTTAGAAAAACTGATAGTTCACTAAATGTCTACACTAGTTTACTGAATGAGTACATTGATACAATGGATGCTAGTGATTGCTCTGAAATTATGCAATTACCTGCATCAGTTGCTAATGGTGTTACCTAACTTTGTTTAATGTTAACATATGGGATTTCTTGAAGTGTATTAGTTAGTTTGTTTTATGGTGCTAACTATTTACATTAATATTTCTCAAATGAAAATCTGATCATTTCTGAAATTCCTGTACTAAAAAACTTTAATCCACACTCTGAAGCTTCACTAGCTGAGACTATGAGCTGTCTATTTGGATCAACTCAATCCTTTGACATGGCTTATGCACATGGAAATAACTTAACAAGTAAACTAGGGTGAGCTGAAAAGAATTTCACAGATTTAATAGAAAGTATACAAGGTAATGCGACTATTACAACAACTGCACCTCCTAAACCAGCTCTTTACTGAAAGAAGAACATAAAATAGTATAAAGAATGGTTGGACTAGCTTTAGACTGGCAACATAAAGGAAAGCTTAGTATATATAGGAAAAAGGTCAAATATTAACATAAAATGTGTGGGTTTTGGTAAATGTGAACATACATTTGATGTTTATGAGAACTGGGGAAGACATTTAGAAGGAGGTGATCTTATCTTTCCTGGATTGTATTACATTTGTGGAAAGAATGCTTTTCATAATTTGCTGAAAGAATGGTATGGAAGATGTAACGTGGGAATTGTCTTTCCAAAAATGTATCATGTGAAACAAAGTTAGGGAGAATTAGAAGAGCAGAACGAGAGAATAAAGGGAGATGTGAGTACAAATGAGATAGTGGGTGATATTTTTGGAGCTTCAATATCTTCTGTAAGAGTAGCATTAAACTCACATAAAATTAGAGAACCTTCTACCATAGCTGACAAATTAACCACAAGTACAGCTGGAGGATTTTCTGTTGTAGATACTGAAATGATTTCAGAAAGATGGATTGTGATGTAGAATCAACTTGCCCTAGACAGCCTTCTCACAAAGGAAAGCAGAGTCTGCCAATTGTTAAAGGTCCAGGAATGCTATACCTACATGCCGGATAAGACCAGAGATTTAGAAAACTACATTAAAAACATTACTGACTTAAATAAAAACTTGAATGGGTTCAAATGTGATTGTGCCTGGAAAATGATAGGAAAGGGATAACACTAAAACTGAGAAAAGCTGAAGTACCAACACTATAAAAGTGTTCTTGGATTTATAGAAAAGAAGACATTGTAGAATAATGAATTATACATGTTTATGAACTGATTACCTACTATTCAAACAAAGTCGTTATGAGAAGATTATTGAAGGAAAAATGTTCTATGATGCAAAATAACACAAATTATAAATATAAAGCATTATATCTAAGTAACAAATGAATTTTACACACAATTTAGCAAATATTAATGAAACTTAGAATCTCTATTGCCTTCATTGTAATGCACTATAGCAAATGAAAAAACTGCAAATTAAAATTGCTACATTGTATATGACTGAAGCCTTCAGTGTAAATGCTTGATATTATTAGAGTCTGACAGGATGTACTACAACAAAGGTATTATAATGATTTTAAGAATAGTTTGCATGTATGTAATTTTCAAATAGTTATAGTAGGCCATATTTAGAGTTGCACGCACATTCCTGTGCAATAATCACTGACAAACATTACAATGATTTCTTTATATGATATGCTTGATTTATTTAATTATGCTTGAACCAAATGATGAGATTATTTTGATGAATAAGAAATTCTGACTTTAAACTGCATTATATTGCCTCTTTCCTTGGGCTGAAATATTTCATAGACTCTTAAAGGAAAGGTTTTTTGGGTCAGGGCTGATCCCTTTCAGGGCCCTAGTCATTATAAACACCCCACTGTCAGTGCACTTCATGTGTTCCGTGCTCCTGGCTTGAAAAGTCGTAAAAAGTAAATGATGTCAGCGTGCCAAGATGGCACCTATAGAGGTAACTCGGACGTCTCTTCCGGTGTGTACAGTGCTGACAATGGCATGTAGAGCCGACAGAAGCCACCTACCAGTGGGCAAGGGTATTGCTCAAGCAAAAGTCTTCCGGATCCAGTCTGACGCCTGGGAACTTCAGCGGTAAGGAATCTGCAGCTAGAAATCTCTATCAGATAGTGACTTATCATCAAATCTCTCTCTCGATTTCCTTTCCAACCACCATAGCGTCGGACTTTCCATGCCCCTTGCATTTTTCTCTTTGCTGATGTATTTGCCTGCTGGACGATTTGGAGCAGTCTGGTGAGAGACTAGACCTGAACTTTCCTGAATATAGCTCCATTCCCCTTACTTAGTGGACTCTAATCTGATCCCTTTTCTTCCCATGCTAAGAGAACTCTTTTAAATTGTCCTGTCACCTCTGCTGGTGATGGGAACCTCTAATCAGAACCATCCTCTTTATGGATTATTTTATTAAGCAATCGATTTACTTTGACTGAATGTGTGGCTTTATACTGTGTGCTATAAGACTCATGACTGAACTGTTTTAAATGTTACTTACATGCATTGATTTTGGATCTTTAATACAATAACAAACTTATCTAAAATGTTTCTGAGTCTTTTATTATATGTGTCTTAATGTTCTTTCCATAGAAACTATGCTTACAATTATCTGATTTTGAATTCAGGATAGAGAGAGTCACTGTAATAAGCCACCTACCTGGATCCCATATGATTCCATTGGGGCAGCAACTCTAGTTCCCAAATCCGCCAAAGGCTTGCCCTTGATTTACAGGAGGAAACACTGCTCTGGTGACAAATTCCAGAGGAAAGAGGGTTGGGATGGAGAGAGTGTGTAGAGTCAAAGGTTCTGTGGTTCATCAACTCAACACAACACTGCAGAAGGCTTTCACACCACTCTGATGAATGGTACTAGAGATATGTTACCTATAGACAAACAAATAATAAGGCTCTAGTCTTGTATTAACTCTATCTCTTAAGGTATCACCCCACGAAGGTTTTTCAAATCTGAACCAACCTTACGTTTTGTTGTTGTTTTGTTTTCATTTAGATTGTCCATAGAGGCTCTTTTATCAAAATGTTTGACACTGTAGTGAGTACGATTTCAGCACCAAACCCGCAAGCAAATTTAGACAGGGTTAGCTTTACCTGGCAGAGCCCTGCCAACAGTATGTACAAGTTGAACAAAAACACTGGTTTCCTTTGTTTACAGTACTATGTTGCAACTGAGCTCTGCACATGGTAAACTCACGTCTGTTAATGTGCCTCTCCTTTTCTTCTTGTTCTTTTTTACATCCAGGTGTGAGACTAATGCAGGACATTCCTTGTGGCGAGGTCTAGCAGGAGGATCAAATGAACTGGCAAGACAGAGACCTGGAAACAGTGAAAGAGGTAAGTGGTAGGCAAAGAGGCTAAGCAAAGGGGAGGATTGTGGATGGTCTTTATATACAACTGTTTTAGAATGTTCATAAAGGTCACATTCTAAATCTTTGTAAATGTAAATGTAAATGTCATGGTACTTATAGAGCGCACTGTCACCAGACGGTCACCTTGCGGTGTCGCCTATTCAGCTTCCTGGCGCTGATACTCATACCGCTGTGGAGCCCCTCCTGGCTTTCCCTGTGAAGTGTCCACTCCTGGGCACCCCCAGGGTGAAGCCAGGCATCCTTAGCGTTGTTGGGGCCGGTGTGGAGGCTAATCAAGCTATTGCCCAGAGTTGCAGCGTGGGGCCCATGATTAGAAAAGGAACCGAGGCGAGAATTAACATGTCTGGGTAAATTGAGCCCGAGACCCCGCCAAGGCGGGAATCGAACCCTGGTCCCTGGCCAGAACTCTGCATCAGGGTCTGCCGCTCTAACCATTGAGTTTTTGAGAAACCACTCTATATGCTTTTTGTGGTTAGGGTTATTTATTTTACCCATCAATTTATATTTTCTTTTTCAGCAAAACAGTTTTTGAAGGATGATCTCTTTTTTTCAGAGAAGCACACGATACACTTTAACATTCAATATTTAAACATTAATACATTCAGACACTGTACAACATGAATAACTCCACATAAACGAATGATTGTTCTACAATATATATGACAAATTGAAAAAAATCAAAAAATATTTTGACGCTATGTACATCACATATATATACACATATAGCACCGTGCACAACAGTTTATCAAGTGCGTAAACACTACCATGAACTCAATCCTGATTCGAGAAAACTATTCATAAACTTGACAAGAAAAAGGCATCAATTTATTCTGTCGGCCTTTTTCTCAGTCATTGAAGGCATAAATAAATTATGTCTGCCGATGCGTTTCAAGCCTCGTCTTTGTAGTTACGGGCTTTCATCAGGGCTTCTTACTCAGAATTCAACTGGTCATATCTATTAGCAAAGAAAAAAACTTTGTGTCACTATTTCTCTCTCAAATTTACTGATTCCTCAAAGTTATACCATCTGCTGGCACAACTTACCAATTGCCGTCAATTGGACCGTCCTGTTCAACTTTTTTTTTGGACACAGATCCCTTTTAGGTGTATTTTCACTCCTTTTAAATACTTTCAAAGGTGCACCATCCGCATCCCTTCATTGATGGTGCTTCTTGCTACCTGTTTTACAAAGACACATTAGTTGCCTATCATTAACGTGTCTATTCTTATTCATAGCTACTAATTCCCTGCACCGTCGATTTCCTACCTGTTTAAGGCCAATCTATCAATCAATCCGGAGTTTGTCAATCAGTCCGGCGTTTTGTCAATCAAAGTTGGTGGAACACTCAATTTGCGGGATTACAGACGCGAGGTTAGTGACTTCTTACACGCACGAGTTTTTTTGTGGGGCTGGATTAGCGCTATCGTTACGATGTGCCTTACCTGCTGAATTGTCGTGTGACATCTTCCTTCTGGGGACCTGGTGCGGACGTCGTTTTCACTCAGTCTGGCAACTCACGGACGATTGTTCGCGTTCACCGTGATAATGCGGTGACCCGGAAGTAGATGCTTCTATTTCCGGGTCAGGCGGTGATTTCGCCTCTATGCTCATGGGAAATGTAGTTTGCGGGCAATCTGTGGCGTATTCTTAAATTTTACTTTGCATTTAAGTATACAATATATGTATTGAATTTCAGTGAGGGTCAGGCCATCTGGGCTGAAGTAAAAGTTTACGTTTTGAAGGACAGGTAAATTGGATTCTCGCCTGCATATTTAATTTAAAGTCTGGATAATTCTGACATTTCATTTAACCCAGTAAGTACGCTATTGAATTTCATGATTAAATATGCTTCTTTGGACAGTAGCCAGGTTTCTGCGTCCATCGAGTTCATGGATGCATTAAATGAGGTTAATTTATTTTTTTTTATTTTTTTTACATTTAATAAAGCGCGAACAATTGCCCGCAGGCGTCTCGGCGCTGTACTCTAGTTGACTCTCCTAACTTTGGCTTCAAGCTCTTTAAAGATTAAACAACCATGTTTTCAGCTGTTTTCTGAATGACAGGAGATTTGGGCTAGCTCTGATGGATTGGGGAAGTGTGTTCCATAGTTTCGGAGCAGCCACCAGGAAACGTCTATCTCCCCAGTTAACTAATCTGGTCCGTGGCACTACCAGATTGTTCATCTTAGCAGAACGGAGTGGCCGAGGAGGCTGATATGGCATGAGGTGATCTCTCAAAAATTGTGGGGCTTGTTGGTGCAAGGATTTATACACAATACACAAGGTCTTGAACTTGATTCTATTCCTTACTGGAAGCCAGTGGAGATCTCTCAAGGTGTCAGTTATTGGTTCAAATCTGGGGACACCCGTGAGAAGTCTGGCTGCAGCGTTCTGTACTAGCTGCATTTTCTTGATGACCCTGATTTGGGCATTGGCGAACAAGCCATTACAGTAGTCCAATGCAGACAGGACAAGAGCGCTTACTAATGTCCTACCTACTGATTTGGGAAGAAATGGCAAGATCTTTTTTACCAGGCGTAATTTATAGAATGCCGCCGAAGTCGTCTGGTTGGCATGAGCCTCAAAATTCAGGTTATCATCGAAGATGACACCTACGTTTCTCACCTTCGGGGTTGGTTTAGGCAAGGCTCCAAAGGATGGAGGCCACCATGCCGAAGACCAGCTGGGGCTAAGGTGACCAAAAGTTACCACCTCGGTTTTTTCGGAGTTCAGTTTTAAGCGGCTTGCTGACATCCATCGTCCGATAGCCAACATTCCTGCCTTAAAACTCTCCGCTACTGTTTCCCCATCATTTCTAATGGTCAGAATCAACTGGGTGTCGTCCGCATATGAGGTAAGGTTCATCCCGTGCGCTTTGATGGTTTTAGCGAGGTCCCACACATAGATATTAAATAGTGTCGGACTAAGGGATGAACCTTGAGGTACCCCACATGGCAAGGACAACTCTGTTGACTCAAATTGTCCCAAGGCAACTGCCTGGGACCTATCTGCCAGAAACGATGCCAATAGGTTATTGGCTAGGCCCCGCAGGCCCATCCCCTCGACACGGTCGACCAAAATCTTGTGAAGTTGAGTGTTCATGGCTTTTTCTACCACTTTGGCTAGGAATGGGAGGTTAGCTATGGGCCTGTAGTTTTTTAACTCCATTTTATCTAGGCCAGATTTTTTCAGAAGTGGCTTCAGTAAGGTTTTTTTTAGTGAAGTGGGGAAGATTCCAGTGCAGAACATTAAGTTGCAGATTTGGGTTATAACAGGGATTAACGTGTCCATTAATGGGCGTAAAGTTTTCAGGGGGCAAGGGTCCAGTGCTGAGCCGGACTTAATGGATTTGATGATATCCTGGGTTTGATTTTCTGAAATTTCCACAAACTGCGAGAAGGTTTTGTCCGTATGTGGTATACTTATATCATCATTATTTTGTTTATCAGAGGCGGCAAATGATGAGACGATGTCATTTACTTTAGTAAAAAAGTAGGAAGCTATTGAGTCACAGAAACTTTGTGACACTGGGGGATTCAGGTCAGGAGCTCCTCCTGCAAGTTGTATGGTTATGTCAAAGAGCCTTTTATTTGAGTTATTGGAACTCTCAATTTGCTCCCTATAATATTTTTTTTTGGCTTCCATGATCAGAAGTTTATACTGAGTTAAAAGCTTCTTATACTTTTCTTTGCTTTCCTCATCATAATTTATCCTCCAATGCCTTTCTTTATTTCTACAAAGCTGTTTATGTGTTCTGAGTTCCTCTGTATACCAGGGTGCTGAAGGAGAATTTCTGTTCTTGGACATACGCTTAACTGGAACTAGTTTACTGGTAGCTTGGACCAGCCAGTCTTGGTATTGCTTTGTAGCTGTCTCTGGCTCAGTAGACAAAGTGGGTTTAGAGTTATCAAGTGATAATCTGAGATTAGGAATATTAATGTCTTTCCATACCTTGAAAGATTCCTGTCTCAAGGGAAAAGGTTTAGGAACGGGTACCTCCCTGATATTTATAGTACATAGTATCAGGTAATGGTCTGTCCAAGTCAAAGGGAGGACGTCAGTTACTAGAAGGTTTTGTAGATTAGTAAATATACCGTCTAATGTATGCCCTGCATTATGGGTGGGTCCCTTCACCAGCTGTGAAAGGCCACAAACCTCCATTTCTGACTGAAGAGCCATGGTGTCTTTATCTCCAGTACAGTCTAGATGGAAGTTGTAGTCTCCTAACAGTGTTATTGACTTCTCGGTGGCAAGGGATTCTAAGATGGTGGCAATTTCAGTAAGAAATCCCAACCGAGCCTCTGGTCTTCTATATAATAGAATGCCTCTAAAATGATAGGTGGGAGACAAATAAATATCAAACTGGAACGCCTCACATGTCGTAGTAGGTATTGCCGTGATGCGCATTTTAAAAGTGTCCCGGGCTATTATAACTATTCCACCTCCTCTTTTGCCTGTTCTATCCTGTCTACAGGCTTTAAATCCTTTTGGAATCGCTATCACAAGATCTGGCTCCGATGTTTTATCCATCCAGGTCTCTGTTAGGAACATTATATCTATATTCCTATCTAGTATTAAATCAGCAATTTCTTGCCTATGTTTGGCCAGGGAACGAACATTAACAAGAGCAATAGTGGGTTTTTGTGTTGTATGATTTTTATTGTCGCTTCCCACCGGTTTATTTAGGAGAGGGATAGCCGCTTGACAGTGTTTGCACTTTAAAATTGTAGTAGAAGATACGGAGTCCAGACTATATCTGGTACATCCTTCTTCTGGTTGAGGACATAGATCGGTTAGCATAGAGTGTGTATAGGGTGGGAGGCGGGTGAATTTGGGAGAGCCAGGGGGGGTGGCCCTAGGCCCGTGTCCGGCGCGGACGGGCGCAGACGGGCTTGCCTTTGGCGCGCCATCGGCGCGCCGCCGGCGCGCCCGCTGCGCCCGCCCGCTGCGCGGACGGAATGACCCCATTATTTTATACCCTGCCGAGGAGGGTGGGAGGCGTCCTGCCACTGGACCGCCAACCCTTTCTCCCTCCAAGATGGCGCCCCTGTCCCGCGTCGTCAGCCCGCAATCGGCCACGCCAGGATGAGGGGGTCAGAGAAGCACGCCTCGGTGCAAAGTAAATCTTGCACGCGAGAGGACTAATGTGCACAGGTAATTAAAATAGTAACCAGTAAAATATTTACACACTTTTAAAAGTTACCGCAATGTCAGCGCTCCTCTAGCAAAAAGGGACAGAGTAGAACCCCCGGCTTTCCGCCTCAGGGGAGAGTGAACATGTACACTGAGCAAAGGACACAGCTCCTTAAGTATCCGGGAGGGCGGGAGGCGTCCTGCCACTGGACCGCCAACCCTTTCTCCCTCCAAGATGGCGCCCCTGTCCCGCGTCGTCAGCCCGCAATCGGCCACGCCGGGATGAGGGGGTCAGAGAAGCACGCCTCGGTGCAAAGTAAATCTTGCACGCGAGAGGACTAATGTGCAAAGGTAATTAAAATAGTAACCTGTAAAATATTTACACACTTTTAAAAGTTACCGCAATGTCAGCGCTCTTCTAGCAAAAAGGGACAGAGTAGAACCCCCGGCTTTCCGCCTCAGGGGAGAGTAAACATGTACACTGAGCAAAGGACACAGCTCCTTAAGTATCCGGGAGGGCGGGAGGCGTCCTGCCACTGGACCGCCAACCCTTTCTCCCTCCAAGATGGCGCCCCTGTCCCGCGTCGTCAGCCCGCAATCGGCCACGCCGGGATGAGGGGGTCAGAGAAGCACGCCTCGGTGCAAAGTAAATCTTGCACGCGAGAGGACTAATGTGCACAGGTAATTAAAATAGTAACGAGTAAAATATTTACACACTTTTAAAAGTTACCGCAATGTCAGCGCTCTTCTAGCAAAAAGGGACAGAGTAGTACCCCCGGCTTTCCGCCTCAGGGGAGAGTAAACATGTACATTGAGCAAAGGACACAGCTCCTTAAGTATCCGGGAGGGCGGGAGGCGTCCTGCCACTGGACCGCCAACCCTTTCTCCCTCCAAGATGGCGCCCCTGTCCCGCGTCGTCAGCCCGCAATTGGCCACGCCGGGATGAGGGGGTCAGAGAAGCACGCCTCGGTGCAAAGTAAATCTTGCACGCGAGAGGACTAATGTGCACAGGTAATTAAAATAGTAACCAGTAAAATATTTACACACTTTTAAAAGTTACCGCAATGTCAGCGCTCTTCTAGCAAAAAGGGACAGAGTAGAACCCCCGGCTTTCCGCCTCAGGGGAGAGTAAACATGTTAAGACAGTCCATTTAAAGTCTCTTTCTGTGTGCCCTTCTTTCAAGAAGTGATCCACCATAGGGGCCGAGATCACTTTCTTTTTGATTCGTGACCGGTGTTGCGTGACTCGATGATTTATCTGCTGGTTGGTTTTCCCTATATAGATTTTTCTACAGGGGCATACCACCGCATAGACAACATTCCTTGTCTTACAGTTAGTGAAGCTTGTGTGCTTCCATTTTGTGTTCTCGTGCATGAATTCAGTACCCTCCATTGTTGTCTCACATGCAACACAAGTGCCGCATTTATGATGACCCTCTATAGGTTTAAGCTTCCACTGTCAGCGTAAATCCTTCTTGGGTTCTTTTTGAAAGATATTAGATCGTACTAGCTCCTGACCTATACTTTTATTTTTCTTCATTGCAAATAACGGTCGTTGAAACTGAACCTCCTGATTTTCCAATAAATGCCAATTACGCATTATAATCTGCTTGAACTTGTTTGTGTGTGGTCCAAATGTTGACACACACACAAGTCTGTTTAGAGGGGGTTTAGTCTTTTTTTGCAAGAGTGTCTCCCGTGGAGTGTACCAGGCACGTTTTTTAGCATGCTTCAGCAATTGTTTGGGGTATCCTCTCAATTGCATTTGGTCACAAAATTCATCAGCAAATCTTTCAAAGTCGCCTTTCGTTGAAAATTTCTGCGTATGCGCAGCAACTGTCCATACGGCAGGTTTTCCTTGAGGCTCTTAGGATGTGCGCTTTTGAAATGCAAATGGAATTTTTGTCTGTATCTTTCTGATGGAGCGCCAACCGTGAGGACACCATTCCGTGGAATTACATCTACATCCAGAAATGTCAACTTCTCTTTGCTTCTCGCTTGACTGAATTTAATGTCTCTATGTCTAGAACCTAGCCACCCAGTGAACAAATCCAATGTCTCTATCGGCCCTGACCATCATCGATGAAGCGGAGCCATTGCTTTATATTGCTTGAAAATGGATTATTGTTGAAAATGAATTTCTCCTCAAACTGTGCCGTGAAGAGGACCGCCATCTCTGGGGCAAAAGGACATCCCATGGCGGTCCCCTTCGTTTGGAGATAGAATGTACTGTCAAATTTGAAATAATTCTTTTTTAGTGCAAGTGATGCTAAACTCAGAATAAATTCAGTGGTGACCCTGTGTGGTCTTTCCCTTTTCTATAAGTATAGCTCAATCACTTCCAGGGCCTCCTCTTGGGGTATTTGCGTATACAAGGAGGTGACATCAAAGGTCACCATCCATTGCTCCTGGTTGTTAAATTCAACACCCTCTATTTTTTTTATGAAATCAGTCGTGTCCCTCAAATGAGCTTGTACCTCAGATAGACAAGGTTTTAAAAAAATGTCCACATATTTGAATATTGATTCGAGGACAGAATCGCACCCGGACACTATTGGTCGCCCAGGCGGGTCATTGAGCCTCTTGTGGATCTTGGGCAAAAAGTATAGGACGGGGACCCTTGGATGTTTTTTAGATAAAAATTCTAATTCTTTGGGCCCCAGTAAACCTATTTCAAGTCCTTCTTTCAAAAGAACCAAAATTTGTTCTTGTGTAGCCTTAGTGGGATCTTCTATGATGGCTCTATAACAATCTTTGTTGCTAACTTGGGATATTCCCTCTTTTAGATACATATCCCTAGGCCAGATAACGAGGGCTCCCCCGTTATCCGCCTGCTTGATCACCACAGTATTATCATTTTTGAGGGCAATGATGGCTTTTTGTTGGTCTGGAGAAATATTTCTTTGAAAGAACTTCCCTTTCTTCTCTAGCTGATTCAATGAAGACATGACTGCGTGTTCATATGCGATTACCGCCTTAGGAACACCATATGGAGGTGGAACGAATTTTGATTTATTAGCTAGCCCTGTTGCCTCTAAATTTCCTTTGTATTCTTTATCAGCAAAAAAAGCCTGCAATCGTATTTTTCTGCAGAACTCAAGAGTTTCTAATTTTAATTTTGTGTAGTCCGTAACCCTGTTTGGAACAAACTTAAGGCCTAACTCGAGGACAGATCTTTCACTGTCACTTAAGACTTTATGTGACAAATTTACTATGGGGCTTCTTTTTACGATTTGTAATGTTGTCGCCGTGTTCGCATCTCCCACGGTTGTTGCTTGAATCTCACTTTGCCTTTTGGTTGGCCTTTGTCTAAAAAAAGGCCCTTTTTGTTTTGTTGGCCTGACCGTGAGTCAGAATCAGTGGACGATTCAGACGATGAAGTCTCAGAAAAAGTGGTGAATCTATATCGTGATCGCCCCTGAAAATTCACCAATGCCCTACGCGATTCCCCCGATGTATAGTAATCCTCTTTGAGGTAGGGGTAAGCCTGCTCCAAACTGAAGGCTTTACTATCTTTGTCAAATTTGGCAGATTTATAGCTGATAGTATTATCTTTAAAAGACAATATTTCCTTTTCAATTTTTTCAAGCAATGACTTCGCCTCAGCTTCTGAATGGTTATCTTTTAACTCCTGTGTAATTTTGTCCAATTCATCCAATTCTTTTTTGCACAACCTAGCTGCAGTCTCAATTGTATGGACCATAAGGTCACGACTGCATTTCGTACTTATGCCACTAAATCCTTTTTTATATTCTATAACAATCTTTGTTGCTAACTTGGGATATTCCCTCTTTTAGATACATATCCCTAGGCCAGATAACGAGGGCTCCCGCCTGAACCGGAAATAGAAGCATCTACTTCCGGGTCACCGCATTATCACGGTGAACGCGAACAATCGTCCGTGAGTTGCCAGACTGAGTGAAAACGACGTTTGCACCAGGTCCCCAGAAGGAAGATGTCAGACGACAATTCAGCAGGTAAGGCGCATCGTAACGATAGCGCTAACCCAGCCCCACAAAAAAACTCGTGCGTGTCAGAAGTCACTAAGCTCGCGTCTGTAATCCCGCAGATCGAGTGTTCCACCAACTTTGATTGACAAAACGCCGGACTGATTGTCAAACTCCGGATTGATTGATAGATTGGCCTTAAACAGGTAGGGAATCGACGGTGCAGGGAATTAGTAGCTATGAATAAGAATAGACACGATAATGATAGGCAACTAATGTGTCTTTGTAAAACAGGTAGCAAGAAGCACCATCAATGAAGGGATGCGGATGGTGCACCTTTGAAAGTATTTAAAAGGAGTGAAAATACACCTAAAAGGGATCTGTGTCCAAAAAAAATTTGAACAGGACGGTCCAATTGACGGCAATTGGTAAGTTGTGCCAGCAGATGGTATAACTTTGAGGAATCAGTAAATTTGAGAGAGAAATAGTGACACAAAGTTTTTTCTTTGCTAATAGATATGACCAGTTGAATTCTGAGTAAGAAGCCCTGATGAAAGCCCGTAACTACAAAGACGAGGCTTGAAACGCGTCAGCAGACATAATTTATTTATGCCTTCAATGACTGAGAAAAAGGCCGACAGAATAAATTGATGCCTTTTTCTTGTCAAGTTTATGAATAGTTTTCTCGAATCAGGATTGAGTTCATGGTAGTGTTTACGCACTTGATAAACTGTTGTGCACGGTGCTATATGTGTATATATATGTGATGTACATAGCGTCAAAATATTTTTTTATTTTTTTCGATTTGTCATATATATTGTAGAACAATCATTCGTTTATGTGGAGTTATTCATGTTGTACAGTGTCTGAATGTATTAATGTTTAAATATTGAATGTTAAAGTGTATTGTGTGCTTCTCTGAAAAAAAGAGATCATCCTTCAAAAACTGTTTTGCTGAAAAAGAAAATATAAATTGATGGGTAAAATAAATAACACTAACCACAAAAAGCATATAGTGTGGTTTCTTAAAAACTAAATTAAAGGGACTCCAGGTATATCTAGTTTACTTATTAATTTAGGCCCTTCCTGGGTCCTGTCGCTTGGGCCAAACCCCCATTTGGTGTTCACTTACTGTGCGGGTGTTCACTCGCGTGGGTAGTAATGATAAGAGGAGTGAGCCGGTAATAGGTACTCGCTTGTCGGGTTGAAGGCGGTGCTTCCATCGCCCTTCAGAAATATGTCAGAAAGGGATACCCTCTCCTTTTCAGAAGAGCACATACAAAATTTAGTTTCTGCACCCTCTCCTTTCTCAGCCGTTTCATTAAGCACCCAAGCTAAACAACAAAGTGAGGTAGATAGCCTAACTAGGTTGAGTAAAAAACACATAAGAACCGAATTACATGGTCATTTTTTATTGCAGCACCTAAGGGCTGGAACAATCCCGTGGGGGCTGCAAGTAAAGAATACCCCGGTCATCTTTATAGATGACCAGGAATATAAGAAAGGATTTAGTGGCATAAGTACAAAATGCAGTCGTGACCATAAAGTCCATACAATCGAGACAGCAGCTAGGTTGTGCAAAAAAGAATTGGATGAATTGGACAAAATAACACAGGAGTTAAAATTTAACCATTCAGAAGCTGTGGCGAAGTCATTGCTTGGAAAAATTGAAAAGGAAATATTGTCTTTTAAAGATAATACTATCAGCTATAAATCTGCCAAATTTGACAAAGATAGTAAAGCCTTCAGTTTGGAGCAGGCTTACCCCTACCTCAAAGAGGATTACTATACATCGGGGGAATCGCATAGGGCATTGGTGAATTTTCAGGGACGATCACGAAATAGATTCACCACTTTTTCCGAGACCTCATCGTCTGAATCGTCCACTGATTCTGACTCACGGTCAGGCCAACAAAACAAAAAGAGTCCTTTTTTAGACAAAGGCCAACCAAAAGGCAAAGTGAGATTCAAGCAACAACCGTGGGAGATGCGAAGACGGCGACAACATTACAAATCGTAAAAAGAAGCCCCATAGTAAATTTGTCACATAAAGTCTTAAGTGACAGTGAAAGATCTGTCCTCGAGTTAGGCCTTAAGTTTGTTCCAAACAGGGTTACGGACTACACAAAATTAAAATTAGAAACTCTTGAGTTCTGCAGAAAAATACGATTGCAGGCTTTTTTTGCTGATAAAGAATACAAAGGAAATTTAGAGGCAACAGGGCTAGCTAATAAATCAAAATTCGTTCCACCTCCATATGGTGTTCCTAAGGCGGTAATCGCATATGAACACGCAGTCATGTCTTCATTGAATCAGCTAGAGAAGAAAGGGAAGTTCTTTCAAAGAAATATTTCTCCAGACCAACAAAAAGCCATCATTGCCCTCAAAAATGATAATACTGTTGCGATCAAGCAGGCGGATAAAGGGGGAGCCCTCGTTATCTGGCCTAGGGATATGTATCTAAAAGAGGGAATATCCCAAGTTAGCAACAAAGATTGTTATAGAGCCATCAATGAAGATCCCACTAAGGCTACACAAGAACAAATTTTGGTTCTTTTGAAAGAAGGACTTGAAATAGGTTTACTGGGGCTCAAAGAATTTGAATTTTTATCTAAAAAACATCCAAGGGTCCCCGTCCTATACTTTTTGCCCAAGATCCACAAGAGGCTCAATGACCCGCCTGGGCGACTAATAGTGTCCAGGTGCGATTCTGTCCTCGAATCAATATCCAAATATGTGGATGTTTTTTTAAAACCTTGTCTGTCTGAGGTACAAGCTCATTTGAGGGACACGACTGATTTCATTCAAAAAATAGAGGGTGTTGAATTTAACAACCAGGAGCAATGGATGGTGACCTTTGATGTCACCTCCTTGTATACGCAAATACCCCAAGAGGAGGTCCTGGAAGTGATTGAGCTATACTTAGAGAAAAGGGAAAGACCACACAGGGTCACCACTGAATTTATTCTGAGTTTAGCATCACTTGCACTAAAAAAGAATTATTTCAAATTTGACAGTACATTCTATCTCCAAACGAAGGGGACCGCCATGGGATGTCCTTTTGCCCCAGAGATGGCGGTCCTCTTCACGGCACAGTTTGAGGAGAAATTCATTTTCAACAATAATCCATTTTGAAGCAATATAAAGCAATGGCTCCGCTTCATCGATGATATTTGGTGCCTTTGGTCAGGGCCGATAGAGACATTGGATTTGTTCACTGGGTGGCTGGGTTCTAGACATAGAGACATTAAATTCAGTCAAGCGAGAAGCAAAGAGAAGTTGACATTTCTGGATGTAGATGTAATTCCACGGAATGGTGTCCTCACGGTGGCGCTCCATCAGAAAGATACAGACAAAAATTCAATTTTTGCATTTCAAAAGCGCACATCCTAAGAGCCTCAAGGAAAACCTGCCGTATGGACAGTTGCTGCGCATACGCAGAAATTGTTCAACGAAAGGCGACTTTGAAAGATTTGCTGATGAATTTTGTGACCAAATGCAATTGAGAGGATACCCCAAAAAATTGCTGAAGCATGCTAAAAAACGTGCCTGGTACACTCCACGGGAGACACTCTTGCAAAAAAAAGACTAAACCCCCTCTAAACAGACTTGTGTGTGTGTCAACATTTGGACCACACACAAACAAGTTCAAGCAGATTATAATGCGTAATCGGCATTTATTGGAAAATCAGGAGGTTCAGTTTCAACGACCGTTATTTGCAATGAAGAAAAATAAAAGTATAGGTCAGGAGCTAGTACGATCTAATATCTTTCAAAAAGAACCCAAGAAGGATTTACGCTCACAGTGGAAGCTTAAACCTATAGAGGGTCATCATAAATGCGGCACTTGTGTTGCATGTGAGACAACAATGGAGGGTACTGAATTCATGCACGAGAACACAAAATGGAAGCACACAAGCTTCACTAACTGTAAGACAAGGAATGTTGTCTATGCGGTGGTATGCCCCTGTAGAAAAATCTATATAGGGAAAACCAACCAGCAGATAAATCATCGAGTCACGCAACACCGGTCACGAATCAAAAAGAAAGTGATCTCGGCCCCTATGGTGGATCACTTCTTGAAAGAAGGGCACACAGAAAGAGACTTTAAATGGACTGTCTTAACCTCATTTAATGCATCCATGAACTCGATGGACGCAGAAACCTGGCTACTGTCCAAAGAAGCATATTTAATCATGAAATTCAATAGCGTACCTACTGGGTTAAATGAAATGTCAGAATTATCCAGACTTTAAATTAAATATGCAGGCGAGAATCCAATTTACCTGTCCTTCAAAACGTAAACTTTTACTTCAGCCCAGATGGCCTGACCCTCACTGTAATTCAATACATATATTGTATACTTAAATGCAAAGTAAAATTTAAGAATACGCCACAGATTGCCCGCAAACTACATTTCCCATGAGCATAGAGGCGAAATCACCACCTGAACCGGAAATAGAAGCATCTACTTCCGGGTCACCGCATTATCACGGTGAACGCGAACAATCGTCCGTGAGTTGCCAGACTGAGTGAAAACGACGTCCGCACCAGGTCCCCAGAAGGAAGATGTCACACGACAATTCAGCAGGTAAGGCGCATCGTAACGATAGCGCTAACCCAGCCCCACAAAAAAACTCGTGCGTGTCAGAAGTCACTAACCTCGCGTCTGTAATCCCGCAGATCGAGTGTTCCACCAACTTTGATTGACAAAACGCCGGACTGATTGACAAACTCCGGATTGATTGATAGATTGGCCTTAAACAGGTAGGGAATCGACGGTGCAGGGAATTAGTAGCTATGAATAAGAATATACACGATAATGATAGGCAACTAATGTGTCTTTGTAAAACAGGTAGCAAGAAGCACCATCAATGAAGGGATGCGGATGGTGCACCTTTGAAAGTATTTAAAAGGAGTGAAAATACACCTAAAAGGGATCTGTGTCCAAAAAAAAGTTGAACAGGACGGTCCAATTGACGGCAATTGGTAAGTTGTGCCAGCAGATGGTATAACTTTGAGGAATCAGTAAATTTGAGAGAGAAATAGTGACACAAAGTTTTTTTAAGTAAGAAGCCCTGATGAAAGCCCGTAACTACAAAGACGAGGCTTGAAACGCGTCGGCAGACATAATTTATTTATGCCTTCAATGACTGAGAAAAAGGCCGACAGAATAAATTGATGCCTTTTTCTTGTCAAGTTTATGAATAGTTTTCTCGAATCAGGATTGAGTTCATGGTAGTGTTTACGCACTTGATAAACTGTTGTGCACGGTGCTATATGTGTATATATATGTGATGTACATAGCGTCAAAATATTTTTTTATTTTTTTCGATTTGTCATATATATTGTAGAACAATCATTCGTTTATGTGGAATTATTCATGTTGTACAGTGTCTGAATGTATTAATGTTTAAATATTGAATGTTAAAGTGTATTGTGTGCTTCTCTGAAAAAAAGAGATCATCCTTCAAAAACTGTTTTGCTGAAAAAGAAAATGTAAATTGATGGGTAAAATAAATAACCCTAACCACAAAAAGCATATAGTGTGGTTTCTTAAAAACTAAATTAAAGGGACTCCAGGTGTATCTAGTTTACTTAATAATTTAGGCCCTTCCTGGGTCCTGTCGCTTGGGCTTACCCCTACCTCAAAGAGGATTACTATACATCGGGGGAATCGCGTAGGGCATTGGTGAATTTTCAGGGACGATCACGAAATAGATTCACCACTTTTTCCGAGACCTCATCGTCTGAATCGTCCACTGATTCTGACTCACGGTCAGGCCAACAAAACAAAAAGGGTCCTTTATTAGACAAAGGCCAACCAAAAGGCAAAGTGAGATTCAAGCAACAACCGTGAGAGATGCGAACACGGCGACAACATTACAAATCGTAAAAAGAAGCCCCATAGTAAATTTGTCACATAAAGTCTTAAGTGACAGTGAAAGATCTGTCTTCGAGTTGGGCCTTAAGTTTGTTCCAAACAGGGTTACGGAATACACAAAATTAAAATTAGAAACTCTTGAGTTCTGCAGAAAAATACGATTGCAGGCTTTTTTTGCTGATAAAGAATACAAAGGAAATTTAGAGGCAACAGGGCTAGCTAATATATCAAAATTCGTTCCACCTCCATATGGTGTTCCTAAGGCGGTAATCGCATATGAACACGCAGTCATGTCTTCATTGAATCAGCTAGAGAAGAAAGGGAAGTTCTTTCAAAGAAATATTTCTCCAGACCAACAAAAAGCCATCATTGCCCTCAAAAATGATAATACTGTTGCGATCAAGCAGGCGGATAAAGGGGGAGCCCTCGTTATCTGGCCTAGGGATATGTATCTAAAAGAGGGAATATCCCAAGTTAGCAACAAAGATTGTTATAGAGCCATCAATGAAGATCCCACTAAGGCTACACAAGAACAAATTTTGGTTCTTTTGAAAGAAGGACTTGAAATAGGTTTACTGGGGCCCAAAGAATTTGAATTTTTATCTAAAAAACATCCAAGGGTCCCCGTCCTATACTTTTTGCCCAAGATCCACAAGAGGCTCAATGACCCGCCTGGGCGACCAATAGTGTCCAGGTGCGATTCTGTCCTCGAATCAATATCCAAATATGTGGACGTTTTTTTAAAACCTTGTCTATCTGAGGTACAAGCTCATTTGAGGGACACGACTGATTTCATTCAAAAAATAGAGGGTGTTGAATTTAACAACCAGGAGCAATGGATGGTGACCTTTGATGTCACCTCCTTGTATACGCAAATACCCCAAGAGGAGGTCCTGGAAGTGATTGAGCTATACTTAGAGAAAAGGGAAAGACCACACAGGGTCACCACTGAATTTATTCTGAGTTTAGCATCACTTGCACTAAAAAAGAATTATTTCAAATTTGACAGTACATTCTATCTCCAAACGAAGGGGACCGCCATGGGATGTCCTTTTGCCCCAGAGATGGCGGTCCTCTTCACGGCACAGTTTGAGGAGAAATTCATTTTCAACAATAATCCATTTTCAAGCAATATAAAGCAATGGCTCCGCTTCATCGATGATATTTGGTGCCTTTGGTCAGGGCCGATAGAGACATTGGATTTGTTCACTGGGTGGCTGGGTTCTAGACATAGAGACATTAAATTCCGTCAAGCGAGAAGCAAAGAGAAGTTGACATTTCTGGATGTAGATGTAATTCCACGGAATGGTGTCCTCACGGTGGCGCTCCGTCAGAAAGATACAGACAAAAATTCAATTTTGCATTTCAAAAGCGCACATCCTAAGAGCCTCAAGGAAAACCTGCCGTATGGACAGTTGCTGCGCATACGCAGAAATTGTTCAACGAAAGGCGACTTTGAAAGATTTGCTGATGAATTTTGTGACCAAATGCAATTGAGAGGATACCCCAAAAATTGCTGAAGCATGCTAAAAAACGTGCCTGGTACACTCCACGGGAGACACTCTTGCAAAAAAAGACTAAACCCCCTCTGAATAGACTTGTGTGTGTGTCAACATTTGGACCACACACAAACAAGTTCAAGCAGATTATAATGCGTAATCGGCATTTATTGGAAAATCAGGAGGTTCAGTTTCAACGACCGTTATTTGCAATGAAGAAAAATAAAAGTATAGGTCAGGAGCTAGTACGATCTAATATCTTTCAAAAAGAACCCAAGAAGGATTTACGCTTACAGTGGAAGCTTAAACCTATAGAGGGTCATCATAAATGCGGCACTTGTGTTGCATGTGAGACAACAATGGAGGGTACTGAATTCATGCACGAGAACACAAAATGGAAGCACACAAGCTTCACTAACTGTAAGACAAGGAATGTTGTCTATGCGGTGGTATGCCCCTGTAGAAAAATCTATATAGGGAAAACCAACCAGCAGATAAATCATCGAGTCACGCAACACCGGTCACGAATCAAAAAGAAAGTGATCTCGGCCCCTATGGTGGATAACTTCTTGAAAGAAGGGCACACAGAAAGAGACTTTAAATGGACTGTCTTAACCTCATTTAATGCATCCATGAACTCGATGGACGCAGAAACCTGGCTACTGTCCAAAGAAGCATATTTAATCATGAAATTCAATAGCGTACTTACTGGGTTATATGAAATGTCAGAAATATCCAGACTTTATATTAAATATGCAGGCGAGAATCCAATTTACCTGTCCTTCAAAACGTAAACTTTTACTTCAGCCCAGATGGCCTGACCCTCACTGAAATTCAATACATATATTGTATACTTGAATGCAAAGTAAAATTTAAGAATACGCCACAGATTGCCCGCAAACTACATTTCCCATGAGCATAGAGGCGAAATCACCACCTGAACCGGAAATAGAAGCATCTACTTCCGGGTCACCGCATTATCACGGTGAACGCGAACAATCGTCCGTGAGTTGCCAGACTGAGTGAAAACGACGTCCGCACCAGGTCCCCAGAAGGAAGATGTCACACGACAATTCAGCAGGTAAGGCGCATCGTAACGATAGCGCTAACCCAGCCCCACAAAAAAACTTGTGCGTGTCAGAAGTCACTAACCTCGCGTCTGTAATCCCGCAGATCGAGTGTTCCACCAACTTTGATTGACAAAACGCCGGACTGATTGACAAACTCCGGATTGATTGATAGATTGGCCTTAAACTGGTAGGGAATCGACGGTGCAGGGAATTAGTAGCTATGAATAAGAATAGACCCGATAATGATAGGCAACTAATGTGTCTTTGTAAAACAGGTAGCAAGAAGCACCATCAATGAAGGGATGCGGATGGTGCACCTTTGAAAGTATTTAAAAGGAGTGAAAATACACCTAAAAGGGATCTGTGTCCAAACAAAAGTTGAACAGGACGGTCCAATTGACGGCAATTGGTAAGTTGTGCCAGCAGATGGTATAACTTTGAGGAATCAGTAAATTTGAGAGAGAAATAGTGACACAAAGTTTTTTTCTTTGCTAATAGATATGACCAGTTGAATTCTGAGTAAGAAGCCCTGATGAAAGCCCGTAACTACAAAGACGAGGCTTGAAACGCGTCGGCAGACATAATTTATTTATGCCTTCAATGACTGAGAAAAAGGCCGACAGAATAAATTGATGCCTTTTTCTTGTCAAGTTTATGAATAGTTTTCTCGAATCAGGATTGAGTTCATGGTAGTGTTTACGCACTTGATAAACTGTTGTGCACGGTGCTATATGTGTATATATGTGATGTACATAGCGTCAAAATATTTTTTGATTTTTTTCAATTTGTCATATATATTGAAGAACAATCATTCATTTATGTGGAGTTATTCATGTTGTACAGTGTCTGAATGTATTAATGTTTAAATATTGAATGTTAAAGTGTATTGTGTGCTCCTCTGAAAAAAAGAGATCATCCTTCAAAAACTGTTTTGCTGAAAAAGAAAATATAAATTGATGGGTAAAATAAATAACCCTAACCACAAAAAGCATATAGTGTGGTTTCTTAAAAACTAAATAAAAGGGACTCCAGGTGTATCTAGTTTACTTAATAATTTAGGCCCTTCCTGGGTCCTGTCGCTTGGGCCAAACCCCCATTTGGTGTTCGCTCTAACCATTGAGCCACACTCCTCCACTTTGTAAAAAGGAACATGTACAGATCACTAACTAGATGAGGCTGCCTTATAAAAGATACTTTAGAATGTTCACAAAGATCAGGTTCTAATTGCTTAAAGCAAGGAACAGGTGTATATGATTAATTTGATGAGGCTGTCTTCTAGAAGGTGTTTTAGAATGTTCACAAAAGCTGGGTTTTAATTGCTTATAGCAAGGAACAGGTGCGATGATTAATTTGATGAGGTTGTCTTCTAGAATGTGTTTTAGAAAGCTCGCAAAGGTTCCGTTCTAATTGCTTATAGCAAGAAACAGGTGCAGAGGATTAATTCGATGAGGGCTATCCTCCAGAAGGTTCCCGTTGCGGTTTATGCCTGAAACCTGACTTTGCATATGCATGGTAAAACATTTGTAAAAGCAATTAAGCCTTTTCATACAAACTGGGGAACACCAGTTACCGCTAACTTAAATCTCTACATATATATATATATGTATATATATATATATATTCACTGAAAAAACCATAGGTTATAGACCATATATAGTTAGGAATTAGCATTTACAAAACCTTGAAAATTCACTTAAAAAAACATGGGTTATAGACCATATATAGTTAGGAATTAGCATTTACAAAACCTTATTTTACTCACACAAAACCATTGAAATTCCATATATAGTTAGTTGCACTAACTATATATCGCGCAGCCACAATCCACTGCTGATGATGTCACATATTACATCATTCATGACATGGTCAGTGACATCACTGATGACATCACTGATGACATCTCAAATGACATCACTGATGACATCACAGATGACATCATCCAGTGACTGTGTGTTTCTGTAAAGTTTAAATATGTTTTACATATTGAAGAATGAGTAGATGTAGAAGTTTCTGGATGAAGGATTTAGTAGGTGTGTGACTGACTGTATGAGTGAGTGATTAAATGTGTCTCACTGAGTGCATGGGTTAGTGACTAAACTGTCTTAATTTGTGCATCATTATGTCTGTTGTTCTGTAAACTGCTGCATGTGTTGATCAGTAGCTATATGAGTAACTATATGGGTTATTGATTGATTGTCCAATTATTTGTATGGGAGACTGAGTGTGTGTGTGGCTGGCTGGGAGATGTGTGACTCTGTGCAGATCAATGTGTTCTTGTATCAATGATTGTATAAGAGAGTAAGAATGTGTTAGTATATGTTTGAAAATGTAAGGTACTCTATGTTTAACTGTATAGATTAGAAAATGGAAGTGTGATTGATTCTTTACAGGACTGACTAGGTGTGTGAGTAACTCCATGGATGAGTGGCAGAGTGTGAGTGTCTGTATAGGTGTATGAGTGCATATGATAGTGTTGTAAAGATGAGTGATTGTATGTATGAATGATTGTATGGGTGAATGAGTGAATGTGTGTGTAGACGTAGGAATCAGTGAGTGCGTATGTAGTAACTAGTATTGGTGTGTCAATGGTTTAAAAAATTATATTCTGTATTTAACACTGGGTGTAACGGAGGTTATATTAAAATGTGAGGAGGTGCATTGTATTTTCACATGAATTATATCATCAGTGATGTGACCATTGATGTCAAATGAGATGTCATCAGTGATGTCATCAGTGATGTCATTTGAGATGTCATCAGTGATGTCATCAGTGATGTCATTTGAGATGTTATCAGTGATGTCATTTGAGATGTCATCAGTGATGTCATCAGTGATGTCATTTGAGATGTCATCAGTGATGTCATCAGTGATGTCATTTGAGATGTCATCAGTGATGTCATCAGTGATGTCACTGACCATGTCATGAATGATGCAATATGTGACATCATCAGCAGTGGATTGCGGGTGCGCGATAAATAGTTAGTGCAACTAACTATATATGGAATTTCAATGGTTTTGTGTGAGTAAAATAAGGTTTTGTAAATGCTAATTCCTAACTATATATGGTCTATAACCCATGGTTTTTTCAGTGAATTTTCAAGGTTTTGTAAATGCTAATTCCTAACTATATATGGTCTATAACCTATGGTTTTTTCAGTGAATTTCAATGGTTTTTTATTAGCAAATATCAAAAGCTTTAAAATGTCAAGTACGTGGTAGGTAAAAACATTTTCGTGTTTATGCACGCTGATGTGCTTTGAACGCTGCCCCCCCCCCTCTTTTCTTTTAGGAGTATTCTCTCTTTGCAGATAGTGAAGGGTAGGTAACGCAGGCCTTTGCCCCCGTTGTAATCCGTCGTGCCTGCTTCCCTCTCCATTTGATTGATTGTTATCCAAGCATTTACTGTTTTGGCATTGGTTCTCTTTGGTTCATTCTCTATTTACAAACAAGCACAGAGTCGCAATACTCTGTTTAGTCTTTGCAGATAGTGAAAAATCGTTAGAAAAAACAAAAGGAATCAAGCAAAATCAGTAGGCCACTAATGGGATCTCTTTTTGACCTCGCTAAAATAGAAACATTAGGAACAACCCCTCATGAGAAATATGAAACTAGTGAGAGGAACCGAGCTCGACGCCATGATGGCTGCAAGACAGCTCGGCTCCGCCGCCCACCCCGCCCAAAATAACGACAAACCCTATGCAAATATTATAAATATATACAACACACCAGCAAAGTAACAGGGTAAAACGTTTTATTAAATAACTATTTACATGGCAGCCTGCTGCAACATCGATCCAAATGCATGCCGCCATTCCCGGGATTTCTCCCCGACTACTCTGCGGCCTACGAGATGGAGAGGCCGGGGCGTTGACTAGGCGGGGCCTCCGGCCGCAACCACAGCGCCAACGATCGCTGCTGACGGAGGGGAGCCTTGCCGGTGAGACCACTGATCTGAAGAACCGCTGCCTGCGGTGCCTCCCTGAGCCGCTTGACGGAGGCCCCCGAGGGGCGGTGTGGTGGCGCGGACTCGGAGGGGGCGCTTGGCTCCTGGCCCCTCCCCAAGTCTTGTTGCCCTGGTGTGGCCTGAGATCGCCCCCGACATAGGCAGCCGGCTCCCGGGGTCCGGCGGAACTTTTTGCCTTTTGGTGACTCTTCCATTCTGGACCTTGTCCCACAATCCGTTTGACCTGAAGACACGTCCTGCGGTGCCCTGGCCCGACCATCACATATACCTGCGCCAGGAGACGGTGTGGGGTGCACTGGAAGGGAGAGGCGGTGCGAACGAGCCTCCCCTACCTCCCCAGGTGGAGGTTTCTCAGCTGCACCCCAGCGCTTCACTCGGCCAGCTGAATTGCGCCCGCTCTTGCGGCACAGTGCCTCGCTCGGCCAGCTGAGTTGCGCCTGCTCTTGCTATTACAGCGTCTCACCCGCCATCCAGCTGAATTGCACCCACTCTTGTGGTACAGCGACAGGCGTCTGCCACGGAGCTCACGAAATGGCGGTCGGCTCCACAGACTTGGGCCTGGCCTGCAAGGATGGCTCTGGGCAACCCTGGAACTCGGACGCTTGACTGCTAGGGCATGGGCCCCATTCCCAAAAGCGTCCCCTCAGCCTTGAAGATTCTACAAGAGTCACCGGGGCCCCAGACTCCCGCAGACTTCCGGTGGGGAGCGACTGCCATGATTGCTCGCGGAATGGCCACGACGTAGCCACGGGGTGCTCTCATGCTGATGCCAGCTTCAGTCTGAAACATCCAGAAACACTGTAGACTACCAATTCGATCAGTTCCGGTGGAGCCCCAACGTGACCCGGTAGAGAAGAACTTGCCCTCCCCTCTTTGACTGATGGTTCTTGTTGCCTGTCCCTTCTGTTGTCATTTAACGGAACTTTTTAGACTGCTGAAAGGGGTTCTGTTCCGACCGCTGGTTGGTGGAGACATTTTGACTATATTCTGGACCTGCCCGGCCTCGCCCAAAATGGCGTCCGTATAAATGAGACTCGCAACTTCTTGATGTGTACTGGTTGCTCAGCCTTGATATCACGAGATATGTATGCAGTTTTGGAGCACATGGCGGGCGGGGACGGGTACTGATTGAACATTTGCACATCCCTATTGATATTAAGTTCTGATGTATTATTCATTACTGTACTATTGAAAGTTCGAATTAACGTTACTCATGGTACTTGCCCGCAAACGTATATCTAGATAATTTCATTGTAACTGGTCCTGTCGTACTTTCATTATAAAATTAACGTCCACCGATTCCGCAACTGTTAGACACCTTAATTCCTGCAACCTAATGGCCCGCCCGTTACGTTTTTCTACAGTGTAAAGGTCCCCTCATCATATACGATTCCAGTTTGCTCCGTGGCCGGCCCACGTGGTTGTAGGTCCGTATTTGTATACTGACATTTTTGCAAAAAAAAAGTTTTCGAAGGAAGTATGGAATCAGCGTCATAACAATCGTCTAGGTTGGTAGGATTTTAGAATAATGGCTGTTATTCCCAAACAATAGAAGACAGATAATGCAGACCCTTTGCCTGAATTTTGGATTGATTGAAATTTGTATCCGTCACACCTGCCCTTTTTCCAGAATTGTTAGAAAATGGTCGACCGTAGCGTAAGGTATCTGCCCAATGTAAGGTGTGGTATTTTGTCCCATAAAATAAGACTAATTGAGAAACAAATACACGAAGAGGGAACTCGAATTTAGAGACAAACAAAATGAAACATTTTTTGGCATCATAAGAAGGGGAGGATATGTTACACAGAAAAATAATGCGAAAGGGATAGCCAAGATCTGTTGTATCACACGTTCCTGCAGCTAGTCTGATACATGGTAAGTAGAAGCTTTTTCGTGTTTGCGCGCGCTGACATCCTCTGAATGCTGTATCCCCCCCCTTTCTTTTCTCCTCTGTAGGTTACATCGGAGTTCCGACTGAAGAATGGAGTGGACATGGACCGCACCGTGCTCCATGTAGGGAAAGACATAGACAAGCACTGTGAGATATTGCATGGAGTGCAGACCATCACTGTGAACGTGAAAAATTGTATGGTGTGACTGTGCGTACATGCCCTGATTGTATGGTATGAATGTGTATGTATTCCATATGCCCGGCCGATAAACGTTCTCTTTGCGCAACTGCCGCGTTAGAAAACAACATCGTGACGCGTCGCGTAACCGCGACATATCGCGTTGTCGCGTAATGCGTCATATGACGAGCCGCGTTAGCGCACCCGGAAGTGCTCCGGTGCGCGAGGCGCGAAGCGCAGCTTCCCGGAAGCGATCCGGGGCGCGGCGCGGAGCGCATAACGTAAGCATAACAGGTCATGTGACTTGTTAATAAAACTTTTCATTGGTTCATTTCACTTTTGGGTTCCTAATGATGTAAGGCTAGGTCATGTGACCTAAAAATAACACTTTTCATTGGTTTAGAACTATTTTTTGTCCCAAATGATGAAAACCCCTCCTTGTTTCCTCACTCTGACTTTCATCTTTGTGAGAGGAAGACCTTTTTTCATCACTTAGCAATGGCAAGTGTTGTAGCTTCAGCTGGTGCATCCCCACCACCACCACCACCTCCTCAGAAGAGAGTACCACCTCCTCAGGTGGTGGTTGAGCAAGAGGTGCCCCCCCACCTTCTTGTTGCCTGATTCAGCCAGCTCAATCGATCGAGCATGAGACTCTGTTGTGATCTGAAGAACCGCTGCCTGCGGTGCCTCCCAGAACCACTTGATGGAGGCCCCCGAGGGGCGGTGTGGTGGCGCGGACTGGGAGGGGGTGCTTGGCTCCTGCCCCCTCCCCAAGTCTCGCTCGGTCAGCTGAGTTGCTCCCACTCTTGCGGCCTACGACATGGAGATACTGGGGCGTTGACTAGGCGGGGCCTCCGGCCGCAACCACAGCGCCAACGATCGCTGCTGACGGAGGGGAGCCTTGCCGGTGAGAGCCACTGATCTGAAGAACCGCTGCCTACGGTGCCTCCCTGAACCGCTTGACGGAGTCCCCCGAGGGGCGGTGTGATGGCGCGGACTGGGAGGGGGTGCTTGGCTCCTGCCCCCTCCCCAAGTCTCGCTCGGCCAGCTGAGTTGCACCCACTCTTGCGGCCTACGACATGGAGAGGCCGGGGCGTTGACTAGGCGGGGCCTCCGGCCGCAACCACAGCGCCAACGATCGCTGCTGACGGAGGGGAGCATTGCCGGTGAGAGCCACTGATCTGAAGAACCGCTGCCTGCGGTTCCTCCCTGAACCGCTTGACGGAGGCCCCCGAGGGGCAGTGTGGTGGCGCGGACTGGGAGGGGGCGCTTGGCTCCTGCCCCCTCCCTAAGTCTCGCTCGGCCAGCTGAGTTGCGGCCACTCTTGCGGCCTACGACATGGAGAGGCCAGGGCGTTGACTAGGCGGGGCCTCCGGCCGCAACCACAGCGCCAACGATCGCTGCTGACGGAGGGGAGCCTTGCCGGTGAGAGCCACTGATCTGAAGAACCGCTGCCTGCGGTGCCTCCCTGAACCGCTTGACAGAGGCCCCCGAGGGGCGGTGTGGTGGCGCGGACTGGGAGGGGGCGCTTGGCTCCTGCCCCCTCCCCAAGTCTCGCTCGGCCAGCTGAGTTGCGGCCACTCTTGCGGCCTACGACATGGAGAGGCCGGGGCGTTGACCAGGCGGGGCCTCCGGCCACAACCACAGCGCCAACGATCGCTGCTGACGGAGGGGAGCCTTGCCGGTGAGAGCCACTGATCTGAAGAACCGCTGCCTGCGGTGCCTCCCTGAACCGCTTGACGGAGGCCCCCGAGGGGCGGTGTGGTGGCGCGGACTGGGAGGGGGCGTTTGGCTCCTGCCCCCTCCCCAAGTCTCGCTCGGCCAGCTGAGTTGCGGCCACTCTTGCGGCCTACGACATGGAGAGGCCGGGGTGTTGACTAGGCGGGGCCTCCGGCCGCAACCACAGCGCCAACGATCGCTGCTGACGGAGGGGAGCCTTGCTGGTGAGAGCCACTGATCTGAAGAACCGCTGCCTGCGGTGCCTCCCTGAACTGCTTGACGGAGGCCCCCGAGGGGCGGTGTGGTGGCGCGGACTGGGAGGGGGCGCTTGGCTCCTGCCCCCTCCCCAAGTCTTGTTGCCCTGGTGTGGCCTGAGATCGCCCTCGACATAGGCGGCCGGCTCCCGGGGTCCGGCGTAACTTTTTGCCTTTTGGTGACTCTTCATTCTGGACCTTGTCCCACAATCCGTTTGACCTTAAGACACGTCCTGCGGTGCCCTCGCAATGCGGCCTGGTCCCTGAATGTGTGCATGGGGACGGTATTGATTGGATCAAGATGGCGGCTTCACACAAAGCTGACTCAAGTGTTGCTGCTGATGCTATGCAGACAAAAACTGGTTTTCAGTTTGTACATTCTTCAGGATTTTTCCATCCAAGGCTGGTTGAGAGTTTGTAGAACGATGGCTTCAGATTTTCAACATACTACTCTTCAACATTCTTCATAAATGTAACAATGTGAGACTCACTAGGAGAACGGCCGTTTATCTTTCCTTTCAAAATGCTGCCAACAATATTTTCTGAATGGAAGACACCATCTTGTAGCATAAAGGGCTGCGTCAAGGGTGGTATTGCCCAGAATGTCTTGTTTTCTAGTGCTCGTAATGACGAAGCCAGAACTGCCGAAAGGGATTCTTGTCCTGCTGCTACTTATTGGAGACATTGAACTATACTCTGGGCCTGCCTGGCCTCGACCAAAATGGCGCCAGTATGGGAGCGAATTGCAACTCCTTATGACGTTCTAGTTACTTAGCCTTGACGTTATGGGGGATGTATGCGGTCTTTGTGCACATGGCGGGCGGGGAAGGGTACTGACTGGGACAACCCTATTGATGTTGATTTTTCATTATTGATTATTCTATTAATAAAGCTTCGAAGTAATGTTACCCATGATACTCGCCCATGGTGTGCATATGGACGATTTTATTGTAACTGATCCTGTTATACTTTCAATAAAAAAATCAACCTTCACTGATCCTGCAACCGTTTGTCACGTTTAGTTTTTTCAATTAAATGGCTCGCTTGTTACATACTCCTATACCCCTGGCTTTTGACCCTTTCCTATGCGCGGTCTGTACTACCGCCCTCGGGCGATCTATGTAATGAACAGACTACCATTGCCGAAACACAAGGGAATGCATCTCAGAGGGATAAGTCAAGTACGTGGTAGATAAAAACATTTTCGTGTTTATGCACGCTGATGCGCTTTGAACGCTGCCCCCCCCCCTCATCATTTAGATTACCACCGCCCATTGTACAAAAGCGTACCGGGCGCTCCCCGCGCAAAAAAACTATATTTTTTTTTTTTTGCCCCGCGGGGTCCTTTTAAAGCCTCCACATCAAACCTAGGGGGTCAGGGAGGATCTACTATGCCCCCTTATGGTCATTTCAACCTTTGTTTTGGCCTCCTCTTGTCTCTCGATCCTACCGAGAGACAAGATGGCGGCCGCTTCGGACTGTTTAGAATGTTGACAGACACCGGAGAGCCAATCAGCTTCGCTTCGCGAAGTTCCGTTACGCGTCAAGTACGCGAACCGGAGCGCTACCCGGAGCGCTGTTACAGATATATATATTTTTTTGAACGTTAATTTATCAAAATCCATTGGAGCACATATATTGAGACCTAGCAAAGGCACATCGGGCTTCCAGTCCCTACAATTTTGCGAAGTTTCGTGCAAATCCATTCAGCCGTTCGAGCTAAAAGTGAGGCCAACCGCCCTATGGAAATTAACATGGGAAAACGCGTTTTGGGACCCCCTTTTTTCTCGGCCCCCCCTTGACGAAACCCCCCCAAATTTTCAGGGGCTGCTCAGAACCAAAATGTTCCATTTTCCTGAAAATTTCAGCCGATTCCGTCCACAAACGCCAAAGTTATTAGACATAGAATTTTCAAAAATCCCATAGAGAAAAAATCCTAACTATATATACCTACTGGCGACTGCCAGTAGGTAATATATATATATATATATATATATATATATATATATATATATATATATATATATATATATATATATATATATATATTACCTACTGGTGACCTATTTTCCATAGGCGATCCGCATTATTCTATTTAGAATAACTTTGGAGCCGGTTGACGAATCTTCGCAACATTTTTAAGACGTATGACCTGCTTAGTTCTGCTCCTATCCTGAAAGTCTTGGGGTGAATCGTCAAGCGGGGGCTGAGAAAAAAGGGTGGTCCCAAACAAGTTTTCCATAGGGACCGTTAATCCCAGCTACAGCCCAAACTGCAGAATGGAATTACACCAAATTTGGCAGAGCGGTAGACCTTGGTTCAGAGTCATGCCTTTTGCTTAAATGGTGTAAATCCGTTCAGTAGTTTTTTAGATAATAAAGGAATAAAATACATATATATCTGGGCGGAGCCTAACCATACAGCACATCGCGAGATCTGATTGGCTGTCAGCACTTCATCCAAGAAGTGTTGGCAGCCATCTTGGGACCAATATACATGATAGCACTTCATTAAAAAGCACTGCAGTTAATAGAAGTTTTTAAGACTTGAGTTACATTATAAATCATTTGTTGATGGTACCATACTCATTTTAGGAATTGTGGTGTGTTCTAAGGGGATTTTACCATGTGAAAAAGCCTTCTGCTTGGATATCGTGAATCGTTTTTCAGAGAAAACTATTTTCTCATGCTTTTCCCACAGACGTTTGGAAGGTGATCTATAAGCTAAACTGAGAGCATATTTTCTGTAAATCCACATTATCTTTCTCAGTCATGTGAGAATGAAGTCTGACATTCTCAGTAAAACATGAACTTCCAACAAGAGCAGAGACTGTCAGTTGATTCCTTTGTGTTCTACTGCAGCTTCCCAGAGTGTTCTAAAGAACAACTAGAGCGCTAACAGTCCTACTTATGACAAACGTATGGCACACCTGAAGCCATCTTGATTGGAATAAAGTGGTAACTTTTAAAACATTTAATCTAAAAAGGAACAAAATGAGGGGGTTAATTTTCCCATAGAAAGTATGATCAGTACTGCAGAAAGAAAAAATAGGGCACATTTTGAGTGACTTTTCAAATCCTTTTCTATTTCATTAAAACATTCTTGCAGACTGAACCAAGCACTTTCAATACCAGCAGCAGACTTCCCGGGTGAGCAGTAGCTTTACTACAGTGATCTAATAAGCAACTAGAGTGCTAACATTCTGAATTTATGGCAAATGTGTGACACATCTGAATGCCTTCTTGATGGAATCAACGTAAAAAGCTAAAAGTATTTCCTACTGAGGAGACTGTAGTAAATAAGGAAATTAGTAAACTTCATAACAAATAAGTCTCCCAATATGGCCACCAGAGACAAAAGAGCCCAAATGTCGCACAAACATCACCCAGATATAGCCCAAGTATAGCCCAATGACAGAATGTCCCAGAGTGTTCTAAAGAACAACTAGAGTGCTAACAGTCTTAATTATGACACAAATATGGCACACCTGAAGCCATCTTGATTGGAATAAAGTGGTAACACTTAAAACATCTAATTTGCAAAGGAACAAAATGAGGGGATTCATTTTGTCATAGAAATTATGATTAGTGCTGCAGAAAGAAATATTGGGGCACATTTTCACTTCTCAAATCCTCTTCTATTTCATTAAAATATTCTGACATGCAGACTGAAACATGCACTTCGAATGCCAGCAGCAGACGTCCCTGGTGAGCAGTAGCTTTACTACAGTGATCTAATGAGCAACAAGAGTGCTAACATTCAGAATGTATGGTAAATGTGTAACAGATCTGAATGCCTTCTTGATGGAACCAAAGTAAACAAGCATTGAAAATGCAATAGGTCTCGCCCTCATTTAAGTTAAAGCAATTCTGTGTGTAATTAGGTGGCTTTTTGGCTTTGCTTGTATTAGTGTTTTTCAGACTTTCATGTACATAACATGCATATGTATGCATAAATGTATATGTATATGTTTGCATGCATTTATATTTGTATTTATATAGATATGCATTTTATTTATATGTTTAAATAAGTATGTATATATATATTCACTGAAAAAACCATAGGTTTCACATCAGTTATAGTTAGGAATTAGCATTAAAAAAACCTATTAAATTCACTGAAAAAACCATAGGTTTCACACCAGTTATAGTTAGCTGGAAATTTTACTCGCATAAACCATTGAAATTCCCACGTTATAGTTAGTTGGACTCACTATAACTTGCGCGTGCAATGCATTGCTGATGACGTCACATATTACATCACTCATGACATGGTCAGTGACGTCACTCATGACATCACTGATGACACCATCCAGTGAATGTGTGTCTTTCTGAAAAATAAATATGTGTTATATATGTATATGTAAAAGTTGATGGAAGAATAAATGTTTAAATAAGTTTTTACATGGATGTTTTTTAAAAAATAAATTGATTGGTTAACTGGTTTATTAAGTGTATCTTAGTGAATACATATATTAGAGAGTAATGTTTAAATATTTAAATATATGTATTAGTGTTTCACTTTGTGCATAAGTGGCTGCATGGCTTGGTGAGTAGGTACATGTGTATGTATATAGGTTATTAGATGTTTTTCTTAGTATCAGTATGAGTGTTTGTATGGTTTGGTGGAGGTATTACTTAGCACATAGATGCATGAATGACTGACTCTCTCTTTGTATGTGTTTTGAAGACAGCATATGTGTAGGACTGTATGGGTGGATGACTGTGTATATGTATGTGTTACTGAGTAAATGAGTGTCTCACTAGTTTCTTTATCAGTAACTACATATGTTTTAATCTAGTGTATGTGAATATTGATGTATATAAGTGAGTATATCTGAGAGTAAGAGATTGTAAGAGTTCCTATTTAAATTAGTATGTGTTTATATAAGTGATTGTTTAAGAGAGTATGTGTAAGTTTTCTTAGAAGTAAAGTGGTAGTGTGTGTATAGCTGTATATGCAAATAAATGGATGTTGAATAGTTTATTTGCATGTGTGAGTATGTGTGTGAGTAACTTTTGGATGACTGTCGGTGTATAACAGGATGTATAGGTGTATCACTACATAGGATGAGTGAGTATATGTATGAGTGACTATATAGAACTGTTGGTGAATCAGTGCATGTGTATATAGATGGTGGAATTACTGAATTGGTTGTTGTAACTGGTATGGGTATCTCCATTTTTTTGTAAATTTTAGTTTATATTTTTGAATATGTGTTTCAAGGGTTACATTACACTGAAAGGAGGTCTGTCACTCTGTCACAAGGATGGTGTCATCAGTGATGTCATGAGTGATGTCACTGACCATGTCATGAGTGATGTAATACGTGACGTCATCAGCAGTGCATTGCACGCGCAAGTTATAGTGAGTCCAACTAACTATAACATAGGAATTTCAATGGTTTTATCCGAGTAAAATTTTCAGCTAACTATAACTGGTGTGAAACCTATGGTTTTTTCAGTGAATTTAATAGTTTTTTTTAATGCTAATTCCTAACTATAACTGATGTGAAATCTTTGTTTTTTTCAGTGAATTTCAATGTTTTTTTAATAGCAAATCTCTATAGGTATGAAAAGTAATATTTTTTATAACCAATGTTATATTGTGTAAATATGTAATTTTATTTTTTAATTTTTTAATTTTTTGCCCCGGGGCGCTCCCGGGGCGCGTACCGGTGAACGTACGGGTAAGCGCAATGTTACGGTGCGCCCCGGGGCGCGTACCGGGGAGCGTCCCGTTAGCGCTATTCCCGCGTACGAAAACAACATCGTGACGTTTCGCGTAGTCGCGTGATGCGTCACATGACGCACTGCGTAAGCGCACCCGGAAGCATGCGATCGCATACGATCGCGCAACGTCTCGACTCGTTTACGCGACGCGCCCCGGGGCGTGCCCCGGGGCACGTCGCGTAAGCGCGTCGGGTCATGTGATCTGAAAATAACACTTTTCATTGGTGCAGATCAGTTTTGGTTTCCAAATGATGAAAGCCTGGATCATGTGACTTGAAAATAACACTTTTCATTGGTCCAGAACACTTTTGTTTTCCAAATGATGAAAGACCCCACCTTTTTTCCTTATTCTGACTTTGTCCTTTGACTGAGGAAGACCTGTTTCGAGTGCTATCTCTACTCTTTACTAGTAGAAAATGGCTACAGTAGCAGCAGCAGCTGGAGCATCTGCCCCACCACCACCACCACCACCATCTAAAAGACCACCAGAAGATTACATTGGTGGTCAAGAGGAAGAGCAGGAGGATGATGAAGAGGAGGCACAGACAAGGGAGTTCCTGCCTGAAGATAAACAGCCCTACAAACCCAAAGAGCACTTTATATGGGAGTTCTACAAACTCACAAGGGGTTTTAAAAAAGTCAACGCTGCAAAGGTGACTTGTTTAATTTGTAGTGCTGAGCTATCCAGGGGGAACCCTAACAAAAAGTATTCCTTCGGGAATCATACCATGATTCGCCACATGATGCGTTGGTATCCAAACAATTATTCTAATGCAGAGTTAAGGGACCTCTGCAGTAAGCTACCCCCATCAACGTCTAGACGCTCAAAATCAAAACAACCCACTCCATCGGGTCCGGGGGCAAGAGACACATTGGCTACTATTCAACCTAAGCTTGCCGATTACAAAATCGTGTACATATATTGTAACAAGACACTTTGCTATGGTGAGCAAAGCATCAAACGTATCATGGTTGCTGGTGATACCCATAAGTGTCCAAAAAAACCCTAATTTTTCCTGATTTATTTTATGCTCCAGTTGAGCCATTTACAATTCCCTGTTTTTTGTTTCTCCCCATAAAAAATACAAAAAAAATATAAAAGTGTTCAGAAAAGCCAAAAAAAGTACAAAATGTTCATAAAAACATAAAAAAACTATAAAACAACAAAAAAAGAAAAAAACAGTTCTTTTTAGAACTACCTTTACTTTATAAAAATAAACCTATATTTTTAAAGAATCTGTGTCAATATTTTTTCTGCAGGGTACGCGTACCGGTACGTGCACCGGGGCGCGCACCGGGGAGCGCACCAAAAAAAAAAAGAAAAAAAAATGAATGAAGGAGTTAGCATGAGGGAAGAACACAAAGAGAGTAATGTTAACAGAAAAAGAGCTAGAGGGAGAAACACAGAGGGATTGTTTATTACATAGTAAAAAACAGAGAAGGTGTAATAGGGTGAACGTGAGAAAAGTAAAATGACTAAAGGAGCGAAAGGAGGGAAGAAAAAGAAAGGACAGAAAAAAATTGAGAATGAAGGGTAGTGGCGTAACTGGGATAAATGAAGAACGGTGAGGGAGGGTAAGAAAAGACCAGTTAGTATAAGTAAAGAGGGGTGAAAGAGGGTGAAAAATTGAATTAGGATAAGACATGGGGAGTGACAAAGAGAAAGGACAAAGAGAGTAAAGGAAACTGTACCTCAATGGGTTTGAGTGAAATAGCAAAGAAAGATAAGTAATGCAGTGTGTGTGACTTATAGGGAGTCAGTGGGTGTAGGTCGGGTGCGGGTGTGTAAGGTGTGTCTGTGGGTGTGGCTGTGTGGGGTGTTTTCGTGTGCTTGAAGGTGAGGGTGTGTGAAGTATGTGTGAGCAGTGTATGGGTGTGGGGTGTATATGTGTGCGATGTATGTGTGTGTATGGAATGTGTGTGTGTATGTGAAGAGTGTGTGGGGGGATTTTTTGTGTGTATGAGGTGTGTGTGTGGTGTGTGTATGGGGTGTATGTTAGAGGTGTGTGTATGTGTTGAGAGGGGGATGAGGTGTGTGTGTAGGAGTAAGGTAAATAATTAAGAAAAACAGAATGAGTGAAGAAGCAAAGGAAGGGAAACAGAGGGTAAGTGAAGTAAAGAATAGGGATTGAAAGAAGTTGAATGTGAGAGGGGAAATAGGGAAATTTGAGTAAACATGGAGAATAAGAATAAGTGAGGGAAGCAGAATAAAGACACAGGAGTGAGGTTGGTTGAGAAAATATTAGCGAGCTTAAAGCAAAGGGTGATGACAAAATACATTTTTATAGTCATACTTACCATATAATAAATGTAACTTTAATAAAAAAAATTGACTACACTTTGTATCTGTGAAAGAGAGAAGAAAAAATAAGTTATAATTAGTAAAATGTGTATTTTAAATTAAAAGATACAAATGAAGAGGTTAAAAATCATAACAGTGTATTTAGAAATAAAGTAAGAGTGAAGGACACAGAAAGGGAAATAAAGTAAGGTAGAAGGATAAAAAGAGAAAAAAGAAATAGAATGAGAGCAAATTACTAAGAGTAAGGCATATAGATTCACTGACACAGAGGAAGAGAAGAACAGAGAAATTAACTGAAGGTAAGAAAGATACTAAAACAATGTGAGTTAGCAAAACTAAGTCAGGAAACATTAGTAAGTAAAACGATAATAACAGAGACGGAAAAGAGTCTAATAAGGATGCATTTAGAAGATTGAGAAATAGAAGATAACTGAGAGTAAGTGAAGAACAGTCAAAGTGAAGGGATGAAGGGAGAGAGGATAATATACAACGATTGAGGGAAATGGAGTGAGGAAATTAGTAGACAGACACACTAAGAGAAAAAACTGAGTGAGGTGGAGTACAATGAGTGAGAAAAGGAAATGAGTAAGGGAGCAAAAAAAGGAAAGAGAGGAGAAGACGACTAAAACAGTGGTACTGAGAGAAAATAATTTGGTCATGAAAGTAAAGAGAAGGACATTGAAAGAAAGGAAATGAGGAATAGTAATGGAACCAGAGTAAAAGAAATGGGATGAAGAACGATGAGAGAGGAGCAGTGAAGTTGTTGTAAAAGAAATGATAGAAGGTAGATAAACACAAGTGAACATAACACAAGGAGAGTGAGGCACTGAGGACATAAAGGTAGTGAACGAAAAATAGAGAGAAGAGGTCAAAAGAAAGGAGCAAACAAAGATAAGCGAGGGAAAGTGGGTGAGTTATAGTGATAGAGTGCGACAATACTGCTCAGTGAGTAAAGAGGAATTACTAAAAGAGCAAAGGATGAAAAGACGGAAAAGGGAAGTAAAGCAGAGAGACTGAAAGCTGAAAAGTGGTGCAAGGGAGAGAGGGGATGCAGACAGTTGAAATGAGAATGAGGGGTTGTGAAAGAAGTGGAGTAAACAAATGGGTGTGAAACAGAGTGAGAGAAAGGCAGTGTGAGTGAGTTAAGAGAGCTGAAAGAGAGAGGAAAAAGGAAGGTGAGTGTCAGAGAATGGGAATACAATTTAATTTACACAATCCAAAGTATAGAATAACTTGTACAACATGTTACATAGTTTATTTTTGCTGTTCTCAGAATACATTGAATTTCACTTAAAACAGTGAGTTCAAATTACTCATCATATGACAGCGGGAAAAAAAACACAATCTAAAAGATTGTGTTTTAAAAAAAACCTTAGATACTGATAAATGACAAATTTACACTAATCTTTGATTGACTTACTTTTCCTTGAGGTCAAATAGTATATCATGGAGGTCCTTTTCTCGTTGCAAAGTACTCTGCTGTTCACTAAAAAATCCATATCATCGACTTTCTAGAAGAAAAGCTCCAAGAACATCTTAAATATTTTTATTATTTTCATATACACCTTTTTTTCAGTCATGACTCTTTACTCATTCCTGTACCTTTCCTTTTGGCCAAATAGTGTCAGATGTATGAGTATATTTTCAAATTAATTCTAAGAAACTCTGAAATCACCTTTTTTCCGACGTTCTGAAAGAAAGGCTCTACAACATTTTTGCAATATTTAAGTATTTGTAAAACCATCTGTGACTCACTCATGTTCATCATTTTGTATAATACTAATATCACTTACTATGAGATCCACTTACAGTACCTATATGACAAGTCATTTTTTTATATTACCTGGATCACTTTTACTCAGAATATATTTTTAAACAGCGAAATAACCTTTATTAACTGCTCCCGTCTTCATAGGCCAATTTCCTTTACCTAAATTTTGGTTGTAAAAACACTAGGTATGAATTTTTTAAGCCAAAAGGCAAACGTTGTTTGAAAGTCAAATGAGTGTCGTTACATTGGGTCCAACCTTTACAACTTTTTAAATAGCATGTGTAATGCCCTGATGTTGTAGAAGGACCTTCATGAAAAATATTAGCTGCAGTTGCAAAGGTTCTTCCTGATATTGATAACTGTGAAGCCACGACATTTTTAATAGAAGTTGTCAATTTAGTTCCATCAGGTCTTCATCGTTGGAACATTAAAATGACATACTGACCATAATTTTGTAGAAATATTGTGGACAGCATTGTAGACTTACAATGGGTACACACCATATTGTGATCCGCTGCTTTAACTAGATTATTAAAAGGCACTGATTTGCAGTCTGGTAAAGTCAAATATATAAATCTTTCAGTGTCTATTCTAGTAGTACTTGATAAAGTACAGTTGTCGCAGTCATGCTGCCATTGATAAGAAAGGGTAAAAAGATTTTTTATATCTACACCTTCATCTTCCAATACATCAAACATATACATTAAAAATTCCTGACAATCCTGCTGAATATTCTGTGAACATTGATTTTGACCAGAACATATGTCTAGAAGATTTCGAATTTCTGAAACACTTTCTATTTTTGCTCTATCACTGGTACATTTCTCAAACACGGAATTCAACAAACAACAGAATCTTTGATCCCGATTTTCAACAATCTGTTCTTGTATATTTTGAAGAAAAAAAACAACATTAACCACTACATTAGCATAGCAGTTGACACCAGAACTGTTTTCAAACTGAAATCCAACAACAGCTTCAACAGAATCCTTTTTCCTTCTGCTTTACAGTTTCATCTACTTTTTGTCTTTTTGCTACTACCTCACTGCAATTACTCTCATTTCTTCTTTTTCGGCCTACCACACGTTTTTCAATCAGAGGATATTGAGGCAAATGTGGAGCATACTCTCTTCTTAACCTATTGTATTCTTTAACACAATGTAGATCTGCACAAATCTTTGTTTCATCACACTCAATCAAGTACAATCCTGATAAAGTTCTGACTCGTGATAATGCCACATATGCCATACCCTCTTTAAACACAGAACTTCCAATGTCCACCAAAGCACTATCTACACTTAAACCTTGAGATTTATGAATTGTCACCGCATATGCCAAACAAATAGGAAACTGTTTTCGGCGAACATTTAAGTCTTTCACAAGCAAAAATCTAGCTGAACAACGACAAATTTGTTCTATTTCATCAATGCCATCAAATTTAATTTTTACAATTTCAATTCCATCTCTATTTTTGTAATTCACAAAACCAACAACATGACCCATTGCTCCATTTACCAGACCTCTTTTAACATTTAAATTCCTTCTCAAAATGATACGACAATTTAAACACACATTCAGAGTCTTTTCAAAACCAGCAGTTTTAGATATAGTCTTCTCTAATGAATCCAATTTTGATTTCAAATTTTCAGACAAAATAATTGTTGCTCCCATATGTTCAATTTTATCTATAGCTTCCAGTTTCACTATCTCTTCATTTTCTAACTTTAACATTTTGTTGCTGAACATGGAACATTCTTTCAGAGTTGGCATCAAACATATGCCAGATTTCTTCTCGTTAATTTTCTTAAAAATATTCTCTGGAAAAATGTTTTCATTTGGGTACAAATTTGAAATTAATCGTCCATGTAAAGCTTCTTTCCCTTGCTGACTTACTTTTCCGATTCTTACATCTTGTAAAATATTTTTATAATCTTCATCCTTTGCCTGCCGCATATTTTGAAGCAGTTCTGCATATTTGAAGTTTAACCATATATTAACGTTTCCAATGCTTCCTAGGCACTTCCTGGTATCTTCATGCGTGAGCATTTTGAACACAGGTTGTCCTTTCACTGGAGTCAACTGCAGTAGATCTCCAAAAACAATAATATGTTTTCCTCCAAACAAGACATCATAGTCTGTTCTAAGAATTTCTTGCATTCTCAAATGCACAAAAGCAAGCATTATATTTGACACCATGCTTACTTCATCAATGATAAGAAGTTTCATTTTCTTCAGGACTCACGAAACTTCGGAACACGCATCTCCAGATAGCTTGTGATATTGCAATTTGTTATCATGCTCCACTGGCAGCATTAGTAAACGATGTAAAGTAATCCCTTTAATGTTATGTGCAACCAGCCCAGTTGGAGCAGTAACAACACAAGATAGCGGTGATTCAGTCCTTTTATGCAGTTAAGTTGCAATTGCTTTAATCAGAAAACTTTTTCCAGTTCCCGCTTCTCCACTTACGTACAGTTGTACTGGTTTAAATGATGTACATGAGCACTCTTTTTTCTCATGACTGAATCCATGTTCAATCTGATCTGTGACTTCCTCATATATCCGTTTCTGCTCAAGGTTTAGTTGTTTCACCAAATCTTCTAAGTTAACTACATCATCTTGAGCTTGTTCCATAGCTCTTTCCACCTCATCCATGGCAGTGGCAGCTTCATTTTGAATAATTGGTCCTGGATCCTGACTCAATGAAGCAGAACTCTGACTGTCTTGAGAACTGTCTCTAGCAATTTCTGCAGCAAGTGTGGCTTCTTGCTCTATTTCTTCGTTCAACATTTGCAGATAATTTGGAAAAACAGGACATTCTATGGTATCCTTGGTTGCATTAAAAGAATCTTCGTAACAGAGAAAATCTCCAAGTAGTTCCTCTTCTGTACGCCATGGCTTGAAGAGTTGCAAAAGAGCTAAACAGTAAAATTCCCTTTTCTCTGGATTTTCGCAACTCAATTTTCGATGATTAATCAAATGGCCTTTTTTCTGTCTCACTAGACATCCTTCACATCCAATGATAGCATATATTCCATTGTTAATATCTTCTCCGATGGTTCTCTTATAAATATAGTTTTGCAGAACTTCATACAAACAACTGTTCTCAAGATGACTACTTCTATTTGTATAGTATGTATCCAACATGTTTGTCTTCAAAATATCTGTACTTTCTGGTTCTTTCTCCGCCAAATACTCTATTTCTTGTACAGATTTCAAAACTCGATTTCGTGTTGCAGCAAGACCTAGACTCACCCAAATGATGGTTCTAGATTTGGCATAGAGACTTGCTGATGACAATCGATCAGAACATTCATATGCTCCAATTTCTCGATGCGACAACATCTTCAGACTGTAACTGTATAATTTCTTGCTTAGACTCTTTTCATGTGAATTGTCCTCCCACATTTCCTTCAGTTCTGTCTTTTCTTTTTTTGTGATGTAAGACGTCACATATCGAGCCACAGCAATAGAGTTGTCAGCAACAAATTGAATATCCATGTTAGCATTCCACATGGACAAAATCACTGGGTTGTAGTCGTTGATGTACTTGGACTCTTCGTTTCTTTTTAAATTGTATGTATTTTTTGGTGATTTCCTCGTCACAGTATGTCGCAGAGAAGACATCAAATTATTTACTCTTCCTTTAGAAATCACTGGTTGTGGAAAGCTGAAACGACATTTTGTGTAGAACTTGTCCTTGTTTCTGAATTTTCGACGACAGTACTTTCCACAACGATGGGATTAAAAGCGTAAAACTTGTTGCCTTAAACTGTTTTCTTCTGTAGTTTTCGGAACAGCTCATGTTGAATACTCTTCAATGAAGCTCATCACTGTCTCATCCGAATCTGTTCCAAATTTGGGTGCATCTTTAATCCACAACAACATATGTATGTGAGGAGCACCTCTCGCTTGATACTCCTTTCTCCAAAAGAAATCCAAAACCTCTCCAAGGGGAGGATTTTTTTTGTTGGTAATAAAAGACATCATAGCTTCAAATCTATGATTGAAATATCTGCATACATTCACTGGATACAAAGAACACAGTTCTCCAGGTGTTTTGAATTCTATATTTTGTATATTTGCATTTGCCTCTCGTAGAAATTGAAGTAAGTCGTCCCATGCATACTCGGCACAGCTAAGAGTGAGGAACCATGTAGGAGTTCCTAAGTTTCTTAGCATACATTTCAATTCCCCATGACGACGGTACCAATACTCGTTTGTACCACGCTGACATGCCATGAGATTGATTAAATGAGATTCCAAAATATTATCTTGCAGATTCACTTTCTCCATAAAGTCCCTCGCCGAAACATTTTGCAGATGTGCTCCACTTTTCAGTATATGGTGTACTGCATAAGAAAGCCCAGACAAGTCACTTTCATACAGTAAATGAAACAAATAGGGAATGCATTGACGAACCTTGGATCTTCAGCATATAATCTTACAGTTCGATATTCAGATGCAGGAATTTGAAGTGGTCGATCGTCATATCGTCCACCTCGACCTGTTGGAAATAGCTGTGGAAAACAACGAGCTTCCAAACTTTCTTCCCATACACTAATGGGACTTCCTTTTGCTGCTTTCATTTGAAACAATTCAATTGCATTCCCCATTACTTCTTTGGAATGCAAAGGATGAACAGTATAATGTTCATATATTTCTTCACTTCTAGACACATCAACTTTTTCAATTTGGCCGCCTGAACAATCACTGTCTTCATCTTTGTAATACTCATTGTTTTTGACTAAATACAACGTTGCCTTTTTGACTTTCCTAACATCCACTAAATCTTGCCAGATTTTCTTACTCTTTGTCGGAACCCCATTAACTAGAATAACTAAAGGTTCCTCTTCTACTTTTTCTATACCAATTGTATCAATATTTTTTTTGAAATCAAGAGGCAAATAAACAACTCTACCCTTTAATCCTCTCTGCAAATCTGTAGGAGGCAATTTCCCTATCTTAGGCTCCATACGAACAATTGCCTGAAAAGGATGGACACATTGAATCAAAATAGACTCATATGTATTTAAATCCATCAATTCACGGGGAATGTCTACCAACTCCAGATTATTATGAACACCTCTAGCAGGCATTCCATTTTGATTTAATTTATCATAACAATATTTACAAATACGCTGATCAGAACTCAAATAAAAACAATTCTCCACCCACAAATAAGTTGCAAAATCCTTCCACTCATAACTATTCCTCTTTTCACTTTTTACGTATAAATCAACTAATCTAGTTTGATGCTTATAATGAGTTCGTCGACAACACACACAAGTAAAATTCGGCCTTTCACTTGATTTCACCTTAAACCTGGTAATTTCCTGCTCAACTTTTCTGTACTTGAAATCTGTACATTGTCTTCCACATTACCTTGAATTGCTGTGTCAATTTCTACACTGTCCTCTTTTTCACCAAAATAACAAATCTCAATTTCTTCACAAATCTTCTTCACATCTAATTCAGTTCCATGCAAAAGAGCACTGTTTAATTGTTTAAGCTTAAGTGCTGGACTTTTTGCATAATTCAACATTCTCACTAATTTCCTCATTTTGGTATGATGCACTGCTAACATCCTAAAATGATGAAAAACACTCTGACAGACTTTTCTAGAAAGACAAGCCAGTGAATGCCCTTGCAAACCTGTGTTTTCTCTCACTCTGCAAGGATCTAAGTCTTGCAACAACTTCACTTTCTGCTTTAGACTTTTCTTACTATATGTACATAAGAAATTACAAAACAAATCAATTGATTCCTGTCGCACACTACAAATACGACTACACTTCCAAGTGTTCACTGGACCCTTAGTACGTCTCCCTAAAACTTCATCAGTTAACACCTCTTCTGGTTCTCTAGGCACAAGTTTCTCTTTTTCAATCGGACAACCGTCTTTCACTTCATACGCTCGACCACTGGTGTCAACTGCATGCACTAAATCATTCTCCTGTAAGTAACTCTCCTCATTAAAAAATGGCTCACAACTTGAACTGTGCATCCATTCTCCTGAAAAAACTTTACAAAAATTAGTCCGATTAATTACTCTTTTCCATCTACTGTTTGATTTGAAAACATCAATTGTCTTGTTAAGTGTCCTAATTCTATTGATTATTAAAATAAATAATTCTTTCTTAACTTCAAAAGCCTGATCAACAATCTTCTCTACACTTTTCTTTTTCTTATAAAAAGCAGCTCTCTGTTTTCCTTTCCTAATGTTTTTTAACAAATTTAAAACCACCTTATTGCGAAACATTCGTTTACGAATGTCTCTAAACTGATTCTGCCTTCTATTCCGATACATATTATTCTCTCCTGCTCCAGTACTAACATTTTTTGAGGGCCTCTCCTTCCTTTTCAAACTTACTCTCTCCTTCTCTTTTTCTACATGCTGTGCAACATTTTTTTTTGTTCTACATATGTTCCGTAAGAAAGACTTAGTTATCTTACCAGGAGCTTCTTTCCTGTTTTTTGAAGTCTTTGTTGTGGAGGACTGCTGTAATTCCGATGCTGTTTTTGTTTGTAACCGTATTTCATTTTTCCTTCTTCTTTGCCTTGAGGGCATGTTTCCTTACTCTTAAAATCCTGATTTCAATCTGTGTTAAAAAGAAATAGCACATTATAGACCACTATTATCAAACAACAAAGCAATGACAAAAAGCAAACGGTCTATTCAGGGTTACAGATCAAGTGAGGATTCTCCAAGGATGCAGAAGAGGTGAGACCTGTATTGAAGAGTGTAGTGGAAGAGAGGTATGTCCACAGGTACAAAGAAAGTGAGACCTGTGTCTAAGAGTGCAGTAGGAGATAAGCTTCATGAAGTCTAGTCCACTGCACTCTTACACACAGGCTTCACCACCTATGTTCTCCAGGAAAGGCCTCTCTCCCACTACAGTCTCGAACTCAGGCCTCACCTCATCTGTCCCTCTGGACAAACCTCACCTCATCTACACAATCTACTTTCTAAGGTAACACAGGTGACATTATTGTGAAAAGATGAAATATATGTATTTAATCATGCAGACACTACTTATTCCTTCTCAAAAAACTAAAAGTCATTTTTTTTCAACAAAATCGTTTTTTAAATAACATTTTAGACACACAGTGCAGGTCCTATGTACAAGCATTCAGTGTCCATGACTACAGTGGAGAGGACTAACCTCCTCTCACCCTTGGACAAGCCTTACCTCATCTCTGTCCTCTGTCCTCTGAACATGCCTCAATGTATTGAGTATAATTGATAGTTAATAGGTGCATATGAGGTGACGCATGTCCAAGGGTGTAAATAAGCTGAGGCCTGTCTAAGCATGCCAATTAGTTGAAGTCTATTCAGGGTTGCAGATGAGGTAAGGATTGTCTAGGGGTGCACAAGAGGTATGGCCTCTATTGAAGAGTGTAGTAGAAGAGAGGTCTGTCCACGGGTGCAAAGAACTTGAGACCTGTGTCTAAGAGTGCAGTGGGGGATAGGCTTCATGAAGCCTAGTCCACTGCACTCTTAGACACAGGTCTCACCATTTACGCTCTCCAAGAAAAGCCTCTCTCCCACTACAGTCTTGAACACAAGCCTCACCTCCTCTGTCCCTCTGGACATGCCTCACCTCATCTGTACAATCTACTTCCTAATCTGAGGTAACACAGGTGACATAATTGTGAAAAGGTCACATTTTTTTATGTAATCATGCACACACTATTTATTCTTTCTCAAAAATGTAAAAGACATTAATTTACCCCAAAAATGTTTCAGTAGTGCAATGAAAAGCTTATACATATGATCTTTTCTCTGTTTTTCAATTTTTATTCTAAAAAAAGATTATGAGGCCTAAGCAGGAGTGTAGATGTGATCAAGCCTGTCCAGGGGAGCACAAAAGGTGAGGCTTGTGTCCAAGAGTGCAGTGGACATGACTAAACTGGAGTAGTGTGCAAAACAAAGATGAGCCTCATTTATAAAGCCCTGCATCAATTTTCCACTGCTGATGCATCACTTTTTGTGACGCATCGGCGGCATAAAACATGTGCCTAGTTGCGCCTTATTTAAAAAGTGACGCATGTAGGTAGATGCGTCACTTTTTAAACCTCTGCGCCACATTATACCTCTGTCAGGTGTAATGTACACAGAGGGGTCATTTCTCTACAGAAAGCCTCGTAATAGTGACGCAGTGAAATCTATGAGATTTCACTGCGTCACTTTTAGGACACTTTTACGTCCAAATCGTGCGCCTGCCTTACAGCAGATATAAGACTGAGGCAAACACTTTCACATGCAGCTTTCCCCATGTGAAAGGATGCATTGCTGGAGTACAATCATTCCATTTCAGTACTGAAAACTCACTATTTTACAAAATACATTTCCTCTCTCTTGCAAACAATCCTACCAAGCATTACCAAAAAAATAACACAAACCAACAGCAAAGAAGCTCAGTGTGCTTCCTAATCTGAGGTAACACAGGTGACATGATTGTGAAAGCTTCAAATTTTTTTATGTAATCATGCACACACTATTTATTCTTTCTCAAAAATGTAGAAGCCATTGATTTGTCCCAAAATAGATTGTTCAATAACATTTTAGAAACACAGTGCAGGTCCTATGTACAATCATTCCATTTCAGTACTGAAAAGTCACTATTTTACAAAATACATTTCCTATCTCTTGCAAACATTCCTACCAAGCATTACCCAAAAAATGAAACAAACCAACAGCAAACAAACTCAGTCTGCTTCCCAATCTGAGGTAAAACAGGTAACATGTTTGTAAAAGATTCAAATATTGTTATATAATTATGCACACACTATTTATTCCTTCTTAAAAATGTTAAAGCCATGGATTTGCACTAAAATCGTTTTTTCAATTACCATTTTAGGAACAGAACACAGGTCCTATGTACAAGCATTCATTTTCACTACTGAAAGCCATTAATTTGCCCTAAAATCGTTTTTTATTTAATATTTTATGAACAGAGCACAGATCCTATTTACAAGCATTCATTTTCACTACTAAACCCCATTGTTTTGCACTAAAATTGTTTTTCAATTAACAATCTTGTAGTGTAGTTCCTATTATCCCAATAGGCTCTGCGCATTGGAATAATACCTTCAATAGTATAGGCCTAGACCAGACGTTAACTAGGTCTACTACTGTCGATATTAGACTTAAAGTTTTGGGTTTGCCAGCTAGCTCAGAGTTCACTAGAAACTTTCTCGAATAGGCAAGGAGGAGTTGAACCTCCCTGGATAGACAAGAAGGGATTTACAGCCTGATTCATGAAGGTAAATGCGCTCGCAAAAGGGCCAGATTCTCAGAATCTGGCCCTTTGCGAGTGCAATTTTTGCATTTGGGATTCATCATCCCAAATGCAAAAATCGCTAATAAAGAATTAGCAAATATGCAAGGATTAGCATTTAAGGAATCTCTATTAGAGATTCCTTAAATGCTATTCATGACACATTTAAAAATTGCGAATTAGCAATTTTGGGCCGCTATTTACCGAGAGGTCAGACCTCTCGGTAAATAGCAAAAACTTAGAAAAATGCTTTTAAAAGCATTTTTCTAAGTTGCATGTTGCACACACACATGTCCCTTGGACATGTGTGTGCGCAACACCTGTTTCAATTAGCATTTCAGGGGTGCCACAGGGTGTCCTTTGGACACCCCTGGCACCCTTAAAACCGCTATCTTATTTGCGAGTAGCAAATTGCTACTCGCAAATAAGGGATACTCCCCATTCATTCCTATGGGCCTCTTGGCCCATAGGAATGAATGGGGAGTTTTTGCGAGTAGCAAATTGCTACTCGCAAATACAGAACATGTAGGAATCGCTATTTATTTAGCAATTCCTACATGAATACCGTTTTGCGAGTCCTGAATAGCGATTCGCTATGAATCGCTATTAGGGGCTCGCAAAACGGCCCGTTCATGAATCAGGCTCAGAGTTTCTGACAACCATAGAACATGACAACTTTGCTTTCCCTTAATCAAGAGTGTATCTCTAGAGTCGTGTGAAAACAAAAGGCAATTTATTTTACTCAGTCAGTACGTGCATTCTTAGTCTCACCAGATTGTAGAGAAAAGGAAGAGACGGGCGTGTTCAATAAAAGATGGTATTTATTGATCAGTCTCTTTTCTCATACAAGAGAAATGGATCGATATTATTGCAATACTTATGGTTAAGTAAAGTGCATACATTAAAAGCAGAAGTATGAAATAATACTGTAAAAACATTGATATGGTTTCTAAGCCATATGATGGTTTAAAATGAATAAAATAGATACATACACATATACATTTGACTAATCGTACTCAACTGGTGTTTCTAACTACGCCTACCCCAATGTACCTGACCTAAGCCTAATACGTGGGCGGGAATAGAAAGTAGCAGTTTAAGTTAAGTTTGTTTTTGCCAAGTGACTGACTCAAGAATTCTCTGCGAGGGGTTATTCAGTTCTGTACCTGGAATCTAGGATGAATGAGGGATGGTATCTCTCGTCTCTGGTCTCGATATTCCAGGCTGCCTGCGAGGGCTACCCGGAAGCGCCGGAGCTGGATTTCTCGACAGGAGAAAGCAGCGTCTCGTTCTCAGCGCGTCAGGAAGGCGGGGCTGCGCCAGCGGGGTCTGCTCTGCTCTGGGCTTCGGCAAGTCTGGCTGCTCCGATCTCGTCACCACCGCGTGTGTTTGCATAGGGCAATATCGGTAATATTTATACCTTTAAGGTGCCGAGATTGACGTAAGGATGGACATAGATACGTCAATAAGGATGTCATACGACTTGGTCGTTAGCACATTCTTTTGCTGAAGTTCTCGATGAAATCAAAACAATGGCCGCGGGGTTTTTCCCAGGTTGTCATAGGTTTGATTTGTTATGAGAACTCCGTATGCCTTATCAGGGGCTGGAGGAATATCGCTTGTCTAATTAGATTGCAAGCGTTATGACCTAATCAGATAACACGTTCCTGTGCCGTAGTGTGGCTTAATCAGATAACGGTATCTGCATCATGGGGGTTTTCTGCATCATGGGATGGCTGCTAGTTAACTTGTTAACCAGAATAGGGTCAGGAATAGGGGGATCGATACAGAACCTATAGGAATACATCACAATCTCTGTATCCAAAGTTCAAAATATTCTCTGTAGCCAAGATTCAAAACATTCTCTGTAGGCTACAGAGAATGTTTTGAATCTTGGCTACAGAGAATATTTTGAACTTTGGATACAGAGATTGCTTTTGAACCTTGGTTGCTGGAATTAAATACGGATCATCGTACATCAGGACTCTGGTGTCTAATTGGATATTGGACAATATATGGACTTGCTCTGGTTATAATTATTCTATGAATTTGAAAATATTATGAATGCTTATTGATTGCTCGGCAAGAACTTTGATTCAATTTATGCTCCCTGAATTTTCAGGGAACAAGTTGGGAGGTTAGGTGACCTTCCTATTCTGCCTAGAAGCAATCCTGTGGTACCTTTGAATTTACCCTTAGCTAAACTCTTAGCTGTGCGCCCTTTCACCTGTTACCTATTCTTGCTTGTCTTGATACCATACACTGCCCAAAGATAACTTCACTGTTAAAAAATCAAAACTACCTGTCTGAACTTAAACCCAACAGTGCCCTATCTCTACTGATATATTTATTTTTTATGCAAATTACAGCAAGATAATGGAAGGAGAGCAGAATATTTCCTTCAAAATTGTTCTGGAGAACAACGGTGAAAAATTTATTGTAGACACTGAAGACTTAGATTTCATGGATGAATCACGGGACTATGAATTAGTTCAACGTGCAGAAGCAGTAGATTCGCTGATTGAAAATGAGGACATTTCCGACAATGTGTTGTTAGAAGTTCTGTTAAATTTCGAAAAAGAATCAGAAAAATAAATGTATATTTAATAACCAAAAATTGTTCGAAACATTATTCATTTTTATATGTAATTCATAAACTAGTACCAAATTTATTATAATGTAAATTCAGACTTATAGTATACTGTGCAACTTTTTTATGTTACATAGTAATTTTGCTCATAGTTACTTCCTTTCTCCCACTATATTATCTCCAATGTGTATTTGACATCTCTTTTTCATCTCCTGCCTCCATGTTCTTTCTGCTTTCCTGACAGACTATGCTATGGATTCCATATACCACAATAACTTCTGTAACAACATGCAAGATATCTACAGAGGAAACGGTGTACATTAAATTTAAGACTCAGCATTGGTACCTACATGTTGGTACTTAAAACACCCAAACAACACAACAACTCTATGCAGAGCTACCCTACCTCTAGTCACTATAAATTATTATTTTACTGTTTCACTGGGTTTGCCTTTTGGTACGCTCCCCGGTAAGCTCCCCGGTGAAGCCCCAGTCCAGGGCCTTCTCCTGGATTCTGGCTTATTGGAGGCGTGTCTTTAGTGTGCGGAGGCAGACCGTGTCGAAGGTGGCTGAAAAGTCCAGGAGGATGAGAGCTGATGTTTCGCTGTTGTCTAGTTGGCATCGTATGTCGTCAGTGGCGGCGATTAGGGCTGTCTCGGTGCAGTGGTGTCGTCTGAATCCGGACTGGGAGGCGTCTAAGATGTTGTTGTCCTCGAGGTGACGGGTCAGTTGCATGTTGACTTTTTTCTCGATGACCTTCGCCGGGAAAGGGAGTAGAGAGATGGGCCGGATGTTCTTAAGGTCCTTGGGGTCCACCTTGGGCTTTTTCATCATACACTAGTATAACATTTCATCACTCACTGTAAAATACAGAGTACCATGGTTAAATCCACTGACACACCAATACAAGTTCCTGAAAACAGACTCAGTGATTCCTAGATCTACAAACATATCTAATCACTTACCTATAGATTCATTCATACATGCTGTCAATGATCAATAGAACACTATTAAATATACATATACACCTATATCGACATTACACACCAGCACACATCCTATTCACTTATGCAGTCATCCTACTCACTTATGCAATCAATGGATCATTCTTACATTTAGTCAGCTACACACTTACACAAACACCACTTCATTTCTTCATATAGATAGTAACTGATACTTAGGGTGTAATAAAATCACTATTACAAGTATACAGTTATCCATACAGTCACTCATACAATCACTGAGTCTTATGTATACTTATTTAAATACAACAACTGTCAAATTCACTGCCTTTTATTTTTCTAGTTTGTTGGACATGTACCTTTGAGAGATATATTTGCTCTTCACCACACCCATAAAGATATTCACTCACCCAAACAACTGTTATAAAATGCAGTCTTAACATCATATACCTACTGAATCAACTATTCACACATCTTTGGGCAGTCACACACCCCCATCGAACCATCACACATTCACTCTCCCATACAAATACTCAGTTAACTAATCAATAACTAATATAGACTTTCACTTAGCTAGAAACCAACTGGTGCAGCAGTTTACACAACAACTGACAAAGTGCTACAGATAATCACACAGTTTAGTCACTATCCAATATATTGAGTGAGACACTATACATTAGTCTAGTAAACAGTCAATCACACTGCTACTAAATACTCCAGCCAGATGTTTACATATCCACTCATTCTTCAATGCAGATTGCTGTATATATAATACATATTTAAATAACGAACCAAATCATATTCACTGGATGATGTGAAAGGTGATGTCATCAGTGATGTCATTTGAGATGTCATCAGCAGTAGCGGTCGGCAGTAGGTGTTTCTGTAGGGCGGTGACGTGGGCAGGGGAGGGGCAGGGTGGGGGGTAGTAATGTATGTATTACGGAGTTTTACAGGTAAGTAAACAATTAAATAAATATATTTAAATGTTTGCTTACCTGTAAAACTCCATAATCCATACATTACTACCCCCCACCCTGCCCTCCCCTTGCCCACATCACCGCCCTACAGAAACACCTACTGCCGACCGCTACTGGTCATCAGTGATGTCACTGACCATGTCGTGAATGATGTAATATGTGACATCATCAACAGTGGATTGCGGGCGCGCAAGTTATAGTTAGTAGAACTAACTATAACAGAGGAATTTCAATGGTTTTGTGAGAGTGAAAAGTCCAGCTAACTATCAGCCCTGAAACCTATGTTTTTTTTCAGTGAATTTCTAAGGTTTTTTAAATGCTAATTCCTAATTATAACATGTCTGAAACCTATGGTTTTTTTCAGTGAATATATATATGTATATATTCACAGAAAAAAACATAGGTTTCAGGGGTGTTATAGTTAGCTGGTCATTTCACTCGTAGAAAACCATAGAAATACCTCTGTTATAGTTAGTTCTGGAATAGGAATACATCACACCCACTCCACGCTAACTATGGACATATTTACTAATCTAGGCATAGTAAAACATACTGTAGAGTATTGTGTATACCTTACCACCCCAAAATACATAAATGCATTTTGAAATTATCAAATATACGGAAAAAGGCAGTCACATGTATTATATGCACTCAAGCTGTAGAATAATGCTAAAGTAATCACGCATTTGTATACATTATTGCTAATTGGTATATGAGAATTTACACATGAAATGGCTCCTAATACAGAAAAAAGGTTCGAGACCATTCCATCACAGAATAAGATAATTATGAAAATACCAGCGGGCAGCTAATGTCTATAAAGGGTATACAACCTTTACCACGCAACTTTTACCACGACCTACCTTTACCACGCAACTTTTACAACGCAGGACCCTTTACCACGCATACCATTACAACGCTGGTATTTACAATGCAGGTACCTTTACAACGCATACCATTACAACGTAAGTATTGGTAAGTATATAATTTTATTTAAAATATTTTAGGTTTGGGTTATGGGTAAATGGGTATTTTTAGGGTTCAGGGTCAGTTTTCAGTTTTTGGGTAAATGGGTATTTTTAGGGTACAGGGTCAGTTTTCAGTTTTTGGGTAAAGGGGTATTTTTAGGGTTCAGGGTCAGTTTTCAGTTTTTGGGTACAGGGGTATTTTTAGGGTTCAGGGTCAGTTTTCAGTTTTTGGGGTACAGGGGTATTTTTAGGGTTCAGGGTCAGTTTTCAGTTTTTGGGTAAAGGGGTATTTTTAGGGTTCAGGGTCAGTTTTCAGTTTTTGGGTAAAGGGGTATTTTTAGGGTTCAGGGTCAGTTTTCAGTTTTTGGGTACAGGGGTATTTTTAGGGTTCAGGGTCAGTTTTCAGTTTTTGGGGTACAGGGGTATTTTTAGGGTTCAGGGTCAGTTTTCAGTTTTTGGGGTACAGGGGTATTTTTAGGGTTCAGGGACAGTTTTCAGTTTTTGGGGTACAGGGGTATTTTTAGGGTTCAGGGCTGGGTTTGGGTTTTGGGGTTCAGGGGTATTTTTAGGTTTTAGGGCTGGGTTTGGGTTTTGGGGTACAGGGGTATTTTTAACATATATATTTAAAAATTAATAAATAAATATTAATATAAATAATTAAAATATTAAATATTAAAATAATTTATTAATTTAAAAAAATATTATTAATAATTACATTATTTTACCATATTATTTACTTACCTATACTTACGTTGTAATGGTATGCGTTGTAATAGTACCTGCGTTGTAAATACCAGCGTTGTAATGGTATGCGTGGTAAAGGTTCCTACGTTGTAAAAAATGCGTGGTAATGGTCTGCGTGGTAAAAGAACGCGTGGTAACGTCATATATCCCTATAAAGTATCTAAAAATAGAAATTTTAGTTCTCTAAGAATAGTCCTTACTTTAAGCAGAAGACAAGTGTCCCGAAAAATTGTAAAAATATTTTTGGGCTGCTGAAAAAAATTGCTGTCCGTGAACTGGAGGGAAAAATGTTCATGGTATTTTGCTATTCTAGTTGAAGGCCAAATTCAGGGAACGCCGTGTGCGAGCTTGCTCAAAAGTCTCTATTTCTGCTCTGGTGAGAACATCATATCGTTTAGACTGTCGAAAAAGCTGTCAACAGCTTCCTGGGAGAGTTCCACTAACTCAGAAAAAGGTGTAACCATGCATTCGTGCGCATGATTGTCTCCATTGATGTCTTGATTAGGATTGCTGACAGAAGGTCGTACCTGATCGATGCTGCTTTCATCTTGAACTTCACTACCCCTTAATCGTAGTGGTGAAGCTTCCACGAATGCTGTCATCAGGATTGGTAGCCGTTGAGGGCAGCACAAAGCATGAGCCTTTATTGGACTCAACAATGTTTCTGCATCCATTGGCGCATCCGATTGTAGCGTCAGACAGGTGTCTAACACGCATTCTTCTCCGCATAGCAAGCACCTTAATACAGGTAAAACACATCGATACCACATTGGTCGAAATGATAGAAACCAAGTCATGTTCAGGTCTCTAAGCCGGGATAGTCCCAGGATTTTTGATATCCGGTCCCGGTATCCAATGGCTCGGATTGTTTCTTCCCTTGTCGCAGGTGTTTTGTCTGTGACATGGTTTGCCATAACGAAATATTAGGACCAAGAATAGGATTTCTGCAATTAGTCCCAAAATGAGGGGAAGTCCGACAAAAATCGAATGGACGAAATCTGGAAAAATACCCAGTATGGCTTTGAATGGTGTTAATGCCATCGAAAATACTGTCTTAAATACTTTTGAGACTCCGCTGGTATCAGAAATATTTAAGATTTCATTCAGGATTTCTGCGAAATGTATGGGGGAATTAGTTGATAGCAATGAGTGAATCTCTGCAGTCGTCCTTGCGACTAGTAGATCATACGTTTCTTTTGATGACGTGAGCCTGGTCGGCGTCTGAAGAAGCACTGTTTTCATTCTGCTTAAAGTATCTATTCGAATAGAAGTAATTTTCAAGTTGGGCCATGCCCTTGCCTCCCTGTCTGGAAAGGAGCTGGGGAACAATGAGCGTCCACAGCACTTGACCTTCGCAGTCGTAGTTACGAGATAAGGAGTCCCGGGCATAAGACTACAACATCTGCGATCTACAATTAGAATGTAACTCCCATTATAGAGTCTTTGAAAGAATGGTTCTATCTCTGCTGCAGGTGCGCCTAGCTGGTGACATGAAAGGTTATATGAATTCCCTTCACAGGCTCCATGCAAACTAATTCCATTACACAGAAGTGTACCGCTTAGTGACATTGCACAATTATTGCCACTAAGAAACACTTTCTGTCCTTTATTACTGACACATGCATGTGAATAGGGCAAGTTCCATGTTGTTTTAATGTACCCTTTTCCCAATTTTTCGTACATGCCAGCCTGTATATATTTTTGGCAGTATTGAAACCTGAAGGTAGATATTGGAATATTAATTATCCCATGTATTATCCATTCACTGACAGGTCGTTCTGACATTGTCACTGGTAGTCTCTCGAGTTTCTCAATGCTCAGGATTGTATAATCAGCACCCTTCTGTGCCATACTGATTTGTTTATCAGTAAGGTTAAAGATATTAAATAGTGACGTTGTGTTGATTAAACGCCAAGGCACATAGCCTGAACGCAGATTTTGTAACGTCCAGCCAAGTTGTACAATAGAACGCAATTGAGACTGACCGTGTTGTAACAACAGTAAGTCTTGCGATATTATGTCAATTGCTGAAGACACAATGCTGTCCAAAGAAAAAATTCTGGAGGACAGAGTCATTAACCCATTGTCCACTACAGAAAGTGATTTTTCCAAATTAATACGGTCAATTTCCCGTATTCTTTCTGCTGTTTCAATTTGAGTTACCTTCCAGGCCTCGTTGTATGCTGCATATACAGAGGCTGCTATGAAACGTTTGTTTTTGACGCTGTTTGCGTGGTCCCATAATGAAATCACGCAAGTCAGCACCATCAGTAAGTAAAGTTAGGTGTTGCTTAATTTCTGGCAGTGTGGAAGTTTGTAGCCATTGAAGGCATAATTTGCCCACACTGTAGGTGGTTATTATCCCTGGGTGTTGTCTTTGGGGATATCTAGGGTCTGGCCTGGTCAATTTGAACCCCTGTGTTTTGTTCAGGAATCTGTCTTGACAGTTATTAGTATCTGTGGGCCAGATCAACCACTGTTTCCAATCAGGATGTGTTCTGTTTTGGTTTAATACATAGTTTACGTCTATCTCTTCATCTGTAGAGCTATTGCTGTTCATTGTTGGCTTTGGAATACACGGTTTATTTAAGTCTTTGATTTTGGCTAGGCCAAGACATGTAGTTTGTTGAATAGTGTCATTTAAAAATATAATTTGTTCTGGGATCATGCAGGCTCTAAACAAAGATGCTATACCTTGTACTTGCCATTCTTTTGTACCCCAAACACTTTTTTCTTCAACATTTTTGTCCCAATAATCAAAACCAAAAGTATTCATTTGTTCAAGGAATGAGTCTGAATATATCAATTTCGTGTTTGTTATCATGGTCTTTGTCCCTGTCTTATTTGACAATTTGAAATAAAATGTTTCAGCATTACTTGTGTTAAAACCTGAAAAGTATGAATATTTGCCATAAACGGTTCTTGAGCTTCCTTTTGGAGGGGTTGCACAATGTTCCCATTGATTATAATTTAAAACATTTCTAGGTTGTGCAGATTTATGTAGAAAATGGTTACCATAGTGGTTATAACAGTACATACTATCATAATTAGTCGAACCCTGCAAATAATCATGTTTGGTAAATTTAGCAGACATCACTAAGTCAGACATCATATTATTTATACTTTCAAAGTCCCAATCGTCAGCAAATGAGCTTGGTTTTACAAAGTCACTCAATGAGATCTTGATTTGGTGTAGATATTTCAGGATTTCAACCGGACCATAAATTTCGAAGTCAGTGTTGTCCCATGCTACCCCACCCGGTATAGGATTGGCTGTGAAGTTGACTGAAGAATGTTCTCTTTTCTCGACGTGTGAAGATGTGTGTGGTTTGAGGATCAAGTTGATTTTCTGACTTGCTGTGTCCATTTTAGCATATTTTCCCTCAATGAAGCGTCCCAAAGTTAGTACCATGATGAGCCAAAGTATGAGGATAAATGCACCAAAACCCACCCAAAATTCAATCCATGGAGAAATCAGATATGTTTCTTTCAGTTGTTTCAAAAGTTCTTTAGCTTTATCTTTAAAGGTTTTTGTTGATGGCTGTGTTTTTGATTCACTGAAGCCTTCAGAGGAATCATCGAAGTTTATGAAGTAGCCGGATGCAGTTCTGTCAATTGTTCCAATTGCTTCACGATTACTGTTTCTTGCATATTCGTTTGTTACTTCATTGTAGATTGGTGTGTCTCTGCTAAATGTTTTGATTTGGGTTTTCAGAGGTTTAAGTTCCATTGCATTGTTGCATAGTCCTTGTTGTTCTTGTGTAGGCGTTTCGAATGTGATTAGCCTCTTAGTTAGGACCTCTGTATTGGTAGCAAACCTTGGTGTTCTGCTACTTATTGGGAGTCCACTTGGCCTACTATTTGTTATCGGCCACATGATTGTGGTTTTACCAGGTCGATGGATACAACTCGGTTCTCCTTTTTACCAGCAAGCGGCGGTAGTACAACTGATCTTGTCCCGTTGATAGACAAGACAGGAACTGCTTTTCTGTAAGAAGGCCCAAATTCCTTCTTTACCGCGATCTTTTCTCTGACTAGATCCCCGACTTTTGGAATCCAGACAGGTCTTGCTGGGACAGGTGGTGGTTCTTCAGTGGTTGTTGGCTGTTGTTTCAACTTTATGTTGCTCAGGTCTTTTCTTGTTTCGTTTAAGTCCTGTAAAATAGCCAAACGGTCTTTGATATCAAAGCTTTTTTCCTTCACCACTGAAGTCTGACTGTCGAGGTCTAAGGCTAACACCCTAGTTCCAAATAATAATTCGTACGGACTGAATCCCTTCAGAGAATTTCTTGGCAGGTTATTTAGACTACGTTGGACACTTATTAGATGTTTGACCCACCCAGCTCCCGAACCTAATACCTTTTCCGTTATAGATTGCTTTCTGCCTTGGTTTTTTCTTTACACCATCCCGTATCCCTCAGGAAGGAAGTGAGAAGAATCCCGCTGTGCTATGCTCATTTGGCCATGTTTCCCCACAGGCTTGAGGGCTAATGTGAAAACATTGGTCAAACGTAGCATGTTCCTAGCGTATATGCCATTTAGACTCGCTAATCTTTGTATAACAGTCCAGACGTCAGCCGAGTGCTGGGGATCTACATTATAAGTGGAAACTAGCCTGTATATGTTAATCGGACGCTTTGCTTTTTACTGTTGATTTTTTCTGGAGTGAAACGCCACGGTAGTATACCGTTTCTCTCGCCACTGCGATCTCTGTTGCAGTTTGGGCATTTTTTTACAAAAATGTGATGCTGCAGGCTCATGCCTGGCCACCAGTACCTTGATTGTAATTCTTCCAGAGAATCTTTTAGTTTGAGGTGTCCGAGACCCTCGCCCATATGTGCGTCTGCAATTAACAAGGTTCTCCTGTCCATGTTTGGAATTACTCTATCCCCCACTCCAGGGATTCGAGCAAAAGGGACGGAGTTTGCATCGATTATGTATGTATAATTGAGTGGATAGTTGATCGGTAGCGCTGAGCAGTCGCCTTTTGATGACGTTTTCACCGCCAGCACTGTTTCACCGTCAATGTATTTTATTGTACGCTTTTTTCTAGCTACGGAAGCCGATTTAGTTGCTACCGCTGTGGCTGTCTCAGCCAATGAATTCCCTGCAACGTGAACGCCATCACGCTGATGACTCAGTGAGTGTGTCACGTGAGTCTTTGGTAGTTCTTTTTGTAACAGAACTATTTGTTCCCAAAGCAGTTTTTGCTTTATTGTTGCACCTGTGTCATCTTTGTAACCGTTTTGAATCCATGTCGCTGTTATATGATTTGACGCAGTAATATGAATCGGACACTATAAGTGTCGGGAATTCGCGATCCGCATTATCTAGCGCCATTTTCAATGCTAATATTTCAGTCTGTTGTTCTGAATTAGTTTCTACTGAGTGTGTTTTTGTTAATAGAGGTCTTAGTTTACCTCCGCGCCACACTTCTTTTGTAATCCCACATGTGGGGTTGTATGCTTGTTCTCCCCAAACGGAGGGTTGAGCATGTCCGTCTGTATAGATTACACAAGCGTATTGTCGTAAGGGCAGAATGTCGATTGGCAGAGGGAATGTTCTTTCATATTCTAGATTTTTTAATTCCTCTAATTCTGGATCAAAATAGTAGTATATTTTGTCTGTTGTAATTGAATTCACCCATTGTATCCATTCAGGATTCAATGTTGTTGTTGGTAAATTACATGGTGTTGTTAGTGTCTCAAAGGCTGATTCTGCTGTTCTGACCGTGATATGTCTACCGTCAGCTTTATCTCTTTCTCTAGCTATTGCGGTTTGAACTGCATGAACAATGTTTTCTTTAATACTGAACTTCTTTTCAGCTTCTGTGTACAAGTGTGATTTGAATGCAATTGGTACCTTTTCTCCCTCATTAGAGGTCAGGTATGTGAATCCGCATCTTCCTGGGATGACTCGAATCACAAGATTGCGTGTGTTATCACGTGTTTCTAATTTTGTTTTAATTAACATGTCTGTTTGTAAGGATCTCAGAATTTCTGTGTGTATTTGAGTCCAATTGGTTCTTTTAAAATCTGGTTTTATTAGATCATAAAGGGGTTTGACCCTTTCTGCGTAATTTACAATGTATGTTCTTCCGAAATTTAGGAAGCCTAGAATTGACTGTAGGTTTTTTAGTGTTCTAGGTGCTTGGAGTACGGCACATTTCTCTAGGAAATTGTCAGCCAGGCTTTTGCCTTCACTTGATAATTCATATCCTAAGAACAGGACTGTCAGATGGGCAATTCTGGATTTTTTAAAGTTGAATTTGTAACCCTCTGCTGCGAACCCAAGTATTATGGTGTTCACTCTCTTCAAGTGAGTATCCAAGTCATCATCTGTTAGGTATATGTCGTCGACATAAGATAATGCTTCGTCATCATATGTTTGTAGTAATTCTGTTACTCTCGCTGAGAATACTCCCGGGCTGTTCTTATACCCCTGGGCTAACCGACAGAATTGTTTTTGAGTGCCATTTATTGAGAACGCAGACAAATATCTGCTCTCTGGTGCTATATTTTGACAAAAGAATCCATTAGAGATGTCTAATGTTGTTTTGTATTTTTTGCGCACTATGTTATTCATTAGTGCAGCACTATGCGAGTTTTGCACTGCAAAAGTTTTGCAACATGAGTTAAGGTGTCGGTAATCCAAAACTAGACGATATGAATTGTCTGGTTTGGAGACCGGAAACAAAGGGTTGTTCATTTGTGAGGTGCAAGTTTCAATCACCCCCTGGTATTCTAGTTGATCTAGGATTTCTTTTACCTGTTTTTTAGCTTCTTGCTTAATTGGGTACTGTCTTTGTGCAGTAGGTTGTGATTTTAACTGGATTTTGTGAGGAGGAGAGTCCTCATCCCATCCTACGTGATTTTTATATAAAGCAGGAGCTTGAGCTACTGCCCACTTTCTAGCAAGTGTGTATTTTTTATGAATTGGGATATGATTTGAGAAGGCAGGCATAATTATTTCTTCGCCATGAGGGCAGTCCCTGACAAACTCTGGTGGCCAGTCTTTTTCAGCTAGAAGGATGTCATAGCCCTTGGAGAGATTATCCCAAAATAGTCCCCTTATTTTTCTAGTCTTATCCCCCTCTATACGTAATGTTATTTCATATATTTTGTGAGGTTTGCTAACTCTGGTGTCTGCAGTTTCCACTTGAAGATATTCATTCGTGTCCACTATCTCCAGATGATTCATAAGGACTTTGCGAGCTATGCTCACTTCTGCTGCGCTGTCTAGCATTGTCTGAGCCCATTCTCCGTTTTTCAGTTGTGTCCTCAGAATTCTCGGCATTGTTAACTATTTTAATGCTGGCTACCTTCTTTTTTGGAAATTTTAATTTCTTTTTTAGATGAGCAGGTTCCTTGTCTTTGGACTTGGCGTGCTCTTCTCTTTGTTCTGATCGTCCTCTTCTTTCCGATTTCTGCGAGGAAGTCTGAAAAGATTGAGAGGGACGTGTATCAATGTCTTGATATCTATCAGGCTTCTTTATATTATCCCTATTTCTAAGGTTATATCTTTTCCCAGAGGGGTCACTTTGGGGTGACCTGTGTCTTTGGTTCGGAGATTTTTCTCTCCGCCGAGGAGACCTTCCTCTGGACTGGAATTTCTTTTCTTTAGGATTGGATTGTTTGTTTCCATCCCAGCTCTTTTTTTGTGATGTTGAATTATTATTAAAAAATATTTTTTCAGGACTTTCAATCAGTTGGGGTTTCACTGGTATTCCACCTAAACTATCTCTACCTAGTTCCTCATAGGATTTTTCTATGATTCTGGCAATTTCAGCTGGTTGGTCTGCTATATCTGTCTCTTTTAACCTTTGGCGGATCGCCACGTTTGCTGCTTCTCCCTTTATGTTGGCTAATAATATAGCCGAGACCTGCTTGAAGTCTTTTAGTAATTTCATACCAAGAGTTAAAGCGGGTTCTGGACCGTATTCGTCTTGAATTTGTTTTAGCACATCTGGTATTACCGAGATGGATGCAACACCATGTGTTTTTGTGTAAATGGAAGCAAAGACTGTACCCCAAGTGTCACAGTCCTCCACGTGTGGTGCGATTCCCATTGGAAGACAGATAGTCAGGATCCTGTGTTTTTCTAACGGGGTGGTGTCTGGAAACACCACCTCTATTTGGGTGATTTTTTGTGCTAACCAGAATGGTATTTGTTCCCGTTTTGCGGGTACTTTACCTAGGCAGGATTGTATGTTCTGTGGTGTAATTTTATTTGTGTTCCCCTGGTGAGGGGTCAGCTGTGGAATTTTAATTGCTGGTTGGATTGTTGAAGTCCGCATCACATATTGGACTAATTGTCTATGTAATTTTATTAATTGTTTTAGCTGTGTTAAAAGCTCTGGTGCAGGCATTCTTTCGATGTCTGGATGTGGTGTGTATCCGGCTAGGACCGGCCACGTTGCTCCTGGTCTACCTAAAGGACCGAGCCTGGTGATGTGATTATTATGTTTTAGGGCGCCATTAAATAAGAGCAGGTGCTCCTGAAATTTAAGTGGTACTTCCACCTCCTCGAAAGGAGTGTACTCATTAGGAGGTTCCTCTGTTTTGTAATAGTGGAAGTACTTTGTTACAGCATTAGCTGCTGGAAAGTTTATCCATGTGTAGAATACCTCTGTCTGCCGATATTCGTGTGCCTCAATTACGAATATGACTGTGCCACCTCTAGGTGTCAGTCCATTTTCTATAAGTTTTAAAGTTATAGATTTTCTTGTGTTGGCCGGGATGATTATTATACCCGGGTCTGCTTCTTGCATAGCAGTATCAGCTGCTGCGAGTTCAGTTGCTATTCTAACTGTCTCTCTTTCTTCATCACTGTCTACCATTTTACCGACAGGAAGGTTATTTCTTTTGTTTGCAGATCAGGTTTCTTATGGAAACAAAGATTAGATGCACAATATTTTGGAACAGTGTATCCTTCAACGTTGACTAAACCAAGAACCATACATAGGAGTTTCCTCCTGCGAGGTCTGGCGGATATGACCTTTCACCCACTCCAGACGTCTTTGGAGTATTATGGGAAAAAAGGGGTCTGAGTGAAAAAGCACGACTGAGTTACTCAAATAGTCTTACGTTAGTTTTATCGCCTATCCAAACGCGTTGGGCGCCATGTAGTGTAGTTCCTATTATCCCAATAGGCTCTGCGCATTGGAATAATACCTTCAATAGTATAGGCCTAGACCAGACGTTAACTAGGTCTACTACTGTCGATATTAGACTTAAAGTTTTGGGTTTGCCAGCTAGCTCAGAGTTCACTAGAAACTTTCTCGAATAGGCAAGGAGGAGTTGAACCTCCCTGGATAGACAAGAAGGGATTTAGTTTCTGACAACCATAGAACATGACAACTTTGCTCTCCCCTAATCAAGAGTGTATCTCTAGATTCGTGTGAAAACAAAAGGCAATTTATTTTACTCAGTCAGTACGTGCATTCTTAGTCCCACCAGATTGTAGAGAAAAGGAAGAGACGGGCGTGTTCAATAAAAGATGGTATTTATTGATCAGTCTCTTTTCTCATACAAGAGAAATGAATCGATATTATTGCAATACTTATGGTTAAGTAAAGTGCATACATTAAAAGCAGAAGTATAAAATAATACTGTAAAAACATTGATATGGTTTCTAAGCCATATGATGGTTTAAAATGAATAAAATAGATACATACACATATACATTTGACTAATCGTACTCAACTGGTGTTTCTAACTACGCCTACCCCAATGTACCTGACCTAAGCCTAATACGTGGGCGGGAATAGAAAGTAGCAGTTTAAGTTAAGTTTGTTTTTGCCAAGTGACTGACTCAAGAATTCTCTGCGAGGGGTTATTCAGTTCTGTACCTGGAATCTAGGATGAATGAGGGATGGTATCTCTCGTCTCTGGTCTCGATATTCCAGGCTGCCTGCGAGGGCTACCCGGAAGCGCCGGAGCTGGATTTCTCGGCAGGAGAAAGCAGCGTCTCGTTCTCAGCGCGTCAGGAAGGCGGGGCTGCGCCAGCAGGGTCTGCTCTGCTTCTGGGCTTCGACAAGTCTGGCTGCTCCGATCTCGTCACCACCGCGTGTGTTTGCATAGGGCAATATCGGTAATATTTATACCTTTAAGGTGCCGAGATTGACGTAAGGATGGACATAGATACGTCAATAAGGATGTCATACGACTTGGTCGTTAGCACATTCTTTTGCTGAAGTTCTCGATGAAATCAAAACAATGGCCGCGGGGTTTTTCCCAGGTTGTCATAGGTTTGATTTGTTATGAGAACTCCGTATGCCTTATCAGGGGCTGGAGGAATATCGCTTGTCTAATTAGATTGCAAGCGTTATGACCTAATCAGATAACACGTTCCTGTGCCGTAGTGTGGCTTAATCAGATAACGGTATCTGCATCATGGGGGTTTTCTGCATCATGGGATGGCTGCTAGTTAACTTGTTAACCAGAATAGGGTCAGGAATAGGGGGATCGATACAGAACCTATAGGAATACATCACAATCTCTGTATCCAAAGTTCAAAATATTCTCTGTAGCCAAGATTCAAAACATTCTCTGTAGGCTACAGAGAATGTTTTGAATCTTGGCTACAGAGAATATTTTGAACTTTGGATACAGAGATTGCTTTTGAACCTTGGTTGCTGGAATTAAATACGGATCATCGTACATCAGGACTCTGGTGTCTAATTGGATATTGGACAATATATGGACTTGCTCTGGTTATAATTATTCTATGAATTTGAAAATATTATGAATGCTTATTGATTGCTCGGCAAGAACTTTGATTCAATTTATGCTCCCTGAATTTTCAGGGAACAAGTTGGGAGGTTAGGTGACCTTCCTATTCTGCCTAGAAGCAATCCTGTGGTACCTTTGAATTTACCCTTAGCTAAACTCTTAGCTGTGCGCCCTTTCACCTGTTACCTATTCTTGCTTGTCTTGATACCATACACTGCCCAAAGATAACTTCACTGTTAAAAAATCAAAACTACCTGTCTGAACTTAAACCCAACAGTGCCCTATCTCTACTGATATATTTATTTTTTATGCAAATTACAGCAAGATAATGGAAGGAGAGCAGAATATTTCCTTCAAAATTGTTCTGGAGAACAACGGTGAAAAATGTATTGTAGACACTGAAGACTTAGATTTCATGGATGAATCACGGGACTATGAATTAGTTCAACGTGCAGAAGCAGTAGATTCGCTGATTGAAAATGAGGACATTTCCGACAATGTGTTGTTAGAAGTTCTGTTAAATTTCGAAAAAGAATCAGAAAAATAAATGTATATTTAATAACCAAAAATTGTTCGAAACATTATTCATTTTTATATGTAATTCATAAACTAGTACCAAATTTATTATAATGTAAATTCAGACTTATAGTATACTGTGCAACTTTTTTATGTTACATAGTAATTTTGCTCATAGTTACTTCCTTTCTCCCACTATATTATCTCCAATGTGTATTTGACATCTCTTTTTCATCTCCTGCCTCCATGTTCTTTCTGCTTTCCTGACAGACTATGCTATGGATTCCATATACCACAATAACTTCTGTAACAACATGCAAGATATCTACAGAGGAAACGGTGTACATTAAATTTAAGACTCAGCATTGGTACCTACATGTTGGTACTTAAAACACCCAAACAACACAACAACTCTATGCAGAGCTACCCTACCTCTAGTCACTATAAATTATTATTTTACTGTTTCACTGGGTTTGCCTTTTGGTACGCTCCCCGGTAAGCTCCCCGGTGAAGCCCCAGTCCAGGGCCTTCTCCTGGATTCTGGCTTATTGGAGGCGTGTCTTTAGTGTGCGGAGGCAGACCGTGTCGAAGGTGGCTGAAAAGTCCAGGAGGATGAGAGCTGATGTTTCGCTGTTGTCTAGTTGGCATCGTATGTCGTCAGTGGCGGCGATTAGGGCTGTCTCGGTGCAGTGGTGTCGTCTGAATCCGGACTGGGAGGCGTCTAAGATGTTGTTGTCCTCGAGGTGACGGGTCAGTTGCATGTTGACTTTTTTCTCGATGACCTTCGCCGGGAAAGGGAGTAGAGAGATGGGCCGGATGTTCTTAAGGTCCTTGGGGTCCACCTTGGGCTTTTTCATCATACACTAGTATAACATTTCATCACTCACTGTAAAATACAGAGTACCATGGTTAAATCCACTGACACACCAATACAAGTTCCTGAAAACAGACTCAGTGATTCCTAGATCTACAAACATATCTAATCACTTACCTATAGATTCATTCATACATGCTGTCAATGATCAATAGAACACTATTAAATATACATATACACCTATATCGACATTACACACCAGCACACATCCTATTCACTTATGCAGTCATCCTACTCACTTATGCAATCAATGGATCATTCTTACATTTAGTCAGCTACACACTTACACAAACACCACTTCATTTCTTCATATAGATAGTAACTGATACTTAGGGTGTAATAAAATCACTATTACAAGTATACAGTTATCCATACAGTCACTCATACAATCACTGAGTCTTATGTATACTTATTTAAATACAACAACTGTCAAATTCACTGCCTTTTATTTTTCTAGTTTGTTGGACATGTACCTTTGAGAGATATATTTGCTCTTCACCACACCCATAAAGATATTCACTCACCCAAACAACTGTTATAAAATGCAGTCTTAACATCATATACCTACTGAATCAACTATTCACACATCTTTGGGCAGTCACACACCCCCATCGAACCATCACACATTCACTCTCCCATACAAATACTCAGTTAACTAATCAATAACTAATATAGACTTTCACTTAGCTAGAAACCAACTGGTGCAGCAGTTTACACAACAACTGACAAAGTGCTACAGATAATCACACAGTTTAGTCACTATCCAATATATTGAGTGAGACACTATACATTAGTCTAGTAAACAGTCAATCACACTGCTACTAAATACTCCAGCCAGATGTTTACATATCCACTCATTCTTCAATGCAGATTGCTGTATATATAATACATATTTAAATAACGAACCAAATCATATTCACTGGATGATGTGAAAGGTGATGTCATCAGTGATGTCATTTGAGATGTCATCAGCAGTAGCGGTCGGCAGTAGGTGTTTCTGTAGGGCGGTGACGTGGGCAGGGGAGGGGCAGGGTGGGGGGTAGTAATGTATGTATTACGGAGTTTTACAGGTAAGTAAACAATTAAATAAATATATTTAAATGTTTGCTTACCTGTAAAACTCCATAATCCATACATTACTACCCCCCACCCTGCCCTCCCCTTGCCCACATCACCGCCCTACAGAAACACCTACTGCCGACCGCTACTGGTCATCAGTGATGTCACTGACCATGTCGTGAATGATGTAATATGTGACATCATCAACAGTGGATTGCGGGCGCGCAAGTTATAGTTAGTAGAACTAACTATAACAGAGGAATTTCAATGGTTTTGTGAGAGTGAAAAGTCCAGCTAACTATCAGCCCTGAAACCTATGTTTTTTTTCAGTGAATTTCTAAGGTTTTTTAAATGCTAATTCCTAATTATAACATGTCTGAAACCTATGGTTTTTTTCAGTGAATATATATATGTATATATTCACAGAAAAAAACATAGGTTTCAGGGGTGTTATAGTTAGCTGGTCATTTCACTCGTAGAAAACCATAGAAATACCTCTGTTATAGTTAGTTCTGCTAACTATAACTTGCGCGCCTGCAATGCACTGCTGATGAGGTCACATATTGCATCATTCATGACATGGTCAGTGACATCACTGATGACATCACTGATGACATCTCAAATGACATCACTGATGACATCATCCATTGAATGTGGTTTAGTTTGAAATTTAAATATGTATTATATATATATATCAATCTGTATTGAAGATTGAGTGGATATATACCTGCCTGGATGGAGGATTTAGTAGATGTCTGACTGTCTGTTTAAGTGAGTAATTAAAAGGGTCTCACTTAATGCATGGATTAGTAACTAAACTATGTGAATGTGTGCATCACTGTCTTTTGTTGTACAACATGCTGCATCAGTTGGTCACTAACTACATGAGTGTGTATATTAGTTATTGATTAGTTTGATGAGTATTTGTGTGGGACACTGACTTTGTGTGTGGTTGGATGTGGTGTGTGTAACTCTATGTATAGTTGTGTGAATGGTTGATTGAATAGGTGTATAGGTTTAAGAGTGCATGTGGAAACAGTTGTTTGGGTGACTGAGTGTATTTATTGTGTGTTGGTGAGCGAATATATGTTTTAGTTGCACATCTTCCCAAAGTAAAAAAATAAAAAGGCATTGTATGTGAGAGTTGGTGTATATAAATAAGTATATGTAATAGTCAGTGATTGTGCGAGTAACGATATGAATGAGTGTATAACTGTAATGTTGATTTTTTAACATGAACTATGAGTTACTATGTGTTTGAATAAATGAGGTGTTGTTGGATAATTGTGTAAGTGAGTAAATGTAAGTGTGATTAAATTTTTTCATGAGTGAGTAGGATGACTGCATAACCGACTAAAATGACTGCTGATATGTCAATGTCTATATATGTATATAAGTGCATTTTGATAGTGTTCTATTAATTAGGGACTGCATGTATAAATGATTCTGTTGTTGCATGGGTAGTTGTGTGTGTAGACTTAGGAATCAGTGAGTGGATATGTAGTAACTGGTAATGGTATGTCAATGGTATCAAATATGGTACTCTGCATTTTACAGTGAGTGATGAAAGATTATACTAGTGTATGATGAGGTGTAACAGATTGTCACATGGATGGTGTCATTTGAGATGTCATCAGTGATGTCATTTGAGATGTCATCAGTGATGTTATCAGTGATGTCACTGACCATGTCATGCATGATGCAATATGTGACATCATCAGCAGTGCATTGCGGGCGCGCGAGTTATAGTTCGCAGAATTAACTATACGGAGGAACTTCTATGGTTTTGTACGAGTGAAATGGCCAGCTAACAATAACACCCCTGAAACCTATGTTTTTTTCTGTGAATTTCTAAAGTTTTTTAAATGCTAATTTCTAACTATAACGTCTCTGAAACCTATGGTTTTTTCAGTGAATTTTAAAGGTTTTTTAAATGCTGATTTTTAAGTGTGATAGTAGTTATACCTATTTTCTTGTACTGATTTTCTACAGTTTTTTAACTGTTTATTTATAAATATTGTATTCATTAAATAACATTATATATTTTTCAGAAAATTGAAAAAAAAAAAAATTTAAAAATTCAAACTGAAATATTGATTAATTTTTATGTTTTCATTTTTTATTTTAATATATTTATATTATTTTCTTTTAAAAAAAATCCCAATTTTTTTTCGGAGTCCCGCACTCAAAGCGTACACATCACGGTGGGTGCATGGATTCTAGCTGCCATTTTAGAAAAGTTGTGAAGGATTTACGTATGGTGTGTAATAGCCACGTGTTTTTCAGTTACATCATATGCATTTCATATTACGTGATGTGCGCGATTGGTATGCGACCAGTCATCGACTCCTGCTCCCGCGCATTCACGAAACATGCGCATTACGGTACGAGACGCTTGCGCGGTGGTGAGTCCCGCGTGACCTCATATACGTGCTGTGGCGCGCTGGGTGCGCAACTTCTGCAAAAAAAATGTCTGTTACAAAATTATATGTATGTGTTTTTAATATACATATTGAGGCAAGAGATTATCTAAGTTATTCATTAAAATAATATATTTGTACTTATAATAAACTTATATTATTTTAAAATATTTTTTCGCGAAGTCGGGTGCATGCATTGTGAGCGCAGAGAACCAGGTGAGCAGAGCTGCTGTAGAGACAGAGAAACCAGGTCAGCAGAGCTGTTGTAGAGCCAGAGAACCAGGTCAGCAGAGCTGCTCTAGAGCCTAAGAAGCAGGTCAGCAGAGCTGCTCTAGAACCAGAGACCCAGGTCAGCAGAGCTTCTCTAGAGCCAGAGACCCAGGTCAGCAGAGCTGCTCTAGAGGCCACGAACGAGGTCAGTAGAGCTGCTGTGGAGCCAGAGAAACCAGGTCAGCAGAGCTGCTTTAGAGGGCAAGAACCAGGTCAGCAGTACTGCTTTAGAGCCATAGAACCAGGTCAGCAGATCTGCTTTAGAGCCATAGAACCAGGTTAGCAGAGCTGCTCTAGAGGCAGAGAACCAGGTCAGCAGAACTGCTTTAGAGCCAGAGAACTAGGTCAGCAGAGCTGCCCTGGAGCCAGAGAACCAGGTCAGCAGAGCTGCTTTAGAGCCATAGAACCAGGTCAGCAGAGCTGCTTTAGAGCCAGAGAACCAGGTCAGCCGAGCTGCTCTAGAAGCAGAGAACTTAGATCCGCGGATCTGCTTTAGAGGGAGATAACCAGGTCAGCAGAGCTGATTTAGAGCCGTATAACCAGGTCAGCAGAGCTGCTCTAGAGCCAGAGAAACAAGGTCAGCAGAGCTGCTTTAGAGGGAGAGAACCAGGTCAGCAGAGCTGCTTCAGAGCCAGAGAACCAGGTCAGCAGAATTGCTCTAGAGCCAGAGAACCAGGTCAGCAGAGCTGCTTTAGAGCCATTGAACCAGGTCAGCAGAGCTGCTCTAGAGGCAGAGAATCAAGTCAGCAGAGCTTATTTAGAGGGAGAGAACCAGGTCAGCAGAGCTGCTTTAGAGCTAAGGACCAGGTCAGCATTGCTGCTCTAGAGCCAGAGAGCCAGGTCAGCAGAACTGCTCTAGAGCCATAGAACCGGGTCACCAGAGCTGCTTTGGAGCCATAGAACCAGGTCAGCAGAGCTGTTGTAGAGCCAGAGAACCAGGCCAGCAGAGCTGCTCAAGAGCCTAAGATCTAGGTCAGCAGAGCTGCTCTAGAGGTAGAGAACCAGTTCAGCAGAGCTGCTTGTGGAGGGTGTTGAAGCAGGAGGAGGAGACGGCGTTGACTTGCTTGGTCATTGAGAGCATTGAGTCGAGGATGATTCCCAGGTTGCGAGCGTGGTCGGTGGGTTTTCGGGGCTGCCCCCAGTGCCGTAGACCACCAGGAGTCGTCCCAGGCTGAAGGGTTGAAGCCGAGGATGAGGACCTCCGTCTTGTCCGAGTTCAGCTTCAGACGACTGGTCTTCATCCAGTTGGCGATGGCCTTCATTCCTTCGTGGAGGTTGACTTTGGAGGTGATGGGGTCCTTGGTGAGGGAGAGGATCAAATGAGTGTTGTCGGCATAGGAGATTACGTTGAGGTTGTGCTGTCGGGCTACGTGTGCGAGTGGGGCCATGTAAAATGTTGAACAGCGTCGGTCTAAGGGAGGATCCTTGAGGTACACCGCAGATGGTCCCGGAGGCTTTGGAACGGAATGGGGGAGGCGGGCCCACTGGGTTCTGCCCGAGAGGAAGGAGGTGGTCCAATCCAGAGCCTTGTCTTGGATCCCTGCGGCGTGGAGGTGTGCGCGTAGTGTGCGGTGGCAGATGGTGTTGAAGGCGGCAGAGAGGTCTAGGAGGATGAGTGCTGCAGTCTGTCCATTGTCCAGCAGGGTCCTGATGTCATCGGTGGCGGTAATGAGGGCAGTGTCGGTGCTGTGGTTGCTGCGGAACCCTGACTGGGAAGGGTCCAGGACTCTGTTTTCTTTGACTTGCCGGGGTAGCTGTCTGTTGACGGTTTTCTCGATGACCTTGGCCGGGAAGGGGAGCAGAGAGATGGGCTGGAAGTTCTTGAGGTCTCTTGGGTCTACCTTAGGTTTTTTGAGTAGGGCGTTGATCTCAGCGTGTTTCCAAATCTCTGCGAAGGTCGCGGTCTCAAGTGAGAGATTGATGACTGACTGACTGACACTGATTGACTGACACTGACTGACTGACACTGACTGACACTGACTGACACTGATTGACTGACACTTATTGACTAACACTGACATACTGACACTGACTGACACTGATTGACTGACACTGACTGACACTGACTGACTGACAATGACTTACTAACACTGACTGACTAACACTGACTGACACTGGCTGACACTGACTGACTACTCTCTACTACTCTCTCTCTACTACTCTCTCTCTACTACTCTCTACTACTCACTCTCTACTATGCACTCTCTACTCTCTCTCTCCTACTCACTCTCTACTACTCTCTGCTATTCACTCTCCACTACTCACTCTCTACTACTCTCTACTACTTTCTATCTACTACTCTCCCTCTACTACTCACTCGCTACTACTCTCTACTACTCGCTCTCTACTACTCACTCTCTACTACTCTCTCTCTACTACTCTCTACTCACTCTACTATTCACTCTACTATGCACTCTCTACTACTCTCTACTACTCACTCTACTGCTCACTCTACTATGCACTCTCTACTACTCTCTCTCTCTACTACTCTCTACTACTGACTCTACTACTCATTCTCTACTGCTCTCTCTCTGCTATTAACTCTCTCCTACTCACCCTCTACTATTCTCTACTACTCACTCTCTATCACTCACTCTCTACTACTCACTCTCTACTACTCTCGACCACTCACTCTTTACTACTCCACTACTCACTCTCTACTACTCTCTCTCTACTACTCACTCTCTACTGCTCACTCTACTACTCTCTACTACTCATTCTCTACTACTCTTTCTCTACTACTCGCTCTCTACTACTCACTCTCGACTACTCTCTACTACTCCACTACTCTCTATTACTCACTGTCTACTATTCACTCTCTCCTAATCTACTACTCTCTACTACTCTCTCACTACTACTCACTCTCTACTACTCACTCACTACTACTCTCTACTACTCGCTCTCTACTACTCACTCTCTACTACTCTCTCTCTACTACTCTCTACTCACTCTACTATTCACTCTACTATGCACTCTCTACTACTCTCTACTACTCACTCTACTGCTCACTCTACTATGCACTCTCTACTACTCTCTCTCTCTACTACTCTCTACTACTGACTCTACTACTCATTCTCTACTGCTCTCTCTCTGCTATTAACTCTCTCCTACTCACCCTCTACTATTCTCTACTACTCACTCTCTACTACTCACTCTGTACTTCTTACTCTCTACTACTCACTCTCTACTACTCACTCTATTACTCACTCTCTACTACTCTCTACTACTCAGTCTCTACTACTAACTCTCTACTACTCACGCTCTTCTACTCTCTACTATTTACTCTCTACTACTCACTCTACTACTCTCTACTACTCACTCTCCGCTACTCTCTCTACTACTCTCTACTACTCACTCTCTACTCTCTATTACTCACTCTCTACTCTCTACCTCTATACCTCTCTCTACCTCTCTCTCTACTACTCTCTACCTCTCTACCTCTCTGCCTCTACCTCTCTACCTCTACACCTCTACCTCTCTCTACAAGCACACATATGCACATATATATATATGCATATATATGCATATGCATGTATATATATGTATGTGTGTATATTACCTACTGGCGGTCTTCAGTAGGTAGTTATAGTTAGGATTGTTTTCCATAGGGAAATCGCAACATTCTATTGGGAATAACTTTGGCGCCGGTTGAGGAATCTGCCTGAATTTTTCCGCAACTTTGCCTCGCGGATCTCCGCTCCTTCCCTGAAAGTTTGGGGGGGATTCGTCAAGCGGGGGCTGAGATAAAAGGGGGGTCCCAAAACGTGTTTTCCCCAAAGGTAATTTCCATAGGGCGGTCGAACTTACTTTCAGCTCGAACGGCTGAATGGATTTTCACCAAACTTGGCAAAATTGTAGGGACTGGTAGCCCGATGTGCCTTTGCTATGTCTCAAGATATGTGCTCCAGAGGATTTTGAGGAATTTGAGTTTAAAAAAATATATATATCTATAAGCGCGCCCCGGTACGCGTACCGGGGAGCGCACCGGGCGCGCTACGCGACTTGCACACGGAAAGCTGATTGGCTCTCGGGTGTCTGTAAACATTCGAAACAGTCCGCAGTGGCCGCCATCTTGTGTCTCGGTAGGATGGAGACACAAGAGGTGGCAAAAAACAAAGGGGGAAATGACCAAAAGGGGGCAGGGTACACCCCCCCTGACCCCCTAGGTTTGATGTGGGGGCCATAAAATGGCCAATCACTTTCTAGAAAAGGGCCATACAATACAAGATCTTCATTGGGTCATCCTTGAAACTTTACCCAACAAAGACGGTAATGCCGAGAAAATCCTTTTTGAGAAGGAGCAAAGATGGGTACAGAGACTTGGAACCGACCGCGAAGGGTTGAATGATAACATCCCCTGGATCAGCCTGAACAGGAAATGAACAACTTATACAAGCCCAAAACGAATGAATATAATCCCTCACCACTAACAATGGATACTGTTCCTCATCAGAAGTCGCCCGAACACGGGAGCGGACACCCAGTCACTGAACTATATCCCTGTGACTCGGACAGCACGTAACTAGCGTAACTACCCCACATACGAGGATTAAATATCGAACCTCATTATTCAATGTGAGTTCACTGGATCAGCAAAAAATATCATCATATTGCCGATAGACAGAACTTCGCTGTGCCACAGTTTGTCATCGAAGCACGCATCAACTCATATAATCGTTGTATATAGGTTGTGTAAACCAAAGCCTACAATTCCCACTACGACATCGATCGACATCAATGTCCCCCGCTTTAATTTATTGTTATTTCCACAACGTTATTGAGTGTATCACGGACCTAAACAACTCGCTGGGAAGAGTGTGACCGACTGCCGAGGTTGCCATAGTGATATACAGGAGGACCAATGAGATTCACTCCTAATGTTTTTTACCGACCCGGAAACAGATTCGAACGTTTCCGGGTCGACGAGGGCAGCGCGTTCACAGAGGACGCCAGGACAGGACGCAATAGGTAGCGCGATTGGGGAACAGAAACACCGAAAACCGCAAGTATTGTGCTAAATCGAGCTTTAACTCAAACTTTTCCCCTCCGTTTAGTCCTCCTGAAGCCCTTTCACCCGACTGGAGCGCATTATTCCTACGCGCGAGGTAATATACACTTTCTAATAGAACAGACCGAGGTCTGTCAGGGGCACAATTATAAGAGAACACGTGTGAATAGGCACTATATTACACATTACAATGTAATTTTTTTCGTGTAAACCAGAGATGTTGTAGTTACACATGTTGAATATCCCACAACGATATCGAGTGAAGTGCACCGTCATAGTATTGTGCGGGGTCAAAACCACAATATATCTCACACTTATACAAACGCTGTAATTACATGCATGCAGCACCTACCTCTGAGCATGCCATAGCCCTCTGCTTGAGTTTGGAGTGTTTGAAGAGAGAGTTGACATTGGCATTTATAGCAGCCGCTCTATGAAGTATTGCCATTTTTTAGTTGTTATGAAAATCTATCAAAGGATAGATCTGGTAAGCAGATTTCTGCTTGGTGTGTATCCCCGTGTACCCCCTACCCTGTGTGTTTGGAAAGCAATTGTGTTTTATTTCTCCTTACAGGTACATTGCGACCTCATTCAAAAAAAGATACAGGTCAATATACCTAATTCTTATCACTTTATTGAGAGCACTTTGACTACACCCCCTTACCTTCACGTTATTCACATAACGGTCCTGATGAAAGCCCATAAGTCCTATCAAGGCAACTGAGGCAGAAACATGTCGACCAATTTTTAACTCCCTCCCTTCTCACTATTAGTTTTTAATAATACTCTGAGTACATCTATTGCTCATAATAAGTCCCCAAGATGCACTGGATCAGAGTTTACCAGACCCGAATCCAGACCTAATTAAAGTCTACTCCTGGTTTTCCGGGCCTTTTTAAAATCCCTTATCACTGGCTCACTACTGTTTCAACCTTGGGAAAATACCTCCTGGTGGAGGTTGCATAACCTGATCGACCTGATGATTATGCACACACGTGACTAGACAGCGGAGAACCAAGATATACCGCTACAACACCACCATACCCATCACGTGCATGAGGGTCTTTTAATTTGGGACGCACCCCCTGTTCCTGCAACATACCTAAGGTTGTGCAGGACAAGTGATCCTTTCTCAATTGATTATTATATATTCCCTGGAAACTGAACGGATCGGCTTTCCATCTCCCTCAATTTGATTAGAAGATTATAAGCAGCGCACAGCTGTGGGAGTCTTCACAGTAATTCTGACCAAGCAATCTCATTGATCAGAAGACTGCCCTGAAGATCTCATGATGGCAGAGAACTTGGGATTAAGTTATTACATTGAAGAGATTGATGCGATACTCGCCAGACCGGCTCTTTTTATGAACAGTGACCTCTCTCAGACCCTCTCCAGCTCCACAGAGTGGGACGAACTAACGGAAATAAAGAAGGAACAAGTCAGAACAGCCGTTCACGGCATTATAATAACAGAATACTTAAGAGTGAATGCGGCACCCAGAGGACTCTGGGTCATCAATGCACCGAGGATTTTTCTGAAGGACCTGCCATTTAGAAAAGATTGGTCTGCCATTTCATGGAAGTGTACAAGGGACTACTTTGTCCTCATTATCAAAACTGCCACAAGACTGACAGATGAACTCACAGTAAAAATCGAAATTTTGGAAACAAAACTGAACAATACTGTGAACATAACTATATATAAAAACAGATTAGAAGAAATCAACAAAGAAATGAGCGACACTCATAAATATTTGACACAAACCAAACTACAGAAGCTAGCAAAAGAACTCAAGAAGTTCTCTCTAGAGAAGATACATCCTTACAGCAGTAAGGATTACAAGACAGATGATAACGCCTCCAATTATGGATCAAACAGTGGTGCATCAAGCACAAGTTCGGACCAAGGAGTAGATCAACAAAGTATCCCTAATAAATCTCAGTACCAGAATAGGAGAGGAAACCGTCGAGAACGTAACTCATGGCGTCCCCCATTCTTTCAAGCGAATCATCAAGGGATACCTTTCCAACCCTTTAATCCCCACTTCCAGGGGTGGATGAACCCCTACTTTCAAGGTCCCCAAATGATGAACCATCAGATACCACACCAGGCAGGCCAGAATTTCCAACAAAATATTCCTTTTTTAGGGAATGGCCCGGCACCACAAAGAACACGGAGGAGAGGAGTAACTTGGTCCGACCAATCCAGGCAGGTACAAACCAGGAGTGTAACCAAAGCCAAAACCGGAACAACAACGAATCCCTCATCGTGAATCTTACAGAAAAGATTCTAACCAAGGATGAAGAACTTGTACTCAATAAGGGTCTGGGATATGTCCCTACACCAAAACTGGATTTGTTCAAAACGAAATGTGAAGTAGCAGAATTCTGCCGCAAGCTGAAACTGAAAGCTTTTTTCAAAGGAGATCAACTTCCTATCAGGGAAGGAGACACAACCCAATAAGTCATCTTTCTGCCCTTTGAATTCCCAAATTCCAATCGAAATACAGACTTTCGAGCAGGCCGTCTTCAAAGCTATTGATGGACTAGCTAACGAACCCCCAAAACCCTTCCAAAATCTCACCAGAGCGGAGCAATTGGCACTAAACGCTTTGAAAGAAGACCACAATATAGTTATCAAACCGGCCGACAAAGGCGGGGGAGTGGTTCTTCTTATAGCCGAGGGATATGACCACCAATGCATGGACCTACTTGCAAATAACAATTTCTACAAACTCCTGACAACAGACCCAACACTGAGATTACAGAGGACAATCACGATGATGATAGAAGAGGGAGAGACCAAAACCTGGATCTCAAAAAAAGAAGGGGAATATCTAGGGACTACCACACCCCGAATACCCTATTTCTATTCATTACCGAAGACGCACAAAGGGCGAATACCACCACCCGGTCGGCCGATTGTGTCAGGTATCAGATCAATTTTAGAACCCCTGTCACAGTTCGCAGACCAGTACCTTAGACCTTTGGTCCAAAAGACTCCCACGTACTTAAAAGACACGAGAGACCTGCTCAATAAATTACAAGACATCGAATACTCTCCCAACACCATGCTCCTGGTTGGATTCGATGTGGAGAGCTTGTACACTTTTCTCCCACAGGGGAAAACCATGGATACTCTCGAAAGTATACTCTTTAACTCGACCTGGAATTACAAAACTCCCAGGCATTTTGTATTGGAATGCTGCCGGATGGCACTCATGGAAAACTTTTTCCAATATAAAGATACCCTGTACCTACAATGCCAGGGGACGTCGATGGGCAGTACATTTGCCCCCAGCGTGGTGGGACTCTATGTCAGCGCCTTTGAGGACCTACACATTCTGAATGAGGACAATAACCCTTACCGTCGTCATATACTGTTCTGGAAACGGTATATCGACGACATCTTCGTCATCTGGCAAGGAGATCCAAGTAGCCTAACTGAGTTCCACAATTGGCTCAACCAAAGAGACGAATGTCTGAAATTCACATATTGTGCGGACCAGAATAGCATAGACTTCCTAGACGTAACTGTTTATGCGGAGGCCGGAACCCTCCAGACCCGAACGTTCTTCAAAACCACTGCCAAGAATAGCCTACTCTCCTACAAGAGCTTTCACCCTCGCCCTCTGAAGGAGAATTTACCATACAGCCAATTCCTCAGATTGAAGCGCAACTGCAGCAACATTACCGAGTACAAGTCACAAGCTGACGACCTTTGCAGCAAACTGGAAGCTCGAGATTACCCGAGGAAGGTGATAAATAAATGTAAAAAACGCGCAAGGAATCAGAACAGAGAGGCACTCCTCGAAACCATACCCAAACCACCGTCTGAGGAAGTCATGACTTGTGTAACTACATACAGCCCAGTGACCAACAACGTTAAAAAAATTATAAACAAGAACTGGCGTATTTTGACATCAGGTAACCTGTCATGGCCGAGGCCAAGGTTCGCAAACAAGAGAAGTCGAAATCTAAAAGATATCCTAGTACACACCAGACCTGCCCCAAGGATAACAAAAGGACCCACCAATCCATGGGGGAATCCCCAAGTGACAGGACACTATCCGTGTGGTTCATGCTCTGTTTGCAGCATCACGAGACCACAAAAGAACTCCAATTACTACCAGACTTAAAATGGACCATACGTAGCCACACTAATTGTAATACCAGTCATGTGGTTTACATGATTACTTGCCCTTGTAACCTTAGATATATTGCATGACATGCAGAAAAGCCAAAGACTTTGTGAACATCGAAGCAACGTGAAATGTAAAAAGAGCACCACGAAAATGGCCAATCACTTTCTAGAAAAGGGCCACACAATACAAGATCTTCATTGGGTCATCCTTGAAACTTTACCCAACAAAGACGGTAATGCCGAGAAAATCCTTTTTGAGAAGGAGCAAAGATGGGTACATAGACTTGGAACCGACCGCGAAGGGTTGAATGATAACATCCCCTGGCTCAGCCTGAACAGGAAAAGAACAACTTATATAAGCCCAAAACGTTTGAATATAATCCCTCACCACTAACAATGGATACTGTTCCTCATCAGAAGTTGCCCGAACACGGGAGCGGACACCCAGTCACTGAACTATATCCCTGTGACTCGGACAGCACGTAACTAGTGTAACTACCCCACATACGAGGATTAAATATCGAACCTCATTATTCAATGTGAGTTCACTGGATCAGCGAAAAATATCATCATATTGCCGATAGACAGAACTTCGCTGTGCCACAGTTTGTCATCGAAGCACGCATCAACTCATATAATCGTTGTATATAGGTTGTGTAAACCAAAGCCTACAATTCCCACTACGACATCGATCGACATCAATGTCCCCCGCTTTAATTTATTGTTATTTCCACAACGTTATTGAGTGTATCACGGACCTAAACAACTCGTTGGGAAGAGTGTGACCGACTGCCGAGGTTGCCATAGTGATATACAGGAGGACCAATGAGATTCACTCCTAATGTTTTTTACCGACCCGGAAACAGATTCGAACGTTTCCTGGTCGACGAGGGCAGCACGTTCACAGAGGACACCAGGACAGGACGCAATAGGTAGCGCGATTGGGGAACAGGAACACCGAAAACCGCAAGTATTGTGCTAAATCGAGCTTTAACTCAAACTTTTCCCCTCCGTTTAGTCCTCCTGTAGCCCTTTCACCCGACTGGAGCGCATTATTCATACGCGCGAGGTAATATACACTTTCTAATAGAACAGACCGAGGTCTGTCAGGGGCACAATTATAAGAGAACACGTGTGAATAGGCACTATATTACACATTACAATGTAATTTTTTTCGTGTAAACCAGAGATGTTGTAGTTACACATGTTGAATATCCCACAACGATATCGAGTGAAGTGCACCGTCATAGTATTGTGCGGGGTCAAAACCACAATATATCTCACACTTATACAAACGCTAAAATTACATTCATGCAGCAGCTACCTCTGAGCATGCCATAGCCCTCTGCTTGAGTTTGGAGTGTTTGAAGAGAGAGTTGACATTGCCATTTATAGCAGCCGCTCTATGAAGTATTGCCATTTTTTAGTTGTTATGAAAATCTATCAAAGGATAGATCTGGTAAGCAGATTTCTGCTTAGTGTGTATCCCCGTGTACCCCCTTACCTGTGTGTTTGGAAAGCAATTGTGTTTTATTTCTCCTTACAGGTACATTGCGACCTCATTCAAAAAAAGATACAGGTCAATATACCTAATTCTTATCACTTTATTGAGAGCACTTTGACTACACCCCCTTACCTTCACGTTATTCACATAACGGTCCTGATGAAAGCCCATAAGTCCTATCAAGGCAACTGAGGCAGAAACATGTCGACCAATTTTTAACTCCCTCCCTTCTCACTATTATTTTTTAATAATACTCTGAGTACATCTATTGCTCATAATAAGTCCCCAAGATGCACTGGATCAGAGTTTACCAGACCCGAACCCAGACCTAATTAAAGTCTACTTCTGGTTTTCCGGGCCTTTTTAAAATCCCTTATCACTGGCTCACTACTGTTTCAACCTTGGGTAAATACCTCCTGGTGGAGGTTGCATAACCTGATCGACCTGATGATTATGCACACATGTGACTAGACAGCGGAGAACCAAGATATACCGCTACAACACCACCATACCCATCACGTGCATGAGGGTCTTTTAATTTGGGACGCACCCCCTGTTCCTGCAACATACCTAAGGTTGTGCAGGACAAGTGATCCTTTCTCAATTGATTATTATATATGCCTAGCCATACCACCTGGCTACAGCATATTGTGTGCTAATAGACAGAGCTCACGCGCAGGAGGAGGAGTAGCCATAATATATAGATCCCAGTGGACTATCTCCTCCTTCCCCTACACACAACTAGAACGCATTGAAGCACTTCCATTCTGCGTTAAAATGACTGCTAACCTTACCTACTCTGGTCTTCTGGTCTACCGCCCTCCCAATTCTAAAACATCCCATCTACCGGCCTTTTTAGATTATGTTTTGCAGGCAACATCGCGTTGTGCAAACTTTACCCTCCTTGGGGATTTCAACCTTCATGTTGATAATCCCTCGGATCCCATCACTCTCAACTTCCTCTCAACTTTATCAGACGGAGGGCTAAACCAACTTATTACTAGTCCAACACATACGGCCGGACATACCCTAGACCTGATTTGTACTAATCTGGATGAAATCTCCATAAATGAACCCCTTCTGGTGATCTGGTCCGATCACTTCTTTATTCCGTTTTCTTTTTCCCTGCACTATCAAGACCGACCTAGACTCCCGGCCAAAACACTTGGTAGAAATTGGAGTAAGATCGCTCCTGACAGCTTAGCTGCCCACCTCACCCCTATCAATCCCTCAGATATAGCCTCTGATTTGGATGCCAGATTGACCAACTTCAACGGCTGGATTTCTTCCGCCATTGACCATCTTGCCCCAATCAGGCCTATTAAAACCTACTGTGCTGCCCCTTCTGCCCCTTGGTACTCCGATGTGCTCCGTAAATGCAAGTCGGCCTGCAAGCTTCTTGAGAGACGTTGGAGACTATCATACTCACTCGACTGTAAGATCAAATATAAATCTGCCCTCAAAGAGTATAGGAAAAGAATAACTGAGCACAAAAGAAGCTATCTGGAAGAGAAAATAAACTGTGCACAGGGATCGTCCAGGGAAATATTTGACACAGTCAGAACCTTCACAGACCCACTAGCTCTCAAACGACCCCCTCTGGTGTCTCAGACACTTTGCAATCGCCTTTCGGATTTTTTTGAAGACAAAATTGCCACTATATATGACTCCTTCCCCTGTAATACTAACCCAGATAGCCAAGTAACTAGCACAGTCTCCACGGAATCTGACTGTACCTTCTCTAATTTCAAAGAGATTACCATAGATCAATCTCTAACAGAACTCTCAAAATGCAGATCTGGCTCACCTATGGATCCCATGCCAGCTAAACAATATAAATCTCTTGCACCTCTTCTCAACCCTTTTTTAAATGGGATATGGAATGATTCCCTGCGTACAGGTATATTTCCAGACTCGTGGAAGCATGCTCGATTAGTCCCCATACTGAAGAAACCTAATGCCGACCCTAGTGAACCTGCCAACTATAGACCTATCTCCCTATTACCAGCCCCTGCTAAAGTACTCGAGAAACTTGCACAGCAACAACTAGCAGGTTTTTTAGAAACACATGGTGCTTTTCATGACTCACAACACGGTTTTAGACCGGGATACAGTACTGAGTCAGCACTGATTGAGATGGCCGATGCCGTACGCTGGAAGTTGGACGAGGGATCAAGAGCGGTGTTGGTGCTGCTCGACTTGTCGGCAGCATTCAACACCGTCTCCCACCCCCTCCTCCTTGACCGCCTCCGATCAAAAGGCATCCAGGGTAAGGCCCTTGAAAGGATTGCATCCTTCCTGTCCAATCGGACGCAAGCAGTGTTCACTCCTCCCTATACCTCGGACAGTCGACCGCTTCTGTGGGGAGTCCCACAGGGCTCCTCGCTGAGCCCTCTCCTGTTCAATGTTTATTTTTCACCCCTAGCTGAAATCATCGCTCTAACAGGAATAAAGGCAACATCCTATGCAGATGATATCCAACTCTTGTTTACTTTTGATAGCCCCACTCAATTTACTTTCGACCCACTAAAGAATTGCCTCCGCACCATTGCCAAATGGATGGATAACAATTTTCTCCGGCTTAATGCCGGGAAAACCGAGGTACTATTCTTCCATCAGCCATCCCCACTGGACCCCAACATCTGGTGGCCCCTTGAATAGAGTGCCCCCCAGCCAAAAGAATCAGTAAAAAATCTAGGGGTTAGATGGGATTCTAATCTCTCATTCCACCAACAAGTCCATATGGTTTCTGCTGCCTGTTTTTCCAAAATCAGGATGGTGAAAAAATTCATCAACTTCTTACCTAATAACACCAGGAAGACTATAGTCCAAGCACTGATTACCTCCCATCTTGACTACGCCAATGGCCAGTACATTGGACTGACTTCTGGTCTTTGACATCGACTCCAGACAGTCCAGAATGCTGCAGTACGGTTGGTGGGTGTCATTCCTCTATGTGAGCACATCTCGCCACACCGCCGTAGATTACACTGGCTGCCCATACAAAAAAGGGCAGAATTCAAAGCACTTTTACTGGCCCACCGCGCAGTGAGGGGAAAGGGCTCTGCCTACCTTTCCACCTGCCTTTCCCCCTACAGCAATGCCAGGCTTCTTCGCTCATCCTCAAAAAACCTTCTCACTACCCCCAGATTTAAAAAAGCACGCTCTGGCGGTAGAACCTTCCAAGTATGCGCTTCTGCCCTCTGGAACAAGCTACCCATTTCCATCCGGATGATCCAGGAAGAACCCCCCTTTCGGAAAGCCTTAAAAACTTTTCTCTTTTGTTAAAATTCCCTCTAAAATCTAGCTCAGCATACGAACACACAGGAGCGCCGGGACACTCCGTTGGGGTAGCTGTACGCTATATAAAACACACTAAATAAATAATAAATAAATAAGGAGAGAGTGCTTCCTTAATCTTATTAGATCTATCAGCCACATTCGACACGGTGGACCACCTTGCACTAATTAATCGCCTTCAGAAAATAGTCATTAAAAGAGTAGCCCTCAAACTGATCTCATCCTTTCTTACCAACAGAGAAAAAGCAGTGATGCTTGAAGGATACACCTCCACTCCTTTAATCTTCCCTGTGGTCCCGCAAGGTTCCTCTTTGAGTCCAGCAATTTTTAATGCATATATTACCCCGCTTATTCAGTCTGCTTAAACACAGATGATACACAGTTAGTGGTGGCAGTCTCATTTAATCCAGAAAGAGTAGCCTTGCAGTTCAGCTCATGCATGAGCAGTAATGCACGTGGATGCAACTGAACTCTCTTAAGCTTAACTTCTATAAAAAGGAGGTGCTAATGTTTGGTAACAACAGTACCTTCTGGAACACTACCTGGTGGCCATCTAACCTTGGTTTGCTACCAATCCCAGTGCAGAAGGCAAGGCATCTGGGTGTAATTTTTGACAACAGATTAACCTTCATAGGACAATCAAAACAGGCAAAACATGCTTCTTCATGATGAAAACCTAAAAAAGATGTTACCATTTTTACTATTAGAGCACAGGAAGAAAGTAATCATTGCTGTGGTAATATACAAAATTGACTACTGCAACGCATTTGTAGGCTGTCAAGTGCGTCTCCTTAAAAAAACTTCAGACTCTGCAAAACACAGCAGCAAGAGTTCTGTTGAATCGACCAAAATTCTGCTCAGTCTCAAACTCCATTAGGGAACGTCCCTGGCTCCCAATCAGGAAGCGCATTCAATTCAAAGTGCTTTGTTGGGTTCACACGGACTGTATCAAGATGGCCCTTTTTTCTTGAAAGAAATATTTAACTGGTATTCCCCCCTAAACCTTACCATATAGTACTGCCAATATAGTCCAAGTATCCAGAATAAGAAAAGCCCGTCGGGGTGGAAAAAACGTTACCTACACTGCAGCAAAATGATGGAATTTACTGCCAAAACATTTACGAGCTCAACCCAACCTCTTGGAATGTAGAAAGGATTTAAAAACCTGGCCTTTTCTTTAGACCAAGGGGCCTGTACTCCTTGGATTGCTTTTGTATTTAATTATTGACAATGCTTAGTGTTCTTGCCAATAGCGCCAAGATGCCTGTTTTGGTATAAGCTTGCTTTTTAAATTCTTTAACATTAACATTAGTACCTCAGTAGGATTCATTTACATATTCTTTAATGTCATACATGGGAAAATTCAAGGAGCGTCTATATATAGCTAGAACGCAATGTGGCCTCTTTGCACTTTTACCAATAAAGAGGCAGACATTTTGGGGATGATTCACAAAGGCATGTAAGGGAACATAACGGAGGGCTGATGTAGTGGTACAACCCCTGCTTGTAAAATGCTGTTGTGCATCGGCCCCTTGTCTATTTTTATTTGTGCACTCAATATGATTATTATACGCATAAATGCAAAACAGAGAATATGAATAATCATATACACATTTTTGAAAATATCTTACATGAACTTTTAATTTTCTCATTGTATGCAAACCACATAGCAGCATGTGTAGTAGTGGACAGTGGTTTAAACACAATAATTTAATGTCACAATTGCAGAGTACATTAGGATGTGCAATATAAGAGGATGATATCATTCAGACAGCGTCGGATAATGAATAGTGAATGGCCTGCTGAAAGCTTTTCAAAATGTAAACAAGAAGTAATTTGCAAGGGAGATTTAATAGCCTTTTTAGATAGAAGTAGTCTGTGTTGTTGCTTTCGTCTGCATTAGCCAGCACTTCATTTATACTACTGTAATACATTCTTCCTGACATTGCTTAATGGGGTTTCAGCTCACCCAGTTTGGAGATATGACCTTACGACGAAACCATGCAAACTAAACAGCTAAAAAGCAATGTTGGCATTCAATTGAAGCCAGACATTGTGCACAAATTAATTGCATTTCTGGGCTATTACCAAAGATGTTGCGTATTCTCCTGCATTGCATGATTCAGATGTATGCTCAAACCTTTCTATATTAAATGTTGAAAGCATGGGGCGCGCATAAAGGTGATTGGTTAAACCATAAGACCAAGGTGACAGTTATGACGGTCTGAATGTAACTTCTCTGCAGAGATGTTGGGACCAAGATCCTGCCATCCCTCTTCATGCAAAACTATTGACATATGGAAATGTAACAGGAAATAACAAAGCGTGCAGCGAACGCATCAAAATGCTCACAAAGTAGGCAAGACTTTATATTACTGCTAAAGTCGATGTTTAGAACAGAAGCGTTCATATATATAGCTGATTGAGAGTATGGTTGTCGGGAACTTTTTCACAAAAGTAACGGATATCCCATTCTCCTTTTAACAGGTGCATTAGGGTATGACACACTTCTAATATGACAGAATGGATATCAGGCACGTTTGTGACAGTGTACCCAGACACCAAACTGTAAGGGGCATATTTATTAAATTAGTGGTGCAGGGCAGCACAGCAAGTCACTCTTGCGAGCTGCCCTGTGTCACTGGGAAAGGGTAGGAATGCACTGCATGTATCCAATATCGCGCATTCCTATCCTTTCCCCTTGTGCTGGAGTAGTTTTAGCAGCCTAGCCCCAATAGAGGCACCCTTGCACCATGGTGCTTACGTTGCATGCAGGATTGTAGTTGTGCAGGAAGGGACACCTTCTTGCAAAAAAACAATCCTGAGAGACATTTTACTATTCATTCATGTAGTAAAATGGGAGTAAGTAGGAAGGTACTCACCTGCATCCTCAGGTTGTCATCATCAGTGACCGCCAACCCGTAAAACAACTGTGATAAAGTGAGGAAAAAAGAAAACAACAGTGGACAAGGTGCTAGGTGTGGTGCCAAGTGCTGCCTGTGCACCAGACAGTTTATCTCAGTGTGCGGCAGAGTCAATCCAAATTAGGAAGACGGGGTCTGGACTAAAACACCACCCATCCCAGTTAAAACTGAGCTAGATCACACTGGCTATTTAAATGTATTCAATGCCTTGTGTCTGCTCATTTAAAAGCCGACATGTCTGCCTCAACGCCAGACACTGACGCGGTCACGATTGATTTATTTAAAGAGTTTTATATAGCGCTGGCTAGACCCGGAGGTATCAGAGCGCTTTACATGAGAATCAACAATGTAACATAAAAAGTTTAACAATTACACAATAAATCCCCAAAAATAGGCAATACAATTAGGAGAGGAGAGAAAGGAGAGAGAAAAGTAGGGGAGGTGAGAAAGGGAGGAAAAGGGAAGAGACAATACAGAGAGACGGATAGAAGTCTGTCTAAAGACCGACTGGGTAGGTGAAGACCAATGAGGGAATCCACGGCCCATCTCACCTATAGCTAAACCAGGTAGCTCCATAGGGCATCAGACAAAAAAGTTCAGTCTCAGTACATTGAGAGAGGGGAGAAGGAGAGACATAAATAGAGGGAGGATGCGGGAGGAGACAACAGGAGGGACGGAAGAGAGTGAAACAATGTGGTTTAACAGTATAACAGAAAAAGATCAACAATTACACAATACAACAAACAATCAGCAATACAGTAGGAGAGGAGAGAAATGACAGAGAAAAGAAGTGGGGGGTAGGTGAGGTAAGAATGTGAGGGTAAGGGAATAGACAACCGTAGATACGAGAGGAAGTCTGTCTAAAGACCGACTGGGTAGGTGACGACCAAGGAGGGAATCCACGGTCCATCTCCCCTATAGCTAAACCAGGTAGCTCCATCGGGCATCAGACAAAGAAGTTCGGTCTCAGGTGTCTGGGGAAGAGGTTCACAGAAAAACAGGATGGGGTGGAGATACGGCAGAAAGACGAAGGAAAGTCTGCCCAAAGACCGTCTGGGTAGGTGACGGTCGAGGGGGAAGTCCCAAAACCATCTCCTCTATAGCTATCAGGTAGCTCCACCGGGCTTTGGCCAAATAGCTAGGTCTCAATGGGATACATTTAAATAACATGGGGGGCAAAATAAATGGAGCAATAGAGGGTAGGGAACAGGGCAGGTGAGAAAGGGAGGATGGGGAGGAGACAACAAGGAGAGACGAAAAGAAATCTGTCTAAAGGCCGACTGGGTAGGTGACGACCAAGGAGGCAATCCATGGCCCATCTCCCTGATAGCTAAACCAGGTAGCTCCATCCATGTTGGCAGTGACTGTGACAGCAAGTGAGAAAGTGAACATGCACACACTCATATGTGCAGAGGGGTACAGGTATGCCCATGTGGGGCAATATCCTGGAATATATATAAAATAGACAAGTATTGGTGCAGGGTGGAGTGATTGAACCACGCTCTGAAGAAATGGCATTGAGAGTCCCCTGGCAATGAAGCATGTCGGCTTTTAAATGAGCAGACACACAGCATGGAATAAATTTAAATAGCCAGTGTGATCTAGCTCGGTTTTAACTGTGATGGGCGGTGTTACAGTCCGGACCCTGACTTCCTAATTTGGGTTGACTCTGTCGCACACCAAGATAAACTGTCTGGTGCACAGGCAGCACTTGACACCAAACCTAGCACCTTGTCCACTGTTCTTTTCTTTTTTCTTCACTTTATCACAGTAGTATTACGGGTTGGCGGTTGCTGATGATGAGATCCTGAGGATGCAGGTGAGTACCTTCCTGCTTACTTCCATTGTGTTACTTCCGTGAGGCACCGCCAACCCCCTTTCTCACTTTTCATTCCTACACTTCCTTTCGCTCACACGAGGTTGGTCGTACCACACTAGGGGATGGGTTTGACTGTGGGAGACTTCAATTAAATTAACACAACAGGAATTTTTAATATTAAAATGGTGATTCAGATCCCACCAGTACAGACGGTATAAGGTTAACCACTGGTCCAACATATTTTGTTCAGAGATTACAATGGATTGGAAGGGATCTGAGTACTAGATTCACCGTGTGAACAGGTCCGTTGTTGTGTGTGACTATAAGAGTAGGGGATTACCTGTTTCCTACCCCTTTAGCTCCTTGCTGTATATGGGCTACTAATATTTATCACAAAACTTATAATAGTGATATGTGTGGTAATATCAGTTACTAAGCATTGAATCAAAATTATCGGGTGGCGCAAAGTCGAGGACTGTGGCCCCTTAAATTTACATGTATTGTATTGTATTGTATCTGTGCTTGTATAGTGCTACTGCCACCCTACGGGTATCCTGGCGCTACAGACATCAGAGCACTTGATCGATTTGATGGTAAGCAGAAAGATGGAGCGTGTGGGTCAGAGTTTTAGAAATAGCCAGGTTTTCAGGCTTTTTCTGAATTCAATTAATTAATCACTCTGTCTGATCCTTTGTGGCAGCTCGTTCTGCCACAAAGAACGAGACACATGTGCTATTGTCTTGCTCCCACTGAAGTTGTTGTTTATGGCACCCTAAGAATCAAGCAGGAAAACAGGTATTTTCTAGTCACCAAGGTCACTTCTGTGGGATTAAAAGACATACTTTAAGAATGCCTTCACAACATATACAATAAGGCTTTTTGTTAAAGGCCAAAGTCATCTTCCATGCTTTATGTTACTGCATGGTATATAAACTACAGCTAGTCCCGAATATTCAGATGCTCCTACTAGACTTACATTTTTCTAGTAAATTTAGTGGTGTAAACACACACTGCAACCCACATATAACATTTACCTTCTTAAACTGCACGTTCTGCCATAGAAAGTTGTCATACAGGACATATTTATAGACACAAACCAATTTTACCAATGCCAGGTTTACACACGTTGGGCCCGATGTAGGTCGGTCGGTAACGGCCGAAAATCGGTATTTTCGGCCGTTTCCGACCGGTATTCAGTAATCGGTATGTAGGGACACATTATTTTACAGATTCGGTAAATTTACCGATCGGTAAATTTACCGAATCTGTAAAATACCGAATCGGTATTTATACCTATTCGGTATTTTTGATATGTAGGTGGGACTCTTCTGAGTCCCACAAGCCTTACAGAATCGGTATTTTACCATGAAATCCAACTTCATGGTAAAAAACCGATTCCGGTGCGCATGCACATGTGTGCATGCACACCTGTGCCATATGACAGGCAGACCTGCCCTTAGGGCAGGTATGCCTGCCACATGGCCCCCGAATCTTTTTTGGGGGTGCTAGAGGGTGTCAAAGTGACACCCCCTGCACCCTTGTCAAAATCTGTATTTACCGATTCGGTAAATACCGACCGGTAATGCCCCATTCATTCCTATGGGCTTCAAAGCCCATAGGAATGAATGGGCCATTACCGGTCGGTATTTACCGAATCGGTAAATACAGATTTTTACCGATTCGGTAGCAGGAACATCTGGATGTTCCTACATCTCAACCCCTTAGATTTACCGATTTTTAATTACCGAATCGGTATGATTCGGTAATTTAAAATCGGTAAATCTATTTTACCTACATCTGGGCCTATGGCACTGATTAAAAGTGTCAGGAACAGAATCCTAACTCCAGAAAACACAGGGTCCAGAAAAAAAACCAACAATCTGGGTGACCATACTTAAAAGGTAATTTGCTACAGTCATCCAACAAGATAATACCAAAACAGAAAAAGATGTACCAAGAAAGCACACACCATGCAACATAAGCCAAAAGTCAGTTAATGCGGTCAGGAAGTCTTGATAATAAAGTCATTGTATAGAAATAATGGGCCATATGTCGGAAGCCTAATTGAGCTCGCAAATGCTGAAATGCGCAGAATCTCAGCATTTGCGATCGCAATTAGGGCAGTGTGCTATGTAGCACACAAAAACCCACATGCGATTCCTTATTTTGCTATTGCATTTAGAGAATCGCAAATTGCGATTCCTTAAATGCAATGTAGAAAGCACCCAAGTTGTGCGACTTTTGGCTTAAGGAATCGCAAAATACTACCAACTTCAGGTTGGTGGTATTTTGCGATTTCTTTGAAAATTCACTTTTTAGCACTTTTTAAAGTGCCTTGTGGGTCACATACATGCCCTTAGGGCATGTATGTGGGCCACATGTGCACACATGTGCACACATGTTGATTTCAGGGGTGCAAAAGGGTGTCCTATTGACACCCTTACAACCCTGAAATTGCATTCTCAATTTGCGATTCTCTAATTGAGAATCGCAAATTGAGAATGTCTTTCCACTCATTCCTATGGGCCTTCTAGCCCATAGGAATGCATGAGAAGTAATTCCTTATTTGCGAATCGCAATTTGCGATTCGCAAATAAGGAATAAGTGGAATTCGCAATCAAATTTGCTAATCCTACCTATATTTCGTTTTGCGATTCTCTAATTGCGATTCCCTAAAAATCACAATTTGAGAATCGCAAAATGAAAATTACCTACATATGCCCCATAGTAGTTTAAAATGTTACGTAATGAAATATAATTTCAGACTTCTTTTGCTTCCACATGTAGAACAATTTGAGATTTAACTTATAATCACCTCCCCATGTTATCTATATGGTGGCTAATAAATGCTAGAGGTTGCCAGTTAGAGATATATAGTGTTGCCTCAGTAGTAAAGATGTGGAAGGCATTGACTCTTCATTTTCTTCTGAAACCAAGGCCTCAATAGGTCATGGAAATGGCTGAATGAAGCTCCTTTGCTATAATTCTCACAATAAAATAGTTCAATATTTCTTAGTATTTACCAGTTAATGCATATTTTTTAGTGGGGGGTCAGATTTATTTTATAAAAATCCATATGCTTCCACACTGCTGTGGGTGCTACTCTCTTTCTTCTGGATTAATCATCAGCTCTGACAACTAGAATGTGTATTAGACAGACCACATAATCTACCTTAAAGAGCACCTGTGATGATCCCAAGATGTCTGTTTGCCTGACCAGAAGTTCTTTTGCTACTGGACCTCTTGTCCAGTTCTGACAAAGTGCACACCTTGCCTAACTTCAGATACTAGTAATGCTGGAGTTCAAGGTGTCATTTAAGATTGGATCTAGTTATATCTCAATGATAAAGCCCTCATTATATCTCTGCTTCCTAATAGTTTGGCACCTTTCTTCTCTGTTATTGGCATTCCATGTATTTCTACTATTGCCCATCTCTTCTGAGGTGCATGCATTTTTCTTCTCCCAAGCCTCAGGAAGTCCTTCAAGCTTAGTTGCTATGGCTATGGCAACACTACTAAGATCAACATGAAGCTGGAACATGGTTCAGGTCTGGACTGGAATTTTATGTCCTAGGTGAAGGCCTTCAATCAGTGGACTATTGAATGTCCTGAAACTGAAGTATTCTAACTCTGAGATCCTTAATCCGGTAACTTGAATCATATACCATTCAATCATCCTCAGGCTCAAAAAACTGACCTCTACTTAACCATTTGAGAAAAAGGGGGAACCTAAGAATGATCATGTTATATTATATACATTTGCAAATCATGCTACCACCTGCAAGGGTATCCTGGCATGAGCAGATGTGAGTGCCTAGTCCTGTCAATGGTAGATGGTAGGTCAGTTAATTGAAAAGCAAGTCTTCATGTTTTTGTTAAATTAAAGAGAGGATAGGCTCTGATCTCAAATAGGAGTCCATTCCATGCTTTAAGAGCGATGTAAGAGAATGCTCATCCTCCTAATCTGCTTCTGAGTATGAGCGGGATGTGAGCAAATAGAAGTTCTGCGTAGCAAACATGTCTAAGTGGCTGGTTGAAGGAGATGCAACTGTTCAGGTAGGTGGGTCTTGAGTTGTATCGGTCCTTGAATATGGTGTAAGGGGTTTGAATTCAGTGTGTTTGTGCATCGGGCCATTGGAAGCTTCCTGATATGTGGTGTGATATGAGTTCTTTGTGGGAGGTTGAGGATGAGTCTGGCTGGTGAGTTCGTATTGGTTTGTAGTCTTCCTGTGAGTTACTTGGTGATCTTGGTGTGTAAGGGTGTTCTCATAGTCCAACTTTCTGGTGCCAAACAAGCCTTTTGAAGATCTTGCTCTTCATCTTCAAAAGTATGAAAGCTGGAAGCAGGATGCAATGACAGGTTGACTTGAACAAACATGTCTAGTTTGCTCTTGATGATTACCTGAGTATCCTGGCTTAGGTTCTGGGTGTGGGTGTTAGTCCATGTTTGGTCAACCACCAGATAGAGTCCCGTAGTGAGGTGTTCTTGATGAAGATCACTACGTCAATCTTGATGGTGTTGAGCTTGAGAGAGTTGGCATTCATCAAGTTAGAGACTTTGGCCATGCAGGCGTTGAACTTAATCCTTGTGTTAGGCTTTTGACTGAGAGTAAGAATATGAGATGTGTGTCATCTGTGTAGGAGTGGATGTTGATGTTGTGTGTGTGTGGATAGATGACATTGGCCAAAGAAATCATGTATGCAATGAAGAGGGTGGGGCTGAGCGATGAACATGGATGCACTCCACAGATTTGTTTATTGGCTTCTAGGTGTAAGGTGTCAAGCTGACAGATTGTGTTCTATCTGTTAAGAAGGATCATATCCAGGAGCAGGCCCTTGGATGCCAATCTCATACAGTCACCTGATGAGGATAGGATGTGAGAAAATGTCAAATGCTACAGAGATGTCCGGGAGAATGGGGGCTGACATGTCTTTTCTGTCAATGATCATGATGGTGTAATATTGTGTAAGTGATAAGTGCTGTTTCAGTACTGTGGCTGGGCCATAATCCAGATTGTGTGACATTAAGAAGCTGTTGGTTGCTGAGGGGATTGGTGAGATATTGGTTGATTATTTACTCTAAGATGTTTGCCAGGTACAGTAGGAGGGAGATGAGTCAATAGTTGGAAATCATGCCTGGGTTAGAGGGTAGTTTCTTGCGCAGGGGCATGACAGTGGCATATTTCTATGTTTCTACTTTTCCAGAAATATAACTTAGTCAATGGTGGCTATGAATATTGGTGTTAGTGCTTTTCTGATCGGTAGGAGTCTTTTGAAAAGGCATGGTGGGGGCAAGTGTCAGATGGAGTCCCTGTGTTGATGGTCTTCATAGTAGCAGCGATTTATTTTGATAGTGGTGACAGAAGGCAAAGGCGATAGGAGGCACATGAAATCTTAGAGGATGACAATGATTTCATATTAGTGCTGTGATTGATGGGGCATGCAAGAGCTGTGCGCTTGGCATTCTGTATCTGCCTGTAGTACTCTATTAGGGCAGATTTGACAATATCTTTTTTCTGTATTGTCTTGACTTTTACTCATTTGCAGTCCAGGTGCCTGCAATGGTCTTTCGTCAGCCTGAGTTTCTCTGTCTACCACCTGGCCTGTGGCCAGGCACCTGACATTGGGTTGCGCTTGAGGGAGCCATGGTGTCGGCACATGCAGATATCCAGCTGTTGAGGTGCTCTGGCTAGTGCTCGGAGAGGCCAGAAACCAACTCCTCTTCTGTTATGCCTTCCAATTGCATCCAGTGTTTCCAGTGGGGGTAGGTCTATGGTGGTGAGGGATGGGTATGCTGAAACTGATGAGGGTGTAGTTTGTCAAGGATATGGCTGCTTGCTAGTTGAGTGTGATTTTGTTGATTAAGGAGAAAATCAGGTCCAATAGATATTCAGTGGTGTGGGTGGGTTTGGTAATGCGCCGGGTGAGGCCCAGACCGGCTTGACTTTGACCTTCAGCCTCTAGCTTTTCCAGGTGATGAAAGGCTCCTTTTCCACCACACAAACTATGTTACATCTTTCCACATCTGCACTCGTTCATCAGGGGTCGGAGGTACGGATAAGTGTAGGCAATTCCCCATGGACTTGGGTGGTTGGAGAGCTATCTCTTTTCAAAGAAAAAGGGGAGGTAGGGGTGAACCAAGGCCCAATATGCCTCCTACTCAGCCCCAGGGTGTGGTGTACCCCAGGTGGGAGCACTTGGGGAAGAGCCAGGGTAGTGACAGGAGGTCCTCAACAGAAGGGTCTCCCATAGTAGAAGAAAAGCAGAGGGAGGCTGGCACACAATTCTCCCCATTTAGGATATGGGGATTACCCCATCTCAATGAGGGGGTTCAGAACTTCTGAAACAGAGGAGAGGGGCAAAATAGCTCACCCCTGGTCCCTATCCAGCTTCAGGGTATTGACTCCACACTGGAGGTCCAGGCTCAGAGTCCATCTCTGAGTTGATTAAAGGAGGAACCACTCAAGATTAAGGACTTTGATTGGACAATAACCTGGTTCTGAACACTGGAAGCTGTCAGAATCCTTTGCTGTGCTATTCACAGGTCAACTAAGGTTGCCTGGGGGTGAGGACAGAAGTCACACCCCAGGGCTAACAGGGGCACTTGGTTGAGCTGGGGGGTTCCCTTGGGAGGCTTACTGGTCCCTGGGAGTAAGTGGAACAGATCCAATAAGTTCCAAGATGTGTAGGGCAGGTGGGTTTTACTATGGTAGGTGGGCCATTGTCCAGGGTCTATCTCTTGATGCAGGGAAGTATGTCAGGTATGTGCTCATCATATACATACTGGTGATTGGTGTATATATGATTAGCTGATTTGAGTTAGTTATAAATCCCTTGTCAAGGGGTAACACCTATACCCGAGGCAGGTATCTCAAATTCTAGTCTGTGGGTTTGCCGCACTGGTTGTGTCATCCACGGAGGTAGCACATTGATTGAGCCATAGGTATGCACAGGTTGGGCCTGTGTGCACAGGTTACTATTGCTCCACTTGGCATTTCAAAAACATGTCAAGGTTCTGCATGTCTCTTGCTATAATGTAGTTCTCCCTGGGGACAGGGTGTGGTGATGAGAAGAAGTAGGGCGTGTTTTTTTGTGCTTTATATGCAAGGGTAATTAATGGCACCGTGTGGTGTGTTCTGTACAGCAGGGCCTGCTTCTCGCATTGGATTAGCATTGGGGGATATAGAGAAAGGCTATTGAGCAGTATTTCCTATGGGCAGAATAGGAGCTGTATAGTGTTTGATATCGATGATTCATAATGGTGAATCCTTTCCATAAACAAGTGGAGTTGGCATTCCGGTGATCGAAATGTCACTTTGTGAAAGTGGGCATTTTGATGCTCGTGGCTCAGTGTGGTTGGCCTGTCTTCTAATTCACATCTGGGTGCTGGGGGGACAACTACATCTCTGCATTCCTGATAGAAAGCCATAAACTAGGGCTCAAGGAAAGCTGTGGATCTCTGACTCTGAGGGGCCTTCTGGAACTGTTGTGTGAGTTTGGAATTGGCACCTGCATTCCAAGGGGCAGGGCCTTGGCCCGATTAAAGATAGTGATCAAACCTCCCGGGGTAGGATGGCAAACAGGACACCATTTAGAGAGGGTCTGTGCATTCCAAAGGTGGCCTTTTGAGCTGACAGTATCTTCAAAGGCCAAAGTGGGTATAATACTGGGGCACTGACCTCTGAAAGTGGAGTTGCTTTTAAATTTGGAACCATACTGTGCTACTGCGATGTTGGGACATGGGCATGAGGAATCATTAGGACAAAAGAGACTGCAACTAGACTTGTGGTGGCCTGGAGCTCCAGGGAGGGGACTATCACATGGGGGATTTTGCCTGAATGTTGCTAGCCTACAGCTAAGTGCCAACTGTCATGGCCTGGGTCAATAAGTACTCTCCAAGGACTGGTGAGCTGGCCTCCTGTACATGAGATGGCAGAAAGAAAAAGGATCTCACCATCTTCACGAGATCATTAGGACCAGGAAGGATACGGGTGGAAGTGATCGTGGTTGGGGCATGGACCGTCCTGACATACACCATCATCATGCTGTGCAGAGGTATGTGTGTGTAACGAGCAGCAGCCACCTAAGATGTTGGGACTTGATGACTTTGAGATGTACGAGGGAAGTTTGCAGAGTCAAAGGGACCTGGGCTTGCAACCAAGGGGACCTGTACTAGCTTGCGCTCCAGAGCATGTGGTGTCCCAGGGGTGTTGGGGGAACCTGAGCTGAGACTGTCTTCGGCCTCCAGATCGGAGGACAACAGTGCCTAACCTAGCCACCTCTGTCAGTGGTTATTGGTTCCTTCTATTTGGACCCACACTACAAGGGGTTTGTTGTGGAGAACACCATGATGAGGCATGTGGGGTTTCATGTACTTAATGAGCACCTGCAGCTGACTGTCGAGGGTGACAGCAGGTCTCACCTACGCTAGAGGAGAAAACATTTCTCCAGACATGGAAGTCCACCAGCTTCCTGGGCCACAATCTGTTGCCTAGGAAGGGATAGCAATCCCACAATAATGCAGCTGGAGGTCAAATCTAGCTGGACGAAACTAAGTCACTGTTTCTTTCTGTTTTAAGTGGTTCCGTCTATCTAGTCAATGGGGGGCCAGCAGGGGCAATGCGTATCATTAGCTGGTGTAATTAAATGACTGAGGGGCTGGGGGGTCACGAGCGCAGTCAAAGACCTGTGAGTGTTTAACCTTTCTCCTAATGGTAAAGTTCGACAATTGCATATAACTGTAAAGTATATATACAATGTGCATCTCGTTTTGATTTCAGTGTGTGCGTGTGTGTACTACAAAGACAAGTGTTTCATACATACTGTGTGGAGTCTTTTTGTGGTATATGCATAGCATTATGATGTGGTGTTGTGCCAATACTTGGCACTCAGGCCCTAAGGATAAGCCTAAATGCTCTGTGCCAAGCTACCAGAGGGTGAGCACAGGTTATCAGACAAGTGTACCGTGTTCATCCTATTTGGAATGGTAAATTCTGACTGGCTTTCATGCATACCAGCCAGCCTGAAATCACTGGGTCTAACAGAGATCGCTTCAAAGCTGAAACCCAGAACTTGGAATGCCTTACCAACGCATCTCACATAATTAGATAGTGGAACTAATAGAGGAGAGAGGAGCTGGACCAAAAGGTACTATTCAGCAGTGGGGGTTCACTAAGCTAGTAAGGAGCACTGATCCCATGTTGTAAAATACATTTTGAATCATGCAGAATGTTTTCATTTGGATTCTATGTTTTACTCACATCTGCTTAAGGTTTCATCACATCTGAGAGAAACAATTGATTTTGAAGATTCCCTATCAGTCTCACTGTCATATTGTGAGAGCGTAGAGAGAGACTACTGTGGAAGCCCTAAGTAAAGGGCTGTAAAATAATCTAGATAGGCCACAGCTAAGCCCCTACTACCTGTCCATTCTTTTCATTGGGAACAAATATTGTCTTGATTTGTGTCCTGATCGAGCAATGATCCTGAATTCCATAGGGTGATGATCCTGTTAGTCTTCTTCCTGTGCTGCCCTATGCCAATGTGAAAGGCCAGGAATGAATCATATTAATGAAATACAGTGCATTCATGTCCTTTTCCGCTATGCTGGTGCACAATATTCTGTCTAGAGTCCACACAGGTACTCTTGCACTGTGGTGCTAGGGTTTATACGGTGCATGCAGGATGGTTTCTGCACAGGAAAGGGCACCTTAATGCACAAAAACAATCCTGAAAGGCATTTTGCAGCACACATAGAAAGAGGTAAAAAACTAGGAGAAATAAAAATATTTCTCCCCGTTATGCCTGCTCTGGGGATGCGTAAGGTTTTAGCATTGCCCCAGGTTTAAGTGGTTATGTAAATCAGGGTCACCATACAAATCCACACGTGTTGCATGGGAAAACCCGCTGCAACGCCCATGGAACACCTTCCTGGTGCAGAGCTAGGCAATGCAGTGACTTGCACTGCTTTATCTTACTCCATATCTATGAGGCCATGCAAAGCTACGTTTATTCTGATTTGTAGGGGTACTAAATGAGAGAAACACATGATTTTGTAAAATAACCAACATTATTGAATATTTTAAAAACAGAGAGGGAAACATGTGCATGCATTTCTGTATGTGTATAGATACAAATTCCTGATAAAATTCAACAGCCGGCTCACCATACTCTACTGAGAAGTACCTCTACCCAACTATTAAGCAAAAAGTACATTTATTAGGGTGTTGTAACACCCCAACACTCCCCTAAAGCTGCGCTCCCACCTTCCAGCTCTTACCGAAGACAGTTATGTCATCTAGAGAAGCAGCAAAGATGTCCTCCAAACTGGCAAGGACCAAGCTCACCAGTCTCCGATAGCTGGGTGGGGCATTCTTTAATCCTCCTTTTTTTTTAAATATTTTTTGATTTTTAAATACTGAGGGTACATAAAAAAAGAAATAGGTAAACAAAGAAGAATAACGATTATTTGCATACAAATAGCATATACTCATATCAAGCAAATGAGTAAAAAAACAAAAAAGGAAAAGAAAAAGAAAAGAAGAAGAATAACTATATATTTCTAGGGAAACACACGATTCACACGAAAAATTCCCATATGCGACGAAATTTTTGCAATGAGCGTATAGCTCTAGTTTTGGCCAGTGCCCATTCCCTCTCATATATGTCTTTCATGCGAGTCAACCATTAAAAAAAATAGGAGGGTTAGGCAAGATCCATGGTCTCGCAATACAGACACAAGCAGCAACAAGTGCAATAGATAAAATATTATCACTCTCCTTAAACCCTAACATGATCTCTTTATTAGTGAGAGAAAGATTAGAACCCAAACATTGACTTTCTCCCAAAAATCACATAACATAGGACAAGTGCAGAACATAGTGAGAATGTTAGCTGCCATAAGACCGCACTTGGTACAACATGATCTATCTACTCCATCTCCCACAGACCCCTGTGCCTTTTGTTGCCATTTACTCATCCTTTCAGGAGTATAGTAAAGCATGCAGATAGTTCAGAATTGTTGCAGCTTTAGACTGCCATAGTTGCACTGCCTTCCTGCAAGGCTGCTGGGCATGATACTTTGCCAATAGAATTTTATAAAACCTTTAAAAGTACTATTGTCTTATAACTTCATGATGTTATACACCAGATAGGGGAAAGTATAGAAGCACCCAAGTCCTGGGTTATGACTAATATTGTTTTTTTTCTTAAAAAGGGGAAATCTGTGGATGATTGCGGGTCTTAGTGCCCAATATCCCTCATTAATTCTGACGCTAAAATCTTTTCCAAAGTAGTGGTTAACCGGCTAGCGCCCTCCATGCTGGATCTTGTATCCGATCAACAGCATGTGTTCATAATTGGTAGAGATACTACTGCTCATGTTAATACAGCCATAACAGTCTTCGATATCGCTAACAGGACATCTCGCAATTTGGGAACGGTCATTTTAGATGCTGAAAAAGCATTTAATTGCGTCGTGTGGGATCCATTATGGGCAACATTGTCTAATAACGGACTACCGGGTTGTTTTCTGAAATGGATCAATGCGCTATATATCAACCCAGAGGCTAAACTTTCAGATACCAACATGAACTCTGCTCCTTTTCCGATACGTTGTGGTACCCGGCAGTGGTGCCCACATTCCCCCTTGATGTTTGCTTTATATATTGAACCATCCATTAAAGCATCAAATCGGAATACTCATATTACTTCATTTAGTAATGGGATATGTCAACTCAAGGCTATTGCTTATTCTGATGATATTGCGTTTTTTATATCTGACACAGTAACAGCATTGAGTGCAATTCATGAAGAAGCAAAAACCTTTGGTCATTTTTCAGGGTATAAACTTAATTCTCATAAAACCCAAATTCTCCATAACTTAGAGAAGATTTGCCTACACCTATAATGGTGGCTGCGCTGTCGCAACTTACTTGGGGTTTCGGATTTCTGCTACTATCGAACAAATATGGAGACTTAATAATGAACCATTACTTCATTCGGTTGTACAAAAATTGGAGAGCTGGAATAAACTTCAAATAACCATTATTGGTGGGTCCAATATAATTAAGATGACAATCCTGCCTATGTTTTTGTACTTGTTCTGAGCTATTCCTAACTATTTTTTCAAAAAATTCGAGGGTCCTTACAACAGTTTTATCTGGGGCTCCGAGAAAGCACGCCAAGCGATTTGCTTTCTTAAACTTCCCTATAAGCTGGGTGGATTACAACTTCCTAATTTCCATCTTTATTTTTGGGTAGCATTTACTGTATGTTTGCAAAGCTTATTAACTGATAAACAACCATATTTTGGCCTTTCTCTTGCATTAGGCACAGATAGCAAAATGTTTTTGTATAGGAATAATGATCCTATTTAATATAATAGGTCTGCTTTAAGACCATTAGGGCATGGTCCGTATATGGCACAAAATCCTTGTTTATTGCTCACTTACTCTCGAAGATCTCATACAACATGACTACTTTCAACTATGGAATAAACCAATTCTCCCAAGCATATTTCATTATCTCACTGCTTGTTAGTGGGCAAGGTGTGGAATTGAACGGCTTGGCCAGCTTTACGATCTCAACGGTTTTGTACCTTAGCATCTTTACCATCTGCCTTTCGTCTTCCACAACAATATTTTTTTAAATATTTACAAATTAGAGATTATTTTTTGAAACAACAATGGTTGTAACTTTCACATTCTCATGAACTACTGACATACGTCTTAAATCTTTAGCTTAAAGTCAGAATTAGTTCAATATATTTACAACTCTGCCGTTTCAGGTGTGATGATACTTGTCGTCTGGTTTCCAAATGGAGTCAGACATTAGGTATTATTACGGATACTTCTGAGATTGTTTCTGCTTTGGACACTTTAGATAATTCCATCCACTCTATAGGGGCATTCTTTAATCCAAGAGCATCACCCTAAACTGACAGTGGCCCTGTGGAGCTCGCCTTTGCTTACTTCTTTAGGCAGATCTGCTAGTACCCTAGTATGATCAAAGGTACTGAGGTACTGGGCAGCCCCTGGGCAATCCCTAACCAATGAATCAGCTCATCAGCCCCTGGGGATGGGGTAAGTATCAGTCTTGGTTACAGAATTCAGCACTCCGTAATCCACACAGAACCTCTGTTCAGATGTGGTGACCACTGGGGCAGCTGTTGGTATCAGCACCACAGGACTGGACAAGGGGCTAGTCGAGGATGCCAGGACATGTAAAAATGTAAAGTACATGTCCTACTTTTCACATACACTGCACTCTGCCCATGGGCTGCCACAGCCTACTGTAGGGGTGACCTATATGTATTAAAAAGAAAAGTTTAGACCTGGCAAGTTGGTTAACTTGCTAGGCTGGCATGGCTGTTTAAAACTGCACATACAGGCTCTGCGGTGGCAGGCCTGAAACATGTTTAAAAGGATACTTGAGTGGGTGGCACAATCAGTGCTGTAACCCAACTAGTAGCAATTAACTCACTAGCCTGGGCTCATGTAGTCCACTTTACTGGGGACTTATAAAAAAATCACTTGCATTTTAGCACTGATTAGCAGTGGTAAAGTACCCAGATTCCTAAACCCAGCAAAAACGAAGTCAGCAAAACAGTCAAAAAACAGGAGGTCAGAAGGCAAAAAGGCGGGGTAAACACTTCAAGGATGCCAGTTCCCACACATATATTTTTTTGCTTTTCTTCCAATTATGCTTTTTTGTATGATTTTCACCTACAGGAAGCTGATATGAACAGAAAATATCTTGTGAGAAGTGTGAAACTGCATGGTGCTGGGACCACATGTGGTGCACTAAAAACATTCACTGTGTGACTTTAGAATCTGTATGAAAAATGTATTGAGTAGGTATCTCATGTGATTATGGCGTGTGAGGGCATAGCACAAAAATAATTTAATGCAGATGACATCAAAAAACATATTTTGCTAAATAAGTATATGCTTCTCGAAACTTACACTTATTTCACATGCAAATTCACCAAACCATAGAGGTTACATGAGGCTTGAAAATTCCCTGATAAAAAATAAGGTAGAATGAATGATAGTTTGAGACTGAAGACTGTGATCACAAAAGTGTTTTTCGTAAACATAAGTTTATGACCGAAAATGCATAATTTGTGGCTTCTATGTATTCTCAAAGGTGATCCTGAACGGGGTAAATGCTTTTAATACTGCAGGTTTCTCCACCACCGGTGTTTATTAATCCACAAGAACATTTTACTTAAGAGAAGCGGGAAAGGTGTGGTTTTGCCTTGCAAGTGTAGAAAAGTCAACAAACGTACATTTGTATGTATTACCAAACTTGATCGAGCCTTTTCCCACCTTGAAACTGATAGAACATTTGCTTAATTTCCTGATGTGAAGGGTAACAGATCACACTCCACACTCATGTTTGCTGAAGGTGCCGGAGAAGAGCTTTCTCTAGGGAAAAATATGTTTTCCCAAAGGTAAAAAAAGGCAAATGCACAGGAATCTCGATTGCCACTCTGCGGAATTCTGTGCTGTGTATGTTTCTGGACAGTGAGAATAAAACCTGGTGGGATGTGTTACATGAAATACCTAGTAGTAGGCTTGGAAAGCTGCCTGTCGCACAGCTTTCTAGGTGTACTACTGGGAATGCCTGTGAAGAGAAAAAACCATAATAATACTTCCAGGCAGAGATATAATTGTCTGTCCATATTTTTACATTTTAGTTTCTTGAAAATGACAGGGGTTGTCTAAAACCCCGATCATGCACATCATGCCTCATGAACTATTTCATGACAAACGCCTTTACATCGCTCTAACGTGCATAGCAGATACAGTGGGGGCCAGAACCATGAGAGTACTTATTACTAACACAGAACCCCACCGTTTAATTAATTGAAGCCTGTGTTGTATTTTTTTTCTAATATCACATTTTCCATAATTGATTTCATAAACACGAATGCTCACTGGAGCTCGGCGCTTCCTTGATACTTTCTGCTAACACTTCGGTGTCTATTTCTCTCTCAACATTGTGACACCTCTAGCGAGAAATGACAGCCTCGTCATATATTTTTTGACCTGAAGACCCAGTGTAAATCTCATTATTTTGATTTTCTCCCCTAGCTGGATCTGTGGAGAGTGAAGCTCTGACTGCCTGCTTAGGAATTTGCTGAATTCGGAGCATGCTCAAATGTCACAAGTCTTGGAAAATAAGTCATTGGTCTTTACAAAATGACAGCCCCAGGAAGCATGCAGTGCCTGACTGTAGCATCCATGTCATGTTTATTTAGTCGCTGTCACAACTCTATAACATCTTGCTTATTTATTTTATAAAGAAACCGTCTACAATCAGAAGGGGCATAATAAATGGTTACATTGTTGTTAATAGGAGAAAGTATAGGTGATGTAAAAATTGGACACTCTCTGAAGCGACATTCTTAATTAGGCACTGGAAAATAGCTTTTTAATTAAGCCCGGATAATGTGATTGGCTAATTGGTGCATTCATTTTTAGTTCTATAAAATACCAAACACGAACTTTTTGCAAACTACAGATTCATACAAAATGAGTCCTTTCTTAGATCACGTTGATTTACCTAAAATAAGAACTAGCATGTCGTTGAAATCTCGAAAAATGAATTGTTGATGTACAATAACAAATATCGCATCAGCAGAAGTAATTTCTATTAAAAACGTTGCCTTTACTTTCTAGTGGTATGGTACTTTTAAAAGACACGTTTTTTAACTGGAATCAGTTGAACAAAAGACATTTATTCTTCTAACCAGTCAATCAACACAAAGGTATTTAGTGATGTGTCCAGTGGTGGCTGGTGGATTGTGGTAAATAAATAAATAATACCCTATTTTTGACTAGACTTATAGCATAACAGATAGCTCAATAAATAAGAGTCAAGATTCGAGGTAGTAGGAGTTTCTGCAGGTTTATTATAGCATAAGGACAGGATCAGGACAACCTGCATGGGAATAGGACAATAAGGCCCAGCAGGACAACTGGGGCCCAGCAGCTGCCGGGGCTTGATCTGGGATGAGCGCGCTAACATTTAATAACAAAACATTGACTTATATACATAGCGCAAACACATAGCATTACATTGCAATAGGCGTAGCAGTAGGTGGAGTAGAAGGCGTGACGCGTAGCAGTCGCGAAAGATAACAGAAATAAGAGGTGTAACTGGGAGTTTACTTAGACATGTGATGCAAAACGTAACAGAATATGTCATGAATGGGCGGAAACATTGGAGGGGGCTACCTAGGGAGCCGGGACCTCTAACCTAATGGTGCGCGAAAACTAACAATGACGTGCTACTAGGAGAAGCTGGGGGCTACGAACTCTGTGCTAGGAGCAGAGACTAGAGTCTGGAGGGTCGGAGCGACATGTACCTAAACCCTATCTGGTATCTGATGTTTAGGGAACATGTTGATATAAACTAGAAGTCATGAGGGGAAAAGCTAACTTGATTCTAGGACTGGACCATGCATTATTCTACATGTAGTGCGTGAAGAATATTAAATGACTATTAAATACAGTATTTCTCTAACGTGGAGACGAGAAGGCTAGACAATGACGGAAACTATTGATGCAGTTCAGTAGCTTAGGAATGCAGAGGAGGAGGACTGAACTGATAGCAGGAACTATAACATACTTTTGGCAGACTCAGAGGCAGAGCCGGGGTGCACCGGGCACTGCAAGGCAGGAAGTGAGTGAAGGGTCGAGGATACAGGTGGGGGCTGTATCGCTCCTCAGCGAGGCTTTCAGGAGACAGGAGCTGAATCTGTGGTCCGGGCCCTTTTGAGGCCTGGAAACGGAGACTTTATAATTGAATAACGTGCACACTGAGAAACGTGGCAACATTACTTACATAGGCCTGATATTCGTAGTATTCACGAGGACTGGAAACTATCATACTAGAGGTGGACACAACTGTAATTGCGTCTTTAATCAGAAATGGGGAATAACATATGCATATCGATCATGCACACATAACATATGATGGATGAGGCGTAGGGACACAGAACATGGCAAAATTTACTTTTCCACATTCCCTCCTTGTCACTACGTTTTCATCAGGAAACATCAATATTCATGATACCGTCTATCATTTCATACAGTACCATTTGCTCGTCTCGAATTGTCTTGGAACGGGATTTAGAACAGGGCTTGGGACTGGGAATACAAGAGGTAGCACACATGCTGCAAATCGCAGGGCCACATTGTATACAGAGGCAGCAGCTAAATATGATCGCTACTGCAATACCTAGAAAGGACAGGACTTTCCAACCCCATGCGGAAATTATATTCCAGAACCAACCGGACCATGTCCAGGTGCCTGGATCTTGGTGTAACAGATGGGCAATTTTATGGAGTCTGGTTATAGCTGAATAAACAGACGGCGCGTTATTTGGAATGAAAATACAACAACTGGATCCGAGAACTCTACAGGCCCCGCCCCTATCGGCCAGTATGACGTCAAGGACGAGACGATTCTGTAAAACGACAATTCTCATAAAGGATTGCTCTTCAGTTAAGTTACCTAGAGCGGAGGCAGTCTCATCTACTACTGCTTCAAGGGTTCTTGTTAACCTACGAATGAGTTTACTATTTACAACTGTACCTAAATAAGGGAAAACACCTTTATCTATATCAATGAATTGCTCTGCGGCGGTTTCAGTATAATCGACAATCGGGAGATTTCTCTTGTGTCTAGTGTGTACTAAGAAAGAATTCCTATGATAGTCAGGTGGGGCTAGGAAAACAGGTGGCAGTAGGAAAGCAATGTAACAGGTTCCCTCCCAATCGAGGGGCAGACGGACATATGCAGTTTGACCACAAATAAAATAAGAATGACGTGAAGCTTTGAAAATAGATTTCCCACTGTCACTATACTGGATAACAGTAGTACATTCACTATGACCTATATGTACAGAACCATAACTACGGACACATAATTCGCCTTTGACTGGTAGTACTGAAATAGCGGGTGAGTCTGGAGTAGTATCAGACTGAACATTCAGAACCATGAAATTCGACGAATAATTTCCTAAATTATATACTTCATTTTCTAAATCTAAACCTGTTCTGTGGGGGAAACCTTGCTTTTCTGGGAAACATGTACTGTTAAGAAAAGACATATCTGTTGAGGATGACGTTAACGTGGACCATGCTCCACACGAACCATTGTGTGAGAATGGATAAGGAAAGAGTGGCAGAACTCCCTTCGGTGTCTGGAAAGGGGGGAGTCGACCACACACCCAACAATTAGTGGCATTGCTGGTCTGGTGTGAATAATGTAACATACGGATAAATGTGTTATTACGCATAGCGAGGCGGTATGAATATTCGTGAGGAGGCAGATCACTAAACGTGTGCTCTACTGTAGCATGAGCAGACATATTTACATGAGGAACTGAAAAACACAGAAAAAGTGCGTAACTGGTGCAGGAAATCATTATGCTAAGAAACAATATGAAACTCAGAAAAACGATACATTTGATTGAGCTTTGACTGACTCTCTCACTATGGGGGTCTATTTTATACATGTCAGAAACAGTCTAACCGTTTCACCTAGGGGAGGACTTATACAATCAAACTGGCTGACTTATTAGACCTGAGCTTTAACTTATACTCCTGTTGCGGAGTTTTCTCTAACAAGGGAGGGGTTGTAATAATGTCTTGTGCGGGACAGTCCTTTAAAACAATGTTCTGGCAATCCTTCGAATCCTGGGAAATGTTCTTGGAAATGTTTTTGAAGACTGGTTTCGGTCCTTTGAAAAGTTTTACATGAGAAAGGTGGACCCACCCCTTCCTGCCTTCCAACTTGATGGCAGTTCGGGTGGTCAAGAGGACCTGACGTGGCTCCTTCCAACGTGGTTCCAGCGGACTCGACCTGTCGAAATTTCTGATCATCACAAGGGAGCCTGGAACGATCTCGTGCGGTGCCACCTCGGTATTGTCTGGAAATGCGGCGGCAACCTGTGAACGACATGAGTTGAGGGCAGACATCAAGGAAGCTAGGTAATCTGTCAGCATATTACATGAAACATCGGTAATACTTCGGGGTCTAGGAGTACCCCACATATTAGGGGGGCGGCCGAATACGACCTCATACGGGGACAGACCTGATCTGGAATGTGCGACCATACGCATGTAAAACAGAGCGACTGGCAGAGCTACTAGCCAGTCCACACCCTTGTCTTTACAGACTTTTGCTATACGGATTTTCAGAGTCTGATTATGTCTTTCGACTAGTCCAGCTGCTTCTGGGTGGCGTACACAATGGAACTTCCACTGGTACCCTAACAACAGGGAAACATGTTTCATGAGTTCGGATGAGAATGGTTGGCCGTTATCAGAATATACGACTCTAGGGAGTCCATATCTAGGGAAGAATTCACAAACCAACTGCTTGGCAGTGGTCGCGGCTGTGTAATCTGGGACTGGATATGCTTCTGTCCATCTGGACAAAGCGCATACAACTACAAGGACATACTTGAAACCTCGACATCGCTCCATCTGAATATAATCCATCTGGAGGACCTCAAAAGGGTGGTCAGGGGGCTGGAAACCACCTTGTTCCACCGGGACACTTTTACCTGGATTAAACTGACAACATATCATACAGGTACGGACTTTCTGCTTGGCTGCAGCTCGTAAATGCTTGTTGAACCAAATGTTCTGGATACTGTCTAACATAGCTTTTTCTCCTAAATGTGCTGGACTATGTGCGGTATTGATAATGACTTGAACCATAGAATCGGGGAGAAACCATGTGGCTCTACCCTTCGTTAACCATCCTTGATCTGTCTGGACCCCTCCTTGTACAGACCATTTCTTGATTTCATCGGGAGTAGCATGTGACTGGATATCTATGACATCTTGAGTAGGGTCCTTAACTGTCATGCATGTAGTCAGATCTGGAATATGTGTCTGATTAACTGGAATGTCTGGAGTCTGTGCTGTAAGCTTGGCTGTGCGGTCTGCTAAATCATTACCTTGGGAAATAATGTCTGTAACTTTCGTATGTGCTTTGCACTTCATGATAGCAATAGATGTCGGTAAATGTATGGCATCTAACAGGGCTTGAATAAGGAGACCATGCTGAATCTTGGTTCCATGAGAAGTCATAAAACCTCTCTCCTGCCAGAGCACTCCGAAGTCGTGTACAACTCCGAATGCGTAACGTGAATCTGTGTAAACATTAACTTTCAGGTTTTTGGCATGTATACAGGCTTGTGTCAGAGCGACTAGCTCTGCTGCTTGAGCGGACCGAGTATCAATACGGTGTGTTTCAATAACTTCAGTGTCAGTAGTCACTGCATACGCGGCGACTAGTTCTCCTGTACTAGTTCTCATACATGAACCATCCACATAAAGTGTCAGGTCAGGATCTGGTAACGGAATATCTGTCAGGTCTTGTCTTGGCTTTGTCGTAATGTTAACTACTTCCACACAATCATGTGTGTCTGGATTTGAATTAACTGATGGTAACAGTGTAGCGGGATTCAGGACGTTGCAGCGTCTAATTTCTATGTGTGGCTGGAACAGTGTCAATTCATAACCTGTTAAACGTGCAATTGTCAAGTGCTGAGTTTGTGTTCGGTTTAAAAGAACTTCTACTGAATGTGGGACTTGTACTGTTAGGGAATGTCCTAAAACTATAGAATCACTTTGTCTGATAGCTAGTGCTGTGGCTGCAACTGACTTGAGGCACGCAGGCAACGCCTGGGCGACTGGATCTAATGTGCTCGAGAAATAAGCACAGGGCTTGTATTGACCTGCTTGATCTTGTGTGAGAACAGATAATGCTGTACCTTCGCGTTCTGTAACGAAAAGTGTAAAAGGCTTACTGTAGTTCGGTGTAGCTAGAACTGGAGCTTGACATAGGGCTTTCTTTAACTCGTTGAAACTAAGTGTATGGTCAGATGTCCAAGGGAGGACAGTCGATACGGCTGCCTCCTGTGTCGTTAACTGTATCAGTGGCTTGGCTAGAAATGCATACTGGGGAATCCATTGTCTACAATAAGAAGTAAGGCCGATAAAGGCACGTACCTCCTTCTGGGTTCTGGGCCGGGGAAGACTCGCTATTAACTGGATACGGTCGGGTGTCAACTGCCTACCCCTCTTGGACAGCAAGTGTCCTAAGTATACCACTTGCTGGACACAGAATTGAAGCTTCGAAGGTGACACCTTGTGCCCCATCTCGGCAAGAAAATACAGAACTGTAAGTGATGCACGCTCGCAGTCACGTTCAGAACGGGCTGTGATCAGTAGATCATCGACATACTGGAGCAGGGCAGTGTCAGTTGGCATGTGAATGTTGTCTAGTTGTCTCTTGAGTGCTTGACTGTAAATACTAGGGCTTTCTGTGAAACCTTGAGGAGCGCGTGTAAACATATAGCTCCTTCCATGTAAACAAAATCCGAAAAGAAACTGGCTGTCTGGATGAATTGGAACACTAAAAAATGCATTCTTGAGGTCAATAACAGTGAAAAACATGGCTTCGGAATCAATAGCAGTTAACAGGGAAGAAATGTCTGGGACAACTGGGTACTGAGGAATAATACATTTATTAAGCTCTCGTAAATCAATCACTAATCGATATACTGGCGGTGCATTTGGATCAGTACGTTTCATGACTGGAATGATCGGAGAATTACATACATTGGAGTCAGTTTCTACAACTACTCCTTGAGCCATGAGCTCGTCAATAATTTTGGATAAGGCTGTTACAGCCTCAGGTGGCAATCTGTACTGCCTGATTCGTGGTAACACTACACCTGGTTTGAGAGTCACACGATGGGGTGTGATTTGCATGTAACCTACATCAGTTGGACCTTGCGCCCATAAATGCTGTGGAACATTAGACAATCTTGAATCAAAATCTCGTAATACATAGTGACCCTTAAAGTCACGTAGGAACAGACGTATTCCCTCTGGGGAACAGCAAATAACTGCACCTAATTCTTTCAATGTCTTAATGCCTAATAGATTTTCTGGACATGACTTAGTAAGTAACAGATCAGTAGTACGGGACAATGGACCTACTTCTAGAGTAACTGGCTTTGATATCTCATTAACTATGGGTTTTCCTGAAAATCCAAGGGAAACATTTCTTGAGCCTGAGAGCGGAGCCCCTGGAACTTCGGCGTGACTAATTGTGGTCCTACTTGCCCCTGTATCGATCAAAAACTTTCTGTCTTTCCCTAATACTTGACTATGAACATAGGGACCTTCTTGGTCTACAGGTATCTCGATGAGAGGCAAGCCTACCTCCCTCTCTAGGCTGTTTCATGAATATGACTGGTACTCTGGATACTCGGACTGTGCATACTGGTACATCTGCGATGTAACGTGCTGTGTTGCAGCAATAGGCTGCGGTACTGTAACTGTCTGTGGTGCATTCTGTGACTGAGGAGTCTGTGAAACTTGTTCTTGTCTTGGCGGACGTGGTCTTTCTTTAGTCTTACCAGTAGCTATGTTGTGTTTCAGAACTGCACACTCGTTTATAAAATGACCTGGCTGTTTACAATAATTGCAGGTCCCTTTAACGGGAGCCGCAGGATGACTGGCTTGATTCGGACCCCTCTTCTGACTGTCTTGAGGAATAGATTGTGCAACTAGCACTTTCATTTTCGTGTCTTTCATACGTTTTCTTTCGTGTTCTTGCTCTTCTCTGATTCTATTCTGGTGATACTGGAGCATCTGGAGCATCTGGGACGGACTATTTGCTTGCCAGGTGCTTTCGACTTTCAAAACTCGGTTTTTAATTTGTGGACTTGAATTCTCGACTAATTTAGTAACGAAAAGATGAGGGTATGACTCACTACTTGTCTTGAGACCACTGTTAATACTGAAACATTTCTCAAATCTAGAATAAAAATCACTAATATCCTCATCTTGTTTCTGTTTACAGGCTGAGATTGCATCCCAGTCTTCTTTCCTAGTTGTCAATAATCTGGGTAAGACTTGAATCAATAATTCTGGTAATTCTTTACATTTATCTCCAAGACTGGTACCTGGTACTCGTGCCTTGTCTTCAGCTTCTAGAGCTGTCCAATCGATCTTTTTCTCTCCCACCTCCCATTCTTTTTCTTTTAACTTTTCATACACCCCTGCGGGTAGCAGAACCTTTAACATTTTAATGATATCTGGGTAGGTGTATTCTCCCATACGGAGCATGTCTTTTAATTCTCTATGGAACCCCGCTGGATCTTTGTCATGACAGGGAATTAATTTCTTCATTTCAAGGAGTTCCATCTTTGATATCGGAGTGTATACAAACACTCGTTGCATTACGCCACCCGCCCCTTGGACTGGGTGGACTTCTCGTAGCGGATTCTGTCTGTCTATGTAGAATGGTTTACTTTCTGGGGGTGAGACATGAACAAAATGCGGGTTCAAGAACGTTCTATACTTGTGGCGCTGTTCTAGAATGACACTAATTAAATCGGTACCTAGACCTCTCCATCTGTACTGGAGTAACTCGTTCAGGATATCATGTAACGGGCCTGGATCAGAATGTTGACCCTCATACAGGGTAATGAGGTGCTGGATCATATACATACCCACCAGTCGTTGCTCGGCTGGGGGCAATTTCAGAAACACTTGTGCCACTATTTCGTCTGGAAAAGTGGTAGAATCAGTAATCCATCGGACTGCTGATCGGGCTAGTTCTTGTTCATGCATGGTACTTAACTCGCTATAACCGATTCGTGATTTCAGAATGTGATCGGTAGCTTGAAATACTTGTTCTAGGGAACCTTGTTCTGGTGCTAGATGTTGAAAAATAGACTTGAGTTCTAGACGTAAATGGCGATCTGGAAATCTGGATTTTCCTACATACGCTATTCTGGCGGGATTCTCGTTCTCCTCTTCAGGATCAGAGATACTTTCTTTCTCGCTTACTTGTGCTGTTTTACGCTGTTCGTGTAACCTTATTATTTCTTTACGAATTTTCTTGTACATACTTTCCATGGCACTAATGGTCTTGTGCTTACCCTCGGCTATATTATCACTCCACCTTGTTAGGATTCTCATTTCGGCGGGATCTTTAGACGGGTAATCTTGTTCTCTTATTAGACAATTGATCAGGAACTTTAATATCATGAGCTGAATCTCGGCTTTCCTTTGAGACATAATCTCGCCAATACTTTCTGGATCATCCCCTGTACGGATGAAACGATATATTCTGTCTAGATCTTCTTTCATATTTGGTAAGGTGACTAGATACTCGGTCACCCTTCTTACGCGTACGGAATATAAAACCATATTATACTCGCCTGGGACTGTGTCATAAACACATTCGGCAAGGGCTTGTCTGATTTCTGTAACAGACTTATTACTTTTAGGAGTACGCTGTGATGCTTGAGCATGCAATTCGAGTGCTGATAAACGCTTGTGTGGCGGCGGGGTTTGAGGAGGACCTCCTCCTGCGGCCCCTATACTAGAATCGTCGACTGACATTCTTCGTGCTTGCAGGGTCGGTAATTGTAACGTGGGCTGAACTTGTATGGCAGGCTGACCCGGGGGTACCGTAACAGGTACTCCGGTGTCTGGAGGAACGGGAAGTGCCTGATTTACAGGGACAGGTGGAGCGCGAACTGGATTTGCATATTCTGGAACTGTGTCGTCCAAATAGGACGAAATAAAAATATCAGCTGCGGTCGGTTTGTGACGTAGCTTGGTCGGAACTAATGGTGGCGGGAAATTACTGGGTGCCTCTGGGGTCGCTTTTGGCAAGCCTTCGGCAAGGAGAGGATACATACCCTTAATAAGGGCATGCCTCTGTCTGTCTGACTGTTCGGCTTTGACTTGTTCACCTATCTCGATTAATTCTCTTTCTTGGGCTCGTTCTTGGGATTCTCTACTTAACTCTGACTTTCTGACTTCCTTTTCCGTTCTTCTATGCGCTTCCTTACGCCATAACTCGATGGCATCTTTCTGTGACTGTCTGGCTTTCTTTTTCCATAATGCTTCTTCTACTCGCATGATACATTCGGCATCCCATGTACCCGATACGGGCCATCTATACTTTTCTTCTAACTGTTTGGTATACTCTACCCATAAATCTAGATACAATATGGCGCTTATGCCATGTTTCTGATACATAAAGTGACCTGGACTGTCCCTAAGCGGAACAGGAACTGCTGCTTCCAGCAGACCCTTTCTAGTTTTTAACTGACGTAACTTGGAAAAGAGCGGCATTCTAAACTTGAATCGGAACACAATACAATACACGAAAAACAATAACAATTGGGAAAACAATTCAGGCATACCACGACATTGGAAATACATTAAACAACATTATAAATAACAGTTCGAACAGAATACTACCTGAAAAAACTGAAAACAGAAACAGAACAGAATTCTCGAGAACGGAACAGACTAGAGTTACTGGATGCACTGCTGTAACAGTACGGAACATACCGGTCCCATAAAGGAACACATCAAGACCCGTATCCACCTAGGTGAACACTTTGTTTGTGGGCTTGGGTACCACCAACCCACGGACCAGGAGTCAATTTAGACTGACCCTGTCTAGACACTACCCCAGCAATGGTACTCACCGGGCAGCACGGAACGGAAGGCCTCGGACGGGACTGGACTACGACGACGAACTTCGGACTTCAATTACGGGTGGACCTCCGGATACCTCGGACCTTGGACTCTCGGCTTGGGCTCTGGTCGGGACTCGCCGCGTTCCTCCACCGTCTCGTTCGGATGCTGGACCGCCTCCTCCGTCTCCTCCGTGGGCCTGAGGGATACTTGAGCAGAAATATCTGCCACTGCGCAGAAGAGTTCCGTCACGACTGCAGAGGGTCAGGGGGTCGGCGTGGCTTCACCGACGCGTGGGGAAAGGGCAGGTCCCTGTTCGGGCGCCTTTATGTGGTAAATAAATAAATAATACCCTATTTTTGACTAGACTTATAGCATAACAGATAGCTCAATAAATAAGAGTCAAGATTCGAGGTAGTAGGAGTTTCTGCAGGTTTATTATAGCATAAGGACAGGATCAGGACAACCTGCATGGGAATAGGACAATAAGGCCCAGCAGGACAACTGGGGCCCAGCAGCTGCCGGGGCTTGATCTGGGATGAGCGCGCTAACATTTAATAACAAAACATTGACTTATATACATAGCGCAAACACATAGCGTTACATTGCAATAGGCGTAGCAGTAGGTGGAGTAGAAGGCGTGACGCGTAGCAGTCGCGAGAGATAACAGAAATAAGAGGTGTAACTGGGAGTTTACTTAGACATGTGATGCAAAACGTAACAGAATATGTCATGAATGGGCGGAAACATTGGAGGGGGCTACCTAGGGAGCCGGGACCTCTAACCTAATGGTGCGCGAAAACTAACAATGACGTGCTACTAGGAGAAGCTGGGGGCTACGAACTCTGTGCTAGGAGCAGAGACTAGAGTCTGGAGGGTCGGAGCGACATGTACCTAAACCCTATCTGGTATCTGATGTTTAGGGAACATGTTGATATAAACTAGAAGTCATGAGGGGAAAAGCTAACTTGATTCTAGGACTGGACCATGCATTATTCTACATGTAGTGCGTGAAGAATATTAAATGACTATTAAATACAGTATTTCTCTAACGTGGAGACGAGAAGGCTAGACAATGACGGAAACTATTGATGCAGTTCAGTAGCTTAGGAATGCAGAGGAGGAGGACTGAACTGATAGCAGGAACTATAACATACTTTTGGCAGACTCAGAGGCAGAGCCGGGGTGCACCGGGCACTGCAAGGCAGGAAGTGAGTGAAGGGTCGAGGATACAGGTGGGGGCTGTATCGCTCCTCAGCGAGGCTTTCAGGAGACAGGAGCTGAATCTGTGGTCCGGGCCCTTTTGAGGCCTGGAAACGGAGACTTTATAATTGAATAACGTGCACACTGAGAAACGTGGCAACATTACTTACATAGGCCTGATATTCGTAGTATTCACGAGGACTGGAAACTATCATACTAGAGGTGGACACAACTGTAATTGCGTCTTTAATCAGAAATGGGGAATAACATATGCATATCGATCATGCACACATAACATATGATGGATGAGGCGTAGGGACACAGAACATGGCAAAATTTACTTTTCCACAGGATTTTGAAAGTGGTGGGCGAAAATATTTAACCTGAGTATAATGAGCGAGCGAAGCGAGAGTGCCCTAAGTTCAAAAGGAGGCTCAATTCAAATGGTGGCTTTCACATCACATATTAACTGCCAATTCTTGAAAAAAGGGGATCTAGATATAATATTTTAAAGCACAAATGTGAAGAAAATATTAGAAACAAATCAGAAATGTTCCCAAACATCAAACTGGTCTGTTGCAAAATGGCCACAGACCCAAGCACATCCAACCAACGCCCTTGGACCATCCGAATCATATCCAAACCTGATCTCACAACAAGCCATTGTGTTGTTCTTCACTACCAAGGCAGGACTTTCTCTTCATTATCAAGGGAAGTATGAAGGTGACATTTTGAATAGTTAGACGACTGGTAGATATGGCTAAGTCCTATTTTAATCATAAGGACAACTTAAAGGATTTTTTCCATTTTCAGTATAAGTTTTTGTGTGGTTTCCTGTGAAAAACTTTAAAACATATACACATATGTTATTTTAAATTAAATAGAGTAGGTTGATTTTGACCTCCACCCCAAGCAGAATGGTAATATTGGACTAAAATTGAGGGAAGTCCAGTCTGAGCTTTTTGTTAGTGATAAGCTTCAAGCATTGTCAAAGCTGCTAGGTCTGGGCTTAATGTGCTAAGTAACACAGCATTGGCACATTAGAGGGACATACACAGGAATGAACCAGCAGAAACAAATAGAGAGAGCTATAGTTGTAAAGTAGTCCCTCTTACAGTTCAATTCATGCACTTAAACGGAGGTGGAAGAATTCTCTCAAACAGCCAAATACCATTAGGTGCGATATATATATATATATATATTCACTGAAAAAACCATAGGTTATAGACCATATATAGTTAGGAATTAGCATTTACAAAACCTTATTTTACTCACACAAAACCATTGAAATTCGCATATATAGTTAGTTGCACTAACTATATATCGCGCACCCGCAATCCAGTGCTGATCATGTCACATATTACATCATTCATGACATGGTCAGTGACATCACTGATGACATCACTGATGACATCTCAAATGACATCACTGATGACATCACTGATGACATCTCAAATGACATCACTGATGACATCACTGATGACATCTCAAATGACATCACTGATGACATCACTGATGACATCTAAAATGACATCACTGATGACATCACTAATGACATCACTGATGACATCTCAAATGACATCACTGATGACATCACTGATGACATCTCATTTGACATTACTGATCACATCACTGATGACATCATTCATGTGATAATACGATGAACCTCTTCAGACTCTAATATAACCTTAGATACACTCAGTGTAAACAGACACTCACAGACTGTGACTCATCCATGGAGTTACTCACACACCTAGTCAGTCATGCAAAGAATCAATCACACCTCCATTTCCTCAACTATACAGTTATACACACCTTACTTATTCAAACATATACTAACACATATTTACTCTCTTATACAATCCCTGATACAAGTTCACAATGATCCATACAGCCACTCACACATTCACTGGCTCTTATGCACAGTTATTTATATATGTCAACTCTCACATGTACTGTGTTTTACATATGTACCTACTTTGACATGTAGCACTGAGATATCCATTCACTCACCAATACACTCATGCACACAGTCAACCGCCCATACAGCTGTTTCCACATGCACTTTTGAACCCATACATCTAGTGAATCAACTGCTCACACATCTATGCACAGAGTCATACACCTCCCAGCCACCCACACACACACTCAGTCTCCCATACAAATACTTGGGCAACCAATCAATAACCCATATAGTTACTAATATAGCTACTGATCAACACATGCAGCAGTTTACAGAACAACAGACATAATGATGCACAAATTAAGACAGTTTAGTCACTAACCCATGCACTCAGTGAGACACATTTATTCACTCACTCATACAGTCAGTCATGCACCTACTAAATCCTTCATCCAGACACTTATACATCCACTCATTCTTCAATATGTAAGACATATTTTAACTTTACAGAAACATACAGTCACTGGATGTTGTCATCAGTGATGTCATCAGTGATGTCATTTGAGATGTCATCAGTGATGTCATCAGTGATGTCACTGACCATGTCATGAATGATGTAATATGTGACATGATCAGCAGTGGATTGCGGGTGCGCGATATATAGTTAGTGCAACTAACTATATATGCAAATTTCAATGGTTTTGTGTGAGTAAAATAAGGTTTTGTAAATGCTAATTCCTAACTATATATGGTCTATAACCTATGGTTTTTTCAGTGAATTTTCAAGGTTTTGTAAATGCTAATTCCTAACTATATATGGTCTATAACCTATGTTTTTTTCAGTGAATTTCAATGGTTTTTTAATAGCAAATATCAAAAGCTGTAAAATGTATTCTTCTTTTAAAGGAAAAATATATTTTATATGTATTTAATATAATTTTTTTATGTATATACATTTTTTGAGGGAACGAATTTATCAACTATCATGCTGAAGAAGAGTGTGGGGAAAAAAACCCAAAGAGGAGGACTAAGAGGAAAGAACAATCAGTTCAAAAATACAATTGCTTTAAAGCATGAAGTGCTTTTCCACACATTTACATTTAAATAACCCATATTAGAACATACAAAATATCTACAGAGGAGACGGTGTACATTGAATTTTAGACTCATCATTGGTACCTACATGTTGGTACTTACATCACCCACACAACACAACAACCGGGACGCTGTCACAGATATATATATTTTTTTGAACGTTAATTTCTCAAAATCCACTGGAGCACATATCTTGAGACCTAGCAAAGGCACATCGGGCAAACAGTCTCTACAATTTTGCCAAGTTTTGTGGAAATCCATTCAGCCGTTCGAGCTAAAAGTGAGTCCAACCGCCCTATGGAAAACTCAATGTTAAAAACACATTTTGGGACCCCCCTTTTTTCTCGGCCCCCGCTTGACGAAACCCCCCAAACTTTCAGGGGACGCTCAGAAACAAAATGTGCCATTTTCCTGAAATTTTCAGCCAATTCCGTCCATCAACGCCAAAGTTATTCAACATAGAATTTTCAGAAATCCCTATTAAAAAAAATCCTAACTATATATACCTACTGGCGACTGCCAGTAGGTAATATATATATATATATACATATATAACATTTCTATGGCAAAATGAAACCCCTCATTTTGTTCCTTTTCAAATTAAATGTATTAAGTGTTACCACTTTATTCCAATCAAGATGACTTCAGGTGTGCCATACTTTTGTCATAAGTAAGACTGTTAGCGTTCTAGTTGTTCTTTAGAACACTCTGGGACATTCTGTCATTGGGCTATAGTTGGGCTACATCTGGCTGATATTTGGGCTACATTTGTTTTTTTTTGTCTCTGGTGGCCATCTTTGGGCTACATTGGGCTACATTGGGCTACATTTGGGCTCTAACATATATATAGCCCAATGTAGCCCAATATATATTTTTCAAAGTTAATTTTCGTAAAAACCACTGGAGCATATATCTTGAGACATAGCAAAGGCACATCGGGCTACCAGTCCCTACAATTTTGCCAAGTTTTGTGGAAATCCATTCAGCCGTTCGAGCTAAAAGTGCGTCCAACCGCCCTATGGAAAACTCAATGTTAAAAACACGTTTTGGGACCCCCCTTTTTTTCTCGGCCCCCGCTTGACGAAACCCCCCCCAAACTTTCAGGGGACGCTCAGAAACAATATGTGCCATTTTCCTGAAAATTTCAGCCAATTCCGTCCATCAACGCCAAAGTTATTCAACATAGAATTTTCAGAAATCCCTATTCAAAAAAATCCTAACTATATATACCTACTGGCGACTGCCAGTAGGTAATATATATTTATATATATATATATATATATATATATATATATATATATATATATATATATATATATATATATATCACTCATGAACCGTCCTGTCGCAGAGGGAGCACTTGGAAGTTGGTGCTGGAGTCAGGACCAGGACGGGGTCCCGATATTAATTTTTCACGAAGCAAATAATCCAGCACTCCGCTCGTTAGTTTGAGTAGATTTATTCACACACTGCTAACAGCCTACGCGTTTCGAACCAAACGGTTCCTTCTCACCAGAGAAGGAACCTTTTGGTTCGAAACGCGTAGGCTGTTAGCAGTGTGTGAATAAATCTACTCAAACTAACGAGCGGAGTGCTGGATTATTTGCTTTGTGAAAAAAAAAAAAAAAAAAAATATATATATATATATATATATATATATATATATATATATATATACATATATATATATGCAAAACTTGCAGTTCCCAAATTTCGGAAGAGCCAGGGGAGACCAGATTAGTAGCAGCAGATTTTTAATTCTTGAAATGCAGCATGCCAGCCAAGACTCTTAAGACAGGTAAAATTCTACCATGTTACAGCCAGACGCGTTTCGAGTAAGTCTCTTCATCAGTGGCTTGTTCGGAGTGCGGAGGGAAAGCGTGTTTTAAAAGCACCCCTTGGTTTTAAACATCTTCCCGCCCCGTAGGGCGTGGCCTCACGGCATTCTGGGAGACGTAGTTCGTGCTTAATTTCACCACAGTGGGTATGTTATCCCACAGTCACAATGTCCATAAAATCTACGTACCCCATCTTCAGGTCTCTGCCCCGCTTTGTTGCTGCAGTTCCTGCTGTGAGAAAACACCGTACTGCTTAGGTGCGGGCTCACTCTCCTCCGCTCGTTGGCAGCATCATCTGACGCCGCCGCGGACCCACTGACCCAGTGGTCGGCTCTTTCCACGACCTGAGCAGGCCGTTAACAAATCCAAAACTTGCAGTTCCCAAATTTCGGAAGAGCCAGGGGAGACCAAATTAGTAGCAGCAGATTTTTAATTCTTGAAATGCAGCCTGCCAGCCAAGACTTTTAAGACGGGTAAAATTCCACCATGTTACAGCCAGACGCGTTTCGAGTACGTCTCTTCATCTGTGGCTTGTTCGGAGTGCGAGGGGAAAGCGTGTTTTAAAAGAACCTCTTGGTTTTAAACATCTTCCCGCCCCGTAGGGCGTGGCCTCACGGCATTCTGGGAGACGTAGTTCGTGCTTAATTTCACCACAGTGGGTACGTTATCCCCCAGTCACAATGTCCATAAAATCTATTTACCCCATCTTCAGGTCTCTGCCCTGCTTTGTTGCTGCAATTCCTGCTGTGAGAAAACACCGTACTGCTTAGGTGCGGGCTCACTCTCCTCCGCTCGTTGGCAGCATCATCTGACGCCGCCACGGACCCACTGACCCAGTGGTCGGCTCTTTCCACGACCTGAGCAGGCCGTTAACAAATCCAAAACTTGCAGTTCCCAAATTTCGGAAGAGCCAGGGGAGACCAAATTAGTAGCAGCAGATTTTTAATTCTTGAAATGCAGCCTGCCAGCCAAGACTCTTAAGGCAGGTAAAATTCCACCATGTTACAGCCAGACGCGTTTCGAGTAAGTCTCTTCATCAGTGGCTTGTTCGCAGTGCGAGGGGAAAGCGTGTTTTAAAAGCACCTCTTGGTTTTAAACATCTTCCCGCCCCTTAGGGTGTGGCCTCACGGCATTCTGGGAGACGTAGTTGGCTGGCAGGCTGCATTTCAAGAATTAAAAATTTGCTGCTACTAATTTTGTCTCCCCTGGCTCTTCCGAAATTTGGGAACTGCAAGTTTTGGATATATATATAGCTGAACTATAACATGTTTGACAAACTTTCAAACTAATGGCTAAAAAAGGGTGGTCAAAGAAAGCTAGTGTTCGAAAGGGGTGAAGCTAAAGCTCATTCGATCTATGTTATTAGCAATATGTCTGATACTGCACTGGCAAAACCCAAACCTAAAAGTAGTGATAAGTCAATCTGTTCAGGTATTGCTCTGTTGCCATGCTTCATATAATATTGGTTTCTTGTGAAACCTGTTTGTTTCACTCCATATCCCATGCAAAAAATGGAAAATAGACCTGTTCCATTGTATTACACAATGCAAAGTTGTTGGTAATATTAGTTTGGAGTAACACGTGTTTTCCATTCCATATTATGCAAGTGGAAACAATGTGCAACGTGGAAAGTGGCATTACTTTGTGGTGATTCTTCTACTCCATCTCATGCATATAAATGTGTTCCATTTTACCCCATCAGAATATGAACAGAATATTAATTGGGGTAAAACATGTTTGTTCAATTGCACATCACATGAATGTATACTTATTGTAATTATTAATTGTATTAATATTTGGGGGTTAATTAAACCATTGCAACATTAAAGTCCAAGAGAAAACGAATACCATTGCAGCAGACGAGGCCCTGCGTGAGAACAAGAACTGATACCAAACGGATGTTTTCCACATGTGCCCCACCCACGTGCAAACCATGGTACTAGGAACTGGCACAATTTTGCACCACTGTCCGGCGCAGAAAACTTTTCACGCTAATATAATATTGTACCGATCATATGCATACAAATGATGAATTTAACGTACAGAAAAAAAATGTATAGAGAACAACAGCATTATCCCAGAGTTGTTAAAATAAAATTCAGATTTGCAATCAACTACGGTGTGACTGTCAATCATGCACAGAGTGGAAATGTATGTTGATAAAGTGCGTCACAATAAAAGAACTAAAAAAAACACCGTTTACTATCGAGATGATTGCTCACGAGGCGCACTTTTATTCTTAGTATGAAATTATATTTTTGCTAACTTCGGAATGCATTTTGTGACTGCTTGCAGTGAGAAGGTCTGCTATTGCTGTGAAGGTATGACCAGGATGGAGGAGGCTAGACACTAACTAGATTTGTATACATATGTCACAAATAGAATGTTATCTTCCGCAGAATTTTACAAAATGCATTTACTTGCAAAAATGTGAGCAAAGACTTTGCCCAAAATAATTATTTAGAGCGGTGATTGTGTCATTCTGTTTACATTTAATCGTCCTCGCTAGCCTGAAAGGACTTTATTATTATTATTTCGAGTTTTTTAAAGCTATGGCTAGACCCAAAGATATCAGAGAGCCTTGCACATTGTAGAAACAATCATCTTGCTCCTCCCTTCTTTTTATTTCTCTGTGCCTGGTCTCACCAAAAGTAATCTGACTTCCATTGTCAGACCTGTTTCTGGGCCTCTGATGACCATTTGATCTCGCCTAATAGCTGCTCCATTTTATGTTTATGTTTATGTTTATGTTTTTAAGATTTTTATTGCGCGCAAATACCCGAGGGTGTCTCGGCGCAGATCGGACTCCTGAGATGAAGCTACCTTAAAATCATTGATCAAATAACCAAGTTTTCAGGAGCCTTCAGAAGATAGTGAGGGTTGGGCTGGTTTTAATGGACAGAAGAAGGGAGTTCCACAGCTTAGGGGTGGCTACTAGGAAACGCCTGTCTCCCCAGCTGGCGGTTCTGGTACGCGGGACGGCAAGAAGATAGGTACTAGCAGAGCGAAGGTGTCTTTGTGGGGCATAAATTCGAAAAGCATCTTTGAGGAACCTTGGTCCAGAGTCATGAATAGCCTTATAGGCGATGCAAAGAGCTTTAAATTTTATGCGATTCTTAACTCTTAACCAATGCAAATGGCGTATGGCCATGGAGGTTGAGCGGCGGCTGGGGATATCAAGCAAAATTCTGGCCGCTGCATTTTGCACAGACTGCAATTTAGATAGAATCTGTTCCTGTGTGCCAAGAAAAAGGGCATTGCCATAGTCCAATTTTGAGAAGACAAGGGTGGTAATCAAAGTTTTCCCAGCTCCTGACGGGAGGTATGGCAGCAGTTTTCTGATTTTTCTTAGCATGAAGAAAGATGAAGAGACCACCTTGTTCACATGATGTTTAAACACCAGCTTATCGTCGAATACAACGCCGAGGTTTCTGACCTTGGCAACCGGGGTCGGGGGTGGACCCATTTCACTGGGCCACCAGCTGGAGGACCATTCTGGTGCAAGGTTGCCGAAGGTCATAACCTCGGTCTTGTCCGAGTTTAGCTTCAAGCAATTACTAGACATCCACAAACTGATGGTCCTCATTCCTTCCTCATTATTGCCTGCTTGACAAGATAAATAATCTCCCTCTCGTTCTTGCTAAACAGCAATTGGGGCTGGAAGTGGGGAAGAGGTGTATGGTGGGTAGGGAAGAGAAGTTTCCCTCTGATGGCCCTTACTGACTCTAATCTGTCTCTTGTTCCTTTTAGCGCTTGAACACCCCCTGTCTGTCTAGTAGTCTCTGTGTGCCTGGACAGATGCATCCCTCTTCCCCCAGTTCTGTGTGCGGGGAGCAGAGTGAGTGTCTGTGCGACAAAATGAAGGGTTCTTGGCTCAAACCCTGATCTCGATATCCAATTGGTCTGGCATTGGTATACAGGCTGCACACATGAGTTATACATACCCCTGGCACACTTGTAGTTGTGTGTGGTCCAGATTGGCAGATCAGGCACGTGGCCTATGCCTTGTGTCGCACATGAATGTGCTTCCTACACCTTGTTAAGTTGGTTCTGTTAAACAGACATCGGGCTGGTCTGGAGCAAATGCAGGTGGACAGAGGACCAAGACGGATGGGCTGGTCTGTTCTACAGCACGTACAGTGATGCCTGACATAACACCTGTAAAGAGCGCGTTCACCCCTCGGGGCTGAGTAACATTCAATATTACAAAACTGCAGGGCACTCATGTATCAACCTCGGAAGGATAAAAGCCTGAGTGAGACTCACAGGATTAAAACATTTGGCCATTACGTCAAATACTTCTGTAGTAGGGGCATTAGTATATGGAGCCATCATTCACAGATACCTACTGTGACTCACCAGAGTCTCACGGTCTGTCCATATAGGCGCCACTTGATCATCACACTGTACTTATTTTCCAGCTCTGTCTTTGCCCTCATAGTATGAACACTGGCTCATGTAATCATTAAAAATCATTCAAATTTTTCGTTTTGGCATGCATATGGCTTTTAGTTGTTTAGGAAACATCTATTTAGCAGCTAATAAATATCAGGGCCTCTCTTAGTTGTCTGTGACATCCATTGACGCGATGACCAGGCCCTAGCAAAGGCCTATATAAGTTAAACAATTCCTTCCTGAGCCTTACCTGGTGAACTGCTGACTCCTGATTTCACATTAAGTCTAGTACAACTCCAGACAGAAACCTGCAGTGATGTGGCAGCGGCAAGCAACCATTGGATTAGCTGCTGCCGGCACTGCAGTAATGATGGACTGCCTCGGTTCTAAAACGCAGTCTGTCTCGCTTGAGTTGAATGATGTAGTAAAGTAGCTCCAGTTCCTGCAGATAGTGGAGAGTGTAGACTCATGCAAGGGAAGCTGTGTGAGGTCGAGTCTGAGCAGACCGGATACCTTGGTTTCCCGCCTGCCACACCCACCACGCCCTGCAACGGGTTGGGAAAGGGTGGGGTGACAACTTCCACTCTCTGATTGATGTGGAGGGTTAGAGATACTAGGCTTGCTTTAAAACGCCCGGAGCTAACTTTACCTCCACTCCATCAGGGGGCGGAGACTGCGCCTTACCACTAGGGGCTAGATGTAGGTAACTTCAATTTACCGACTCATAAATACCGAATTTTACCGATTCGGTATTTATGAATCGGTAAATTAGAAGGAGGGAGATATAGGTAAAATCTTTGTTTGATTTACCGAATCTGTAAAAATCGGTATTTACCGAATCGGTAAATACCGATTCGGTATTGCCCATTGATTCCTATGGGACTTGAAGCCCATAGGAATCAATGGGCAATACCAAATCGGTATTTACCGATTCTGTAAATACCGATTTCTGCAAGGGTGCAGGGGGTGTCACTTTGACACCCTCTAGCACCCCAAATACAGGCACGTATAACATGTGGCACACATACATGCCCTAAGGGCATGTCTGTGTGTCACATTGCACAGGTGTGCATGCACAGATGTGCATGCACACCTGTATTCGCTATTTTACCACCCAATAGGATTGGGTGGTAAAATACCGACTCTTAACGGCCTGTGGCACTCTGTGAAGTGCCACCTACATCTCATTTATAGAATCGGTAAATTTACCGATTCGGTATTTTACCGATTCTGTAAATGAGATGCCCCCTACATGCCAAATCCTAAATACCGGTCGGTAACGGCCGAAATCGGCCGTTACCGACCGGTATTTGGGCTCCTACATCTGGCCCTAGGTCTTTGCCGAGCTGATGACCTCACAGGCCTCAGGGCTGTTAGGTTGTCAGCCCAGCAAATACTTAGGCTTCTTTGCGTTTTCCCGGGGAGCAAGCAAGGAGAGAGTCAGTCATGTGAGATCCAGAATCCACAATAGCCACTGGACAATGGCGGCGGTATCGGTATCGGCCAGTGGGGCAAACAGTGCCCGTGTTCTAGCAGTACACGTAGAGTAGAAAACTACAATAAAGTGGTTTTTTTTATTAAATAAAAAATGAGCATTTATTGTTGAATGTAACGGGGGCAGAGCCCTAACGCCCTCGGAGAGAAACTGCCCCAGGATGTGTTTTAGGAGTTTTCTTTAACTACTGTTTCATTTTGAATAGATCAATTTTTAGGATGATGGAACAAATGTTCGAGCAGGTTAATTTTCAGAGTTAAAATTTGAATGGGATAATGCAAAATCAGAATACATTTTAGAACGAAATATTTTTCAGTTTCTCTCTTAATTTTGTGAAAGTGAACTTGGCAAACTACATTAAAATAAAGAACAGGCGTCTTTATAACTGTTCACATCTTAAATAAATTATACATCTAAATTTGCGTTACATGTATTTGAGTAGGCATTTACAAAGGTTGCATGGTGGGAAACTGTACTTTGCTAGCTAATAATTGAAAGTTAACAGCTGTTTTATTAAAATAATAGTCCTCCAGTCAAAGTGGTTTGGTAGGGATTTGAATTGCCATCCTCAGTATTTCAGCACAGAGGCAGGGCAGCAATTACGTTTCCCATCTTGAGAGCCCTCTTTCGTGCATCATTTTAAAAAATATGTGAAGAAGCAAAGTGCTGATTCACCTTCTCAAAAACCTAGTAACACAAACTCTTAAATAAAGCATCATGGGTTGTATCAAATAAAGTAAGCAGGAAGAGCACTACATCAATAGACGATCTGACTCAGGGGTCTTCAAACTGGGGGCATCCCCCCAGGGGTCCTCAAGTGATCCGGTAGGGGGATATGAGGGGGCAGGCTCTCGCCAAAAGAAGCATTATGCTGATAACAGTGCTTTGTTTGCAGCAGAACAAAATGAGCGAGAGTAAGCTGCTCTTTACTGGGCCATCACTAACATATTTTGTCATTTATATCCTGGCTGGAAAAAGGTGTCAAAAGGGAAGGGACTCCAAATATTATTCACATCCCCTGCCCCCATTTTTAATAATCACACTTTGGATAGAGACTCTGACTGGAATCTAAAGAAGTAGAGATGCAGTTTGGCACTAATTTACCACCTTAAGCAGAGGTAAATGGTTGTTTGCTATTGGAACTTTAAAGGACTGTGTTGCTTTCTGGCCAAAAATGCAGCAGCTTTTGTTGAGGTACCTAAAGTAGGCAACTCGGTATAACACACTAAGATAACCACAGCAACATAACAACACAATTTAAACATAACGGGGCAAATCTAAAAAAAAGGATCACAGCAGAGTGCCACAACCAGTTGCAGTACAATAAGGCACAATCAGAATGCAATACTGCATCAGAAAATACATGACACAACAAAAAATTTGGAATATATATCACCAACAAAACAAAATGCTCACAATAAACATATGCTCCCGTTTTTGTTACACGTCAGCAGCCCTAGAATACTGTTTTAGTAATACAGTGGTGAAATTGTTTGGAGCAACCACTACTTGAATTTACCACAAAGCAGAAGAAACAGCGCAAATAAAACATTTTTTGTGATCCAGCTCCAAGGGCTATATCACACAAAGTGGATACTGGGATTGCTAATTTGAACAATCTCTGCCAAAGTTTTGGTCTGGTCTGACTGGTGTCTGAAGTAGTGCTAATTTTCCTCCCTAGACAGTTTTGAATGACTGCTTGTGAAAGGAACTTTCAAGGCATGTGCTGCTTTTGGTTGGATATTAAGTTGCATTTGTTGACAATGTACAATGTCAACAGTCGACACAACAAGCACAGATATATTCTATCTATCTATCTATCTATCTATCTATCTATCTATCTATCTATCTATCTATCTATCTATCTATCTATCTATCTATATCTATATATATATATATATATATATATATTCACAGAAAAAAAACATAGGTTTTAGGGGTGTTATAGTTAGCTGGACATTTAACTCGTACAAAACCATAGAAATTCCTCCGTTATAGTTAGTTCTGCTAACTAAAACTCGCGCACCCGCAATGCACTGCTGATGATGTCACATATTACATCATTCATGACATGGTCTATGACATCTCTGATTACATCTCTGATGACAACTCAAATTACATCACTGATGACATCACTGATGCCATCATCCAGTGAATATGGTTTAGTTTGAAATGTAAATATGTATTATATTTAACCGCATGCGCGCTAGCGGTTTTCCCGCTGCACGCTGCGTTTTTTAAAAAGCCGCGTTACATGACGAGCTCAGCTCATCATGAGCGTACGAGCGTCGTCACTCATGAAGAGCTGAGCTCGTCATGAGCGCGGAAGTGGATATACAAATCTGTATTGAAGATTGAGAGGATGTGTAACTGTCTGGATGGAGGATTTAGTAGCTGTCTGACTGTCTGTTTAAGTGAGTAATTAAAAGTGTCTCACTTAATACATGGATTAGTAACTAAACTATGTGAATGTGTGCATCACTGTCTCTGTTGTTGTATAACATGCTGCTCAGTTGGTCACTAACTACATGAGTGTGTATATTAGTTATTCATTAGTTGGGTGAGTATTTGTATGCATAGATGTGTGAATGGGTGATTGACTAGGTGTATAGGTTTAAGAGTGCATGTGATGAACGACTCCTCCGCACCCGACATCACCATAGCCATCCCAGACGGCTACAAGATCACCCGCAGAGTCCGCACCAATGGAGTCGGAGGAGGAATCGCCATCGTCCACAAGAACTGCATCAGGGTCTTGACTAGCACCGACGACGTACTCAGCACCACCAAACACATGCACTTCCAGATCCACAAAGATCTCAACTCCACCTTCAGAGACACCCTCATCTACCAACTCCCCGGGCCCCGCCCCCAGTTCAGCGACTCCATTGCCGACTTCATCAGCACACTCGCCCTGACCTCCACCCACTACATCCTCCTTGGAGACCTGAACTTTCACCTTGAGAACAACAACGACAACAACTCCACAACCCTGATCGATAACCTTGCCAATCTCGGACTAAAGCAACTTGTCACAACTCCCACCCACTCCGCCGGCCACACGCTTGACCCCATCTTCTCCTCAAACCTGCACGTCTCCGTCAGCAACATCACTAAACTCCTCTGGACCGACCACCGCTGCATCCACTTCACCTTCCAGAAACCCACCACACCCAACAGATCCCCCACCGCAGATGGAGCAAAATCACAGAAGACCAACTACATGCAAACCTCTCAGCCCACCCACCGAACCCTCCAACACCGACGATGCTGCCCACAGCCTCAGACGCTGGTTCAAAGACTGCGCCAACGCCCTTGCCCTGCTAAGGAAACTCCCCACAGAGAAACCAGCAAGAGGGCCAGCTGGTTCACCCCAGAACTCCTAGCCTCCAAGCAAGCCTGCCAGGAACTAGAGAGGAAATGGCTCAGCAAACAAACTCTGGACAACCGCGCACCACCACCACCTCATCAGGGCCGCCAAGAGAACCTCATTCAAAGACCGCCTCGACAACAAAGCACACAATAGCAAGGAGCTCTTCAACATCGTGAAGGAACTCTCCATCCCCAGCTCCAACACCAACGACATCCCGCCATCACAAGCCCTGTGCGACTCCCTCACCACCTTCTTCCACCGCAAGATAGCAGACAACCACAACAGCTTCAACACCCAGACAGACCCAACAGACAGCAACACAACAGACCCTCCGCACACCATCAACCACGACCCTCTGCTAGCTTGGGCCAGTGTGAGCATTGATGACACCATCAAGACCATGAGCACAATCCACTCCGGCTCTCCGTCAGATCCCTTCCCGCACCATGTCTTCAACAAAGCAAGCAGCTCCTTCACACCCCACCTGCGCAACATCATTCCAGAGAGCTGGAAATACGCCAAGATCATCGCCCTACTGAAAAAACCCAAGGCTGACCCAAGAGACCTCAAGAACTTCCGGTCCATCTCCCTGCTCCCCTTCCCAGGCCAAGGTCATCGAGAAAATCATCAACAGACAGCTAACCCGATACCTCAAGGAAAACAGAATCCTGGACCCTTCCCAGTCAGGGTTCCGCAGCAACCAATGCACTGAGACCGCCCTTGTTGCTGCCACAGACGACATCAGGACCCTGCTGGACAACGGTGAGGCCGCAGCACTAATCCTCCAAGACCTCTCCGCCGCCTTTGACACCATCTGCCACCGCACACTACGTGCACGCCTTCACGCCACAGGGATCCGAGACAAGGTGCTAGAATGGACCACCTCCGTTCTCTCCGGCCGAACCCAGCGTGCCCGCCTTCCCCCATTCCGGTCCAAAGCCTCTGAGATCATCTGTGGCGTACCCCAGGGATCCTCCCTCTGCCCGACACTGTTCAACATTTACATGGCCTCGCTTCCACACATCACCCGACAGCACGGCCTCAAAATAATCTACTACACTGACGACACTCAACTGATCCTCTCCCTCACCAATGACCCCATCACCGCCAAAGCCAACCTCCACGAAGGAAGGAAGGCCGTTGCAGACTGCATGAAGACCAGCCGTCTGAAGCTAAACTCGGACAAGACCGAGGTCCTCATCCTTGGCTCCAACCCTTCAGAATGGGACGACGCCTGGTGGCTGACGTCACAGGTAGCAGCCCCGACACCCACCGACCACGCACGCAATGTGGGAATCATCCTCGACTCAACGCTCTCAATGACCAAGCAGGTCAACGGCGTCTCCTCCTCCTGCTTCAGCATCCTCCGCATGCTCCGCAAGATCTACAGATGCTCATCAGCAGCAGACTTGACTACGGAAACACCCTCTATGCAGGAGCCCCGACCAAGCTCATCAAACGACTACAATGCATCCAAAATGCCACGGCCACATCACCCCCCACCTGAGGGACCTGCACTGGCTCCCCGTCAGCAAGAGGATATCCTTCATGCTCCTCATCCATGCACACAAGGCACTCCACAAGACCGGCCCAGCCTACCTCAACAGACGGCTCTCCTTCTATATCCCCAACCGCTAGCTACGCTCCGCCGACCTCTCACTCGCCACCGCCCCGCGCATCCGAAGAACAACTACCGGCAAGAGATCCTTCTCCCACCTCGCCGCCAAGACATGGAACACCCTCCCACTGAGCCTATGACAGACCCAAGACCTGCTGACCTTCAGGAGGATTCTAAAGACCTGGCTATTTGATCAGTAGCGTCCCCCCCCAGCGCCTTGAGACCCTCGCGGGTATGTAGTGCTCTTTACAAATGACTGATTGATTGATTGATTGATGTGGAAACAGTTGTTTGGGTGACTGAGTGTATTTATTTGTGTGTTGGTGAGCGAATATATGTTTTAGTTGTACATCTTCAACAAAGTAAAAAAATAAAAGGCATTGTATGTGAGAGTCGGTGTATATAAATACGTATATGTAAGAGTCAGTGATTGTGAGAGTAACTATATGAATGAGTGTATAATTGTAATGGTGATTTTTTAACATATTAACTATGAGTTACTATGTGTTTGAATAAATGAGGTGTTGTGTGTATAATAGTGTAAGTGAGTAAATATAAGTGTGATTAATTTTCCATGAGCGAGTAGGATGACTGCATAACCGACTAAGATGACTGCTGATGTGTCAATATCTATATATGTGATAGGTGCATTTGATAGTGTTCTAATAATTAGTGACTGCATGTATAAGTGATTCTGTTGTTGAATGGGTAGTTGTGTGTGTAGACTCAGGAATCAGTGTGTGGGTATGTAGTAACTTGTAATGGTGTGTCAATGGTTTCAAATATGATACTCTATTTTAAAGTGAGTGATGAAAGGTTATACTAGTGTATGATGAGGTGTATCAGATTGTGACGTGAATGATGTCATCAGTGATGTCATTTGAGATGTCATCAATGATGTCATCAGCGATGTCACTGACCATGTCATGAATGATGTAATATGTGACAAATCTACATAAGTGTCCCCTAAGGAATTATTTCACAATTATTTCTTCTTTATAAATAGTCAAAGAAAGTGAACCTATGTTAAACAATACATGGGATTCTTCTCAAATATCATTATTTATTCTGATCAAGATTCAGTATGGCAACAACAATACTACTGACATTTTAAATCTCATTGTAAGTAGTATACAACATCTTTTTTTTTTTTTTTTTTTTTTATTAACCCTTTATTTGTTGCGGTCAACAGAGATACATGACAGTTACAGCATCAATAAACATAAAAGGTATTACACTTGTGGTACATGCACTTAAAAAGCATACAGTTACAGGGGCTGGCTTATCCCTCCATGTCTCAACAACAATACATTCCCCGGCAGTCATCGAGGTGAAGGCGTCAGAATCCAGGCTTAGTGCCCCAGGTTTCTCGGGTTACATGCAGTGGGAAAGTAGCATACCCTTCGCACCACTCACAGTGCGCATAACAGAGGCCGGGCAACGCGCTGTTCGTGTATTGTAGCTGCCCCTATCCCCCCCCTGGCAATCATCAGATATCCTACGTGTTCAAGCATGTCAGGTGTGCAGTAACCAGTGTGGGCCTCCCCTCCGCCCGGGTGTATGCGTTGAAAGTGGGTGTTCTGAGTGATGGCCGTCCCGAGGTGGCAACTGGTGTCCAGCCCCACGAGGGTCATCCCTACATGAAACTATTTGCATTATCCAGTGTGTATGCATATCCCCGACCTGACCACAGCTTTAGTATATCGGAGGGGCCTTCTCCGCGAGTGCAGCATATGGTAGTACCTGAATTGCAGGTGTCTTATAGTCACTTACTGCATGCCGGTCACGAGTACCCCGTTCCCTCTTGATCCGGGAAACCCTGTTATCACCCGATAGGGACACCGCGCTTGTATACACGTACCAAGAAGCATCCAATCGTTCAGGGATACGCTATCTGACCCTCATCTCCCGAGGTATCGCTGTGTGTCGCCTGGGACGACCAGTACAGCTGTAGCGGGGACCAGATATCTCTAGGTCTACAACGGACGGGCATCAGGTCTGCATATATGCTATGCTGGTCTTGGCAGTATGTGAGGTCGTCCAGCCACTCTTTAAACTTTGGTGCCCTGCCTCTTCCCCATCTGCAAGCAACTCTCCTCTTGGCGAGGAGCAGCGCAATGTCTACGAACCGTCGGTCAGATTTGGGTATGTCTTTGGTATAACCCAATAGCATCAACACCGGGTCCAGCAGAAGAGGGCCCGCAATCATGACCTGGAGCGCAGCATGCACCTGCGTCCAATACTCCTGCACTACTCTGCACTCCCAGGCCAGATGAAGGAAACCCGCTCCCTCCGAGTGGCATCGTGCGCACCTGTCATCTTCTGAGAGGTGAAAACGCAGCTTCCTGACTGGCGTGTAATAATAGCGCTGTAGAAACTTATAGTGAATGATTTTCAATCGACAGCTGGGCGAGATGTTAGCTGTGATCGAACAGCAATACGTCCATTGCTCGTCCGTAAGCGGGGCCTCTAGTTCAGAGTTCCAGTCACTTCGCGCTTTGGACACCACAGGAGGACGCTGCGCACGGATGTTAGTATATAGTTTTGACACCAGATGTCTCCCGTTGGATACCAACAAGACGTGCAGGGGCAGTACCGTCCCCGGTTCATCTGGGAAGCTGGGGAGTATGTCACGCATACCCTGACGAAGTCTAAGGTAGTAAAACACTTCCATCGGCGTCGGGGGACCTGCCCGAAATATCTGGTCTTTGGTACGAAAGGCCCCGTCTTGAAATAAATCACCCCACGTGCTGAGTTGGACGCGCTTACACATGGACCGGAATCCATTTTCCAGAAGCAGTGATAGCTTCGGGTGGTAGGTAAGGGGCAATGCAGGTGAGTAAAGCATGGGAACGTCAAGCAATTTAGTCACTCTTTTCCAGGCGTCAATAGTACAGGTAACCGTGGTGGCAGGTGTCTCAACATCACTAACCGCCCCCATAAACATGCCGTTAAGCGGAAGCGGATGCGCGATCCAATCTTCCGCTGCAATCTGTGGCATAAAGGGAGCGGGGTGAACCCAGTGGTAGGCGTGCTGCGTCTGGGCACCAAGATAATACACCTCCAGGTCCGGCACATCGAATCCTCCCTTGGCATATGGTAGCGTCAGGACCGTCCAGCTAAGTCGTGGCTGTTTACCTCCCCAAAAGAGGCGGAGAAGCTCAGTACGCAGTTTCTTAAAGAAATAGGGTCCCGGGTAGTAGGGAATGTTCTGAAAGAGGTACAGGAACCTCGGGAGGATGACCATCTTGATCAGGGATGCCCTGCCTGCCATCGAGAGCGGGAGGGACATCCAGCGAGTCACATTGTCCGTCAATTGTGAGATAGCTACTCCGTAATTCAGCCGGATAGTGTCCTCCTTGTTAAGTGATATCTCAATACCCAGGTATTTGAGTTCTGATCTGCACCACTCTAGGGGGTAGTCCAATGGGAATTGGTCAACCGAGGCGGTGAGGGGAAAGAATTGCGACTTCTTCCAGTTAATGTGCACTCCGGAAATGCCGCCAAACACAATAAATTCTCGTAGGATCGGGTTAAGGTTTTGCTGTGGGTGCCGCACGTAGAGTGTGACGTCATCCGCGTATAAGGAAATCCCTATCTGCCGTTGGTTGCAGTTGAAGGCGCTAGCCTTATGCAGTTGCCGGACCCTGCATGCCAATGGCTCAATTGCCAGGGCGAATAGCAGGGGTGACAGGGGGCAGCCCTGTCTAGTCCCCCTTGTGATCGGCATTTGTGTAGAGAGCACGCCATTTATGATGACCCTGGCGACCGGGGAGGTGTAGAGAAGTTTCACCCAGGAGACGAAAATCCGAGGGAACCCCATCCTAATCAAGATGGCCATGAGGTAGCCCCATTCCACAGAATCGAACGCTTTAGTGGCGTCCAGAAACACAGCGGCAATAGGCAGCTCAGGCGCAATGGTGGGTATAAGGGAGAACAGCGTACGCAGATTGTGCGACGTGGCACGGCCCGGCACAAAGCCTGACTGATCTGGCAGCACTAGGGTGGTCATGAGCAGGGATAGCCTAGTAGCCAATACTTTAGCAAGTATTTTCGCATCACAATTTAGAAGCGAAAGGGGCCTATAGGAGTCTGTATCCAAAGGGTTTTTCCCTGGCTTCAGAAGTGAGGTGATCGCTACCTCCCTCATTGAGCCCGGTAGTATCCCTACCTCCAGGGACTCTTCGAAGACTTCCTTTAGCACCAGTGCCATGATGTCTATGTAGCACTTATAAAACTCAGCCGGAAGGCCGTCCAGCCCTGCAGCCTTGCCGTTACCTAGGGACATGATAGCCTCTCTAATCTCATCGAGTTCGAGAGGGCACCCAAGGAAGGCCCTGTCGCTGTCGCTCAGCCAACACAGCGCTATGTCGTCGAGGAAGGACCCGAAGTCCACCTCGCCCGCCTGCTGCGTGGAATATAGCCGTTTATAGTGCTGCAAGAAAGCGTCCTGTATCCCCTTCGTGTCCTGACAGATCTCACCCTCGCCATCAGTGATTCCCAGTATATGGGTAGCGTATCGCGGATGTCTCGTGAGCGCCGCGAGTACCTTTCCCGGCCGGTCTCCCTCGCAGTATCGCCTGGCTGTCCAGTACTTGCCCCGGAACTTCACCTCCCTTGCAGCTTCCTCCTCAAAGGACGAGAGAGTGGACCGAAATTCCTCTGCCAGTTCAGGGCGAGGGTTTCTGACCATCTCCGCTTCTAGAGCTTTAAGTTCCAATTCGAGCTTAGTCAGTGTGCGCACTATGTCCCTCAGTATGCCGCAGCTCTTAGCGATCGTAATACCTCGTACAGTAACTTTGAAGGCCTCCCAAATCGTCTCAACGTTATCAACGGACCCCTTATTTCTAGGGAAAAAGGCCTCTATCTCCTCACCAAGTTCATGCTTAAAGACAGGGTCCAGTAGGGCCGAGGGGAAGAGCCGCCACGGTGGGCGCGTCCTGGAAAGTCCAGGCATCTCGAGCACAGCAAAGACAGGGCAGTGGTCAGAGTAGGTTCGAGGTAGATGTTGTACCTTACTGACACCTCCAGCCAGGCCCCGCGATATAAAGCAGTAGTCAATTCTCGCCCACGTGCGTGCGTGTGTCGTGAAGTGCGTGCCTTCCCTAGTCACAGGGTGCATGTACCTCCAGCTATCTATGAGCCCCGCCTCTGTCAGTATGCCCTGCAGTGCATCGCGAGCTTTTGTGTTGTATTGGCCGCTCCCATCAGATCTGTCTGCCCCAGGAATCAGCGACAGGTTGAAGTCCCCCCCCCAGATAACATGTGAGGCGTCAATCTCCAATACATGTCCCCACAGTGCCATGAAAAACCCGGGTGTGTCAATATTGGGCGCATAACAATTCACAATTACAATCACATCAGTGCCCAGCCTGCCCCACAGAATCACATACCTCCCCTCAGAGTCCACCTTCACACCCAATTTTTGGAACGGCAGTGCTTTATTGATAAGGATGACTGTACCCCTCGAGTAAGTGGAGTAGGAGGAAAATTCCCTCACCAGTGCCCATCTACATGCAAATTTAGGATCGCTACGTGGTTTCAAGTGGGTTTCCTGGGTCAGCGCTATCTGCACGTGATGCCTATCTAGATATGTAAGTACATTTCTACATTTCCTGGGATTGTTAAGGCCCCGCACATTCCACGACAGTATTGAGATGTTACTTAAGGCGTTATCACCCATGACCACCATCATATTCCTGACAAAAGACCACGGCCAGTCCGCCAGCCCCCACGCTTAATGTACCAAGTGCAACTCTTTCCTCTGTTCGGAACAGTCTCTTCTCCCATACTGTCTCACTCTCAGTCACTCCAGCCCCAACAACTGCACTCCCGTCATGCATATCTCCCGCATAACTGCCTTCAGGCTCAACAACCCATACCCCAACAATCGCTCTCCCCCCCTCCCCCCAGATGTAACTACTCAACTCCCTCGCTCCCAGTCCTCCCCCGCCCACTGAAGCAACCCAATCTTGCCAGTACCACTTCCCCTCCCCCCTCCCCAACCCCCGTAACCAAGAACCATAGAAGAACTATGTGGGGAATCCCCTTCTGGGGGCATCAGAGGTACACACCAATACACCCCGATAGTCTCCTCCCGCCCCGCAATCGCCATACGGGAACAGTCAGAGATGGGGGGGTGTTGCCTGGTATACATTACCCCTGCAGGTTAGAGCCTGTCCATCATACCAAAGTGTCTCGCGGCCTTCCTCCCTGGATGGAGAAGGAAGTAGTCAATGCAAGGGCGCTCGACCAGTAAGCAGCCTCTGTGTATGACCCCTCCAGAGTTACCTACAGTCTGCGTACAGCAAAAAACAGTCCCTTCTTCGGATCACAGTGTGTGACCTGCCTGCCAAGCCACCTCCTGACCAAATATCAATGAGTCTGCATTCCAGGTCCCCAATCAGATCAGGGGGGCCATGGCTTGGACAGGGCACAGGATTCGAATCGAGCTTCAGGGCAGCACCAAGAGGTCACTCAGTCCATAGCAAGTCGTTATTGTCAGGCGTCAGCCTGCTCCAAAGGCTCTTCTTCCTCACCGACATTCTCCTCGTTTCGCCTGTCCCTTCTAGTAGCGCGGAGTCTCTTGATATAGTCATCCACCTGCTGCGGATTAGTGAAGAAATATTGCTTGCCCTGATGGGTCACCCTGAGCCGTGCCGGGTACAGGAGCGCATAGTCCACTTGCATGTCTCTTAGTTTTTTCTTTACGTCCAAAAACTTCTTCCACTGCTCCTGCACCATAGGCGTGAAGTCCGGATACACTGAAAAACGTACTCCATCACAAGCCAGATTATGGTTTGTCCGCGCTGCCCGCAGTGCTGTGTCGCGGTAGTTAAGCAATCGGGCAATAATAGGCCGCGGCTGCGCTCCCGGCTTCGGTGTTGGACCCAGAGAACGGTGCGCTCTTTCGACAATGAATTGACTGGAGAAGGCTTCCTTTCCCACCGCAGTGATGAGGAGTCTCTCGACATATTCCTCCATACGTCCAGTGTTGGTGGATTCCGGCACTCCTAGGACGCGTATGTTATTGCGCCTACTCCTCGCCTCCAACTCCTCGTTCTTCGCCGCTATCACACGCAGGATATTGTCCATTCTGGAGAGGCGCGCCTCGTGGGATGTCGTCGCGTCTTCGGTAGCCGATATGCGTCGCTCCGCTTCTGTCAGGCGTTCTTCATGGACTTCTAGTTTTTGTGCAACCCCATCCATCCTTGAGGACAGGCGGTCCACCTTGTCCACTATCGTGGCGAAGCCCTGCCTCATCTCCTCCATCATGGCTTGCAGTTCAGTAGGTGCTGCCGTGGAGGGGGCCTCACTGCTCGACGGTTCTTGGGCACCGCCGACGCCAGCCGTGTTCCTCAGCTGCTTCTTAGTGGTTGCAGGCTCAAAAGAAAGCTTAGGCTGTTTCTGGTCATTTTTGCCCATAGTGTTCCGCTTGTGGGGGCCCGAGGCGCCCGGCGCGAGTCGAGTGGAGCGGTCCTCGCTGCCCGGTGTTAGAGTTTTTCGCATTCGTGCCCCCCCACACTGTGTCCGTGCCCGTGGCAGCGCCGTCTATGCAAGTAGCAGGCCTGGCCCGCCCCTGTGTTCTCCACTCCTCGGCGCTTTACAAACTCCGGTGACCAAGGCTAACTGCAGCTGCTCCAGAGGGGGTCAGTGGGCTCCCTCTGCCGCGTGGCACAGGTGGCGGGCAGTGGTGCGCTGAAAAATGCGTGGCTGTCCTGCGGTCTTCTCCGCGCAGGAGAGGCGCGGGGTAAAAGGGGGGGTGGGGGGGTAGGCCCACCGCACCAGCCGGCGGGTAGCAGCCTGCGTGAGTCGGGCCCTGATCGTGGCCCTCAGTAGGCCCCCAGCGCTCCTCCGCCCCCAGCGTCCAGAAGCATCAGGATCGCAGCTAGTTCACAGGACCGCCGGCAGCCCGCAATCCACGGCCGGGGACCCGCCTCACCTCTGTCCGGTGCAGGCAGCAGGTCGCGTCTTCGCCGGTGCTCCCAGCGGCACACAAGTCTGCCGCTTCGTGTCTTCGCGTGTTGCTGTGGCCCGGGGGGGGGGGGGGTGAGACTCACTGCCACTGCAGTCTGCCGTGCCCCGGCAGGACCCACCGGCACCGGACAGGTCACTCCGCCCCCGAGGCCTGCCTACCTCGTGGCGAGCCCCGGCCTCGCGTGATGTCGCGTCCAGGCTCCCGCGCCGTCTCTCCGCAGCAGCTTGAGCCGGTCAAATCGTTCAGTCGGATAAGTCGGGCGCCGAACCTCGGACCGGTCCCAAACTCGGACAGGATCACCAGGGCACCCAGACTCGGACTCGCTGAAAGTTTCAGGCAATTTCCCGCAGGTAAACAGGATAAATGAAGGATATTCCTGACCAGGCAGCCAGAGCCTCACTAAAGTGCGGCCATTAGCTCGTGGGCCCTCTAGCGCCCCCGTAGTATACAACATCTTTTGCTTCATTTGCATGGATAAGTAAAATACCATACATCACAAATTTTTCAAAAAGACTTATAAACGTTTTCAAACAACACAGAAGTTCATTTGTGAGCAAACAGATGTTAAAGCGTCGACGTTTCGGTCGACTACTGGTTTAGGAATTCCCCAGGACCATCTTCAGGATGTAAACGTTGCACATCCCTAATACTTCCAGCCGGAAGTTTCAATTCGCCAGGTGGACCTGAATGTCCAGGCATCTAAAAATATCTCATACGGAGCTGGTATTCCCACTTGTCGACCTAACTCAGTTCAAAATTATCAATTATCGATGTCTGTGTATCCTAAGTTGTACACTAGAGAAGGTAAACGCTGCCGCCACAGTCTGACCGATGTTCTTCGTTTTGTAATATGTGACATCATTAGCAGTGCATTGCGGGTGTGCGAGTTACAGAGGAATTTCTATGGTTTCTGCCGAGGCAAGATCGCGGTCTGGCCGTAGACCGTAATGCAGCACTCCGCTTGAGCTCCGCTTAAACTCCGCCAGGATCAGAGAAAAGACCACGGCTTCATTCTGTATCCCGCTTCCTGTGCATAGACCGAATCTGGAGAGGGGAATGCTCGTTTCTACATCTTTCTGGACGATTGAAAACGTATCTGCCTTTCTGCAGCCGAGTGGCTGCTTTCACACGCATATTGAGGCGTAATGGTTCCGGAGCCGATACGAAGATTTTCAAGCTCGCACTTACCCCTGCTTGCTGCGCGTTTTCCGACCTCTTCTCACAGCGCCATCGCCTGTAGGATTGTGGTTGCTCCGACGGGGTGTTCCCGCGGTTTCCGCCTAGCATCAAAGCCGCGGCTACAGCGTAGCCGTTCTACAGCATCCCCTGTTCTCACCACAGAGGAGCTGTGCTACAATCTTGCTTTTTCCGTCCGGATTCTTTTAGTGGAGCCGCTCAAGCAGCTAACTATGCCCCTGAAGACCGCGTCTGCAGCATCAGCTGCTGCATCCCGAGTGAGAGTGGTGAAGGCTGCCAGAGTGCTTTGCAAGGAAGCAGAACGGCAGAATCTAGAGGCAACGCTGGACGAAGGAGGGCTAGCCAGTACATCTCTCAATAAGGGAAAATCCAAAACCCGGAGTCAGCGAACGCCCAAACAGCATTCCCCAAGGCACTCTCCGAGGCAGGAAGCACTTGCCTCTAGAAGAAAGCTGAATACCACGGGGGCCTCAGTGATGGATCTATTCTTGAAGAAAAAGGGGGTGCAGAGTAAATCAGAGACTGATTTAAGAAAATCGACACCCCAGGAAGTATTGAATAGCTTTTCTAACATTGATAGCACACCGAATGCAGGTAATCCTGGGTGCAATGTGGGGATGTCTGAGCCCTTGGAGCAACAACTGAACACTCCTACGAACTCTGCAACTGGAATTATATCCACTGCAATTGATTCTACCAGCTCTCAGCTCGCTACTGCCGAAAAAATTGTAAGTACTTCTGCTATAGTTGATCCTGAGCAGTGCATTCACCATGATGGAACTGTTGATTTACCAATTAATGAGGAGCAGGGTTTGGAAGGGCATTGCATGTCATTTTCCGGAGAAGGTGGAAATGTATTGGAGGTACAAACTGGAACAATCATTGGAACAATCACTATGACGGCAGAGCATAGCCCGGACACAATCCACACAATTTCTACAGATATGCCCCCAATGGTCATTGACTCTGCTATTATGAATAGTGCTACACACGATTCTGCACAGGTCCCCACACCCGGTGTAAGCCCCTCAACCTCAAAAGTTAACTTACCCACTGAGGGGGATAAGGAACAAAGCGAGTTTTACTCTTTTTCCGAAGAGACTGGTGTCGAGGCTGTGGAGGAATGGTCAGAAGATTATGAGTCTACAGGGGGTTCGCAGGATGACGCTGAGTCTGACTTCCTGCCTAGCACCTCAGAGGACAGCTATGGTGAAGAGAGCTTGAATGCGAACACTGTTAGAGCTAAACCAAAGTCAATACCTAGAGTCAAACAGCGTGACCCAGTTGACGGCCACCCTCTACCCAGGCCAACGTTGCGTATGAGTCATGACAACTCTGGTACTCCCGAGATTCCTCAAACAGCTGTCGAGACCATATTACAGGCTGTTGCTGCTCACAGGGAAGAGACAGCCCTAGATAGTAAAATATCCCGAGCAGCACTGCGTAAAATGGAAGGGGTGGTCAAGAAGCTTTCCAAAGCCTGCAACCTTGTAGGCGAGAGAGTTACTGAGATGGAGGCCAGGGTTCTCTGGAATGAAAATGAGGCGACTGCAAACTCCGAAAAAATAAAACTTCAAGAAGCAGAACTATCCGACATAAAATGGAAGCTTGAAGATTTTGAGAATCAGCAGCGCCGTAACAACCTTCGCATCTTAGGAGTTCCGGAGAAAATGGAGGGTGAAAATGCACGGGCGTTTGTAATAAAACTATTCAAGGAGTCTATGCCCGAATTCCAACGTGCCCACAGGATGCCGTTTAATATGCCCCTCAAACCCGGGGTATACCCTTGAGCAATCCTAGTTTACTTTGGAAACTTTTTGCTAAGGCAGACAGTTGCCGAGAAAGCGAGACCTGATCATAAGCTGATATATAATGACCTTTCATATTTTACAAGACCTGACTTTTGCCACGCAACGGTTGAAAGACGCTGGCGGTTGCAATCGATGATTAAGCCTTTTCAAGACAAAGGAGCCCAAGCTTACTTGAAGAACCCGGCTAGGCTGAAAATTGTGCGAGGTGGTCAGACAAAATTCTTCCAGTCTGAGATCAAAGCAAAGGCCTATCTTGATGAATTGACATAAAAAGGGTTGATGAGATAGATGATTCCATTATATTGTACAATTACTTCTGGGTTTGAAAAGTTTATAGTACAGAGAATCGTCGACTAGTGCAGAACCTTTTGTGGTACACTGGATATGCCTTATTGGGTTTGGGCTTGGATTAATATTCAGTAACACTCTGTTAGAACTTATTCACCTTGTTTCCTCTTTTCTTTCTTTTCTCTGGTTATATTTTCCTTTCTTACATATCTTACATATTAGAAGGCGGTAGTTCAAGATGCTGTGCTGCAGCTTCATCACCCAGACTCTGGTTGAGTCTGAATGCCTACTGTTGGGGGAGGGTGGTTACGGGGGGTTTCGGAAAGGGGGTTACAGAAAAAATCAAAAAAGAATTGGGTTTTCTAGCAAGAGACTTTTTGTGTAAGAATTATTGTCAATGTTGTCAATGTTGTCGATATTGCTGCATTTATTTAAATATAAATAAACCAAAAGTAATTAGTAAGGAGCCAGGGCAACGAGTTAAGCAATACTTGTTGAAAGTTTTACAGCTAACTGTTTCTATAAGCAATGGGTAGGTTAAATGTCCAAACATGGAATGTAGGGGGTCTCTTGTCCGGGGATAAACGACGTCGATTGGGCGAATTAATAAACTTATATCCTGTAGACATACTCTGTCTCCAAGAGACACATTTGCCTTGGGCAAAGAGATCCTCACTGAACTTCAATGGGGATAATTTGTTGATAACATCTACCCAATCATCAAATATAAGGGGTGTAGCAATCCTAGCGAAAACACGTCTTGGCTTGGGAGTACGTCATCTTTCAGATCCCCACGGTAGATGGGCTATTGTTAAACTAGCAATCGGTATCACTATTTGCACCATTTATGCTTCCAACCCCGACGATCCTGCAGTGTTTGAGGTGCTAGAATCTGAACTTGCCACCTGGCAGGGCCCATTAATTTTATGTGGTGACTTTAACATATCACTTTATCCACTGGTCTGTCACTCTGGTTTAAAACAGAAATATGTTGGTCGCAAACCAAAGGTATATCAGGCTGTTAAAAAACTGGAAGAAAGCTTCGGTTTAGTTGACGTATGGGTGCAAAATAATCCTCAGGACCCAGGTTATACATACTTTTCACATTCACATCAAAAACATGTCCGGATTGATTATATGTTTGTATCTAGTGACCTTGCACCTCAATCATCAATAAATAAACCCCTAAAAATTATCTCAGATCACAACTCACTTGTTCTCTTGACTACATATGGCGCCTCAACTCCACAACACCGGCCCTGATCGTTTGATAGAAAACTTCTGTCTAACAACGAATACATTACGTTTATTAAAAAATGGACGGAAGAATTTTTTAATATCAACCGGTTTAGTGCCTCAAGAAATATCGTGTGGGACTGCTTTAAATCCGCACTTAGGGGGGAAACCATAAGCTTTAAAAAAAAAGCCAGAAAGAAATTAAGAAATGAATATGAGGTAAAGGTTTCAGCCCTGGCTAAAGCCGAAGAAGAACACACCCTAATGATCTCGCAGGGACAAGATGTTAGCCGCTTGATGTATCAAGTAGCGGTACTAAAATCTGAATTAAACTCCAATCTTAGCCAAAAAGCCGCCCAAACATATAGAACCCATAGGAAAAAAGTTTATGAGAGTGGTGAAAAGGTTGGCAGGCAGCTGGCACTCCGAACCCGTCAGAAGAATGTAATAAATAACATCCCCTCAATAACAGACAGCGGGCAGACTTATACCCAAGCGGCCGACATTATTTATCGGTTTCAACAATTTTACCAAAAACTGTATTCGGAGGAAATGACTATAACCGAGAATGACATAAAAGGATATCTCGATAATCTTCTTAATAACCCCGAAGCTGTGAGACTGCTAGATGACATACCCAGTGAAGAGCTAGAAACTGAAATCACACTTGCCGAGGTGATAGCTGCACTATCTTCACTAGCGCCCGGTAAAGCGGCTGGCCCAGACAAACTGTCAATCGACCTCTATAAAATTCTAGGTCATCAATTATGTCCCCTTCTTCATGATTTATTTTTAGGGGTACAGTGGAATGGGGTTCCCCCAGAGTCCTGGGATGAGGCTAATATAATTGTTTTTCTGAAGAAAGGGAAACCTCCCGAGCAACTAACCTCGTACCGCCCCATATCCTTAATCAATTCGGCCTCCAAATTATATGCCAAAGTGATGGCTATCAGGCTTAGTGGGGTCATTGAACACCTTGTCTCTCCGTGGCAGCATGGTTTCGTCCCGGGTAAGGGGACTACTGACCATACACGCAGTGCTATAGCCCTGTTCAATGCCATGTCTGCCGCGGGGAGTCCAATGTCAATGATCCTACTGGACGCCGAGAAAGCCTTTGATCGCGTCTCATGGAACTTTCTGTGGACAGCCTTGTATCGTAAAAATGTCGGCCCCAAATTTGTGAAATCAATCAAGTCTATGTATCTACGCCCCAAAGCCAAACTCCAAATGTTAGGATTAGAATCTGGATGTATCAACATTGCAAGCGGCACTAGGCAGGGGTGTCCATGTTCACCCCTGCTCTTTGCTCTGTATATTAATCCGCTAATTTTGAAACTTTTGGAGAGTAATATTATTAAACCAGTGCTCAGTGGTCATTTTGAGACAAAAGTATAGGCTTATGCCGATGATATTGCGGTCATTACACCAGACCCGATTGAGGCTATCCGCCAAATTGAGAAGCTGACAATAGAATACGGTAATTGCTCGGGATACTCCCTTAATAGAGAAAAAACAGTTATCTTGTGCACCCACAACATGGTATGGATCAAAGGAGAGCCGAGAAGACTACCTATCTCGGTGTAACCATCTGCTCTAACACTAAACAATTAGTGAAGCTTAATTTTGATCCTCTCCTTGTTAAGATAAAGACGGATCTGGACAGGATAAACAGCCTTCACCTGTCAATTATAGGTAGAGCCAATTTCTTAAAAATGAATGTGTTACCTAGATGTTTATATTTATTTTGAGCGATTCCTCTAGCTGTGGAGCATAAAATGTTAATACTGATTAATTCTCTTATGTCCAAATTTGTCTGGCAGCATGGCAAGATCCGGAGATCCCATAGTCTCATGTCGCTTCCACTCCATAGAGGTGGGCTCACAATACCTAATATTATTTTTTATCATTGGGCAGCATTTCTTAAACAACTCACCCCCTTAATTAACTTTCCAACTGAAGAAAGTATGATGGACATTGAACTAATACCTTCAATTTATGAGCTCCTACTTGGTCAAGAAGCTAAAGGCTTATTTTAAAAACAAACCGAGGCAAAGTATTACAAGAAATTTAAGGGAGAAATCATAATCAGTGCCTGGAAAATTTAGGATAAGGTTACTAAGCATATGCAATTTGGGAAAATAAATTTGTATACACCTCTATGGCACTCAAATCTAACACATGGTCTTGAATTTGATCTAATCGCGAGGAAGTGGGAAAGGCTGGGTATTAAAACTGTCAATGATTTTTTGTTAAATGACTTTGATACAACCTTTTCTGATCTGAAATTCAAATATGATTTGTCCAACGGAGATTTTCTCAAGTTTGCGCAAGTATTTGCTAAACTTAAAGCTAAAGAGTCTATGATTTGTTTATCAAGAATTGAAACTATTGATGTTATGCTTAGAGTAAATACTAGACTAGGAACATTCTACAATATTCTTTTGACTAAAACCCATGATGATCTAGAAAAAACCGAAACAAAATGGGCGACTAAATTAAATAATCCTAATGTCGATGTAGATAGAGTTTTGGAGCTGAGCCACAATCTTTTTATGGCTAGTAATTTGAAAGCACAGCTTTTTAAAACCCTATTTGATCTGTATTATACCCCGGACAAGCTGCTTGCTTGGGGTAAACGAGAGAATGACTTATATCCCAGATGTTTACAAGGACCCGCGACTCTTATCCACATGTTTAGTAACTGTTCCGAGCTGGTCCCAATTAAAAGCATGATCTCAGCATTTTCGGAAGAGCTATTTGGCCATAAACTGCCCGAGTCGGAAACCCTTTTTTTACTGGGACATGATCACTCTTTAAAACTATCGAAAACCGAAGAAAGATTGCTTTTTATCGGCACAGCAGTATTAAGGTTAATTCTGTCTGCTCGCTGGAAAGAGCCTGATCCCCCCATCTTTCAGATGTGGCTAGCCCGCTTTCTAGCGGTTTATAGCTATGAAGTGGCCATTTATGATACCAGGGGATATAAATCAAAAAAGCGGGGGGATGCAATTTGGCGACTGGTCACCAACTGGAAAGCAGGCCTCACCCCTGCCTCTGGGAGCATTTGATTTAGTTGATCCCAACAAATATTGTTAATAGTTCTGCTGGATGAAAATTGATCACATCTTGCCCCAGCTAATACCTTCTTATATTCCTTTTTTCGGCCTGCTGTTTTTGTTCTTTCTTTTTCTTCTTATTCATTTTTATCTAGTTTAGTATCTCTTAAAGTGTTTATGCCGTATTTATAATTATTGCTCCATGGTGCTCCATGGTGTTGCTATTCTGGTATATTTTTGTTTTTTTCTCTTACAATGTCTCTTGCTGTTTCCTGATTCAAAAAAAAAAAAAAAAGGAATTTCTATGGTTTTGTACGAGTGAAATGTCCAGTTAACTATAACACCCCTAAAACCTATGTCTTTTTCTGTTAATTTCTAAGGATTTTTAAATGCTAATTTCTAACCATAACGTCTCTGAAACCTATGTTTTTTTTAGTGAATTTCAAAGGTTTTTAAAATGCTTAATAGTAGTTATAGCTATTTTTTTGTACTGATTTCCTACATTTTTTTAACTGTTTATTCATAAATATTTTATTTATTAAATAACATTTTATATATTTCTGAAAATTGCAAAAAAAAATGTTTTTTAAATTCAAACTGAAAATTGTTTAATTTTTTGTTTTATTTTTTATTTTAATATATTTATATTATTTTCTTTTTTCCAAGTTTTTTTTCGGAGTCGCGCACCCAAAGCGTACACATCACGGTGGGTGCATGGATTCTAGCCGCCATTTTAGAAAAGTCGTGAAGGATTCGCATACCGTTTGCGACGGCTGCGTGTTTTTCAGTTACATCACATACATTTATTATTATGTGATGTGGGCGATTGGTATGCGACCAGTCCGCAACTCCTGCTCCCGCGCATTCGCGACACATGCACATTACGGTACGCGACGCTTGCGCGGAGGCGGTCCCATGTGACGTCATATACGCGCTGGGGCGCGCTGAGTGCACAACTCCCGCAAAATGTTTTTATGTTCTAAAATGATATGTATGTGTCTTTAATATACATATTAGGGCAAGAGATTATCTAAGATATTCATAAAAACAATATATTTGTACTTATAATAAACTTAGACGAAGTCCCTTCGGTTGCGTGCTTCGTGAGCGCAGAGAGCGCGGATCTCATGTGACCTCAAAAAAAAAGATTTCATTGGTTCATAACATTTCCCACTGTAACTATTGATAGACCCCACCCATTTTAATCAATCTTGTTGGAGCTTCTTTAGAGAGACATCTCTTTTCCTACAAGAACTAACCCTGGGCGTAGTACTTCGCTACGCCCACGGAGTGGGCGCAGTGTTGCCTACTTCGCCATTTGCAAAGTAGGCGTAGCAGGCAACACTACGCCCACGGAGCACAGAGTTGCAACATATTCATGTACATATGTCACATCCCTGTGCTTCGGAAGTGCCACAGTGCAGTGCAGCTAAAGAGATTGCAGTGTCACGCTGCCGTACTTCCTCATAAATCTTCACCAATAAATTCTTTAACCAGATAAGGTAATTCTGATAAGAACTTTTTTCTCCTTTTTTGTTTTGTCTTTTTTTTAATTTTTTTAACAATTTTGCATTTTTTTGGTGTTTTTTCAAAAAATGAACAAAAAAAGAATGAATAAAACAGGAATTAGAATTAATTATCATTCTAAAAACAACAGCAAAAAAAACGTAACAAAGATGGTTGCGTTGCGCAGCACAAACTGCATCCAACGACTGCTCACCGAAGCATATAAGTTTCTTACACTTCATGCAGTGTTGCTCGAGAAAGGCAAATTCTGGCCTAATGTCCTTTGCAGGTGTTCCTGAGGATTCTCCAGACGTACTTGCCACAGCAGGTGAGGGGTTCGAAGCAGCTCGCCTCATTTTCTCCCGAGCAAGATTGAGAGTATGTGTGGTCCGGAGATGCTTGTACCTAGAAGCAGTGCCACAAGAGTATTTTTTTCACTGCCTTTTGACAGGACTCGGTCACAAATTTTGCCTGTCTCCTTTTTCGCATTTACTTTTTTTCTCTCCAGGTGGAAAAGTGAAGAATTTCCACACAACAGATTCCGGCCTCTGTGGACGTGGTGCCTTCTGCAACAATTTTTCTTCAGAAGATACTTCCTCCTGCTGCCGCTGCTGTCCAGATGCCATTTTGTTTGATATTTTTTGAAAAACACCAAAAAAAAACAAGCAAAAAGGGTTCTTGTTAACCCTGGGCGTAGTAGGCGTAGTGGGGCTACGCGAAGCTACGCGAAGTGGGCAAGAAACTACGTCCACCTACGCACTTCGGGTAGCCCCACTACGCGCCACCCGCCTCCCTCCCGCCCTCCCTAAATATTACCCACCACCCTCCCGCCCTCCCTAAATACTTAAATAACCTTTTTAAAAAGAATAAAAACCACTTACCTTGTCCGCTGCGTCTCCGGGGCTCCCTCTCGTAATCGCACCGCCATCTTGGATACTAATGCGCATGCGCGGCCGCCAGCTCATGCGCATTTCTCGTGAGAAATGCGCATGCGTGCAAGGATATCTGCGCATGGTGCAAGGATATCTGTGTCATGCGGAGATTGTTTTTGTGCAGGAAGGAACATCTTCCTGCACAAAAACAATCAGAAGTTTAACGATTGGGAAAAAAGGTGTCACTGTATGCTGACGATGTCATGATCATGACGTCGGATATTAGCACTGCATTTCCAGCAGCTATAAACTTAGCACTTGAGTTCGGGGAAATCTCAGGGTACGAGGTTAACGAATCCAAGACCAAAATAATGGCTTGGAACAGTGATCTGACAGGTTTCAATGGTCAACTTAGCAGTAATCTCAATTACCTAGGTCTAAGAATCATCAAAGACATCAATCTGATTACATCTACTAATTTTACAATAGTTGCGAAAAAATGCAGGAAACTAATGAAGTCCTGGAAGCACCTACCTTTGACGGTTCTGGGACGTGCAAACTTGGTGAAGATGTCAATTTTACCTCAGTTAACCTTTATTTTTAACACTATACCATTATTTTTGGACACATCGTTAGTGGCGAAGATGCAAAGCAGTATTTCTTCATTCATATGGAAAAATAAAACTGTAAGAATCGCGTGGAATAAATTAAGGCGACGTAGGGAGAAAGGTGGCTTAGCTGGTCCCGACCTTCAGTTATATGCCTGGGCCTTTCAGATGACACATGCACAAATGTTGTTAAAAAATCCATCAGACCAAGGTATAGGGTTGATGTTCAAGGCATTGCTGCAGGGGGAAGAAGTCAGGCAGTCAGGCCTTCTATTCAAGTTCGGAGACCCCAAATTTTTTAGGAAGGTCAAACTAAAGGTGCTGCACGGTCTTGCAAGAACTTGGTATAATATAAGATCGGCAACTAAATTAGGATATTATTCAAATAGATCTCCAATATGGGATCTACCCGCACCCCCTGGCTGGACAACTGATGCACTGGTAATCCCACTAAAAGACACTGGAATTCTAACTTGGGGGGACCTATTCATAGATGGAGTCTTGTTGCCGTGGGAACATCTTGTAAGAAAGACAGGTCCAGTGCTGTCTAGATTGAAGTATCTGCAAATCTCAAGTTGGGCCCAAGCCTTAATACAGCCAGATAGACCCGCTCGGCTTCACAATAGACCACTAGGTGAAGCAAACCATCTGGAAGACCTTATGCTTGACAAACCAAAAGCAGCAAAGGAAGTCTCTCTATGGTATAACTTAATCCTGGAGGAGATTGACGGGGACTTTCATCTCCCCGGAAAGTTATGGGGGTCCATGATGCCATTTTCGAACTTGAACGACTTATGGTCAACATCATGTAACGTTCTGTGGGACCTGGTCAAACCAGCTTGGCTCCGTAGAAAACATCTTTTTACTATTCACAGGGCCTACTATTCGCCTCAGAGGCTTTCCAAATTTTCCCCAGGGGGTTCGGTCGCATGTGTGCGGTGCGGCCTAGTAGCAGCCTCTGATGCACATATGTTTTTTGATTGCCCCCAACTCAGGTCTTTTTGGGATCAAATCAGTAACAAACTTACATCTTCCATCGGCTCCACGGTGCGCAGAGGGACGCATAGGAGGTGTACCGACAGACAGAGTGGTGCTCCACTTACCTGTACTGCAGCCAGGTGGGGTGATGCATTATCCTCCTACCTAATAGTGTTCTGGAGGATATTTAGTATGACCTGGAACCTACAGGTGATATCATTTTTATTATTATTGAATATTGCAGTAGCAAACACACTGGTCCTGAAGAAAGTAGTGGCGGAACACAATTGCCACAAATGCTGAAACATGTCGACCCTCCCTGCAAACAGATATTTTGTTAAATCTGTTGATATTTCACAATGTTTTTAAGTGTTGGAAGAATTGAGAGATACTATTGAATTTTTCTTTCTACTCACTTCTTTCCAATTTTATATACCTCACCCATTCACTTTTTCACTCTTGCACTGCAAATCAGTTACCCCTTTAGACACTACTCTCGTTATCATCCATTTACACGTATATCTATCAATGGTTGAGCGTCTGTCACAATAACAACCAGTGGCAGACAGGATTCTCTCCTGGGTATAAGGAGAAGCCATATGATGACAAAGGGCGGTACCGAGTGGGAACTGATGGGTATTTTTTCCTCACCCTTGAGATGTAGTGCTTCTAACACACATCGATACACTTTACTTCACCATTTGGTCATATATTAGTTGTGCCTTGAACGTTGTACATGATTGGAACTTCTTTTGTGACCCTCAGACATTTCTTGTTAGTAATAAAACTTGTAAATCTGCCCCACAAGTGCTTAGGTATTGGCAGACTGATACAATAAGAACATAAGGCTGGATGGGGGATTGAAGAATCGCATGAGACTGACAGGAGGTATCCTACGCTGCATGGGTACTACTTTAGTATTTAATGACAATAGTATGTATTTGCTTAGAGATATGTAGGGATTATGTACAGAATATTTTATGTGTACTTGTGTTGGTGCCTAGGTCATTTTATAAGAATAGCACTAGTAACAGGAATGATGACAGTCCTGCAAACAGAGTGAACACTTAGTTTATAAGTGCTTACGTATTGGTGGAGTGATAGGATAAGTAGATAGTGGTAGATAAGTAATTAGAGAAGTGCATGGGACAGACTGGACGATTCCTACACTGTGTGAGTACTAATTTGGTATTTAGAAGAGTGTGTCAATAATATGTAGCTAGTTAGAGTTCTGTTTGGTTAGTGCACAAAATATTATAGCTGTACCTGTGTTAGTAGCTAGGTCATTCCATAAGTTCATGACTAGTAACTAGAATAATTACAGTATTAAAAACAGAGTGTATAGTGAATTTATAAGTGCTTAGGTATTGGTAGATGGATGGGTGATTGGAGAAATGCGTGGGACAGACATGAGGACTCCTACACTACATAGGTACGAACTGGGTATTAAGAAGAGCGTATCAATAGTTTGTAGCTGGTTAGAGGTGTGTATGCATAGTGTACAAAATATTGTACCTGCACTTGTGTTAGTGACTACGCCATTCCTTAAGTATACGACTAATAACTGGAGTAATTTCAGTGTTGCAAAGAAAGTGTGTGCTGAATTTATAAGTGCCTAGGTATTGGTGGAGTGAAAGGATACGTAGATAGTGCTGGATGGGTGAATGGAGAAGTGCATGGGACAGACAGAAGGATTCATAGACTGCATAGGTACTAACTGGGTATTTAGAAGAGCGTATCAATAGTATGTAGCTGGTTAGAGGTCTGCATGCATAGTGCACAGAATATTGTAGCTGTACTGGTATTGGTGTGTCTATGGTTTCGAGAATGTTAGTCTGTATTTTAGGGTGTGGGGAGGTGCATCAGATGATCATGTGGATGATGTAATCAGTGCTGTCATTTGAGATGTCATCAGTGATGTCATCAGTGATGTCACTGACCATGTCAGGAGTGATGTAATATGTGACGTCATCTGCAGTGCATTGCGGGGCGCGAGTTACAGTTAGCACAACTAACTATAACAGCTGATTTTCTCCTGTTTTGTACGAGTGAAATGTCCAACTAGCTATGACATCCATGAAACCTGTGTTTTTTCAGTAAATTTCTGAGATTTTTTAAATGCTAATTTCTAACTATAATGTCCCTGAAACTTGTGGTTTAACAGTGAATTTTATATATATATATATATATATATATATATATATATATATATATATATATATATATATATATATATATATATATTTAATCTCCTCTCACTCTTACAAGAAAGGAATCAGCACTCAGGTTGTAGTTTGGAAGTATTTAATCTGCAAAGGACGTGATCCACGCGTTTCAGCTAGTCCTAACCTTGATAACGATAGAAGACGTCATTGTAGCATCCATATTTAAATGTACAAATGCCTAAAGTTGCCAACATTAACAAAGGACTACATATTACTTTAATCCAAAAAGCTGGCAGACATATTGGCTTGGTCACGATGTGAAAATTCAGGAATTGATACCATAAAGAAAGGAAAACAAGTGTTAATATGCACACAATGTCATTTCAGCATATCTTGCCCCGTGACCGCCATACCTGTATGTTCATCAACGTGACTTATTCATATTAACCATACTTAGGATTGCAAACATCAGCGTAAACAATGGACTACACATTACTTTAAAGTGAAAGGCTATCGGCCATTTTAATCTGGGCACGTTGGGTATTATAATAGTTCTTACACGAAAGAAAAGAAAAAAAAGGGGTGTTAATATACACACACTATCCCTAACTACATTTCTAGCAAATATAGTTCTTTAGAACACTCTGGGAAGCTGCAGTAGAACACAAAATAATCAACTGACATTCTCTGCCCTTGTTGGATGTACATGTTTTACTGAGAATGTCAGATTTCTTTCTTACATGACTGAGAAAGATAATGTAAATTTACAGAAAATATGCTCTCAGTTTAGCTTATAGATCACCTTCCAAACATCTTAGGAAAAAAGCATGAGAAAATAGTTTTCTCTCAAACATGATTCATGATATCCCAGCAGAAGGCTTTTTCACATGGTAAAATCACCTTAGACCACATCACAATTCCTAAAATGATTTATAATGTAACTAAAGTCTAACAACTTTCTAATAACTGCAATGCTTTTTAATGAGGTGCTATCATGTATATTGGTCCCAAGAAGGCTGCCAACACTTCTTGGAAGAAGTGCTGACAGCCAATCAGATCTCACGATGAGATGTGTGGTTAGGTTCCGCCCATGTATATATATTTCTTTTTCCATCAATATTTAAAAGACTACTAAACGGATTTACACCATTTAACAAAAAAAGGTCTCTTTCGGAACCAAGGACTACCTTTTTTCCAAATTTGGTGTAATTCCAATCAGCAGTTTGGGCTGTAGCCGTGTCTAAAGTTTCCTATGGAAAATTGCATGGAGAAAATACATTTTGGGATCCCCCCTTTTTCCCGGCCCCCGCTTGCCGAATCAACCACATGCCCCGGGGACCGCCACCTCCCCAGGGCACTACGTTTTTAATTTGGGGGTCCATTATGGACCCCCAAGCCCCTGGGACCACCACCCCCTGGGGCTATGGAAAAAGTGGGAGGGGGCCGCACGGCCCCCCTCCTGGAGCCATTGATGGCCCTGGGGACCGCCACCCCCCAGAGCCGGCTCCTGAGGTGTCCCGGGGTGCCCACCCCAGGACACTGCTGTTTGCAAAGGCAGCGTGGGAGCCTCGCGGCTTCCACCCTGCCATTGCAAACTGCTTTGCTTTATTGAAGCGAGAGCAGGGAAACCTGCTCTCGCTTCAATGAAGCAAAGCTGATTCCTTTTCCTTTGGGGAGCAGCATGTTAGCTGCTCCCCATGTGGAAAAGCAATGCCAGCTCCCGCAGGAGGCGGGGACTTGGCTGGTACTCGGCTGGGACTGTGGGGGGATTGGGGACCCCCCACGGTCCCCAGTGAGAGGCCAGGCCCCGGGGGATGGGGTCCCCGGGGCTACAAGTGGCCTGGGTCAGGGGGGCAACATGGCCCCCCACCCCCATAAAAAAAAAATATAAATAAATAAAACAATGGCCGCCTCCAGGGGATGGGGTCCCCGGGGCCTTAAATGGCCTGAGGAGGGGGGCTACACAGCCCCCCTACATAGAAATATTTTAAAAATTGGCCATGCCCCGGGGATTGGGGTTCCCGGGGCCCAGAATTGGCCACGGGAGGGGAGCCACATGGCCCCCTTCCCGTAAAGAAAATATTGATATTTAAATTTGGGGGTCAGGCCCTGGGGGATGGGGTCCCCAGGGCCCCAAAAAAGTAAAAGGAAGGGGAGTCACACAGCCCCTCTTTAAAAAAAAGAGACGCGATCGTCCCTATGCCCCGCCCCCTCACAAAAACACTCTGCAAACACACCCTGTGGCGCATTTTAAATTGGGGAATTAATTCCCCTTCAATACTGGGTGTCCCTGGGGGCCAACTAGCCCACCAGGTACCTCCAGTAAGCGCCACAGGGCTGCATTGCAGAGAGGTAGTCCAAGCCACGCCCCTTTTTACACCTCTCTGTGGTGCTTACTGGAGGTACCTGGTGGGCTAGTTGGACCCCAGGGACCCTCAGGATTCAAGGGGACTTAATCCCCCAATTTGAAACACGCCACAGGGCACGTTTGCAAAGTGGTGAAGGTAGTGGGCGGGGTCTAGGGTGATATGTGTGCAAACATGCCCTGTGGGGTGTTTTAAGTTGGGATATTAATTCCGCTTCAATGATCAGTCCCCTTGGGGCCAACTAGCCCACCAGCTACCTCCAGCACCATGGATCTGCGTTGCAGAGTGTTGTAAAAAGGGAAGTGGCCTCTGAACACCTCTCTGCAATGCAGCTTCCTAGCGCATACTGGAGGTACCTGGTGGGCTGGTTGGCCCCCAGGGGACCTCAGGATTGAAGAGGAATTAAGGTAGTCCTTGGTTCAGACTCTTGCCTTTTGTTTAAATGGTTTAAATCCGTTCAGTAGTTCCTGAGAAAAAGACAATTAAAATCACATATATGTCTATGGCCGCGCAGGATCCGTGCATCCTGGGCGCACCCTAAGCGAACCATGCCAATCACGCGCTGAATGCTAATTGGCTGTCAAGTGGTTGCCAACATTCGAAACCAGGTAGTGTTGGCAGCCATTGTGTGCCTCTGTAGAATCAAGGCTGCAGAAGTCAGTGGAACCCCTGACCCTCTAGAACTGCTTAGGGGCTCTCACAAAGACCCCTAGGGCTCCAAATGAATATTATTATATTTTTAAACAGGAAAATGCGCGCAGGGTGCACGGATCCTGCCGTAAACAACAATAATAAAGCGAAGCTTAGTAATTAGACCCCTGGGGCCAAATCCCGGGGGCAAAAGTTTTAAATTTTATGGGGGTCCAGAGGGGCTCCCCAGCCCTGGGGACTGCCACCCCCTGAGGCTACAAAATAAATAGTAGGGGGGCTCAAAGGCCCCCCCAGCAAATTACATGGGTGGGGGGAGCTCAACGCCCCCCCCAGCCCCGGGGACCACCACCCCAGGGCTTTGTGTATTGTGGGATGGGGGCCATGTGGCCCCCTCCTGGAGCCCTGTGATAGCCCTGAAGACCGTCACCCTCTAGGGCCGGGACACTGCTGTTTGCTATGGCAGGGCGGGAGATTTGCGGCTCCGGCCCTGTCATAGCAAACCGCAGTGTCCCGGCCCTAGTGGGTGGCGGTCTTCAGGGCTATCACAGGGCTCCAGCAGGGAAACCTGCTCTCTCTTTCAAAATCCAAACCATATTGCTTTTCCACACGGGGAGCTGCATGTTAGCAACTCCCCATGTGGAAAAGCAAAGCTGGCTCCCAAATGACACGGGGAACCGGCTGGGACCGTGGGGGCATTGGGGCTCCCTCCTCTTGTCCCCCATGTTATATATGAGCCCCGGGTATGGGGTCCCCGGGGAGAATTGAAATTAGTGATATGAGCAAATTTTTTTTTACTGGAAAATGAGGAGCCGCGCACATAGTGCTGCACTCACGCAGCCCCCTGGTGTGCACGCATTGGGTGCATGATTCCTAAGAAGTAGGGTGCACAACTCCAGCATGTTGGGTGCATGATCTTGTCGCATTGGGTGCACAATTCAATCATGTCGGGTGCGCGACCCCAAGCAAAAAAGAAATATACATTTTCAGATATACATCAACCTTGTGTGTTTAGATCTTGGGTGGCTCTGAAAAGAGCTGTTGTGTTTATTGAGAGATTTTGGTACCTACAAGTAAGTACCTATGCAGAGTCTAAAATTCAAGCGGAAGACTCTGTTACCCTCATCTGTAAAATGTACACCATCTCTCCTATAGATGCCATCCATATTGAAACGCAGATTGTTGTGGTAAATGGACCCCATCCTATAATCTCGGAGAAAAGCAGAAACAGATTTATTGACATTTTTCCTAGCTTTCTCAATCTGTGGACAACATTGATTGATTCCATTTTTGCCTTTGGCATATGTAAGAAGGCAGTTTGGGGGAAAAGTGACATCAATTCTCTAAAGGTATCCTTCATAAGCATTTCCAAACCTACCCCAGTCAAGGTGCCTAGGTCATTGCCACCACAGTGCACAATTATGAGGTCAGGGTGTTGGAGATGCAAAAACGATTTAACCAATGGCATCAATTGATGGCACTTTAACCCTCTCTGTTCAAGCCCTTTAATGTCTACATTTGGTAAAGCTAGGTCTTTGTCAATGCCTTTGTTTTCTGCATACCTTTGGCTCCAGAAAATATAGCTGTGTCCCACAATCCACACTCTAAGCATCTTGAAGGGAGGTCTGGATGCACTCAGAAGGTGTCTGTACGTGAAATGGCAGTTTGAGAAGTGAGATTTTTCTAAAATGGTGGATAAGATGCAGTTTTGAAAAAGAAAATAAATGATTGGCTGTTTGACAACATTCTAGTCTGAAAAGTAGGCTGCATGTTTCTGTTTTTAAAAAAAGCATGTTTCTTATTGGTGAAGAAAAACTGTTTGAAAGGAACATTACATAGGATAAGGTGATATTATGAAAAGTCAAACACAATTGCTGTTTGGATTAGCAATATTGTGTGCTGAATTTGGGACCTGTGTGCTCAGTTCAGTGTTCCATGAACTGTTAACATAGTAACAAGCAGTAAGCAGATTGGGGGTAGTGTTCAAACTTATGTCAATTGGAAAGGGTTCAAATGTGTAAGCAATAGAAATGTGTGTTAGCTTTTGGATTAATGTGGGAAGCAATGTGATTTGATATTTACATGTATATGTGTGCAAAATGAGAGGGAAAGTTTTCCATTTATTTGGCTTTCCTAAGAGCAGTACAGTACAGAGATTCTGTATAAGAAAATCTGGTGTGTGATTGACATACTTCTTAATCTACAAATCAATTTGAAAAGTGAGTTATTAATTTGTGATGGGTTGTATGTGATGTGTTTGTTTTAAATAAGATTAATGTGTTTCTCCTGGTAAAGTACAGGGAGTAGTCTTGCTTGTCTAGAATCACATTGTGAGACTGTGCTCATTTGGGATCCATTGTGAGAGAAGCATTTCGTAACTTCATGTGTTTGTTGACAGCTAACTGCTTTAAAACTTGTAATGATGTAAAGTTTTAGTAGCATTAGTAGCCAGTCATTGTTTATGTATTTGTAAAATGAGTAAGGCTTCCACAGTAAAGTGCACTTCTAAAATATGTGGAATGTGTGTAGTCATCTGACCCGTTCCAGACTAGTAAAAGTTTTTTTGTAAAGTGCAAGGGATACTGTTATTTGTCTAGAATCACACTGTGAGTCAGTATGTATTTGGGTAAATTGTGAGAGAAGCATTTGGGTGCTTCATGTGTTTGCAGAGGCATATGTGCTTAAAAACCTTTCTTGTTGTCAAGTTTTTGTAGAATTAGAAAATAGTCATTGCTTATGTATTTGCAAAATGAGTTAGGCTTTAACACTAAAATGCAGTACTGAAATATGTGAAATGTGTGCAATCACCTTAGTTTTTCTTGTTCAGTAAATGTGTTTTGATAAAGTTCAAGGGATAGTCTTGCTTGTCTAGAATCACACTGTGAGTCTGTGTACATTTGGGAACCGTTGTGAGAGAAGCATTTGGTAACTTCATGTGTTTGTTGACAGGTAATTACAATTTCAATTAGTGATGAGAAAAGAAAGTGGTTAAATTATTTTTATATAGAATGTGTTTGTATAGTAATAGAAAAGTATAATTTACAAAGTTATTAATATACATTTATTTATGTTTAATTTTTACAGATATTGATTATCATCATTAAAATAAAGTTATCATGCCTGAAAAATCAAGAAAGAGAAAAAAAGAGCTAAAGGAGAGTTACTTAAAGAAAACTCCACAACAAATATGTGGCTAAAAAGATGAAGTCTTCCGGTAAGACAACCAAGGAATTCATTAGAAAACGTTCTAGGCCCAGAAACAATGTACAGAATGTTGAAACTACTGACAATTCTTCAAGCAGAAAAAATAATCAAAATAAGAGGAAAGGAAAAAAAGCAAATGTACAGTCAAAAGATACGCCGTATGGTAAAAGAAGACAAAATCAGTATAAAGAAATATGCAATTCTTTTTTATAATAGAGCTCTACATAGTTTGCTAAAAGATATGAAGAAATATAGAAAAAGAACACTATTTTCATATTAACACTATTGTGTAGTAAAAAAATATAATATTATATATTATAACTGTATTTGTTCTTCTCTTTCACAGATCCTAATTCTAAAATATGACATTTTCAGAAATTTTAATTATAAAAAACAACTGAAAAACAAAGTGTAGCATTTTTTATTTCTATTAATGTGAAGGTAAGTTTAACTAATTATTAAAATGCACAATGGCCTGTGTTTGCACACAGGTGAAGAAAGAGGAGATGGACGGAACTGATATGTGTGGAAAGATGCTTTGTGGGCATTTTATGTTATGAGATAAAGTTAACATAAATACTTAGGCCCCCATTAGGATGACGGGCGGACAAAGGGAAAGAGGGACTGCCTGGCTTAAGGGCAGGGGTCCCGATGTGTGCATTAGGATGCGCCTGCCACAGTGGCTGGAATCCGATGTGCAATCAATCTGTATATGGGCTCCAATGCCCCATTTATTTTTCACCCCAATGGGTCGACTTGGATGTATTAAAAGTAGTCTCTTGGGAAAGGATCGCCATTTTTAATTTATTCGGGTCCCCTCATTATTTGACTTTGATAGTCAGAAAACCTTTAAGTAGGGTAAGCCATACAGTACAAACAAGTTACCCCTCGTCACAGCCGCTGGATGTCAAGAATAGAAACAGCCATAGGTGTTAGTCTGATGACACAGCATCCTTGAGTTTGTATAACTCACGCCATCATGTGGTGGACTGGGAATCTCAACAGCGGTGATGCCAGCAGCATATAGTAATCTTCCTTTGCCAAAGTTTCCCAAAGTTACCCACTTTGCCATAGTTTCACACATAGCCTCTGCACTTAGGACGGGTGCATTTATTCACAATATATATATATATATATACATACATTTATATATATATGTATAAATGTATGTATATATAAGTATATATCACCTACTCGCGGTTGCCAGTAGGTAGTTATAGTTAGGACCTAGTTTCCATAGGAAAAGCGTTTTTCGATTTGCTAATATCTTTGGTGCAGTTTGACGAATCTTTTAGAAATTTTCAAAACGAATTGCCGGCTCCGGTCAGCTACTATCTTGAATGCTTTGCGGTGATTTGTCAAGCGGGGCGAGAAAAAAGAGGGTCCCAAAATGGGTTTTCTCCATGTTAATCTCCAAGAAACGTTTGCCAGCCCGAACTGCTGAACTGAATTACACCATGTTTGGCAGGGGGTAGCTATTGTTCCAGAGTGCACTCTTTGCTTTAAATGGTGTAAATCCATTCAGTAGTTCCTGAGAATTTCTTTTTTTTTTTAAATATCGATATCTGGTGACTGCGGAGGACTGGCAACCCCTCCCGAGCACACGCTTGTCTGTGATTGGCAGGGTATGCCCAGACGTGGGTCCCTTGCTCACTTTGCCACTAGATTCTAGCTTGTCTGCCTGATGAGGGCTGTTAGCCTGAAACCGGTCCCAGGATGCTTGTTTGCGGTCCAAGGAAGACATGGCTTTGCAGTTTGGGCTGGACTGTTCCCATGAGGCACAGGGTCAAGACTGATTTGCATATAGCTGTGTCTGAACTTGGATGGCACAGTGAGCTAAAGAACGATGATGGATTCAACCCAGATCTGTGACTGGCAGTGAGTGTCTGAAAAGTTTCAGCGCTCTGTCTATCATAGCCTTGTGTTTGTTTCGTTCACCCTAAGTTGGCAGGATATGCCCAGACGTGGGTCCCTTGCTCACTTTGCCACTGGATTCTAGCTAGCCTGGCTGATGAGGGCTGTTAGCCCAAAACCAGTGGCAGGTTGCTTGTTTCCCAGTCCAGGGAATACATGGCTTGGCAGTTCGGGCTGGACTGTTCCCATGAGGCACAGGGTCAAGACTGATTTGCATATACCTGTGTCTGAATTTGGGTAGCAAAGGAAGCTAAAGAACAATGATGGATTCAACCCAGATCTGTGACTGGGGGTGAGTGCCTGAAAAGATTCAGCGCTCCGTCCATCATCTCCTTGTGTTTGCTCAGTTCACCCTAAGTTGGCATGGTATGCCCAGACGTGGATCCCTTGCTCACTTTGCCACTGGATTCTTGCTAGCCTGGCTGCTGAGGGCTGTTAGCCCGAAACCGGTCCCATGATTTTTGTTTCCGGTCCAAGGAAGACATGGCTTGGCAGTTCAGGCTAGTCTGTTCCCATGAGGCACAGGGTCAAGTCTGATTTGCATACAGCTGTGTCTGAATTGGGGTGGCAAAGTGAGTTAAAGAACGATGATAGATTCAACCCAGATCTGTGACTCGGGTTGTGTGTCTGAAATGTTTCAGCACTCATTCCATCATCTCCTTGTGTTTGCGTGATTGGCAGCCAACACTTCAAACCAGGAAGTTTTGGTAGCCATCTTGTGACTCTGTTGAACTGAGTCACACGAAAGAAGGTTGAAAAACATTAAACAATAAAGAAAAGGGGGAAGGGTAGAAACACCCTTACCCCCTAGGGCTGGTAAGGGAGGCCCCAAAAAGTTTTTTTTTAATTCTGCGGAATTCACGTTGGGTGCTCAATTCGGGCGAAAACATTTTTTTTAAATGAAGTGCAGTCTCCAGCGCTTCGTTACTTTAGCCCCCAGGTGGGCCAGGTCCTGGGTGCATTATTAAAAATAGATGCGGTGGCCCCGCAGCTCCAGAGACCATAGCCTCCCCGGGGCTTTTAAATATGTATAAAATCATAGGGGGCTTCTGCCCCCCATGCTGCTGCGGGGACCACCCCCTGCCCGGGGCTTTCATTGTTAAATGGGGTCCTCGCGCCCCCTGCAGCCCCGGGGACTGCCTCCTCCCCAGGGTTTTAGGATAAATTATTATAGAATGGGGGGGGCTCCTGCCTCTCTAATACTTCCCCAGGAACCACCACCTCCACGGGGCATTGAGTATGTAAATACTGTGGTCCGTTGCAGACCACTGTCCCTGGGGACCATCACCTCCCCTGGGCTACATTCATGTTGGGAGGGGGCCAAGCTCCTCCTGGTGCCCTTCTTGGCCCTGGTGACCGCCACCCCAGAGGGCCGGCTCCTGCAATGTCCCGGGGTGCCCACCCCCAGGACATTGCTGTTTGCTGTCACATACCTATGCACAAATGTATAGTCACTAACACACTCAGTCATACAGAGGCAGACACATTCACTCACAAACTCACACAGCACTAATGTATCCAGCAGTAACAGATCCAGTTGCACACAGACTTATATGCCCTAAAGCTCACTAAAACAGACAGTAAGCAATCCATACAGCCACTTAGATATATATTTACAGACCCCTACTAAGTGAGCCAGACATATAGCGACATAGTTATTTTTACATCCAATTACACAACCATAGAGAATCTGATGGTCACTCACATATGTATTCAAGTGGTGACACTCCTACTCACCTATCCAGACAGGTAGCACTTTAAACATGTCTCCGGCCTATTACTGCAGAGCCTGTTTGTGCAGTTTTACTGCAAGTCTGACTTAGCATTTAAAGCCTCTTGCCAAGCCTCAAATTCCCCTTTTTCTACATATAAGTCATCCCTAGGGCAGGCTGCAGGTAACCAATAGGGCAAGGTGCTACGGGGCACTTGCATCAAGCCTGCATTTTGCGATTCCCAAACAGCAAATTTTACTGATCCGCTATTTGGAATCTCAAAAAGCTATGCATTTTAGGAATCAAAAACAAAATGTGATTCCTTAGCATTACCAAATAGCGTTTCGGCAAATAGCGAAGCGCTATTAGATAATGTGACTCCATTCATTCCTTTGGGCCTACAGGCCCGTAGGAATGAATGGTATTGCATTCGCTAATTGCGATTACCAAATTGGTAATTTCAAATAGCGACTGCAAAGCCAAGGCTGCCCAGGGGCCTAAGGCCCCCCTGAAGCACAGCGAGAAAATGCAAGTGTCCACATGTAAAGCATCCATGGCACCTTGTAATATGCCTTTTTGTGCATTTTTCAAAGTATGCACATATTACCATAAACTTGAAGTTGATGGTAATTAGTGTTTCCTAAATGCACAGTTCGCATTTAGGAAAGGCTTCTTGCATCTGCATTTGGGAATCGCAAATTGCGATTCTCTGTTTGCATTCTCAATTTAATCAATCGCAAAAAATTGCAATTACCTAAATTGCGAATTGCCCAAAAGTTACATGCATCAGAAAAGGCCTTTTTGCGATTGCAAATGGTCAATTTTTGTGGATCTCCCTGTTTGCGATTGCAAAATGGCTTGATGCAAGGGCTCCTATCTGCTTAAAAGGTAAGATGTACTTGAAGTTTCAGTGAGTTACACACACACTTACATACCCATATGTCCAGTTAAACACCCAGTCTCCTACCCATACGGCAAATCACATAACTATGTAGAAAAGCATAAAGCCACTCACACACTCAGTCAGACAGTGACAGAAACTCTTACACATTACTCACACATCCACACACCCTTATGTATCCAGCAGTGATAGAGTCTGCTGCACACACAGTGCCTCATTTATGGACATTTGACATTGGGCAGTACAGCATGTCACCTTTATGCCGTGCCCACGTCAAAGTGAAAGGTCAGCCCAAGTTAACTTTTCTTTTTGACTCTATCCCACTTATGTTCGAGAAGGAGGAGATTAAAAAGCTGCAAAGTGAGATTGGGTCTTTTATTTGGGCATCTAAGGGATCACGTTTATCCTGGAAAAAAATGAGGAGGAAACTTTTGAAAGGAGGTCTGGCAGCCCCAGATCTACAGATCTATTCTTGGGCTTTCTTGTTAAAGAACTGCAGAATGCTTTTGGGAAACCCAGGGAGTTCAGACACTGGCATACTACTTTCAGCACTGTTAAGAACGGAGAAGACTAATCAAAGCGCTTTTATGTACAAATTTGCCGACCCGAAGTACTTTAAAAAAATAAGGTTAAAGGTTTTGAAAGATCTGGCAATGCTATGGTATAGAGTTAGGAGGGTAACGAAGATACCATATTTTAGTGCAATGGCACCAATTTGGGATTCACCAGGAGCTCCGAGTTGGACCGAAGATGCTCTGGCAACACCATTAAAAATAGCAGGTCCTCAGAGATGGGGGGATCTGTTTTTAGAAGGGAATTTAGTACCATGGAGCTACTGTGAACAGAAGTGGGGCAATCATTTCTCTAAATTTAAGCTCCTGCAGATACAAAGCTGGGCTGCAGGGAAGGAAAATCTACTCGGGCACTATCATGTTTTTGAAGAGAAACTTGCTCTGGATACTCTGATTAAAAAAGAGGTGGCGATGTGGTATTGGTCTATAGTGGACCTAGAAGACGGACCCTTCGTATTGCCGGAGACCCTGTGGGGAGAGTGCTTGCCGAGGATCGCGATAGAGGATATATGGCAAGTATCTATGTTGATTCTATACAAGGTGGTTAAACCTGCGAATTTAAGGAGAAACCACTTGTTCACTCTCCACAGGGCGTATTGGACACCAAAAAAACTGGCGAAATTCAAAGACGGCGGTACAGTGAGGTGCTCCAAATGCAATAGTCCGAACGAAGACGACCTACACATGTTTGTTACATGCCCAGGGATAGAAGATTTCTGGAAAGCAGTGAGTAAATGTTGGTCCACTGCAGTGGCCCAACAATTGGAGGTAAGCCCCGAACTTGTTATGATGGGAATGGCAGACCTACAAGGTAAGGGCTACAACAATAAAGTGAAGTTGATGTTTTATGGTATCTTGGTTGCTCGAAGGGAAATTTGCAGAATGTGGATATCTGTGGACCCTCCGTCTGAGCTGACTTGGTTAAGAGCTATGAGAGCTATAGCAAAGCTAGATATGGCTGGTCGGAATAAGAAGAGATGCAAATTCTGGACTCCGTTTTTACAACACTATGGGTGATGGTGGGGGTGACAAAGATAAAACCTAGATGGAATAATAGTCCTATGATTAAGCTTCTCTAGAATCTCGGTGGAAGTCTTGTTGTAAGGAGGAAGGACGAACGCGATACATTTTACTCCTTAATAACACTACGCCCGCTATATGAGATGAAACACCCCAGGGTGGATCCGCGACAATATCGGGTGAGGAGAGGCGTATGAGGACAAAAAAAAAAGTGAAAGGTCAGGAACGCACTGTATTAATCTAATACAGTGCATTTCTGTCCTTTCCCCTAGCACCAGTGTCATTTCAGTAGTCTAGTGCCAAAACAGACACCCTTACACCATGGAGCAAGGGTGCCTGTGTTGTCAGCAGTATTGTGTTTGTGCAAGAAGAGGCATCTTGATGTGCAAAAACAATCCTGAGAGGAGCACACATTAAAAGAGTAACAAACAAGAGAAATACAGTTATTTCACTTTGTTACATCTCAAATGGTCTTGTAATTCTGGGGGAAGCATCAAAATCCATGGGTGTTGTGTGGGAATCCCCACTGCCACACCCATGGAACGCCTCCCACGCGTAGAGTAAGGCAACACAATGATTTGCAAAGTGGCTTTGCATGATGTCATAAATATTGATTCTTTTTAACCATTTTATCACCTGTATTTTTTTATGGGGATGCAACATAGTCTTTTTAATGATTTACTGGCTTTTATACCTGTGATTTTTATATTTAATTGTATTTGCTGATTTGCACATTGCTTTTATGGCTGTAAAAGTCGAATTAAGCTTTTTTAAATAAATAAATAATAAATGCACCTATACATCCAAAGTGGCAGACTTACACTGCCTGTTACACATTGATATAACTACTTAGTTAGCTTTTTATTACTTATAGTATGTCATTTTAGAGTATGTAATATAAAAGTAGATGTATTGTTTAGTTGCTTTTCACATATCTACTTGTATTTACAAAGGAAGATTAACAGTTCAGAAAAAGACAGAAACACGAAAAAAATGAGGAAGCAGTACTATCTAACAGTGAAAAGGGACATTATGCGAAGAATAAGGTTAAAGATAAAAGAGCTGCGGGTAAGAAAACAAAAGGTTTTATAAAAATTGAATGTGGAAAAAATGGAAAATGTACAAAAACATGCTAATAAAAAGCGATGATTAACATCCGCTCAGAAAGGAGAAGGAGTAAGTGAAATTCAAAGTGAGAAGACAGAAATAATTTAAGGTAATTAGAGTGAGAATATTTTGTAGTAGGGTGAGACAGAATTTGGTAGAAACATAAAGCATTATTTGAGGAGAAGGGAAACACTGAAGCAAAAACAAAAAATTGAGAATGTAGTTGATAAAGCATTTATTGTGAAGTGGAAACTCTTTTGATATTGAAGAGAATGAGAACACTGGACATAATAGTGTAGTCTATGAAGAGAAAAAGTCAGAAAAAGAGCTAACTAATAAAAGTAATTTTTGTAAATTCTTCAGCGGAGAAATGAAGCATATGTCTAGTACTGAGCCTTTCTTTAATGAAGAAAGCTACTTGCAAGACAGCACATAATTGTACGCAATTGAAACAACTGGTCGATGCTATGAGGTAGAAGATGGTACTCCTATTGCAAAAGAAGAGATGGCTCCTAGAAATGTGGAGGAAGAGATAGCTGAAGAGGTACTAGGAAGGCATAGACATGCCTCTGTGTATAAATGGTAGAGTACAAGTATTTGTAGTGTTCGCCAGGAATCACTAGATATAAGACATTTTCTATGTATTATTCCAATGTTTGTAACAGAAAATTGCAATGTTGCAAGGAGAAAATGTTTGGAAATATACACATGTATAATGACATTCACTGGTGTGACTATCTAAGAAAGAATACAGAAACACCTTTCATCATTTTCAAATGTTGGGTGGTCATCATTCAACAATGTGAAGTTTAGTTATAAGACTTTACTTTGTAAAAAGTCCAGCATTGTGTTTAGGAGCAATGAACAAAGCACTTTTGTATGGTACAGTATAAGGGGTTGAAAAAGTTTGAGATGATTTACAGTTCTGTTTCTTTGTTCCCACAATAGAGCCTGGAGAAAATTAGTAGTTTGTATGTCCAGGTATAAAGGAAGAGAACACATATGTTAGCATTGATAACTTTGCACGAGTTATAAAGTTTAATCTAGTTTCTTTGGAGAATCAACCTATGTTTGAATAGGTTGTCGGCACACTCACTGCAAAGGCCAAGCACAAAATGTTGATGTGTTTTAAAAAAGTGAGCAGGAAAACAGAGAAAAGTGGCTAGAACTCGCTGTAAATTTATTTGTGGAGGAATGGTTCAATTTGACAGAATTGCTATGACAATTACAAAGACAACAAAGAAATACATAATAATATAATGTTGGTTCAAATTCCAGACGAACTTCAACATCTAATTGTTTATGAACCAATTTTAATACAATCTATACACCCATTTTGAACAATAGTTTGCATTGAACCAAAGCCAAGGAAACTACCACCGACTGAGCGTCAGAAAAGCCTTAAAGGTAGAGTTGTGCACCTTCCTTTAGATTTTACATGAAATATTGAAACTGTGGATGTAGAGAGAGATATCAATGAATTGACAAATAATGGCAAGAATTAGTGGATGTGAAAGAGGTGAAGAATCCTAAATTATATCTAAATCAGAATAGTGCATATTACAAAGATGTAGATGTTTTCACAGATGAAAGTTACATGGAGGAAGACATTTTACCTTCAAGTGCACAGTCTGACACAGTGGATAGAACTAAAACTGAAAATAATCTAAGAGTACAACAGTATGCGTCCACTGCATTCAAAAGTACTTATGGGGATACCATTGAACTGTACCAGATAAAACAAGCTAAAGGAGCTCCAATGAAAATCTGGGAGAAAAGTTTAGAAGCTTGCATGTTCTCCACAAGTCTTTCCAACTAAAGTAGGTGGATGGTATGATGACCGCCAGCTAAAAATGCCAGCAACTGAGTATAGTTCAACAAGATTATATTTAGAGGACCCTGAATTCAATCAGCATATTCCATATGTATTCTATATCTTATTTGAAAGAGATTTGTCTGGACTATCATATGCTGTTAACCATATTCTTAAGTCAGGAGTTAATCTACAAATTATGTCCACAGGACAATTTCTAGACAAAATGTATGGAAAAAATGAGAATTTGGAATATAATTTGATAGATTTGATGGCTTGCCAATGTGGCACTAATGAATATTGGTATCATCGTCATGGTGAACTAAAATATATGTTAGAAAACTTTGGTGCACAAACTTCGTTTGCGACCCTCAGTTGTGAAGAGTTTGCAAGTGATGACTTACAAAATCAAACTATATATTAAGGACCTTAATATGAAGACACCAAGAAAACTTTGCTCTTTGGATCCTGCACATTTTTGTAAGTATTTTAACCACAGATTTCAAGCAATGCTTGCCTTTGTTTGCAACAAAAGAATCCACCTCTTGGAGAAGTAACTGATTTATTTTGATGTAAAGAGTACTAAGCAACATATGTTGTTCTGGATTAAAGCGGCATCACATTTTGGAACAGATAAATCTGTACTTTCTTTCATAGAAAATTATGTTTCATGTGCCATCCTAAAAGACAGCGATGAAAAGGCCCTAAAACAGCAGGTTCTGCATTGTCAATCACAAAGATGTGGAGAATACTGTCAGCAGAAGTACATAGCTGAAGGATACTGTTATACCAAAAGCCGATTTGGATTTTCAAGACCTGTTATTACCAAAGGAAGAGTCAACAGTTTTTCTCTTCAGTCAGTCATACATTTACTCGAAAATCATTGAAAAACACCTGCAACCTGAGAAGAACAGAAGCTTCAAAATATTTAAATGACTGCTATCCTTTCATTCTCAAAATGTGGAATGCCAATATGGATATTATATTGGTGGAAGACAAGTTTATAGCTGTTGCTTGTTATGTTACTTCATACATATTGAAGTCCGAAAATACTGAGATGTAGGATATGTGGTAAGAGATTTCTTTTGAAGAGCCTTTAACAAAGAAAATGTACAGCTTCAGTTTCAAGATGCTTTCACAAAGGAAAATTGAATCTTATGAATGCTGTGATCGGTTGAGTTCACCTAGTTTATACTCCAAGTAAAGAGGAATTTTTTGGGTGATGTAAGTAATGTCATGCACACAAAACAGACTGTTGAAATATTTTCCTGAAATTCAATACCTTTGCAGAATTTGACCCAGAAAGCACGGATATTGTCAAAACAATCATGTTGGACACCTACTATCCAAAATGGAGTACACATCTTGAAAATGTATGTCTTTATGAAATGCTTCAAAACAACAGAGATAGAAAAAATGTGACCAAAAATGTAGATGAAGATACATTTGCAGGAGTTAGCTGTGATGGTTTTTTGATATGACATAGCGAATGCAGTCTAATTATTCATAGAAAACTGAGTTGCCAGATTACTGAAAAAATGGTTATTTCAATTTAGCACTTCTACAGCTCTTTGTGTTCTGAATCAGAATTATTCAGGAGAGTTTGACTGCTACGTAAACCTTTCCAATGCTGCAAAGGATAGCATTCAGTGTTCAGAATTTCTAACTATTTCAAAATGTTACATGCTGAAATTGAACAGGAAGAAACAATTGTTGCTGAGATAGCAAAGAGGTATTCACAAAGCAACCAAAGTTCAGGCCCTCTAAGTCAAGGTCCTCTTGGGCAGCCAATAATTGGAAATGTATCTGCCATTGCAATGAATGAATTGGAGGCAGCAATGCAACTAGCAAGACAGAAAACTATTTATTTAGAAAAGTTAGTTACATAACTAAATGATCAGCAAAAAGGAATGAATATACATGGAGGTTAAAAACAAAGTTGAGCATGGATTTCTCCATGACAATGAAAAGTATGTATGCATGTCATTTAAGCCTATACTGTTGTATATCAGCAGTCAAGCTGGCACTAATTAAAGCTTTTTAATACAAGTTCTCACTGCTTTCCGACAGATGACTGCAGAGTGTCATTTGTCATGTGCAGTAACAGCACCCAGTAAATAAGATGCACATAACATCAAAATCACTACTTTACATCGGCTTTTGATGCTGCCTGTGGAGCATGAAAACAATTTAGAATATCAAACTTTATCCAGTGAACCTTGCCACAAAATGTCAAGAGTGCTAAAAAAGTTAAAGCTTTTAATCATCGATGATGTTTGCAGGTCTCAAACTTAATGCTTGCATATGTATATTTAAGAATGCAACAGATTCTAAAAACAGACTACAATGTCTTATTAGGAGAAGAAAAACATGATTGTTTTTGGAGATCTACTTCACCTTCCATCTGTGAAAGGGCAGCCTGTGCTCAAAACCTTGCTCCACAATGAAACACTGAATACTTTGGGAAGCATTGGAAATGTCAATATTTGGTTAAACATCCAATACAAAGAATCAGTTAGGAATATGTGGCAAGAATCTCACATTGAATACTGGAATATTTTGAAGAAGATTAGAGTGAAGAGGGAAAGTGTCTGCTAGAAAGTCATCTTCTTAAAAAAGTGATTCCAATGAACAATACAGCTTCAAAGATAATGTTCACGTTCAATCAAGATGGAAAATTAATTATATGCCTTATGCCTACACTTAGAACTGACTACCATAGACAAAATAGAACACCAGGGTATCACAGTATACCTAAATGTAAAGATTGCAAACAAAATTAGATTAATTGGAAAAATCTGCTTCTAAGACTGCAGGACTGGGGAAATGTTTAAGTCTTTGCATGAACAGTAGAGTAATGTGCATTGTAATGTAAATGTTAAAGAAGGATTAGTCATTGGTGCTATGGGTAAAATAATTGTTTTCATTAGCTTTCCTAACAGGAGTGAGATATAGTACCTAACAATTACATTTGATTATATTTATAGTGTAAAGCAGATTGGAAGGTCCACTGTAAATTATTTTCTTGTGAAAGATGTATATGTATGCTGGAAACAGTTTCCAGTTTCTCTGGCATATGCTGTAAGCATTCATAAATCTCAAGGTTTAAGTGTAGCGCCAGTATTTTTTAATGTTGAGAGTACAGTATTTAAAAAAGACATGTCATATGTAGCCTTATCTCAAGCTAGAACATTTTCAGGTTCATAGTTGGTTGCATTTAATGACAGCAAAATCAGTGCAGATCAAAGTTGTGTTAAAGAGTACAATTGATTAGGAAGTGAATATGTTCTTCATTTAGGATAGTATTCCATTTATGAAAAGGCATAATCTGTGCAAAGTAAAAGCTTCCAAAGGACTGTAGTGATGCTGTTGGAAAGAAAGAAATGATAGTAATTGACAATGAGGAAGATATCCTTGGTTACCAGTTGTCAAATTCCTCTGGTGTTGACTGCTATGCAAATGCTGTTCTAAACAAACTCTTTCAATTACTTCATCTTGTTTTATGTAATTGAAGGGAACCACAGCAGAGATTGTGCTCTGCACTGTGTGATTTGGTGCAATGTTTACATACTGGTAAGACTATAATAAAGTGTGTTTCACATTTTCAAGACCTTGTAGATGTATGTTGGGGATCTGTACAGTTTACTCCAAACACTCAACTGGATGCACGGGAGTTTATAATGGTGATCTTGGAGTATTAGAAGAAGAAGAAGAAGAAGGAGAAATATGTATTGATGAGTTATTTGAACTCACTTACTCATGGAACCATGAGTGTGAAGATTGCTCATTCACATCACGGATAAAAAAAGATTTGAAGTGATTTCTTCATTTAACACTACCAGAGAGCAAAACTCTGTCTTTTGACAGATTTTTCAAGTAAGCTAAACAGAAAAATTCCTTCCCAAATTGTGGATCCGATCTCTTGTCAATGCTATATGTACTAAGATGTGGGAAATATCTTAAATTAATGCACAGTGATGCAGAGCAAATGGAAATAATATGGAAACGGAGATTATAAATTTCAAAGCAGGACAAACATCTATTTCTGGAAGAACATATACTGCTATGGCTATCATATTTTACAAAGGAGCTACCATTACATCTGGTCACTGCACTGCCTTTGTAAAAAGTAAAAGTGGATGGACAGAGTGTAATGATAGCAACATAACATTCAAGCAAAGACAGCTTTACAAGCTACTAAATTCTTATTTTTTGATTTAGGTAATGAAGTTCTAGTGAGGACTGCTTTCGTGTAAGTGGTATACTGTATTTGTTCTAGTTACATTACCAGTATTTATAACATCTTCGCCTTACCAGGGGTGATGTCTTTATAAGGCTTGGCATATGATGGTGCGTCTTACATTTCTATTAGTAGTACTTATAATGAGAATCTCATTATCAGCATAAGAATTCTTGAACTAGAAGTGCAACTATAGGTAAAACAAATGTTCAAAAAAGTGTGGTGAGTGCTATACACACTGTTGCTTAATTGCAGTACCAAGGGACATAGTGTGCAGTTTTTATTTTTCAATCTTTACAATAGTTTTTTTCCCACTGTTCAATGATGATTCTTTCAAAGGTACATCATCATTTATGTTGCACAGGTCTAGAAACTGAGAACAGTAAAAAAGGAGAATTTAAATGCTAATTTATGTTATAAAATACCTTTCAAGCATGACAAACGTCTACTGATTTCTTTGAATTATGACAATATGCATTGCTGAATTTGTAAGTTTACTTTCTAATTAAAAAAACTGTCATACTAAATCATATTTCACTTCATTTTCTTTGTAACAGATCAATAGGGCCATGTTTTGGAGCAATATACTTTGCTAATTAGTTCTTTCAGGGGTTTTTCATAACATTACCTTGCCGTGGTGTTTCATTCTAAACTTTTCAAAAATAGACACTTGTTTACAAATTCACAAACACACTTATAATCCTATACACTGATACTCACCTACTCACTCACTCAACAGCCTCTCACACACCCATATGGTCACTCACACACCTAGTCACCAACTCATACAGCTGATCACATGCCCATTCACATACCCACAATACTAGTCACATACCCATCAAACCACTCACATGGCCACTCACATACCCATTGAACAACTAACACACACATTTACAGACCCATATAACCACTCACACATTCTCTCACACACCAACACAGCAACTCACACATCCATACAGGTAGTCACACCTCCAGTCACCACCCACACAACCACTCAAAGACCCATCCAGCCACTCACATATTGATAGTTTCTTAGAAATTCAGCCATATACCCTACAGTCTCTCAAACACCCATACACATACTGATATAGTCACTGACACAATAAGTCATGACCTAATACAGACACTGATACACCCAGGCACACATTGTTACTGACACACCCAGGCAAACACCATTGTAGCCACTGACACACTCAGGCACACCGATATAGCCACTGACACACCCAGGCACACACTCATAGACACAATAGCAACCCCACTCACACATCAATAGAGCCACTTACACAACCAGGCAAACATCAATACAGACACTGACACACCCACCTACACACCAAAACAGCTACTGACACAGCCATACACTGATTCACTCATTTACACATCCAGACAAACACTGTAAAGCGATTATATGTTGTTACTTAGCATACCGTTACTGCACACGTATTTACTGCTAAGATTTTACTTCGCAATTACCATTATACCTCTGATTTTAGTTTGCATTCTTTTACTTCGCAAATATATACAAATACATTTAAAATGCTTTTACTTCACAGTTAATTACTACGTATACCGTTAAAACGCGTTATTGGTACTTTAAGTCAAAAAGTAATAGTATCCTATCCCCTGGCACGGGATGCCAGAAAAATAGGTGTTTTGGGTCGGGAAGTATTTTGAAAATACTTTATAAAAAATTATACTTAGGTACTTATTTTAAAAAACCGGACTACTTTTTTTAATACTCATTTTTACTAATCTTATACATTTTTAACATATGTCTGACATCCATAAAATTCATTTTAATCAAAAGTACGTTTTTAAATAACTAAGCTAACACGAAAATAGCAATGTAATACACGATTAATAACATGAAAAGATTTTGAATGCAAGCCTCACTTAACCCTTGATTGAAGTCAATTATTTTGACAGTCTTTCCACTATTTCTGTAAAATGACCTCAATGAAGCTGATCACAAAATGACTGTTATTTCACATGTGACCAGAATGAAATATAAAATTTTGACTCCTTAAATTAAATTATGTGTTCAGACATGCAAATATTCACCCTAAAAAGCGATTTACAAATGTATTTTAATTTTAATTTAAGGACTAGTCTACTAAAATATATATAAGCAGCCGTCCAGCATTTTGAATTCAGTTGACTTCTGTCATTCACAGTGTCGACACGCATTCTTGTGAAGAGAGCGACATTGAGTACTTTTACAGTTAAACAGTGCCATCTACAGTCTACAGTAAGTAACACATAATTAAATACTTTATGCACTTTGCGTGTTAATCACTCGTTAATAAGAAATAAATAATTCAGTTAATTTGTTTATTTTTAAATAACTCCATTATGCGTATTAAGTGCTTGCGTACGAAAGCATGCTAAGTGATGGAACATGCGTAGTAAATACATACTTAGTAAGTGCATGCTAAGTATTGGTATCTGCAAACTAAAATATGCGTAGTGATGGTAATACAAACAAATGACCTCGTAGTAAAGGTAGAATACCCTGTAAAGCCTCTCTAACACATAAACAGACACAGAAAAAGCCACTGCCACAACTGCCACAGATTGATAAAGAGTCTGACACATGCAGACACACATTGTTATACAGTTACACACTCAGACACACACTGATATACCTACTGATACCCCCAGCCACACTCCAATATAGAAACTGACAGACCAAGGCACATAGTCACACAGCCAATCACATGCTCAGTCCCATATCAATACAACCACTTAGACATTCAGTCAAACACTGATCAAACACAATCACTCATATACCCACTCACACACCCATAGGACCACTCATCCATAGAGCCACTCATACACACACTCACTCATTCAGATAGATAACAACTTATCAATAAACCCAATCATCCATATATTCACTCACTCATCCACACAATCACTCACACACCCACACAATCACTTACACACCCATTCATACTTCCTTCATACAAGCACTCACACTTCTACTCACTCACCTATAAAGCCGCTCACACAGATTCTCCCTCTTCAATACAAACACTCACACACCCACTCAGTTAACCAAACACCCACTCAAACAGCCACTCACTCACTCATACAGCCACTTATACACCCACTCAATCAACCATACAGCCACTCACACACCCACTCAGTCACCAATACATCTACTCACACAGACACTCACCCATATAGCTGTTCCCATGCCTACTTATTCACCTATACAGCCACTGACATACCCACGAACATAACCATACAGCCACTCAGATACCCATTTACACATGGACACATATAGTCACACAGCCACTCATATAATATTTAGAAATAGTCTCACTCATTAGCAGTACACAGAGTAGACTAATTGAACTTCTGTGGTACCTTAGTCTATATGTTTAACACTCATAACATTTTAGAAAACACTCACAATCACTGGATGACGTCATCAGTGATGTCATTTGAGATGTCGTCAATGATGTAATCAGTGATGATCTCATTGATGTCACTGACCATGTCATGAGTGATGTAATGTGTGAGGTCATAGACAGTGCATTGCGGAGGCATAAGTTATAGTTAGCTCAGGTAACATAGCTGCTGATTTTTCAAGGTTTTATGCATGTATAATCTGAGCCTAAGTATAAGGTACCTGTAACCTTTGTTTTTTTTCAGTGAAAATATATGTTCACTGAAGAAATCAAAGGTTACAGGGCAACAGTTGACCGACTGCTCCCCCCACTGTGTGAACAACCCACACTCCGGGGCTGGGAATAGGGCAGCCTGGGTCTCTGCCAACCCCCACATCTCCTCCTAATTATCGAAGGTACATGGGATGTTTTCCTTTTACTATGCTATAACCTGTCTGGGTTACTGTGAACCTCCCCCTCACCCTGTTAAGGGAAACCTGAGCCACCCCTTAGGATTGCTCCCTAATGCCTCCTCAGACACTCTGATATTCACCCAGAGGTCTGCCTTCTTTGCAAGTTCCCTTGAGTCAGAAAACTTATGATCACCCAAGTCTCGGCGTAGCTCTGGAACAACAGTGCCTGAACATGTGCTCTCTAGTCATTGAACTGTACAGCCCTTCATAAGTAATAATGGGAGATGAGAGGCAATATGAGTTGGTAATAGGTAAAACGATATTGTGTATAGGTTGAGAAACAATAAATAGTAATTTTCGTTGCAGTCTTTGTGTGTCTATATTTCAAAAGCGCTTGGTTTGCATCTTTAGAGAGCCAACGCGTTTCGCTCAAACATGAGCTTCTTCAGGTCTGCAATGGCATACAATGTACAGGTATTTTAGACAGCTGTGAGGCAAAGACAGAATTGTTCTAGAGAGGGTGTAAAAGAGAAGACAGAAGAGGAAGGAAAGAAGAGGGTATATTGCGCGGTTAGCCTTTTGCTAACATACTTGCTATACAGTCTAGCAGTTTTTTTTATTGCTATACAATGCGGTTGATACGCTTGATACTTAACTCCACTACTATCTACACGGCTCACCCTTCCCTCCTGAATTGACATTAATGCTTATAATTCCCATAGACTTTCATACCATGTCGAAGATACCTTGGCACACTACTCCAATATATGGCCTGGGATCTTCCAAGTAATGGACATACAGGAGGTCCCTTGGACTTGAGGTATTTATTTTATTTATTTATTTATAAAGTTTTATATAGCGCGGACTAGATCCCGAAGGATATCAGAGCGCTTTACAGTTATAGGGAAAGGTAACAATCAGATCATGAATCAAACATGGGTAGTAAAATAATCATAAGATCAAATAGTTCACACATAACAATTTGATTAGAAGACCAGACTGAACAAGGAGGGGTCTATATGATGTAGCGTGGTGATATAAGGGTAGTAAGTGAATAATCATATACAGGAATAATAGTCAATACCATAGTAAAATCTAAACATGAATTATATGGGGATTCTACTAAGCATTGAATCAAGAGGAGAACAACTAATAGAACATTTACAGACCTGGGTGAGCGCGGGATGGACAAGACGATATAACATAATGATTTAAGGGGAGCAAACACAATAATCATGTACAGGAATATTAATCTCTACCAAATAATAATCATATACAGGAATGAATCATATTATACAATGCCCAAAGCATTTCAGGTGGAAAATAAAGTACAAGAAAGGTATATATATTGCCCCTCCTTAAGGTAAGAACTTCTTCATGAGGAATTTTCTTGCTTCCAATTTGAAAGCGGCCTTGGAAGAGATCCTCCAAATTTCGGGTGGAACAGAGTTCCAGATTTTAGGAGCAGATCCAAAGAAAGCTCGGTGGCAAGTTACTTTTTTTGCGGAAGATCTGTGGTTTCAGGAGGAGGGAATTGGCACCCCTTGAAGATCTGCCTCCTCCAGATAGTTCTAGATTTTTTGCAAGTTTTGAAGTGGATGACTCTGTGTGACAGGCAGGCAATCTTCAGATGAATTCTAGCTTCGTAGGGCAGCCAATTTAGTGATTTTAAAACCGGAGAGATGTGTGTATTCCACTTGGTGCCCGTGATCAATCAGGCCCCTGCGTTCAGTGAGGCCTTAGGGGGGCAAAGAGTATTTAGGGAGTCCACATAGCGTGGCATTGCCGTAGTCAAGTCTCGGTAGGACAAGCGCTTGGACCACTTGTTTGAAATCCGCTTGCAGTAGGAAAGGTTTCAGATTCCTGAGTGTTCTTAGAGTCGATGATGCGGGGAGAGCAGTTGAAGTCGGTTAGTTGGTTCATCCATAGGTCGATTTTAGGAGTATATTTCGGAGGAGTAATAAGGGGGAATTCTGTTTTGGAGGTGTTTAGCAGGAGGTGGTTCTTAGTCAATCAATTGTGGGTAGTCAGGAGGGTAGAGTTGAATGAAGAGATGTCCTCCGGAGAGGAGATTTTCAGATAGAGTTGGGTATCGTCTGCATACATATGGAACCTAATGTCCAAGGAATTTAGAACGTTAGCTAATGGTTCCAGGAACAAATTGAAGAGAATGGGAGATAAGGAGGATCCTGGGGAACCCCCATGCTGACAGGGGATGGCTAGAAGAGTGAGTGGTTCGCTTTAACTCTTTGGGTTCTGTATTGCAGGAAGGACGGAAACCAATGCAGCACCTGACCTGAAAGGCCCATCCTATGCTCCAGAATGAATAGGAGGTTGTCATGATTGACAGTGTCAAATGCGGAGGAAAGGTCAAGTAGGATAAGGAGGCAGGATTCATTTCAATCAAGCATTGTTAAGATATCATCAATCATGTGTGTGAGGGCATATTCAGTGCTATGTCCACTACGAAAGCCAGATTGATGTTGGTCCAGGAGGTGGTAATTTTCGATGTGTGCACATAGTTGTGACTAGACGCATTTTTCCAGGAGTTTGGCAAGGGTAGGTATACTGAAGATAGATCTGTACTATCGGCTGTGTTTTTTTTTAATATAGGCGTTACCTGTGCCTCTTTTAGGCATTCTGGGATCATGCCTTGTGACAAGGAAGCATTGACTATCTTTGTCCAGAAGGGGGTGATTTAGTCCTTAACTAATTTGAAGATGTTAGGTGGTAACGGACATTGAAGTGATTAGAAGGGTTGATAATCCGCAGTACCTTTTTGATATCACTTTCATTTAAGGGGGTAAAGATGTCCCAGGAAGCGTTGTTCTTGATACCCCAGCTAATTGGTGTTGTCTTGTCAAGAACGGCCAGTAGGGGTGTGGGTTCATTCGGTGGCAATAGTGCCTTCCTGGCTTCCAGATCAATGTTGATCAGCCTAGTTTTCTCGGTAAAAAAGGTAGCCAAATCAACACAAGAGGGAGGTCTGTTGTCTGAGGCTGACTGGTTAGGGGCTACTACCGATTTTTGTTTACCAGTTCGAATAGTTTCTTTGGTCGGTTCGCCGCTTGGTTAAGTTGTGTACTGAAGTACTCCGCCTTGGCTGTCTTGATTTATTTGTTATATGCACTTCTTGCTGCTCTAAGATTTTTTAGAGTGTCAGTGGATGGGGTGGTTCTCCAGGACCGTTCAATGGCCCTTAGACTACGCCGTTCGGAGTTTAGGTTGCCATTGAACCATGGTTTGGAAATTTTTCCAGGTGCATTTTTTTGTTGGAGTGGGGCCATAGAATCCATGATATTGGAAATGGAAGAGTTGGCGAGAGCATGGACTTCAGATAAGTCCGAATGTGGAGAGAGGGCCTGATTACAGTGGGTTGTTAGTTCAGCTGTCTTGAAGTCTCTGAGATCCCTTTTCCAAATCTTTGGTTTGGTTTTTTGTGTCTTACTCCGGTGAAAATGATGTGATGGTCCGACCAATCACATGGTATGATGGAATCCACTGAGATGGATTGACCTTTGGAGATGATGAGGTCTAAGGTTTCCCTTTTATTGTGAGTAGGCTGGTTAAAATGTTGAATCCAATCGTGGTCGAGTAAGAAGGATTTTAGGCGGTGAACAACCTTTACAACGCAACTTTTACCACGCAGGGCCTTTACGACGCAACTTTTACAACGCAAACCATTACAACGCATTGCGCAGGGGGGCACTCTGGGATAGGGAATAGGTTAAATGTACTATCCAACACCTTCGCTACTATCCACGGGGAATGGAGTTGGAATAGTAAATTAAACTATTCACTATCCAGCGCCCCAAAGCATTATGCGTTGTAAAGGTATTCGTTGTAAATACCGCGTTGTAAAGGCATGTGATGTAAAAGGATGCGTTGTAATGTCATACATCCATTTTAGGCATGAGACTGCATGATCATTAGTGTTAGACCAGTGAAGGTTAAAATCTCCCAGGTAGATGTGAGACAGGGCTGAGTCCACATTGCCAGAAATGATTTCCATTAATTGATCAATGAAGGGGAGATTGTCGCCTGGGGGGTGGTAGAATGAGTGTAGTTTGCTAACCAGATGATCGTGAGAGGAGATGCTGAGACAAAGGTATTTGCATGTTACCGGCGAAGATGACTCTGAAAGGGAGACCGCAAGCGTACTCCGGTGCATACAGGCTAGGCCACCACCCTGCTTCTTGTCTCTGTCAAGGCAAATTATGTCATGGGTAGGGGGTACCAAGAGATCAAGAATTGGAGTGGACGAAGGGTTGAGCCAGGTTTCCGTGAGGATAATGATGTCTATCTCATTCTGTTGAATGAGGTCGAAGATCTTGGAGGCGTGCTTGCCAGCAGACCTACAATTAAGTAGTATGCATTTGAGTGGAGCCGCACTATGGAGGGGAGGGGTCTGTGAGATATTGACTTGCTTGAGGTTATCATTACTTATGAATCTGCAGTTGAGGTAGGATTCTCTGTTAGGGTTAGAATGAATTGTATGGATTAATCCGTTTAGGTTTGTGTTCAGGACCACATGGGACGAGTAGGATTTGACCAGATTGTCAATTTCATTGGGTTTGAGACTGGACGTGCTTCTTGGGTGGTAGGCTGCGTTGGGTAGAGGAACAGATTTGGATGTGGTAGCTGACAGGGGATGGTCGCAGGGAGGAGTGCCAGTGGCCTTGGCGGGAGCTTTGGGCCTGATCGGACCAGCGAGGAGGGGGCTTAACAAGGGGAGATATTCAAGTGAAAGAGTTTTCAAACCGTGGAATTCGAGGGAGAGACAGTGCAGCTGTAGGGAGATATCGTCCAAGCGTGCCAACAGGTCTGGGTGTTGGGAGAGGGGAGGAGGGTGAGTGTGGAGACCTGAAGAGGAGGGCGGGTGACTAAATGTGTTAGAGGGGTCCAAAGCAGTAATGGGGATACGCCCTGAATATGGGCGGAGTTCTGGGGAGCATGTTCCAGGAAGTTGATTGGGTGTGGAGGACTTCGGAGGGTGATGGGTGCTGATGAGTGTTACCGGGGCTAGTGGATAGTGATGGGTGGTGATGTGTGTCACCGGGGCTAGTGGCAATAATGGGAGAGTCATGATGGGGGGTTGGTCACTAAATGTTAGAGGTGTGTCAGGCAGTATTGATAAGGAGGTTGGAAGTGGTGATAGGGTTAGTGGTCGCAAAGTAAGATTCAACAATGATTCAAACCCTTCTGCAGCCTGCAAGGGCAAGGGAAGGGTGGTGAGAGAGAAGGGGTGTGAATCTGAGGGGGGAATGGGAGCATTAAATTGTCTATGTACTACTTTTGATCTATCATTGACCTATAGTGACAGCCACCTTTCCTATTATTTGTACTTACACCATCCTTTTTCCATAAATAGGCTGTTTTTCTTATAATCTTTGTCCTCTAACGGACGCACCACGCTGATCTTGCATTATTGATGCTCACTATCTTGGCCAGACACAAGCAACATTACCCAATGGTAGGCCTGGGCGTAGGACTATTCTATGCTTGCATAGTTTGCCGAGTATGCTCAACTACGCGCTACGTGAATTGCACGTAGTACAGTACAAAAACGCGTAGCGGGTATTTTTTGCCTGTTCTCGGTCCTCAACGACAAGTTGGCGACCGTGAGCGAGCAAAATAACATCTCAGTGAGATTTTTTCCTTGTTCGCGATCAGCAACATCAAGTTGCCAATCGCGAGCGAGGAAATTAATCCTCTCGGCGAGATTCTCAATGCGGGGAGTTCAGGTTTCTCATTGCAAGTGGTCGTGTATGCTCACGACCGCTCGCAATGAGAAACTACCAGTCTGAGTTGAGAAAGCTGAAGCTCGAGTGCAAATCTACTAGAGCGGCAGAAAACGACTGCTTGCACTGTGCAAGATGCCGTTTGCGCTGATTGCACAGTGCGAACAAGCATCCGGCACTGTGCAATCAGTGCAAACAGCATTTCGCACAGAGCACTACGCAGTTCGCGTAGCTACGCGTTGCTCGGGTAGTGCGAGGTGCACTTTGCATAGCAAAAACGAAGAAGAGATGTCCGGTCACAAGAGAAAAAATGTGTGTCCTGTACTAGATGCTAGAGAAAACTAGGAATCATACAGCAACCAAAGGGGTAACACCTGGCTGAGAACCTCCCATCAGCCCACCCTTCTGGCGGAGCATCATCATGTGGGATTTGGTAGTGGATCCAAACACCGCCCACTCCATCAAGTGATGGTGTGGAGATGGATACCTAAGGTGAACTCTACCCAAGGTGTTTCTCGACAAAATGGTGCTGATAGGGTGCAGTGCTAAAATGTGAGTGAAAATTTAAGAATGACTACTAGGACAAAAATACGTTTAATCAATATTGTCCAAGTGTCAAGGTTAAAATAACGCCTAATAGTCTGAAAATATAACTACACAATGGCGCTGTGCAGAGAGGTCAACATGTTTCAGCCAAGCGGAAAATACTGTCCGGCTTTCTTCAGGACCCATAAGATGAAAAGCTACTGCAAAAGTTAAAAACTGTGCTAAGATGGCTTAGGTGTATATTCACTTTGCGTAGCTACATGTAGCGCTACTACGCAAACTACGCCCAGGGTTACTCAATTGTAAGCTGGCTGCTAAATGAGAGGTTTTGATTATCGTCTCACTCACAGGTACCTGGGTTCTCTCTTAACCTTGGGATCTATTTTTTCACCTTTGAAACTAGTACTTTGAAAACTTTCCTTTCCCTTCTCCCCTCCTCACGCTCACTTTTGTTCGCACTTACTCATGTCACCAAGTACTCAATAAACGGTATTTATTTTGCGGTCCTTATTCCCTTGGACTACTACTGTCCAATTCCTAAACCCTCTTCTTTCCTTCCTCTTCTGTCTTCTCTTTTACACTCTATCTAGATCAATGCTGTCTTTCTCTCATGGCTGACTAAAATACCTGTACATTGCATGCCATTGCAGCCCTGAAGAAACCCATGTTTGGGCGTAATGCGTTGGCTGTCTAAAGATGCAAACCAAGCGCTTTTGAAATAAAGACACACAAAGACTGCAACGAAAACAACTTTTTATTGTTTCTCAACCTGTACACAATATCGTTTTACTGTTACCAACTCATATTGCCTCTCATCTCCCTTTATTGCATGTTCTTATTTGTGGTCAAGTGGTAGCTGACCATTTGAGGCGGGCAATATCAATAAACCACGTGACTAACCTGGGTAGAGCAGTCTTCTGTAACCCAGCTGCCTTCCTATTTGTTAGCCCTTCATACGTGTTTAACCTCACTACCCTTTACCCGACCATCCATTGAATTGCAAAAGGACCCCCACAAAAATCTTCCACCACTGGTGAGAAAGCTTGTGACTGCCCCTGAATTTCAACCTGCACTCTTCTGGGGTTAATTCATACTTCCTGACAAGGGCCTCCTTCATGGTGGGATACCTCAACCTGTCCCCCTTCTCTAGGGCTAGCAGGGCATCCCTTCCATCACCAGACCACCAAACTGACTCCAAAGGCGAGATCCCCAGTCCTCCTTAGGGAACCTGTATAATTAACCCATTTTGAGACTTCTGAAGAAGTTGGGAGATACATGAAGCTATACACTCACTTGTATAATTTATGAAAAACAACTCTTTGTTCAATCAGAATGCTTACTTCGCAGCTTTCTCTGTCAAGCACGATTACCAATGATCAGTTTAAAAAAAGTCAATTTACTAACTGTAGAAGGATGGCTAGCATTACTTGATTGAAGTATCTATTACCAGGCCACACATATTTTCATACTTCCGTCATTTTATAATCATCTTGACAACCACATATGTGACAGTTATTTTCTATTTCTCATGAACGTGGAACGCTGGACATATTCTGCCCCAAAAAAATAGTGTATTTTTTAAATTAATATGCTTTATACTTTTATTGATATATAGGAAAAGACAAGAGCGATTTTTCAGTAAATAGCACTACTCTGTATCCATGCAGAAACCACTCGATTTTATATTTTTACAGATAGCACCTCCATTGGATTTAATCACTGGAAATCAAAAGGTTCAGTTAAGGTGGGAGAATTGGTTGTCCTTTTTTTTTTTATTGGAAATTTTGATACAATTTTACCCCCCCCACCCCCTCCCCCACAGGACATTTCCATTTCTTTACGGACAGGAACAGACATTATAAACATCCGATTAGAGTACAGATCACTTAGAATAACATTTCAAAGAGAAAATAAATATAAAAGTACGAAGGAAAAAAAAATAAAAAATAAGGATGAGACAAAATACTAAATAGACCGGAGGGGGAGGCAATGAGCAATGAGCGAGAACACATAAGGATAAAACAAACGAAGCTCTGTCTAAAAAACAGAAAAAGTTTTTAACCCACCCCTTCCCTCCATTTATTAATTGGAGCCCATATTTGTTGCCCCTATACTCTCCCCTTTTTCCCCCGCCTGGCATAGATCGCGTTTTCTAAATTACAGCTATGCAGCAGCCTGGCTACCCATTGCTGCATCGATGGTGGTGTTCTATCTTTCCAGGCTGTCGCTATACACAGACGGAAGACTGCCATAGCTACAAACAGAAAATATTCCTGGCTCTGGCAAGGAGTCTCACTTGAGACCCCTAACATAACTAGCTCTGGGCTTAGCTTAACTTGCAGTTTCAATGCCCTATCCAGAAATACCTCCATAGCTTCTATTAAAGGCCGCAAATCTGGACAGGTAGCAAACATATGCATTATATCGCCCTCATTGCTGTCACACCTGGGGCAAGTAATTCCCTGCATTCCCCCCCATTGAGCTATTTTTACTGGGGTATAGAACAGTGTATACAGTGTTTTATAATGATGTGCTTGCAGAGTTGACGAACAAAGAATTTCATATCCATACTTTAGTGATTTCTCAAACACCCCCCACTCTATCCCCAATCTATTTATCCATTTCAGCTCTACCTTTTCTAGATCATCATCTCTGTTCTTAATTAATTCTGCATACAGTCTGCCAATTGTACAATCTTGCCCCTCCTCAATAATCTGCAATATTAAATTATTATCAAAACCTCTAACTCCACCTGTCTTACCTGACAAAAAACGTCTTGCCTGCAGATATTTAAAAAAACTTCTTGAGCTTAACCCTAATACCCCTTAAAGTACCGAGAATTGAAGCATACCCTCAGAGCCCATAATATCCCCCACCGTCTTAATCCCTAGCCTTTCCCACTCCCCGAAGATTACATCCCCAAATATATCCTGTGGGAGTGTGGGATTCCTCGCCAATCTGGTATGGGCATTGAATCTACCTAGGCAAAAGCTCTTCTTAAACGCCCTCCAGATCTTGTATGCCGCCTCTACTGTTTTGGATTTAGTTTTTTTAAAGAAGCTCGGCTCCGTTTGTTTCAGAAGGACATTCTCTGCCTCCTCTCCTAAAATCAAACCGTAGATCTCCATAGACCCTGTATGTTGTACTGCTTCCATTTCAGCCCCTCCCAGAAGACTTGATATTTGCTGTAACGCTGCTGCCCAATAGTACAACTTTAAATCGGGCATGGCCCAGCCCCCTCGCTCCCGTGGTAGCGACATAAATCTCAGCGCCCTCCTGGTTTTACCGTGGGCCCAAATAAAGCGGTTAAACATTTGCTCTATTAATCTAAACCAACCAACATTAAAGAATAAGGGAATTGACCTAAATGAATACAAAAACTTTGGGAGGAGGTTCATTTTAACATAATTCACTCGGCCTACTATTGACATATGGATGTTATGTACCCTATCCAAATCTCTTTTAGCCTTACTTAATATTGGGCTAATATTTATTCCAACCAACTGGTCTAGGTTTGCAGTAATAGATACTCCCAGATACACCCCCTCTGTCACCACCCTGGAGTCTGTACATTCTGTTCTTATATTGTGTATAATTTGTGTCTTGGCTTTGTTTAAAGCGTACCCCGCAACCCGTCCGAATTCATCTGCCTCAATTTCTATCTCCCTGATAGCCTCTGTTGGCGTCGGTGTAATAACTGCCAAGTCATCCGCGTACGCTAATACTTTACATCGGCCCATCTTTGTTACCAGCGGTTGTAGCTGTACATTATGTTCTAGCTTATCAATTAATGGGTCAATATACAACGCGAACAACAGGGGAGAGCACGGACAACCCTGCTGGTGCTGCGCGAGATTTCAATAGAGCTTGACCGTTCCGCGTTCACCCTTATACATGCCGTTGGATTCTTATACAATGATTGTATCGATTTCAGAAACCTTTCCCCACATCCTACTTTCTTCATTACTGCCCACAAGAACTCCCAAGCCACGCGGTTGAAAGCCTTCCCAGCGTCTAATAGGAGGACTGCCATGGGTCCCCCTACCCCCTCTTGAGCTATCCCCTGGGCATCAAATAAAGTAATAACTTTCCTGATGTGTTGTGTCGTCCCCCCTATTTGGAATAAATCCATGCTGGTTCTTGCTAACTAGTCCTCCAATTACCCCTGATAACCTGATAGCTAGTGATTTGGAAAACATTTTAACATCCGAATGAATTAAAGTTATAGGACGGTACGACCCAGGGTCGCTCGATATTTTGCCCATATGTCAGCCCCCGCCCAGCTTGCAGGGATTGATACTCCTTCCTGAGCCGCAGCTATCATATTCATTAGATCGGTTGTAAGTGTCCTAAAAAAGACCTTGTAAAATTCTCCTGGAATCATATCCGGCCCAGCAGCTTTACCAGAGGGCAGGCTGAGCATAGCCTCCAAAATTTCCTCTTCACCCAGTGGGGCCCCCAACACCTCCTTATCTTCTTCTAGTAATACTCTACTTGGTATATCCCCTAAGTAACCCCATATGTCCTCCGGTATCCTAACCTGTTCCTCTGTATACAGTTTGTTATAGAATTGCCTAAAAACCTCCAAAATCTCTTTCTATTCTGAAACTATATTACCTCTTGTGTCCCTTATTTCCCTACTTTTCCCTCTTGCAACTCTCTGCCTTGTTCTAACTGCTAGGGTGTGGCCCACTTTTTCATTGTATTCGTAGCAGTTTTCCCTTCTCGTATTAAAGATCTTGGCGGCCCTCTTCGCTAAGCTCTCTTCCACTGCCGCCTTGACTAGCATAACCTTTAAAACCTGCTGTTCAGGATCTTGTCTATCCCTAATGGCCTGTACCAGTTCCTGCTCTGCTGCTAACACTGCTCTATTTAGTTGATCTGAGGTTTCCTTTACTTTTTTCTGTTTAGCCAAACTGTAACTCAGGGTCGCACCGCGAATCCCTGCTTTAAAAGCATCCCATGCATTCCCTATTGCAGTACTACCCCTATTGATGTCCCAAAAATCCTTAATCCATACATGCATGCTTTCTACATAAACTGGATCTACCAGGAGCTCTCTTTCGAACGACCAAGCCCTTGTTTTTCTCCTAAAGCCATCTCCACAAACTGTCAGGATAAGAGGGTTATGGTCAGATACTATGCGTGGTAACCTCTCGATATGCAGGTTAGTATGAGAAAAGCCGGATGAGAAATAATAGTCTAATCTAACACAGATCTTATGTGGAGCTGAATAATAGGTATATCCAGGTTCCGAGGGTTTTAACTGTCCCCATACATCACATAGTGAATTATTGCCAACCATCCTGCGAATTGCCCGACAGACTATTTTTTTCCTACCTGCATAATGACCATTTGTGCCCAAACCTAGCCCATCAGCACCATTTATATTAAAATCACGGCTAAGATTATTTTAGGTGCCCAATTTGCAAACTCTATGTCCAAGAAGTCGAATATCTCCGGATCATCCTGAGTGGAGCCATATACTGATCCTAATGTAACCCACTCATCCCCAATCCAACATTCTATCAAAGCCCACCTACCCCACTGGTCTTCTAGTTTCTTCCTAGTCTGTATATCAAACCTCTTTGTAAGAATGGCCACCCCCCTTTTCTTAGCTCCCTGTTTGGAATAGGCTAACACACAAAACCCTAATTGCTCCAGTAAAAACAACTTGTCCCCTTCTATATGGGTCTCCTGCAAAAAGATAAACTCTGCCCTAATCTCTTTAAGCAACACATCCCCTTGTTGCCTTTTGCATTTATCGTTGAGACCACACATGTTAAGTGTGACTAGCTTGATATCCGTGTTATTTATATTGTTAGTGCCCATTACAGCTGCAGGTATTCACAATAATCCTTCGTTTCCATACGTCTCTTATTGCATTCTTAACTGCTCTCTTAGATTCCCCCATGCCCCTTTGGTGTATGCGCCTGCCCCTGCCCTTGTTCCAAAAAGATCCTACCCCTGTCCCGTGTCCTGTGTACCCCTGTCCCCAACCCCCCCCCCCCTTACAGGCAAATAGGTCAGTGCAGACCTATGTATGACTGCTTCCTAGCCCGTCGAAGTGACGCAACCCCCTCTCTCCCAACTCAATAACCTTACTAAGTTCCATGAAGTGTGCTTTTATTACCTATTACCTAATACATCTCCCATGAACCGCCTAACAAAGAGAAAAAAACAAAACAAAAGAGAAGAAGAGAAGACCTCCCTCCCGTTTGTTACATCACAAAAAACCCTCCTTTTATGTCCAGAAAAAATGACCAAGTTCCATTATCTTAAGTCTTCAATATGTTCAGGGGATTTGATTACCCGTCCGAGACCCCCCCGGTCTCGTTTTCTCTTTGATTTCCTCCAGGAAGGCTTGCGCCTTGATCTCCGAGAAGAACATCCTTGTCCGCCCTTCCACAATTATTTTAAGTCTAGCCGGAAAAAAGCAGATAAGCCTCGCACCCTTGTTTCTGAAAAGGATCGATCATCTGTGGTAACCTCCATCTCCTTTCCACTGTGACGTGGCAGAAGTCGGGTCGTGCAAAGAAGGTTACCCCTTTAAACATACAGCGGTCCTGTGGCCTAGCCCTGTCCATGATATCTTGCCTGGCCAAAAAATTCCCCATGAATACCAGCAAAGCTCTTGGCTTGTCTTTCTGCGAGCCGTGGTAAGACTTTTTTTGTGTTAAAGGGAATCTATGTGCCCTCTGCACCTCCGCATCCCAGTCCCATTTCACCATCTCTGGAAAGGTCTCCTTGAAGAGTGTGACTACGAAGGCCCTCGGGTCCTGCCCTTCCATTCCCTCCTGTATCCCCAGGAGCCTAATGTTGTTTCGCCTTTGTCTATTTTCAATGTCCTCGAGTTTCCAGCTCAAGTCCTCTGTGGTCTTAACTTGTGCCTCATTGAACTCCTGCCACCTAGAAACCTCATCCTCCATTTTCCCAGTCCTTTCCTCAACCTCTGTGACCCTGCCTGCCATCTCTGCATATAGTTTGTTCATCTTGCTGAGAGAACTCTGGATTTTTTTATTCGCCTGCTTTGTTCTCCTGCCTTCTGCCCTCATTTCTCCCTGCATCTGTTTCAGGGTGGAGTATAGCAGCCCGATTGTCGGGGCGTCCCCCTGCTGGTTCCTGTGTTGGCCTCTGGAGCCCCCCTGAGCAAGTGATACATGCTCGAAGTAGCTGAGTAGTCCCAGTCTAGTTTTTTAGTTACCTCCCTATGTGTTGGACTGGCAGGATCATGCCATTTATATCGACAACCACTCCTCTGCTGTTGCTTCTTTTTTTGAGTTATAGATACCTGTTGGACCGACTCCTCTGATTCCAAGCCTGAGCTTGAGCCTGAACCTGAGGACACCAAGTCTGAATCTTTCCTTAAAGAGAGGTTACCATTCAAGTTTCCGTCAGACTCACTCTCGGTCAAGGCCCCCTCTGATGTCTCTGAGACGCAAGTTTCATCATTTACTGAGTAAAAGCAATCCTCAGTTGGCGTCCCTGGAGCCAGCTGCTGATCTGCTTTAGCCTCTGCCTCTGCCTCTACATTAGCCTGCTCACTCTTAGCTGTTGAGTCCCGGCGAACCCCCCATCTCCGTCAATGCTAAAATCATAGAGCGGCTTAGCTGTACTTAAATCAGGCCCAGCATTGGCGCCGCTGGCTGACAGTAACTCGCTGTCTGTTCTTTCCGTTAGAGATTCAATCAAGTGAACTATCTCAGTGCCTTGCAAAACATTTGAGATCTCAGTGCTGTCAACCGCGCCTATGTCGCGGCTTACCTCTGGTACCTCCGTAACTCCCAAGCCTCCCGGGACCTCTTCAGCCGCTCCAGCCGCTCCAGCCGCTCCAGCCACTCCAGTGTTGCCGGCACCCGGCACATCTATGCCTGGGTCCCTGCTCGCGTTGTTGCTGGCTGCCGGAGCATTCCCTGCTAGTTTAGCCAGCTCTGGGATCGACACCTCTGAGCAAGGGCTGTGCTCCGCATCCTGCACACGCACCTCTCTGGAGTAAGCCGACGAATCAGCTGTCTCTGCGGGATGTTTCGCTGCAGCGCCATGAACCACGAGATTCTCAGCCACATCTCCCGGTCTGTTCCCCGCTGATCCGTCCAAGGATGCTGTTGATGCTGTTGATGCCATAAACGCCTCCTGTACGGTGGGTTGACGCAAACAAACCACTTTTTTCGCCATTTGCTCTGTGGGCTTAGGGGTCAATTTAATCAGCTTCAGCTTTGCCGCGGCGGCGGCTGCGGCGGCTGCTTTCTTTTCCGCCTTTTCCGTCCTTATCTCGGCTCTTGCTTCAGCGTGTCTCTCATTGCCTTTGGTTCTCTCCTTCTCTTTGATTTTCCTTGCATGGGATGCTGGTTCTGATGCCCCCTCCGAGACAACGTTATTCATTTTGGCCGCCTGCATCCGCGTTACTGTGTGTGTTTCTGGGGGATGCTAGCGTCTGTCTCGACCTCCCCTTCCCTCGCGGCATCCCTGGTTTTCGTGCGTGGCGGCATCCTATCTTTCAAGAGGCTCCAGCTCCCGCTCAGCGTACCCAAAGTCTCCACAAGTGTTTGCAATACCTTACACCATAAGTCAGATAGGGCGTTCAGAAGGGTCCTACTAAATGTTTTTAAGTGGCGAAGTGACTGTGGGTTATGGGCTCTCTTCCTCCTCATAATCAGCACATTTCTCTACGCTGCACAGCTTTGCTCTAAACAGCCATCTGGAGAAAGAGGTGGAAGCGACCTACTCCTCAGACTGCTCCGCGGCCATCTTGCCACCTAGAGTTATCAGTTTGGAATGGGTTGTCAATGGACAAGTGATCACTTGGAAAATAGTTAGTGCATAATTAACAGTCAATAAGAGTTGTTATCAGTTTTTGTATAAGTAAATCTACAACATACTAAACAACACCCCCTGGCATTGAGTCTACAAGAGAATTAGTTGGATATCTGTATGAAGAGCGCCTAATTTAGCGAGGAATTGGCTACTGAGCCTTTTATATTACACTTTTGTAGAATAACCCCATATTGATACAAAAGCTTCTTTTTTATCAATGGGAATAATAAACATCATACAAAATGAACCGTGGGTCCTGGCACAAAGCCTCAGAGCTTCAGGGCAGCTTTGCGAGACGCCAATTTTAGGAGAATGCAAATGTATGCTTTGTGTCCAGCATATTTTGCTCCAACTCTTCTTCACCGTAGAAAAACGAATATTTTACAACAGTGCCCTAGGTGCTCTAAACCTACAAACTGGGCACATATGATATGGCTTTGATACAGCCTAAAAGAATACTGGAGTGAATTACATAATTTTCTTGACAAGATGTCTTAAAATTCAGATAAATACAGATGTGCTTTCAAATTTGATTAGAAGAACAGGTCATGACCCAAGTCAGTAAGATGTTTGTGGTTTATTGCAACTTTAGTAGCAAGGTCAGTGTTGCAGTCAAAAACTACATCTCTCTTTTCAGAGTGGCTTCTTTCAATGAAGAATCTATATGAACAAGAGCGAATTTAGGCAATATGTGCAGGAGGTGGTAAGTGGTAAGAGGTAAGTGATTGAGTCGCATAATTGGTTGGAAGCAGCTCCCTTGAAGCAAGACAATTCTGTAGTTTGAAAATACTTCTGAAGAGATTTAAAATGTCTGCCATGCCATTCATTTGTCACAGTGCTAACTCTTCTAAAAATGAAAGTGGATATGTGCATATGGATCAAATGAACTGGTGCCAACTTTGGTAGAGTTAGCAATGCATTTTACTGGGGGTGCTGGCAGCTGATCCCTCTAAAGCAATACCAGTCCTCCAAAAGACGTTGGTTTGCTTGAGCAGGCATCATGTTGGACATGCTCTAGGCGAGCTCCGCACATCACCGAGTATTCAGCAATTATCCTGCGGTGAGCCTGACATCCATCACCACCGGGTCCCTAACCGTGCTCCCTGCCTGAGGAAGAAAATGTCGCTAGTTTTCTAGTGGTGTTGTAGGCCCCATTTGACACAACCGGGAGTCAGGCAAGCAACCAGGGTGGTTTTAGCCACGGACGCTCGGTGGTGTTTGACGGAGGACCTGACGATGAGCCCCAGCTGCAGACTGCTCATAGGTGGCCAGAGGAGCCATGGATAGAGGGACTCTGGGGTGTGGGGATCCCATGTCTAGTCCGGCTCCATGAGGCTGAAAGAGGAGTGTGGTGCTGAAGCATTGAGGGGGACAACAGTGGAGCTCCCGGATGAGCGGTAAGTGGGTCCCCCTGAGGCTGTTGGTATGAAGTGAAGGCTACCAAGAGAAGACTGCACATGTGCAACACCTACGACATTTGGACCTCAACTCCAGAGACACTGGTGCCCAACTGGACTGAAAGGGGCATGAGTGGGCATGAGTTTGCCCACTGGTGAGATCGTAGCCACTGTCCTTGCCTGATACTCAGTGTAGTGAAGGGAGGCAATGCAAGGCTGTGTCTGTCTTTTATGGGCCTGTAATCAGTTGGACCCCACTCATGAGTGTGCTCCATTTGAAACATGTGTCCCAGCCGATGGGACAGACATAGGGCCCTGGTGTGCCAGGCTGTCTCCTGAAGAATCGCTGAAAACAACACTGCACACATACGGGCTCTACTGACTTGTTGCATAGCTTGGTTAGGATGGTACATGGGGCCCCATGCCTATCCACCTACTATATGCATGACTTTGTACTGCTACCCCTCACTGCTCTGTCTGCTGCACTTGCCCATGGGACCTGCCAGACTGTGAGCTGCCTTGGATGCTTGTGCTGCTGAACACATTCATGCTGAATGTTGCAGGTAAGCAGGCCCTTTTCTCCTTAAGTGTCTCAATGTCTGCTACAGAGGTACTGGGGCTTTGCGCGTACTGTCTTTGGAATTGACCTCCCCACAGCCTACACCATAGGAAGAGGCTCAATATAGAGCAGGCCCAGCTTTGGAGTGCAACAGCCACTTCTTTGCTTCCAAAGTCTGGAGGCTGCTTGCGCGGCTGTGTGCTTCCCTTCACTTGGTATTGGCAAGCAGGCCACGGTCAGTAGAGCAGAGTTGTGCCATACAGATCTGCTGGGACCAGGAGCAATGAGGCATCCACACACAGGTACACAGTGCACATCCTCAAAGTCCTCCACTAAGCAGGACAAGTTACTGAGTGGCACTGGCCCTGTCGAGTGCTCCACTCCCACACTATTTAGAACCATCAAACTGGATGCTGTTCTTGCAGCAGTGGACAAGATTGGCACTTCCCTGGAGATGACATGGACATCCTTGGAACGTAAGACAGATATGGTAACGACAAAACTGATGATGCTCCATGCTGATCCCCGCAAACTAGTGGATAGAGTGCACAATACTAAGCTGACCATTACAGAGCTGTAGCCTAAGGGCCATAAAGTTGACTCTTCAATGTGCCTGATGGTGAAGCGCATGGACATCCTTGAGCACCACAACAATGTCTGCGTTATAGGACTACTGGTGGGTATGGAGGGATCGGATGCTGTGGTGTATGTGGAGCAGTGATTGCAGCGGCTGCCACCTCAAGATGCTTTTTTGCAGTTTTTATTGGTAGAGCACGCCTATCTTGTGCCGGCATGTGGACCACCGCCAGACTACAATCCCAGAACATTGTTGTCCTGCCTACTACAGGAACGGGTATGCAGTCCAGACTACACAATGCTGGTGTAGGTGCAAAGCAGCTCCTTCCTCACAGTTAAACTCTGGCTCTGAGACATTGACATCAGACAGGCCCTCCTCTTCCTGTCACGCTTCAAAGTGACACAGTGGGGAAGATACATTTCTTCAACTCCCCAGAGGATGTGTGGGACTGGTTGGAGGTGGTGGGGCATTCAACGATGGAGCGCACACAGCAGACTGTCACCATGACCCTTGGTGGAGCGGCTCCCAGGCACTGCAACAGATGTCCCAGATCACTCGCCTTGAATGATAAAAGCACCAGACAAGCTATTCGGGAGAGGTGCCAGGCCTTACATAATGGTGTGGTGCTGACTGAGATAGGCTGTGGTATGGAATTAGACAAAGAATCAGACAAATCAATGAATGATGATTTTTCCTTGGTTACTCGGCACTCCATGGTTTACTCATCCATGCTCCCTACAGAATGCCATTATTTAATGCCTAAAGTGCCTGCCCATTGTGACTGATATCAGCATTCTGTCTATCGCAGATGTGTGTTGCTGCATTCTCTTCTGCAAAGTGTAACCCAATTGTTCCTCTCTTTCTTTCACAAGGAGTCTAGGGTATGGAGGGGAGGTTTCATAACCCTCTTGGTACTTTGTTGCATGGCTGCAGGGTCACAGGTGTGGGAGGCTGTCTGGCCTGGCCCGGGGATTCCCAGGTGTTCCTACTCATGTATTGTTGATGGGCTAATACGGGGGCAGACCTAGTCATGGGCTCCCACCTTCACCTCCTTATTTGTACAGGGTGTCGTAACTCTGACTGCCTAGTGTTTCCCAACAGTTACACAACGGTTAACTACTGCTGAGTTTGGTTATGACACAGTTTGGATGGATACATGCTGTCCTTCTGCCCTTTAGTAATTATGATGTATTGTTCTAGCTTCCTATGTTTTAGGTTATGACCCACAACTTTTACTGGCTCCGATATATGTCACCGGCTAACGTCTACAAAGTGTACATCAATACATGCTAGCAGCCCCCAGGCACAGCCTACACTATGGGTGGCTTGTCCCACCACTCATGGCTCCCTTTAATATACTTACATGGAATGAGAAGCACATGCATATGCCTTCATGTTGTTACTTGATCTTCTCCTATCTGAAACGCTGCTTAACACATTTAGCGTTATTCCAGGATACTCATCTCATACACATGGAAAGAACCAAGCTGCAGCAGCGCTGGCATGGGCAAGTGTTTGCCACCAACTATTCCACTTATTGCTGGGGGTGCTCATATGGGTCAAGTCAGGGTCTCCATTTGTAGTAGATGACACAATCCTAGACCCAGAGGGTCTGCATAGAAGGACGCTCCATTCGCCTGGCTTCCATACATGCATTAAACAGGCCACCTTCTTTCATACGCTCTCACATACACTCCTGCAATGGAGTGGCTCATTGGGGGATTTTAACAGCATGCTAAACACCATCCTAGACCCCTTTTCCCCCGACTGACCCACAAAGCTGTGTCCATAGCACAAATGCTCACAGATTGGCTCCAACAATGGTGGCTGGTCAACTTGTGGCAGTTCCAAAACCTGGATACCAGGGATTATTCCTTCTACTCAGAACCTCACAATTTACATGTCCACATTGACAGGCTGATTGAGGCACTATACTTACTTCCCTCCATCAAATGGGTAGAATACATGGACCATACCCACTCATGTCACAACCCGCAGATCTTACAGCTGTAGTGGGCGGCCGCGCCACCACCCATTCCTACCTGGCAACTGCAGCATGCACTGCTGGAGGATCCCCCATTCCGCGCCTCTGTGAGCTTAGCGATTGAGGACTACTTTGATCACCAAACTGGTACTGCCTCCGCTAAATTAATTGAGCGGGACGCCTTCAAGGTGACATTAAGGGGAGTCAACAGGAGGCAAACCGTTACCGCAGATATTACTAAGTTAGGACATACCCTCCTAGAGACTCAGGCTGCTAGTGATCCTGGTGCCGCTGGGGAGCTGACAGACGCGTGATGTGAACATGTCAGACTGTTAGAAAGACTACACTGCCTAAATTACACTGCACATTTGGCCCTCATGCATGCCACTGCTGATAGAACTGGATGGCTCTTGACCTGGCAGTATCAGCTTCAGCCACCCATAGTGGTGTTGCTCACTGAAAGAGGTTTTGTCCTCCATACACAGCGCGCTATTTGTGAGGAACCCCTTCTTTGCCAACCCCACATTCCCGCAGACCAGTAATAAGAACTGGATGCCCCTCTTACTTTGAAGGAAATTAAGGAAGCAATTGCAGCTTTGACTTCTGGTGAAACCCCTGGCCGTGATGATCTGCCAGTGAACTGTACAAAGTTTATGCCTCTCAAGTGGCTCCCCACCTGTTTACAATGTACGAAGGTGCTCTCTCAGTCAGGAGCCTCATCGCCTCTCAGAGATGCCTGGTCTTAAGCCTTGTCTTAAGGCATTTGGCTCATTAGAGTGGGGGTATTTCTTCACCGTACTGGCCTGATATGGTATTGGTCACTGTTTTCTCTGCCTAGTAAAACTGTTACATGTCAGCCTCCTGATCAGGGCTAAAACAGGGTCTTTAATATCGGATGGCATTTCCATGCACAGGGGGATGAGACAAGGCTTTCTGCTGCCAATATTGATTTCATTAGCACTTGAACCCCTGGCACTTGCATTGCACTACTGTGGGACTCAGTGGGGCATCCCTCTGGGAGATGGGGCGCATTTTGAGCAGTGTTACTTTGTTGCTCAAGTTCAATGGATAGCAAACTGGCTAACAGATTTACACCTGCTGGACACAGCAATGCTCTCCCCCAATTAAGGGCTGATCACATTAATGCACATATTTCATCCTGGCACATGAACAAGTGTATCTGACTCACTATTACTGATGGTTGCATTTCCCCTGCTTTTGCGGCACCTCTGTATCACTAAACATGCGATCCACTATGCACCAGGGTTTACTTTGGTGGATACTCCCAGACTTGCGGGGCCCATGTCGACAGCTGAGCTGACTTTATGGCATGTGGCAGGCATACACAAATTGGGGTGTAGTGTAGTTCCTATATTCCCAATAGGCTCTGCGCATTGGAATAATATAATCAGCAGTGTAGACGTAGGACTGAAGTCGACTAGGTCTCTACTGACTATATTAGACTTAATTAGTTTTGCCAGCTAGCTCAGAGGTCACTAGAAACTTTCTCGAATGTTCAGGAAAGAGTTAACTCTCCGAATTTAGACAAGAAGGGATTAGTTTCTGACAACCGCATAAACATGACAACTTTGCTCCCTCAGAATAAAGAGTGTATCTCTAGAGTCGTGTGAAAACAATAGACGGTTATTTCACTCAGTCAATCGTGCATACTTAGTTTCACCAGAGTGCAGAGAAATAGAGAGACAGGAGTTTTCAATAAAAGGTGTTATTTATTGAGCAGTCTTCTTTATCGTGCAAGAGAAATGAATTGCCACAATTGCAATACTTATCATGAAGTAAAGTACATACAGTAAAAGGAGTATTATGAAATAATACTGTAAAAGCATTGATATGGTTTCTTAGCCATATGATACATAAAATGGATAAAATATATACATATGTAAAAACATTGACTAACGTACTCAACTGGTGCTTCTAATCTACGCCTACCCCGGTGTACCTGACCTAAGCCTAATACGTGGGAAGGAGTAAGTAAGTTGCAGTTTAAGTTAAGTTGGGTTTTTGCCAAGGATCTGAATCAAGAATTCTCTTAAGGGTTTAGTCAGCTCCGTACCTTGGTTCTAGAATGAAAGAGGTCTTGTATCTCTCTCTCTGGACTCGATATCCCAGCAACCCGCAAGGGTGACTGGAAACCCCGGAGCTGGATTTTCTCGGCAGGAGAAAAAGACAGCGTCTTTCTCAGTGCGTCAAAAGGGAGGGGTGGCTTCCTTCGGCTCTCGCATCAGCTGGGCTTCCGGGCAAGTAGATAGCCGCTCAGCTCCAAACCACCGTGTGTTTGCTTAAGGCAACGTTGGTATATTTATACCTGAAAGGTGCCGGGTTTGACGTAAGGTTGGACATAAGACGTCACTAAGAACTAACAGTTCTTTCTGGACTCTAGGAGTTCTTGTGCAAATCAAAACAAGAGCAGGGGGATTTCCCGGGCTGCTGGAGGCTTGGTTTGTTTAAAGAACGCGTTGTACTTTCTAGGAGTCTAGGGGGTAGCCTTGCCGTATTTGGACTGCATGGGCTATTACTAAATATGGATATGATTCTCATGCCTCTATAAGGATATTATTTATTATAACCATATAAGGGCATACATCGGGAATATCTAATTAGGGTCCTAGATAGAAACACAACACCCACTCCACGTATTAATGTCCATTATTACTAAAAACGAAGCAATATTAAACATAACGATGCATGTGTGTTTTCCAACCCACCCCAAAATACACAATTCGTATTTGAAATGGTATATGGTAAATACACGAAAATGAGTATTGGTACTGTACGCTTTTCAAGCAGTGTCATCATTCAGTTAAATGCATATATATATCAGCTGAATGAGTTGCGAAAATTACACATGAAATGGCTCTGTATCAGAAAAGAAGGTCGAGACAATTCCATCACATATATATACCAATGCTGTACATGTGCTAGAAGCCGAGGTAAAATATTGTCTCTAGAGTTCCTAATATAGAAGCTCTGTTCTCTAAGAATAGTTCTACTTTAAGCAGAGTACCTTGTGCCAGAAAAAAGGGTAAATATTTTGGAAGTGAAAAAAAAAAAATTCGCTTTCAGGGGAAAAAATAGTTCCAAATGTTTTCAGTAGTTCTGTTTATCAAAAACGGAAGGCCGAATTCAGAGTCGAGGGAACGCTGTGTGCTCATTGTTTTTAAAAGGTTATTCTCGTTGTTCAGGGGAGAACATCATATCAGACAGGCTTGCAAAAAATTGGTCTACAACATCAGGTGAAAGTTCGACCAAGTTTGAAAATGCTGAAACAGTGCATATGTGAGAGTGATTGCTATCATCGATGTTTGGATCAGCAATGCTCACAGAAGGTTGTACCTGTTTGGTGCTGCTTTCCTCTCGTACTTCACCGCCACCTACTCGTAATGGTGAAGTCTCAACGAATGCCGTCATCAGAATAGGTAACCGCTGGAGACAACACGATGCATGAGTCGTTACCGGACCTAGCAAGGTATCTATATCCATTGGTACTGCTGATGGTAGTGTAAGACAGACGTCCAACACGCATTCTTCTCCACATAGCAGACATCGAAGCACAGGTAAGATGCAATTTTGCCAGATTAGTCTGAATGAAAGAAACCAGGTTGCACTTAGATCTCTTAGCCGGGCTAATCCGAGGACTTTAGTGATGCGGTCCCGGTAGCGTATTGCTAGGATTGTTTCTCCCATCGTTGCTGGAGTCTTGTCTGTGGCTTGGCTTGCCATATCGGAGCAGAAGGATCAAAAATAAAATTCCTGCTACGAGTCCCAAAAGTAGAGGCAGGCCGCCAAATAACGAATGGACAAAATTCGGGAAAATGCCCAGAACTGTTTCAAAGGGTGCTAACAGTCCCGAAAAAACTGTCTTAAATACATGTGCGATGCCACTGGTATCAGACGTGTTTAAGATTTGACTTAACATTTCTACGAAATGGACAGGGCAATTTGTTGATACTAGGGAATGTATCTCTGCCGCTGTCCTTGCAACTTGTAGATCATACGTCTCTTTGGACGAGGTTAAAGGCACAGTTGTCTGTAAAAGAATCGACTTCATTCTGCTTAAAGTATCAATTTGAATAGAAGAGATATTCAAAGAAGACCATAACGCAGCCTCCATGTCTGGATTGCTGTGTGGATACAATACTTGCATACAGCAAATGACCCTGGAAGTGACGGTTACGAGGTAGGCTTTTCCTGGCGCCATGCCACAACAGCTGTGGTCATTTATTACAACATAACTGCCGTTGGAAAGCTGTCTGAAAAATGGCTCTATCTGTTTTGCAGGAGTGCCATGCAGGTGACATGAAAGGTTATTTGAAGACCCTTCGCAGGCTCCATGCAAGTTAATACCTTGACACAGAAGTGTACCACTTAGTGAGTTTTTACAATTGTTACCAATAAGGAATACTTCCTTTTTTCCTTCACTATAACATTTGTGTGTGTAAGGTAAATCCAAGGTTGATTTGATGTATCCTTTACCCAACCTTTCATACTGGCCTGCTGGTATATACCCTTGGCAATATTTAAACTGGAAAGTTGTTATCGGAATTGTAATTATTCTGTATATTATCCATTCAATGACAGGTCTCTCTGACATTGTCAATGGTAATCTCTCAAGTTTTTCAATGCTCAGAATCGTATTGTCTGCTCCTTTTTGTGCCAAACTGATTTGTTTATCAGTAAGGTTAAAGATAGAGAATAATGACGTTGTGTTGATTAAACGCCATGGCACGTTGCCTGAACGCAGATTTTGCAACGTCCAGCTAAGCTGTACAATAGAACGCAATTGGGACTGACCATGTTGTAACATTAGCAAGTCCTGCTCTATTATATCAATAGCAGATGATCCAATGCTGTCCAGTGAATATATTCTGGAGGACAGAGTCATTAACCCATTGTTCACTACAGAAAGTGATTTTTCCAAATTCATACGATCAATTTCTTGTATTTTTTCTGCTGTTTCAATTTGTGTTTCTTTCCAAGCTTCGTTGTATGCAGCGTATATACCGGCCGCTATGAAACGTTTTTGACGCTGTTTGCGAGGTCCCATTATGAAATCTCGCAAGTCAGCACCGTCTTTAAGTAAAGTCAAGTGTTGCTTAATTTCAGCCAGTGTGGATTTCTGTAGCCATTCGAGGCAGAGTTTCCCTACACTGTATGTTGTAACTATCCCTGGATGTTGTCTCTGGGAATATCTTGGGTCTGGCCTGTTCTGTTTAAACCCCTGTGTTTTGTTCAGGAATCTATCTTGACAGTTATATGTGTCTGTGGGCCAGATCAACCATTTTTTCCAATCAGGATTTGTTCTGTTTTGGTGTAAAATATGGGATACGTCTATCTCCACATCTGTAGTGTTATTACTATCAGGGATGGGCTTTGGAATAGACGGTTTATTTAAGTCTTTTATCTTGGCTAAACCAAGACAAGTTGTTTGTTGAATGGTGTCATTCAGGAATATTAATTGTTCTGGGATCATGCAGGCTCTAAATAATGCTTCTAAACCATGGACCTGCCAGTTTTTTGTACCCCAGATGGTTTTTGTTTCAATATTGTTTTTCCAAAATTCAAAACCAAATGTAGTAATTTTTTCATAAAATGTTTCTGAATATATCAATTTAGCATTTATCAACATTGTTTTCATTCCTGTCTTATTTAACATTTTAAAATAAAACGTTTCTGCATCACTTGTGTTAAACCCTGAGAAGTATTGGAATTTCTCATAAAATGTTTTCGAGCTGTCTTTAGGCGGTGTTGCACAATGTTCCCATTGGTTATAATTAAAAACATTTCTAGGTTGAGCAGTTTTATGCAAATAGTGATGACCAAAATGATTATAACAGTACATTTCTTCATAATTTGATGAACCCTGCAAGTAATCATGTTCTGTAAATTTAGCTGACATTACTAAATCTGACATCATATTATTAATATTTTCAAAGTCCCAATCATCAGAGAAAGTACTTGGTTTTACAAAGTCACTTAAGGAAACCTTGAACTGGTGGAGATATTTCAAGAGCTCAATCGGGCCATACATTTCATAATCCGTTTTGTCCCATGCTACCCCACCGGGTATTGGATTGGCTGTGATGTTCACTGATGACAGTTCTCTTTTCTCGATGTGAGATGATGTGTGAGGCTTTAGGACCGAGTTGATGTTCTGACTTGCTGTGTAAATTGTACTATATTTTCCATCAATTAATCTACCCAAACATAAAACCATGATGAGCCAAAGCAGGAGGAAAAGTACACCTAACACAATCCAAAATTCAATCCATGGAGAAATCAGATAGGTTTCTTTGAGTTGATGAAAACGTTCAGTTATTTTCTCTTTGAAAGTTTTTGTTGCTGGCATTTCTTCATGTTGTCTTGTGTCTTCAGAAAAGTCATCGAAATTGATGAAGTAGCCAGATGCAGTTCTGTCAATTGTTGGAATCGTTTCCGGACTTTCTTTTGCTTTTGGATTTTTCTTTGTTTCATTAGCATAGTCTGAGGCTACATCCTTGTAGACAGGTGTTTCTTGACGAACTGTTGAAATTTGGGTTTCAAGAGGCACAAGTTCCATGGCTTTGTTGCATAGTCCTTTTTCATTCACTGCAAGTTTATAAAATGTGATTAGTCTTTCAGTTTGAACCTCTTGGATTGTAGCAAAATTTGGTCTTCTGCTAATCCTTGGGAGTCCACTGGGCCTACTACTTATTATTGGCCACATGATTGTGGTTTTACCAGGTCGATGGATACAACTCGGTTCTCCTTTTTACCAGCAAGGGGCGGTAGTACTACGGATCTTGTTCCGCTGACAGCTAAGACAGGTACTGCTTTTCTGTAAGAAGGCCCAAATTCCTTCTTCACCGCGATCTTCTCTCTGACCAGATCCCTAATCTTTGGAATCCAGACAGGTCTGGCTGGGACAGGTGGTTTTTCTTTAGTGGCTGTTGGCTTTAACTTTATATTACTCAGACTTCTTCATGTTTCATTTAAGTCCTGTAAAACAGCCAAACGGTCTTTGATATCAAAGGCTTTTTCTTCTACCACTGAAGTGTGACTTTCTAAGTCCTGGATATGCATTCTAGTACCAAACAATAGTTCGTAGGGAGTGAGATCTTTTAGAGAATTTCTTGGCAGATTGTTAAGACTACGTTGGACACTTGTTAAATGTTTGACCCACCCATCACCCGAACCTAATACCCTCGCCGTTATAGATTGCTTTATGTCCCGTTTTTTTCTTTCCACTACCGCATTTCCGTCAGGATGGAATGGAGAAGAGTACCGCAATGCAATGCCCATGCTGGCCATGGCCTCCTTGTAAGCCATAGAGCTAAACGCAGGACCCTGGTCAGAATGTAGCATGCCAATTGCGCATGTGCCGATAAAGTCTCGCAAATCTTTTATAACAGTTCTGGCGTCAGCCGAGCGCTGGTGTCTGCATTTTAAGTGAATCTAGTCTTAATATTTATGGGATCGCATTTCTCCTGCTGGATTTTTGCGTATAGATAGCCTTATGCTTTCTAATAGAGGTGTCCTGGCACTAGTCTGGTCCGGTTCACGACTGCGATCTCGGTTGCTGTCTGGACAATCCTTTGCAAATTTGTAATGTTGCAAGCTCATCCCCGGCCACCAGTATTCTGATTGTAATTCTTTTAGAGATTACACTATCTCTTGGTGCCTTAGACCCAATCCCATCTGTGCGTCTGCTATTAATAAGACACTCCGGTTCGTGTTTGGAATTACTCTATCCCCCACTCCGGGGACTTGAGCAAAAGGAACGGAGTTTGCATCTATTATGTATGTATAATTGAGTGGATAGCCGAGAGGTAATGCTGCATAGTCGCCTTTTAATGAGGCTTTTACCGCTAGCATGGTTTCTCCGTCAATGTATTTTTTAGAACGCTTTTTTGTGGCTACGGAAGACGGTTGAACCACTTCCGCTGTGGCTCTGTTAGCCAATGAATTCCCTGCACCGTGAACGCCATCACGTCGATGACTCAGTGTATGTATCACGTGAGTCTTTCGTAGATCTTTCTGCAAAAGAACTACTTGTTCCCAAAGCATTTTATGCTTTATTGTGGCACCTGTGTCATCTTTGTAATCATTTTTGATCCATGTCTGCATGTCATTATTATAAGACTTGACGCAGTAATGCGAATCGCACACTATTAGTGTGGGGAATTCGCGATCGGCATTTTCAAGCGCCATCTTTAAAGATCTTATTTCAGCTCGCTGAGCTGAACAATTTCTGAGTGATTCAGTTTTGGTGACTATTGGTCTGAATTTACCAAAGCGCCAGCGACCTTTAACAATCGCGCACGCTGCGTTGTAGGATTTTTTCTCTACATCGTAGTGTTGTGCAAATCTGTCCATGTAGATTACACATGTGTACTGTTCAAGAGGCAGAATTTCGATTGGCAGAGGATATTCTTCTTCATATTCTAGATCTTCTAGTTTTTTCATTTTCGGGTCAAAATAGTATTTCACGTCTTCTGCAGCAAGAGAATTTTCCCATTGTATCCATTTTGGATCTAATGGCACTGCATTCAGATTGCGTGGGCTTGTTATTGCCTCAAGGGCTGATTCTGCTGTTAAAACAGTTATCTTCCTGCCTTGGGCTTGGGCTCTTTCTTTTGCTACAGCAGTTTGAACCGCTATTAGAATTTTTTCAGTAGAACTGAATTTCATTTTAGCTTGTGTGTACAAATGTGATTTGTAAGCTATTGGTACCAATTCTCCCTCATTAGAGGTCAGGTACGTGAATCCACATCTTCCTGGGATGATTCGGATTACAAGGTTGCGTATGTTTTTGCGAGTTTGCAATTTTGTTTTAGCTAACATGTCTGTTTGCAATGATCTTAAAATTTCTGTGTGTTTCTGAGTCCAATTGATTGGTTTGAAATCAGGTTTTATTAATTCGCAGAGAGGTTTAACCCTCTCTGCATAATTTAGAATGTATGTTCTTCCGAAATTCAGGAAACCTAGTATTGATTGTAAGTTCTTCAGCGTTTTAGGTGCTTGGAGTACAGCACACTTCTCTAAGAAGTTGTCTGCTAGGTTTTTGCCTTCACTTGATAATTCATATCCTAAAAACAGGACAGTTAGATGGGCAATTCGTGACTTTTTAAAGTTGAATTTGTAACCCTCAGCTGCAAACCCAAGTATTATGGTGTTCACTCTTTTCAAGTGTGTCTCCAGGTCATCATCTGTGAGATAGATGTCATCGACATAAGATAATGCCTCATCATAATATATTTGTAGTAACTCTGTTACCCTTGCTGAGAATAATCCTGGGCTATTCTTGAATCCCTGTGGGAGTCGACAGAAGTGTTTTTGCGACCCCTTTATTGAGAAAGCGGTCAAATACCTGCTTTCAGGTGCAATGTTTTGACAAAAGAATCCATTAGAGATGTCTAATGTCGTTTTATACTTTTTGCGCACAATGTTATTCATTAGTGCTGCACTGTGTGAGTTTTGTACTGCAAATGCTTTGCAACAGGAGTTTAGGTGTCTGTAGTCCAAAACTAGACGATATGAATCGTCTGGCTTGGAGACAGGAAACAAAGGATTGTTCATTTGTGAGGTGCATGTTTCAATCACCCCCTGGTATTCAAGTTGATCTAAGATCTCCCTGACTTGTTTTTTAGCTTCTTGCTTAACTGGGTACTGCCTTTGTGCAGTGGTTTGACTTTTTAACTGGATTTTGTGGGGAGGAGAATCCTCATCCCATCCTACATGATTTTTATATAATGCAGGAGCTTGGGCCACTGCCCATTTTCTTGCAAATGAATATTTTTTTATGAATTGGAATATGATTTGAGAAGGCAGGCATAATCATTTCTTCGCCATGAGGGCACTCCCTGACAAACTCTGGTGGCCAGTCTTTCTCAGTTAACAGGATGTCATAGCCTTTCGAAAGGTTATCCCAAGAGAGACCCCTTACTTTCCTAGTTGTGTCCCCCTCTATACGCAATGTTATTTCGTATAATTTATGGGGTTTGCTAACTCTGCTGTCTGCAGTTTCCACTTGAATGTATTCATTCGTGTCCACTGTCTCCAGAAGATTCATCAGGATCTTGCGAGCTATTTTTACTTCTGCTGCGCTGTCTAGCATTGTCTGGGCCCACTCTCAGTTTTTCAGTTGTGTCCTCAGTATCCTTGGCATGTTTTATTATTTTAATACTGGCTACCTTCTTTCTTGGAAATTGTAATTTTTTACTTTGATGAGCAGGTTCCTTGTCTTTGGACTTGACGTGCTCTTCCTTGTGTTCTGACCGTCCTCTTCTTTCGATTTCTATGAGGAAGTCTGAAAAGATCGAGAGGGACGTGTATCAATATCTTGATATCTATCAGGTTTTCCCAATGTATCCCTATCTCTAAGGTTGTATCTTTTCTCAGAGGGCTCCCTTTGGGGAGACTTGTGTCCTCGGTCTGGAGATCTATCTCTCCGCTGAGGAGACCTTCCTCTGGACTGGAATCGTTTTTCTCTGGGAGTGGATTGTTTATTACCATCCCAACTCTTTTTTGGAGTGTTTAGATTATTTTTAATAAAGGTTTTTTCAGGATTTTCAGTTAGTTGGGGTTTTACTGGTTTCCCACCCAAACTATCTCTACCTAGTTCTTCATAGGATTTTTCTATGATTCTGGCAAGTTCAAAAGGTTGTTCTGCTATATCTGTTTCTTTCAATTTCTGGCGGATCGCCACAGATGCTGCTTCTCCTTTTATGTTGGCTAATAATATAGCCAAGACCTGCTTGAAGTCTTTCAGTAATTTCATACCCAAAGGTAAAGCAGGTTCTGGACCGTATTCATTTTGAATCTGTCTTAGCACATCTGGTATTACCGCCATAGACGGAACACCATGTGTTTTTGTGTATATCGAAGCAAAGACTGTGTCCCAAGTGTCACAGTCCTCCACATGTGGTGTGACCCCCATTGGAAGACAGATAGCCAGAATTCTGTGTTTCTCAGTAGGCGTAGTATCAGGAAATACTGCCTCTATTTGAGTGATTTTTTGTGCTAACCAGAATGGAATTTGTTCCAGTTTTGCGGGTATTTTGCCAATGGCTGATTGTATATTTTGTGGTGTGATTTTATTTGTGTTCCCCTGGTGAGGGGTGTTCTGTGGAATTATTATTGCTGGTTGGACTGTTGAAGTCCGCATTACATATTGGACCAATTGTCTGTGTATTTTAATTAGTTGTTTTAGCTGGGCTAAAAGTTCCTGGTCTGACATTTTTTCAATGTCTGGATGTGGTGTGTAGCTGGCTAGAACCGGCCACGTTGCTCCTGGTCTACCTAGTGGACCGAGCCTGGTAATGTGATTTTGATGTTTTAGGGCGCCTTTAAACCAGAGCAGGTGCTCTTGGTATGTTAGTGGGATTTCAACGTCCTCGAAAGGAGTGTATTGTTCCGGAGGTTCCTCTAGTTTGTAATAGTGGAAGTCCTGTGTTACAGCGTTTGCTGCTGGAAAGTGTATCCATGAATAGAATACCTCTGTCTGCCGATATTCATGGGCCTCTACCACGAATATGACAGTACCACCTCGTGATGATAGTCCATTTGCTATAAGTTTAAGGGTTATAGTTCTTCTTACATTGACCGGAATGAGTGTAACATTCGCGTCATTTTGCTGGATAGTCGTATCATCCGCTAAGAGCTGAGCTGCTATCCTAGCTCTCTCTGTTTCATCGTCACTTTTCACCATTTTACTGAAAGAAAGTTTTGTTGCAGATCAAGTTTCAAGGAAACAAAGATTAGGTGCACAATATTTTGGAACACTGTATCCTTCAACGTTGACTAAACCAAAAACTATACATAGGAATCTCTTCCTACTAAGTTCCGGCGGATTTTATCCTTTTACCCACTCCAGACGTCTTTTGGAGTATTTACGGGAAAAAGGGGTCTGTGTGAAAAAGCACGACTGAGTTACTCTAATGTCTTGCGTTAGATTATCGCCTTACCAAAAGTTGGGCGCCATGTAGTGTAGTTCCTATATTCCCAATAGACTCTGCGCATTGGAATAATATAAACAGCAGTGTAGACGAAGGACTGAGGTCGACTAGGTCTCTGTTGATTTTATTAGACTTAATTAGTTTTGCCAGCTAGCTCAGAGGTCACTAGAAACTTTCTTGAATGTTCAGGAAAGAGTTAACTCTCCGGAATTAGACAAGAAGGGATTAGTTTCTGACAACCGCATAAACATGACAACTTTGCTCCCTCAGAATAAAGAGTGTGTCTCTAGAGTCGTGTGAAAACAATAGACGGTTATTTCACTCAGTCAATCGTGCATACTTAGTTTCACCAAAGTGCAGAGAAATAGAGAGACATGAGTTTTCAATAAAAGGTGTTATTTATTGAGCAGTCTTCTTTATCGTGCAAGAGAAATGAATTGCCACAATTGCAATACTTATCATGAAGTAAAGTACGTACAGTAAAAGGAGTATTATGAAATAATACTGTAAAAGCATTGATATGGTTTCTTAGCCATATGATACATAAAATGGATAAAATATATACATATGTAAAAACATTGACTAACGTACTCAACTGGTGCTTCTAATCTACGCCTACCCCGGTGTACCTGACCTAAGCCTAATACGTGGGAAGGAGTAAGTAAGTTGCAGTTTAAGTTAAGTTGGGTTTTTGCCAAGGATCTGAATCAAGAATTCTCTTAAGGGTTTAGTCAGCTCCGTACCTTGGTTCTAGAATGAAAGAGGTCTTGTATCTCTCTCTCTGGACTCGATATCCCAGCAACCCGCAAGGGTGACTGGAAACACCGGAGCTGGATTTTCTCGGCAGGAGAAAAAGACAGCGTCTTTCTCAGTGCGTCAAAAGGGAGGGGTAGCATCCTTCGGCTCTCGCATCAGCTGGGCTTCCGGGCAAGTAGATAGCCGCTCAGCTCCAAACCACCGTGTGTTTGCTTAAGGCAACGTTGGTATATTTATACCTGAAAGGTGCCGGGTTTGACGTAAGGTTGGACATAAGACGTCACTAAGAACTAACAGTTCTTTCTGGACTCTAGGAGTTCTTGTGCAAATCAAAACAAGAGCAGGGGGATTTCCCGGGCTGCTGGAGGCTTGGTTTGTTTAAAGAACGCGTTGTACTTTCTAGGAGTCTAGGGGAGTAGCCTTGCCGTATTTGGACTGCATGGGCTATTACTAAATATGGATATGATTCTCATGCCTCTATAAGGATATTATTTATTATAACCATATAAGGGCATAAATTGGGAATATCTAATTAGGGTCCTAGATAGAAACACAACAGGGGGACCTATACAGAGATGGCAGATTGACAATGTATGAGGTGCTGATGGAGGATGATGGACTACCTTTATAACAACTCTTTCTACACTACACATTACTTGCCACACTGAGGCACCACTGGGGTGATGTGACCAAAGAATTACCCATGCATCTTATGATTCAATACCTACATGTGATGGGGGTGGGCAGACACATCATACGCTGATTTGCTGATTCATTTGACTCCCACACTTCCCATGAGCTCCTCCCTTTGCACGACCATTGGGAGGCAGACTTAGCAAGCCCCTGCTTGGTAAAGAAATGGGCCACCCTGTTGAAGTGCCCATTCCTACGTGCCACTCAATACCCGATTTAAGATTATTCCACTCAACATTTTCCGTTGGCCTTATCTCACACCTGCCAACATCTGCCTGCACTGAGCTCTCTGACCTACATACATGGGACGTCTGTCTCCAAGGACTATTCCGCTGGAAAAAAAGACATAGAGTTCCCTCCCTCTTCCTAGACCTGGGCTGCATAGTGGCTTAACTTTTGATCACCTGCCGATGGAAAGCCCAGGATCTCCCAGGAGGTCTTGGCTTGGGACCACTCAATGCTCAACTGGGTGCAAGCCAAAAGCGTAGCCCTACATAGGGAGGACACACTTGGGCTACACAAATACCATATTGATACTTATTGGGATACCATTTTACCTCATTTGCAGTCTCATCACTACTGCGACGGGAAGTAGCCGTGGCACGGTGAAAGAGGCATCAGCAGAGCAGACTGCAGCTGTGGACTGATATTGCTCACAGTATTTATGCTGGCACCCCTCACGCAGACTTCCCTCGTTTTTTTAGGTTGCATAATGGTGGTGGTGGGTACCTTCCATAACATCTGCCGACCTGGAGGATGGTGATGTGCTGTTAAGTTGGGAGGATCGGTATGTTCTTTTGTTTGGGTTTTATTCTATAATGTCAGTTTTGACTCCCCTGGTACTCTGCTGGCTCTGTTCTTGTTTTTTTCTTTATTGTAGGGGCTGCCTTAACTTAGTCCATTTTCATGTGCAAGTACATACAGCTATCATTTTCTGGAACTCGGCTCAAAGCTTCGCACACTGCATGGGCTTCCAAGGGCACCTCACTGATTTGACACAACTGTATAGTTGGCTCTACGAACTTATCGCACTGTGATGTTCTTGTTTGTCATGCTGCCTGCTTTTGCCCTGCTATTGTATTTATGGAAATGTAAAAATGTTAATACACATATTCAAACAAAAAATTATACCCCTAAATTAGTCCACAACCTTTCTTCCAGTTCCATGCAGTGTAAGTGAATATTTGAGCTGGACTATGTCTTCATTATCATACACTTGCTGTAACTTTGATAGGTGGAGGACTATCGTCCCACGTCCCTGACACATCTTTGGTTTATAGTTCAGAATTAAGGCATCCGTTGCACAACATCAACGACATAACACATAAGAACACCAAAATATTTTCCCTATTTTTACGGATATTTTATCTCATGTGTTTCATCCATTTTAAGATTCCACGATATGTTAAGACTGTGCATGTGTGTTGCTATGGAGTGCTTTTATCTTTCTTAGCAGCATTGCAGGTTTGTTAGATGTTAGAATGGAGATTATGAACGTGTTGGCTGTATGATATTTTGCAGGCAAAGCAGTGAAAGAGAGAAATAATGCAAACAAAAGTTGTTCATAAAGAATTTGAAATTATATTAAAATACCAGTGGATTTTCAAGAACGTGCACACTTGTTAATTAATGATCCTCTCGGAAGCGGTGTAGACCCTATTATATATCCTTCCCTCTGGCTTGTGTTGCAAATAGTGATTAATCATTCCACTTCCATCTGTAACCCAAGTATTGGAAACCAAATCTGGATAAACACTTGGGAGCATAATTCAAAGGAATATTTTTTATCATCTGCATTCTTCTGCCAGGTTCAAACTTGTGAAAGAAAACAAATATTAATGTTGATTTAAATAGGAAACCTACACGAAAATGTTGATGAGGCATCTTAAATGAACCATAGAGGCAGAGGAGATAATACAAACAAATCACTTCGCAAGGCTGCCAAGGAACAGCTCGCTAAATTGATTTTTCCTCTGAGTATCAAGAAATGTGAGGATAAGGATGATACTTGATAACCTCTAGATTAATCATGTGTTTATTCTCCCATGACCTGCCTGCATTAATGCATAAAACATTAGCTGAGCAGAACAAGAAGAGAAAGGAAACGGGACCAATGTCAGACCAAGAAGAGATGCGCAAGGCAGAATTTAAAATCCATCTCTTTAAACATTTAATTTGAAAACTTGGTAACATTGGTTGTAAACACCATTTCTTCTTTCCAGACGATCACTGGTTCTGTTCTGTCTCCTGACGTTTTAAGTCTGCTTAATTATGTTTCCAGTGCCCACGTTCTGATTAATGCAAAACTCCTTGCAAAGGTTCCTATCCAGCCAGAGAACGGTTGAATTTGAAGCACAATTGTGTTACTATAGATAAAAAAAAAAAAAAATAACTAATGTACTCATCAGACTAAAAGGAGATCTTTCTAAAATGGTAAATTAAGTTACAAACAATAAAGCCATTTGAAAAGCTTCAGACTATAAATAGATTTCTTATAGCCATTAGTTATTAAAAAAAAGACTGTGAACTCTACAAAGGATAAGCACTTGCTTTCCCTATTGGATCAGGACAGCGAAAGCTATGACCAGGAGTACATCCCATCAAAGATAAGACAGAACTGCAATTGTAATTGTGATTCCATTTATATAGCGCTTACTACCCCTGATGAGGCGTTAAAGCACATTTTCGGCGAGTAGTTTGCTACTCCGGAAGCCATAGATGATTAGTGTTGAATTAGTATAGCAAAATCTGAAATTAATTTGAGTGGTGGGTAGGTTAGTCAGTTGTTTGGATTCAGAAGGATAGCAGAGGGACAGAAGAGGAAAAAAAAGGTTTGCATTTATATATCGCTTGTTACCCCTGATGGTGTGTAGAAGCATTTTTTTCCGCGAGTACCATTCTACTACAGAACCCATAAAGGATGAGTGGTAAATTAGTATAGTGAAAAATGAAAGTAATTTGAGTGGTGGATATTAGTCAGTTATTTGGATTGAGAAGGATAGCGGAGGGATAGAAGAGGGAGAAAGGTTTGCATTTATATAGCGCTTGTTACCCCCGATGAGGTGTTGAAGCGCTTTTTTGGCAAGTAGAACTCTACTCCGGAACCCATTAAAGGATTAGTGGTGAATTAGTATAGTGAAATATGAAAGTAATTTGAGTGGTGGACATTTTAGTCTGGTATTTTGAATGAAAAGGATAGTGGAGGGACAGAAGAGTGAAGGATTTAGACTTTTTTTGGGAAGGTAATAGCAGTAGTAGGAGGCTTGGGATGAGTAAAAAAGAAATGAGGAGGGGATGACAGAGGTGGAGCATGTTTGCCTTCGTGCTGTGCCGCATAGCGCTGCCGCCGCAGAGAACAGCTGTAATTGCTGAGAATTGCCAGAAAAATCTGCCCGAAACAGCCCGCCAAAAATTGAGGGCTGAGACTGTGGCCCTACAGTTGCCAGTTTACCGGTTGCCAGCTTACCAAGAGTGCGGACTCTTGTTTGAGGTAGTGCCAGTGTGGAGAGCGAAGGGAGGTGTGGGACGAAGGCCAGGAAGACTCTCAAGGCCAAATGCGAGGCAAATGCGAGGCAAACGTGAAGCAAGCGAAGAGTGCAGTCTGACAGTAAAGCGGAATGTGGAGGGGAAGAGTAAGACGGTAGAGTTTAAAATGGCTTGTTTTGGGGGATCGGTATAGTAAAAGAGGTGTCAGATGGTACTAGGAGGCATAGACTAGGGGAGAATCTAGAAAGGGCTGTTTAGGGGATCATAGTAGTGGTATGGGGTTTGGGATGAATGAGAGAGTGGATGTAGTGGATATATTGCTAGAGATATGGGGTGAGAAATAGAAAAGTGCATTGGAAAGAGTAGTAGAAAGAGGTTTGAGATGAGTCAGAGTTGAGGTAGAAGATATTTTGAGAGAGGTGTAGGGTGAAACATAGGGTAGTGCATTGAATATGTTGAATTAGAAGAAAGTAATACATATATAGATCCATAAGTACGTGAAAAGTATATAGATGCATAAAGGAAGTAAGTATATGTAGATTAAAGATATTGATAGGGGTATAGGGTGAGAAATAGGGTGGTGCATTGATTAGGCTTTTTTTATTTGGGAGATAAGTAATAAATATATAGATGCAAGTACATGGAAGTAAGTATATGTAGATTTAAGATGCATTCGATAAACTCTGGTTTTCAAGTGTTGTACTTAAAAATGTATTTTATTTATTGTGAACATCGGTTATCTGAGTCTTCATTGAGTACAAAGCCCCAGTTGAGACAGCCGATCTCCTTGAGGATTCCTGGAAGGTAGATGGGCTTAATTGCAGGTACAACAACTTACACTTATCTGAAGACTGATGCTACCAAGTGTGCAAGTATTTTGTTACAGCAGAGAACTTGCATGGCTCGGACTTTGAAGCTTGTTCATTCCCTGCCTTGCTGGCGCCTCTCGTCTAGTGGCCTTAGAGAGAAAAGGTGGAGTTTGACTTGATTTTCTACTGCAATGGAAGAACCTTATTTTAGTACCAACCAGAGTGGGTTTTGAGGTATCCAAAAGCATAGCTCGGCATCTTGGAGAGACCCTAGAGTAGTGCCTCCCGGTGTTGTAGTAATTATGCACAACAGAAAAGTGATTAAATTGTGGAATTCAAAGGCTGGAGTCATTATGATAATTTTAAACAAAAAGGTGCCTCAGAAACCATACATTCAGTTTTACTTTATACCACAGATGTTTTTATTACTTAACTCTGGGTTACCTTATTTTTCATCTACCAGTAAAAGTCGGAAGTAAAGAAGTTGCAGCATCAGAAATCAGAACGAATGGAAGATCGCAAATAAACTGAGGACAAGAACAAGACTCTCAAGAAACCGGAGGCAACCATTTAAAGAGACACAGTGTCCATGGTCACTAGATGCTTCCACCGCATTAAGATCGGGTTGTGAATAACCGCACCTAAGTGAGAAAGGAACACAAGGTATTAGACGTCCTATTCGAAAACAGTGTTCCCCTGATGAAGACCTTCATATAAATAAATATTTCTCAGTCCAACCATTACGAAGGTAGAAACGCGTTGGCAACCACAAAATAGGTGGTCAAGAGCAAACAAGGACCAAATCTTTGCCAAATGTGTATGGCATTTTGAGCTGAAAAAGACAAGCTCACATTAGCAATGTGTAAATAGTCTCTGACCCCCGTAGGACCTAACAATTATAATTTATTGAGGACAAAAAACAAATGCCCCAGTAACAGATCGAAACAAGTAGGACTATAAGAGTTCTCAGAGGAACACTTTTCTTCTATAAAGTGATTGTATATGCAATGTATTTTGATTGTAAAGATATATGTGTACTTATGTGAAAAAAATATATTTTGTGATGTTAATGTTTGTATATATGTAAGTATTGTAAATATTGTAGATGTTGCTGTTTTGCTACAAAGAAAATAACAAGGGTTCGCTCAAAGACAGGTGATAATAGGAACCTTGAATGTAAAAAAGTATATAAAAAGAATGAAAAATAAGGTAACCCAGAGTTAAGTAATAAAAACATCTGTAGTAGAAAGTAAAGCTGAATGTATGGTTTCTGAGGCACCTTTTGGTTTAAAATTATCCTGGTGTTGTAGTAGCCACAACTGCTAATAGGTTAGGAACGGCCCACATGGGAAGAGGCCCAGTGCCTTCCACCAACCTGCAGTTCGACCCCTCTATGATGGGGCAGACTACTTCTGGGTTCGGAAAGCACTAAAAAAGCAGAAATTATGCGTGCTGGAGTGGTCAGAGGCTTTGGATCCTGTGCTCTCTTGTATCCATGCTCTGGAGGTGAATCTCAAAGGATCAGGGAAAACAACTTCTCTAATCTACGGATAGATCAAAGACAGAAAATGCATTAATGGAGAAGAACCAACAGAACAGTGGGACCTAGGATGAATATAGTGAGTCTGTCCTTCACTGCTACCTGCGCCCAGTGGGACCCACGATGAATTGAGTGAATATCTTCTTTTACTGCTATCTGTGTCCAGTGGGACCTGAGATGAATAGAGTGGGTGTCCTTCACTGCTACATGTCCCCAGTGGGACCTAGGATGAATAGAGCGAGTCTGACTTTCATGGCTACCTGGGTCAAGTGGGACCAAAGACAAATATAGTGAGTCTGTCTTTCACTGCTACATGTCCCCAGTGGGCCTAGGATGAATAGAGCGAGTCTGACTTTCATGGCTACCTGGGTCAAGTGGGACCAAAGATGAATAGAGTGAGTGTCTTTAACTACTACCTGTGCCCGGTGGGACCACGCCTGAACAGAGTGAGTGTCTTTAACTGCTACCTGTGCCCGGTGGGACCAAGCATGAATAGAGCGAGTCTGTCTTTTACTGCTACCTGTGTCCAGTGGGACCTAAGACAAATATAGTGAGTCTGTCTTTCACTGCTACCTGTGCCCAGTGGGACCGAGGATTAATAGAAAGAGTGTATTTCACTGCTACCTGTGTTCAGTGGGGCCAAAGATGCATAGAGTGAGTGACTTTCACGGCTACCTGTGTCCAGTGGAAATTATGATGAATAGAGTGAGCCTGTCTTTCACTGATGTGTCAGAAGACCTAGGATGAATAGAGTAAGTCTGTCTTTCAGTGCTACCTGTATTCATGTGAGACCGAGGATGAATAGAGTGAGTGTCTTTCACTGCAACCTGTGTCCAATGGGAACTATGATGAATAGAGTGAGTGGATTTCATTGCTACCTCTGCCCAGGTAGCCTGGAAGCTGTCCATAGCAATTTCGGGGCTTTAGGAGTGACCAGGAAGAAGATTAGCAGCATACTGTGAAGTGGGGGACTAGATATTAGGCTATGGCCTAAACAGGGGATTGATTTATTTGGCTTCCTTTGACCTCATGGCTTTGGACTGCAGAAGCATTGCTGAATGTTTTAGCCCAGTGATATAATTTTTTGAAGAACAGCATGTATGGGTACAAGCTTGGAAAGCATGGCATTTGTTTTGAATAGCCTTTGAAATTAAAAGACAATGTTTCCCTAAGAAAACAAGTATTATAGATCATTCCTGTCGTGAGATGAATTAATCTGAATAGTGTTAACCATAGAATGGAAAATAATTTGAAAAAAAGCCAAAAAGTAAACAAAAAAAAATCATATTTAATTTCTGAATTTGAAATTGGATGGTACCTATTTACAAAATGGCGCAGTGAAGCAAAAGGAAAGAAATACGTACAATAAAACACTATCGTAATTACACAGTTGTATACAAGTAATCATTTGCATTGAAGTTCAGAAAATGACCAGTTTATTGATATTGTAACCCCCAAGTAAAATGGGCAAGACAAATACAAGAGTCAGTAGCCATTAAAAGATTCAGTCTGAAGGGAAAACCTCCCTAGCTGGGGAAAGTGGAGATCTCAATGAAGACAATTCAGCGGACATTCAATTGCGAATAATGGAGAAAAGACGACTTAAAGATGTATCAAAAAAACAAACACAAAGCAGGAGTCAAGAATGAGCCACACAACTGACACACCTAGTCTAAGCGCACACTGCAACAAGTGAGGGAAAAAGGCTCTGGAAGCAGATGTTTGATGCAGCAAGCGAGTAAAGCTATTTCTGGACGAACTATCAAGCTAACCTCTTCCCGTATTCTTCATAGCAGCCATCAGGTTAGGATAAAATCACCCGGATGTACCCTTGGCAGACACAATGGTTGCTCATTTTCTTTACAGGCTCCGCTACTCTGTAAAGCTCTGCTGACCAACGGCAAATATCACATCACCCGGAAGAGCCCTGGAAGAAGGTGAAGACCAATTTTTTTAGGGGAACAGCGAGGTGGCGCTTTAAAATGTGATAGGATATTTGGAAATACTGTCATTCAAGATATTTTCTTTAAAGCTGAATTTGTTTCTAGACTATTCCCTAAGTGTGTGTGTGTGTGGGGGTGGGGGTACTTCAGGTTTTTTCAGAGCTAAAAGTAATGCACCGTTGCGCCTGGTGACAGTTATGCAAATCACAGTCTTGAGGGATAATATTTACTTTAAAAAATAGCCACTATTTTCTAGGGAAGCATTTTTTTAAATAAAAGGAAAAAAATCTGAATTCCTTTTACCGATATTTGCCATTTTGGTGTGGTTTTACTTTTTACCACATTGGTTTGGGTGAAGTTACAATACTTCATAATATAGTACAAGCAGTTTCTCGGAGGTAGGCCAATCTCATCGAGGTGCACCCACGAGGAGGAAGACCAGGATTCTGAATTGACACCCGCTTCATTCAACAAGGAACTAGAATGCAGAAATGGGTTTTCTGGAACAAGCGATAAACTAACTGAAAACAGCCATCGCTACCATGACACAAGAAAATGTTTTGAGTACCCCCGTAACCCGCCCTGTAACCAACTTTAAAAAAAAAAAAACAGGATGATATTGGTCTCAAGATTTTCATCTCAAAGCAGAAAGCTTAAATAACAATTTTTGAAACCTTGGGAATTGCTGCATATGGAACCTGAAGTAAGTGAATTGTTTAAAGACCTCACTATTCACTCAACTGGATAATTAAAGGGAACGCTGCAGTAGACAACTGCACCCAACAAAAAACTACGGGGCAGATTTAAAAGAAAGTGACGCATCTGTAGAGATGCATCACTTTCCCCGCGCCACCCTAAGAAACTCTTGCGCCACCCGGGATGCGCCGTATACAGCGCACCATGGCGCAAGGATTGACAGATGCGTCAAAAATTCTGGCGCATCTGTTGAGGCAAAGGTCACGCATTGCTGGAGGCGTGTCGCAAGCACGTCGCAACTCCAGCAAGTATTTTGAGGCCTTTTCCCACTACACTACGTCACTTCTTCCGCCTGCTTCAAGCAGGCGGAAGGTTTTGACGTAGTGTCGTCCTAGAAGTGATGCAATCAAATCTTGTAGATTTCACTGGATCACTTTTATGAGGCTTTCCTGCGTGGGAACACCCACCCTGCATACATTATACCTGACGCAGGTATAATGTGGCACAGGGCTTTACAACGTGACACATCTCCCTAGATGCTTCACGTTGTTAACTGGCCGCCGCCGCTGCGTCACAAAAGTGACACAAAAGTGGCGTAAAGGTGTCGCAAGGGGCTAGTAAATCTGCCCCTGCATGTGGCACATGCATATGCATACATTGCCTAACTGGCAAAATCTGCAAGACTGAGAAAAAAAAGATGTTTTGTTTACAAAAACAAAGGCAACATCAGTAACAAGAATTACAAATCTACATTAACCCTTCATTTTAATGCAGCCGTGCATAACCATCTGGAAACGCTCTTGCTGAACTAGTAAACCAAGTTTACTTCATCAAGAAGAGATGTGGATTTAAAGAGAGAAAACGAACAGCTTTCACCCTCGAGGGTCACACAAACAACTGAAACTGGATTGCATTTAAAGGGCACGTTGCTGTGGACATGAAGAGATATTAAGAGAAGCCTTTGTATCAGATACGACAATGCAGAGCACAAGGCTAAGAGCAAAGCAGAATCAATTGTGTGTAAATTTAGTGCTATTGACTCCTCTCAACAAAACCACAGCAGATCATGTGTACTTCTACCACCTTTCGCTGTACCGTATTTAGGTGTTGTCCAGGATTATAGACACCTGTTTCTCCATTACATATCTCCATTGAGGAGCTTCGCATGAATCTTCAAAGTCCGTTTCAAATTTGGATAAATGTTTTGGACAAAACTTTACACACATTAGTAATTGCTTCGATGTCTCAAATTAACAGTTCGCTGCGCTATGAGCAGTTGAACTATTTTCAATACTCCCCACTTTGGATGGAAGCTTCTGGAAGAGTTCACGGATGAGGTCCCCTTATGGGTTCGTGGCAGTAACTATCGCTTCAAGGAGCTGTTCAAGTATTGCTTTTTGTGTAGTTGTCTTACAGATGGGCATGTCATGCTTTCGCAGCAGGCCTTTCTGTCTGTTGCACGGAAGAATCTAAAATGAGTGGCAAATAGTTTTGCGTAACCTGGGAGTTTTTACGTTTGTGTATTTGATGCCACAACACAACGCACACATACACACCAATATTTACTTTGAGGGACCTCTTCACAAAAATATTTTGGGTATGTAAATTACAACTCCTGTAGTGCTCTTTTATGTTTTCTTGCATGCCTTTCTTCATTGAGCCCAGAAAATCTAAAATGAGAGAGATTGAATGGATGTTGGAAAATAGTGTTATCACTGGCAGTCACTGTGGGTAGCATTCCAATCCAGTTTTCCACACACTGTCCCAATCAAGACACACAGCTGCATATGCAAATCAATACTTTCCCTTCTCCTCGTGCAATCTATCCAATCAGACCTCCCCAGAATAGAACACAAACAGCCCCAGATCACTTGTGCCTTAGCAGGCCTCATCATTGAGGTATACCTTGAATACTGTGGCACAGAAATAAAGGGACCCACGATTTGGCATACCCGTATCCACTTCAAGCATTACAACAAACACACAAAAGGTGATGGGAGAAATGCTTGCAATTAGTTCAAACTACTAGTAGTCACTCTGGATAGCATTCCAGACCATCACTTTTTATGTGTTTGATGCGTTACTGGCGGTCGCCATAGTTAGCACCATGCTTAAAAAGGAAAGCGTTTTTTGACTTGCCTATATGTTTGACAAATCTTCACGAAATGTTCCCAAAAAAGTGGCCTGTTTTGCAGGGGTGATCCATCAAGCAGGGGCAAAGAAAAAAGGGGGGTTAATAAATATGCTTCCCATGTTAATTCCCAACTACAGCCCAAACTGCTGAACGGAATTGTGCCATATTTTGAGGAAATCTAGCTTTTGGTTCGCAAATTGTCTGGTTTGGAGACAGGAAACTAAGGATTGTTCATGGACGAGGTGCATGATTCAATCACCCCTTGGTATTCAAGTTGATCTAAGAACTCCTTGACCTGTTTTTTAGCTTCTTGCTTAACTGGATACTGCCTCTGTGCAGTAAGTTGAGTTTTTAACTGGATTTTATGATGAGGGGAATCCTCATCTCATCCTACATGATTTGTATATAGTGCTGGAGCCTGGGCTACAGCCCATTTTCTGGCATAGATGTATTTTAAGTGAATTGGAATATGATTGGAGAAGGCTGGCATAATGTAGTCTTCGCCGTGTGGGCACTTCCTGACAAACTTTGGTGGCCAGTCTTTTTCAGCTAGAAGAATGTCATAACCCTTAGAGAGCTTTTCCCAAAAGAGTGCTCTTATTTTTCTAGTTATGTCCCCCTCCATCCTTCATATAACTTATGGGGTACACTACCCTGGTGTCTGCAGTTTCAACTTGAATGTACTCAATCAAGTCCACTGTCTCCAGATGATCCTTCAAGAGCTTGTGAGCTATGGTGACTTCTGCTGCACTGTCCAGCATTGTCTGGGCCCACTCCCCGTTCTTGAGTTATGTCCTCAAGATCCTCGGCATGTCAGATCTGTAAACCTGCTACCTTCTTTTTGGTGAATTGGGTTTTCTTATTTTTTGGTACGTGTTGATCGTCTTTGAACTTCACGCGTTCTTCCTTGTGTTCTGACCATCCTTTTCTTTCTGATTTCTGTGAGGAAGTCTGAAAGGTAGGAGAGGAACATGTATCAGTATCTTGATATCTATCAGGTTTTCTCAAATTATCCCTGTTCCTTCCTAGGGACTGAGAGCGCTTCTCATTAGAAGTTTGTTTAATATTTTCCCACTACTTTTTAGGAGTAGTGAGAGTGTTTTTAATAAAGACCTTTTCAGGACTTTCTGTTAGTTTGGGTTTAACTGGTTTCCCACCCAAACTATCTCTTCCTAGTTCTTCGTAGGATTTTTCAATTATTCTGGCCAGTTCATATGGTTGCTCAGTTATATCAATTTCCCCTATTTTTTGGCAGATCGCCACAGATGCTGCCTCTCTTTTAATATTAGCTAATATTATAGCTGAGACTTGTTTGAAATCTTTCAGTAATTTCATACCCAGTTTTAACCCCTTCACTGCGGGGCTGTTTCCCCGCTGTGCTGGGGGGCGGGGTGGCGCGCACAACGCCCCGGTGTTCATGACGAGCTCAGCTCGAATATATTAGACTTAATTGTGAGTGCCAGCTAGCTCAGAGGTCATTAGAAACTTTCTTGAATAAACAAGAAGGGATTAGTTTCTGACAACCGCATAAACATGACAACTTTGTTTCCCCAAGAATAAAACTGATCTTCAGAGTGGTGGAAACATCAGATAGATTTTTTACTCAGTCAATTGTGCATGCTTCATTTCATCAGAGGTGCAGAGAAATAGAGAGATGGGCGTTTTCAATAAAAGGGTTTATTGAACAGTCTTCTTTCTCAAGCAAGTAAACTGAACTGCTAAAATCGTAATACTGGTTGCAAAGTATAATGCGTACAGTAAGAAGAGTATTATAAAATAGTAATGTAATAGCATTGGATGGTTCCAAGACCATAGATAAACACATACATAAATAACAAAGGCTAAAAGTATTCAACTGGTGCTTCTAAAATACGCCTACCCCAATGTAACTAACCTAAGTCTAGTACGAGGGAAGAAGTAAGTGAGGTGTAGCATAGGTTTAGTTTTTCTTTGCCAAGAATCTAACCAAAATTTCTCTTAGGGTCTAATCAGCTCAGTACCTTGGTTTTAGAATGAAGGAGGTCTGGTATCTCTGTCTCGGACTCAATTTCCCAACACCCCGCGAGGGGAGCTTGGAAACACCGGAGCTGGATTCTCAGCGAGAGAAAGGACAGCTTCTCTGTCAGTGCGTCAGCTGGAGGGTCGGCTTCCTTCGGCACTTGCTGTATTGAGCTGCGTCGGGCAAGTAGATAGTCGAGCTGCCCTGAACCACCGTGTGTTTGCTAGGGCAAGTGTAGGCATATTTATACCTTGAAGGTGCTTAGTTTGACGTAAAGTCGGACATAATAACATCATCAAAGAACCCCAAAGGAATGGTAGTTCTTTGAAAACGCCTTGATTTCTAGGACAAATCAATATTCAAGGAAGGGGATGTCCCTGACTGCTGAAGCAGAGTTTTCCAAGAAATCGTTGTGGCTTTTTATAACTAGTGGAAGTAGCCATGCCTGTATTTGGACTGGATGGGTCATGTCTAAATATAGGTATGATTTCTATGCCTATATAAGTGCAATGTGAATTATAGCTATATAAGGGCATGAATCGGCAAATTACGCTTGGATTCTAAAATTCAACACAACACTACTGTGTCCCTACCTGGAATAAAACCGTGCTGTTCTTCTGAAACCAATAAATGTATAAGTGAGGCAAGGCGTGGAGCAAGAAGCTTGGAATTTATTTTTGCATCCGCATTATTAAGGGATATCGGTCTATATGCCTCCCCTTCCTGCAGTATGTTGTTAATCAACTCAAGGAGAACTGGCATCAATACATCCCTGAAAGTTTTATAAAACTCAAGCGGGATGGTGTCCTCCCCAAACCGCCTTGCCACTGAGCAGAGCCCCAATTGCTAAGTTCAATTCCTCAATGTCAGCATTGCTCTCTAAGCCCAAGGCTTGAGACACATCCAAAGAAGGTAAGATGCTCTCTTGTAAATAATTTGTAGCCACTTGTTGGTTACAGCTTCTGGATTCCTTATATAAGCTAGCACAAGAAACCCTAAATTGCTCAGCTATGTCTTCGGATTTCGTGTAGGTAGCACCATCCACACCATTGATTTTCTTAATGTGTGATTTAGCCCTCTGGTCAGCAAGTTGGTAAGCCAGTACCCTTCCCACCCTCTCTCCATACTCATACTGCCTCTTTCTAAATTTAAGGAAATTGTTAGTAACTTTATCCTTCAACCTTCTGCTAAGTTTCGCTCTAACATCAATAAACTGGGCATATATATGTTGTTCACTCATGTCTTTTGAAGCTATTGCACTGGCATGTTGCTGTTCTAACTCGATATATTGCCTATGTTCATTACCTAACTGGTTACTATTAAGTCAGTTCTGCTTGACTATATACTGAAAGTAGCCCCTCTCACGCATGGTTTTAAGATTTAAGATTGTTAACAACGTATTCCTTCAAAACCTCTTGCATATAAGTTATAAAAACAGAATTGCTTAAAAGGTTCTGAGGGAATAAGAATTCCCTAAATTGATCTTGTCTAAATGAGCCAAAGTATACAGTGAGCATAATAGGATTATAGTCCGAGGTTACATTTGCTCATACGACCATTGATGCATTGGCCAACAGCCAATGATTCGTAAGAATCATGTCGATCCTAGAGTAATGTTTATGGGGGTGAGAAAAAAAGTGAACCCCGATGTTGTAGGGAACAATGTCCGCCACACATCATCCAGTTGATGGATATGTAATAGATCTTGCATGGCAGCCCTTACCTGAACCATTCTAGCTCTTGCAAGCGTATTTGTAGTATCAATTTTTTATCTAAGATGCAAATGAAGTCTCCCATTACAATAGGATCCCCAGCCCATTCTAAGAGTTCAGAATTTAAGTAAGAGAAAACCTCAGGACAGTCAACATTAGGGCCGTAAACCATACACACTGTAACTTTGCATCCGAGAATTAAAAGCTGCGCGATTGCCCACCTACCCCGACTATCAGCATGTGTTCGCAGTACAGCTATTTTGGAGTATTTGTCCTTCATTAGAGCAACCCCCCCGTATGGATGCCGTCTGTGAAGTACAGATAATCAAATCATAGCCAAGTTGTTTGAAAAAGCTTCTATCTTTATAGGCCAGATGCGTTTCAGCCAATCCAACTATTTGGGGCTTAAATCCTTTAAGCTCTTGACCAATCGCCTTTTACTAGTGAAGTTCAGCCCACAGACGTTCCAGCTCATAAATTTGACTCTAGACACTACCAAGATTCTGAAATGCTGAATCGTACTCTATCTGTAACAACAAAAATAATTTCTCCCCAACTGATGCTCATTACTATTTTTAAACATTTTCTGCGCTACTTTAACGATGCTGTGACTATTTAACCCCACCCTACCCCCCAAACCCCTCAAACCACCCCCATCCCCCACCACGTTTCTTGGAGAAGGAATCACCCCTTAAAGCTTTCCTGACCCGACCTGAAAGACACCACGACCCCCCCCCCCAGAGACCCACACCAAGCCCCCACACCATGCCCCCTCCGTCCACACCCACCCAGTACATAAACCGGCAAAAACAGAAAAAAAAAACTTTTGCTGAACGGCGAAGAGAGAACATCTTTCATTATTACATCCCAAATGAAATTTCCAACCCCCAAATGCACATAAAAATTAAAACTCAAGCCAGGATGTTATATTGATCAAGGATTCGGGGTGGTTTGCCAATTAGCCAGTGCCTTTTTAGCCTCCTGCTCACTTAAAAAGAAGTATGAGTTACCATCCTTGATAACTTTAAGCCGGGCAGGCTCCTGCAGAAACACCTGAGAGCAAACAGACTTAAATGAGTCCATGAGCTGACGAAGCTGCCATCTCTTATCCATAGTTGACTGACACAAATCAGACCTCACAAAGATTGACATAGAGTCCACTTGAACATGAGCCGTTGACCGGGCCTTAAAAAAAATAGCCTGGTGGAGCAGGAAGTTACCCAAGAATACTAAAATAGGCCTAGAAAAGTTAGTTTTGGCTTGAGAATTTGATGACAGGTATAGTGGGAGAAGATGTGCTCTTTGAACCTGCATGTCCATATCCCAGTCCTCCAAGTCCGGGAAAACCTTCTGTACCAAATCAACGACAAATGCACGAGGATCGGGGTTTTTCCTCCCTTCCCGTACCCCGAAAATCCTCAGATTACGACGCCGCTGCCGATTTTCAAGATCGTAAATTTTAAGCTGCATTGATACCAACTGTGACTCCTGTGAGGTAACCAACTTGACCGTGTGAGTATTGACTTCCTCCACGCCTGCCACCCGGTGAACCTTGGCAGTGACCTCAGATAATGCTTTTCTAATTTCAGTACAATCCACCCTTGCCTGTTTGTAATAAGCTTGTGCTTCAGCTCTCTGAGCATTAAAAGCCTGCATAATACTGGAAAGGGAAGGCTCATCACCCTCTCCATTTCTTCCAGCCAAGTAATTCTGGTCAGGATTACGCATTGTTCCAGCTTCTTCAGTGACCGACAGACCATGGGGAGAAGAGAAAGAGCCAAACACTGCAGGTGGAGTGTTAAGTTCAGCTAGTGTGGACCCCTTAGAATAGAGAAGCACCCCATCAGCAGTCTTTTGGCCATAAGCGGAGCCAGCGCCAGTTGCTGGAGATTGTACACAGTCCATATTGTGTAAGCCAGTAAAGGCCACGTTGGAATTTCTAATTGGTTGATGGACTGAAGAGGTGATACATGAGGTGGTAGTCAGCGAGTCTAAGCGACCGTTCAGCGAAGTGGGAGCCATCATGTCCCCCTGTGAACCTGCGTTGGATAGTCTGGAGACAATAGTTCTTACTTCACCCTTTGATGAGACCCATTTCCGTAGCGGGCTTACCCCCGGACCAGCCTTAATGGAGCTTGATGCCCCCTTCAATCATCCAAGTGCGTCGAGGATCTGAGCCTTATTTCCAGTACCCCAGGGCCTCTACCACCTTTTCCAGTCCGACCTGATTTAGGGCCCTTTCCTTTCGGGGTTCTCCCCCCCTCGGGGGTATTACCCCCGGACTATGAACAGCATCATTATTATTACTGAAGTTAGCACTGCCCTGACCAGATAAAGAAGAGTTAGCAGGAGAGTCCAAACCCTTCCCTAACTCCACAACTATGTTTGCCTGCTCCGTGCTACATCCAGTTTCGTCCCCAGTTCGGTGTGTCGGACAGTTGCCACCAATGCCCGGGCTGATCTCCTGTGCAATTCCATTTAAATGATCAGAGGAGCCTTCATTGTTTGAGCCCTTGTATTGAGGGATGCATTCCAGGACAGGAGAAATAATACCGGACTCCTCACCACCAACATCGTGTAGTGGACGAAGAGGAAGGGGTTCAACAGGGACGGGATCCACCAAGCTCACTCCCACTGAAGAAGCATCCGTTCTCAGAATTACTAATGGAATCCTCCATGCCCCCCAGCCCTCATTAACTGCAGCATTGAGTACTTCAGCCATCTGGATGAGGGGGATAGCAGATTCAGATCCACAGGACCGGAGACGCGCTGCAGCCTTCCTTGAGTGTAATAGTTTAAGAATAGGCTTCCCCATCTGAGGATCAGTTAAACAGCCTGGCACACTGTTACATATCAGGGCTCTCCGAGACATTGTAACATTGTCAATAGCAGAATCATTTTCAGAAACAGCCTGACCTTTCAGAGATTCCACCGCTACAGGGAGACCTCCACTATTAGCATGGACCTCAATCTGCCCCGACGAGTTGTCCGTGGGGGGGCCATCACTCCGAGCTTTACCTTGAGCTGGAATACAGAACCCAGTGTCCGGCTGCTGCTGTCACCCCTCCTGGTCTCTACCCCGCCAGTAAGACCTCGGAGCACGAAAATCCGACAGCGGGAGCCGCGCAGGTGTTTGAAGCGGCCCCTAGCTGTGGTCCACCTCGCAACACGAGCGCCGTGTTTCACACAGCTGATGCAAGTGAGCCGGCACATCCGTCAATCCGCAGGGCCAGAGGGTGAGCAGCCAAATACCGCTGAATTCGTCGACCAAGGCCATGGTCACAGCCCACACCACCACAGAATGGAAAGAAAACCCTGCAAGTATCTATCGCCTTCGGCAGTTTACTTTCATCATTTCCCGTTTTCCATTCAAAGTCAGTAGCTGCTCACACTGCCATCCGAGATATATATTTTCCATTTAATCACCGCATTTCTTAACCGCCGCCAGCCGCCGGGTGCCGGGTAGGAGGAGGGGCATCGCGGCGGGCTACTGGAGACCCCGGGAGAGAGCAGACGTGCGTCATTTAGTGGCTGAGTCGATCCGTCATTTCCTTCAGAAGAGTTTTCATTTGAAATACATTTTTACTAAATAATGTCTCTCTCAATACTTTTTGCCATGTCAACAACCTCTGCCAATAACGGGTCTCTGCAGCTTAATATGTGTTCTAGAAACTTGAAGGTTGTCGTATATGTGTTGACCTTCACTGCCCAAATAGCTAAAAGGAATTGCAAGTTTCCATCTAGGGGAATATTCTCCCGCATCTATAGCCACCAAATAATTCTCAAAGGAGCGGAACCATATTTTCAATGGATATTTTGGCTTCCCGAGGAGAAGGTAAGAAATTACTTAACTGGACAATTTGCTGATTTGAAGCCATGCTTGTTGTAGAATGAGTACAATTGAAATAAAGTTACAATCTCACCAGAATTTCACAATTGACGATGACATCCACAGAAGAGAGTATTAAGTGAGGAAACCACACGGGGTGATGCCAAACCAAAGAAAGCAGGATCGATTGTTGTTGCCCATGGTTAAAACTAGCGTGAAATGCAGTTTGAGTACCGAAGAGAAATGCCCAAATGAAAATGCCTGGCTGGAAAGAGGAAAAGTAAACTTCGTACCAAAGTAAGATGGCCATCATGCGCCGTGAGGTAGATATCCGACACTCTCAGAGCCTGGAGCGGAGTAAAGAGGCTGCCAATGGATTTTGCCGAGGAAATGATCCAGATGAGAAGCTGACAACTCCTCAGGCTTGAATCGGAGCAAGAAAATCCCAGGAAGTGGTTGCAGTAGGTAGCCAATACGTTTCCGAAGTAACTCTTTATCAGTGGCGTCACTAGTGGGGTGCGGGGGGTGCGGACCGCACCGGGTGACACCATCCAAAGGGGTGACACCATGGTCCGTGCCAACAATAATCTTGGCCGGCGGCCGGGTAAAGTTTGACAGACAGTAATATTATTTTGCATTTTGGTTTCACGGAGTCCGTGACACCAAAATGCAAAATAATATTTCTGTCTGTTGAACCTTACCCGGCCGCCGGCCAAAATTATTGTCCCAATTAGCATCCGGACGTCAATGACGTTCGAAACGTCACTCACGTCGTGACATGGCTCCCGGACCTGACGTTTTAAAAATCCAAATGCTACAAGTAACAGGGCGGGGCTGCTAATGCTCTCCAGAAGCCCGGCCTCCTTGCTCATCGTGCCAGGCAATGACGGCTCCTGTTTCCTGCCCTTGGCAGTCGGAGCACAGAGCAGCATATTATTCTGGGAGGCGGAATGCTGAAGCAGAGGCAGCGCTGCCCATGCCTGTCTCCGCAGTGACGGATGGCTTTCTCCGAGTCCTGCCTTCCTCTCCTAACGCTCCAGGGTGAGACATTCAGAGGGCCCCTCCCCCAACCCTTCCTGCAGTAGCGATCCTCGAGCCCCAAAAAGTGTATTTATTATTTTTTATATAGCACGGACTTTACCCGAAGGCGTCAGAGCGCTTCACAATAGGAACTCTGTTACAAGATGATTCGAAAATAACAAGTGAACAAATTACAAAAGCAAACGTTAAGTTACATGTGGCAAAAGTGACAATTGTGAGCAAACACAATACATGAGGTTGGTCAAACGGTGCAATACAGGAGGAAAAAGTGACATGTGTACAGGTTACAAGAGAAAACAGTACAATTAGAGGTATATTACTGCATAATCTGGCAGACACTCAAGCACAAGAACAAACGTTACGTAGGTAATGGTGGCACTTGTCCAAGTATCTAAAGCAAACAAAATGTGAGAGGTAGCAAACGGTGTGCTACAAGAGAAAAGTGGCGTGCTAATTACTCGCAAGGCCTCAAAAATCTTACCCGACCCAACACCAAGAAAGGGGAAGATGGATTCCGCCCCTGAGAATCTTGCGATGCGGGCAAGAGCAATCATTTCAGGAAAACCAAAGGAAAAAGAAGTCCCTGCAGGCTGAACTCTGGCTAACCGACCCAGGGAAGTGAACCAGGGTTTTGCAGCGTCAGGTGCACGCTTGTCTTCCTCTGCAGCTGGTAAGTGGCACCCCCATTCTTCCCTTCGCTGTGTTTGAAAGTATGCCCTTTGAGGATTACAACCTGTGCTCCTTGTGTCTGTGCCCACTGGCTATGAGTTGCACATGGATGTCATGTTTCCATAAGTTACTGTGCGCATCTTTCTGAGTCCGTGCAGACGTAACATGCTCTGCCCGGAAACAGTGCAGCCCTGAACGGGCATGTAGGGTTCTTGTGCTGCCAATAAACCTGTGTCTAACTGGGCATGGGTAGACTGGTGCCATGCGTAGTGTGTGTGTCCTGTACTGTCCAGGACATGTGTGTAGCTGCACATGACACGCGGGTGCCAGGTGCATTTTAGTCCCTTTGTAAAGCTGTGTAAGGGTATCCGGGGGGCATCATGGATTCATGATGTAAGTCATGAGGGGGTGACACCATGAGTTACCCGCACTGGGTGACACCAACCCTAGTGACGCCACTGCTCTTTATATATTTCTTTTTAACAATTGTGAAAATATGCCAAAAACCACTCTTTGCCAGATGTAAAGTGGTGGTGATAGGAAGGAAGCAAAGGGAATTGTTCCAGATATTCAAGTAATTCTTTATTCTCCTTTTGAGGAGGAAATCACAGGAGTGCATCTCTCTTAAGCGAAGATCCGAGTTCACCTGGTTGTTGCATGCATTCTGAGTTCATTAATGAGAAACTGTCGCACAAATTATACATTTTAATTCTAAACATATTATTGCTAGTGTAATCTGCGCTAGAACTAAAAGATGTACCAAAACAGAGTAGAACATGGTGATGATGAACATAGAAGACACACTGATAATCGTGACTTCACTAGCATCATTACAGGCCTCCTAGGGAGGAAGGAGGGAATGGGCAAGACTACAATCATGTGACCTGGCGCCATTAGATCAGGAACTTTGATGACCACCCTGTGACGACGGGTCACATGTAACAATCAGATACACTGCACATGCTTTAACTGTGCACACACACTTTGTCTGTTATAAACCAGTACCTGCTTTCAGTTTCTCCTGACTGCTACCCTGCCTCCCAAACTGCCGGACCAGAAGGATACGACGAGTGCTGAGAACTGTGCGCTACACCAGAGAAGTGTTCCTGCAGAATAAAACTGCATGTGTCTAGCCTCCCATCACAGGTACATTGGGTTCCTATTGTCGTATGTCTCCTCCTGCAGCCAGTCCGTCTCCGTCTTCAGTTTGTCCTGCTCCAGAAAGCTAACCTCTCACAGTTCCTGTCACTGGGTAATAAAGGTGTGTAGACTATGTGCTCATCCAATTCCTGGCCTCTCTGCTGAGCGCATACAGCAATGGTCACACAAGTGCAAACGAGAGAGTGATATTATGAGAGTGAGTTGTAGAAAGAGTGAGTGTGAGTGACTGAGAGAAGGTATAAGACAGTGTGAAGGCATCAGAGTAATTGATTGTAAATGAGAATGAATGAGTATGAGTGAGAATATGAATGAGTGAATTAATTTGAGCAAGAGTGAATGATTCGTACATGTGAGTACATTAACACTTATGAGTATGCAGTACAAGAACCCCCCTTTCTAGAAGAAAATGTACTCCCTCTGTGCATTCAGGGCAAGTGCTACATCCCACCAATGTCAAAGATCACCAGCAGCCATGGACAGGAATGAGGTTTTAGCAATGGCACAATATTGTGGCACCTTGACAATCTCAGACAAATTGTGAGAATAGTGTGTTTTATCGCTACCCTTTGTCATTACGTTTTGTAAACATGATTGCTGTGTAGGGTCATAAATAGGAATCTGTGAACATCCTTTCCAAGTTAATCCTACAAAAATATCATGGACCAAATATCGACATCCAAAATATTGTGAACTGTAATATATACTAATAATTCAAGATTGTTTTATCAGATTAAGTATTCTTAACTTCACATCCACTTAATTTGAAGGTATATAGATATTGTCTGGATACATATAGGTGGAGATAATTATAGTAAACATGTGCTTACCATCACAATCTTTTGGTAGATGATGTATATGTCACAATGTAATGATACTTCAGCCATGTTTTTCTGGTACTATTCGTTCCAAGCTGTATGCCTAGAGAGGTACATTTAGCCTGGCTTTAACATGGTTCCTGTTGAGTGGAAATGGTAGAGACGTGGTCAAGCTGTGACAGAGTTGTGAAGAAAGCATGTAACAAATCCAAACCAGACAGAGACTTCTGTCAGGGCAATAGTAACTTTGGCAGGGACGAGGTGTGTAAGACATAGGGCCAGATGTAGGTAGCCCAATACCGGTCGGAAACGGCCGAAAATACCGATTTTCGGCCGTTTCCGACCGGTATTGGGCTATGGAGATGTAGGGGCTCAAAAACACACAGATTCGGTAATTTTACTGAATCGGTAAAATTACAGAATCTGTAAATTTACCGATTCTGTAAATTTTACCGATTCGGTAAATTTACCAATCAGTAAAATTACCGTATCTGTATTTTCAGATGTAGGTAGGCCTTTCAGGATTCGGTATTTACCATGTAATACAATTGCATGGTAAATAGCGAATCCCTGTGTACATGCACATCTGTGCATGTACACCTGTGCCATGTGGCACACAGACATGCCCTAAGGGCATGTCTGTGTGCCACATGGCGCACAAGCCAGTTACAGGGGTGCAACAGGGTGTCAAAGTCACACCCTGACCCCCTTTGCAATTCTGTATTTTTACCGATTCGGTAAATACCGATTCGGTATTTGCTATTGAATCCTATGGGCTTCAAGGACTATGGGATTCAATACCAAATACCGATTTGGTATTTACCGAATCGGTAAATACCGAATCTTACCGATTCGGTAAAAATACCGATTTATTACCTACATCTTATTTACCGATTCATAAATACCGAATCGGTAAAATTTGGTATTTATGAATCGGTAAATGAGATTTACCTACATCTGGCCCTAAGTATTTAAATGCAGAGCTGACCCTTGCCGTGCATGTGATTGACAAAGTAGACAGTCAGCCACTTGGAGTGGGTGTGCTCTGAGTGAAGAATGTCTGCATTATGTGCACGGCAGCCACCAAATACACGTAGCGCTAGCCAAAGCGTAAATAAGAATCTTTTCAGTGCTGCCCAGTCGATGCATTGCAAAGGAAGCGCTCCATAGAAAGACTCATGCACATGATGCACCAAAGACATGATGACTGAATGGTGGTAAAGGGCAATGCTCAATGTGCTGACCCAAAATGCGCCTGGCACTGTCAACGAGTATTGGCTGTTAGAGGACGTAAGAAAATAACCATGAAAGAAGGGACACAAACTCGGGTCATCTTTGTGTATATTTATTTGTATTCACAGCATAGTTCTTGTAGAGAGCAAAAGCTATCTGTAAGAAATTATGTTACTGCTTGATGGGTGGTGAAACCCGTCTCAAGCAGGAGCCAACATTTTTGTCAGAGTAAAGGCACAAGTAAAACCCAAATCAACCTGTGCTCAACTCTCTAGTAGCTTGGCACAGAGCAGTCAAACTAAACTTAGAGGCAATGTGTAAAGTATTTACGCATCACTTCAGTCATAAAGTGAAACCACAACAAGAGAAAACATCCCACACCAATTTAGAAAAATAGAGCAAAATATGGTAAATAATTTGATGTCCAAACAACAGAAATGGAATCCTTAGACCAGAGATAAGCAATTTTAAAGATTTAAGTGAAAATAGTTTCAAAAAGCCTGAAGTGCCACTCGCAGCGATCTGCTCGTGCAAAACTGGGAGAAAGTCACAAGTTCAGGAGAACCACAATGGAACGTAGATAGGATACAGGGACAAGATTTGACCTTCTGAAAAGTTACCTTCTCAGGCCAGTGCAAAGTGTCCTGTTGGTGGTAGAGGGCTTCACAAGGAACAGGCATGGCATGGCATCATGGATAGTTATCACTGTAGAGCAAAGTCCATGCATTGGAAAGGAAGTAGGCATGCTGTTGATGTTGCAAATGGTCAGGCCGGAGTGGCACAGTGGTCAATGCTGTGGCAAGAAGAATCAGATTGATGGAATTTCGTATTGCGGGTCAGTGCAAATGACAAGGTTATTGGCACCAGTGGGCCAGTTTGCGATCGCAAAGAGCCCAAAACTTCAATTCAGCGCAACTCAGGCCACATCAGGGTTCCAGGACCTGAGAGGAACAACTTGGGGTCAGGGATCAGGGGCTGCCTCCAGCTGGATCTGGGTGTTGTGTCAGGTTTTTGATAGCCTGTAATGTCCCTATGGATCTGAACAGGAGGACAGCAGACTAGCACTTGAAATCACTCTTGGAGTCCTGGATTTAGATGCCGGTCTAATCCTTCTGTTTGAAGCAGGAGAAAAGTAGGACAGCAATCCAGCAAGGCAGCAGTCCAGTAATGCAGTAGTTCAGCAGGGCAGCACTCCAGCAGAGTGGCAGTTCTTTCAGCAGCACATCAGTCCTTCTCACTGGCAGAGTGTCCACAGGTCCAGAAGTGTGCTGAAGAATTGATGTTGGAAGTCCAATATCTATAACTACACAGAATAGGCAGCACTTTGAGTGGAGGCAGGACACAGTTTATTTAAGTGTAAGTAGGGCTGTGTCAAACTCCACCTTCCCATCCTGCAGGTGAAGGCACATCCAGGCACATCCAAGCTCTCTATTGTGAGTGGTTGTCTAAGAGTGATACAGAAACCCCAACTGTCAGCTGCACCCAGTTATGTGACCCAGAGGCAGACTGAAGGCACTAATTGGCTAAGGCAGGAAAATGCCAACTTTTTTAAAGTGGCATTTTCAAAATTGGAAACTACTATCTGACTTTACCATAAGAGAGGATTTTTTATTACAAGTCCAAAGACACCAACCACAAACTGGTCATCTGTTCCTATTTGGGAAGACACTTATAAAATGTAATAAAGCAACTCCAATGTTATCTTGTGGGAGAGGTAGGCCTGGCGGTAGTGAAAACAAATGTCAATAGTTTTTTACTACTAGGACATGTGAGACTTAATAGTACATGTCCAACTTTTAAATATGATGCACCGTGCCCTCTGGGCTGTCTGGGGACTACCCTAGGGGTGATTTATATGTATTAAAAGGAAGGTTTGGGCATGGCAAAAGCTTTATTTTGTGAGAATGATATGTGAGTTTAAAACTGCACACACAGACTGCAATGGTAGGCCTGAGACATGTTTAAAAGCTACTTAGGTGGATGGCACAATAAGTGCTGCAGGCCCACTAGTAGCACTTAATTTACAGGTACCGGGTACATGTAGTACCGCTTTACAAGTAAATTCAATATTCCACTTGGGGATAAGTCAATATTACCATGTATTAAGGAGTGAGCACATGCACTTTAGCACTGATTAGCAGTGATATCGAGCACTGCTAACTGATGCAGTGGTACAGTGCATAGGAGCCTATGGCCAGCTGAAATAAGATCAGGAAATAAATGGTGGACAAAGGCAAAATGTTTTAGGGGAAGACCACCCTAAGGCTGACAGGTCTAACTCTGTATTTATGCCAGCACTACCAATGTTATTGCTGGGAATTCTGGGTGCAACTGAGAGATGTGGCATAATAATTAAGGGCAAGCCCAGCTGAACTTCAACATAATCAAATTAGCCCAAACATATGCAAAAAACATATTCAAAGAAGTTTTGAATCATTGATCACCGGGGGAAACATTTCCTCTATCAATTAAGTGCATGGCTTCAACAGAATTCCCCAACTCCCAGTTCACTGGCTAGGCATATAGCTTGAGATTTTAACCAGTTTGATGTCAAACTGACCTTCATATGATTTTATATTCTTGTTGACTGAGTGCTAAGAGCCTTAACATTCTTAAATCAGAATCAATTTCTGAACCTGGCAGTTGAGTTGCTCACACCTGGATACGCTCTTCATTTTGAATATGCTTTCGAGAAATACTGACTATGGGTATAACATTTTTAGCCAGGGAATAGTACATAATAGGAAATAGCTAGTTAAAACATTTAACAATCACCCAAACCACTTGATAGCTCAATAATGCCTGAATAACAGTGAACAGAGCATGTCATCCCCTGGATGAACCGCTGATATTCATTAGATTCATTGGATAAATGGCCATGTCACACATTAAACGTTTTTCCTTTTAGTGCTTAGAAATGTCTAAAAAAAAACCTTCCTCATTGAAGATTGATGGTTGGTTAATTCAGTGGAGAAAAGAAACATGGCGCCTAATTCACAAAGGTAGGTTTGCATATCTAGGCCTGCTCATATATATATCTGCTCTAATACCCAGTGGAAATCTTCACTTTGTTGCTTAAGAGGAGCTATGAGAGGATTTCAACTTAAATGTACACTTACGAGTCTCCACCTTCTCCAATGAGTGAGTGGAGGCTACTATGATTGAATTTATGACAGTAACATTACTTCACCTAACTTTACAACATATTTTATATTCTGTATACTTGGTGGACTATCTGCCAATGGTATGGCGCTATCTGCCACCAGAGTGTAGACCTCGCTAATAGGGGTGGAGACCTTCACCATAGGGTGGAGTCCTCTGACTGGAAGGGAAAAGGCAAATACTATACACATGAAATGAATAACTCACACCTGACACTGATTAACTTAAAACACATAAATATAGCCCACCCTCAGATTCCCCACCCACCCTCAGATTCCCCACTCTTCCTGGTAGATCAAATTACCCTCAGCCAACAGGAACCACATATAATCTCCAGGATGCAGATCATTAGACTCAAGTGGAAGAGAAACCTCATTGAGGAGGACTTCACTGGGATAGAGTAGCCTTGTGATGGAAGGTCACTGACTCTGTACATACAATTGGGGAGGAGGAACTTGCCATTGGGGACCTAAAAGAGAAATGGCAGGATGAGAGCATGTCAGTGAAAGAGAAGTTCTCCAGAACTGAGGTAGCAAAAACTATTCCCCCATGGCAGACATGGAACTCATTTCCATCTCACAATCCTCAAGGAGTGTGTTCTCTTCACAATACACCTAGACCTGCTCTATGGCCGCCTCTTGTTACCAACTCTAACATAAGGTAATAACTACATGCTTTTTCTAGCCCTCATATCATTCTACGACCACTCATGCCAGTCTGTCTGTCCCAACCCTACACTTTTTTGCTGTCATCACACACACATATCCTCATACGCAGCCTCTAAAACACACACCCTTCAAATATTATAATCTTTACGTAATTCCAGGGGTCAAATATATGAACACATTTCAATTTGGTGGTCCATTGCAAGTAGGTTTACAACTGTTAAAAGGTACGCTTGGAATGTATCAAAGTGGTTTTCATCTCCAGTCGCAAAAATACTGTTGGGAACTGCATGACATAACGTGTATATGTAAAGCGCATGTTAACACAAGGGTATCTTGGCATTAAATAACAGATGTTTACTGTTATCCAACTCAATGGTACTCTTTTTTTCAACTTCAGAAGAATGAAAGGCTGAGTGCCTCCCTGGTATTTGAACCATTGCTCTGAGTAATAACACAGCCCCATAGAGTGGTAGCATGGGTCCACTAAGCCACCTGACCCGGCCAGACTGAATCATACTGACTCACAATTTTTATGACTAGAATTTGCACTTACCTAGTAGTGTTTACCAATTTTCTTTTCTAATTTTGGAATATTCTGTTGATTCTCTAAGGGGGTGTGTTAACCCTTCTCAAGCAGCAGCCACAGTCCTTGTCAGGGTGAACCACAAAAGTCACTAAATTTAACCGTGCTTAACCCTCTGGTAGCTTGACACAAAATCAGTTTAAATTAGAGACAATGAGTAAAGAATTTATGCAGCACACAAACAGAAATAAAGGGTAAACAAAGCACATGAGGAATCCCACATTAATATAGTAAATAGAGTTAATTTTGATAAATAAATTGAGACCAAAACAAAAACTCCATTCAGGAGAACCCTGAGCTATGACATTTTAAAAATATAGGTAAGTATAGCACCTAAAAGCACAAAGCACAACTTATGGTTATCTGGCCATGCTAGACTGGGGGAACGACAGGTTCAAGCCGCCCGCAATAGAGTGTGGGCCAGATACAGGTACCAGGTTGTCCCTCTGAAAAAGTTACCTTTTCAAAGTATGACATGAGGAGTTCAGTTTGAGGCAGAGAAGGCCAGGAAGAGGAGGGAGAGAGTCATAGATGGTTGTCATTGTAGCGCAAAGAGCAGGCCCAGAATCACGGACCGTCATCACTGTAGCATTGAAAATACTGTTCGGCATCATAGCTGGTAGTTACTAAAGCGTTGCATTGGCTATCATCATGGGCTATCGATGCTGTATGATGTAGTGAGACAGAAGAGTTGGGTTCATCAAACCTCTGTGTTGGCCGGTGGAACGAGAGGTATGATCTTAGCATGAACAGGCCTGTTTGTGGCCATGAAGAGCCCAAAACTTCAGGATTTGTTCCTTTTCTTCGAGGAGTGCACTATGATACCAACCAAGGACCCAGGACCTGGGGAAGTGCCTTCAAGGGATCACAGACTCATTCTAGTAGAGGCCAGCAGGGGCTCAGACAGGTACCATTGCAGTAGACCAGCTGGACAGTTGAAGAGAGGCCTCTGGAGCTTATCGTGTTCCCAAAGCATAGAACAGAGGGTCAGTCCTCTGGACCTTGGAGTCACTGTGCATGGAATGAAAGGAGCATGTTCAGTCTTACTTCTCAGAAAAGCAGGGCAGGCCTCAAGTATCATGGAAGTCCTCTGGCAGTGGGCATTCATTCTTGTGAAGGCCTGAAACATGTTTTGAAAGGCTATTAAAGTGGATGACACAATTGGTGTTGCAGGCCCACTAGTACCATTTAATTTACTGCCCATGGGTATATGGTATACTACTTTACTAGGGAATTTTAAGTAGATTAAATACCCCTATCGGGTGTAGGCCAAATTTGCCATGTTTTAGGGAATAATCACAAGCACTTTAGCACGGTTAGCAGAGGTAAAGTGCCCAGTGACAACAAAAACAAATTCACTAAAACAGGAGGGGAGAAGTCAAAAAGGTTGGGGGTACCATAAGGCTGACAGGTCTAACAGAGTAGTTGTCATTGTATTTTCATTTGTATTAGGGGACAGTGTTAATGCACTATGCACATGGATTTGCACCCCATATCTAAATGCATGTACAAAGAGTGAACACTGTTGTCATATTGCCAACAAGTGGATAAAGGCAGTTGCAGAGCGTACATTTGGTTTCATAGCTGTGGGGGGTGCTCTTTATTGTACGCCTCCAGTAGCATGCAAAATTGTGCAAGGGTGTGCTTAGATCCACAACATTGCAACACTTAAGGAACTTCTAATGCAGCTTCAGGAGGACAGCTCAGATGAAGTGGAAGGCACCCCCAGCAAATACATACCAAGTAGCCAGCAGAGAGGCAGAAGGAAGAGAGAGATGCAGTTACAGTATCAACTATTATACCTAAAGTTAGTACAGTTCAAGTAAACTATGCACTGTATAATGAGAAAGTCGCTCACAGAATGTAGAAAAGTAATGTTTTTCTTCATGTTTCTTCACAGGAAATATGAAGAGTCGCAGCAGAGACTGAATACATATTTTATGTTTTCACATAATGTTTAAATGCACATTTCTGTAACACAATAATATCTGTTTTGGATCTCACAAAATATGCATTCAATGCCTCTTTTTGTTTTCTGGGAGTGGACCTGTCTAGATCAGTTGCTAACCCATGCAATTACAACTCAATAGCGTGACTACGCTTATGCCTAGATCTTATAGCATCAGGGATTGACATAATACTGTGACTAAAAGCCTTTTTTCTCTAGAGCGTGGGTAGCCATACTTCTAGAACATGTTTGGCTTTCAATATAAAAAAATCAAGACATGATACAATCCGCCCCAAACTCTTAGCTACATCTTCGCAACAGTGGAACATTCCTTTCTGGATATGTATGATGCGGCGACTGAGTATCCCTATTGGAGTTGCCAATTTTTCAACACGTTTTCCAAAATGTTGCATTTTAAATACCACATTTCAATACCTTCTATTTCCTGCGGTGTCTCCTCAACAATAAAAGCTCTTAGTGACTTCATTGTTTAATTTTAATTGTCAACACTATTACTCATAACAGACGTGCCTTTATCCATGTTTCTTGCAAGCATGTTAATTGCAGCAAATAGTTTTGTTTGAAGGTCTAACATTGTTTTTTCAATTTTAACAAATTCAGATTTAGAAAGTGTGGTGCCTGTATCAGTATATCTGGTTGGAAACCGTGGTAGAAGTAGTAAGAATCTTTGACCCCTGAGTCTTTGCATAAAAGAGACCTATGCTATGTACCTGCATAGAGATTTTCTCCTAGAAATCGGTGCTTATCTTCATGTAGGAAAAGTTGTTTCAAACAAAATTGCTGGTTGTGTGATCTCCATTACTTTAACCAAATCATTGTTGTTTCACACCTGATTGGCTAATTCTTGTAGGTTATAACAATCATTTTCTTCAGTATTTTTGCCTTCTATCTCTGTATACAAATTCAATATAAGTGTAATTAATATGTATGTAATTTTTAATGACACCTAGCATATGTTGAAGTGTCAGCCTCTTCAACCTATGATGCACTAATTTTTTTCCTTCTCTTTCCAGAATCCCGTCACAAGTGCTTTATGTTATTGTAATTTGTTCAATAATTACAAGATAACATGCAATTTAAATTTGGATTCTTTTAAACTGCTAAAACTCTTGTAAAACATTGTATGGAAATTAGAAAGTTGATGGCAACCGTACTGTTAGATTGTTTATTCATTACTGAAACTTGGAGCAAGGATGAGTCTGGACCAGATTTTGCAGTAGCTACTCCACCTGGATTTGCTATGGTGAGGCTAAACAGGAGCCCACGGAGAGGTGGGGGACTGGACAATATTTTGAAGAAGCAGCTGTGCTACACTTTAGAGCCATTGAATATCAATCAATCATGACATTTGTAAAGCGCACTACATACCCGTGAGGGTCTCAAGGCACTGGGGAGGGGGTGCTGCTAGTGATCGAAGAGCCAGGTCTTGAGGACTGTTCTGAAGGTCAGTAGGTCTTGGGTCTGCCGTAGGTTGGTGGGGAGGGTGTTTCAGGTCTTGGCGGCGAGGTGGGAGAAGGATCTGCTACCGGCAGTCATTCTTCGGATGCGGGGGACAGTGGCAAGGGCGGCGGAGCGGAACTGGTGGGTGGAGGAGTAGAAGTTGAGTCGTCTGTTGAGGTGTGCTCGGCCGGTCTTGTGGAGAGCTTTGCGTGCGTGGATGTGGAGTTTGAAGGTTATCCTCTTGTTGATGGGGAGCCAGTGCAGGTCTCTCAGGTAGGGTGTGGTGTGGCTGCGGCGGGGGATGTCGAGAACCAGACGTGCCGAGGCGTTTTGGATGCATTGCAATTGTCTCAGGAGCTTGGCCGATGTTCCTGCGTAGAGGGCATGTCCGTAGTCCAGCCTGCTGGTGACGAGGGCCTGGGTGACTGTTCTTCTTGTCTCGATGGAGATCCACTTGAAGATCCTGCGGAGCATTCTGAGGGTGTTAAAGCAGGATGAGGAGAAGGCATTGACCTGCTTAGTCAAGGAGAGGGTGGAGTCGAGGATGACCCCCAGGTTGCGTGCGTGGTCGGCGGGTGTCAGGGCTGTTCCTAGGGTTGTCAGCCACCAGGAGTCAACCCAGGCTGAAGGGGTGGAGCCTAGGATGAGGACCTCTGTCTTGTCCGAGTTCAGCTTCGGCCGGCTGTTCCTCATCCATTCGGCAATGGCCTTCATTCCTTCATGGAGGTTGGTCTTGGCGGTGTGAGGGTCTTTGGTGAGGGAGATGATCAGCTGGGTGTCGTTGGCATAGGAGATGATGTTGAGTTCGTGCTCTCAGGAGACGTTAGTGAGGGGTGCCATGAACAGCGTCGGGCTGAGGGAGGAGCCCTGGGGTACACCGCAGATGATTTCAGTGGCAATGGAGTGGAAGGGGGGGAGGCGGATGCTCTGTGTTCTGCCGGAGAGGAAGGATGTGGTCCAGTCCAGGGCTTCTCTTGGATCCCATCGTCGTGTAGGCGTGTTCACAGTGTGCAGTGGCAGACCGCGTCGAAGGCGGCTGACAGGTCCAGGAGGATGAGGGCTGCTGTTTCTCCGTTGTCAAGCAGGGTCCTGATATCATTGGTGGTGGCGAGGAGGGCAGTTTTGGTGCTGTGGTTGCAGCGGAACCCAGACTGGGACGGGTGCAGGATGCTGTTCTCCTTGAGTAAGTGGGTCAGCTGTTTGTTGACGATTTCCTAGGTGACCTTCGCCGGGAACGGGAGCAGGGAGATGGGTCGGAAGTTCTTGAGGTCCTTGGGGGTCTGCCTTGGGTTTCTTGAGTAAGGCGTTGATCTTGGTATGCTTCCAGCTTTCCGGGAAGGTTGCTGTCTCGAAGGAGATGTTGATTACTTTCCGGAGATGGGGTGCGATGGCTGTGCTGGCTTTGTTGAAGATGTGGTGGGGGCATGGGTCTAGCCGTGATCCAGAGTGGATGGTGTTCAGGATCTCGCAGGTGTCCTCGTTGTTGATGCTTGTCCATGAGAGCAGGCGGTTGGTGCAGGTGGTGGTCATGGGGGTGATGGTTGTTGGGGCAGTCGTGGCGTTGAAGCTGTCATGGATGTTGTCAATCTTTTGGTGGAAGAAGATGGCCAGCACGTCGCACAGGTCTTGCGAATGTCGTTGGTGTTGGAGCTGGGGTTGGAGAGTTCCTTCACGATTTTGAAGAGCTCCTTGCTGTTGTGTGCATTGTTATCCAGGCGGTCTTTGAATGAAGCCCTTTTGGCAGCTCTGACGAGTTGATTGTGTCTGCGGGGATGAGTTCTTGTGGGCTGTGTAGCTGTCCAGTGTTCGTTCTCGAACCATTTCTTCTCCAGTTTTCGCATGTTCGCTTGGAGGCCTTGAGGTCTTCGGTGAACCAGGTTATGTTATGTTATGTTATATGGTGATTTATAAAGCGCACAGCTACTCAGGTAGAGTGTCCCGGCGCTAAACAGATCTATCAGGCACAGAGCAAGAGAGTACAATGAGGTTATTGTCCGAAAAGCCATGTCTTAAGTTCCTTCCTAAAAGCAAGGAGGTTGTCGCTCTTCCGCAGAGACACAGGTAATGAGTTCCAGAGCTGGGGTGCCAAGCGTTTAATAGAGTGGCCCCCAATGCGCGCTCGCCTAATTCCTGGGACAGTGGCCAGGGCCAATGATGACGACCGTAACGACCTTGGAGAAAGATAGAGGCCCAGTCTTTTCCTGATATAGTAGGCACCAGTCCCATGGAGGGCCTTAAATGCCGTGGTCAAAGTTTTAAAGATGATACGCTTACGAATCGGCAGCTAATGCAGGGATTTAAGGAGAGCTGCAGTGTGGGATCTCCGGTTCAGACCGAAAATTGCTCGTGCTGCCGAGTTTTGCACTGTTTGAAGACGTGAAAGAAGATATTCAGGAAGACCTAAATATAACACGTTGGCGTAGTCCAGTCGCGAGCCTATCAAGGCCTGGACCGTGATCTTCCTGTGTGCTAAGGATAGAATTGGAAGGAATTTCCTCAGCATTTTTAGGAGACCGAAGCACTGACCAACTACTCCCAAGATCTGAGGTTTGAAGGAGATACAATTATCCATCTTTACCCCGAGGTTCTTGGTCACCGAAGTGGCCGCGGAGGGAGGGGACATTGCCTCTGGCCACCAGAACTTCCATCCTGGATCCGGAGGGCAGCCGAAGAAAAGCATCTCAGATTTATCAGAGTTACACTTGAGGTGATTCTGTTGGAACCTGGCGAAAACGGCATCCGAGCAGGTCTTGATACTCTCTCCATTAAAAGCAGTGTTTTTTCACACGTGAAAAGAAGCTGAGTGTCATTGGCGTACGATACAATCTGGGCGCCATAGATCTCCGCCAGTGCCGCCAAAGGGGCCATATAGATATTAAAGAGCATGGGGCACAGGATAGACCTCTGAGGAACACCCACATCCAATGGCGGCACTATAACAGAGTGCGGGGGGGGGCCAGAATGTTTGTTGGCGGTCAGATAGAAATGACTCAAACCAACTGAAAGCCATCCCCCTCAGACCAATCTCATAGAGTCTAGAAAGAAGACGGCTGTGGGGGACGGTATCAACCGCCGCCGAGAGGTCTAACATCACCAGCATCGCCTTTCCTCCAGCATCCAGACCTCCTTTATGGCCTCCGACACTTCCAACAATGCTGTTGCCGTGCTCATATTGGCACGGAATCCCGATTGAGTGGGATGTAGGATGTCATGTGTCTCTAAGAAATTAGAGAGGGAGGAATGGACATGCTTTTCTACGACCTTAGCAAATGCCGGGGGAAGAGAGATGGGTCTGTAGTTGGCATGTAAGCTGGGATCAAGGCTAGGTTTTTTTTAGGAGAGGAAGGATAAGAGCCTGCTTCCAAACCTGAGGAACCACACCCGTGTCAAGAGATTGGTTTAATACTGGGTTTATTAGGGGATTGATAATGTGAGCTAATTTTGCAAGAACCTTAGCAGGGTAAGTATCCAAAGGAGAGCCAGGCTGAAGTTTGGAGAGAAGATCCGATGATGCCATAGGCGAAAGAGCAGGAAAGTTCAACAGTAGTGGCCCCTCAGGGGCAGAAGACAATGTGGGAGAGGAGGTGTTGGGACACACCGCTGGTCCTGACGGTGGAAAGGACGCCTGAATGTTTTTGATTTTACTGGCAAAGAAATCTGCAAGTTGAACAATCCAGGGCTCAGAATGGGAGCACTTAGATGTAATAGATGGAGGCGAAGTGAATTCCTTCACTATCGCAAAGAGTTCTTTGCTGGTGTTAATAGCCTCTTTAATTCGTCTGGCGAAATAGGACTTCTTTTCCATTAGAATATCTTTATGATAGATTTTGGTGCGCTGCGTTTAGGCCTCCTTTAATAGCTCATCATAGTTATAACGCCAGGCCCTCTCGGCCTTCTTGCAGAGCCGTCGACTATCATTTAGCGCAGGCGTGAACCAGGGAGCAGAGGCCCGGGTGGTGTTTTTACGTATGGTCAGGGGGGGAGCCAGCTCATCCAGGTGCAGCGCGAACCAGGACTGAAAGAGTTCTAAATCGGCCTCTAGGTTGCCAGTAAACAAAAAAGGATGAGCAATCAACGACTGTGCCAGCATGTCAGATGACACGCGATGGAAGGCGCGCGGGGCCGTGGACTGATGCCTAAGGTTACTGGTTTTGACCTGGCTCTACGTATAATCTCAAATGTCACCAAATAATGGTCAGACCACAACACCGGCACCGGAGTGGCAAAAGCAATGGGACAAGTCGAAAAAATTTGATCCAATGTATGGCCTTTGTTATGAGTGGGGATAGCAAGAAAGGGGATAAGACCCAATGGGTTAGCGGTATCCAGTATCTACTGTATCAGGTGCCTTTCTTGTTGGTGTGGCTGTTGGGGGGGTTGTCTTGAGTGGGGCGAGAGTGTTGGCTGCCAATGTGGGAAGCGAGGTAGGTCACTTCAGGATTAAAAACAGACATACTCAGATTTTTGTAGGATTGCTGTGTTTTTTGCCCCGGGATCCTAAAAAGCAGTTCATTTTGAACTGGACTCAGGTGATGGACACCGTTATTTCATGCAACAATTTTACCATTTTGGAGGACTTCAATCTCCATTTCGAAGAGAAGGAAGATCAGGATACCAGGGCATTTGTAAATCTCATGAATAACTTTGGCTTCTCTCAACTGGTCAGGGCAGTTACTTATTTAGCCAGCCATATGCTTGATGGGATCTTTTCTAATCAAGATGCCTTGACCGTGGGGTATTGTCTTCCCTTAAGCTGGTCTGACTGCCACATGGTGATGTTCATGGTGCATAGGGATCCAGGGGTTAAAAGCACCCTGGGGAAAGTCAGCAGTTTTACAAAATGGAACATGGTCACAGGAGATAATTTAGCTGAAGCCCTTGTCAGATCTCAAGGAAAAAACCTGTCGGTCCCCGATTCTCTGCTGATAATTCCAATTTTTGGGTTTGTCAGCTATTGAGGAGGTTGCTCCTCTAAATAGAAATAATTCTAAGGTTAGGAGGAAATCCTCCACCCCATGGTTCTCAGAGGTGCAAAAAGACCTCCAAAAACAATGTCGGAGGCAGGAAAAGAGATGGAGATTGGCCCCCAATTCAGAAGAGATAAGCAAATACAGAGTTTAATTCTCAAATATAATAGTGCAATACATGAGGCTAAATTGTCATATTTCTTTCAGAGAGTAGGGTCTGCAATTAATATCCCAAACGACCTATTTAAGACAGTATGTACTCTCTTGTTCCACCCCTCACAGGCGGCGTTAGAAAACTCTCAAGACTTTTGTGCCATGCATTCTTTCGAGAAAAGGTTAGGAAGATCTTGGCAGGCTTCTCTATCCCAATAATAGGCCAATGGATCCCTGGTTGGAAGCTTCCAAAGAAAGGCCACTACTCCTGGCACAGAAGGTATTATTTCTAAACAGCCTACTAGCTGTTGGTTAGCTAGGTACTCTCTGCTTTTGGTGAAGAAAATCAAAGTCCTCTTAGGGGGAAATCAAATTGGGATCGCTGGATGTTCCTTGACTACCTAGGATATTGCAGCAAGCTCCAGACTTAATTACAGCTGTATTAAAGGAAGTTTATTCTCAGGTATTGGAGTCTGGAGAATAACCACAGTGTAGGAAGGAGGCAGTAGTCACCCCTTTCAAGAAGTGACGGGGACTCAGATGACTTACACAATTGGCTCCAGATCTATCTGTTGCCTACTCCAGCTAATATCTTGGAGAAGCACATTAATCAGGAACTGGCCCAATTTTGTTTTTTACCATGAACTCCTGGACTCCTCTCAAAATGGATTCAAGAGGAATCACATCACGGAATCAGCACTGTTAGTGACTGTTGACTCTATTCATAGGCAAGTCGACCAGGGAGATGCTGCTAATCTGATCCTGTTAGATCTGTCAGCAACCTTTGACACCATCACTCCTTCTCTGCTGGTGCTAAGGCTATGACTGGCTTGACTGAGGGATGCCGCCCTCAACCCGCAGGAGTCCTTCTTAGTAAATAGGACTATCACAGTTAGCTGTGGGGATTTTAGAGCTAAACCCTTTTAACTTGCCGGTGGGGTCCCGCAAGGGTCCTTTCTTAGTCCTACTCTATTCAACTTGTATGTCATCCCCTTGGCAAACTGGTATGTTCTTTTGGTTTCCAGATGGCATCCTTTGCAGATGACACCTAGATCAACGTTTCCATCTCTGATGACTGGTAAGTGGGATGGGTGAATGGTAGAAATTGCAGCTGGATAGGGAGATCTGGCTGCAAATGAACAGGGAAAAGATGGAGATTGTGGTCTTTTGTGCTGAAAACTTGGTTTGGATCAACCGTTGGTGGCCGGAAAGTTGTAGAACTCTGTCAGTGATGGTGGCCGCAGCCAAAAACATGGCTGATCTTTGATTACACTATGACTCCCAGGTTAATAGAACAGTGAGCTCCTGATTTTGGATCACCAAGTCTTTGAAGACCATTTCTCCTTTTCTTCCTAAGGAGCAGAGGGTGCCAGTGGTCATTGCATCTATCACATCTCACTTGGACTACTGTAATGCCCTTATTTAAAAGTGAATCAGTACTCTTTAAATAAGCTCCAGATTATCCAAAATGCTGCAGCTCTACTTGTCCTAGGTCTGTCAAAACACCGCTCTGCCAGGGAAGGCTTGCAAACTCTCCATTGGTTACCAGTTAGGAAGCGGGTATCCTTCAAAGCCCTATGATTTGTGCATAAGGCTCTTCATCAGCAAAGTTCTTGCTAACTTAATACTATCTTCAATGGGTATGTTCCCACCCGATTTCAGATTGGCAGGTCATATTAAGGTTATGATTCCCAGGTGCAGGAAAGTTAGATGGGGGAATGTACCTTCACGGTGGTGGCTGCGCGGTTATGGATTTCCCTCTTGAAACACATTAGGAGTCTTAACTTGCATTTGAATTTTTGTAGGCAACTTTACCTAATGGAAAGATGCTTTAATGGTATTGTTTTTACTCTAGGTAGACTCTTCCCTCTTACTGTGCCTTTTTTGTTTCACCACTTTGATGTCTCCAGGGTTCATGTGTGTTCAATATATACAAATACACATATAAAAACTGTTATTAAACTACAAATGCCATAATTCAATTAAATGAACATAACAAATGTAAATGGATTGAATTGTTATTTGAGCCTAAAACAAATTGTATCTGGTTTTATATGATTGAATTACAGTTATAATAAGAGCGTTTTAAGCTTTAACATTTGTACTGTATTAAATATAAAAATAAACACTAATCTGTGTACTTCTGAGGATGTTCAGAGGCATCTATATTAGTGAAGCCAGGTATACCCTCTGTAGTGAGAGTGCTTTTCATTGTCTGGTCTATTGCTGTTGGTGGTAGCTACATAGGAGGACCCCATCTGCTACCTGTGGCTTCTGTATGTGTGTGAATGAAGGTCAGACTACCTCCTACGAATTTCAGGAGTACTGAAAATTGTAGCACCGACATAACTGATCGTTTCTTTGGGTACAAATCTAAATTCATTTTTTGTGTCATAAGGCACAGTTAGGGAGAATATTAAAAACATTTGGTCTGTGTTAAATACACCCTGCTCCACCAGTATAGCTATTTCATCAACCGAGAACATGTTCTTCTGCTTTCTCTGTATGCCCTTCCTGAGCTTCCATTTTTGGAAAAAGAATAGCTGGAAGTCCAAACTGCTCCTCAGCACCAGCTCCTGTGCTGAAAAATGGCAGAACAACAATGTGTTTCTTGACTGTTGTCCTCAATATGTCACTGGGTACCGTTCGCAATTTGCGAATGTGTAGAAATAACTTTTAGTGATTCAGCATTTTTAGAAAAGAGAATCCTAAGAAATCATTAATAGGAACCTGTATGCGATACTAAATTTAACTGTACATCAGGCACCTAATCACCATTACTCTTTATTTATCACAGTGACAATTACACATCACTGTGGCACTATGGGGCACATGCATCATTGGTTTTTGCATTCGCAAACGGTGCGAATCGGAAAAATCAGCCGTTTGCAAATGCAAAAACCATTTTTGGTATGCATCAAACTTTTTTTCTTAATTCACATTTTTTTGCATTTCTAAAAAATGCGAATGCATTTAAGGAATCGCATTTGTGCGATTCCTTAAATGCAATGCATCAATTTAAAAAAAAATGTGAATTAAGAAATAGGAAGTGCAAATTAACACGAGGTTGACCCTCGTGTTAATTTGCGAAAATCTTTCAAAAAGGAAAAAAATGCATTTTTTAAACTGTCATGTTACAGACACACATGTCCTTAAGACATGTGTGTGTGAAACATGCACTTTCAAATACATTTCAGGGGTGCAGGGGGGGTCCTTTGGACCCCCCCTGCACCCGTGGTATGCATCAACAAATTGCGAATTCTTAAATGCCTTCCTATTGACTCCTATGGGCCTTTCGGCCCATAGGAATCAATGGGAATTGCGAAAATGCACTTTGGAATTCGCTATTTATTTGAGATTCGGTAAAAATAGCGATTTTTACCGAATCGCAAATAAATAGCGAAAAAAATGATGCATACCATTTTGCAATTCTTAATTTGCGATTCGGTAATTTTCGCAAATTAAGAATCGCAAAATCGTACAATGATGCATGTGCCCCAAAGAGCCTGTCTCCAAATGCTTCCCTATAGCACACACAAGTATATCAATATGATCCAGATGAATAAAAACTTTGCTGGACACACACCCCTTCTCTAAAACAGAGGGATTGCAACTGATAAAAAGGCTTTTTCTAATATACTAAATCCATTTAGCAATTACAAAAAAGCATTGAGTCTATACATTTGTAAGGGACATATTCGGGGTTTTCCTTTCAAACTACTAATTGTTTCTATATATATCAATGATTTCTGCCATTAACCAGTTAATGATTTCATAAGTTGGGATGGTAAATGATTCATAAAGTGGAAGGGGTCCCCTAGGGATCCCTTCTTCTTTGGGGATCCTACATGCAGCTTCAAGGGGAGTGGGAAGTGGTCCACCATCCGCACGATGAACTCCATCCACTCCGGTTCACCGACCGACCCCTGCCCTCACCACGTCTTCAACAAGGCCGACGCCGTCATCGCACCCCACCTGCGAGACATCATCAACACATCCTTCGACACCACCATCTTCCCGGAGAGCTGGAAACACGCCGAACTCAGCGCTCTACTCAAGAAACCAACAGCGGACCCCACCGACCTCAAGAATTACCGCCCCATCTCGCTCCTCCCGTTTCCAGCCAAAGTCATCGAGAAGACCGTCAACAAACAGATGGCCGCCTTCCTCGAGACAAACGGATCCCTCGACCTCTCACAGTCCGGCTTCCGAGCCAACCACAGCACCGAGACCGCCCTCATCGCCGCCACCGATGACATCCGAGCCCTGATGGACAATGGAGAAACAGCGGCCCTCATCCTCCTAGACCTCTCCGCGGCATTCGACACGGTCTGCCACCGCACCCTAGTACGGCGCCTCAGCAACATCGGAATCCAGGACAAGGCGCTGGAATGGATCATCTCCTTCCTCGACGGAAGAACACAGAGAGTCCGCCTACCACCGTACAAGTCAGAGGCCTCCGACGTCATCTGCGGCGTCCCCCAAGGATCATCTCTGAGCCCCACCCTCTTCAACGTCTACATGAGCCCCCTCGCGGCCATCGTACGCAAACACAACCTCAGCATAATCTCCTACGCCGACGACACCCAACTGATCCTCTCCCTGACCCACGACCGCCAGAGCCAACCTGCACGAAGGGATGAAAGAGGTAGCCGAGTGGATGACGACCAGCCGCCTGAAACTGAACTCGGACAAGACGGAGGTCCTCATCCTGGGCTCCTCACCCTCCGCCTGGGACGACTCCTGGTGGCCTCCCGCCCTGGGCACCGCACCCAAACCGACAGACCATGCACGAAACCTAGGCTTCATCCTGGACTCCTCCCTCTCCATGACCAGGCAAGTCAACAACGTCTCCTCGGCGTGCTTCAACATCCTACGCATGCTACGGAAGATCTTCTGGTGGATCCCCACCGAGACCAGGAAGACTGTCACCCAGGCCCTCGTCACCAGCCGACTGGACTACGGCAACGCCCTCTACGCCGGTACCACCGCCAAGCTCCAGAAGAGACTCCAGCGGATCCAGAACGCCTCAGCCAGACTCATCCTCGACATCCCACGAACCAGCCACATCTCCGGACATCTGAGAGACCTTCACTGGCTCCCCGTCAACAAAAGAATCACCTTCCGCCTCCTCACCCACGCACACAAAGCCCTACACGACCAAGGCCCGAGCTACCTCAACAGCCGAGTCAACTTCTACGCTCCGAAACGCCACCTCCGATCAGCCAACCACGCCCTCGCCGCCGTCCCCCGCATCCGAAGAGCGACGACAGGAGGAAGATCCTTCTTCTACCTGGCCGCCAAGACCTGGAACTCCCTCCCGACCGACCTGCGCCTGACCCAAGACCACCTCTCCTTCAGGAAAAAGCTGAAGACCTGGCTGTTCGAGCAGTAGCCGCCCCCCCCCCCCCCAGCGCCTTGAGACCCTACGGGTATGTAGCGCGCTCTATAAGTGCCATTGATTGACTGCACCACCACCTGCTGCACTGACATTTTCCAAAATGCAAAAACATTTTTAAAAGGACACCACTTTTCTTTAATAAATTTGATGTTTTTTTTTTTTAAAGAAAGGACCCTCTATTTTGAAATCCCAGGGATTTTCCCACCATGCCTGGGAAGGTAACCGACCAAAGGGAGTCACAATTTTTAAACGATGGTATACATATAGGTATAATATTATGCAAATGATACGATCCGTGACTGTTAGTTGTGCCATGGGGCTGGTAACAAAACGACAGCAACCTTATGAGTGCCTCAACCCCTTATGGCAAGAATTTGCTCATTATGAATTTTTTGGCTGTCAGTTTGAAAGCTGTCGTCGAGGCAAGTCTGCGTACATCTGAAGGGAGAGAGTACCATATTTTAGGGGTAGCACCAGAGAAGGGTGATATGTTTCAGGAGAAGAGTAGAGGCGCTTCTAGATGCCCTCACACCACAGGATAGTTCAAGTTTTGGCGCCAGGTATGTGGGAGTATTGTAGTGAAGGGCTTTGTGCGTCAGGATTGCAATCATTAGCTGGATTTGTCTTTCACAGTGTAGCCAATTGAGAGATTTAAGGACTGGGGATATGTGCTCATTACATTTGGAGCATGTAATCAGTCTTGCTGCAGAGTTCAGCGAGGCCTTAAGTGGAGCCAGGGCGTATTTAGGAAGCCCACAGAGAGTTGCACTGCCATAGTCTAACCTTGGTAAGACAAGAGCTTGAACCACCTGCTTGAAATCCTTTTGTGGATGAAAGGGTTTGATCATTTTGAGTGTCCTCATCAAGTGGTTCGCTCCCTTACAAACATTGCTGATATGAGTCTTCATACTCAGGTGTTTATCCACTGTGACTCTGAGAGATATGGCTGAGTCTATGATGATCACAGTGCAGTTGAGAGCCGTGAGGTGAGGCAACCAGAGATCGATCTTGGTGCCGTGGTTCAGCGGTGAGATGAGCAAGAATTCCATTTTGGAAGCGTTGAGCAGGAGATGGTTTTACGTTAACCAATTTTGAGTCGACATGATGATAGAATTTAGTGAGATGATGTTATCCGGGGATGACATTTTCAAATAGAGTTGTGTGTCATCAGCATACATGTGGAAGAGAATGTTCATAGAGTTAAGTAAGTTAGTAAGAGGTTCCAAGAAAATATTGAAGAGGATAGGAGAAAGGGTGGATCCTTGGGGAACCCCCATAAGTACTGGGGAGGGCTTTGAGATCTGTGGAGAAGGAAGGATGAGAACCAGTGGAGCACCTGATCCGAGAAACCCATTGTTTTGTAGGATGGATAGGAGAATGTCATGATTGACCGTATTGAATGCAGAGGAAAGGTCAAGGAGGATCAAGAGGCAGAGTTCGTTTTTGTCAAGCATTTTCAGGATGTCATCAAAAATGTGTATAAGGGCCGATTCAGTGCTGTGACCCCTCCGGAAACCGGATTGATGATGGTCTAAGATTTGGTAACTCTCAATATGAGCACAGAGCGGAGATTGGACTCATTTTTCAAGAAGTTTCGCTAGGGTGGAAATGTTGAAAATTGGACGGAAGTTATTGAGATCCGATTTGTCAGTGTTGAGTTTTTTTATAATAGGTGAGACCTGGGCTGCTTTTAGGCAGTCGGGAATCACGCCCTGAGATAAGGAGGCGTTTACAATCCTGGTGCAGGTGGGGATGAGAGCGCTCTTGATCTCTTTGAAGATGGCCGGAGGCAGCGGGTCCCCGAAGTGGTTAGACGGGTGATAGTCTGGAAACATTTTTCAATGTCTTTTTCATTAAAAGGGGAAAAGGAGCCCCATGAGGCATTATTATTAGTGTCAACGTTGGTTGGGCTATGCTTTTCAAGGAAGTTGGAGGGCAATGCAGCTAAAGAAGGGGGCAATAGGGCCTTCTTAGATGCGAGGTCAATGGAGATGAGTCGTGATTTCTCCAGGAAGAAAGCGTCATATTCCTCATAAGAGAGTGGGTTGCCATTCGAATCACAGAGGCATGGAGCGGTAACAGATTGGTGTTTGACCAGTTCGAAGAGCTTCTTGGGGCAATTTACTGCTTGATCTAGTTATAATCTGAAGTAGTCAACCTTAGCTTTCTTGATCTGCTTATTGTAGAGGCCTCTGACATCTCTCAGAAGTTTTAGTTGATCCGAGGAAGGGTTTGAACGCCAGGAACTTTCAACTGCTTTAAGATTACGACGTTCTGAGTTGAAATTTTTGTTGTACCACGGTTTGGACATTTTTGCTGAGGTATTTTTAAGCTTAAGTGGAGCAATGTCGTCCATGATCTTGGCGATGCTCGAATTGTAGTGGTCCATGAGAGTTTGAACCTCAACCAGGTCAGCTTGGGAGGAAAGGATGGATTTACAATGAGCAGCTAGTTTGTCGTGGTTTATTAATCTGAGATCTCGTTTCAGAATCTTTGATTTAAGCGGATGAGCCTTCCTCAAAATCACTTCCTTGTTAATATAGAAAAGGATGCTGTGATGGTCCTACCAGTCACAAAGAGTTATGGATTCTAAGGAGATGGTCTGATCCTTGGAGATGATAAGGTTCAGGATTCCCCTTTCGTTTGGGTGGGTTGGTCACAGTGCTGTGATAGATCGTGATCATTTAGGAATGATTTGAGGCAGGATACCACGGGGTTATTGTGTTTGGACCAATGCAGTCCCCTAGGAAAATTTGTGATACTACAGGGTCGACATTGCTAGAGATGATATCCATTAAGTGCTCAATGAAAGGGAGATTATCTCCCAGTGGGTGGTAAAAGGTGTGAAGTTTACAGACTGGTAGGTTCTTACTTGAGATGTTGAGACAGAGATATTCGCAGGAGGAGGGGGGAGAGGACTCCACCTGAGAGATCGAGAGAGTATTCCTATAAATGCATGCTAGACCACCACCCAATTTCAGATTTCTGTCAAGCCTGACTATATCATTAGTGGGAGGTACTAGGAGGTCTAAAATAGGAGTAGAAGTGGGATTTAGCCAAGTTTCGGTAATGATGATAATATCTAAATCTTTGTGTTGGATAAGGTCAAAGACATCTGAGGCGTGTTTACTGGCTGATCTGCAATTTAATAGTACACACTTGAGATGAAGTGGATTTGAGGGGGAAGAAGTCTGGGCAATATTCACCATAGTGAGGTTGTCAGAAATGCTGCATCTCAGATTGCGGGAAGGGTTTCTGTTTGGGTTGGGAATGATGGAGTGTATTTGCATCGGAGGGGTCAAGTTAGCATTGGACCAAGGTGAGCATGAAGAGAGATGGTCTTGAGGATCGGTAGCCGCTAGTCCAGGCTTCAAGCTTGTGGGACAGGGTGGCGAGTTTGGAGAGGAAATAGATTTCGAGATGGTGGGGGCTAAAAACTGTCGATTGTGATCGCTAAGACCTGTAGAGACTCTGGGCCAATTATTACTACTGAGCATGGTTAGAAGATCTTTCGAGAGGGCCTTCACGTCATGTAACTCAGCCGAGAGATTTAACAGTTGTAAAGATATATCGTCAAGGCCTGCCGCCAAAACTGGGTAGTGGTCGGGGGAAGAAGGGTGTGCAGGAGAGACTGAGGGTGTCAGCAAGCCATGGAGAAGAGCTGTGGGGTCCACTATGATGGAGGGAGGTTCATGGCTAGGTGGTTGGTTGGAGAGTACAAGAGGACAATTCAAGGGTGAGGAATGAACCATCGCAGATGGGAGGAGGTCATTGATCGGAGGGTTGACTTGAAAAGAAATCAAAGTGGAACGTTGCCCAGAGATAGGCCTGGCTGGGGGCAAAATTATAGGGGATGAGGAAAGGGTATCAATGGTTAAACTCTCAGAAAAAATGGTTTGAGGAATCAACCCATCACGAGGGTCACCCAGAGTTGGGCTGACAGACGACTGGGGGAATGAGACCACTTGACCATCAGGTAGCTTAGGTGGTGATCTGGGGGGTTGAAGCCTGCAGACCGAGGGTGAGGCGGTTCTGACATTGCCAGAAGGGGATGGATTTAAGTAGCTAAAGGGACTCACAGTTGCTAATGGGGGGAGCTAGCTAATCCTAACAGAGAGGTGGTGGCTGTGTAGGAGTAGGTGGAGTTGCCGTATACCAGTTTCTTAAGGGTGGGGAAGATCATGGCCAACTTAGCAAGGTTGTCATTGGAGGCTTGTATTAGCATGATCCTATTATTGTAGAGGGTGATAGTAATGGTGGCCTTGAGGAAGGGCGAGGGAGACGTTGTAAGTTTGAGGCCATGGAGAGTTTTTTTAGATCCTGATATTCGCAGCTTAGAGTAGAGCACTGTGCGCCAGCATGCCCTTTTTATGGTATATATGGTGATGTTTTGTTTTAATTATCTGTTATTGAACTCTTTGCATAATTTAATCGGAAGGTATGATCGCAGGTGAAATCCTATTACAGTTTTATTGCACCATAGACCCACTCTGCCCATTACCCTTTCTCTGCTGGATGGATGGACCTATTCCAAAATCTGGTATTTAAGTACAAAATAATACCAGTCATGTATGAATCTGAACATTGTAACACCGTATCCATAACATGTCTTGTTCAATCTATCATTCTCAAATAATGCATTCCCAATAAAGGGTCCCTTAGTCTCTAATTGGCTTGCAGGCCATTCTAAACTGTGGCCTCTAATTTCTTAAGTCATTAGTCTGCATTTCTTTAACCAATATAGACCAAATGTCTTCATGACCAGATATCTATTGTGGAATTTTGAGCTTTCTTCCACTACACTGCTATTTCTTACTTTGCCTGCCATAGCATACATTATCAAAGTCTAATCATTTTTACTAAGACTGCCATTTAGGTAGTCATATTCCTAATAGTATAAACAAGGGGTTATCAGGACATCCAAGTGTATTTTTTGTATAGCTGCATAAACCCATGGTGCCATGGATATAACTCCGCTGCCTATTTTGTCCTATACCCTATATCTGTGTTATATTTTAGGGGGTAATGTATTGTAAGAATACTATTAGACCTCTCTGTGAGTCAGGGGAGCATAAAGATTTCTTATATAGGGTATTTTTCCTTATTTCCAGGATGGAATACCTATTGTCTCAACTGAACTTAAGTGATCTTTTCTCCAAAAAGATCTCTTAGCATTCCATATTTCACTTGTTCCCACTTTAAGTATAGCTCACAACTTGCCCAAATAAAGTCGTGAACTTCACTGGGATGCTTTCAGGCTACTATGTGGGCTCATGAAGCCCTTCTTAGCCACAGCCTGCTGCCTTTCCCTACTGAGGACTTTGACATCCATTTAAGAAATTAAGGGGGATATTTAATAATTATTCATGCAACGTGGTGTAGAAAGCAAAATAGATGTGCTGATTTGTGTGAAACAGAGTCAGCAGAAATGCACCATATCTACTAATGTATGTCGCATTTATATTGTCTCCTAACACTGACACATAGTGTTTTGACTGGCGAGGTTGCCTGCATTACAGGCAGGATTGTTTTTGTGCAGGAAGGAATAACCTACCGCACAAAATAATCCTTACAGGCATGTTCTTCTTTCTATGTGTGCTGCACAATGCATCACACAAAGAAAGAGGACCTACCCACAATACTTTATTCTGGAATATCTTCTCTTTTCCCTGGTTCAGGATACAACATATCTGGGGTGACAAAAGGCAGGGCAGGCCAGGTGTCAAGTTCCTTTTTGTATGCTGTTGGCAAAGCCCTCTGATGTGTTAATGGGGCTGGGTACAGCTCCTCCCCAATCATCCTGCCAGGATGGCCCCACCTGTCCACACCTAAGCCCATTTTCTCTCACTGGAAGAAATGTACAAACTTTAACAGCAGAGCCATTCACAGTCATGTGACACAGAACACTGGCTGACAGTAGTGGCCCGTGGTGGGAGTGCAGCCGGGCGCTGAAGTGGGGCTGGGGAGGGTAGGGGCCGGGGGTAGTAAACTCCAGAACACGGCCGCACAGAGGTAAGTACACAAACAAATAAATAAATAAAATGAATTTAATTGCGCGCACTGCTTCACATTTTGCAATGCAGCGCACGCACCAAAATTAGGGGGTCGATTAGGATGGCGGACGGACAAAGTCTGCCCGCCATCCTGTCTGGGACAGATACCATCCGCCACAAGGGCGGAGAACCGTGCCCCCAATTAGGATGCACCCGCCACAGTGGCGGGTGCATCCCGCATTTTTAACATTGCGGTGGACGGTGCATTGTAGTGTAGTTCCTATATTCCCAATAGGCTCTGCGCATTGGAATAAAATACCGTGCAGCTTAGACGTAGGACTTATGTCGACTAGGTTTCTGCCGAATATATTAGACTTCATTGTGAGTGCCAGCTAGCTCAGAGGTCACTTGAAACTTTCTCGAATAAACAAGAAGGAATTAGTCTCTGACAACCATATAACATTACAACTTTGTTTCCCCAGAATGAAACGTATCTCTAGAGTCGCCGAAACAATAGACGGCTATTTCACTCAGTCAGATGTGCATGCTTCGTTTCACCAGAGTTGCTTAGAAAAAGAGAGATGGGCGTTTTCAATAAAAGTATTTATTGAACAGTCTTATTTTTAAAGCATAAGAAATGCACTGCTACAATTGAAATACTAGTTAAGAAGTACAATGCATATAATACGAATAGTATTTTATAATAGTACTGTAAAAGCATGATATGGTTTCTAAGCCATAAACAAAGAATACATAAAATGCATAAAATACATACAATAATAAAAGAGTGGCTAAAAGTACTCAACTGGTGCTTCTAACATACGCCTACCCCGGTGTACCTAACCTAAGCCTAGTACAAGGGAAGAAGTAAGTGAGGAGTAGTTTACGTTTTAGTATTTCTCTGCCAAGAATCTGTTTAAGAATTCTCAAGGGATCTAATCAGCTCCGTACCTTGGTTTTAGGAAGATATAGGGCTGGTATCTCTCTCTCGGGACTCGATCTCCCAGCAACCCACAAGGGCAGCTTGGAAACACCAGAGCTGGATTTCTCAGCAGGAGAAATGACAGAGTCTCTCAGTGCATCAGTTGGAGGGTCGGCTTCCTTCAGCACTTGCAGCAGCAGGGCATCGGGCAAGTAGTTAGTCGATCTGCTCCTGAACCACAGTGTGTTTGACTGGGCAAATGTAGGCATATTTATACCCCTGAAGGTGCCGAGTCTGACGTAAGATTGGACATAATATCATCACTAGTGCCTCAGTTCCTTGAAATGTCCAGGATTTCTCGGATAAATTAGTATTCAAGCAGGGGGAAGTTTCTGACTGCTGAAGGCTGGTTTTACCACGAAATCAATGTGGATTCATGGAGTTTAGTGGAAGTAGCCATGCAATATTAGGACTGCACAGGCTATAACTAAATAAGGCAATGATTCTTTATGCCTATATAAGGACTGGGTGAATTATACCTATATATGGGCATGAATTGGGAAAAATTACACTAGGGTCCTAGGGCCAGATGTAGGAGCCATTTACCGACCGGTAAATGGGTTTTCTGTATGTAGGGGCACTTTTTTACAGAATCGGTAAATTTACCGATTCGGTAAATTTACCGATTCTGTAAAATACCGAATCGGTATTTTTACCGATTCGGTAAATCTCAGATGTAGGTGGGACTCTTCAGAGTCCCAAAGGCCCTACAAATTCGGTATTTTACCACCCAATCCAATTGGGTGTTAAAATACCGAATTCAGGTGTGTGTGCATGCACACCTATGCCATGTGACAGACAGACATGCCCTTAGGGCATGTCTGTGTGCCACATGGCGCACATGTAAATTTTTGGGGTGCCAGAGGGTGTCAAAGTGACAGCCCATAGGAATCAATAGGAAATACTGATTCAGTGTTTACCGAATTTGTAAATACCGAATATTACCGATTCGGTAATTCCACATCTGGAATTACCTACATCTCCCCCCCTCTATTTTACCACTTCTTAAATACCGAATCGGTAAAATTCGGTATTTAAGAAGTGGTAAAACAGATTTACCTACATCTAGCCCCTAGATCCCCACATAACACCCACTCCACGAATATTAAGTTCAATAATACATAAGCACTGAACATATTTCAAAGCAAAGTGTTTACAATCCCACCTCAAAATACAAAAATGCATTTTTGAATAGGTTTGTTCGCATGAAATGAGCATACTGTATGCAGAAAGTCATAGGCATCACATGAAATCAAATATAAACCATGAGCATATATCTTCACATTTATATAAAATGAAAGTACAGTCATTAATCGATACCTGAGATCAGTCCCATAGCATAAGTATTTAACTGTGTTTGTTTTCTTTTATCTCTATCGAGGTTGAGGCCAAATATTGTCATTTTAAGGAAGTTCAAAAACATGAAATCTTGTTCTTTAAGAATAGTTCTACTTCAAGCAGATTATTCCGTGCCAAAAGGTTTTATTTAAGAAAGAGTTCAAGTTAGTGGATTTGTTTTGAAAAATGAAGGCCGAATTGCAGAGTTCAGGGAACGCTGTGTGAAATAATCAAAAGTTATTCCCAGGAGTGTCAGAAGGGTCGGGAGAAAACATCAGATCATCTAGGCTCGAAAGAAGTCGTCTACCGTGGTAGGTGAAAGTTGAACCACTTCAGTTAGAAGATCAAAAGTGCAAAAGTGGGGAGCATTGCCGTCAGCGTTTGATGCAATAGCAGTGTCCGTTGTAGATGTTATGTTACCTGTATGCCTGTAGTTCCTCATATCTCACCCTCAGCCAAACTTGCCGGTGAGATCTCAATGAATGCTGTCATCAGAATTGGCAGCCTTTGGGGAAAACACGATGCATGAGCCGTTACAGGACCTAGCAAAGCGTCAACATCCGCAGGCAGGACTGATGGGAGTGTAAGACATATGTCCAAGACGCATTCTTCTCCGCAAAGCAGGCATCGAAGAACAGGTAAGATGCAATCTTGCCAAATTGGTCTGAATGATAGAAACCAGGTGGTGTTCAGATCTCTTAAGCGAGCCATGCCAAGAATCTGGGAAATTCTCTCACGATATCTAATGGCAAGGAGGCATTGTTCCATGGTTGTCTGATTGTTGTCGGCTGCTGGACTTGCCATAACGGAGCAGAAGGAATAAAAATAGAATTCCTGCTGCCAGTCCTAAGATGAGAGGAAGGCCACCGAACACAGGTGGTGTTCAGATCTCTTAAGCGAGCCATGCCAAGAATCTGGGAAATTCTCTCACGATATCTAATGGCAAGGAGGCATTGTTCCATGGTTGTCTGATTGTTGTCGGCTGCTGGACTTGCCATAACGGAGCAGAAGGAATAAAAATAGAATTCCTGCTGCCAGTCCTAAGATGAGAGGAAGGCCACCGAACACAGAGTACACGAAATTTGGAAAAATGCAGAGGATTGCTTCAAATGGTGCTAACAGTCCCGAAAAAATCGTCTTAAATACATGTGCGATGCCGCTGGTATCAGACATGTTTAAGATTTGGCTTAACATTTCTGCAAAATGCACTGGGCAGTTTGTTGATAATAATGCATGTATCTCTGCAGAAGACCTTGCTACTTGCAGATCATACGTTTCTCTAGACGGGGTCAGTGGCACTTTTTTCTGTAAAAGAAAGGTTTTCATTCTGCTTAAAGTATCAATTCGTATAGAAGAGATATTCAGTGAAGGCCATATAGCCGTCTCCCTTTCTGTCTCTTTTTTTGGATACAGTACTTGCATACAACAAGTGACCGTGGACGACACAGTTACAAGATAACTTTTTCCTGGCAACATGCCACAACAGCTGTGATCATTCAACATAACGTAACTGCCATTGGTTAGCTGCCTGAAAACCGGTATTATAGTAGGAGAGGGTGAAGCGTGCAGGTGGCATGAAAGGTTATTTGCAGAACCGTCACAGGCCCCGTGTAAATTAACTTCATTGCAAAGAAGTGTACCACTTAGTGACTTTTTGCAATTATTGCCACTAAGGAAAACTTCATGTCCCTCATTCCAACACTTGTGTGTATATGGTAAAACCCAGGTCGACTTAATGTATTCTTTACCCAACCTTTCATACAGGCCCGCTGGTATATGCTCTAGACAATACTGAAACCGGAATGTCGTGACTGGAATTGAAATGGAGCCATGAATTATCCACTCAATCACAGGCTTCTCGGAAACTGTCAATTTTAATCTATCTAGTTTTTCAATGCTCAGCTTTGCTGCTAGCTGTTGCCGGTGGCCAGGTGGCCAGTTGAGTTGTGCTGTGTGAGCGAGTGAGCAAGGAGTAGGTCCATTGATCCTCTCCACCATTTGCCCTTTGTTTCCTGGGGTCCCGCGGTTCAAGGCAGCGGTTTAAGGCAAGCGGCAGGCGGCTACAGCAGCTCCATCAATTTATGCTCTCTCAGCGATACCGCTCCTGCTCCACCGCCTTACCGTGATTGCGACCGCGACTGAAACTACCGGAGCGGCGTGCCGAGAAGGAGAGAGGCGAACGCCTAACGTCTAACGTCCTCCCCCCTGCCCCCGCCATTACCGCCGGGCCATCAAAGTGGAAGCCGACTCTACTGCTACCAACCGCCCTTCCAGACCCGGTTCCAGACGGGGGTCGGTGTGCGGTTCCTGGTTAAATTGCTGCTGAATCGCCCAGGTGCCGGGCGAGGCGGAGTGTGCGCCGTGGGAGTTGGCTGACCTCGAGGCAGACCTAGTGGCGGAGTGACGCTGTGGCGGAGACAAGGTTAGTGGGGGCTTTAACCTGGTTTCTCGAACTCTTGAACTCCACATCCTAACATCTTTTTACCGCCACCTGGCATTTTCCCCTTGCCCCGAGTGGAAAGAGGAAAGAGGAAAGAGGGTGCTGTGAGTGCCCTGTGTATCATTGAAATATGGCAAGAGTATAAGCAGAAGCCAAACCATTGAGGTGAAGACTTGACCTGGCCAAAGGAGTGGGAGTGGCACAGGGAATTGTGCAAACTGAAGAAGTTTAGGTTGCCTGCTCTCAACAACTCTCATTTAACCTGCGTTTTGATTAAACTAAACCAACTACACAGTTTATCTTTGAAGTGGCTTGCAGATGTCGGGGTGAGCAGGGGTTGAGTTTTCAATCAATATTCCCGCCCCCCAGTCTCTTAGCCGGTTCTGCATTTGGTACCATCTTAAACTTACTTCTAATATTGGAGTGTGTAAACCACTAGCAAGCGACTCTTATCTGCAACTCTTAACAAATTCTATCAAAACAAGACAAGATAACTGCGGCTAGATAATGCGCTCTGGCAAAGAAAGATCATTGGGCTCCCCTAAGACACGAGCACGAACCCGAAAAAATCAAGCATCCAATCTACAAAAAAAGGCCTGTGTAAAAGCGCAAACAAAGGGGGCAACTCAGTCACTAATCTCTCCTATTGTTAGGATGTTCGAAAAATCGACTAAAATCCCTCAGAAATTTGAATTCATGAAAGATCCAATAACTGCACTTATGACTATGCCTATGCCTATGCAATCGGAGCAAGACCTTAAAACCTTACAGTCACCACTTAAACCTATAAATGGAACAAAAGCAAGCAATGTGATCCGGGACTAAATTGTCCAAGTTGGAATTAATTACCCCCGCTAAGCTGCAAGTCAATCCAGAGGGAATAGACCCTCATATAGGATTAGGAAATGACCATCTACTATGTAATCTATCTGTGCAAGAACCGAAAAACTGCCCAGGGGAAACAGTGGAACCCTTAGAGCCCTTCAATCAATCTAACGTCATACAGGGAGCTGGTCATGAATCAGTTTCGATACTACCACAAGCCAATACGATCGTAAATCATAACAAACCTCTTACTCCCTTTGATTTATTATTGGCACCTAAACCAGTTATTAAGAATGTTTTAATAGGAGCAAAACTCTTTCATGTACTTGAAAACCACTCTTCAGACGGGTTGTCAATGCAAATGCAAAAATATAATCCACATGAATCGTTAGAGCAGTCATTGAATGGTCACTTACCGAGCCCAGAATGTTCTATCAATGAAATTGGAAGTATGCAACAACAATCATCTGCAAATGGTATGGTATTAGCATTGGCAAACGGATCCACAAATAAAAATCAATCGAACTTATTAGATGGATGTGGACGTGGGTGTTGGGCGGACCGGAATAACAGGCGGAGAGGCCGGATATAATGAGCTATGCTCAGAGGTTTTTATTGAAAATTGTTGAACAAATTCTGAAGGGAAGGAGGGCTGCTGTCTGGGTTCCGGCGGGATGTGTAGGGCGGGTTTGCTGGGCTGACGATCTGGCTCGGTGGGGTCGTTGTGGATCAGGTCTTCTCCTCCGGGTTGGTGCAGTCTTCTCCGACGTAGGGTACTGGGACTCCTCGGAGGCTTGGAAAAGGAGAGAAGTGTATGGGCTTTAGTCCGAGCAGAAAAGGACTTTGGAGCACTTCCACCTACGCCAGGGAGTGAGGGGATAGGAAATTGCCTGTGAGGAAGGGACGGCAAGGGAGGAAGGAAAAAGGCAAGCAAGAGAGGGGAGGGGAAGAGGGGGTGACGTGTGCTGGGGATGGTGCTCGGTCTCTTTACAGTGCGTGAAAAGGGGTCAATATACAGTGTGGTTGTGCTTGTGCAACAGTAAACTACACTATGTACAACTATTTACAAGAAGGGGCACTGAGAAAGGATGGAGTGTACTCACGTGCCCCGCCGCAACTCTCCCACGAGTTGCGGCCGCTCTCCAGCCACCTCCTGAGGACGCCACCAGTCTTCAGTCCAGACGTCCTCCTCCTCGTCCTCGCTTCGGTCTTGCCACTCTGCTCCGCTTGCTGTCGGTGGTTCTTCACGTCCCGCTGTCTCCTGCCACGAGTCTTCTGCTTGGAACGCCTCTCCTTCTCTTCCGAGGGTTTTTCTACCTTCCGGGTCGTTGTCCGTACCATCACTTCCGGGGTCAGAGGCGGCCGTTTCCGGGTCATCAAACGGTGTCCCACTTCCTGGGTCGCGGGAGATCGTTTCCTGTCCTCCGGGCTCCGTTGTCGATGTCGGTTCCTGCAGGGGAAGAAAGAGAGAAGGAGTCCTGGGTGACCGGGACGTTATGTGACCGAGCGCGGGGGACAGGACCCCCGCGCTCGGACGTCGCTGCGAGGAGGTAAGGGCCGCTTCTTCTCCACATCCCCTTTCCCTAGCAGTCTTTCTTGTAGGGGTTGTGGGAGGTGGATAGCGGGAGAGGTAATCAGCGTTGCCCTGTTGCAGGCCCTTCCTGTGCAATGTTTTGAACCGAAACGGCTGTAGGGAGAGAAACCATCGGAGTACTCGGTCATTGTGGCCCCTGTTGCGGGCCATCCATTCTAAAGGGGTGTGGTCGGTGTAGAGGAGAAACTCACGCCCCTCCAGGTAGTATCGAAGGCTTTCTACCGCCCATTTGATCGCTAGTGCCTCTTTCTCTGCTACTGCATAGTTCACTTCTCGGGGGAAGAGTTTCCTGCTGAGGTATAGGATCGGTTTTTCGACCCCTTTTGGGTCCTTCTGTGAGAGGACAGCCCCCAAGCCCTGGTCAGATACATCAGTCTGCAGGATGAAGGGCTGTGTATAGTCCGGACTGATTAGCACCGGCTCGGAGATCAGGGATTGTTTAAGTCGGTCAAAGGCGTGTAAGACCAGGGAAGAGGGATGCCGGAGTTGCTCTTCTGTCTTTGTGGCCTTCTTCAACAAATCGGTCAGAGGGGCCGCGGTTTGGGAGAAATTCGGGATACACCTCCTATAATATCCCAGCAAACCAAGAAAGGCACGGAGTTCCTTCCGGGTTTGAGGGAAGGGGATGGCTTGGATGGCCTTGATCTTGTTGTCCTGAGGAAGGATGAGCCCTTCCCCCAATAGGTATCCCAGATACTTCACGCTCTGTGCCGCTAATGTGGTCTTGGAGGGGTTGATGGTGAAGCCATGGTTCCCCAGAGAGGTAATGACGGCCCGCAAATGTTGTAGATGCTGTTCCCAACTGTCACTATATATGACGATGTCGTCCAGGTATGCCCCGGCGTAACGTATATGGGGCTGTAGCACCAAGTTCATGGCCCTCTGGAACGTAGCCGGGGCTCCGTGAAGCCCAAAGGGCATTACCTTAAACTGAAACAAGCCCTCAGGGGTTGAGAAGGCGGTCTTGGGTTTGTCTTCTTCTTTGAGGGGGATCTGCCAGTACCCCTTGCATAGGTCAAGGGTGCTCATGTACTTAGCTTCTATGCGTTCCACCATCTCGTCTACGCGGGGCAAGGGATAGGTGTCGAAGGCCGATATTTTATTCACTTCTCTGAAGTCTATGCAAAATCTAGTGGAGCCATCGGGCTTGGGCACTAGAACAATAGGTGAATTCCAGCTGCTGCTGGAGGGTTCTATGATGCCCATTCTCAGCATCTGGTTCGTCTCCTCTTTAATGATGGCTCTACGTGCTTCGGGGATGCGGTAGGGTCTTTGTCTCACTGTTTTTCCCGGTTCCGTGTGGATGGCATGTTCCACCACGGTGGAGTGTCCCGGCAGGGAGGAAAATACCGTTTGTACGGAGGACAAGGTCCTTCTGAGGTCCTGTTTGTTTTGTTCAGGGAGGTCAGGGTCAAGGCAACCTTCGAAGGGAAGGGAGTTCGCTGTGGACAGGACAGGACGGGGCCCCTCCCACTTCTTTAGGAGGTTCACATGATAGATTTGGGTGGTCCCTCGGGTGGGGTCTGTCTCCACTTCATATGTAACAGGAGTCACGGGTCTCAGAATAGGGAAGGGGCCCTGCCACTGCCCTAACAACTTATGGTCAGAAGAAGGCAAAAGTAACAATACAAGATCCCCAGGGTTGAAAGTACGGGCTTTGGTTCCCTTGTCGCACTGCTGTTTTTGTGTGACCTGAGCGGCCACCAGGTTCTGCCTCACGATCTCCCTTATCTGTCCTAAGTGGGTCCTCAGATTGTCAACGTATTCGGGTAGGGGCCGGGTTCTGTCTGGTTCGGCTTCCCAGGCCTCCCTAGCCATGTCTAATAGGGTCCGCGGGGCCCGCCCGTACAACAACTCATACGGTGAGTATCCGGTGCTGCTTTGAACCTTACACCGGATGGCGAAAAGAGCAAGGGGAAGCATCTCCTCCCATCTCTTGCTCTCTAGGCCTAAGAGTTTCTTAAGGGTTGTTTTTAAGGTGGCATTCTAGCGTTCCACCAACCCGTCGGTCTGGGGGTTGCATGCCGCAGTCCTTATTTGTTTGATACCTAGGTGGGAACAGACTTGGCGCATAAGGGAGGAAACAAAAGGCGTCCCCTGATCGATTAATATCTCACGGGGAAAACCCACCCTCGAGAAGATGGAGATGAGGGCCTTGGCTATGTTTTGGGTGGTGGGTTGGCGCAAGGGGACTGCTTCAGGGAAGCGGGTGGCATAGTCCACCAGCAAAAGAGCATACCTACACCCGCTCCTTGAGGGTAGCAATGCTCCTATAATGTCCATCCCTACTCTAGTGAAAGGGACGTCAATGAGAGGGAGGGGTTGGAGAGGAACCCTGGGGGGACGATATCGGCTGTTCCTCTGGCAGACCGGGCATTCCCGGCAGTACCGTTTTATTTGCCCGTGCACACCAGGCCAATAAAACTTTTCCAGTATCGTTTGTCCGGTTTTCTCATCGCTGAAATGCCCTCCTAGCAAATGGCTATGGGCCAGGAACAGTACTTTATCTTGAAACAGTCCGGGGATAACCAACTGGGGGGACTGTTGGGGCCCTCCCTTTCTGTAGAGGAGCCCGTTCTTTCGAAAGAAGTAAGGAACTACTTGCAGTGGGTCCTCAGTGTCCAGGGCACGGCCCCAGGCCTCCTGTAGCACCGGGTCTTCTTGCTGGGTGGCACGGAATCCCCTGTCAGTTTCCCACGGATGGATATCCACCTGAGCGGGGAAGGCCATGGCAAAGTCCCTTTTTTCCTTCTTTTTCTGCCTTCTGGTCTGGGTCGGCTTGACCTCAGGATCCACCGAAGGAGGGTCATGGGGAAAAGGAGCTTCGGCCCACCATTTCTTCAGGGAGTCCCTGGTGTCTTGAAGGAGATGGGGTAGACCGCAATAGTCGCTACCCAATATCGCTTGTTCGGGGAGATTGGGTATCAGGCCAACCGTTAGCAGGCTTCCCTCATCTGTACGGCGTTGCACACGGACTCTGGCGGTCGGATAATTCTTGGTGTGGCCATGGACACATTTGATGGCCACGGTGCCTGTCACTGGTCCGACAGGGTGTGGCAGCTCCTGCGGCCGTAGAACGCTCTGCCTGCACCCGGTGTCGGCCAGTGCCATCATTCTGTGTCCCTCAATCCATACCGGACATCGAAAAGGGGGAGGGGTGGTTTCTGCGGTGAGACATACATAGTTCCTTGCCAGTCCTATGTCCATGGGTTCATCCTTTTGTGGGCATATGCGAGCAATGGGTCCGTACCCACCGCAATGAAAACATTGAGGTTCTGGTGGGGTTGGGCGAGGCATGACAGGGTAGGGCATCAGTGGAGCGGGCTCTGGTTTCCTGACCACAGGAGGGGGCCTTTGGGCCCGGGGATGACTGCCATGTGGTATACGAGGAGGATGCTCCTCCTTAGGTCGCTGGGATTCCTGGGCTCTGCTGTAGGCGCTGGCAATTTCCACGGCGCTGTCGAGCGTTAGACGAGCGTGTTGGCGCACCCACTTCTGGGTGGCTGGATGTAAGGAAGCTAGGTACTGCTCCAGATAAATTTTAGACAGGATGTCTTCCTTGGTGGCCGTGGCGGGCTTCAACCATCGGTTTGCCAGGTCCTGGATGCGGAAGGACAAAGCCCGAGGCGTTTCTTGGGCTCCTTACCTTGCCTGACGCAATCTAACCCTGTACGTCTCGTCGTCAATCCCCAGACGTTCCAGGATGCAAGCCTTGATGTCCGGGTATGGTGTTTATCCCTGGATGTTGGCCTGTTGGTAGGCGGCCTGCAGCTCGCCTGTCAACAGGGGACCCAGGTAGTGGCACCATCGGTCTGCAGGCCAGGCAGCAGCCTGGGCTAGGCGCTCGAAGTTCGTGAAGAAGTAATCGGGGTCTTCGCCTGGCACGTATTTCTGTAAGACGACAGATGGAAGGGAGGTGACCGGTCTTTGTTGCCCCATAACGGTAGTGAGCTTCTCAAGGGCTTGATCCTGTGCGGTGCCCTGGCCCTTCAGGACGTCATGCAACTGTCCACGATCGTCCTCCGCCGTCTTGAGGAACCTCTCCATCATCTTCCCTAACTGTTCCTGGCATTCCGCCAGCTGTTTGACTGCGGCCTCCATGATTCCGGGATATCCCACTTCTGACACCAACTGTGGACGTGGGGGTTGGGCGGACCGGAATAACAGGCAGGGAGGCCGGATATAATGAGCTATGCTCAGAGGTTTTTATTGAAAAGTGTTGAACAAAGTCTGAAGGGAAGGAGGGCTGCTGTCTGGGTTCCGGCGGGATGTGTAGGGCGGGTTTGCTGGGCTGACGATCTGGCTCGGTGGGGTCGTTGTGGATCAGGTCTTCTCCTCCGGGTTGGTGCAGTCTTCTCCGACGTAGGGTACTGGGACTCCTCGGAGGCTTGGAAAAGGAGAGAAGTGTATGGGCTTTAGTCCGAGCAGAGAAGGACTTTGGAGCACTTCCATCTACACCAGGGAGTGAGGGGATAGGAAATTGCCTGTGAGGAAGGGACGGCAAGGGAGGAAGGAAAAAGGCAAGCAAGAGAGGGGAGGGGAAGAGGGGGTGACGTGTGCTGGGGATGGTGCTCGGTTTCTTTACAGTGCGTGAAAAGGGGTCAATATACAGTGTGGTTGTGCTTGTGCAACAGTAAACTACACTATGTACAACTATTTACAAGAAGGGGCACTGAGAAAGGATGGAGTGTACTCACGTGCCCCGCCGCAACTCTCCAGCGAGTTGCAGCCGCTCTCCAGCCACCTCCTGAGGACGCCACCAGTCTTCAGTCCAGACGTCCTCCTCCTCGTCCTCGCTTCGGTCTTGCCGCTCTGCTCCGCTCGCTGTCGGTGGTTCTTCGCTTCCCGCTGTCTCCTGCCACGAGTCTGCTGCTTGGAACGCCTCTCCTTCTCTTCCGAGGGTTTTTCTACCTTCCGGGTCGTTGTCCGTACCATCACTTCCGGGGTCAGAGGCGGCCGTTTCCGGGTCATCAAAGGGTGTCCCGCTTCCGGGGTCTTGGGAGATCATTTCCAGTCCTCCGGGCTCCGTTGTCGATGTCGGTTCCTGCAGGGGAAGAAAGAGAGAAGGAGTCCTGGGTGACCGGGAAGTTATGTGACCGAGCGCGGGGGGACAGGACCCCCGCGCTCGGACGTCGCTGCGAGGAGGTAAGGGCCGCTTCTTCTCCACAATGGATCATTACTTACAAAAGAAAACACTCCTTGCCTACGAAGTGGAGTATCTCCAAAGAATGCATCATCAATCATACACAAAGGCTTTCCCGATACCGTAATAAAGGATCTTGCTAACAACAGTTTCTCAAATAACAATGAATTAAATTCTGACTCAAATTCAAAGCAATTAGGAAAAATGGATGCCGGATCAATTTAGGACAGTCACAATCAAACCTCTGTACTAACTCTGGAAGCTCTAGCCTCTCAGTCACAAAAAATGGACATTCAAATTGATATTCTGGGCCTTATGGCAAATGCAGTTGCAGGAACTGAGAACAAATTAGCTGACCTAAACAACCTAATAATAAAAGTTCAAGAAAAAAAGCTCCAACCTGCATTGAATGCACATGTGCTCCAATAATAACCAAATTAGAATTAATTCCAGATGTAGTAAGCACAATACTGGAGGATGTCAAACATGTTATTTACAAAAAGATTGTAGAGGATAGGAAGGGGTTGGGAAGCCAACCTAGGAAAAATTCAATATCGGAAAATAAACAGGAGCAACTGACCGATCGGTCCATTAAAAATTAGTGATAAGTCTAATTTGAATAACCAAGCAAAATCAATAGATGACTCATTATATACCAAGGAAAACAACAGACCCAGAGTTTCGTCGAGTGTCCAAAATACCGGAGACGAGGTTATAGTGGCCTTTGATCTAACTAAAAGACAAAAAAAGAAATTAAGGAAAGCAAGAAATAGGGTAATCAAGGAAAATAGGCTATCTATTGAAACAGATATAGCGGAAACCAACAAAGAAAGAACTAGAACTCCTGATCCCTCAATTAGCTGACCCTCAACTATTCCAAACAAAAAAACGAACAGAAAATACCAGCAAATGGAGGAGAATTTAGGATGCAAGAATCTAAAGTAACGACTATCAACGTAGAAGAGAACATAACAACTATTAACCACAAAAAGGACGATCAAACAACTTCAAATAGAGGAGATCCTAGGACGACACATGCTAACAGCTCAAAGAACACAGTTGAAGCGATCGCATATTAAGATATTTTCGCAAAACCGTTTGCTCCTAGGTTAAAACAAAGACTGAACGAAGATAAAACAACTAGTGCAATTGCAACCTCTGATCTACTCTCCAGAGTATATGAGGGCAAACCTAAACCATTACAGGAGGATCAAACAACTATAAATACAATTAATTCAAATGGATGCATAATAAATGATTGTACTCCTTTCGGAATTGAGCATGACCAAATCCAGAGTATGAGTAAAGATAACAAGGTCAATCCCACAAGAGTCTTAGGAACCTTGGTGCCCAAGGAGAATGATGTGCATAGTCACACGAGTCAACTTGACCAAATTCAGATCTAATGTAAAGAAAACAACCCATCCAATCTATTAAGAACCTGTAAAAAACATGATGTTTTGCCAGTAGATAACAAAATGGGAAAAAAAGGTCTAATGATAAACCGCACCAAACGAGATGAAACGCTGAATGATCTGAATCATAATAAATTACAAGAAAACGTAGTTATTGTAAAAAGAGGGAAGAGCAGGCAGATCACCTGCATGGAAAACAGCAGAACGTGGGAAAATACTGGGGTAACAACTACAAATAAAAAAAGGACCACACAAATAGCCCTCAAACCAGTATATGAATCCAGAGGTCCCCATGATATTCTAAATCGAGGAAATATCCTCCGGCTTATGAAAAACTTACCAAGTTTAAGTAATGTATCAACAGAAGATATCGAAACAGTAGGCTTTCAACCAAATTCTGAAGGTCAATTGCCACTAACACTGATAACAGTATCCATAGGCTCAATAGCAGACTCCATATTGAAGGAGCATGGTTGTTTCCGTGATTGGGGCATAATAATAAGTCAAGTCGTGCCAAAGGTTTACCCAACACCCCTTTTACATACGGAAAGTAATTTAAAAAAACCTCAGCCCGTTGAATCTAAAGCGGTGTTTTCCGTATTAAAAAATCCCCAGGGGCCAATAAACCCTGAAGTTGAATCTTGTTCAATTCTAACGGAGAAAGCAGACAGAAACGAGGTAAATGACTCCTGGATTAAGGCATCTCTTCATGGCTCCAAGGTCCACTGACAAAACTTACCGCAGACCCAATCAGAAGAAAATTACGGGGTAGTGTCTAAATTGAAGTTATGCTCATGGAATATTAATGGTATCTCTGGTCAGTGGAAGGAAGCTAAAATCCAAAGTTTTTCAACGGAAATCCACATAATGTTATTGCAGGAAACATGGGCAATAGACCCCTTTATGTTAAAACATCATACGGGTTACTTTGAGCCAGTTGTAAAAAATCAGAAATTTGGCCGGCCCTGTGGAGGTTTAGCAATTTTCGTATCAAACGACCTTAATGCAAAACATGAGCTAATTCACACAAACAATCCTAACCTTCTGGCATTAAAAATCCATTATAAACCTGGTAAAAATATTCCTTATAAAGTGTTGACTCTAGTAAATGTATATTTACCTCCGAACAGGTCTTTAAAGAATGCGCTGATCAATGCCTTAAATAATCTATTACTGGAGCAAATATTGGATGAGCCTCTAGCCGACTATATTGTTACAGGGGACTTTAACGCCAATTTGTTAACGCCCTTAGCACGGAGTGAATTTGTGCAATCTCAAAATCAACAATGAGCAATCCCTGACCCAATAACGGATCCTAGTTTTAGTCGATCTAATCAAATCGGGGTAAAACTGGTGAATGATATGGAAGCGTTAGGTCTAAGAATATTGAACGGCAGATTTCCTACTGACTCTCCACCGGCCTGCTCATTTCATTCAAAAAATTGTTCTCCACGAATTGCTTACACCTTGACGTCTTTATCTATATTCTATAAGGTGATATCCTACTCCTTGAACAAAGTGACGGAAAGTGACCACAGCCAGCAAATTATCAATATCAATATATTATGTCCAAAATCTAAATCTTTCCAGACAATGCCTGGAGAAATCTGTACTGTTAATTATACAAAACTAATATGGAAACCTGAAGACAAGGATGAGATCAAGCAAAGGGCAAAAAAGCTGGTGACAGAATCTATGGTCGAAAAAAGTTTAAATCCCATTGAACGATGGGAAAACTTTACACACAAAGTAGTCACTGATAATATACCATTCATAATCGCCCATGAAAGGAAAAGTTTATATTGCAAAAAAGGGGAAGGTGCAGTAAATATTATCTTTTTACCATATGCTATAAGGAAACTTAGAAGTCAACGAAACAGGTTGAGAAGACACCTAAAGAGGTCTCCGTTTAACAAAGATATAGCAGCCTCATTGACGAATATCAATCGTAAACTAAGGAAAGTGATATGGAATGAAAAGAACAAAGCAAGACAAGACCTATGGACAAAAATATTTCATGCAAGCTCAATGGCAAATTCAAGGGAGTTCTGGAGACTTATTAATGGCTTATCTAGACCAAAGAATCTGGGAATTGGATCAAGTTTATCCGAAGAAAAATGGGTAACATTTCTACAAACTCATCTCAATCCAAACCAACGGTCTCTGATACAACCTAATGTCGAACGTTCTGTAACAAAGACTTGCAAAGAAGGAGAGACAAATGTGACTTTAACTACCAGCCAAGTGGCAAGATTGATAAAAAAACAAAAGGATGGCGCCCCTGGGCCGAATGGCATTCCCTTTGCTTTATTTAAAGAATCGCCCGACTTCTGGTCAGATCATCTTACAGATGTTTTCAATGATGTGGTTGAGAGAGGGGAAATACCGAACTCGTGGAAAGGTTCGCTTATAATCCCAATATTTAAAAAAGGCAACTGGCAACAGCCAGAAAATTACCGTCTAATTACCTTACAGGATTCAGATGCAAAGTTGTTCGCCAGTATTCTTTAATGAACTTAACAGAGTGGGCAAAAGAAGCGCAGGTAATACCCCCAAACCAAACAGGCTTTGTTAAAGGCCTTGGTACAACAACAAATCTTTTAATTTTAGCAATATTAATCGAAAAGTCAATACGTGCAAAATTACCCTTATATTTGTGTTTTGTAGATTTTAAATCTGCTTTCGACTGTGTTGATCGTGAACTCCTTTGGGCCAAGCTTGAAAAAAAAGGAATTCCAGTCAAGCTCTTAAAAATGATTAAACTCGTGCATTCTGATACTTGGGTTAGAGTGAGGATGGGTAATGGCTCAACGGTAACTAAAACTATTCCAACATCGAATGGGCTTAAACAGGGCTGTGTGTTAGCTCCCCTACTTTTTAACTTATTTTTATCCGATCTCACTTCTGACCTAAATGATATCAATGCCCACCCACCAAGGTTGGCTCAAACTCCGATATCAGACCTGCTATATGCGGACGATATTGTTCTAATGAGCTATACAAATGTGGGGATGCAACGATTGATTGACGGCATATCTAAATACTCCAAGGAAAACGGTATGCACATAAATGATGCAAAGACTAAAATGATGGTAATCACCAAAAATGTACGATTAAAGCATGCGCAGACTTGGTTTTGGAAGGCAAAAAACTGGAACAAGTAAATGATTACAAGTACTTGGGAGTAACTTACAGTGATAATGGCAAGTTCGTACATCACAAAAGTGAAATTGCAAGGAAAGCAAATTCCATTACAGCCACTTTTAGATCTATCCAGAAATCCATTGGAGATTTGTCTTACCGCCCTTTATTAAAATCAATAACAGCTAAACTATTGCCTTCTTTAACATATGGGAGTGAGGTGCTCAACGGGAGTGATGCAGAGATTATAACACCTCGGTAGCAAAAACCTATCGTCATTTATTTTCACTCCCTAAGAATGCCTCACAATCCCAAGTAAGGTTGGAATTTGGTCTGAACGATCAATCTTGTGCAAGAAAAGGAAATATAATGAAAGTGTGGAATAGAATAAAAAATGATTATGACAACGAAATGTCCCGTCTTCTCTGGCAAGAAGTAAGCAACAACCATTCCTTAACTATTGCCTCCTATTTAATACTGGCAATTAAGGACTATGGTTTAGCTCCTATTTGGAACAACACGGTCAAACAGAAGAGTTTCAAGAAGACAGTAAACAAAATCACCGACTATCTTTCTTTGATAAAGGACAAAGATAATTTCATCAAAAGACACCATGCGTGGCCAATAGTAAATGGTTTTAAGAAAAAGAAGATCCAAACCTATTTGGAAACATCATGGACGAAAAAAAATAAACAAATCTTTATGAATGCTAGGTTTGGTATCTTTCCAGGCTCAACAAATCTTTATGAATGCTAGGTTTGGTATCTTTCCAGGCTCATGTCATTTGGCACCATGGAAAAGAACTGAAGAATTTGGGGCGTGCACGCTTTGTAAATCTGGTCAAGAAAACATCGTACACCTAATGTGCCTCTGCCCGAACCTGGAAGCAGAAAGAAAAGGTGTACTTAAGAAACTATTTAATGAACGTGGTGTAAGGACTTGTAGGCAGGCTCTTATGGCAAGCTTAGATCCAGAAGACTTAGCAATTAATTCAGCATTTGTGAAATTTCTTATATTGTCCAAGAAAAAGTTGGACACTTGTGTTTGAATAGTGTGTAACTACTGTCAAGATAATTAATGGAATAATTTTTAGGGTCAGAGTACTTTTTATTGTTTTATGAGAAGTATTTGAATATATGTAATGCACCGTTTTAGATTTGTATAAGTTTTATCCGTTTGTAAGATTTTAATTAATCAAACAAATAAAATAAACAACAAACAAACAACAATGCTCAGCACCGTATAGTCTGCTCCTCTTTGTGCCAGAGAGATTTGTTAATCTGTAAGGTTAAATACAGCAAACAATGATGTTGTATTGATTAGATGCCATGGCACAAAGCCAGAACGCAGATTTTGCAACGTCCAGCCTAACAGTATGATAGAATGCAATTGAGACTGACCGTGTTGTAACTTTAGTAAGTCTTGTTCTATGATGTCTATAGCAGATGACACGATGCTGTCCATAGAATATATTCTGGAGGACAGAGTCGTTAACCCATTGTCCACTACAGAGAGTGCTTTCTCCAAATTAATACGATCAATTTCTCCTATTTTTTCTGCAGTTTCTATTTGCGTCACTTACCAAGCTTCGTTGTATGCCGCATATATACCGGCGTATATGAAACGTTTTTGCCTTGACTTGCGAGGTCCCATTAAGAAATCTCGCAAATCATTGCTTTCTTTAAGTAAAGATAAGTGTTGTTTTATTTCTGGAAGTGTAGATTTCTGAAGCCATTAAAGGCAAAGCTTCCCTACACTGTAAGTAATTATCATCCCTGGATGTTGTCTCTGGGAATATCTTGGATTCCATCTTTGATCCTTGTGACTTGTTCAGGAATCTTTCATGACAGTTATTAGTGTCTGTTTGCCAGATTAACCATTCTTTCCAGTTAGGATCAGTTCTGTTCTGTTTTAATATAGAGGTTACGTTTACCGCCTCATCCGAAGCGTTATTACTGTCCGGTGCAGGTTTTGGTATGGGCGGTTTATTTAAATCTTTTATCTTAGCTAAGCCAAGACAAGAAGTCTGTTGAACAGAGTCATTTAAAAACTAAATTTGTTCTGGTATAATGCAGGCTCTGAATAGTGCTTCTAAACCTTGTACCTGACAATCTTTCGTGCCCCAGACAGTTTTTGTCTCGATGTTGACTTTCCAGTAGTCGAACCCTAAAGTAGACAGTTGAGCATAAAAGTTTGCAGAATAAATTTATTTAATATTGGTCAACATTGTTTTCATTCCTGTGTTATTTATATTTTTAAAATAAAACATTTCTGGATTTGTAACATTAAACCCTGTAAAGTATGGACATTTTTCAAAGAATTTTCTCGAACTGCCTTTTGGCGGTGTTGGACAAAGTTCCTATTGATTGTAATAAAACACATTTCTAGGGCTTGCAGATGTATGCAAATAATGATGACCATAATGATTAAAATAATACATTTGTTCATAATCTGATGACCCTTCTAAGTAGTCATGGTCTGTAAATTTAGCTGACATTTCTAAATCTTTCATCATGTTGTTAATAGTATCAAAGTCCCAATCATCAGAAAATTAACTGGGTGCGTCAAAGTCACTCAAAGAAACCTTAAATTGGTGTGGTAGCTTCAGAAGCTCAACCGGACCATAGATGTCATAATCAGTTCTGTCCCATGCTATACCACCAGGTATAGGAACGGCTGTGATGTTCACTGCTGACAGTCTTCTTTTTTCACGATGAGATGATTTGTAAGGTTTCAGGACCAATTTGATTTTCGTGCTTGCTGGGTCCATAGTACTGTATTTTCCATCAATCATCCTTCCCAAGCTCAATACTAACACAAGCCAGAGCAGGAGGAAATGTACACCCACTCCAATCCAAAATTCCACCTATGGTGAAACCAGATATGTTTTTTTCAATAGATGAAGGACTTTTGTTACTTTTACTTTGAGAGTTCTGTTTACTGGCTCATCTTCAGGTTCACTGGGATCCTCAGAAAAGTGATCGAAGTTGATAAAGTAGCCAGAGGCAGTTCTGTCAATTGTAGGTATTGCATCAGGATTACTTGAAATCACTGGCGTTGTCTCTTCCCTTTTCATATTTGTATACTCAGATGGTACATCATTGTAGACAGGTGTTTCGTGATGAACTGTTATTTGGGTCTCAAGAGGCATGAGTTCCATTGTTTTATTACAAAGTCCTTCTTTTCTCACTGTTGGTTTATCAAAGGTGATAAGTCTTTCAGTTTGAACCTCTTGAATAGTAGCTAGGTTTGGTCTTCTGCTACTTCTTGGGAGTCCACTGGGCCTAATACTTATTATTGGCACATGATTGTGGTTTGACCAGGTCGATAGATACAACTCTGTTCACCCTTTTACCAGCAAGTGCCTGTAGTACTACTGATCTTGTTCCTTGGATGGCCAAGACAGGTACTGCTTTTCTGTAAGAAGGCCCAAATTCCTTCTTTACCGCAATTTTCTCCCTGACCAGATCCCCAATCTTTGGAATCCAGACAGGCCTTGCTGGGACAGGTGGTTTTTCTTCAGTGGTTGTTTGCTTCGGTATAGTATTAATCAGACTTCTTTTTTTTCGTTTAAGTCCTGTAAAATAGTCAAACGATCTTTGACATCAAAAGGTTTTTGTTCCACCACTGAAGTCTGACTATAGAGGTCTTTGATCATCATTCCAGTACCAAATATTAATTCATACGGAGTGACTCTACCCAGAGAATTTCTTGGCAGATTGTTAAGACTACGTTGGACACTTGTTAGATGTTTGACCCACCTATCACCTGAACCTAATACCTTAGCTGTTATGGTTGCTTTATGTCACGTTTTTTTCTTTCCACTACCGCATTTCCCTCAGGATGGAAGGGACTAGAGTACCGCAATGCAATGCCCAAGATGGCCATGGCCTCCTTGTAAGTTCGAGAGCTAAACGCAGGACCCTGGTCAGAATGTGGCGTGCCAATTGTGTATGTGCCGATAAAGACTCGCAAATCCTTTATAACATTTCTGGCATCAGCCGAGCGCTGTGGCCACATCCAAATAAATCTTGTACATGAATCCACTACGACAATGATATATTTATAGTTGTCATCCCTTGTTAAGGGACCACAGTGGTCCAGGTAAACACACGCTAGTGGTTTATCTGAAATAAGAAGGGGCGTCTGCGCTGGTCTTTTTACTGTTGAAACTTTTCTTTTTTGGCAAATTTCACATTCTAGAACATAGTTTCTAGTTTGTTTCCTCATGCGAGGCCACTAATATCTTTGTTTTAATAATGATACTGTGGCGGAAACCCCTGCATGTGCAGACACGAGTCCTTCATGTGCTGCTAAGATTAGTCCTAACCTATGTACCATGTTTGGAATTGCCCTATCCCCCACTCCAGGGATTTGTGCAAAAGGAACATTATTCGCATCAGTGATATATGAGTACTTTATGGGAAAACCCTTTGGGAGTGTCTTACCACTGTCTTTAACAGAAGCAGTGACAGCTTGCATTATTTTGCTGTCTATTTTTGTTTTTGACCTTGTAATCGCAGCTACGGAAGCCATTTGCACAGCTGCCTTCGCGGCTTCATCAGCCAATGAATTCCCTGCAACGTGAACGCCATCCCCCTGATGACTCAGTGTATGAATCACATGAGTCTTTTGTAGTTCTTTCTGCAAAAGAACTACTTGTTCCCAAAGCGTTTTATGCTTAATTGTGCCCCCTTTTGCATCCTTGAAACCGTTTTGATCCCAGTTCTGCAGATACTCGTTGTAAGATTGTACGCACACAATTAGTGTGGGGAATTCGCGATCGGTATTTTCAAGTGCCATCTTGAAAGCCTGTAGTTCAGCTCGCTCACGCAGCACTGTAAGCTTGTTGCGGGCTTTGCTGATCCGTCTGTATAGATTCTACATCCGTAATGTTCTAGAGGCAGAGTTTCGGTCGGAATTGGACATTCGTACTCGTATTGCAGGAATTCTTGTGTTTTTAAATAAGGGTCAAACACGTATTCAACTTCTGTTGCAGCAAGAGAATTAACCCATTGTATCCATCTTGGATGTAAAGCCTTAGCATTGGGAATGCTTGCCTTTGATACTGCCTCTAAGGCAGATACAGGTGTGACAATCAATATGCGTTTACACTGCGCTAGAGTTCTTTCTTTTGCTACTGCAGTTTGAACCGCTGTCAGAATTTTTTTCTGTTGAAGTAAATTTCATTTCTGCTTGTGTGTACAAGTGTGATTTGAATGCAATTGGTACTTTTTCTCCGTCATTAAAGGTCAGGTATGTGAATCCGCATTTCCCTGGGATGACACGGATCACGAGATTGCGCCCATTATTGTGTGTATCTAATTTCGTTTTAGCCACCATGTCTGAACGTAAAATTTCTGCATGTATCTGAGTCTAATTTATTTGTTTAAAATCAGGTTTAATTAGCTCATAGAGAGGTTTAACCCTTTCTGCGTAGTTTAGAACATATGTTCTTCCAAAATTCAGGAAACCTAGAATTGACTGTAAGTTTTTCAGCGTTTTTGGAGGTTGGAGCAGCGCACATTTTTCAAGAAAGTTTTCTGCCAGGCTTTTGCCCTCACTTGATAACTCGTATCCTAAGAATAGGACGTTGAGGTGGGAAATTCTTGATTTCTTAAAATTGAATTTGTACCCCTCAGAAGCGAAACCAAGTATAATGGTGTTCACTCTTTTCAAGTGTACGTCCAAATCATCGTCTGTAAGATAAATGTCATCGACATAAGATAATGCCTCATCATCGTACATTTGTAGTATTTCTGCTACTCTGGCTGAAAATAACCCCGGACTATTCTTAAATCCCTGGGGGAAACGGCAAAATTGCCGCTGTGACCCCAAGATTGAGAAAGCGGTCAAATGCCTGCTTTCTGGTGCAATGTTTTGTCAGAAAAACCCATTTGAAATGTCTAATGTGGTTTTATATTTTTTGCGCACAATGTTATTTTTTCAGTGCTGCACTATGTGAATTTTGTACTGCAAAAGTTTTGCAACAAGAGTTCAGGTGTCTGTAATCCAAAACTAGACAATATGTATTGTCTGGCTTGGAGACAGGAAACAAAGGATTGTTCATAGATGAGGTGCATGTTTTAATCACCCCTTGATATTCAAGTTGATCTAAGATCTCCCTGACTTGTTTTTTTGCTTCTTGCTTGACTGGATACTGCCTCTGAGAAGTAGGTTGATGTTTTAACTGGATTTTGTGATGAGGAGAGTCATCATCCCATCCTACATGGTTTTTATATAATGCTGGGGCTTGGGCCACTGCCCATTTCCTGGCATATGTATATTTTTTATGAACTGGAATGTGATTTGAGAAAGCTGGCATAATTATCTCTTCGCCGTGTGGACACTCCCTAACAACTGCAGGTGGCCAGTCTTTTTCAGCTAGAAGTATGTCATAACCCTTGGAAAGCTTGTCCCAGAAGAGAGCTTTTATTTTTCTAGTTATGTCCCCCTTCATCCGGAGTGTCACTTCATACAACTTGTGGGGTACACTAAGTCTGGTGTCGGCAGTTTCAACCTGAATGTTTTCATTCAATACTTTCAGGGGGGTGGGAGCGCACGAGACACGCCCCAACGTAATTACCTCTTGCATGATGGTTCATGTAGTTCATTATTTCTCGCTCAATTCAATTCAAAGTATTCATAGCCAGTGCTGTATTATTAGTTTCAATTCGTATCCCTAGACACGTGTTTCATGATTCCTCAATCGTCAGTAGGGAAAAAAAGCAAAGTTCCTAGGTTGCATGTTTTCATTCAAGTCCACTGTCTCCAGATGATCCTTCAGGATCTTGCGAACTATGGTTACTTCTGCTGCGCTGTCTAGCATTGTCTGAGCCCATGCCCCGTTCTTGAGTTGTGTCCTCAGAATCCTCTGCATGTCTGATCTTTATGCTTGCTACCTTCTTTTTCGAAAATTGAGCTTTTTTACTTTGGTGAACGGGTTCTTTGTCTTATTATTATTATAGATTATTTTTTATAAAAGTTTTTTCAGGATTCTCTGTTAGTTGTGGTTTTAGTGGTTTCCCACTCAAACTATCTCTACCTAGTTCTTCATAGGATTTTTCAATAATTCTGGCAAGCTCATAAGGTTGCTCAGTAATGTCTGTTTCTTTTAATTTCTGGTTGATTGCCACTGATGCTGCTTCACCTTTAATGTTGGCTAATAGTATAGCCGAGACCTGTTTAAAATCTTTCAGTAATTTCATACCTAGATTTAGAGCCGGTTCTGGACCATATTCATTTTGAATCTGTCTTAGAATGTCTGGTATTACCGCCATGGACGGAACACCAAGTGTTTTAGTGTAGATTGAAGCAAAGACTATACCCCAAGTGTCACAGTCCTCTATGTGTGGTGCAATCCCCATAGGTAAACAGATTGTCAGAATCTTGTGTTTCTCATGAGGCGTACTATCAGGAAATACTGCCTCTATTTGAGTAATTTTTGTGCTAACCAGAACGGAATTTGTGCTCGTTTTGCTGGTAGTTTACCAATGACTGACTGTATAGTCTGGGGTGTGATTTTGTTCGTGTTCCCCTGGTGAGGGGTGTGCTGTGGAATTCTTACAGCTGGTTGGACTGTTAATGTCCGCATGACATATTGAACCAATTGTCTATGTATTTTAATTAATTGTTTTAGCTGAGCTAATAATTCTGCATCTGACATCCTTTCAATGTCTGGATGTGGTGTATAGCTGGCTAGTACCGGCTATGTTGCTCCTGGCCTACCTAGTGGACCCAGCCTGGTAATGTGATTTTGATGTTTTAGGGTGCCTTTAAACCAGAGATGATGCTCTTGGTAAGTTAATGGAATTTCAATGTCCTCGAAAGGAACGTATTCCGCTGGAGGTTCCTCTGCTTTGTGGTAGTGGAACTATAGTGTTGCCGCATTTGCTGCTGGAAACTCAATCCATTAACAGAATATCTCTGTCTGCCGATATTCATGTGCCTCTATGATAAAGATTACTCCGCCACCTCTTGCTGATACTCCATTATTTATCAGCTTGTAAGTTATACTTTTCCTTACATTTACCGGGAGCAGTATAGCATCCGGGTCATTTTCTAGGATTTCAGCGTCATCTAAGATCGCTTGAGCAGCTGCTGCAGCTAATTCCTCGTCAGTAACCATTATTTTTACTTATTGAAGAGTTTGCAGAACAAGTTTCAAGGAAACAAAGATTAGGTGCACAATATTTTGGAATACTGTATCCTTCAACGTTGTATAAACCAAAAACTAATACATAGGATTTTTTGTCCTACTCAGTTTTGGCGGATATTATCCTTTTACCCACTCCAGACGTCTTTTGGAGTTTTTACGGGGTCTGTGTGAAAAGCACGACTGAGTTACTCTAGTATCTAGTGTTAAATTATAGCCTTACTAAACGCTGGGCACCATGTAGTGTAGTTCCTATATTCCCAATAGGCTCTGCGCATTGGAATAATATACAGTGCAGCTTAGATGTAGGACTTATGCCGACTAGGTCTCTGCCGAATATATTAGACTTAATTGTGAGTGCCAGCTAGCTCAGAGGTCACTAGAAACTTTCTCGAATAAACAAGAAGGGATTAGTCTCTGACAACCATATAACATGACAACTTTGTTTCCCCAGAATGAAACGTATCTCTAGAGTCGCCGAAACAATAGACGGCTATTTCACTTAGTCTGATGTGCATGCTTCGTTTCACCAGAATTGCTTAGAAATAGAGAGACGGGCGTTTTCAATAAATGTATTTATTGAACAGTCTTATTTTTTAAGCATAAGAAATGAACTGCTACAATTGAAATGCTAGTTAAGAAGTACAATGCATATAATACGAATAGAATTATAAAATAGTACTGTAAAAGCATGATATGGTTTCTAAGCCATAAACATAGAATACATAAAATGCATAAAATACATACAATAATAAAAGAGTGACTAAAAGTACTCAACTGGTGCTTCTAACATACGCCTACCCCGGTGTACCTAACCTAAGCCTAGTACAAGGGAAGAAATAAGTGAGGAGTAGTTTAAGTTTTAGTATTTCTCTGCCAAGAATCTGTTCAAGAATTCTCAAGGGATCTAATCAGCTCCGTACCTTGGTTTTAGGATGATATAGGGCTGGTATCTCTCTCTCGGGACTCGATCTCCCAGCAACCCGCAAGGGCAGCTTGGAAACACCGGAGCTGGATTTCACGGCAGGAGAAATGACATAGTCTCTCAGTGCATCAGTTGGAGGGTCGGCTTCCTTCAGCACTTGCAGCAGCAGGGCGTTGGGCAAGTAGTTAGTCGATCTGCTCCTTAACTACAGTGTGTTTGACTGGGAAAATGTAGGCATATTTATACCCCTGAAGGTGCCAAGTCTGACGTGAGATTGGACATAATATCGTCACTAGTGCCTCAGTTCCTTGAAATGTCCAGGATTTCTTGGATAAATTAGTATTCAAGCAGGGGGAAGTTCCTGACTGCTGAAGGCTGGTTTTACCACGAAATCAATGTGGATTCTTGGAGTTTAGTGGAAGTAGCCATGCCATATTAGGACTGCACAGGTAATGATTCTTCATGCCTATATAAGGACTGGATGAATTATACCTATATATGGGCATGAATCGGGAAAAATTACACTAGGGTCCTAGATTCCCACATAACAGCATAAAGCACCGGCCGCCTCAATGTGAAAAATGCATGTTGTTCGTTTCACAGCACAACATGACAGGCACCGCGCGGTGCCTGCCATGTTGTGCTGTGAAACGCAGGGGTGTACCATAGGTACCCCCCATGTGCACCCCCACGCCCCCTTCACCCTGGGGGCCCACAATGGGCCCCCAAAGCAGGAACATTATGCTTTTTCGTGACGGCATTGCTTCCACGGAAAGGCATTCCCCTCAGGCCATCCTAATATGGCTGGTGGTATCTGATAGACACCGCCACCATATTAGAGTCTTCCCGTCCGCCACGGTCTCCCCGCCATTGTAATATGGCGGGGGGAAAAAAGGTGGCGGACGGGCAAGGATGGCAGACAGATCGCCACCGCCTGCATGGCGGTGGCGATCCGTCCGCCATCTTAATGGACCCCTTCGTTTTATTTATTTGTTTGTGTACTTCCTCTGTGCGGCCATATTCTAGAGTTTACTACCCACACCCTACCCTTCCCCCGCCCCACGTCAGCACCCGGCAGCACTCCCACCACAGGCCATTACTGCTGGCTGAAGATACTGTTGATTGGGACAAGAAAATTGCAACTTTCTAAATGCAGCATTTTCAAAATTGTAATTTAAAATAAAACACCACCATTAAATTACAATTTATTTAAGTGTAAACTGCATATCTCTATCTGATCCCAGTCTAAATTTAGCACTTGTTAAACGTTATAAAATAAACCAGTTTAAGTCCATGGGAAAGAAAAGCCTCACAACAGTAAAAAACAACTGTAGGAGTTTACCACTGCCAGGAAACTTAAAACTTAAGTACACATGACCTACTTCTCGAATACAAAACACCCTGCACTTGGAGTCTTTAGGACCGACCTTAAAGTCACTTATAAGTCTTATATGGGAAGGTTTAGGCCTGGTAAAAGGTTTATTTTGCCAGGTCAAAACGGAAGTTTTAAACTGCACATACAGGCTGCAGCTGGTGACTGAACACATGCTTTACAGTGCCATTTTAGTGGGTGGGACAATGAGTGATTCTGCCCACTAGTAGGGTATATCTTATAGGTCCTGGGTACTCATGGTACCCTCTACTAGAGACCTAAAAATAAATTAAATGTGACAGTTAGATGTAGGCCAATTTTACAAATTTGGAAGCAGAGAGTGTAAGTGCACAGTGCGCTAAAGCAAAAAACAAACAAAATCCACAAACAGGAGGGGTGAAGGCAAAAATCCTGGGGAAATACCACACCAAGGATGTCAGGTCGAACAGCCAACAGTGTGCAATATGGTGGATCAGACATCAAAGAAGCATGACAAAACACATGAAGGAGTACATGTGTCAGTCCTATACTAAATCTCATTAGATTCGCTTCGGTTTCAAAGTACTAGAGACGACAAATATGCAATCTCTAATATTTTTTAAGGAAGGTTGAATACGTATGGTATAAAAGGACAGTTGCTTTGTATAATTACGTCAATGTGTATAAGTATATTGTGACATACATTATTAAAATTACTGTAATCCTACATGGCAAATAATTTCGGCTTGAGAGTTAATTTGTTCCTTTACATCACCATGTTAGGAGCAGCCACCGACAGCAGCAAGCCAATAAACTACTAACAAAGTAGTACTGCTCGAGTACGTGTGTTGTCCTTCGTTACAGGAAATGCTAAACGACATGCCCTTATGAACTGCTAAGCGTAATGAGTACATCCTACCATATGAATTTTGATTTTGATTTAAGGGGTGATAATATTGGAAGATTGAGTGTCTTTCATTGCGCTCCAAATGTCAGTTCCGAGATAGTTAATTTACGAATGCTATAGGTCAGCATAGACGGAGGATTTATAATAGGGGTGGTTCATCTCAAGTACTGAAGGTAATAAATATATGATTATATATAAAAATTCTTGAAACATTGGCATGGACTAGAAGGATAAGGATATAAATCAATAATTTAATTTTGCCTTGACCCTGGAATAGTTATGCTGTGCAGTTCATAATTTTTCAACAAATGGGTTTGAGTATTTTACCTTTAGTGCCTCCTTTCTCTGGAATAATTGGCTCTAACTCAATGTAATCTCCGTTTCAGATGAAAATTACATGCATCCGATAACCTCTTTAGTACCACCTAGTCTTCGGGTCAAGAAAAGGTTTTACAGAATTTTCATGTATGGACATGTTTGCTAACAGGTATCTGAGATTATTTTGAAAAACAGTCAAGCTTAAGTTTTAAATCTGTATGCTGTTTTTGCTTAATTTAGCTGTCATGCAGTATTTTATAAATGCAAATTGGAAGGGCGAAGCTAATGTGTCCGCCAAAATGTGTTTTGTATTGACCCTTCGACCAAAGATGCTCGGAACTAAAAAAATGGCGATTAATATTATCACTCAATGTAGTTCATATGTATATATGCAGATGCATATATCTTAGTGAGCATGAAAATAACATTTCAGTGAGGTACCCAGTAATGATGAGTATAAACTGACCAGGTTCAGATTCACTAATTGAGGGATAACTAATTTATCTGAGTATCTGGTTATCCGATGGTCGTATATATTATGCACTTGCTTGCAAATTGTTTTAAAATACATGGGATCCTGCAATCACTGTTTAAATACCCATCTCTACTTTCCTTACTTTAGGCGTCTTGTAATGCACCTAGTCACCTGTAATAAAGAATTGATGTAGATACTCATCTGTATAAACGTATTACAGTTGAGTGCAGACATCACAATGCCTACTGCCAGCAGCCAAGGCGAAAGGAAGGAGACACTGAGTATAATTACAGCAGACAAAAAGACACAATGTGACTTTTGCTTCTTCTGCTCTTTTTGTGTAGCTGACTAATAATAAGCAGATACAAGCTATCTAAGGCAACATGTTTTGTGCACACCTCAGTTAATTATAAAAAACCTAGCTTTTCTCTGCATGTTTCTACAAGTTATGTACTATAGTGCTTTCTTCAAAACCTGACTTACGTAAACTGATTCTGAATGTAATTTGAAACTGATTCTAATCTCTTTTCATCAACTAACATCGAACTGCTTTTTTGGTGAATTTAATTTTGCGCTAGTTATTCTATTTTTTTTCTTGTGATAGCAATCATGCATCTCTTTCATGTGAAAGAGCAATGCACCAAAGACTTAAGTGGTTTGTGGGAAAGCTGATGATGTGACCATGTATAATAAGGAGGAAAGAATTCTTGGCTTCATTCCCTCATATAGTTATGGATCTCTTCGTGATTTTCAATGTCCTTGCAATGTACGACAGGGGATTATATCCCATATATAATTGTTGATGAAAATGTACTTACTTTTTTAGGTTTATTTATAGCTTTTTCAGTCAAAAAAACATAGTTACAAAATTATGCATCATGACTTGCATTGCAGAAGTTACAATAGACAGTGACGTTTTGTATATACCTTCAGTACAATTACATTAAACACTTCACATCATACCCAGAGTGTTCCGCAGTGGCTGGGACAGCTCTCGTTACATCTTGTGTCATTATGGACAGCACCGTCTTAGAATCCTACGGTCATAGGTGAAAGTAAAGATCATGACGTAGGTAACCATCACTTCAATACATTATAGTCCATCAGAAAGGCAGACAAGTATATGACCAGTCCAGAGGCATCGTCAGCATAGCCAATGCACAAGCAGCACAGAGCCTTTAAGGTACTCATATTGACTATTTCCATCACCCCTCAGTCACTCAGCATTCATTGAGGATGAATCAGAGCTTCCCCTCATGTTTGGAGCGGGCCCCATAAATCCCTTGGTCTAGAGGCCGTCGGTAGTGTTTCCACATATTTGGAAGTTTGTTCCTGGCAGTAAATGACATAATGTAGCCACTCCTTAAACTTTGGTGCTCTCCCACTGCCCCAACGGCATGCCACTCTACATTTGGCCATCAATAGCGCAATATCTAGAAGTTTCCTACTATGCTTAGGTATATGTGCAGTATAACCCAACAACATGATCAATGGATCTCTCTCCAAAGTGATATCCAGCATGTGTTCTAGAGCCTCATGCACCTGTGTCCAGTACTACCACACTATCAGACATTCCCACGCCAGATGCATGAACTCAGCTCCAGCCCTGTTACATCTGTCACACCTGTCATTATCCAAAAGCTGATACTTGTATTTATGGGCGGGGTGTAATAGAGGCGCTGCAAGAACCTATAATGTATGACCTTAAATCTACAGCTAGCCGACATAGATTCCGTAATATTACAGCAATACTTCCATTGGTCATCAGTGATTTCCTGTCCCATATCTTCGCTCCAGTGCCTACGAGCCGAGCACTCCACCCCCCATTGTTGTGTCTGTATGCTACTATACATTCCGGATACCAAGTGCTTCCCATCCAGAGAGCTAAGAAGGAAGTGCAGAAGAGCAAAAGTGTCCGGTTCATGGGGGAAGTCAGGAAGTCAGGAAGTAACGCCCTCATTCCTTGCCGCAATCGTACATATAGAAAAACCTCTATAGATGTGGGCCGCATATCCCGAAACAAGTGTTCCATAGAGCGAAACTTCCCCTCATGGAACAGATCCCCCACGTGGTGACATGAAGATGCTTACATAAAGCTCGGAAGCCCGATTCCCGGAGATTTACCATATTAGGATGGTATGCGAGTGGAAGTCGCGGTGAATATAATAGTTATGCGCGTCCATGCATCCACCGAGCAAGTTACGGTCGTGAATGGCGTCTCTGCAACACCAGCAGGACCATGTATAATACCGCTCAGTGGGAGAGGGTGCACCAGCCAATCCTCAGCTGCTAGTTGCGGCATATATGGCGTAAGTACCATTCAGTGGTATGCGTAGTGAGCTTACGCACTAATATAGTATGTTTCAAAGTTGGGGATATCGAAAGCACCCCTATCATTGGGTTGTGTGAGGACCGCCCATTTAAGACATGGTTGGTATTTATTCTGTGCACAGAGTTTTAAAGAAAAATGCTGCAGGATAGTAAGGAATGTTGAGAAATAAATACAAGAACTGGGGAGAACCACCATCTTTATGAGGGAGGCACGCCCAGTCAAGTATAAGGGTAGGGAGATCCATTGCGTTACATTAGCTGTCAGTCTCGTGATCGCTGTGCCATAGTTTAATCTGAGTGTTTCCTCCCTATCTTGAGATACCTGGATACCCAAATACCTAGGGTCAGAAGCGCACCACTCTAAAGGAAAATCCTGTGGGAAGAATTGCGATTTTCCCCAATTGATATGGACGCCTGACAGCTGTCCAAACACCATGAATTCTCTCAATAGCGGGTTGATGTTTTGCTGAGGCTCCCATACATACAGTGTGATGCCATCAGCGTATAATGTGATCGAAATCTGACGCTGAAAACACTGAAACGCCTTTTCTCAGTGAAGCTGACACAGTCTGGACGCTTAGGGCTCAACAGCTATAGCAAAAAGTAGCGGGGATAACGGGCACCCTTGTCGGGTACCCCGCCATATGGAGAGAGCATTGGATACATTACCATTAATCAGCACTCTAGCAGAGGGTCAATGGTACAGCAGCTGCACCCAGGAAATAAATAGCAGGTTTACCAGCCAAAGAGATGGCGTTTGAACAGGCGGTTGAGAATGATATCCTGAGACTACAGCAAATGGAGCACCGTCCTTTCATTAATCTTCCTAAAAAAGAACAGAATGCACTTCGGATTCTCATGACAGATGACTCTCTGACTATAAAACCAGCAGACAAGGGTGGAGCCATTGTCTTACTTGATACTACCACCTACTGCACCGAGTGCCTCCGACAACTTCAAGACAACAAATCATATCTCACATTGACAGAAGATCCCACGGAAAGACTTGGTAATGCCATTGGGCATATGGTAGAGGAGGCACTTTCAGAAGGTTGGATTACATCGCAAGAAGTCAACTTTCTACAGACCACCCATCCTACGATGCCATACTTCTATGTACTTCCAAAAGTTCATAAGAAGCAACGACCTCCTCCAGGACGTCACATAATATCAGGGATCGGTTCTATCTTAGACTTTTTTCTGCGCCCAATGGTAAAAGAAATGCCAACGTTCCTCCAGGTTACTAAAGATGTTCTACGGATACTACCTGACATCAAATTTGACACCATTACCGATCTGTTGGTATCATTCGATGTAGAATCCTTATACACCTCGATTTCTCAAGACGACACCTTGGAGGTGATAGCAACTCTATTACCTGAAAGGGATCTTGATTCAATAACCCCAGTACATTTCATTATGAACTGTGCATGTTTGGGGTCGAAGGACATTTTCTTCCGGTTTGAGGAAACCATTTATTTGCAAACATCGGGGACCAGCATGAGAAGTGTTTTCGCTCCAAGTTTAGCTAACCTCTATGTTCACCAGTTTGAGCAAAAGCACGTTTTGACACCCACCAACCCATACCGCAATTCTTTGCGGGTATGGATACGCTATATCAATGACATTTTTGTCGTTCGGTGAGGAACCACTGAAGATTTATTACAGTTCCATCAATAGTTGAACATGAGGAATAATTTCTTGCGCTTCACGGTGGAGCATGACAAACACCAGTTAGCATTCCTAGATCTCCTAATATCAGCAACATCTACAGGGCTCAGTTCGAAACTATATAAAAAAACCTATGGCACGTAATTCATTACTGTGCTACAATAGTTGTCATCCAAGGGCTTTAAAGAATAATTTGCCGTACGGACAGTTCTTACGTATCCAAAGGAACTGCTCGACTAAAGAAACTTTCTACGAGCATGCACACACTTTGGAAAAACAGTTGAGAACAAGAAAATATCCAAAGAAGTTAATACGACAATCGTTGAAATGTGCTGCCAACAATAACCGAGAGAGTCTCCTTGAACCTGTAATTCCTAATGAAAAAACACAAAGAATGACGTTCGTCAATACATACAGCACGATGTCCAACCATGTACAGAAAATCGTTAGAAAACACTGGCCCATTCTTAACACTGGTTCAGACACCTTACCGCACCGTTTTTTGCCTCTAAACGGGGTCCTAACCTCAAAGACAAACTGGTGCACACCAGACCAAAGAGCAAGATCCCACGGGGCGTTGGTACCCTTTAGGATCTACCGGCTGTGGAGGGACACCATCCTTGCGGTACGTGTCCTGCCTGCCCCCAAACTTGCAGATCAGTGAGAATAGATATTGGGACCAATCGTCCTTGGCAACAGAGGAGATTTACCAACTGCAACAGTGAGAGATTGATTTATCTGATAACATGCCCTTGCCAACTCAAGTATGTTGGTATGACAACAAGAAAAATCAAACTTTGAATTTCTGAACATAAGAGTACAATCCGATGCAACAAACAGGCTACCCATCTAACGAGTCACTTTCTGGAGGAAGGTCATGGACCCACAGAATTTACATGGACCGTGATGGAACAACCTTTCATCCTTGATCCTTGACCACGTAGTTGACATCAGCAAATACCTTTTCAATAAGGAACAGAAGTGGGTGTATAGACTCAACACAGACAAGGAAGGCTTAATCAAAGACAACCCGTGGATGTCACCATGATTCGGTCACTGTATTATTTCTCAAACCTTGTGGTACCTTTCTGGAATTGGGTAGACAAACATATAGGTGCCCAAGACTTGCCACATTAATCTTGTTTATGAAGCATCCACACTTGATTCTGGTTCGTTGATATGAATACACACCTAGTAAAACTACAACTCCCATGAATCACCACAATAATGTGTTCCTTTTTGCTCACCCCGTGCTTGACTTACTATTAGGCACCGCTATTATATAAACAAGATTGGCGATTGATATGCGCGACTTGTTTAGCGCTGATCAAATTGTATGTGTGTCCCTTTAAGCGGTTATAAGTAAATTGAATTTTCCATAACTGTTCTATGTTTCTACACATAACCATAACACCGAGGAATACTATAGATTCCACTAAATTCTGAAAAACTGGACCTCTCTTTCAAAACCTTGTAACGACACTGACGGTTATGACACGCCAGAGGTTTTGTTTGGTTCATACTTAAGTATGACCGTATACCATTCTCGATGTGGGAACTAACTGTTTCAACACTACATTTCGCATCCGTTCCAACGATACACGTGACTCTATGCCCGTACTATTGAATAAATACTACATTTTCCACTGTTCCACACAAGCACACGTGATCCTATGCCCGAATGTGGTCCATGGGCTGACGCGTGTCCATACGATTCAGCATGACTTACTACCATGCGCCTCTCTCTTGCAGAACCGTGTAACAACACTGATGGTTATGACTCGCCATAGGTTTTGGTTTGGTCTATTATGATCGCATAGCATTTTTAGATGTGGAAACTAATTGTTTCTATACCACACTTTCCATTTTTTTCCAACGATACACGTGATGTTATGCCCGTACTACTGAGTGAATACTACATTTCCCACTGTCCCCCACAAGCACACGTGATCCTATGCCCGTACGTCATCTACGGGCTGACGCTTGTTCTAAAAATAATAATGGCCCGAGACCCGACCTTTCACCTCCCTGAGTCGGCTCAGAGGGACGCCAAGAGTACCGACGGAGAGGTGAGCCGGCGGGTTCTCGCTACTCTAGTTTTGGCAGGGTGGGTCTCTTTACTGGTCCGTTCTTTGCACACAGCGAGCATGTCAGCGATATCGCTGGTTAGACTCAGGCGATAGGGATTTTTCGCCTATCTCTATCTAACCTTTTCTGTAGACATGTGTGGAGCAGCACTACTGCTAACAGATTACTCTGTCTGAATTAAAACAGCGTTTATTTGCTGCGCAACACACAAGGCTCGAGAATTACTACAGAACCAGTACTTAATGAATCCCACAGACTGTTTGGGTCCACAATAAATACAGAATCAAGATGTCATTACGTAAAGATATATTTTGATCTGAGCAGGCACGTAATAACAGTGCACTATTGTGGTACTGCACAAATGAGAACGTGTATACCACTGGCATTCTTCTTTTCAATGTGGGGCTTCAATTTCTGCATGCATAAGATATCGATGGTCGGTATACATTGCTCATGTATATCTCATAAGATCGCATACATGTTACACTGTGCATTAGAAAGGGCAGGTGGGGTATGTTTTCTTTGATCCCACACCGTCACTTCTTTGGTTTTACCAGAGCGGTGCTCTATTTACCTGAGCTGCAGCCAGGTGAAGCAATGCCATATCCTCCTACCCATTAGGTAAGGGGATCCACGGTCACACTGTATACGTGGGGTCAGTATGTGTACTACTGACGCATATAGATCTATCTGCATTAGTAGCTATTGAATGTTTTCATGACTATGACACCAACTTTTCCTTTTTATTTCCTTGCTTCCTGTACCTGGCATTACTGTTTCTACTTCTGGACACTATCCAGTAACCCGGAGGAATTACCCTAAGTACCTAGGATTTCCAAGTGACATGGTTGTTAATTTTTCTTTATCATCCTGAATTGTTGCAGTAGCGAGTATTAGGTCCTGACGAAGGCAGCGGACAACCACAGTCCATTTACTGCTGAAACATGTTGACCTCTAATTCTGTATAGCAGTTATTTGCTAAACCTGCTATTTCTCTGCACTGTTTTTAACATTGGAAGACTGAGGGGCATCACTAAACTTCATTTCCTCTCATCTCTCCAATTTTACACACACTATCACTTATCCACTCTCACTAGTTCACGCACTGCAAATCAGTTATTTTAACACATCTTTTCTTGATATCTCCAAATTTACCTTATATCACTGGTTCAGAAGTATCCACATTAACATCTAGTGACTACAAGTTTATTCTCCTCGGTGTGAGGAGACCCAGATGATGACAAGGGCGGTATCGGACGATAACTGATGGGTACTTTTTAAACCCTAGAGATATCTTGAGGTGCTTCAGTCACACAGGGTAGTATTTCTTCTGTCTCTTTCCAAATTTGGTTGTGTTCTTCTCATGCCTTATACAGGACGTATAGTTGACCCTCAAGACCCATAGACACCTTTTGTTAGAAAATAGTTTAGGAAACCCCATCCTCTGAAGAACTTTGGATAGGTAACTCCACTCCACAGAGTCAAATGGCTTAGAGGCATCTAGGACCGCAACCTGAAAATCCGGCGCTACCATCTTTTTTCAGAGAGAAGAGGGTTTGTAAGTTGTGTTAAGTAGCCCTACCAGGGACAAACCCCAACTGGTCGGGGAGAATGATCTTGTCCATAAGAAGTGTCAATCGCGTAGCTAAAACCTTTGCCAATATTTTTTGTGTCACAATTAATGAGTGACAGCGGTCTATAAGAGTCGCACGCTTTGGGAGGCATACCAGGCTTTAGTAAAGATGTAATAACCACCTCACACATCCTGGGAGAGAGTATCCCCACTTCTAGGGACTCTTCAAACACTTCACGTAAAACTGGTGCCATAATAGCTATATAACATTTATAGAACTCAGCAGACAAGCCATCCAGGCCTGGTGCCTTTCCGTTCTTCAAGGACATAATGGCCTCTCTGATCTCGTCAAGTTCAAGGGGGGCACTGGGAAACTGTCTGTGGACATCACTAAGCCAACACAGTGCTACAACCCCCTGAAAGTATTTGAGTTCCACGCCCCAATGTCTTTGTATGGTATATAATGCAGCACAGTGAGAAATAAAGGTGTCCAGGATGCCTACTGTGTCCTGACAAAGCACTCCCCCCAGTTTCTCGGTCTCCAGTATGCTGTTATTAAAGTGCGGACTACATGTAATTTCAGATAATACCTTCCCCGGGTGCTCCCCCTCCCCATATCGCCGCGCCATCCAGTAGCGCCCTTTAAAATTAACTTCTCTGGCAGCTTCTTTCTCATAGGCAGACAATTTGCTCTTAAACTCCTTCTGCACCTCCCCGATGTCTCCCTTCACCATCCGACCCTCCAATCTCTTCAGATCCTGCTCTAAAGTCCTCAGTGTGCATTTTAAGTCTCTCAGTACTTCGTAACTTTTGGAGATATAGTTCCCCCGTATAGTAACTTTAAAGGCTTCCCATATTACCGCCACACTGTCCACGGAGCCTTTATTTCGTAGAAAGAATTCCCTTATTTCCTCCCCTAGTTCAGCCCGAAAGACTAAGTCTAGCAGAGTGGTTGGTTGCATTCGCCACGTCGGCCTGGGCTTACCATATCCAGGCACCTCAATCGTAACACTTACAGGGCAATGATCAGAATATGCCCTAGCGAGATGTCTAGCATCTCGTAAGCCGATACCTAACCCCTTAGAAAGCCTGCAATAGTCTAGTCGTGCCCAAGTCCCTGTGTGTGAAGTAAAATGTGTCCCTTTCCGTTGCATCGGGTGTAGGTGACACCAGCTATCCACTAGGCCACTCTCTTCCACTATGCCTGCCAGCACCCCACAAGATTTGTTATTATAATGTACAGCGGCTCCAGCTCTATCCTAAGCAGGAATCAGTACAACATTAAAGTCTCCCCCCATATAACGTTTGTTGACCCTAAATCCGGAATTTTACCCCATAGGGTCGTGAAGAACTCAGGTGTATCTACATTAGGGGCATAACAGTCTGCAATTCTTACAGAATCCCTGCCTAATCTCCCCCATACAATAACATATCTTCCCTGTGGGTCCGATATTGTACCTGCAAATGCAAAGGGTACACAATGTTTAACCAATATGGCTGTGCCTTGCGCATACGATGAATAAGAAGAAAATGCTCTAATACTCGCCCATCTATTAGCAAACAAGTTGGGAGAATGAGGGTGGATATGTGTCTCCGCAGCAGTGCAACCTGCACACGCTGCCGTTCCAGATAGGCCAAGACCTGCCTACACTTCCTTGCATCATTCAGCCCTCTAATATTCCAGGATATCACCCTCAGGTTCGATTCAGCCCCCTCCCCAGGTATATTGTTCCCCGCAATCACTCTGGCATCCCGGCAACATGAAGTAATGTAACATTGCTCTTAAGTGTTCATAACTGCAGAGCACATTGTGTTGTCATTGATGCTGTATATTCCCCGTCCCCTGCCTCCCCCATCCACTGAAGCATCCCAATTATGCCAGCATCCATTAATCCCTCCCCCCCAACATCCAGAAATAACAACACCCCACCATTTCCCCAACTCCTTCTCAGGTGAGCCAACTGGGCCCAAATCGTGCCTCCCAAACCGTGAGAGGAGATTACTGAGAACCTCAACGATGTAGCAACAACTATGGGGTACTCCCTAGTGGGAAGCATACCTAGGTAGCTCACTGACACCTCTTGTTGGCCCCGAAGCCACGCCTACCAGTCGTGCTCTGCAGGGTCCAACCCGAAGGTGACCGGCAGTTCAAATGTCTCCCACACCCGCTGCAGTTCCTACTGTTCGATGGAGACATACCAGCTATGTATATTGGCTTAATCCACCCTCCCATTTTCGAACAGACTTCAAACCATAACAGTCAGGCATGGATCGTCCCTACATGGCGCAAAAGCACAATGCTCCAAAAATTTCAGTCCCCCTCCGGGGATTGCGATCTAGGAGAGTCTTCCTGTTCACATTGCGATCGTTTCTGCTTCTTGAGCTGTTTTAGGTAATCCTCAACTTGCTGTGGATTGGTGAAGAATTTTTGTGTCCCCTGGTGAGTAATACAGAGGCGAGCAGGATATAATAAAGCATAGTCTATCTGAGCTTTCCTGAGCTTTTGTTTTACCCCCAGAAATTTGCGACGTTCCTCATGCACATGAGTTGTGAAATCCGGGTACATTGTAAAAGATAGACGATCATATGTCAGCTGTTTTTTCTCCCGAGCAATGTTTAGAGCAACATCTCTGTCCCGGTAATTTAATAGGTGAGCAATGATAGGTCTGAGGGGGCTGCCAGGAGTGGGTTGCGGTCCCAGCGATCTATGCGCCTTCTCCACCACGACTTGAGAAGATAATAGCTCAGTGCCCACCACAGCCTTGAGTAACTTTTCAATATATTCCTCCATTCGCCCTGTACTTGTACTCTCCGGAATCCCAAGGACACGGATGTTGTTCCTGCGACTGCGGGCCTCAGTGTCCTCATTCTTTGCCGCTATTATCTTGAGCAGCCTGTCCATCTGTGACGTCGCCTTCTTGAGCTGGGTAGTAGTGTCCTCTACATATGAGACTCGTTGTTCCACCTCCTTTATACGAGTCTCATGTCCCTCGATTGTGCTCACTATAGCGTCCATCCGGATAGAGACCATGTCGATTTTGTCCACCATGGTCGCGAATCCCTGTCTGACTTCTGTGAGAAGCAACTTGAGATCATCACTCATCGTGGACGTGGAGTCCTGCTGAGGAGCCTCCACTCCAGCATTCTGCTCCGCAGGTTGCTGTCTGTGAGCCTTTTTATTCTCGAACGTAAGCTTCGGCAGGCGCACACCCAGCCGCCCCATCTCAGTGCCAGGCCCAGGCTCCAATCCCAAGATATCCATATCCCGCTCTTTTTGTGGCCAGGAGTTCGTCACTACTATCCCACCTAGTGCGTACCACTTGGGCAGACTCAAGTAGCTGCACTCCGGTATTCCGTAGTGCCCAAACTAAGATGGTCTGAGTCACAGCAACGTTCGCTTCCCCACAACAGAGCACCAGCAGCTGCAGCCCTCCTGTCAGAAATAGGATCCAAAGTCGCTCCCGCATGGCCCTGTTTACCCCGCCATCCAGTCTGTGCTCCCAGCAGTAGGTCACCCTTCTTTCAATGGTCGCTGTCAATCATATGGCACGCCTGGCAACGCCGCCTGCACCAGTGTCCCCAATAATGTGATTCCACAGGTAGCTCGCTATGCAGCGAGTCCCAAAGCCACCTGTATCTGCCAATACTCCTTATTGCCCCGAACCCCACAGGCCAGAGGGGCTGCCGGCGCGCGAGGTCTCCGTATTTCTCTCCCCCTGGGGTAGTGTCCATGTGGTGCCGCTCACCGCCTGCTCCTCAGTCCCCAGGAGGGTACTCCTAATGTCAATAGCCAGCCTCCACTATGCCACCAATGATTGTGCTCCCACAGCGCTGGTCACCACTGCTGCCACATCCTGAGTGCCAGGTCCACCACCGACAGGGGAAAATGGCGACGCTCCCACAGCTCCGTCACCGCTACCGCCCAGTCCCACTCAATTGTCGCTCAGCACCGTTTCAAGGGCCTCAGCAAGCGCATATGTGCAGCTCTCTCCTCTCAGAGTAACTGCACTGCCAGCAGCGGGAGGGTCTAAAGTAGAGCCCGAGCAGCAGCGCCACTTATCATCCACTGTGACCTGCGTCAATATTGCCACGTCTCACTGGGGATAGAAGGCCAGTCCATCCCTCCGCAATCTTCAGGGGCATCCACCTGATGTCCAAAATTGTGGGGCACTAACCAGGGAACCTCTGTTCGGCGAGCAGTCCCAGCCGCTTAACTCGGCACCGGCCTCCTCCACGGATCTGTCACTCTCCGGCACCTCCGGCCCGATCCCCTCGCGGCAGCCCAGGACCTCTCGTAGCCGAGTTCCTCGACCAACAGCTCCAGGCGCAGCGAGATGTTAGCGCGCCCGCTGCTACACCCGCTCAGCAAATCACAGTAGACCCTCTTGCGACTCCAATAACTGCACCGCTAGTGGCACGGAGTAATTAACTTTCATCTCCTGCATTTTATTGCTCAATTTACGGGCAAAGACCAGGATAAATGGAGGATTTTACAGCCGGTCAGCAGGAACCTCACCTCGCGGCGGCCATTCTGCTCGTGCGCCACCAAGCGCCCCATGAAAATGTACTTACTTTTACCTGGATTAGAAGTGGAGCTATTGGAAATGGGATTCAACAAGAATTTGACTATGGTTTAGTTGTTTCTTGATTTAGTGCCTTGACTATTACTTTGCCTCTGTAATCCCCTTTTTATATCAATGCCGGCTGAGAAAAGCGCCTTAAGTTTCTCAACTATATGATAGTGGTCCTTTAATGCGGACTTTGCAGCTACCCAATGATGTTTTCTTTCCATTGTGTTTTACTTTTGAGAACAGCACACTGTGTTAGCTTTAGATTGTCTTGTTGCTTTTCCCTCTTCTTTTTTCCTCTCCCCCTGAATTGCTTTTGTTCTTGAGATTATATTGCCCCGGATGGCAGTTTTGAAATCATCCCAGACAATGCTATATTCGGCATAGGCAATATGTTAAACATAGCCCCTAAATTAAGTGTGTGTTACTACTATCCAGTTATTGTCATTGAGAGTTACTGCTTCATTTGCCCCTCAGTCTTCCTGCTACTTGTAATTGTTATGGTGATAGAGCATAGCGCGTCAGAATGATATGATAGCAATTGGGTTTGGGGATTAAAGCATCCACAATTAAAGTGGAAGGGACCAAATAGGAATCTGTCCTAGCAGCTCTCTTAAAAGTGTTTCAAGTGCTACAGTTTGCAGAAAATGCCCTCCTAAATAATGTCCCCTTATAATGTTGATACATAAATGCATACATTATTTATTGATTCAGGGTTGTCTGTAACAGGAGCACCAGCTCTGGTAATCATAAAGATTTATGACTGCATGAGGAGGTTAACCCAGATCCAACATAGATCCATATTTCCTTGTAGTCTGATCCAGTAAAAAAAATGTGGATCAGTAGTTGCTTTCAAATCCTCTTTTTTGGTCTAGGAAAAAGAGGAGGTTCTCAAACACCTACTTAATGACAAGGCAGTTGGTGAACATGGGATCCCAAATGAATTTTGCAACACATTTAACATAATCTGATAACAGTCATTACATAATTGATAAATAAATTGTCATTTTTAAAAGGTAAAATAGTAAGCTTGCTGAACAGGAATAAAATTGAGAACGATCTTAATTCATGTAGCCCTACTTGACATAACATAACTTTGATTATAAAATAATTGCTACATCTCTGGTGAATAGGATTTCTAGATTTGCTACAAAGCTATTTATTCGGGACAGAATAGGTTTGTAGCCTGTCAATAAATGTATAGAAATGTACATTTCTCACAGAATGCATAGATTTCATCTCCAAAAAAGCATATATTCTAGAGGCCATAATAATAGGGGATACTGACAATGAATTTCATTATTATTCATGGGATGCTTTATATATGATTTTGAAACCTATGGAAATCCACATATGTTTACTAATTTATTAGCCAATTTATAGAAGAACGCTACATCCATTATAAGGATCAATAAAGTGTAGCTTGTTATTATTTCTCGAAGGATGAGATGCTGATGTTCGATGTCCCCAATCCTATTTGCTCTGTTTATTTAAACTTTGGCTTTCTCTATACATTCAAATTCCATTCAGATTACCTAAAGCACCACAACATATTAGATTTAAGACTCTTTCAATGTATTATAGAAGTAAAGAGCAGTTTTAATATTTAATTAATATCCCCCATATCAAGCTCCAAATGAAATTGGTAGATGATGCTTAGACTTTCTAATTTTAGAGGACAGAGGTTAATAACATTTGACAAGGTAATGGTTTTCCCTTAATAAGTGATTTTGGGCCATATGTAGGTAAATCCCAATTACCGATTCTTAAATACCGATTATTACCGAATTTTACAGAATCAGTAATAAGAATTCAGTATTTGGGATGTAGGTAAAAATTCGGTAATATTCGGTATTACCGATTCGGTATTTACCGATTCGGTAATTCTCATTCATTCCTATGGGCCTGGAGGCCCATAGGAATGAATGAGATGCTATTCACCATTACCGATTCGGTAAATAACGAATCGGTAATAGGTGGTAAATAACAAATCCCTAAATCAAAAATGCACTCACTTGAGTGCTCCCTACATAGGATTTTAGGATTCGGTCATTTACCGATGCGGTATTTTAAGGATTCGGTAATTTACCGAATCCTTAAATTACCGAATCGGTAAATTACCGAATCCTAAAATCAAGCAACCTACATCAGAAAAAGCTAAATACTGGTCGGTAACGGCAAATTTACAGATTTCCGGCCGTTACCGACGATATTAAGCTACCTACATATGGCCCTTTGTCTTGACCACAAATTAGAAACTAGAATGTATAGAAGTCCAAGGTGTTGGTCTTTGTTAAAAGAGTAAAACTTCTGCTGGTATTTAAACACCTGGTAGGTAGAATCATTTGATTATTATAAATATTTAGGTTTGACACTTAGGAGGAATTTAAAATGGGACACACACTGGGACTGTATTAAGCAGATGTTGTTGCTGCAGGCCAGCTGCTTGTCCAGATTTAATTCGAAACATAGAGGGTTGTCTCATATTCCTTTATTGAGAACCTACAAAGGGAAGATACCTCCCCTGGCAGCCGCGGTCAGTAGTGGGTGTACCTGCAGGGCGGTCACGTGGCGAGGGGTAGGGGGAGGGTGGGGGGTAGGAATGTATGGATTACAGATCTTTACAGGTAAGTAAACATATAAATAAATAAAACACATTTTGTTGCATGCACTGCATCCCCCTCTTCACGTCACCACCCTGCAGGTAGACCCACTACCAACTGCGGCTGTCCCCTGGGCTTGTTTAGCACAGAGCTATTTTCCCTTGATTCCTCCTATGAGTGGGACTAGTTAGTTAGTGGGCTGTTCTCAGAAGGCTTTGGTCGCTTTCACCTGGTACTGTGGTCCAGGGCATATGGAGGAATTTCAATCTTACCTCTTGGAATTTGTTGCAATTTACCCGGGCTTTACAGTTTTTTGAATAGACTCTTTTTGAAGTGATAAAGGTCTCTAAACTCTACTGGGACGAGATTCAAAGCAGTGAAAGAAGGTGGACAAGGGAAGTAAGGAATAGAATAAGTCATATCAAGAACATCCATTCTCATTGCGATACAATTATGTCATGGTCCCCTTTCCCAGGTAACCAAGCATTGAAGGAGTCTGCGGCAAAGGTGGCCAGGACTTTGACCTGGTCTACCTGATTTAGAAACCTTCGATCAGTTTTGCTATTCCCTTTTTAGGTCTGGATACTGTTTTTCCCTACCTGATGCAGATACCTGACCCCAGCTTGCAAACTGAAAATGTAAGGGTAAGGGTGGGATGTAATCCGATCCATTCATCCCGTTCTTGTTGGGCCAGAGTCCAGGATAACTATGTTTTTTGTCCCTGCCCCCTGAGTGTAAAATGCTCTTTGTTGCATATGCTTAATGACTGTTCTTTTTATCTTTCAAGACGCACTAAGTTTTTGAGACCCTTGTTTTTTTAATATAGAACTGTACAAAGGAGGAAGGCTGTAGAGTTGCTGTCAGAAATACATTATTTAGATGTAGCAGTGGGAATGGCTCGAATTTTACATTCTGTAAGCAGAGTTTTAATGATGGACTACAGTAGGATGGTGGGGAGATGCCTTGGCCAGGTGGGTTTTAAACTAATTTTACACTGTAACCGTTTAATGTATTTTTAGACTGTTTTATGGACAATTTTCCAAACACAAAATTGTTTTCTACCTTCCAAAGAAAAGATATCACTTATTCAATACAATATGACAACACAATGTTATCCTGTGGGAGAGGTAGGCCTTGAAGTAGTGAAATACAAATTCAATGGTTTTTAACTACCAGGATATGTAAAATTTAAAAGCACATGTTAAACTTTTTAAATATATTGCCCCCTTCTGGGTGGCCCCAGGAGTTCCTTGCGCTGTTCAGTATATTGAGGCAGACGTTGACGGCAGGTATCTATTAGTGCGGCTGAGATTAGATGACAAGGAATTCCTACTCCTTAATACATATGCACCAAACACCGTTGATCCGACCTTCTTCTCTCAAGTCCAAGATCTTGTAGCTTCGGATCTGGATGCACCCCTCCTCTGGTTTGGGGACTTTAACTGCGTGTTACATCCTGAACTAGACCGTCACCCACCCCGATCGGGCACTAAGCCCCGTATGACGGCGCGTCTTAGGGAAGTGATGCACAATCTTGGGGCGCTAGACGTGTGGCGAACTTGTCATCCTGTCCAGAAGCTCTACACGTGTTACACTCCGACGCATGGTACCCATAGCAGGTTGGACCGCATCCTGGCGGCTAATCTCACCCCATCTCTTACCTTGACGGTTACACATCAGGCCCGATACTTATCGGACCACGCCCCAGTGATGTGCATAGCGCAGTGGGCTGACCGAGCTGCCCGTCCCCGTGCCTGGCGAATGCACACTGATATTCTTCAGGACCAGGTGGGTAAAGACCATGTGGCGACATCACTGTCGGACTACATAGAGCTAAACTGGGGTGGCGATGATCTGCCCTACTCTACCAAATGGGAAGCCTTGAAGGCGGTGGTACGTGGAGCATGTATGGGCCTCACTTACGAGGTCCGAAAACAATTTTTGTCTGAACTGCACGATGCAGAGGTTGTGCTTCAACGCGCCCAGTCCCGATCCGATCCGGACACATTAGATCAACAAACAGAGAAGGAAGCTCAGGTATCGATACATGACATCCTTACCCGCCTTGACAAATTTACGTTGGGCCAGTACAGGCAACGTCTCCACCGCGAAGGTGATAAATCTGGCCGCTTACTGGCTTGGATCCTTCGCCGTGAGTTCGCACCTGAAAGGAAAGTTGCTCTACGGAACTCGAGTGGTGTAATGGTCCACTCCGAGTCCGATATCCTTGAGGTCCTCCGATCCCACCTGCAGATCGTGTATGAGGCTGACCCATTGGTTACGGAGGACTCTTATAGCTCATAATTGGAAGATCTGGACCTCCAAACCCTGCCAGAGGCAGCGGTGAAGGAACTTGATACTAAGCTGACACTGGGTGAGATCAGCGCGGCGATAGCCGCCCTCCCTCGTGCTAAGACCCCTGGCGGGGACCGATTCCCGGACGAATTTTATCACTCGTTCGGGAACGTTCTGGCTCCCCTCCTGTTGCAAGTTTATGAGGAAGCTCTAAATACTGACACCCTTCCGCCCACCATGAATCAAGGGGAAGTCTGCATGATTTTGAAACCGGGCGGTGATAGTAGTGATCCCGCGGCGTTCCGCCCTATCACCTTGATTAATACGGATGCAAAAATCCTTACTAAGTTATTGGCCACTCACCTCACCCCGCACATGACTCGGTTGATCCACTCGGATCAGTGCAGATTTATTCCGGGGCGTAATACGGCGATGAATCTGCGCCGCCTAAATCATGTCCTACATGAAGTACGAGGAAGAGAAGGTCCTCATGTGTTGGTGTCAATTGATTTGGCTAAAGCCGTTGATACCGTACATTGGGGGTATCTAATGCAGGTGCTCCAAAAAACGGGGTTCGGACCGGGATTTCGTAATTGGATTCGGGTGCTCTATGGAACGCCCCGAGCCAGGGTCCGGCTAGGTTCGGCACGCTCGGAGGAATGGCCATTGGAGAGAGGCACCCTACAGGGTTGCCCTCTCTCCCCTCTCCTGTTCGCTCTCGCGATCGAGCCCCTCGCCGTCTCCGCCCGCGCTGAGCTACAGCAATGGGGGATGGCAGTGGGTGACACTATAAATGTGGTCTCACTCTACGCTGACGACGCACTGTTCTATCTGACCTCCCCCACTGAGGCCCTCCCCGTCTTGATGCGGACCCTTGACCGCTTTGGTGTGGCCTCTGGGTTGTGTATTAATCTCAATAAATCCCTGGTCTTCCCGCTGACGGGTTGTATTCCGGACCCAGGAGTGGATCTGTCGTATTTGGGTCTGCGTTGTGAGCGGAAGGTGTTCCGATACCTTGGCATTCAGGTGGCCACATCTGATGAGGCTTTGCTGACTTACAATGTCGACAGAGTACTCCAAGCTCTCCATAAATCTGTTACCTTCTGGAACACGCTTCCTCTCTCTCTTATGGGGCGATTGGCGATCGCCAAAATGGTGATGCTCCCCAGGATTTTGTACGTTTTACAGAATGCCCTAAGTCCATTGCCCCCCCGAGTGTTTCGTACACTTTACTCGCTCCTTACCTCCCTGCTTTGGGCGGGCGGGCGCAGTAGAGTAGCGCTACGCACAGTAACACGGTGTTGGGAGGAGGGAGGCCTAGAGGCCCCGAGATTTGACTTGTATTATTATGCAGCGCAGCTTCTCCCAGCCGCAAAGTGGTTCACTGGCGAGGAAAACTGGGAACTGGCACTGCTGGCGGGTACGGCGCATGAAAAGGCTCTGAGGGAGGCCTTGATGCAGGGTCGTGGCGCCAATAAAACTCTGCCATATGTGGTGCGTCACGCAGCAGGAATTTGGCAGCGGTTTGTTGAAAGGGTACTGCGGAGGGCTCCGTTTCATAGGGAGCTCCCAGTTTGGATCTTGGCCCCGGTACTCCGGTTGTCCTACCGGGAGTGGCGCGGTGGCGGATGCGAGACCCTGGCGGACCTCTACCCGGACGACTCCTTCGTGTCCTTTGAACGTGCCATGGAGTCCTTTGAGCTAAGTGGGGGACAATACCTTCACTACAGAAGCCTCCGGGACATAGCCAGAACAACGTGGCCCCAATACCCGGAAGCACCTCCACTCACCTATACTCTTTTCATTATTTTATCCTGTGGGAGAGGACAACGGCTGATTTCCCTGCTCTACTCTGTCATGCGTCGGGACTCGACCCCCCCCGATCGCACCGGCTTGGGTTGCCTGGGAGGCAGACTTGGGGGTGGGGCTGGAACCTGAACAACGAAAAATATTCGGACTCTTGACCCGTAAGGTCTCCTGCAATGCACGTTTTAAACTTATACATTTCAATTTTGTCCACCGCACCTATATGACCCCTGTATCTCTGAATCGCTTATCAGCAGATAAACAACATGATTGTCCTAGGTGTGAGGTGCAAAGAGCGGGCTTTCTCCATCTCGCGTGGGAATGTCCCCTGGTTCATAACTTCTGAAGGGAGGTGGTGGCCCACATTGCTCGAGCTGCAAAAATCTGAATTCTCCAAGCCCGCTCCATTGTCTCCTGGCACTAGTGCCCAAACCCAGAGAGAAGAAGCTGTCTTATAAATTCTTACAGCTGTTGCTGGTTTTGGCGAGGAGGCGCGTGGCTATCACCTGGATGGGTCAAAGAGCGCCCGAGATTTCCCTCTGGCTGAGGGATACTAGAGAATGGGCCCTGGCTGAGGAGACGCACATGCAGCGCACTCACAGAGATGGGAAGCTACAGGATGATCTGCTTGCTTGGAGGATGTTGTGCATAGAGGGGTTGGCAGATGAAGATTCGGATGCCACCAGCGCTGAATTATTCACTCCGGCTGAATTCTGAGTCTGAGTGTGCTGGGGTGGGGGCTGAATTGGAGAGTTTGGACCCGGTGTGAAGGCCCTACGCAGCCGCGCAAATATTCCTTGATACGCGTAATTGTAAATAGCTGTGATCCCCACAGGTCCTTACTGTATTACAATGACTGTGCCTTAGCTGGGCCTCACATAAATGACCTGCCTCGTTAAACTCTGTACTAATGATGCCATAGTTGGGGAATTTGGTTCTTGTTAAACGTTAAATAGAATAATTGCACAAAACATGGAAAACTAGCGAATACAAGGATAGTTCCATATCCTTAGAGCACGGATGAACTTTTTCCTTTTTTACATGCTCTGTTCCTACGCCGCCCAGCCTCCGGGATGTGGGCCGAATATGGCTGTGTATTGTCCTAGAAACTGCATGTTATCAACCTTTGCATATAAGTGGTTTGGATGACCGTGTAACCTGTGCCTTTTTATAATTTCGCAATAAAAATATTTTCCCCCCCAAAAAAATATATTGCCCCCTGCCCTACAAGTTGTCCCGGGCCCTATTTTGGGGTGACATATATGTATTAAAAACGAAGGTTTGGGCCTGACCAAGGTGTCATTTTGCCAGGCCGAATTTGCACTTTAAAACTGCACACATGCTGCAATGGCACACATGAGACATGTTTTGGAGGGATTCTTATGTGGGTGGCACAAACGCTACTGCAGGCCCACTTATAACATTTATTTTACTGGCCCTAGGTACACGTGGTACCCTTTACTAGGGACTTACAAGTAAATTAAATTCATTAGTTATGTAAATGCCAATTTGACCAAGTTTTAGGTAGAGAGCAGAAGCACGTTAGCATATTAGCAGTGGTAAAGTGCACAGAGTCCTAATGTCAACAAAGACAAATTCAGAAAACAGGGATGAATGTAACAAGTTTGCAGAAAGACCACCCTAAGGCTAACAGGTCTAACAGGGAGGGCCAGGTCCAACCCTGGGATCTGGACAGCAACACCCTATCGTAGAGAGTTCAAAATCCAGCAGCCTCAGTCCACATAAAATGTGAATGACCAAGTAAAAAGAGCCATTTTCTCACATGCCTGTTACAATCTCCTATTGTATGGACACTCTACGAGAATGACAAAAACACTAACCATAAGTTCACTGCTGATTTGTTTGCTCATGATGTGTTGCTTTTCCTCCAGGTGAATCAAAGAGATGGAGGAAAGACACCATTAGATCATGTTGGCTGTTGGTTCTGCATAAACTCATATTCCTTGATTCCAAAAGTTAGCTATTAAACCAAGTATCCAAGTCACTCCAGCTGAGTGCAAAATGTGAAGTCACAAAATTTGTGCAGTTTATAGAAATGCACAGAGATCCTAGGAAACAAAGCGCCAAGCTTTCAAAATGGACGTAAATTCAGGTCCGGATGATCAGTGTCCTGTCTGGCTCAACCCACCTCTAATTCCCGGCCTGCCAACGGGGGGTGCAGAGAATAGAGATTGCAGCCAGAGGGCCCCATCTGTTCTGGGCAGTTCTTCAGCAGTAGGCTGCCTGAGGCCACTACAGCTTAACATATAAGCCCTTGGTTGCAGGGTCAGCACAGAAAACCCCTCCAAGATGCTACATCAAGCTCCAAAGAGTGAAGAGGGACCACTGGTGGTTGCGGCCAGCTAAGTAGCTTGCCTAGTGAGCCACCATCTTCCCGTGCTCCAGACTCCTCCCCAAAGTCTTTGTTTCTTAAAAACTGTAGTATATTTGATATTTTTTATTGTGATTTATTTAATTTTTTTGTATGACTACACATGATTTGTGGGTCTATGGAATTGTAAGGGAGTGGGAGGGGACAATTTACAGTAATTTGCTTTGTGTTTTTAATTGACAAATTTTGCTTGAACTCAAAATTGATTAATATGTAATATACTTGTCCAATTTATTTTTTGGGAGTTGTTTATGGAAATTGTTTAATTAAATTCAGTTTTTGATGCATTTTTTTCAAATTTTTTTATATTCATTTTTAGTATTGGCATTTAAAAAATGGTTTTATAATAATTATTGTTGTTGTTGATAACTTTTATTTCGGTCAAACGACCATAAAAAGTGCATATAAAATACATCAGTACTACATTAGAATAATAAATAATCATAGAATGTTTAAAAAAGAATTAAACTACGCCACATGTTAAATAAATAGCGAGAAACCGCAAACACAATGGGGGGATGGGTATCATGAATCAATATCCTACAGGCCTGTGAAAAGTGCAAAAGTCCCAAGTTCTTACAAATAGGTTTTAACCAGCGTTTTCTAATTGCAGAATAGGCAGGGCAGAAAAACAATACATGGGTTACATTCTCAGTTTTATAGCTACATGCAGGGAAAACTTCATTGATCGGGTTTGACCATTTAAATGTGAAGGACCTAATAGGAAGAGTGCCATGCCTTAACTGTAAATATAGCTTTCGAGCAACTGGGGGTTCAATTAGGTCCATGAATTCCTCAACTTTAGGTTCTGGTTTAACTAGGAGGAACTCAGATGTCAGCCTACCCAATGATGCAGAGCCCATTGGTGTTTGGTAGTTTAAAGTACGTATCTGGAAAAGAAGTTCTTTCTTAGAAATCCCGAGGCAAAAGATCTCAGGGCTTTCCCATAATTCAGGATAACCTAACCGGATACTAACAGCACTAATGTGCTGAAGCCAAGGGATCTTTTTATTTTTAAGAAGAGATTATATAATTATAATATATTTTTTCCTAACACTTTTCCCACAGCTGCTTAGGTTGGAGTCGGAATAGTTAATCTAACCCCTCAAAAGTACAATGTTTTCACCAAATCTTGCTTACGTTGGAGTGGGAAAAGAAAGAAAATCTGACCCACCTAAAGTCCAAAACGTTACCCAACTTTGCTTACATTGTAGTGGATATAGCGAATTAGACTGCTCCAAAATCCACGATTGTCCCTACTGTTGCTTAAGTTGAAGTGGCAATAGAATATCTCAATCCCCCAAGCACAGCGCTTTTGTTTAGATTGAAGTAGGAATTAAAGACCTTTTACTTACTGATGATATTCACCACCATGATTAGGAGTCCTCCTGAATCCCAGTTCTAAAGCATGAGGTGTACCCCACCTCCATGGCAGCATATTATATACAAAAAATAAATTTGTAAATAAATAAAATAGATTTGCATCCTTCCTCTATGTTCACTACCCCCTATAAATAGCTCCTCACGCCAAACCTTTCTCTTGTTCCTGCACCAATGAATAAACAAGGTGGTGTAACATAGGGAGGGAGGAAGGGAATATGGCCCGGACAAGGAGGAGCACTGATTGGGCTAATGAAGATTACCGGTAAATAAAAGGTTCATTAACCCCTCATGGACGCCTCCTCATCCCATTCCCAAAGTAGGAGGATCTCACAAGAAACACATGCACCGCCATGTGAATGCAGCAACTATTTAATTCCATCAACAATTACTTCATTGCTAAAGACAACACTGCAGAACCAAAATTATCTTGAAATGAATCAGACAAATCCAAATGATAGTGCTTAATGAAAGTGCAGCTTTAGGAAAAGGTAGCCACCCTACATGTCTCTACCAAGGGAACTCCTGCTTCCGGTGCCCAGGATGGAGGTGTCCCCCTCTTAGAGTACCCCAGTATAGGGCCAGAAAGAGGGGCATCCACAAGAGTGGGGACACCTCATGTTTTATGACTGGGATGAGGAGGACTCCATGAGGGGGATATACATCTGCCATGTCAGACCTGTCAGCCTTAGTCTTTCCTCAAACGTTTTGCCTCACCCCCTTCATTTTTCAGCACTTATTTTTGTTGGTCTTAGGACTCTAACACTGCTAACCGGTGATAGAGTACTTGTACTTACTCCCCAAATTCATAAGTAAATTAGCCTAAATCCAATTGGCATATTTAATTTACTTGTAAGTCTCTTGTTCAGTGGTAAACTATATACCGAAGGCACGCAAAATAAATGCTACTAGTGGGTATGCATCACTTTTTGTGGCACCCAGACCTTCCATTGCAGCCTGAATGCAGTGTAAAACTGCCAAGTCCCCTTGCCAAGCCTTAAATTCCCCTTTTTATTACCTATAAGTCACCTCTAAGGTGGGCCTTAGATGGCCTATAGAACAGGGTGCTGTGTAATTAAAAGTTGGATATATACAGTTAAGTTTTACATGTCCTGCTAGTGAAAAACTCAAAAATTCAAGCATGAACAGCTGTATTTGGTTCATAATGTATAACCAAAAAAGCATCATATGAATATATGAAAGGTTCCATATGTGAAAATTGATACCAATTCATAAAAACGCTCATACATATAAGAACTGGATTTGAAATAAAAATGTGAAAATGTATCTAATACAACACCTAACATAATACATGGGACAGAGTAAATTAAGTCACAAAGCACAATATTGTTTCCTTCCCTGTCTCATCCAAAGAGTCTCTAATACAGAGCACCTCAGAAAAAAGCAAAGCTAGAAATCCTACAGCACACTGTTGCATCTTCTAGATCATACATATACTTAAAAGCCACCTGATGATAAGTTATTCTTTCCTGTAGAAAGAGTAGGGAAGGGTGGAGAATTCTGCTCTGCCAGTGGAGTTTGCTGAGTTTTGCCCACTCAGCACAGAGCGCAAAATTCGCAAAAAACTGAGGGGCATATTATCAAGGGGGTTTATCTCCACTTTTTTGGCTTTAAAAGCCAAGAAAGCAGAGATAAAATTATCTCCCTATTACCTAGCTGTCGCTAACACCAGTTAGCGACAGCTAGTAGGAGATAGCGACCATCTTGGGCCCCGCTTTGCATGTCAGTGAAATTTATCACTAATGACATGCAAAGTGGGCGTGCCAAGATGTTAGCGACTGGAAACAGTCGCTAACATCGCTATCTCCTATTACCAACTTTTGGAGATATTCGCGCTAAGCGCGAATATCTCCAAAAGCTAACACCTGCCCCAGAGCAGTTCTTAGCCATGTTATCCAATGGTAGGTGGATAACATGGCTAAGAGCATTAGCTCGGTAATGCATGAATATCGCTGACTTTTCAGCGATATTCATGCATTTCGGCCGATTTTTATCGCTTAGGAGATAAACCTTGATAATAGCAAGGTTCCTAAGCGATAAAAATCGCCGCAGCACGGCAATAAAAATATTGCCGCTAAGCCAACATAGCGATAATTATCGCTAGTTGTTGGTAATATGCCCCTGAATTCCTAATTAACTAAAGGTATTCGTACTTTGTAGTTTAATCCCATTAATGAAAAAGGTATTATGTTTCCCTTTTTCACGATCACATCTTATAGTGTAAGTTTTGGCAATGGTAATTTTCATACCCCTCACTTCCATAAAGACTGCGAAGGAGTCTATTAGAACCTGCGGACTATTTGGATTAAGTGCCAAAAATGCTGTGTCATCGGCGTACAAGAGTATTAGAATTAGCAGCCTCCCTATCCTAGGGTATCTGCAGCAGCCACCTGGAGCATTTCCTCCATGTCATTTATATATGGGGAGAATAAGAATGGCACCAGTACACACACCTGCCGAACCTCTCTCCCTACGCCAAATGGTAGGGTGAATAGTCCAATATTTCAGTAATCTCTTTTAGAGCCAACTTTCTATCCAAACACAAACTAAGTTTCCTCTGATCAATCAGGCCGAAAGTACTACTTAAATCAATGAAGCATATTTGCAGAGGACCTTCCTTGGACAAGTTTTACTTCCCCATCAGTAGGTTCAGGTTGAGCGACTGCTCAACCGTCAACAAACCTTTCCAAAACTAATATGGGACATCCAAGAGGATTTCATTTTCTTCTACCCATGCCTCTAATCTCTTTAGCAAGACTCCCACAAGTAATTTGCCGGAGGTGTCAAGTAGAGATATTGGACAATAATATTTTGGATTATTCCTAAGTCCCTTTTCAAAAATGGGTATGATGAGAAAAGTAGACCAAGATGGAGGTATATGGCCAGTCCCTGACTCGTTAAAGACCTTGGCTAGAATTGGAGCCCACAAGTCTGGTTCAGCCCTTTAGGTGTCCCTTGGTATCCCATAGGGACCTGAAGCCTTCCCTTTTGGGATTTTATTATTGGCCCTCACCACCTGATTGAGAGTAAACACAATCCCCGTTGGAGAGTTCCACATCTGAGGGTTGGGGGCTCAACTGTCTTGATCTGGGAGAAAGAAGATTGAGCCAAAGTGATCCAACCACTGTGCAGGTGTGATTTAGTATTCAAGATCAGGCCTATTCCCTTAGTAAAGATAGGAGTATTAACCTTTCTCCAGAATAGAGTACTATGCTTAGTTTCCTCAATATGTAGGAGATTCACCGAAGCCTCCCTTTGTAGGTCTTTCTTTCTCTGCTTTCTTGCATTATAATAAGTGGCTGTCTTCCTGCACTACCTGTGCACCCTTGGACATTGGTTGAGTATTTTAATCTAAATTATTCATGCCTTTGTGCATTAGCCATTGATCCAGCCCTTCATATCATTTCTATACCCCTTTCGACTGGAGTTTGATTCCTCGATATAGGCATCCCCACGTCTCTGCATAATTAGTTAAAAAATATAGCACGATTAACACTTGCCCATTTCATTTTAACACGATTCAGGCTTGTGGGGATAATGATATCCATATTCCCTGAATCTGGAAATTTAGGAATATTAAACTTCAGTTTAAGGATCACTGGATTGTGGTCGCCTATACAGTTGGTTCCCACCTGTATGTCTAAAATGTTTAGTCTATCACTATCTGAGGTGAGAATATGATCTAAGGTACTGCTGTATCCCCTCCCTATAAAGTGGGTTAAATTAGGATAATTATTATTATAGCAGTGTTCACCCAATTTCAGATTGAATTTCATCATCAGAAAATTAAGATAAACCATAAGGACTATGTTTGAAGTGAGCCAAAGTATTTCCACAGGCTTCACTATAACCACAGGTTAATTTGGCCAGATTAGGTCATACCTTGATGTTAAAATCAACATCCCAGATTATGTAGGGATCTCAATCAACAAATCAATCTAGATCTATTTCTAATGTTTCAACCACATCCACCTTTGTTAAGTCGAAGACTTTGTTATAAAAATATATATGCATTATAATCAGATTGTTTCCTAGTGTGAGTGTAATGATTGATAATAAGGGGAATCTGTAAAACTTTTCTTGATACGTGGGACGATACCTGTGGAGACAAATGTTACCAGATCCTTTGACCTACCATTGTTAGAGGGGATTGCAAGAAAATTAAAGCTGCAACCATCCATATCTATTATATCAGATTTCTACATCTCGTGCAAGCATACAATGTGTGCAGACTTGACATATTTTACCCAATCCTCTGTGTCAATTTTATTTTATTTTGGATTTCTTCTGAATCCGTTTTCCAGCAGCTCGGGCCAGGGATTGTGTTCCCCACCCCGATAGCTGGAGCTGTGGTCGTGCCTCAATGCATAGATATGGGTTCAGATCTTGAATCTCTTAATTTATACTGATTTAGTTCAGTTTGGATACAGACAGCAAGGGAAGATGACAATGAAAACCTCCTCTTGGCCAGCTCAATTTCTTTGTTAATTACAGTTACTGCCTGCTGTAAAAAACTGTGTATGGTCATACTTGTAGAGGGAGCCCAGAGATTTGCCTAACACTTTACAATGTTAGAGCTACTGGAGATGCCTCACTGCTTCATGAAGAAAACTGATTACCTTAAAATCAAGATGTTAGAGAGGGTAGCCCATCCCAGCCTCTGCCAGTCATTGATGAGCACAGGACAGGCACACCCTTGGCCTGCATACGTCCCGGCCCCATAGCGAGACATAAAGTGCACTTATGTAGTGCTTTTAGGTGCACAGGATGCTGTAACATTCCTTTTCTTCCCCACTGGACACTGGAAAATGTTGTCCCTTGCAGGCAATAGGTGGCACCCGCGCAATGGATCATGAAGTGCTCTTATGTAGGCCTTTCAGGTGTACAGGTGCAGGATATTGCAGGGTTTCTCCTCTGCCCTGTTGGACACTGGGAAAGGTAGTCCCTTGCAGGGGATACGCAGCTTCCATACCACATTAGTGACTTCCGTGCCACAGAGCAAAAAGTGCGCTAATGTAGCACTCTTAGGTGCACAGGTGCAGGATGTTGAGGAGCTCTTACTCTTTCTCGTTGGACACTGGGACAGGTAGGGTCTTGCAGGTAATAAGCAGCTCCTCAATTCATTTTTCACTACTGTGAGGCCTAGCCCTCCCATAGGATAACATTGGAGAATCCTTATTACAATAAACATGCTGTAATGTCCAAATGGGAGCTGGCAGATCTATCATGTTTGGTGTCTTTGTACTTGTAGAGACTTTGACTACAATTTTAAAAATGCAACTTTTAGAAAATTGCAATTTTTATGCATTTGGCACTTTTGTGTGTCTACCCTGACCCGGGTCACATGGCTGGGTGATTGACAGTTAGACTCTGTGTATGCATCCCAGAGAGTCACACAATAGAGGGATTAGGTTTTGTGGGAATGGGCCATCTGCTGGCATCCCCACTTGTAAATAAATAGCCCGTGCATTACCCTCACAGAAAGGGCCTAACCACCGCTCGTTGTTGCTGCAGCCAGCTTTGAGGCAGGGGAGTCAGGAAATTCCATGCACTACAAAGTCACTGCCTAGAAGCTTCTCCTACCTTCCAGAACCAGGGCACCAGGCAATTAAAAGTTGACCACAAACACCAACTCTTCAGTATACTTCTAGACCTGTGGATATTCTGTCAGGACAAAGGATTGCTGTGCTTCTGAAAGGACTCCCATTCTGCTGGACTGCTGACTTGCTGAAGCCTTGCTAAATTGCTGACTTTCTGCTCTGCTCTGCTCTCTTGCTTCCTAGAAAAGAAGAACTGTACCTGCAAATTCATCTTGAACCCAGGACTACGAGATTGATTCTAAGGCCTAATCTGCTAGCCTCCTGATCTGAATTACATAAAAAGCTAGCATCGTCATGCACCAGCCCCTGGACCCAACTCAGGTTCCTGACTCCCAACTGGGTCTTTTCAGGTCATTTGACCCTTGGTGTGTGTCAGAGAGCTATAATTAAATGTTATGCTCCTCGCAACAGCAAACAGATCCGTTCGTAACGAAACGTCATAGATCTCACCACGATTCAGAACAAAGCTCCAACAGCTGCCGCTTTGTGCTACAGCATCAACTGCTAGTGGGGGATTGCCAACTTGAAGGTCCGGCAATGCCAGTCAAAGACGCCTGGGCTGCTGTTCGCCCTATGCCAGCAGCCTCATCAAACACCTTTTCTGTTCCTCTCATCCCACTCCATCGTGAAAGGGGCTCTTGGCACAGATTCCAGAGGGTAAAACTTCAGCTGGCCCAACCTGGAAACTAAAGCTGCCCTGCACTCCATCACGGTCAGCCTGAACTTATGACTTTGACCCGGTCCAGTACAACCAGATACACATAGTTGATGATTTGAGCTTTTTGCTGCTATTTTCACTAAAATCTTTCAAAACTGATAACTTTGGTTGTACTGATTGGATGTTTGAAGTTTTTGTGTCAGATACTTGCTTAAAATGTATTCAGTTTTCTAAACTGCCTTGGCATTTTTCTTGAGTTGTGTTTTCATTCTATTACTCAAGTCAATAAAACTTTATTCGGCCAGATTCTGGCCATAAAAGTACATTACACGTAAAAAACGACATACATTTTGGAAGTAGACCAGAGATATAATTAAAAAACACAGTTAAAATGTGTTCCTCTTACAAAAAACATATTCAGATAGGCACAGGTCATTACTGTTAAAAAGCCTGTTCTTTCCTCTTACGAATTGCCCCTGATAAAAAACTTGCAACCCCACAGCATCTGTAAATAAATAAGTGCTGGTCATACTTGTGGAAAATAGCGATCTCTAAAACGTGGTAAAATATGTTTAGCTCACAACTCAGTATAGAAACCACAAACAAACATAAAATGCAACAGGTCTTGGTCAGAAAAATTATCACATGCACATGGTTGCAAGGTGCCTAACTGTGCAAAACCTTGAGGTACGGTTAGGGACCAGTGGATACAATTGAATCTGAATCTAGATAAAAGGAAACGATTATGCAGATTATTTACAAACAACCAAAAAGGTTGACATAAAATTCCAGGACTAATAATCATAAAATGTCTACATGTAGATTTCATAAGTTCATTTGCTTCTCTATTCAGTTGTCTCCTTGTTAGGAATTGCATTTTTATGACTTTCACATGTTCAGGATACAGCTTTCTTGGGTGATTAAATAGCTCTGGTTGCCCAAGTGCTGAAAGCTCTTCAGGGGACATACTTTAACCAGGGAATATCTGCAGCTCTGTCTAACATCATGCAGTCCTATAAAACGATTTGGTTTAGATTTGGCTTGTCTCTAGACCACATTTTTAGCCACCATATTAAGGGTGCTACAGCAATACTGTCAGTAATGTAACCCTGCCTTAATTCCTCATGTGCAATAAAAGCTGGAATGCTGTGGGGAGCAGCTAGGGGTTTACGTAGATGTTTGTTTTCAGCTCCTTGAATTTCATTGCATTCCATATGACCCCAAACCACACTACCATACACTGTCATAGCGATGCATTTCTCATTATAAATCTTAAGCAGTGATGGTATGGGTTTGCTCCCTAATCTTGTTGCAACATCCAGTGAGGCTCCGGGTGCTCTTACCAAAATATTTTTCTTTAGGGCACTCTGTGCCACCCTGGAACCATTTTAATCAAATAACACACCCAAATATAGGTATATTGGTACATTAGTTAGCACTCCACCTTTACATGGAAGGGACATTTTCCCTCTTTTTAGATTTCCGAGTGACATGATGTGCGATTTAGTAAAATTGACCACAAGGTCGAGAGCTACCATAAAATCAATAAAAGGATTAACTAAAGATTACAAAATAGGTGTCCTGGCAAGTAAAACTGCCTCATCTGCATATAAAAGTGCTGGAATTGATTTAGAACCTACTCTTGGGATGCCTAAACAGGAGTTTGATAGCACTGCCCCCAGCTTATTTATATAAAGTGTAAATAAAAACGGAGCAAGATGCACCCCCGCCTCACTCCTCTTTTTACATTCCCGGATTTTGTTTGGGAGCCATTTTCATTATACCTTACTGAGGCAGTCAGATTAAGGTGTGACCAGTGCAAGAAACTTACTAAATTCCTATCCATCCCAATTTCAAGCAACATTTGCCATAACTTGGACCTGTTTACACTGTCAAAAGCAGACGTTAAATTAATAAAGGCCCATTCTATTACTGTTTGGGTGCCGCATAAATAATTTAGATATTGTCTCTAAATTAAACCTTTTTGCCGAGCTAACCAGGCTTAAGCACAGGTTAATTTAGTGACTTTTTGTGGTTCACCCTGTAAGGGATTGTAGCTGTTGATTGACCAGGGCTCACACTCCGGTGAATTAACAACCCGATTTCTAACATAGCCCCTCTAAAGTCCAGGATCTTCTCTACTTTTGATTAGGTTGGAGTGGTAAAAATTAAGTCTGACATTGAAAGCTTTCATCAGTTTTTTTCAGGTTGGTGTAGGAATAGCAAATCTGACCCCTCCAAAATATGTTTCCCCTCTGTAGCTTTGGTTGGGATGGGAATATTAAATGTATCCTTCTAAAGCTCAATACATTCCCAACTGATTTTGGGTTTAAATAGGAGTGGTAAATAATATTCTTCAAAATTTAACTTTTTTAAACTCTTCTGTTGATGTTGGAATGTTTATTTTGTTTTCTTATGTTTTTGTTTAACATTTATTGTTACAGATTATTGAAAATATGAACAAATGTTTCCAATATGTTGAATACAGTAGGTTTCAGAAATGTCCCTACCTATGTTTTTTTCAGTGAATTTCTAAGGTTTTTTAAATGCTAATTTCTAACTATAATGTCCCTGACAGCTGTGTTTTTCTCAGTGAATTTCTAAGGATTGTTACAGGCCACACCCCCTTTCTCATCCACTATACAAACGCACCTCTTGGCACGTTCTAAGTTGGGGGATTACGTCCCATTGAATACTGAGTGTCCCTAGGATCCAACTAGCCCACCAGGTACCTCCAGTAAGCCCCACACAGCTGGATTGCTGAGAGTGGTAAGTGGCTACGCCCCCTTTTTACACCACTCTGCAAACGCGCCTCCTGGTGCACTGCTGCTTGGGGGATGTAGTCCACTTCAGTCCAGAGTGGTGTTAAAAAGAGGCATGGCCTCAAACCACCTCTTAGCAATTCTACTGTGTGGGGCTTACTGGAGGTTCCTGGTGGCCTAGTTGGCACTCAGGGACCATCACTAGCAACGGGGAATTAATACCCCAATGCAGAGTGTGCCAGGAGGAGAGTTTGCAGAGTCATGCAGGGAGGTGGCGGGGTCTCCGGCGAGTTACTGGTTTCTTTTTGTAATTGTTTTTATTTTATGGGAGTGGGCCACGTGACCCCACCTACCCTGGCCCACTTCTGGCACCAGGTACCGCATCCTCCTGGGCCTGTCCAGCCTTTATTTTTTATCTTGGAGGGGGGCCATGTAGCCCCCCCTCCTAAGGCCAATTATGGCCACGGGAACACCATTCCTGGGGCCTGGCCAGCCTTGATGGTTTTTGTTGGAGAGGGGCTGCGTGGCCCCCCTCCAGAGGCCAATTATGGCTCTGGGGATCATCCCCCAGGGCGGGCATTCCTTTGAAAAAAACAAGATTCATTTTCCCGGGAGGAGGGCCACGTGGCCCCCTCCTGAGGCCAATTATGACCCTGGGGACCCCATCACCCGAGGCTGGCCCTCACGTTGGGGACTGCAGGGAAAGCCCCAATGCCCCCGCAATCCCAGCCAGCTCCCCGCATCCTGCGGGAGCCAGCATTGCTTTTGGACAAGGCCGTTTTTCCTGACCTGCAGCTCTCCTTGTCCAAAAGCAATATGCTTCGCTTCATGGAAGCAGGACCAGGTTTTTTGCTCTCGCTTCCATGAAGCGAAGCAGAGTTTGCAAACAGCAGGGACCCAAGGGTGAGCACCCCGGGGCATTGCAGGAGCTGGCACTGGGGGTGGTGGTCCCCAGGGCCATCAAGGCCTCGAGGAGGGGGCTGCATGGCCCCCCTCCCATAATTTGCATAGCCCCAGGGAGGTGGTGGTCCCCGGGGCAGGGGGTCCGCAATGGACCCTGGTATTTTAATAAAGTTTGCCCCGGGGAGATGGTGGTCCACAGGGGTCAGTGTGGGGAGGGGACACTTTTTTAATTTTATTTAAGCTCCGGGGAGGTGGCGGTCCCTGGGGCTTGGGGGGAAAGGAGCCCCCCACAAATGTTCACATAAAGGCCCACAAAGATGGCGGTCCCCTGGGCTGCGGGGGCCGCGTGCCCCCGCACATAAATAATAAAGCCCTGGGAAGGTGGCAGTCCCGGGGGCTGCAGGGGCCCAGCTACATAAATTGGGATTGCCCCTGGGACCTGGTCCACCTGGGGATTTGAAAGAATGAAGCGTTGGAGCCTGTGCTTTGTTTTTTTAACATTTTTTAGCCGGAGTTGCGCCGGGTGTGCAAATCCGTTTGTAATTTAAAAAAACATGCTTTTATGGACCCTGGGGGTCTCTGTGGGACACCATGAGCAGGCCTAGGGGGTCAGGGTGTTTTTACCCTGCCATCTTTTTTTCTTTTTTAGTGTACCTCTCATCTTGTTCCTTCTCCCTCTGTACTGAGTCACAAGATGGCTGCCAACACTTCCTGATTTGAAGTGTTGGAAGCCATTCTGAGGCAAGCTCGTGCTCGGGAGGTCTCAGCCAATCAGATCTCACAATTCTCAAATATCGATATCAGTCAATCTTTAAAGGGGGCGTGGCTAGCAGCCGATGAGGAAGGTCGCAGCCTAGCGAGGCTCCCGACCCTCCGCCCAGCGATCCACCATTAATCCTTTCTAAGACCCGGGATCCCCACACAACTCGGGTGGATCCCGAGTACTACACCCGGGCCTGCTCCGGTGAGAATCTCGGGCTGGTGGAGCTGCTGCAGCGGCTGCCGCGCGCTGTGGAGAGCCCGGGCCACCGACAAACAAGATGGCGGCTCCCAAATAGCCGAGCGCCGAGCGATCCCAGGGGCTCCTTCCCCGGCGCCTGACTGCACTGAGTGAGACCGGCGGGTCCCTGCTGCACGGACCGGGACCTTCGGGCGGGCTGCCGACCCCCGCCTGCGGCGCACCCGGTGGAAAGAGAGGCCTACAGAGAGATCCGGCGAGACCCCGCCCCACCCGGAGAACCAAAAATCCACGCCCCGGCTTTGGGGCCTGCGGTCCCGGCGGGGACGGCCCGACCGGACACGGAGGGTGACTCTGCGGAGGACACGGAGACGGGAAGCGGCTGGCCACTGGAATCCCGCCAGCCCGACTGCTGTGACCGTGCGGGGACGGCGGAGCTCCGCCACTGCGGAGGGTGGGGATCGGAGCCCCGGCTCGGGGGCCTGCCCTGCCCTGTTGGTGCCTGCGGCCCCATCTCTATCGCTGGCCGCTTCCTCGGGCGGCATTGACGGGGTCCAGACCACGGAGAGGGACTAATCGGCGCTTTGCTGATCCGCCGCGCCTGTCGCGGCGCCCTGGGTGGTGGCGACCCTGCAGAGGCCCGGCCCCATTGAACACCTGAAGCCGAGCGCCCCTGCATGTCTCGAAGGGCGGCTGGGGCCCTGACTACCAGCCTGGGAGGCAAGTTTTCCCTGTAACTGACCCTGGCTGAGAAGCGCAGTTCTCTGCGCACTATACCGGACGCAGGGAGTTCGTCGACTGCCGCCGAATACAACTGGACCTGTGCTGTGCCTGGGGCGGAGATAAAGATACTACCTTGTTCGGGGACGTACGGCGACCTTCACGGGAATGCCCGGGGACCCAACTAGCCTGCTGACCTGCATAGGGCGCGCACCCCGAGGAGAGAGACCGACTTGGGAGCACGCCACTACTATCCACCTGTACTCAGCATTAAGTGAAGAACCCGGCTGCTCCCATAGCGGCGGTCCCGAATTTGTAGTTGGGGCCTAGGAGGAAGACTTTTGAGCCACGGGAGACCCAACGGCCGGGCTACCGGAGAGGGGGGCGGAAGAGACCCCTAGCTGACACACGGGGGGTCAGTCCGAAGCGGGAGAAGTTTACCACCGCTGCATATCCCTGGGACTCAGCTCAACGACGCAGGTGAGACATGGGAAAGCCCAGAGGCCCCAAAGGGGATGGAAGTCCTGCCTCGGAAACGCCCGAAGACCCCACGCAGCATGCAATGGACCTTCAACAAATGCAGGACAGGATCCTGGAGGCAATAGCCGCTACGAAAGATGCCCTGCACCACGACATTGCGCAGGTGTCGGCTGGGCTGGGGCTCCTGCGTGCTGACCACGCGAAACTAATGGACAGAGTCAAGGAAGCGGAGGCCACCTTGGAGGACATTGTGCCAGCACAGAAGTCGATGGAAGGGAAGCTCACGGAGGCGTTGGACCGGATTCATACCCTGGAAAGGAGAGCCGAAGACGCCGAAAATCGCAGTCGGCGGAAAAACGTGCGCCTCGTGGGCCTTCCGGAAAAAAAAGAGGGAACGGACATGGTAAGCTACCTACACGAATGGCTGCAGTCGGTGGTGGCCCCGGAGGGCCTTTCCCCCTTCTTCACTCTGGAGCGTGCGCACCGAGTGCCGTCGAGACCTCCGAAGCCGGGCCTCCCGCCTCGCCCAGTGGTCATAAAACTGCTACATTACAAGGACAGGAACTGGCTGTTGCAGCGAGCCAGGAAAGCGGGACCGTTCCAGGTGGACAACAGTAAAGTAACGCTGTTCCCGGACTACACGTTCGAAACCCAAAAACTGCGCGCCTCCTTCCTCTCTATCAAAAAAGAGTTCCGCGCGGAAGGCATACAATACTCGCTGCTGTTCCCGGCCAGACTCCGAGTAGTGGTGGACGAGAACACCCTGTTCTTCCCGACGTCAGCAGACGCATGGGCCTGGTGGGACACCTACAAAGCTGGCACGGATGGAGCTCGGTTTCGGGTTGAAGAGGAGCGCCAGGAACATTCACTCAGGCGATCGAGACGACACAGAGGGCGCTGTCGGGTCCCCAAAGGGCCGACGGACTTCCAAACAGCGGATGAACATAGAGCAGCACTGCAGGCGGTGAAGGAGGTGTTGGGGTCAGCACTAACCCAGTCGGAGAGGGACTCGGGCTCGGAGGGCCAGGGTACGGGCTCGGACACTGAACTTTCAGAGCTGGGAGGAGCCAGAGGCCCGAAGGTCACGCCACAGACGTCGGGAAAAATCATCGAGAGCTGAACCCTCGACAAGGTACCTGGTTGAGCTGCGGGGGTTTACTGCAGTTACTGAGAACTTTGGAGCAGACCGCTGTAAGACTGAAATGTTATGGGACATGGAGTATATTGTAGGGCGGAGGGTTAGGAGCCAGCACCTAAAGGTTCCAGAGGCTAGCGTGCGCACCCCGAGGCCCTTACGGCCACCGCAGCATTGACTACGGGTTAGAGGATTTGTGAGCACGTTGCTCGATTGTTTGGATGGGTGCGACTCTTTTGAAGTTAAGTCCTGTTCTGGGGGCGGGGGGGCCTGGAGAGGTTGGGGAGACTCTAGGAGCAGTTTGGGGAGGGGGGGTCAGGGGTCGGTTGGGGAAGGGAGGGATCGGGGTCATGTCTGTGGTCGGGATGCAAACTACTAGAGGTCCACTTTACCTCCAATGGGACAATGGCTAATGTGGGTCCGTTGAAATGTGTGTCCTGGAATGTGCGGGGCTTAAATACAATGGCGAGAAGACACAAAATCCACTCGTACCTGGTTCGCAGGGGAGTGCATATAGCATTCCTACAAGAGACCCATTTAACCAAAAAAGAGGGAATTGCGCTCCAGCATAGGTGGAGGGGCCACTTATTCTATAAGGCGTACTCTGCATTTGCTAGGGGAGTGCTAATTTGGGTTAGAGCGGGAATCCCCCTCCAGGTGACTAGGCACACAGAGGACCCGGATGGGAGGTATGTGGCGGTCAAAGGACTACTTAGAGGCCGACACATAGTGCTCTGTAGCATTTACGCGCCAAATGTGGATCAAGCAACATACTTTACAAGACTCTCCGGGGTGCTTGCCAGCTACTTCACAGGTCCTGTGCTGATGGGAGGGGACTTTAACTCCATAGAGGATGTTTCCCTAGATAGGTCGCACCCACCGCTTCGCACTTCCCCTGTACACCGATTGGTGAAATGCAGGTCTGAATGGCAGAGTACATGGGACCTAACTGACTGCTGGCGCGCACAGCACCCCACTGAGCATGATTACTCATTCTACTCTAGTCTACATGACCTACACGTACGCCTAGATTCCTTTCTGTGCTCCCCTGCGGTACTTACTGCTGTGGCCCGGACTGAATACTTAGCACGTACGTTGTCTGACCACAATCCACTCCTCCTGACGCTGGACTGGATGACTGAACCTCCTAAAATCCCAACATGGCGACTGCAGCCGAACACATTGGATGACCCGCCCTTCCGCGCAGAGCTGGGAGAGCGGATCACCCAGTAATTTGTGGAGAACGAGGGTACCGCCTCGTCCAGGGCTGCAGAGTGGGATGCATTTAAAACAGTAGTGAGAAGACACAGTATTGGGAAATATGCGGGAGTACGCAAGACATTGGTAGAAGACCTAGAAAAGGCTGAGCGCACACTACGAGAAGTGGAACTGGACCGACCTAATCACCCTGAATTACAGGAGAAAGTGAGTGGGGCACGGGAGGCGGTAGCAGTGGAGGTAGAGCGCCTTCGTAGCTTCGATTATAAGACATACTTAACGAAGACTCTTTCTGAAGGGGACAAAACTGGAACACTCTTGGCCTGGCTAGCGAACCCCAATAGGAATAGTTAACCGATTCTGGCCTTACAGGGAAGTGGGGGTCACACCCATACTACACAATCCGCAATACTAGACTGTTTCAGGTCATACTACGAGAGATTGTATAGAACTGAGCTCAGTGACCACACTGAAGCGCTGGACGCCTTTCTAAGCGACCTGCAGCTCCCACACCTAGAGCACGAACAGGCTGACGCCCTGGGAAGCCCAATTGACTTGGCCGAAATAAGGGGAGCAGTGAAGCGAATGGCGCGTAATAAAACGCCGGGGATGGATGGGTTGCCCATTAAGTTCTACGGGAGATGCTTAGACCAACTAGCCCCGAGACTCCAGGTGATTTATACGGAGGCCAAGGAGGTGGGCAGACTCCCCCGCTCGATGAGCGAGGCCATAATGATCCCTTTATTGAAACCACGTAGAGAGAGCACGGACCCTGCATCCTATAGGCCTTTATCTATGCTAACGACTGACTACAAAATTTTGAGTACGGTGCTGGCCACCAGGCTGCTAACCCATATGCAGGATTTGGTCCATAAAGACCAATCAGGTTTTATTCCAACGAAAAACACTACACACACCATTCGTAGACTACTTAGGCTGGTGGACACTCCGCCCCCTGAGGCGAGATCCCCCCTGGTATTGGCGGTCGACATAGAAAAGGCCTTTGACAGCCTAGAATGGAACTACCTATATAGAGTGATACAAGGGTTTGGCCTAGGAGAGGGATACATACGGTGGACGAAGGTGCTCTACTCCTCAGCGAGGGCAAGGGTGAGGGTCGGATCGTTAGTGTCGGACCAATACGGAGTGACTCGGGGTACCAGACAGGGGTGTGCACTTTCTCCCCTGCTGTTTGCGCTTGCAGTGGAGCCTCTTGCGGCTATGGCTAGAAAGGGAGATTATTACAACGGGCTTGTCCACAGAGGAGAACTCCATTACATCTCCTTATATGCGGATGACCTCCTCCTCTTTTTGGACAATGCGGATGAGGCTGTGGAGGGTGCCGAGAGGCTACTAGAGCGTTTTGGCAATATATCGGGGCTGCGGGTGAATTGGACAAAAACCTGCCTCTTCCCGCTATGGAAGGGGGAGGAAAGCCCTTCACTCTGCCCGAACCTTCGCTGGGAACCACACTGCCTGAGCTACCTAGGGGTGCACATCTACCATGACCCGGCAGACCTCCTAGACAGTAACGTAGGCCACTGCATCCGTGCCTTGAGGGGTTTTATGTCCTTCTTGCCCTTCTGAAAATGGTGGCTCTGCCGCGACTATTATATTTCTTCCGAACCCTTCCCGTGTGGATACCTGGAGCGACCTTCAAACACTTGAAATCACTGCCGGTGTCCTTTTTGTGGGGAACGGGCAGACGCAGGATAGCACTAGCGACGCTAACTCACCCTAAAGATGAGGGGGGCCTGGCTGTCCCGGATTTTGAGCTCTACTACTTAGCAGCTCAGTTGCAATTCTTCACGCAGGAAGTAGCGAGAGTGTATCGTGGCCCGGAACAGGAGAGGGAGAACGGCACGCCCCGCCATGTCCTAGCATATATCACTCTGCAACAAAAACTATTTCTACGGGGGCTCTCCCAGGAGGAACGGACCCTTCGATTGTGCTGGAACCGCTCGCAAAAGCGAGTCGGACCCGATCACCCATACGCTCCCGAAATCCCACTGGGCATGGTGACGGCACTCCCGCATGGCGGAGACTGGTCGGGACTGCATCTCTGGGAAGAGGCGGGGTTGCAGATGATGGGTGACCTCTACGAGGACAGGGTGTTGTCCCCATACCAGGCCTTGCAAGAGCGGTACGACCTTCCGAGGGGGGACTACCTACTGCATGCGGCAGTGGTGAGAGCCATACAGGCGCACTGGGGGGGGGGCCTGATAGAGCCTACAACATCGTTAGCGTGCCAATATACCATGATGGCGGCGGGAACATTTAAGGCCGTTACGTGCCTCTATCGCAGAATGCACACGGAAACCCTACTGCCACTTACACCACTTAAGAATAAATGGGAGGCGGACCTGCACTTAGACATCCCAGACACGACATGGTCACAGCTGGTGCGGAGAGCCAGAAAGAGCACTAGGAACGCGCGCTTCCAACTGATACACCTCTATATTCTCCACAGAGCTTACCTCACCCCGAGTAAAATCACAGCGTACTTTCACGTAGCAGACGCGGCATGCCCTAGATGCAACCAAATAGGAGCTGACCTAGTCCATATGTTAAGGGGTTGTCCCTGTTTGCAAGAGTATTGGACGGAAATTGAAGAGACCCTGAACGCAGTCACAGAAAGGGAATTGCATTATGACAGCGCGGTCACTATTTTACATTGGTTCCCTCACACGAAGAAGACCAAACTGTTGAGTAAGTTCATAGACATGGGCTTACTCATAGCGAAGAGAGAGCTGACCAAGGGATGGAAATCAAAAATGGGGCCGACACATATGAGGTGGCTGAATGAATTCCTGAAATGGGCGACTGCGGAGAGCACGATACGTTACCAAATGGCTCGCCGTGGTTCAGCCGACAGGGCGCAAGAAGCATCATTGGCGTGGGAAATGCTAGTGCAGGCACTAAGGGATAGCGCAATGGAAGAAGAAGGAGAGGGGGAGACCCAAGACGCGACAACCCCAGCAGTGATGGTCACGCCCGCAGCACTTCCGCAGGACGCACACACACAGTAAAACGCAATAACTCCGTAGTCCCACGACTTAGGCACACATGATTGCACCGAGCACAGACGCAGACACCGGGAGGGGAGGGATGGGAGGGGGGTTCATTGTTGGGGGTTCCCGCAGTGGACCACGTACGTCTTTATTGGACCATCAGTGCGACACAACACATTAAACGGTTAAAAGCAGAGGGTAGAGAACCTTAAATGTTGACAGGAGTGACGGGCTCGGCCCGAAGTGAGAACTGTATTGTGAATTGACGCTGCCCTGCCTCCGGGATGAGGGCTATATGGCTGTGTCCAACACAACTGGAAAGCACTCGGTGAACGGTTACTCTGTACTGCATGATCCTCAATGTGGCACTGTATGTTATACATAACCCTGCAATAAAAATTGTTTTACAAATCAGTCAATCTTTAAATATCTCAAAAACTACTGAACAGATTTACACCATTTAAAAAACCGTGTGCTTTCTTGACCAAGAGCTATCTCTCTGTCAAATGAGGTTTAATTACATTCAGCAGTTCAGGCTGTAGCTGTGTCTAAAGTTTACTATGGAAATTAACATAGAGAGAACACTTTTTGAGACTCCCGTTTTTTCTCATTCTCTACTTGACGAATCACCCTGAAACTTTAAAGACAAGAGCTGACCTGAGTGAACAATTAGTTTTAAAAGTTTTGTGAAGATTCATCAAACAGCACCAAAGTTATTAGCAAATAAAATCAAATCAAAAAATGCATTTCCTTTGTAATATATATATAGAGATAATGAGGCAGTCGTGGCAATGGGGAGGGAGAGGCAAGCCCCCAGAACAGAGGCACCTTCAAGGAAATCACGAAAAATGAGGCGTGGAGGCAGCAAATGCTCACCTCTTCTTTTCCAGCTGCAGTCAATGACCGCAACCAGAAGTCAGGCAAACGGAAAAGGACACAAACTTCAGCCCATCAGGCACACGTCAAAAGGACGAGATGAGACGGCCGCAGGAGAGAGGGAGATCAGGAGAGTAAGCTGTGTGGGATGGAGGAAGACGCGAAGTCCAACTTCTAATGAAGAGGAGCAGCCAGAGAAGGAGGGGTCTTCAACAGACGTCTTGAGTGAGGAGTACGCAAGGCTGGAGAGAGGAGAAAACCTAGAGGAGATGGCAGCAGCGGGTGGAGATGTGAGAACCCCCAAGAAGGAGAAGTCCTGGTTACCGACCCGCTCCTGTTCCCAGCCACGTCCGGGGGAGGGCGTGGCATTCCCAGGTGCATGAGAAGCTGTTGAGGAGGGTACACGCATGGGGAGGGGAGAGGGAAGATTTTTCTGTGGGGAGGACGGGAAATGAAAAATGAGAGAGGGGAAGGGAGACAGGAAGAGGTCTTCCATAATCCCTAGCACCTTCCATAAGTGACGCCTGGAGCATGATAACCCAAGGGTCATCAATATCCCTTTAAAGAATAAGCGTACCAAGTCCATGATAAAGGAGCACTCCATTAACCCACCAGACACTTGGGTGGAACTGAATGAAAGTAGTGAGTTACCTGGTCTTTTTTGTGTTTTGTTTTCTTCTTCTTTTTTATGAGGGTGTCCACTAATAGAAGTCTCAAAGCCCTGAAAAAGAAGAGAAGAAGAGACTTAAGAAGAAGCATTACGGACTTTGTTTCTTTCATTTCGTACGCTACTGTTGTTTTGTCCTTTCTGAACAGACATATTAAAACAATATATGACGTTGTACAGGGAAACATCCTTTACAACGCAACTTTTACCACGCAGTGCTATTACAACGCAGGTTTTACAACAAAAACCATTACAACGCATTGCGCTGGGGGGCGCTCTAGGATAGGGAATAGATTTAATTTACTATCCAACACCTTCCCTAGTGTCCACGGGGACTGGAGTTGGAATAGTAAATTAAACTATTCACTATCCAGCACCCCAAAGCGCTATGCGTTGTAAAAACCACGTTGTAACAGCATGCGTGGTAAAAGCATGCGTTGTAACGTCATACATCCCGTTGTACAGAATCACAAATTTAAAAAAACAGCAAATAAACTTAAGTACTGACTTCTTCTACGTTACACAATCCACATCAGATCAAAATTTCCTTCCACATCTATGACATATCAAGTTTTTAGCTCGTCTAACAAAATCCTCTGTTAACACTAATTTAATTTTTATAAGGGTGAATATGATTGTTGAAGAGATTTATTTTAATCAAATTGTTGCCTGAAACAACTTTCAAATTCACTTAAAATTGCCTACTCGCTATCAGAAGAAGCATCTAACACTGACACCATATGATCCCAATTTTACAAAATAAAGGTTAAGAGGCCACCACTTTGGCGATCTTTTTAATAAACTCTTTTTGTATGAAGGTCCCAAGACGAATAGCATAACAAGTCTATTTATACGTTTTATCACCTTTTCTTTGCGCATATTTTTTCAAAACAGCTCAAGAACTTCTCTGCATCAGGATGTGTGCATTCCAAGAAATAGGAGAAGAATTCGCTGAACTATGTTGTATGTACATGTTGTAATTATTATTGCACAAAACACATTCGGAGGTCATGGTAGGTTAGAAACTCTGTGCTTGCCCATTATTTTCGTGAGTTCTTCTTATTACTGTGGGTTAAAATACATTACTTCTTGTTCTATCGCATGAGCAGTGGTTTCTGATTCATGATGAACCTGATAATTGGACAAGCTACTGAAAAATAAGTGGTACCCAGATACATCAATGTCAATGAGACCCGAGTTGCGTCTCATTGTAACTTGGTTGCTTGTCGCAGAAATGTTCTGTAATGAGGCAGCTCCCTATCCACTAACACAGTGTCTCCCCTCCCTGTTCAGATTTGAATAAAATACATTTTCTTTCATAGTTTTATCTTCACAAACTTTTTGTTAAGATAATTTGTCAGTCATTAACATTATGAAGGCAGATGTATGTGCCCAATTTCTTGACAGTAGCAGGATTTCATTATTGTTAATCTTCTATTTGTTTTACGAATGCCATCTATGGGTAGATCTAGTTTCACCCCCATTTTACTAGTCTATAGAGGGGATGTCTCAGGAAATCTGCACATTTTTTAGGAGGGTTAATAATAAAACTGATTTTACCATTCATCATCCCAAAAAACTATGGGGCATATTTATGGGAACTGTAACGCAGGGCTGTGCAGCAAGTTACCTCGCTGGACTGCCCTGCATCACAGGGAAATGGCAGGAATGTGCTGTATTTATCTAGTATGGTGTATTCCTGCTCTTTCCCACTGCACTTGCCCTGTTTCAGCAGCCTAGCGCCAACGCAGTCATGCTATCATCATGGTGCAAGTGTGCCTATGTTGTAGACAGAATTGTTTTTGTGCAGGTAGGGGCACCTTCCTGCACAAACACAATCCATAGAGGCATTTTCGTCTTACTATGAGAGTCGTAGAAGGCAGCACAAGTGGAAAGAGATAATAAACAAGGAGGAATAAACATATTTCACCTCATTGCGCCTCACGTGGGGAGGCGTGTCTTTATGGCGCATTCCTAGGTTTTCCAAGTTTGGTAAATCTGGGAATGCATCAAAAACCATGGGATTTTCATGGGAACACCCACCGCAATGCCCATGGAATGCCTCTCTTGTGCAGAGTAATGCAACGCAGCAAGTAGCGCTGCATTGCATTACTCCATATTTTTTAAGCAATTCAGAGATGCACAAGTGGATTTGCGTGGCTTCATAAATATGACTTAAATGTGTGTATGATGCATCTATTATGTTGGGTGCTACAAGCATGATGCAAAGCCCTCAAAAATATGCCTGTGTGTGCCACTTTCAACTTTGTGCACTGTTTAAGTTTTTCGTATTTTATTTGATCAGCACTTTTTCAAAGTCAGACTCCCTGGCATCTCAATTCTGCTTTATCCTTGCCCATTATTATTACCGTAGTTGTTCATTCACTGTCATTTGGCCAATTGTCACTTATTGAATTTGTAAAAGCTACAAGAGATTGTGGGTATTATTGTAAGATTTTACGTAGTTAAAATTGAATCTGATTGTATTTACACCCGTCCAGCATCACCTCCAGTATTCTTTGCAAGGTACTCTTTTTGATTCTCATAATGGCATAAAAACAGTGGCCATCAGGATTTTTCTTAAGGGTTGGAGATAACGTGCCATTACTGAAAGCTACAATACTGTATAGGTTGTCATAAATATCCATTAATAACTTGGATACGTTTTTCTAGCAGATCTACCTATACATCTATCTTTGTAGCGTGGAAGTTATGGGCTTCTGAGGTGTCTGTTTAGTAAAGCAGTCATGCCGTCCAATGTTTTTTTAATACATGATCGTTCCAATGAGAGGGGAGGCGGTTTAGCAATCATTTTCAGGGATTGTTTTACCTGTTGTAGCCTCCCCAACCCCTTCACTGATTGCGAAAGCTTGTCGTTCTGTATGGATTTCTCCCCTAACACGAGTTTTACTGGAGCGCTCATATATCATTCTCCGGGCCCAGCCAAACAGTTCCATGAATCATTGCCCCCGCTGGTCGCAGATCTTGCCTTCTCCCCCTCCAACTATACGCTCTTAGGCGACTTGAATATCCATTTTGATGACGCGACTGATAACATCGCCAGAAAATTAATTGGAGATTTCTCCACTCTACAGATGCTTCAGCTTGTCTTATCCCCTACACATACCAAAGGTCACCTGTTAGATCCGGTGTTCAGTAATTGTTCCAATCTGAAGGTATGTCCCCCAATAGCACTCCCTTGGACAGATCACGCGTTAATTCCCCTAATATGGGAGACTGGTAAATCTTCGGTTCTCACACCGACAGTGCGAGAAACACGAAATTGGTCAAAACTTCCGCTGGAACAGTGGACACATGAGTTACAAAGCTCAATACCATCGATTGACCAGAACCCATCGCTAGCCAATGAGACATTCAATGAATGGATAAAAAACTCTCTCAGTGCCACTCTTCCTACCAAGATAACTGTTCTAAAATGATCTAGGGTTTCTGCCCCCTGGTACTCGGTTGAGCTCCGGGAGAAAAAGTGTTACTGCAAAAGACTTGAAAGAAAATGGTGGTTGGGATATGTTGAGTTGGATAAAACTATCTATAGAGAAGCCATCAGAGCCTATAAAAATGACATGAAGACTGCTCAATCCTTATATTACACCCATAAAATATCTGAGGTCGGTTCCAGCTCCAAAGAGATTTATCAAACTGTAAAAAGTTTCATTAAGCTTCCAACACCGCCATTAATTGATCAGAATCCTCTGCTCCTTTGTGAGGAGTTGGCAGAATTCTTCTTCTGTAAAATTGATCTTATATTCTCCTCCTTCCCCCTATAGACCTGATCATTCCAAAGGAGTCACTTCTTTGTCCTTTGCGAGAAGATAAATCTAACTGTCGGTCCTCAGTGGCTGAATTTCCTCTGCTGAATATGGACCTACTTGCCTCCATTATGCTGCAGGTGAAATCGGGCTCCCCCAGTGACCCCGCACCTCCCCGTATCTTAGTCTCTGCCGCTCATATCATTCTCCCTACTTTGTTAGAAGTACTTAACACCTCAATTTCTACAAGTATTGTCCCAGTGGCTTGCAAACGGGCCATGGTGCGGGCGCTTGTCAAAAAACCTAACCTGGATACCAAGAATTTTAATAACTTTCGCCCGATCTCCCTGCTTCCCTGGGTTGCCAAAATCCTAGAGAGGTACATAAATGGTTTACTAACAGCCTTTCTTGAAAACAACAAGCTGCTCGACCCCTCACAGATGGGCTTCCGACCCAAACATGGGACGGAGACCGCTCTGCTGGCGGTCACGGAAGAATCCAGGAAAATTTTAGATCGAGGGGGATCGGTGGCAGTCATCCACCTCGATCTGAGCGCTGCATTTGATACCGTTAATCACGGCTTCCTTCAGCAGCGTCTCCTGGATATTGGTATATCTGGCAGAGCTCTGGATTGGTTCAATTCATATTTGAGCAACAGAGCCTTCCAAGTTTATGAGGGCAATGCCATCTCTACCAGTAAGCCTCTGGGTTGTGGAGTCCCGCCGGGATCTTCGTTGAGCCCGACGTTATTTAACATCTATATGAGACCGCTGGCTAAGATCGTCCGCCCATATGGGATCAAGATCATTACCTATGCGGACGATACTCAGCTGGTGGTCTCTCTGGCTCAAGAGGGTGGCTCCTTAGCAGGGGTGGATCTTGCAGGCTGTTTGGAGAGGGTCAAGAGCTGGATGACCAAGTCTTGTCTCAAACTTAATGGATACAAGACTGAGCTCATGATACTGGGTCGGCTCGCACCAGCTTCCATCGATGCGCTTTGGCCACCCAGTCTGGGCCCATCTCCAGCACCCAAGGATACCATCAAGAGCCTTGGCATCTGATTAGATAGGTCTTTGTCATTTGATCATCAGGCAACTAGACTATCTGCCATTTGCTTTTGTATCCTTAGAGTTATCAGAAAAATCCTTCCTCTGCTACCTTTTGAAGCAAAAAAGACCGTGATACAGGGCCTGATTCAATCCGGTTTGGATTTCGGGAATGCCCTGTATCTGGGAGCACCTGATTTCACCCTGCGGAAATTACAAATAATACAAAACTGTGCTGCCCGGACGCTTCTGCAAATCCCCCGCAGGGCATCTGTCAAGTCTGGCCTAATAAGCCTACACTGGCTCCCCGTTAGGGAGAGAGTCAGTTTTAAGTCCCTATGTATCGCTCACCAGGCCTTCTGGTCCACCGGACTAGCAATCAATCTCTCCCTTATCACTCCTTACCATCCTGCCAGACAGTTGCGTTCAACTCATGCCGCTTTGGCAATAGTACCCATAATAAAGAGAACCAGAGCGGGCGGCCGCTCCTTCTCCTTTAATGTGGCCAAGATGTGGAATGCCCTTCCCCAACATCTAAGGTCGAACCCAGAACTCACTTCATTCCGTAAGCAACTGAAAACGTTCCTGTTCAATAAACAATAGTTGGGCTGGTTATATCCTCTCTGGCAACCGCCCCCTCAGCACCAATCTTCAGCGCTTGGACGCCTCAGGGCAGCTATGTGCACTTTATAAAAAACATTTTCATTTCATTTCATTTCACATGCCCTTGCTCTAGCTTACCTGAATTGTCTTCAGAAAATGCAGATATTTTAAATCAATGTAAAATAAGAAAAAAAGTCAAGATCTTTGGGGAAAAATGGGACCTTGTACTTGGATAGAAAGTCAAGTGCTTCTATGTTTCTATAACATCCAGAGAGGACCTTCTTTACTACTCCAGGATTAGTATAAATCTCAGTGTGTGTCTTTTCAGTGTGATCTTAGTAAAGATATACTGTAAAGTTTCTAATTGAAAGGGGTTATGGTTAGCCATTTCTGGTTAAGAAGACTTAAGATATATATTTTCTTGATGAATTAAAGCTGCGATTAAAATTTTGTTATTGCTGCCACAAAATGCAAACAGGGAGCAAATGCATTGTGTTTGAAATGGCTGCTCATTGTAAATTGGTAAGTATGGACACACACTCTCAGTTTAAATATAGGTTATGTTTCCTTAATCGGCTACAGATATAGATTATTGTACAGAAGTATTGCCATCTCGTTAGTTGAATCTAGTAAGCCGCCTATATCTTTCCTTAGGAAGTGAACAATTTGTAAATATTCAAAAAACATAGGTCTGTCAGAATTACATACTCTATCCAATACTTCTTGCCATGTGATAATGCTATTGTGGATGATGAAATGCCTTAACTCCCTAAATCCCAAATTCTCCCAATTTATTATATGGCTGTTTCTAATTTGCAGGCCCAAGCAAATACACTCTCGTAAACTCAAAAACTTAGAGGCAGGGGAGCCAAGGTTTTTCTTAAAAAAGGACTGCACTCTGAATAAGTAATCTTTCAGAGTCTTACATCGTGTCCTTTTTAGGAGCTTTGCAGTTTTTAAAAATACCTGGACTTGAGAGTCAGCCTCCTGTAACATCTTTTCTAAGGAGAAGCAATCACGGATCTTTCTTGCGCCTATCAAGCCTGCCACTATATCGATAAAGACCGCTTCATAATACGTTTTAAAATGTGGTAGAGCCAGTTCCCCCTGTTCAATTGGAAGTTGAATTACGGACAGCACAACCCTCGGTGCTTTCCCACCCCAAACAAAACTTCTAATCATAGTTTCCATGTCCCTGAAAAAAATACAATTTAATTTAATAGGAAGATTACAAAACAAGAATATTAGTAGGGGAAGGATCGACATCTTAATCAAGGATACCCTGCCAATCAGAGTGAGGGCGAGTAAAAGCCATTGAGCAAAAAGACTCTTAATTGTATTAATCATTCTCCCATAGTTGAGAGAATACAACTGATTATATTCACAGGTCACATATATGCCTAGATATCTTATCGGGTCTTGGCTAGCAGCCTGAGCACGTAGACAAGATGGAAAGAGACTGAGTTTAGTATTTAGCGCAAGAACTTCAGTTTTCTTTGGATTTATTTTGTAACCTCCTATTTGTTCATAGGCCTTAAATTCCCTCAAAATACAATCTATATTCTCTTTAATTGGCCTTAAATAGAGGATAATATCGTCTGCGAAAAGCTTGAGCTTCGCCATCCCATGGATAGGGGGGGAAATAAAAGGATTATTTCTAATGTTGATCACCAAGGGTTCAATAAAAAAAGTAAAAAGTAGGGGAGATAACGGGCAGCCCTGCCTGGTCCCACAATTGACTTTGATAGAACCAGCGTTGTTTGAGTTTATTATAATCTCCGCTGAAGCATCCTGATAGATATTTTGAAGCATCTTAATCACATGTTCTGGAAACCCAAACTGGCCCAGAGAATAAAACAGGGTTGACCAGTTTACTAGGTCGAATGCTTTTTCCGCACCGACCATTAAGATGCAGGCAGGGGTTGAATTAATGTTGGAAAAATCCAGAGCCTGAATTAAAAATTCAGTATTCGAGGCCATTGAGCGGCCAGCTATAAATCCAGACTGGCCGAAATGTATAACTTCTTGTGCAGCATATACAAAACGACGAGCCCAGATTTTCATTAGGATCTTATAGTCTTAATTTAAAAGGCTAATAGGCCGATAGGAGTTGACATCTTCTGGATTTTTATCTTTTTTAACAAATGATACTATGGTTGCTTCCTTAAAGGATGCAGGTACCAGTCCACCTTGTTTAATATGATTGAATAAATTCTTAAGAGGTGTCAATATTTCCTTTATAAAGGTTTCTAAAAACTAAATTGGGAATCCGTCCTGCCCGCAAGCTTTTGCCCCTGCTGTGACTTTTATAGAGTCTACTATTTCCCCTATACTCATTTCAAGCCCAAGTTCAGAAGCCAGATTGGCCGAGATCTTCGGGATTTCTATGTTAGAAAAATAATCCACTATTTGATCCTCCCCCACCAGATATTCTGTGGTATAAATACGACGGAAATGCTCCAAAAAAGCCTGTTGAATCAGATCATTATTCACTAATTCTTGGCCACTCATGGGATCCCTAATTTTAGCTATCGAGGCAGACTCCTGTCTCTTCCTCGTGGAATTAGCCAGGAGCTTGTCCATCAACTGGCTATCCTCATACACCCTCTGCTGGAAGGTTCTAGAACTATTAATTTCTTCCAGAATAAAAAAAGTCTCTTAGTTCTACCTTTGCTTGTTCCAGTTGATTTGGGTGTAGACGGAGCTGAAGGGCGTATTCTTTATCTACAGTTTTTTGGAGCATAAATATTTTTAGTTTCCTCTCTTTAGCCAAGGCCGATGTAAAAGATATTATCTGACCGCGAGCCGCTGCCTTAAACCCCTCCCAAACCGCAAATGGTTCAGCTGTATCTTTATTGATTTTAAAATATTCCGCAATCCATGCCCCGAACCCAGTTACCCACTCCTGGTTCTGAAGCAGAGTGCCGTTCAGCTGCCACCTGGATTGGTCCCTGCCTCCTGCGCTAATACTAACTTCCAATCCTTTTTTAGATCTTGTATAAAGTTAAAATCTCCTCCCATAATAATCTGCCCAGGAGCCCCTCTCAGAAAATCAATGATTTCTTAGATACTGGAGACTTCATCAGATACCTGCCCATAATAGTTGATAAAATTCATCACCTTCCCATGTAATCTGGCAACAACTCATATCCATCTCCCTTTAGGATCCCTTTGAGTTTGTATAACTTCCCAAGGTAGTCTTCTGGAGAAGTAAATGGCAACACCTCTCTGGGCGACCCCTGCTGCTGATGCAAATATAGCGTGGGAAAAGTATCTTGGAATAAATAGATTAGGAGCATTTGATTTTAAGTGGGTCTCTTGGAGAAATAACACATGGGGATTCTGGGATACTGCCCATTTTATGAGAGCGCCACATTTCTGTTTGTTTAAGACACCATGGGCATTCACTGATAGGATAACACATTTATTCATTTCCAGAAAACAATTTCCCCCAATTTTACGTTCTCATATGCGAATAAGTACAAACCCTGCCTGCACCTTCTGCTCTTTTTAACTGCTTTCCCCCCAACCCCCCATATCCCCCAAACCCAGATGGATCCCCACCCCCCCTGAAATGTGGAGCCTTCCGTCCCCCCCACGCTAACCACATTTCACTCCTTCCTCCTGACCTGGGTGTCTTCTTGTTACACCCTGCGTGACCCTGAAAACCGCCCGACCCCCTCCAGCAAAAGTGAACTACATCCTATTTTCTATTATTCCAATAGAAGGGTGAATCAAATACCTAATACATAATACGTATATAATCAAACTTCATAACACCCTCCTAAACAGAGCTATATACTTGCTCAAGCATTCACCCCTGAAGAGATCTCCTTGAGGAGAGATTGAGCCTCCTCTATGTCAGAAAACATATAACACTTTCCCTTCACCAGGACCTTTAGTTTCGATTGTTGAGCAATTGAAGCCTGCTCCCCCTGAGATTTAAAAAGATGGAGTGTTTTAACAAATTCTTTCCTCCGTCGTGCTGCTGTGGCAGTCATGTCAGAGAAAATTCTGCATTTAATTGTCTCAGTTGCTGAAAATTGTCGCTGTTGGAACGCCTTCGATAGGATTTTTTCCTTTATCCTATAGTCCGCTAAATTCATCAAAATAGTTCTAGGAAAAGTTGAGTTTGCGTAACTCTGTGCCAGAACCCGGTGGGCTCGCATGATTGTTAAGTCCCCCTCAAACTCCGGTAGTACTTTTTGGTGAATAAAAGAGTTGGCCCATGAGAGCATATCTGACCCTTCAAGGCCCTCGGGGACCCCCACTATCCTTTGGTTGGATCTACAAGAGTGGTTCTCTAGTTCCTCGAGTTTATTCACAAGTTTTCTCTCCAACATACTATTTTTACTGGCAGTCTCTTTAGCTTCTGCTCTAGCTTGATTTATGTGGTCCTCCAGAGCCGAGATTCTTTCCTCCGCCTCATGCAGACTATTAGGAAGTCCTGACATCGACTCTTCAAATTTTTCTACTTACCGGGATGGCTCCGGAGTTCCACGCCTCCGGCTAGCCTTGTGACCTGAGACCCCGCCTCCTCCTCGACAGTTGTAGAGGAAGCAGGAATGGCGAGAAGTGCGGCGTGCTGGCGTTTTTGAGTCACGAAAAACGACAGGAAAGCGGCGCTGAGCTGACACCTCATCACCTCGACATCTGGGAAGCACAAGTTGGCGCCCTTGAGGAATTGCGAGAACTGGCAGGAATAACTGTTTTCTGGCACCCACACGGTTTGATGTCCGGGCGCTGATCGAGCGCTCCTGCGGCTCTTGCTTTGCAGTGGAGAGAAAGAGGGATGGCGAGAGACAAGGACTTGATTTGGAGCAATAAGGAGCAGCGCTTATTTCCTGACTGGAAAAAAACTTCCCAAAGGCTCCTGGCAAGTGAGAAAACACGGGCTGGACTTCTGCAAAAGAAGCATGGTGAGACAAGGAGGGGCGATATAAAGGGGGCATTGAGTGTTTTTTTTCCCTTTTTCTCTTTTTTGCCCGATTTATCACCCTTTACCGCTAAATCTTGCCCTTATAGAGTGCCAAAGCATCAGAATTTTTTTTGTCAGTTTTGAGCCTACTGTTAGGACAATGGGGAAGCAATTAAAGGACAGCGAGGAGCCTAATAAAACTACCCAGGCTGAAACAACGTCCCGTCATAAGACTAAAACTCGTTTAGCCTTTGCTAGAAAAGCAGCACGGCTGGCAGCTAAAGAGAGAGATAAGGCTGCACCTGCTCCGGGGCAAGACACAACGTTAGAAACGCAAGAAAGTTCAGAAGACGAACTTCATGTCTCCTTAACCTCTCCATCTAACGAAAGGGTTGGAGAAACTGCTAAGAGAGGTGTCTGTGTAGAAGAAATTGAAAATACTACAATTTCTTCAAAAAATGTGGTGGAAGACGTGGTAGCAATTGAGGCAGATACAGATTCTCCGTCAGCAGCTCTGCCCAAACCAGCTCAAGATGGGCAAAATCTCTTGTTTCCTTTGTTTGTTAAAAAGGCTCCTCATGCTCCGCAATTATCGTTGGTCCAGCTGGAAAAAGACTCTGGAATATCAGCCCTTTCTCTAGTTCCCCCCCCCACCTGTGGTAGTGCACGATAAGATCAATTCTCCGCCGAAATCGCCCGAGAATGTAACACAGTCAACACAGCCAAAGTCAAAAACTCTCCAACTATGCCCACCAGATAACTCTGAGGGGGCATCAATGGCAGCTCCAAGAATCCTGGGCCCAGGTGAGGGGGGAAGGTGGAGTATAGCTACAAAATCTCCTTTAACCATATCAGAGCAAGAAACGGCATCTAAGTCAGTTACATCTGTAACTCCAGAAGTCCAAGCTAAGGGGAAAGGTGATAGCTTGGATAAGGAAATGAACTATCAGCTCGATATTCGCGAGATGTTAAACTTAATTCTCGATGAGATCCGCGAGATAAAAGTAAATCAGCAAGTTGAGATAGCTGCCTTACACTCCCACCTAGAAAAATTTGAAAAAATTGTGTGAAGATTTGATGTGAGATACTGTCAAACCACATTTCGCACAATTTTTGCAACCTTTTTTAAATTCACATTTTCACGAAAATTTGAGCAAAACTATGCGGCAGGTGGAAATGATGATGTAGCATAGTTGCCTTGGACGAATCCACTGACAGCTTTTTATGAAAACCTCATTGTTGTACTATACATTATCAAAGGAATGTATGGCGTTTGAATGTGAATATCAAAGGTTTGCCTCTTTAATATATTTCAATTTTTTTCTGCACGTTAGCCACCGCATACATATATTTTTTCCTAGGTAACTGATCATGACACTAACTAAGTCAGCCATCAATCCATATCACTAAGAATTTTTAATACTGGAGTTTGCTCTCTTACGCATCAATTGAACACAGTACTTTTCCATACACCATCCTGTGTGTTTTGTTTAAATTGACAATGAAGATGAGGGAATTATCCTTGCATAAATCTGCATAATAATAAGGGTGCATTGCAAACCAATGGGATTTCTAATGACAACAACATTGTCATCACTGGAAATTAAATCATTAATAAGGGTACTCTCAAATTGTGTGGTTAGACAGACAACCTTTGGCAAATTCATCATTAGGACAATGATATATACGTTATGTAATAGAGTTGAAAAATACATTTTGCCCCATCATATATGACGTTATGCCCTAGCTTCTTTTTGCCCTATTATGAAACTATCCCAATCAGAGATAGCATGGCTTATAGGGCTGTCAGGCAGTGTCTGGTGGGTTGGTCTGAAAGGTCAGTGTGTGGGCTGTGCTTTCTTGGCCAGCTTAATGGTCTCCTGGGCTGCTTTTTCTGTTGATTTCCCAGATATTAAAACAAATATTGCCTGAAGCAAGCTCAAATCCATGCAGCCTTTCACATCTTGCACAACTCTTATATAGTGCCTTTAAAGTTCATAACTGCACCATGTTGCAAAAAAGGGCCACTCTAAAGCACTGATGGGGACCAATTTTGTTTGGTGCCGAGCCTTTTGTCTAATTCCAACCCTGATCCCAATTTTCAGTGTAGACCACACAAATGGCTTTGGACAGCACAACGTGAATGTCCATCTGTGACAACTTCCTCCACTGGGAGGAGTCATACAGAGCAACATCAACCTTGGAGTAATTTACAAATGGGCAGCATCGTGTATATACCCACCTGTAAGACTCACACATGCGAGGGAGGTAAGAGTTACCATCCCATGCAAATTCATTGTGCTGGTCTCACTTGACCTGAAATTCAATCTTCCTTCCATAATTTGTGCTAATATCTTCACCTGAAGGGCTAGGCATAGCAAGATGTGGTAATTGGCCACTTGATGTCCGAAAGGATGCCTTTTAAATAATAGTCAACAATGTGTACATCAATTTCCCCAGAGCATGTTGGTAAACAATTATGAACCTTCTTTGGGATAGAACATTCATCGCTTTCAATGCCTGATAATTTTCACTATTTAACTTGCCAGATTTAGAATAACAATTTTACCACTACTGCATTTGTATACAAGGCATAGAAAGTTCTTGCCATATTAAGAGCAGCAGTAGAAAAATCTGTTTCTCACTTATAATTATGATTAGGATTTTACTGAGAAATTATGGGCATATTAAAGGCTATCAATACACTTCCACCGGGGGTAACTTTTACACTTTTCAGTCACTTTTCTGGTTCAAACCAGGAAATCTTGCAAAGCATTATGCTCTGTGGGAAAGGTTTCCTCTATTGTGGTAAAAGAAAATTATATTAGAAATACTAATACATCACCTATCTCAAGTAGATTTCCTGTACTCTGGCAAACAAAAATACTACTATATCAGAGTTCTCCTGCAGGCACTGAGTCAAGCTGATTCAGGTGGTGGCAGCTCCTGCAGTCCATTGGAGTTTCGGTGACAGCGTGGGCAGCTTCATCTCTGAGGCTCCCAAATAACCATTTGTGTGCTTGTTTTACATTACACTGACAGCGCTAGCATGATTTAGATGCTGGCGTCTATGTATTTTTAAAAACTTGTCACTTACCAATTTTAATATTGTTTTTGAGCACATCACTGCCAGAGCACTTTCTACCTCTCTGCGGCTTCCCTCGCCCCGTTCCACCGCGGCTGATTGTGCCGATTGTGTGGAGGGCGAGGCGCCATTTTGGGTTGTGTCCCGAAGCTAGGTTGGGCCGGAGTTAGCAGTCTAGCTTATCGGGGAGCACACCATATAAAGCACGTGTCCCCGTGCACGCAGCGGACGCGCGCAGCGGGCGCGACGATGGCGCGCCGAAGGTGCACCTAAGGTAAGCCCGTCTGCGCCCGTCCGCGCATCGACAGCGCACAGAGCCAGAAACGCTGGATCTAATGAGTCAGGGGCTGGGGTCAACATATTAGGCTACAGCCGTGAGTCGTTGCTTATGTTTAACAACAACTCATGTACCACCAATAAGCACTGGGTTGTATTGCATTCTATGTCACGGACCTGCCCCTTTTGCCACTTTCACTTCAAGACATCACCTTCTGCCTCGCCCTTTCCCGCTCGCATTGAACACAAGGCTAATATTCGCGCATCGCCTATCAATGCACGCTCGCTGGCTAAACATACAGAAGATGAACATGAGCTGGTTGTGGACGAGGAGCTAGATCTCCTCTTTATTACGGAAACATAGTTACATGACTTTTGTGCACCAGTGATTGAACTTGCAACTCCACGGGGGTATAAGATCACTAGACTTGATCGCAAGTCAGGCCGAGGAGGCGGCATTGCCGTGATCTTCAGGGACAGGTGAACATTGTTAAAGGAAGGTACAGGAGAAATTCTTGAAGGGGAAGCGCTGGAGTTCTCTCTAGCCCTATCCCCGCATTTCACTTTGGGTGGAGTTCTGATCTACCGCCCCCCTGGCCCGTCAGGCACCTTTATTAAATCCCTGGAGGAAGTCATCACCCGAGGGGCGATTAGGTTCTCAAGGTTCATGCTGCTAAGTGACTTTAACATTCATTTTGAGAACACCCTGGCTCCGGGACAAGGGATATGTCTGACCTATGTGAACTAACCCACCTTACCCAGCATGTGCGCCATCCCACCCACACTTGCGGCCACATTCTAGACTTAGTCTGCTCTAACTTTAGTCTTGATTTGGGGGATCCGCGGCCAGTGATGTGGTCGAACCACCACCTGGTCAGTTTTTCGTGGGATATTAGCAGTCCCTCCCTGCCGGGCAGGAAAACCCCTGGCCCTCCTCAAAAAAAGATTAACATCCAAGCCCTGGCCACAGCTTTGGCTCTGACATCCCCTATCAATGCCTCCAATTTAGAGGGTGCAGTAGAGAGATTCTCGGAATGGATTAGCAGGGCCATCAATTCTCTCCCGCAACCTTCTGTGAGTGGTCGCCTACGGGACCCGCCATCGAGACCATTGTTCACCGACCACTTAAAAACATCTAAGCTAGGATGCAAAAAATTGGAACGGGCTTGGCGTCGGGAATACTGCCCCCGAGCTAAGGCTGCTCTTCTGCTTCACCGCACAAAGAGAATACTATACTGCCATTAAGGTAGCCAAAAGTAATTTTTTTGCAGAGAGAATTTCCAGAGCCAACAATAACAGTAAAGAGATCTTTGCTGTTGTTCGCAGCTTTATGTCACCGGTGGCTGAATCATCTTCTGCCCCCATTTCTGCTGAGTGGTGCGAGGACTTGTCTACCTTCTTTGTTGATAAACTTCAAACAATTCAGGCAAGCCTACGGCTTCCTACCCCGGCTCAACACCTCCCTACTTGGTTGTCACCACAGAATAACATGCCGAGTCAGCTCTTCGCGCATTTTGACCGGGCCGAAGATAAGGACGTTCTGTCCATTTTTACATCCCTAAAATCGGGGTCACCAGCGGACCCTTGCCCTGCGAGGGTTCTGAGCGGGGTGGCGGAAATAATTACACCTGTGGTGGGGGCCTTGATTAATGAGTCACTTCAATAAGGCATGTTGCCCCCTCAATGGAAACACGCCAAACTCCTGCCCCTTATCAAAAAACCTACGGCGCATCCGCTCCTACTATCCAACTACCGCCCCATTTCCCTTCTTCCAGGCCTGGCCAAGGTGTGTGAAAAGGTGGCCTTCAGACAGTTGGAAAAATTTGTGGAAGCTTCGGGTGCATTGCACCCTTCTCAATCGGGCTTTCGAACATCCTTCAGCACCGAGACAGCGTTGGTGGAGGTCACTGAAGCCATTAGAGAGTGTCTGGATGGGGGCGACAGAGCGGCATTGATCCTGTTGGATCTCTCTGCCGTGTTTGACATGGTACCCCATCTCCAGCTCCTCGCCAGGCTGTCAGATATTGGTATTACGGGCAGAGCCCTTGCCTGGGTCAAGGCATTCTTGGAAGATCGGTCTCAACAAGTATGGATGCCCCCCTTTAACTCAACTGACAGTAAAGTGGCCACAGGGGTCCTATAAGGGTCAACGCTGAGTCCCTTGCTATTCAACGTTTATCTGACCCCCCTTATTTATCTGGCGGAGAGAATGGGGGCCAGAATTATGGCTTACGCCGATGACACCCAACTAATCTTCACCTGGAAGGGTGACGACCTCCAGACGGCTGAGGCCCAGCGTTGTCTATCCTCGGTTTTTGCCTGGCTGGCCCAGGCTAGCCTGAAATGCAACGAGGATAAATCAGAAGTGCTCCTTTGTGGTCAATTTCCGATGGCATTCAGGGAATCCCTTTGGCCCAAGGAATTTCCCTGTCCCACTGTGGGGTAGCCAAGAACCTGGGTATCTGGTTCGGAGCCGATCTGAGCTTCTGCGAACAGATCATGAGACTCTCAGGAGCCTGCTTTGGTACCCTGAAAGCCCTCAGGAAGTTCTTCCCCCTTCTTCCTCGTGCTGCAACGGAGGCTGTAGCCAGGGCGCTCATACTCTCGCGCCAGGACTACGCTTATGCCCTCTACATCGGCTCTCCTGGATTTCTCTTGGGGAAATTACAGGTTGTGCAGAACGCGGTGGTCAGGCTCCTCTTTGACATCCCGAGGAGACTAGGTGTCCGCAAGCAACTGAGCGATCTACACTGGCTATCGGTTGTTCAGCGAGTACGCTTTAAAGCCCTGGTCCTTACACATAAAGCTCTTCATGGCCCCTGCCCCTCCTACCTGAGTGCTGGGTTTGCGTTTTACCTCCCGACCCGTCATCTACGCTCTGCTGCGCAAAGGCGGCTGGTAATCCCTAGGTTCAGAAGAGACCGTCTGGGAGGTTAGTCCCTGGCGGTGAGAGCATCCACCATGTGGAATGCTCTGCCGGATGTGCTAAGACACACAAAAGAACTAACCACCTTTAAAAAACTTCTGAAAACATATCTGTTTAAACAAGTGGTGTAACCGCCCCAGTCTGCTTTGTCACTGTTTTCCCCAACGTGCCAGGACACTCTTGAGTAGCAGTGCGGGATACAAATCCATATATAACATAACATAACATAACATATAACATATAACATAACATTTCATGATTCATCAGCAGAGTGTTGATTCACCTCAGTTTTATTATCATTGATGCAGGCCGGCGGTCACCAGTCTTTTATATGAGTACCAATCAACTCCTAATTTGAATACAAGATGGCAGATGAAATCTGGTAACTAATTGGGTAACACCGAATTTGCAACTTTACATCAGGAGGATCATTTATTTATTTATATATCAATTTTACTATTCCGCAGGTTTGGCCTGAGGGCATTAGAATGCATTATAGAGGATCTGGACTGAAATTTGAGTAATAATTAACAATGCAGACAATTAGTCACTGATGGGTACATGCATCAACGTTTCTGTTTGCGATTCCTAAATTCCGAAAATTAAGGAATCACAATTTAGAAATCGCAAACGGCAATGCATGAAAGAATCGCAACTTTTTTTGCGATTCCTTTTTTTTCCTTAATTACGAATCACAATTTGTGAATCGCAATTAACCACATCGATGCTATGCATTTTCCCCTCCTGTGCTGAGTTTTTCTCATTCCCATGTTTCATGACGAGCTGGGCTCGTCATGAGCGTGCGAGGAGGCTACCTCATGACGAGCCCAGCTCGTCATGAGCGTGGAAGGGGTTAAGGAAAAGCTTCCCATTGATTCCTATGGGCCAAAAGGACATGTGTGTGTGTAAATTAAAACTTTCAAATATGTAACTTGTGCATGTTTGAAAGTTTTCGGTAAATTAGCATGAAGTTCAACTTCATGCTAATTTACCCCTTCCAATTTGCGAATTCGCAATTTAAAAACTATCATGCATTGCATTTAAGAAATCTCAAATTGCGATTTCTTAAATGCAAACGCAATTTTAGAAATCGCAACATGGTTGCGATTCCTAAAATTGCGAAAAGCATGATGCATCCAAAATTTGAGAATTGCATTTGCAAACTGCCGAAAATTGCGATTCGCACCGTTTGCAATTCTCAATGATGCATGTGGGCCTAAATCATTGCAATCATGCCCATCAGTTGAAATTCAGTAATGGAACTTAGAAAGAGGAGTGATAAGCACAATTCATACTCTCAACTGAAATATCTAGGCAATATGAGTATTTTTAGCTCCATTTTGAAAGTTGAAAAACAGGAAATTATGTGTAGCGATAGATGTGAATTTCAGATTCTTGCATCTCTACCAGAGAAGGACTGCTTCCTACACTACAATTGTTTTTAATGTGGGACACTACCGGAGGAGGGATGCTGCATTTCACTGCCCCATTGAACCACCAGGGGCCATATGTAGGTAATCCAAATTTACAGATTCCAAAATACCGAATTTTACCGATTCGGTATTTCAGAATCGGTAAATGGTATGTAGGTATTGATTCGGTAAATGTTACCGAATCGGTAACATTTGGTAAATACCCATTCGGTTTTTACCGATTCGGTAATTCCCATTCATTCCTATGGGCCTGGAGACCCATAGGAATGAATGGGATGCCATTCACTATTAACGATTCGGTAAATACCGAATCGGTAATAGGGGGTGCATATTCAAGGGTTGCAGGGTGTCACATTGACACCCTGTTGCACCCCTGAATCGTGCATGTGTGCACATTTGGCACACATACATGTGCATGTATGTCTGCCACATGGCACTTTTGGAAAAGCACATATTTGCTTTTTCAAAGGTATTCGATATTTACCACCAACTTTTAGTTGTTGGTAAATACCGAATCCTTAACTCAGAAATGCACTCACTTGAGTGCTCCCTACATTACAGAATCAGTAATTTACTGAATCGGTATTTTAAGGATTCAGTAATTGGACTTTTGATATTTTAAGGATGTGAGCCTCAAACTTTACTTTCTCAGGACAAAATCTTCACATTAGGTTTCAATCATCCAGACCATAATGCTGGAGGATGAGTTATTGATTATTAATCTCTTCAAGGAGAAGTTTCAGGCTTTAACTCTGGCCACCGGCTTACCCAGACCACTCCAGATTACCGGCACTTCAACTCGGTCTACTGGACTCACGCAACGCTTTAACTCTGGCCATCGGCTTACGCCTGGATACCGAGAATATAACGTGGTGCACATCCTGCACATCTTTCCGTGATAATGGAAGCCTGCACGGAGCCCTAACTCAGGCCATCCTTTCTACCCACGCTGAACATGCTGTGAGGATTCAACAAATCATCACGTGTCCGATTGTGTGGATGTCCAAGACCAGACAACTGAACCCTCCACAGAGGCAATTTAAGGTCTTGCCCGGTCAATAATTGCTGCCAACTCACCAGAAATCCCACAATTTTTAAGTCTTGGCGTTTAATTTTCAATTCAGGCAAAAACAATTCCCTAAGTCCTGAAGATGATCCCTATAAATTGAGCGCGGGATCGAAACGTCGAGTCTTTCGAGTAGACATACGTTTCACCCTATTATATTGTCGTATGTATGGTTTACTCCAGGACACACTGTTAATTCTGATTCAAAGCAGTGGCCTGATAGCTCACCTTGTTTACCTGATATTTCTTCACTCTACTACTCTCTCACTTTCGCTTCCCTAATACGGGACAGGACTGTGCCCTACAGTAACTAATACTGTTGCTAATATGTATTCTTACCCTGAATGATTTGTTTGATTATTAAATTCCCTGTCCGGCTGGACTAGGGACTGAAGTATATAGTTAACTATTGTGGTCTATATAACATTGTCTTGTACTTATTCCTTTATGCTGAGGACCTTTCGTTTACTTTGAAATACTTGATACCCATGGTCCCTTGCTACCCATTGGGTTCCCCTTATCTTTTCAAATGATATTGTGAGTGTAGGCATCTCACAAAAAGTGAAGGACTGGTCTCACACACCACTGGGTGTCATGTTTCATCATTGACCAGTCATCGCCCTCTAAAAACTTGGTTTGATAGAGGGCGGGCATACATCTGACGACAGGGATGCACTTCTAAACTAAGTGGGGGCCCAAAGAAAAATGTAAAGTGAGTTAAAAGGCCATTATGGGTGTCAGCTTAATTTTAATAGTGCCGACATCCATATGGTAGTTAAAATAAGGTGATCGGTGTCATGGGGATATTAGTGTCCCCCCACTGCTGTATGTGAGGTCAACCTGTTTCTGCCTGTAGGCCAACTGGGTCCGCGGCATTCATCAGGACCTAAGTATAACGGCTCCGCTCTTACCAAAGATTCTTTAGTGAGAGGTTTCCACTTGGTGAGGTGAATGTTGTTCACACTCAACTATTTGCAATGGCTAGGTCTTTAATAGATCTGGAAGAAAAAAACAATACAAACCTAATAGGACTAACACTTAAACTTAGGATACAAAAAACAACAATTTTTTAGCCAAAAAACACCGGTGGCTATTGGTGAAATATGTGAGGAGAAACAGACTGTGCACCAGGGTGGGAAAAACCTTTTCCCATTGCGCTTACCCTGAAATGGGATAAAGTGTGCCCCATAGGAGGGAGGGCAGATGGACCCTGTAGGTCCTGGAACTAAAAAGATGGGGGAGAAAAGACAGAGTATTAAACCATAGAAAACCCCCCTAGGGGATTTGTCACAACAATCCATGTAGGCTTTTCTCTGAAGTTGGAAAGCTGCGTAACTTGTAAGAAAAGCTCATTCATCCCCTCAGTCATACTCTTACTGTCAACTGACGCGATCTCTGCCTCTCAACCTAGGTCTGCATGCCTCCGCTCCTCGATGGTGAATGAGCTCGTGGGAGGTTCGCTTTTATAATCGGCGTGACCGGATTTCAAGTGGTAAATTGGATAATCGGTGAAAGTAAATGCGGAGCAGCTGTGAGGTTTCCGGTGTCAGAATTTTACCCATAGTGCGTGCTACAAAAAGTGTCTGGCTGCCCACATATGGAGCCCGGAACAGGTAATTGCATCCGGCTCGGGAGTGCGCTATCGGGAGATCAGCCGTGGTGGTAGAGTCTCTAGTTGTGCACATGCGCAGATGCGTCGATAACAGAAGCGGGACCGCGTCATAGTAGAATTCGGCATGTGATGGAAAGGTTTAGATAGTGCACATGCGCAAATGCGTGGGAGTCGAAAAAGGGTGCAGCGCATGTCCGTAACGGATTCTGCAAGTGTTTGTAACACATCGAGCACGTTACTCCAATATGTGTGCGCAATGCTGCAATTTGGAGCGCATGCGAGCCCCCTTGGCTCCAAATAAGAGATAAACTAAAAGCATAGAATTGTAACTGTTGTGAAAAGCCAGTGCCAGTATTTACCAGTGATTGTTGGTACTATATGTCGACTGGTGAGTTATGAGTGCACATGTGGAATCTAGTGTCAACACACCATTCACAGTCCCAAACTTCCACAGGCCACAACCTATGCTTGTTTATATTCCGTTTGGTACAGAAGGTTGAGGTAGGTTTATCAGTTATGTTTTACGTGGGAATCAGAGAAACCAAGTGTAAGAGTATTTTAAGGAGATTTAAATTTGTATGGAGGTGTAGAATTAGATTGCTGTGTGTGGTAAGGACGTCCTAGATTAGTTTCGGTTACTGGCTGAGTTGGAGCCACGGGATGTCATCATTAAGTCCTTCTTTCCAGGTGCGGAGGCGGTACACCCACCGTTGTTCTCGAATGAAAAGTGGCCTGCTGATGTCAGCGGTGTCTTTTTTCATAACTTCTAAAACAGTCCACCTGAGATCAGTGACTTTGTGGTTCCTTTACAAAAAGTGTCTAGTCAGTTTAGTGTTATTTTTCTTGCAGCGAATAGTGCTGTGGTGTTCATTAATACGTATCTTAATTCTTCGGGTCGTCATCCCCACGTACCTGAGGTTGCATGGGCACGTGAGGAGATAGACCACATTCTCTGTGTTGCAATTGCTAAAAGAGTTCAGTACCCATGGGCGTGTAGTTCCAATGTCAACAGTTTTAGAAGTAGTAGTAAGAGCGCATGCCACACATCCACCACAGGGATAATGTCCAGTGGGTCTTTGGGTGTTCCATAGTGTCATTTGGTTGTCCTCTATGGATTCTGGATCTTTGGCCCGTACCAACTCATCCCGCAAGTTCTTGCTTCTCTTGAATGCAAATAGTGGGGGTTCCCAATGCTTTTCAGCCCCCTGGAGGATGTGCCAGTTCTTTCTGATAATCCTCTGTACTTCTTTGGAAGCTGGAGTGAATGTTGTGACACATACCACTCTATATGATTTCTCTTTGGTGTATGTTTCAAGTAGGGCGTCACAGTTGACATTTCTCGCTCTTTTCTTTGCCTTCTTGATAAGTTTCCTGGGGTAGTGTCTTTCGACTAATTTTGAGTCCAGCTCCTCAGCTTGTTGCAAAAAGGTGTTAGTTTCAGAGCAATTTCTACGGATTCTAAGAAACTGACCGATAGGGAGGTTGTTCCTTAGGGCTTTGGGATGATAGCTTTCGTACAGTAAAAGCTGTTCTTGTCCGTTGCTTTGTTATGGACTTTGGTACTGATGCCCTCTGTATCCATTGTGATATCAAGATCGAGAAACACTGCATGGTTCTTGCCCATTGAGTGGGTAAATTTGAGATGTCTGTCCTTCGTATTGACCCACTTTACAAAGGACTCAGCTGAAGTCTGGTCTCCTCGCCAGACGATAAACACGTTGTCAATGAAGCGTTTCCATGTCTTCAGTTCGGTAGAGAAGGGGTTGCTGTATGGAAAATGTGGTCCTCCTCAAACTGTTGCACATAAAGACACGCTAGGCTGGGGGCAAATGTGCTGCCCATCGATGTGCCCCCAATCTGATGGTATAAGGTATCCTCGAATTCAAAAAAGTTTTCAGTAAGGGCTATTTCTGCACATTCCATAATGAATCTCTGTGGTGTAAGGAAATTCCACTCTGTGTTGTTAAGAATCTGTTCCACCACTTCCAAGGTGCGTTTTTGGGGAATGCTCGTATAAAGAGCCTCTATATCCATTGTGATGAACATATCTTCCATGATGTTGGTCTCCATATCCCTCAGAAGGCACAGTACATCTTTGGTGTATTTTAGGTATGATCGTGATTTTTGAACAAGTGGTTTCAGAAACCAGTCACAAAATTGTGACAGAGGTTCCAGAATAGAACCTATGCCGGACACAATAGGTCTGCCTGGTGGTGGAAACTTCTCCTTATGAATCTTTGGCAGAGTGTAAAATCTTGGTGTTCTCGGGTTGTCATTCACCAAGAAGTCTGCTTCCTGCTTGGTGATCCAATCGTTGCAGACAGCTTAATTGACAATTGTCTTAATTCTGATAGTTAGTCGTTCTGTCGGGTCGACGGTGTATCTCTCATAGCTCGTGTTGTCTGCTAAAAGGCGATTGTATTCATCTCTGTACATAGTTCTATTCATTAAGACAATCGCCCCACCTTTGTCAGCTGGTTTAACTGTAAGTTCTGTGTTGTTTTGGAGTTGGTCCAGAGCTTTTCATTCACAATTTGAGAGATTCTGAAAGTTTTTTCTTTTTTTGTAATCGATCTGTTCCACCTCTTTTTGGACTACCTGTTCAAAAGCTAAAATGTGACATGGGATCGTTTGGGTAGGAGGCACAAATGTTGATTTTTTCTTGAGTCCTGTGTCATTGTTCCCAGATGATCCCTCGTCATTCATTTTCCCAAAGTAATTACGTAGTTTGATTTTTCTGAATAATTGTGCTAATTCTGTATTAAGCACAAAAGGGTCATTAGCTGGTGTGGGGACAAAGCCAAGTCCTTTAGAGAGAACCGATTCTTCGTCCTCAGAGAGTTGATAGTCACTCAAGTTGACGATATTCGTTACTCTTTGCTTGTTGAAGGGCCGTTCCCTCTCCCTCTGCTCCGGGTTCCCATTGCTACCGGAGTTTGGTCCTCCCATTGTACCCTTGTGTTCTGTCATTTTTGTCTTCCTTTTCCCCGGCTGCGACCCCGGAATAAAAAAGGCTGCGGTCCAGGAGGAAATCCGAATCCGGGTCCATAGAATGGTTGTTGCCAAAAGCCATATTGTGGTGGTGGCGGTGGGTACATCATTTGGGGGGGCTGGTTCTGTTGTTTTCTTCCTTGGTAGTTGTCAGTGCTTTCATCACTACTGCTGTTCCCATTCGAGCTCCTTTCTTCCCCCGAGCTGACGGTCCAGTTTTGCGGAGTTGGCCTGAATCGTTGCTGCCTTCTATTTTGTTGAGGCTGGACTGTTTTTTCATAGTATTCATCGGTGGTGTATGGGTAAATGCTCTCTTTACTAAATTTTTGAACATCCTTTTTAAGTTTGGTGAGTTTAGATTGAGTAAGATATTCCTGATAATCGGAATGATCCTTGTTGATTTCATCCAGTTTCTTGCGGAAGATGGATGTCGTCTGTACGATCAATTCGAGTCTATCCTCGCTTTGTTGGATCTCTACTAGTAAAGTGTCTGCAAGTTCTCTAGCAGTGGTGATGATCAGGACTAACCAGTCCTTCGTGCATTTCCAGGCTATGCCAGACCAGTTTTTCCGAAATTCTTTGTTGTTAAGGAAAAGCCTGGGTTCGTTGGTGACAATCAGTCCCTTTGGCGCACTGTTTTTACGTAGATATTCCGTCATGTAGGCTCCGTGGAGCGTTGTACGGATACGTTCTTTTTTCTTATTGGAAAGTGCCTCCCAATCATCTGTGTTCTGGACCGTTTGGGCTACTACTGTCTCTGCCAATATAGATGGTGTTCTCAGAATCTCTGCATAATTCTCCTCGCCAAATGCTAGTTCCGTGTCCATTTTGTATGGACGACACACTCCTCTAATGTCTGCAGGGTGTGTTGATTTGTGAAATCTGGGTATAGTACCAGATATACTCTATTTTTTTCTTTTTTTCTCTTCCTAAAGAATCTTTGGTAAGAGCGGAGCCGTTATACTTAGGTCCTGATGAATGCCGCGGACCCAGTTGGGCCTACAGGCAGAAACATGTTGACCTCACATACAGCGGTGGGGGGACACTAATATCCCCATGACACTGATCACCTTATTTTAACTACCATATGGATGTTGGCACTATTAAAATTAAGCTGACACCCATAATGGCCTTTTAACTCACTTTACATTTTTCTTTGGCCCCCACTTAGTTTAGAAGTGCATCCCTGTCGTCAGGTGTATGCCCGCCCTCTATCAAACCAAGTTTTTAGAGGGCGAGGACTGGTCAATGATGAAGCATGACACCCGGTGGTGTGTGAGACCAGTCCTTCACTTTTTGTGAGATGCCTACACTCACAATATAACACTTTACTTTCATTAGCAATACTTTGTCTGGTAGCGGTGCATCCCTGTCGTCAGGTGTATGCCCGCCCTCTATCAAACCAAGTTTTTAGAGGGCGAGGACTGGTCAATGATGAAGCATGACACCCGGTGGTGTGTGAGACCAGTCCTTCACTTTTTGTGAGATGCCTACACTCACAATATAACACTTTACTTTCATTAGCAATACTTTGTCTGGTAGCGGTTCATTGTGGTACACAGTTTATGTTGGAGGCTGCCGTCTACCAGTACCCCGTGCCTCTGGTTCCCCCAGTCCAGATTTATCTGGCTATTGTGGTTACACTAATCCTGTTTTGCCTACCCTGCCGCCTGTCTGCAGAAGGTACGCGGCGTACGCCTAGGTGACTCCGACCCCGCTGTGACATCGGGGTCCGGAGATACACCTCTCGACTTTTTGGGCCCATTTGCTGCCTGGAACCTGGGGCTCGATTTAGGAAGAGGGCCGGCCGCAAAGACAACAACACCGGGGGCCGGGACCGGAAGTCGCCGGTCGGGCCCTGGTGCCGCCGCGCTGCCACTCGCATCGGAGGAGGAGGTGAAGCGGAGGAGGAGTGGGCTATTGTGAGGCCCCTCACCGGGAGGAAAGAGTGTGGCACATTGGTGAAGGCGATATAGGAGAGGGAGTGATCGGAGCCCCTTGGACGGCCAGAGAGACGGAGGTACGGATTTCCCCATGGCGGTGTTGGGCTGCTGGCGAGGCCCGGTTGCATTGCCCTTGCAGGGGGGCCATCTCCCGAGAGATATCCTTCCCCCCCTCTGATTTGCTGGAGGGCCCTCTGCTGCGTCGGAGAGCGTGCGGTGAGGAGTGGAGTGTCCTGGCTGGGTGGCGGCTATATCGAGGCCTGCCTTGACTGCCTACTGTCTGTTGGGGGCTGTGGCTCCCCCATCCGAGCCCTTTGCGGCTTCCAGGTCACGGACATGGCTGGGCGCCCATGTGGTGGCTACTCTGGAGGCGGCTGAATTTTCCTGCAGGTGGCGGCAGCGGCGCAGTGACATCCCCCACCAGGCGGTTCTGCGGAGGAGAGACCCCTGCTGCGCCATTCTCCTGGAACCCCGGATGGTGAAACTGTCTCCTCCTCTGGGGTGCATATTGCGAGGGCATGACTACATTGTCAGCCGAGGCAGAGGAGGACCCCTGTTTGCAGTGCCGGATGGGCTGGAGCTGTGCTTGAGGTTGGCCCCGGGTGGCCCAGAGGAGAGGAATACAAGCTGTTCAGCCGGCATTTCAACTCCTTCCCTCTGAGGCGGCTGTCTGGCGGTGATCTGGTTGGGACTTCCTAGACCTGGGGCTCTCCTGCGGCCGGCCCAGTTGTTTCTCAGTGGTCCTTCCACTTTCATATGACTACAGCCTCTGTGTTGTGCTTTTCAGGCGACATGCGCTGGGGCTCAGGCTGAGTTAGTGCATGGATAGGTCGCTCATCGCTGCCATCCAATGGTGGTCTGTGTGGCATTGCTGCGCTTATTGAAACAGAGAGGCCCAGGGGCCCTTGAGGAGGTCTGCAGATGGCGACAAAACCCGACGTTGATAAGCAGCAGTCCAGATCCTCCAAGGGGCCTCGACAAATTCAGACCAACAAGCTGGACCACTACACAATGCCTAGAGAGTCTCTGCCGGAGCCGAGGAGGGTTCAAGCGACAGGGGGGGATTCCACAGGTCCTCCGCCAGAGCCGCCGCTGCTTGACGTGATGGCGGCTATTGATGGTGTCAAGTCGTCCCTCGGACAAAAGATGGAGTCGCTGGACAACAAACTAGACACGGTCACCATCGAGGTCAACCTCATTCGGGCTTACCTCACCAAGGCAAGTCAAAAAGTTAAGTCCCTGGACATTAAAACTGCCAGCTTAACAGACAATGTGGCACTGCTCCAACAGGAGGTGCGAGAGCTCAGGGCTTCTAATGACCTAACTAATCGAAAACTGGATGAGTACGAAGGGTGAACTCGGCCGAAATATTGTTCGCATTATTGGTGTTCCCAAGAAGGCTGAACGCACGGCCCCAGACCTGTTCGTCGAAGACTTCATCCTTAATTATCTTAAGCACACAGGGTGCCGGGGGGGACACCCAGGCCTGGAGCCCCCCTCGTTCGATGATTGCGAGGGTGTTGAACTTCAGGGACAGAGACGCTATCATGCAAGCTTCCAGATCGGGGGCCCCCTGAAATATGAAAATGCTACTCATACTTTTTTTCCTGATTTCATACAAGCTATCCAGAAGCAGTGCCAAGGTTTCCTCGGAGTGAAGAAGAAACTCAGAGACAGAGGTTTGAAATATGTGATGATGTTCCCGGCCCGGTTGAGGGTGGAAGTCGAGGGGAGAGCTTGGTTTTTTGACAATGCGGAAGTGGCTTCGGACTGGTTGGAAAGTCATCCCCGGAGGGGCAGGACCGAGATGCTGGCGGCGGCCCACAGGATCAGGAATGACAGACATTGCAGTTGAATGGGACTATTGAAACTGTCAGGTAGTGGGTCTCACCCATGTGTATTCCTTCCGATCTGATCCTTTAGAGAGTGAGATTTTACAGGCATAGGGTGGGGTCATTCTGAGGAGGGGTGGGGGATAAGGGGTCTTGATTACCTCCTCTTTTCTACTTTTAATTAGTCAGTAGTTAAGAATATGGGGCAACAGGCACACTGCCAGTTGGGGATAGGCGGAAGCCATGAGCAGGGGTGCAGGGAGGGGGGGTGGGGGTTGGAAGCGCTGGAGGTTTTGTTGTTCGAAGAATTGTTTGCAATTTGTTTAGATGTTTCAGCATCAGGTGTCAAGCATGTGTTCGTATTGATTTCATACCAGAATAGAGTCAAGTGTTAGATGGGGATCGGGGATAAATGTGCTTAATTGCAATGTGAACGGCCTGGGGGATAAGATTAAGAGAGGAATGGTTAGCCAATTTGTTAGACGACACTCCTCGGATGTTGTGCTGTTGCAGGAGACGCACCTAGTCGGGAATCGTTGCATGGCCCTGCATAGAGGAGGCTATAAACTGGTGGCACACACAGGATTCACCTCGGGGTGGAGGGGGGTCAGTGTGCTGGTGAAGAATTCCTTTCCCCTGGCTATTTAGGCTACTTGGACGGACAAGTGTCATAGATGCATTGGAGTGTCGGGACAGTGGGAGGGGAGGACGGTCACCTTTGTTTCCATCTATGCCAGGCCTCCAATGTGACACATTCCAGGATTTGGGTTCTATCTTCCTAACTCTGCCCCATGGCCTCCTGGTGATGGGAGGTGATTTTAATGCAGTAATATACGGTGAGGTAGATCGTTATCCCGCTCGGTTGTTGAGACCAGCACAACGGTGGCTCCTGGAGTTCCTAGAAACTACGGGGCTCGTGGATGGTTGGAAAGTGCGCAATCCGGGAGAGGTGCAGTGTACACACGTGTTAGCCGCACACCATAGCCTGTCTAGGATAGACTACGTACGGGTGCCAGCAGCTCAGGCCTAGTACTGTCTGGGTGGCACGACACTTGGGAGAGGCATATCGGACCTCTCGCCAGTTTGGCTCCGACTGGAAATTGACCTTTTCAACGTAGGTAGGGTTGCGCCTATTAGTGCATGGCACATTAGGGTTCCCGCTACTAAGAAAGAAATAGTAAAGGTTATGGACAGGTTCTTTCAGGAGAATCGGGGTACGGTAGACTCTACGCAGACCCTGCGAGAGGCATATAATGCGGTCATCCGGAGGTAGGCCATATCCCTGATTGTCAAGAAAAAGAAGGAACGGCTGGTGGAGCTAGAAAAGGCGGAGATGGAGGTGGTGAGGCTGGAAAGAGAGGTGTCTCAGGCGGCGACTCCGGAGGGACTACTCCTTCTACAACTGAAATAAGATGAATTAAAGGGCCTCGCTAGGGACAAAGCCAAAGCGCAGAAGGAGGAGACACAAAGCAGGGTACATGAGCACGGGGATAAGGCTGGGAAACTGATAGCATGGCTGGAGAGGTGAGAGTGGGCATCACGGCTGGTCCCGGAGTTGCAGGGGAGAACTTCAGTAAAATCACAGATCCGCAGGCGGCGGCAGATAGCTTTGCAGGAGTATTATAGTGGTGTATACACCTCGGCTGGGAAATATACTGAGGCAGACAATAGCAGAATGATTAAGGACATCCAATTATCCACACTCTCAGAGGATGACCGGAAATATGTGGAGTCCCCGCTTACTGACGACGAGGTGGCACAGGCCATAAGGGGAGTGCGCTCAGGGAAGGCCACAGGACCGAACGGAATACCCATAGAACTGTATAAGTTGAGCGCTAATAGGCTTGCTCCATTCCTCCGTTCCATGTTTGAAGAAAGCAGGGAGAAACGTCAGCTTCCCTATGACCAGCGAGTGGCAAACATTGTGGTCATCCATAAAGTGGGCAAAAGCTAGATGTGTTGCTCATCAAATAGACCCATCTCGTTATTGAATGCAGAGCCTAAAGTTCTGGCAAAATTGCTGGCGACTAGACTGGCCAAAGTTATTACCTCCTTGATACATGCGTACCAGTCCGGTTTTATGCCACGTAAGAACACGGCCTTCAATTTGCGTCGGCTACATGGGGTACTAAGTAGGATCCCGACTATTCAGGAGCCAGCGGTGTTGGTGTCTCTAGATGCTACTATGGCATTTGATAGGGTCGAATGGCCCTACCTTTTTGCTGTCTTGGAGAAGCTGGGCTTCGGTCATGAGTTTATTAATTGAGTGCGCCTCTTATAGCCGGCTCCCCTGGCCAGAGTCGCTGTAAACAATCACAAGTCCTCTGACTTTCCTCTTAGCAGGGGCACGAGACAGGGATGTCCCCTGTCCCCTCTCCTTTTTGCTCTGTCCCTGGAGCCGCTGGTGGCATGGGTTCGCTGGGACCGTTCCATACATGGCCTGCGCTGGAAGTTGGAGTGGGAGGGTAAAATGTCATTGTATGCAGACAATATCCTGCTTTATCTTACCAACCCGAGGGGGTCCCGGATCTGTTTCCTGGACGTACTTGCTATCTTTGGGAGGTTCTCAGGCTTTGCAATAAATTGGTCAATGTCAGTACTTTTTGTTCTCAGAGGCTCTCCGCTGATAGTCTCGAATTCTTGCCCAATACAAATTAAGCCAGTACAGTTTAAATACCTTAGCATTTACGTTACAATTGAGCAAAAGCTACGTTTTGCGAATAACCTGGGCCCCTCTTTGACCCTCTTTAGGGGAGATGTGGTGCGTTGGAAGGCCCTCCCCCTCCCCCTTCTGGGTAGAGCGGTGCTTTTAAGATGCTGGCCCTTCCCCGGTTCTTGTATGCCCTTCAGAACGTAATGGATTCAGTTCCGGCCTCCTATTTCAGAGAAGTGGAGGCCACGCAGAGACAGCTTCTCTGGGAGGGTAGGCCCCGCATCGCATATTCCAAACTTACTCTTCCCTGGTACGATGGAGGGATAGGACTGCCGTATCTACGAAAATACTACTGGGCTTCTCAGCTGGCGGCGGTGAGCCAAGTTATATACGGGTCACCTCGGGACCCTGGGTGCGTTATGGACCTTTGGCAGGTCCCAGGGGGTGACTTCACTAGAGTGTTATATGTCAGACCTCACCGGTTCCCCCTAATGGGACCCACGGCTCATGCAGTACAGGTGTGGCATGTGACCAATAGATATCTCAAATGGGAGAGGAGGCTCACACTCGCCACTCCGCTGTGGAGTTCAGAGAAACTGGGGAGTCTATGGAAGTCTAAAGGCTTCGACAAACGGGACCTCATTGGGATTGCTCAGATTAAGGATGTCTGGGGAGGGGACACGATCCACACATTTCAATCCCTTAAGAAGCAATACCACCTTCAAGACAGTGAACACTACTGTTACCTTCAGGTTAGTCATGCGTTGCGTACACATATTCCTAGAGACACGTTACTCCCCGACGCTTTCCCCCTCGAGGACCAAGTGTTAGATGGTCACCTCCCTAAAAAGACCACCTCACTAATATACAAGGAGCTTATTAACAACATGGAGAATCCGTTGGCACTTATAAAATCACGCTGGATCAAGGATGGGCTGGAGTTAGATGATGAGGATTGGCGGGAGGCGGTCTCCTCTCCGCAGGGAAAAAAAAATGCAGCAGAGAGACTGGTCCTGATTTTAAATCCCAGGACACATATGTCCCCTCACCTCAGTGCCCTGCACTGGCTGGCAGTGAGAAAGAGTATTTAATTTAAGGCTTTGGTGCTTGCTTTCAAAGCCTTACATCGCCTGGGTGCTGGTTACTTCAAGAAGAGAGTATTCCACTACTCATCATCCAGAACTCTGAGGTCTTCAAAGAATGGCCTAGCCTCTGTATCCAGGATACGTCAAGCTCGATTTGGAGGAAGATCCTTTAGGTTTCTGGGAGCCCAAGCCTGGAACCTGCTCCCGGCGTCCCTCAAAGCCATAATGGGTCTGGCTGTTTTTAGGAAACACCTTCAACCCTGGCCGTTCTGCAACTAAGGGTACTTGGGAAGGTAGCTAGAAACTATTAGTGTCAGGACACTCTGGCTGAGTAGCCATGCACTCTATAAATGCATGTCATTCATTCATGACCATTCTCAACAAGCCTCCTACTATCCGGTCCTGTAACTTCAATGGTCTATTTATGGTCATTAAACACAAATACAGTCTAACTTAGGGCCCTATTAGGATGGCGGACGGACCTGCGTCCGTCCACCACCCCAGAGGTGGAGGGACCGTCCGCAGGGGTAGCGGCGGTCCCTCCGTGCGAATTAGGATGTGACCACCACCCTGGCGGTCACACCCTGTATTTTTAACATTGCGGCGGGTGCTGCTTGAAGCAGCGCCCGCCGCAATATTAAAATTGCATGCAGTCCATTTGCATGCACTATGCGGCAGGCACCGCGGTGCCTGCCGCTTTGTGCATGCAAATACAACGGGGATACGATAGGTACCCCCCTTGTGCACCCCCATCCCCCTTTCACCCTGGGGGCCCGCAACGGGCCCCCAAAGAAAAGACCGTTTGCCTTTTTGTGGCGGCATTGCCGCCTCGGAAAAGCATATCCCACTGCATATCCTAATATGGCTGGCGGTGTCTCATAGACACCGCCACCATATTAGAGCTTTTCCGCCGCGGTCTCGCGGCGGAAAAGCGGCGGACGGTCTCTGTTGGGAACATACACATGTATAGTGCGAGCTGTCACGAGCGCTCTGTTGTTTAATAGCTCGTGACAGGCTCGTGCGCTTGGGGAATGTTGGGACTGTTGTTGTAGTTTAAACATCTGGAATGTTGTAGAGTAAAGTGGTTGGAGCAGTTATGGTTATTACTGACTTGTACTTCATGACGAGAGGAAGCATTAAACTCCGTCCTTAACCTTCATGATTCCTGCTTATTTATTATATTGATGGACTTCCCTACACTGGCGACGGGCGGGATTCATTACCTGTATCGGATGTGATTCCTGAATTTGGTGAGCACCGAGAGGATTTATCCCGGAGCTACAGAGAATTGAAGGATCGGCTCGACTTTTATGGGAAGCGGAAAGCAGGAAATCTGGATGTGACCTGTTTTTTTTTTTTTTTCAAGCAACTTAGAAACACATTATTCTGATTACCGTTTTAACTTCTTGCCTGGAGGGCTCGTGAGGTTCATTTGTTCCTGGTGTTCGCGCATGAGCCAGCGCTGGAACATTACAGACGTCAGAACAGCGTCACATTCCTTGCGTCATCACGCAGCGCAGGAACATTGAACGTTGGAGTCTGCATCGAATTTGCTGAGACGTTTCTTCTCGCGTCTTCACGCAGTATGTATTCATGGCAATGCGACCTTAACAACGCGTGTAACTTCAACGCGAGTATGGAGAATGACTTATAACCACACGAGTGTGGAGAATCAATTCATCGTTTGAAAAGATCTTCAGTGATATTCACATTGTGTGTTCTGACAACAGTTTAAGACAAAAAAATATATATATATATTTTTGTTTTTTTATTCATCCTGTGTACAGTTTAATATAAGTTTACAGTATATTATAAGTTTAAAGTTATTATAAGTTTACAGTATATTATAAGTTTAAACGCATAGTTTATCATGGCTGGCATTGTTCCTCCTCCGTAGTTTTTGTCATCACCTGGTGAACCACCCATGACTTGGGAGATATGGGAACCTGTATTTTTAGCTTACGTAGATGTGTTGGAGGAAGGTGATTGTGAGCCAGAAAGGAAATTATCACTTTTAAAACATTGTTTAGGGGGTATTGCATTGAAAGAATTCAAAACTTTACCAGTTTTAGTTAATCCAGGGAATATAAACGTGTATGAATATGCTTCGTCACAGTTAAGCTTAAGATATGGAAAGAAAAAGAATATAGTCACGGAGAGGTTTATTTTTTATTCATGGAAGCAACGTGCAGATGTACCTGTAGAAGATTTTGTCTCAGCTTTAAGATCTTTGGCTGTTACATGCGATTTTGAGCACATATCTTATGAACAAGTTTTGAGGGACCAAATTTTAATGAGAACTAATAACAAAAAAGTGCAAGAACGACTTTGGACAACATCTGATGTTTCTCTTAACAATGCTATTGATATTGCAAAGTCGATAGAACACTCAGAAAAGTTTGTTAAGGAGATTAGAGGAAACGATAAAACTGATGTTTTTAGTGTATCTAAAGATTTAGACAAGTCAAAAAAAATTATTCATCAAGGAATGAATTTTCATCTAGAACTGATAGCAAGTTCAGGAATCAAAAATATGAAAAAAAAACTTCTAAGTTATTGTGTTTTAGATGTGGAAGCGATGGACACTTAGCGGATTGTAGGAATTGTCCAGCTTTAGGGAAAACATGTTCTAAATGCAACAAGAAAGGCCATTTTACAAGATTTTGTAGGTCATTACCGGGGAAAATGAACTGCATACATGAGTGTTGTGAAAATTATCTCTTGGACGATGAAGGAGCATTCCAAGTTAACACTGTTATCAATGTGTGTGAAGATGGGGATTGTACAAAATTTCCATCTTGTATGATAATTATTGATAACGTTAGATTGGAAATTTTCGTAGACTCTTGTGCATGATATACCATCATTTCTTTGAATGTCTTTCAAGAGAAGTTCCCCAATAGGAAGTTGCACGATTCTGATGTATCTCCTGGTGGCTATACAGGGCACAAGATTGATCTAATGGGATATTTTATTGCAAATATACAATTTTGTGACCGTCACACTTCTGGGAAAGTTTATGTGTCAAGATCAGGATTATCACTTTTAAGTTGGCCACACCAACACCAATTGGGAATGAAAATTGACCCTAGAGCTGATCCTCCTGTTTACGTTGTGCAACCGTTGAATGTCTCAAGTAGTTCTAGTGATAACTTATTACTTGTGGAGAGTTTGCGTAAATCATTCCCTAATGTTTTTAGTAGCACCTTGGGTCGATATAAAGGTTTTGAACATGTCATCAGATTGAATGAGAATGCTACACCTGTTAGACATAGAGTGAGAAATGTTCCTCTGTCCTATAGGATCAAACTTAAAGAGATGTTGAAAGACTTATGTGGGAAAAACATTATTGAACCGATAGAATCTTCACCTTGGGTTTCCCCCATTGTAATTTCGGTTAAGTCCTCTGGCGAACTCAGGATATGTATTGACCTCCGCAGTGTCAATGGTGCCAATTGGGTGGACTCGCATCCTTTACCAAATCTTCATGAAATGGTGTCAACCTTAGCTGGTGCACAGGTTTTCTCTTGTATTGATCTGGCCAGCGCTTATCATCAAGTGCTACTTGCTGAAGAATCTAAAAACATCACTGCATTTATTACCCCAGAAGGTTTATACAGATTTTGTCGCATGCCATTTGGGTTGGCAAGCGCTGCCTCAGTGTTCCAGAGACTTATGAGAGATACTTTGGAGGGGTTGAGTGGCGCCATAGCATTCCAGGATAACATTTTAGTGTACGGAAAAGATGACATTGAACATGACAGTAATCTGAAGGGTGTGATAGCTGCTTTATCGGAAAAAAGGCTCACTCTCCGTCTTGACAAATGCAAGTTTAGGCAAAAAGAGGTGGAATACTTAGGTCATACCATCAGTGGAAAGGGAATCAAACCAAAGAAAAATCATGTTGAAAGTATCATTAATGCTCCTATACCCACATCAAAAGAACAACTGGTGGCCTTTTTAGGTCTTATTGAGTTTTATGCTAAATTTATACCAAATTTTTCCGCAAAGGTTGATCCTTTTAGATGTTTGTTGAAAAGAAATATTAAGTTCAATTGGACTGATAAAATGACGGAGGCTTTTAGGTCTTTGAAAGTGTTTATTGTGAATGCTCCGTGTCTTAAACCCTTTGTGGTTGGTGTGAAATGTATCGTCATGGTAGATGCAAGTTCTTCTGGTCTGGGTGGAGTACTTCTGCAGAAGGATAATAAGAAGGAATGGGTTGTTGCTTATGCATCTAGAGCTTTGAGGGATGCCGAAAAGAATTATTCCGTCATAGAAAGAGAGTTGTTAGCTTGTGTTTGGGGAGCTGAACACTTTAGACCTTTTATATGGGGCACAAAATTTTTGATAAAGACTGACCATAAACCCCTTGTTTATCTCATGGCCCCAAGTGGAGGCAGAACTATGTTGGCGCGTCTTGCAAGATTAGCATCAAGATTGCAGTCTTTTCAGTGCACGATTGAGTATGTTCAGGGTAAGGCGAATGTACATGCTGATTGCATGTCAAGATTGATTTCTGATATGGATTGTACTGAAGTGGGTAATGAGGATGAGTGTGAGGTTGCTTTTACCTTCCATGATATCAATTTAGTGTATGGTGAACAGTTTTCTCTGCAGGAGGATGTTTGGGCAAAAGAAATGAGTAAAGATTTGGAATTGTGCAATGTCAAGAAGTATCTGGTACATGGTTGGCCGGAACAGAGGAAATTGTCTGGAAACATGATGGGTTTTTTTAAGGTTCAGGAGGAACTTGCTGTGGAGAATGATTTAATACTTAGGGGAGACAAGATTGTACCACCTTTTTCTATTAGGAACACTCTTCTTGAGATTGCTCATGAAGGGCATTTGGGGATATCATTTACCAGAAGACGTTTAAAGGAGTCTTTTTGGTGGCCAGGGATTGACACTTGTGTGGACCATTTTGTGCGTTCATGTTCTTATTGCTCTAACAGTGATAAATCAGCTGTTGCTTTGCTTCCTGAACCATGTCCAATTGACTTACCTCTTGGTCCTTGGCGAAAACTTGGGTTAGACATCATTGGCCCGTTTGGTTGTTTACCCAAACAGGAAGCTTTTGGTATTGTTCTTATAGATTACTATTCCAAATGGCCAGAGGTCAAGATGGTCAAAGAGGTTACTTCTCATCAGGTAATAGAGTTTTTGGATGAGATCTTTTGCAGAGAGGGAATTCCTCAAGAAGTTGTGACTGACAATGGCCCGCAGTTTGTGAGCAAGGAAATGGAACAATTTTTGAATAAATGTGGTATCATTCATAGAAGAATTGCAGTTTTCCATCCCGAGGCCAACGGCCAAGTTGAACGGTTCAACCGGGTGATTAAAGAAGCTATCCAACTTTCTATCAAGGGTAATTTGAATTGGGGATTGCATTGCAATCTATGTTGTTAGCTTACAGAACTTCACCTAATTCGGTAACGTTAGTCACTCCTTTTGAACTTTTAAGAGGACGGAAACCCAGTACAAAGTTAGTACCTTGGTGGTTAAAGAAAAATGTATGTGGTTTTGATAATTTTTTGAAAGTTGATTTTGAGGCTGTTCAACAAAGAGTTCGGTCATACAAGGATAAAATGAAACATGATATGGTTAAAAGAATTGGCTCTACGTCCAGTTGCTCTGTTAAGGTGGGCGATTTTGTTCGCATCAAGAAGAAAGAGGGTGTGAATAAGGGTTTTCCTGTGTGGTCAAGTCCTAGGAAAGTTATTGAGGTTTTTCGGAATGCTGTCAGGGTTGATGGTGGTTCTGTTTGGAATTTGAGCAGAATTTCTGTGTTCAATGGAATGAGTCAGTCGGAGGGGGACTATGACAGTAATGTTTTTTTGGATGGTGGAGAAGAGAATGATGAAGGGAAGTGTGCACATGTTGAATGCAATCCGAGCAACAGCAGAGTTACACGTTCTCACCGTTTGCCGGTTAAGTATAATGATTTTGTAATGGACTAATGTTTTTTTTGTTTTTTTTTTTTTGTTTCATTTTAAGGGGGTAAGGTGTGTTGGGAACATACACATGTATAGTGCGAGCTGTCACGAGCGCTCTGTTGTTTAATAGCTCGTGACAGGCTCATGCGCTTGGGGAATGTTGGGACTGTTGTTGTAGTTTAAACATCTGGAATGTTGTAGAGTAAAGTGGTTGGAGCAGTTATGGTTATTACTGACTTGTACTTCATGACGAGAGGAAGCAATTAAACTCCGTCCTTAACCTTCATGATTCCTGCTTATTTATTATATTGATGGACTTCCCTACAGTCTCCCCGTCCGCAAATGACCCCACTGCCATCCTAATATGGCGGGGGGTCTTTTCACTCACTGCAGCGGTGAATCCGCATCCTCCGGGCCGGCTGTGGCTTTCGCCGGCCTGGAGGGTGCGGATTCACCGCAATCCTAATCGGGCCCTTATTTTGCACATCACAAAATGAATATTTTTCTCATACAAGAAACCCACTTCTTTAGCATAAAGTTTGAGCTAGTAAAAGGCAACTGGTTGGGGAATGTCATTTCTCAAGGCAAGTCAAAGATACTTTATTTTGGCAAAGCCATGAAAGATTACCACAATGTCTCATTAACCTACACACAGGTGCCAAACCTGATGATCGAATCTGGCCATAAGCCAGGCATGCAAACAACTCATGGTACACCGTCTCCTCTTAGTCAAGGCAATAGAGGTAGTTACCTGTGTCAAAGCCTGAACACTTAACTGTAAGCAACTTAAATGGAAGCTTCCCTGCTCTAAATTGCTGATATATTTTTCTATCTCGTAATCACTAATGGAAAGTGAGAGAAAGTGAAACCAGTTGCACTCTCCCACTACTGGACATTTAAATCACATAGACAACTGATTCAGACCAGGATTGTTTCAAACTGTATCCAGTCCCCTTATGATGATCAGGTGTCAGGTGTAATCTCTATTAGGTATTTTCCTCCAATGGGGTATTTTCGAATAGACGCCTCACTCACTGATCGTGACATGTTTCATCACTGGAGTCTATCCACACCCTGGTAAGATGATGATACTAGGACGGGCTCAACCATAGCTCGTAATGGGAGTTCTTATATAAAGCACAACTGGATATGCAGGAACTCAGATTGATGATATATTAAGAATACCTCAAGGAATACCCTAGTTAATACTTTATTCCGTGTGTACCTGAGGTATAACATAAACCTAAAGTATTGAGGGTTCTATTGAAAAAGTATTATTCAATTATATCCTCACTTTTCTTACCAACATGTTTTGGCCCTCCCCACAATCCCAATCGTGTCTGGGGCCTTCATCAGGGCTGTCTAGTTAGTGTCCCTGCCTGTTACTGAAGTAAACGCTATGTACAGTGTGTGAGGCCGAGTGATCTCACTTTTCATTATCTTTTTTCTTTCATATAGAGGATTTTCTGCAAAATGAAAACAAACAAGAAAAGGACATGAAAAACAGAGTAGACTCAATATATGTCATCTAACCTTACTGTTATTTTCAATTATGGTGGACCGTGTGCTTATATTATGCATCTAGCTTTAACCATTACTACCTGTATTAATGCCAATTGCATCACCCTGAATCAAAACGGGTGTTATATTACCCTTTACTATTCCTGAAAGTGTACATTTATATTTTTGTGTACCTGGTCTAAGTCAGTGATGTTTCTACATCCAGCTATGCTAGCCAGGTAAAGGTGTATATAGTGACTTAATTTCTAGGTCCAATCCTATAGGTGTAAAAGGCATGAAGGTGGCTATTTACAGGGCAGTTACTTTTATCGGTTATGGTGTTACTCAAACCATTCGCCAGTATGCTTACCCTCTAAGTTATTTCTTTTAGGGTCATGCAGTACATGTAGGCTGGTGCTGTCTTATAGTCCAACACTGATTTTTAGAAGAACAGATCATCAGATGAGAGGAGAACCAAAAAAGGAAATGAGAAAAAGGCATAGGATATAAATATCCACCTGTTATTCTTTCTATAATTTTCTCTTTTCTATTTCCTAATATTCTCGTATACTCGGTTGTCGATGTGTCTGGGGTGACTATTCCCCCCTCAACCCGGCCCCATCTCTCTTTCCTGCAGAGGCCGCTGCTGAGCATTGATAACATCTTGTCATTTTCTCTCCGGCTGACCTCAAAACAGGCCACATCATACAGAAAACAAGGAATAGCCATCCTCATTGACAAACAGGTGAAGGTCAGAGCACTGAAAACATGGACTTATCCAGAGGGCAGATTTGCCTTTGCCAAATTCTCGATTCAGAAGCATATCCTTATAATAGGTTTGGTGTATGCCCAAATATCATTCATCCTGAAACTGGGCAGAGTTTTCTACTCTGTATGACCGATAGACCAATCTTTTTATTAAACTGCAACATCAAAATTTTGGCAAAGGTGCTCGCCAACAGGCTGAACAAACTGATCCCAAATTGAATGCACTAAAACTAAGTGGGCTTTGTGCTAGGCAGATGATCAAGGACCCACCTGAGAACACTGTTCCACTTTCTCGGGCAGATAAGGAAGGATACTGAATAAAAAGTGCCCCTCCCCCAATGACGATGTGGCTATACTAGGAGTTATGTCCCAAATGGACTTTGTCAACAAGATCATAAAAATGATTAAACTCATTATGCAAATCTGACAGCCCACATTCATTGTAAATGTTTTCTAAAATAAAAATACAAGTCTGCCTATTGACCGGACAGGGCTGAGCAGTATCCCCTCTTGTGTTCCTGATCAATCTGGAGCCATTCCCAATCCACAAAGACCCTGTTATAAAATGGATACCGTCACCTACAGAAGAAATTTATGCAGATGATGTATTATTAACACTTTTTTCACCAGCCACGTCATTCCCTATACTTATGCCCACCATCACAAGATTTTCATCATTCTCAAGGTATAAAATTAACTGGACAAAAAGTGAGGCCATGCACTGAGCAGAGTTACCAAAATGGGCTCCAAGTTCCCTTTTAAGTCGATTCTACACAAACCAAAATACCTAGAAATACTGGTCAGTGGCTACATTTGACACACTGTTCATGATAAACTTTAAAAGCTGAGAAAATTGAACAAGTGGAGATGCATTTAGCACTCCCTATGGGATAGGTCTCACACAATAAAGATGACTGTACCCCAATATGAATTTGTATGCTTGGCATGCTTTCACCACTTATCTCATGCAAAACCCTGCAATCTGCAGATGGATCAAAACATACATTTGAGATAATACTAAACCTAGATTAGCTATGAATAAAATGTATACAGACACTACTTAGGTGGTCTGAGACTGCCAACAATTGAGCACTATGATATGTCTCACCAGATATCCCAATGAGCTTACCATTTGCAAGACAAATGGGAGAATCCACATTGGGACATTAGAGAAATGCATCTTCAAAATAATTTTAAAGATTTACAGTTCACATATCAACAGCTCGAGAGGTCAAAGTGTCTACCGACCCGGTGTCACAAAACTCGATCCAGCTTTGGAGAATGCAGCATGTCTTTTTCTATGTAGGTACACCCATATGCTATAATACTGTGATAATGTCTTATGGGAAACCTGGGCTGTTGACATACCAACAGCTTTTTCAAGATGGCTGATAACACACAGAATTTAGTCTTCCTGATGATCAATCATGGAAATACTTAAAATGTTGTGCAGCCAAAAAATTACCATGGCCTCCTATGCCGCCGAAACCCCCTATTATTCATGACTACCTAGTGAAAGGGGGCTTGTAAAATAAATATATATCTGGCATGTACACAGGGATTATTATTGAGCTTTACTCAAATACCCTCACAACATTTCAGAAAAGTCAGAAAGATTACAGAGATGAAGAGGGGTCATACCTATTATTATCTGACATTAAAAACCTTCAGGATGCACGTTTAGAGTTTAGTTACCTCAAAGTGGTACGTGATTAGTTTTGGTCGCCCGGCAATCTACACAAAGCCTACATCGCTCTCAACTCTAACTGTTGGTGCTGCAGTCAACCAGGAGCTTATCTTAAAGAGTTCCTCTCATCTTGCCTTAACATTGCTGCTTTCGGAAATGCATAGTGGTGTGCAATGCAGCATACCCACAAAATACATTTCCAAACATCCATTGAACTAGCACTGTTACACAATATCGACAACATCAATTGCCTTGCCTCATATCACGAAATATTGCTTGCTTCCTCATTGGAAATGGCTAACGATTGAATGCTAATGAAGTGGAAATCAAGAACCCCATCATCTGCATCCATGAACATGTTAGCCACTTGTAAATGATCAGATGTCAGAATACACAAACATTTTGAATACCTTTCTTCATAACTTACCCATACCACCCTGACATTAACTTTGGTCTATAACTACTCTGCCAGAAGTGTAGAAGAATAGCAACATATGTTACAACCAAATTATACCATGAACTGGACCCTGCACACCACAGCTGGTAAGACTGATCTGACACATAAATACATTTTTACTGGTCAGAGACTATTGGCGAAAGTCTGAAAGGCATAGGGGGAAAGGCTTCTTGGTATATGAGTTTATTCAGAGGGGAGGGTTGGTAAAAAGTCTTATAATTTTGTATATTAAAGAGGCTGTACAATGGTTATGTGACCTATCATCTTAATAATTGATAATCCTGTTGTGCATAATGTTCTTATCATATTGTGAAAACTCAATAAAAAGTATGCAAAGGAAGAGCACTCAGTAAAGTATTGTCAGACTAGTGCTTTTCCTAAAAAAAGAAAAAGGACTAGCAATTTATTACACACACTCACTACAAGATACTACACAATAAATTATGAATATGTTCAGTCAGGTAGATGAAACTACTGTTAGTGATACCATCTAGACAGTTTACCACTCCAAAAAGCCCTAGTCACACAATTACAGTCCCCCCATAGATCCTAGATCTAATATCTCAATATAAGGAGGTGTCGATATCAATAAGACAGATCTACTGCCTTTTTCAAGAAGTAACCACATCCGTAAAGATTACAACATCTTATAATTCACTATGGGATTGGATCACTTGCATAGTTCCTTCCCAGCAAGGAGGGTCCCACAGCCACCTGGCTACTTTAAGGGAACCTGTGTGCCAGGAGAGTAAATGACCCAGTCCATAGTCATCTCAGGAGAACCATTACATGGTCCCACAGAAGGTCCATTTCCCAACTGTTCCTCTGGGGAATGTAGGATAGTGACACTGCCCCTGAAAAGACCCAGCATTGTCCAAGGTGCTAGCTGGAGTCAAAGTCCTTCAGTTCATATTATATGGTGGTCAGTTTTCTTCTCCTTCCAGGTGGGTGTTGCAGCCCCAGGATGGGTGTCTTCCCAGGAGTATCTCCCTTGTGCAGGGGTGGTGCTTTTAAGGGAGGAGATCTGGGGTGCCTCATCGTTACTCCACCCCTGCCCAACTGTCCTGCACAGCATTCAGATAACAATGCTCTTGGTGATACAATCTGGACCTAATTCCTGATCCTATATATAATATCACAACATAAGGGGGTGTCATCATCAATAAGGCAGGCCTGCTGACTTTGTCAAGGTGGAACCACATCATTAAAAGCCACAGCATCTTATAATTCACCATGGGATGGGGTTACCAGAGGAGCAAACGTGGATCTGGAGAGGAAGTCCCATGTGCGCCCCCTCCTCATGTAAATTTAAAGACGAAGGTTGTGCTGACCCCTGGTGACATCACCTTCCTTGAATCTTGCTGTGTGCTGAGTTAATTAAACACATACATACGTCCTCCAAGTTCTTTCCTTTCACAGAACTGGGTCAAACACTGTTAATGACTCTATTATATGAGGAAGCCTTTGACTCTCCTGCTGGCAACCAGAGCATTTAACTTGTTCTGGTAGAGGGGACAAAAACTTGGAATCAGATTATGGCAGAGGGAAATATAACAATTCTTAAAGTACCATAAGGAGTAAAGTTATGACACAAGAGTGATTGTGGAGCTACAATTCAGCTGCATGTTTACACCAATATAGAAACCTCAATGGAACCTGTAGGCCTTAGTAGATCTACATTGCGCTATTGAGCAGAGTTCAACTAAAATGTGTTATTCGATAGAGAGTCCCTTTGTGGATGCAATGGTGCTGTTTAAATATCAGTATTTGCAGAATCCTGTGCTTGAGGTTTTTGATACTATATTCAGATACATTTGGGAAATAAGTCTATTAAACGATTTGTTCCTGAATTAATTAAGTGCTATGAGAGTGATGACAGAGCAGACTGGGATGTCCTAATAATCTCAATCCTTGATTTCTTAGTGTTTCTTCACCCTTTGATCTTTAGTGCTGTTTAACCTTCAAATGAATAACCAAAGAATCAGCAGTATCATTTCATAACTATTTGATTAGCCAAGTTTGATAATTACATAAGTGATTTTTTTTTATGCCTTTATAACGACTAGCTAAGGCAGACAAGACCAACAAAGAGAGTTCTTTGTTCACATTTATTTAGTCAGAATGGTGAGCTATGCTCCATGATGATGATGATGATAATGATGATGATAGAATTTGTAAAGCACCGGAATCACCCCCGAAAGGGTATCTCAGCACTGAAGGAACGGGAAAAGCAGGCGTCAGAGCGATCAGTTGCAGAAAAGTTCTGTCATTATTAGTTTCCTAAAGTGGAGGCGATAAGTGCACTTACGTAGTTGAACAGGTAATAAGTTTTAATATTTTGGAGCAATATAGGCAAAACCTTTGCCCCCAGCTCAAAGTTTTCTATAGCAGCGACAACGAGCAGAGCTTTTTCCCCTGAACGAAGTGAACTGCCAGGCAGATAGTGCTTACGTTTTTTTGCCAGGTAACTTGGGCCTCTGCCGTGAAATGCTTTGTGGACTAGACTACAGATTTTTAACTTGATTCTTTGATGGATGGAAGGCCAATGAATATGTCTCAGCAATGTCGGAGAAGTGGTTCTGGAGGCATATTAAGAGCGCTGTGGCAGCTGTGTCCCGAACCACCTGCAGCCTGTTCAGCAGGGATTCATTAGCGGACTCAAGAAGGGCATTGCAGTAATCAAGGAGGCTGATTACCAAGGTTTGAATCAGGGTCCTGTGGACAGATACGGGAAGCCGATGGAACACTCTATGAAGAAGACACAACATGTGTAAACAAGTACCAGAGGTGGCCATGACTTGGTCGATCATAGTTAGAGAGTGGTCCAGTCGTACAGCCAGGTTTTTTGCCACAAGTTTTGGGGTAGGGGCTGAGCCCAACTCTGTGGGCCACTAGTATAGGGACCACATTGTTTGAGCACTGCCAAATAGCAACATTTCGGTTTTAGCTGCATTGAGCTGGAGACCGTTTTCCGTCATCCATCTGGAGATTGCTTGCATACCCTCAGCGAAGAGAGATTTGGTTGAGACCTTGTTGTTATCAAAAGATAAGAGGAGTTGGGTATCATCCACAGAGGAGTAGCGAGTGAACCCATGTTCTCTGATGATCTTAGTAAGGGGGGGCCACATACACATTGAACAGGGTAGGGCTGAGGCAGGAGCCCTGCGGTACCCCCTTAGTGAGTTCCACAGTGCATGACCGGAAAGGGCCCATGTTGACAGTTTGAGTACGCTGGTCCAGAGAACTTGCAAGCCATTTTAATGCCAGTCCCTGTATACCAACCTCATTCAATCTTTAGAGTAGTTTCTTGTGAGGCACAGTATCAAAAGCTGTGGATAAGTTCAGCAGCACTAGCAGCACTGCCTTATTGTTATCCAGGGCCAGTTTGATGTAGTCTGTGACACCTATGAGGGTGGTTTCAGTAGAGTAATTAGGTATGTAACCAAACTGGGAGGGATCAAGGCAACCTTGAGATTCTAGGTACCCCAAAAGTTTAGTATTGATATGCCCTTCCAAGAGTTTACTCTGCTGCAGGTACATGTGACTTTATTCGGATCAGATGCACTTGTACGGCCTTGAATTCAAGTTGAAGTATCCCTTTGCTCAGAGAGGCATTTAATATAGTGTAGATAGAGGGGGCTAGTTGCGTCGCTAGTGCGGCAAACAAATTGGCTGGCAAAATGTCAAGGGGTGAACCAGATTTAGCTTTTCTCAGCTGTTCTCAACATCACTTCTCTTTGAGGTACCTGCAGAGCAGGAAAACTCTCTAAGCAGGCGGTAGGACAGAGTTATCCAGGAATTTAGATTCACTGGGAATTTGATCATATGTTATATAGATTTTTTCCTCAAAATAATTGGCTATATTATCTAAGTATGGGCTGAAAATCCGTTCCGTTCACGGAATTTGCGGATTTTTGGCAAATTCGCGGTCCGCGAATCGTGCGAATTTGCCCAAAAATCGGCAATTCGCATGCTGGCGGATTTTTTTGCTTGGTCGCGCTTCAAAAATACAATATCGCGCGCGCGGCGTTGACTTACCGTGATTCTGAGTTCGCCAAGTAGTTTTTCCTTCCGGTTTGCTTGCACTGCGCCATTTTGGGTCTTGCTGCGTGATCGCACAAGACTTTCCGACCGCGAGTACGTCATAGCGGCCCACCATCTTGCACTGCGAGAGTTTGAGAACGCGACTACGTCATAAGGGCACGCGATCACGCATCGCGGGAGTAAACAATTGCGAACACGTAGATGCAATGCGCAGCAGACGTCCGGCGGGAGATTTGAACAGCTCGCTTTCCCGAACTTGCAAAAATTGCAATTCTGCACAAGAAATCTACCGCAGGCAGCATAAACCTTCAGAAAATTATGATTTGGATCAGAATAACTCCTCAGATTGACATTTGGCTGCACTTTTTGGTGCAAGGAGTCCATTTTTGTGGGGGTTGGGAGGAAGGAAGTGCCCAGAGTCTCCCACTTCCTATTCCTGTCCAGCAGGCTCCTCCCAGTGCTTTGTCCATGTCCTTGTCACTTTTCATTTGGATCTGGAGCTGGAAGGATTACTTTTTGTGGCTGCTGCTGGATATTTGTATTTGAGGACTTTTTGGACTTTGGATCACTTTTGGATTTGAGATTTTACAAATAGGTTGGTGTTGTTGGTTTGGGGCATTGCAGTTGCTGCAAGTACAATTTAAAAACTTTTTCACAACTTTAAAAAAAATATATTCTGGGTAGCCACAGTATCCAGTAGGCCCAGGGTTAGTCGTGGGTGCAAGAATCAACTGTTTCTGTGAGTTTTATTGAGCTTAAATCTCAATTATGTCATGGAATGTTAGCTCACTGTTATATGTGGATTTTTTTATTTTTATTTTGGTGTGCCTGTAAAGCCACACTAGCCAGTAGGCCCAGGGGTAGTGAGTGGTGCATGGACCAAGTCTGTCTGTGGGGTGTCTTGAAATTAAACATCATTGAGGGCATGGATAGCATTGCATTGTGGTGATTTGTGTGTGTTTTTTTTTACTTTTCGGGGTGTTTTTGGGGCCTGGCCATGTGGGTGGGGGCCATTTTGAGGCCTGGTCCAGCAGGGCCTGGCCATGTGGCTGGGGGTCAAGGAGCCATTTTGAAGCCAGGCTGTGTGCTCAAGCCTGCACCCATTTTGCCTTGCTTTCATCCATTATGCCCAGGGGTAATCAGTGGTGCATGGACCAAGTCTTTCTGTGGGGTGTCTTGAATTTAAACATCATTGAGGGCATGGATGGCATTGGACTTTGCTGATTTTTGTGTGTTTTTCGACTTTTTTGGGGTGTTGTTGGGGCCTGGCCATGTGGGTGGGGGCCATTTTGAGGCCTGGTCCAGGCAGGGCCTGGCCATGTGGCTGGGGGTCAAGGGGCCATTTTGAAGCCAGGCTGTGTGCTCAGGCCTGCACCCAGTTTGCCTTGCTTTCATCCATTATGCCCAGGGGTACTCAGTGGTGCATGGACCAAGTCTTTCTGTGGGGTGTCTTGAATTTAAACATCATTGAGGGCATGGATGGCATTGGATTGTGGTGATTTTTGTGTGTTTTTCGACTTTTTGGGGTGTTGTTGGGTCCTGGCCATGTGGGTAGGGGCCATTTTGAGGCCTGGTCCAGGCAGGGCCTGGCCATGTGGCTGGGGGTCAAGGGGCCATTTTGAAGCCAGGCAGTGTGCTCAGGCCTGCACCCAGTTTGCCTTGCTTTCATCCATTATACCCAGGGGTACTCAGTGGTGCATGGACCAGGTCTTTCTGTGGGGTGTCTTGAATTTAAACATCATTGAGGGCATGGATGGCATTGGATTGTGGTGATTTTCGTGTGTTTTTTTACTTTTTGGGGTGTTGTTGGGGCCTGGCCATGTGGGTGGGGGCCATTTTGAGACCTGGTCCAGGCAGGGCCTGGCCATTTGGCTGGGGGTCAAGGGGACATTTTGAATCCAGGCAGTGTGCTCAGGCCTGCACCCAGTTTGACTTGCTTTCATCCATTATGCCCACGGGTACTCAGTGGTGCATGAACCAAGTCTTTCTGTGCTGTGTCTTGAATTTAACCATCATTGAGGGCATGGATGGCATTGGATTGTGGTGATTTTCGTGTGTTTTTTTACTTTTTGGGGTGTTGTTGGGGCCTGGCCATGTGGGTGGGGGCCATTTTGAGGCCTGGTCCAGGCAGGGCCTGGCCATGTGGCTGGGGGTCAAGGGGACATTTTGAAGCCAGGCCGTGTGCTTAGGCCTGCACCCAGTTTGACTTGCTTTCATCCATGATGTCAAGGGGTACACAGTGGTAAATGGACCAAGTCTTTCTGTGGGGTGTCTTGAATTTAAACATCATTGAGGGCATGGATGGCATTGGATTGTGGTGATTTTTGTGTGTTTTTTTACTTTTTGGGGTGTTGTTGGGGCCTGGCTATGTGGGTGGGGCCGTTTTGAGGCCTGGTCCAGGCAGGCCTGGCCATGTGGCTGGGGGTTAAGGGGCCATTTTGAAGCCAGGCTGTGTGCTCAGGCCTGCACCCAGTTTGACTTGCTTTCATCCATTATGTCCAGGGGTACTCAGAGGTGCATGGACCAAGTCTTTCTGTGGGGTGTCTTGAATTTAAACATCATTGAGGGCATGGATGGCATTGGATTGTGGTGATGTTTGTGTGTTTTTTGACTTTTTGGGGTGATGTTGGGGCCTGGCCATGTGGGTGGGGGCCATTTGGAGGCCTGGTCCAGGCAGGGCCTCGCCATGTGGCTGGGGGTCAAGGGGCCATTTTGAATCCAGGCAGTGTGCTCAGGCCTGCACCCAGTTTGACTTGCTTTCATCCATTATGCCCTGGGGTACTCAGTGGTGGATGAACCAAGTCTTTCTGTGCTGTGTCTTAATTTAAACATCATTGAGGGCATAAATGGCATTGGATTGTGGTGATTTGTGTGTGTTTATTTACTTTTTGGGTTGTTCTTGGGGTCTGGCCATGTGGGTGGGGGCCATTTTGAGGCCTGGTCCAGGCAGGGCCTGGCCATGTTGTGGTAAATAAATAAATAATACCTCTATTTTTGACTGGATTTAACAATAACAGATAGCTCAATAAATAAGAGTCAAGATTCGAGGTAGTAGGAGTTTGCAGGTTTAATACAGCATAAAGGACAGGAACAGGACAACCTGCACGGGCAAGATCTGGGATGGCTAGCTCTGCTTTTAATAACAGTGCACAAGCATATATACTAAAACAATTGCATTACAGTGCATACAGTAGGCGTAGCAGTGGGTGGGGTTCGTAACAGTCGCGAAAGATAAGGGTGAAAGTAGGTGTGACAGGAGGCGTGTACATAGACATGTGATGTAAACGTAACAGAATATGTCATACATGGGGCGGAAACATGGAGGGGGCTACCTGAGGAGCCGGGACCTCTAACCTAGTGGTGCGCGCAAACTGGCAATGACGTGTGACTAGGGAGAAGCTGGGGGCTATGACTTCTGCGCTAGAAGCAGAGACTGAAGTCTGGAGAGTCAGAGCGACATGTACCCAAACACTATCTAGTATCTGATGTTTAGAGAACATGTTGATAGAATCCAAAAGTTATCAGGGCAAAGGCTAACAGATTCTAAGACTGGTGCATGAATTATTCTACATGTAGTGTGTGTTGAGGAATATTAAATGACCATTAATACAGTATTTCTCTTACATGGAGACGTAAAGGCTAGACGGTGACGGAAACTATTGATGCGATTCAGTAGCTTAGGAATGCAGAGAAGGAGGGCTGGACTGATAACTAGAATCATAACATACTCTTGGCAGACTGGCAGGCAGAGCCAGGACGAGCTGGGCACTGTGAGGCAGGAAGTAAGTGAAGGGTCAGGGATACAGGTGGGGGCTGTATCGCTCCTCAGCGAGGGTTCAGAAGACAGGAGCTGAATCTGAGTCCGGGCCCTTTTGAGGCCTAGAAACGGGGACTTTACAATGAAATAACGTGCACACTGTGAAACGTGGCAACGTAGCTTTACATAGGCCTGATATTCGTTGCTTTCACGAGAACTGGAAACTGGCATACTAGAGATGGACACAACTGTAATTGTGTCTTTAATCGATCATGGGGAATACATATGCATATTAATCATGCACATATAACATAAGATGGGGAACACGTAGGGACACAGAACATGGCAAAATTTACTTTTCCACATTCCCTCCTTGTCCCTACGTTTCCATCAGGAAACATCAATATTCATGATACCATCTATCATTTCATACAGTATCATTTGCTCGTCTCGAATTTTCTTGGAACGGGATTTAGGACGGGACTTGGGACTAGGAATACAAGAGGTAGCACAAATGCCGCAAATCGCAGGGCCACATTGTATACAGAGGCAGCAACTGAATATGATCGCTACTGCAATACCTAGAAATGACAATACTTTCCATCCCCAGGCAGAAATTATACTCCAAAACCAACCGGACCATGTCCAGGTGCCTGGATTCTGGTGTAACTGATGGGCAATTTTATGAAGTCTGGTTATAGCTGAATAAACAGACGGCGCGTTATTAGGAATAAAAATGCAGCAACTAGATCCGATGACTCTACATGCTCCTCCTCTATCGGCCAGTATGACGTCAAGAACGAGACGATTTTGGAGCACGACAAATCTCATAGCAGATTGCTCTTCGGTTAAGTTACCTAGAGCAGAGGCAGTCTCATTAACTACTGCTTCAAGGGTTCTGGTTAATCTACGTATTAACTTACTATTCTGGATAGGTCCTATAAAGAAAAAGAAACCTCTATTGAAATCTGTATACTGTTCTAGAGCAGTTTCAGTATAATCGACAATTGGGGACTCGATCTCCCTTCTATGTCTAATGTGTACTAGATGTGTGTTTCTGTGATAATCAGATGGGGCTAGAAAAACTGGTGGCAGTAGGAAGGCAATGTAACAGGTTCCCTCCCAATCGAGGGGCAGACGAACATATGCGGTCTGACCACAAACAAAATAAGAATGACGTGAAGCTTTGAAAATAGATTTCCCACTGTCACTATACTTGATAATAGTAGTACAATCACTATGTCCTACATGTACGGAACCATTATTTCTGACACATAATTCGCCTTTGACTGGTATTACTGAAATAGCAGGTAAGTCTGGAGTAGGATCAGACTGAACATTCAGGACCATAAAATTCGAAGAATAATTACCCAAATTATAAACTTCATTTTCTAGATCTAACCCTATTCTGTGGGGAAGACCTTGCTTGTCTGGAAAACATGTACTGTTCAGAAAGGACATATCAGTTGAGGATGACGTTAACGTGGACCATGCTCCACACGAACCATTATGTGAAAACGGATAAGGAAAGAGTGGCAGAACTCCCTTAGGTGTCTGGAAAGGGGGGAGTCGACCACACACCCAACAATTAGTGGCATTGCTGGTCTGGTGTGAATAATGTAACATACGGATAAATGAATTGTTGCGCATAGCGAGACGATAAGATAGTTCATGAGGAGGCAGATCACTAAACGTGTGCTCTACTGTAGCATTAGAAGACTTATTTACATGAGAAATTGGAAAACATAAATGAAATGCATAACTCGTGCAGGTAATCATTAAGCTTAAAAACAATATAAAACTTAGAAAAACGATACATCGGATTGAGTTTTGACTAACTCTCTCACTATGGGGGTCTATTTCATACATGTCAGATACCTGTCTAACCGTTTCACCTAGGGGAGGACTTAGACAATTAAACTGGCTGACTTATTTTACTAGACCGAAGCATCTTTTTATACTCCTGCTGCGGAGTTTCCTCTAACAGGGGAGGCTTGGTATCAATGTCATTTGCGGGACAGTCCTTGAGAATAGTATTTTGGCAGTCTTTAGGTAAAATGCAATCCTTGGCAAAAGTTTTAGGTTTTAGTCCATGAAATTCCTTGACGTGAGACAGATGGACCCACCCCTTACGGCCCTCCAACTTCACGGCCGTACGGGTGGTCAGAAGGACTTGCTTCGGTTCCTTCCAGCGAGGCTCCAGCGGATTTGAACGATCAAAATTCCGGACAAGCACTAGACTTCCTGGAACGATTTCATGCGGTTTCACCTCGGCATTGTCTGGAAATGCGGCGGCAACCTGTGAACGACAAGAGTGTAGGGCAGACATCAAGGAAGCTAGGTAATCTGTCAGCATATTACTGGAAACATCTGTAATACTTCGGGGTCTAGGTGTACCCCACATGTTTGGGGGGCGGCCGAATACGACCTCGTACGGGGACAGACCTGATCTGGAATGTGCGACCATGCGCATATAAAATAGGGCGACTGGCAGAGCTACTAGCCAGTCCACACCTTTCTCTTGACAGATTTTAGCAATACGTATTTTCAAGGTTTGATTATGTCTCTCTACGAGACCGGCTGCTTCAGGATGGCGTACACAATGAAACTTCCACTGGTACCCTAACAGAAGGGAAACATGCTTCATTAACTCAGATGAGAATGGCTGGCCGTTATCAGAATACACGACCCTAGGGAGTCCATAGCGGGGGAAGAATTCACGAACCAGCTGCTTGGCAGTGGTCGCGGCTGTGTAATCTGGGACTGGATATGCCTCTGTCCACCTGGACAAAGCGCATACAACTACAAGGACATACTTGAAACCTCGACATCGCTCCATCTGAATATAATCCATCTGGAGGACTTCAAAAGGGTGGTCAGGAGGCTGGAATCCACCTTGTTCCACCGGGACACTTTTACCTGGATTGAATTGACAACATATCATACAAGTACGGACTTTCTGCTTGGCTGCAGCTCGTAAATGCTTGTTGAACCAAATGTTCTGGATACTGTCTAACATGGCTTTTTCTCCTAAGTGTGCTGGACTATGTGCGGTATTGATAATGACTTGAACCATTGAGTCGGGGAGAAACCATGTGGCTTTTCCCTTCGTCAACCATCCTTGATCTGTCTGGACCCCTCCTTGTTCGGACCATTTCTTGATTTCATCGGGAGTGGCCTGTAACTGGATATCTATGACATCTTGAGTGGGGTCCTTAACTATCATACAAGTAGTCTGTTCTAGAGTGGATGTCGGTGTCTGTGCGGTAAGTTTGGCTGTTCGATCTGCTAGATCATTACCTTGGGAAATAATGTCTGTAACTTTAGTATGTGCTTTGCACTTCATGATAGCGATAGCTGTCGGTAAATGTATTGCATCTAACAGAGCTTGAATGAGGAGACCATGCTGAATCTTGGTTCCATGAGAAGTCATGAAACCTCTCTCCTGCCAGAGCACTCCGAAGTCGTGTACAACTCCGAATGCGTAACGTGAATCTGTGTAAATATTAACTTTCAGGTTCTTGGCGTGTATGCAGGCTTGAGTCAGAGCAACTAGCTCTGCTGCTTGAGCAGACAGGGTGTCAATACGGTGTGTTTCAATAACTTCAGTGTCAGTAGTCACTGCATACGCGGCTACTAGTTCTCCTGTACTTGTTCTCATACATGAACCATCCACATAAAGTGTCAGGTCGGGGTCTGGTAATGGAATATCTGTCAGGTCTTGTCTTGGTTTAGTCATAGTGTTAACTATTTCCACACAGTCATGTGTGGCAGGATCTGAGGAAACTGACGGTAACAGTGTAGCAGGATTCAGAACATTGCAGCGTCTGATTTCTATGTGAGGCTGGAACAGTGTCAGTTCATAACCTGTCAAACGTGCAATTGTCAAGTGCTGGGTCTGTGTTCGATTTAAAAGAACTTCCACGGAGTGTGGAACTTGTACTGTCAAGGAATGTCCTAATACTATGGAATCACTTTGTCTGATAGCTAGTGCTGTGGCTGCAACTGACTTGAGGCACGCAGGCAGAGCCTGGGCTACTGGATCTAATGTGCTCGAAAAATAAGCACAGGGCTTGTATTGTCCTGCTTGATCTTGTGTAAGAACAGATAATGCTGTACCATTACGTTCTGTGACAAAAAGTGTAAAAGGCTTACTGTAGTTCGGTGTAGCTAGAACAGGTGCTTGGCATAAAGCTTTCTTTAGCTCATTAAAACTAAGTGTATGTTCAGATGTCCAAGGGAGGACAGTCGATACGGCTGCCTCCTGTGTCGTTAACTGTATCAGGGGCTTGGCTAGAAATGCATACTGAGGAATCCATTGTCTGCAATAAGAAGTGAGGCCAATAAAAGCACGTACCTCCTTCTGTGTCTTAGGCTGTGGAAGACTCGCTATTAACTGGATACGATCGGGTGTCAACTGCCTACCCCACTTGGACAGCAAGTGGCCTAAGTAGATCACTTGCTGGACACAGAATTGAAGCTTTGAAGGAGACACCTTGTGCCCCATCTCGGCTAGGAAATACAGGACTGTAAGTGACGCTCGCTCGCAGTCACGTTCAGAACGGGCTGTGATCAGTAGATCATCGACATATTGGAGCAGGGCGGTGTCAGTTGGCATGTGAATATTGTCTAGTTGTCTCTTAAGTGCTTGACTGTAAATACTAGGACTTTCTGTGAAACCTTGAGGAGCTCGTGTGAATTTATAGCTCCTTCCATTTAAACAAAAACCGAAAAGGTACTGGCTGTCTGGATGACTTGGAACACTGAAAAATGCGTTCTTGAGGTCTATGACTGTGAAAAATGTAGCCTCAGAATCAATGGCTGTCAATAGGGAAGAAATATCTGGAACAACTGGGTACTGGGGAATGATACATTTATTGAGTTCTCGAAGGTCAATCACTAATCGATATACTGGGGGTGCATTTGGATCAGTACGTTTCATGACTGGAATGATCGGAGAATTACATACATTGGAGTCAGTTTCTACAACTACTCCTTGAGCCATGAGCTCGTCAATAATTTTGGATAAGGCTGCTACAGCCTCAGGTGGCAGTCTGTACTGTCTGATTCGTGGTAACACTACACCTTGCTTGAGAGTCACACGATGGGGTGTGATTTGCATGAAGCCAACATCAGTTGGACCTTGCGCCCATAGATGCTGCGGAACATTAGACAATCTCGGATCAAAATCTCGTAAAACATAGTGACCCTTGAAGTCACGTAAAAACAAACGTATTCCTTCTGGGGAGCAGCAAATAACTGCACCTAATTCTTTCAGTGTCTTAATGCCTAACAAATTTTCTGGACATGATTTCGTAAGTAACAGGTCAGTAGTTCGGGACAATGGACCTACTTCTAGAGTAACTGGCTTTGATATCTCGTTTACAATAGGCTTTCCTGAAAATCCAAGGGAAACGTTTCTAGAGCCTGAGAGCGGAGCCCCTGGAACCTCGTCGTGACTTATGGTAGTCCTACTTGCCCCTGTATCAATCAGAAACTTTCTGTCTTTCCCTAATACTTGACTATGAACATAGGGACCCTCTTGATCTACAGGAATCTCGATGAGAGGCAAGCCTACCTCCCTCTCTAGGCTGTTTCATGAATACTGCTGGTACTCTGGATACTCGGACTGTGCATACTGGTACATCTGTTGTGTAACATGCTGAGTTGCAGCAATAGGCTGCGGTGCTGGAACTGTCTGTTGTGCATTCTGTGGCTGAGAAGTCTGTGAAACTTGTTCTTGTCTAGGCGGACGTGGTCTTTCTTTAGTCTTACCGGTAGCTATATTGTGTTTCAGAACTGCACACTCGTTTATAAAATGACCTGGCTGTTTACAATAATTGCATGTCCCTTTAACGGGAGCTGCAGGATGACTGGCTTGATTCGGACCCCTCTTCTGACTGTCTTGAGGAACAGATTGTGCAACTAGTACTTTCATTTTCGTGTCTTTCATACGTCTTCTCTCGTGTTCTTGCTCTTCTCTGATTCTATTCTGGTGATACTGGAGCATCTGGAGCATTTGGGACGGGGTACTAGCTTGCCAGGTACTTTCGACTTTCAAAACTCGATTTTTAACTTGTGGACTTGAATTCTCGACTAGTTTAGTAACAAAAAGATGAGGGTATGACTCGCTACTCGTCTTGAGACCACTGTTAATTATAAAGCATTTCTCAAATCTAGAATAAAAATCACTAGTATCTTCGTCTTGTTTCTGTTTACAGGCTGAGATTGCATCCCAGTCTTCCTTTTTCGTGGCTAGTAATCTTGGCAAAACTTGTATTAATAGTTCAGGTAATTCTTTACATTTACCTCCTAGACCGGTACCTGGTACACGTGTATTTTCTTCAGCTTCTAGAGCTGTCCAAACTATCTTTTTCTCTCCCACCTCCCAATCTTTTTCCTTGAGTTTTTCGTATATGCCCGCAGGCAACAGGACTTTTAGCATTTTAATAATATCTGGATACGTGTATTCTCCCATACGGAGCATGTCCTTTAATTCTCGGTGGAACCCTGCTGGATCTTTGTCGTGACAGGGAATTAATTTCTTCATCTCTAAGAGTTCCATCTTTGTAACTGGGGTGTAAACAAATACTCGTTGCATTTCACCATCTGGTGTCCTAACTGGGTGTACTTCTCGTAACGGATTCTGTCTGTCTATATAAAACGGTTTACTTTCTGGAGGTGAGACATGAACAAAATGCGGGTTCAGAAACGTTCTATATTTATGGCGCTGTTCTAGAATGACACTAATTAAATCGGTACCTAAACCTTTCCATCTATACTGGAGTAACTCGTTCAGGATATCATGTAACGGACCGGGATCAGAATGTTGACCCTCATACAGTGTAATGAGGTGCTGGATCATATACATACCCACCAGTCGCTGCTCGGCTGGGGGCAATTTCAGAAACATTTGTGCCACTATTTCGTCTGGAAAAGTGGTAGAATCAGTAATCCATCGGACTGCTGATCGGGCTAGTTCTTGTTCATGCATGGTACTTAATTCACTATAACCAATTCGTGATTTCAGAATTTGATCGGTAGCTTGAAATACTTGTTCTAGAGAACCTTGTTCTGGTGCTGGAAGGTGAAAGACTTTCTTGTGTTCTAGGCGTAAATGTCGGTCTGGAAATCTAGATTTACCTACATACGCTATTCTGGCGGTATTCTCGTCCTCTACCTCTTCAGTATAAGAGTCATTTTCTTTCTCGCTTACTTGTGCTTCTCTGCGTTGTTCGTGTAACCTGATTATTTCTTTACGTATTTTCTTGTACATACTCTCTATACTATTGAGTGTCTTGTGCTTACCCTCGGCTATATTATCACTCCACCTTGTCAGGACTTTCATTTCGGTCGGATCTTTAGTTGGGGAATCTTGTTCCCGTATTAAACAATTGATCAGAAACTTTAATAACATCAACTGGATCTCAGCTTTTCTGAGAGACATGACTTCACCAATACTTTCTGGATCTTGTCCTGTACGAATGAAACGATACATTCTGTCTAGATCTTCTTTCATATTCGGTAGGGTGACCAAATACTCGGACACCTGCCTTATACGTATGGAATATAGAACCATACTATCCTCGCCTGGAACTGGATCATAACCGCATTCAGTAAAAGCTCGTCTGATCTCTGCAATAGACTTATATTTGGGCGTACGCTGTAACGCACGTTCATGTAACTCGACTGCCCCTAGACGTCTACTTGGCGGCGGGGTACCAGGAGGACCTCCTCCCGCGGCCCCTAAACTGGAATCGTCGACTGATACTCTTCGAGCTGGCAGAGTGACTGATGTGGCGGGAATTTGTACTACGGGCTGGACCGGGGGTACCGTAGCAGGTACTGCAAAAGGTGCCCCGGTGACTGGAGGAGCAGGATTTACATTATTTACAGGAGCTGGTGGAACAGGATTTGCATATTCTGGGACTGTGTCGTCCAAATAGGACGAGAGAAAAATATCAGCTGCGGTCGGTTTGTGACGTAACTTGGTCGGGACTAAAGGTGGCGGAAGATTACTGGATGCTTCCGGGGTTGCTTTTGGCAAGCCCTCTGCAAGAAGAGGGTACATACCCTTAATAAGGGCATTTCTCTGTCTGTCTGACTGTTCGGTTTTAACTCGTTCACCTATCTCGATTAGTTCCCTTTCCTGGGCTCTTTCTGTGGATTCTCTACTTAATTCTGACTTTCTGATTTCTTTTTCGGTTCTTTTATGAGATTCTTTGCGCCATAACTCGATGGCATCTTTCTGTGACTGTCTGGCTTTCTTTTTCCATAATACTTCTTCTACTCGCATGATGCACTCGGCATCCCATGTACCCGATACGGGCCATCTGTACTTTTCCTCTAAGTTCTTGGTGTACTCCACCCATAAATCTAGATATAATATGGCGCTTATGCCATGCTTCTGATACATAAAATGACCTGGACTGTCCCTAGGCGGGACAGGAACTGCTTCTTCTAACAGACCTTTTCTAGTTCTTAACTGACGTAATTTAGAAAACAAAGGCATGACTGGGCTGGAGTCTAGACACAATACAATACACAATGAACACAATAATTACACCACTTTCATACCACGACATTGAAATACATGAATAACATTTAGGATAACAGTTCGGACAGAATACTACCTGGAATACTGAAAACAGATTACATGAATTTCTCGAGAACATAACAGACTAGAACAGAAACTAGATGCACTGCTAAAACAGTACGAAACTTACCGGTCTCATAAAGAGACACGTCAGGACCCGCATCCACCTAAGTGGACACTTCGTGTTGGATCTGTGTACCCCAAACCCACGGACCAGAGACAATACAATTGACCCTGTCTAGATACTACCCCAGCAACGGTACTCACCGGGCAGCAAGAACGGAAGGCCTCGGACTGGACTGGACTGCTACGACGCCGGACGGACGAACTTCGGACTTCAGTTACGGGTGGGCCTCCGGATACCTCGGACCTTGGACTCTCGGCTTGGGCTCTGGTCGGGACTCGCCGCGTTCCTCCACCGCCTCGTCTGGATGCTGGACCGCAACCTCCGTCTCCTCCGTGGGCCTGAGGGATACTTGAAGCAGAAATATCTGCCACTGCGCAGGATGGTTCCATCACGACTGCAGAGGATCAGGGGGCTTGCGTGGCTTCTCCGGCGCGTGGGGAAAGGGCAAGTCCCTATTCGGGCGCCATTATGTGGTAAATAAATAAATAATACCTCTATTTTTGACTGGATTTAACAATAACAGATAGCTCAATAAATAAGAGTCAAGATTCGAGGTAGTAGGAGTTTGCAGGTTTAATACAGCATAAAGGACAGGAACAGGACAACCTGCACGGGCAAGATCTGGGATGGCTAGCTCTGCTTTTAATAACAGTGCACAAGCATATATACTAAAACAATTGCATTACAGTGCATACAGTAGGCGTAGCAGTGGGTGGGGTTCGTAACAGTCGCGAAAGATAAGGGTGAAAGTAGGTGTGACAGGAGGCGTGTACATAGACATGTGATGTAAACGTAACAGAATATGTCATAAATGGGGCGGAAACATGGAGGGGGCTACCTGAGGAGCCGGGACCTCTAACCTAGTGGTGCGCGCAAACTGGCAATGACGTGTGACTAGGGAGAAGCTGGGGGCTATGACTTCTGCGCTAGAAGCAGAGACTGAAGTCTGGAGAGTCAGAGCGACATGTACCCAAACACTATCTAGTATCTGATGTTTAGAGAACATGTTGATAGAATCCAAAAGTTATCAGGGCAAAGGCTAACAGATTCTAAGACTGGTGCATGAATTATTCTACATGTAGTGTGTGTTGAGGAATATTAAATGACCATTAATACAGTATTTCTCTTACATGGAGACGTAAAGGCTAGACGGTGACGGAAACTATTGATGCGATTCAGTAGCTTAGGAATGCAGAGAAGGAGGGCTGGACTGATAACTAGAATCATAACATACTCTTGGCAGACTGGCAGTCAGAGCCAGGACGAGCCGGGCACTGTGAGGCAGGAAGTAAGTGAAGGGTCAGGGATACAGGTGGGGGCTGTATCGCTCCTCAGCGAGGGTTCAGAAGACAGGAGCTGAATCTGAGTCCGGGCCCTTTTGAGGCCTAGAAACGGGGACTTTACAATGAAATAACGTGCACACTGTGAAACGTGGCAACGTAGCTTTACATAGGCCTGATATTCGTTGCTTTCACGAGAACTGGAAACTGGCATACTAGAGATGGACACAACTGTAATTGCGTCTTTAATCGATCATGGGGAATACATATGCATATTAATCATGCACATATAACATAAGATGGGGAACACGTAGGGACACAGAACATGGCAAAATTTACTTTTCCACAATGTGGCTGGGGGTCAAGGGGCCATTTTGAAGCCAGGCAGTGTGCTCAGGCCTGCACTCAGTTTGCCTTGCTTTCATCCATTATACCCAGCGGTACTCAGTGGTGCATGGACCAAGTCTTTCTGTGGGCTGTCTTGAATTTAAACATCATTGAGGGCATGAATGGCATTGGATTGTGGTGATTTATGTGTGCTTTTCGACTTTCTTGGGGTGTTGTTGGGCCCTGGCATGTGGGTGGGGGCCATTTTGAGGCCTGGTCCAGGCAGGGCCTGGCCATGAGGCTGGGGGTCAAGGCGCCATTTTGAAGCCAGGCTGTGTGCTCAGGCCTGCACCCAGTTTGCCTTGCTTTCATCCCTTATGCCCAGTGGTACTCAGTGGTGCATGAACCAAGTCTTTCTGTGGGGTGTCTTGAATTTAAACATCATTGGGGGCATGAATGGCATTGGATTGTGGTGATTTTTGTGTGTTTTTCGACTTTTTGGGGTGTTGTTGGGGCCTGGCCATGTGGGTACGGGCCATTTTGAGGCCTGGTCCAGGTAGGGCCTGGCCATGTGGCTGGGGGTCAAGGGGACATTTTGAAGCCAGGCTGTGTGCTCAGGCATGCACCCAGTTTGCCTTGCTTTCATCCATTATGCCCAGGGGTACTCAGTGGTGCATGGACCAAGTCTTTCTGTGGGGTGTCTTGAATTTAAACATCATTGAGGGCATGGATGGCATTGGATTGTGGTGATTTATATGTTTTTTTTTACTTTTTGGGGTGTTGTTGGTGCCTGGCCATGTGGGTGGGGGCTATTTTGAGGCCTGGTCCAGGCAGGGCCTGGCCATGAGTGCATGGATGGCATTGGATTGTGGTGATGTTTGTGTGTTTTTTTGACTTTTTGGGGTGTTAGTGGGTTCTGGCCATGGGGGTGGGGGCCATTTTGAGGCCTGGTCCAGGCAGGGCCTGGCCATGTGGCTGGGGGTCAAGGGGACATTTTGAATCCAGGCAGTGTGCTCAGGCCTGCACCCAGTTTAACTTGCTTTCATCCATTATGCCCAGGGGTACTCAGTGGTGCATGGACCAAGTCTTTCTGTGCTGTGTCTTGAATTTAACCATCATTGAGGGCATAGATGGCATTGGATTGTGGTGATTTTCGTGTGTTTTTTTACTTTTTGGGGTGTTGTTGGGGCCTGGCCATGTGGGTGGGGGGCATTTTGAGGCCTGGTCCAGGCAGGGCCTGGCCATGTGGCTGGGGGTAAAGGGGACATTTTGAAGCCAGGCAGTGTGCTCAGGCCTGCACCCAGTTTGACTTGCTTTCATCCATTATGTCCAGGGGTACTCAGTGGTGCATGGACCAAGTCTTTCTGTGTGGTGTCTTCAATTTAAACATCATTGAGGGCATGGATGGCATTGGATTGTGGTGATGTCTGTGTGTTTTTTTACTTTTTGGGGTGTTGTTGGGGCCTGGCCATGTGGGTGGGGGTCGTTTTGAGGCCTGGTCCAGGTAGAGCCTGGCCATGTGGCTGGGGGTCAAGGGCCATTTTGAATCCAGGCAGTGTGCTCAGGCCTGCACCCAGTTTGACTTGCCTTTATCCATTATGCCCAGGGGTACTTAGTGGTGCATGGACCAAGTCTTTCTGTGCTGTGTCTTGAATTTAACCATCATTGAGGGCATGGATGGCATTGGATTGTGGTGATTTTCATGTGTTTTTTGACTTTTTGGGGTGTTGTTGGGGCCTGGCCATGTGGGTGGGGGCCATTTTGAGGCCTGGTCCAGGCAGGGCCTGGCCATGTGGCTGGGGGTCAAGGGGACATTTTGAAGCCAGGCAGTGTGCTCAGGCCTGCACCCAGTTTGACTTGCTTTCATCCATTATGTCCAGGGGTACTCAGTGGTGCATGGACCAAGTCTTTCTGTGGGGTGTCTTGAATTTAAACATCATTGAGGGCATGGATGGCATTGGATTGTGGTGATTTTTGTGTGTTTTTTTACTTTTTGGGGTGTTGTTGGGGCCTGGCCATGTGGGTGGGGGTCGTTTTGAGGCCTGGTCCAGGTAGAGCCTGGCCATGTGGCTGGGGGTCAAGGGGCCATTTTGAATCCAGGCAGTGTGCTCAGGCATGCACCCAGTTTGACTTGACAACACTCAACTGATCCTCTCACTCACCAAAGACCCTAACACCGCCAAAACCAACCTACACGAAGGAATGAAAGAAGTAGCCGAGTGGATGAAGCACAGCCGTCTGAAACTGAACTCCGACAAAACAGAAGTCCTCATCTTAGGCACCTCCCCCTCCGCCTGGGATGACTCTTGGTGGCCAGAGGCCCTTGGAAAGGCACCCATCCCGACAGACCACGCACGGAACCTGGGTATCATCCTGGACTCCTCACTCTCGATGACGAGACAAGTCAACGCCGTTTCATCATCTTGTTTCAACATTCTTCGCATGCTCAAAAAAACATTTCGCTGGATCCCCACCGAAACTCGTAAAACGGTCACCCACGCACTGGTTACTAGCCGACTGGACTACGGAAACACCCTCTACGCCGGCACCACCGCAAAACTCCTGAAAAAACTCCAACGCATCCAGAACGCATCTGCCAGGCTCATTCTAGACATCCCGCGTAAAGAACACATCTCTGGTGATCTGAAAACCCTCCACTGGCTCCCCGTAAATAAGAGGATTACTTTCCGCCTCCTAACCCACGCACACAAAGCACTTTACAAACTTGGACCTGAATGCCTCAACATACGACTGTCCTTCTACATCCCCTCCCGTCAGCTACGATCCTCCAACCAAGCTCTTGCCACTGTACCTCGCATCAACAAAACCACCATGGGAGGCAGATCCTTCTCCTACTTGGCGGCTAAAACTTGGAACTCCCTTCCCACTCACCTTCGCCTTACTCAGAACCACCTAGCATTCAGAAAACAACTTAAAACTTGGATATTCGACAAGTAATTCCCCACCCCTCCGCAAGCGCCTTGAGACCCTATGGGTATGTAGCGCGCTATACAAATCTCTTTGACTTGACTTGACTTGACTTGACTTGCCTTTATCCATTATGCCCAGGGGTACTCAGTGGTGCATGGACCAAGTCTTTAAGTGCTGTGACATGAATTTAACCATCATTTAGGGCATGGATGGCATTGGATTGTGGTGATTTTCATGTGTTTTTTTACTTTTTGTGGTGTCGTTGGGGCCTGGCCATGTGGGTGGGGGCCATTTTGAGGCCTGGTCCAGGCAGGGCCTGGTTATGTGGCTGGGGGTCAAGGGGACATTTTGAAGCCAGGCAGTGTGCTCAGGCCTGCACCCAGTTTGACTTGCTTTCATCCATTATGTCCAGGGGTACTCAGTGGTGCATGGACCAAGTCTTTCTGTGGGGTGTCTTGAATTTAAACATCATTGAGGGCGTGGATGGCATTGGATTGTGGTGATGTTTATGTGTTTTTTTACTTTTTGGGGTGTTTTTGGGGCCCGGCCATGTGGGTGGGGGCCGTTTTGAGGCCAGGTCGAGGCAGGGCCTGGCCATGTGGCTGGGGGTCAAGGGGCCATTTTGAATCCAGGCAGTGTGCTCAGGCCTGCACCCAGTTTGACTTGCTTTCATCCATTATGCCCAGGGGTACTCAGTGGTGCATGGACAAAGTCTTTCTGTGCTGTGTCTTGATCTTAAACATCATTGAGGGCATGGATGGCATTGGATTGTGGTGATTTGTGTGTGTTTTTTTACTTTTTGGGGTGTTGTTGGGGCCTGGCCATGTGGGTGGGGGCCATTTTGAGGCATGGTCCAGGCAGGGCCTGGCCATGTGGCTGGGGGTCAAGGGGCCATTATGAAGCCAGGCAGTGTGCTCAGGCCTGCACCCAGTTTGACTTGCTTTCATCCATTATGCCCTGGGCTACTCAGTGGGGCATGAAACAACTTTCTCTGTGTGGTCTCTCTTCTATTAATGTAAACATCCATTTTTGATTAAAATTGCAATTTTCATTTTGGGTCTTTGGGTGTGTTGTTATAATAATAAATGCCTTGTTGCAAATATTAATTGAAGCACGACATATGCAACATTTATTTCCTCTGGCTCCCTTTGCTTTTAGGTGCACAAGAGAACCACATCAGTCATCGTTCATCATCAGTGCCAGGAAGAAGTCCTGTAGCGGTGTGTGCAGCTCAACGTCACATGATGTCATATGTGGCCACAGACAACTCTGCAACTCGTCCAACTGCGGACTGCTGTTCTGACATCTGAAGAAGATGGGCCCAAAGAAAGATGGCCGTAGCTCCTCTACCAAGAAAGTTGCTAGTGCCACTGCCAGTAAGAAGGAGCAGAATAAGCAAGTGGCGCCACTTACCAAGGAGACTGGTGTGCCCACAGACCCTTTTTTCGGGAAAAAAAATACGCCTGCAGCAGCGGTGTCCGCCGGGGACCAAGCAGGGAGCAGCACCTTCGCTTCATTGGTCTCAGTGCCACCACGCCATATGCAAATCTGTCTAGACCTTGTGCCCCGTGCGAACAGTCCAGACCGAACTGCCAGGCAAGGTTCTCACTGAACTGGAAACAAGCATCCTGGTACCAGTTTCAGGGTATGTCACCCTTCTTCACACACAGTGAGAAAGGGACCCACGTCTTGGGCATACCCATCTCACTTAGGGCAAAAAGTGTTACAGCAAACAAATGATAGAGGGAATGCTGGCAATGTAAACATTCTCCCCAAATCCATTGTTCTTTTGCCCACTACGCCACCCCAGTTTGGACCCAGCCATATGCAATCTTGACCCTGTGCCCCATGGGAATAGTCCAGACAGAACTGCCAGGCCAGGTGCTCCCTGGACCCGAAAGAAGCATCCTGGGACCCGTTTCAGGGTATGTCACCCTTCTTCAGCCAGGCTAGCTTGAATCCAGTGGCACAGCTAGCAAGGGACCCACAACTGGGCATAGCCAACCCACTTAGGGCAAAAAGTGTTACAGCTGGTATTACTGAGGAAATTATTGTCTAGCTTTCCTCTTTGCAAATATTTGTTTCAAATCTCTGCTGCTGCCTTCATTTATTTGTGGATTGTGCGTTGTTCCTGAATTTCCTTCGGGTCCATGACAATTACTTGGACCTGTATGTACAAATCCTTCTTATTTATTATTAATTGTATTTTTCTGTCTGCACTTACGGATGCCTTTCAATCCAATAACCACTTTGTCTTTTAATGAATGATTTTGGCATTATGTACAATATGATTCACTTACTCTTTATGCTTTACCATGTTTTTTTTCCTGGGATTTTTGACACAATATTATTGCAACATCTACACATGCTTTCCGATGAATATGATTTCTTAATGTTTGTAAATTGTATTAATGGTTGGTTGTGTCAATTTGCATTGGTGGCTATAATGTTGCATCTGACCAATGAATTTTGGGACCGTTTAGAGAAAGCCCATTGATTTGTAGACTGGTAATGACAACCTGCTGTACTGAAACTCCATATTGTCGTGCAGGCTAGAACAAATTTGGAAATCTGTCTTGAATCACGTGGCTAGGGGATAGCCATGAGCCTGTTGCTGCACCTTAGTAAAACTATGTTTTCTGTTAAGTAAGAGTGCGTCCCCTAATGTGTACACCATTTGTGTTGGAAAATATGGACTTAGTATCATTGAGCTCCAATGTGGTGCCAAAGTGCCACTATCCATATCCAATCATCCGGTTTCTGTAAAAGCTCGGTCTCATTGGTCCCCAGGAGTGCCTCCTAATTTAAAGGAGGGGGTATTAATAAGTGTCCACAAGTCTTACCGCAAAGGATTGTCGCAAAGGGTTGTAATACTGGTTAGATTCAGCCGCCCTAAGGTCAGAATAAAGTCAAGCACCTAAGGGGCGGGGCATATTGGCATTGTTAGGCGATATAAATACATTATACAAAAAGAGGGTATGTAATTCCGTTCTAGCCAGGGGTCTACTTACTCGAAAGGCGGGGAAGCGTTTCTACTGTGTGGTCCTGCCTGTTGAACAACCTATGGTCTGCAAGTGTTTTGTATCTACGACCAAACGAGAAATGATCAGAGTGGCTTGGTCAAAGGTAGGGCTTTAAGTGGGATGAAGAAACTGGGGGTCTCTCAAAGGACCCTGGTCAAAGTAATTGAGGGCGTGCCTTAAAAACACCTAAGGTAAAAATCTGTCCTTAGCATAGTGTGCTGTGTCTGTCATTCTGTAATTGAATATAGATATATGATACAACAAGTAAAATCATACCTACAACAAGTCAGGACTGTTGGCTTTGTCAATGGTTGTTGGTTGCATAAGATAAATAAGCAGCAAATATAACTTGTATATAATATTGAAAACGCTTCCACTTAATGCTCTGGTGACAACACGACAATGTTTCTGCTCCTCAGTTTCAAAAAGAGAAGGTATATCCAGAGGGAAAATGACTCTTTAAAAGAGTTCCCTTCCCCTACAACGCTCATTTGGCATGACGTCCTGCCATAACTTCTCCGCTAGTGAGAAGTGAGAGGTATGAGCATTGCGCACATCAATGTGCCTGCTGTCACTGCAGACCGGAAAAAAACGGACCGCCTGTGCCAGGGCACAAACATAGCCTGATAGAGACCCGTTTCTAGGCCCCCTTTAAAAACTGCTGGTGCTCACCACTGTTGAGACCCGGCCCACTTAAAGCCCAGTCAAAGGTTAGAGTAGGGTATCAAACTTTTATGTCAGGTTAGGCATTTGTAAATCGTCATACTTTGAATATGTTCAAAAGAACGCACTTCAGCTGACAGGTCCAGCCAGCTTTGTTAAAACTGTTCTGGACTACTAGAAAAATAAATAAAATAAACACTTTTTGGTTACTTTAGTCCTACTTATCCATTTCGTAACTACAACAAACAAGATGATCTAATTATCCAGTTCTGTCCTTCACCCAATTCCTCACTCCATTATTGTGCCTTGAACCTTCAATCACCTTCATTAAAGAAGCAGAACAACCAGTAACAGATTCACACACGCACGCACTCACACGTGCACACACACAGAGAAGCTGAAGACAAACACATGTTCCTCTACAGATATCATTATTTCAAGTAAACAAAACCATTTTCACTAATAAAAAGCTACCCTAAAGACCTTGACAATGATTTTTATGTTAGCTTCCTCTTTCTGCCACCTCCTTTGTCCCAAGTATATGAGCCTCATTCAGTCCCAATTAGCTATTATGAAGGTGCTGGTTTTATTTTCTGTAAGTGTAAGTGTTATAGAGAAGAAGAAAGTCATGATTGGGAGAGTGCTACTAAATTGCTAAATGAAAACCATGAAGGTGAAGATGCTCATTTTCTATTAAAACTGCTTCCTTGTTTGAGCTTTAGCTTTGCAAATTCTTTTTCAACAAACATTTTTAATAATACTGCACAGTTATCACTAGCATTGGTACTCCCATACCAAATAGAATATTATGGCAAATTCAGGAAACGTTCACGCCTGGTCAATGGACAGTAAACATAATATAAGACAAGGAACCTTTTCTGCTTGTTTTTTTTTATAACCATATTTGTGCTGGAAAATTGGCAAGGGGTTTATACACAGTCCTGCAGAATGAGACGCACACAGACAGCGCTTAATGTGTTCTGGTGGTTGCCGTTGCATGGCATTGGCACTCATTTTTGGGATCTACCCACGATTTTATTTTCTGATTATGTATCTGTTGAATCCTGACTCTAATGTTATTCTTGCCCTGCCAATGGAATCTTGCTGAAATGACATAACATGAAATGTTGGGAGTCAAATAGGCACAGTTGGCTGGGCTGAGCAGCATCCTGGATGCTTCTGGTGGGGTCTTGATATGGGCTTGATATGAACCTGATGTGATCTTGTAACTATCTTGAATAATCCTCTCTGAACCACCTCTACCTGCTACGATCCTGAAGCGAACCTGCGTCTGTCACCTCATCAAACCTCAAGCAACATTAAGGTACAGATCAACTCAAGTCAACCTAAGCCAATTGGCATCCCTGACCCTACCAGTGACCTGTACATCAGTTGACCACAGCAGTCTGCCAGTTGTTCCTGTGCGTCTGGAGAAGTGCTACTTCATGAGCTACCCATCCAGTCTTGGGCGTCTACTCTCCAGAGTCTACATGTTTTGCGCTCTGCTTTCAGTGAGGGTAATCCCGTATTACTGTCTACAGTGCCACCCATCGACATCTACTGTCTGGTGAAGAGGTGTGCCTTTGTATGTGTACGCCAACAAAAGTATCACTCCTAGTCAGGGCCAGACTGGCAATTCAGGGCACCGGGCAATCCCCCGGTAGGCTGGATGGGGTAGGGGCCAGTTTTGGGACAGGGGGCCGGTTTCAGTGCTCCGGCCGATTTGGAACCTGAGGCTTAACCGTGACCGAGCAAACAACAGGCACTATCTGCATAAAAATGCAGCTGCTGTTGGTGGTGCTGCACACACCATCCGGGATCGTGTCTCTGATGTCACACGATTTTATTTAATTTAGGCCAGCCTCTAATATTTATTAAAAATTCACCTCAGACCTGGGTGGCAGCACTGTGATGCACCGCGTGCAGTGACGTCTACTCTGTTTTTCACCCTTAGGGTGGGGTCTGAAGTCAGCGCAAGTGCATTGGGGTCCCGCAATAAAAAGAGTGCATGATTGAGGCAGAGGAGGATAGGGATGACTGAAAGAGAGGCTGGAGCGGAACCTGGAGCTACCCCATAATTTAATTATTTCTGTAGTCTGCAGGTGAGTGACCGGCCGTCCCCTGCCTGAGTTTCCTGAGCAATGACTAGCCGTTTGCACATTGAATTCATCATAACAACAACAAAAATTGCCTCCACCACATTATTAACTAGAAAAACTTAATACAAAGACCAAATCCAAACTAATTAAATTTGACCCGGTATTTTTATTTTTACCCTTCTACTTTAGAAACCTTTCAGATCTATTTTTTTCTGTTTCAAGCAAAAAAGGGGAAAAGGGACTGTACATTCGAATAATTAAATTAATATACAATGCTATTTACAAACATGTATTACATTCCAAAGCAAAATAAATTAATTAAACATCATACATTTCAAAGAAAACAATACATCAAACAAACAAACATCATACATTTAGGTATTTATCTATGAATAGAATTAATCTATATCCCAAAAAGAAAAGGACAAAGTCTTAGATGGGAGCACAATCGCCAAAAGGACGATTACTTCTTGTACTAGCACATGCTAGTTTCCACTCTTAATGTTATTATTGGTTCCCATAGGCGTGCTGACGCGTTTCGAAACCAGGGGAACAAGTTCCCGGATTCTCTTCAGGGTCTTGTCGATTTTCTGTGACGGACTGATTTTACACCTTCCAGGTGTCAAAGGGAGGATCAACTCGACCTTTCTATCTGTTCCCTACTGTCAAGGTTGTTTATCGTTGATTGCGGCAGGGTTACTTATTCCCTTGACTTAACTGCACGAGGCTTCTCGTAGGAGCAATGTTTTATTATGAAATTCGGAATTTCCGGGCGGCTTCTCAGCGATAGTCAACTCCGCTGGAAAAGACCGTTTTCATCAGTTTAAGGGTTATTTTGTATTCCCGCAGGATTTAATGACGAACTGTTTGTAACTCCGAGCCAGCTCCTAACTCGACCAATGGCTGTATCTTGATTCTCACTCAGTAACTTCAGCTCGACCTCCCGCGTAGTACGAATCATCAACGAAAAGGGATTGAATTCATCATGTCATTGGCCAGGCTCTGGGGGCGTCGCGAGACTCACGACTGGGCCGGAATTAAGCCATTGGTTGAACAAACTTAGGCCTCGGGCCCGGCCCGGTTCAGGGAACCGAACACTCAGTGGATTTGTGAGCAGTGCGGTCACGGAACGGGCCGGGGCCTAACCAGGCTTTCTGAGGCTTAGGGCAGAGCGAATGAGGTAGTGGTGACTGGCCTGGCTAAGCAGCTCTAGAGGCTAATAGGCTATGAGGTTGGAGCGAGCGGCATGGCAGATAGTGTACACAACCCATCAGTCTATGTTAATTGGTAAATCAGTTGTGAAGTCACTTCACAACTGATTTACCAATTACCTTGGATCGATGTGTAAAGTCCCATGCAGCCTGGTCACTGTGTCCAAACTCTTTGGGGGATAATGAGGATTGGGGATATGTATCCCCGATCCTCATTAGTCCACAAAATAAAGGAGTGCGTTTACACTATCCAGCAAACCAGTCAGGGTACATCATGCTGCTTGTTGGAAGCGCACAGTGTCAGGGCATCCAAGCACTACTTTCTGGTTAGCCCTGGCTGGGGCGAGGGCGTAGAGTGGTAACTCCTTGGTAGTGGCCCAAGCACAGAGGGTTAACTACACACTGCATGAGCACTCGGTGAGAGGTGTGCAGCAAGCTGGCCTTCACTAACCCTCGCAAGGCATTGCCCCGAGACAGCGCCGAAAGAGCCAGTGCTCCAGTCATGACTGGACCCGACTGGGCTATTCTTGGAGTAGGAGTCTCTTGTGCACCTGCGGTCGGCCTGTCAAGCAGGAAGGGGCCACTACACTGCGAACCAGACTGCAATGCCCAGTCACTGGCCACCCCTGACACCTGAATCCGTAATGTGCGCTGCGCTCAAACGGGATTTTCATTCACATTTTTTATATCCGGCGTGCCTGCAGCAGAACCACTGAAGCATGCAATAGCATTACCTATGAAGTAGGACCACGGCGGGAATAATGACAGCTGCCACTAAGACATTTGAATTGCTTAATGTTTTAATTTTATTGGGACACAACTGAAGGAGTGGCGGTTTGGCCTTCGCGCGCTTTTTTAGAAATGTCCAAAAAACCCTGGCCTGCCTCGTTTCAAGGACCCCAGAGTCAAGAAACAGTACACTTGAAAGATATTTATGGAACAAACATCTGAGTAGAGCAGTCTAACAGAGATTGTGAAAATGCGTTGTCTATATATAAACCAGTGTTTCTTTAACATAGCCCGTCACATTGCTATACAAAATTCAGCTTCTGATAGTCTAACATTATTTAGCTGCCAAAAAACCAGGGAGCCTGCCAGTACCCTTGGCTAGTACCTGTGGCGTGGGCTTGCCACGCCCTCTAATGACTGTGACCCAGACGGGGAGGCTCGCCGCGGGTACCAGAGATGACAGAAGGGCTGACACGGTGTCTCCTTGGCTGGGCTGAGCAGCATGCTGGCTGCTCCTGGTGGGGCCTTGATATGGTCTTGATATGATCTCGATGTGATCCTGTAACTGTCCTGAATAATCCTCTCTTAACCACCTCTACCAGTGTGGACTTGATCACTACAGTATCCCTCATGGTTCTAATCACATAGCTTCCATTATTGGACATACACAAAAATGTGATAGGATGTTCTCACACCACAAAGTGTTATGCTTCATTATAGGACAACCCATGCTCTCCAAAAACCTGGTTTGAAGGAGAGTGGGCCTCGACCTTTAGTCAGGGAGACACTTCTATGAGCGAACCTGTGATCTAGATATACTAAAAAACAGTGCGCCATCCTAAACAAACCTTTTATTTGCTAGTGAGGGCTGAATACGATGCAGCCTGGAATGGCTCTGACCAACGGTCAGAACCTTCCAGGCCAAATTGTAATTGGCCGCTCTGTTTACTTTACGATTGCCGCATTAAAATGCTGGCGGTCGGAACCTAACTGGCTGGTCATTCCGGCTGTCTTCCGCCAGGCTCAGTCGGAACTGGCTCGTAATTCCAAAGGATGGTCCTATTGGCCCTTGGAATTATGATGCATGGTTTCTGGCATAGTTTCCATGCCGGCCTGTCAGACATGGAAACCATGTCAGAAAGGGCGTTAGGGGGCCCTCAGTAGGGCCCACTTGTGTGTGCGGCCTCAGGTTGGGGGCTGAGGGGACACCTATAGTGCCCTGTTGATCCCTGCAATCATGGCAGGCACCTTAAGGGTGCAGGGATGAACAGCACCTCCCATTTCCCTATGGGACCATGTATTATGGCTGGTTTACAGCCGTAATGCATGCTGCCATAGGGAAATGTAGGGATGCGACAGAACAGTATTCACTCTCATCCTAAGTAGGCGTTCTGGACCTCTTACCAGCAGTGGGTCGGTCCCAGGACCAGGACGGTCCACCCAACATTGTAAATAGGCCATTGGTATTTAAACCAACAGTGGAGACAAGGGTAATTAGTACCCAATCACCAGTGTACCATCAACATGTTTCTGCCTGATGGCTTATGTGAGTCTGTGGCATTCTTCAGGATAGAAACACAGGATCCTAGCATAGCAAATATACGGTAATTTCCCCACTACTAATAGAAAGGGTGATATGTGTCAACCTCTTTTATATCTGGGCCATTTGTAACTCACTATTTGGTCATTTGGACCCATTGAGGAAGGGCCAATGGAACCCCTGTAGTCACACTTTTGTCAAGGTACGTTCTTATCAAGAAACCTATTTGCGTATGCTCCTTACTCCGGATATGAGGACATCCAATCACATTTTAGTGTTTGTCCAATAATGAAAGGATATGTTAAGTAGAACCGTGAGGGATACATAATCAGGAAATAACATCTGAGGTAGCTCTTTTGTGTGAAAATATTGTGTTTGGAGTTCAGCTCACCCTTGAGGCCCTACAGCCTCTAGTTCCCTACCTTGATTAAATTCCAGGGATGTACTTGCACTCATTTTTTTGGAAACAGGACCGAAATGTTATCAATAGACTTTGAGACAGAAAGAGAAAGGCAAATAAGTTAAAAGACTGAGGAATAGGAAGAAAAAAAACACTGGCAGAGGGATAAAGTATGGATGAAAAGGAACCTGCAAGACAGGATGTGTAGACTGGCCAAAAGAGGCAACAGGCGGATACAAGATTAGGCAGCCTTGTTTAAGGCACACCGGCATTCAGCAGTGACAGTGGTGTGCCCTTGACTTTCCATTTTCTTTTCTTTCCTAAAAAATGGAACCCCGTGTCTCGATAACGTATCATTATAATCTGTTTAATATACAGCTAATGTCTATCCAACATTTTTGTGTATTGTCTTTATAAGCTATTTGTTATTTCAAAAAGAAATGTATTGACCATTATAATCATCATTTAGTACTCTGAAATACAGTAACACCATTCCCTGTATGAGAAAAGGGTTTGAATGGTGGATTATTTCATTGTAAACAACCATCAAAAATAATTTTTTCCTGTAATCTTTTCTGCATCACTTTGCTCCACAGAAAAAAAACATGCAATCTACTGAGCTATATTTCCATGCTTATTTCATTTCAAAGTTTCCATCGGTAATAGCAGCTCATTAGTCTGCAGTGCAAAATTGCTCTTTTTTCCTAGTCTATTATTGTGCTCAAAAACAGTGACCTCAAACCTGCAAACTAATTTCACGTGCAACCTTAGGCAGATTATAATTCACAATGCCAGAGATTAAAGGCCATCCCATTAATCCCCGGTGTCACCCTGTCCTTACTGTGCTGTAATTCTAAATGGTCAAGTAGATCTTTAATTTGTGGATCACTTCAGAATACTGATGATCTGCATTCTGCACACATCTGCAAAAAGCAATCTGCAAGTGCATATTTCATGGCTGCATAATTTTACATACCATCAGCTACGGGGTGCATCATTCTAGCCTTCTCTTTTTGTGTCACTGCCTGCTGCATTATTCCAAGCGCTGACGACAATTAGTCACTTCGCCCCGAGCAGTCACGACCAAAATAACAATGTTCAGGGCTTCAAAGAAGTTTACAGTTACATTTGTAAATAGGAGTAGAAAAAAATACCACATCCGAAAACAAATCACCAAACGTCAAGAAGCGCCTTGTTCACTCTGCAAATGTGTTTCTTTAGAAAGTGGCATATCTGCAAAAAATACAATTATGTGTAAAAAATGCATTAATGGCTATAGTGGTTGAATTTTTTCCTCGGCATCCGCGGTAATAGAAACATTTTGAATTTCACTGTACTGTGCTAAGTGCATTCACGCTGAACAAATGTAGGCTGCTCTCTCAAAAAAAGCACAGGGTAATATTTTGCACACAGACATAATGCTTAATATAATGAAATATCCAATGTGACAGTGATATGAACTCTCAAGCAGTGCATACATTATTATCGCTGATTCCACCACGGAAAATCTGTGCAATACAGGACGCGGCCATTACTTCAGATATGAAATGTTCAGTGAACACTGACTAGCAGGACATGCCGTTTATCTCTGTAGCTTTAGAAAATAGAAGGGAAGTGGTAATTGCTTTCGTGATTTCTGATTGAACTGCCAATATGTTTTAATATTTCCATTTCTAGAGTCATTCCTTTGTATTTAAAAAAAAAAAGTTAATTAGGAGTCTGAAGGCTCTAGACAATGCTATGCACTTTGCGAACGTTCAACCTTGTTTTATCACATCTTATAGCAATTTATGCCATCACAGAAATGGCATTGGCACAGACTTCTCATCGAAGGCTAGTCTATCGGAACAAAGGAGGGCTCAGTTTCTTCATAAGTGCTATCACCATCAGCCTTGTATGCTAACATTGTTAAATGTACTGTTCGCAGTTTTCTATTTCACGTACAAAGCTAACCAGGAATCACTCAGCCTTTCACGTAGAATACAATGACGATATGGCATGATTGATATTGTGAGGCATAGGTAAAAACAGACTATGAGAAGTAGTACCGTTACAAAATAGGGCACAGAGCAAACAATTTGGATAAAGCATGTAGAGCACGAGCGTAGGCGTGAACACATGTTCTATATCCAGGGTTGATTACAACCCTGGCGGCAGGGGCAGCCTTAGGCATGTGCAAGCTGTGCACCTGCACAGGGCCACCAAACCCCAGGGGCCACCGCGCCAATATATATCCTTAATATAATAATCCTGAGGATGAATACATATTTGCGTAGTGGCCCCTTGTTCCACTTCCAAACACCCTGACCCCTCCCTCTTCACTGGCCTCTGTGCTCCGCCCCGCCCGGACCCCCTCTTCCGGGGCCTCCTACCTAGGCTCCCTGCCCAGGGCCGCCATGAGCCTAGAGCCGCCCCTGCCGGCGGAGCATTATCCAGAGGGGGAATATAGGTTGATCCAATGCATCTGGCCAGGGACAAAACACATGGGTTACCTAAATGGGAATTTACAAGGTTGAATATTATTATAGCAATCAAATGCAGCACTGACTCGGTGATGGCAAATAAAGGCCCCTACCTAACCCCATCAACGGCACTAGGGAGCATGGAACACCCACCCTTGCAGGTGAGGAGTTTGCTCTGGCACCAGGGGCTGTATTAGGCATTGCCATTGTTTGCCCCCGGCGCACCTTTCAAAAGGTGCGCCGGGTGCAAACAATGCCAATGTGCCCTATTATGAAATGTGCGTTGCCCCCAGGGCAGTCGCGACTTCGCACTGCCCTTGGGGCAACCCATTGATGTGTAATATGGCACAGGTGCAGAGTCAAAGGAATTCCCTTATTTGCATAAGGCACACCCCATGCAAATGAGAGAACACCCTCTGAAGGTAACGCTGGCGCATTAAGTGCACCAGCGCTATTGTTATTATAGAAGGGGAAGCACAAGCGTCTGCGCCCCCCTTCTATAATACTAAGGTGCCCTGGGGGCGCGCAAAGCGGGCGCAAATGCCCGTTGCACCCCCAGGGCACCTTCTGTAATATGGCCTCAGATGCCCTTCACACCCCACCATGCTGTCAATCCACAGCTCATATTACCCCGCTACCATTTACCATCTGCTGAAAGGAAGTGGTAATCTGGAACACAACACCGGCTGGTATTAGTTCTGGATTTACATGCAGTGTCAGGCCCGGTAAATCCAGGTCCGTAACATACAGGTGGTATCACACACAATAGCCATATTCACTGATGCAACATTGGACATAAATGTTAATGACTGCAACCCTATATCCCTGCACCTATGTGTGTAGGATTTGTGATTGTGATGTAGAGGGTCTATTTACATAGAGGTCACATTAAATACATGAATGCCAGTTGTTCGAGGTACATTACAGTGTTTTTCATTGTCGTTTTTAAACATGTATGTCTTTATATCACAATTTAAATTTACTCTGTGTAAATTATCTTTTCTGCAGCAATATTCTAACATTTTATTTTGATGAGATAATCTTACCATAAATATGCAGTGTCTGATAAAAATCATTCTTGAACAACTAACAAAAAACTTTTTCCAATGAAGATTTCTTCTGTATGACAGCCCATTCTGCCTTGTCTGCGTGGTCCCCCCCCCAGATTTTTTGCCTTTTTCTTGACCCTATTTTTTCTGGGCTTAGAATTCTAGGGGCAAAGGGCTTATTCTCCCTTTTTAAAAATGGTAAATTCGCTTATCCTTGTTTGATATATTTAATTTGCCTTCAGGTCCCTAGTATATGGTGTAGAAAATGTACTCAGGGCCTGTAAGATCAATGCCACCTGTGAACTGCAGCAACTATTGTGACATCCACAGAGTAGGCCGGCAAAATGTGGCTTCAGCCCTTCCATGTGTAGCCTGACTGCAACAGAAAGTAAACAACTATACTATACAGTATAAACTGTCAAAATATCCGTCTTTGACAAATGGGAAGCTTAGCTTTTAAATATGAATATTTCACTTCTTAGGGGCCGATTATGATTTTGTTCGGAAACTAGTCCGACCAAATTGGTTTCGAATCGTTTCCAACCGCATCGGGTTGTGCGAGCCGTCTAACCGACTTCAATGGGAGCCTGCGTTCCGAATGAGAAAAACCATACACCCGGTGGCAGGCATCCCATGGTACCTGCCAGACTGTGCCTGGTTGTAAAGAAGGGTCCCATGGGTACCCCCACAGGCCCCACCCAGAGGCCTACAGGTGATGGGGGGCCTGCCACTGGCCCCCAAAGTCAGATTCCGACAGTTGTTTCATATCAGACAAACTGAGTCGGACCGTCTGTCAGAATAGGACATCGTAATCGCTCTGTCTGAAACCGTGTCCTTAGAGCCTGAACGGTTTTCTTGCATCATAATGGGTCGTTCGATCATGTCTCTTAACCAGTCGGAATTAGAGGTTCCGAATCAGATTCGCCGGATCCAAATCCCATTCGTAGCATTTTCGAACTACATCATAATCGGCCCCTAACTGGGATACCTGATATTACAAAATCGGAAGACATGTGAAAAAAAGGTTGATACACTCTTCCAGTGTCTAGCCCTCAGAGGCTATTTTCACTGGCAGGACTGGAGCTGAATCCCAGAAATCCCAGAAATCTATTTACAAATTATAAATTTTAATTTGTAACTTATGATACAAACTCTTAACTCATAGACTATTTTTATTATATAATAAAAATCTAATTTCATGGTAAGTTCACATTTTGATTAAATGTTTAGGAAAAGTAACTTTCAAACAGCTACCTTTACCTAACTATTTGCATTAGCCTACTGACAGATGTTCTGCCAGTGCTCTCCCTTAATGAAGAGTGAAAAAGAAGAAACAATAGCCTGGGAGTGAGTAGGTGTTTTTGTGTACCTTACAGGAAAACCAATTAGGCTAGGCCCAAGAATTTCAATAACTTATAAAGGCCTCCCTCTTTCACAAGTAAATGTAAGGAGGGACCTGGTGAAGCCAAAACTCAATGGTAGGGAAGCTACCCTATGAGTCAGATTTGAGAGTCCACAGTGGAGAGGGGCACTCATTTGCCTTGTAGAGGACACTCACCTACATTCCAGGAGGGAAGAGGGGGGAAGGAAGGAAAGAAAGACACCTGCAGATCATTTTAGAAGGCACCAGATTCTTGGTACAGTTGGCTGTGTCAGGGAAGAGTCTTGGCATAAGACCTTCCCCCCTTTTCATTCAGTTCATTTCTCAGGCTGGTAGGTTTTCACAGGTTATCTGTTAATTAGAAACAGTGGTAACTAATCACTCTTTTACTGTAACCATGCATGTGCCACCTTTTACAATCAACATACAGAAATACAGACAGGAATTAGGCTTCCTAGTGCTAGTTGGTTTTGCAATAAATAAACAATGTTGGGATCCTAATGAGGTCTCAGGGTAAATACAGATATGAAGATAAGTTTCACATATAGTCACTCATGATTTTAGGAGATTATCCCCATAACTTAAAGGTTCATAAGACTTTCAAAGACCAAAAGGCATAATGCCCATGAGCGCAACTTAGGGAGCTCGAGTAGATAAGCTGGTTGTGTAGGCTAGTAGCAATTGTAGCCATTGTCTGACACTCATGTATTCTAATTTTTTTATGCACTACAAAACTGAGTGATGGAGCAACCTAAGTGTGTTTAAAAAGCTAAGATCGTACTTTTGCTTTTTTTGTTTTTGGAGGTTTGAGGAGGAGGGGTTGATGGTCCAGTCGAGGAAGAGATCCTGAAGGAGATCCTGGAGCTAAGGAAAGGCAAGGCACTGACCAGGTAAGCGTTTGATGTGAACTCTGACCAGGATGAAGTCAAGCAGGGCCCCATGACTGGGGTGTAGAATTTATAGCTCCACCCCAAAGATGGCCGCCGGTGCACATGGGAAGCTGAGAACTCACAAGACCAGCAATAAAGTTCACAGCAATCTTAAGCTTAGTCGGATGAGAATCGAATGAAGGGATCCCCTAATAATGACACCACTTGTGCCTAAGTTATGATCAGTGTGTGGGGGACTGCAAGGAAGGACTCATTGTGGTGTTGTAAGAGATATCCTAAGGGTCCCAAGATATAACTCATGCACTTCCAGAGGAGAGAAAGAAATCAACCTAAGTTACTCAGGTTTCCAGAGGCAACCAGCTGAAGAATGAGCATGTGATGTGGTAGGGTGTGCAAAGGACATGATGGTCATGAAACCACGGGGCAAGCCTCTTGGCCAGCACACAGGGTCTGCACAAGGGAAAGAGGATTACGCCTTTTTGGATTTTAAGGATAGGGTTTACTGTGGAATTGTTTGCAGAGGGGTAACAGAAACGGCTAAAAAACTGTGTAGGCTAGGGAAGTTTAATCACATTGGTTAGAGAGAAACCAAGAGATACCACCACCCTCAAGCTAGAGCTAACCATAAATGTGGCACTTCAAGACAACCTCCTCAGAACACTTTCTGGTCCTGTGGAAGAGCAGAAGAGGACTTAACCCTGCTTGCTCTAACCTGATAGGAGCTCTGAAGGACTAGACCTGATTGCTCTTGTACTCAGAAAAAAGAAGCGGAATCAACACATGCTGACCTCCTGTGTGGCTTCTGGGACATAAAATGCTGAAGAATCACTTTTTTACTGGATAACCAGTTGCCCTTTCAAAACTGAACCTGCACTGGACCGTGCACAAGGCCTATGCTGAACCAAGCCCTGAAGTCCTTAGAACCCCCCCCCCCCACCCCAAAACCTGGAAGCCTTAGAAAAAGAGCAGAGGAAAAAATGCTTAACAATGCACAATTTTAGCAAAATTCTGACTTCCAGCCACAGAACAACTAAGACCAACCACCAGAACTCATCTTGTGGAGGCAAGACTTCACAGGGCTGAAGATGCAGGTTTCTTCCACTTTGAGCTTCCCAGGAGTAGCAAATCCATGTCAGTGAGCACTCAATGACAAGGCATCTGACATTGTGTAGTCCTCTTTGGATACAGCTGGCTATCTTGTCCCACTGGAGAAATCCAAGATCCATTGCAGAAACCAAGTCCCAAGACAGAAATCTCGGCCGGATGAGGTATTTAAGACAGAATATAGGATACAAAATTATGGTGGGACAAAATAGTGTGTCACAAATACAGAGGACAAAAATATTGAGAAGGAAAGTTTCTACAGGTAAGAAAGCTTTTGATATATATAACGCCACATATATCTACCTCAACAATATATATATCATCAAGGTATGTAGATGTGGAGTTAAGAATAGTAAATCTATACTTAATTTTTTGCACTTACCTTCTTGATATTTTAGTCCTTGATATTTTTGACAGGATATTCTGTCCACACAATATTTTTGTTTCCGATATTCTGTTAGTGATCTCCGGGCATAGGTGCCAAAAGTATCGGTTTGGCACGACGGTCCTTGGTTTGAAACTGGGTTTAGCGCTGGGAGGCCTTCTGGTAGCCATGCGCTCTACAAATGCCTTTTTCATTTCATTTCATTTCAAATGCAATTTTTCCCACTCTGAACTTTTCCACCAACATCAGCAGCATCAGCTGCACCTCACTCAATATTTATCTGTCTTTGGTGTAACCATACCCAATACAGCCTGCGGCTTTGCCCTGTTTAGAGGTTCTGACTTAAACCTTTGCAAATTTAGGGCCATTTTTTCACACAACACAGCTTGCTGTGCTGCACTGTGTGAAGGGGAGAGGGCATGAATGTGTCATATCTTTCAAGGTATAGTGAAGTTCTACAGCATAGCACCAACACAGACACCCTTGCACCATGGAGTAACGATAACTGCATTGTAGGCAGGATTGTTTTTGTGGTGGAAGGGACACATTCCCGTACAAAAGCAAACCTTAGAGCCAATTCCCTCTTTCGAAGTGTGCTGCATAATATAACACACTTCGAAAGAGGAAACACTGAGGATAACAAAAATACATTTCTCCTTGTTGCACCTCTGGTGGGAAGGCATACAATTTTGAAGAATTCCTGGGTCTACCAGTGTTGTTAAATCTGTGAATGCTTCAGAATACATGAGTGGATGTGTGGGAACAGGAACCCCCCAACTCCACCCATGTAACACCCCTACCATGCAGAATAATACAAGGCAACGACTTCAGTTGCCTTGTGTTACTCCAGATTTACCAAGCCACTTAGTGCCACACAAGGTAGACTTGTGTGGCTTGGTAAATCTCTTTCTAGGTTTTGCTTCACCCTGCACCCCCTTGGATGGCACAAGGATGACGCAAAAACCTTAATAAATAGCTCCCCTTTGATTACCCCCCTTTGCTCACCCAGGTCTTGCTTCAACGCTGGGAGTAAAGAGTCATTTGTTTCATTCATTACAGTCCTTTGGCTCCTTATGTGGTCCTTATTATGGGACCCACCTAGCACAGAGAAATTATCACTAACGTCCAGATTTAAAAAAAAATATTTCCCTACAATTTTTTTTATAGATTGTCCCAAGGAAGTTCTACTTGTTTCTTCTGCCGCAAGTAACAGTCTCTCTTGCCTGCTAGGTGTTGTCACTTCTTCTAAAAATTTGGTGCTAATATCGGCTGATGATTTTTGAAGCTGATCCTTCTTGCGTTTTCTTAAGACATCGGCTTTCAATCCCTTTTTTACCCCCTGTGCTTTTGCTTTAGGTGGCATTTCCCTTATGCCCTTATTGCCTTGCGTAGCTGTGGAAGAGCAAATACGGATTCCAATTATAGATTTCTCTAATCCTCCACACTTTGCCACTCTCACTTTCACTTGGATCTCCCTCCTGTCCGTCTCAAAAAGCAGGGTTAAAGATCAAAAGTCTAGAAGGAGGACAGCTAGTGGCAAAGCAGCACAGCGCAGCAACCTGAAAACGCCGGGCCGAGACTGCTGAAGGGCTGCAGTAACTGTAATGGCTGAATGGTTAAATAACTAGATGGCCAATGGGCAAAGAGCAGGCCCACAGAACCACAGCCCCCGCTTACCGCTTACTGCTCCTGCTTTACGCTCATTCTTTACACTACCTCCTGTAACTCAGTGGTTCGTCAGTCTAGGGTGTATGACCACAGGTAACAGGAGTGTTTAGGCTGCAGGTGATGAAGTAGTGACGGCGGCTGTGGGGCATGAAGTTCGGGTATGGAAGTCAGGGGTTGCTCAGCTCGGCTTGCAAACTCCGAGCAGCTAATCAAGATGATTAGGCAAATTAAAGAGTGGCGGACACACTCAGCGGTGGTAGACAGCGGCCCCGTTCTGTTATAGGGGGGGGGAGTCAGTCAAGAAATTAGCGGGGGAGCGGGAGCGGGGTCCGGAGCATTCGGCAGTTTTCGGCGTCCCTCCCGCTCGCTCGCGTCCTCCAGCTTCTGCTTCTGCTCCTGCCCTGCTCTGCACTGCTGCTGGTCTCCGCAAAGACGTGGCGTCTGGATTTATTGTGTTCTCCTTTTTGGATTTTTGTCACGTAGTTCATTAAAATTTACTCCACTTTTTGAATTCTGTTTGGCATTTTTATTGTTTGTTGTTTTGACTTTATTACTGTTTTGGTACAGCAGAAATACTTTACACATTGCCCTAAATTTAGCTTGTCCCCTCTGTGCTATAGCTATGAGGAAGTAGAGCTCATTCAATTAAATTACATTTGTGGTTCATCCTGACAGGCTAGTGCTATTATTTCTTGAGGTGGGCCTCAGATCCACCAAAATAATATTTCACTTTCTTAGAAAAAAACTCAATGATTCATGTAATATTTACCACACAAACTAACCTACTAACATTTGACAGAAGTGAAATTTGAATGATGTATGTGTGCCTAAGTCACCTACCTGGATCCCAGATGATTCTAACTAACCATGAACCCTACAGTGCAATAATCTAAACCTTACTTCACAACCCTGAGTGCAAAAAAAAAACTAAATACACCCAACAAATTATTACGTCATATATCCCTAGCCCCTACAACACTAATAACCCACTGCCAAAATAAACTCTAAAGTAAAAAGTAAAAAGATATACATGCCCCAAAAAATAAATTCCTACCTCTGAAATCGAAAACATAATGCTCCAAAAACGTAATCCACTACACTGAACCATGAAAAAAACAAGAACCAAAACACTTCTCAGCCATTGCCAATACAAATAGAATATCCCTCTCCTACATGCTGTCAGTGAACTCTAACATAAAAAATAATACCCACTAAAAACGTACTCACGTCGAATCATGAAAAACAATTAAAAACATTAAAATAAAATCCCCTTGAAGCCAAATAACCCACATCTTGTTGCAGGGATTCTGCACATACACAGATCTACGCACAGGAAAATAGGACTTCAGTGAATAGGGGTGTAGCAACCTACCACATTAGTACCCAAAATCCCAAAACGACTAGCAATAGTGTCTCATTCGTTCTCCTCCAAAAATCACGAAGCTACAAATGATTAGACAATCCAGAACACAACACTTCCGACTCTCTCAAGAATCGTTGGAGCAAGACATACTCTTTCGCTCACTCACCTGTACTTGTCCACAATGGGAATAGGCAGGGTCACTGAAATAGTTTAAAATGTTTATTTTAACTATTGTGCTCTACAATACAGTATACAAACCACTCCCAGCAGCAAAATGCATAAACTACGCACAGTTAGCATTCTAACAATTCCATAGAATACAAAGGGAGAAGTCATTTTTTAAAGACTGTGGAAAAAAGGACAATTAGTCCTAACCACCCTCCCCTTGACTAGAAGAAGTTTATTTTATATAAAGAAAGATCTCTGGGCTTTGACAGCAGACCCCATACCTTAAAGCCTGGATGTAAGGTTTACATCATAGGCACAGCGGAGCTCTTCTCCATTGAACGGCTTTCTCCAAGTGTGTTAAAACAACATGCAACAGCGTAATATCAAAGCACGAGTCTTCAGTACTGCAGCTGTGTGTAGCATGTTGTGTCTAGGTGCTAGGGACTGACCAGAACTGAAAAACAAGGGGCATTGTTTATCGACCTTGCACATCATGTTTAGACTAAACTCCAGGAAAGACAGAGAACGCGAAAAGCAGCCCGCTTTCATGTGAAAGGCACAAACAGATGCTTGCAAAAACAAAGTGATATAGTAATGTGGGCAAAAGCAGCATCATGGCAGCAAAGCTCATGCTAACTTAGCAATGTCGACAATCTCCCTATGGGCCATATAACACCCTCCCCTTGGTATAGTCATAGGACATAGACAAAGGATCAAAACAGAGTTCAAAAGTCAAGCAGAGTTCAAAACGTTTGAAAAAACCAAATTGAAAAAAATCAAAAGTTCCCCTGAAAAATAAAACACATTTTTTCAATATTGTCATAATTGCTTATTGAACTAGAGTTGTCTCCGGGATAATAAAGTTATTATGAAGGAGTTATTATGAAGAAGGTGGGAAGTCCATCAAGGTGTGTGAACCGATGAATGCAATTCCCTCCAACAAATCATCCCTATCGTTGGTAGAAAAAAAGGGATGCCATTCAATTAAGAAAGTCGAAGGAACAAACATGCTCCTCATAATCAGATCACTCTAAAAGCATGAGTGGGCAGCTTGCGTGATATTCAATGAAACTCCGTTGCAGGACGTTTAAGCGCAGCCACACAGACATCCCGTTCAACCAATACTCCAAGTGCCATACGGCCATCCCCAGAACAAGCCTGGCCATGAGTCTCTAAGGGACTCATCAATTGGTTAAAATCCAGGAAGAGACGCAACATATTGGAGAGGCCTACATCCATTGTCCAATTGAAGGGGCATCGCCGACGGTAAAACACTGGTTGCACGCAAGTAAAGTAGGCAAAGCGAAAAGTTAATCCATAACTGATGCCAAGTGTTGCTAATGGCAAGCATCCAAAAACTTGTTGAATACGATCATGGTACACCTGCACTTGGCTTGGTCTGTGCATTACCAAAAGATGATCAGCCATTGCGCAACAGGAACAGGAGAAGCAGGATTCCAGCACCTAACGCCAATATTAACCCTCCGAAGATGCTGGAAAAATAGAATGAATAAAAGACGGTATTACTCCAAATATCATCTGAAAAGAAGTCACAAGGCCAGATCTCACATGTTTAAAAAAATGTGCAAGACCTTTGGTGTCAGACGCATTAAATGTTTGGTGTATAAGCTCCCCAAAATGATGTGGGAGATTTGTGTTCAGAAGGGACTGTATCTCACTAGAAGTCCTAGCCACCTGTAACTCGAAGGTCTCTCGGGCCGAAGTGAGAGCCACCGCTTGTTGGAATAATAGCACGTTGAGCCTGCTCAACTTGTTGAAATTTGTTTTCAAAGTCGGAATGGAAGGCCAAATTGAACTATCTAGACTCCCATGCGAGGTGGAAAAAGCACTTTGCTACAACAAGTTACACACTGGGAAACTGTTACTAAATACGGGACTCCTGCCAGTAAACCACAGCAGTCTTGGTTGTTCAAAAAAAGATAACTGCCATTTGTAAGCAAGGGAATTATTAACGGTACTGGGATCCTTTTAAAAAACTGGCAAGATTAGGTGCTGACACATTACAAGCGCTGTGCAACTTAACGTGTTTGCAAACCAGGGAAAGTCCTACTGTGTAATTGCAGTCCTCCCTAAGAAAAACTTCCTTATCCTCCCTCTGACATCAAGTGAAAGGTAGGGACCACAATTCATGTAGAAAAGCACAACCCAGTGGTTAAAAACAGCCAATCGGAACATTTTGCAAGCATGGTTTAAATTGAAACAGCGAAAAAGGGAGAGATATACCCGTATTATTTAACCAAACAGCGGAGTCCGTTTCCGCTACTGAGAACCGCAAGGGCTCTAATTGCTCATTATGCAATAGTGCATATGCAGCATCTTTCATTGACATAAATCGTTGTATCAGATTAAATGGCAAAAACAAAGCAGTGGCATTCAAATAATCCCAAGGTACTTTTCCCATTTTGAGAGTCTGTAGTGTCCAAGCAAATTACATAACAGATCTTATCTGATTTTGACCATGATATAACACTGAAACATCACTTTGAACAATATCAATAACAGATTAAACAATATTATCCAACGTATAAATGTGTGAAGAAAGTGTGTTGATGCTGTTATCTTCTACGGCAAGGACTTTTTCTAAATTTGCTTGATCAATTTGGCGCAGACGAAAGGCAGCCTCAATCTGCGAAAGCTTCCAAATGTCCTTGTATGCGGCATAACAAAATCGCTTAGCTCTAGGATTCCTAGGACCTAAGATGAAATCAGCCAGATTGATCTCATGCGACAACAGAGAAAGATTTGTTTCACTGATGCCAGCGTGGAATGTTCCATCCATTGTTGTTATAACTCACCCACCGAATATGTGGTGACTGAATGTGCAAGGGTAAAATGAGGATCAGGTCTAGTCTGAATGAAACCAGGTGTAACATTATAAAAACACAATTGGCATGCATTTGTATTAGTTTGCTACACCAACCACCCGGAAGAATCAATTTCAGAGACATTGAAAGTGTCATTTCGGAGCTAAGCTTGCAATGCCTCAATAGTATAATTTGTTTGAGTGCGGCACTCGTCATATTTCGCTAAGGATGGAATGGATGGAGTATTCACATTTTTGACAGTTGCCAGACCAAAACAAGTTGTTTGGTACACTTTATCATTTAAAAAGAAAAACATTAGCTGGGAACAGGCAGGCACGATTTAAAGCCTCAGTTCCCTGAACCTGCCAAGGCTTTGTGCCCCAGATTGATTTTAAATCAACAGTCTCCTTCCAGTGATCATAACCTTGTGTAGCCAATTTAGTTCTAAACAAGTTGGAGTAAATCAATTTAGTGTGAGTCAACATACATTTGAATTTTGCAGTAGACTGGAGTTCAAAAGAATTCTGGATTAGAAATGTCATAATATGTAAAATATGTGAATTTATCTTTGAGAGTTTTAGAACTCCTCTCTACAGGAATAGGACAATGTACCCATTGTGCGTAAATAAAAACAAGTCCTAACGTGTTTGTTTTGTGCAAAAAATGATACCCATTATGTTGATAGCAATATGGATCACCATAATTGGCTGAATTTAAATACAAATCTTCAGCATCAAAAGCAGCATAATATTTTAAATCTGAAAACAATGCATGTACTGCTTGCACATCCCAATCATCAGAATGTGTGTCCCATGTAACCACATCTCCTAATGAGATGCAAAACACGTATGGTACCCTAAGTACCTTAGTCGGTCCGTGGATTTCGTAGGCTACTTTATCCTAAACGATGCGATCTGCAACCGGGAATGCTGAAATGTTAACAAGTGTCTGATCACGTTTAATGATATGGGAAGATGTGTGAGGGGCCAGAATTCCATCAACCAAGTTCACAGCAGAGCGTTCTCGCAAGTGATAACCATTGTTGAGCACAAAGAACACTGCCACAAATCAAAGTGACATGAAAAGGAAAATCAGGATAAGTACCAACCAAATGTAGGTCCATGGAGGGACCAAGTAAGTCTTTTTGAACCAAGAGAAGAAGCTACTTAATTTTGCCGGTGTGTCTGCCAAACTGGATGTCGAGGAGGACGAGCCAGTAAGAGAGGCTAGCATGATCTCCACAGTAGCCACTCGTTGGACGATTAATCAGAGGTGGGAGTGCCGGGTCTGCCAGATGTTCTTGAGGACTGTTTGGCACCTCACTCACGGACTTATCAGGATGATAAATATACTCGACATCCATAGTGGAAGACAAAGATCGGACGGGTGAAAGATCAATTATAAAGTCCATCACTTTCTTAGTCACACAAGGACCAATGGACGATGATGAAGTCAGTGGAGCTAATGAAATGGTGTTGAACGAAACTGCAGGCGTGACACTATTCAGAATCGGCCACACAGTGTAACTTGACATTGTCCACTGAAATGTATCTGTTGTCTTTGCGACCAGGTAAAGGTGGTAAAATGACTGTACGAGTACCCTTCAGTCCAAGCACTGAAACCGGTGCACAATAAGAGGGACCAAATTATTTTTTGTTCTCCAGCTTTTCTCGTATCAGATCTTTGACTTTAGGAAGCCACTCGGCAACTGGAATCAGCAGTGCTGCATCAGTGGAAGAGGATAAATGTTCAGTTGCATAGCTGTCACGTGTCTTTTGTAGATCCAATAACACAGTAGAATGATTATCTACTTCAAAGGTAGCTGCAGCCCCCAAAACGTCTAGACCAACAAGGTCTGGCACGAACATTTTAATGCCAAAGAGCATTTCGTACGGGGTCTGCCCACCCAGAGATCCTCTAGGGAGATTATTAAGTGCACGTTGAACCCCATACAAGTGGGCCAGCCAGTTCCTGCAAGCACCTAACACTCTAGCTGTCAAGGATTGCTTTAAGTCACGGTTCATTTGCTCCACAATTGAATTGCCCTTAGGCCTGTATGGAGACAAAAACTGCACCAGAACACCCATCAACTTCATCGCATCCTTATACGCTTCAGAGGCAAACACTGGACCTTGGTCAGAATGGAAGGTTCCACAGGCAAACATCCAGACAAAAACACGCAAATCCCTGCTGACATTTCGAGCGTCAGCACTGCATTGTGGCCAAACCTAAAGGAATTGAGTGCACAAGTCAACTGCAACAAATATATATTCCTACGCAGTATGAGAAGAAAGAGGACCACAGTGATCAAGATAGATATAGCCAAAAGGTTGATTAGAAATACACAGCTGTGTTTGCAGTGGATGTGAGACTGTGGACGCTTGATTTGTTGACAAATGTCACAATAAATTACATAATTACGGGTCTGTTTATATAAACCATGCCATCAGTAATGTTGCTGTAAAATAGAGACTGTCGCCAACACACCGGCATTTGCTGATGCCATGCCTTTGTGTGCGGCTTTGATCAGAGCCTGTTTGAGGTCCAAGTTGGGAATCATCCGATCCCCAACTGAAGGAATCATAGCATAAGGAACCTCTTCAGGAATTATCTGATAAGAGTATTCTGAAGGGAAACCCTGAGGATAAGCAGTTGCCTCCCTTGTTGCAGCTACCGCTGCCAGAATCTCATTATCTATTTTAGTCATGGACTTTGTAACTGCTGCTACGGAACACGTGGCTACTGTAGACTTGGCTGCTTCATCAGCCAAAGAATTACCAAAAGCATGTGCTCCCACACGCTGATAGCCACGAGTATGTATAACATGTGTGAGGGGCAGACATTGCTTAAGATCTGCCACTCAAACCCAAAGCATTTTATGCTTAATTGCACTACCTTTAGGGTCTCTGTAGTCATTCGGAGACCAAAAGAATAGGTTGTCATTAAAAGACTGGACACAGTAATAAGAATCACACACAATAAGAGTATTCACATTTGAATAAGCAAACTGGAGAGCAAGAAGAAGAGAATGCGGCTCTGCCAATCGGGCCGTACAGTCTCCAAGTGCCTGAGTGCGCACAATGGAAGACTTAAACTCACCATTAACAATTGAGCCAGCAACAATTGCGCAAGCCGCAGATAAGCATGTTTGGATCCGTGGCCGGTTGAGCCGAGCCACCGGTATAAATGATGCATGTGTACTCATGTAGAGGATGCAGAGACAAGGGAGAAGGATGAACGTTTCCATACTGTAAAAACTCCTGTGTCTGTAGAGCAGGATCAAAGCTAAATGTGACATCAGCCAGTTTCAAAGAAGTAGCCCATTGTATCCAACGAGGATGTAGTGCTTTTGAGTTCGGTACACTCGCCTTAGTCACACTTCCAAAGCAGGGAAGAGCGTGACCATAAGCTTGCCTTGCGCCCCAGTGCCCATTCCTTCAGAATCGCCATCTGTACTGCCGTCAGGATTTTTTAAACAGTTGAAAAACGCATTTCTGCAGCAGTGTATAAATGTGATTTGTATGCAATAGGAATTGTGTCTCCCTCATTGAACGTCAAGTAAATGAAACCCACTGTCCCTGAAACAATACGTATTTACCAGGTTTGTGGTGTTATCACACGTCAACAAGTAGTTATTTGCAAGCAAGTCAGATTGAAAAGAATGTAGGATAGCTGTATGTTCCAGAAGCCAGCTGGCAGAAGAAAAAGTGGGTTGTATCAATGCATAAAGCGGTTTGATACACTGGGTATAATTGGGAATATATGTCCTCCCAAAATTCAAAAATCCCAGCAAGGACTGAAGTTTCTTCAGTGTAGAAGGGGGTTGCAATTGTGCACATTCCTCCAAGAAGTGTTGGGCTAAGACCTTTCCTTCATTATTGAGCTCACAGCCTAAAAAGAGTACTGCCAAATGGGCGATGTGCGATTTTGCAAAATTGAATTTATATCCATAGTCGGCAAAGGACAAGATAATCCTGTTGACTTGGACAAGAAGCTGCATTATTTAATCGTCTGGCAGATAAATGTCATCTACGTCCGAGAACGCATCTGGGTCTATGTCGTTCAACAAAGACACATTATGTGCCACAAATGTCCTGGGGCTTTTCTTATACCCCATAGGCAATAGTGTACATTTTTTCTGATTCCCAACGCCAGTAAATGCTGTCAAGTCAGGGCTCTCAGGTGCTAGATTGTGACTGTAGAAACCATTGGAAATATCAGGTGTAGTTTTGTATTTTTTATGAACAAGATTGTTCACCAGCGCAGAGCTGTGAATGTTCTGCACTGCAAAAGTGCGACAACGACTGTTCAAATTTCGGTAATCCAATACAATTCGATATGAAGTATCAGGTTTTGATACTATAGAAAGAGGATTATTCATCGGTGATGTACATGATTCAATCACTCCTTGATACTCTGGGTTAGAATGTTACAAAAGGAAGCCTTTGCTTCACGTCTGATTGGATATTGCGGTTGTGGCTGTGGTATACAGCTAAAGGTATTTCATGAGCCGGTGAATCAACACACCAACCCACCTGAATACGATACACCACCAAGGCTAGGGCCAGAGCCCACTCAGCTGCAAAAGCCTGTGCCTGATCCTCAGGGACATAATGCGAAAAACTATGAAGTATCACATCTTCCCCTCTAGGAGCGGCTAACACAAAGGGTGGAGGCCAGTCTGCCTACGCTAACAAAATGTCATACGAGGAGGTTAGATTTTCCGAGAAAACCGCCTTGATTGGATGAGAAATCACCTTCAATTTGGAAAATAGCTCATAAAGCCTATCCAGGGGGGCAACCCGGGTATCTGCAGTCTCTACTGTAATGAATGTATCAGTTGCTGTCACCTCCAGACAGGGACGCAGAGCCTCCTGCACTATGGTAACCTCCGCTGTACTGTCGAGCAGAGTCACTGCCCATGCCCAATCCAGGATTCGCGTTCTCACCGTCTGAGGCATATCTCGGTGTTAAAGGGGCAACCTCTTTCTTCTGAAACTGGGGTTGAAAAGTGGGTAGATCCTCTTGTTTCCCCTTGACTTCAAGCTGTCGAGGCTGATCTCGTCCGTGTGCTGTTTCTTGACATTTACCATGATCTTGGCGTTCCCCTCCACTGACTTGAGAGCCAGATGTGTCCTGTTAAGAACGAGGGAAACGCTTATCAGGGATTTGTAATCTATCAGGAGACTTAATGTTTGTGCAGTCGCGCAAGTAATAAGTACGCTCAGAAGACTCCGGTGTCGGGCACCCAGGACACAAACCTTACTTCTGTTGTTGCTGCCCCTGTTTTTTATTCTTCCAAATCTTATCAGGAAAGAATGGACGCCCATCTTTATCAGTCTGGGCCTTTTGCTAAATTTGAGATTGTGTTTCTGTTTGAGTAAAAGGCTTAACTCCCAGACTATTGCGGCCTAAGGTCTTATAAGCTTTTGCAATGATCTTTAGTAATTAGCATGACTTGTCTGCATCAGGGATAGCCTCCAAGTGGTTTGCCAATTGAAAGCTTACCGCATCGCACTTGACATTGGCAAGGATCATATCAGCAACCACATCGAACACCCCCACCAGTCTCATCCCGAGGTCTGCAGCCGCTTTGGCTCCGTGTTCATCCAGAACATGCTTAATCATGGAGGGTAGAACAGTCATGGAGGGAGCGCCAAAACACTTTGAATATACTGCTGCAAACACCTTCCCCCAGGGTTTACAATCAGCTAACTCTGGAAGTAAGTCTTGAGGCACACTTATAGTCAGTATCCTGTGTTTTTCCACAGGAGAGTTATTTGAAAAAAACAGCCTCTAGTTGTCCAAATTTTTCACCAAGCCAATAAGGTAACTCATCCTTATTCTGTGGACACTTGCCCATTACTGAAATAACCATAAGTGGACTGATGGTCACACCACCCGGTGACGCGGTTTGCGCAGCAACGCCAGGTAGTCCCTCCTGGAAGTTGCGCGACATGTACTGTATAACAGCTCTATGCACGTGTATTAAAGATTATGCAACACGCACAGTTCTGCAAGCGTCACTGTTGTCAGCCAATATGGGTGAGTGGTATACCCAGCCAAAACAAGCCAAGTGGCTCCATCTATTGATAATGTGCCTAAACGGACCAGTGTTATTGGTGAGGAAGGGCGCCATTAAACCAAATTTGGTGTTGCCAAGCTGTGGGTGGAATTTCAAGAGCCCTATCAGGCTGATAAGCTCGAGTAAGGGCCATGGCAGTATATTCATGAAACAGGTTATCCGAATAAAACACCTCTAAGTAGTAAGCAGAATTCGCTTCCACTACAAAAATGAGCGCAACACCAGCATTAGGGACTCCATTTTGAGTCAAATAAGCCGTGAGTGCAGCCCAATTCTGTGGAGGAATTGCAACTGCTATAATCAACAATAAAAAAATGACAACTTAAAGCGCAGCAGCGCAACAACGGGTTAAGAATAAAGAGAAAGAACCTTTTAAAACTTCAAGCTTGACAGAACCTATAAATCATCAATATAGCAGGTTACACCATCACAGCTGTCTCCGGAAACAGAAGTGAGGGTATTGTGGACAAGCACAAGTACTACTCAAGCGTCTCGCAGATAAGAACCAGACCAAATATTGGACGCCATGTTGCAGGGATTCTGCACATACACAGAACTATGCACAGGAAAACAAGACCTCAGTGAATTGGGGTGTTCCAACCTACACATTAGTACCCAAAATCCCAAACATACTAGCTATAGTGTCTCATTCGTTCTCCCCCAAAAATAACAAAGCTACTAATGATTAGACAACCCAGAACACAACACTCCCGACTCTCTCAGTATTCGTAGGAGCAAGACATACACTTTTGCTCACTCACCCGCTCTTGTCCACAATGAGAACAGGCAGAGTCACTGAAATAGTTAAAAATGATTATTTTAGCTGTCGTGCTCTACAAGACAGTATACGAGCCACTACCAGCAGCAAAGTGCATTAACTAAGCACATTTAGAATTATTACAATTCCATAGAATACAAATGGAGAAGCCAATTTATAAAGACTGTGGCCTAACCACCCTCCACTTGACTAGAAAGAAGTTTATTTTATATAAAGGAAGATCTCTGGGCTTTGACACCAGACCCCATACCTTAAAGCCTGTATATAAGGTTTACATCATAGTAACATAAGAGCTCTTCTCCACGGAACGGCTTTCTCCAAGTGTGTGAAAACAACATGCAACAATGTAAAATCAAAGCAGGAGTCTTCAGTACTGCAGCTGTGTGTAGCATGCTATGTTTAGGTGCTAGGGACTGACCAGAACAGAATAACTAGGGGCATTGTTTATCGACCTTGCACATCAAGTTCGTACTGAACTCCAGGAATGGCAGAGAACACGAAAAGCAGCCCGTTCTCATGTGAAAGGCACAAACAGGTTCTTGCAAAACCAAAGTCATATAGTAACATGCGCAAAAGCAGCATCATCGCAACAAAGCTGCTGCTAACTTAGCACTGCCGACAATATCCCTACGGGCCATATAACAATCTAATAACTGGCGAGGAACCTTAAAATGTAAAAAATTAAAACACACACCCCAATAAATGAGAATCTCCTGAATCCTAAAAAAACAAAACTAATACACTCCCCACTCATAGCCGTAGCACCCCAATGAGCAACATAAACAATTCTATCTACCTTGGAGAGAAATATATTATTTCCAGGGAAGCACTACATGAATATTCCAACCGATGGGCAAGAATGCGGTAGTTTCACATCTTTGAAGGCCCTGTTCCAACAATGAATTCCCCATAATGTATTCCAAAATAAAGATGTACATTGGTTGACTCTGCTTTGCCCAAGATGAAGAATATAATATCAGCACAATTTAAGACGTATTGATGTTACGAAGACTATTTTCTGGAACCAGACAAAGTGATGGTTTTCACAAATGCCGGCCACTGATAAGTAGGTCAGTCCGACTTGGTCTTCCAAGTTGTGAATTCAGTCCACATACTATCCAACCTTAAGGTTAAGGACTGAAATATTTTACCAACAACCCATCCATTGGTCCTTTGGATAATTACACCATTTTACATCATTGATTGGTTATTTTGTTTCATTTCGGGCTCGGAAACATGTACTAGTTACCATGTTTCACCTAGACTTGCGGGAGAAGCCTGGTTTACAGCCAGACTCAGATTACTTGCAAACATTCGTTTGCACAAAGGCTCAAACAGGAGAACAGCATGTCTTTGCTGACTATGAGATTCTGTTGGGGTGTTGAATTTTTTTCTGATTTTGTTTAATCTTAGAATTCCCTTGGGGCCTAAAGAGCATCACTAAAAGAAGAGACATCAGACTTCTGGATTTTGACCTGGGTTCCATTCAGAAACAAGAAAAGAAGGTTTTTTTCCCTATTAACCTTTCCACTGAGAACTTGGAACAAACATTGGACACCAATTGTTTCTTTGAGATTCTTGACAGATTGTTTCAAATTGGCAGAGTCAGATTGTTACATCTCCTCTTACAAAACTCTTTTATGTCTATTATCCTTCCCTGTGTTACATCACATTGGGCTAGATGTAGGTAAAGTACATTTACCGATTCTAAAATACCGAATTTTACAGAATCGGTACAATTTGGTATTTACCGAATCGGTGGCCCATAGGAATGAATGTGAATTACCGAATCGGTGAATACCGATTCGGTAAAATAGGGAAAGAGTCAAGGGTGGCAGGGTGTCACATTGACACCCTGTTGCACCCCTGAATAATGTTTGTGTGCACATGTGGCACACATACATGCCCTAAGGGCATGCATGTCTGCCACATGGCACTGGTGTAAATGCACAGATTTGCATTTACAGAGGTATTCGTTATTTACCACCAACTAATAGTTGGTGGTAAATAACGAATCCATAAAGCATAGAAGCACTCTTCAAAGTGCTACCTACATGTCATTTACCGATTCGATAAATACCGAATCGGTAAATGATGATTCGGTAAATACCGAATCGGTAAATACTGATTCGCTATTTACCGAATCTGTAAATTGCCCACCTACATCACAAAAGCCTAATTCTGGTCGGTAACTGCCGAAATTCGGTAATTTCGGCCATTACCGACCGGAATTAGGCTTCCTACATCTGGCCCATTATTCTCTGTCAACTTGAGCATGTGCAATGTTTTCCTTCTAATGACATTCTGTGTTCTGGAGGGAATGTTAGGCAACTGAACTTGTGGTTGCCAGTTGCATCTGGAGCTTTCAAGGTCTGAACCTACAATGATGTGCTGAGAATAAACTTCTATCAAATTTACTTGAATTCTGGATTAAATTCAACATTTTGGCTACGAGGGAGAAGAACCACTCCAGTCATTGGATCAGCACAAGTACAGAGTGTTTCTTTAACCCACGAAAATTGACATTTAAAACTCTTCACATTTTTTATATTTAAATATTTGTGTTTTGGACAACATCAGCGGCTGTTTAGTTTAAATTGTCCACTAATAGCACCAGTGGCAGAACAAGATTTATTTCATTCATTGTCAATATATACTTTCACCAACTCTGATGTAAATTAATGTGCAATGATTGCACCAGCGGCTGTAGTTATATGTTAATTGTGCTATGATCGCAGCGGCAGTTCTTATACTTGTTGGTGATTGATATGTTTACATTCAGCATTAAGAAGTAGAGATTCCCATCAAGCCACGGATTCATTTGTGTGGTTGATAAACCATTCATAAACCCGCAATGAACTGTATTTCATGAAAGAGACATTTCATACTGTCTAATTCCTTTTGATACATCCTGTTTCTTTTGTGACACCGTGTGCAGTCTGTGTTTCCATACCCATTACAGTGTTTAAGGACTCCTGGGTCAGCGTATTACTGCACATTTCGGCATTGTTGGTGCAGAGTAGCAGTTGGCGACATCGTTTCCCTTGCATTTTTGTGTTTTATTTTGGAGGAAAACTGAATTCAATCGTCATCGTCATTTAACATGTCACTGTGATTAAGGAAAAACAATACGGGCATACCGTTTTGGCTTGCGCATCGGCAGCATTGTTTGAAGTCACACGGAATTCCGAGAACGTTCCGAAAATGCAAGTCAGCTCATTTCTTCAAGATCTACATGCAGCGGAGCACGTCAGCAGCTATGCAGATCATCACCTCAATTCATGTAATACGTGCAACGTCACTCGGGCCATTTTCGTTACTGTGGTAACCAAACCACAATTTTTTCCCGGCGAACAGGACCAAAGCATTATTTATATTTAGTTCCAGTTTATTTGAGCAAAAATTTCTTCTACTATCTTGTTTTTTTCAATCAATTTGTACAAAGAACCACAGAAGGAGCACATCTTCAAAAATAACAAGCCATCATTACAGGTTTATGTCATTTGGTTTAATTGTTTTCATTAAGCCCTACATCTTTAAATATCCATACTTCCTGCATTTTATAGGGTGATCATTCAAGAACATTACAAAGTGTATTTTGTCAAATTAATATTTTAGATAACTATTTGGAAAGCTTTTTTAACTATACTTTTCATTCACTAATTATTATAGTTCAGTTTAACATTTGTAAAAATTTATGATAACATGCAAATCGATCCCCCAGCAAAATGTTTACAGTGAAAGGGTGACCCACCTATGCCTTGGGCAAGGTGTAAAGAAGAATTTATCACGTACATGAATGCTATAGATGGAGAATGCATGGGGGCAGAGAGGAAAAAAAATATTTGATTACACTGTCTAGGTTCGGAGGGCCAGGTAATTTTTAAGGCTTTACCACAAATTACGTCTCCAAGTGACGGTAGTGGAGATAACATTAATGTAAGCACGGAAGCATTATTAAGAATGGAAAAAAGATTTAAACCTGTTACCAGTATTGCCTTAAACAGATTTAAATTTTATACCACAGCACAGAAAGATGATGAAACATTTGACGATTTCCTAACAGGTTTGAGAGCGTTATCTATACATTGCAATTTTGGTTGTTTAACTGATGAGATGATAAGGGGCCAGACAATAGTACATGTTAAGAATAAGAAGATACAAGAGAGATTATGGGTAATGGGAGATCCTAGTTTGTCTGAAGCCATTTCCGAAGCAAAAGCTTTAGAAAAATCTGAAAAATGGATGGAAGTTGTTAAACAGAATGCAAATAAAAATACTGTAGTAGAAGAAATATGTTACAGTAAACCAAAAAATGAACAACACCAGACACGGTTTCCACACAACTTTAAAGCCAATAGCAATAGAATCATTCACAATCAAGTTCACAAAAGGAATGATACGTCAAGCAATTTTGGTGCTTGTTATAGATGTGGCAATAGATCCCATTTAGCTTCATTTCCTGGATGCCCTGCAATTAACAAGGAATGCAAAAACTGTGGCAGAATTGGGCATTTCACTAGTGTATGTAGAGATCATAGACGCAATATTACACATACACGTGGAGCAGTATCTTATGTTACAAGCAATGATAGAACCATCTCAAATATCGTAGAGCAAGTATCCAATGTGGACAAGGGTTTTGTTGTTTCAATTATTGATGGTGTTCCAGGTCACATAATGAAATCACCGAATAGTGTGTTTCAAATTTTTGGTGTGGAAATATTGTTGATGGTAGATTCAGGCTCTCCATGGATAATAATTACACGTCAATAGTTACTTCTCTGAAAAGTTGAGCCAACATTTGCAACTAGATATGTTACAAACATCTGACATTGTTGCAGAAAGCTTCGATGGTACAAAAATTGATGTTGAAGGTTTTTTTCAGGTGAATTTACATTTCAAACACAGAAGTGCATCCATTAAACTGTACATCATGAAAAAGGGAGTCAATGTCTTAGGATGGCATGACCAGTATAAACATGGCATACCTCTAAATCCTAAGGCAAGTGAGCCTATTTCATTGTATGATGACATACTATTTAATCAAATTGCAGTAATTAATTCTGATAACAAAATGGATGAGAGAGAAAATAATTTACTAAACAATTTTGGCAATGTTTTTTGTGATAAGTTGGGAAAATGAAAGAATTTTTCTCACAAAATTGTATTAAAAGAGAACACAATACCAATCAAACAAAAACTCAGAAGTGTACCTATTAATATAAGACAAGAACTTAAAGAAATGCTAAAAGAATTGTCTGAGGAGGGTATAATTGAAACCATTGAGTCAGCTGAGTGGGTTTCTCCCATTGTTCTTGTCCGCAAGCCTGACCAGAAATTGAGGGTATGTGTGGACTTGAGAGCTCTCAATTCTAATATTATTATGGACTGTCATCCATTACCCAATATTAATGAAGTAGTATCTATGTTCGAAGGCGCACAAATATTTTCAACATTAGACCTACGTTCTGCATACCATCAGATAGAACTAATGGAAGAATCAAACAAGCTCACAGCTTTCATTACACCTTTTGGGCTATATCAATGTACTAGAATGCCTTTTGGCCTGGAGTCGGCAGCATCAGTATTTCAGAGAGTCATGTTTCAATTTTTTGGGATGTTGATGAATATGTTAAATGTTTTCAAGACGAAATTTTGCTTTTCAATAAATGAATCTGAGCATCTAAACCATTTGAATGAAGTTTGCAAATGATTGGAGAACCATGGTCCTACATTGAAAGCACATAATGTAAGTTGTTTAAACGATCTGTTGAATGCTTAGGTCATACTCTATCTGGTAATGGAGTATTTCCCAAAAAATCCAATGTGGATGCTATTTTTAAAGCACCATCTCCAACAAACAAAGATCAGCTTTTATCCTTCACAGGAATGTGTGAGTACTACAGCAAATTTGTAGAAAGATTTGCAAGTAAAATGGACCCTTTGAGGGCTTTGTTAAGACAAAAGCTGAACTACGAGTGGTCAGAAAAGCAACAGGAAGCATTTGAATGTATAAAAAAAGACATTATTAATGCACCTACATTAAAACCATTTCGGATGAAAAAAGAGTGCATTATTATGGTTGAGCTAGTCTTTATGGATTAGGAGGTGTTCTTGCACAAAAAGAAGGGAGAGAAGAATGGAATTTGTCTTTTGCATCACGCACGTTAAATGAATGTGAGGGAAATATGCAGCAATAGAAAGAGAACTTATTGCGTGTGTGTGGGCAGTTGAACATTAGATTATGGGGCCGATTATGATAGAGGATTTTCCGCCTCCTCCGGGCCGGCGGAAGCCACCGCCGGCCCGGAGGAGGCAGAAAATCCTCTGCGGAGTCACCAAAGACCCACCGCCGCATTACGATGGCTGGTGGGTCTTGGATTCTGTCCGCTGCTTTTCCGCCGCGGTCGGATTACAACCGCGGTGGAAAAGCTCTCCTTTGGCTGGCAGTGTCTATCAGACACCGCCAGCCAAATTAGGAAGCATTAGTAAACATGCTTTTCCGCGGCGGTTTTTCCGCCGTGGAAAAGCATGTGTACTTTTGCTTTTGGGGGCCCGTTGCGGGCCCCCAGGGCGTAGGCGGGTGGGGGGTGCACATGGGGGGTACCTATGGTACCCCCCAGCATTTACATGCACAAAGCGGCAGGCACCGCACGGTGCCTGCCGCTTTGTGCATGTAAATGTTACACATGCACTTTTAACATTGCGGCGGGTGCAACTTGAAGCAGTACCCGCCGCAATGTTAAATATCCAGGATGTGACCGCCAGGGTGGCGGTCACATCCTGATTTGCATGGAGGGATCTCCGCAGTCCATGCGGACGGTCCCTCCACCTCTGGGATGGCGGACGGACGCAAGTCCGTCCGCCATCCTAATCGGCCCCATAATGTCTGGGGTAGTACATTTACTCTCAGAACTGACCACAAACCACTAGTTAATATATTATCTACAGGTGGTGGCTGGCATTCCACAGCTAGGATTGCAAGTTTAGCATCTAGATTACAAGAATACAATTTCAGTACAGAGTATGTGCAAGGAAAAAAAATGTTACAGCTGACTTTCTTTTTCGGTTATCATGCGAACAGGACAAGGTTTATCTGGTCAAAGAATGTGATTTTGTTGTCACTATTGGTGATGTTGTTGGTGAACAATTCCAAGACATTACGGAAGAGAAGTGGAACAGTTGTGTACAATTAGATGAGAGATGGAATAAACTTAAAACAAATGTCATGGATGGATGGCCTGAAAAGATATCTTAAATATCATTAATAATGGGGATATGTTACATCTCCTACAAAACTTATCCTTCCCTGTGTTACATCACATTACACCCTGTCAACTTGAGCATGTGCAATGTTTTCCTTCTAATGACATTCTGTGTTCTGGAGGGAATGTTGGGTAACTGAACTTGTGGTTGCCAGTTTCATCTGGAGCTATCAAGGTCTGAACCTACAATGCTGTGCTGAGAATAAACTTCTATCAAATTTACTTGAATTCTGGATTATTTTCAACACAGATGTTACGTGGTTGGAAGAGTTAAGATAAGGAACATACCTCTTAAGAGCTCCAGAATGAGCCTTGGATATAATACATCTCTAGACAAGCTGGCAGTTCTGTTGAAAGCAAGCGCACAGCTTCCACTAAAATAATAACACAAGCAGCGTGCAAATAATGTTCAGCCCAATTAAAAACCTATGATCTATTTTTGATATTCCTGTAGGAGGTGTTTGCCCACCTAATTAAGTACCTTCCCTGGATGGTGATTTCTTATTTTTAGGTTTTAAGTAATCGTACATTACACAATATATTGGTCACTTGCTACACATTTCAGTTCTCCTTTATCTAGACTGAAACCTTTATCATGGTTAAACAACATACAGAGGAAAACAAACCAAATTATGTATTTATTTCATTTTATTGATTATATGTGCAGTTGGGCTCTATGTGAAACATTTTCAGTTGTTAGCACAACTATTTCATTCAAGTGCACTGTGGTGAATGCAATGAGCTTTTTTACAAGCCCCTTGCACCACCGGTGTGTCTACATTTTGTGACACCAGTGTCACATTTTGTGACGCACCAGCGACGTAACCTCCTACCCCTTATGTACAAGGACACAAATTGCCACCATGATGCACTGGCGGTGCAACCTGCTGCCCCATATTTCCAAAGGACAAGAAAAGGCATGTGGTTTTTCGTGTCCTTATAAATATAGGGCAGCAGATTGCGCCTCCAGTGCGTCACATAAAGTTACAATAAGCCCCTTTGCACCGTAACATATGGTGCAGGTTATACGGTTAACTTCCATTTTTAACTGGTGGAAGTAGCGCTGTTGTGGTTAGACCAGTGTTTCCAGAGGAAAGGCCTTTTTTCAAGCCATTTGACGAATCTGCACAAACCATTAAAAACATTACATCTACTTGTTTTCCTTCATTGCATGTTTTGTACAAATCTGTCAAGCATGAGCGAAAAAAGGGGGCTGAGGGCAAAAGTAAAATGTATCATTTTATTTTGCATATGGCTTTTGTTCTTTGATACAGAAAAAAATAGCGAAACGGGATAACATCAAATTTGACACGAAGGTTTGACATTACTGAAAGAATGTGCTTTTGTTAGTTTGGTCTAAATCCGTTCAATAATGTTTGATAAAGTGGTATTTAATACTGTGTGGGGGTAAGCCTAAAATGAATACATTTCAGACATACCTGGAAGTTTAATTCATGAAGGATCAGCAGTACAAATATCGAGGCTCTAAAATGTGAGAGAAAAGACATTTTCAGATCTGTTGATTGGCAGAAAGGGTCTTTTCCTCCCAGATACCATATCAATACCTTGAATCCAGGATGGATGCGCAGTGCTGGAACAGGCCGTTTGGTGGGTCTCAACATTTGAGGATAATGTTGTGATTGACATTATGGGACGCAGTTAATTAAAAATTCCACGTATGGGGGGCTGATTAAGCACATGCTGACCCCTGACCCGGGTAGGGGGAGTCATATGCCGACTCCTTTATAGTACATTTTAAAAAGCCATTTTTTGGGGTGGATTATTGGATTCTCTTTGATACACCCTGGTGTTTTGTTACCAATATCTGATCAATGGACCCAGCAAGCTTCACAGATTTAGTGCTGGGTAACCAGAGCAAAATCCACCAACCTATTTTAGTCTGCGGTAGGTTTCATGGACCATGTTCTGTTACTGAGGATTTACCACATGTCTTTGCAGCTGACCAGAGGACAGGTCCTTTGGCACGGATATCACTCCCCTGCTGTAAAATGCTGACGACTGGGTGCACAGGGGTTAGCAATTTTGTGGAGGGTAGGCTGCAGGGCCCATCCTGAGCACATGCGTAGGTTCAGATGTTCGTGGAGGATAGGGTACAGGCCTGCAGAAAGTGTGATGCAGACCAAACTTTACTGTGCATGATTAAAGGCTGTATACACTGTGCCAGACCCCAAAAGGTGAGTCCCTGCTTCTCAACTCCGCTGTGCTCAGCTGGTAGCCAGACTCTTCTCCACCCTCTTTGTTGTGCATGTCTGTGAGCGAAGTGAAATGGAGATTGGACACCTGTGGAGGGTAAAGAGTGAGGCCGCCTGGAGGCCAGGCCCTGTGAAACACCCAATGACACACATGGTGGTAGGGCATATGAAGCAGAGGTAAGATGAGTGTGGAAAGTGGAATGAATGCCTCCAGAAGGTGAGGTGCATGGCGAGGCTGGAGGGTGGGTGGTGAAACCATACCAATGTGCATGGATGAAGGTACTGAGAAGTAAGGGTCAGACACCTTGAGAGGGTGTGACACAGGACCACAGAGTGTGGGGGACAGAGGGTGGATTAAGGCCAGGCCCTGTAGTCTAGCCCCTTTGGGCACAGCCAAAAGTCATGCGCTGTGGATTCAGATAGCACAGACGTTTGGACGCAGGGCCTTGTCAGAGGTTAGACCCTGGGCCCAAACCCTACTGCACATAGCCATAGGTGAAAGACGGGGTACAGCTGTAGGGCCTGGTAGGAGTACAGGCCTTGTGCCTAACTCTCCGATTTATGGGATTAAAGGCAGACTATGTTTTTTGACTTGCATAGTCTCTGCCGATACTCCTCAAATCCCTTGCTGGAGTCTCACCAATGCATTAACGGTATGATCTCAGATATAAAGCTTCCAATAGTCCAGGTGTGATAAATCAGTGCTTGAACTAATGCAATTCCAAAAAGTCATAAAATGTGGAATGTTTAATATGTGCCAGTATTGGTGTGAATACTTGTAAGTTTTAGGCTGCACTTAGCAAATCCCTACCATTAAATTATTTAAACATGAGTTTGTTTTCTTACAAAACTCACTTAGTATAAAGCTATGGAATTTGTAAGTCTGGATTTTATATTTGGAGCAGCCAGGAAGGTTGTCCTGCCTTCCTATTATAATGCAAGTGCTATGGCACACTTGAATTGTTTCTACTGGAGCCATGGAAGATCTGCAATTCATCAAAAGAAATTAAAGGAGCCATTGAAAATACATATCATCAAAATTTCTAGCCCCAAAGACACTAGAGACAATGATTTTATGCTTTGCAGGGTACCATTTAGCCTTTGTCTCTTGAGAAGGGAAGAAATAACTTGAATCCATAAGCATAATGGCATCCCCACTGCAGAAGCACCTACCGTAGTGGAAGGGAAATCTTCTGGACAAGCACAGCAGAAAGACGATGTTTGTGTCATTGGTCACCTCACCAAGAGTTTCTGCTGAAATTCTTGCTGGAAAACAGCCTTTCAGGCAAACACAGCCAAATACTGGAAGTAATCAAGTGCTACAATGGGGGCATCAACTTCTACTTGCTCGGACCCAAAGGCATGAAAAAGCATATGTGGGAAAGCATTGGAAAAAGTACTACTGTGAAGTAATATAAGGTAGTGAAGTAAGGAGGCAGAGGTAGATACCTTGACCTCTAACGTCCAGCCAAAACCCAAGGAGGAGGAATATTGCTGCCAGTCTGATTCTCCACCTGCTGCAATTGGTGTCAGAAGGTGATTTGCTCAAGATAGACAATCAAATCTTATGTTTCCCAGGTAATGAATGCTCATCCCAAAAAACATAAAGAACAAATGATATATGGAATACTGAACAAATCAAACATTCGCCCCAGTCACAAATCTGGGTTTAATCCATCATTCTTTTGCTCACCACGCCTTCCAGTTTGGCTCCAGCCACAGGCAAATTAGTCTTGGTCCTGATCTCCTTGGGAACAGTCTAGTCCGAACTGCTGGGCAAGGAACTGCCTGGACTGGAAAGAAGCATCCTGGTACCAGTTGTGGGATGTCACCCCTCATCAGCCAGACTAGCTTGAATACAATGGCACACTGAGGATGGTGCCCACATCTGGGCATACCCTTCTCACTTATGGCAACAATAGCAAAAAGAACAAAAGATGGATGGAATGCTGAACAAATCAAACATTCACACCTGTCACAGATCTGGGATTCATCCATTGTTTTAGTCTACCAAAAACTACAAGCGTTAACAAAAAAAAATCAAGATTAGAATATTGTAAATATAAAACTTAAAAAGCAATCATAAAAAATACATGGTTGCCTTTCGTGGGTTGTCTGTAGTACCTAGCAGCAGTCCGGGCCTTGTAGCCCATCCCCACTTGAGAATGGCAAAGGCATTAAACAGCTCTTTTCACCCACATGCCTGTAGTGGGTGAGAGGCAGAGCTTTGCCCCAAGCCAGGCTCTGCAACCTAGCCTGAGTTCAAAGATGCCAGTGGAAGGTGGGGCACACAGCCCGGCCAAATTCCATGCCTTGTGACCCACTCCCTCTGCCAAAGGCTATGTGCAGTGGAGGCCTGACTTGAATTTAAAATTTGAATTTAAAAGCATTTGTTCAGCGCACTTCTACCTAGCGGTTTCATGGCGCTATTGCGATAACAGAGGATGAGAGCGAAGGGGGGGAGTTTAAACAGAATAGGCTTTAATGAAAAGAAAAGTTTTAAGGTCCCTCCGGAACTGGGTATAGGAGGGCACAGTGCGGAGGGCAACAGGGAGGGAGTTCCAAAAGGTAGGGGCCAAAACAGCGAACCTCGCGCCGCCAGCTCTCAGTTTCTTAAATCGGGGGATGGCTAGGAGGGCCGCGTGGGAAGAGCGGAGCTCTCTGCCGGGGAGATAAGGAGTGACAGCGGAACAAAGAAATTTAGGGGCAGTCCCGGCTCTTGCCTGAAAAGTAAGGCAGCCGAGCTTAAAGAGAGCACGCTCCCGCACCGGCAGCCAGTGCAGCGCCTTTAGTAGTGGACTGGCCCGATGGTATTTGGGGAGGCCATGAATCAGGCGCGCAGCCTGGTTCATTACCAGCTGCAAGCGGTGGATTGCGTAAGCGGGAGCCCCGTTATAGACTACGTTGCCGTAATCAATACGGGACAATACCAAGGCTAGCACGATGATTTTCAAGGCGGGGAGAGAAAAGAAACGGGAAACCTTCCTAATTGTTCTCAAAGAAAAAAAACAAGAGGAGACGACTGAGCTAACGTGTGAGTGAACAGAAAGTTGTGAATCCAGAAAAATCCCAAGGGTTTTAACTTTAGGCACAGGAGAAGGAGGGACACCGAGTGAGGGGGGCCAGAAGGAAGGGGACCATGGACTGCAACCACCTCCAGTCAAGACCAGCTCGGTTTTGTCTGGATTAAGTTTGAGGTGATTGCAGTTCATCCAGTCCTGGATGAGTCTCATCACTGACTGGACGTTCTCGGCAGATGAAGGGGAGTTGGAGAGGTTAAAAATTAGTTGGAGGTCATCGGCGTAATTGAACACCGTGACCTCCAGCTGCTGTAACATAAAAATGAGGGGGAAGATGTACAAATTAAATAAAAGGGGGGAGAGTGACGAGCCTTGGGGGACCCCACACTCAACCCTACGAGAGGCCGCGGAGAAGCCGGTGAGATGGACCGCCTGGGTTCTCCCGGCTAAAAATGACTCAAGCCACGAGAAGGCCAAGCCCTCAATGCCCGCCGCCCTGACACGGCAGAGAAGAATGGAATGATCCACCGTGTCAAAAGCGGCGGATAGATCTAAAAGTATCAGGGCTTGAGGGATCTTGATGTCAATGCCTTCCCGTAGCCTGTCCATCACCGAGATCACCACTTTCTCCGTAGAGTGCAGGGGTCTGAACCCGGCTTGATGGGAGGAGAGGCAGTCATTGGCTTCTACGTGAGCACTCAGAGAGGTCGTAACATGAGTCTCAAGGACTTTTGCTAGGTAGGGTAGAAGGGAGATGGGGCGGTAATTGGCAGGGGAGGTTGGGTCGGCACCCGATTTTTTTATAATTGGGACAACCACTGCTGATTTGTGAAAACTGGGAACAGAGCCCAGTGTAAGTGAGTCGTTGAGGAGGGTCAGAGCCGGTGTGGGACACGCTACATAAATTTCCCTAAGGATGTAAGCTGGGGCGAAGTCCAAAGGGGAGCCAGACTTGACTCGGACCAGCAGCGGAAGAAGAGACTCGGTGGTTAACAGAGGGAAGGTAGTCAATTTAGGGCCCATGTAAGGAGGGGAAGGGTTGACAAATGTGGGGGAGGAAGGTGGGATGTTGAGTTTGATTTTAACGACCTTGTCAATAAAAAACTCATTGAGTGAGTTACAGAGGGACTGGGATGGAGGGATGGTAGGCGCAGTTCTGCCAGATGAAGCCAGTTCGTGAATCGTAGCAAATATCTCCTTGGGTTGAGACTCTGCTGCCATCACCCTGTTCGTATAGAACTCAGTTTTAGCTACAAGGATACCCTTTTTGTAAACTTGTAACACGGACAAGTAGGCTGTCTTCTGCTCGGGGCTATAAGATCTTCGCCAGACTCGCTCAGCCCTCCGTGCGGCCAACTTCAGTTTTTTTAGTTCCGGGGTGAACCAGCGGTTGGCGGCATGGGCTCGTTTGACCGTAAGACGTTTTAAAGGGGCAAATTCATCACCTGCCACGGTCAGCCAGTTGTCGATGGCGGCCAGTTGCGAGGCGGCTGTGAGGCCCGATAACTCTGGACTGGTGTTCGCCAAAGTCGAGCAGAGAGAGGGCATGTTGGCTTTGCCCCATTTCCTAACCCAGGTGTTTTTGGGGAGTTGGGGCTTAGTTATCGGGGCTAGGGCAAGAGAGAAGGCGATGATAAAATGATCTGACCAAGGGCAGGGAACTATTGTGGGGGATGTTGACGGAATGTTTAGTACCCAGATTTGATCTAACGTGTGGCCGTGGGTATGTGTCGGGCCATGAACTATTGGTATAAAATTAAGGCTAAGCATGAGGTTGGTGAAATCCCTGGACTGAGGGCTCTCAGCAGGGTCATCCGGCCAAAAATTGAGATCTCCCAAAACTAGTACGGAGGAGTTATTGATCACCAGTGTGGCTAGGAGGGACTGAATGTCGGAAAGAAAAGAGGGGGTAGACTGAGGGGGACGGTAAATTAAAGCAAAAGTGAAAGGAACCAGGTGCGAGGTCGAACGAGCTAACAGATAGTCCACGTCAGGAATTGGGGGGGAAGGGAGAAGCTGGAAGTTGAAAGTTGTTCGAGCTATTAGAGCCACTCCACCGCCTCGCCTGCCCTCAGGGCGATCCGCTCGGATAGCCGAATAAGTAGATGGTAGGGCAGTTAGCAGGTTGGGGAGGGAATCATCCTTGAACCAGGTTTCTGTCAAAAAAAAAAGGTCTGGTGCGTGGGAGTCAATATAATCAAAAAGCTCGTACTGGTGGGTGACCGCAGAGCGAGTATTTAGAAGTGTAACAGAAGTGCTAGGTGCAGAGAAAGGGGGGACAAGGGGCGAAGTAAGTACAGGAGGAGTAGTGGTGGGGGGTAGGACTAAGGAGGTTACCGTCGAGGGAGGCAGCCGGGGTGGAAGGGTGAGCAGATCGAGCTGCTTCAAACGACCGATGGTATGGCCGCCGATGGTCCCAGGGGCCCAGAGGGAGTAGAGCTGGGAGGACGAGTATGTGTGGGGGCGGGCAGCGTCCGGGGCCCCTAGCCCCGACCGGCCGCGGACGGGCGCAGACGGGCTTAACTCTGGCGCGACTCCGGCGCGAAGCCGGCGCGCCCGCTGCGCTCGTCCGCTGCGCTGACGCATGTAGGGCGTTAAGTAGGCGGATGCGAGGTGGTGGGCGGGGTCAACAGGGCGGGTTGGGAGGTGGGTTAAAAACACAAGGCAGCCGCTCGTAATCAGCGGGATGAAAGCCAGGGGACTGCTTGCCTTCAGCAGTAGCCAGGAATAAAGTAAGGTTATTTTAAAAATGAGTGCGCTCGCAGCCTCGCGCTAGCCCTCTGCCACCGGGCTTGTTCGCAACACTGAGGCGAAAAAGAAGAACGCCTAAATAGGCGGATGCGAGGTGGTGGGCGGGGTCAACAGGGCGGGTTGGGAGGTGGGTTAAAAACACAAGGCAGCCGCTCGTAATCAGCGGGATGAAAGCCAGGGGACTGCTTGCCTTCAGCAGTAGCCAGGAATAAAGTAAGGTTATTTTAAAAATGAGTGCGCTCGCAGCCTCGCGCTAGCCCTCTGCCACCGGGCTTGTTCGCAACACTGAGGCGAAAAAGAAGAACGCCTAAATAGGCGGATGCGAGGTGGTGGGCGGGGTCAACAGGGCGGGTTGGGAGGTGGGTTAAAAACACAAGGCAGCCGCTCGTAATCAGCGGGATGAAAGCCAGGGGACTGCTTGCCTTCAGCAGTAGCCAGGAATAAAGTAAGGTTATTTTAAAAATGAGTGCGCTCGCAGCCTCGCGCTAGCCCTCTGCCACCGGGCTTGTTCGCAACACTGAGGCGAAAAAGAAGAACGCCTAAATAGGCGGATGCGAGGTGGTGGGCGGGGTCAACAGGGCGGGTTGGGAGGTGGGTTAAAAACACAAGGCAGCCGCTCGTAATCAGCGGGATGAAAGCCAGGGGACTGCTTGCCTTCAGCAGTAGCCAGGAATAAAGTAAAGTTATTTTAAAAATGAGTGCGCTCACAGCCTCGCGCTAGCCCTCTGCCACCGGGCTTGTTCGCAACACTGAGGCGAAAAAGAAGAACGCCTAAATAGGCGGATGCGAGGTGGTGGGCGGGGTCAACAGGGCGGGTTGGGAGGTGGGTTAAAAACACAAGGCAGCCGCTCGTAATCAGCGGGATGAAAGCCAGGGGACTGCTTGCCTTCAGCAGTAGCCAGGAATAAAGTAAGGTTATTTTAAAAATGAGTGCGCTCGCAGCCTCGCGCTAGCCCTCTGCCACCGGGCTTGTTCGCACCAGGAGATGGTGGGGCACAGTCCACGTCTGCCCCAAGCCGCCTCTGCAACCTAGCCTGTGTTCAAAGATGCCAGTGGAAGGTGGGGCACACACCATGGCCAAAGTCCACCTTGTGACCCACTCTCTCTCTGCCAAAGGCTATGTGCAGTGGAGGCCAGACACCAGGAGATGGTGGGGTACAGTCCCCGTCTGCCTCTATCTATTCACAATTGGTTCACATATACTTAGAGAGTAGGCTGCAGGATCTTGCCAGAGACCAGGCCCTGTTGCTTACCCCAGCTTTACACAGCAAAATGTCATGTGTTGCGGAGAGCACCCCCAATGTGTGTGGACAGTTGAAGTGAGCCATCTGCGCAAAAGGACAGTCAACCTCCATTACACATGGCCAAAGCCCTGCACAGCTGGTCTCTTTCCCAGCTGTGCATGCCCAAAGGCCATGTGCAGTGCGTTTGAACACCATTGGCATTTTGGAAATAAAATCTTATATGTGAAGTCATGGTATATGTAGGGTATAGAGCCTTCTCATAATCCTGGTTTGCAACCAACCCCGATTCATATGGGTAAAAGCCTCAAGGTCTTGTGCTGTAGGGGTTAAATTCCTACTGTAAGTTGTGTACAGGGCCTGTAGCCATTTCTTACTATAAACAGCCAATGTATGTGGGCGTTAATAGCTGCAAGGATGGATTGAGGAGCAGAGAATAGATTCATTCAGAATGTAATTCGAAAAATAGAAATTTGCCCAAAAAAAAACCAAAGGTTAAAGAGAAGTAACAGTTATGTTTTGTCATAACATTAAAACATATATTTAAAACAAACTTTGAAATGAACTGAAAAAAACACAGTGAAAGTCTAAACAATGAAATTCACCAGTTGTGGTTCAATAAACTAAACATAGGTCACATCTACTTCTTTCACTGCTTATGACCTTACATATTAGTTCAGATGATATGTTAAATGTCATAGATTAGATATGGGGTGACCAAAGATCGTGGAGTCCTACTACGCGGAATTTGGTGGAGTTGCAAAAAATCTCCATCGTGCTACGCGGAGTTCCTCTTTCAGGCAAAGTTCGCCTGCGCGCAGTGGTCATGTTGCGTTGGCAATGTGGAGTGCGTCTCCATGCTCCAAAATAACGCAGGAACCGCACTATGTGGTCCTGAAGTTTGCTCACGTTCTAAATCATGTGCGAGCAGCACCACGCGGTCTGCATGGGTGCAGCCCTCTTGTTTTTTTGCTCTCTGTTATGGTGCTGGGCCTAAATTTGAATCTCTTCTTAATCTTTTTGATCTTCCTCCTTTATTACTTTTTTACCCAAATTTAAATTTTTTACAATAGCGTACAACTTTCCCTTCTTAGTTTATTATTCCCCCACCCAGTGCCATGGCAGAGGGGCGGTTTCCATGCGGGCGGTGCTGCCGTCCAGGTGTGCTGCCCCAGGCGATCTTAGGAGAGGAGGAGGTGGCAGCACTAGTTTTTTTGTGCAGCGCCACCTCCCCTCTATGCTGGAGGTACGCAGCAGGCCCGGCAGTGGCTACTCCCTGCGGGAGCATCGGCAGCGCTGGGGGCGGTGCACCAGTATGTGCAGTGCCCCAGGGAAGGAGAGGGAAGGGAAGTGGTGGTCAAGTGAGGATGTGGAGATGGAAGGAATTAGTGACAGTAAAATCAGTCAATTAGCAAAACTATATTGACGAATTAGATACAAAACAAAGTGACCAAAAGTTAGGCGTTTGAATCAAGACAGCATACTTCACAAAATACAATCAATGTTATAATGGTGGCGTGAAGTTGACACAAAGAAAGGTGGTTGTCGACGTTTCGACCCTCTGATATACGCAGGGGTAAGTCGTGCCCTTGCTGTGGGGTCTTCTTCAGGACCAGAAAGGATGGGGCAGGCAACCTAATTAAAGTGTGTAAAGGGAAACATTATTATTCAAGGAGGTATGATTCTTCCCTAAGTAAAAACCAATATAGGCACACAATGGTCAATTGGAAAATAATCGCTGTCTACATGTATTAATTACTCCACAAGCGTGGACATGTAGTGCCACGACAGAGCATAGATAGTATGGCACATTCGTACAATTAAAGAATGGAAAAATGGATATACATCCTAGTGGAGTACTAGAATTATTGACCGGAGCGTTGGGGTCAGAAAACTGGCACGTGATGAGGTGGGGGTCACCCTCTAAACCAAGACATAGAGTAGTAAGTCAGTCAAGGGTACCTGAATTTTTTAGAGTGGCAAAGAGACAAGCGATGAAATCACGTAGGGTTCTTTCATATAGTGCGTGTCTGCAACTAAACACGTAACATAAGAATAAGAAACAAATGGGCCATGTGCAATGTGATGGTCTCATCGGCATGTAGTGAAACAGGCTTACCCGCTGGATGAATTTTCAAAGACGCTAGTGGTGAAGGATGTAAAGGTGTCGGTCAAACGATCGCGACTGAAAATAAACGGGCAAACTGATCACTGTGGGATATTACAAATGGAAAAATAAAGAAAACTATGCAAACAGACCAACTTAACACATTTGCATGTTGTCAAGGGCTTACTGTCAGTAATGCGGTACCGGGACGTCTCCGCCTATAAACCGCGGGTAGTGAAACTCCATGGTATCTGTTAGAGAGAAGTGCGGGGAATTGTTATAGATGCCCATGAGTAAAAATCAGCTCAATTCTAGAGGGGTAGAGAAGGGGGGGGAAGGAAGGGAGCGATGAACTACTCACTAGAGCCGAATCAATCGGGACTGGAAACGCCACTCGAACTAGCAGTGGCGAGCCTGGTTTCCTGATAGTAAAATCACCTTGGCAACTGTACCACATGACGCTCGACAAGCGTTTGGAACTAGAGGAAAGACTACGATGGTTCTCTAGTCCCGGTACGAATGTTCAATGGCAAATGTGTTTCCCAGATTTAGTTACAGTCTGGAGTCAATGTTAATAAATGTATTGAAAAGACTATGATAGTTGTAGGACCGGGCGCGATATAGGCTCGATACACATTGTGGTGTGTCGGGACATATTGCACTGCAAGTCAAATCAAATCAAAATCAAATCAAATCAAAAAAACATTTATATAGCGCGCTACTCACCTGGAGGGTCTCAAGGCGCTGGGGAGGGGGGGTCCGCTACTGCTCGAACAGCCAGGTCTTGAGCTGCTTCCTGAAGGCAAGGTGGTCTTGGGTCAGGCGGAGGTGGGTCGGGAGGGAGTTCCAAGTCTTGGCGGCCAGGTAGGAGAAGGACCTTCCTCCTGTTGTGGCTCTTCGGATGCGGGGGACGGCGGCAAGGGCGTGGCTGGATGATCGAAGCTGGCGGGTGGGCGTGTAGAAGTTGAGGCGGCTGTTGAGGTATCTTGGGCCTTGGTTGTGTAGGGCTTTGTGAGCGTGGGTGAGGAGACGGAAGGTGATTCTCTTGTTGACCGGGAGCCAGTGCAGGTCTCTCAGGTGTCCGGAGATGTGGCTGTGTCGGGGGATGTCGAGGATGAGTCTTGCTGAGGCGTTCTGGATCCGCTGGAGTCTCTTCTGGAGCTTGGCGGTGGTTCCGGTGTAGAGGGCGTTGCCGTAGTCCAGTCGGCTGGTGACGAGGGCCTGGGTGACCGTCTTCCTGGTCTCAGTGGGGATCCACCGGAAGATCTTGCGTTGCATGCGCAGGGTATTGAAGCAAGACGAGGAGACGGCGTTGACTTGTCTGGTCATGGAGAGGGAGGAGTCCAGGATGAAGCCCAGGTTGCGTGCGTGATCTGTCAGTTTGGGTGCGCTGCCCAGGGCGGGGGGCCACCAGGAGTCGTCCCAGACAAGTCATAGATAAAAACCATTTAAGAGTGGTAAATAAGAAAATATAGGATACAGCATAATCGGGACAATACAATATCAGTATTGCGATGCAAAACAACAGTACAGGCCACATAAGAATGCTGTATACCGTGACCTCATCGGAAATGGGATTCAACTCAAGAGAGACATTACATTGTCAGTATGCAGCACCTAGATGTTATACATGATGTAAATAAAGACACAAAAGTATGGCGTACCTCCCGAGCATGGGGGTAAAGGCCATATCACTGGTTATGACACAGTTGTAGTTGCCATGGCGTACCTCTCATATGAGGGTAAAGGCCAGTATAGTAGGTGCTTAACTGTTATCTAATATGGCGTATAGCTCCCAGCCGGGTAAGACCAATCAAAATACAGTATACATACTTCTACTTTTAAACCCATTGCCCCGGCAGTTGAAATGTATAAAGTACAAGCTAAAGCTGCTACATAATATGGCAGTGAGCTATGGGGGTATAAGGCAGGGACAGCGTTGGCGAGTGTAGAAAACAATTTTTTGAGACGCCTGCTGGCCCTTCCCCGTGGCTCGCCCCTGCTTCCTTTAAGACTAGACGTGGGTCTTCCCCCTATAGGTGAGGATCTGGAATCAAAGCCACTAAGATTCTGGCACAGGCTTTGGACCACCACTGAGCTTGTACACTACAGGCAAGATCTTACCTGTGTAATGAACCTGAACCAATGCGACAGAATCCCGTGGCTGGCTTTTGTAAAGAAAGAACTGTACCGGTTGAGTCTCCATGAGCTCTGGGAGGCCCCTGAGATAGGCTGCCAAAAAGTCTCCCGGAAAAGACTGGTGGAGATTCATAAGGAGAGAAGTCTTGCTTCCCTTGTGCTTGCACCCCACAATGGGATTTTAACCGAGCGATTTTTGCTCTCCAAAAATTCTTATTACTTTGAAAATTTTATGGATATCATCTTCCCGATACTGGCAAGAAAACTATTCATCCAATGGAGGCTTGGTACCTTGCCCATCCAATCTTTCACATGCAAATGGGTCAAGGGGGAAGACACAACATGCCCTGGCTGTAGCAACCATGTTGAGGAGGAAATTCATGTCTTGTTCTTCTGCCCAGCCTACAAAAGACCCAGGGAACACTGGCTAGTGCCTCTATGTAGGAACTTGGGCGTAAGGAGCTTTGTGATCTCACACAGAATACTGAAAACAAATACTTCCCCTCATATAGTATTTGCAGTTGCCAAATTTCTAATGGCCATGTGGCACATCAGGAGGAAGTTATTAAAAGCCTGACTACCAAAGGATGGAACTTTTACATAACTGTATGCCAATGCATTTCTTGGCTACCAACTGGGATTGATTTTCGTTTTTATTTATTCCTTCAAAGTATGTTTTTACATAATGTTTTAACCTAATACGTATTTTCTGTAATGAATGTTTTTATATGTATCTTTTATGGCCTAAATGGCCGAAATAAAGAATTTTTGGATTGGATTGGATTGGAGTATACATTGCATATTGAGTACAGGAGGGCCTCAAGGTAATGTAGCCAGTTGTGAAAAAGAACTGTCATGCTCATTAAGACCAGTGTCGATAGAATCAAAGAAGTACATCCACTTAAGTTCGCATGTGTTGAGGATACTAGATGTTGCCCCCACGGGGTCCCAGGACAGCCTTTTCAATTACCACCCATCTAAGGCTATCTGGGGGATGTGATGCCAACTTAAAGTGGTCCACTAAGGGTGCGCCCTGTACATCACATCTGATCCTGCTCATGTGCTGTAAAATCCTTGCTTTGGCTTTTTGTTGAGTTTGCCCAATATAGATCTTCTGGCATGGGCAAATTATAGCATAGATGATGTTGATAGAGTTACAGTTACTGAGAGTCTTTAACTTGATGTTATGATGACGGTATTGGAATTCCTTGGTCTGGATTGCAGAATCACAGGCTTTGCACTGGCCACATTTGAAATGGCCAACAACTGGTGGCAGATCCCACATAGACGTAATAGTGGGCTGGTCTGGTGTCGGTAGTAGTGATCGTACAACATAGTTCTTGATGCTCTTGGCTTTTTTGAAAGCATGTAGGGGTGTGTCGGGCTGGTTAATATCATCTGATATCAATTGCCAATGGTGGTTGATGATGCGTTTAATCTTGTTACTCTTAGTATTGAAAGTGGTTACGCAAACAATGCGTTTCTCTTGTTGGTTGCTTTTGTCTCTGGGTGAGAGTAATTCCTCTCTGGGATAGAACCAGGCACGTTTGCGTGCTTTCTTTACCAGACGTCTTGGGTACCCTCGTTGTTGCAGTCGGTTGGCAAGATCCTCTGATTCAGAGAAGTAATGTTCTTTACTGGAGCAATTCCTCCGAATTCGTAGGAATTGCCCAAAGGGCAAGTTGTCACGAAGAGCTCGTGGATGGTGACTGTTGTATTCTAACAGAGAGTTTCTTTCAGCGGGTTTTCGATATAGTCTGGTAAGTAGTGTTCCTGATTGCTGATAGATGGTAATGTCCAGGAAGTTGATGGTTTGCTTGTCGGATTGGATTGTGAATTTCAAATGAGTGGATTGTTGATTAAGCCATGTGAAGAAGGAGCACAATTCATCCTGATTACCATTCCAAATCAGAAGAATATCATCAATGTAACGCATCCAGAGACCAACTTGGTCTTTGAATGGGTTCACCTGATTAAGGACAGTATCTTCCTTGAAGGCCGCCATGTACAGAATGGCCACATCTGGAGCAAATGGAGCCCCCATAGCTACCCCGGATGTCTGGAGATAGAATTTGTTATTGAATAGGCTATTCTAAGCAAGGCCACAATGAATTCAGATGGAACTTGTACTGGGGCAGGGCGTCGTTGAAGACATCGTGTTATCACCGTGGGAGCTTCTTGTTGGGGGATACAGGTATACAATGATACCACATCACATGTGGCTAATCTTTGGTGATGAGGGTCAAAGGATACATTCTCAATGATGTTAATTGTATGCATGGTATCTAAGCATGGGCGGATTTTGCGGATTCGCAATCCGCGAATTTGCGGATTTGCGTATTCGCGGATTGCGAAAATACGCGAAATTGCATGCAAGTTGCATTGCGCCCGCAACGCGACTCTAGAGATGCGCCCCTATTTCGTCACGAGATGCGTCACGCATCTGCCTACCCTTGCGCCAGGGTTTGCCGCATTGTAATAGCGGCGCATCTGCCGTGACGCAAGGTTAGTTTTGCGTTACGTATTTGTTCTGGTGCACATCTGGAGGTGTCCAGCTCAGAACTCGTAAGTATGCCCGTAAGTGTCAGATTAGCAATTACCTGCGCATCCCTGCAAAGTGTGTGGCACGGCAGCACCACCCATGGTGCGCCGTATTTACAATGCGGCACACCATGGTCCCAAAACGTCACCGAAGCATTACGCATCGGTGCCGTAAAGGCGGCTCTTTGATGGAGTTGCGTTGCAACGATGGCGCAGCTCCAGCAATGCTGCGTCAAGCCGTAAGTCTGCTTCATGCAGGCGCAGGGTTTCAGTGACGCATCATTGTCCTAAATGACTGATTGAAATTTTATATATTCCCCATAGCCACTTTTAGCATGCGTTCCTGCGCAGGAACGCCCTCCCTTGCGATGGAATGCTCCCTAATGGCGCAGGGTTTTAGAATGGGATGCATCTCCCATATGCGTCACGTTGTTAATATACGCCACACCATGGCGCCTCTCTTGTGGCGCTGCGTCACAAAATTGACGCAAGAATGGAGCAAAAGAGCTGCAAGGGGCTTGTAAATCTGCCCCTAGAGTAGAGGCTCAGGTGCAGTCCTTCCTTTGTAGCCCTCTTTTTGGATGAAATAGTAGGTTCTTGTTCTTTCTAAATGTTTGATTTGGTTGACAAGGACATCGGCAAGCAGCAATCATCAATGTTTTCTGTTATTTCTTTCATGTTGTACGTCAGGTCCGCCCAGGGGCAAGCGGACCGAAAAATCTGATGCAGCAGTGGCTCCAAAGGAGGAGGATGCAGGCCAGGGCGGCGAGTGCTCCTTTGCTGGCCCCAGTAAGTTTTCATTTAAATATAGAGGACCTATTGTTGTCCAAGCATTCCTAATTTAATTGTTTCGAAATAGTGTTTAGATAGGAGCAAAATCAATAATCCTACTGTTGCAGGGACAATTCTCCACAAACCGAACTATGGACACCAAAGACCAGAGTAATAATATTTCAGAGTGGCGTGTTTGGCACACTGTATAAATAAACCTGGTAGTGTCAGCAGCACAGATTCCTCCTTCCAAAAATTGCAAAACTTTCCGCTCAGTCACTCTAGTCTGGACTCTCTGGAGGAAAAACTACAGAGTCAATTCAAGTTTAAAAGCTTTATTAAAAGTTTAAGTAAACACATATATTAAAATAAAGTTAGTTGGAAATGGAAAAGTGCTTGGTGCTGAGTTGATGAGTACTGGATTGGTACACATTTCTTGTGGTCGAGCCGAGCTTTCACCTGGTTTCAAGTTGATGTTCCTCTTGTCCTTAGAAGTCCAGTTTCTGTCTGTTCAGAGAAAAATAATGTGTGTTAAAATTAAGCAAGCATTCAACAATTGTGACAAAAAAATTAAGCAAGACAACAGCTTTCCCTGGAAGGAGGGACATTTACTTTAGACTAGAGTAGACAGTCAATTACTTTTTCAGTTGTTTTCACATTTTTTCATTCATAGACCAAATACTAGTGGAGTGGTGTAATCTAACATTCTTAAATCTACTTTGTAGGTGGAACATCTGGTGGCGGGGCCAGCTCGGATGTGGTCATCATTGACTCGGAGTCCGAGGGTCAATCTGGGGAGGAGGCGGCGCTAGAGGAGTCGGACCAAGAAGAAGTACAGACTGTGAGGAAGGAGACAGTGGCGGTGGCGAGTACAGGTAAGCTGGATCATGGTACTATCTGACTCTTAGATAGGATATGATGTGTATCCAGTGGTGGCCCAGTGACAAATTACAATATGGTAATTACAGCAGGCTGGGACCGAAAGACAGATAGAGGCAGAGACAGAGAGAGAGGAAGACAGACGGAGAGAGAGAGATGGAGGGAGCCAGAGGGAGGGTGAGGGAGGGAGACAGAGAGAGAGAGACAGCGAGGTAGAGGGAGACACAGGGAGACAGAAAGAGGGAGACAGAGAGAGAGAGAGAGAGAGAGAGAGAGAGAGAGAGGGAGGGAAACTGACATATCGCCTGGGCCTGGTGCAGATGATACGGTTGCTGGTGTGGTTAACGGCTCAGAGGAAAAATCACTCACTTCTGCCAGATCTCTTTCATATGAAAGAGCACCAAACCAAGGATACAAGTGAGTTGTGGGAAGGGAAATGGTGATTCAAGCGCCCCTCCCTGCGGACGCCCATGATACTGGCCTGAATAGTTTTGTACTGCCCTGGCTAGTTGCTAGTTGTACTGTGACACAACTTCCTGCTGAATCATTTTGTGTTAATCATATTCCTAAAGAGCATTGCTTACAGATTATGTCTTTCTTTCTTCATATAGTTGGCAATACTAAAACCTCCAAACCAACAAGGAGTATGCTGGCTGTACTGGCCCGGCAACGGAGGCTGGAAGCAACTGTTGCCGAATATCGGCGACTGGTGGAACTCGAGGGGGATGACACGCACTCCAGTGCATCAAACTTAACATCGTCTACATCCTCCTCTGTTACCCCACGTTCTGCCGGTAAGCACAGTGCTCCAGCGAACCGGAGCCGTGCCGGAAGACGCCACCGCCGAGCAGCAAAAGCTGCACCTCGCAGCACTGTTAAAGGTCGCTTGCGCCGTGCACTCCGCAGAGTGTCAGACCTAGAGGCGGAGGTCCAGAAATGGCACAAATTTCAAAATGTGGTGGAGGGCCTCCGCCTAGATCAAGCCATCCTCCAAGAAAAATATGATGCCCTGGCCCTAAAGCATGATGCCCTGGAGGCCAAACTTACCAGCTTGCATCCCTAGAGTGTCCCTTGCCCCTTTTTTTGAGACTTTTGGGGGGTGGGAATTGGGAGTTGGGTTTTTTGGGGACTTTTGAGGACTATTTATTTGTTGGGGTTAGGGAGGGTCTTGCGGGAGATTATTTTGTTAGGGATATAAATATACTTTTTCAAACTTTATCTGAGCATACCTGTTTTTTTACTACTTTTGAGCTGGGTGGGTGGTGGTTTTGCAGTAATTTCATTTAACTGAACACTGTCATCGTGTTGGTTGACGTGCAATAGGCCAAATGTTTTCCTAAGTAAATGCCTGTCACAGAGTTTGTTAATTCAAGAGCCCTAGGACTTTGCTGCTAGTACCACTGTCACTCTCTCGCCTCTCCGAATACTCCATTATACTACCTCCCATCCAAAAGCTTATCTTACCTGTAATTTGTGTTTGAGGGCTGGCTCCACCTGGAATTCACAGAGTCCTAACGCGTTCTGCAGCAGGGCCACAACTGGAGTTTCCCGGCGTGGATTTTCTGCAAATCAAAAGCAATCAACATTAGAAATGTGGTAGCGGTGCTGACACAACCCTAAAACCTAGAAGCCCCAGAGACAGCACCCCTGAGACAGGCAAGCGAGCAATATAACGCCTACACGTTCACGTGCAATAGGCCAAATGTTTTCCTAAGTAAATGCCTGTCACAGAGTTTGTTAATTCAAGAGCCCTAGGACTTTGCTGCTAGTACCACTGTCACTCTCTCGCCTCTCCGAATACTCCATTATACTACCTCCCATCCAAAAGCTTATCTTACCTGTAATTTGTGTTTGAGGGCTGGCTCCACCTGGAATTCACAGAGTCCTAACGCGTTCTGCAGCAGGGCCACAACTGGAGTTTCCCGGCGTGGATTTTCTGCAAATCAAAAGCAATCAACATTAGAAATGTGGTAGCGGTGCTGACACAACCCTAAAACCTAGAAGCCCCAGAGACAGCACCCCTGAGACAGGCAAGCGAGCAATATAACGCCTACACGTTCACGTGCAATAGGCCAAATGTTTTCCTAAGTAAATGCCTGTCACAGAGTTTGTTAATTCAAGAGCCCTAGGACTTTGCTGCTAGTACCACTGTCACTCTCTCGCCTCTCCGAATACTCCATTATACTACCTCCCATCCAAACGCTTATCTTACCTGTAATTTGTGTTTGAGGGCTGGCTCCTTCATTTCTTCATTTCTTCATTGTGCAGAATCCAGGCATCAGCATTATGGGTAATGGATAAGGTGAGTCTGGAGGAGGAGGACTCAGGATAGACGACCAGGACTGAGTTCTTGTCAACTAACTGTTGTGAACCTGAGGAATGCTGCGGCATCAAAATCAAGACAGTTCTGCTGATGGGCTTGTTGTTTGATTAGGTGATTACAGTTTTGTTGGGAATGTGATGAAGCACTTGCTAAAGAAAGACAGACACACAGGAATAAAAGTGAATAAGGAGGACTATTTACAATTAATGAATGAATGATTGAGTCATTTTCAGAACTCGCTGTCAGGGAAGCAGAACTCGTCCTCATACTCTGCTAAATCATCAGTCGGGGTTACTTCTGGTAACTGAGGAGAACTTTCCTCGGGTAGGGCGGTGTCCTCTTCTTCCTGCGTGCATTCTCGTACTCTGTAATCTGGTGGTATGAAGTGCTGGTTCATCTTTATCAAGGTGAGCCGCTCCACATTTGCGGGCAAGAGGCGGGACCTTTTGGAAGTCACAATGCCACCAGCAGAACTAAAAACACGTTCTGAAGACACGCTTGCGAGTGGGCAAGACAAGTAATTGATAGCCAGGTTGGTGAGCTCTCGCCATATTTTTCTTTTCCCATGCCAATACGCCAATGGGTCCTCAGTAATATTGACCTCTGTTGAGTCATCCAGATAGGCCTGCACCATTGAAAGAATGTCCTCCCGGATTCCTGTACTTTGCACTTCTGTGTCCTTTCTAGGACCAGGAAACCCTAGCTGAGTTAGCCAACTCGCTTCAGACATATCGCATGCGCCTGGTGCAGATGATACGGTTGCTGGTGTGGTTAACGGCTTAGAGGGAAAGTCACTCACTTCTGCCACAGGCACAGATGCAGACGGGCTTTTTTGGGACGCCTGATCGCCTGCTGATTCACTAGTAGTACTGTCTTCTCCTACAGTTTCCTTCCGTTCTATTTCAAAACGAATGGCTGACTGAGCTAGCCAACCTTTGTACTCTGTAACATCCGATGTTTCAAAAGGAATTATTACTTTGCCAAACAATGGCTTTTTGTAACGTGGATCCAGAATAGTAGCACAAATGTAGTGCTGTTGTTTCTTGATATTTACAAGCCGTTCATTGCTAACTAGGCGTTGTAATAATCTCTGCGCCAACTCATGTGCTTCGTTCTTTCCAACGTCCTTTAATTGTGAAGACACCACCTTGACTTGGTGCTCGAGCTTCAGCAACAGTGGGATAGCTTTGCTCAAAGAACAGTCCTCCCTGCTCACGTCACGCGTGAAGACCTCAAAAGGCCGAAGCATGTCTGTCAGGCTTTTAACTAGCTGCCATTGCTCCACCGCTAGCATCATTCCTGTCGTATCACCACCCAGGTTGTAGAAATACTCATTGACTACTGGAAACAGCTCATGCAGACGCTCAAGCATGTAGAAGGTTGAGTTCCAACGTGTTGCCACCTCCTGGATAAGTGCTTTCACTGGCATTCTACGTTCATTTTGCTTGCGCCTCAGCTCCTTCCGGGCCTTAAAAGAATGGTTGAAATGTGTGCATATTCTTCTGCAGATGGTCAGTGTTTTGTCGACTGCAAGTTCTTTTTTCAAAAAATTTTGCACAACAAGGTTGATACAGTGCGCCAAACACGGCACTCTGAAATAGAAACCGTCCTCCATGGCCTTAACTACATTCCTGCCATTATCTGTAGAAACATAACCAACCTTGCAATTTCTTGGGCGCAGCCATTTCAAGACCTTTTTGTTAAAGTCAGCCAAAATGTTGACTGCAGTATGACTTTTCTCCATGCCAAACATGGCTAATGTTGCATGTTTACGAGCACCCTTAAAAATCTCGACCAAGTCACCACCTGCATTTATCTGTTTAATAACCCCTGAAAAAGAGACCCAGTGTGCAGTGATGCACATGTAATCAGTGGCTGCGCAACTGGTCCACATGTCTGTTGTCAGGTGTATAGTGTGAACAGCACTCTTCTGCAAAGCTGCCCCCACCAACTCAAGCACCTCTTTGTGTAGTGCTGGAACAGCAACCCTGGCAAAATAGTACCGGCTAGGAACCTTCCATTTAGGGGCCAATGTTGCCACGAGTTCAAGGAAACCCACACCTTCGACAAACGAAAAAGGGAGAAGGTCCACCGCTAGCATTTTTGCCAGCTTAGTGTTATAGAGGCGTACAGTTGGGTGGTTGCGTTGAAATTGCGCATCTGAGGAGAACATGGCTGAAATGGTGCGCTGGACAAATTTACGGGATGATGCTGATGCCTTCTTCGACCCACTTCTGATCAGTGTTGACATTTTCCGCATTGGTGTGTCTCCCAGACTCTCAGTGTGCCTGCTATGTGTTACGGAGGGTGTGGTGCTGCAAGGGGTACTGGGTGCAACCGGACACATGTCTGACGCTTCTTCTACCTCCCCATCATCTTCAGATGAAACACCTACTATGGGTATATTTTGGCCACTTGCCCTTTGGGATCGCTTTCCCTTGACGTTTGCTAGGTGCGGAAACCATTCGACAGCGTGCTTTCTTTCAAGATGACCTATCTGGCCTCCGGTTCCATAGTTGGTACCAGTCTTACCACGGCTAACGCTAGTCTTACAAATGCAACAAACGGCTATGTTATCATATTTTTCATGGACACTAAAAAAGTTCCAAACTGGGGACTGGAAACTTCTGGTTTTGCCGCACGAGGTGATACTGCTGCCAATGCCAGATGAAGCAGTGGTGGATGAGCCTTGCAGACATCTACTGGGTTGTGCAATTATTGCAGCAACCTTACTTGAGGGAGTCGAGCTGGATGGAGTCCCCCTCCGGGGAGAAAATATGGGAGCTGTAGGTTTTGTTGAACTTGTGGTACTACTTGACTGCGTTGGTGGTGCTACCAGTGGCACGTCACCAGGGTCACGCTCAGCATGACGTCGGGATAGGGTGTAAATGTCTGTCTGCTGCATGGCCGGTGTGGCTGGACTGACATGTGTGATGACTAGGTCATTGCTGTCATCCTCTTCAACAACATCAGAATGCACCACTTCATCAAGTCCGAGGTTCGGATCCATAAGTATGAGCTTTCCGGGGCCCTTCCTTTTAACATTTGATACCTTTCGCAGCTCATGGTGTGCCTCCCTCTCAGACGTCGGAGATGGTTGCCAATCCAGATCCAGATCATCATCTGATGGAGCGGGGCTTGAAGAGGAACTTCTACACACCCTCCTTGATCTTTTCCTTGCTGGGGAGCTGGGAGAAAATGAATCATCAGGAGGAGTGGCTTCGTCTTCCTGACATGATACCCCGGCTCCAAAGTCAATTTCCTCCTGTGCCCCTACTTCTGGAAGAACAACCATTGTGGGCACTTGCACCGCTCCATGGCCATCTTCACTGACCTCTACTTGCAAGTCTCCATGGACCTCTCCTTCTCGGCCTTCTCCTTCTCGGCCTTCTCCTTCTCGGCCTTCTCCTTCTCGGCCTTCTCCTTCTCGGACAGCTCCTTCTCGGCCTTCTCCTTCTCGGACAGCTCCTTCTCGGCCTTCTCCTTCTCGGCCTTCTCCTTCTCGGCCTTCTCCTTCTCGGACAGCTCCTTCTCGGACAGCTCCTTCTCGGACAGCTCCTTCTTGGACAGCTCCTTGCGCATGTACTTCTGCTTGTACTAGTAGCCCATGCAGTTGTTGTTGCGGCTTTGGTTGTTGAATAGTACTTGTGAGATGAGTTAAAACCTGTGTTGATGGCGTGCTGCTACTTTCTTGCGATGATCCAACATCACTGGTCGTTGGTGATTCAACAACTAAACAGGCTACCTGTGCAGCACTCATGGTGGGCCTTTGTTTTTTTTGTTGTTGTTGCCCAAAAAATTTCTTGGTTGAGCAACCAGTCGCCTTGGTAAGTGGTGCCACTTGCTTCTTCTTCTCCTTAGTAGAGACATCTTTCTTGGAAGAGGACCTACGGGCACCTCTTTTTGGAGCCATCTTCTTCAGATGTCGGAACAACAGGCCGCAGCAGCACTTCTTCCTGGCACTGATGCTCAACGATGATGCGTAGTTTTGTGCACCTAAACGCAAACGAAGACAGAGGAACATCAGTAAATATAAATGTTGCATATGTAGCGCTTGAATAAACAGTTAGCAAGTAGGCATTTATGAATACACACGTGCACACCACACAATATGGAATTTTCAAAATTAGGATTTGCTAAATTTTTGGGAAACAGGAATTTAACATTGATCCAAGAGAGCACACACACAGAGGGTTGTGCTTTCATGTACCCCTGACTCCGCCTGGGCACAATGGGTAAAAGCAAGGCACAATGGGTGTAGGCCTATGTCTCAAAGCTCACTGCCTGCCTTCAAAATGGCCGCTTGACCCCCCCATCCACATGGCCAGGACCATGCCTCAAAATGGCCACCACCAACATAGCCAGCACCCAACCCCTACTCCAAAAAGTGAAAACACACAACACAAATCAAATCACCACAATCCAATGCCATCCATCCATTTTCAGAAGGCTTATGCTGCCTGCTGGTGGTTTTCCGGTGCAAAATTGCATTTTTTACAATTTCGCGAGTGCGAGATTGTTGCTTCACGGCGCGAACGTGGCAAAAACCCGCAAAATCCGCGAACAGACCGATTCTGGGCCCCCCTGGGCATAATGGATGACATCAGAGCACAGTGGGTGCAGGCCTATGGCACAAAGCACACAACTTACAAATGGCCACTAGACCCCCACCAACACGGGACCAGACAATAAAATGGCCCCCACCCCCATAGCAAGCCCCCAACACCACCCCAAAAAGTCCTAAAACACACAAAAATCAGCACAATCCAATGTCATCCATGCCCTGGCCAGAATCATGTTAACAAAAATAATTTCAACAAAACAGTTGTATCATCCATGCACCCATAAATAAGCCTGGTGGTTTTCAATTCATGTGCAGCAGAATTGTAATTTTTACAATTTCGCGAGTGCGAGATTGTTGCTGCGCGGGACACGAGCAGTGCGAACACAAGCAAAAACATCCTCAGCTCGCGAACTTGCAGATTTTCCCCCCAAAAAAGTCGAAAAAAAACAACACACACAAAAATCACCACAAACAAACAACATCAACTTACTTCTTTGTGAAATCAAAATTCGAATCCAAAAGTAATCCAAAAGGCCTCAAATCCAAATATCCAGCAGCAACCACAAAAAGTAATCCTTCCCAGTCAAGAATGATCGAAAAGTGCCAGGAAATGGAGGAGCTTGCTGGACAGGAACAGGAAGTTGGAGACTGGGGCACTTCCTTCACCCCACCCCTATGGGAGGAGCTTGCTGGACAGGAACAGGAAGTTGGAGACTGGGCCACTTCCTTTACTAAGTAATTTTTGTACTTTCGCTAGTGCGAGATTGTTCCTGCCCGCGCCGCGGACCGCGAGCAGCGCGAGCAGTGCGAACACAAACAAAAAATCCGCTTCGCGCGGATTTTGCGTATTCTCGCCGCATCCGCGAGAGTTCGCGGATTGCGGATTCTCCGAAAATACGAAAAATCCGCGAGCGTAACGGATTTTACGCCCATGCTTAATGGTATCCCGTAAGTAATATGGAGTAGATTCAGCCAGAGGCTTCAGGAAAAAGTCAATATATTTACCCAGTGGCTCGAGGATGGAGCCACACCCAGACACAATTGGGCATCCGGGAGGGTTGACCATACTTTTGTGGATCTTAGGTATGGTGTATATCGTGGCCAACCGAGGGTGTTTTTGATTGAGGAATTGGAATTCATTATCAGACAGAATGCCTTGGTCGAGGCCGGCTTGAGTTAACTCCAAAATTTCAAGGGCAATGGCTTTAGAAGGATCGGACCTCAGTAGTTGGTAACTCGTGTCGTCATTCAATTGGCGGAGGATTTCAGATTCGTAGGCGGATGCATCTTGGACAACAATTGCCCCGCCCTTATCCGCGGGCTTAATCACTACTTTGGTGTTAAGGGCTAGTGACTGTAGTGATGCCTTTTCCGTTTTACTGGTGTTGTACCTGATATAGGATTTATCATGGAGGAGTTGTTGCACATCTCTCCATACCACCACTTCGTAGGCCAAGATTTTATGTGACATAGTATTGGCATAGGGGACAAAAGTCGAAGGTGTTCTTAGCCCCGTTACTGATGGATTGGGTTGTGGTTCCGAATTGCGGAAAAAATATTTAAGTCGGATCTTGCGGAAGAACTTGAAGAGTTCGGTGCGCACAATAAAGTTGTCAGGTTTGTGCGTAGGGACATAGGAAAGTCCTTTGCTCAATACTCTTAGTTCATCATTATTTAGAGATTGTTGGGATATATTCACAACAGGATTGAAGGTCTCTGATGTCTCTACCAACGGTAAGTTTTGTTGCGAGTTACCCTCTCGCCATGTTGTTCGGGTTGAAAATGTACTTGTTTCGGGGGTTGGCCGCGTCCTCCATCCCAGTTGTTCGGGTTGTGTTGAGGGCCGCGTTGCTGGCCTCTGGGCCAGTTGGTTCCTCTGCCACGGGGAGGTCTCCATGATCGTTGACGTTGTCCTAAAAAAGGATTGTATTGGTGTTGTTGGTAATCGTAGTCAGAATAATTGTAAAGATTACTGGGGCCGGCTTGTTCTTGTTCACCTTCAGAACTGTAAGATGAATCTGAGAAAGTTTGAAAATGTTGTCTGCCTCGGTAGGATCCACGTCCTCTATTGGTAAATCGACCCTGGTTATCTTGGCGGAAATAATCCTCCTGCAAGTATGGATATGTCTTTTTCTTATCATACAACCGTATATCACGGGCTAGTTTTTCCAGTTTGCGATTCTGGATAGTTAAGTCAAAGTCCTTAAGCGATGCCTCCAAGTTGGTTAATGTATCTTTCCCGCTGGCAAAGTTGGCGTCGGCAGCGATCTCAGCTTTAAGTGCCTTAATTTCCGCACTGATCAGCTGGACTTGTTCAGTGGCGGTTTCTACACCTAGAACCATCCAATGACGAGAGCAGTTATTGGAAACATGACTAAATCCTTCTTTAAATTTGGGTACTTCAATGAAAATAGCTGGTTCTGTTTTAATTTGTAATCCCACAGGGATGATGTTTTCCTTGAGATACCTTGTTAGAAGATGGCCGTGCCACCGGGTCCGGACCAATTTCTTCTCTAATCGCTCCAGACGTGAGATCTTATCTTTCAAAGTAAAATCGATGGATGGAATATTAGTGGAAAAGAAGATGTTATCAGGATTTTCCAAAAGTTTATCTATGTAGTCCTCTGAATAAGAAAGAAGTTCTCTTTCTACCATTGTGTGCTGGAAGTAATTGAATTGGACAGGACAGTGAAACCTCGCAGACCAGCGTCTGCTCGGAATAGTGTATAGATAAGGGGGTTTACCCAAACATAGTCACTGGGACCTTGGTCCTAAAGGTACTAGGAGGAAGGGGTCCCAGTGTGAACGTGGAATAATGTACACAAATCACAAAGTTATTCTCCAGATCTGATACTCCAGCTGGAAAACCCAACTGGGCAATTGCAGCGAGAATGTGACAGAGATGTGGGGTCAATTGCAGACCCACCACCCTCATGACCACTTTGCACAATGCAAGGTAAGCATTGACTGCTTCTTTGTCCCTCTTGCTGGACTTCCCTATCTGCATCTCGACATCTGTCACTGCCCCTCTGCTCCCTACTCACCTGTGAAGAAACTAATCATAATTTGAGTGATTTCAAAATTAATCATTAGAAGCAACCCTTCTGAGAGTCTTTGCTGTTTTGAAAAGAACCAGAACATTATGGGGACGATTACGATGTGGCCCATAATGGGCCGCTCTGTTTACTTTCATTATGATGGAGGCAGTTGGAAAGTAAACTGGCCTGTTATTTCGGATGGCTTCCGACAGGCCAGATATTAATCTCAATGGTGGGCCTTTCCGCCCTTGAGATTACGATGTGCCGTTTCCTACATGTTTTTCTTGCCGGCCTGTTTGACAATGAAACCATGTCAGAAATAGTGTTTGGGGGGCCCGCAGCTGGGCCTCCTTTTGTGCACGACCTCCAGTAGGAGGCAGGGGGGGCACCTATGGTGCCTCCCTGTTGATCCCTGCATCTTGTGGCAGGCACTTTGTGGCGCCAGCCACATGGTGCAGGGATGAACTGCACCTAGCTTTCCTCAATGGGAGCTTGTGTTACGGCCGGTTTACAGCTGTAACACTAGCTCCCATTGAGAAAAGGGGGAATCTCATTGAAATGAGTCAGCCCAGCCCGCCAAACGGGTGTCGGTAAGTCCCAGGAACGAGTCGGTGTTGGGCAGAAGAAATTCCGGCCAACATCAAAATAAGCACCTATACGTTTTTACTGCTCTGCATGGTATTTTATCTTTGCTTTAGTAGAACATGAACACCATGTTACGTGTTATTTTTATCCTCGTAGCCTAAAGTTGTTAAAAATATACCAACATCTCTGAATTGGACATTGGACTCTATCATATTTTGTCCAATATAGAGTCCTTAGTTATATGGCATTTGTTACCACTTTTGAACCAACGTCTCCTGAATATTCCCATCAAACAAATGGTCCACCACATACCCAATACCACCATGACATTTTAAATAACTTGAACCCTACACCGTACCTGAAGCAGAATAACATAAACAAATGTATATTAAATATAGAAATAATCGAAGTAATCTCAAGCAGTAATGTATTGTGCATGCAATTTTGCGTAGGCTAATGGTAAAAAAAATAATTTCTTCAGAAATATTGTTTAAGAAATGTTTTCAGGACTCAGAAGCATCGTTTTTTTCAAAGACTAGGGTCAACTGCTTCACACATTATGTCAGGACTCCAATGCAGTGTTTATTTAACATCTGTAACATTATAATCGCCATGTGTAAGTCGTAGCGAATGATGTGAGGTATTATTTCTGATCCATTCCCATCTGAAATCAAAAATGGAATCCTTATTTTGGTCTTTGGTCTTAAGTTTCCATCAAGAGGCAAGATCAAGCGAGCCTTTGCAAAGAAACTGTCATTATTTAGAGGGTCATTCATGATAGAACATCACTTTCCCGGAATGCAAGTGTTCCAGTAGATTAGCATTATTGATCATGTTCTCTTTACACGGATTACAAATGAGTTTCAGAATTGGAAACTATTATTTTCTCTTGTCTAAGGCAATTACCGAGACCAAGAATACTCTAATTGAAAGGCAACAATGATGCATGCTAATTGTTTTAATAAATTATGGGAAAACATTCTACTTCCCGACTACTTAGTGTTTTTGACAAGAATTAAAGTCAGAGGCTTAGCCTTTGTCTTTTGTTAGGAGCTAAGCAGTTTACTTTTATTGGGATTTATTTAAAGTGTATTTGTAACATGCCACGGGAAGTGGTAGTGTATCAATCTGCAGAGCTGTGTTCCAACATCGGGCAAGTTTTACAAAATGCTATTTTGCAGTATTACAGCTGATTACAATTTACTTCATCTAGACGTAGTAATAACTTTAAGGAGCCTATGGACAATTCAGGATGATGTTAAAGTATTATTTGTAAATTGTGTTAGACATTTGAAATTTGTCTGTTCTTTAATCCATTTAAATGTGGTTATTTCATGTCAGAGCTGTTGAATTCAATTTTTATTATGGTGGGAAGAATGCAAATCACAATAAAGGATTTTGCAATAAAGCAGTAAACTGAAAAAGTGAGAGGCCAAACATTCTCCCTAGCACTTCTATAATACATGCACCTTGGGGCATATTATCAAGAACGGCGTTAAAAATTCTCGCCGGTTTAGCGGCAGAAAACTGCCGCTAAAGCGGCGATAATGGGCTTGATAATAAGCCCCTGAGAATTCCAATCAAAGTCCATGTTCTGGTGTGAACGTGGGCTTCTATTGGAATTCTCAAGGGCATATTATCAAGCCCATTATCGCCGCTTTAGCGGCAGTTTTCTGCCGCTAAAGTGGCGATTATATTTAACTCCGTTCTTGATAATATGCCCCCATGTATCTTTGCATGTATAATGCAAAATTGTTGCACTCAGAGCATAACGTTTGAACCAAAATCTGCTAAAATGGATTAAAGCATACATATACAGAGCCATAAGAGTCGTAAACTGTCATATCGGAACTATCAAAACATCCGGTGTGTCCCCGGGCTGCCCTCCTCCTCTTCCTCATGCCATATGGGTACTGCTTGATAGAAGTGCGCGCGCGCATGTGCAGCTCTATCAAGCAGTACCCATATGGCAAAGAAGAGGAGGAGGGCATCCCGGGGACGCCGCGGTAAACAGGTAAGTGTTTTAAACTTTTTTCTAATTACTTTTAACTTATATCATTAATGGGGAGTGGAGGCAGGCGGCGGGCCAGCTCCGCTCCGCTGCGGAAAGTGCGGGGATTTGCCTACTCTGCGTTCTTCGTGGAACGCGTAGTAGGCAAATCTCCGCAGAATCCGCGGGCGGAGCAGAGTTCTCTGCCCACCCCTAGCTTGATTTCGATGTTGGGCTGAATTCCTTCCACCCGAAACCGACTCTGTCCTGGAACTGGTCGACACCTGGTCGATAGTCCTGTCCACCTCGTTAGGATACGACTGAACACTGTTCAGTCGCATTCCCACATTTACCTATGGGAGCATGCATTACAGCTGTAAATCGGCCGAAATGCATGCCCCCATAGTGAAATGGGAGGTGTGGTTCATCCCTCAAGGTGCCTACCACAGGCTGCAGGGATCAACAGGGGGAAACATAGGTGCCCCCTCGGCCTCCAACCAGAGGTCGTGCACCAAAGGGTGCCCTGCTGGGTCTCCCTAAAAATGCTTTCTGACATGGTTTCCATGTTGGGCAGACCGGCATGGAAATCATGTCAGGAACTGTACATTGTAATCTCAAGGGCAGAAAGGCCCGCCGTTGAGAATACTGGCTGGATTTCAACTGGCCAATGGGCTCTCCAAGCCCATCAGAATCTAGATCGAATGAGTGGCTGGTTTACTTTCTGACCACCTATATCTTAAATAGGCGGTTGGAAAGTAAACCAAGGAAGTAATTACGATGCAGCTCGGAAGGATCCGACTGTCGATCAAAGTCTTCTGAGTCGCATCATAATTGGCCAAATGTCTTTAGCAAACCACTGACAAATTACAAACTTTGCAAAGGAGATAGTAACCCATTTGCAGAGGGGAGGGTGGTCCCCTTGGATTTTGTGAATGTTAAGGAAAAGTTCATTCAGCAATAGACATTATTTCTGGTGACCACTGACATCTCTCAAACAAACATTTCAGAATAAGTCAACATTTTCCCTAATACGCTGTTTCCTTTAAATGTAATCATAGACATGGTGGTTTACTGACCCTTGCAGGTCACTGTCACTGGATGGCATCCAATTTGATTGACTCCAAATTTATGAACAACCTAATTGATATTTACAAAGTTGGTTGGATTGCAACCCACTCCGAATGGTGAGTTTGAGTACAGACCAAATATTATGTAGGTCAGCAAGCAAAATCCTATTGTATTCACAAAAAGTTGATGCACAATTTGCAACCACTTTTTGTAAAGCCAATCTTAGTACAGCTCTGACTTCTTTCCAAACCATCCCCTTAAGTAACATGGTGGGCAGATGTGTTTACTCCTGAGATAGTACCTATTGAGTCTAAATTATGTTTAATAGCTCTGTTGTGCTTAACTGAGCCACCTGCTAAATAATCACTAACTAAAAGATCTACTGCTGACGGGGCTAGCAGTGTGGATTGGTCCGGATGTCAGCAAGTGCAACAAACAAAGGTGGGTACTTTTACAACTACGCACTGATACAGAAAAACCCTTGAAACTGGAAAATGAGTGAAAAATGAACATTTACAGTGGTCCATTGCTGTTTGTTATTTTTTCAACAATAATATTGGTGTATGTTCTTTGATGGTAAAATGCTGAGGATCTTCAATCACAAAGAAACATATTTGATTTCAAGTTATCTACAGCTGTGTGGGTTTACTGGATTCCCTTCAGGTTCTAATAATCAAATTGCCTTCTCTACTAGAGGAAGGCTTAATAACATTTGAAACTGATGTCAACTTTCCCCAATTTCATAGGGATCTCAGCAAAATATATGCTTCAAGAGATACTATTACAGAAGGTCGAGAGTGCCTTTCAAGTGTTTCTCTGAAGCCATTCTATTTTGTGAACATATTTTTCAAACCTGCGTACCTCTGTGTCAGTATATTAAAAGTTAGGTTGCAAGGTAGCTGGCATTTTTGTACAGTGACTACTTAACGGTCTGACTTTCACTTTTACTGCCATTAATGTGCACATTTGTTGCAAAGCAAAACGACTATTACCAGGCTCCAGCTGAATTTGCAGAAGCTTGCTTGCCATAATGAAGGCCCAATGGAGTAGTGGCTGGCAGAGGAAGGACATTACACTTCTCACCCCGTTTAGGAGATGGTGGATGGTGCAGCTTATTTATTTTACTGTCCATCAATGCCAGGAAAAACCTGGCAATTAGGAACAGAAAAAATAGGAAAACTCCCAGGGTGTATGGGTCATTAGTTTTTTTTTATTTTTCGAATACAAACTCTAGCTTTAGGAGTTTCTTCCAGAAAACAGAAACTTTGGAATAGTTTGGTGAACAGCTGTGAAAACTGACGGCAGCCAACTACCAAAATTTGGATATATTAAAAGGAACCTCCATGATGGCTGTTTCTTTCAACATACAGAGATGATCGCTGGGCTGGAGGTCATCTCTAAATTTGACTGGCAGTACTTTATTAGTGTCACACACGTCATATCCTCTGCCACCCTGACAAATAGAGTAACAGCCCTTTTCTAAACGTGAAATCAGGTCCAAAGTCCATTATCGAGAGTTACTTAGATACTTTTTATTGAATGTGCTAGGTAGGGGGGGATGCCCAACTGGCAGGAATATGGCAGGAGGAACAAATGAGACCTTTAGGAGTGAGCTGTGATTCAAAATCTCCAATTTGCCTGTATGCATTTTCATTCAGGATTTCAATGATAGTGTCTTATTTTTTTATTTTTTTAAAATAAATGTATAAATTGGACACATACTTAGTCATGGCTGCTACACAGAAGTAGCAAGTAATACTGTAGATTCAAACATACAGGGTATTTGACTGAGTTAGTTGGTGAATCGGACTAGAGCATTGAGTGAACTTTGCAGTCAAGAGTGTGAAACAATGAGTCAAAAGGGAAAATCAAACTGATGTAGACAATGTAGTACTCCTTTGAGAGGAAAGAAAAAGTCCTGCGCCTTGCTTTAAATTCCCAACCTATGTATGGAGATTAAGAGGTGGGTAATAAACTCCGTTAAAGGCTGCAAAAGTTCACATAATTTGGGAGCAGTCACCCTCCATCCATATCCACTTGAATTTCTTTAGGGGTATCTGGGTCCAGAGCTCTGCACAGCACATAATCAGCCCTTATGGAAATAACAGTCTCCAAAAGAATTCATGCTAGATGCAGGACATAATGCTGCATTAATTCTTTTGGACCTCTCAGCGGCACTCAATATGATCTCACATGAGATCTTGATTCAATGTCTTGCCCACATTAGGGTGGAAAGACAAGATCTGACCTGCCTAAAATCCTCCCATGATCATAGGGATAACATTTTATGGCTTAAGACTTTCTTTTCAGAAGCTAAAACTATTAAGTACGGAGTGCCCCAGGACGGAGTCCTGAGCCCAACACTTTTTTGGATCAAATGTATTTTTATTGAGCTCAGCAGCACCACACAATACAATATTTGGACAGTCATAGCATTGTACATGCGTATCAAGACAAAGATGACAAGAACCCCCGAACCCCGCCGCCCCTGAGGACCCCCCTAACCCCAACTTCCCTCCCACCTCTGGCACCCCCTCCCTTCATTCCCCCCCCCCGGTGTGTTCCGCTGACTCGGTGCGTGGTGGTTGGTAAGACTCTCATCAGGCAGTGCCCCTCTAGCCCTCCAACTTCTTATGGAATTCATCCACCAGGCGCAGAACCCATAAGTATTTCGGACACGTGAGCTCGTTGAACTCTTGAGTTAAGAGGGAGATCAGTGGCTGCCATATTTCTTTAAAGAGTCGGAAGTTTGTGCGAGGGAGGCTTGTATCCTTTCCATCCCCATTATGTACCATAGACGGTGGAGCCACCCTGTATGTGTGGGCCTTCGTGTAGTGTCCCATAGAGAGAGGACATGTTGTGTCGCCTCCCCCATTGCCAGCCCCATTTGTTTCCCCCGTATAGACTTGAGAGGGAACATGAGTTTGTTAGGTAGACCCAAGATCGTGTATGCCGGGAAGCGGGAGATCTCTGTCTCGAAGTGTAAATCTGTGTCTCAGAGCACCAGCTCCCAATATTCATGTACTTCAGCGCATTCCCAGAGCAAATGAAGCATGGTTCCCGTGTGCCCGCAGCCCCTCCAGCAAGTGGGGTCTCTTCGCGGATTGCTCTGATGTAGCCGCTCAGGAGTCAGGTGCCAGTAACAGGCCACCTTAACCGCCGATTCTCTACTGGCCACGTTCCTGGCCGTATGGTGCGCCCTATAAAATATATCCTGCCATTCTTTATCGGAGAGCGAGCGCCCTAGCTCTCGTTCCCATCTTTTTTGACCCGCTGACCGTGCCGTGAGCGGGGGGGGGGCGCCAGAAGCTTGTATAGTTCTGTGATCGCCCGTGCGTCCGTGGTTTTGGTGAGTAGCCACTTCTCGTATGCTGTGAGGGGGCCGTGTACTTGAGGCATGATATCTTTATTAGTGAGCCAGTGCCGAAGCTGGAGGTACTGGAAGGTTCGTGGTTTGTCCAACCCATAGTTGTCCCGTACGTCCTGCAGCGTCATGAAGCCCTGCAGGTTAAACAAGTGCCCCGCTGACCGACATTCTGATTGTCGCCACTGTGGGAAGGAACCTGGGACTGTCCCGGGCGGAAACTTGGGATTGTCCAGTAGCGGTGTCATCGGCGACAGGAAGGACGTGAGGCCCCTGGGGACAGCCACTGCGTTCCACACCTGGAGGAGCGTCCTGGTGATGGGAGATTTGTTGAGGTAGGGCGACCTGTCGTGCCGTGCCAGAAATGGGATTTTCCAGAGTGACAAGCGTGCCATCGCCCTGTCCTGAAATAGCCATCGTTTCTCCGAAGTTGGGCAGGACCATTCAATGAGGTATCGCATTTGCGTTGCCTGGAAGTAACGGTGGAGGTCTGGCACGCCCAGTCTGCCTTCCGCCGTCCCCCGCATGACCAGGTCTCGCCGCAGTAGGGGGCGTTTGCTGGCCCAGATTAACTGTTGTAGCGCGTCCTGAAGCTTTTTAATCATACCTAAAGGCGGGGTGACCGGAATGGTTTGGAATTGATACAACACCTTGGGCAGAAGGGACATATTAACAGCCGCCACGCGCCCTAGCCATGAGAGCGGCTGTTGCCGCCATCGCAGAATATCCCCTTGAATGCGCTTCAGGAGTTTCGAGTAATTGAGTTCGACTGTCTGGGCCGTTGCGGGCGTCACATCAATCCCCAAATATGGCAGTGACAGTTGCGTGGTCAGCCCTCTCAGCTGTAAAAGTCCTCTGTTGGCCGGGCGGGTGTTGCGTCCCAGGGGAAAAACCACTGACTTCCTGACATTCATTTTGAAGCCCGAGACCTTCCCGAACCTCTCCATCTCGTCCAGAAAGGCCGGTATGGCTATCTTAGGGTTGTCCACGGCGGCAAGGATGTCGTCCGCGTAGAGGCTGATTGTTTGTTCTTCTCCCCCGAATTTGATCGCTGTGATGGATTGGTTGTCCCGCACGTGTTGGGCGAACGGTTCGATATAGAGGGTGAACAACAGCGGCGAGAGCGGACAACCTTGCTTCGTGCCCCGTCTGATATCGAATGGCCGGGAGCCAATCCCATTAACCCTGATCGTCGCCCGCGGTGACGCGTAACAACCGGCCACCCATGAGCGAAACCTCTCACCCAAGCCGAACCTAGCATGTGTCCTATCCAGATGTTTCCAGTCTACTCTGTCGAGCGCTTTTTCTGCGTCGACCGAAAGCAGGGCTGCGTCTGAGGCGTTGAAGTGGACCTTATCTACAACGTGCATCAGGCGCTTGGTGTTATCAGCACATTGACGGTACGGTATAAAGCCCCGATCCGGTTCGATTATGCCTGGAAGACATGGGCCCAATCTAGCGGCCAGGATGCCTGTAAACAATTTTAAGTCCAGGTTGAGCAGCGAGATCGGTCTGTAGGCCGCGCAGTGGGTCGTGTCTTTGCCAGGTTTCGGTAGGACTATCACGTCCGCCTCAAGCATGTCATGCGGGATGGATCCGGGGCCTTGGAAGGAGTTAAATAATTTGGTTAAGATGGGGGCTAGGAGGGGGCAGAACGTTTTGTAGAAGCCAGCGGAAAATCCATCCGGGCCTGGCGCCTTCAGTGGTTTGAGGCGTGCTATCGCCGAAATCACTTCCTCAAGGCGTATAGGGGCATCTAAGGCTGAGGCCTTCGCCTCGTTGAGGGCCGTGACCCGGGCCTCTCCCAGATACGCGATCCCTGCCTCGTCGTCCAAGGATGAGTCAGCAGTATATAAAGTGGCGTAAAATGCCCTGAACGCTTCTGCAATGTGTTCATCCTCATGGACCTCCCCGCCCCCCTCCGTGCGAATGAGCGGGATCTTGGACCGGACGATTTTTGCTTTGAGTTTGTTGGCCAGTAGTCGGCCGGTCCTGTCCCCTCCCACATAGTAAGTGTGGCGGAGGCATAACGCTGCGTATTCCGCGCAATCCAAATCCAGGCTCACGAGCTGTGCTCTGGCTGCCTTCAGTTTGCGCCAGATCCTGGGTGCTCCTGTCCGACAGTGCACTCTCTCGAGTTCCAGCACTTGCTCCGCCAATTCCGGCCGCCGTTCTTTCCGTTCTCTTTTGTCCGCTGCCGCGATCGCCATGAGTTCCCCCCGGACCACCGCTTTGAGCGCCCTCCAAACCGCTGTCATGGCCACCTCGCCAGTGCCGTTGCGGACTAGGTAGTCCGCGATGCTTTGGGAGATCTGCTGTGAAACCCCTTTGCGGGAAAGCAAATTTTCTCTAAGTCTCCATTTGCCCTTACGGGATTGTATGCGTGGGATCGTCAGGTGGAGGACCACCGCGTCGTGATCTGATAGGGCCGCCGGGGCAACCTCTATGTCTCTTATCCTGGGGATCAGGTCCGCAGAGCCAAGGAAATGATGAATGTGAGAGTAAGTGCGGTGTACGTGGGAATAAAATGTATATCCTGGGGATGTAGGGTGAATCTCCCTCCATGTGTCTAGGAACCCCCTGTCGGTCAGCCACTGTCTCCCTACGGTGGAGAGTGCCCCTGAGTCGCCAAACCTCCGGCCAGACCTGTCTCTCATGTTATCCATCACCAAGTTTATGTCTCCACCCACCACGGTGTACCTCATGTCTGTTCCCATTACATCTAAGAGCGCCCCCTTAAGGAAGGCTTTTTGTTCGGTATTGGGCACGTAAATGGACCCCACTGTGAGCGATAAGTCACCCAGAAGAACCTTGTCGGCCAGGAATCTACCTTTGATTTCTGCCACTTTATCTCCCACCCGTCCTTTGAAGTGTCGCGCGATTAGTAGAGCCACCCCAGCTTTCTTCTCTGCAGTGGAAGAGTAAAATTGCAACAGGAAGGCCCTGGACTTCATGCGGTGCCAGTTCTTGGCCAGTAGGTGCGTCTCTTGAAGCAAGCATATGGCAGCTCCGGAGTTCTCTAGGTAGGAGAGCACCGCCGTTCTCTTAATGGGGTTATTGAGTCCCTTGACATTCAGGGTGAGAACCTGGAGGGACTTGTCAGCCATGGGGATGTGTGTACTCTGTCTCTCTATGCCATGATCTAAAGCCACCCCGAGTCTTGTCGCCTGTAGCCTGCCCGAACGGAACCCACAGGGCCCCCTCCCCCCTGTCCCCTTGCCCCTCTACTGCCTGCCCCCAACACTGCCCGCCTGAACCCCAACTCCAGCCCCCCGTCTGCCTCCCTTCCCCTCGCTCCCTCCCACCCCCCCCTCTCCCCGGGCCCCAACATTGAACCCCCAACCAGAGAACATTGTCCCTGGCCGATTCAGTCCCAGATCAGGCCTGTGGTAAAGTTACGAGTGAAAGTGAACTGTGGCAATGGCGTCCTCAAGGCCCCCCGTCCCGCCCCCCATCACCATGTTGCGATGATGCGAGTCGACGCCCCCATCTGCGCTGTTTTAGGACCCAGTGGTCGTGTCCCTGGAAACTTCCTGCACCGCCGCCACCTGTTCCTGTGCCATGGTCTCAGGGTCTGGCTGAAGACCTTTCTTGGGCATTCGTCTTCGTCTCACCCGCTGCCAGCCGTCTCTTGTTGTCTGTGGGGATCTCGACTGTGATGGCTGGGTACCCGGGCCGTCGTCTGCAGCGTCCCCCTCGTAGGCAATACCCAGCAGATCACACGTTTCCCGCAGTGACCGGAGTTGATGAAGGGCCCCCTTCCATTTAAAAATGAGGCGAAAGGGATGACCCCAAGAGTATGGGATTTTATTGTCCCGTAGGAAGGTTGTAGCCACCTTGAATGTCCGCCGTTTCTGTAGGGTGATCGCAGACAAATCCTGAAATAGCTCGACAATGTGTCCTTGAAAGTGAAGGGGTTGCTTCCGGCGTGCTGCTTTCAGAATGCGTTCTTTTAGGGGGTAGTCAGACAGGAAGGCCAGGATATCGCGTGGGGGAGCCGGGGCCCGGCATGCCAGGCCCACTCTGTGGGCCCTGTCTACTTGAATCACGAAGTCGGCGGGTTCATCCAAAATGTCCCTAAACAAGCATTGCAAGTAGGCCGTGACATCTTCCTCCTCTGACTTAGATGGCACGCCCCGGACTCGAATGTTATTGCGTCAGGAGGGATTCTTGAGGTCTTCCGTGTGTGCCTGCAGGTCCGTCTGCTGTTCATGGAGTCGGATAATTTCTTGCTGCAGGAGTTCCACCTCTTCGGTCCTAGCCTGCCCAGTGTTCTCAATCGCAGCCACCCTTCCTCCGATGTCGTCCACATTGCGACGCAGCTCCCTGTATTCCCCTGCCATGTCCTGCTTGAGGGTTTGGAAGTGCTCTCTAAGGGAGTTGAACAGGGACTCCAGAAAAGATTTTGTGATAGGGGCCTCTCCCATGTCCCGCTCCTTCTCCTTGCCAGGAGCCACCAGCGCCTGCTTGTCCGGCATCTTCTCCCCTTTGTGCCCCCTCTATGGTTCGCAGTGGACATGATCCTCCTCTCCTGCGGCCCTAACGAGTCGCCTCCTGCTCGTTTCTTCCTCCCCCGAGTCAACAAGGTAAGGCTGGACTGAGCTGGAAACCGGGTGTGCAATATAGGGTGGAGGGTCCGACGCGTCCCAGTGTATATCCCCTGGACATGATATGTTGTGGGCCCTGGCCGTTAGCTGTCGCGCTTCCTGCACTCTGAACTCCTTTGCTGCTGGGGCGGGTCCGCTCGTCAATTCCGGGCCTGGTTAGGGGCCCCGCACCCCGGTAGGCCCACTATGTTTGCGGTAACACTGCAGGGAGGCTACCCGCGACCCTGGTACTCTCGGTCTGCCTGTCCTTTCGCTAGGCTTGTGGGGCCACTCTGCCTCTTATTGAGCCCACTGCTGCGCCTGTTCTGGGTATGTTCCCACCCTACTGGTATGCTGTCGCCTCGCTGAGCAGCCCACTACTGTTCACCGGGGGCTCGATTAGTGCCCCACGAGCTTGGGACCCCAGCGGGGGTTCTTCTCACATGGTCCCCTCTGGGCCCCCGCCGAGGCCCGTCGTCCACCCCTCACCGCCACTGCCTCTCAGGTCGTAAGGGTCCCTTAAAAGTGCGGAGGCTACAAGGCCTTAATTCTGCCCCGTCATGATCCCCCTGCGAGCCAAAGGCCCAGGCCGCCGGGTCCAGCTGCGTCTCACGCAGGGGGCCCGAGAACCTGCCCCCCGAGTCTGGGGCCTTGGATCCCCCGTAGCCCCTTTCGTCACTTCTGCATGGGGTGCCCCTCATCTTAGCTAGCAGCTGCTTCCGCCGTGCAGGCCTAGACCGGGGCCTCAGGTGGTGCTCCTTGCGGTCCGGCGCTGCCTCGCTGTCTCCGGCTCTCCCTCCGGCAGGTCCACCTCCAGCCCGCCGCGCACCCTCGCCCATACCAGGCGCCGTGTAGGCCCAGACCGGGGCCTCGAGTAGTGCTCCTTGTGGTCCGGCGCGGCCCTTTCGACCTCGGCTCTCCTACCGGCAGGTCCGCGACCGGCTCGTCTGCCTCCTCACAGTTTCCTCCACCTGGGAGTGGTAGCCATTCGCGCCTCGCTGCGATGGCTTTCGGTTCGCAGCAGGGAGTTCGGCCCGCCACTTTCACTCGGCGGCCTAAGTCGCGACCCGCCGCTTTCACTCGGCGGCCTCGGTCGCCATTTGCATCACCCCAGCCAGGGACGGCACCCGCCGCCTTCGAGCATCCCGTGCTCCACGATCGGCTGTGTGCAGACTCGCTCAGGGACCCCGCTGGGGGTTCGCTCAATGCAGTCGGCAGGAGGAGCGATTAGGGGCGACATGGGCGAATTTTAAGGCATTAATGGTGGTTTGGGACAAGGAGCCTCTGCGTTCCACATCTTCTCAGGCCGCCATCTTGGCCACGCCCCCAGCCCAACACGTTTTAATATAAATATGACCCCTATGACGATCTCATTGAATCCCTTGATGTTCAAGTACTTTCTTACACTGATGACACCCAACTGCTGTTGACATATAACAAGAATGACGACAAGGCCAAAACCAAATTTGCTGCCTGTATCACAGCAGTAAAGGGCTGGCTCAAGTCCAATTCCCTATAATGTAATCCTAACAAAACTGAGATCTTGCTATTCGGTATAGACCCTTTCCAGGTTGGCTAGGAATCCGGCCACACCGGTGTGCAGCCCCCCCCCCACTTGAGTGACCAGAAACCTAGAGGTACTAGTGGATATCCATCTTTCACTCAAACCTCAGATTGCAGCAAGTATTAAAAATTAATGTTGGATCCTGAAAATGCTAGGGATGTTTCTCAAACTTCCACTGAGATGCTCAGAAGATGGTTGTACAGGCATTGATCCTGTCCAGATTAGACTATGCGAATGTCCTGTACCTAGGAATCTCAGACTACGTGAGGCATAGACTTCAAACAATGCAAAATATGGCCATCCGATTGCTCTTCAATCTCCCCAAAATGCACTTCGCTCACTCAATACCACAAACAACTTTACTAGCTAACACTGATGAAAAGAGTCATTTTAAAGCACTTAAAATAGCTCAATCAGCTTTCTACAAAACTGATCCCTACTACCTCCCAAATAGACTAAGTAAGTAAGTAAGTGAGTAAATGTTTATTGTTTAGGTAATTAAAACCTTAACAATATAAAAAACCTTATGTATATACAAAACAGATTAAAATCGGATTACACACTATATTCATTTCATCATTTCATTACTGCTTGCCACACATGAAATTGTTAAAAATTCAGTAGTCAAAAGTTTGTCCATTTTTCTTTGCCCGATTTCAGACCCTTTTAAAAAAGCTTTGAAAAGACTTTAAGGAATTTGATCAGTCTACCATTCAGTTGTGGGTCCGATGGATTTAGGCACGCAGTTATGGCTGCTCTGCATGAACTAATGCCTCTCACATTAAAGCTTTGTTTGAGTTGAATGGCTCGCTCGTTGTAAAGTTTATTACATGTGCAAATTACATGGATGAAGTCTTCTTTGCAATAATCACACAACAGGCATGACTTAGGACCTGTATGCACCCAAGTTGGCTGATCCGCCAAAGATGGTAATTTTCCAAAATGTAATGCCATTAGTTGTTTTTTTACATCAATTGAAAATGTCAGATTCAAGTATGATTCCGGTGCAAGAGACTTATAGTTGTTTATAATCTTCCAAGCATGCGACCTTAACCTAAAGATTTTTTTTATCAATTAGTACAGAATGGGTTTTAGCTGCTTTATTTATTACTTGTTTAAAAGACTGATATGGCAGATTTTTATTCCATAAATCATTTGTACATGTTATTGAAAGAGATTTACTTAAGTATTGATCAAAAGGCGAGTTTCTGTCCTCATCTACTTCGGACCATAGGGCTTTATTAATTTGTGATGTGGCTGCATTTTGTTTCAGCCGATACCAAGTTTTTATTGTAGCGTACATTCTCCCTATGTCTTCGCTTATTACGCCGAATTCTAGACGGACTTGAGCCGGCGAAGCCGACCTTTGTATCTGAAATACCTTTTTTATAAATGGATGCTGTTAGTTGATTTAAGACCACTCCGTCTTCTCCATGAAAAGCAGCTCTGGCGTATGTTATTGTAGGAAGGATTTTTGCAATCATTACTGCGAGCAGTGGTTTATACTATGGACCCTTCAACTTTTTTGCCAGTTGACTGAAGGCGAATATGAGGGCACTAGTTCCCAGCGTCATGTACTTTTTATGTTCTGTATGGTTTTTTGAGTTGTCAATATAGAATCCCAGGTACTTATATTTTTTTACTTCCTCCAGTTGGTTGCCGTTGAGCCAGATAGTCTGCTTACGTCTCCGCTGACTGCCAATCACCATAGTTTTTGTCTTTGATGCGTTTATTTCAAGTTTGTTTTATGGAATGTAATCTGACATTTCATTTAAAACTCTTTGAAGACCGATCTTTGTTTGACTCATTAATACCACATCATCAGCATATGAGAGGTGAGTAAGTAACAATTTACCTAATTTAGGCGGGTTGGAAATAGGGCAGTCTAGCCTCTGTAACAGGTTGGAACAGATTAAAAAGATGAGGGGCCAGAACACACCCTTGCTTGAGGCCTCTGGTCGTTATCAGCTTCCTTGATAGTCTGGACCCATCACCTATCTTAATTCTCAACCATGTGTTGGAGTAGAATAGCAGTATACCTTGTAGTAGCCTTTCGGGTATGTCCCATGCTCCCAACTTTTTCCACAGGAGGTGACGATCAACACTATCAAAGGCTGCCCTTAGGTCTATAAAGCAGAGGTAAAGATGTTGTTTCCTCTGCTTACACTTATTAGCTATTAGAGATAGAGCTAAGATGTTAGTTATCGTCCCTATTCCTTGCCTGAAACCTGTCTGGTTGACCGGGATAAGATTGAGGTTATCGGACCAATCCTTCAGGTCTTATAGAACTAGTGTGGCATAATATTTGGCCTCGACGTCCAGGAGGGCTATTAACCTGTAATTTGATGGATTAGTTCTCTCTCCTCCTTTGAATATAGGTGTCAATATCGAGCCTTGCCAATTTGATGGAACATGATTTCAGAGCTCTATATCTTTATATAGTTCAAAAAGATGATTGCCCCAGAACGATGTATCGTGCTTAAAAATTGCTTGAGGGATACCATTAGGGCCAGGAGCGCCATCACTGCTACCTTTCTTAATTCTGCGTATCACTCCTTCGCTTGACATAGATGAATGGCTTGTCGTTGTTATCGGGGAATGATTGCCATTTTTCCCCTGCGGCTTCGCCTTTTCCTCAATTAGCATAGACCCTGGATCTTTTTTTCATCTCATGTGAGGTGTAATGGCTTCTCCTGAGCTGTTTGGTTCTGTGACCCCTTTGAATGTATCTTTTCCCTCGGCCTGGGCCAGCATATTTCCTTCTGACGTAACGGGATCTATGAACTTTGAGGTTAGAAATTCAGCCCACTCGTATTCTTGAATATTTGATGGTAGGGCTATCACTGGCCTATGTAATTTATTTATGATTTTCCAAAACTTGTTTGAATTCGTTTTCTTAGCACAACAAAGCAGTTCAGCCCAAAATTTAATTTATCATTGCGCATTCGTTTTTCCTCCCATAGCTCTTTTTTATAATTTTTTCTTAGCTGCCGTACCCTGTCCCAGGCTACTTGGTCGGGTGCTGTTCTTTTTAAGTTCCTAATAGCTTTTTTGAGTTTGCATTTCAGTGCTCGCAGCCCAGCCGTTGTGTTGTTATTCGGTGCTTTTTTTACCATGGATTTTTGTCTGGGGTTTTCCAGTCGGCATTAATGATGTAAGGTCCGCCGTAAATTTTACCCATGCTTCAATTTTATTCTGGACCTCCACTTTACTAGCCGTTATCTTTGTTTTTATCTTGGACTGTAATGTATCAATTGTATCAATTGACCATTTTAGACGTTTTAGGTCAACTGTGTGTATGTTTCCTTCAATTATTGTGTTTGCTTGATGCTTAGTGATATTTAGCCTGAAGTGTATGTGCTGATACGAATGGTCACTCCTGGTTGTGTACTCTATTGAAAAATGGGAAAGGAATGGCATCAATGATACTGAAATTGCTGTGTAATCCAGTCTTGATCTAGTATTTCCACCATGAAATGTGTGATTCGGTGGGAAGTCATCTATTGTTCTGCCATTTAGTAATCTCAACCCAAGAAACTCTAGAGCATTTACAAGTACTTGACCTAAGTGGTCCACTACAGGTCTCAATGGCTGATATTGCTGTGGAACATTCCAGTATATATTGTCAGATACTAGCATATCGTCTTCATCTGGGGTGTAAATTAATTGGAATTAAAATCCCCTGTAAGTACCAAATCCCATAGGGGATAGGTATTCCTTATATCTGAAATAGTTGCGATCAACAGATCATTGTGGGCTGATTTTTCCTTAATAAGGGATGTGCATATGTATTGATCAGCAGGACGGTTTTTGTTCTATTCACTGACCCAAACGTTAGTTTGATCATTTGAATATTAGGTCCTGCTGAAACCAACTGTTCGGAATTGATTTTTAGTTCTGTAGAAATATAGAATGCCAGTCCCCCTTTCGGCCGTCCATGAATTTTGGTTTTAATTGCTGGGGCTGTATAATGTATATAATTTGCCAGAGGGAGATCTTCCAGTGCCCAAGTCTCCTGCAGTATTACTATATCATATTTATCCCAATTAATTGGTTGACACCCATTTTCTAACCATTTTTTTGCCCCTGCTATATTCCATGATAGCATTTGTATACTTCTTGGGTCTTGTACGGCTGATGTCTTTTCCAATGGTCAATGGCCTGAATTTGAATCTAGTGCTCCTGGCAGACATTGCCAGTTGTCCTGGACCACATCCTTTACAGTTCCCCGATCGTTCTGTATGTCTCTGTTCAGTGCAATCGGGAGATTGCTGCCCTTTGCTCCTTTGAGAACCGCATATTTATTCGGCTTGATTTCTCTTTGACTTTGGCTATAGCTCTTGTTGTAGTTGGAGTTAACGGTTAACGGGCCAGGATAACGTGGTATCGTTGGTCTTGACAGTTCTATTCTCCAAGCTTCAATTTGCGATTTAGTGTTCATCAAGTGCTGGACGTCGTCTTCAGTCTGCCATGTTATCAGCGTTTGTTCCTTATTTTTTTGACTTCCCTTTGCTATAAATTCTACTGCCAATAAGTTCGACGAGGTCAGATGTTTTAAGGCTGGAATATTAGCTGTTAATTTCAAAATGTTCCCCCTATTCAGTATGTTTTGTGGTCCTTATGAGTCATATTCTGGTATTAACAGTAATTGCTGTTTCGGTAGCAAGTTAAAATAATCAGTCTGTAACCTAGGATGTTCATTCTTATTGTCGACTGTGATTTGTTTTTTGTCATCTTTTATTTAAACTTTTAGGTTTAAGTATTCGGTCTTGTTTCCCAACGGAGTGTTTAGAACCAGTTTGTCTACCGAAACAGTGTTCTCCTGAAGGCTTCCTGCATTATAGTTAGATACTAAATCCTGATCTTGACTCCCTCGGATGAACTCACTTGTTTCAATTGAGGTGTCTTTTGAATTTTCACCATTGGGTTAACTTCCCCCAAATCAAACACGTAGGCCTCAGGGTTATCCATTGTCAATTTTTTCGACATTAGGTTGTCTTGTTTAGATTGTCTTGGGTTATCTTGTTTTCTGTGTTCCATATTTGGCTCTCGCCATTCGTCCTTCCGTCCCCTCTTTGGTTGTTCACCACCTTAATCTCCAGAGTTTTTTTAAAAAGGGCGTTGTGATCTGTTGGATTACTTGTAGTTGGTCCTAGCTGTTTGTGGCTTGTCACCTCTTCCTTATTGGGGTCTGCGCCTTGCCTACTTTTGACCTGTAGTTCTAAGGTATCCTTTATCTCGGTCATTTGCTCCTTGTCAGTTTTATTCCCGGCTTGAATACATTTTTTCTTGTGTCCATTTTTATTGGCTCCTTTTCTTTTCCTCGTATTCTGTGAGTCCCCAAGATTTATGCATGGTCCCGTTTTTATATCTCCTCCTCTTCCTGATAACTGCTTGGCTTCTGGTGATATTTCAGTATCTGCCTTTTCTGGCTTTTTGCTACTTGGCAGATGTTCGTCTGTAATACTAGCCGAGTCTGTTGCTATAGTACTGATCCTGTCTGGGCAGAAGATTGGGTAGACCTTGGTAGTAAGCTGCGTCGTTAGGAAAGACGTTTTATTCCTAGCTTTCCTGTCACGCTTTTTTTTGTTTCCGTGACGGCTTTAGTTCTTTATTATTTCTTTTATCCTGATTAGTTGCTTCATTACTTTTGGTTGACTGATAGTCTTCGTCAGCTTTGCGAGATGCCGGGCTTAAGTGGGCTCGAATTCGGTTGGATCTTCTTTATTATCTCTCATTTCCAATGTTGATTTATTAATTAATATTATCTGTTCTAAAAGTGTTGGAAGTAGACTTAATTTATCAATTATTGGGCTGCAGGCACACTGAACTGAGTATTTTGCTTGGGCTCTTGTAATCAAAATATTCATGTTGTCCAGCTTGGTGTTGATCCCTGCAATTTGTAGTGCTATGATATTCATTAGGTCTATTTGTATATCCATTTTGTCCGTTTGAATGTTAAATGCCTTTATTATTGTCTGTAATGTTTTTAATAGATATTTAAACATTTCCGAGAAACTACTTTGGTCTTTAAATGGCTCTCGAGGTGGAGATTTTAAATAGCTCTCGAGGTGGAGATTTTAAATCTTGATTGAATATTTGGTCTTGGTTAAATAGATAACTAATTTCATTAGTCACTCTAGAGGGGATATTATTGGTATTTGTTTGAGTAGCTTTTATTTCATGTGCGTCCGTATTTTCCTGAGAGTTAACATAATTCTTTCCCCTCATTAGGTCGCTTGTATCAAATACAGATGTTTGCATAATGTCTTTAGTTGAAACAGACGTTAAGTCAATCTGCCAAGAGTTATTCATGCCATCTGGATCTTCTTGGTCCGCATGATGGACCTGTGTGACTATCTGTAACTTTGTAGTTCTTATATTGTTGCTTACTGGCTTAGGAGTAGAGGACGTAAGGTTTCCTTGGGATGTTTTAAGAACTGCTGTTGGGCAGTTAGATTTTTCCCTGCGTTTGAGCACTTTTTAATCGTAACATTGCGACCCTGCAGATTGGTTCATGTGGTCTTGTTTTTCTTCATCACTATTTTTTGTGATGTCTAAACTTTTTGTCCTGCCATCTCGAGACGGTTCGTTACTCAGGCATGTTTCCTCTTTAAATATCGTGCCTAGACTGGCTTCATTGTTTGTCGCCTCTGGGGCCACTCTATTTAGACCAGACTTGTCCATTATCTGGGTCCGTTTTTGCGTGAACCAAGGATTAATTGTAACGGATACATTTTGTGAGGATTTGTTTAGTGACTTTCCATTATTAACCGAGGAGGCTGCCTGTGGGGCAAGAGGAGTCATAAGTCCTGGGATCTCTGCTGTTGTAGAGTAGATAGCTGCTCCAGGGTCTTTGAGTAGCGAGAATCTGTCACTCACGACTGACTTCCTTTTGTGCCTTCCTCTATATTCCTGAACATCGTTATTAGTGGCGATTTCAATGGGCTTTTTTGCTTGAAATCACTGCCTTCTAATTTAGTCGATTGCTTTTTTCTTTTACTTAATTTTTCACTCTTGGCCTTCTGGGTTGGCGTCTGTCTGACTCTTCGTGATCTCATTTCTCCCTCTATGTTGTCACCAAAAGGACCAGTACCAGCCGCAAGCCCTATTGTCACAAGCACCCCCTCCTCTTCCACAGCTATGAGAGCTTGACCCAGTTGCCCTGTGGACGCCCTATGGACGCCTATGGACACCTGTCCTCGTGGCCCCTCAGGCGGCAAGCGGCTGCTTTGGTAGTTTGTATAACCGCTGTGAGTCCGTTCTGAGAGACTTTGAGCTATGGGTACTGTGTCAGAGAGGGCAAGGGGGCAAGGGGGCAGGGGCCAGTACCCTGTACCAAACACCAAGCACCCCTGTGTCCTGTGGCTACCTGTTAAAGCTGTGGCCTTCCTTATCCTTCCTGGTTCTTTCCAGTGGCCTTCCAGATTCTTCCTGGTTCTTTCCAGCGGCCGATTCCTGCGAATGTCTCCTCCTGTTCGTGGGCTCAGCCTAGGGAGCACAGGCTGTATTGGTAATTTGCAGCACTATTGTACCTCAGTAGCTCAATAGCGACCATCGCTGGAACTGTCCCAGTAATCCCCTTTTATCGCCTTCTATTAGATTGAGACCTGGCTGCTGGGGAAAGATTAATGCAGATAAATTGATTGGAGTGATTGATTGGAGCGAAGGCGATTGACCTGCCTCGCTGCTCGTTGATCACCCGCTCCCCCAACCGCTTCTCACTCATGTTTCTCAACGTTTCTCAGCGGGTAGGGAGAGGTTGGCAGCAGTGAAGGGATTACTACTTGCAAGGCTAAGCGAGGCGGCATGAGACAGAGGGGCGGCTCACCTTTCTTCCCTTGCTGCTCTCGCCTGAAGGGGCACCCGATGCAACGGTTCGGCAGTGCGGCTGGCGCGGCGCGGCAGACCACAGCAAACCACGGCTGTAACTGGCCTCCGACTGACCTCCACCGACTCCGAGCTCCTAGCTCTCTGCTCTCCGCTCGCACTCCGCCCAAACCTCCGAGCCAAGCCAGGTCAAAATCAAGGAGTACAAGCCGCTGTTGTTCCGCAACGCTGCAGCTCTCGCTGACTCCAAGCTCTGCTTGGACTTCGCGCTCTCAGCTCCGCTCGCACTCCGCCCACACCTCTTGGCGAATGGTCGAATGGAGTGTAATAGTCGTGGTGTAACACCCAAATAGACTATTGCTCTACCGTCCACAAAGAGCCCTTCTCTTTCACTCAGCATATCTGTTAGTCATCCCTGCCACAAAAAGGAAAAGGTGGGCCAGATCTGCCTCCTCAGTCCTGGCAGCTAAGCACTGGAACAATCTTCCACTCCCCCTCAAATGTATTGCAGACAAAAAATAATTCTGCAAGGAGTTAAAAACCATCCTTTTCAAGGACTAACTGTCATCCTCCTTACTGACCATTCTGTCTACTGCCGGGACACTCTTGCAGTAGCTGCGCCCTCAACAAATCACTTTTTTCATTCATTCAATAGTCAGAATGCACAGCATGTACCCCATCAATGAAGGAAACTAAACTTTGTGGTGATGAGGGTGAAAATATTCCTTAGGTCTTCTCTTTCAACCAGTTTTTTCAAAAAGTATCATGATCTGTAGCTCTTTGAATTCATTTTGTCAAGAGAACCTATGTTCAGAGGTGCATTATTAGAAGTGAAATTACTACATGTAACATGGGAGCATAAATGTCCCCCAGCAAGGAGTAAATGACAACATTAACATTGGTCTGTGATTAACAACAAGAACATACATGCAGTAGCAGCAGTTTGATTTTGATTTTGGATATAGATTTAGAATTCATATGGATGAATAGGTTAGAAAATGATCATTTGATTTTGGCAGCTATATTTGTAGTAGGCTGTGAGGGGGTTGGAGGAAGGAAAGGTAAGGGATGAGGCTGGAACTATTCAGCAGGGAAAGTAAAGCTTTGAATGGGAAAGTGGGAGATAAGCAATGAGCCTTTGGTAGAATATAGACTAGAAGGAGTGAAAGGTGCAGTTACAGAAGGTGTTGTGCTTGAAAGGAGGAAGTGGAATGTAATCATGGCCATTTGAATACAGGAAACACACAAGAGGTGATGCTTGCAATAAGTCTAACCAATGCTCCACCAAGAAATTATCAGTGGATAAGATTTATTCAAGCATTCTATCCATCACTGTTTTGTATACCTAAGTGGGTGCCCAAACGTGGGTTCCATGTGTACTGTGCCATTAAACCAAGCTGTACCTGGCTAATGAGCCCATAACTAGAGCACAGCTAATCCTGGGCTGCTTGTGTTCTGGTTCAAGAAGGACCTGGCTTGGCAGTTCGGGCTGGACTGTTCGTATTGGAGTAGGGTCAAGACTGATTTAAATATGGCTGGATCCAAACCGAGGAGGCATAGTGTGGATAGTTTGGGATGTAGTCCAAGTGATTATCAGTGGCTAGGATTAATTCAAGCAGTCCATCTATCACTGTTTTGAATACATTTTTAAACAAATTAGCCTTTGAGGGAACATATGTGCCATGAGATAAAGCACGCTAGGTGGAGTGAGATTCTGGCTGTTGAATGGAGCAACTTCACAGGTAGTGCCGTGGCTCATGATTTGATAGTTCAGAGATGGAGTCATTGGAACCTCCGAAGTAAAATGAATTTTTCCAAGCACAGTACAAATTCATAGATCGAATAGTCATGTTAGGAGTCGATTCCCACGCTCAAGGCCCCCACGGCCCCCAAATCCTGCAAGGGCTATGCTCTTCATATCTCCCGACTCAAGCTCTACGCTCCGCTGACTTGCTCCTGGCTTTTACTTCCCGAGTGCATAGGCGGAGAGAAGGGGGGGCCCTCATTTAAGGCAATGGCCCGCCCTATGGAATGCTACCCCTCTTGCTGCTCGGAGAACACAAGAACACTGGGCAATTAGGAAATTGATTTAAACCTGACTTTTCTCTACTCTCTAGTTTTCCTATCCATGGCCACCTGTCTGTCAGCGCTGGGACGCCCCATTTTTGGGGCAGCCATGCGCTTTATAAGCTTGCTTAACATAACATAACAATAGGAAAGCAATTTATTGTCAGCACTGAACTGAATACTTCAGTCGTTCATATGTGTATTAAACCTAACACCAACAGGGTAAATAATTCACAATCAGCAGTCAGATGCAGAGTAAAGAAATGTTGGGAATATACCAGGCGCACAGTGAAGAAGTAAAAAGGCAGCACCTAGAGCAAGGTGTGAGTGATTTGAGTTACCCAGAGGCAGCAGAAACTTATGAGATTTGACTTAGTGGGTAGACAATTTCCAAACAGCACCAATTTTGGGAGTAAACAATTCATATGCAGAACAAACAATTTACAAGTACCAGAACCAGCTCACAGGGAGTACCCAGGAGAAGAGTGAAAGATAATCAAAAGCACCACTCAGATAACGATAAAATCAGAAGACTGATGAACATTGGAGGGTAGGGTGAAGGGTTCACACACATCTTTTGAATGTGAAGTGGAAGGAATTGAATGACTGTATTTATTATAGCAATTTACAGATACAGTGAAAATCTCTGAAGCAGAGTAAATACTTTACAAACAATACTGATATGTGCACTGAAGAGTTAATGTCCAAGCAGTAAGATGAAGAGAAAATCATAGCTTGAATGTATGTATGTTATGCATCTGTTTAAGACCTCAGTGCAGAGTGCTATGAGAAGAAAGGTTCCAGAAGACTTGTAATAATTAAAGCACAGTCTAATAAACAAGTGTAGTGGAAGTTAGCAAGTGAAGGATTGCAGTGGTGTGTGTTTCAAATCCTTGACTTAAGTCTTAGATTGTCTGGATGCTGAAGAAGCTCTAAGCAAATAGGCAAGTATGCTAAGACATATCTAGGTTTGTGATTAGTTGAAAGTTATAAATCTGGTCATGACATTTTAAAGAGCTGGATTTCAATGCCTGCCTATGAGAATCCATATCATAGGCAAAGCAGAAGAGGTGTGCCATAGATTATATTTAAACTGTTTGAATTCTTTGATTGAAGATGGAGGAGAAATTGTTCTAGGGATTCAAGACATGTACGTTTAACAGTAACCTATTGAAACTTTGAAGTTCCAAGTGAAGGTGTTCAGACAATTTTGAGTGGCAGATACAGCTTCACTATTTCAGATATACAGATGGGAGACTTTGGTTAGGTAGCCAGGTGTGATGCCTTGGGCGGCATATGAACAATAGACAAGGTTTTGACTTGTTGTAAATCTTTGACCAGGTGCCAATTGAGTGAAACGCGGTCAAGTGTGATATTTTGCCTATTTCTGAAGGTAGTCATATCTTCGCCAGAATACTGCCCATTTTACTGGTCTGATGAGAAAGCCTCAAACTCAGTGAAGAAGGCATGTGTAGTGGCTAGAGGACCCATAAAGATATGGGAGAGGTCCAGCAAGTATGCAGAACCTAGGGAACAGCATACTGCTATTATTTTAGTCTGACAAGATGAAGACAAACTTGAATTAATGTGTGCAGCCAACAATAAAGGATCGAGTAGGAAATCTGCCTTTTCAGCATGGTCCCCCTTTTTTTGCCTTTTTCTGGACACTGTATTTGTTGGTTTTAGCAGTCTATGCCCTGTACCCCTGCTAGGTAGGGATTAAATGATTGTGCTCCCTCTTTAAACACTGTTAAATTGACCTATTCCTTAGTGGCACAATTAACTTGCCTGTACATCCCTAGTATATGAAGTATAAAATGCACCAGGACCTGGAAGTTAAATCCCTCTTGTGGACTGCAGCACCAAGTTAACCATCCGCTACAGATGTAACACAAACATCTCTACTGGCTTACGCTATGTAGCCTGACTGCTGCAGTGTAAAGCCTGCAGTGTGACCTGTAAAAAATGAGCCAATTTATAGATAAAGATCTCTTTTTAAAATATTAGTAAAATACTCCTATTTAGGTATTGTAGCAAATAAGGCAGGGTGCTTGGAATTTAAAAGAGGGATAGGTAGAAAAATGATGTCAGCATGTCCCTACAGTGACAAAGTACAGATTAAAATACTAAGACTGCTAATTTGGGAATTGGACAGGATATAAATGTAAGTATGATTCTATTTTTGTTAATTATAAAAAATGTAATTCAATGGTGAAGTCAGATTTTTGATAATCGATAAGTAAAACAAACTTTTCTAAAGTTAACTTTACTCTGCCTTAAGCTTCGGGGTAATCATTTACAACTCTCCAGCAATTACTAGGGCGCATTTGTGCTGAATGAGCTGTGGATGAGATTTGATATTCTTCCTAGGAGCTGCAGAAAAGGTCAGTTTGATTGACAGGCCAACATGAATGGGCTCCTGTGAGCTCTGCAGAATTTTCAGGTTAGGGGCTCTCGGCACAACTGTGTAAATTCTGCCTTGCAGGTCTGTATGCATCCTATGTAAAACTTGTGTGCTCTAAAATCAAGCAGGACAAAAGAACAATTAGTGTGCATCTCCTGTCTAGGCACTGAGCGATCCTGATTTATTTCACTAGACCTTTGTCTCCTCACTTGTTGTGGGTCAAGGGCCTACTTCAAACTGGATTTTAGTGTTAGATGTGGGAGAGCACTGGTGGTATTCCTATGCCAACCCCATACACAATACTAGCACTCAAAGTCCAAGTTTATAATGGCAGAAGTCTTTCTCCATCTTGAAAATGCCCGGGCTCATGGCATTTTCGGCCTGTATGCAGAAAGGCAAACAGTTAGTTGGAAGTATTGAGGAGCAACCCTCATCTAACAGCTGGGTATTTATTTTATGTGGCACCCCAAAGTATCATTCTCAGAAAACTTTCTGGACCTGTAAAAGAACAGATAAGGACTGAACCCGCTGTCTATGACATGACTGAGAGGAGACCTGAAGTAGTGGACCTCCTCCTGCTTGATGCAGAACCAAGAAGTTAACTTCAAGGGTCAGTTGGCTGAACTCCTGTGTTACTAATGGGACACAACAAGCTTCAAGAGGCTGGTTATCTGAGCCTAAAGGTATACAACCTTTACAACGAAACTTTTACAACGAACTACCATTACAACGCAACTTTTACAACGCAAACTATTACAACACATAGCGCTGGGGGGCGCTCTAGGATAGGGAATAGGTTAATTTACTATCCAATAACCTTCCCTACTATCCACGGGGACTGGAGTTGGAATAGTAAATTAAACTATTCACTATCCAGCACCCCAAAGCGCTATGCGTTGTAATGGTATGCGTTGTAAAAACTGCGATGTAAAGGTAGGCGTTGTAAAAGTATGCGTTGTAACGTCATACATCCGAGCCTAAATCACCCAGCTGACCAGTAACTACACTTAGACTGGAATTTTCTTTTGGCCTCTGCCTGATTCCCTGAGAGTTTTATTATCACTCTTCCAGAATCCCTTGGGGTATTATAAGAGTATTCTTGTGGTCATTTGAGACTTGTACGAAATGACAATGTTTTGCTTCAGAAAAGTGACAACGTCCCTTTCTGCAGTGGGAGTTAGAAACGGTATGTTCAGCTCTATTAAGAACATCATACTGGCGGATAGTTTTGGTAATGCATGTTTTAAGCTACAAATTAAATTGCAGTTTTACCTACAATTGTATACAGTGGCATTTGGCCTTTGGCTGGTGCTCCTTTATGAGTACTGAAAATAAAATTGTTTGAATGAAACAGAAAATGGAAGAATGTGATTGTACAATTTACACAAGTTATAACTACTTTGGTTTGGCTATTTCTCCTGTCCTTATATCATTCCACCTCACTTTATTCAACCCCAGAAGTAATATTGCTTTTTATTTTAAAGTTAGGTACTTGTACCAGTCTTGATAACCTGATTGACATATCACAATTTACCATGAAGAAAGTATGTGATATTGCTAACACACCTTCATAAGAATGAGTCGCAAAAGCATTGTCTAAGAACATTCTCTTCTCCTTGATGTGTGGGATGCTCAATGCCCTTTCACTGCATATGACATTAATTAGTGTTAGAAGCTTGAAACAGTTTGGAAAGGGGCTTCTGGGTCCCAACCTTTGTAATTGAGATTGCTTGCTACTGGTGTCCTGGAGTCCCTATTACTATGGCTCTGAAAAGTACAACCCTTTCAACATGTGACTCTTAAGGTGATGAGGGCTGGCAAGCACAGGCTCTCAGGCAGTAGTATAGGAGGCAAGAGTTTGGAACTCAACCATGACCAAAAAGACACAAAAATGTAAAGTCCACCCTAGTGCTTATCTGTTAAAAAAAAGTGAGGGGCATAATTACAAGAGAATGGTGGAAGTGCAGTGTTAAGCTCCTCCATTCCTCATTCCTCCATTCTGAAAATGCAAGGATGTGTCATATTTACAATGAAATGGTGCACCCCTGTATTTTTCTAGCACTGACACTAAATTCAGCTGCCTAGTGCCAACGCAGGTATCCTTGCACCATAGTGCAAGGGTGCCTGCATCGAGGGAATGATTGTTTATGTGAAGGAAGGTGTTTCTTCCCGTACATAAAAAATCACTAATGGTGATTTGTAACTCCTATGTGTGCTGCAATGGGCAGCACTCATAAAAGTTGAATATCGTCATTTTTTTATGGACACCTTCCTGAACATAAACAATCATTCATGGCGATTTGCTAATTCTATGTGTGCTGCACAATGCAGCACATATAGAAACAGCAAAAAAAAGGAGAAATTAATCATTTTGCCTCGCTTCGCCATGTTAAGACTATGTTTTTTTTGCTCTTCATTTTGGGGCTACCCCATATTTACGCCACCCTTGTAAATAGGGCTAGTGTCAAACTCAATGGGTGTAGCGGCGGAATGCCTGATGCAACACCCATTTACCGCCCCTTTCTGAGTGCTGTGTGAAAGGGGGCCTTATTTACAAGGCAGTGTTAAGCCAAGTTGAGTGGCTTGATGCCGCCTTGTAAATAAGGCGAAGGATTTAATACCACCAGAAGTCCTTGTAAATATGCCACCAAGTTTGTTAATCATGCAGCATAACTAAATACTATACAATTGCATTCTACAGACGGCACTACTCCCTCCTTCTCTAGGGTACTATTACGACTATTCTGGGCCTTCCCGGACTGATAACCAGCGCTAAAGGACTCATGCCTGCACTCCGCAGCACCATAACCCTTTTCAACATAATCTACCGCCTCCCTTCATCCTTTAGCCCCTCCTCGCTCCCTCCCTTCCTGAAATGTGCACTCTGCGAGGCTCACAGGACTGCCATGCCTCTATGTTGCACTACAGGCAGGGATTTCCAACTGATATATTCACTGATGTCTATTTGAGATTCCTGTACTTGATGATTTGTAATTCCTGTACTATAACTGTTGTAAAGCGCTCCGATACCCTCGGGTCTGGCAAGCGCTATACAAAACTCCTGAAATAATAAAAAGTACAAATAAAATTGGTAGAAGAAACTGAAGCAGGACCAGGAAGAACAGGCTGTTACTCTGACTTTTCAAATGCACATTTTTATATATAGCCCATATGTTTCTTTTGATGCTGGCAGTTAAAAGATGCACATGGTAGCCAGCATCATGGACATCGTGGATGCACATCCATGTAAATGTGCGTCTACATACATGGAATAGAGCTTTTGCCCTGGGAGAGAGTTCAGTGAAGCCGTAATATTTATATCAAGAAGAGCATGTTTATTTTGTGTTGCCACTGAGACATGTTATATAATAAAGGATGGATTTGTACGATGTTTTAAAACAACTGTTGAGTGAATGGAGCAAATAAAGATAAAATATGTTTTATCTCTTATCACTAGCCAACACTGAATAATAATATATTTGCATATTGAATGGATATAAGTTGAATTTTAAGTGACAAAGACAAGTTTGATTCAGCATGACAGGTGTGTATAAGAAGAAAGCATATATTAGAATTATAATGGCGCTTGGGCAAGGGAAAGTCTAACGAGCATTGCATTTTGTGGAAAAATGTTTCCTATGCCTCAGCATAAGAGTTGCAACTCATTGCAAATTGAATATTGGAATAGATGTTCAGAGAAGAAAAGAAGTACATTTCAAAAACGCACTTGTAATTCCTGCTTTTCTTTCCTATCAGTGTAGGATGACTTCTCTTTTACTAGTGGGTTAATGAGAATACTATAATTCCAAAAGAGCCACATCTATAATAAAAGTATTAAATCAAAATGCCTGAATGAGCAAGAGGGCGCCTCATTTGTTACTCCTTGATGATATTCTATCCACAGCTGGCCTTAGATCTTTCAGGGCAGGAGTGCATGATTTAATATATCTTCCAATGACCCAAATCTATGAAACCCAGCTGCTACCTAGTTGTATCTATCAATATAAATGTATTTCAGCTTTAATCATCACTTTAAGAAAAGTTCAATTTACATGGCAATAGGTTTCTGTTCTTTTTACAAGAATTTAGTATTTTTTAATACAAGCAAGGATTTCAATCTAAATCCTTGAATCAATTTGCTCAGTCTATGGTTTCAGATCTTGCTAATATGATCGCATTTTAATGCATAGATTTATTCCTGCATGTTCTAGCTCACTGATACAGCAATATTACTATAAAAACGTAACCAGGCCCATGCCTGCGGAATAGTTCTTCCAACATTATCCTATAATCATTTTGCAAGTGCAATACAATATTTCCAAATTAAAGGGCATATTTATGAGAGGGTTGCATTATTTGTGCTCCAAGCGGTACATGCATGACGTAATCTCTAAGTCAGGTTTTTGAAGCCAAACAAAGCCACTTTGTGTGGCTTTGAGTGGCTCCTAAAATCTGGAGTAACATAATGCAGGGCAAATTGCTGAGTTGCATTACTCTGTGCCAGGGAGGCGTTCCATGGGTGCTGTTGTGGTTGTTTTGATGTGACACCCACTGGTTTTTGAGGCATTCCCAGATTTACAAGACCTTGCCAACCTGAGAATGCGCCAAAAAGAAACGCCTCCCCGGAAAAGTCGTAAATAGGAGAAAAATTTGTATTTCTCCTTGTTACCTCCTCTGTCTATGTGTGCTACTTTCTGCAACACAAATAGATAGAGGAAAATGCCTCTCAGGATTGTTTTTGTACCGTAAGGTATCCTGCATGAATATATGATGTTACAATGCAAACAATTACAACGCATGCTTTTACAATGTGGTGTTTACATCGCAACTACCATTGCATCACATGATTTTACAACGCATGCCATTACAACGCATTTTTAAAAACTACCATTACAACACATTCCATTACAACACATACCATTACAACACATACCATTACAATGCATAACACTTTTAGGGCGACAGTAGGGTAAGTGTTGGATATAGTAGGGGTAAAAATTGCTATTTCCACTCCAGTGAGTGCAACAGTGAGGAAAGTGTTGGATAGTGTAGGGGTAATAGTTACTATTCACATCTGCCCCAAAACACATACCCACCCTAAAAATAAAAAATCTCTATTACTTACCTTATAAAGCGTTGTAATGGTGTGCGTTGTAATGGCATGGGTTGTAGTGGCATGCATAGTAATGGCATATGTTGTAATGGCATGCAATGTAAAGGCAGTTGTGTTGTAACAGATGCGTTGTAAAAGCAGTGTGATGTAATGACTGTGTTGTAATGGATGTTCCCCATCCTGCATGAAACACAGTCACTCTTGCATCAAAGGGACCCTTGCACAATGATGCAAGGGTGCCTGTGTTGGTCTAGGCAGCCAATTGTGCACCAGCACAGGGGGGAAATGAGGAATGTGCTGTATGCCTAAATGACAGCTCATTCCTGCCCTTTCCCAGTGACACAGTGCAGTACACAAGATAACTTGCTGCCGTTCGCCATTTTTTCATAAATGCGCCCCTAATTTTCTTGTCCATTTTATTCATGTGCCATGTCCATTCACCTAAGTGTGTTGGAGAAGGAGGATACTGCATGCCTCTGACCCACTATCAGCCACCCTGCTGCTGTAGATGAAGAGCACAGTTTAAGGTGCATTGTGCCCGGCCTGATCCATGCAGCTGAAGAGGATCAAACGAGAGGGCCTGGCAGGCAGGGGGAACCCGGTCCAGTTGGGGTTGCCCCATCCCAGCAGCACCTCGATTGACGACAGCAGTCAGCTGCATCTAGAACACATCTCCAGCCTCCAACCATCCTCGTCAGACTACCGGCGATGTCTAAGCACAACCGCTGGCAGTTTGAGCATCAAGGGAAGCTCAGCAGCACGCACCCCAAATGTCTTATCGTAATCACTATCAGAGGCCTGACCAGGCACCAGAGGAGTCCAGCAGTGCAGCTCCAGGCAATTAAAGGCCATATGTGTGAGTTACTAGGCTTCGCCTCACACACAGGCCTCGTGTCACAGGGGTGCAGGTGTGACTTTGGGTCATCTGGGCCAGGAATTGCGGCTTTTGGAAGAACAGACGATGCTCAGCAGTGCCTCTTTTCCAGCAGACCATGATTAAAGACCTGGATGGCGCAGTGCTTTATTCAGCGGTGTCCAACATGTTACCCCGCTGTCACCTTTCCTTCCAATATTTGTATTTTTAAATATTTGTGGGATGGGCTCTTCCCCTAATGAGTATTAGTAAAGTATGTCGTTTTGTGCAATTGATTTTAGCGGGACAGAATGAATAGTTTGTTCCTAGTCTTAGTGGTGACGTTTTGTGTTTATCCATTCTTGCTATTATGAAGCATGTACCTTAAAAGAAGACATACATGCTACAGCATTGATCTGGCATTGTACTTTTCAAATTTCGCTTTAAGCATATTTTCTGAAAAGGAGGCTTCTTCATCTTTGTAAAAACCCTGCTGGAGGTAGCGCCCATATATATGTTATGTTATGTTACATTTTATTTTTATAGCGCACAGCGACTCAAAAAGAGTATCCTGGCGCTTTCACAGCGAGACCTACAGTAGGTAACACAACACGACAACAAAGCAAAACAAAGATGTGATAAACCAAAAAAGAAACCTATAAAGTAAACAGCCAGGTTTTAAGACCTTTCCTGAAAGCCAGTAAACTCGTGGCACCACGAAGTGTCAGTGGCAGAGCATTCCACAGCTGGGGGGCACGCAGACCAAAGGAGCGACCCCCAATGTGGGCTTTTTGAATACACGGTACAACTGCCAGAAACTGTGACTCTGATCTAAGTGCCCGTGCCGGTTGATAAAAGGACACTCTCCTTTGGAGGTACTTCGCACCTCCAGAGTGTAGGGCCTTATAGGTCAGAGTCAGCGTCTTAAAGATAATGCGCTTACGAATAGGCAGCCAGTGCAAGGCCTGCAAGAGGCATGACGCCCTAGCTCGCCTATTAAGACCATAGATGGCTCTCGCCGCCGCATTTTGCGTCACCTGAAGGCGCTGTAGCAGATACTCCGGCAGGCCCAGGTATAGGACGTTGGCATAGTCCAACCTGGACCCGATCAGAGCCTGCACAGTCAGTTTCCGGTGTTCTTCCGATAACAGGGGTAGAAACTTCCTTAATACCTTCAGGAGACCAAAGCAGGTGCCCGTCACCCCCAGAATCTGGGCTCTCATTGACAGACCCTTGTCCATCTTGACACCCAGATTCTTGGCCACTGCAGATGGAGCAGAAGGGGGAGACATGCCTATAGGCCACCAGTCATGCCAGTCAGGCTCAGACGTACACCCGAAGAAGAGCACCTCAGATTTCTCGGGGTTGCACTTGAGGCCACCCAGATTAAACCATCTGAAGACAGCCCCAAGGCACTCCCGGATGCTCTCCCCATTAAAATCTCCTCCCCTCTCACAGGAGAAGAGGAGCTGAGTGTCGTCAGCGTAGGACACGATCCGGGCCCCGCAAGACTCCGCCAGAGCCGCCAAAGGGGTCATGAAGATGTTAAATAGGGTCGGGCTCAAAATAGAGCCCTGAGGGACCCCAACACCCAGAGGCGGCATCACAGCAGAATCCGGCGTGGTCCAGACCGTTTGTCGGCGGTCGGCTAGAAATGAAGAAAACCAGCTGAGCACCGTCCCCCTGAGGCCTATCTCGAAAAGTCTCGAGAGCAGGCGTTCATGGGGGACGGTGTCAAATGCCGCGGACAGGTCCAACATGACCAGCATGGCCCTGCCTCCGGAGTCCAAAACTCCTTTGATGTCTTCTGACACCTCCAGAAGTGCGGTCTCGGTACTGAGACTAGGGCGGAAGCCTGACTGGGACGGATGCAAAAGCTCATGCCCTTCCAAAAAATTGGAGAGCACCATTTGAATGTGCTTCTCCAAGATTTTCATCAAGGCAGGCAGGAGTGAAATTGGTCGATAATTGACCAATGCCTCCGGATCAAGACCAGGCTTTTTCAATAAGGGGATCACCATAGCCTGCTTCCAGGCTAATGGGACCAAACCCTGGCTCAATGAAAGGTTGAGCAGCGGGTTGACCAGAGGATTTAGGACTTCCGCCATTCTCGCAAGAAACTTTGCCGGACAAGGGTCCAAGGGCGAGCCAGATTTAAGAGCGCACAAGAGTCCTAACGACTCAGCGGCCGACAGGGGAGGAAAAGCTGCCAGCAGTGGACCAGATGAGGCGGCAAGGTGGAGGTCCTCCCTTATCCAGGTTGCACCCGCAGGCGCCACCAGGTGAAGGGAATCCTGGATAAGCCTGATCTTGTCCGTGAAGAACTTGGCAAGGTCCGCCGCCCAAGACTTAGGGGGCATATCATGGACGACATTCGAGCGAGGGGCTGTAAATTCCCTCACTATGGAAAAGATTTCCTTGCAGGAGTTAGCGGCAGCCTCAATTCTCCCAGCAAGGTAAACCCTTTTTCCAGCACGAATGTCCCGTTGGTAGGCCTTCACCGCAGATCTATACAACAGTTTAGCCTCCGGATCGTATTGGGCACGCCAAGCTCTTTCCGCCGCCCTACAGGACTGCCGGGCCGACGCCAGTGTCGCCGTAAACCACGGGGCCGAAACCCGTTTCATCGTGGAACGGGGGGCGAGCACTGGGGCAAGATCATTAAGTCTATCCATTAACCAGCCCTGCAGGGCTTCCAGGTCCTTCTCAAGATCCCCCGTGCACAAGCACGGGTGCTCAAGCGCCGCCTGCGCTAGCATTGCTGGTGTTACCGAGTGGTAGGCCCGATGGGCGCGTCGCTGTTGCTGAGACCCCAAATTGACAGGTCTCATCACACCCTTGACCAAAAATTTGGCCAACCAATGATCGGACCACAACACCGGAATTATCTCCTTCACCTCAAGGGGGGAGGTCGAAAAAACCTGATCCAGGGTGTGCCCCTTCACATGGGTAGGCCCCACGAGAAATGGCGTTAAACCCAAGGGGGCGGTGGCCTCCAGGAGTTTGATGGTATCCGGGTCTGATGGTATATCCATATGAAGATTAAAATCTCCGGCAACAATACACTGAGCAGCTTTCAACGCCAGCCCAGATAGGACAGACTCCTATATAGATATAGGGAGGTTTACAGAGCTCTCTGAGCCGTATGTGTTTCTGCGCCCTTAAAGCTTTCCAAAATTGGATTGAAGCATTGATTCAATAACTTGGAGTGGAGTCCCAATGAAAAGTTTGATTGACATCTAGACAATGGGTATTGGTGGCTAATGGAGGGACCTAGAGTAGATTCAGGGAGGGCAATAGCCACTGGGTTAGGTCAGTCGCACTTTTTTGCAAGGGGCAGAAAATCCCACATTTAAAGTTGAAGAAAATCTAAAAGGTTATTACTTATTGCCCAAGTCGAGTGACTTTGATAAAGGTACTGAACCTGCAAGGCTTTCACTTGACCTGGTTTTCTTAAACTATGACCACAATATATATTATAGTTACAGGCTTTTTTTCAGACTTGTTGCATTAATTTCCATCACCTAATTAAGTCGTTTTTCAGAGAATGTTTAAGCCATTTTTATTGCCCCATCTCTATTGCTTTTCAGAAGCAAGACTGTCATATAATTGATTCTGTCCCAAACCATCAAGAGAGTTAAAGGTGATGCCGTCAGTCAGGTGACTGTGCACAGCCCGCATATATTATCTACTACCTTTTTTGTTAGTGCGCTGGCCTTTTGTTTTGCTTCCAGCTTATAATTGTAAATTGTCGTATAAAAACGAATAACAGTTTACACTTATATTACACAATTCATACAAACCAAAAAAAATGGGTATGCCGACTCATTCTTGCCGACGAACATTCCACCGCCTGAGTTGTAGTTTAGCGAAATGCCAGGCGACAAGATGGAAAGGGGAGCTGGGATATGGGGGCCTCCCAGTAAAACAGGCATTTGCAATGCAATAGGTCTCGCATTTTTGAAACTTTAACCTAATTGTATTATAAATGGCAATGCCTTTTAATATTTCAGGTTTTTTAAACACATAAATAAAAGGAATTGTCATTTACAAAGCCAATAGCTCAAAATCTGGCAATTGCGAGACCTATTGCATTGCAAATGCTTGTGTTACAGGGGGCCGATATTGCAGCACTGCTGCAAACCCGGCCCCCACAGGCACAAAATCTGGCCCTCACCCCTCCACTACGGACAGTCCGGCCCTGATGCCACCCTCGCCATAATACTATGTCCATATTACACACTGGGCAGCAAGTGTTTCATTCTCAAAGGTGGGGGGTCTTGGTGTTGTTTCTGAAAGAGAACAAACCAATTTCCGAAGTGTGAGGGCATTGTTCATTTTTTCCTGCCTCAGATCATACCTGAAAAAAATAGGGCGATTTTGTATTAGAAAGCCTGATATAAATTAGGAAGCGATCATACACCAGGTCAGTGGACCCATCACTTCACAGAGTGTGCTTCTGATGTTGGAGCCTGTTGTGGCTGTGCCACTGAAATAATGGTGTTTCCTCCACTTTGAAATGAGACAGAAGAACCACCTTGTTACCGTCAACCTCTAACACAGGCTTTTTGTTGCAAGTATTCAGATTCACAGAGGTTTAGACAAAATCATAGGTTTATAGTGCATATGTTTAAACTTACACATATTCATAACTTTAGAAGATTTCTAATTCATATACAATTCTGTTAAGAAATTCAGAATGCACACATGATGCAAGATGTATGGCGACAAATAAGAAAAGCAATGGACACACTTGACTTTCATTACCTGAACTCTGTGCATGCATGCGTTTTAAAATATTTATAATGCCTTCCTTAACTTCACCTGGTAATAACACAATGTATAATACGTATTCCTTTGCCTTTGGCTGGCACTTAATTGTCCTTTTGCACACATCAGAATCTCTGAAGTACTATGACAAACTGTTCATTTTCATCGGGTTTCAGAAACATCTAAATCACAATTAAGTTCTCCACTATAAGTACTTTCTAATTTATAAAGCTGACTTATGCAGAGGAAGAGGGGAATACTGCCTGTTGCTTGGTTTAAGACTGTCTTTCTGCCTGAAAAATCATTGTGAAAAGATGCAAAATTTGTCAATAAATTTATTTTGAATTTATGGGAGTAGATGGCTGTTTCTAAGTCTAAGGAAGAACGTTTCGCTTTAACCCACTAGGACTGTGCTATTGAACCTTATTGACTATTAGATTACCAGTTCTGGACCAGGATAATGAAGAAAGTCCGGTTACAATTTGGTATTCAGCTGTAACATTGGTGAGGCATGTTCTTACAACTTGGAAGTGTAGTTGAATGAATGATTGAAGGGTATTTATAAAGTGCAAACAATCACTCCAAGTTACAGCATTTTCCTTAACATTTTCCAACACAACGGAAATATGGTACCTGCTGAATGGCGATGCACCTGACATCCTCTTAATCACGGAGAGCTGGCTCATCCCCCATCAGATCCCAAAATCTCCACAGCAATACCAGCAGCCTACACAATTGCTCAACAGGACTGCCCTCCCAAGCCAGGAGGAGGACTCGCTATCATCTGTAAGGATTCCGTCAAAAGCATAACATCCATAGAGAATGCCACCTAATTCATGGTTCACCTGCCCTTAAAGCTGCAAATCTCAGAAAACATCATCCTGAACGGAACCAACCCAGACCACAAGCCACCTTTGTGCCAGCCTCATCATCAAAGTAGTCACTCCACTCACCATCGACTCCAGAGTACAGATTCTCCTCAATGACCTCAACTTTGACTTGGAAGACCAAAATGACCCCTGCTCAACAGCGCTCCTCGGAAGCTTGCACAACATTGGACTCACCCAGCTCGTCCCAGATCCAACAATCACTGCAGGGCACACATTGGACCTCATCTTCACCACAAGTGACAGCATCAAATATAACTCCACCAAACTGCTCATATGGACTAACCACTCCGTTATCCACTTCCAAATCAACACATCTCAAGTCAACACCCCTTCCAGGTTCTACATTCGAAGTTGCAGCTGGTGCAACCGCACAGAAACAGCACCCTCGGCATGGCTCAACCTAGCCACACAGAACACCTCTACAAGGAGATCAACAACTGTAACAACTGAAGCAACTGTGCAGACTCCCTCATACCCATCAAACCCAGTAAGCATAGTAGATCATAAAAGCAGGCCAGCTGGAACACATAAGACCTCCGAGACACCAAGAAACTCTGCTAACAGCTAGAAAGGAAATAAAGAACCAGCCACCGACAGAACTTCCTACAAGGCTCCACTCACAAGCTATCACCAGTAAGAGATACCAAGGAAAAGGCACTAGTGGACAACATTGAAAGAAGCTCGAACAGCTGCAAGGAAATTATCTTGATCTTTAAGGATTTCGCCTCACCCTCTGCCACTGCCACCAACATCACTGTCTCCCAGCTACTCTGTAATAAACTATCAAACTTCTTCTACATCAAAATCACAAACATCTACAGCAACTTAACAAACCAACCCAACTCCAGAGAACGTGTTGCTACCCTACCCACCACCAACCAAGATTCCGTCAAAAGCATAACATCCATAGAGAATGCCACCTAATTCATGGTTCACCTGCCCTTAAAGCTGCAAATCTGACCAAATGGACAACCCTCACAAGGAATGACACAGCGGCAGTTGTGCAGACCATTCACTCAGGGGTCCCCATGGACCTGGGAATATCACCATCAGCACCACCTTGACCCACATCATCAACACCGCTAACATGTCTGTCTCTTTCCTGAATGAATAGAAACTTGCAGAAATCAATGCTCTCCTCAAGAAGCCAATAGCCAATCCAAATGAACTGAGCAAATTTCGACCCATCTCCCTGCTTCCCTATCTAGCCAAATTGATTGAGAAGGCCATCAACAAGCAATTCACAAGCCACATGGAACTTTACAATATTCTAGCCGGCACTCATGCAGGATTAAAAAAGAACCACAGCACCGAAACAGCACTTATCGCGCCCACCAATGGCATTTGAATTATCCTGGACTGAGGAGAAGCAGCAGCCCTAATTCTGCCTGACCTCTCTGCTGCCTTCAACTCTGTCTCCTATAAAACCATCATCAGAAGACTCCACAAAATTGGCATACAAGGATCTGCTCTCAAATGTACCAGTTACTTCCTCATGGGAAGAAGCCAAAAGGTCAGGCTTCCACTCTTCACATTAGAGACAACAAAAATGAGATTTGGAGTCCCACCTGGATCGTCCCTCAGCTCCCACCCTTTTCAACATATACATGCCACCACTTGTCAACATCATCCTATCACAAGACATCACTATTATCTCCTACGCCGATGATACCCAACTTTCTCTAAGGAACAAAACAACCATCCCCAGAACCAAGTTCATCAACTGTATGACCATGGTAGCAGATAAAATTGATAAGGTGGACGTCCTGGCTTCAGCAACAAGACCTCCCCATGGAATTCAACCACACCAACAGACCAGAAAAGAAATCTGGAGATCATCCTAAATTACAAGAAACCTTTGAACAACCTTTTTGAACATGAACAGGTAGTTTGATCTTGACTGCATCGCCAATCCACAACTTATTTTTTCTTTCTTTGAACTCCTGAACCTTATTTTTAGTTCCTTTCTTACCACATTATGTTTGACCACATCACACAATTGTTTAAGATTAAAGTATTGACTTTGGGAAATAACCACCCATGATTCAGTTTTTGTCTTGGAGGCCTACCTTTGACTAACAAAAGAGGGGGAAATGTGGTGGTACAATGGGGAGTACAATGATAAAACCACAACCAATCAACAATATGTTGTTTTACATCAATTCTGGACTTAAAAGCGAACTGACAACCCTCCAATAGAGTACTGTTAAACCTGCCCACCAAACCATTCATGTTTGGTGAATAAAGTTCAGTAGTAAAGTCATGAATACCAACCTCTTTAAAGGAGTGTTCCATGGCAAACAAAGTGAAGTGGGAACCATTGTCAGTTACAATACTGTCAGGAAAACCTTCTTTCTTTAACACTTCTTGCAGAATCTCAATAATGGTTATGGTACCAGGATGAAAGATCCATTTTAACTCAACCCATTAAGAAAAATAATGAATAAGAACTAAGATATATATCTTCCTAGAATCAATTCCTCCATTTGGTCCAAAAAATCCATGGCCAACTTGCCCCAAGGTCTGTCGGAAAAGTGGTTTGAATAGGATTAACATGTTGGGTCCTCAGAATCTTATCAGATTTAATACATAACGGAAAATGTTCAACAAATTTGACAATATTGTTGTCCATGTAAGGCCACACAAAAATTGGGTTGACCCAATTACCTAAATGGGCATGTCTCTTTTAATTAATTTGTATCTGTTTATTAATAACTTGTTAGTTGGGTGGATGAATATTGACGCAAGATGTATTAATGCATTTACAGCATATAGCACCAAGATTAATTTGTGAACCTTTGTATAATGTACAAATTGAAACGCATTGTGTTGGGGCTGTCACAGGTCTTTTAAATTGCCAGTTTTTAATAATTTTCAAAGAATGTTTTTTTATATACACTTTTATGACATATGTTTATCAATTCGATCAAATAAAGTTGATTGGATTTGAGTGGATTGGATTAGATCTAAATGGGCAATTGAGATCAATTTGTTTCGATACAAGAAGGTGGAACAAAACAACAACCTTTTATAATAAGATCATTTTCAATAAACAATTCATCTCTGACCTTCCAGAAAACGTACAAATCCTTCGATAAATGCTTCTCCAAAGACCAACCATCCAAAATGTATCTTTTGGGAGATACCAAAACATCATCTTGCGACATTGCTGCAAAACATTCTTCCTTAGAAATAGCCTCAACCACGGAAAGTACAACATCATCAATGGATGCAACAAGACATTCTTCATGAGATGAACAATTAGGACTTGCAACAAAATCCCCTGCCAAGTGAGTAAAACAATCAGCTCCATCATTTTGTGACCTAGGGATGAATCGCACTGTAACATTGTTTTCATAAAGTTTTGATAAGATTCTATTCAACCTAGAAGAAGCTTTTCCAATGCCATGTTTAGAGAGTACGTAAATCAATGGCTTATGATTGGTTTTGGGATGAAAATGTTTCCCCCACAAATACATTTTCAAATGTTCCACATACCATGTACACCCCTCCATGGTGGAATATCTGGATTCAGCTATAGATAAAGGTCTTGAAGCAAATGCAATGATGCTTTCAATCCCATCTTTGATTTGACTAAACACAACACCAAGGTCAGTCGAATTGGCATCAACAGTGACCACATTGGCAGCCTCATGTGAAAAGGCAAACAAAGGTTTTGACTCGATGATAGCTTTTTTTAAAGCACTGAATGCAGGGACATGAACTTCTAGCCACTCAAATTTGGCACCCCTTCTTAACAATGTCCTCAAAGGTAAAACAATGTCCTAAGTACTCTACTTCATTCGTGAAAAACTAGCACTTATCTAGATGCAGTCATACCCTTCTCCTCCAAAATGGCAGTACTCTACTTAGTAAAGAAGCATGCTGATCACTGGTTTGGGAGAACACGAGGATGTTGTCTTGGAATGCGACAACCCCATTGCTACTTCTAACCCACTTAACCAAATGGTATCCTGACATATCTAAATGCTCCATCAGGTATAATAAACATAACCAAATGTCTTAACTGGGGAGATAACGCGCCCTGATGATAAGCTGATTTGAGTTCTATGGTTGAAAAAACATTCACCCCATACAATTTTGATAATAAATCTTGAATTCTAGGAAAGGATGACAATCAACTATAATATCCACATTTTTTTTTAACTAAAACAATCAGAGAAATCCACTCTGATGAGTCAACAGGTTTGATAATTCCTTCAACCCACAAGCATTTGAGACAACTCTGCATGAACAGACAGAGGAACATGTCTCAATTCATAGAGACTCTTTTGCTTTTGCTTAAATAGACATTTCCAAATTTACCCCATTTTTCACATGAAAAACATTGCCTATTTTGGGATGGGCAATACGTGTGTTGAGCTGAATGAGTTTTAGAACCACAATGATTGCACACTAAATTAGATTTAAAATTATTGTAAGGGGTGACAGGTTTTGAAAATTTTGTTTTTGCAAATCCAATTTTACTACTATCTTTGACTGATAATGCTTCTACTCCCACAACTGTGGTGTCTACATTAATAATTTTGAAAGAACTAATAGAACGCTCTACACTTTTAATAATGTCAATAGTCTCCTGCAGGGAAGGATTAAATTGGTGAAGGAGCTGTTCTTGGATTATTTTTTGGGGAACATCGAATGATTAGCTGATCTCTGTTATAGGTATCAACCTCAATGCCAAACGCACAATCAGCAGCAAGAACTCTTAAGGAAGAGACATAGGCATCTACATATTCATCAATCATCTGGTGACGAGTATAAAAATGGAATCTTTCTAAAATAATGTGTGGCTCTTCCTTAAATCTTTTCTTTAACCTATCCAAAACTTCAGAAAAGCAATCATAGTCACCACCATCCACTCCATGTGGAGGTGCTACAGCAGGTAAATGTTTACAAATATCCTCTGCATTGTTACCCATAAAGTTTAAAAGTAAAGCTATTTTCCTTTAGCCAATAAGTAAATATTAAAATGATCAAGCCATTTGTCCCACTTCATGCTGGGCTGATTGGGAGCTTTGCAAAATGCTGGTGGAATATTACCACAATTGGTACTGGCCATGGTAGATAAAAATGCTATCCCAAACGTGAAGGAAGAAACAATAGAAAAATAATAGAATAAGCTAAGCGTTAAACCTGTAGATTTTCACTTTGTTACACACCAGGTAAGATAAGCCAAGTTGTGAAAAACAGCCTGTCGAAGAGGATCTGGCTGAAATGCACGTAGAAATGTCACATTAGTATGATTGCTAGGTAACATGAGGGCTACATGCCTCATGTAACAGCTTGCCTCGAGGAATCTTCTTGTGCTGTTTTCAGGCAACACAGTGGCCGCACAACGTGTGCTGTATCTAGGCAACACCACACCAGGACGACGCCTCGAGGAATGCTCACGAGCTGCCTCCACGAATCACTCACGTGAATGGCACGAGTGCAACAGCAGGCTGCCCAAATGAAAAAGAACCCAAAAAACATTACTGCAAAACCAGCTTTGAGTCGTCAGCAGGATAAAAGCCGAAGCTTCCAGAGTTGAGTACAAGCGAGTCTGTCTCAAGACTTAATTGATGCATATGAGTACATCCAAATTCCAAATTTCACGAATAGTCGCTCCAATGATGCGGAACAGAGTGGATGCTGTCAGGTGAGTACTTCACCACTCGTCGCCAAAATGAAGTAGGGTCCACAAAAAGGTAGTAGTTAAACTTAGAGCTTTATTAGGAGCATCCACAACTGAATAGAACATCACAAGCAGTTTAGAATACCCAACAGTGAGCCAATGAAAACAAAGGTACACAAGAATACACAAGGGTAAAGGATAGAATGATGTAGCTTGGTTAAAGAATAAAGAATGAAAACATTTAACACTCTAAAGGTTTAAAGTGCTATTTACAACAACAAGCACAACATGACAGCTCAACTCAATGCAGTGTGGACCTCCTGCATCCCCATCCTACACTTGCAGTGATATATCTTCAAACGTTTTCCTTAGAACACTAGAGGGACTGTCACACAAGCACTCAACACCATCAGACTGGAATACAGCAACAATCTCTACACAAAAATCTCCAAACAACTTCTACACAGACTGCACACTAGCCAGAACACCTTTGCAAGACTCATACTCGACCTATCATGCCACACCCACTTTACATCGCACCTCAGGAAGCATCACTGGCTCCCCATTCACAAGTGCAGCCTTCATGCACACATACAAAGCCCTACACAACACAGGACCAGAATACCTGAACAGTCACATACACTTTCACCAACCCACAGACACCTTCACTCTGCCTCACTCTGACTCGCAAAAATTCCTTGCATCCACAAAAGCAAAACTGGAGGTCTTTCATTCTCCTTCATAGCACCAAAGACATGGACCTAACTCAACTCAGCAGAGCCTCCTCGCTTATTGAGTTCCAAAAGAAGCTAAAGACCCTGCTTATCGAATAAGCACTGTGGGTTCCACAAATCTACACTGCTGCCCAAGCGCCTGAATACCCACTCAGTTGGTTAGTGTGCTATACAAATAAATATCTGCTGCTGCAATAAATGGTGGGTTTAATTCAGAATGAATCAAACTTTTACCCCCAGTCAAGAGATCTGGTTTATATCCATCATTCTTTTGCTCACTACGGCACCCCAGTTTGGACCAAGCCATATGCAAATCAGTCTTGAGCCTGCTCCTCTTGACTGGGGTGAGTGTTTGATTCATTCAGCATTTCATCCATCATTTGTTGTCGTAGCACTATACAAATAAATATAACATAACATCGGTCCTTAAAAAAGGATCCACCACATCAATTGGTTTTGCTGCAATTCTTACTGGAAAACAACCTTTCAGGTGGAAATGTTTACACACCCTGTTGGCAAACAAAAGCAAATACTAAAAGTGATCAAGTGCTACAACATGGGCATCCACGGATCTACTTGCTCGGAACCAGGTGGCATGAAAAAACAAATGGGGGAAATGATCTGACTAACTGCTACTGTGCATTTATATAGAGTTGTCCAGCAAAAACCCGAAGAGGAGGAATATTGCTGCAAGTCGTATTTCTCCACCTGCTACAATTGTTGCAGGAAGGTGATTTGTTCCGGGGAGATGTTCAAGTCTTAAGTCCCCCAGGTAATGAATGCTCATCCAAAAAACATGATGGACGGACTGCTGAAGAAAATAGGCATGGGTTTAATCCCTCGTTGTGCTCACCAAACCACCCTAGTTAGGACCCTCCCATATGCAAATTAGCCTTGACCCTGCTCTTCATGGGAACAGACCAGCCCGAACTGCAAAGTCGGGTCCTCATTGTACCAGAAACAAGCATTCTGAGACCTGTTTTGAGGTAACACCCCTCATCAACCAGGCTAGCTTGAATCCCGTGGCACAGCGAGCAAGGGACCCATGTCTGGGCATAGCCATCCACATTAAGGTAAAAAGTGGTGCAGCAACAAATGATGGACGGAATGCTGAATGAATCAAACTTTCACCCCCAGTCCAGAGATTTGGGTTAAAATCATCATTCTTTTGCTCACTTCTACGTCCCCCAAGTATGGATACAGCCATATGCAAATCAGCCCCTGCTCCTCTTAACTGGGGGTGAATGTTTGAGTTCATCAGCATTCCATTCATCATTTGTTACCGCACCACTATGCAATAAATATAACATAACATTGGTCCTTGGAAAATTATTAACTCTGAAGGCTCTAATTAAAGTGGAAAGGATGTTTGAAAATATGCTGAGCTCAATTGCTATAAATTTCAGGGGTTAGATCTGTGAGCCATAGGGTGGTCTTCACCCAAACTTTTTGCCTTACTCCTCCTGTTTTTGTTGACTTTGCTTGTGCTGGCCGTAGGACGCAGCACATTTTGCCACTACTAACCAGGACTAAAGTGCTTGTGCTGTCTCCCCAAAGCATGGTAACATTGTCTTACACCCAAGCAGTAGCCCAGAGTTCAGGGTAAAGTGAATTTGAAAAACTGGCCATGTAACTTTATCTTTTACATACCCTGAAGGTTAAAAACTATTACATTTGTTTTTCACTACTGCAAAGCCTGTCTCTCCCATAACATATCATTGAGTGAACGTACTACATTTAATTAGTGATAAGTTCCAATTGGAAGCAGAGAGGAATGTCAAGTTTGCTTCTAAGGAATTTTAATTTAAGTCTTTCTGTTAATGGTAAAGTTGGATTATAAGTCACAATTCTGAAAACGCCTTTTTTATTTTTATAGCAACAATGGTGCAGGATTCTTTTTTACAACAAAAGTTCTTCTCATAGCATGTAATCAAGGATACAGTCTGCAGGCACCAAATGGTTAAGGTAAGAAAACACCAACTTTCTGAAAGTAATTACAAAAGTTGCTACCCTACTCCCCAGAAACTGCGGCCAGGAAACAATATCATAGCAAAAATGCTTCACAATCAATCAATAAATCAGATAGATTTGTATAGCGCGCTACTCACCCGTGAGGGTCTCAAGGCGCTGTGAGGGGGGGAGCCGCTACTGCTCGAAGAGCCAGGTCTTGAGCTGTTTCCTGAAGGAGAGATGGTCCTGGGTCAGTCGTACGTGGGTGGGGAGGGAGTTCCATGTCTTGGCCGCCAGGTAGGAGAAGGATCTTCCTCCGGCGGTGGTTCTGCAAATGCGTGGGACGGTGGTGAGGGCGAGGCTGGCGGAACGGAGTTGGCGGGTGGGTGTGTAGAATTTGAGGCCGTTGGTGAGGTATTTGGGGCCCATGTTGTGGAGAGCCTTGTGTGCATGGGTGAGGAGTCTGATCGTGATCCTCTTGCTAACAGGGAGCCAGTGCAGGTCTGTCAGCTGGGGAGAGATGTGGCTGTGACATTTTTTTGAAAAACAAAAGTTCTTCTCATAGAGTAACACACACATATGACATTAAAATAAGTTACCAACAGTAATTATGTGAAAAAACATTTATAATTGAAAATTATTCAGAAAACACAAAGCTTCTGTGCAACATTTAACCGGTTCTCATTAGGTTACACAAAGCATATATCATACGAAACAAAATACAGTGTAAGTGAAAACACAATGGGAGAGCTAAGTCTGTCAAATGACAGAACAGAATACAATATATGCTTCCTCCCAATTCGCCAAAGAAAGGTATCAACAGCGTTTTGACCTTTGTTAGTTCAATAGGTCCTCAACTGGACAAGAAACAATACGAGCAACTGTCTGAATCAATCTATAATTAAAACCAAGAGAATTTAAAGGGAAACTAAATTTCCCAGAATGACAAATTTAATTATGGTGCAGAAGTAGATGGGAAACATCACCGATCTGTAAATTAGTGCAAGAGAAAAGAAAGAGTCCTAAAGGAATTACCAAGAAGATGGAATGAGGATGGCCTATTGAACTAACAGAGGGTGAAACACCATTAATACCTTCCTTTGGTGACAGGGCTGCCCCTGTGTGTTGTAACTACATTTAGAGAGCTGGCATTTTCTTGTTCTAACTATTTGGTGCCTGCAGCCTGCATCCTGGGTTACATGATAGGTGAAACTGGCATTCGGTCTACATGTATTGCTCACAGACAGTAAAACAAAGTGGAATTGGTCCAGGTAGCATGGGCCAACGCTGACTTAACGCAGGGGAGGAGTTGTCACCTCCCACATTTGCACATTACAAAGCTTCTTCCGGAGCACACTCACAATTAATTTGAAACTAGTCTTTTGTGTCTGAAGACAAGCTGGGGCCAACGCAGGAAGGCATACAATTGCCAACACCTCTGGGGATGGAAATCTCCAAAACAAAAAATGATGAATACTTGCCTTGAATGGTATTCCTTTTACTTTCCACCTTTTTGGGTCGAGCCAAGGCAGCTCATGTGCTGTCACTTAGTGACCTGTTGTAGATGCTTTGTGGGGTACCAACTCCAAACTACTTGCCTTTGTTACTCATTTGTCTATGTCAGTGTCCTTTAAAAATATTTCTTGCTAGTGATCAGTCCTGCCTCTTTGTCCCTCCTTTTCCTTTTCCGTTCCTCCCATGCAGCAGGGCTTAAGTAGTCTCATTATGCTGTGGCTCATTATCTGTTTCTTGCTGGACTCTTATTTACTTAATTTCCTGCTCTGTTACTATTTGCCTGTGTTCAGCTTCAGCGCCATAGCTGCTTACATTTAAATATGTTACAGCAAAAAAATGATGAACAGAATGCTCACAATGCAAACATTTTCCACAGTCAAAAGATCTGGGTTAAATCCATTGTTCTTTTGCCCATTACGCCACCCCAGTTTGGACCAAGCCAAATGCAAATCAGTCTTTACCCTGTGCCCTATAGGAACAGTCCAGACCGAACTGACAGGCAAGGTGCTCCCTGGACTGGAAACAAGCATCCTTGGACCGGTTTCAGGGTATGTCACCCTTCTTCAGCCAGGCTAGCTTGAATCCAGTGGCACAGTGATAAAGGGGCTCACGTCTCTGGCATACCCATCCCACTTAGGGCAAAAAGTGTTACAGCAAACAAATGATGAATGGAATGCTGACAATGCAAACATTCTCCCCCAGTCGAAAGATCTGGGTTAAATCCTTTGTTCTTTTGCCCACTACTCCACCCCGGTTTAGACCCAGCCCTATGCAAATCAGTCTTGACCATGTGCCCCATGGGAACAGTCCAGACCGAACTGCCATACAAGGTTCTCCCTAGACTGTAAACAAGCATCCTGGGACTGGTTTCAGGGTATGTCGCCCTTCTTCAGCCAGGCTAGCTTGATTCCAGTGGCACAGTGAGAAAGGGACCAACGTCTGGGCATACCTATCCCACTTAGGGGGAAAAGTGTTACAGAAAACAAATGATGAATGGAATGCTGACAATGCAAACATTCTCCCCCAGTCAAAAGATCTGGGTAAAATCCTTCGTTCTTTTGCCACTTGGCGCGAAAAGTGTTAAAGTAAACAAAGAATGTTTGCATTGTCAGCATTCCGTCAATCATTTGTTTGCTGTAACATTTTTCGCCCAAGTGGGATGGGTATGCCCAGACGTGGGTCCCTTGATCTCCTTGCTGCATTTTTATTCAGCTTCTGTAAATTGGGAGCATATATTTTGTAGCAGTCGTGGGTGTTGCAGAATCAGCAAGTAACACACTGCAACTGGGAGCTTGCTTAAATAAGGGGGCAGAATCTCTCTCTCAATGGTCTTGTGCTCTCACAGACAGGCTCATTAACTGAAGTTACATTTTTCCATAGCACAACTATTGCAAGGCCCATCTCATTTTGTTCAATAAGCCGGTCAGCACAACGTTGCAAGCATCATAGTAAAGTGGCATAGTGGGTTATTGCAATTGTGGTATCAATTTGTCTTTTTTGTCTAAGTGGAATGTTTGAAATCCTGCTGACCGGCCCTGGTTTTTAAACCTTGTGATGTTGACAACACACATGCATTGATATTCAGAGTTCACAACAAATTCTAAAAAATGTAATACACCACATAAATAAACGCCCCTGCATACCATGCCACAACACAAAATAGCATTCCACATAATTACATTCTATCACACACAATCCCTCTCCAGTACACTCATTATCACACAATTACTATCCACATATATCCACTTCACAACATTCCGCACAATGCCACCACACAATCCCACCACACAAAATTCCACAACTAACAATTCCAATCCAAATTACATAATTCCACTCCCCACCACATACATCCACTCCACTAAAAACAAAAACACTTGGTAAAAGACATTGTCATTTACAACACCAATATCTCAAACTCTCAAAAATGCGAGACCTATTGCATTGCAAATGATTGCTTATTCTGGGACAATTAGATGCAAAACCTCCAGAAATGGGCAGAACTGCTTAACATTTTACCTTTCATTACTGTAAATCCTGAGAGGTTGGAAACACTCAGAAAGACATATTTTTTATTATTTGGAAAGAGCAGCTAGGTTTTATCTTGACCCAATCCTAAGAATTTAAGAATCTAGGAGTATGGTTTGATGAAGATCTTTGTTTTGCTCACCAAAGCACATTGTTTGCTTTAAACACTAACCTTTCCCTTATGATAATGAGAATGATCTTCCTTTTGCTCCACCTACATTACATTAAATCTATCAGGGTCTTGGTGTTGTTGGGACTGGACTTCTGTAAGAATGTCTGTCCCAAATTCACTGAATAAGAAGATTCCAAGAAAACCAAGCAACCAGGCTCTTCTTTAGCCTAAATAGATCAAATCAAATCAATTCAGCGCTCAAAGACTATCTTCAAAGCTCAAAATACTTAGGTGTTCATTTTATGTTTCTCACAAATACATAAAAGGATGAGCGTTTGTTTGCATCCATTCTGGGTATTTAGAATTGATTATGTGATAATACTGCAATTTGGACCAATCAACAATTCTCCAGAAAATGCACACATTGTCTTTTCAGAAGGAAAACTGGTTGGAAGCAGCAAATATTTGGAATTCAAGGATTCTGCACAGCAGGAGCATGGAAGTCAGTGGTACAAAAGGGGGTGGTGATGGACGGAGCATCTGAACCAATCAAACACCACCACCCCCTTTTGTACCACTTTGTTCGCCATAAGTTGGCAGGGTATGCTCAGACGTGAGTCCCTTGCTCACTTTGCCACTGGATTCAAGCAAGTCGGAAGCTTGTTTCCGGTCCAGGGAAGGCATGGCTTGGCAGTTCGGGCTGAACTGTTCCCATGAGGCACAGGGTCAGACTGATTTGTATATGGCCATGTCTGAACTGGGGTGGCAGAGTGGGCTAAAGAACGGTGATGGATTAAATCCAGATCTGTTGACTGGGTGTGAGTGTTTGATTGGTTCAGATGCTCCGTCCATCACCACCCCCTTTTGTACCACTTTGTTTGCCATAAATTGGCGGGGTATGCTCAGACGTGGGTCCCTTGCTCACTTTCAAGCAAGCCGGGCTAAAGACGGCGGAAATGCCAGAAACTGGTCCTCAGAAGCTTGTTTCTGGTCCAGGGAAGGCATGGCTTGGCAGTTCGGGCTGAACTGTTCCCATGAGGCACAGAGTCAGACTGATTTGCATATGGTCATGTCTGAACTGGGGTGGCAGAGTGGGCTAAAGAACGGTGATGGATTAAACCCAGATCTGTTTACTGGGTGTGAGTGATCCTTGGTTCAGATGCTCCGTCCATCACCACCCCCTTTTGTACCACTGACTTCCATTTCGAGGCAATGTCAATCAATTCTTACCTCTCAGTCCTCGTGGATGTTTCCTTTAGGAAATACCTAACACAAAAAGAGAATACATAATTCAGATGGATGGCTGTTTGGGAAAACTAGTTAGGAAGGAGTGCAGGTTACTAATATTGGTGATAGGCTTCTTGTAAAAACTACCAAAGTGCAAAATACGAGTTCAAGAGCAACTCTTTATCTGTATACAGGTATGGTACAATAATACATATTCGATTACAGCATACCTACCATCTACTTGACAAAATAACTGGTTATTATCACTTCGACCTTTAACTGGCAAATATCAGCTTAAGCAACTATGCATTACGATTTCCTAGCAAGAAGGCTATGTTCCATGAGCATCATACATCAAAGGAGAAAATGTACTAATTTGGGGCACAAGGCAAAACAGCAACAAAAGTTGCTGCACTGTGCTGCGTAAATGTGAATGCCAAAAGCAGTGCCATCCCTGCAAAGATGGTGTTTTGTCTTTCCACTGTAGCGCCCTCCCCAGCCCGATAGCATGTAAATGAATCACGTCAAACATGGAGCTCGCTATTACACATCTTTATTTCTCAGAGTGTAACCATTAACTAACACGTACTGCGACATGAATTTTATCAACCACACCCAATTGCTTATGTCCCTAGGCTATGGAGTCCATTAGGGACCATAGAGATCCCGCACTCTATAGCACACAACACATTATATCTCCCCCTTTGTTAAATAAAAAGTAAAAAAAAAAACTGGTTTCCATAGGAAATCCGCAACATTCTATTGGGAATAACTTTGGCGCCGGTTGATGAATCTTTGCAAATTTCTCAAAGAAGATGGCCCGCTCTGCTCCGTTCCTTCTCAGAAAGGTTTGGGGGGATTTGTCAAGTGGGGGCTGAGAAAAAAGGGGGGTCCCAAAACATGTTTTCCCCATGTTATTTTCCATAGTTCGATTAGACAAGGCTACAGCCCGAACTGCTGAAAGCAAATTACAAGAAATTTGGCAAAATGGTAGAGTCTGATTCGCAGATCACGCTTTTGCTTAAATGGTGTAAATCCCTCCAGTAGTTCCTAAGAAAATCAAAAGAAAAAATATATATATATCTAGAATCCGCAACATTCTATTTGGAATAACTTTGGCGCTGGTGGACGAATCTTCGTGAATTTCTCCAAGAAAATGGCCTGCTCAGCTCCGCTCCTTCCCTAAAAGTTTGGGGGTGATTCGTCAAGTGGGGGCCCAGAAAAAAGGGGGTCCCAAAACGTGTTTTCCCCATGCAATTTTCCATGGGGACCTTTAGCCAGGGCTACAGCCCAAACGGCTGAATGGAATAAAGTCATAGCGATATCTAGGCACAGATTTCAGAAGTCTGTACAGTAAGCGGACCTTCCCGAGCACGAGCTGCCTGCTGATTGGCTGTCAACTGTCTGTCAACACTCCAAACCAGCCATCTTGTGCCTCGGTAGAATCGAGGCACAAGAAAACAGAAAAAGACACGCAAAAAACTCAAAAATGGGGCAGGGTAGAAACACCCTGACCCCCTAGGCCTGCTTAGGGGGTCCCACAAGGACCCCCAAGGCCCCCACATTTTTTTTTTTTTTTTTAAATCGCGGGGTACGCGTACCTTGCCGATCGCAAAAAAAAAAATTAAGGCACCACTCTGCAAACGCACCCCCTGGCGCATTTGCAGAGGGGGAAATAATTCCCCTTAAATAATGGGGGTCCGTGGGGGCCAATTGCCCACCAGGAACCTCCAGTATGTGCCAGGGGGCTGCGTTGCAGAGAGGTGTTCTGAGGCCACGCCCCTTTTTACACCTCTCTGCAACGCAGCCACCTGGCGCATTTGCAGAGGGGGAACTAATTTCCCTTGCACCACTCTGCAAACGCGATTCCTTAAGGGCATTTTGCTATTTTTTTTGCTACATTCATTGCATTTAAGGAATCGCAAGATTTGCGATTACTTAAATGCAATTGCAAAATAAGGAATTGCAAATGTAGCGATTCCTTATTTTGCACCAGATTTTGCCTAATACATACCATTTAGCAAATTCGCATTCACAAAGGCCGAAATTCTGTGAATTTGTATTGAAAGAGAAACAGCAGTTTGAGATAATCGCTAAAGATAAACTTCCACACTTTTATTGCCATATTAAGAGTTTCTAGGACACTCTGCCACATGATCTTCTTCCAACAAAAACATTATTTTAAGGAAATGCTATAATCAAACTTTCACCTGAAGATTTTCTATTTGAAGTAATTCCCCTTGAATACTGGGGGTCCCTGGGGGCCAACTAGCCCACCAGGTACCTCCAGTAAGCGCCACAGAGCTGCATTGCAGAGTGTTGTAAAAAAGGGTGTGGCCTCATTACACCTTTCTGCAATGCAGCCCACTGACTCATACTGGAGGTTCCTGGTGGGCTAGTTGGCCCCCAGGGACCCCCAATATGCAAGGGGAATTACTTCCCCCTCTGCAAACGTGCCAGGGGGCTGCCTTGCAGAGAGGTGTAACAAGGGGCGTGGCCTCATTACACCTCTCTGCAACGCAGCGCCCTGGCGCATACTGGAGGTTCCTGGTGGGCTAGTTGCCTCCCAGGGACCACCAGTATGCAAGGGGAATTAGTTCCCCTCTGCAAACGCGCCAAGGGGCTGCATTACAGAGAGGTGTACAAAGGGACGTGGCCTCATTACACCTCTCTGCAACACAGCCCCCTGACACATACTGGAGGATCCTGGTGCACTAGATGGCCCCCAGGGACCCCCAGTATGCAAGGGGAATTAGTTTCCCCTCTGCAAACGCGCCAGGAGGGCTGCATTGCAGAGAGGTGTAATGAGGCCATGCCCCTTTTTACACCTCTTTGCAAAGCTGCCCCCTGGCGCATACTGGAGATTCCTTTGAGCTAGTTGGCCCCAAGGGATCCCCAGTATGCAAGGGGACTTAATCCCCCAACTCGGAATGTGCTACGGGCGCATTTGCACAGTGGTGAAGGTAGGGGGCGAGGCTTGAGGTGATATGTGTGCAAACATGCCCTGTGGCGCGTTTTAAGTTGGGGAATTAATTCCTCTTCAATCCATAGGCCCCCTTGGGGCCAACTAGTCCAACAGGTACCTCCAGTAAGCGCCACGGAGCTGCATTGCAGAGTGTTGTAAAAAGGGGGCGTGTCCTCTGAACACCTCTCTGCAACGCAGCTCCCTGGCGCATACTGGAGGTACCTGGTGGGCTAGTTTGCTCACAGGGTACCTCAGGATTGAAGAGGAATTAATTCCCCAACCTAAAATGCGCCACAGGGCGTGTTTGCACACGTCACCTCAGGCCCCGCCCCCTTCCTTCACTATTGAGCACAATATTCCTCTAAAATCAGCGGAACTATGAATTCCGATTTACTCACCTGTTATCACGAGAGACGTCAGTGCTGCATCTTTGAGTCCAGTACAGACCCTGAAAAGTAAATCTAAGCGTACTTACCATTAACGTGTATTTTCTTCCATAGGAATCTATTGTGTGGTTTTCACCAGAAAAGTTTCTAACAGGCATGCATCAAAGCATTTTGCGATCGCAAACGGTGCGAATCGCAAAAATCGGCCATTTGCGATTGCAAAAATTGCTTTTGGAATGCATGAAACAAGTAGCCCCTCGCAATTTAAGAAATCGCAAAATTAGCGATTTCTGAAATTGCGATTCCATTTAAGGAATCGTAATTTACGATTCCTTAAATGCAATGCAAGAAAGTAAAAAGATTTGTGATTTCGCAATTAAGAATCGCAATTTACCATCACATGAATGGTGATAGTAAATTGTGATTTTTTTTTCAAAAAGCATCAAAGTGCATCTTTTAAAGTCCCATGTTAAGCACACACATGCCTCTGGGACATGTGTGTGCGTAACATGGGTGCACATGTCAATTTCAGGGGTGCAACAGGGTGTCCCTTGGACACCCCTGCACCCTTTAATTCACATTCTCCGTTTGCGAATCGCTAATTGCGATTCGCAGAGTGTAAATGTCTTCACATTCATTCCTATGGGCCTCTAGGCCCATAGGAATGAATGGGGAGGGATTCCTTAATTGCGACTCGCAATTTGCGAGTCGCAATTAAGGAATGTTTAGCAATCGCACATTTTTCAGTGATTTCTACATGCATAGGAATTTGCGAATTCTTAATTGCGATTCCTAAAAAATCGCAATTAAGAAATCGCAAATGACTACAATGATGCATGTACCTGTGTCTATTTTTGAAATGTACAAATATTCCTGTAAAATCAGCCGAACTACGAATTCTGATTTACTCACCTGTTATCAGGAGAGACCTCAGTGCTGCATCTTTCAGCCCAATACGGATCCTGAAAAGTAATTCTAATCGTAGTTACAGTAACTTGAATTTCCTTCCATAGGCTAACATTGACGGGTTTCACTTGGAAGTTTTTCCAGGTGTGGAGTTTTGGAACTTTAAAAAATTCCTCTAAAATCAGCCGAACTACGAATTCCGATTTACTCACCTGTTATCAGGAAAGACCTCAGTGCTGCATCTTTGAGCCCAGTACTGATCCTGAAAAGTAATTCTAACCATACTTACCAGTAACTTGAATTTCCTACCGTAGGAATCCATTGTCTGGTTTTCACCAGAAATGTTTCTGTGTCTATTTTCACAAACGAAAAATATTTCAAAAAAATTGCCTGTATGGCTTAAACACATTCTTTCAGGAGATGCACCAGTGCTGGAACCAGGATCCACGACTGAGTAAGTAAAAGTAATGATAACACTACTTACCTGCTAAGTGAATTTCCTCCCGTAGGATAACATTGGTGATTCTATGTGAAAAAAATTCTGTCACCTTTTAAAATACAATAATATTCCTTAAAAATCACTACTGTAACTAAAACAGTTTTACTCAACCGTTTACAGGAGGTGTCCGAGGACTGAATCTACGATCCAGTTCTGTGGTTAGAAAAGTAATCCATAAAGTAACTAATTGCATTTAACTAGAAAAACACATTGAGGCCAATGTTGCTCTGTGTTTGAAATTGTGTTGCCAATTGCAACAACTGTAACTACTGTACTTAAAAGTCTATTGCCTATTTGCAAAGTATTTAAACTAAAGTAATTCATTTTGAGAAAGTATATTTTGTAATGTAATGTATAATGTAATTACAATGTAATTTAAAAAATAAAATATCTAAAAATAAATAGTTTAAAAAATATAGTAAATCAGTTTTAAAAAAAATAGAACAAATAATACATTTAAAAATTTTCATTTACAAAACCTTTGAAATTCACAGAAAAAACCAAAGGTATATATATATACACTCTTCCAGATTTTGTGGTGTGAGGCTGAAGAAACACAGGAGAAACATCCACAGCAGGGTCTCCTGGCCCTCCAATGACAAAGTCTCACTTCGGATGTCTGGAGCTGACAGACAAGGTAGATGCTTGAAATGTGAGAAATCCCCTGTGATGGATTTTCCAGGATGGAGAGCAGTAATGATGTGTCCCTTACAGGTCACAACTTGCAATGGATCGGCTTCGAATTGAGCATAAGATTTGCATTTTTGACTCTGCCTGACAAGGGCACAATCCCCTTTCTGAATAGTAATGTTCTACATACATTGACACTTGTCAGCTTAATTCTTCATTCTAGACTTGTGAGATAAATCAGTGAGTCGAATTTCTTGGCATTAATTGTTCTTTCAATTTTCCATTGGGGCAACTTGGCACCCATGGCTCTCCCGAACATCAGAGTGGCCGGGCTTTCACTGGTTGTAGAATGAGGGGTAGACCTGTAGGCATTCAAAGTAGAATGAAGGACTACCATGAGCTTAAGTCCCCTTAGCGCAGTGCACTGTATAGCCTTCTTAAGAGTGCTCATAAAACGTTCAACAATGCTATTAACCTGTGGCCATTGAGCTGTGCTTTTCTGATGCCTGCCGTTTAAAAGAGTTTGAAAGGATTTGAATATACAAACATTGAATGGGGGGCCACTGTCAGATTTTAGAATGGACGGAATACCCCAGGTTGAAAATATGCCTTTTAGGCGTTCAACTTCTAGAGGAAACCGGGAATATTAATCGATGATTACCATGAGGTTATGGCCATTTTCAAGAGGTCCAAGGAAGTCAAATGCACTTTTCTCTGGGATGTGTTTTAGAAGATCCGACATGTTCAAAGTATGATTAATTTTTTTGGGAGATAAACAGTTACACAAATGACAAGCCTGGCGCTCAACTCGCTCATCAAGGGAACCAATCACGGTTGCAGAGGGCTTGCTTTATTCGGCTACAATTCCACAATGACCTTCATAGGCCACTGCAATGACTTGCTGTCGTAGACTTTTAGAAATAACAATTCTTGACCCTCACAAGAAAATCTCTTCTTGTGTAACTGAGAGGTCATCACTCATTCTTGAATTTCTGTTATTCACTGTCGTTATCAAGAGGTTGAGCCTGTGTTCTCCAGGACTGATGCATAATAATGTCTTTGAGGATGAGCACATTCCTTTCTGCATTGGTAGCAACACTTACTTGCTTCACGGAAAAAGCTGCAGGAGTGCTGGATCTCACAATGAAGTTAACAAAGGCCTCGTCCACTTTAGACAGGGTACCCTGACATTGTATTGGCACTCAAGAAAAGTAGGCAGCAGGGGTTTGATCTTTTTCCAGCTGGTGTACAATTGCAGTTGCTGCCCCAACCTCTCAGAGCAAGGGAGCATCTTGGACTTTGGATTGCCAAAAGTAGTGAGCAGTACTTGATGATCAGTAACAAGTGTAAGATGTTCCCCATACAGAAACATATGAAAGTCTTTGCAAGCCCACACAACAGCCAGACTTTCTTTGTCAGGTTGTGAGTATGTTCATTCAGTCTGCAACAAATTTCCGCTAGCAAAAGCTACAATGCACGTAAGTTTGCAAGTCCACTATGTTGGGCAAGAATCGGGCTCAAACCCACTGGGCAGGCATTCACATCAATCTCTGTATACAATTTCGGATCAAATAAGCCAATTCAGTAGCATTTTCAATTGCATAGTTAATAGTCTTGAAACTTTGATCACACACCGTGATCACTAAAAGGAAACATTCTGTTTTATTATTTCTCTCAATGGTGCACTCACAGTGGCAAAACCACAGATGTACCTGGAACAGTAGCTGGCCATACCAAGGAAAGAACGCAGCATGGTTACATCTTGTGGTGGACAAGTAGATGACAAAGCCTGAACTCTGGCTGGATCTGGAGTCATTCCCCTCTCTGAGAAAATGTGGCCAAAGTATTTAAGTTTTGTTTAGTGAAACTCGCACTTTTCGGCATTCAATTCTTTTTGTGTGGCCCAAAATACTAGAATATCATCACTGCAATTGAAAGCATGTGTGACAGGCTTCATAATGTGACAAAATAAATCTCGGAAATGTTCTGTAGCTGAAGACACTCCAAAACTCAGGGCCTCATTTATGAAAAGTGATGCATCGCTGCGTGAAAACAGCGATGCTTCACTTTTCATTGCGCCCTCCTGGTGACATGCTGGATGCGTTATATTTACAATATGAAGCATCATGTCACACAGAGTTACAGATACGTCAGAATTTCTGAAGTATCTGTAGGCGCAAAAATGGCGCATTGTTGGAGTGTGTCACAAAAGTGATGCAACTTCAGCAATGGGTCATTTAACAAGGGCAATTTCGATTTCAATGTGCCTGCATCAGTCTTACGCCTGCTGTAAGGCAGGAGTAAGATATTGATGCATTTGCATCCTAGAAGTGGTGCAGTGAAATCTCATAAATTTCACTGCCTCACTTCTACAAGGCTTACTTGCGTCGGAACGCCCATGCTGCATACATTATACCAGGGAGAGGTATAATGTGACGCAGGGGTTTACAAATTGACGCATCTACCTAGATGCGTCACTTTGTAAATATGACTCAACATTGTGCATTTTTTACGCCGCTGGTGTGTCACAAAAAGTGACACAACTGTGGCACAAAAGTGACACAAGGGCTCATAAATAAGCCCTCAATCTTTTTTATCTGAACCAAACAACATGAGTTGAAATGGTAGTAATGTACCTGCAATTTTCTTCCAATTCCAGTAGATGATATCCTTTGTTCAAATCAAGGCACAAAAAGACTTTGGCAGGCTCAACTGGGTAATCATGTTGGCAGTGTGCGGACTTGGATGTGATTCTCTTTTGATTGCCTTGTTTGCTTGGTGCATGTCAAAACAAATTAGCACAGGCACTCCACTATCTATTTTAGGTACCACTACTATCAGCAACACCCATGGTGGTGGACCAGTAGATTGCACAATGATATCCTGTTTTAGCAAAGTCTCAATTAATTTTTCAACAGCCTCTTGTAGATGAAAGGTATTTTGACGATCCTGCTGCGAAACAGGGCGAACGTTCTCGTTAATAAGCAGTTGCACTTTCATGGTCTTAAGTTTTCCCAATCCATGAAACAGGTATGAAAATTGATTCACTATATCCTGATGAGCAGTGATATTGTAATTCACAGAAATGAGTCCCATGTCAGCGGCAATGCTGAAACTGAGCAGGTGGGCACTTGATGAAGTGCCCTGAAGGACATGAATTGAGGCTTGGACATTTGTCTTTTTATGCTTCATAGTCGCCAAAACTGAACCATGACTTTGCAATGCTGTTGAAGCTTTTCAGTCGTATATTTTAGCTTGTGATTATGTGAGACGCGGCACTGGAGACAGTTCATTGTGCTTTTTGGCTGGCATGATGTTCATTGATGTATCACTGTTTAAAATGATTGGTATATGGCACCCATTGACTTTCAAGCTGAATTTGGGACAGTGTCCAAAGGAATTTTGTGATTTCACTTGGCGATCCCTTTTCAATTTGTATTCTTCCTTGCAGGAAGTCAAGCCTACATGCTCACATCTTTCAGTAGGCAGCAGTGACATCACACACCCATCTTCTTTACTGTAGCTCAACATTGAAGTTGAAGATCCTCACGATGAAGAATTAGATTACAATAGGTCTTTTTCAGTTTTTACTTACCTCAACTGCTGTCTCCATTTACTTCAGTGGGTGTGACTGGAATGCTTCTGGAACTTTCTGGAAGCCATTTTTATCTTCACGACATGAAGTACTGGCAGGCATTTTGTCTTCACAATGTAACACGCTCGCTTTTTCTTTGAGTTTGAAAAATTTTACAAAATGATTTTCTTCCCTGCAGTCTTTAAATATCTGTCTAATGTTGGGATATTTACCTTCACATAGAAAGAAAATCCACATCAAAAACACAGCTTCTTTTTCTTCTGAGACATCACTTCGTAGTATCTATCTTGTGTTTTTTCCTGATTTTCATACTCAATGCTGATTCACTCAAGGCTCCTCTGGTCACCATTTCAGCGGCTTGCTTTTTGACACGTTCTTCAGCTCTCACTGCCATGTGCACATGCTCCAGACTGAGCTTTTCCTCCAGCATTCGGAGTCTGAACCAGCATGTGTGTGTGTAAAATGGAACTTTGAAAAATGCACTTTAGTGCATTTTTCAAAGTTTTAGCAAATTACCATGAAGTTTAACTTCATGGTAATTCGTGCCCCCTATTAGCGAAATCGCACTTTTTTTTTACTTTAATGCATTGCATTTGAGGAATCTCAATTTGCGATTCCTTAAATGCAGTCGCAATTTAAGTAATCGCTATTCAGAGATTACTTAAATTGCGATTTTTACATTTGGGATGATGCATCCCAAATGCAAAAATACCGGTCGCAAAGGGGCAGATTCTGAGAATCTGCCCGTTTGCGACTGGTTTTTCTTTTGATGCATGTGACTGTATATGGTTAGACCATTCTGTAATTTTTATTAGGTGAAAATATGTGTGGGTAGGACATGATAATCAGGCTAACTATAGCGTATGCATTTTCTGTTTTCCTTATTCTTAACCTCACTGTATAGAGTTGGTTTGAGCTTGAATACCTTGAGCCTGATTCACAAAGGTAAATTTGCCATTTTGCATAAGCCTCATATATTTGTGTTATTCACAAACTACAAGTGTAATGTTACTAATAGTAATTTTACCCCTGTGAAGTCTCCGCACATATAAAAGGTAGAACAGGCCTAAATCTTTCTATGTGCGAAGTCTCTGCAGTCGTAAAAGTCATATTAGTGAAATTTAACTCGTAGTTTGTGAATAACAAAAAACTGAAAACTCACACAAAAGTGTAAGTTTACCTTTGTCAATCAGGCCCATTGTGTCAATGACACCAGTGCCGGAAATATATACGATATCATATTTCTTGCAAATAGAGCACCGCTTTTTGCCTAGTAAAATGTAAGTGGTAGCTTGTGAAATTTCCTGTTTTCCTTACATCCACCCTTTCGTGTATCTTAGGGATGGTAGGAGCAGGCATATTTGGTGACAATGCATAGTGTGATGAATAGATGTGCGAGATTATATTCGGATGATGAAACTGGGTCGCTCACCATGAAAAGTACATTAAACGTACTGAATGTCATGCAGACGCGCCCCTCACGCAGGGTGTGTAAAGCCTATAGTTCTTGCAAGAATGATAAGTGCTAAAGGAGAAGCAAGGATGCGTCTGTGCCCACTGTAATGTATGGTGTAATTTTAACAAGCAGAGATGGGTTAGTTCATGAATTTTGGATCGTTCAAGTCGTAAATTCGAGCACGCTGTCTGAAAATTGTATCATGGTCCTAAGTAAATCATTATCCTTTTGTTATCTCTAAATTAATTTAACATAGCTGGAAATAGCTCCAGTAGAGCTCATATTGTTTGCAGTGCACAGTGTCACAAGAAAAAGCATTACACACATCTCACGGAACTCAGCGTTACAAGTAGCTTATGAAATTTTGGGAGAATTATTGAATTCTACCGTATTGATGCACGGGCTTGGAAAGAAGGGTTTAGGCGCATGTGATACAAAGTCTGTTGTTCGACACGATGCGTGGGTTGAATTGATTGAATTGTTATATCTCGAAATATTAATCTCTTTTTTTAACAGGTGCAGAGTATTGCGACCATTTGAAGGTATGTAGATTGTTTAATTGAATATGACAACATTTCAAACCATTTGGGAGTAAGCTGTGCTTGATGTGTTTAACAATTTAAATCACCCGAGGCTATGAGGAGTATTTCCCTGTCTGAAAGTTTGTTACTACGAGAAGCAGCCACAAAGCACTGAAGCTTCACTCATATATATTGCATGTAGTCATGTCATGGCTATGCTTGTGTGTGAGAGAAAGGCCTTTGTCCTTGTAAATGTGACTTGGTTTAATGGATTGATGGTAATTTTACAGCTAGATGATGTCCATGAGCCATAACTGTTAATTTGGGAAGGTATAACAAGAGAACCGGGGGCTGTCATAAAACATGAATTAACTTCCGATGATCAGAGAATCCACATGCTTTCCACACCACCTAAATAGAGCACCATAGAAGACACAGAGTTAAACTATGGGCCTCATTCACAAACGGTCTCCGCAAACGTGGCGGAGGCCCCACAGTCGAATTCTCATGGTGGAGATTCCGCCAGGACTGCGGAGACTCTCCCGTGACTGCAGTGCCTCCGCCACAAGCGCGGAGAACCTTTATAAATCATCAGGTCTATGTTTAAAAAAAAACATATATATATTTTTAGTTTTTTTATTAGATCTTTTTATTAAACAGTTGTTCAGTTCACAGCTATTCAGAAAGGTCCTGTTTTACAAAAACAAAATCTATAAAAAGTTTAGTTTGCTGCGCATACCAATGTTTCTGAGCTGTACATTGGCACTTTTACCGATCACCTTATTTTTGAACTCCTTCCACAATATTGGTTGCATGGGTATTGGACCCCCCCAACCCTCCTTTCTACGATGGCCACTCTTTTTTGCAGTGTACACTGACCCGGATTTCAAGTCTGTTTTTTTTTTTTTATTTCCCTACGTTTTTATTGTGTCCTCTTATGACGGTTTGATAGCACCAGAGTGCTTCACTAGCAAATACATCGTTTTATTTCTGTTCCACCCCAATATATCGGGCCTTTTTGCTGACCCACGTTGGGAATTGTGGGTGACACACTTGCCGCATACTCTTAAAGGTCAGTGCCACTTATTTCCTTTAATCACGGAGTCAATCCTGTCCTTCATGGTCGCTAGACAATCTTTTATTATTATGCTTTTCTTCTAGCCCATCGAAATCCACGAGGCCAGGTGTTCTATCCTAATGTAATGATTCTGCCTTCATAGGAACCAGTGTGAAAGAAAACACCTGCCGTCAGCATTCCAGGTTTATCTCTATAAATATCCCCTTTTCTTCAGGCACCTCCCTAGTTTTGACAGGCTTCATATAATCATTTCTCCTTTTCTTGTAGGCCCTCAAATGCTTAGTATTTATCTTATGCAATGCACACTAATGCAGATGTGATACGTTTGGTAAGCCATTCCTTTCTTACCATAATTTCAATATTGTTCCTGGTAGAGAGCAAAAAGATACCCCCCCCCACCCATTGTGATTATTGGCTCCGCCATTCTTTTCTTACCTCATTACACTTTTTTACTGATGGAAACAAACCGGTTATGCTTCTTGGCAACAGATACTTTTTGTTGTTACATAACTAAATGCTATTATATACACATGCAACGCTTAATTAGAATGTCAGTCTTTATTTAAGTCTTGTGTTTTCAGTGTTGTATTTTCAAAAGTTATCTTCATGTGTGCTTTTGGTAGGTCATGTCTTGTTTAGCTTTGTCTCAGGCCAATATACTCGCCGTCTACAGTTAACACAGGACCTGTTTTGATTGCTTTCTTTTTACAGGCGTTGACGATACACTATATTTTATAATTCACACAATTGCATCACTTAGTTTGAGCATCGACCACTCTCTTCACCTCCTTTATCAGTTTTTCTTTTCCTCATTCTTGATTGTTGATGATCTTTACATTGAACAATGCAAACTTAAAAATATATATATATATCTATATCTTTTTTGTTATTGTTACCATAGGGACCTCTGTTCCTAATAACTTCACTACACAGATGCCTTTACCAGGCATGCCTTTAATTACCATGCTTGGCAAGTATATTTAAGGTAAGTAAAATATCTACAAAAATATAGATAAAATGAAGCAAGGAAATCTGGGTAGTTCCCGAATTTAGGTTAAGAGTAGCTCCATTGTACGGAGCACACTACAGCAACACTAAAACTCTGAATCTGGTAATCTCAAATGTCTGTTTCTATAGAAGAGTTTTGCAGCATAGAAGTAGCTCAGTGGCTTCCGTACCAAGCTCGATGGTGACAAAGCCTTTTCCGCTTTTTAGGGCAGTCTTTAAGCATAGGATTAGTAAATGCCATCCATGCTGAGCTTAAAATGACAAAAGCCTTTTACCACTTCAGTCACAGTATTACTGCTTTTATTGGTAAAGTAACATCCAAGCCAACTTGGTATGAATAAAAGCAACCTGACCTGTTTTGCGCTGGTTATAGCTCAACAGGGAGGTATAACTTTGTTTTTTTTTTTTTTTTTTTTTTTTTTTTTTTATTATAAACCTTTATTTGAGTATGCAATAAAATACAAGGATGGGCCTACAACCACACGGGCCAGCCGCTAAAGAGGAGAAAATACACAATATACACTGCCGTAGCGGTAACGATCAATCGTCAATGCAATACTCCATATAAGATACAGAACAAAAACAGAGTTTGTTTTATAAAAAAGAACAGACACACAAAAAAGGCGAAAGTGTATTACTGAAGGTCAGCCCAAAGGACGGGAGGGGACAGCAACAAAAATGGAATCAAAGCTATAAGCTCCAAAGAGCCCGGATGGGGGGGGGGGACGGGGCACGAAGGAGAAAAAGAAGGGGGGGGGGGGAGCCGGAAAACCAGCACAACCCCTATATGCAAGGTTCCAAGAACGCTCGCCTAAGGAGACCGGGAAAGCTCAATGTCATCCACAAGGGGAGGAGTACAGATAGCACCACGATATTCATTCCATTGACCCCACACCCTAGTCCATGCCCTGGGTCTGCCCCTAGCCACGTAGACAGTCTTCTCACGGAACATAGACCAATCCATGTTGTCTTCCCATTTCGATAGTTCAGGGGGCTTGGAGGCCCCCCAAAGTTGAGCAATATCTCGCTTCGCAACCATATAACCCAGGGTGGCCCACCTAGTCTGGGCCACCGAGCAGTCAGTGGGCTCCCAGACATTCAAAAGACAACGACGAGGTTCCGGACACAAGGACACCCCTGTCACCACAGCCATAACCTCAAGCACAGCCGTCCAGTAAGCAACCACCATCGGGCATTCCCAAAGAATATGTAGGAAAGTCGCACTCAAACCACATCCACGCTTACACAACCCATCGGAAGAAAAACCCATCACAAGCAAACGAGGTCCCGTAACATACACCCGATGAAGGATCTTCAATTGGACCAAACGGAGACGAGCCGGGATAGCCACCTCTTTAGGAGAAGAGAGGGCCGACTGCCAATCCTCGTCATCAAGCTCCAAACCATCACGAACCCACGCCTCCCGAAGTCGGACCAACAGATCAGTCCGATTATTAATCAGTTTCTTATAAATCAGGGAGATAGTGCTGTCAGGAAGATGTCCGTCAAGGACACGGTCTTCAAGGGGGGAAGAATCAGGCGGAATCTCACCAGGAGCAAATACAGCGGTCAAGGCGTGCCTAACCTGTAGGTATCGAAAGAATTCCCGACCACTCAAGCCATATTCAGCCTGGAGGGCCTGAAATGTTCGCACAGAGCCCTTGGAATACACATCTCCCACTTTAGAAATTCCAATCATGTCCCAGCGATCGAAACCCTTGGTAGACCAAAGACCGCCCAGACGTTCGGAAGCATAAAGCGGCGTGGCTAACGTCAAGCGATCCTCCCAGCCCAGGCTCCGAGTCGCGGCCCGCCACACCGCCAAAGCAATCGACGTAGGACCCACAAGATGGCGCCCAGCAGGGCGAGAGTAAAGGTATAACTTTGTTAAGACACAAGGAGCACCAAGTATAATTCAAGACAATACCCTTTCAGGCTTAGAGACCCACATACATTTTGAAAAAAGGAAGAAAGGAACTCTGAGTAATTCATAAGTTTAGGTGGAGAGCAGCTCCTTTATATGAAGGAACTGCAACACCTTTCAATCAGATCACCTCAAATGATTGTTTTTCTAGCAGCATTTTTAAGCATAGGATTAACACAGTGCCATACACACCGGGCTAGAGAGTGACAAAGGGCCTCATTTATGAGGCTGAGCATCACTTTTAAGCCGGTGCGTCACTTTTTGTGATGCACTAGTGGCGTAAAAAATTTGCCTTGTTGCGCCATAGTTACAAAGTGGCGCATCTAGGTAGATGCGTCACTTTGTAAACCCCTGCGCCACATTATACCTGCACCAGGTGTAATGTATGAAAGGGGTCGTTTTGACGCACGAAAGGGTCGTGGAAGTGACGCAGTGAAATCTATAAGATTTCACTGCGCCATTTCTTGGCCGCTAATGTGTCAAAATATTACGCCTGCTTCCTGGCAGGCGTAAGACTAACGCAGGCACTAACAACATGGGACTTGTCCATGTGAAAGTACACATTGCTGGAGTTGCGTCACTTTTGTGACACACTCTAGCAATGCGTCACTTTTGCGCCTACAGATATGTTAGAAATACTGACGTATCTGTAACTGCTTGCGACATGATGCGTCATATTATAAATATGACGCATCAATCATGACGCAAGGAGTGCGCACTGAGAAGTGACGCATCGCTGCTTTCACGCAGCGATGCGTCATTTCTCATAAATGAGGCCCCTAGACTTTTTTCATTTCTGAAGCTCATCGTGGATAGCACTGTGCTAACTGTGCTCTAGTATCTTCTTGTAACAGACTGAAATATAAGGGAAAGAAAAGTGGGGATTATGAACAAGCAAGGAAGAAGGGAGGTTGGTAGAAGGTGGTAGAAAAGCAGGATAAGAAACAGAAAAGGAAGTGTAGAAATGAGAAAAAAACAATCAATCACAGCAACATCAGAAATAGAAGTCAAGGCTACATAATGAACATCAACATGTGTAGGTTAAGGATCTTAATTACTAACTTACATCTTAACTTGGATGTGTAAGGACAATGGGATATGAAGGTCACAAGGTTTGATGGATTGGGTGGATTAGTCAGAGGAGCAAGGTAAGGGGCAAACGCAAAAAGTGAATTCCTGGCTAGTTAAAAAGTTCCTATTTAAAAGCCAATTGCTTGCAGGTATACTTTGAATGTAATACATTGTTAAAGAGTGCATGATACTCACTTGCAATAATTGAGTTATAAAAACTAGGGGTAAGTGTTAAAAATTAAGAGAAGAAATCAAGACTAGGACCCTGATTATGATATCTGCCTATGGGAGTATCCCACTGCATATATCAAATGCCTCAAAGAGATGCACTTGTTTAAATCAAAGACTACTGAAGATCTTGAAACCGCGTGTTTCAGAGAATTAGACACTTCTAGTAGAGAGGCACCCATTAGAGGAGTGACCATTGCTGTAGTCAATGCAAGCTGAAATACTGAGCAGTCCATGACCGATAGTTGAGGCAGATGGGTAATAACTCAATTCCATGCCAGAGATATGCAACTATTTGGTCTTTATACGTCCCCACTATTGATGATACTAGATTCTTGGGCAACATTACAGTTGTATTATCTAGCCAATTATCTAGCCGGAACAGACCATATATACACGCAGGAGACTTCGCACTGTATTTTACATACCACCTTAGATAGCTCAGACACAGCCAGAAAAAAGAAAACTAGGTCTGCCAACAACTATTTGATGTCCACATTGAAACTAGTAGACTTAAGGCATCAAAGTCAGTTGCATAATAGATGATATACAATTTCCATATCGACATGTTAACTTGATACTGACATCCCAATCAAAGACAAACAGAGTGTCATCTATTATCATACCCACAATGTATTCAGACTAACCATAGGAAGCACAACAACATATAAGTGACACAGGCCTATATAATTAGTCACCCATAATGAAGGTCTAAAGACAGAATAAAATGGATGAGAGCAGGTTAAAAATAATGAAATAATGCAAGTAGCAACAGATTTTCGGTCTGGCTATATGCAGTCTTAGCTCTATGCCACAACCTAAGTCATCAGTAGAATGAGAGTGGGTAATGGGTCAGCCCCTCTCAGCAACTGCATGTTTCTAATATCATCCACTTGTACCAGCATAAGAACAACCTTTGGTATTGAGACTTTTAGCGATGGTGTAAAGATTATTACCTCCTCACCCACTCTATCATTGATGCAAAAGTGGTGTGACTCCATATATGTAAATACTTCAGTCCTGAAACATCACCCTTTTACACAGCCATGCAGCTTCTGAAGTCAGTGTCAACACAAGGTCAGCACAGACATATAATAACTGATTAGTAGGAGTTTTATCTACACTTTGCTTTTCCAGTCCATCTATTTCAACTAATGATCCTTCAAGTTTGGACTTTGAGATTGGACATTCAGAAGCTCAAAGCTCACTAGTCAAGTGGTGTTCTGCAGAGACGTGGAAGCATCTGAGCATGCCCCTGTGTGTGAGTAAGTGAGGAGCAAGGTAAATGGAGCAGCATTTAGCTGAGGAGCCACATGGAGCCGAGCATTGAGTGCAGAGCTGAAGCACATGGTATTGCCTGGTCTGCCGTGCTGCAAATGGAACACCCCGGCATATCCCGGCAGGGAGATGATCCCCTCTCTGCCTACTGGCCTTCTAATGGGCTCGCTACCACCATCCTTTCCCTTTGTGCAGTGACAGCGGAGTGAGCCATTCAATGAGAGGAGGCTGCTGGAGAAGCAGAGGCAAAGCAGGCAGCTCTTGGCTCAGCTCGGAAGGTGAGATGCACAAGACCAGGACAGCATGCAGAGTGAGCACTAGGAATTAGGCTGCAGCCCCATGAAATTGGTGCAGAGGTGGCCAGCAAGCGGCCAGTGCGGCTTATGCCACACTGTAGGGCTGGCATTTGTGCACCGTCTCTGAAATTGTTCCCTGCCAAGAAAGCAATTTTAAAGGATACCAACAGCTCTAAATAGCGCCAAGACACTTGAGTGGTCTTATCTCATAACTCATTGCCCATAGCTCACAGTTCATAGCCTCTGCTGTACAACTTGGAGCTATCAAACAACTAAACCAACCAAACCAACCGGCCAGCTCTAAAAAAAACTTTCAGTCAGGTTGCTAAAGGCTTGCTGAAGCAGCAGTTCAGCAGATCAAGCAGTAAAGCAAGGCGTCTGTCCAACTGGGAAGCACTTTCTGAGTCCGGAGGCGATTAACGAAGCCAAGAGAGCATTTTGCACAGGCAGCAAACCAACAAAGTTTCCACAATATTTTATGATCTCTGCCAAGTGTGCATCAATCTCCATCACAAGGCCAGGCAATCACAGAGCGAAAACAAAGCAGCAAAGCAAAATACAAGCAAAGTAAGACAACGCAAGATAGAGCAAAGTGGGAAGTAACGAACTGCTCTTGATTGAGAGGTGCTCATGTCAACCTGAACAACTGTTTGCCCACTGGTGCCCCTGGCGGTGAAAACTAGGCATCCCACCAGAAACACAAGAAACAACAGCAGACCTCTGCCTTTTTGCTAACTGGAAACTCTCACATAGAATTTTGAAGACTCGCAGACACATCACTAATTCAAGAAGGGCTCAGAGAAAAGCAGACCCTGCGGACCCAGATACCAAAGCAGAAGGAGCAAGGCAACAAAAGGGTCAAAGAGGTAGGCCAGCCTGACGCAAGTCCAAGTCTCACAGTGTCCCAGAGAAAAGTCAGAACCAGACTGAGGATGGGTCAGCAGGCCTGGATCTCTTTAGGGGCTCATCAGTCCAACTTGTGGCCAGGTAACAACAAAGAACCCCATACACACTTACTTTACAAGGATGAGGGAACCATTGGGGCAACCCACGGGGGAATCAGGAGCAGTCAGCCTAGAATGGACGAAGCAGAGCGAGGTACTTACTTACACCCCAGACAGTATAACTTGCCCAAGCCTCGAAGATTCAGTAATTACAGAAATGGTGGAGTTGGCAGAAACCACAGTGGAAAATAGCAACCCCCAACGAACTTTTACAACTTTAAAACCAAAGTACGCCTGCAGGAGCGATTGAGGTCATAGATGTTTCATCAACAACGAATGCAGGTGACACAAGTTAAAAAACTACAACACTTGAGCTGGCACGGATGATACAGGAGAACGGTCCATGTGAGCCCATTGGTTTAAACATAGCTAACCTGGCTCTAACACAAATAAGGCAGGAAGTAACAAAAGAGGCACTTGTACATGTGACAAATAACCTTCAATTGATGCCCTCTACGGTCCATTAAATGCAGTAAATGAAGAACTGCTCCATCCCCACAAACAAAACTAGGAAGACAACCAATTGTACAACTTTCACTGGACATGGAGCTTAATGCAATATGCATGAAGGTGGTCCCCAGGGGCGCAAGAAGGGCCATGCATTGAGGGGCCCATTCCCAAGCTTCACCCCCATTAACGGTGATTGTTCCGAACTCATTATAAATACCTCAAATTCCTCTTTATTGGCTACAGTCAAGGTGAACACATTGCAATCTCACAAATAATAAATTCAAGTGGAGCTAATGCACATGTTGGTACAGAGTGCGCTAACGATTGATAAAAAGCAGGACATTCTGAACTCCAAGGTGAACCTTTGCGTAAAGAAACATAAGTTTGTGGATGCATCAACAAGTAATGCAAATGACGCCATCATTGAAAAGTGAACCACATTGCCAGAACTACTATCAACCTTAATAACTACTTAAAGAAACTCGGTCAAGCAATACACAAAGGAGGAAAATGTGCCGTCTGGATGAAATTGCTATAACAGGGACAATGCCTCACCGGATTCTGGAGAAACAACCGGCCCCACAGAACAATCAAGCCCCAGAAATGAGGGGCCTATTGGCCCTGGAAGGCAAAGCAAGGCCAGTGGCAACAATATCAGCTTTGCCATGAGCACAGAATTGTGCCATCTACTAGTAATCAGGAAAGTGAGTCAAAAGAAGCGATTGTGAGCATTCAGGACGAGCTCCCTAGATGACAAAAGAAAAAAACTACAGAAATCACTGAAAAACAGCAAAAGGAAAACAAGCGTTTACAATGCAATGGTCTCGGCATTATTAAAGTTAGAGCTATTGGCATTGCTCATGACATTATTTTTATTTATGTTTTTGTTTTGAAAACATAAATAAATGGCATTGTCATCTACAATGCCAATAGCTTAATCTCTCGCAAATGCGAGACCTATTACATTTGCACCCACACACAGAGCCACACACACAAAGCCACCCACACACACATACAGAGCCACCCACACTGTTATTCAAATAGAGCCACCCATACACACAGAGCCACCCATACACACAGAGCCACCCACACACACAGAGCCAACCACACACCCACACACACAGAGCCACCTACAAAAAAAGCTACCCACAGAGCCACTCACAGAGCCCCCCACACACACGCACACAGAGCCCCCCACACAGAGAGCCACATACACACAGAGCACAACACACACACGCACACAGAGCCCCACACACACGTACACAGAGCCCCACACACACGTACACAGAGCCCCACACACACAGCCCCACACACACAGCCCCACACACACAGACCTACACACACACAGCCCTACACACACATCCCCACACACAGCCCCACACACACAGCTCCACACACACAGCCCCACACACGCAGCCCCACACACGCAGCCCCACACACGCAGCCCCACACACACAGCCTCACACACGCAGCCCCACACATGCAGCTACCCAAAATCTGAACGAAAATTATCAGAGCTGCCTAGAAGCAGAGCCCACTTTGAACGTGTTGTGGCAGAGACAGAGCTCTGGGCTGAATGTGTACTGCTGCAATAAATCATACAGGCCTGAAACTGCAGTCCTGCAATGGGTACTATGAGAGACTCCTTCATGGACCTGGGAGCCAGTATGACCTTACCTTCTGCAGGCAACCACCATTTTATGCTGCGTGCAATACAAAGTAGTAGACTAGTGCGTGCTGCCCATCTCTGCACACATTAACGGAGAGCAGATGCACATGGTACACACATTAGACAATGCACAATGACTTAAGAACTCATTGGATTTTTCCAAAGTTGAACGGGCAGGCCTCCCACTACCATCATTAAAGGCTAAAAGGCAATGCCCTCTAAGAATCAGTTCAGCTTCCACTGGCATTGTCTCCTCACAGCCTGGTACTACGGGAAGTACGAGGAACAGCGGGATGGGGGGGGCATGAGCACAACGAGGAACAGCGGGGTGGGGGCACAAGCACAACGAGGAACAGCGGGGTGGGGGGCACGAGCACAATGAGAAACAGCGGGGTGGGGGGGCACGAGCACAACGAGTAACTGTGGGGTGGGGGGGCACGAGCACAACCAGTAACAGCGGGGTGGGGGGGCACGAGCACAACGAGGAACAGCGGGGTGGGGGGCACGAGCACAATGAGTAACTGCAGGGTGGGGGGCACGAGCACAACGAGGAACAGCGGGGTGGGGGGCACGACCACAATGAGTAACTGCGGGGTGGGGGCACGAGCACAACGAGGAACAGAGGGATGGGGGGCATGAGCACAACGAGGAACAACGGGGTGGGGGGGCACGGGCACAACGAGGAACAGCGGGGTGGGAGGGGCACGAGCACAACGAGGAACAGGAATAAACAAACAAACACATTAGATGACAAAAAGAGACAAAATGCTTACCTGCTTGTAAATCGCTACGTCCATCCCGGCAACAAAGACGTTACCAACTGCGCAAAAACAGCCCAGTAAAAAAAAAAAAAAAAGGAAATGCCCACAAAGGCCCACCTCTGAAAAAGAAACGGGGCTTAAAAAATGAGAAAAAAACGCCCACGAATCCGCTCAAACCGGGGCTAGAACCGAGTGACGCCCCTCTCCTCCAATGGCTGACCAGCATTTACGAGGCCAGCCAATGGAGAAGAGGGGCGGGTTCAAGCCCCACTGTAGAAAACATAAAATCTTCGGCTCCGCCCACTGTTTACAGCAGTGCGGACGAGGCCTCGACCTAAACAAGCCGATTTATACTATGCAGCAAAAGACAGTGATTACATTGCTAGCACCAAACACCCCAGTGAAGGTGTAAAGACTTAAATTGACAGCAGCTCAAAGGGTCTCGGGAACTACAAAAAATAAGACACCAGTTATCACAATCTAAAAACCCAATATGCTTGGCTGAAGGCAAACCTACCGCCTCAAGTTTGCAGCCAGTTGCAAGACCGAAAAAGGAAAGCTCCACCTTGACAATGCTTTTTACAGCACACAAGACTTTGTAAAGAACCTACTCACAAGTTGTGAACTTCAGCACCAAAGATACTTCCATTGGGAAAACAAGCTCGGACCTCACTGAGCAGAACACTGTGCCACATGAGGCTGCTAGGGGAACAGCAGCACAGGCAGAAAAAATCAGACCTGTGGGAATTCAAATGTCTATGCAGCTGTTCAATCAGATCAGAGTGGTAGAGCTACAACAGGGTGTTACAAATCCATAAATGATATCTATTGCTGAACAGTCATGTTGTAGGCATCAAACAAATAGCAATAATGAGGAGACAGCTCTACTTGACCAAAAAGACATGCAACGGACCAGTAATATCAGGCCTGCTCAGACAATAAAGGCCATTAAGCATTCTGGAAAACAACAGACATGGACCCATGAATATCTAAGCATGAATGCCCACATCACAATGCCCACGGAGAAAAAGAGAAAAAGTGTTAACATCTCCAACTGTTTCATTGATCTTCACCCCTGAATTTGGGTTGAGAGGGCCGTGTGACATATTGAACTGGTCCAACATTTTGCTTCTTTTAAATAGCATACCCTCACTTTCCTACCTCACATCAGTGCATTTAATATCTGTGCAATTCGAGTAATATCCACGGATTAGGTCAAATGAGTCTACACTGAGTGAATAGGCAGACACAGGTGATGTCCAAAATATCATTGCAGAAAAAGAGCAATTCAAGGATTGGGGTATACTTATAAACAACTCTGCAATGGAAAAATATCCCCATATCCTTTTACACAGATGGCAGTGCCTACTGCAACAAAAACCTTCAAATAGAATATTTAGAGGTAACATGCCTTCACTCCCCAGGGCTGTGCACAATCAGCTCACACATGCTGGGAGCAGCCCCATTGGGCCTGGTTGCTGGCAGCCATTCATATATAGGGGTCACCGAGCTCCTAGTGCTGTTTGGATAAAGGAGACAGCCTTAAGCACAGCTGTCAGGAAAATAAGTTAGCATGTGGCAGACAGTGAATCCCTAATGGCTACTAATGACTCTATGGAATTTCTACAAGCTTGCAGTATGTGTGCCTAGTGGTTGGAGACTTTAACACTTGAGGCGTATGTAACTCTGAAACAATTTGAGGGGACTGCAGTTGGAACATTATGGAAAAACAAAGAGATCCAAACAACGAAAATCTGCTGTATCTGGAGGGTTGAGAGGGTCATTCGAAACTGAAGGGGATTCAGGGATACGTCCTCCCAAGGTAAATCAATTTAGCCAAAAATGATCCCACCTAAGGTCATGAGTGTTATTGCCTACAAGGTACCGGACACGGTGCAGGAGAATTGGTCGGGGGTATGCTAGATCAGCATTACTTCAGCGGGGAAGGAAAAGATTCCTTTTTTATATATAACCCTCGAACACTCAAGTAGTGTCATTGTTCCGAAAACCAGGTCTCACCTAGACTCTAATGTTCAGTGTGGGCTCAATTGCATTTCAGGGAGCACTTAATAGGAATTAAAATTCCTCATCTTCTCCTAGGTATCCCTTTATTAGTGGTGCTGGTGGGGACACTACAATAATAAATCTTGGGTAATGTTGACTCTTATGGTCCTATGACCCTAGTTCTTAGACCAACATGTTTCAGCCCTACTCTAAGGCCTAACAAGGTACGGGGCTTTCATCAGAGTAACACCCCCTAGTAAATCAGTCAAATGAACAGCTGGCAAAGTAATGCTATGCACTTATTAAGGGGCAGTGTTAGTACTTGCCCGTCACTAGTTGTTGCAGCGGATCACCTGCAATAGAAGAGTTCACAGCAGGTGTAATGTTAAACTCATACATAACATTTGTGTAGATTGAAGATATGTATGCTAACTGTGGTTTATAAGGAAGCATGTACATCCACCTGCATGTAGGTTTAAAAAAGATGTCTCTATTGCAGACAATCATTCAAATCATGTGTATATCCTTCATAGTAACACTAAATATGTACTTCTAATCATGACTAGATGAATTCTGCCATATGAGTTGTGTAGGTCTTCTTTTATGTAACAAAATATTAATTACCCCAGTCATTTTAGTTCGATATTTCATTATCACGCATTTTATGCAAAGTAAGGAAGACAACACAACTCCCAGAGTGAAGCGAACGCCATATTAAAAAACATACATTTTTGGAATAGATTCTCTGTGTGACACACATATAATATAGCAATGGCACTGGGGTGTGTGTGCCTCAATACTCACCCAAATGTATTAAGTGTTCAAGAGCCTTAGGAGAGGGGATGGGCCTCTCTATAGTCACAAACTGTCGGCAAAGTTAGTGGAGAGAAAGTGAAGTGACAGAAATTCGAGCAGGAGTGCCAGTCAAGATCTTACCTCATAGTTTGCGAGTGACCCCCTGTCAATCAGACTGTAAGAGTCCAGTTGTACCACTTACTTCGTCAAGGAATCAGCCCCGGCAAATAGCCTATACTGCTCTCCGTTCTCCCGGCTTTCGATGGGACAGAGCCGGGCGGCAAGGGTGTTTCGGAAGATGCAGTGGTTGGTTAACACTGCTCTGTTCTGCACCACGTGATCTGTGGGTGGCGTGGTCCGCGTTGGTCACTACCTTGTGTAATATGGTGGTGATGACATAGACAACATACAAATTGCAATAGCAATAACTTAATGTACACCATTATGTGTCCCTGTACCCTTCTGTATATAGGGATGACAACAAGAAAAATTAAAATCAGAATCAATGAACAAAGGAGCACTATATGTGCAAGAGAACCTCCACTAAATAGACAACACACTTTCTGGAGAAAAGACATTCTGACATGGATGTGAGATGGATGTTAATAGAAAGGATGTATAAAACCAGGGCCCTAAAAATGAAACTACTGACAAAGGAATAATGCTGGTGTATAAGCTAGAGACACACAAATCGAGATGGAATGACGACATTCCGAGGGGACAGCTGAGATACTAACTATTTCAAACCCTGGGAGACATATATTAATTTCTACATATGCAACACTGATTAAATAGACTATCAGGCAATGGAGGGATTCACTCTTGAGCAGAATTTCCACCTAAGTACACCGCTTGAGATTATACAGGCGGAATTAGTTTAACATAATAGAACGCACATTTGTAGGGGTCTACCCAAAGAGGACTATGTATTACACATATTTCTCCTAATATACCTATAGGACGTATCTCTCCTATTACCATGTTGTTCTTTTGACTTATCGTATCCGCATCCTATAGTTCTTATAACAACACTCTTAGCATTCTGTAAAGAACATATTTCACCTAATATACCCGTAGGATGCATTTTACTTATTACTGCATTGTACCTTTAAATATCCACATCCTATAGTACTTGAAGCCATGCTCCTAAAAGTCTGTTAAATAACCAAAGATAATTGAAAATGATAAGGCTTCTTTGTGACGGCTAGATGTCATCACCACCATATTACACAAGGTAATGATTAAAACTGTACCTATTCCTAACCATAAACGTAGCTCTTTTTTAAAACAAAGTTGTGTGTAACAACATAATTCCACATCCTTTGAGTTCCATTCGGAGCGCCTCAGGCATCTAACTACACTTCCCATCAAGCAATGGGTTTCTTTGTAATCCGGTGATACGTACAACACTGGCCATGCCGCCCAGTGATCACATGGTGCGAACAGACCAGCATAAACTGACCACCACTGTTGCTTAAACACTGGTGCCTCCCGGCTCATTCCCATCCAAAGTCAGGAGACACGGAGGGCAGTATAGGCTGTTTGCCGGGACTGTTTCCTTGATGAAGTAAGTGGTATGAACTGCTTCTCCCGCTCTGATTGACAGAGGGTCGCTCGCAACCTACGATGTAAGATCTTCACTGGCACTCCTGCTCTAATTTCTGCGGCTTCACTTTCTCTCCACTAAATTTGCTGACAGTGTGTGACTTTAGGGAGCCCCACCCCAGCTCCTGAGGTGCTTGAACACTCAATAAATTGAGGTGAGTATTGCGGCATGCACACCCCGGCACCATTACTATATAATATGTGTGTCATGCAGAGAATCTATTCTAAATGTATGTTTTTTAATACGTTATGGTGTTCGCTTCACACTGGGAGTTGTGTTGACTTCCTGACATCGCATAAAATGCATGATAATGAAATAGCATACTAAAATTACTGGGTTAATTGATATAATGTCACATAACAGAAGACCCTCACAACTCCTATGGCCGAATTAATGGAGTCATGATTAGAAGTATTTGTTTATTGTTACTATGATGGATATACACATGTGATTTGAATGATTGTCTGCACTAGAGACAAATTTTTAAACCTGCATGCAATGGCATGTGCATGCCTCCATATAAACCACAGTTAACATGTGTATCTTCATTCTATACAAATGTTATGTGTGAGTTTAACATTCCACCTGTCGTGAATTATTCTATTTCAGGTGATCCGCAGGCAACAACTACTGACATGCAAGTACTAACACTGCCCCTTTGTAAGTGCATGCCTTTACTTTGCCAGCTGTTAATATGACAGATTTACCAGGGAGGTATTACTCTAATACTCTGATGAAAGCCCCAGACCTTGTTAGACCTTAGGGCATGGCTGAAACATGTTGGTCTAAGAAATCGGGTCATAGGACCATAACAGTCCCCATTCCCCAAGAATTATCATTTAGTCTCCCCACCAGCTCTACAAATAAAGGCATACCTAGGAGAAGGTGAGGGATTTTAATCTCTGGTAAAGCCTCCTGGTCACTCATCTATTAAGTGCTCCCTGAAATACTGTTTAGCCCACCCTCACCATTAGGCGCCACCTTGAACCCGATGATGAAGCATGGCACTACTAAAGTGTGTGTGAGTTATATATATAAAAAAAGGAATCTTTTCCTTCCCCGCACAATTCATGCGGAGCTAGCATACCCACGAGGGGTGACCAACCCCACTGCACCATGTCTGGTACATTATGGGCAATAACCCCATGACCTTTGATGGGATAGCTTTTGGATAGATTAAAACATTATGGAAACCTCCATTAGCAAATTTGAGTTGGCCTCTGCTTATCAAACAGGTCCTGTTGAGGGTAAATCATATCCAACCTTCAAAAGCATCTCAACATTGTATTACATTTTCCTAAGTAACAAGCTTTTAAGTAGATGTGTGAGCTATCAAGTCTGACACAGAACCAAAAGTGACCATCATCCAATATCCATTGTGATTAATGTGAGTTGACGATGCACGGGGAGCACAATCTGGCAGGCCAAATACTCCCCTTCAATGCCGGCCCATCAACAAAATGAATCAAATGGGGCTTTGCATGCTTGGCCAGATACTCACAGTGGAAACTAGTCTTTGCTCTCCAGACCAGGGGAATTGAGAAACATTGTGCAGCAATAATGAAAAAGCTATATGAAGCCTTATCTGCACAGAAACATAGCAACCTGATAAGAGTACCTACAAGAGGAAGGTCATTCTTGTATCTTGACAACAAAGAATTCAAGTGCAAAGCTCCTACATAGAAGAGAGAAGAGCTCACATAAGGAAAGCATGCTGAAATAGGAAAGGAAATTACACAAAAAACATCCTGGATGTTAAAACAAAAACAAATAGAGGAAGTATATAAATACATATACTCCCTGCTAGTGCCCAGCAAGACCAGGAAACTCTGGGGATATGTCAATAGCCTGACACGTAGAACTCACAAGGAGAATGCCATTGTGGCGAATGAATGTGTGACCTACGCAAAAAGACTTTATTTGGTCTCTGGCAAATCCAGGGATTCCATCAAGAAGGCACTTGATAATATTCTATATGATTAGTAGTCCTGAATGGTTGTATCCGTAAAGGAAACATTAAGCATCCTGAAGGGCATTCAACGGGATGGAGCCCCTAGACCAAGCAGCCTACCAGGTACCTTCATCAATGAAGACCCGGAATTCTGGACACCTTACATGTCCAGAATTCCTGCCTTGACACCTTCGGGTAATTGTATTGTGCTTTATAAATTCCTTTTTCATTTAATTTCTTGTATAGCCTGTTCAACGCTTGCATCTCAAAATCAGCCATCCATGACTCATGGAAAGGTTCCATTTTGCCTCCCAATACCAAAAAGGAAGACAACACCCAACTGTAAAACTACAGGCTGATAGCCCTACCGGATGTTGATGCCAAACCCTTTGTGAAAGGGCTTCTGAACGTGCTGGAGGCTTGGATCGAAGAGAAGAACATCATACGTCAATGCCAGATGGGGTACAGGCCAAACTCCTCCCTCATACACAATGTTATTGCCCTCTCTTATTTGGCAGCTAAGGCTATAGAAACCCCATTGCTGCCACTTTATGCTTGCTTTGTTGATTAACACCACACTCTTGATGGCATTGACCAAAACATCCTCCGGTCAAAACATGTGAAGTGAGGAATGCAGAGGAAACTCCTTGCAGCTACCACAGCGCTGTACACAGATAAATGGGTTCAGATCAAGTGCACTGAAAACCATGATACTGCAAAAATCTATACATATATAAGGCTAAAGCAAGGATGCATCATTGATCCCATCTTGTTTAACTTATACACTGCGGACCTAGGCATCGAATTGCTGAAAGGAAACATCTTCCTGCCTAGGCTAAACCCCCAAAGACCCCCGTCATGCAGTACTCAGATGACCTGGTGCTATTGGACGAAACTAAAATTGGTATGAAGAGGGATTTGGATATACTCCATCTATATAACGCAAAAAACCTTCTACATGCAAATGCCAAGAAAACCAATTTCCTGATATTTTGTCATAGAATTAAAAAACATCACCTGGAATGACAATTTGACCCGCTAAGGATAAGCACCATCAGCAAATATAATTACCTAGGAGTTTGGCTGCCAGACACGGGTAAATCCACCTTGCAGGCCAAGGCACTGGCAGCCAAAGCAGCCAAGACCACGTTCGCATTATGCAAATTACAAAGTCCGCAAAGGGGATTCGATTAGTTATGCGGGCGAAATGGCTACCAACAATCGATTACGGCCACCTTGCCTTCCCTGGCATGCTCACCAAGCCATTAGAACACTGCCACACAGCTGCATGAAGAAAATATTTAACATACCAAAAACTACCAGGCACACACTGATCTGGCTAGAGTTCAATCTTGTGGAGATGGACACTGAATGTAAAAAGGACCTGATCAAGTATCAGTATCGGGTGTCCAGAGCAGATCCAGATTCAGTGAGAGGTGCACTGAACGTGATATTTTAGGATAAAAAGAGCAGATGGTCAAAGTGTTTGAGCAGTGCCATAGATTCATTAAACCTGTCTCCAGAGAACAAAACAGATCTACCTACAAAAGTGGACATTCTAAAGAGGATAGTAAATGTGCAAATCAACTGCATATCAAGGTAGCAGGACATAGAACAAATTAGAAACATCCATGGTGCAGTGGGTCTCATCATATTGCGTGAAGAAACCTCTTGCCGTCTATATCTGAAAGTGGCTCTGGGAAGATCAGCCCTACAGAACATACTGTGGACCAAGCTCCTAACTCTGCTATTATAGGAGCCTAAGCTCCACTCGAGATAGCACTCCTGCAGGTCACGGGTAGTGCAGTTCTGTGTCAATTCCACTGTGAGTCGGCAGTGCACATTGTTTGCTGCTTTCTGCATTGCTCCACCACAGGTGAGTTTACTTAAGAAAAACCTTTCTGCGGAATGGTATAAGAACTTGCAGAGGCATTGACACATATCTATACAGCAGTCGTCCCAATGGATCTAGCATGGATATGCAAGTTATTTGCTGAAGTTAGAAGACTACTGCGCATCGTTCAGCCACCGAGGGGGCCGGACACCTAAAAACTCTGTAGCACCACAGTGCGCAGGCTAATGATAGTCATGAACTGGTGAACTGGCTTTACCATATGGAAATATTTTAACCATAGAGCACTTAACACTTTATTGACACGCATGCCTTCTAGGCACATTTTGACCTAGGATGTGGCAGTTTAAGTGAATAGCTTGCTACCCCGAGTTTAAGCAATTGGAAAGATTTCCTATATTGGACAATTCACAATAAATCGCTATGCGCGCCTATTAAACACTTTATGACTGAGCATGTGGGCATTTAAACAATAAGCTTCCTGTTCCGAGAATGGGTATGATAAGGGATGGCCTGACATTGTGGTATTATCATGCATCGGAGCTTTATCCTGGGGCACATTTCACGTTTCTGATGTGAGCAGTTACTAGGTGATTTATCACTATGCTGCATCTTGTCGAATAGTTTGGTTTCACTTGGTTTTACTGGTGCACAGCTTTTAGAATTGGGCCTTGTGTACCCCGCAAAAATGGTATAATTGTAGGACATCCTGGCTCCGCACATGCCACAACTAATGCATTAGGGCATTCTACACCTCATTTTATGTATGCACACAGCACGCTCCAGCATGTTCACTAAATCACATGTGATAAGGTCAGTGGCGTAACGAAACTTGCTGGAGCCCCCCTGCAAAGTGCATGGAGGGGGGCCCCATGCTCCCGGACCCAGTCAGGAGCTCTAAGGCCCACCCGTGTACAGTGCCGGCGGGGGCGCCCTGCAGTTCGGGCCCCCGCACTGCAGGGGCCATTGTTACACCAGAGCGAATCTGCAGCCTCACACCAATAACTGAACTCCATCTGTAAACCAAGGATGAGCTCCATCTCGCTCTGTGCACTGGCCTCCGGGCTCAAACTGACAACCGGCCTTCAGTCTCACACCAAGGACGAATGTCCAAATGCAGCCAAAGTTGTGGCTCCACCCTCATACCAAGGACTGGGCTCCAGTGTCAAAAGTTAAGCTAGTTGCAATTTACTGTGAGGACAAAGATCCTACCTCACATCTTGGGTCTGGTGAAGAGCTTTGGGCATTTGCCAACTTGACCACTTACGCTTTTTTCTTAGTGATTAAATGACAACACATCCCTTATAGCTATTGGGTGAGAACTTATGCTTCTTGAACGGATCACCGTTTTTGGCCATTTTCCTCTAGTATCACAGTATTTACTCAATAAGGGTGTGGACTGTTGCCACCCATGGCCAGGATGAGGCAAGCTAGATCCTGGGATCAAATAATCAAGTTGGCTCAAAATTGAAGTGAGATAGCCTGATGCCTTGATCCCTCATGTCTCCTTGTGCCCCTCTGATATGGAGTTGCTCCAAGAGCCACCTACATCAGTTTGATGTTTGCTCTGGTTTGAATCTGGAGCAAATAAAAATGGCACCTCTGGATAATTAACATCTGGTGTTCGGTCCAGATTAACATAACGAAAATGAAGGCTCTGGTAAGTCTGCGCTATGGGTGTGACATGTCGGAGGGATCTTTCTCTTGCCTTCTAAAGGCATTAAATGGAAAAATAAAACACAAATGACTGTTTGACTGAGATTGCAAATAAACAGTTCAAAACCATTGTGACATTATTTTAGAACTAGTTTCTCTCTTCTAATTAATATAGCCTGTGCATAATACTTTTGCAATCTGACTAGTATAATGGGGGCTTTCAAAAGTAACAAAAAATGTATTGAATTATTTTTGGGGAAATTTAAAACATAATTTCCTCTTGGATATGACTTTGTGTGAATGGATGTGATTTTGGAAATGCAAAATACAGTTTTCTCCTCATTTATGACTGTGTGTTTAGATACATGTATGTATGTGGTCGGTGTGTGTGTGTGTATGTGTGTGTGTGTGTGATATATCTCAGGTCAAAGAACTGCAAGTCTCCTTGGTCCTTGACCAGGGCCACTAGAATTATAATGCAAGGAGGATCAAGTTAGGTCGCCAGGTTCATTAAATAAAGTGGTCACAAAAGGCAAAATATGCATTATGCAGTAACATTCGGTGGCTGTGTTGTTTTGCCATTTCAATACATACTAATACTTCAGTAGTAGCAGTTTCACTGTGTGATACCAGAAAATCGTATAACATAAATAGTATGTGCTAAATAGCATAAAAAAATATTACCCCACTGGTGTTAATAATAGAATGCACACCCAAGGGGTATTTTTGTAATGGGACAATATTTTTGTAAATTATATTTAGAACACAATATTTATGTCGGGTGATATTTGTGTTCAAGATGGTCTGACATACAACTGTGGCATATGAATAAACAAACCAGCAAAAGAAAAGTGACCACTTCACCTTTGCAAGGTGTATTTAACTGCAAGGCAGCCTATGTGTCACTGTTTAGTCACTTCTAAATCTTTTGAGCTAGAAAAAAAAATTTTTTGTTGAAATTATGCAACGTATCATAGATTCCGAACAAGTTCATTTTTCAGAAAGTGCTTCGGCATCGGAATTGCAATTGCATATTTCCAGCTGCACTTGCTTTGACCGGTGCTTGAAATGGCGGGAGAGAAGTGCAGATGTTAACAACCTTAGAGTGCTCTTGTCCCACTGAGAAGTGCTGGCACTCTCCCATTTATAGCAATGGGTCCTTCTTGAGAGTGCAGGTTCTCTGCCTATCAAATAAAGTGCAGGCACTCAGAACGGCACAGTGCTTCCCCATCCACAGCACTGCCTTAGGATTTTAAGCCTTCTGGGTGTGCAATCGGTGTCCCTAAGAGTGGGACATGTTCCGCTCAGTTCCCTGGGGGCATAGAATGGGTGATGCTCTCCCCACCTCCCACTCCATCCACACACTCAAGCAGTGTTTATGTATGTAAGGGTATTTGTTAGCCTGGCTGTCAGTACTAATCTGTAATAACAAACATTTTATTATGTGTTACTTTCTTTTTCTTTTAATTAAAAACATTTAGTTCCCATGATTACAGGATTATTTTACATTGAATTAGGGTATGGCGTAGGTGTGCACAGTTCACGTTTCAAAGTCAGGTCTCGCTACGCCCCTAGAGATGTGGGATGCAAGCACTATGCAATCCATAGAGTCCATAATGGCGACCTCCCCCAGATTTCCTTCGGTTTGTACATTTCTCAGTCATTTTCACAAAAAATGTATGGGTCCCTCACATTCTCAGACACAAATGGTTCTTAGGAGGAAGAGACGTAGTACAATGGAAGACTATTTGCATCTTCGACAACCCACAAGATGAGAATAAAATCCAAACAGCAACTGACGCACAAAACAAGGTTCTTGAAGGAAATATGTCAAGAATGGGGCTGGTCTGTCGCGACATTGGTTATTTTCCCAGAAACACAACTAATTCTGAAAGGCTGGGAGGGATGACGTGGAGTCAGTCATCTTTCACTAAACACAGGCACCAGGTTATGCTATCCCCTGGGGCCCAAACCCCACCAATGATGAATGAATCAGGAATCATTGTTTTTATCCCGACCTGCCACTGGCTGAAGGGGAAAGCAAAGGTGCCCCTCTGTAGTGTGTGCCAAAGAGGACAGATCTACTAGGGACAGTGCAGCACACAAAGAAAAAAAAACTTGTAATCTCTGGGATCTGAGTCAGATTGCTCATGCGTGACATTTGCATAATTTCAGTGTAATTATGAGTGACATTCAACGACTATGAGTGACACTGTCTCCAACACCACTGACCAGAGTCACCCGATCCTCAAGGGCGCAGCCCAAACATAGCTGTCAACTTTACATTACACACAAGTGACATTTCTATGTTTCAAGACACCTCTGAGTGACATATTCACATCTCATGTGCAGTACCTTATCACTAGCATTGGATTACGAAAATCTTGTTTTAGTAAATGCAGTGTAGTACCTGGATTAAATAAACCACTCACACCTGACATGGGGTACTTTGTGATTTGTGAAGTTGCCCTGCGCCCTTTCCCACCATACCATACCTTACTCTACTTATTGATAGTAGCATTAAATAAAATGCTGTTGGTAATCTTTACCAAATAACTGTCTTATCTCAGTGTCCGCCCATATATAAACTTTGATCTGGAATTTAGAAATTAATAATGCAGTAAAACATTTTTACACTAGTTTGGAATTTCAAAGTTTTACAACTGATAGCATTAGCCAAATTAATGACCGCAGTTTTGAGATCTCTGAAGAACTTATATAGCTGCCACCAGCCAGTTCCCTGCACATTTATCACCACTGGTTGCCAAATTGTTGCTGCTGGCTGGCTGAATGGACAAACACTGTGCCCCCATTCCAGAAATCACCTGATCGAGGGAAAGAGCTGCGAAACTGAGTTTTTTTACTGCAATCTGTGGCAAGATTTGGCCAGTTTGGTTGGGGCCCTAGGAGGACAGGGGCCCAGCAGGATGCAAATCAACACCCTGCGCTATGACCCTCCCCAAAACACTGTGGGCCTCATTTATGAGAAATGACGCATCGCTGCGTGAAAGCAGTGATGCGTCACTTCTCAGTGCGCACTCCTTGCGACATTCCTGATGCGTCATATTTAATGTATGGCGCATCATGTCGCAAGGAGTTACAGACACGTCAGTATTTCTGACGTATCTGTAAGCGCAAAAGTGACACAATGCTGGAGTGTGTCACAAAAGTGACGCAACTCCAGCAATGCGTCCTTTCACATGGGGCAAGCCCATGTGAAAGGACCTGCGTCAGTCTTACGCCTGCTGTGAGGCAGGCGCAAGATTTTGACACAACGGCGTCCTAGAAGTGACGCAGTGAAATCTCATAGATTTGCAGGGGAACGCCCCCCTTGCACACATTATACATGACGCAGGTATAATGTAGCGCAGGGGTTTACAAAGTGACGCATCTGCTTAGATGCGTCACTTTGCAAATAGTGCGCACCAGGAGGCATGTTTTATGCCGCCAATGCGTCACAAAAAGTGACGCATCGGAAGGGCAAAACTGACTCATAAATGAGGCCCTATAAGGGGTCGAATGGCACAGAATGCACCACTTACTTGTCTGCTGATGTCGAGCGCTGCAAAGGAAAACAAAGCTGCCGCCCGCCATTATGTCTACCTGGGGCCAATCTGGGAAGTGCGTGACTGCGCTGCTGGACCCCAAAGGGATAGTGCCTTTGGGTACAACCTGGGTCGATTGGCACTTTTTATTCCGTGGAACATACCTCACCAGACCAAGCCACAAGGCAAATGCACCTGTACTTTCTGTATCTGAACCTCTTGCTCATTTTCCTACTACTTTCCTCTCGTTCCGCTGTTTTCCTTCTCGATGTTTCACCTCCTTCTAAAGTTTTCTACTCTTGCACTCGTTCTAAGTGGCAACTCCTCCAGCACCTGTAATTCCTGCTATGTATTTCAACAGCTCTTTTCCGGCACGGCCGTTTTGTTTATTCTTCCCAATGTCAGTCTGAAGAGTGCGAATGCATAATTGTGACGGTGTGGTCTGTGGTGGCAGCATCTTGACAGAGGTGAGCACTGGGCACACACACGCTCTCACCTCACCTCACGAGTTTGTAAAAGGTCACAATTCAGACACGTGCAGAGCCCCTGGAGCGCAAGGCCCCCACGCAACGGGGGGACTGCGGGGGCCTGTGTTACGCCCCTGGATAAGGTTGATTTCTTTTGAGTATTACACTTCTGTGTGGCTAATTTTTTAATGTAATATCTACAGCTTTTTAATCCTTTAAGTCTTTGTATCAGTCCCTTAGGGTCTGTGCCACATTTTATACTGGCACATTCTATTTTTAAATGTGTCTTTAATGATTTTAAGTAATTGCACAATAAAAATAAGCATTTGCAATGCAATCGGTCTCACTTCAGGACCTTATATGTATTTAGCTATGCAGCACATTAGCCTGGGTGCTGAAACATCTACTGTTCTTTAACACGGAGGGAAAGTAGGCACCAAACTGCTTGACAATCCAGGCATGGGAACACATGGAGAGAAATATTGCCTTTCAGCTGGAAATGGTATAGTCCAAAGCTCTGTTTTTAACCTCATGGCTGCTTCTGACGGCCAACGGTTGTCGCGTGCACTACCTTTGTAGTGCTGAGCACGTCCGTTGGCCGTCGCGGCCCCACCCGCTCAATAGAACATTCCACACTGGCGCGGAACGTTCGGAGCAGTTAAGTGGTTAATATAAAATCCAGACCTTTAGTGGTCATATCACTGAAAATAAAAGATTTGAAAAACTAATATTGTCTCCGGGTGCTTGTGGAAGACAATTTCTACGGACTGGATCCTAAAGAATGCTAAAGTGATTCTGGTATTTTGCTGACCTCTGCTGGTCGTTTTCTATCAAGAAAGTTAAATAAAGACAGTGGCCAGAAAAATAAAAGAAAGAAAGTCCCTCAGCAGAAAGCAATTCTGGCATTTTACTCACCTATACTGGTCATTTTCTGTCACGACAGTTAAATAGAGACAGCTGATTAAGCAGAATGTAATTCTGATATTTAACTGACCTCTACTGGTTGTTGTCTGTCAAGACAGTTAAATAGAGGCAGGCGAACAGAAAAAAGTCCCTAAGCGGAAGCAGACAAGTCCTAGGACTGATCTCCAGAGCCCACAGAGTACATACACATATACGTATATACTAAAGTCTATACAAGAGGTCTTGAATGCTCAAGTTACCTAAACAGTGAATGTGCATTTGTCATACGTTTTCCTGTTCGTTGGGAAGTCCAGATTTTACAGTGCTACCTTAGAAGCATTATTTGGAATATGTTAGTCATGTTGAGATCCACTCTAGTCCTGGAGTTGTCCTGTCTAATATGTTAGAGCCACGACCTGTGTTTGTATGAGAAGGCAAGAAAAAATAGGGAATTTAGTATACAATATTTTCAGACATTAAAATATAGACCTAATGCTGCACCTACGACGTGAAATGCTTCAAAAGTATTTTAGAGCTGTGTTTTAGAAGAAGAATTACCATTTCAAAAGAGAATATGGAATATATTACACAAATTTGCGTTCAAGTACAAGCTCGTGGCCCACCCAGGACCTTAAAAACTGAACAAATGGCCACTATTTATCGCTTTAGAAGTGTGCGGAAAGAGCCTTTGTGTGATCTTAGTGCTTCTGTGGATCATGCAACCTTTATTGACTTCAAGGAGTTCTTGCCATAGCCTCCTAATTAAAAGAAGCGAGTGCCTGTGAGATGATGTCTCCAGAGCAGGCATGTAGATATTTTTGTAAAATAGTTCCATTGTTGAGCATTCTTACACTATTTCTGTAATAATAAGCACATATCTGTGCTTGGTGGTGGAGAGCATTTCAGTCCAGCAACTATGCCAAACCTCCCTTTACAATGCTATATTACAGAAATATATCATATTGGTATACAGAGTACTGTATACTGTTATGCGATGTTATGTTATATCAATAATGCTTTCGAACACCCCCAGAAAATCGCTCATATGCCATAAATATATATTGTCAGACCAGGGTAATAATATTTGAGGACTACATACAAGGTGAGGGGGTTGTAGAAGGTGGGGGCTGTGGGAGGTAAGGGGGTTGTAGAGGGTGAAGGGCTGTAGGAGGTGAGGGGGCTGTAGAAGGTGAGGGGGTGTAAGCGGTGAGGGGCTGTAGAAGGTGAAAGGGTTGTAGGAAGTGAGGGGGCCGCAGAAGGTGATGGGGTGTAGGAGGTGAGGTGGCTGTAGAAGGTGAAGGGGGTGTAGGAGGTGAGGGGGCTTTAGGAGGTGAGGGGGCTGTACACGTTGGAGGTTGTGGGAGGTATGGGGGTTGTAGAAGGTGAGGGGGCTGTAGGAAGTGAAGGGGCTGTAGAAGGTGAGGGAGGTGTAGGTGGTGAGGGGGCTGTAGAAGGTGAGGGGCTGTAGGAGGTGAGGGGGCTGTAGAAGGTGAGGGGGTGTAAGAGGTGAGGGGCTGTAGAAGGTGAAGGGGGTGTAGGAGGTGAGGGTGATGTAGTAGGAGAGGGGGATGTAGAAGGTGAGGGGGCTGTAGAAGGTGGAGGCTGTAGGAGGTGAGGGGGTTGTAGAAGGTGAAGGGGCTGTAGGAGGTGAGGGGGCTGTAGAAGGTGAGGGGGGTTTATGAGGTGAGGGGGATGTGGAAGGTAAGGGTCTTAGTCTTTGCCTGGTGGACAAGCCACTACCTAGAGTTACCCTGAGCATCCTTTTGGCAGCCGCTGAGATCATCCCCTACCCCCACTCCTGGAGACTGTAGTCCATTCTTGGAGATCCTTAACTGGCACCTAAGTTGTTTGATGTCCAGTCACATGCATCCTAATACCCCTGACTGTCATACTAGTTCTTGCTTTTTAGAGCATGGTTGGGCTGTCTTTCCTGCAGGGTCAGGACTTTACCTGAATTGCGTGACAGCTATTTTTTTCTAAGTATGACATGAATCTTGATTCATTTGTCTGACCCTAAATAACTGGTATCACATGTCTCAGATGCATGAAATACTGATGTATCCTGCGATTAGAGCCATGTTTGAAGTGGGGGTGGGGGGCATTTAATTTTCTGGCTGCTCCCTTGACTGTCATTCCTCTTGTGGCCCACCATGTTGTCTTTACCCTGATTATTCTCAGATCTTCCTTTTCTCTTTCCACTCTCCTAAACAAAGTCATTTTTCCAGCCTCTTCTCTACTAGCTTCTTTGTAATTTCTCTCCCATTTCACCTTAACATGTTCAAAAGTGAGATTCTAGGCTTCGCAGCTTCCACCCCACGCCTCTCGCGGTGTACTTATGATTCGTGCAGCAGGTGCAGTGGCACCAGGACCGAGGGGTAGGCGGGGCCTAACGCACCCCAAGTATGGCTGTCTTGACTATCAAACCAAGGCACAGGGAGGCACATTCGTGCATTAGGGCACATTGCACAATCACTCTGTTACTATTCCAGAGCAACTCACCATTTTCACTGCACCTTCTTATCTGTCCTTATTCCCCCATCCCCACCGCAATGTAAACATAACCTTTGACCCTGCCCTCCAATGCTGCTTCCAGTGGTATAACATTCATAACCTACGTTTATCTATGATCCTAATGACACTACAGCTCTCCAACTTACTCCACGGCTGGCTAGTCCTCCTGTCTGCTTACCCCCTTCCACTTATATCAATCTATATCTCTTCTTTCCACCTGCTCTTTAAACTTTGGCCCAGACTTTCTTACACTTTGCACACTGAAAGTGACACAAACACGTGCAAAGTGTTTTTTTGGATTAACTTTCCGCACAAAATAGTGAAATTATTCCAGTGTTCATTATTTGCGTGCTAATTGTGGCGTTTGTGCCAATTTATGTCACCGAAGGTAAAAGTCTGCGTACATTTTCTGTGTGTTTCTATGAAAGCAGAAGTTTCTCTGGTTTCATTCTTTCCGTGAAAATGTAGTTATGGTCTAATGAATGGAAAAGCAGTGCAGTGTGGCGATGTATTGTATTGCTGGATCAATAACGGAGAACACAAAATCATAAAGCAAGCCATGCTAGTAGTCTATATAAAAATGCTCACAATATGATTACAAAAAAAATACTGGGTGTGTGCAAAGTTTTGGCTCACGATATTCATGAATTTTTTACAATATTTGATTAGCTTTTATGAGGAAATATTGCCAGTTTGCCTGAATAGAATAAACAAAGGCCTCGAGAAGGGAAAAGCGGGAAACAAACTTTACCACTGATTGGCCAATAAATACGCTGAGCTTGACTCAGAAAAAAACTGTTTTACAATACAATATACAAGCGGAACATTTGCTTTTTTTCAATACATACTCGAACTTGTAATTAAAAGATATCTTACGAAAGAAACAGCAAGAGACTAGGGGCCTCATTTATGAGAAATGACGCATCGCTGCGTGAAAGCAGAGATACGTCACTTCTCAGTGCGCACTCCTTTGCATCATGATTGATGCGTCATATTTATAATATGACGTATCATGTCGCAAGGAGTTACAAATACGTCAGTATTTCTAACGTATCTGTAGGCGCAAAAGTGACGCATTGCTGAAGTGTGTCACAAAAGTGACGCAACTCCAGCAATGTGTACTTTCACGTGGGCAAGTCCTATGTTGTTAGTGCCTGCGTTAGTCTTACGCCTGCCATGAAGCAGCCGTAAGATTTTGACGCATTAGCGGCTAAGAAATGGCGCAGTGAAATCTTACTGCGTCACTTTCATGACCCTTTTTTGCGTTAAAACGCCCCCCTTTGCATACATTATATCTGGCACAGGTATAATGTGGCGCCGGGGTTTACAAAGTGACGCATCTACCGAGATGTGTCACTTTGTAAATATGGCGCAACAAGGCGCATTTTTACGCCACTGGTGCGTCACAAAAAGTGACGCACCAGCGGCGTAAAAGTGACGCATAGCCTCATAAATGAGGCCCTAAATATATCATTTGATTTTGGGAGACAGTAATGATGTTGCTATGTTTTATACAGAGGGCCGCGGCCAGCGGCAGGATGGACGGTGCCTTAATCGCGAGATTTGATGACGAGGCAGAGAATAACTCAAGTCCTTCTTCCCCGACGCACTTATATCCCATTCCCGGCCAACAGGACGTGTTTGCTTTTCACAGTCAATACTATAATAACTAATAGTTTCAGCTGATTTATTATTTGCCATGATGTCATAATGTTCTTCAAAATAGATCTAAGGATGGGTAAAAGCAAACCTCAAACTGTGCCCTTTTCACCGCCCACGGAATTTGGGTGACCAGATTCTCAAAACAACAAGCATTTGCAATGCAATAGGACTTGCATTTACGAGAAGTCACAGACTGTGTGAGGGGGGCAGGGGAAGAAAATAGTGTTCAAAGTATCAAAGTAAAGGGGCCAGTAGCCATGGAAGGATACAATTTGACGACATGGCCGTCATGAGCAGGGACTAACAAGCCTAAAACCAATCGGAAGGCAGCATTTAGGACCTAAGCCAATAAAAATAGATGGTCAGAGAGTGGGCGGAGCTTCCACAGAGCTTCCACGTCATACTGAATACTGCATGCCTTGCAAAGCGAGCAGCGCCTGCGCGCTACTTCTATAGGCTCGACCTAATGATGATGAACCCGAACTATTCAACTTCCTGCCCACAACTACCCTCTTTAACACTGATCAATTACACATTGTATAATATATTAATAGATAGCCTACCAAAGAAAAAGGCACACACAGACCTTCACTAGATGGTGCATAAGTAATGGAAAAAAAGAGTTTAATTGTGGGCAACAAAGGCTGCATGAAAGAAAGAGGAATCCAAGGGCAATTCCTGAGTTGGATTTTGCTAGAACACAGAACTTCTGTCTCTTTTTTTAAATTTTATTTTTTAAAACCTTTATTGGTCGTTAACACATGGTACACAGCTCAATGCCTACAACCCACATCTATGGGCCGGCAGCAATAAAGTTTCTTATGAAAACGGGCATGTACGTTCAGTGGGGGCATATATTTAACACAGCATGCCGCCTACAACCCAGAGGGGCCGGCCGCGATGTATTTAGATGTGGGTCATATAGGAGATTGTGTGACATCTACATGATCACATTGCATTTTTGAGCAACAAAGCAGTGAGGTTATTTTTAACATTTAAAAACAACATATAATGTACTTTCCCCTTCCCCAGTGAAGCCTCTACGTTGGATGAGTGGCGCGGTGTAGTTTGTAGCGTGGGGTGTGAGTTTGTCGTTCTATTCCAGCGAGTAATGTCGGGCCATGCCGGCCGTGCCCTTACCCCTTCTTCAGACATAGCTCAGTTTCGGGGAAGGTATCTCTCATTTTGCCATGTAGAAAGTATGATAATGTGTTTTGCTATGGGTATGTTGCAGTGAATAATGTTCTGAGTGAGACTAGCCGTACTGACAGAAACCCCAAAGAGGGGGGGGGGGTGCCAGCCGTTTCGCAAACCAATCCCTCCGTGCCCTAGGCGTTTCGTGTGTGGGGGGCGTAACGGTCTGTATGACATGCGTCTTCAGTAGCAGGTCCCAGGGTATGCAGCTTCCAGATGGGGAAGCACATTTAGAGGGTGCATGCGGGAGTTGTGCCGATTGTTAGTGTGAACTTGGACGAGGCCCAGGTGTGGGGGCTGCGGTGTCGTTACTGCTATGTATCCCTCCACTATCTCCCTCAATGGACCCCTCATCAGTTTGTGGTATGAAGTGAGGGGGCCCCATAGATCCTTGGGACGGGACTTATGTGGTAAGAGATCAGCATAATTGTGTAGTTGTTCCTGCCAGGTAGCCATATTACTGAGCCAGTCCTTAAATTTTGGTGCCCGTCCTCTGCCCCATCTACATGCCACCAGTCGTTTAGCCAAAAGAAGGCTTAGTGCAAAAAATTTGCGGTGTGTCTTTATCGTTGGGTTAGCGAATCCGAGTAATGCCGTTCTAGGACAAGGGTCTATGGGTATTCCAATCATCTCTGATATAGCGTTGAACACCTCCAGCCAGTACGAGGCGACTGCACGGCATCTCCACGCTAGATGTATAAAATCAGCACCCGAGTTGCCACAACGGAGACATCGATCGTCGTCCCTGAGGCCTAGACGATGTAATTTGGTAGGGGTGAAGTAGAGCCGGTGCAGAAATTTATAATGTATTAGTCTCAGGCGAGCGTTACCTGTTACGGCGTGCGTATGAGAACAGCTCAACTCCCATTGCTCGTCTGTCATAGGATCGGTTAGGTCAGCGTCCCAGTCTTGCCTGGCCCTAAGGGAGGGAGGCGATGGAGCTACCTGGACATGTTTGTACAACATTGAGACCACGTGCCTCGGGGCCGCTGCCTGGAGCAAGGAATGCAGAGGCGCCATAACTTCTGGTTCATCTGGGAAATTGGGCGTGACGGATTTAATGTTTTGCTGGAGACTAACATAAAGGAAAGTATCCATCATCGAGGGGGAACTGTCACCAAAAAGTTGCACTGCCGTGCGGAAAGTGCCATGTATATAAAGATCTCCCCAGGTGTACATGGCGCATTTGGCAAGGAATTTACGTCCTATTTCTTCTCGGGCGACACTCACTCTGGGATCGTTCGCCACCACCATCAGAGGTGAGTAAACGAATTGTACTCCCATATGCCCTGCAATTCGCTTCCAGGCTCTGACAGTACAGTCTACTGTAGTTGGGTCTCTGTCGGTCATACTGACTGTAGTGTAAAGATACCCTGAAGGTTTTTCTGGTCTCATGTACCCATCCTCAACTGCCAGGTGGGCCATGAATGGAGGGGGATGGAACCAGTAGGAGGCGAAGTGCCCCTGGGCACAATCATAGTATTTGCGGAAGTCTGGGACCTCGAACCCTCCCTGGTGGTAGGGCAGCATCAGGGTTTTCAAACTGAGTCTGGCCTGTTTGCCTCCCCAGATCAGTCGCGACATCTGGGAGTCAAGGGCGCGAAAGAAGCATGAACCCGGACTATATGGTATGTTTGTAAAAAGATATAATAGTTTGGGGAGGACCACCATTTTAATAAGGGAAATGCGGCCTGCCATAGATAAGGGAAGGTGTAACCACCTGGTTACGTTGTCCGTCAGTTTGTCCAGGGCCGTCCCATAATTTGCCCTGATGAGGGCCTCTCGATTCCTGGTGATTCTGATTCCTAAATATTTTATTTCCTCAGATTCCCACACAAGGGGGTAGTCAAGAGGAAACTCCGTGGTTTTGTCCGTCAGGGGGAACATAGCTGATTTTGCCCAGTTTATCTGTATCCCCGCTATTGCTCCGAATTTGGTAATTTCGCGCAGTAAGGGATTTAAATTTTCTTGTGGTCTGTCTACTTAGAGGGTCATGTCATCAGCATATAGCGCGATCAGGAGTTGTCGTTCTGGGTAGGCGAGGGCGCGATGTTTGTGGTGTTGTCGGAGTTTAGCAGCTAGGGGTTCTATGGCGATCGCGAAGAGAATCGGGGACAATGGGCACCCCTGCCGGGTGCCCCTATGGATCTCAAATGGAGCAGAACGGGCTCCGTTGAGCAGCACCGTAGCCTGGGGTTTACAATATAGCAGCCGAATCCAGTCTAAAAAATTAAAGGGGACTCCCATCCTTTCGAGCAGTGTAAGAAGGTAATCCCATTCCAGGGAGTCGAACGCCTTTGTGGCGTCGGGGAACACAGCAGCCGCTTCGCACCTGGGGTTAATATCTTGCAAAACAGCTTGTAAAGTACGCAGATTATGAGATGTGGCCCGGTTCGGAACGAACCCTGCCTGGTCTGGAAGAACGAGTCGCTCCATAAGGAGGTTGAGACGAGTAGCGAGGACTTTAGCTAAGATCTTGCTGTCAGTATTTAACAAGGAGAGAGGTCGGAATGAGTCGCAGTGGTCTGGTGGCTTACCCGGCTTCAGCAGTGATGTTATTAGTGCTTCTCGCATTGTGAGGGGGAGTGAGCCCTCTTCTAACGCGGCGTAGTAGACCCGTTTCAGTATGGGTGCTAGTACATGTATGAAGGATTTATAAAAATCGATCGGTAGGCCATCCGATCCCGGCGCCTTCCCAGACTTCATGGACATGATGGCATCCTTGATCTCATCAAGTTCGAGCTCATGATGAAGGAATTTTTGCTGGGACGGTCCCAGCCAGGCAATGGCAGTGTCATCTAAGTAGTCCTGCAAGTTGAGTGTGTCAGTCCTATGTGAGGTGTAAAGCGAGGTGTAGTGTTCAGTTAGTACCTGGAGTTGTTTTGCGGGATCCCGTTGAGGTGTGCCGTGTTTGTCTAGTAAAGTGGGGACATAATTTTGGTACCTAGGGGTTCTGACAGCGAAGGCCAGTGCTTTGCCAGGTCTGTCTCCTTCGCCATATATTCGAGCCTGAAAGTGTTTACCCAGAAATTTGCTTTCTCTTTCTGCTGCTTCAGAGTATTCGTTCAGCTTTTCTCTGATCTGAGCATGCACCGCGCGTTCCCTGTCTCCACTAGCAATCTCTCGCTCTAGCTGGCGAAGCTCTAATTCTAGCTTGCGTATGTCTGCTCGCAGTGCCTGGAGAACTCCCCCTCCCTTGGCTATACAACTCCCCCTCATCGTCACTTTGAAGGCCTCCCAAACCGTGGTAAGACTCGAAACTGAATTAATATTCTGTTCAAAGAACTCCGTGATCTCCTGTTCCAATTCAGCAGTAAAGGCAGTGTCAGTTAGGTGTGCGGGGTTAAGGCGCCAGTTCAGGAAAGGGGGTATGGTAATGGGAATGTGTAGGGAGAGAAGGACCGGAGAGTGATCTGAAAACGTGCGCGCCAGATGGCTCGCCTTAGTTAACCACGGGGACAGTCCTGCTGAAACAAATATATAGTCTAGGCGGGCCCATGTGGAGTGGAATGCAGAGTGATGGGTGCCTTGTTTGGCAGCGGGATGTAGGTGTCGCCACGCATCCACCAGGCGGTGCTCGTTCACTATTCCCAATAGTGAGCGTTGAGTAGTCGTGTAGTGAGAGGCCTGTGGGTGTGACCTGTCTTGTACGGGTACTAGAGCCGTGTTGAAGTCTCCCCTAGTACTACGTGAGCTATCCCTAGGGCCTGTATTTTCCCCCACATGGTGAGAAGTGCTGTCGGGTCATCTGTGTTAGGGCCATAGTAACATGCAAACAGTATTGTGTGTGTGTGTAATTTCCCCCATAACATACAAAAACGCCCTTCAGCATCTACCTCAGTGCCTGCTGGAGTGAAATGTGTTCCTCTCTTCACAAGAATTGCCACCCCTCTAGCGTAATTAGAGTAGGATGAGAACACCCTGGTCATTGCCCATTTGGAAGCGAACGATGGGGATCCGCTAGGCATCAGATGTGTCTTCTGCAACATAGCTATGGATACCCCATGCCTGTCCAGATACCCCAAAATCTGTCTCTTCTTCCTAGGGTTATTTAACCCACGTATATTCCAGGAGGTTACACGGAATTGCGAGGCCGACTGTGGTTCAGCTAAGTCTCCCATATCTCTGACAGAAAAACTAGGTAACAAAGGTCTGCAGTACCCACGCGTTTATAACAATTGGCATCAAATGTGTGACGTGATCCCCAACTACCCCCTTGGCATGTCCACCTCCTAGAGTGAACGATAAACAGTTCTGTCATGCATGCATCTGATTGGAACATTTTCCCTCCCACTCCGGCAACCCCAACTCGCCGGGAATCCTGATCCCACCCAATCCCAACTATCCCACCCTCCCCCCAACTTAAAAACACAAGTAATATCACATATCCCTCCATTCTACAGACAGAAGGGAGATCTCGGGGCTCGCCCATCGGGGGACCGTTCTAGGGGCACCAAACTTGCCATCCACCTCCTTACTCGCACCCTCTCGGAGCCAGGTACTCACCCGGTCTCTTGACGTGGGACGGAGGTGGGCGATCGAGCCTATCAAATATATATACCAAGTTAAGCAGCAGTGTCAAATTGTACCTCACCAGGTCGTTGGTGCCCGGACCGCCGCCTCTCTTCGTCAGCGAAGGGTCCGTATTGATTGCGTGCTATTCTTGCTGGTTCATAGGCGAAGTGGACCTAGAGCGATGATTCTCAGCGTCTTCTCTAGTTTTGTCTTTTCTGTATTGTTTAAGGAAGTCCTCCACCTGTTGAGGGTTTTGGAAGAAGTGTTGCTTGCCCCCATGGGAAACCCTCAATTTGGCCGGGTACAGCATGGCGTACGTCATCTCTTGATCTTGGAGCTTCTTTTTCACTCCTGAGAATTTCCTCCTGGCTTCTTGCACCGCCGGGGTGAAGTCTGGAAAAAATGAGAGGGTAGTATTACAGTATCCCACAGTGCCGATCTCCCTTGCTCGACGTAGCACCGCATCCCGGTCTCTGTAATTGAGGAACCTCGCAATGATGGGACATGGTTGGGCTCCCGGTGGTGGGCGTGAGGCTAAGGATCTGTGGGCACGTTCCACTATCAAGTGCGAGGAGAACGATTCCCTACCAAAGAGTTCGGTGACCAAATTTTCGATGAACACCTCCATTTTCCCCGTGTTGGTGGACTCCGCAAGGCCCAGGACGCGGATGTTGTTGCGCCTGGACCGTGCTTCTAAATCCTCGTTCTTCTCCGCAATGATTTTTAGGAGCCTGTCCATTTGGGTCACTTGCCTACTATTAGTAGTGGCACCATCCTCCAGTTCCGAAATCCTATCTTCCGCGTCTTTAAGTCTGGTGTCGTGTTGTTCCAGCTTGGTGACCACACTGTCAATGCGGGTATTTATCGTGTCAATTTTGGAGTCAATGTTGGATAGGCTCTGTTGCATGCTCATCAGTAAGGTTTTCCAGTCTTCATCAGGAGGTCCTCGGGCGGAAGGGCTACCTTCAGGATCCTGCGCATTTTTTGGGTTTTTCTTAGATTCAAACGGTATTTTTGTTTGTTTAGCGTCATTTCGGCCCATGTCGCGTCTAGGCGTGCGCGAAGCCGGTGTGGCTGCAGTAGCCAGAGTGCGGTGACAAGATCAGTGTCCAGTCGAACTGAAGCTGACGGGGTGCAAAGGGAGTGCTGAAAGTACACCCCCTATAAATGGCACTATGGGTGCAGTTCAGGTCAGAGGTGACCCCTATGGCTTGCTTAACAGCAGGATTGATTGGTCGTGCGTCCTAGCCCCAGTGTAAGCAGGAGTTGATTGCGGGGACGCAGTAGGTGAATGCAAAGGAGAGTAGCACCACAGTTGGAAGGCTCAGGAAGTCTTAGGATGGGTAAGGCTGGTGTTGCACTGATGTCCAATGGGGCACGGCCTGTCTGGTCGGCGAGACCTAACCTGCAGGCGGGCGATCAGTAGGTTGTCCACTTCTCCCTTGCAATGCGCTCTGGTGTGGACTACAGTGCTGGGTCAAATCAGCTCCGTTATCCCAGTGGGAAGCATCGTGCAGGGGGCGGCGGGAGATTCACCACAGGAGAGCGGGCGGGTTCCGTTAATTCAGACGGAAATGTGCGCTCGGACATCTAGCTCTATATTCGAGCCCTCCGGTCTTGGGGTCGGGTTCAGACAGCTGTCGGAGATGCGTGGGCAGCGGGGGAGGTTTTGAGCAGTGAACGGGCATGAGCGATCCTCGATAGCTGCAGCGCAGATTGTCCCCGAAAGCCTTGCAAAAAGTTGTTATTCCAGCTGCAAGGGCAGTACCTCACCCTATAAATGCAAGCGTGTTGTAGCGCCAGACAGTGTGTCCTGCCGGTGCCTGGTCAGATAAGTTCGCCGACAGTTTCGGATTTTCGCGCTCTTTTCGCCGTTATCGGCTTTCCGCTTTGTCCCGCAATATGCGTTTTAAAGAAGCAGGGCTCACCGTCCTTGCAGGGAGATCTTCCCTCAGCCAGACATCAGTGTAGGGTTTATGGTGGCGCTGAAACGTTCCGCCGGTGGATGATGCCGCAGCTCCGAGAGGGCCGCAAATCCCCAGAGTCTCCTAGCAGGCTGGCCCCGGAGCGGCGGACCTCAGGCAGATGTCCAGGTCCGCCTCCAAGCAGATCAGCGGATAACTTCGCCGTCAGTCGGGCGATTGCGACGCTCTTGGCACCGCTGAGTCCGGGGAAGCGTCACGGACACTCCGGCGAGGTGACGGGATATCTTTTCCCGGTCAGGATGGACAGAAGGATAGATTAAAGGCTCGATCTGGCGAGAGCCTCACTACAGTGCGGCCATCTTGGTTTGGCGCCACCTAGCGCCCCGACTTCTGTCTCTTTCACAATAATACAGGCAAGAGGGATAGGAGACTACAGTAGAAAGAATCGTGTTTATGTTAATATAACAATCAAGAGGGCACAGCAGAATGTCAACACTTGAGTAAAGGTCTTGAAAATTAAGGTATCAGGAGACTGCAAGGACATAAGATGCTCTGTGAATCCACTGACCTGTAACAGTACTGCCAGTACAAGGATATACTTCCTAATTTTGTGAAATGTTGTGCGAAGATCCAAGTTGGTAGAAGAGGTGCTTAATTATTTTAAGTCACCTTACCCCTGAACTCCGGTGACCTCTGGTGAGCTCTAACCCACAAAAGAGAAAGATTAGCAGGTGATAAGCATTGTGATGTGTGGAGTCAGAAATGGATATTAGACTGGTGGCTATGTCAGAATTTGCACTATCTGGCATATATATGTATGTTTGGACAACACTGAATTTTATGCTTTATGGCCTTGTGATATATGTATTGTGCAATAGTATTGTGCTAAACTGATTACAGAAAGGAGCTATGCCATAGGTGAATGGGAGATTTCCCGGAAAGTCTGTGACAATGGAAGGGTAGTATGGCTAGGAGAATCAGCCACATTATAAGGCTATGCTTCTGTAGGGGAAGACTGAAGTAGGAGGTGACCACAGTACTAGTACTAGCTTTTCACTTTCAAGAAAACACAGTGTGACACCTGCACTGCATCTTTCATTCTTGCCTGCATTTTTCCTTAAAAAAGAGAGCTCCAACCCTGTTCCTATGCATATAACAAAGATTTTAGAAGGGGAGTGTTAGAACTGGGATTTCTGGTTGGCTAAGGCTTACGCCAAAGCAAGGCAGAAACCACCATTCTAGTCAGGGCAAGGGGGTCACACTCCAAGACAACCCCTGCTCACCCCCTTGGTAGCTTGGCACAAGCAGACAAGCTTATCCCGGAGGCAATGTGTAAAGCATTTGCGCACGCACACAACAGCAACAACATCCTAGGCACACCACAAAAGGAACTCCACACAAGGTTATATAAAAATAACTTTTGTATTGTCAAAACACATCAGATAGTAATCACACAATGTACATTGTGCCAACCGGCATGGGCAATATTCACACAGGATTATTTACATCAGGACAGGGCCACGTGGGCCATTGTCAGAATCAGCACTTAGTATTACTAGCACTTAGAATAACTGTAACACAAACTGACAATTGTAGAACACCACCAGTAACTACTGGTAAAGGTAGGTACACACTACGCAATACTAATAACCATAGGCATAGATCACGCATGGACACATAACCTCTCTAGTATAACATACTAGGCAAAGCAAACTTCTAAGCATGAGCACCTTTAGAAGTATAACACAAGCATAAAGGCAAAGCACATTACGCAGGAATCACATTTAGGCCTAAACAGTATAACTATAGTAGGCAATCTCCTCACTAGTCTAAACACATTAGACTCTGCCTCCTAAGAATAAATCACATTTAGGGGCGTAACTCATAGTGAAACACAATCTCACTAATACAAACCTCCACAGGAAAAACCATCTCTAGAGGTATCAATACAGGGTGCGTAAAACATACTAAATGCATTACATTTCCTAGCACCTCCTTATTCTAGCACACAAATCACATTAGGCAATTACCATCACATATATAATAGATAATCACATTGTGCCAAAATAAAGTCACATTAGGGCCTTGCGCCCTACCCACATACCAGCCCCCTGGCCAACTGGCCATCTCAGGAAGTGGCTCAAATGCCCTGTGTCCAGAATGTCAGGGTGCGCTGCCAACGCAGCACTAGTCAGGGGTGCGCCACAGGCGCAAACCTAAACGTTGCAGCTGCCCACTACTTGCTGGGCAGCTGGGAACAGTAACAAGGGCCTAAACGCTGCAGCTGGCACTAAGTGCTGCGCAGCTGTGGAAGGCCTGGTACCTCTGTGCCACTTCTGTCCCTCTCAGGGACTCTCTCTCCATTGCACCTAAACGGTGCAGCTGCCCACTAAGTGCTGGGCAGCTGGAAGGAAAACTGCGGCATGAGCTCTCACTGGCCCTAGACCAACTGCGCCGCAGGGGTTGGAGCCACACAGGCTCTGAAGAAAATATGCGCAGGCTGGAGCCACACAGGGCTCTGTAAACACATTTTTGTGCAACCGGTAGAGCCTTCCAGGCTCTGAACCCACATGTGCTCTCGGGAGCACTCTGGCTCCTCAACAATCATCTGCGCCAGCACGTGGGAGCCCCTCAGGCTCTAAACATAAGCGGTACAACATGGGGGCCAGAACATATTATTATTAGGGAAATTTGTAAAGTGCCTGGTTACGCACACCGGCGTGTCCCCGCGCTACGGTAAGTGGGGTAAACAGTCCAAGCAGCCCTCACAGCCGCCTACCTCCCATATAGGTGAGTCTTAAGTTTCCTTCTGAAAGACTCTGAAGACTCCAAACGTACCTCTATTGGTAGGGCATTCCAATGCTTAGCAGCCAGATATCTAAAAGACCTGCCCCCCATTCGAGCCTTCTTTAACATAGGGGACCAACCGGGCTCTTTCACAACTACTGCCCTCAGGGAGCGCCCTAGCACTTTGCCATTAATAAGGCCCCCAAATAATGAGGAACTCACCCCCCTCTGTGGAGCACAGGGGCCCCTAGAGATATGCTGCCCCCTACACAATGAAAGCATGGATCCCTCTGGACTCTAAGGGGAGGAGACAGTCATACCAGCAGCAGGGGAGCGGCCCGCTCCCCTGGCAGGGCCGCGCAATCTCCGGCACCGTCACTGTGACTTCACCAGCACCCGGAGCCCCACTCACCGGTTTCTATGGGCCGGGCCCTTCGTGCCGCTCTCCTCGCCTCTGGGACAAGCGGGCTCCTCTCCTCCGGATGCGGCCGGTCTCTGCTTTGCCCGGTCCCTCTGCGGGGCTCGCTCTCTCCACACAAGAGCCCCGCCTCTGCCAATTCACTCGCTTCACCTGGTCCTTCAGAGTGGAGCCGCAAGGCTCCAGCTCAACTTCTCCTCCGGGGCTCCCTCCAAGCTCACGGGGGCCCCGGGCGGCCATTCCTCGGCCAGCTGCTTCTCTCTCGGGCCGGCGGCAGCGGGTGGGACTTCCTGCCGGATTGCAGGCCCCGCCCCAGTCCCGGCAAAGGATGCCCGACTTCCTGCCTCGGAGGGCCGCCAATGGCAGCGCGGCCCGAAGCAGGGAAGCGGGCACAGCGTCTCTTCGGTAATCCCCGGGGCTGGCGGTGAATTCTTGGCACACATCGCTCCTAAGCGCTATCGGAAAATAAAGCGCTCCCAGCACTAGAGGACCAACAAGGTCCAAGTGGAAATAAAGCGCTCCCAGCGCTAGAGGACCAACAAGGTCCAAGTAGAAATAAAGCGCCCCCAGCGCTAGAGGACCAACAAGGTCCAAGTGGAAATAAAGCGCTCCCAGCGCTAGAGACACACCAGTCCAGGAAAAAGGTCAGGCCCCCAAAGGTTTCAGGGACATCCATCAGGCATCCAGGGGCTGGGCATGGCCCAGGGAGCCAAGCCTTCCCCTGGGCCCAAGCAGCAGCACGCCCCTGGCAGGATTCAAGTAGCAAGACAAGAACATTTTGTAAGGGGACACAGCCTCTTTTTATACAGTGAATCCCTTTGTCTAGCAGGGTGTATGGGCATTGTGAGAACCAACTACAACTGGTTATGGGGAACTCCTTTCATTGGCCAGGCTAGGGACATCAGATGCACCACAGGGGGTGGAGCCAGCATTGTGTGGGGAACGCTCAGCCCTATTCAGGTCCCAGGTGCACCCCTCCCTCACATCAGCATGTTAATCTCTCCTCTCACCACCGGGGCAGACCCATCCAGACTCCTGGAGCCAGGCTCACCAGCCAGCTCCAGCCAATCACGTGCCAGCACACTCACTACACACGCACACCCATGTCTAGAAGTGGCACTTCCACACTAGGCACATTCACACTGCACACATCATCGCGCAGCATTCATTCTCATGAGTTTGCACATACCAAACTCGACCCTTCACTCCCCACACATCAGGAACTACCATGGTCACACATATTCCCCATGCATTCCTATGGGAGGGCAGGTCACTCACCACACATACACAGAGAGCTCACGCACTTTACACTGTACCACAGTGAAAAAGTGCGCAGAGGCCTAAAATCACCAACACCAGGTTACAGAAATAGGCTAGGAAAAAGGAATAAGTTTCGGGGTGAACCTGCCAAAAGGGCCAGGTCCTACAGGGACAATCTAAAATTGCCAAATGTTATTGTAGTTTTGTGGGTTATTCAGCTCAAGCTGCCTTGTACTATGTGGGCAGGCTCGAGCTGCACTGTTCTATGTGAGTTCATTCTATTTAGAACATTGGGGGATTTGTCAGGTGCTTGCTTTACCTAATGCTGGACAGCTGCTCCTTCGTGGGTGGTGTTTCTTCCTTAATAATGAACATAATTCTGCTTCCAAGAGAGTCTAGATCTCTACTTTACAAAGTTGGCGAAGAGTTACCACACCACCCGACGGACCCCGCAGTTCCCAATACCTGTTTCCTGCTGCCTTCTTCACTAGGGTGTCCAGATTGCTGTCCAGCAAGTCCTTCGTCCCCTGATTCCTGCAGTGGTCTTCTCTGCTTCCTGGCAGTCAGCAATTGTGCATTTTCACACAGCTTCTGCCGATTTGCAGTCCAGCAAAGCCATTCTTCTCTTCATCGTCGTGACGTCAGTACCATTTGGGCTTCTCATTGAGCAGCTGATGTCAGATGTCCAACGTTGTAACCAACGACCACTGCGCCTTCAGCGGCCTGGTCGCCCCCACGCTCCTCGTGCCTCCTGCTTCCTGTGCCTTACCTGCCTCCTGCTGCCTGGGCCTTCCTGCTGACTACGCCTACTCCTGTGCCTTCCTGCTCGCCTACGCCGACTGCTTCTTCCACAAGCACCCCAGCCGCCGCAGGGCCGCCCGCCAGCCCGCACTCGTTTTTCCCGCCGCTGTCTGCCTGCGGCACCGCCCCCCCCCGCCAGCCGATAGGCTCCCACGCTCCCACCTCCCAGCGGACCCTCCCTCCCGGCTCCCTTCTTATGACGCCCCCAGAGCGACCGCGCAGCGGACGCGCGCAGCGGGAGCACCGAATGAGTGCCGAATGAGCGCCGCAGGTGCGCCAAAGGTAAGCCCGTCTGCGCCCGTCCGCGCCTGGACCGCGCCCAGTGCCAGACCCCCTGGTCCCCACCGCCGATGCAAGACTCCACGACAGACCTACGACGCCACCACTCTCAATGCACTCAATACCGGCCGGAACCCTGCCTGCTACCGAGCCACCCCGAGACGCACCAACGGACCCTTCACCTGCAAAGCCTGCCGCTTTACCTGCCACCGGACCTGCACCGCCCCCGCCGACTCCAACACTAACAGCAACCACTTGAAGTGCGTCCTGCTGAACACCCGATCCGTCCACAGGCACGCCGTGGAACTCTGGGACCTGCTCGACGCAACTACACCGGACGTCGCCTTCCTCACCAAAACCTGGATGAACGCCTCCTCAGCGCCCGACATCGCCACAGCCCTCCCGGACGGCTACAAGATCACCCGGAAGGACCGCGTCAACAAGACCGGAGGAGGCATCGCCATCGTACACAAGAACACCATCCGCATCTCGACAAATTCCGACAAAACCTTCTCCGCCGCCGAGCACCTGCACTTCCAGATACACACCGACCCCAAAACCACCCTCCGAGGCACCCTCATCTACAGACCACCGGGACCAGGCACGCAGTTCAGCGAAGACATCGCAGACTTCATCAGCCCGCACGCCCTTCCCTCCGCCGACTACATCCTCCTAGGGGACCTCAACTTCCACATGGAGAACAACAACGACAGAAACACCGCCGCCCTCCTGGACAACCTCGCCAACCTCGGACTCAAGCAACTGGTGGACACCCCCACCCACTACGCCGGACACACGCTTGACCCTGTCTTCACATCCAGCAAGCACGTCTCCTTCAGCCACGCCACCGGACTCCACTGGACAGACCACAGCTGCGTCCACTTCAGCTTCAGTAGAACTACGACCCACCTCTATCCACAACGGGTCCCCCGCCGCAGCTGGAACAAGATCACCGCCGAGCAACTCACCACCTCCCTCAGCCAGAACACTCCCACCAGCACAACGGACCCCAACGTAGCAGCCAGCAACCTCACCAAGTGGCTGACCGCCTGCGCCAATGACCTCGCACCACTCAAGAACCCTCCCAGCAAACCCAGTAGCAAGAAGGCCCCCTGGTTCACCGACGAACTCAAGGAATCCAAGAAGAACTGCCGCACCCTTGAGAAAGCCTGGCGGCTCAACCGCCCCACAGACAACTGGACTGCCCTCAAGCACGCCACCCGCAAACACCATCAACTGATCCACGCCACCAAGAAGACGGCACTCAAAGAACGACTGGACAACAACGCCCACGACAGCAAAGAACTCTTCAGCATCATCAAAGAGTTCTCCAACCCCAGCGCCGGAACCAGCGACTTCACTCCCACGCAAGACCTCTGCGACTCCCTCGCCTCGTTCTTCCACCGCAAGATCGCCGACATACACAACAGCTTCGACTCAAAGACCACACACCCTACCACCGAACCAACGCCCGCCAACACCACCCTCTGCAACTGGACCCCGATCAGCACCGAAGACACCACCCGCGCGATGAACTCAATCCACTTCGGATCACCAATCAACCCCTGCCCACACCACGTCTTCAACAAAGCCGCCGCCACCATCCCACCCCATCTCCGAGACACCATAAACGCCTCCTTCCACACCGCCACCTTCCCGGAGAGCTGGAAGCTCGCCGAGCTGACCGCCCTCCTGAAGAAACCAACAGCGGACCCCACCGACCTCAAGAACTACCGCCCCATCTCGCTCCTTCCTTTCCCGGCCAAAGTCATCGAGAAGACCGTCAACATACAGCTTGCCGCCTTCCTCGAGACGAACGGATCCCTCGACCACTCGCAGTCCGGATTTTGGGCCAACCACAGCACCGAGACCGCCCTGATCGCAGCCACTGACGACATCAGAACCCTGATCGACAACGGGGAAACAGCTGCCCTCATCCTCCTGGACCTCTCCGCAGCGTTCGACAGAGTCTGCCACCGAACCCTAGTGAAACGCCTCAGCAACATCGGAATCCGAGAGAAAGCGCTGGAATGGATCATCTCGTTCCTCACCGGAAGAACCCAGAGAGTCCGCCTCCCTCCGTTCAGATCCGAGGCCACCGAAGTCATCTGCGGCGTACCACAAGGATCTTCTCTCAGCCCGACCCTCTTCAACGTCTACATGAGCCCCCTCGCAGCCATCGCACGCCAACACAACCTCAACATCATCTCCTACGCCGACGACACCCAGCTGATCCTCTCCCTCACCAACGATCCCACCACCGCCGACTGGATGAGAAACAGCCGTCTTAAACTGAACTCAGACAAGACGGAAGTCCTCATCCTGGGATCATCACCCTCCGCCTGGGACGACTCCTGTTGGCCCCCGGCCCTGGGCACCGCCCCCAAACCTACAGACCGCGCACGCAACCTGGGCTTCATCCTGGACTCCTCCCTGTCAATGACCAGACAAGTCAACGCCATTTCTTCCTCGTGCTTCAACACCCTGCGCATGCTCCGTAAGATCTTCAGATGGATCCCCACTGAAACCAGGAAGACCGTCACCCAGGCACTCGTCACCAGCCAACTGGACTACGGGAACGCCCTCTACGCCGGAACTACAGCCAAACTCCAGAGAAGACTCCAACGAATCCAGAACGCCTCCGCACGACTCATCCTGGACATCCCCCGACACAGCCACATAATCGGACACCTGAGAGAACTGCACTGGCGCCCCTTCAGCAAGAGAATCACGTTCAGACTCCTCACCCACGCACACAAGGCCCTACACGACCTGGGACCCAAGTACCTCAACGACCGAATGACCCTCTACACGCCCACGCACCAGCTACGATCTACCAGCCACGCACTCGCCACCGTACCTCGCATCCGCAGAACCACCGCCCTCCCCACTCACCTTCGACATACCCAAGACCATCTCTCCTTCAGGAAGCAACTCAAGACCTGGCTGTTCGAGCAGTAACACTCCCCTTTCCCCCAGCGCCTCGAGACCCTCCCGGGTGAGAAGCGCGCTATATAAATGCCGTGATTGATTGATTGATTGATATGTCGTAATGCGCTTACAACCAGCGTCCTGATTCTTGATTGCTGTTGCTGTTCTAGTTTTCTTTTTGTACGCGTCACGTTACATGACTCCATTTTGTTTTTTTGCTTACTTTTGGCAAATATTCAATCAGAGCTTCTTCAAGAGTGGTTTGTGTGTAGTTCCCATGGACAGTAAGCTTGACTTTTATTTTTACTCGTTTTTCTCACGTTTCAAAGTACTTTAGTTCATTCTCGGAGCATCACTTTAGCATTTATTGTAACTTTATTGCGCATTCGGTTTCCATTTTAACAACTTTTGAAGAAGCGAAGTTTTTCCTGCATTTTCTTTCGATAACTTTTCATTCCGACTATGTGTGCACAAAATTATTCCCTTAACCTCCACAATCCGTTTGGACGGCTGGAGGAGTCCCATGTATGAAATGGGTTGAATGGAAAGCCTTCTTTATTAATTATATCAAGACTTCGGATGATCAAGGGAAAATGTCTCCTGAGCAAAAGAAAAGAATTTTCCTGCATTGTATCGGTCCGGAAGGGTTGAAAGATTTTAGTCAAATGTCAAAAGCTATTGGTGGTGAAGGAGACGCTAATGTTTTTGATTGTGTTATTGCCGATTTTGATAGAGATTTTTCACCTAAAGTGTGTATCGGCATTACCAGATACAAGTTCTTTCATAGAAAACAAGAACCCAATGAAAGTGTTGACGACTATGTTGCTGCTTTAAGAACTTTGTCACTCGATTGTCAATTTGGTTCCCTTCAAGAAGATCTAATTAGGGATCAAGTGGTCATGCACATCAGTGATTAATCTATTCAAGAAAGACAATGGGTTAATGGAGACTCTAACCTACAACATATTTTAGCTTTAGTTAGAAATGCATTAACACTCCACTCACCCCTGACAGCACAGCTCCCACCCACAACACACCTAACCTAGTCCAGCACCACAACAACACGCATATCGACAAATCCCCCCCTTTATCCCCCCCATTCTCAGTCCACATTACCCTCTAACCAACCATGCAGCACACACCTCCTCTCTTAATTTATCCCCCCCCTCCCCACAGCAGGACCATCTCCAATCCCATTTCCCCTCCTACTCTCAGCCCCCATTGCCCTTCCTGCACCCCCACCACTACTATCAGTCTTCCAGCCTACACCTTGACCCCCCCGCCTACCATTAATGCCCTCCCTCATACCACCAACCCCCTCCCTACCCCATCCACACCCCTCCCGCCCAAAACCTCTCCCCTACAAAACACCTCCCCGTACACTAACACAACGCAGCCCAGCTCGAACACCAGCCCACTCTCCAACCTGCCCGCGAATTCCCTGGTCAGTCACTCACCTCTGACTGCCACCCCCACCTCCACCACCTACCCCACGATGGACCACATCATGGCCACCCTTACTCAGATCAAAGAAGACATACACATTATCAAAGAACTACTCTCCACACACCCCATACACCCCTCATCCACCTCCCCTCCCAACTTGTCCCCTACCCCTCCGGCTGTCTCCCTCAATCAACACACCCCACACCGGGCGTCAATCCCTGCTCATAGACGCAGCAACTGTCATCGTCCCCCTCGTCGCCCCTGCAACCCCTCACACAACTACACCTCCCCGCCTGGGGTGACCCCTCCCAACTTGTCCCCTACCCCTCCGGCTGACCCCCTCAATCAACACGCCCCACACCGGGCGTCTATCCCTGCTCATAGACGCAGCAACTGCCCTCGTCCCCCTCGTCGCCCCTGCAACCCCTCACACAATTACACCTCCCCGCCTGGGGTGACCCCTCCCAACTTGTCCCCTACCCCTCCGGCTGACTCCCTCAATCAACACGCCCCACACCGGGCGTCAATCCCTGCTCATAGACACAGCAACTGCCCTCGTCCCCCTCGCCGCCCCTGCAACACCTCACACAACTACACATCCCCGCCCAACCGGTCCCCCACCCTTAAGATTAACTCTCTCACTCAACTCCCCCCCAACCTGACCTCAATCCCAGCTCGCAATCGCAACAACCGCCCTCAACGCACCCACAACCCTTCTTCTGACCTCGACACACTCACCCTTCTCCGCTCCTATGACCCAGCCCCCCAAAATGACACAACCACCCCTCACCTCACCATCCCCACGATACACTCAAATCCCCTTAGACCCCCCACACTAAACAGCAGATTCTCCATCCCCAATAACTTTAGAAAAGTCCCTCTCTCTCTAGAACCATCCACCACCCTTGACACATCCCGTCTCAAATGCACTCTCCTCAACTGCAGATCGGCCTCGAAACATTCCGCCGCCATTGCTGATCTCTTATCGCTGGACCTTGACCTAATCATCCTGACTGAAACCTGGCTAACTGAATCTTCGACACCTATAATGGACATTCTGGTTCCGCCCAACTACCACATTATCAGGCTCGACAGATCAGGCAAAATAGGTGGTGGAATCGCATGCATCTACAGGAACAACCTCTCTGTTCTGAAAGTCAATTCCACCTCCCTACCATCCCCTACATCCTGGGAATACATCTGCCTCGACATTATCAGTGAGGGCAAACCGATATGCTCTCTTCACAGCATTTACCACCCACCCATGGACAACTTCACCTTTTCCCAACAAATCATGGATATGATCTCAACCAATGCCGGACGGCAGCTCACCCAAATATACCTTGGTGACTTCAACCTCCACTGGAACGATCGCAAGGATGCGGTGGTAAATAGTCTTAAATGTTTCCTCGATGCCCTTAACCTCACCCAAATATGCAACAGCCCGACCCACGAGAAAGGTTCTATACTCGACCTGATCATCTCCAAAGAAGACTCTATCCAACTCGAGTCCATCCAACCCTGTGACTGGTCAGATCATCATATTGTCACATTCTTCATCAATGAAAAAAAAGTTAACCCGGCTCAATTCTCCAAGCCCAAAGTCTGGAAAAGAGACATGAAAAAACTCAACCCAGGCTCTTTGCCCCCTAACAGTTGCAATCTCCTACGCCCGCCGACTGGCGCTACGGACGTTCAAACCCTGACTGACCACTATCTCAACGCTATGACCTCAATAATTAATGAGGCTGCACCTATGCAGCTAAAAAGAGTCTCTACTAAAATCTCCAATCCATGGTACAACGGGAGTCTCAATGAGGATAGACGAGACATGCGAACGGCAGAGCGTACCTGGAGATCAGCGCCCTCTGCAATGCACCTAAAAGATCTGAAGAAAAAGAGAAACGCCTACTTCAGGAAAATAAAACGCTCAAAATCAGACTTCTTCAGCCTCCAGCTCGACCAAGCAAAAAACCGCCCGAGAAAACTGTTTGAGCTAATCAAATCACAATCCAAGGATCAACCCCAACCAGTCAACACTGTGCGTGAGGCACCCTCCTGTGAAGACTTCGCTGCTTTCTTTATCCAAAAAACTGACAACATAAAGAGCGATCTCCTCATTGACGCAAACCTCTACTCCAAACCACAGTGCCTAGCACCCACTGAACCAAAAAACAAGGCTACATGGTCAACCTTTGGCACATACTCGGAAAAAGAAATTGGCAAACTGTTCAGCACCCTGAAACCATCCAATCACCTCACGGACCCCCTTCCTGCTACCGCAGTAAAAGACTTTACCCCTTTGCTTCTCCCGCTCTGGACCAAAATTATCAACAGCTCTCTCCAACAAGGAAGCATACCTGACTCCCTCAAAGTTGGTCAAGTCACACCTCTACTAAAGAAACCTACAGCCGACCCCTCTGACCTCAACAATTACCGTCCCATCACCAATATCCCCACTCTCGCCAAACTGCTGGAAAAATGCGCACAACTACAACTGACTAAACACATTGAACAATTTGATCTCCTTAACCCTCACCAGTCAGGCTTCCGAGCAGGGCACAGTACAGAAACTGCTATGACTCACATAATTGACGACGCACTTCAAATGCTAGACCAAAACGACACCTGCCTCCTCATCCTTCCTGATCTCTCTTCAGCATTCGACACCGTTAAACATGAGAATTGACTAGAACTACTAAACACAAGAATGGGTTTATCTGGAACTGTTCTCAAGTGGTTCGCTTCCTTTCTTCACAACAGGTCGCAGAAATTCAAGAGCAATAACCTGATGTCCTCGCCAATACCTGTAACGCTAGGCGTCCCCCAAGGATCCTCGCTATCCCCAACACTGTTCAACCTAGTCATGGAACCTCTCACTACCCTGCTACAAGCATCCAATGTACACTTTCACATGTACGCTGATGACACCCAACTTTATCTCAAATTACAGTCCCCCAAAGACATTTTGCTCTTGAACTCAACGATCAGATGCACCCAATCCTGGCTTGCCGATAATCATCTCAAACTCAATGCCCTGAAAACAGAGTTCCTTCTGATCTCACCTTCAGCGAAGATCTCCACCACCCAAATTTGGCTTAAACACCTAACCGCACTCAATGTCCAACCCACCATCGTGGACTCAGCAAAATCTTTAGGCATAACACTTGACACCAATCTCAACATGCAGCAACATATCAGCAAGGCAACAAAGGGAGCAAACTTCCAGATCAATACTCTGTGGAAACTCAAACCTTTCCTCCCAACCAAAGACTTCCAAACCGCAGTACAAGCACTAGTCATCCCCTGAATTGAATACGGCAGCATCGCCCTCTGCGGACTCCCCCTAACTTCAACCGCACCCCTAAGAGCTTCTCTAAACGCTGCAGCGAGACTCATCACTGGATCAAAAAAGCATTCCCATATCACCCCTGACTTTAAATCCCTGAATTGGCTGCCTTTTGAAGCCAGAATTCATCTGAAAATCGCCTGCATGACACACAAGGCGGTACACCTAAACTCACCCGGATACCTCGCTCAGAAACTGACAATCTCTGGCGGAGCTAGAAACACTAGAGGCACAAACAATCTTCTGCTGAAACCTCGAAGATTCCGGAAGGAAAAAACATATAAGCTCTCCTTCTCAGGAATGGCGCCTAGGATCTGGAACTCACTCCCACCCGAAACCAGGCTTATCTCTTCCACTACACTCTTTAAAAATGAAGTAAAAGCTATCCTCATGGCTAAATACACTTGAACTATTATTTCAAACTCTGGTAAGATCTGTACTACATGTTTTGACCACTTTGCTTATTTGTATTGTTATCTTATTACTCACATGATTGGCTTTGCAGCCACCTACCTGGACTGTTTGATCTATTGATATATTTGTCTGACTATGCTCCCTCATGTACCCCTCTTTGTAAAGCGCTCTGATATCTGCAAAGATCTTGTCCGCGCTATATAAAACTTTCAAAATAAAATAAATAAATAAAAATAAAATAAATAAATAGTAAAGTTAACCCTAGTTCTGGTTCTGTATAAAATCTGAGTAAAGCAGACTCTAAAGCAGATAGTACTAAAGGAAAAAATAATGCTTGCATGAAAGAGAATTTTTAAATGCTACAGGTGTGGCAGTCCCTCACATCTTGCCAACAACAAATGTTGTCCTGCACTTAAGCAGAAATGTTCATCATGTGATTTAGTTGGCCATTTTTTTAAGGTCTGCAATAGGAAACCTCAATCTAAGGTTAAGTGAGTTGAAGATGGTGAATGCAGTGATGAGGAGAGTAATTCTGCTGTGGATGAAAGATTTGTTCTCAACATTAAGGATAAAGCAGCTGTGAACGTTTATAGTGTTTCCAACAAAAAGAAACCTATTTGCGACATGACTATTGGTGATATTATAATTCAAATCTATTCTAATTCTGGATCTCCTTATTCCATAGTTAATGAAAACGTTTGGAATACTTTATTTTCTCCACAACTAGGTGCTGATCTGGAAGATCCTGACATTTCTCATGAGGGGTATTGTGGGTAAGCATGGGCAGAAAATTCGTTCCGCTTGCGAAATGTGTGGATTTTTGGCAATTTCGCGGTCCGCGAATTGCGCGAAATTGACAAAAATCCGCAATATACGTTTGCAAATTTTTTTTGCTTGTTCGCGCTTCAAAAATACAATCCCGCGCTCGCTGCGTTGACTTTCCATGATTCTGAGTTTGCTGAGTTGTTTTCTTCCCGCGAACAAGATGGTCTCGCCCAAAAAACGACCGCATGGGTGAGTTCGCGGTAGCCACGCTGAAAAAAAACCCCGCAAACATGCCAAAATAAAAATATTCGCAAGTTCGCACAAATTCGTGGATTTCGCGTACCGCGAATTCGCTTTCGCGTGAATTTGCGGAACGCAAATTTGCGAATTTCGCCCATACTTAATTGTGGGGAAAGAATTGATTTATTGGGTTTCAGAAATTTAGTTTTTAGATCCAAGAATCGTGAAAGCCTTGGTAAATTATATGTTTCTAAAAAAGGTCCTTCTGTGTTGGGGTGGTACGACCAATGTGAACTTGGTATTCTTTTAGACCCCAACAGTCCTCAACCTGTTATGGGTCTTGCTCATAGTTATTGCCAGAAATATGCTTAAAAGGTTTTCCAATGTTTTCAAGGAGAAGATTGGCAAAATGACTGACTTTGTTGACAAATTGTTCCAAAAAATGATGCGTGCCCCAAAGTTTTTAAAGCAAGAAATATCCCTATTACTGTCAGGAGTTATGTCCAGAAGGAATTAGTTAATTTGCTCTCTGAGGACATCATTGAAAAAAATGAATCCTCAGAGTGGGTTTCACCTGTTGTTATTGGCAGATGTGCTAACGACAATATTCATTTATGCATTGACCTTAGACATCTTAACAATAACATTCTGGTTGACCAGTTTCTTTTGACTCTCATCTCCGAGATGCTTTCAGCTGTCAAGGGTGCTAAGTTCTTCTCCTCCATTGATCTATCAGCAGCTTATCACCAAATTGTTTTACATGATGACTGTAAAATGTTGACAGCTTTTATCACTCCTGTAGGGTGTTACCGGTACAAAAGAATGCCTTGTGGACTTGGGTCCGCCGCTCCAGTTTTTCAGCAGAAATTGCACTGTTTATTTGGTCATCTTGACAATGTACAATGCTTTCAAGATGATATTCTTTTGTACGGTAAAGATAAAACTGAACCCAACACCATTCTCTTTCATTTTGGCATCTAGGGGCCTCACTGTTAAATGTTCTAAATGGAAGTTTGCTGAAACCTCTGTGTCTTATCTTGGTCATGTTCTTTGTTCTGACGGTAATAACCCAAACCTGAGCTAGGTGACGCCATTTTTTAGGCGCCGGCTCCTAAAAGTAAGGATGATGTTCGTTCCTTTTCAGGTCTCACTGAATTTTATGCTAAGTACACTAAAAAAGTTTCTTGCAGGGTTTTTCAGATCAGGCAACTTCTAAAAAATAAATCATTTTGATGTTTTGATTGTGATAAAGAATTCAAAGATGTCAAATCTGCAATTGCTGATGCTCCTCCCCTTTCAGGTTTTGACCCCAATCTTTTAAGCATTCTCACCACAATTGTCAGCTATACGGGTTTGGGCGCAGTTTTGTCCCAGAAACAGGTTGAGGGTGGTGAAGCCATCATTGACTATGCTTCAAGATCCCTTACTTAAGCTGAAGAAAAGTTTTCTGTTATTGAGAGGGAAACTTTGGCTGTTGTTTGGACATTGGAACATTTTAGAGCTTTTGTATGGGGTAAAGAGTGTCACATCAGAAGTGATCACAAACCTTTAGTTAATCTTCTCACTACTGATGGCATGATTAAGGCGTCTGCATGCTTTGCCAGAATGTCTATGCGCCTTCAAGATTTTGTTTACAAGATTTTTTACGTTCCTGGCAAGGACAATGTTTCAGCTGATTTTTTAATCTAGGATGCCTTTGAAATGTAAAGAGATTTCTATCAATTCTTGGGATTCCTACCACATTGCTTTGGTCCATGATGAAGGTATTCCCTGTTTCAGTAAGCAAGTTTGGTTGGAATCTTATTCTGAGGATTTAGTTGTACAGAGAGTTTTAACCTCCAACAGCAATGGGTGGCCTTGTAAAAGTCTTTTGAGTGCTGATTTGAGGTGTTTCCGGGAAGTTCGCAATGAGCTTTCCTCTGCTAATGGCAGTGGCATACCGAAAGTTGAAAGGGCCCCCCTGCAAGGTACACAGAGGGGCCCCCACTCCGGATTTAATCCGGAGCTCTCTGGCATGAGTACAGAGCTGAGGGGGCCCCCTGCAGCTCAGGGGTCCCCTGCACTGCGGGGGATGCGGGGGCCTGTCTTACGCCCTTGGTGTTATGCCCCTGGCTAATGGTATTCTTTGGAGGAGTGATAAAGCCGTTCCTCCTGCCAAGCTTAGAGATTCCATTGTTAAATTATGCCATGAGGGGCATTGTGGAATTGTTAAAACTGAACAAACTGTTAAGAATAGTTTCTGGTGGACTGGTCTTGATATTTATGTGGAACGTATTGTTAGGAACTGTGCAATTTGTGTCAATGCTGATCAGTCTCTCAAAATGCTGTGGCCTAATATGTCCACTCCTTGCATACCGAATGGTCCCTGAGAAACCATTGCTGTTGACATCATGGGTTCCATAGGACGGGAATCCAAGTACATTTTTTCAGCCATTGAGGTTTTTCTAGGTGGCATTCCATTAAGGTTGTGGACCAGATTGACACTGATACAGTTTTGTTTTTCTTAGATTCTATTTTTACTGAAGAGGGTTTACCCATCCAGGTGATTACTGACAATGGTGTTCAGTTTCTTTCTCACAAAGCTCAGTTGTTTTATATAAATTAGGCATTAAATATCGCACCACTTCCCTTTACAACCCTAGCTGAAATGGCATGATTGAGTGATTTAACAGAGTGCTCAAGGGTGCCATACAGTCTGTTGGTCCTATTGATAGTAAATGGGAATGGAAGGATTTTAAAACTGTTTGGACTTATCGCACCACTTTTGATGACATGCCTGGATGTACCCATTTTTGAAATTATGAGGGGAAAATTGGCTAGGACCAAAATTAACCCCTCATGGTTGGCTCCAAGTACTTCTTCCAATCTAGATTTGGATGTTGTTAGACAAAACATTCAGGAAACACATAACAAGCATAAGTATTCCTTTGATTGCAAAAGAGGTTCGAAAACTTTACAGATATTTCAATATGTACTTTGCTTAAGGTTAAGAAACCTTTGTAAAGTGGAAAAAGGTGTTAGTCAGTTATTCGATCCCTTCGAAGTCACAAAAGTTTTGAAAAATGCTGTTATGTTAAACAATGGTAAAGTGTGGAACCTTAAATGCATTGCTGTTCTTAAAATTGACAAAAATGTTTATCTTTACTCTCCGTCTCCTGTAAGGGGCAACTGTTTGGATGACGTGGACCCTTCATGTGGAGATTTATCAAGTTCTCAAGGCGTTTCCTCTTCTTGTCCTCCTCCTGAGCAGTCTACATCCTACAACGTTAGTCCTACTGAGGTCAAAAGAGATGTTTCTGCTTCTTTATGTAAAAGAGTCAAAAAGAAACCTGCATTGATGTCTGATTATATTTCTTAAACTGTTTGTTTTCAAATTTTTTGTACATTTTTGGGAGTAGGTGTGTAGTGTTGTGGGTTATTCAGCTTGAGCTGCCTTGTACTCAGTAGCATTTATAACAAGTAACAATGGTCCTTTGAAAAACAATCAAATGACAAGAAATGCGATATAGACCACAATGGGTGCAATATTATGGCGTGTCCAGCTGGACACAAGGTTTAATCTGTTAGATAAATTTACAATTTTACACATTTAGCGAGAACAATATTGAAGTGGGACGCAATCCTGCATCCAATACATGAAACAAAAGACAAGTACAAAAGAACATTAGAGAATTTCAGGCAAAGAGAAATGGAAGCTTAGATTGAATTGAAGATTTAGGCAAGCTATCCATAATAGTAGCCACACTAATTTCACACAATGGTTGAGCGTGGAACTATTGTTACTTGTTATAATTGATACAGGGGTCCTTAGTTACTCAATGGGTTCCCTTGTTTGTTCTAAACATTGTACTCAGTAGCGGCCAGTGGTGGGAGTGCTGCGGGCAGTGGGCCAGGGCGAGGGAGGAGCAGGGTAAGTGGTAGTTAACTATGGCATTCGGCCAAACAGAGGTAAGTAAACAAATAAATAAATAAAACAAATTTCATTGCGTGTTCTGCATTGCCAAATGCGATGCATTGTGCTCAACAACATTTGTTTTATTTATTTATTTGTTTACTAACCTTCGTTGGGCTGTATTTCATAGTTTACTACCCCCCACCCTTCTTCACCACCGCCCGCCCCACCGCCCTTCAGGACTCCCACCACCGGCCGCTACTGCTTGTACTATGTGGGCAGGCTCGAGCTGCACTGTTCTATGTGGGTTCATTCTATTTAAATATTGGGGGGATTTGTCAGTTGCTTGCCTTACCTGATGCTCTACAGCTGCTCCTACGTGGGTGGTGTGTCTTCCCTAATAAAGAACATAACTCTGCTTCCAAGTGAGTCTGGACCTCTACTTTACAGTTATGCTTTGATTTGAGCCTGAGCAGGCGGCACGTCTGAAGGTAACTGAAAAATTGGTGGGTGGATGGGAAGCACCTGTTGAGAGTAATTAATTTTTATGCACATAACTTTGTACCCATTTGTTTAGGAGTTCTGATTAGGCATTGGCCAATCAGAGAGTGGTATGCAATAACTTTTGTGAGGCACGGCTTGCTATTAATGGCTCGGTGAGTACAGATAACCGCTCGTGCCAATCATATTTCAGGGAAGGAATCACTGTCTGTTGTAAGGCTTCACGTGTGCATGGGACTAGTTCGACTGCACACTGATGATTAACTAGATTTCACAGCTGTGCCTAAAGTTTCACAATAATTGTATATGATGATGGCTGTCTTACATTATCAAATAGTATTTAAGTCATGGCATAATTTCATTCACGCTGTCATTATCTTGCATAATTTCTGACAGTTTACGTTATGGTTGTTATGCAAAATGCCCAGGTTTATTCCACTTTAGCAGGTCACACAGTTGAGATTTTTCTCAGATAAACATCCAATTGCAGGAGCATTGGAACAGTGCAACCGAACCAAAAGTGTGCCAATGTGTTCATGATTTTCCAAACGACTTTAAGGTATGATTTTAGTGCAAAAATGCATCCTTATGTTCAAATTTGTAATGAGGGCGCATTCTGTACTAATTTTCTTTTTTTAAAGTGTGTAATTTTGCATAATGTTTTGGACTTTTTGGGGAATTTTTGCAAAGAACATTGCATGAACTTCGTGCTGGCTTAAACGTTCCTCATGATGTTGCTGCTACCAGGACCTTTCTATTTGCATTCAGGATTTCATTTTGCTCAAAACTGCTGCTTCTTTGAAAATGTGTTGGCGAGACAGTTGTGAATACAAAAGGTATTCTTAACGTCAAGCCATGTTGGGAAAAATAAACTTGAAACTATTTAATATTTGTTTTTTTAATACTGCTAGAAGCCTTTAGAAATTGTTGCATTTTAGCTTGGGGTTGAACATGTGATGGTGCAAAAGAATTCTCATGTCAAGATCATGTTACACATAGTATGCATATAATATTTTATATGAATGCTAATGATAAGAACCGCAGAATGTTAATGCATGTTAATTACATTTCCAATGGCACATGATTCAAGTAGAAAGTATGTTATCTTCAAGGAAGTTACCCTAAATATAGGAGAGATGTGTAAATGAACATATCGCATTGTTCAAGGGAAAGGGCCTACCTATCTTCTCAATCTGCTGACCCCGTACACTCCTTCGCGTCAACTGAGATCCAGTGGTATGGGGCTGGTTAAGGTTCCCAAGATCAGAAGAGCCCGGATGGGAGGGCGATCTTTCCGTGATCAGGCAGCCCAACACTGGAACAGACTCCCACCTACTTTGCGGTTGGAGACCTCAGAATTGGTGTTTCGTAAACAACTGAAAACATATCTCTTTCCTTCAGGGTAGAGGGAGGTGGTGCCCCCATGTGAGGATAGAGATAGAGGTACTTGTTACTCTTAACTATTGCTTGCCGTATCATAGCGCGGGAACACACTGGCCTTAGTGTAACCAGGCGCTTTAAAAATGTCATTATTATTATTATTATTATTATTATATAAAGATGCAATCGCCTATCTTCATGCCTCAGTTTAAGCAATAGCAAGCTTCATATCAGAACAGTGAGAGTTGGTTACATGGAGATACAGTTGAGGTGTATACTTTTTCCTGATACAGTTATATACAGGACTTTTATGGCAGGCTACTAAGATATCTCCTATTGCCTTTAGATACCCATTTCGACTTTCAGACACCAGTACCAAGCAGAACTGATGAGTCGAAGGGGTGGTGTCCAGTGTCTATTTTCTCCAACTCCTGTTCGCCCTTTCTTCTACTGAGTTTCATATACTTGTATGTGGTCATTGGTGAAGGCGGAAAGAGACAGAGGAGATAACTTTTGTACATTGAAAACACACTATTGGCCTGATTATGACTTTGACCTTCCTGGACAAGGCTGCCACACCACGGCCCTGCTCCAGGACCACCAAACCTGTGTGTGCACTGCCCACCAGATTCTGATATTTTCAGTCTCTGGCAGGCGGTTCTTTAATGATTCCATGGCAGTGCCTATAGCCACAACAATGGAAATGTCAAAGGCAGTACCTGCACAGCATGGACTGGCACAGTCCATGCTGTGCAGATACTGAGGTGCATGCACACAGGAGGGAACAACATGTGCCCCCATGCATGCACCCCATGGCCCAGAGGCAACAGAGGGCTGTGTAGGGTCCCGTTGTTTCCTCTCCACCATGGTTTTTATGGAGGAGGAACCGCCATGGAAACTGTAGCGAGAGGAAACTCGTAATATGCTTGGCGGGACCTCTGATCCCTGGAGGTTGCTGTGGTCCGACCATCCAACTAGTAATGGGGAGGTCAGACCTCCGGTGCGGCAGTTGCTGGCCCCAAACCACCTCGCCACCGTTAGTCTGGCTGTCCGTGGATTGCCAGACTCATAATGAGGCCCTAAAGTTGGTATATGTGCCAGAGATGGTTCCCTCTTATTGTTTTGTTAATTCTGAATAGACGCAGTTTTTGGTGTCAAATAAGAGCGTATACCTTCTACACCAAAAGAGGAGCAAAAACCCAGACCCTCCCAACCATCAGCTGTTGCCATTATCAGACATATATTAATAAGCCATTGACTTGATAAATAGTTGTGGCTGACAATAATTACATTTAGGGCCAGATGTACGACCAGCAATTTTGCGACTTGCAAATTGCATCGCAATTGCGACTTGCAAAACTGGATGTACAAGAGTGTGTTTAACACTGTTTGTGATTCCCTAATGGGTTGCAAATTGCGAGGCTCATGAATATTAATGAGCAACTCGCAATTTGCGAGCCCATTTAGAATGGCAAGCCCTCCCAGATATGGTGGCTTGCTGGGCTCAGCAGACCACCACGTTTGGGACAGCTTGTAAATAAAGCATTTTTTTAATGCAGCCAGTTTTCCTTAAAGGAAAACGGGATGCATTTAAAAAAAAAGAAGAAACGTTTTCATTTCATTTTTTAAGGGCAGGTAGTGGTCCCTGGGACCACTACCTGCCCTCAAAACATATTTTAAGAGCCTGTCACAAAGGGGAAGGGGTCCCCTGGGGACCCCTACCTATTTTTGACTCGATTACCACCCTCTTGAAGAGGGTGGTAATTTGCGAGTGTTTTGCGACTGCAATTGCGGTCGCAAAACATTCGTACATGGGTTAGAGAGTCGCTATTTGGAAGGGAATGCCTATTTCAAATGGCGAGTCTCTAATCACTTTTTTGATTTGATTTGATTTGAGATTTATAAAGCACAGCAATTACCCTAAGGCATCAAGGCTCTAGAAGCTGGCTGTCCATAAACAGCCAGTAAGGTGAAAAGAAACTCCATCTAGATGCTAAACCATGAAAAGCCAGGTCTTACGAGCTTTTCTGAAAGGGAGCAGAAGGGCAACAGACCTAAGGGCAAGGGATAGGGAGTTTTGAAGCTTGCTTGTAGCAACCGAGAATGCTCTGTCGCCCCACTTCTTCTTCTTGGTTCTTGGTACAACCAGTTGCTTTAGGATCGAATAATGCAAGGGTCTGCTGGGAGAATGCCATTTGAACATAGTCTTTAACCTTGACAGGTAGGGAGCATGCAGCAATTTATGAACCATACAAAGTGATTTGAAACAAATGCGTTTTTCAATGGGGAGCCTGTGCAGGAACTCCAGTCCCTTCCTGGCAGATTGTCTCTTGAATTGACAGGGCGTTCTGCAGCACCTGGAGTTTATACTACATACTCTTATTGGTGACCAGGTATAATCCATTATAGTTGTCGAGTCTGGACATTACCAAGGCCAGTATTACCTGTATATGGGCTGGTCGTTGGATAAAAGGGAAGATTTTTTTTAACATCCTTATGAGCCAGGAGCATGTCGAGATGGTAATGTTCATTTGGACATCAAAGTTGAGTTCAATATCCATCAGCACTCCGAGGTTCCTAACCTTTTTGCTCGGGCCAGGACAGCATCCTAAGGATTGAGGCCAGCAGTTACTATTGCACGTAGATTACCCTGATCCAAATATATTCACTTTGGTTTTCTCCCCTTTGAGTTTCAAAAAGTTAGCAGACCTCCATTCTGCCACTTTGGTCCTGCATCCGATAAGATTTTCTGACGATGAGCGTGGCCCTTCAGGGATAGTAACCGTAATCTGGTTATCATCTGCATTTGACACCACCTCCTGTCCAAATGAGTGGATCACACTTGCTAAGGGTGCCACATATAGATTAAAAAGAGTAGGGCTCAGCGATGAACCCTGCAGAACTCCAAAGGGTAGAACATAGGAGTCTGAGTGAAAAGATTTTAAATTCACTCTTTGGAATCTCCCTGTCAGAAATGGTGATGGGAGGGCTAGCGCTTGATGCCAGATAACGAGACTCCGGAGTCTGTCCTGCAGCAGAATAGGTGAAATGGTATAAAATGTTGCTGACAGATCCAAGAGAATCAACACTACCCCCTGCCTTTCATCCACAGTATGCCTGATATAGTCAGTGGCTGATATTAAAGCTGTTTCTGTTCCTGGATGCCTCCTAAATTTAAACTGAGAATTATTGAGCTATGATTGTTGTTCGGCAGTTTCCATGAGCTGCTTGTTGAGATGCAGCTCATGCAATTCATTTCTGATTCACAAAATTGTGTTAGTTGTGTGGGCCTGTTAGAGGCAAGACCAGCACGTGCAAAAGGGTATTTCTCTTTCCATACACCACACCTCCTTTGTTCTGATTTTTGGGGCGAGGACAGTGAGGCCAGTCATCCAGGCACACTCGGAATTGGGCACAAGTCTTCTATTGGGCTCTTATACAGCTGCAGCTCTAGCACACAGACCTGTTATTGCGATCCATTTTTCCTTTTTCAGATCTGTTTAAGACCCTTCACACATATCAGAAGAGAGTTCATATTAAATTCTCCTCTTAGCGCTTTCGCCTGCCCACATCTGCCCTCTTCTCGTGTAGCTGCAAAGAATCACTCGCGTGGTTACTGAGGCCAAGGGTATACCTGTCCTCACTTTTTCCAATGGGGAAACATCCTGTCAGGTATCCTCTCCAGGGAGATAAAGCTAACGGTGTTATGGAAATTACACCCAGTTCCCTTCCTGTGCCAAAAGAATGTTGATCTTTCAGGTTGGGCCTGTTGTTCTAGGGGCATCTTTGAGCCGAGCAATTAATTTGCCCACTGGTCAGCTCAAAGCATGAGTTCCTTTAAGGCTAGCTCAGGGCAATATGCATAATTGTATGCATAAAAATGCACACAGAGTAAAAATTGCTCTGGATATGTGTTTGTGTCCCAGAAATCTACAGAAAAGTCATATCAATGTCTTTCTTGTGTCATGCAAATCTAAGGTTATATTTTTGACTCACTTTTCCTGAAGTGTAAAAACTGTTTTAATACTTCACATTTTACATTTCAAAGCCTTAGCAGGTCCTAAACAAAATTTGTTGTCCCATCTGGCACAGTACTACCTGCAGATGGCAAGTTGGATCAGTTATGCAATCCCTATTCAAACTTTGTCACCAGTGTACATCTGTGTATACGTGTCAAGCACAACAAGCTCATAGTCATTTACCTCAGCTGTACACTGCTGCTCACCTTGTTTTAAAGGATTGACACTTACAATCTCAAAATCATTTTGAAGACAGACATACAATCTGTGAGATCACATTAGTAAGATGTGCACATATCACGGGCCCAAAAACAAGTAGTCTACAAGCAAAAAAAAATGTTTGGGCAGGGGCGAATTCACAGGTCAGAATCTCCTTCCCTACAAGCAATGACCAATAAAAGTGTCTGATTTGGCTAGTCTTCTGGGGTGAGACAAATGTATTTGACCATGCCTAATGTATGGAGTTATTGATATGTACATCAATTTGGCCATCAGCCTTATGTTTTGGTTAAGATAGTTTTAGATTGTGTTTTACGGGCCAGTGAACTAGAAGGTAATTTTTAAGTAATCTGATTCTATTCTGTTGTTTGATTTTGCCAAACTTTGACCAATCACATACAAAATAGATATCATTGATATTTCATGAAAAAAGGGATCCTCACGATTAGCAACAATCTTTCAGAAACTGTGCTGAATATCAATGTATGTTTTAAGCTGGAGCTAAATAAGCAAAGAGTACATGGTGCATCTCAGTGATGACTGAGTGCACTGGCCAGGTGATTTGACACCCTAAATACACCAACGCAGTCATAGGGCTCATATTTAATTCATAAAAGTTTGTACTAAATAGATTTGGTAAACATCATACTTTTTATGTACATTACAGCTCGTCCATTGATGCGGCTCTGCCCAATCACAGCCAATGTCAAGAAGCACTAATGTTATTTTAATTTGTATACTGCAGTAATCACCCAAGAGGGTATCCAGGTGCTTGGGCAGGTGTGTAGATGTGTGATCCCCAAGATGCTTATAAGTAGAGCCTGGTCTTCAGCTACTTGTGGAACTTAAGAAGTAAGGAAGAGGCTCTGATCTGCTGAGGGGGATCATTCCATGTATTGTGCTGGATATCGGCAAATGCGCAATATCTAGTTTTGTATTTGTGGATGTGGGGGATGTGTGCAAGTGAGAGTGAGGCAGTGTGTAGGTGTCTGGAGTGTTGGTGAAAGTATATGAGTCTGTTTAGGTATTCTGGTCCTGTGTTGTGTAGGGCTTTGAATGTGTGCATGAGTAGTTTGAATTGGTTGCATTAGTGAATGTAGAGCAAGTAATGTTTTCTTAGGTGCGGTGGGATATGCGAACAGTGTGAGACATTGAGGGCCTGATTCTGATGCGGGTTGGAATGCTTCCTGACCGAATCGGTTTGGAAATGGTTTCCAACCCACTTGGATCGGGAGAGTCCGACCGACGGAGTAAGATGCATCCGTATGCTTCCAGATACAATTTGGTTGGACTCCCATTGACTTCAATGGGAGTATATGTTCCTAACCGCATCATAATTGGACCCTGAGTCGGGAAGACACATTCCCGATCCAATTTGGAAGGACCAAATGCCATTATGAGACCTTCCTAACCGCATCAGAATCAGGCCCTAGGTGGGAATGCTTTCATAACCGTATCAGAATCAGGCCCTTAGTATGTGTTTTGCAGCAAAGTGCTGGATGGTCTGGAGCCTGTGCAAAGGTTTATTGGAAAAATTACCATAATGCAATACACCAAAATCCTAGGCTGCGAAGGTTGACTACTCAATGTTGTCTGCTAACCCTATTCCATACTTAAAACTTTATTTGGATTAAGTGCAGCCTCAATTAGCTAAAAAACTTTATATGAAATTTTGTTTTGACGTCCTCCAAATGAAATCATATACCTTGCGATGGAATTCTGGTAGGCAAGTTCTGAGTGACCTTAACTTCACTTTATGCACTATGCAAGCAGAGAAAAACCTAACGCATATCTTCTTTTGCTTTACTGCATATTCTACCTCCAGAAGGAAATGGATTCATGTAATATGTTGCAACCTGGCTTTTAGGAAGTATAGTGATACTCCCATGATTCTAAAAACTGATACATCACCACACATAGTGTACAGTTTAAGCAGATATTTAATTGTAGTTGGATGTGTGAGGAGGAGGGGTCAAGTTGTTTCACAATCTCCCTTTTGAGGGAAAAGTGAAGACACATTTCCTTTTTATATATCTTTGAGATATATTTTAATGCTTTGAATGATTTCTTAAAATGTCATTGCTTTTACCATTGCACATTATTATAACTGAAGGGCTGTTTCAAAAAATACTTAGATGCTATTACTATTTAATTGCCTGCTTAACCCCCTTTCCAGAGATGTATAGTAGGTGTGACCTATCCTTTGCATCAAATTGTGTAAGGGTGTTCCAGTATTAGCACTAATGTGACCACATTACTTGCTCTCTTGGGCTTGGAAAAGATAAAGTTTATGATTTTCAGCTGTTTTTAAATTATAATGTGTTCATTGGAAAAATTCTAAAATCGTTAGCTGCACTTTATATTTGACAATGGATTTTAAGTAATTGTGCATTGGGACATCATATGATCAACTCTGATGGGTCCTTTTAACTGCCCAGCATTATATGTGAATGCACTTTATGTTTCATGTGATGTATATATATGTACTCTTATGGTTTTTAACCAAAATATATTTATACTACTACTACTGTGTAGAAGTTGTTTGGTGATTCTGGCTTAGAGATTGTTACCATAGCCCAGCCTGCTGGTGATGAGTGCTGGCTTGATGGTCTGTCTGGTGTTCTAAGTCAACCATTTAAAGTACTTTCCCAGCATGCATAGGACATGGAAGCCGGAGCTGCAAATTGCATTGACTTGAGGTCTGGAGTCTTCAAATTCTAGAACCCCAGCACTTTTCCTGCCTGCTCTGCTGGAGCTATTTGTTGTGCTTTCCAGTGATGATGCACTAGGAATTATGAGCTAGAGAGTACCAGCATCTGCTTCACCGTAATTTCTACAGAGCTAGCTCAAAGGGCAAGACGCAAGCAAGATTAGCTTATTAGTAATTAAGGATACATTGTTTGTAGTATGTACACATTTCCCTGTTTTGAATATGAAGGCTGCTGTGGCAATTGTTGGCCAACTGCCCATTTTTTTCTAATGTTTCAGTGCTATGAACTTAGCCTCGTGGTGCAGCGTTCAAGACTTCTCTATTTCCGTGCAGGTCACCAGTTGTCTTAGAAGCTGATTATGAGATTAGCAGTTCATAGGACTGCAAAACTCTTCGTGGTGTGGTGGGAACCGCTTAACCGGCGTTCCAACCACTGCATTATGATTGTGGCAGTCCCATTGCCACAGGACCACTGCAACTCCTGGGAATCCGTGATCCCTCACCGGTGGCGCAGCGGTCTGGCCCAGGAATATGCTGGTGGTGCCGCTGCGGGCACTGCCTAGTATACTCTGAGTTTCCACACTGCCACTATTTGTCATGGAGATGAGCCCTCCATGAAAACTGTGGCTGTGAGGAAACTAAGGCCCCGCCTCAGGGCCATGGGGATGCATGCAGGGGGGACATGGCCTGCACGGTCCATGCTGGGCAGGAGCATGCTTTGACATTCCCATTGTGGTGCGAAGCAAACACAAGGAGATGATGGACGGACAGCTGAAACTTTTCAGATACTCACCCGAGTCACAGATCTGGGTTGAATCCATCATCATACTTTAGCTCACTTCACCACCTCAGTTCAGAGCCAGCTATATGCAAAATCAGTCTTGACCCTGTGCCTAATGGGAACAGTCCAGCCCGAACTGCCAAGCCAGGTCTTCCTTGAACCGGAAACAAGCATCCTGGGACCGGTTTCTTGGTAACACCCTTCATCAGCCCGGCTAGATTGAATCCAGTGGCAAAGTGAGCAAGGGACCCACGCCTGGGCATACCCTGCCAACTTAGGGCGAACCAAGCAAACACAAGGAGATGATGGCGAACGCTGAAACTTTTCAGACACTGTGGTGCCATTCTATGGCTCACTGCGTGGGACCGGCAAAGCACAGACAGCCAGACCAGGTTCTTGTGAGAACGGGCATATCTATATCAAGTGAAGAAAGGAGAGGCCAAGAAGGGAGTGATCTAGGAACCAGACATCAGACTGAAGGCAATGAGCCCTGGATGGAGAGGTCAGAGTGCAATAATGTAAAAGATAGGTGTGCACCAAACCTTAAGAATTATGTTGTCATTTGGACAGTGAATTGTACAATCCTTCATTATGCAACACTTTTACTCCAGATTCCAGAAGTATAAGGTTTGCTTTTTCAGACATATGATAGTAACTCACCACCTATGAATAGATCACAAGAAAAACAGATGGCTTGCTTTGTCATAATGTGAAGAGGTAGCAGTATAGTCCTCTCTGTGATAAAATTAGGGATGTACGAAATTCAGTATTTTGGTTTCGTGTAAATACATGAAATTGCAGCAAAATTATGTGTAATTACTCGAAATGCAAATAATATGTTATATATATGTTAGTGCAAAATGCACCCTCTTATGAATTTTTGATGCTAGGGTGCATTTAAACAAAGCACAGCGAATAAAAGTGGCATGCATCCTAATGTTCGGGTGCGTTCACAGAATAGTTTTAACACGAATGGCACAAAATTACATGAAGTGAGGTAAAAGTGTAATTTTGTGAGTTTCAGACAATAAACGTAACACAGAATTCCCAGATTAAGGGAATTATGACAGTTGAAATAAAACTTTACCCAGACCTAAATAAAACACTAAACTAGACCGAGTCAAGAGAATTAAAAACAGGCTTAAATGCCAAACACCAATTGGCTGCAACTATGGTAACTGCCTGGTAGGATCTAGTAAGTACCGTCAGGAAAGAAAGAGAAAGGGGAGTAGAGAAGGGTGATGGATTTTATGCAAATACCTGGTAGATTTGCCAATAGAAGCGTCAGTGTAACCAAAACATGAAGTGATAGTGGTAGAGTGGTACTTTTGACAGAGTAGACCGAGGAAACAGCATTGTAGATTAAAACATAAACCGATCCACTGAGGAAGTGGCCTAGATGAAATAATAGGATACTGTAGACCCTGCTCTTCCTCCATCATAATCCAGAGCCCTGCAATACGACTCACAGAACTGTTACCAACAAACAAGCTGCCTTACAGAAGGGGCTGCAGAAGCCTTTAGGGCTGCATTTCTTATACCATACTACCCCCAGGGCACAAGCAGCGGTTGTAAACATCTTTGGCACCCCACTGGCACTATTTATGAAACAGGGTGAGTGACCAAAATATTACTTCTGAAGTATTGTGATGCAACAACAGTGTGTCAAGAATAGTGTCAAATCACAAATAATGTCAAGTAAAATATATCGAGGGACAGAATATAGAAATGCAAGAATGTGTTTTTTAATGTATATATATACATATATATCGTTTATTAAGTATTATTTATTATAATATTGTTACTGAAATATAGTTTACATTTAGGGGCCGATTCCGATTTGGGTCGGAAATTGGCACAATCGACTCGTACCCCGAACAGAGTCCGACCGACACCTACATGTACTGCACGAGCCTTGCAGTACGATGTAAAGCCCTTGATTTTCAACCGAGCCGTACGTTAAGCAACCTGTACGACCTAGCCGTACAAAATTCAGCCATCCGAATGGAAAGTGGACAGGAGCCGCACCGACTGTACCGAACCCAGAATGAACCCGGCCGATACGTACCCGCAACGTACGACCCGCACAGTACGATGCATGAAATCCAACTGAATTGCACGGAGCCCAAGACGCACGACCGACCCGAACCGAAAACGTACCTGAAGCGAGAGAGACCACCGCAATAGACTCGCATGAACACAGAACACAATCAGCGTGAATGACACGGAGCAGCCCGCACAATCCAACATGAGCATCCGACTCGGTCAGAAGAACGTCTCCGACATGCCCACCAAAAACAATGGCAAAAACACAAAAAAAGGACCAGTCAAACCATGACAAAGTCAATAAATACACACAAAAAAATGAAAAAAACACAAAGACACACCCACAACTCCACCTATAAAAAGGCAGAACTACACTACCATGATCCTTTGCAAATACAACAGAGCAGCCAGCACAGAACAACTTGAGACACCAACCACAGACACACACACAACTCACCCATCACACTACCCACTCACATCACTCCTCACCACCACCCATCACCATGCCCCCTAAGAAGAATCCACCATTCACAGAGACAGCGTTAGAAATATTGGTAGATGAGATCCTCAGAGTGGAGCCACATTTGTTTGGTGCATTGGTACAAAGGACCCCCATGTCACAGAAAACCAAGATGTGGGACAGGATTGTGGACAAGGTGAACGCACAAGCACCAGCGTATCGCACAAAGACCGACATCCAGAACAGGTGGTATGACGAACGCATGAGGGTCAAGAAGCCCCTCCAGAAGGAACATGCCTTGAGCCCGGTCACTGGCAGTGGCCCTCCTGCCAAAACAGTCTACTTCAGGTCCTGGGAGGAAAAGGTGCGGGACATTCTACCACCAGAGGGTATCCATGGCCTACCTGACATACCAGAGCCTGGTGAGTACACAACCAATATACCCAATATTGTGTCGCAATACACACACGTCACCGTTAAGGGGACAGTGAAACCATGCACTGATAGCAAAGGCCCAGTAAACAAAAGTCAATCAGCCTAAGAAGTGTATGCTAGTCAGACAAACACAATAATGGCCACACCATAGAGATTTGTAACTGTGTCATGACATGTACAAACCTACCAACAAATAGGGCAAGGCAGTGGCACTAATCTGAGTTAACACTGTCAGACATCCCTGCCACCACAACCAATATCTCACAGTGAAGCTGAGTGACAGGAAGGAATGGTGAGTATGCTTGTGAAGTGAGTTTAAACCAAAGCATGATGGTGCTGTTGCCACAGATAATGCACCCCCTCACAATTGCACCATCAACACCTCTCTGAACAATGCTCACCTCAGAGGGGCTGGAAATGGGCTGGCAAGTACTCTGGGAGTGGGCTCTGTTGTGGGCAGCACAAGGCCCTGCTGGGAATTGGCCACCAACAAACAACAGAACTCCACTGTCAGCCATCTTGCCAGCACAGGCACACAGGGAAGCGGAGTCACAAGGAGGGAAGTGAGGGCATGCTGGGAAGGGGGTGTAGCCAAGAGCATGCTGGGACTTGCAGTCACTCACAAACCTCCGCCACCTACATGGCCCAGCAAGCCCACACAGCACCATGCTCACCTCAGAGGGGCTCAAAATGGGCTGGCAAGTACTCTGGGACTGGGCTCTGTTGTGGGCAGCACAAGGCCCTGATGGGAATTGGCCACCACCAAACAACAGAACTCCACTGTCAGCCATCTTGTCAGCACAGGCACACACCCTCATATGGAAGCAGAGTCAAATGTTAACAGGGATCTCCTCCTGTGTCAGCCACCTGATGGCCCTTGAGTAACAATTACCATGTACATGGAAATCCATACATCAGTTGGGTATGTGCACACATCAACATGCACCTTGAAAGGCTTCATGTTGGCAGGAAAATGTGCTACCACAACATCAATCTCTGTCTGTGACGACTGAAGACAATGCAGTGTTCAGGCATGCATCCTGACATCACGTTGCAAATGTCATGTTTATCAAACATTGTTACAAAGATCAAGGAAGGGTGAATGGTCTACTCCTCCTGTGCAACCTAGTTCATAACTGATTGTGTTGCCTCCATTGAAAGCCTCACATATGTACACATGCGTAGTGCGTGATATCATGCTTTTCTGCATCAGTGTACTCTAGCAGCAGCATCATTGGCTCCCCCTTGTTGCAATAATGCTGTGCCTCCACTTGGAGGTAACCTGGCTGGTTCCCCAGTAGTGCCCAGAGGAGAAAACTGAGAGTGTGTGTTTGTGCTCAAGTGCTGTGAGCCAAAAACACACACAACACCCAAAGGCAAGGTACAATGTTGAACATTGTGATGTATGAAGTTACAAACAAAGGTGTTGTGTGTGTGGATCCAGCTACTGATCCACCGCACCAGGGTTGTTAACTGATGGTCAACATGTAGCAGCGATACAAAAGGGGATGATGGACGGAGCGTTTGGAAAACTCAAACACTCACCCCCAGTCAACTGATCTGGGTTTAATCCATCACCATTCTTTAGTTCACTCAGCCACCCCAGTTCAGACATGGCTATATGCAAATCAGTCTGACCCTGTGCCTTATGGGACCAGTCCAGCCCGAACTGCCAAGCCATGTCTTCCCTGGACCGGAAACAAGCATCCTGGGACCGGTTTCGGATTCATAATCCTCATCAGCCAGGCTATCTTGAAACCAGTGGCCAAGTGAACAAGGGACTCACGTCTGAGCATACCCTGCCACACTTAGGGCGAACAAAGCGATAAAAAAGGGGATGATGGACGGAGTGTTTGGAAAACTCAAACACTCACCCCCAGTCAACTGATCTGGGTTTAGTCCATCACCATTCTTTAGTTCACTCAGCCACCCCAGTTCAGACATGGCTATATGCAAATCAGTCTGACCCTGTGCCTTATGGGAACAGTCCAGCCCGAACTGCCAAGCCATGTCTTCCCTGGACCGGAAACAAGCATCCTGGGACCGGTTTCGGATTCATAATCCTCATCAGCCAGGCTATCTTGAATCCAGTGGCCAAGTGAACAAGGGACTCACGTCTGAGCATACCCTGCCACACTTAGGGCGAACAAAGCGATACAAAAGGGGATGATGGACGGAGCGTTTGGAAAACTCAAACACTCACCCCCAGTCAACTGATCTGGGTTTAATCCATCACCATTCTTTAGTTCACTCAGCCACCCCAGTTCAGACATGGCTATATGCAAATCAGTCTGACCCTGTGCCTTATGGGATAGTCCAGCCCGAACTGCCAAGCCATGTCTTCCCTGGACCGGAAACAAGCATCCTGGGACCGGTTTCGGATTCATAATTCTCATCAGCCAGGCTATCTTGAATCCAGTGGCCAAGTGAACAAGGGACTCACGTCTGAGCATACCCTGCCACACTTAGGGCGAACAAAGCGATACAAAAGGGGATGATGGACGGAGCGTTTGGAAAACTCAAACACTCACCCCCAGTCAACTGATCTGGGTTTAATCCATCACCATTCTTTAGTTCACTCAGCCACCCCAGTTCAGACATGGCTATATGCAAATCAGTCTGAGCCTGTGCCTTATGGTAACAGTCCAGCCCGAACTGCCAAGCCAGGTCTTCCCTGGACCGGAAACAAGCATCCTGGGACCGGTTTCGGATTCATAATCCTCATCAGCCAGGCTATCTTGAATCCAGTGGCCAAGTGAACAAGGGACTCACGTCAGAGCATACCCTGCCACACTTAGGGCGAACAAAGCGATACAAAAGGGGATGATGGACGGAGCGTTTCGAAAACTCAAACACTCACCCCCAGTCAACTGATCTGGGTTTAATCCATCACCATTCTTTAGTTCACTCAGCCACCCCAGTTCAGACATGGCTATATGCAAATCAGTCTGACCCTGTGCCTTATGGGAACAGTCCAGCCCAAACTGCCAAGCCATGTCTTCCCTGGACCGGAAACAAGCCTCCTGGGACCGGTTTCGGATTCATAATCCTCATCAGCCAGGCTATCTTGAATCCAGTGGCCAAGTGAACAAGGGACTCACGTCTGAGCATACCCTGCCACATTTAGGGCGAACAAAGCAATACAAAAGGGGATGATGGACGGAGCGTTTCAAAAACTCATACACTCACCCCCAGTCAACTGATCTGGGTTTAATCCATCACCATTCTTTAGTTCACTCAGCCACCCCAGTTTAGACATGGCTATATGCAAATCAGTCTGACCCTGTCCCTTATGGGAACAGTCCAGCCCGAACTGCCAAGCCATGTCTTCCCTGGACCGGAACAAGCATCCTGGGACCGGTTTCGTATTCATAATCCTCATCAGCCAGGCTATCTTGAATCCAGTGGCCAAGTGAACAAGGGACTCACGTCTGAGCATACCCTGCCACACTTAGGGCGAACAAAGCGATACAAATGGGGATGATGGACGGAGCGTTTGGAAAACTCAAACACTCACCCCCAGTCAACTGATCTGGGTTTAATCCATCACCATTCTTTAGTTCACTCAGCCACCCCAGTTCAGACATGGCTATATGCAAATCAGTCTGACCCTGTGCCTTATGGGAACAGTCCAGCCCGAACTGCCAAGCCATGTCTTCCCTGGACCGGAAACAAGCATCCTGGGACCGGTTTCGGATTCATAATCCTCATCAGCCAGGCTATCTTGAATCCAGTGGCCAAGTGAACAAGGGACTCACGTCTGAGCATACCCTGCCACACTTAGGGTGAACAAAGCGATACAAAAGGGGATGATGGACGGAGCGTTTGGAAAACTCAAACACTCACCCCCAGTCAACTGATCTGGGTTTAATCCATCACCATTCTTTAGTTCACTCAGCCACCCCAGTTCAGACATGGCTATATGCAAATCAGTCTGACCCTGTGCCTTATAGGAACAGTCCAGCCCGAACTGCCAAGCCATGTCTTCCCTGGACCGGAAACAAGCATCCTGGGACCGGTTTCGAATTCATAATCCTCATCAGCCAGGCTATCTTGAATCCAGTGGCCAAGTGAACAAGGGACTCACGTCTGAGCATACCCTGCCAGACTTAGGGCGAACAAAGCGATACAAAAGGGGATGATGGACGGAGCGTTTGGAAAACTCAAACACTCACCCCCAGTCAACTGATCTGGGTTTAATCCATCACCATTCTTTAGTTCACTCAGCCACCCCAGTTCAGACATGGCTATATGCAAATCAGTCTGACCCTGTGCCTTATGGGAACAGTCCAGCCCGAACTGCCAAGCCATGTCTTCCCTGGACCGGAAACAAGCATCCTGGGACCGGCCACTGGATTTTTGTATCGCTTTGTTCGCCCTAAGTGTGGTAGGGTATGCTCAGACGTGAGTCCCTTGTTCACTTGGCCACTGGATTCAAGATAGCCTGGCTGATGAGGATTATGAATCCGAAACCGGTCCCAGGATGCTTGTTTCCGGTCCAGGGAAGACATGGCTTGGCAGTTCGGGCTGGACTGTTCCCAGAAGGCACAGGGTCAGACTGATTTGCATATAGCCATGTCTGAACTGGGGTGGCTGAGTGAACTAAAGAATGGTGATGGATTAAACCCAGATCAGTTGACTGGGGGTGAGTGTTTTATTTGTTCAAACACTCCGTCCATCATCCCCTTTTGTATCGCTTTGTTTGCCCTAAGTGTGGCCGGGTATGCTCAGACGTGAGTCCCTTGTTCACTTGGCCACTGGATTCAAGATAGCCTGGCTGATGAGGATTATGAATCCGAAACCGGTCCCAGGATGCTTGTTTCCGGTCCAGGGAAGACATGGCTTGGCAGTTCGGGCTGGACTGTTCCCAGAAGGCACAGGGTCAGACTGATTTGCATATAGCCATGTCTGAACTGGGGTGGCTGAGTGAACTAAACAATGGTGATGGATTAAACCCAGATCAGTTGACTGGGGGTGTGTGTTTTATTTGTTCAAACACTCCGTCCATCATCCCCTTTTGTATCGCTTTGTTTGCCCTAAGTGTGGCAGGGTATGCTCAGACGTGAGTCCCTTGTTCACTTGGCCACTGGATTCAAGATAGCCTGGCTGATGAGGATTATGAATCCGAAACCGGTCCCAGGATGCTTGTTTCCGGTCCAGGGAAGACATGGCTTGGCAGTTCGGGCTGGACTGTTCCCAGAAGGCACAGGGTCAGACTGATTTGCATATAGCCATGTCTGAACTGGGGTGGCTGAGTGAACTAAAGAATGGTGATGGATTAAACCCAGATCAGTTGACTGGGGGTGAGTGTTTGATTTGTTCAAACACTCCGTCCATCATCCCCTTTTGTATTGCTTTGTTTGCCCTAAGTGTGGCAGGGTATGCTCAGACATGAGTCCCTTGTTCACTTGGCCACTGGATTCAAGATAGCCTGGCTTATGAGGATTATGAATCCGAAACCGGTCCCAGGATGCTTGTTTCCGGTCCAGGGAAGACATGGCTTGGCAGTTCGGGCTGGACTGTTCCCAGAAGGCACAGGGTCAGACTGATTTGCATATAGCCATGTCTGAACTGGGGTGGCTGAGTGAACTAAAGAATGGTGATGGATTAAACCCAGATCAGTTGACTGGGGGTGAGTGTTTGAGTTTTCCAAACTCTCCGTCCATCATCCCCTTTTGTATCGCTTTGTTCGCCCTAAGTGTGGCAGGGTATGCTCAGACGTGAGTCCCTTGTTCACTTGGCCACTGGATTCAAGATAGCCTGGCTGATGAGGATTATGAATCCGAAACCGGTCCCAGGATGCTTGTTTCCGGTCCAGGGAAGACATGGCTTGGCAGTTCGGGCTGGACTGTTCCCAGAAGGCACAGGGTCAGACTGATTTGCATATAGCCATGTCTGAACTGGGGTGGCTGAGTGAACTAAAGAATGGTGATGGATTAAACCCAGATCAGTTGACTGGGGGTGAGTGTTTGATTTGTTCAAACACTCCGTCCATCATCCCCTTTTGTATCGCAACATTCAGCAGCCCCATGTGATCCTAGAGTTAATATCTCCTCTGGACCCTACTGGGAAAGCAGCCAGTCTACCTCCAGGTGGAGGCACATCATATTTGCTGTAAAGGTAAACCAAAGTTAATGCAGCTACAGTACACTGAGGCGGCAATCGAAGAAGCACGGCCCCATTACTGTATACGTATAGGAGGCAATTTACTAAGGAGTGAAATCATGTACATACCATAGCTGCACAGGATGAGTGATCCCTTGCCCCCTCTTTCAGTGTTAGTACTACCCATTGCAAGATGAATGTATCAGTACCTCTTTCTCCCTTCCTGTTGCAACATACATAGTTCAACCATTGATGTCTGTAGTAACATAACTGACAATGTCTCTCTCTTCCAAACACAGTTACCTTTGGGGAAACAGCAGCAAGTGAGGATGAGTCAATGGCCCAGACCTTGGTGGAGGATGAGCTCTCTGGTGTGGATCTGGCTCTGTCCTCTTCGGATGACGAATATCAACCTGGCACCTCCGGTGTGCGTCATCAGGCAGCCCTACCCACAGAAACACCTGCCCCTCCTGCAGCCATGCCAACAACATCTGGCCACAGACCTAAAACCCCTGCCAACACGGATAGACCTAGGAGACCAAGTTCAAGCAGCACAGTCGTCCCGGCCACCCACGATGCTACGAACAATGACACCAGTAACAACACCCAAGGGGCCCCTGGGTCAACTGTGCCTGCCACCACAGGTACAGGCCGTGTGTCTAGGGGCGGTGGGAGTGGTGTTAGGCAGAGGTCACGGTCTGCAGAGGGGCCTGGACTGCCTGATGACCCCCAACTGGTACGCATCATAGATGAGTACCAGGATAGCACCTGAGGATTCAGCCAGGTAGTGGGGGGTCCTCAAGGACATGCAACAGGAGCAGGCTGGCCATCATGCACGCATGAAGGCCAAGAGGGACAAACTTACAGCGGTGCATATGGACATATGATTAGCCAGATCAGCACAAATATGTCCACACCTCCCTGTGTGCCCACAACATCTCTTGCAACAACATCTGCAAATGCCACAGGGAGGGAGGATGAATCTGGTGGAGAGTTCGATGCAACGTCGGTGCCCTCTCCTGAGGATCCCCACCAGAAGAAGAGGAGGGGTCGTCCGAAGAAGGACAAGTGAGCAACAGTTGTCCATGCACATCTGCCAGGAACCCAGAACCTGTTTTGGTTATTGGTCTTTGTGTGCATAGCATTCACCTTGTTGCACATGACACAACTCCTCAACATGACATGGAGGGTCCATGTTGTACTAATGTAGAAGATGAATGTGGACTTTACTCTGGACATTTTATCTACCAATACTTCAAAATCATCTGTGAACTTTGGATTCTAAACCTCATGTACAACACTATCTCCACACATATATGTAAATAAACTCACCATTACACCATACTTGCACTATGTTGTGATTCAAACTTGGTATGTGTCATAGTGGTGATGAAATGCCAAAGTACACAGTGCATGCCGAGTACTACAGCAATGTCATTACCGTTATGTGACTCATGTTGATGTGACACCTATGAGGGAGACACACCAATAGGGCACCACAACACATACTCACCATGGACATGTGATACATTGCCTACAAAGATGGTTGCCAGATATACGGTGGAATGCACAGACACCACCCATTTCCACAGTCACTGCCAACAAGCCCACAGGTGAGGTAACCAAATGTCAGTCAGATGTGTGAAGACAGACAACACACATAACTAAGTGAAGCACAGGTTCATTACAAATCAGAAATACATTTATTACACAACAATATCAAGGTGAATCCACATGACAGTGGGCACATGGTCACCAAGTGCTGTCAAATGGTGCTTTAAGGGTGGATTCTGGTTGTCGGTGTCAGACTTGCCCCAACAACTGGCAAAGTACCTTGTGAAGGACAAAAATGAGACAGTCAGAAGCACACCAGAACAGGATGGAAATGCAATAAAGTTGTTGATGAGCTATGTGCGGACGTCCCACTCATCATCATTACTGGCCTCGTGGCCCAGGCCAGGATCCTCCACAGGTGGTGGATGGTGATCATTGTCGTCCTGGATGAGAGGCACCTCCTTCCATACTACCATGTTGTGGGGCATGCAGCAGACAATGATGATTTTACACACCTTTGCAGACTCATATGGTAGGGCCCCTCTGGTCTTGTCCAGGCAGCGGAAGCGGCTTTTCAGGAGACCAAAGGTACGCTCAATGACTCGCCTGGTTCTGCCATGTGCCTGATTATAGTGCATCTTGGATGCTGTCACAGGGTTCCTCAGGGGTGTCAGCAACCATGGCATGTTGGGGTATCCAGAGTCACCTACATACAAAGAATCACACATTAGTAGTGTATTGTAAGGGGGTGGGAGACAACATTGCAAAACACACACAATAATGGTAAACAGTACACACCAACAAGCCAGGCACGCTGGTTTGGCATCTGTGACATCATCAACGGTATACAACTCCTCCTCAAGATGTAGGCATTGTGGGCCTAACCAGGGAAACGTGCACACACGTGTAATCACCATGTCCACCAAGCATATCACAAGAGCATTGATTGAGGGGTAATGTTTGCGGTTGCTGTATGTCTGTTCCTGTGCCCGTGGTGGTATCAGGGCCACATGTGTGCCATCGATTGAGCCAATCACGTTTGGCATCCTACCCAGTACATAGAAGGCATCCTTGATCTCTGCGAGTTCACCCGGTGTAGGAAACTTGATGTAGGAGTCCAGGTGAGTTAACATCCCCTCCGTGACATCTCGTAACACACTGCAGAACATAGTTTGTGACATACCACCAACACTAGCCACAGTGTGTTAGAAGGTACCGGTGGCAAAAAAGTGCAGGGCTGCCATCACCTTCACCTTTGGTGTCAGTGCGGTCGGGTATGGGCGGCCAGGTAGCAGATTTGGTGCCAACTGCTCCTCCAACTCATCGATCATGCTCCTGGTGAATCGGTACCGTCGGATGCTGTCGCGTTCCACCATGGTCTCGAGGTCAGGGAACGGTCTATGGACTGCTGGGGCCCTGCAGTACAGAGATGAGCAAAGTAACATCATATATTCAGCTACCCATGTGGCACTCACCTTCAAAAAATAACATTTTACATCCTAGCTTATCACACATGTGCACATGAGTATCTTGGCGTGCAATGGCAAATCATTGGGCTGTGCACAGTACCCATGGACTGCAGTCACGTTCAAAACAGTACTACACAGTGACAATGGAGGACTGATGTTTCACAGGCATCACAACTCCATGTCAGGGAATTAGCCATGGTCCCTGTATTGCCACATGTGCACTGGAATGACATGTTGAATCATGGACATCACACAACCGATAATGAGTCACACAGTTAGTGGCCCCTGTGGTCCCTGCAGGCCATACATGGATGCCCATGACACACACATACAGCATGAAATTGCACGCACAAGGCACATGGTGGACCCTGTCCTACATTGGGCACATGGACCAAAAAACTTCAGAGACACAACATGCACACAGACTGTGTGGGTAGATCATAATTGTAGCCATGGGTGTGGGTGTGACGTACATGACATGCAACCCTGTACTCATGGTGTATGTGACAGGTCATACACACCTCCAAACTGGTACTGTGTCCATTACCCATGTCCATAAGCCAACACTTTGAAATTACATTCGTGAGGTGCACCACACCAAAACTAATCTGTCCCCATGAACTCCTGCCCAGCCTGGGAGTGCTTGACCTAAGTGCCATTCAAGAATAGAAATGTTGCCCCCCCCATACACACACAGGTGATACAGCCTTAGATGCCACGGGATGCAGTGTGGGACATGGTGTGTTATTGAAGGTGTGGCATGGCACTTGAATCTGTGTTTAAACCATCTGCAAGTCACACCAATGTGATCCAACGCGGCTGACTTGTATGCAGACGCGCCGTACATGCATGGACCGAGTAGTTCTAACACCTTGTCCATTGAACGCACGATGCGTATGCATTACAGTCACCCGCATCTGATCACATTGATGCCAATGAGCAATGCGTGCGCACGGCTCGGTTCATGCATGATGGATGCATATGCAATCTGACCCGACGTGGGTGACTTGTAAGCAGATGCATCGTACAGGCATGGATCGAGCTGTGCACACGCATAGCCCATAGAATCGTATCCAGACGGATGCGTCTTGTTAAAAAAATACACGTCGGATAGTCAGTTTACTGAGCCGTGCGCACTCATTGGCAAAGGGATGTCATGGAGACGGACGCAAATTCAAAAAAAGTTTGAGTCATGCGCTGGAAATACAGTTGGATGCATACAACAATGTTGCAATCCTAGGGCGTCCTGAAGGTGGGTGATTTGAACGATGCGGAAGACGTGTAGGAGTCTTACATTTCCATGGATTGGACAGATTCATAGAATACACCCGTGTCTGGCCTATCAGTGAGGGACAATGTCACAGAATCTGCCTCTGCAGCACAGATTTAAGGCTGGCAGGCCCCCAGGGAGCTCACTTGCCTGCACTACATGCTACAGGACCACTTTCCCAAATCCACTCCTGCTGCTGTCTGTGCTTCCTCTGGATCCTGCAATGGCACGTACTTTGGAGAGGGCCCAAGCATTCACTGAGGAGGAGAACCAGGCCCTGCTGGATGGGATCCTCCCAGAGTACAGCAAGCTGTATGGGAAACCAGGGGAGCAGGTGAGTGTGCAGTCCACAGCCAATCATTTTATGCAAGTTGTCTGACTAAAAGTAATAGAAGTGTGCACAGCAGTGTTATGCATATGCACTGAGTACTTTCCGCTATCTATTTAAGTGGGTACATGTGATGAACAGGTGTCCTGCTGCAGTAGTGCAGGAGTGCAAGCCTTAAATTCCTAGCCAGTGTTGCCATGTCAGACCTACAGCACAAAGGCACATTCATATGGGCCCACAACCTGTGTACCTCATTTAACTTTCTGATGACTACATGTATTCTCAACTGTATGCAGCACAATTATGTGACATGTTTGGTAATGTCCTCTTCACTTTGTTATCCTCACTGGTTGATGCCCACCAGAAGCAAGAAATCTGGCTGACCATCGCCCGGGCAGTGCGATCGGTGGGGGTCTACAAGCGCCAGATCTGCAACTGCCAAAAGTGGTGGCAGGACCTACGTGGCTGAACTCTGAGGATCGTCAGGGTCCAACTGAAGCTGTTGCCTCCTCGCCATAGGGGCGGACACTGGACCCTGACACCCCACATGCTCAGGATTCTGGCGGTGGTCTTCCCGGACATGGAGGAGCAACTGAAGGCCAGACAGCAGCAAGGAGGGGGTAAGTCCATGCCTGATCTGTGAACATGTCTGACATGCCATTTGCAGTATTTTAGCCGGGTCATACTCCCACATTACGTTGGTCTTGGAGACCTGGACTCATGTCCCTCAATTGTGTCAGTCACAATCCTCATCTGATACACAGTTGTGTCCCCAACAGTCTGCGACTTTTTTAACTTGGGCACTTCATTCAGCTATGCTGAGGGTCCTGCACAGCATATGTTACTGATACTCTGATGCTCTGATGTGTGCATCGTGGGTGGGTCTATTCTTTGCACTATGCCTTGTCTCTGACATGTGTTCTGGTGTGCCTTTCATATGTTTACAAATTGCTGGTCTGGGTCACAACATGTGTGATGGGGTTCTCAAAACATGCACATGCATCAGGTGAGTCCAGGTAATGTCCTCAGGATTATGTTTATGTTTAGGAAGTATGTCACACTTGCCCAGACACCTACTGTCGAGGCCAATACACTGTTTTAGGTTTACCTGGTCAGTCATGCCCACTCCACAGCATTGGGAGAGTCTGTATTCACACTCACCTGTATGGACCTACTGATTGTGCTTCCTGAAATGTGCAATCAGGTGTCTGACACAATGTCATTGTGTTGTGGCTTCCTTTTTGTGACAACTGGTGTGTTGAGGATTTTAGTGTCAGCAGGACAGCTGAGTTGTGACAATGGTGATCATCCCTTTGCAATATATAGGGGTGTGGTTAGTTAAATGTGCACAATGCTGTATGCAAGAGTGACTTTCACACAGCTGTGTCTCATTGTCAGCAGACTGTGAGGTGCTCATATTCATGTAGTTGTATTTGCAGTCACGCATATGTCAGATTTGAGTGATGTAGGTTCATCATAGTCCAAGAACAGTGTGTAGCAGGGGACAGAGTGGTGCACTTGTCAGCTGCAAAGTTTGGTATGTGCACGACCTATGAATGTGACGCAGTGCAGACTGATGTTGTCCGGATGCATTGCCCCATGACATGTGACAGTGAAGACTGACTTACCATGCATGTCTGTGCCAAGGCATTGACTTGAGAAGAGGGATCCTGCATTGGAGTCAGAGGTGCTCCATGCCCCCCATTGTGGTATTAACTTTCAGGATGTAAGGACATCATTGTGTGTTATGCTGCGAGGCATCACAAGATTGTGAAATGTGATTCTGGGCATATATTCATCAGACTCCTTACTGAGTGATTGGCATGCAATGTGATGTATCTCAATAGTACTGTACTTCTACATGGTCATTTGCATGCTCAACAACTGTGTATGTGGTGCATGTGTGCACTTTCGAGTATAATCAGCCAGCATGCAACAGACATATGGGTACCAGTCCAGGAGGAATTTGTGTGCCAAGGTTGATGTTCAGACTGGCTATTGCCCTAAGTACACCTGTGTGTGCATTTTGAGCACATATCAGCTAAGGATGCCAGTGCATGGCCGGTGATGTGGTGTATTTACAGTGTTGTGTGCAGTCAGTGCAGGCAACTAATGTGGTTGTTCTTTTCCTACTTATATGCAGATTAACCTGGGCGAAGGACTTCGCTACGCCCACGAAGTGGGCGTAGTATTGCCTACTTCACCCTTTGCAAAGTAGGCGAAGCAGGCAACACTATGCCCACTCCTTGGGCGTAGCGAAGTTGCCCGCCACCCGCCTCCCTCCCGCCCTCCTGAACATACCTAATTTTATTAAATGGGTACATCTCAATAAATAAAAGGCACTTACCTTGTCCGCGGCGTCCCGGGGCTCCCTCTGCTCGTTCACACCGCCGTCTGCTAACCTTGCGAGCAATGCGCATGCGCGGCTGCCCGCGCATGCGCATTGGTTATCAAGATGGCGGCGTGAACGAGCAGAGGGAGCCCCGGAACACCGCGGACAAGGTAACTGCCTTTTATTTATTTAGATGTGCCCATTTAATAAAATTAGGTATGTACGATAGGGGAGCATGTGGCGCGTAGTGGGGCTACGCGAAATGCGCAGGTGGGCGTAGTTTCTCGCCCACTTGCGTAGCTTCCGTAGCCCCACTACGCACACTACGCCAAGGGTTAATGCAGATACATCCACAGGCACAGGAGACAGCGCCACAGAACAGGAGGAGCCGCAGAGCAAGCCTGGTCCTGCAACTGAGAATTCTAAGGGACCCAGTGACACGGAGGCTGAGGGGAGCCACACCGAGGAGTCCTCAGCACCATCCACCTCAGCTGAGGACCACAGCAGCTCAGAGGATAACTCAGTTGTGGGGGCGGGTGTCAGCATCCAGGAAACAATGGATAGTGAGGCTCTCCCCTCCACCACCACCACTACCACCCTCCCCTCGGCTCCCATACCAGAGGTCTGTCGCAGCTCCCATGTTCGGGAGCATGTTGCTTTCCTGCCAGGCACCGCACTCCCTGCCCCTGTGTCCCCTGCTGCCCTGAGTGTGGAGTCAGTGGACCTACTTAAACAGATCCCTGTAGGGCAGACATCAATGCTGAGTGTCCTCCATGCACACACCGGTCTGTTGACACAACTGGTGTCGTTCATGGAGGGGATCTCATCTGGCATGTCTGCCCTACAGAGGACCAATCAGTCCATGGCCTCCTCACTGACGGCAGAGCAGTATCCCTCCTCCAGCAGTCCCTGACTCCTTCAGCCTCAGCTCAAACAACTACTCGTAGCACCCTACCTGTCCCTAGCACACATACACCTGCACGGTCACCCAAACACACAGACACAGACAGATCACCATCACCCAAACATAAGTCTAAACGTGCACACAAGCTAAGTCAGGGGACTGATACCACACACAAAGGGGATGGGTCGCATACACACACACACAGGCTTCCCCAACCACTCCGCAGTCCTCAGATCCCTCTCCCTCCAAAAGCCCTTCCCTTGCCTCGCCTGCAACCCCATCACCTAAGAAGCTCTTCCTGTGTGACCTAGGCCTCTTCCCCTCAGATCCAGAAGATCCTGACTACAGGGGGAAGTTGAAGTCCCCACACATAAAGAAGAGTGCCCCTCATACCCGGACACCCTCCCCCAAGTGCAGGCAGACTGAGGGCCCCGCCCGCAAGTCAGCCCATACCCAGAAGAGCAAGACCCCATCCCCACACCCCAGCTCCACTGCACAGTCTCCTTCCTCCATCCCCCAGGTCAGCACACCACAGGTTCCCCCACCACTCCCAGTCCCAGGTTCCCACACCCACATATACATCATCCCCAAAATGCTCAGGCCCTCCCCAACTCCCACTTGCTCTTCCACTGACACCACCACCAGTCTGTCTGTTGCTGCAACTACTGTGGGGAGCGTCCCCCCCCAGCTGTCCTGCCAACCTCACCTGCACCCCTTTCCACTTCCATGGGGTTAGGCACTGCAGTGGAGTCCATGCCCACCCAGTCTGACATGGGCACTGCAGTGGGGACCATGTCCACTACACCTGACCTGCCCACTTCAGTGGCTCCAGCACCCACCCCATCATACTTGTGCCCCACAGCTGTGACAGCACAACTCATGTCAGACCCCTCTATTGCAGATGCCACTGACTCTCCTGCACCCAGCACCCCTTCACAACCTCCTTATGCTGAGCCCTGATCCTGTCCCTGCGGTGCCTGGCCTGCCCCATGTATGCCCCTTAGAGTGGGCTTCCCCCAGTCCTTAGCAGTGCAGGCAAGCAAAGGGTGACAATTGTCACTCACACCATCATTGGACTTTGGATTTTCAAAAGGACATTGGACTACATTTCATTGTTGATTTTCCCTTCCAGATGGCAGATTGCTGATTAAACTGGGAAGGCTGTGGAAAACCACCACCTACGTGGAGCACAGCACAGGACAATAATGTCTCAACAAATTATTCAAAAAGGCATGTGTGCTCTAAGGCATGTCCATTTATCAGTCAATAATCAGTCATATATTTCATTTGCAATACATGAAATTTAAATCAACGATACTTAAGATTATGCACTTGATTTAAGTACAGACAAAAAAACTTTACCGAAATAAAATCTCATTAGCAAGTTAACAAAAATCACAAGAGTAATTTACATGTCAGCGAAATTCAAAAAGACAATCCCAATGCATTTCGGGTTCAAATTGAACCCTTCATCAGGGGAAATGTTATTATTAACAAGTAGAAGCTTTTGATCTGTCAGCTGCACCCTCCTCAGGGACCTACAACACAATAAGTTATAAATGCATCAAACACAATACAATTTACAGTACAATGCGATAAGAATAGAATTTGCACTCAAGGAAAGGAGGTAAGAAAATTAAACAAAGCGATAAGCAGAAGTGGGTGTGCTGTAGAGCATAACACTGAATTACCCTATTTGTGAAGATGTAAGTTCATGTGAAAAAATGTGTCGCATTTAAAGTACACGAAACCTTGCCCAAAATGAGACACCTACTCTATTAAATTCCTGTGAGCAGAATAATCAGGATAATCAGTAACCAACCAGAAAGACCTTGTGAATCCCCAAAAAAAGGAAATAAGTGTCGAGCATGGGACTCTTACCCTCCAACGGACTGCCGGATACGTTTGGCTGGAATCAAATGAAGCAGATGGGTGTAACTGAAAAGACCATGGTGCCTTACTAAAGCAACCTGCAATGCGACGGCAATGCCGAAAGGTATCTTACCTGTCTGACAGTGATAAACGTCTACTCCTTCCCAGAACACCCCAGGCGAGTCTACTGATCCCTCATTTAGCGCAAAGTAGTCCTCTATTTTCTCCCTTAAGTCTTCTCTGAAGATCTGGTCTAGCAATGCGCCTGACGGAAACCTCCAAGCAAATGTCTGTATATATGGCTCAGGGATACGCAATGTCAACTAAGTTTGGGCGTAAAATCCGTTCCGTTCGCGGAATTTGAGGATTTTTGGCAATTTCGCGTCCGCGAATCCCGCGAATTTGCCCCAAAATCCGTAAAAACGCAAGCTGGCGTTTTTTTTTGCTTGGTCGCGCTTGAAAAATAAAATATCGCTCGCGCGGCGTTGACTTACCGTGATTCTGTGTTCGCCGAGTTGTTTTTCTCCCGGTTTGCGTGTGCGGCGCCATTTTGGATCTTGCTGCGTGATCGCGCAAGAGTTTTTCGACCGCAATTACGTCATCGCGGCCCGCCATCTTGCACAGCGAAAGTTTGACAACGCGAGTACGTTCTAAGGGCCCGCGATCACGCATCGCGGTAGTAAACAATGCCGAACACGCAGATGCGGCGAGCAGCTGACTTCCGGCGGGAGATTTGAACAGATCGCTTTCCCGAACTTGCAAAAATTGCAATTCTGCACAAGAAATCCACCGCAGGCAGCATAAACCTTCTGAAAATCATGATTTTTATCAGAATAACTCCTCAGATTGACATTTGGCTGCACTTGTTTGTGCAAGGAGTCCATTTTGGGGGGAGGGGTGGGAGGAAGGAAGTGCCCCAGAGTCTCCAACTTCCTGTTCCTGTCCAGCAGGCTCCTCCCAGTGCTTTGTCCATGTCCTGGTCACTTTTGATTTGGATCTGGAGCTGGAAGGATTACTTTTTGTGGCTGCTTCTGGATATTTGTATTTGAGGACTTTTTGGACTTTTGAGTTTGGATCACTTTTGGAATTGAGATATTACAAGTAAGTTGGTGTTGTTAGTTTTGGGCATTGCAGTTGCTGCAACTACAATTGTAAAACTTTTTCATAACTTAAAAAAATATATTGTGGGTAGCCACAGTATCCAGTAGGCCCAGGGTTAGTCATGGGTGCATGATATAACTGTTTCTGTGAGGTTTTTTTACCTTTAATCTCATTTATGTCATGGAATTTTAGCTCACTGTTATATGTGGATTTTGTTTTTAATTTTGGCGTGCCTGTAAAGCCTCACTAGCCAGTAAGCCCAGGGGTAGTGAGTGGTGCATGGACCAAGTCTTTCTGTGGGGTGTCTTGACTTTCAACATCATTGAGGGCATGGATGGCATTGGATTGTGGTGATATTTGTGTTTTTTTCGACATTGTGGGGTGTTGTTGGGGCCTGGCCATGTGGGTGGGGGCCATTTTGAGGCCTGGTTCAGGCAGGGCATGGCCATGTGGCTGGGGGACAAGGGGCCATTTTAAAGCCAGGCAGTGTGCTCTGAGCCATAGGCCTGCACCCAGCCTGCCCTGCTTTCACCCATTATGCCCAGGGGTAGTGAGTGGTGCATGGACCAATGCTTTCTGTGGGGCCTCTTGAATTTAAACGTCATTGAGGGCATGGATGGCATTGGATTGTGTTGATTTTTGTGTGTTTTTCGACATTTTGGGGTGTTGTTGGGGCCTGGCCATGTGGGTGGGGGGCATTTTGAGGCTTGGTCCAGGCAGGGCCTGGCCATGTGGCTGGGGGACAAGGGGGCATTTTGAAGCCAGGCAGTGTGCTTTGAGCCATAGGCCTGCACCCAGCCTCCCCTACTTTCACCCATTATGCCTAGGGGTAGTGAGTGGTGCATGGACTAAGGCTTTGTGTGGGGCCTCTTGAATTTCAAAATCATTGAGAGCATGGATGGCATTGAATTGTATTGATTTTTGTGTGTTTTTCAACTTTTTGGGGTGTTGTTGGGGCCTGGCCATGTGGGTGGGGGCCATTTTGAGGCCTGGTCCAGGCAGGGCCTGGCCATGTGGCTGGGGGACAAGGGGTCATTTTGAAGCCAGGCTGTGTGCTCTGAGCCATAGGTCTGCACCCAGCCTGCCCTGCTTTCACCCATTATGCCCAGGGGTAGTGAGTGGTGCATGGACCAAGACTTTGTGTGGGGCCTCTTGAATTTAAACATCATTGAGGGCATGGATGGCATTGGATTGTGTTGATTATTGTGTGTTTTTCGACTTTTTGGGGTGTTGTTGGGGCCTCGCCATGTGGGTGGGGCCATTTTGAGGCCTGGTCCAGGCAGGGCCTGGCCATGTGGCTGGGGGACAAGGGGCCATTTTGAAGCCAGGCAGTGTGGTCTGAGCCATAGACCTGCACCCAGCCTGTCCTGCTTTCACCCATTATGCCCAGGGGCAGTGAGTGGTGCATGGACCAATGCTTTGTGTGGGGCCTCTTGAATTTAAACATCATTGAGGGCATGGATGGCATTGGATTGTGTTGATTTTTGTGTGTTTTTCGACTTTTTGGGGTGTTGTTGGGGCCTGGCCATGTGGGTGGGGGCCATTTTGAGGCCTGGTCCAGGCATGGCCTGGCCATGTGGCTGGGGGACAAGGGGCCATTTTGAAGCCAGGCAGTGTGCTTTGAGCCATAGGCCTGCACCCAGCCGGCCCTGCTTTCACCCATTATGTCCAGGGGTACTGAGTGGTGCATGGACCAATGCTTTGTGTGGGGCCTTTTGAATTTAAACATCATTGAGGGCATGGTTGGCATTGGATTATGTTGATTTTTGTGTGTTTTTGACTTTTTGGGGTGTTGTTGGGGCCTGGCCATGTGGGAGGGGGCCATTTTGAGGCCTGGTGCATGCAGGGCCTGGCCATGTGGCTGGGTGACAAGGGGCCATTTTGAAGCCAGGCAGTGTGCTCTGAGCCATAGGCCTTCACCCAGCCTGCCCTGCTTACACCCATTATGCCCAGGGGTAGTGAGTGGTGCATGGACCAATGCTTTGTGTGGGGCCTCTTGAATTTAAACATCATTGAGGGCATGGATAGCATTGGATTGTGGGGCTGTTTGGGGGTGTTCTCCATTTCTGGAGGTGGGTTAAGGGGTCTGGGAGCACTGCTGGGAAGGTCTAATTTTGATTGCAAGTGGTTTGAAGAAAATACATGGTGGAAAACGGGGGTTTGGGCCTAGCTGCAGAGTGCGTTTTGGAGCGATTTAAACTTAGGCCTCTGGAGATGCTAAGTGTTGCTTTTCTGTGATGGCCTGTTTGGGGGGGTTCTACATTTTTGTGGCTGGGTCGAGGGGTCTGGGATCACTGCTGGGAAGGTCTAATATTGAATGCAAGTGGTTTTGAGAAAATCCATGGTGAAAAAGGGGGCTTGGGCCTAGCTGCAGAGCGCGTTTGGCACGATTTAAAGGTAGGCCTCGCTGAGGATAGCTCTCCTGCGTGTTTTTGGGGGCCTGTTTGGGGGTGTTCCCCATTCCTAGGGGTGGGGCGAGGGGTCTGGGAGCACTGCTGGGAAGGTCTAATTTTGATTGCAAGTGGTTTGAAGAAAATCCATGGTGGAAAAGGGGGCTTGGGCCTAGCTGCAGAGCAAGTTTGGCACGATTTTAAGGTAGGCCTCGCTGAGGATAGCTCTCCTGCGTGTTTTTGGGGGGCTGTTTGGGGGTGTTCTCCATTTCTGGGGGTGGATTAAGGGGTCTGGGAGCACTGCTAGGAAGGTCTGATTTTGATTGCAAGTGGTTTGAAGAAAATCCATGGTGGAAAAGGGGTTTTGGGCCTAGCTGCAGAGTGTGTTTTGGAGCGATTTAAACTTAGGCGTCTGGAGATTCTAAGTGTTGCATTTCTGTGATGGCCTGTTTGGGGGGGTTCCCCATTTCTGGGGGTGGGTCGAGGGGTCTGGGAGCACTGCTGGAAAGGTCTAATTTTGATTGCAAGTGGTTTGAAGAAAATCCATGGTGGAAAAGGGGGGTTCGGGCCTAGCTGCAGAGCGCATTTGGCACGATTTAAAGGTAGGCCTCGCTGAGGATAGCACTCCTGCGTGTTTTTGGGGGGCTGTTTGGGGTGTTTTCCATTTCTGGGGGTGGGTTAAGGGGTCTGGGAGCACTGCTGGGAAGGTATAATTTTGATTGCAAGTGGTTTGAAGAAAATCCATGGTGGAAAATGGGGGTTTAGGCCTAGCTGTAGAGTGCGTTTTAGCACGATTTTCAAGTAGACCTCAGCCAGGTCGCAGTACCGCATGTTTTTGGGGGGCTACTTGGGGGTGTTCTAGATTTTTGGTGGTGGGTTGAGGGGTCTGGGAGCACTGCTGGGAAGGTCTAATTTTGTTCTAAAATCGCAGTTTACACTTTACACCTAGCTTGAGGGGTAAGATCCGCAAATTTCGCCCACACTTATTTATCCTTTGAAAAGGAGACACAGAGTACGCACTTTCAAAATGATGTTTGTATGTATTGTAATACTGTTGACTCTGCTTCTGAAAGTGTTATTTTGCACTACACAGCGTACCTTATATTTTTTTCTCCGTGGTGTTTTAATATGACTTCCTGATTTTCCATCAACAATTACAGGCCGGCTTTTACCCTGTGCAATTGGAAAAAGGATGAACTCAGGCTTACCATTAGCGAGCCGCAATTCAGCATCCGCCAGGCAGGCGGTGGACAAGGTGTCTTCTGGTCCCCAACATTGATCGACGGAGCGTCAGATGGAATGGAGGAGTACCGCGAAAAAGAGGAATGGCAGGATGCATGCAACTTCCCAAATTCAACAGGACAACTACAACAACATACAGTTACAGTATCCATCTTCATTTCTACTTATCCTTTAAGTAATGTTATTGCTGTGAACTTCTGTGAGTGTGACTCTGTGCATTTGTTTGCTCTCTGCTTCAATTCATCCCTCCAGCCATTGTATACTTTTTTCTTTGCTATTTTTTAAACTAATTTAATGTACTAAGTGGTTCTTTTCTCTGAGGGCAGATAGGCAAGTGAAATTGCGTAATTACTGCAGCCCTGTACTGTCACATTGTTTCTTCATAGTGAGTACATTGTAGAAAGTACTACTCACTTTTCAGTAACCTATCCATTTAGCAAACAACTTCATGCATGCAGTAGTGCATGCACTTCCTTTATGTCCCTTAAAAGATTTATGGATAGCTTTGTATCCAAAGATTTGTTTATCTTCATTTGTTGTTTGTCCATGCCGTGCTTTTTTTTCCTCTCTCCACAAAACATTCCCCACAAACCCCATTCCCATCCAAGTTTCAAACCCTAACCCTCTTCCCCCAGGCTGTGTGGTTTTCATTGAGGTGTGAGTAAATTACAACAATAATTCCACACACTTGCTGGGAAGGATAAGGTGCAAGCAACCTCCGCAAATCAATTTTTAGGCAGCTAGATGAATCCTAGGATATTGTAATTCTGGTTAAAAAAACAACGAGTATTTTAAAATAAATTCTGAATTTCATGCCCACCATCGATTGGATCCATCGTCAACATCATCCTCCTACATGTCAAGAAGACTTGTTACGCTGTTGTGTCACTGTTCTTGTTGTAGCCATAATCATCCATGCAATTCTTTTTTCCCCATACTTATCTTCAGCATTGCTTAGGCTACTGTTTCTTCTAATACTCCTCTCAGGCCACTCAATGTCTAATTTTTTTTCTTTGTTTTTCATATGCTGCTACTGCTAGTGTGGTACCACTCCTACTAACACCACAACAACGGAATTTCGGTCCGGGGTGGCGTAATCGCCATTTGCCATTCAGCCAGCGCTGTGCCTAGCTGTATTCTCAAACACGAATAACAGGTAAGATAAGCATTTTGGGGAGGTAGAATAATGGGCTAGGACTCGGAGGAGAGACTGACAGTAGTTCTAGTAAAGTACTAGTAGGCCAATTGAATTCACTAACTCTGTTAGTGGCACTTTTGAAAATTTTTGGATGTTTTAGATAATTCATGCTGGTAAGTTTGAGGAAACCAAACGAGCCGTAACCCCCGCCCACCACCCCACAAAATAACATCAACGCGTACACTATGTTGAAGTATGTAAAAAAAATATTTATATTTACCCTAACAAAAATAAACTAGTCCCACCCCTCCCTAACCCAAACAATTGTCCATTTCAAATAGTCCTCTGAAAATTCCCAAATAATCCCCAACTCCCGATTCCCACCCCCTCAACAGTCTTTAAAAAAGGGGCAAGGGACACAGTCACTTCTGGCGGTGTCTGGACAGGCGGTCCCACCGCTCCTTGCGGAGGTCCCGGAGCTATTGCTCAAGATTGTCCACCTTGCCCTCCAGTTAGTCCACTCTGAGGCGTAGGCGGCGCAGGCGTGCCATCCAGGCTCTGGGGGGGCCACCTGCTGGTGTTGTTGCAGCTGAGCGGCGGCGGGAGGCTGTCCGAGCACGGCGCCGTGCTGGAGGCTGCTGGCTGGTGGACACGGGGGCACTGGAGGAGGTTGTTGATGCCCCCTCCTCCTATTCCAGAGCCCACAGCTGGCGATATTCCACACAAACGGCCTCAAGCTTCCGGGCCCTGGCCCGGACAGCCATCTCTTGTCTTGTGAGCTTTTTGAGAGCATCTATATGAAGAAAGAAAGAAAAATAATGTAACCAATACCCTTTAACAGTAACACAAAATAAACCAACAGAAAATTGTCTCACAGTAACAGTAGCAATTTGCAAGCACAGTATAAAATTTTGGCATGTATCTTTCTCTGTAGGCCTGTAACAGTGGGAGTTTCAGGAATTCTACTAGCAGGCAGCACTATGGACTCAATACATAGTCAGAGAGTCAGAGAGTACACCAGTATTCTTCTTTTTTTCTCTAGTTTTGCAAAAGAAATTACTTGTAGGTGAACTTGTGGTAGCCGGCATAATGCCAGCTCAGACAGCTTGCACCTAAGAAAAGAGACACAAGCCATGATGACGCAGACTTGCATGCATTACTTTAAGCAGTACATGCAGGTGGGGATAGGGAAGCTCTTACTTTTGTATAGGGGTGGCACTGGCCATACTCGGTTACATCAAGGGCTACTGCTCAATGTAATTTATATTTCGCACTGCCCCCCCGGGCCTTCAGTACTACAAAAGGAAAATGAAGAATATTCATTTCTGATCATGTATCCAGCCGATCACATGATCTCTTTGCTTATATGATGGATGACTTTAGGTGCCTTGTTGTGATAGATTGAGTGAACAACAGCAATAGTCCACCCATGATTAACACAGCAGAGAGAAAATTATGAAAATAGGGAGAGAGTGTGGTAACCATAATTGCCGGAGGAACGGACTTGACTTGATATAATTGTCAACTATGCAATACATACATAATATATGCTGTGCTTGAAAAGTAAACTACAGTACTGTTACTTTAGGCAAGGGAGAGTTTCTGAACAATCACAACTAGTAGTATTTGGATTTCCACAGCTTTGCTACTCTGGCACGGACATGCTGTTCGAACAAAGTAACACTCTTCATGCACTGAGCGTCTGCTCTACATACACCTCTGCTATGTATGAGGAAGAAGATACCATCCAGGCTTCCAAAGTAAACGTCTATCATTCTTATTAATGTCTCAACTGTAACACTTTACTTTTTCTCAACAACCAAATAACACCCTTTACATTTTAATTGGTAAACCACCGTCTTGACTTGCATTTGAGTTTCACCCAAATGATATATTGTAATGCACACCACACATGAATTTTCTGACTCACCCACACAGGCAGTCATTTTTTCTTTCTCCTCCAACCATCCTTGCTTCAAGCAGTCATGCGTCTGATCCCTTCCTATCAGCCACCTCTGCCTGCATTCAAAAACACGTATCATTCTTTACAGTCATAAATGTTACGACTCGCTCGTCCTTCCATTGACCCTAAGTTCTTTCCCTTTTCGTTTATCACATCCCTCAAGTTCATCTGATATGACTTAGCTTCAGGATAAAAGTTTCCCGGCTGATTTGAAGTCAAATAGAGGGGGCCATTGCTTACTCGAGAACTACAGCCGCTAATGCTATTGCTAAGTCAAGGGTGACTGTCTTCTCCGTGATTGGCTAAAATGTAGTTCTAAATCAGTAACTGTTCTTAACAGTACAGTGTACTTGTAGTAGTGTACTGTCTACTGTACAGTACATCATACACTCCTTTGCGGGCCTACTCTAAAATGTCAATAAGTAAGGAGTATAATAAGAACTTACCACCGTCCGCCACTGCTGAGCCATCCCCCTCAGCTCCTCCTGCTGGAACTCGTGGCGCCGCTGCATCCGCTCCTGGAGGGGAACCCTCCGCGCTGCTGGCCCCGGCACTGGTGGTGGGAACTAGTGCCGCATCCGATGTTGTGAAGCCTAGAAAATACAAGTCACATTTTTAGATGCCATACACCACCCCTATTTCGTTTCGTAATGGAAGAGAAAATGTTAAACTATTTTTTTTCTTATTGGGACTGAAAAGAAGTCACGGTTTTGTGGAGGGTGTTAACTTATATGCTTAGCCATAAAATGCAACTCTTTTTGACACAACTGATCTTTAACGTGCAACATTTTTATAATTGCAGACAGAACCAACTACTCCTCATCACCACCAGGAGGACTTGAAGTTCCAACAAGGTGAGGGCTCCTGAGTCCCGCACAGTTACTTCTGACTGAGGTATGTGAAAAGTCGAACTGCACCTATCATCAACAATGTCCTATTTCTCTTGTCCATACTTCTGTATGTGCAGCATAGTCCCTGAAACAATAGCGATATGGTATGTGCTACTATAAAATCAAAAAGCCAAGTACTAAGCTTATTCTTGGTGGACATTGACATTTTGTTGTTGGAAATTGTCAAAGCACTAACATTAAGAAGACTGGAATAGACAGCAAGGGCAACCCAGAGGACTGCACTGAGTGCCTCTAGAGCTATTGCTGGATCAGAGTTTTGTTTAACACCGTTTGCCGACTGGGCAAGCTTAGCTACCTACACAGACCGACTCGTAATAATAGTAAATAGTAGTAGCACAGAGAGTGATCGTAGAGAGGCAGATAAGAAGGTAGAAACAGTCTACAAGTAGATCAAAGACTATTTTGTAAAAAATAGAATTAGGAAACAGTTTGGAATGAATAGGAGCTGTAAAAGTTAGGGAAGTATAATTATATTAAGAACAGAACAACTTACTGGGGCCAGCAGAAGAGCCTGCAGAGGACCGTTCCTGCCCACTCTGTTCCGCCGGAGTCTGGGGTGTTGCTGTCTTCTTGACCCTGGGAGGTGCTGATGATCAAGAAATAAACACAAACATGGATGATTGTTTTTTTAAATATTTGATTTCTTTGACCACAATCTAAAATTATCTCGGGGAAACAAATTAGCAACAATTGCACTACATGTATTGACCTATCTGATCTGGTCAACTAGGAGGATACTAGTACAGTATTGCTGGATTCGCAGACCATCTACTTGGAAAGTTATGTGAATCACTAACTAAACCAACAACAAACAGGTTCTACTACGACTGCCAGCACTCAGCAGCACGCAACGTGACAGACACAGTCCGTCATTGTGATTGCAGACCACTAAAAAATGTCCTACTACTAATAACAAGTCATAATATACTCAACCTATCAATACATCACTATCGCTTCTTCTTAGTGGCAGCAGGAGTACAAAGGAAGGTCTAGACTTGAGTCTCTAGTCTCTCTAGCATTACGCAGTTCTGTAAAGTACTATACTCATACATAGTCATGCCAAATGAGCACAAAGTTGCAAACAAGTAAGCATAGTAGCAACGCCACTGAGGAGGCGAGCTCCTGCAATCACAGAAGCTATTTAAACATTATTTTACCTGCAATGTAATCGAATAGGCAGCATTCTTGCTCTTCGGGAAAAACATATATTAGCAATATAACACAGAGCAGAAGAAAACAAAGTAGCTATTAAATAGCTACTCACCAAGGCCAGGGATCTCCACGCCTAGCAGGTGGAGCAAGTCCTGCTCCCGGTCGAGGACGTCGGCCCACCGGTGCGTCGCTTGGTCATAGGTGCGCCGGACCCCCGACTCCCTCCGCATGGCCCGGCACACCTTATCCCACCGCTGGCGAGGCTCCCGGAGGCCATACCCTTGACCGGGCCTGCCACCTGCTGCCATGGTCTTAGGGAGGTGGCACAGAACAAAAAATATAAGAACGGCCACCTCCACCGCGGTAAAAATCTCCCTGGCCACTACATCCTCCCCCCTCAATCGCCCACATGGGAGCCGAGTACGGGGTGCGGGACCCTTCCCCTTGCTCTTCCCGGCTCCCTTTGCCATGGTTCTGAACAGCTGGAAAAAAAATAGGAAAGAATTGGGAAAAAGTAAAGATAAGAAAAGAGTTTAAAAAAGTAGCTTTAAAAGTAACCAAAAGTAGAAAAAAACACAAAATATAAATGTAGAAAAAGAGAGGGATAGATAATGAGTAAAAAAGATCAAAAAAAAGTTCAAAGAAACAAAGGATTGGAAAGATTAGGGAAGGATTTAAAAAACATGCCCAGAACCATAGCAATGAATGAAAAACAAGATGGCCGCGCCCATCGGGGACCGCGTTGGTAAGTTTGCGCGATATATCCCCCGCGAGCACGCAAAAACGCACGCGAACATAATCGCGCCCCGCACACAACGAGAGCTTGCAAATAGCGCCCAGAAACGGAAATACGCAACGCGCACAAGATGGCCGCGCCCATGTACGACCGCATGGGTAACTTCACGGCCCGCGAATACGCAAAAGACCTCGCGAACGCGCAAAAAAATTCCGCAAATTTGCACGAATTTGCGGATTTTGCGGATCGCAAATTTGCGCATATTGCTCATACTTAATGTCAACACCGTAGGTGCATGGTCCGAGAAAGTGCAAGGGTAATGTACTACATCTGAGACCCAAGTATGAATATCTTTCGACACCAACCAATAATCTAATCTCGACCACAAACTCCTGTGGTGTGTAACGCATGTGCCTTCCCTCACAGTTGGATGTAGTGCCCTCCATGAATCAATCAATTGGAGATCTTGTAAAATGTCTAAAAGTGTCTGCAGGGCTCTAGGATGATGGTCCCGGGACACCCCTTCCCTATCTAGTGTGGTGGACAAAACTACATTGAAATCTCCACCCCAAAGGATCACCATTGTTCCCAATGCCTGTATCCTCTGACAAACACGTTGGAAGAATTTCCGGGTTGTCTGTGTTCGGGCCATATATATTCACTATCAACGTTGTAGTATCGTATAAAGTACCCTGTAGGAGAACAAATCTACCCTCACGTTCTGCGATCGTCTAGTGTGTTTTCCACTGGAGTCCTCTGCGTATAAGAATGGCCACCCTCCTAGAATATGTCGAATAGCCCGCTACCGCTATCTCGCCCCACCTGGCATTCCTAAGGGTACCTGCCGCCGCTGTCGGCAAATGTGTTTCTTGGAGTAGGCATATATCAACCCCATGCCTCAGGAGATAGGATTGGACCAATCTCACCTTTCTACGATCATTTAGACCCCTTATATTCCAGGACATGCATTTGAGCCCATAGTACCAGGCAGTTGTCTTGTACATGCGGCACCGTCTGTCGCACCAGCGAGATCGTGTGGTCCCACTGGTGTCACACATTCTCGGTAAATTTAGACATTTCGATGCAGTATGTGGCAGATCAAACATATAAAACTTAACCTCCCTACCTCCTCCACCCACACCAACCCCCCAATCAGGTTGTGACTTCACCCTCTCTGCCCCAGATAACCATAATCTATCGGTCCTCAGTTGTGAACTGGTGGGATTCATCCCATGGGGGTGTACGTGAGTTCGCCGGCAATTCTCCCCTACACTTTTGGTAGGGTGGCCGAATGTATGACATGCGGCCTTGGCCCGGTAGTCTTGAGTGTATCCCACCCAGCCAACCCGGCAATACCATCCATTTTGCTGACCTTTCGAGTAGAGCGCTTTCTAATGATGGGACACAGTAATCACGCTTACATAAATATGCCCCCCACTTAATATAACATGTAGAACTATGTGCACACTTATCTGCTTATCCAGCGCTCATGTCCATACACATTAGTCCTTATCGCTGACGGTCCTTTCAGTCTGTGATTCAGTCATTGTTGTTTGTTGTCTGTGCTCTTTTGCCATCTGCTTTGTGTATGCAAGGGCAGCTTTAGCGTCTGTGAAGAATGTGGGTTTCCCGTGATTCTGCACACTCAATTTGGCGGGTAGATTAAGGCATATCGGGCTCCGATCTGTTGAAAAATGTTCTTCGTGGGGAGTAACTCTCAGCCGGCAGCTTGTACTTGCATCGTGAAGTCCGGGTATAAAGCTTTGTTGTTGCCCTTGTATTGAATAGCGCCCTTCTCCCTAGCAAGCCGTAATATCGTATCTCTGTCCCTATAATTTAGAACTCTTGCCAGAATTGCTCTTGCCGGAGCTCCTGGTTTCGGTCGCAGTCCCAATGTATGGTGTGCACGTTCTATTAGGAACATAGCAGAGAGGTCCGGTCCGAAGAGGTCTTGCATCATCTCCTCAATATACTTCTCCATGTTCTGAATATCTGTAGTTTCCGCAACCCCTGTGATACGGATGTTATTCCTCCTCGATCTTGCTTCTAAGTCTTCGTTCTTCTGTTTTATTTGCTGCAGTACGCCATCCATCCCGCGCAGTTTCATGTCCATTTCCGTCTGGCCTTCCTCTGTTTCCGTGATCCTCGTTTCCAGCATACTCATGAGTCCCTCCGACTTCTCCACACGTTGAGTGATTCTGTCCATTCTCTGTGTCAGTGAATCCATGTTGGTATCTATTCCTTGAAGACTAGTTTTCAAGTCTTGAAACATTGTCCTAATATTATCTTCAGGTGGTGGATTCGTTATAGGCCCTGTGGGCTGTTCCTGCTGCCCGACGTCAGTGTCTCCGGCCTTGTTGGATTTCTTATCAAAATCGATCTTTGGTTGGCGTGTTTCTGGTTTCCCCATGGCAGTGTTGCACACTTGCTGGATTATGCGTGAGAACGGTGGTAATGAATGATCCTATTCCATGTGTGTATGTGCCAATTAATAACCACTATGGTCCGAAGATAATGGTATCAACTCGTCCGCCGGATTTACAGTCGCCAATGTCTGCCGCTGTGGGCCCTCTTGTCCACTTCCGGGGTTACACTCCACACACATACATCCAGGGAATTAGAGCTAGTTTGCTTGTTCTCGCTGATCCTACCTTTACAGTCTCAATCCACGCCCTCAGCGTCTAGCATTATCTATCAGTTGTTAGCGCACTATTCACCACATACCAGGTCCGGGGTTTACGGCTAAGTGTGAGCAAAAACAGGGTATACGCCAACAGGCCCGGGCACACACAGCAGTGGTTGCCGCCAGAGCGGAGCCAAGATCAGTCAGTTCCCCACAGAGTAGAGTGGCAAGCCCCAGCTCCCATCAGCGTGACCCCTGTGCCCAGCACCAAATGTCCATCTCCCTGACCAAAAGAAAAGGAGGGGGAGCACCGCTATCAATGAGCCACTGTGCAAGTGAGCCCTGTATAGACACTTCTGACACCGTACATTTCCTCCAGCAGTCTACCTCTCGCATTCAAATCATTCTGTTGTGCTCACTGCGCGTCTTCATGCTTTGTAGTGCCCGACAGTTCAGTAGGGCCGCGCTGTCCACGTTAGATTCTCCTGCGCAGTGGGAATATTGGGCCCCAACAGCTATGCACTTTTCATTGAGGGAGGCTCCGGTCGCCAGCCAAGAATGCCAGCCCCGGCCGTCCTCCACAAAATGGCGGCCGCCCGAGTGCTCCTCTGGCTCACCCCGCTATGGCGCTCGGGGAATGGGTGCCCGCCACACTAGCAGTAAGTCGCAAGAGTCCAGAGCCGGAACGCACTGCTTTATGTCCCCAAGCTCCAGCAACAACGTCGCAGCCCGCCTCACCTCATGCGCGATCCGAGCCTCCAGGCTCTTGCGCTCCGTGTCGGCTCCCCGGGACGGCCGCACCATAGATGTCCCACTCGTACAACGAGGGTGTTCCCTGGCCCCCGCCTCTTACAGCCACGAGTGACACCGGTGTTCTGGCTTGTATTCGCGACCGTTTGTCTCCGCCGATAGCCCAACTGCAGTCGCCAGTCTCCCGATGTCCCCTGCACGCCCTCCGGAGGCACCCCAAACTCCAGGCCCTGGCTTCACGCAGTCAGATTAGGCAGCAGGCTTCGCCTTGGTGATGCTGCGTCACCCGTTTCTGTGGTCAGCGGTTTTGCAGCTTACTGACCAATTCACCCAGGCTACTGTCCTCGGCAAACCCGCAGCACCGGACCCCGGTCCTGCACGTCTTTTGCGGATGTTTATCGGATGTTTATAGCTTCGGCCGGTAGAGCCGCTCTAACAAGCAGCCATCCTGCAGCTCAGCAAAGCCACGCCCCCCGTCTGTGCGATATCTTAAAATCACACACTTGTGGTCCCCTTACGATAATGATTTGTCTGTGTTCTGAAAAAGGTAAGTACGGCACAACATGAGCCCACTTTTAAGATGAAGTAGTAAGACAGAAGCAACAACAGTGTTTTACCATGCCAGGTAAACCACGAGATTCTCACTGTATCAAAAGGATTCAAAACGCCTCAGCCCTTCTCTCCTCCCGTGTGTATTGCGCTAATGCCGAGATACATGTAAACTACCTGTCATGCTCAGCTAATTTAAAGGAACCGCTTGTATATGTTAAAGATGCCTTCTGAATACGCCCACATAGGAAAAACTTCACCATGAACTTTATTATACAAGAATCCATTACACAAAATGCTGGTTATTCAAGCTGAAATGCGGTCTGTGTCTGTTAATTGTATGGCATACAATTTCAACCGCTCAGTAAAACCAAGCCGACCACAAGTTCAACAATTAGTCGCAAATGGAGGACACCCTACATCCATTAATCCATGAATATAGACAAATAGAAAAGTGAGTTGAAGTTCGACAAGGAAGTGTTGCATAGTACAGCATATCAACTCATATGAAAAGAAGGGATGAGTGCAAATCCTTTTCAAAGCTGATGTAATAGCTAAATGCAGATTTGCACTGAACACTGCTATAACATCTGCACAAACAGCTAAGCTAAATAAAGATGAGTTCATATTAAGGGGATATAAATGAACAGATAGTTTGTAGCTCCAGAAACAGGATTATAAGAGACTGCCACAATACACCCTAGAGTAATAAACACAGGTTGCTATACTGAAAGGGGATTATGTAGTTACTTACAAGCCCACTGCTAGTGCAATCATTGCGTGATTTGCTTGACTTTCTTGCAACAGGACAGACTGGGATTACAATGATCCTAGACCTTCTTGTGCTTTAAATCTGGAAAGACCACAAGAATGATGATAAGACCCATTATGTGCAGAGACATGTTGAATGCACATGTACAAAAATTGATAGGGCAACACCCTTAGCTGTTTTCATTCATGAAACGACACTAAGGAATACTTTTCATATTATCTCTGTGAATAAGGTAGGTGCAGACCTATTTTCTAGGAATAGAAACTTCATAACAAGTAAGGCGGTTTCTTTAGCATGTCAAGTCTATGAGGTGTTCCTAAAAGGAGGATTCAATCTCTCAGTCTGTTAATATTTATCTAAAAATGGCCCGAACTACATGGACCATGATCCTTCACTCACTTGGCCCACTAGCCACTCCCACAAGCCAACTGGCCAGGGAGTTTTCAAATATTGAAGCAAGCGCTGAGACACACTAACAGACTGTGCGTGTTCCAGTCCGAGATACTCCGAGATACTCCGAGAGATTGAATCCTCCTGACAAAGTAAGTGGATTGCAGGTTCCCTGCTAAAAACGCGCTATGCGCCATATCGCCATGACACTCCGCCCTAAGGGAAAGCTTGGTTTAATTACCCTTGCCTTCTTGTAACGCAGGTCCCGGCTCATTCACAGACCGGCTCTGAAGTGATTTTTGATATCAGTTGCAATACGTTGCACAAGCCACTCGTTCAGGTAGGAATTGTTACTCGGCCTCGCAACTTACATATTTTGTCTCACAATGGAGTATTTGTCTAATCTCTCGCGCGCTGATGTCTGTGTGTCATTTTCAGCTAGCGCATCAAAACACTGTCAATATGCAAGCAGTCCCACTCTCGTGTGTGTACCGTGTGGCGGACAACTAAGCCTTTAAGAATTCGAACCGGTTAACCACAGGTACGAGCTCTTGTCCTTGATGGCATTAGGTGATATGTATCAGTCTAGCCTGTAAAGTTCCTACCCGGCCGAGGGTGCTAAGCTCTAATGTTGTATGTTTTTACAGAATCAACCCCCCTTCTGGCGATTTACCAACACCGAGGCATATCCTTTGCCACGTGCAGGTACAAGTCTTTTCAGGGTGTGGAGTCATTGTAAAAAAAGTTTTCACACAACTCTTATATTTAACTCTGACACCCACTCTGTATATTGTTACAGAATCATTGTTCCCAGTCCCTGTCCTGAAGAGAACCGTCAATAATCCGGTTCGAAACGCGTCGACATACCCATCCTGTGGTTATTCAAAAGGGTGCACCTAGGAAGAGAAAGTAAACACCACCTGGGACCCTAGTGGTGCAACCCATTATAAATATCAACCACAGTGTTGTTAGGCAGGCAGGTGTACTACTCCATCTGTCCCCGCCTGTCCTTTGGTTTCACATCCCCATGGACTGGTTGTACCCTTGCTTTTTGTAGGAATTTTTTCACTGTATATAAATGCAATCAATGTTTGAATATTGATTAATGTTATCGCTTTTTTTGGTGTGTCTTTTATAACTGTCTTTATTCAATTGTGTTTCTTTCACTTTGTAAATAACGTTTTTTGGTATGTGTGTACAAATGTAAATATTGTATTCATGTATTTACTGACGTAACAGTCTTTGGTTTGCCCATGTGTTTTGATGAATCTAAAAAACGGATAAAAATTAAATAAATTTGTTTTTGGTACCGAAGACCTTGGTAACGTAGTACATTTTGACTGCGCGACCGATATTAATGATACAAAATTTTTTTTTCCTATCCAGCCATCCTGTTCTGTTTATTCTGTTGTTGAGATCCGGGCTGGGTAGACGTAGGATCCAAAACCTTTGTTGTTCTATAGACTTTTTGAAAGTTAGCATTTTCGTGCCCACTGCCATCTGGTGCCAGCAGCCTATTCCTGTGGGCACATGACTGGGTGTAGTTCGCAGTACCTCCCAGACAGCCACACAATAGAGGGATTAAGTGTGTGCCTGGATGAGCCATTAATGGCAGGATGGGGAGACGCAGCTGAGCAAATCCCAGCCTGATGCTGTGTTCTGCTGTGTACTTCAGAAGACTGCTTTGCTATACCTGGAATGACTGCTCTCCTGTCTGAAGCCTGCATTGAACCCTTAGAGACCTGCACTGCGGCTTGAGTCCTCTTCAACTTCTTGAACCCAGGACTACAAGAGTGACTCCAAGGGCTAATTGGAAAGGCTCCTGATCACAGCCTATTTGCTAGAAAAGGATCCAACTGTCTTGAATCTGGACCTGGACCCAGTCTGTATGAGACCTAACCCAACAGGTGAAACTTTTCCAGTCCTGGACCCTTGGACATGATGCCAAAGGTGTTCAGAGATCCAAATTCCAAAACTTAAGACTTAGACATTTTGTGTCTTAAAACTGCTCTGAGAACCGAGGGAAGACCAGGACCAACCTGCCCATCAATCCACCTGAGGTACATTGCTGGTCAGCCACACTGTGTGGGAGCTCCTGCTACGTTCTTCTACACAGCAGAAAAACCTGTTTAGCGGTCCTTCACCCAAAAAGTATCCAGCCTACTGGAACTCTAGGCACTTACGGCCTCTTAACTCATCCCACTGGAACTTTTCGACTTTCATAAAAGTTACTAAGTCTGAACATAAAAATCTTCACCACATCTTCGTCTAGTGGCTCCCTGATGATAACTCCTCCTCCTCGGACACGGCCTTCAGCCTTGCCATGCTGAACATTACCTTCTCAGAAACCTTTCTTTAACATTTCTTCTGTGCAGACCATGCCCAATCCACTTCCTGTATCCGGCCTAGGCTCCGTTGTGGCCGGCCATATTTTTGAGTGTAACTCGGTCTTACACGACTAGATGTCTGCTGTTGGTGCTTTCATCTTTTAGGTGCTAATTTTTACTAAAAAACGCAGGTTTCACTAATTAGATTTTCTTTTCTTGGTGTCAAATAATTTACCTATATTTACAACATTTTTAAATTGGTGTGATATTTTTTTGTGTTATGTTTTCATCTTATTAATTTTAGTGTGCTACATACATAGTTTACATATTGCCTCTAAGTTAAGCATGACTGCTTTTTGGGGCAAGCTACCCAGTATTAAGCAGGCCTTAGTTTTGAGACTTTTTTTGGTTCACCCTGCTGGGGATTGTGATGTTGCTTGACCAAAGCGAACACCCCAGGCAACCAACAACCCAATTTCTCACATTTAATATTTAATTATAGAATAATTTATCAGCCTAGTTTGAATTTCCAAGAATCACATATATTTGACGTATTTTGGTTCAGGTTAGTAATTCTTAGGGAGACAATATTTCCCTACTATTTTACTATTAGCACATTACTGTGCTTTAGATATGTCCTCCACTATCTTAATGATATTAACTAAGTGAGACAGTAAGTCCTCAGTGTTCTTGGCAGGTGATGTTGGTTTAAACAGCTTATTAAAGCTGAATCCAAGTATAGTTACAGAAAACACATTCCCTACCACTCTAATTACCACTGGCAGAATATCCTCAATAATTATTCCTTGTAGAAGCTAACTACATAACTGATTAGAAGAGGATCAAGAAGAGAGGAAACACAGTAAATACTTTTCCACCTTCTGAAGAAAGGGATGGCGGTAAATGTGAATTAGAGGTAAAATGTTGTGAAATCTCATATTTCAATCAGCCTCTCTCTGTTTCTTAACATCACTTCATTATATCACAATACGCCTAGAATATAATTTCTTTAAATACACAGTTGCTGCACTCTTATATCTCGCTGCAAGATGTCTAAAAATTATTGGCTAAGTGCCTGATTCACGAAGGGACTTGTGATGTAGTTACTTGTGTGGACTTTCCGGTGGGTTGTCTGCACTCATGATGGAGTCTCCACACTCAAGGCAGAGTCACTGCACAGCACACAGTAGAAAGTGCGCTGTGTGGGGAATCCACTCAAGAGTAGAGATTCCACCTGAGTACAGAGATTGTGCAAAAGTGCAGAGATTTCCCAACAAATGCAGAGACTGCGCCACAAGTGCAGACACTCTGCACTCGTAAGTTTGCCACATGTCATTCCTTTCGTGAATCTGGCCCTTACTGTCTTCTCTGTTGGCTTTAAACAAAATGTATGTAGCCCAACCTCCTCCCTGCTGATGTCACTCAGCAGGTCTCTTCCTGTCTGATGCTCTCTTCGGGACGGGAAATGAAAAATAAACTGGCAATGAATTGCCATTTCAATTTTCATCTCTGGAGCTTTGGGGGTAATTGAAGTGGGGCGATGCTCCTCCACTCCAATGGGGGAGCCGCCACATACAAAAGAATACAGAGACATAGACATCCCATTCAGGGCCAGCATATGAGGACTCACTTTGTATCCAAGTCCCTACAAATAGATTCAAAACAGTGAGAGCAAATAGGTATTTGTTGTTCTTTCTCAATTTGTCACGGACTTTGCGTTTTCCTCCTTTGTTTTTTAGGCTCCTTTCCAATGTTTGTTTATTCCTGTTAGTTTTCCCACTTGAGACATCTTTAGCCTTCCTTCTAGTTTGCCTCATCTATGAAGCTACTGAATTGCTCCTCTGCATGATGGGCTGACAGCATCTACAGTGTGGGTTCCTTCAGATTTCTTCATGTATCTAGATGCATGGGTTCAGTGCTGTGTATTTTGCTGAAGGAACTGGTGAATCACTTGCAAAATCGCACAGAATATCTATTGTTTAATTATTTATTCAATATGATAAGAATGCCACTCACTATTCCAAAGAACATTCACAAATCAGGTGTTAACCAGACACAGCCATTACCTATGTGATTGTGGATATGTTGCTCCTGTTACAACAATCTATAGGTATGTTTTGTCTTCTCTATTTTCTCTTACACTAAAACTCTGTTTTCCAGATGCAGGAATTTCTCATGGAACTTTTCAAAATAGTTTAGACTATCCGACGATTGAGGGATTAACTTTCAAATCCATTCCACCTTGTTCCCTGATGGAACGGGTGCGTTTACAACTCACATATAACAACACTCTCAGTTCAGGTAGGGGACTTTTGAATGTTTGAGTCAAAATTGCTTTGCTTTTGCTTTCTCCTGCGTAACACATTTTCCACTTCAATGCAAATTAATATGGAAAATAAGTTACTCTGATTTCTTTTTCTGTATCTACCTGTTCATTCATTTTCTAAAGTTTCTTATGTGTATGAATGTGTTATTTGCTTCCATGTATAGGCAATGGGAGTAACTTCCATAATATATTTATGTTTGTTTCTCCACCATCTTCATTCACATTTTACAAAAACAGAGATTAGAGAACTCTGAAGTTCATTGATTCAAACCTGGAGTAGCCAATACAGTCCAGATTTATCTTTCTAATCTCCTAACCAAAGTACTGAGTTTAGAACAATATTTAAACAAAAGTGTTCCCTTGGTAATTACCTTCTTAGTCTACTCTGAAACTCTTTTTTTCTTCTCAGCCTAATCACTTACATTCCACAATCGAATATCTTTTATTCAAAACTCATACCCATCATACTTGTACTTTACTCATCACCTTGGTGTAAGTAGAACCACAAAGGGCACTTAACCCAACAGAAAAGGTTCAACCTCACAATGCAAATTTTACGTTATGTTCCATTTATTAAAACAATTAAAAACAATTATTCTCAAATTTTTCTTTTGAAATATTCGCTCATCGGTTTATGGTAAATTCTCAAATATCTGCAGTTCAATGATGTATTTACTGCAATGTTACACTTTACAGTACATAATCCTAATATTCAACATAGCATTAAAACATGTATATACACAATATTAATTAAACCACAGAGGTATATTGTCGATGCGTTTCGGTGGATCCTTGCTTTCGCACCACCTTCCTCAGGACAGTTAAAAACACACAATAATCTTTAAACACTTGCGCAAAATCCCTGTTGGTTCAATTAGGGAAACATCAATCAGCTTCACCAGTTGTTCATTTTAGTCACCTAATATCTGGTGTTGGGTGTATAGTGTTATATCACACCCCAAACATCCTCTCCTTGTGACAAAATTGCTTTATATATTCCCTGAATGACAATTCTTCCCCTGAGGACTTCCTCCAACTACTTGAAAGCAATTTAAAAAACATTCATAGGTTCACCCTAACCATTGTCCTCTTGTGGTTGTTAGAAGCTCTCATACACTGAATCGAGCAGCAACAGAGGATGATTAGGTACCGTGTGAACTTTCCTCAACTGATAAACTATATATATAAGAAACCACTGTTTTCCTCGTAAGATTAGTTCACCTTCTTCAGTCAAGGAAGGAAGTAGTTGACAAATACTTGAAACAGACAAAAGGCTTAAATAACAAGCTACAATTATAATTCAAAATGACAAGATAAAACAACAGTTGAAAATAATTAGAATATTGATCTAAAACAACAATTTAATATGAAAAATTCAAGTATTGTTCTTGTCCTCATCTCTAGTGAAATATATTCATTTAACAGGCAAATAAACTTGAACAATGAACATAGGTATTTACAGTCCTGAAAAGTACCATGCAGGTGTCAGACTAACGCATTTCAGCGTGGTTCACATCACCACACTGAGATGCGAAGTCACACATTTTAGGCATAGCGCCTGCATCAGCTGTCAATACATAGTGTTGCTATGTGGACTAAAACTAAAATTTGAGTGGCAGCGCGCCATGGCGTCCGCGCTGTTCCCGGCAAGGTTGGAGGCTGGCTGAGCTAGCTGTGCTAATTGGCTACAATATATTAATAGGAAGAATTCCAGCTGCACAGCATTACATGATTCTGACATGTTGTCACAAAGCACAGCCCAATGACTACTATCAGGACATCAGCCATGTGGTGTCTTGGGCCACTAGGCCCACATGATGTATGAATAACCACACGGACACAGTGATATGGTACTGGAACTGGCCCAGGGTACGTGCTCCTGGACTATTTAATTAGCAGGGTCATCTGATTGGTGATGCCTGTGAATGGGTGGGTGTCCATTGTGGGTGTAATACAAAGTGTAACACTAGAACGTGTCCAGCAGAATACTATATCCTTCCCAAACTTTAATGAAAAAGAAGCAAACAAAAGGTCCAACCTGTGAAGAAAAACAAACAACAATACACAGCACCAATGAGTCTCTTCAGACCATCTGCTGGGTGGTTATGGAGCTCTAGACCTCCCAGGCAAGAAGCTTTGGTCCACCTTAGCGATGAAAAGTGCATCTGAAGTGGTGGTGGAGTCCACTTTGGAGATCTTCTCGCAGGTGCTCAGGCCACTCTGGTGGACAGCCAACCTGCAAACACGGAGGGTGACCTTTGGAGATGAGGGCTTTCTTTGGAGGCGATAATGCATTCCAGTTCCCGATAGCCAAGCAGCTTTAGACTTGCTTCTTCTGCCTGGACTCCCCTCTCACTGGAGTCTCCTCGAGGGCCTTCCTGCTGGGCTGCCATGGGACTGTGTGGACTGTGTGGCCTCGTGTAGACCCGCAAAGGCGTTGCTGAGGAACTGCCAACAGGACCACAGCCAATTCGCTCATGTAGCCGCAGAGGGTGGTGTCTCAGTCTGTGTGCTCTCACCATCAGGGCTCGGGTTCTCTGCCTTCCTCAGATGGTCTTTGGGTGACCAGTAACAATCTGCATCCTCCATGTTTCAGGGTGCCTGCGAGGAGCTGCTGCCAACACATCTCTCCGATTCGGGTACCTCTCTCACAGGAACTCCTTTGGGGCCATTGCCCCTGGATTGCCACGTGACCGTGTGGGCTGTGCATGCATTTTGTAGGCCGCGCTGAGGGGTCGCTGCAGAACTCCCAACAAGGCCATGGCTAAGCCTCGTGTAATTTCAAGGGTGGATAGTCCAATAGTCGAGTATGCTCTTTTTCGGCAGGTTTCTGGTTTACGGAGGCACGCCAAAGGTTCCTGGGTGACTAGCCTATCACGGAACCAGCAGTGCCTCTTTGAGCTCCAGATGTCTTGAGTGTTTGTATCCACTCTGGTGGTGTAAGGCTCCTTCGATGTTCTTGGTGATGATGCACCTGGATGATGAACATGATGATATTTATTTATCTTACACTTGGGCAAACAGGCGGTGATCTCTTGCTGTAGGTGACTTTGCGGAGTGAGGAGGACTGGAGGGACTTTGTGGCCATTCACAGTTATCTTCTAGCAGGTGCACTTATTAGACGTGATGCCATCAATGCCAAGCAGCCGTTGAGAGGTGAGTGGACGGTCGCACTGTGAAGCTTGGGTCCTGGATGCAGATCGAACTTGCTAGCGCCTTATGGTTGGTCCTCCCACAAAGCTGTCTCCAGTGACGTCTCGGCACCCCGGTGACTGGCTTGTGCTGATGAACACCTTCTCCAGTGCTGGCATGAGTGGTGTCCAGCCATGCTCTTCTCCTCCTTCCTACCAGGTTCCTCACATGGATGTGACATCCTGCCACATGTCTATAGTTTGCCCTACATGGACATCCCGCTGGTAATTTATGGTTCTTGGGACAGCCTTTACTTTTTTGCTGACCTGTCGCAGGTCGGTCCTGTTGGTAGGATGTGCTTCTTCTCCTTGAGGATCTCTTGCAGGCCCCTTCCCTTCCGCTGTTTTTTTTTGAGGTGCTACTGATAGAGCGCGCAGGTCACCCGACTCATAGTTTTACCATATACGCATTGGGCCCATAAATTCCAATTTATCATATTCAATAATCGGGTAACCTTACACTCTACTACCAGTAACCCTGTACCTTCCTATTTATTTCCACTGTACCCGACTTACCAATCCACTGTTATGGGTACCTATGATCACCATGGATCAGGGAGCTAGCTGTAAAAGAAAGGCAGACACAAAAATACCAATATCGTTTATATTCTTTGCACTCATGTAGTAACCACAGACTCAGGAAGTTTTAAAACCTTTATCTAGAATTCGTCAGTTTCAGAAAGCATAAGGTTTACAGCAAGTAAACTGTCAATAACTAAGATTATAAAAAGCAAATATCCATATAGGAAGTAGATAAGACCAACCATTTATAAGTCTAAAGGGAAGGTAAGAAACAGGGAACATACTAATATAGGTTTCAGAGCTTAGACTCAGTATGATGTCTAAAGGACGGGGAAAATAAGGAACATACTAGAATTTCACAGTGAAATATTTCCCCTTGAAGAGGGTAGGAAAATAGAACTTTAATTTGTACTATACCATGTAGCTATAGATAAGGTAAGAATGGACCATACTAATAAGACGGTATAATTACATGAATCGACTACAGGATGGGAAAAGAAAAGGAACATCTATATTTTATGAACAGTATGAAGAACAATACTTATAGGATGGGGAAAATTGGAACATGCTAGTATACCAACTACAATGTAGGACTTTATCATTTGTCAGCAAAGGGAAGGTAAGAAAGAGGAATAAAAAGCAAGTACGAATTTAAACAAAGCAAGGAAATGGGGAATACAAAGATGGCTTTCCTCAGATTTATATTTACCTAGAACGGTGTGGAGACAAACCCTGGCCACGGGTCAGTTAAGGACAGGAGAAACCCCAAGGAAGAACAGTCGCGAGTAGGCCAGCAGGTGCAGAATGGACACCCCAAAACAGGACAGGAAAACCAGATTAAGATCAGGACAGGACCATCAAGGAGAGACCAGCACCCGCAGTTGGGTAGCAACGCCTTCGCTCCACCCTCTCTGCAGCTATCAGTCAGAACCCCGATTGGGTTAACGAATTCCCCAGCAAAGTGCTCCGCCAGCACTTAAGGTTTCCCAAAACCCCGCTTGGGTCTATGGAAATTACGGAGAGAGTGCTCCGCAGCTCTCTGTGTCAGTCACCTATTGAGTGCGTTGGGTCAGTGACAGGTCAGCTATTCGGACAAGTCGGACAATTTCTCTAGCTAAACCTAGGCTAGTTATACTGTTTTCGGGTCAGTGTACCACCCCCCAAATGTTGCAAGTTATATGTTATGTTACATGTTATATGGTAGATTTCTATAGCGCACGGCTACTCCGAAGAGTGTCCCGGCGCTGGAAGATCCTCAGTCAAGGCAGAAGGGGGCGGTGCAAAAGTTACTGAGTAAACAGGAGAGTTTTAAGATTTTTCCTGAAAGCCAGGAGATTGTTGGTCACTCTCAAAGAGAGAGGAAGGGCATTCCACATCTGGGGAGCCAGGCGCTTGAAAGATCGACCCCCACACCGGACACGCCTAATCGCCGGCGTGACAGCCATGGCCTGAGTGGAAGATCTCAGAGATCTGGAAGGTGTGTAAAAACTCATCCTTCTCTGAAGATATCTGGCGCCCAGACCATGGAGGGCTTTAAAAGCCATAGTGAGCGTTTTGAAAGCAATGCGCTTTTTGATCGGGAGCCAGTGCAAGGTTTTAAGCAGCTCACTGGCTCTTGCTCTCCTAGTGAGGCCGAAGATGGCTCTAGCCGCTGAGGTCCGGACGACCTGCAAGCGGGCTAAGAGGAAGTCAGGAAGGCCCAGGTAGAGCACATTAGAGTAGTCCAGGCGCGAGCCTATCAAGCCCTGTATGGTAATTCTTCTGTGGTCAAAGGACAACAGAGGGAGGAATTTCCTAACCATTTTTAAAGTGGCAAAACATTTGCCGACCAGGCCAAGAACCTGGGGTTTAAGGGAAAGGCTGTTGTCTATTTGGATTCGCAGGTTTTTGGCGACCGTCGAGTCGCTATCAGGGGGAAACATGGCGACAGGCCACCAATCCTTCCACCTGTGGTCTGCAGGGCAGCCAAAGAAGAGTACTTCCGATTTGTCGGAGTTGCACTTGAGGCTGTTCTGTTCAAAGCAGTTGAAAACAGCCTCAAGGCAGTCCCTGATGTTTTCACCGTGAAAGTCAGATCCCTTGTCACACGTGAACAGGAGTTGAGTATCGTCCGCGTATGATACGATCTGAGCCCCGAAGCCTCCGCCAATGCCGCCAAAGGGGTCATTTAGATATTAAAAAGAGTGAGGCTCAGAATCTAGCCCTGAGGCACTCCAACCTCCAGAGGCGGCATTATGGCGGAGACCGTCTGCTGGCGGTTGGCAAGGAAAGATCTAAACCAACTGAGCACCGTCCCCCTCAGGCCAATTTCCCAGAGTCTAAAAAGGAGACGGTCATGGGGGATGGTGTCAAAAGCCGCCGACAGATCAAGCATGATCAGCATGGCCTTGCCCCCACAGCAAGTGTAAGAATCCCCAATTTCGATTGGTCCTCAAGTAGGACAGGTCAACACACCAACCAGGATTTTACGTTTTCAAGTCCCAATTTACATCTTTTGGGACCTCCCATTGAATTTGGGGTTCCCATGACATGTTTTACACAACACAATGAAGAATGCAAAGTTTATATACAACTGTTTCAAATGCTGTACAGTTCAGCTTCTTCTACTAGGCGCAGGTGCATCTTCCCAGGCACATCTTGGCGGGGACCTCTGGGTTGGCGCACGTTCAATGTCACAGAGTTCATCCTCTGGCGGAAGACTGTCATGCGCAGAAAGGCTGTTCAATATGGAGTATCCCCATCCCTCATGCCCAAGGATTACGATACATGAAAAGTAAAGGAAAACAATTTAGAACACAGAAATAAATGAATACACTGTATACCAGGAATCCCTATATGACTCCCCTTACTTTATACTAACTATAGCATTAATGTTAGTGTGAAACGAACAGCAGTGCAAAAAGCTGCAGGGCAAGCATCGGCATGTGAGAACACAAAGCGGCCATTTTAAAGCTAGTGCGCAAGCGCAAAGATTTCCCACCAGAACTGCGAGTACGTCACGTCACATGAGTGTGACCAACGCATGCGTGGAAGAAATTCCCGCTAAGCAGCGGCCATTTTTGAGGCAAGAGTATAAGAAAAAGTAAACACATAGGCAAGCGTTACTGGGACACGCCGTGTAATGTAAAATGTCCAATATTAGTACCACAAACAGGTTGATTACATTTCATTAATGTTATTTTAGGTTCTTGATCCAAGCAAGTCGCTTTACGTGCGAATCCTTGCTCCATCAATCCCCTCTTTGATGATATTTTATATCATCACAAATTCATGGAACCAGATGCCAACTTCTCACAGTCTCCCCAATTCAATCTCTTCAAACATTCGATTCAGTTTTTCTTTAGTCTCTTTATTAGGGTGAGAATTTTTCACCCTTTTATAAACTGATTATTCAGTTCCTCTAATTCAAGTTCATCCACGTTTCTTTTTACTCCTCTCTTGTTCACAGTGTATTTCTTTTGGTGCTTTCGACATTTACAACAGATGAATATGATGAATACTACTAAACCTATTCCCGCAATTGGCATCAGTACTTTAATCAAAAAACGTTTACCTAAATTAGCAAATCAATGACCTACGGCGGAGAGACCATCAGTAAGTCTCTTCCAGGCACTGTCAACCTCCAGTGGCTTGAGCTCCTTTGCCAAATTAGTAATGTTCCTTACATACCCCTTGATTTCAACACTTTTGTCAGGTATGTAAGTGCAACCATGTTGTGCTTTCAACATTCTACAGACTCCGCCCTCTTTTGCCAATAGGGTATCAAGAGCAAGTCTATTCTGTAAAACCATGGATCTGACCGCAACCATTTCGGTATTGACCATCAGGAAACCTCCAGCGGTGTCAGTAGACAACCGATCCATGACTGTTGACAATTTGCAAATTCTGTGTGTGTTCAGAACCACTCCCACTGTAGGTATCATTGCACTAAAAATATCTCCTACAATTTCAGCAGCACTTTCTCTTTTAGTACGTACTAATTGGTTAGTCTGTTCAGTGCTTCCAGTGATTTTCCCCACATGGTATATCTTTGGGAAGACAATACCAAGATAACAACTCCCGTACCAATGGTCGGGCAATTTGAAGTAAGCCTTGTTCCCACAAATAAAATAAATTCCAGGAAGCACAGGCTCTGTCCCATCTTTGAAACCCCAACCTCCAATTACCTTGTAATTATGTTCGCATTCACTGGAACCAATGAAAATATTGTTATATTAACTAGTCATTTCTCTTTAAGACAGAGTTTCCCTTTCTTTTCGAAATCCAGAAGCATCGCAGCATTAGTTCCACCATTTGAGGTGCTCCCTATACTCTCTGCCCACTTAGAAACCTTCTGGTTCTTGTCTTTGGCTTTCTTTAGGAAACCTTCTCTTCTCTTCTCTACCATATCCAGAAATAATTTTTCTTTTTCATGTAAAGAACAGGTCAAGTTATTTTTGTGTGCATCATCTATATTAATTTTTCCTACAGTTAGAAAATAATCACTCATGTATTTAGCTACCTCTCTAGTCGTATGTACAGGGTTCAGGTTTCTTCGGACAGGAAGTTCAGAAAATGTCACGTCAAAGTTTGAGTAATAATACTGTATCGGTCCTCTTTTATAAAATAAACTAGTTAGTATACTACAGGAAATTCCATAGGTTAAGGGCAGGTGATGATAAGTCACACCCCCAGCTACAGAAGTAGGTAGCTTCATGCAGACATAACAGTCGTCTATTTCCATAGTTTCTACATAATGTACTAACAGGTTTGCAAAAACATTTAAATGAGTCTTGTTCTTTATTTTGTTAAAGTATAATCCTTCCTCATCTGGTGCTTCTAAATCTATGCTTGTTTGTTTCAGGCTAAGCGGTTTGTCCAATGCATCTACTCTTCGTGGTGTAACTCTAGTGTATGTTTCTACAGTGTCGTCAGGTAGGTTATTATTTGGGTATAGACTAGGGTTTTTACTCATCAAAGAAGGAATAGTTATTGTTAGTCCTATCCAAAGGATCAGTACTATTGCTACACTACATAAACATACTTGGCAGCATGTTTTACAACAACTTCGTCTCGGTCTCCCATTCTCAGAAGAATCAGACATTTTCGGCTCAAAAGAAGCTTCAACCCCTCTTTGTAACTCTGCACAGCTTGCTTACTCTAGTAACTTTTCAGGTTGGTTCTACTTCTTCTTCGGTCTGTTCAGCAATCAATTCCTCATCACTTTCATTACTTTCGTCACTTATTTCCAAGTTCTCAAATTCTTCTAATACAAAGTAAGTCCATTCAGGGCTCGAATACTTGTTATTCAGCTTTTTGATGCGAGCACTTCTTCTTTTTGGCTTTGTCACCACTGGGTCAGTTTGACTCGAGACCTCATTTATCTGTTCAGGCTCCTCGGTTATCGTCTTCAGACGCAATCTCAGCCTTTTCACAAATCTAGGTACTGAGTCACCTTTCTTTAGTCTTTTAACTGGCACTGTGTCTTGCCCTTCTTCAAACACCCTTTTGTTTTCGTTCAGTTGTGGCACATTGAGATCAAGTTCGTCCTCTGTATTGTTCCCTAGGTCCAGGTCTTTCATCTGTTTCTTCTGCCTGGCCCCTAAACTGGCCTTGTTCAGGTATATGCTGTTTTGGGCTTTGATCTGTTTCGATCTCTTCTTCCTGAACACAATTGTCTAATCCTACCTGTTCCTGTTCAAGCTCTTCGAGCTCTTGTTTTTCTTCCGCTTGAACTTCCGCCCTAATTTCTATCTGTCCCTTTTCTGATGCAGGTGTTCTTGGTGGAGTGTCAATTACCTGCTCTCTCCCTATCTGGTCCTCCTCAGAATCAGATTTAACGTGGATTTCGATGATCTGAGTAGCTTCTTCTTCACCTGTCTTGTCCTCACCATCCCACTGTCTATCTAAATGGGCTTGATTTCTAGTTCGTATAGGGTCGATTGTCAGATCAATTAGTGGTACCCACTCTTCTTGACTGGAGCTCGGTCGAAATTCTTCAGCTACTTCAGGACCGATGTCTTGGGATCCTTCAGCTGCGCACCCTTCAGCCTCAGTTTCAGCAGGTTCAGTCACTTTCTTTGTGTGGCTGGCATGAATTCAGCGAGGTACTCCTGCACACTTTACAGCTGTGGTGGTTACCAGGATCACCTGTCGCGGCTTTCCCCACCTGGATTCAAGGCAACTTTTCCGAGTGTGCTTCTTTATTACGACCCAGTCACCTGGATACAGGCCATGTGCTGGAGCAGTTGGCCTGGCGACGTCTTCTCCCCCAACCTGGCGAGAGATAGAACACACTTGGTCAGCCAGCTCTTTACAGTATTCCAGTACCAAATCATCAGATATGCTTATTATTTTGTATCCTGGCACCCATGCTTGCCGCATTGCTCTTCCCATCAGGATTTCATGGGGACTCAAGCCCGTGTTCCGATCTGGAATACTTCTGAGTCCCATCAACACAAGAGGCAGAGCATCTGGCCATTCCAGTTGAGTGTATTCACACATCTTTCCCAATCTTGATTTGATTGTGCCATTTATCTGTTCTAACACTCCAGAAGCCTCTGGACGATATGCACAGTGCAGTTTTTGCGTGATTTTGAATGCTTCACAGATTTGACTTATTATTTCATTCTGGAAATGACTTCCTCTGTCAGATTCAATTAAGACTGGGAAACCGTAAGGAGGTATAAGTTCCCTAAGTAACAATTTTGCTACTGTGATGCTGTCATTTCTACGTGCAGGGAAAGCTTCCACCCATTTTGAAAACAGGCAGACAATGACAAGAAGGTATTTCATTCCTCGACAAGGGGGCAACTGAATGAAGTCAAGTTGTAGTCTAATAAAAGGGCCTTCTGCCTTTCCAATTTTCCCTGGCAAGACTATTGTTTTCTTTCCAGGGTTAAATTGCTGACAGGTCAAACACCTCTGACAGAGTGCCTCTGCTACACTTCTGAATTTCAAATTGAACCATGTCTGACGGAACATGCGAATCATCGCATCCCTGCCTACATATGTATTTCCATGTATCAGCCTAGCCATAGGAGCAAGCATACAGTCTGGCAACACAGGCATATCATCAAGGTAAACAATGACACCATCTGCATTTCTCCTTCGACAACCGAAGTTTCTCCATCTTTGTTTTTCCTGTGGCTCTGCTGCTTCCTGTAAGTCTCTCACTTCCTCCCATGTATTCACTCTCTCTAGCATCAAAAGTTGGCAGCTGTTTCCGCTTCCCCCAACCTTTATATTAATTGAATTTCGGTACTTTGCACAATGTTGGGCTAACTGGTCAGCATATCGATTACCTGCTGTCAATTTGTCATCGCCAGATTTGTGAGCAGCACACTTGACCACAGCCAATTCTTTTGGTAACTGGATTGATTCCAGTAAATCCTGCATGTACTTTCCATTTCTAATAGGGGTGCACCGCATTAAAGTCACCCCCGATGATCAAGTGGCCCTCGGGGCGGTCGAGTAGTAATTTCCCTAGGTCTTGGAGGGTCCCCTGATGTAGTAACGGGGGGATATAAACTGACAAGATATTGTAGGCCTGCCCCTCCCATTGGCAAGTAATTCCGGCAAATCGCCGTTGGTCGTCTGTCCATGTGTGTTTAATCATCAATGGTGCATTCTTACTAACTAGAATTCCGACTCCTCGGGAGCCAGAGGTGAATTCTGCATGTGTGGCCATTTTGAAACCCCATCGATTCATCGCTTGACAGGCACTACCTGCGAGGTGGGTTTCCTGCAGGAGGACAATCGTGGGTGCCTTTCTTTTAAGATACTGTAGAACTAATCCCCACTTAATTTTGTGTCCCAGCCCGTTAACATTCCAGGAGATAATTGTCAGTGGTGGGGATGTCAATTTGGTCAAGTTGGGGTCAGGGCCCCGTAGATTCTCATCCCCCATCGTGTCCAGTATATAGGGTCGTTCGGAGCAGTGTTGCACGTAACTTTAAAGTATGATGTGAGCCGGTCTCGGTCGAGACCTCAGGTCTGAGTATGTGAGGAAGAACCATGTTGAGTGTGGTGTGTACATCTGCTAGAGTTAGCCAAGTTCTAAACCAAGAACAGAAACAGAACAAGCACTTAATGTGCAAACCCCATACCCCCCTCCCTGCCTCCCTGCCCGGTGGATAAAAAACCTTCCACCCCCCCAACTGAGCAGAGTGCTTACATTCCCAACTTATGAGTATTGTTCTTGGGGGTGAGACTTCTGTGTCCTTCTTAGAGTCCCTCTCTTCGTAAAGATCATGCAATGTCGGTTAGCTCAGGGCTTCTTACCTGCAAGCTTGCATATGTCCATGGTTCGAGTCTTGCCCTGTTCTTCGTCGTTAGGTATGGTCCAATAGTCTCGTAACCGTTGGCAGGCTCCTTGTTTTACCTGAGGATGGGGCTGTAGTCTTGAACCATGTTGTCAACGCCGAAAGGCGTCCGCTGCGAAGGGGGCCGTCATGTGGTTCGTGGATCATCACTAGTCTATTCGGTTTCATCAGTCATCTGGGGGCTCCTATTACCGTTGGTCCGCCGTGTGTCGCGGTTCTTGGGTCCTCTTGCCGGTCTCCAGCCCTCCAGCCAGTCTTGGGCGTCTTGCGGCGAGTCAAAAAACCACGTTTTACCTTCTGATTCAACTCGGAGCCTTGCCGGGAAGATCATTGAATATTTAAGTTCTCGGGTTCGCAATTCTCTCTTGACGTCTATGAAGCCCCTTCTCTGTTGGGCCACCGCTGCCGTGTAGTCCGGATAGAAGTGGACCTCCGAATTGTCAATTTTGATCGGCGGACGCGTTCTTGCTGCCTGTAAAATGGCGTCCCGATCCCTGAAATTGAAAATGCGCGCCAAAATGGGGCGGGGTGTAGCTCCCAGTTTTGCCTTTCCCCCGGGTACTCGGTGGGCCCGTTCCACAGATAAATATTTGGACAATCCCTTAGGTTTCAGTTGCTGTTGTACTAGGTCCTCAATGTATAGGTCTAGGGCCGGGCCACCTTCCGTCTCTGGCACACCTATCAGGCGGATGTTATTGCACCGGGAGCGCCCTTCCTGATCGTCCAATTTGGCCCTTAGTATGGTGTTATCATTTTCCAGTCGCGTGACTCGGCGTTGCAGGTCTGAGGTGTCCCCAACGAGTCCCGTGGTGGTCTTTTCTACCTCTCCGAGACGGTCCGATATTTTTGCCAGGTCAGCCCTTATCAGTGATACGTCCGTGGAGATTGTGCCCATTGAGGATTGCATCAATTTCAGGGTCGTCATCACATCGTGGAGGGTGACCGTTTCAGTGTCAGTGGGGGCGCCCGTGGGCGGGGGCGAATTGCGCTGTGCGTCCCCCCTTAGAGGATCCGGCGGGTCTTTTTGGTAGGCAAATTTGTCTAATTTCAGGGTCTGCTGGCCCCTTGTACCCCTGCCACTCATGCTGATGCTTGTAGGATGTGTCCCTCTTGCCAAGTTCAACGTTTTCTCAAAACCGGCGCAGTTCCCTGGTGGACAGTGGGTGCAGCACCGAGGTTCTCGTGGCAGGACAGTGACCCTCTCGCACTTGGAGTGTGTGTTATCCTTCCAGGTCGGCACAGCCAGATGATGTAGGGCAAAAAGTGCAGGTCTGTTCCTAAAGTGTCTCCCTTCCTGCAATCAGACCGGTGTAGGTATGCTTGGAGTGTAACTGGTAACCGTCGGTAGGATTCCTTAGTGATTTTTGGGCCGGCGTCTCACAGCGGGGTGCTGCTGCTGAAGGAGACCGTCAGGTGTCGTAGCCATGCGCTGCTACGCGATGCACTCCTCCCTGTGCTCGCGGCCGCCGGCGACCGCCCCCCCTCACCCGACCGCTATCCCAATGTCTTTGTCGTCTTGCCCCAATGCAGTGACCCACGGGGTCCGGCGGGGTGTTTGTCCGGGTTGTAGGCGTTGGGGCGCCGCAGCGGGCTCGCAGCTCACTTACGTTACAGGAGCAGCGTCGGAGCGGGCTCGTCTCCCATCAGAGTCCCCGGCTTCAGGCACGAAAAGAGGCCACAGGGCGCGCCTCGCCGTACCTCCTCGATTCAGGGACGCAGCGGGACACGGATCAGCACTCCGTGTACCGGAGGAGCAGCCTGTGCAAGCGGCGTGAAGTTCGATTTGCAGTGAGGCGGATAAATAGACGGATTGTCTAAGAGAGGGCTCTTCAGTTACAGAGCTCCGTTATTCAGCGGCCATCTTGGCTAGGTGCTAGCCACGCCCCTACTTGTGCAGATTTGACTCCAAACAAATAGGATGCTTCCACTGGACGCTCTAGAGTGCACACGGAGTAGGCAGCGCTTAGGCCACCATCCTCATGTCTAATGCATGAGCCGTCTACAAACAGCTCATAATCTTCACTGTACAGAGGGTTCTCTTTGATGTCTGGGCGTGGTTTGGTACTGAATTCAGTCAAGTCAATGCAATCATGTGCAAATTCTTCCCTCACTTCTGCTGCAAATGAACTTGGTAGTAAGGTAGCTGGATTCAGAATCTTACATCGTTCAAGTGTCACGTTTCCTGCATCTACAAGGATTCTCTCATACTTAGTCAGCCGACTAGGTGTGAGATACTGGGTCTTTGTTCTTGTCAGTAAAGTTACAACAGAATGTGGAACATATACAGTTACTGGATGTCCCAAAACAATGGACTACTCTACTCAAGTCTCATGCAAGTTGCAGCTACAGCTTTCAAACATCCAGGTAATCGAGCTGCTACTGGGTCCAATGTGGAAGAAAAGTATGCCACTGGACGTCGAGTCAAACCATGAATTTGGGTCAGGACTGAAAGTGCACAATTGTCTCGTGTGTCACAGAACAGTGCAAAATCCTTTGAATAGTCAGGCATTCCTAATGCAGGAGCAGTACACAGACATTCTCGTAATTTTGTAAAAGCTGTCATGATTGCGTCATCCCACTCTACTGGGTCACTTGCTCCTTTCTTTGTCATTTTTATAAATGGTCTTGCTAGGACTGCAAATCCCACAATCCACTGCCTACAGTACCCTACAACTACAAGGAACATTCTAATTTCCTTCTGGGTATTTGGCAATTCCATGTTTCGAATTATCCTGATTCTTTCCGTGGTGACTTTTCTGATACCTCTCTCTATCTGGTGCCCCAGATATTTTACTGATGTGGTACAGAATTGCAGCTTTTCTGGTGATACTTTATGTCCTCCTTCACCTAAATGGTTCAGCAAGGCAATGGTGTCAGTTACACAGTCTCTTCGACTTTTAGACGCCACCAGTAGGTCGTCTACGCATTGCACCAAAACTGATTTTCCGGGCAAAATTAGGGTCTCAAGGCACTTTTTCAGAATCTGATTAAAAATTATGGGGCTTTCTGTATACCCCTGAGGGACGCGATTCCAGACGTAGACGTGACTATCGAATTCAAATGAGAAAAGAAATTTGCTGTCTGGATGCAATGGAATTGAAAAGAATGCATGACATATTTCAATGACGGTAAACCATCCAGCATTCCATGGAATTTGGTATAAAATCACAGCAGGGTTTGGCACAACAGGACAACAAGGAACCACAATTTTGTTAACCTTGCGTAGGTCCTGTACTACCCTGTACTTACCACTAGGTTTCTTGATTCCAATTATGGGTGAAATACATTGGCTGCTCATCACTTCTTGTATGATTTTGGCTTCTAACAATCTTTTTATTTCAGTGGCAACCCCCGCTTTTACTTCTGCACTCATTTTGTACTGTTTAATATTTGGGTATACTGTATTTTCCTTTATTGCTATTTTAATTGGGTCGACATTTTCCATTAATCCTACATCTTTTCCCGTGAAATCCCATACATCTGGCTTCACTGTTTCTTGGAGCTCTTCATGTAAGTCTTGGATTGACAGTCTTTTAATTTCTGAGTCAGGTCTTGCTAACATTAATTTGTAAATTCCGTCTTCGTCTGGGGTCTGGATTTCGACGCCATTTGGTGTGCAAAAGATAGTACAGTTCATTTTACACAACAAATCTCATCCTAGCAGGTTTACAGGAATGGAATCACAGACAACTAATCTATGCATTTCCTTAAAATTCCCAATTTTAATCTCCATAGGTTTTGTAACTGGGGTACTAATTAGCTGATTAGAAACACCAACTACCTGGATTGCTTCTCCCGAGAGGGGTAGGTTTGTAACGTCTGCTGTTCTCACAGTAGAACGGGTAGCACCAGTGTCCAACAGAAAGGTGACCTCATTTCCTTCAACCTTTCCTTCAATGTATGGCCCTGACTGGTCCACCGGCAAGGAGGCGCCAAGCACGCACTCCTTGTCCTCCCCCCTCAGGCACCGTCAGTAGGTGTCATCACAGAGAAACGGGTCATTTAACATAAATTGTGAAGTTGCTGCATTTTTATTCTCCCTTCCTTCCCATACTTCGGTGTCTTCACCCTGTTGTGCTTTGCTCCTATAATTTTGTCTAGGTGCACAAGGCAACTGATTCTGCTTTACCTGTTGCTGGGTCTTTCGTGGTTTCTCATTCTGCGTCTGTGGATTTAAATAAATTATTTGTACGTTACCATTCTGTACAGCTGGACACTCATCTCTCCAGTGGCCTATCTGTCCGCACCCGTGACAGGGGAACTTCTTTTTGGCCGCTTCTCTGCTCATTTTTACTCTGGGTTTTCCCCCACCCCCGGGGCCTTGATTCTGATTACTGGTCAATTTATTTAACTGCTGTTCTTGGGGTTTTGCTAATTTTACCTGAGCCCACATGACTTTTTCCTTTAACTCCTTTCGTTTATCTGCCAACTCATCCCCGCAATATTTAGCATATTTCAGGACTTCATCAATTGGTTTAGACTGCCAGCAAATTTTATTGTCTTTGATCCACTGGGAAATCGCAGGTCTTAATCCTAGCACAAATCTATAAATGAAATGGGTCATGTCTTTCATCTCAATGTGGTCCAGACCAATGTACGTCTTGAACACCTATAACAGTCGTTCATAATAGGAGTGCACAGTCTCATCTCTATTCTGGGTAGTTCTGTCTATTCGGGTCCAATCAGTGTCTTTTGCAGGCACTTTTCCTTTTTAATGTAATATTACCTGATTGTACTTTTTCATTACTTCGGCAGAAGGAGCCCCTGTGTTTGGGTCTCTCGAGTATTCTTCACTAGGCCAATCAATAGCAATTTTACATTCTGTCCACAAATCTACGGGAACTACAATGTCAAAGAACCCATCTAAATCTTTCCACAGACACTTCTGGACCTTCACAAATCCCTCGACCTGTCGGTACCAATCTACAGGTTTTTCTCGTAATTTTGGGAAGTCATTGGTAAAGGACACAATATCCTGTCGGGACCATGGAACATGGACATACTTTCCACCTGGCACTTCTCTCATAGGATAACATTTTTCTGCCTTGTCTGCTTCTTTTAACACGTACTCAGATGTCACTTGCTTTGATCTATTATCTTCTTTTTTCTTGGCCCACCAGGCTTTCCATTTATCTAAGTCTCCCCATTTTTGTAACAGGTTTAGCAATTCTCTGATCTGTACCTTCTTCCCTGACACATTCATGTTTTCCACATCTCTGTCTGAGAATTCTGCTCTGTAGGGTTTTTGCAAAACTTTTGATTTACTAACATCTATTCCCATACTAGCCGCAGTGTCCATTAATTTTTCATGGTATATTCTGGTATTTCGGGTTAGACTTTTACAAATGAATAACAATTCCTCCTCCGTTAGGGTGTTCAGTCTGTCCAACCCCACATTTCCAGCTGATAGTTCTTCTATTTCTATTCTTAGTTTATAGATATCTAATGGTTTCGGCTGAGGATTTTGTTTCTCTAATTCTCGGCTCCATCTTTCAATTTCTTCAGGAGTCACTACTGTGGCATTTCTAGTACCAGAAGTTGATTCAACCTCTACTTCTCTCGAAGTGAAAGGAGTGTTCTTTCTCTGTGAACCCCTTTCTGGCTCTCTTATTGGCAAATCCATCAAGGAAATCACAGATTCACATTCACTTGCCTGATCATCTACAATCAAGGGCTCTTTTCTCGGCTGTACCACAGATGGGGTAACAATTGGAGTCTTTGGACTTCCCTGTTTATCCCCGTACAAAGTAACAACTGGTCCAATAGTTACTGGAATTGTTAAGGCTTCAGGACTCGTATTCAGTTGGGAGATTTTCTGAATTAATTCTGTTCTCGGTTTAACTATAGCTTCTCGTTCTCTATCCTGTAGGACTCTTTCCATATTAGTTTCATGCAATATTTGCGGAGTTAGAGTGGGAGCATAATTCAGGGCAGTTGGATGCGTCATACTCGGTCCTTTGCCATAATTCGGTTTTAGGAAGGGGTTTCCTGTACTCAAAGGTCTTGCCTCCTCCTGATAAGGAGGTCGTAGACAGGTATCTCTTGCATCTAGGGATCTTGATCCCTCCTGGTAAGCTGGTCTTAGGCAAGTATCTCCTACACTTGAGGATCGGGGTCCCTCATTATAAAGAGGTGGATTCTTCATTATTAATTCCTCCAAATAATCATCATCTGAATCCCCACAGGTCATCAAATGTTTTGTTTTCTCTGTCTTTTTCTCTCCCAGGGGTGCTTCTAGGACTATCACAGGGTACAATCCTTCTACTATCATATTCTGTCTCCATTTTTTCATTTTGCTTTCTCGGGTTTCTTTATTTACTTTAGGATACCATTTTGTGAACCCCTTGTCCATTCTGGGCCTGTCTCGCACAAAAGCCACTATCTCCCATTCTTCTAAGGCCTCATATTGCGTTAGTCTGGGTCTGGGATGTAAATCATTCATTCGGGTTCTCAAATTGAACAGAATCCTACTATTAAATGTACCGTCTAACGGAAATGCAAAGATCCCATCATCTTTAGTATATTCCACCCAATTTTCCAACCATACACAAGCATGGTAGCCTCTGTCAAACATCATAAATGATGCGGGAGTATTTGGTGGTGGAATAACAACTCCTTCTCTAGTTTTGATAGGCTTGTCTCTCTTGAAATAAGAAACGCTTCGATTTCTACCTTTTAAAGTGCAAGTGCTTTTTTAAATTACAACGAAAACACATTCGCCACAGTACTCGAGTGTCTAGAAAGAAAACATTTGTTTCACTGCAAGTAAACTTCTTCTATTTACTTTTCAAATACTACGAGTAGATCCCTTCTGCCTACTCTTCACACAAGCATTAGTGAACCTGCTACTCCTTCGACTCATCCACTTTGGGATATATACTAAGCCAAAAATTTCACTAGTGAACTCCTTTGCTATCAATCAAGCTTAGATGAACCTGCTACTCCTTCGGTGTGACCCTTACTAGGTTATATCACAATAGAAGTTTTGCCAGCGAACTCTTTGCTACCATTTATTCATACATTTATTCAGAAAACCCTAATTAGTGCTTCCATTTCTGCCTAACCTGCACCAATTTTCCTTGAGCAAGTGACCTCACTGCGACGTGGATTCTCCTCACCACCCGCTATTCTGCCCCCGGGTATTCTAGACAAATATGTAACAATCACTAACGAGTTTTGATAAAACATATATCAATATATCAGCAAGAAAAACAATTTAAAACATTTCATATTTTTTTCAAAGCAATCAGCAACAATTGTACAGTCGATCGATCGATTTAGCAGCAAATACATTTTCACAGTTAGCAGCAAATAACCTACCTACCTATCCTAACTAGTCCTACCTAACTTTAACTAGTCCCTAACCATTTCCTCTGCTACCAGAAAATTACTGATAGAGCGCGCAGGTCACCCGACTCATAATTTTACCATATACGCATTGGGCCCATAAATTCCAATTTATCATATTCATTAATCGGGTAACCTTACACTCTACTACCAGTAACCCTGTTCCTTCCTATTTATTTCCACTGTACCCGACTTACCAATCCACTGTTACGGGTACCTATGATCACCATGGATCAGGGAGCTAGCTGTAAAAGAAAGGCAGACACAAAAATACCAATATCGTTTATATTCTTTGCACTTATGTAATAACCACAGACTCGGGAAGTTTTATAACCTTTAGCTAGAATTCGTCAGTTTCAGAAAGCATAAGGTTTACAGCAAGTAAACTGTCAATAACTAAGATTATAAAAAGCAAATATCCATATAGGAAGTAGATAAGACCAACCATTTATAAGTCTAAAGGGAAGGTAAGAAACAGGGAACATACTAATATAGGTTTCAGCCTTAGACTCAGTATGATGTCTAAAGGACGGGAAAATAAGGAACATACCAGAATTTCACAATGAAGTATTTCCCCTTGAAGAGGGTAGGAAAATAGAACTTTAATTTGTACTATGGAAATTTCGAGATACCATGTAGCTATAGATAAGGTAAGAATGGACCATACTAATAAGACGGTGTAATTACTTGACTCGACTACAGGATGGGAAAAGAAAAGGAACATCTATATTTTATGAACAGTATGAAAAACAGTACTTATAGGATGGGGAAAAATTGGAACATGCTAGTATAACAACTACAATGAAGGACTTTATCATTTGTCAGCAAAGGGAAGGTAAGAAAGAGGAATAAAAAGCAAGTACGAATTTATTCAAAGCAAGGAAATGGAGAATACAAAGATGGGTTCCCTCAGATTTATATTTACCTAGAACGGTGTGGAGACCAACCCTGGCCACGGGTCAGTTAAGGACAGGAGAAACCCCAAGGAAGGACAGTCGCCAGTAGGCCAGCAGGTGCAGAATGGACACCCCAAAACAGGACAGGAAAACCAGATTAGGATCAGGACAGGACCATCAAGGAAAGACCAGCACCCGCAGTTCGGTAGCAACGCCTGCGCTCCACCCTCTCTGCAGCTATCAGTCAGAACCCCGATTGGGTTAACGAATTCCCCAGCAAAGTGCTCCGCCAGCACTTAAGGTTTCCCAAGACCCCGCTTGGGTCTATGGAAATTACGGACAGAGTGCTCTGCAGCTCTCTGTGTCAGTCACCTATTGAGTGCGTTGGGTCAGTGACAGGTCAGCTATTCGGACAAGTCAGACAATTTCTCTAGCTAAACCTAGGCTAGTTATACTGTTTTCGGGTCAGTGTACCACCCCCCAAATGTTGCAAGTGTAAGAATCCCCAATTTCGATTGGTCCTCAAGTAGGATTTGACGTTTTCAAGTCCCAATTTACATCTTTTGGAACCTCCCATTGAATTTGGGGTTCCCATGACATGTTTTACACAACACAATGAAGAATACAACGTTTATATACAATTGTTTCAAATGCAGTACAGTTCAGCTTCTTCTACTAGGCGAAGGTGCATCTTCCCAGGCACATCTTGGCGGGGACCTCTGGGTTGGCGCACGTTCAATGTCACAGAGTTCATCCTCTGGCGGAAGACTGTCATGCGCAGAAAGGCTGTTCAATATGGAGTATCCCCATCCCTCATGCCCAAGGATTACGATACATGAAAAGTAAAGGAAAACTATTTAGAACACAGAAATAAATGAATACACTGTAAACCAGGAATCCCTATATGACTCCCCTTCATTTATACTAACTATAGCATTAATGTTAGTGCGAAACGAACAGCAGTACAAAAAGCTGCAGGGCAAGCATCGGCATGTGAGAACACAAAGCAGCCATTTTATAGCTAGCGCGCAAGCGCAAAGATTTCCCACCAGAACTGCGAGTACGTCACGTCACGTGAGTGTGACCAACGCATGCGCAGAAGAAATTCCCGCTAGGCAGCGGCCATTTTAGAGGCAAGCGTATTAGGAAAAGTAAACACATAGGCAAGCGTTACTGGGACACCCCGTGTAATGTAAGATGTGCAATATTAGTACCACAAACAGGTTGATAACATTTCATTAATGTTATTTTAGGTTCTTGATCCAAGCAATTCGCTTTACGTGCGAATCCTTGCTCCATCACTACTTTGCCCTTCACTTGAGGGCGTCGTGCTTGCACCTCAGGGCTGCACCATTGTGGTGCTTGATCCTGCTCTATTCATGCCTGCTTGACGGGGTTAGTCACTTCGAGTGACATGCTCCTCGCTTGCTGTGCAAATGTGGCATCCAGCAATGTGTTGCCTGTCGTTGGAGCACATTTTTGCAGTGGTAGATTGCTGCATGGAGTATGGGACTCTCCTCTTGCCTGTCTTGGGCCACTGGGGACTCTGTCTTGAGACAGTGTGAGGGAGGACACTCTTTGCTTGTATTCAGTCCACTGCGGGGCTTCACTGGTGCGGTGGAGATGTGGAGGTACTCCGTGTTGCCTTCTGCATTGCTTGCTTTCTGTGGAGAGGTCTCACGCTCCTGGGCGCCTTCCCATGTGGTCATTCTTCTGGGTGCTTGCATCAGCACACCTCAGACTCTGCGCTCTTGGTCCTTCTCCAAGGCGCTCACTTCTGGCATTTGAGTGCACGTTTTTCTAGCTTGCGGTGGTGGCTACTCACCACTGGGGGGTTCACACGCTCTGTGCATGTTCTCCACGTGCTTCCAGATGGGGCTTGCTTGGCTGTCTCTAGTCCAGGAGTAACCGTCTTTTTCCGTTGCTTCTCCAGCCTCGTTGCGCAGGCTGCTCTGCAAGGTACTCTTGCTGTTCTTGACTACCACTTCTTTAGTGCTGCGGTGGCAAACAACAGTCACCGGGGGTCCTCCGGGCTCGCTGGTGATTTGCGCAATCATGTAGTATGGCCACAAAGGAACCAGTTGCTCCCACTGGCGCCATTTATTGGGTCCCACTAGGTGGCGCCATGGATAATTCATTCTAACTGCGCAGGACTGATTGAAATAGCCACTAGGATGCATGCGTGGTGGACCCGCGCATTGACATTGTGGTGTCTTGGGCCACTAGGCCTACATGCTGTATGAATAACCACACAAACACAGTGGTAGGGCACTGGAACTGGCCCAGGGCACGTGCACCCGGCCCCTTTTATTAGCAGGGTCACCTGACCAGTGACGCCTGTGAATGGGTGGTTGTACAGTGTGGGTATAATACAAAGTGGGACACTGGAACGTGTCCAACAGAATACTACAAGCCAGACTCTGGAGAGGGCCACAGTGACTTTAATAGGTGTGGGACATCACGTCTTGCTGCAGGCAGTCTTTAAAGTTTTATGGGAGGCTGGCTGTAGCAATGGCAGTGCTGCTAACACTGCCACACAGGAGTAAATTGAAATCATAATGATCCCTGCGACTGCCAGACCCAGCCAACCCCAGGGACCGTGGCGGCCACTGGATCCCAGAGTACACACTCTGCAGTTCAGCTGCTGCTGAACCTGAATGGGTCTGAATGTGGGCAGTGGGTTTACAGAGGAAGTTGTTGCGGCCAGGACTATGAGGAGCAGTGACCCATAAACCAAATCATCGTTGCTCTCGCAATTACTAGTGAGTCTCAGACTGTAGTTTCTCACTCTGGAGTGTTAATCTATCTCTCACTGAATAATTTGTTTTTTGGCGCTTAGCACGCGGTCAATCCGCTGCCTTCTAGTTCTGCCCTAGCACACTAATGCTGCAGACTGTGACTTTAGTGTAGGCCTCAGTCTGAGACTGCTTAGCCCATGCCTGGTGTGTGCTGTATACTGCGGGTACCGCTGAAGAGGTGGTGCCTGCAAGCAGTCTGCACTACAGTGCAGTTCAGCACTGAGCAACCTTTTTCAGAATGCCGCAGCAGGCATGAGTCATCAGTTCAAGTCCAACTGCAGCTGCTGCCCACAGACAAGCAAGAGCCCATGCAGCTGAGTCATTGTGGAGGACTGGCCTATGACAGCCCTGCTCGCAGACAATAAGTGTTCCTCTTGACTAGTGCCAGCAAATCCTCAGTTCTGGGGTTGTGTGAAGGCAGCTGGTTACAACTCAGAGGTCTGTGTTGCGTTGAGGAGATAGTGTGTTACAGCTGAGTGTTGTTCTGAGGCAGAGAGATGAAATGAGGCACCTGGCCGGGGATACAAGAGAGTGCTACGGAATGTCACTCATAATTACATTGAAATTCAGAAAATGTCACACATAAGCAATCTGAAACCTTGGCAGCTATTTATTTATAGAGATGACTGCACAACTGATAGAGCGTGCAGGTCACCCGACCACAATTTTACCATGTACACCTTTGGGCCCATAAATTTAATTCACCATATTTATTAATCGGGTAACATACACACTACTACCAGTAACCAAGTTCCTTCCTATTTATTACCAATGTACCCGACTTACCAATCCTCATCACGGGTACCTATGATCACCATGGATCAGGGAGCTAGCTGCAAAGGATAAGCAGTCACAAAAATACAATAACATTTATAATATTTTTACTCTTTATAATAACCACAGACTCAGGACGTTTTGAAAACCTTTATCTAGTTCTCATTATCGTCAGTAAGAATAACATACACAGCGAGTAAGCCATCAATAACCAACATTATAAAAATAGTGTAACTATGCAAGAAATAGAGTATGCCAACCATTTATAGATATAAAGGGAAGGTAATAACAAGGAACATACTAGTAAGGAATTTGCAGGAATTTAGACTCAGTATGATGTCTAAAGGACGGGGAAAAATAAGGAACATGCTAGAACGTCACAGTGTGAATACCCCTCGAAGGTGGGTAAGGCAAAAGAACTTTAATTTGTCTATAGAGATTTTTGAAGGTAACATGTAGCTATAGGGAAGGTAAAAAGTGGAACACGCTAATAATCCAGAGCAATCACTTTACTTTGGCTAAAGGAGGGTAAAGAAAAGGAACATCTATTTCATGAGTGGTACGTCACAATTTGACTTATAGGATGGGGAGAAAAGTGGAACATGCTAATAAACAGCAAAAGTGTAAGACTTTATTTATTGGTCAGCACAGGGAGGGTAAGAAAAGGAACAAAAGGCAAATATAAACTTTTAGCAGTTCAAGAGAGCAAAAAGAACGTAAGTGTATTTCCCGCACAGAATTATATTTACCTAGAACAGTGTGTAGACCAACCCTGGCCACGGGTCAGTAAGGACAGGAGAACCCCAAGGAATACAGTCGCCAGTAGGTCAGCAGGTGCAGAATGGAAACCCAGGACAGGAAAACCAGATTAGGATTAGGACAGGACCACCAAGGTAAGACCAGCACCCGCAGTTCAGTTGCAACGCCTGCGCTACACCCTCTCTGCAGCTATCAGTCAGAAACCCAATTAGGTTATCGAATTCCCCAGCAAAGTGCTTCGCCAGCACTTAAGGTTCTCAAAACCCCGATTGGGTCTGTGAGACAGTCGAATAGAGTGCTCCGCAGCACCTCTGTTTCTGGATCAGCGATTTAGTGCGTTGGGTCAGTGACAGGTCAGCTATTCGGACAAGTCGGACAAATTCTCTAGCTAAACCTAGGCTAGTTATACAGTTTTCGGGTCAGTGTACCACCCCCCAAATGTTGCAAGCGTAAGTATCCCCAATTTCGATTGGACAACAGAAAGGACAGGTCGTCACACCAGCTAGGATTTGACTTTCTCAAGCCCCTAATTTACATTTTCTGGGCACGCCTTTCGAACTTCGGGTTCACATGACATCTTGATTTGTACAACAATACATGTTCTATTTACAAATACATTGTAATTTTCTGGGGATCATAAGGTGAGGTTCCCAGGAGCATCGGCTCAGTCAGTCAGCTCTTTGGCAGTGTTGCGAAGGTCATCTGCTCTGGAGACTCGCCGAATCTCGCGCAGACTCAGTTTCAAGCAAGATGGAGAGCGGCAAGGGAAGACAGGCCATATTTCGTAATGTACCATAAAATAGAAAAGAACAGTTTTAGAATACAGAAAAAAAAATAATGCACTGTATACCATGAATCCTTATACTACTCCCCTTACTTTATAATAACTATAGCATTAGGATTAATGCGGAACAAACAGTATAGCGAAAGCAGCGATGCAAGCTTCAGACATGTGAGAACACAAAGCAGCCATCTTAGTTTTATTGCGCAAGTGCAAAGAGTTTTCCCACCAGAACTGCGAGTACGTCACGTCACATGAGTGTGACCGACGCATGCGCAGTAGAAATTCCCGCGTAGCAGCAGCCATCTTTTTTGCAAGCGTATTAGGGTTAATAAACACATCTGCAAGCGTCACTGGGACACCCCAAATATCAGAATAAAGGGAAAATTAGTAAGACAAACAGATTGATTAAGGCTATTAGGGTTATTTTAGGTTCATGAATTCAAGCAAGACGCTTTACTTGCGAATTCTTGCTCCATCACAACCACCTTTCTCCCTTCTTGTCTCAACTTCAATGGGCAGGCAGTACAGTGTTCAGGAATGCAGGACACAGACACAATTCTAAGCCTGGAATGAGCTGGAAATTCTCAAGAGGGAAGGAGCTATTTGATGCGAGGAAGCTCTCGAAGGCAATATGAAGACGTAAAATAATAAGAGGGCATGAAAGCCATTTACGTCATAACAAAAAGTAAGCAGCCTTTGCAAGTGACCTCGATGGCAACTTCATGGTCATTCTATTAGAAATTCATTTGGATCAGCCTAGGTTGGTTCACGAGGCGAAAAGGGGAAAAAAGAAATGACTGATCTAGTCGTAAATGATAAAGGGAATCACGAGAGCTCGTATCTCTTCCTTGAAAGCCAAAAGAAGCTGAAAAGGAATATAAAACACGGCCTAGTGCGTCATTCGAAACTAATTCCAATGGCTATAACATTGAAGTCCTTCTTTTATTTTAATAGAATGTTGTTGTTAATGTCATTTTATGGTGCCCATGCCTGCTGCTGCAGTAATGTAGTACTACTTCTACGTGAGTGTTCTGTCCCGGTTTTAGGGTTTAAAAATAAGGACACCCCAGCATCACTGCACATGGCAAAACGAACATTGTTTCCAGCTGAAGAAATCCCCTTTGCAGCAGGTAATGAACATTTATAAAACACACTCAGATTATATTTATTATTTTGAGTCGGATATATCTCTTCACTCACGATCTAAATTTACAGTCTAAATCAATGAAATTAAATTATCTCAAAATAGATTTAAAAGGTTTCTGTGGCACTGCAAACATGTGAATTGTGTTACCTTAGCTATCTGAAATGATTCTGTAGAGCGAAGAGAGTTACCAGAAAATAACAGTTGTCATGGCTACTAATGTTATCTAAATACGGGAGCTGTCTGTATTTTTTCATCTGTGCTTTTTCAAAGCAATTTCTAATTTTTTCTTCTACATAAAACCGGTGTTGTAAAAGATACAAGCCTCAAACAGCTGATAACAAACAAAAGCTCATTTTGGACATAATTGAAGTTTTAAGACTGATGTGTTTGTTTTGTATTATATCTCTTCAAACCTCCCACAGGTGAAATATAAAACATGCATCTATTGGCATTTTACGTAGTTTTGGTATAGATGTATTGGAAGGGGTGTTGTTCAAAGTAAAGAACCTAATTGGCGCTCGGTTGCTTTAATTTATGAATGTGGTGACAGCAGTAGTGAATCTGCTACGAAGCCCTTGTCGTTATGTCTCTAAACAGAAATAAACCAGCTGGTATTTACTCTGAAATTGTTGAGAGGACAAGCTCCCGTTAATCACCCATGACAAGATCCAGCATCTGGTAAACTAATCGATTGTCTTCCGTATAGGGAATGTCACTATAAATCATTAATCATTCAAATAGTCATTATTTTACTGTCTTTACAGAAGGCATCAATTAATGAGGGAGTTCTCCATCCAGAACCATGAATGAATAATGTCAGCATTAGAGCATTTTGTGTACGAGGTTTTGTGACCATTACTTTTTTCTTCCAAAACTGGTTTCACTCAGTAGAGGTAAAACACAGTATATGATACTATTACTACTATTGCTACTACAAAAAATAATTATTATAAAAACAATAATATTAATAAATGATGACAGATTCATTTCAATTGCTCTTGCTTGCTGTTTTGTTTAATGTGTGATTTAAATAACTTTAAATCCAACTGTTGTTGACGTTTTAAGAATCGGATGGCTGTGTATTTTTTTTACTGTAAAAAGTATTAATGACTGATAATGTTGTATTTTATTTGTGATGTTTTTAAAAGGGTGTCATATCTTTTTTCTAACACATCTAATTCCTACATTCTACTTATCAAAAGAATAAAGGCTAATAGCTGTAAGCGAGACCCAGCTCAATGGGTATTTCAAGGACAAATACTTTTTATTTGGCCAGAAAAGCATAGAATAAACACTTCAGAATTGAGAGTGAACTTGAAAAGAAATTAAAAACAAATTCTTAAAATAAGTCACTGAACTATACAAAAGCAGCAATATTTGTTGGACGTAATTCATTACAATGCCCCATATCTATTTTTAGTTGGCCACTACTACACAATATTTCAAACTGTACAGTTTTTAATATAACATAAACACATCTTATCTTGGCCAAATGTTAAATTGGAGTCAAAAAGCACTTTCAGGATTGAGAATATAAAGACAGAAAGGTGTAAAGTGCTAGTGCTTTGTTTAGAGGTATTATTGCTGGGACAGTGTTAGAAATGGGGGTCTCTAGTTGGCAGGTTGCTACCCTGTCCTTCTTCCTAGTCAGGATAAGGGAGTTACACTTCTAAAATAACCTCTGCTCACCTCCTTGTTACCTTGACATGAGCAGTCAGGCTCTGCTTAGAGGTAGTGTGTAAATCATTTGCACATAACATTCAGTAACACAGTGAAAACACTACGAAAGGACGCAGCACCAGTTTTAAGAAAAATAGCCATTATTTGTCTACGTAAAACAAGACCAAAAACGATAAGAAAGCAAAATATAGTATTCCAAAATATCACTAAGCAAAAATAGACTTTAAAAACAGGTCCCTGAAGGCGATAGTTCTATCAGGGGCTATCACGGTGTCGTGGACCCACAAATCCAACAGTTCTGGCTGACCGTGGAATTGAGGGCCAGCTACGGTGTCAGGAAGAACACCAAAACAGTATCTTTAGCAATGAAGGGTGTTGGGGGACCTGACAATCGGCTCCAAAGAACCGGCGTATGCAAGTGTCGGTTCCGGAGGTCGGTGCTGAGTTGTCTGGCCCTTGAATTCACACGCATTGCAGGTTGAACTCTGTATAGTTGAATTTGGGAGCACCAGCTGGCATCGGAGCTGCGGTGTGAAGTGCAGAGGTGCGATGTGCAGTCGCCTCAGGTTGCTGTGCAGGCAGCGGCTCGGTGATTGTTGCCCAGCGGCATCAGTAAGACCAGGGCTGCGGTGGGAAGTAAGACAATGCTCCTAGCGGGCTGGCAGGTCACATTACAGGCAGCGTTGTCGTTAAAGGACTGTCGGAGGTTGACGAATTGGAGTTGATGGCGCTGGCTTGGGTGGGCCAAAGCTGCAGTGTAGGATGGGGGGATGTGTCATGTTACTTACTAGCGGTGCCCCCAAACCACGGTGCAGGTAGTGGGGTTGAGGTCACTTTGGAGCAGCATCATTGGTGAGACCAGGGCTGCGGTGTGAAGCGGGACAGTGCTCTGTGCTCTCCACAAGCAGTGTCCTCAGGTCACTTAGCAGGCAGCGGAGTAAGTGGCAGCGGAAAACAGTGTCATTGGTGAGACCAGGGTTGCAGTGCAAAGTGTGGCGTGCCCTCTGCGGCGTCTTCAGGTCATGGAGCCGGCAGCGACATCGGGGACGGCCTCATGTTGATTTTTCCTCTGCGCCAACTGAATTAACCAGTTCCAGAAGTTGGTACCCAGATGATCTTGAAGTCTTTGTTGTTCCTGGGACTGCTTAAACTGTGGGCAAGCTCTTCTTCAAGCCCTTGGAGACACTCCGAAAGAAGTTGCAGAAAGTTCAGCCCAGTCCTTTCTCTACCCAAGACAGAAGCAGCTACTGCAAGCCGATACAGCAAAGTGGTAATCTCTACTCACAGCTTCTCCAGCTCTTCTTCTTGGCAGGTTTCTTGATCCAAAAGAGTTCCAAAGTCCGGGGGTCTGAGCCCTAACATTTATACCACATCTCCCTTTGAGGTTCAGTGATGGTGGAACTAACAAAGTTCTCCTGGCACACATAATCCAGCTCTGTCGTACAGCATTGTGGAAGGCAGACACAGTCCAGTCAGGGGCATGCAGACCCATCAGCCAGGCTGTGAGTCTCAGGGAAAAGGCAGGACACACCTCAGCTCCCTTTCTGCCCCTGTCTATTGTGAATGCACAAACCACCCCCTGTCAGACTAAAACCCATACTGCTAATACACAAACAGTCACATGGATGGTTAGACAAGGAAATATCCACTTTCTAAGAGTGGTATTTCCAAACCCACAATATAAAAATCATCTTTGCTAAAAGATGTATTTTTAAATCCTCCTGAGTTTCAGCATACTAAACTCCACTTTTTTTATCAGCTCCCCCTGGCCAGCTACATGTGTAAAAGTGTTACAGAGCAGCTCCCATGTTAACCTATGTAAGAGATAGCCTCTCAACAATGAAGGGAAAATGCACAGTGTTTCACTATCAGGACATTTAACAAACACCAGTACATGTCCTACCTTTCCCCCACACTGTACCCTGCCCACAGGGGTACATTGGGTCTACCTTATAGGTGTCTCATATGTGAGAGCAGGGACTGCAAATGGGTGCAGTTGCCAGGTCGACATAGCAGTATAAACTGTGCGCAGACACTGCAGTGGCAGGTCTGAGAACCCTTTGAAAGACTGCTTGTGTGGGTGGCACAATCAGTGCTGCAGGACCCCTAGCAGCATTTGGTGTACCAGCCCATGGCATACACAGTGCATTGTACTAGGGACTTAGGAGTAAATCAAATAAGCCAATCATGGAAACACCAATCCATAAACACAATTTTTACATCAGGAGCACTTGCACTTCAGTACTGATCAGCAGTGTTAAAGTGTGCAGAACCACTAAACCAGCACAAACAATATCCAGAGTAGCACCGAAAGCAGGAGGTAAGAAGCAAAAAAGCTGGGGAAACATGTCAAAAGATGCCAGGTCTAACAGACAGTTTGGCAATATTGTGTTCCAATCGACATCCCTGGGAAAGGCACTAGTAAGTGTAATGAGTTAAAACGAAACCTGGTGAAATTAAACCTACAATTCATGTTAAAAATTGATATTAGACAAAATTCACTTCAGAGCGATGTATTAATCAGATTTTAATAGGTACTACTACAAAGTTTGTCAAACTTTGCCTGATAAAGGTTACCCTGCCTTTCTCTGAATACATCTTTCACCCTGAGCCATTACATTATGCTTTATATTTACTGACATTATTTTTGCAGGAAATCTGTTTGGTAGTAGTGGTTACAGTTACTGCACCTCGTATAGATACAACAAAATATACTGTGGGTGAAGCAATCTTTGAAGAGAAACCAAGGTATTGCTGTAGTACTACAATGGTTAAAGCACCCTACTACCAAAGGTGCATAAACATGCTGGAGAGAAACCAGTGAGTTTAACTTAAATCATGTGAAAAAACCCAAAGCACTATGAAGTGTATTTAAACGATAAGTATAAAGTCAATTGTTCTGGGAGACACAAATCTCTTAAGCCCTCTTTAATATAGTTGATCCATGGGATTGCCAGAGCCTAATCCTGGGAAAGTCAATCTTCCAATACATGTTTTGAAAGTGAGGATCCCAATTTCCCCTAGATTCTGATCTAAAGTAGTAGGTGGTCTAGCTTAATCTTGTCCTCCATGAGGTACAAAACCACCTCAGAATGACACATAAATGAGGGAGAATATTGGGGGACTGCCAGTAGCCTTCATAAAAGTGTATTCGCGTCCCTCTGTAATGGACCCTAACCCTTGTGCCCTCAAACACCTGGACCATATGTTGCTACAGTTGTACACTTACTTTTGCACATTCTGATCATTTTGCTCACCGGCTTGTGTCTTAGCCAGCACACAAAGGAAACGACAGGCTTCCAACTCTTTGGCATAGAGTTGCCCTGCTAATAGAAAGCCTGTGGCAACACAAAAAGATGATGGAAAGAAGGCTGAACGTTGTCGAACATTCACCCCCAGTCACAAATCTGGGTTAAATCAATTGTTTTTTTGCTGTCCATGCCACCCCAATTTGGACCCAGCCATATGCAAATCAGACTTGACCCTGCGCCCCCTCAGAACAGCCCAGCCCGAATTACCAGGCCAGGTCCTCCCTGGACCAGAAAATAAGCATCCTGGGACTGGTTTTGGGGTGATACCCCCTCATAAGCCAGGCTAGCTTGAATCCGGTTGGCTTGCGAGCATGGGTCCATGTCTGGACATACCCTTCACACTTAGGACAGCTATAGCAACACAAAAAGAAGATGGATGGAATGTTGAACATTGTCAAGCATTCATCCCCAGTCACGGATCTGGGTTAAATCATTGTTTGTTTGCTCACCATGCCACCACAGTTTGAACCCAGCCATATGCAAATCAGTCCGTCTTGACCCTGCTCCCATGGGAACTTTCCAGCCTGAACTGCCAGGCCAGGCCAGAAACTCCCTGGACTGGAAAACAAGCATCCTTGGGATGGTTTTAGGGTATCACCCCTCATCAGCCAGGCTACCTTGAATCCAGTGGCATATCTAGCATGGGCCCCACGTCTAGGCATACCCTTCGCACTTAGTGTGACTATAGCAACACAAAAGATGATGGACGGAATGCTGAGCATTGTCAAACATTCACCCCCAGCCTGGCTGGGTGGCCGGTGTATTTTTCATTCTTTATTTGCTTTATTTCCTCAGATACTACATGTCAGTGATTAACGGTATGTATTACGCGTTAGGTGTATCCTCAGTAGGTGTGCACCTCCATTAATTTCTAATTATAGGTTTGCTTAGGAGAGGCACACATGGGGCTGGTCCTCCTGTGGTCCTGAAGAAGAGCTTTGAGGAGACAGCTCGAAACATGTCGACCTAATACTAGGGACTCTATACTCATTATAGTTAGACTTTCCCTATTATTAACCCCTGATTTTAGTCATACAAGCTAAGGGCAGGATTAAAATATTTTTGTTTTTCCACTCAACTTTCACTGCACTAAACATTTCCCACAACTTAGTGCTCCTACGTTGTTCCGGAAGTCACAGCATGTCTCAATCTGCAGCGGATTGAGAGGACCCCAATGATGAAGCATGCCACCTTGGGGAAACCATGGTGGGTGAGGGAAATTTAGAAAAAAAAATTCTTTCTGGAAAAAGGATTTTCATACATGTTCAGTGAAAACCCTGTTCTTGCCCACTGTTGTGTTTTTATTCTGGTATTCCAGATGTTGTGTAAACTTCTTTCAGTTAGAAGGGTGAACCTAACCTCCCCCCATCTTTTGATTTCACAACTAGCAAAATCTCAGGAGAGACTATCACCACTCATATGTAGCCGTGGTTGATTTCAAGGTGGTCATCATGTATGGAACTCGCCATGACTGGTTAAGACAAGCAGGGGAAAATATGCCTGCTGTGGTGCAAAAGAAGCAATGACCCATTGGTTACACTGCCTTGCGTGCAATGGATTGCCTCATTAACTGTATGCACACGAGGTGCCAACCAGGTGTATCACTAAAGAACCTGTTGTGGGAAAGGCCTGAGTGTGCACTTGCACCCCAGGTTAAAAGAACTAGATGTGTGCACTAGAAGTTACTTATGCGACTATGATCTAGGACAATGGTAGCCAGATTGCCTCATTAACTGGATGCACACAGGGTGCCATTCAGGTGTAAACTAAAGAACTTGTGTGAAGGCCTGGGTGTGCAATGGCATGAAGCACTTCCAGACAGGCAGCACCGAAGACCTCCATACCAGCAAGGACCTGGTTCTTGAAGGTTAATCAATCAATCAATCAGGGGATATTTAAAGCACACTACTCACCTGTGAAGGTCTCAAGGCGCTGGGGAGGGTGCAGCTCCGGTTCAATCGATGAGAAAGGTCTTGAGGTTCTTCCTGAAGGTGTGGAGGGTGGGGGAGCATCTGATGTTCACAGGGAGCTTGTTCCAGGCTTTGACTGCGACGTAGGAGAAGGCTCTTCCTCTTGCTCTGGTTCTGCGGATCCGGGGGGGGTCTCTGCGAGGGCAAGGTCTGTGGAGCAAAGGTTCCTCTTGGGTACGTGGAAGGAGACTCTCTTGTTGAGGTATTTGGGTCCGATGTTTTGTAGGGATTTGTAGGCGTGGGTGAGCAATTTGAAGGTAACTCTCTTCTGGAGGTCACGTAGGTGTTGGATCATGTGTTCGTACTGTGGGGTTCCGAGGACAGTCTGGCTGAAGCGTTCTGGATGGTCTGCAGCGTTGCAGGAGGGTTCTGTTGATTCCAGTGCAGAGGGCGTTGCTGTAGTCCAATCTGCTGGTTATGAGTGCGTGGGTGACGGTTTTTCTGCATTCCGGGGGAATCCATTTGAAGGTCTTGCGGAGGATCTGAAGGCAGTTGAATCTGGTGGAGGCGATGGAGTTGATCTGCCGGGTCATGGTGAGGGAGGAGTTGAGGCTGATGCTGAGGTTCCGTGCATGGTCTGTCAGGGTGGGTGGACTCCTGAGGGCAGAGGGCCACCAGGTGTTGTCCCAGGGGGAGGTGGAGGGTCCGAGGATGAGGACCTCAGTTTTCCCCCGAATGGAGCTTCAAGCAGCTGCTTTTCATCCAGGTGGCTATGTCTCTCATTCTTTCCTGGAAACAGAGTCTGGTGTCTTTGGGGTTCTTCATGGGGGAGATGATTGATGTGCTGGGTTTCGCCAGTTTATGATACTATGCTGAGCCTGTTTTGTCTGACGATGGTGGCTCAGCGATGATCCTTGGGGAACTCTGTAGTTGATCTGTGTGGATTTGGAGAGGAAAGGAGGGAGTCTGATCCTTTGGGTTCTGCCTGAGAAAAAGGATCGGATCCAGGAGAGGGCGGTTCCTCATATCCCTGTGTCGTGGAGTGTTGAAAGCTGTGGCGAGGACTAGTAGGATGAAGGCTGTGGTGTGCAGGGGCATTCTTGAGTCCAAAGGGCAGCACCCTGGTAGTGGCTCTCTGGAGAGGAGAAAGCTGACATCTCCTTTGCTCCTTCTGTTAGGGTGATCTGTCAATATCCTGCTGTAAGATCAAAGGTACTTAAGTAATGGGCAGCCCCTAACCTGTCAATAAGCTTATCAGCCCAGGGGATGGGTTGAGCTTCTGTGTTTGTGACTGAGATGAGCCCCTTATAATCCACACAGAACCGAGTTCAGGTGTGGTGCCTGATGGGGCAGCTTTTAGTAACAGAACCACAGGACTGGACCAGGGGATGCTGGAGTTTATTTTAATCACCCCCATCACCAGAATATTTGAAACCTCTTCCATAATGCCACCCCTCAACTGGTCAGACAACCTGTGAGATTTGTTCTTGATAGGAAGACTGTCTCTTGCATCCACATCATGGGTACACAGGTCGATAGTCCCAGAGATAAGGGAGACCAGAGAGGAGTACTGTCCCAACACTTGGTGGCAGTTCCTCTGCTGTTCAGAAGTCAGACTGGAGGAAAGGATTACTCCCGCCACAGATTCATCTTTCTCATTGGAGTCTAAGAGGTGAGAGAGAGGTTCACACTCCTCTCCCTCCTCTACATCTTTCACAAAGAGCATGGTGAACTCAGACCTATCAAAGTGGGGATTGATGCGATTGACATGGAGTTCTACGTGGGGTTCCTAAGAGTCTTAAGGTCCACCAGGTAGATGGCCCCACCCTTCCTTTCAATCACCTATTAGGGCCCACTCCAATGGTCTTAGAGCACCATGAGTTCCACAGGTTCCATAACTCACACTTTCAGTCTAGGATGCTGTCAGGATCCGTCCTTCTTCCATTAGTGATCAACGCCAAAAACGACCGTACAGGCGCAGACACCCATGCTGGAAAACTTCGTTGAGGCTGTTGTTGGCAGAATTGCAGCGCGCAGCCATCTTGGAAAGGCAGCGAAGGTTCCGTTCTCAATGGAGGTCAGCAGTCTAGTTGCTCTCATCACTTCACGAGAGTGTCTGCCCTTTGCGCATGCGCGCACTGAGAACGACGCACTTCAACTGACATTCTTCGTGAAGAGAGCTTTTCCCCTCACGCTCTCAGTTTCAGAAAGAATTTCGTTTTGGTGATTTCACCTGTGAAATCTTCTTGTTCAGAGTTAAGTAAGGAGGAGCAGTCAGAGTCGGGTGTCTTCAGTCAAGAGAAGCCCCGTTAATGTCAAGTAAGAGTATTTTGGAGTGAAAGTAATGGCGCAGACATCAAGTTGAAAGTGTTCAAGTTCAGTTACATGAAGGCAAGAGAAATGCATTTTTAAGTCTATGTGAAATTACAATGAATTGATGAGTTCGTGCAAGAAAGCAAGAGACTAAGTGTTTAGAGGATTCTTTCTTGAGAAATATCAATCTATGAGACAACTTACATACCTTGAGAAACCCACTGAAGAAAATCTTCAAAAGACTTTTGAACTATTGAGTTAATCTACTTGCTGCGGAGTAGAGACAGTTATTTGATGAAGGTTTGAACTTAAGCATAAATGAGAAGCTTGTAAGCTCATTCCCTCAGTGAATCTTCCAATGACTCAGATGGTAAAGCATACATCAGACAAAGCAGATAGAGAGTGGCTAGCTTCTTAGGGGCACATTGGTAAGACACAGGTTCTGCTCAAGGGAATACCTAGTATAGACAGTCTGTTTTAGATTTGAGAGGCTAACCCTGTTCATTCCTTTCTAGAGCGAGAATTGCCAGATTGACCAGAGGCAGGCTCAGTGCCAGAAGAGAAGCAGTCTCTCTTGTTTTGTCTTCCACTTCCCCTTTCCCTTCCTCGGGCAAATTCTTTGGACTGGAACTTATCTAGACAGTCTCTGGAGTTTGGTCGGTGGGGGTATTGGGGCAAGAGCATCTGTTCCTGAGGGGACCGCTTCAACGTATCCTTTTCTGACAGATTGAAGTGCCTACCTCATAATTGAGGAATAGGTCCCCTCCCGGACAGAATGGCGGAAGGATTAGATTTAAAAGCATTAAATAACGTTTTAAGTAACATGCAGGAACAGTTAAATTGTGCCTTAGAAGAGAATAAGGCCTTACGAGAGGAGGTTAGGAGATCCAGTCAGGAGTCAAACCAAACACGTCAGAGGTTAGAGGAGTTGGTAACTGCTGGGTCAGTGCTTAGAGGAAATGCCTCAACAGCTCAGCAACAATCAACGTCCGGTATTTCCACCCAGGTCATTCATTCAATCTCCCCTATAGTTCCCTTAGCTTCTCCCGAAAGATATGGAGGGGATCCCATGAAGGCCCAAATTTTTTTGACGCAATGTTCCCTTCATTTTTTGTGCCGTCCAGTAATTTTTGCCGATGACCAGGCTAAAGTGGCTTTTATACTGTCGTATCTGACGGGGGATGCGGCTGCTTGGTCCATGTCTCTGGTTACCAAGAATGACCCCCTCCTGACTAACTATGCGAGTTTCAAGGTGGAGTTTACTCGAATATTTGATCGACGTTCTGCCACGCAGGCTACCGACAATGAGTTGCTAGACTTAAAGCAAGGAAGTCGAGATCTGGTTGGGTATTTAGCCAATTTTAATAAATTGGTAGTAGAAACAGATTGGCCAGAAGAGAAAAGAGCGGCCATCTTCTATAGAGGTCTTAGGGATGACCTTAAGGATGCCTTGGCCCAAATTCCTCGAAGACCCACAGAAATTTCAGAACTCATAGACCTGGTTTTACAATTGGATCATAGATTAAGTGAACGACGGCATGAAAAGAAAAGAGACTTTCGTCCCTTCCCGCCACGATTTGATCGTGTGAAGTTTGATTCTCAAAAGAGTTCAGAGTCTACGTTAGTCGAAGAACCCATGCAAATCGGCTCAGTCAGGGGTCCGTTGACAAAAGAAGAAAAGGAGAGACGAAGAGCGTCCCAGTTGTGTTTGTACTGTGGAGGGTCGGGGCACTTTGTAAAGGAGTGTCCAAAAAGGCCAAAGGTTCCCTTGCCAGTAAAAGATCGGCTTCGCCCGTAACTCGAGTTGCACGGGTGGAAGCATTATCCAAGACAACTCATGGCAGACTACACATCATGAACACTTTGCAATCGGCGGCACCGCATTTAATAGCAATGTTTGTGGTAAAGTTCCGAAATAAAGAAGTTAAAGAAGTCTCAGTAATGATAGACTCTGGGGCTACTGGAAATTTTTGCGATCTCAAGTATGCCCGGCACATTGGAATTCAACCAGTTAAGAAGTTAATTCCAGAAGCAGTACGTGCAGTGGATGGGACCAATTTATCCTCGGGACCCATAACCCATGAAACAGAGTTGGTTCGGTTGACAGGATTACAGGGACACTCGGAAGTAATCACCTTCAATTTGATTGATGCACCCCAATTCCAGTTAATTCTAGGACTTCCTTGGTTAACGGAACACAACCCAAGAATTGATTGGAGTAAAAGAACAATTGAAATGAACTCATCCTTTTGTGTAGAAAATTGTTTTGAGAATTCTGAGCATCGGGAGAAAGAGTCACAAGCTAGAAGTTTGGCTTCCATTCATCCAGCCCAGATTTGCACTGTAGAATCCATTAAAATTCCGGAGGAATATCAGGATCTTTTGGCAGTATTTGACAAGAAAAAAGCGGAAACATTGCCACCTCATAGACCCTACGACTGTAAGATTGAAATAGAACCAGGAGCCATCTTGCCTTGTAGTAGGATCTATGCCCTCACAGAAACTGAAAATAAATTTTTAAAAGAATATTTGGACAAATTTTTGGCAAATGGCTTTATTCGACCTTCCCAATCTCCAGTCTCCTCCCCCCTTTTTTTTATTCCAAAACGGGATGGAGATCTTCGGGATTGCATAGATTATAGAGCTCTGAATCAAGTAACTGTCAAAAACAGGTATCCACTTCCTCTAATTTCTGTGCTTTTAGATCAAGTCAAGAATGCCAAGATCTACACCAAGTTGGACCTCAGAGGGGCTTACCATTTGATCAGGGTGGCCTCTGGAGATGAATGGAAGACGGCATTCAGAACTCGTTATGGATTATTCGAGTATCAAGTGATGCCCTATGGGCTATGCAATGCTCCAGCTGCCTTTCAGCATTTTGTCAATGATGTCCTTGGAGAATTTTTGGATCGGGTGGCAGTGGTCTACATTGATGACATCCTAATCTTTTCTGACAGTTTGGAAGAACACATTCCCCACGTGAGAGCCATTTTACTCAAATTAATGGAGAATCATCTTTACGTAAAATTGGAGAAATGTGCTTTTCATGTCACTCAAGTCGAATTTTTGGGATTCGTACTGTCGCCAGGGGGAGTGAGTATGGACACCACCAAGGTTAAGGCTGTTCAAGATTGGCCTCCTCCTCAATCTGTAAAAGAGATTCAGAGTTTCCTAGGATTTTCAAATTTTTACAGGAGATTCATTCCAGAGTTTTCTCAAAAGGTAGCTCCGATCACACGATTGTTAAAGAAAGATGTAAAATTTCAATGGACAAAGGAAGCTGAAGATGCCTTTCAATTTCTCAAGAATTCCTTCACTCAAGCTCCAATTTTGTTACATCCTAGAATTGAAGACCCTTTTTTTGTGGAAGCGGATGCTTCGGATATAGCAATTGGAGGAATCTTGTCACAACGCCATCCAGAGTCCGGTCAACTACATCCCGTGGCATATCATTCAAGGAAACTGAGTCCACCAGAGTGCAATTATTCAATTGCGGACAAGGAGTTGTTGGCGGTGAAGGAGGCTTTTGTGGAATGGCGTCACTATTTGATGGGAGCAAGGCATAAGGTTACGGTGTATACAGACCACAGAAACTTGCAATTTCTTAAGTCCGCTCGTACGCTGACAGCTCGGCAATTGCGATGGTCATTATTCTTCGCAGATTTTGACTTCGTAATCACCTTCCGCCCTGGGAAGAGTAATGTTAAGGCAGATGCCTTATCTCGAATTGACTCCATTGCCTCTGAGAAGAAACAAGAAGAGCAAAGTATAATCCCAGAAGAAAAAATTATTCTGGCCACGGAGTCTACTGAACTTGCAAGTCAATTAAAAGAAGTCATGCCTTTGCAAGAAATGAAAAATTGGTCTTTGGAGGAAGAAGGTCGAGAAATCAGGAATGGTCTTCCTTATCAAGATCAACGTCTGTATTTACCCACACCAGAGCTTCAGGAAAAGGCCTTGGAATCCTGTCATGATCATTTGTTGGCAGGACATAAAGGAATTCATAAAACAACAGAGTTGGTGGAGAGACATTTTTGGTGGCCAGACATGAAACCGCAGATACGACAGTATGTTACTACTTGTGAAAGATGTTTGAGAGGGAAATCAGATAGGAGACCACCTCAGGGCAAGTTAAAACCATTACCTGTCCCACCACATCCTTGGCACACAGTGTCAATGGATTTAATAGTTGACTTACCCTCTAGTCAAGGATTTACCACAGTGTTAGTATTTGTGGATATGTTCTCTAAGATGGCACATTTCATTCCCCTAAAAAAGGTCCCGGATGCCCCTTTGTTAGCACAACTCTTTTCTCAACACATTGTGCGGTTACATGGAATTCCCAAGATTTTGGTTTCTGATAGGGGCACACAATTCGTTTCCCATTTTTGGAGAGCTTTCACTCGCAAATTGGGAATAGACACTCGCTTTTCCACCAGTTACCATCCAGAAACAGATGGCCAGACAGAAAGAGTGAACCAGGAACTCGAGCAGTACCTCCGACTGTACCTTTTAGACCAAAAGATGGAGTGGTCTGAGATGGTGTGGGCGGCAGAGTTTGCTTATAATAATGCGGTTCATTCGTCTACTGGCTATTCTCCATTCTATGTGAATAGTGGTAGGCATCCCACCTTAATTGTGGAAAAGGAGGAAAGTCCTGTCCCTGCAGTTGAAAGGTTAGTTTCAGAAGTCCAGAAATCCCTTGTTCAGGTTAAGGAAAATTTGGTGAAGGCAAAAGAATCCTATAAAAAGTATGCAGATAAAAAGAGAAGAGTAGATCCAGTCTTTCTTCCGGGGGAAAAGGTGTGGTTATCAACAAAAAATCTGAAATTGAAGATAAACCGAAAATTTCAACCCCGATTTTTAGGTCCATTCACTGTAGAAAAGATGTTAGGGCCAGTGACAGTTAAACTACATTTGCCTTCATATTTAAAGATTCATCCCACCTTTCATGTTTCATTGATTAAGAAAAGTCCACCCAACTTAAGAGTGCGTTTAGTGCCCAAGCCAGTTCAAGTAGATTTAGAGGAAGAGTTTGAGGTACATAAAGTTTTAGATTCAAAGATCAAGAGAGGCACACTGTACTATCTGATTGATTGGAAGAATTTTGGTCCTGAGGAGAGATCGTGGGAGCCTTGTGAAAATGTTCATGCCAAAAAATTACTTAAAGAATTTCATAAGGCAAATCCTACTAAACCCCGGCTGGGGAGAACCTCCTTGGTGGGAGGTACTGTCAGGATCCGTCCTTCTTCCATTAGTGATCAACGCCAAAAACGACCGTACAGGCGCAGACACCCATGCTGGAAAACTTCGTTGAGGCTGTTGTTGGCAGAATTGCAGCGCGCAGCCATCTTGGAAAGGCAGCGAAGGTTCCGTTCTCAATGGAGGTCAGCAGTCTAGTTGCTCTCATCACTTCACGAGAGTGTCTGCCCTTTGCGCATGCGCGCACTGAGAACGACGCACTTCAACTGACATTCTTCGTGAAGAGAGCTTTTCCCCTCACGCTCTCAGTTTCAGAAAGAATTTCGTTTTGGTGATTTCACCTGTGAAATCTTCTTGTTCAGAGTTAAGTAAGGAGGAGCAGTCAGAGTCGGGTGTCTTCAGTCAAGAGAAGCCCCGTTAATGTCAAGTAAGAGTATTTTGGAGTGAAAGTAATGGCGCAGACATCAAGTTGAAAGTGTTCAAGTTCAGTTACATGAAGGCAAGAGAAATGCATTTTTAAGTCTATGTGAAATTACAATGAATTGATGAGTTCGTGCAAGAAAGCAAGAGACTAAGTGTTTAGAGGATTCTTTCTTGAGAAATATCAATCTATGAGACAACTTACATACCTTGAGAAACCCACTGAAGAAAATCTTCAAAAGACTTTTGAACTATTGAGTTAATCTACTTGCTGCGGAGTAGAGACAGTTATTTGATGAAGGTTTGAACTTAAGCATAAATGAGAAGCTTGTAAGCTCATTCCCTCAGTGAATCTTCCAATGACTCAGATGGTAAAGCATACATCAGACAAAGCAGATAGAGAGTGGCTAGCTTCTTAGGGGCACATTGGTAAGACACAGGTTCTGCTCAAGGGAATACCTAGTATAGACAGTCTGTTTTAGATTTGAGAGGCTAACCCTGTTCATTCCTTTCTAGAGCGAGAATTGCCAGATTGACCAGAGGCAGGCTCAGTGCCAGAAGAGAAGCAGTCTCTCTTGTTTTGTCTTCCACTTCCCCTTTCCCTTCCTCGGGCAAATTCTTTGGACTGGAACTTATCTAGACAGTCTCTGGAGTTTGGTCGGTGGGGGTATTGGGGCAAGAGCATCTGTTCCTGAGGGGACCGCTTCAACGTATCCTTTTCTGACAGATGCACATCCACACTGGTAGAACTTTGGTCATACCTTTGTTTCATTACACCCTGACTGGCTTCTAAGTTGTCTGAAGCTTGCTTCCACAACTTAGCCATTTGGCTTTTGAAGGCCAGCATGTAGTTCACTAGATCCCAGGGATTCTTCCTAGGCACTTGCTCCCACCCTTCCTTCACCAAACTCAGAGGTCCTTTGACTGGCTGCCCATACAGAAGTTTGAAGGGACTGAAGCCTCTCCCATCTCTGCACCTCTCTGTATCCAAATAGAAGGCATGTCCCATATATTTCTCAGGGTCTCAGGCAGGCCTCTAAGCATACCACTCAGTGTCTTGTTGATTCCCTCAACAAGCCCATTTGTTTGTGGATGGTAGGGAGTAGAGAACGTGTAGATTACCACACGCTCCTTCCACTTGACTGCAAATAAGCATACTTGAATATGGCACCCTTGTCAGACACCACTTCCCTGGGGAAACCCACTGAGGTAAACATTTCCATCAGGGCCATTCCCACCAAGGGTGCAGTTGTGGTAGTCAGAGGGATGCTTATTTCCGGTCCAGGGAAGACATGGCTTGGCAGTTCGGGCTGGAATGTTCCCATGATGCACAGGGTCAGACTGATTTGCATATGGCCATGTCTGAACTGGGGTAGCGGAGTGAGCTAAAGAATGATGATGGAATAAACCCAGATCAGTTGACAGGGGGTGCGTGCTTGCATTGTTCAACACTCCGTCGATCATCCCCTTTGGTTTTGCTTTGTTCGCCCTAAGTTGGCAGGGTATGCCCAGACGTGGGTCCCTTGCTCGCATTGACACTGGATTCAAGCTAGTCTGCTGATGATGGCTGATTAGCCAGAAACCGGTCCCAGGATGCTTGTTTCCGGTCCAGGGAAGACATGGCTTGGCAGTTTGGGCTGTACTGTTCCCATGAGGCACAGGGGCAGACTGATTTGCATATGGCCATGTCTGAACTGGGTAGGCAGAGTGAGCTAAAGAAAGATGATGGATTAAACCGAGATCAGTTAACTGGGGGTGAGTGCTTGCATTGTTCAAAACTCCGTCATACATGCCCTTTGGTTTTGCTCTGGGTACCTAGTGGCATGATCCACCAGAACCAGGCTAAACCTGTTGCCTGAATCAGTCCAACAATGTTGATGCCCAACCTCTCAAAGGGTGTGCCAATGACAGGCAAGGGATTAAGAGGGAAAACAAATATTAAGCATGTGCTCCTTCAGAATCAAGTTATACAGCCCTGGATAATCATCAAACTTGCTGATCTTCACCCAGCTTTTCAGTGCCTTGCTGGCATCATCCAAGAAATCTTCCCATGTTTGTGATGAGATTAACCCTGGGTGGAGATGGCGGAGTGGGGCTATGCAGATCTCCACGGAGTTGAGAACAAACTCTGTGAAACTCTGCATAGCTCCACTACACTGCCCGCCTCGCTAGCCATATTATCAATTGTTTTAAAACTCAGAAAAAACGAGCTAAAAGTAAATAAAAATGCCTTACCTTAGCTGCAGCATCCTCGGGCTGCTCATTTCCTCTTCATCGCGTTCTTGGTGAAAACTGTGCGGGCGCCCGCACATGACCAGTTTTCGTCAAGAACACCAAATCCTTGGGTATCCTGATCCTGAATCACTGGTGTACACTGCAGGTATACTGCCACCATTACTGCTGCAATTGCTCAAATATGAATTTACAAGAGGTATTTGACAAAACAAGAACAGTTGGTTTAATTAAACCCTGCAGCTAGAAGTACAGCATACAGAAACAGGTCTGAGGACCGACAATTCATGAATCGTGTTTTCAGAGAGGAATGCAGACCTAGTCATGAAGCCATAAATTCTATCCCTGGGCGGGCAACTTCGCTACGCCCACGAAGTGGGCGTAGTGTTGCCTACTTCGCCCTTTGCAAAGTAGGCGAAGCAGGCAACACTACGCCCACTTTGTGGGCGTAGCAAAGTTGCCCGCCACCCGCCTCCCTCCCGCCCTCCCTAAATGCTTACATTAATATATAAATGAATTATAAAACCACTTACCTTGTCCGCCGCGTCCCCGGGGCTCCCGCTCGTCATCGCGCCGCCCGCGCCGCCGTCTTAGATACTAACGCACGTGGGCGGCCGCGCATTAGTATTCAAGACGCGCGCGCCGGCGGCGCAATGACGAGCGGGAGCCCCGGGGACGCGGCAGGACAAGGTAAGGTTTTTTTAAATTCATTTATATATTATTGTAAGCATTTAGGGAGGGTGGGAGGGAGGCGGGTGGCACGTAGTGGGGCTACGCGAAGTGCGTGGGTGGGCGTAGTTTTTTGCCCACTTTGCGTAGCTTCGCGAAGCCCCACTACGCCCACTACGCCCAGGGTTAATAAATTCCTCCCACGTGCTGACAAATGATCGTGGGTCTCGACCTTGCATGGGAACAATGAGGACCAGTGGATAACATGTCCAGATGTTCAGCATGGGGAACGCGCAATCAATGTGTGTTGTGTGTGTGCTGTGTCCTGATTGGCTGAGTGTTCCTAATTTAGTGTAGATTGGCTGAGCATGCCTAACTTAATGTGGCAACTAACTTTATGGTATTTTGAGACCACGCACTCCTCTGGCCATGTGCACTTTATTAGGGCCAATCTCCCAGGACCATTGTGGTGTCTCTGCCTTTCTGTGGAAATTTTCTGGGTTTTTCGTGTTCCCAGTTTTGTGCTGCTGGGTACGTGCAAACCCAACTGTAATCTAGCAATCATTAGCCTCAGGCCTAGGGCGCAGGACTGGACTGACTATGTATTTCCTATTCTGGGTTGTTGGAGAGGTCATATTGGGAGTTTTTAACAACAAGGATTTGATTTTGTTGTTGTACATACACATATCATTGCGTACATCAACTTCAATATAAACACTTCTATACCCCACTTGTGAGACTATTATGTCTAGCTCTCTGAGACTGAGCTAATGGGCCAATTTCTTCTCCTCAAAAGCTAGCCTCCTCTCTTCTATAGCTTTTTGCTCATCAGTACCCCATTGCCCCTTAGACTGGTCATTGGCCTTAGATCGATTTCAGAGAAAATAGGGTTAAGACCCATCCTTTACTGGAAAAGAACCTGGGCCACCCCTGAATTGTGTTCTTGTTGGCAGGGTTTAGATGAAATACTGCATATTCCCAATTCATGCAGCATAACCTAGCTGAGATATGTAAAAGTGGCCCTCACAAAAATTGGGTACAAGATTCTATGGAGCACTCCTGAGAAGCTAGGTGCTATTTCTAAGATACTTATTAAGGCCTACTATTGGCAACCTAAATATGAATCAATATATTCTGAGACCAGACTTGGTTCTCCAACTGATGCCTTCCTTATAGTATTGGGCACTTTACTAAGTGGTCAATTTCTGGATGAGATAGAACCCGTAGCAGCCCTGGCAGATTCTGCAGTTCTGTTATGGGGTATTTGCCCATCCACGGAGAACTGGAGCAAAGTCACTGAGGAAGAACTAAACTCCACCCTCAACTGTGACGCCCCACCACATCGACCAACGCCAACCTTGCAGCCAAAGGACTCCCTACATGGATCTCCAACTGCGCAGACAAGCTTGCACCACTATGCAACCCTGACAGACAACGCCCCAGGAAAGCCACCTTGTTCACCGCCGACCTCCAAGAATCCAGACGCACCTGCAGATGTCTTGAGAAGAACTGGAGAAACAGCAGAACGCCTGAAAACCACACTACCTACAAAAACACCATGATGGAATAACACCAACGCATCAGATCCACCAAAAGGACCTTCATTCAAAACAAGATCCTCGCCAATGCTTGCAACTCCAAGCAACCCTTCAGCATCATCCAGGAATTCACCAAGCCCCCCAGCAAAACCACAGACATCTCCCCTTCCCAGGACCACAGCCTACTCGACCTCTCTGCAGCATTGGACACTGTCCCCCATTGCACACTCGCCGCCAGACTCCACGACGCAGGCATACAAGGAACCGCCCTCGACTGGATCTGCTCAGTCCTCACTGGCAAAACCCAAAGAATCAGACTACCACCCTACCTCTCCGAACCCACGAAAATAAACTGTGTAGTGCCCCAAGGATCATCGCTCAGCCCCACGCTCTTTAACATCTACATGGCCCCCCTCGCTGCCATCGTCAGACAGCATGGACGCAGCATAGTATCCTATACCAACGCCACCCAGCTCATCCTCTCCCTCGCCAAGGGCCCAATCACCACCAAACTTAAATTCCAGGATGGAAGGAAGGACATCACATCCCGGATGAGCAGAAGCTGCCTGAAGCTCAACTCGGAAAAGACAAAAGTCCTAGTCTGCGGATCCTTCACCTCGGCATGAGACAACACCTGGTGGCCTACTGCCCCCAGCAGCCCCCCTCCCACACCCACAAACCAAGCCCGAAACCACAGCATCGTACTCAACCTCTCCCTCCCCATAACCTGCCAGGTCAACGCCGTCGCCTCCACCTATTTCAACACCCTCGGAGTCCTCTGAAAGACCTTCAAGTGGATCCCCACAAATCAAGGAAGGCCGTCACCCACGCACTCATCACTAGCAGACTGGACTACAGAAACACCCTCTACGCTGGGCTCAACAAGTCTCTAATCTGCAATCTCCAGACCATAAAGAACACCGCAGCCAGACTCATCCTCAACATTCTTCAACACGAGCACACCACCCAACACCTACGGAACCTCCACTGGCTCCCCGTTGAGAAGAAAATCACTTTCAAGATACTCACCCATGCCTACAAATACATCCACAACACCAGACCCCAATACCGAAACGAGAGAATCTCTCTCCCCATACCCAAAAGAAACTCCAATCTGCCCACCTCGCCCTCGCCGAAATTCTGTGCATCTGCAGAGCCAGAACAGGTGGAAGAACATTCTCCTACATTGCAGCCAAGACCTGGAACGAGCTCCCGCTCAACATCAGACCCCTCCCATAACATCTTTAGGAAGATACTCAAGACTTGGCTTTTTGACTGAATGGAGCTGCTTACACCCCCGCACCTTGAGACCATCACGGGTGAGTAGCGCGCTTACAATTCCCCCTTATTCCTTTACTTCAAAATGGGTGCCTGGCTCTCGGGCAGAGGGATGTTGGGGTCCATCCTGTGACAATCCTAGAGAAATGCTTGAGCATGCATATTTTTTACCCGGCGTATCATAACCGTAGGAAGACCTGGAAAATACTTTTGTGTGGCAAATTGGTTCTCAGAGAAAACAAGGTGGCCCTGAGAATAATGAGATCTTATTCTTGCCAACTGATGACTTTCACACTCTCCAGATATTTGATGTCAGTTTGGAGTGTTAGACAGAAACTGTGTACACGGATTTAAGGTAGCACTGTTGCATGTACCAAACAAAATGTGCCTTATTTATTTTACCCCACACACTGGCTATTTGGTTAATTGTTTCATGTGACTGTTACAAATTTTGCAGCATTATTGATAGGTTTTCAGATATGAATATTTTATGCATTTAGATAGTCTGGTTTAATCTAAATACATGTTTATAATGATAAATGTGACTTCTATTGATAATGTGATTTTTATGTTTATGTGCTTGTATGGTATTTCTACCTAAACAAAGCTTGATTTGATTTGATTTGAATCACTAGGTGACACTGCAGGTATGCTGCCACCATTACTGCTACTGGACCCCACTTATAGGGCTCTAATGTCCAGCTCTCTGAGTCCTTGCTCATAGGCCAATTTATTCTTCTCAAGAACAAGCACCATCTTTAGCTTTCTTTCCTCCCTCCTGTCTGCTAGCTTCTCTAGGGACAGGTTCCTTGAGGAAATACTGCTCCTGGCTCTGGGGATCTTGATGTACAGTAACAAGGACCCCCTGCAAAGGGTAGATTCATAGGGCAGGGCAATATATAATTGAAAGGAAAAATCCCTAGGCAACTCAGCATCGATATAGATTAACAGACTATCAAAATCACGGACATGATATAGGACTCAGAGTACGTTAAAGATCATTTAAAAATTCATTTCTTTAATAGCAATTTCTTTTAAAAACATTCTGGAGCACATTTAATATATCTGTTGGTTATATATATATGTCGATATTTCAACATCATTTCTCAAAGATATACAGTGAAATAAACAAACATAACAATCAATGAGATGCATCAACAGACAATATATATAAAGACAAAAAATACATCAAAATTATGTGAGCAGGTAGCTTGAGTGGCCATTCGGTTGATCTTCTATGCACATTTCAGCGTGCAATACGCCTTCATCAGGAAAGCCACAAACTTCCTAAATAAAGATTTAAAAAGAAGGTACACTGAGTCCAACGATAAACAATAAAAATAGGCTGTGACCATCACTACCTCTTAAAGACCGCCATCCTCCAAGTGTGAAAAGAGTGAACAAGAATAATAGGTGAACCAGGAGGAGAGACCTTCAACTAAAGTATTGAGATATTCATGCAAAATAAGAACATAAAGTATGTCCTGAGAGGGAAATGTAGGTAAGAGCACAGAGAGTGTATGGTTAACATTATATTTTTTGTAAAAACAAACTGTTCTGTTCTCATAATAAATAGTTGGATATATCACCCCTTAACCCTTTCTAAATGGTGATAGAGACTATCTAGATTTGAGTAATTTGGGGCTTACCAGACACAATGGTCAAGTTTGGTGAACGATAGAGTAATTTAATAAATTTGAATACAGCAAGGATGGGCAGATCTGAAAATTAGGAACACACTAGTGAATATTAAGTAATTAAACAATGTTTATTTTTATATAAAGACGTTTCTTATTATTGATGCAGTTTTTTCACTAATGGCTGAAATACTCAATGTATATGCCCAAGAGATCATAATCACAGTAGATTCCAATGAATGTAAAATAGTGAAATCTGAATGAAATTTAAAAAGAGGAAGAGGGTTTTATGACAAGGGAAGGCCACTTCTCATACTGGAATGCATATTAATACATAAATAGATAGATACCTGAATATTAAGGTATGGGAGCGACCTCATAATATAAGTATGGAGGTTCCATCAGTAGCTGGCGGTGAGGATTTCACCTCAAGATAAGGTTTGTGCTGAGATGTTTTATTGGCATAAATGTATGAGAGGACCACACTGTTTTCCAAAATGGATAAACAAAAGTAAATTAAGTCAGGATCCATGGTATATTTGTGTAAGTATAATGACTACAAACTTTTGGTTATGGGCAGTGTCTACAGACTATCCCCCAGATGCATCAAGAACCCATTTTGCTATTTCTTAATAGTGAAAAATAACGATTCGCTATTAAGGAATAGCAAAATGCAATGCATGATGAAATCACTAAAAAAATAGCGATTTCTTAAAATTCCTTAATTGCGACTCGCAAATTGCGACTCGCAATTAAGGAATACCTCCCCATTCATTCCTATGGGCCTAGAGGCCCTTAGGAATGAATGGGAAGACATTCTCAATTTGCGAACCGCAATTGGCGAATCGCAAATTCAGAATGCGGTTTCAAGGGTGCAGGGGTGTCCAAAGGACACCCTGTTGCACCCCTGAAATTGATCTGTGCACATATGTTGCGCACACACATGCCCTTAGGGCATGTGTGTGCGCAACATGTGCATGTGTGTGTGCAACATGAAACTTTGAAAAAAGCACTTTGGTGCATATTTCAAAGTTTTTGCAAATTACCATGAAGTTCAACTTAATGGTAATTTGCGATCCCTATTAGCGAAATCGATATTTTTGAAACTTTAATGCATTGCATTAAGGAATCTCAATTTGAGATTCCTTAAATGCAAGTAATCGCAATTTTGCGATTTCTTAATTTGCGATTTTTGCATTTGGGATGATGCATCCCAAATGCAAAAAACCGGCCGCAAAGGGGCAGATTCTGAGAATCTGCCCCTTTGCGAGCGGATTTTACCTTGATGCATCTATGCCTATATTTGCTGAGGTTAACCAAATGGTCGGTAAAGCTAAAAGTCATTTTGTCATCTCTCTAGGTGACTTTTGTTTTTATACAGAATCAGTGAACTATCTACAGCGATATGTTCTAAATATATGCTCACAATGAGGATTAATTTCAGAGCAACGGAGTCGTAAACAAAGGGAGTGTTAGTGCTGGGTTTTCAGTGTTCCGCGTGATGCAGAGTATCAATCAATCAATCAATCAATCAATCAATCATAGCACTTGTATAGCGCGCTACTCACCCGGAAGGGTGTCAAGGCGCTTGGGGGAAGGGGTCCGCTACTGCTTGAACAGCCAGGTCTTGAGTTGTCTTCTGAAGGCGAGGTGGTCCTGGGTCAGCCGAAGGTGGATGGGGAGGGAGTTCCATGTCTTGGCCGCCAGGTAGGAGAAGGATCTGCCTCCGGCGGTGGCTCTTCGGATGCGTGGTACGGTGGCGAGGGCGAGGCTGGTAGACCGTAGCTGGCGGGTGGGCGTGTAGAAGGTCAGGCGGTCGTTGAGGTACTTGGGGCCCAGGTCGTGGAGAGACTTGTGTGCGTGGGTGAGGAGCCTGAACGTGATCCTCTTGTTGACGGGGAGCCAGTGCAGGTCCCTCAGGTGGCCGGAGATGTGGCTGCGTCGGGGGATGTCCAGGATGAGTCGGGCGGAGGCGTTCTGGATGCGTTGGAGTTTTTTCTGTAGCTTGGCTGTCGTTCCGGCGTAGAGGGTGTTTCCGTAGTCCAGTCGGCTGGTGACGAGGGCCTGGGTGACCGTTTTCCTAGTTTCGGTCGGGATCCATCGGAAGATCTTGCGAAGCATGCAAAGGGTGTGAAAGCATGACGAGGAGACGGCGTTGACTTGTCTGGTCATCAAGAGGGAGGAGTCCAGGATGAAGCCTAGGTTGCGTGCGTGGTCCGTTGGCTTGGGAGCGGTGCCCAGGGCTGGGGGCCACCAGGAGTCGTCCCAGGCGGAGGATGATGGTCCCAGGATGAGGACTTCCGTCTTGTCTGAGTTCAGTTTCAGGCGGCTGTTCTTCATCCACTCGGCGACGTCTTTCATCCCTTCGTGGAGGCTGGTTCTGGCGGTGTCGGGGTCTCTGGTGAGGGAGCGGATCAGCAGGGGTGTGGTCGGCGTAGGAGATGATGTTGAGGTTGTGTTGGCGTGCGCTGGTAGCGAGAGGTCTCATGTAGACGTTGAAGAGGGTGGGGTTGAGTGATGATCCTTGCAGGACGCCGCAGATGACTTCGGTGGCCTCGGATCGAAACGGGGGGAGGCGGACTCTCTGTTTTCTTCCGGCGAGGAACGAGATGATCCACTTCACTGCCTACTCTTGGATGCCGGTGTTGCTGAGGCGTTGGACTAGGGTGCGGTGGCAGACAGTGTCGAATGCTGCGGAGAGGTCCAGGAGGATGAGTGCCGCTGTTTCCCCGTTGTCGAGCAGGGTTCGGATGTCGTCGGTGGCTGCGATGAGGGTGGTCTCGGTGCTGTGGTTGGCTCTGAACCCGGACTGCGAGGGGTCGAGTGAACCGTTCGTCTCGAGGAAGGCGGCAAGCTGTCTGTTGGCGATCTTCTCAATGACTTTGGCAGGAAAAGGGAGGAGTGAGATGGGGCGGAAGTTTTCGAGGTCGGTGGGGTCCGCTGTTGGTTTCTTCAGTAGGGCGCTGAGCTCGGCATGCTTCCAGCTCTCCGGGAAGGTGGCAGTGTTGAAGGAGGTGTTGATGACGTCCCGGAGTTGGGGTGCGATGGTGGAGTCGGCCTTGTTGAAGACGTGGTGGGGGCAGGGGTCGGTTGGAGAGCCGGAGTGGATGGTGTTCATCGTGCGGGCTGTGTCTTCGGTGGTCACCGTGGTCCAGGTGCTGAGGGTGGCGGTGAGGTGCGTTGGTTCGGTGGTTGGGTGCGTGGATGGTGCGCCGAAACTGTTGTGGATGTCGGCAATCTTGCGGTGGAAGAACGAGGCGAGGGAGTCGCAGAGATCTTGTGAAGGGGTGATGTCGTTGTTGCTGGTGCTGGGGTTGAAGAACTCCTTGACGATGCTGAAGAGTTCCTTGCTGTCGTGGGCGTTGTTGTCCAGTCGCTCCTTCAGAGATTTCTTCTTGGTCGTGCGGATGAGCTGGTGGTGCTTGCGGGTGGCGTGTTTGAGGGCGGTCATGTTGTCAGTGGTCTGGTCGAGGAGCCAGGCTTTCTCGAGGGTGCGGCAGGTCTTCTTGGAGTCCGTGAGTTCGTCGGTGAACCAGGGGGCTTTCTTGCTTCTGGGTCTGCTGGGAGGGTTCTTCAGTGGTGCGAAGTCGTCGGCGCAGGCCGTCAGCCACTGCGTGAAGTTGCGGGCTGCTTCGTTGGGGTCCGATGTGCTGGCAGGTGGGTTCTGGCTGAGGGAGGTGGTGAGCTGGTCGGCGGTGATCTTGCTCCAGCTCCTGTGAGGAACCTGTTGCGGGTGGTGGTGGGTTGTGGTTTTTCTGAAGCTGAAGTGGACGCAGCTGTGGTCGGTCCAGTGGAGTCCGGTGGAGTGGCTGAAGGTGATGTGTTTGCTGGATGAGAAGACGGGATCAAGCGTGTGGCTGGCGTAGTGGGTGGGGGTGTTGACCAGTTGCTTGAGTCCGAGGTTGGCGAGGTTGTCCAGCAGGGTGACGGTGTTGCGGTCCTTGTTGTTCTCCAGGTGGAAGTTGAGGTCCCCTAGGAGGATGTAGTCGGCGGAGGGGAGGGCGTGCGGGCTGATGAAGTCCGTGATGTCTTCGCAGAATTGTGTGCGTGGTCCCGGGGGTCTGTAGATGAGGGTGCCTCTGAGGGTCGTCTTTGGGTTGGTGTGAATCTGGAAGTGGAGGTGTTCAGCGGTGGCGAAGTGTCGTCGGCGTCGGACGTGATGCGGATAGTATTCTTGTGGACGATGGCGATGCCTCCTCCGGTCTGGTTGACGCGGTCCCTCCTGATGATCTTGTATCCATCCGGGATGGCGATGGCTATGTCGGGGGCTGAGGAGGCGTTCATCCAGGTTTCCGTGAGGAAGGCGATGTCTGGTGATGTTGTGTCGAGGAGGTTCCAGAGTTCCGCGGCGTGTCTGTGGACGGAGCGGGTATTGAGCAGGATGCACTTGAGGTCGCTGCTGGAGTTTGGCTTGGCGGGCGCAGTGCAGGTTTGGAGGCAGGTGAACTTGCAGGCTGTGCAGGTGAAGGGTCCGTGAGTGCGTTTCGGGGCGGCCTGGCAGCAGGTAGGGTTCCGGCCGGCATTGAGTGCGTTGAGGGCCGCGGCGTCATAGGTCCGTCGGGTAGTCTTGCATCGGCAGGGGCCAGGGGTTCCGGCACTGGGCGCGGTCCATGCGCGGACACGCGCAGACGGGCTTGCCTTTGGGGCTCCTTCGGCGCACAATCGGTGCGCCCGCTGCGCGTGACCGCTGCGCGTACGCGCGGTCGCCATTTATGGCTAAGTAGGAGGGAGGAGCAGCTGGGAGGCGGGAGCGGGGAGGACACAAAACAAAAGGGGGCGTGGCCACGTGAACAGCAGCGGGAAGCGGGGAGCGGGGTGGGCAAGGCACAGGGGGACGACAATAAAATTAATACAGAAGGCAATAATAACGCACACAGACACAGGGGGACCACAGCAAAGATAAAACAGAGGCAATGAAAAGAACAGCAGAACCACAGTAAATTACGAAGCACGGCGGAGGGGCAGGGGGCAGCGAGGCAGGCAGCTAGGCGGCAGAAAGCACAACGAGGCTGCGAGCAGCAGCGAGGGGCACTCACACAGCTGGTGGCCGTGCGGCGCGGGGGTGTCCTGAGAACAGGTCACACTCACCTGCGCCGCGCGGTCGCCATTTATGGACAAGTAGGAGGGAGGAGCAGCTGGGAGGCGGGAGCGGGGAGGACACAAAACAAAAGGGGGCGTGGCCGCGTGAACGGCGACGGGAAGCGGGGAGCAGGGTGGGCAAGGCACAGGGGGACGACAATAAAATTAATACAGAAGGCAATAATAACGCACACAGGCACAGGGGGACCACAGCAAAGATAAAACAGAGGCAATGAAAAGAACAGCAGAACCCCAGTAAATTACGAAGCACGGCGGAGGGGCAGGGGGCAGCGAGGCAGGCAGCTAGGCGGCAGAAAGCCCAACGAGGCTGCGAGCAGCAGCGAGGGGCGAGGGGCACTCACACAGCTGGTGGCCGTGTGGCGCGGGGGTCTCCTGAGAACAGGTCACACTCACCTGCGCCGCGCGGTCGCCATTTATGGACAAGTGGGAGGGAGGAGGAGCTGGGAGGCGGTAGCGGGGAGGACACAAAACAAAAGGGGGCGTGGCCGCGTGAACGGCGGCGGGAAGCGGGGAGCGGGGTGGGCAAGGCACAGGGGGACGACAATAAAATTAATACAGAAGGCAATAATAACGCACACAGGCACAGGGGGACCACAGCAAAGATAAAACAGAGGCAATGAAAAGAACAGCAGAACCACAGTAAATTACGAGGCACGGCGGAGGGGCAGGGGGCAGCGAGGCAGGCAGCTAGGCGGCAGAAAGCACAACGAGGCTGCGAGCAGCAGCGAGGGGCACTCACACAGCTGGGGGCCGTGCGGCGCGGGGGTGTCCTGAGAACAGGTCACAGGAGTATCAGTTTGCCATTAGTATAGACGGAGATGCGAATACGTAATTTATAGGGGAATTACTTGTGGGAGGGGGAAAACTTCCCTGATCCTGCGAGATACGTAGATTGTCCACTGGCGACTGTCCTCTCTAGATTGACTCGCTAATCAGTACATGATTCTCTGATTATTTAAACACAAATCTGCATTGAGATGTGATGTGAGCACGTGGCATGTGGTACGTGGTGCGTCAGACATTGACTAGACCACATGTCTACTAGCTAATAGTACTGTTAATGGAGGTGGCTTCACATGCAGTGGCGTCACTAGGGGGGTGCGGGGGCTGCGGACCGCACCGGGTGACACCCTCACATGGGGGTGACACCAGCAGGCCTCTGTACATGGCCCCCCTGCATCGCACCCGAAGGCCTCGGAGAGACTCGATCCGCTTTAAAAACAAAAGCGAACAGAGATATTTTCTCACCTATTCGAATTAAAATGTTCTCATTAGTTAAAGTTTGAAAAGTGTAGTAATGAGGGGCCCCCGCCATTTATATGGAAAAAGACACGGTGCTAAAGAGGGGGGGCCGGAGAGGGCGGTATTAACCTCTTGGAAATTAGCTTTTACTTTAGCTGTTTCATATAGTAAAATTCTCACGTCTAAAAACTCGCTGGTGCCTTGTACACAGATTTCTTTTTGCATCTTGAAAAGCTTTAAAAGAGAAACCACATTAAAGCGGCAGAGAGTGTAAAAGGGTGGGGGGGGTCCTGCCCCCCCCCCCCCCCCCCCGGGGTTTAATGTGAGGGAGCTAGAGGGAGTAAGAAGACAGAGAGAGAGAGAGAGAGAGAGAGAGAGAGAGAGAGAGAGAGTTAGAGTGAGAAAGACAGAGAGAGAGGGAGCTAGAGTGAGAAAGACAGAGAGAGAGGGAGCTAGAGGGAGTAAGACAGAGAGAGGGAGACAGAGGTAGCTAGAGGAAGTAAGACAGAGAGAGAGAGAGGGAGCTAGACGGAGAGAGGGAGCTAGAGGGAGTACGATATAGAGAGAGGGAGCTAGAGGGAGCAAGACAGAGAGAGAGGGAGCAAGACAGAGAGAGAGGGAGCTAGAGGGAATAAGAGAGAGGGAGCTAGAGGGAGCAAGACAGAGAGAGAGGGAGCTAGAGGGAGTAAGACAGAGAGAGAGGGAGCTAGAGGGAGTAAGACAGAGAGAGAGGGAGACAGAGGGAGCTAGAGGGAGTAAGACAGAGAGAGAGAGGGAGCTAGACAGAGACAGAGGGAGCTAGAGGGAGTAAGACAGAGAGAGAGGGAGCTCGAGGGAGCTAGACAGAGAGAGGGAGCTAGAGGGAGTAAGACAGAGAGAGAGGGAGCTAGAGGGAGCTAGACAGAGAGAGGGAGCTAGAGGGAGTAAGACAGAGAGAGAGGGAGTCAGAGGGAGCTAGAGGGAACAAGACAGAGAGAGAGGGAGCAAGACAGAGAGAGCGAGCTAGAGGGAGTAAGATAGAGAGAGAGGGAGCTAAAGGGAGTAAGACAGAGAGAGAGTGAGCTAGAGGGAGTAAGAGAGAGAGAGGGAGCTAGAGGGAGGAAGACAGAGAGAGGAGCTAGAGGTAGTACGACAGAGAGAGCGGGAGCTAGAGGGAGTAAGACAGAGAGAGAGGGAGCTAGAGGGAGTAAGACCAAGAGAGAGGGAGACAGAGGGAGCTAGAGGGAGCAAGAGAGAGAGAGGGAGCTAGAGGGAGCAAGACAGAGAGAGGGAGATAGAGGGACCAAGCCGGAGAGAGAGGGAGCTAGAGGGAGCCAGAGGGAGTAAGACAGAGAGAGAGGGAGCTAGGCGGAGCAAGACAGATAGAGAGGGAGCTAGAGGGAGCAAGACAGAGAGCGAGCTAGAGGGAGTAAGAGAGAGGGAGCTAGAGGGAGTAAGACAGAGAGAGAGGGAGCTATAGGGAGTAAGACAGAGAGAGAGGGAGCTAGAGGGAGTAAGACAGCAAGAGAGGGAGCTAGACAGAGAGAGAGAGCTAGAGGGAGTAAGATAGAGAGAGAGGGAGCTACAGGGAGCTAGAGCGAGCAAGACAGAGAGAGAGGGAGCTAGAGGGAGTAAGAGAGAGAGAGGGAGCTAGAGGGAGCAAGACAGAGAGAGGGAGCTAGAGGGACCAAGCCGGAGAGAGAGGGAGCTAGAGGGAGCTAGAGGGAGTAAGACAGATAGAGAGGGAGCTAGAGGGAGCAAGACAGAGAGGGAGCTAGAGGAAGTAAGAGAGATGGAGCTAGAGGTAGTAAGACAGAGAGAGAGGGAGCTATAGGGAGTAAGACAGAGAGAGAGGGAGCTAGAGGGAGTAAGACAGAGAGGGAGACAGAGGGAGTAAGACAGGGAGACAGAGAGAGGGAGCTAGAGGGATTAGGATAGAGAGAGAGGGAGCTAGAGGTAGTAAGACAGAGAGAGAGGGAGCTATAGGGAGTAAGACAGAGAGAGAGGGAGCTAGAGGGAGTAAGACAGAGAGGGAGACAGAGGGAGTAAGACAGGGAGACAGAGAGAGGGAGCTAGAGGGATTAGGATAGAGAGAGAGGGAGCAAGACAGAGGGAGAGGGAGCTAGAGGGAGTAAGAGAGAGAGAGGGAGCTAGAGGGAGCTAGACAGAGAGATGGAGCTACAGGGAGTAAGGCAGAGAGAGAGGGAGCTAGAGGGAGTAAGACAGAGAGAGGGAGACAGAGGGAGCTAGAGGGAGCAAGACAGAGAGAGAGGGAGCTAGACAGAGAGAGGGAGTAAGACAGAGAGAGAGTGAGCTAGAGGGCTCTTGACAGAGAGAGGGAGCTAGAGGGAGTAAGAGAGAGAGGGAGCTAGAGGGAGCAAGACAGAGAGGGAGACAGAGGGAGTAAGACAGGGAGAGAGGGAGCTAGACAGAGAGAGGGAGCTAGAGGGATTAGGATAGAGAGAGAGGGAGCAAGACAGAGGGAGAGGGACCTAGAGGGAGTTAGAGAGAGAGAGAGAGGGAGCTAGAGGGAGCTAGACAGAGAGATGGAGCTAGAGGGAGTAAGACAGAGAGAGGGGGAGCTAGAGGGAGTAAGACAGAGAGAGGGAGACAGATGGAGCTAGAGGGAGCAAGACAGAGAGAGAGGGAGCTAGACAGAGAGAGGGAGTAAGACAGAGAGAGAGTGAGCTAGAGGGCTCTTGACAGAGAGAGGGAGCTAGAGGGAGTAAGAGAGAGAGGGAGCTAGAGGGAGCAAGACAGAGTGAGAGGGAGCTAGAGGGAGTAAGACAGAGAGAGAGAGAGCTAGAGGGAGCAAGACAGAGAGAGAGGGGGCTAGAGGGAGTAAGAGAGAGAGAGGGAGCTAGAAGGAGTAAGAGAGAGGGGGCTAGAGGGAGTAAGACAGAGAGAGAGGAAGCTAGAGGGAGTAAGACAGAGAGAGGGAGCTAGAGGGAGCAAGACAGAGAGAGAGGGAGCTAGAGGGAGTAAGAGAGAGAGAGAGGGAGCTGGAGGGATTAAGAGAGAGAGCGGGAGCTAGAGGGAGTAAGAGAGAGAGTGGGAGCTAGAGAGAGTAAGACAGAGAGAGGGAGCTAGAGGGAGTAAGACAGAGAGAGAGGGATCAAGAGGGAGTAAGACAGAGAGAGAGGGAGCTAGAAGGAGTAAGAGGGGGAGAGAGGGAGCTAGAGGGAGCAAGACAGAGAGAGGGAGCTAGAGGGAGTAAGACAGAGAGAGAGGGAGCTAGAGGGAGTAAGGCAGAGAGAGAGGGAGCTAGAGGGAGTAAGACAGAGAGAGAGGGAGACAGAGGGTGCTAGAGGGAGTAAGACAGAGAGAGAGAGCTAGACAGAGAGAGGGAGCTAGAGGGAGTAAGACAGTACCTAGCACCGTACATTTCCGACAGAGGTGGTCCATGCGGTAAGTCGTGAGGGGGTGACACCATGAGTTACCCGCACCGGGTGACACCAACCCCAGTGACGCCACTGTTCACATGGTCAAAACTTTACGTACTTGACTCTAACTACTCTGGATGGTTAAATCTCAGAGGAAAGGGGAGGCAGACTGCATCGATGTAAAAACAAATAATGTTGTTAAATATTAAAGAAGCGCAAAACGTTGCCTTCACTGGGGTAGATGTAAATATATACGATCAATACTAAGGGCCATAAGGACAAGAAAAAATGTGGAAGATGGTAAATAACCTTTGGTTGTAAGGGAGTGAATAACAGAGGACAATTTAAAAAAAAAAAACTAACTAATTTGGGTCAGAAATGGCTTTAGATTCCGAGTAGATAACTGTAGGTAAAATTATTGCGGTAGGAGTTGTTTATAGAACTCAGGTCTAATAAAGGTTATTAATGATGGGAATTCAACTTTATGGCATTTTCCCAAGGTATTTTGCTATGAAGCCCAACTTTATATGTGTCTAAAGCAAAAACCCAGAAGACTTCTCTTCTTTTACGGATTTTATTGTTGCTGAATTCATCTGTGGCTTCTATTTTTTCTAAGATGCACCATTAAATATCATCTGCAGTATGGCCCTGGCCAAGTAATGTTTGACATGGGGTGCAGTGAATTTTGCTGTACTACTGGCTGAACGATGTTCAGTAAGGCGGATTGCAATTGAACGGGAAGTTTTGCTTACATAGCCTACGTTACATGGGCATAAAATCAGATTGGCAACATTTGAGGATTTACAATTCCACAGTTTCCTTGCGCAAATGGTATATCCATTATGTACATGGACATCACCATCCATAACAGTATCACGACTTACAGGAGGAACATTTAAAGGTACCTTTCGCTGGTATAGTTCCATCAAGGGTTTTCTGGACAAAGGCAGGACCTTTTGTAAATCTTGAGAGAACGAAAGTGTCCTTAATGTTTCTGTTGCGGCACTGAGCAAACACGTGTTTTGCAAGTTTGTGCTCTCCTTCTGGGTCACTGTTGTGAATGTGCCAGTTAGACCCAATAATTTGCTGGATGGTCTCATTCACAGTGGAGTGCTTAGTGACACAGACTAGTTGTGACATTGAGGAGCGGTTATTAGATTTAAGTAGATGATCTCTGTCATAAAATCTAGCTCTTTTGTATGACTCTCTGATAAGGCGGTGGGGATAGCCTCTAGCTATAACTTTAGCTTTCATTGCCACAGCTTGAATATCAAAATCTAATAAATTTGTGCAATTGCGGCGCCGTCGCAGGAATTGTCCAAATGGAATGTTCTGCGTTTGCGCTCGCGGGTGGTACCTGTCAAAATACAAAAGTGTATTTCTGGTGGTAGGTTTGACAAAGAGGTCAACCTTTAGTATTCCAGAATTATGTTGAATGAAGATGTCTATAAATTCGACCTGATGTTTATTAGTATGGGCTGTAAACTTAAGGTTGATATCGCATAAATTCAGCCAATCAAGGAATTCTTGTAGGCGTTCTTTCATGTCAGTCCAAATAAAATAGATATTGTCTATATATCTCGACCATTGTGTTACTGATTCAAAGAATGGGGCAATTTCGTCATGAAACTGGCTCTGATTATCACCAATGCTTCTGGCAAGTTTTTGGCCCCCTCCACAGGCAGTCCTAGATCCACAGCAGACCCCAGGATCAGCTTGTCCTCTTCACTTTCCTGCTACTCCTCCCCTGGGGCCGCAGCCCCTGCAAATTTGGCCTCTGCTCAGGTTCTCAAAGCTTTCTGGAGTTCCAGCTTCTGGGTGAAGGCTCTTGTCGAAAATAGAAACCCCTTGTAAAAATCCTTATACTGGGCCACAGTGTAGGACTCTAACCTAATCAATTACTGCAGGTGCAGGAGCTGTTCCTCCAGAGAGAGACATGATTTCAGCAGAAAATAAAAAAGCCAATATAGGGAGAATTGAAAAAGGTTCAAATTGGGCTTTAGTAGTAGTGAACACTGAATTACTATATGGAATTACACAAACATTAGTCCTATCCTCACTGCTGATCCCTATTGTTAAAAATGTGGTTTCTGGTTGGCAGAAGTATGCACCCTGTCCAAGCAGGAACCCCAATCCTAGTTAGGGTAAGCTAGATACACACTAAAAGATACCCCATGCTCATCCTCTGGTAGCTTGGCACAGACCAGCCAGGCTTATCTAATGAGGTAATGAGTAAAGTATTTTTTGCAACATACACACACACACACATAGATACACAGTAACACAATGAAAACACCACAAAAAGACTTCATATCAGGTTAGAAAAAGAGACAATAACTCTATGAGTAAATCAAAACCAAAATGACAAAAATCCAATAAGTAGAACTGAAGTAATTTATGTTTAAAGATTAAATGAAAATATAGTGCTTAGAGTCATAAAGCGCCAATCAGAGACATCTGGTCACGCTTGACTGGGGCAATTCCAAATGTTCAGGGCAATCGCAATGGAGTGCGGAGCGGATACAGGGACGAGCCTTGCCCAGCTGAAAAATAATAGTTTAGGAGGACCTGTGTTAACGTCGAGGATGAGATGCGTGAAGCAGGGGGGAGAAGCCTTGTCAATCCAAAGGAGTCATAGGTAATTCTTCATAATCTAACTGCGCTAGCAGGGAAAGCTTCGGCATCGAGCAGTAAGGAAGATGGGTGATGCATCGTCATCGAGTCGCTCACTTGGGGAGACTTTGCCATCGAGGAACGAAGGAGCCAGCCACGGCCGGTAGTAGGTGTAACTGCAGGGCGGTGACGTGGGGAGGGGGAGTGGCAGGGTGGGGGTAGTAATGTATGGATTACGGACTTTAACATGTAAGTAAACATATAAAGAAATAAAACTAATTTTGTTGCGCGAACTGCATCACATTTGGTGATGCAGTGCACACAACGAAATTCGTTTTATTTATTTATATGTTTACTTACCTGTTAAAGTCCGTAATCCATACATTACTACCCCCCACCCTGCCCCTCCTCCTCCCCACGTCACCTCCCTGCAGTTACACCTACTACCGGCTGCGGCTGGAAGGAGCATCGTTGCAGGTGCACTGTACTGGTTCCAAACAGCGCACTGGTCAGAGTGGTAAAGTGCTCAGAGTCCTAAGACCAAAAAAGAGGTTCAGCAGAAAGGTGAGGTAAGCAGGCAAAATGTTTGGGGGAAGAACACTCTAAGCATGACAGGTATGACTAAAGAGTCAAAAATTTGCAAATATCATGCCATATTAATGTTGCATTGTTCACCAATAATTGTACTCTTAAGCATTGACAACTCTGCAGGAAAGGTGGTATTGAATCATTGTATCAAGAACAGAAAATCCATTTGCAGATATTTATGGGTGGATTTTCCTCCTGAATTGCCTATGCTAAAGCAAGTTGAAGTCCATAAAAATGTCTGGTAACTTTAAAAAAAACATTTTCCACTCATATACAGTTTTTAATATGTGCTGGTGGCTGCCACTCTGCGGATCAAGACTCTAACTGTTGGGTACAAGCAGCAGTCCCAAAGCCCAGATCATGATTTTGTCTGTCTTGTCCAGCTCTGCACAGGCTTAGGCAAGCAAGGTACGTCATTGCAAATCGATGGCAACCACTTCATACTGGCTTCCATAATTCTCATTCTCATTTTCAATCCCATAAATTAACTTAAAGAACGAGAGCAAATCATTCTGACTCCCATTGAGCCCATTGGGCCAAGCAAGGGAGGTCAAACTGTAGACTTTGAAAGATAGGTGCATTCTGAAGTCAGACAGGGTCATTCTGTTAGATGGGCTCCCTACTGATTTGGGCTAAGCCTGTCTCGATGTTATGACTTTATTCACTTTACCACCATTTTAATAGCAGAATACCTCTCCATCAATGGTACTTAGGGGCACATTATGATGGAGGATTTTCCGCATCCTCCGGGCCGGCGGTGGCTTCCGCCGGCCCGGAGGATGCGGAAAATCCTCTGCGTACCCACCAAAGACCCACTGCCACATTAGGATGGCTGGTGGGTCCTGGTTTCAGTCCGCTGCTTTTCCGCCGCGGTTGTCTTACAACCGCGGCGGAAAAGCTCTAATATGGTGGCGGTGTCTCTCAGACACCGCCAGACATATTAGGATGGCGTAGAAGAGATGCTTTTCCGCGGCGTGTTCTCCGCCGTGGAAAAGCATACGGATCTTCACTCTGGGGACCCGTTGTGGGCCCTCTGGGTGAAGGGAGGTGGGGGGAGCACATGGGGGGTACCCATTGGTACCCCCCTGCATTTACAGGTGCCTGCCGCTTTGTGCATGTAAATGCACTGCATGTGTTTTTAACATTGCGGCGGGTGCAGCTTGAAGCCGCACCCGCCACCCTGGCGGTCACATCCTAATTGCACAGGAGGGAACGCCGCAGCACATGCGGACGTTCCCTCCTACACAGGGATCGCGGACGGACGCAAGTCCGTCCGCGATCGTAATGGGCCCCTTAGTGTCTTTAATCTGGTACCTCAGTGCTTGCAATTGCAAAATTAATTGAAAGGGTATGTAAATAAAACAGTTTGCTTTGCCAAGTAGGGATTGCTACTGGAGGCCTTTTTACTCTGCCTGCAGCCTTCAGGGCTAAGGAATGGTTCCACTCAGTCTCCACACAGAAACATACAATATAGAGAGGCAGTAGGAACGGAAATATGAGGAGTGGGAGTGCAGAAGGGGAAGTTGAGATATTATGTGGTAATAAGGGTTCTGATTAGGTGGATAGTAAAGAAGCGCTAAGTAGCAGAAAGAAATGGTACAACAGATGAGGAAATGTGTTGATGCAGGAAACAGAATGGAGGAGCAGATTGCCTGTTATAAAAAAGTGATTATTAAGTAAATGTTGAGGTATGCTACCATAATGTTAGTTTGAGGTGTAAACTAGCATGACAATCCATGGAAGGATACATTTCCTTTTGCAGGCCATAATTGGCCAATGGCCAAATACATTGTGAGGCAGTCAAAAAAATCCCAGTTTAGCTCTCCCAGGTGAATGAGCAGTGGCATAGTAAGAGTACATGGGGCTTCCGCGCAAGCAAGGACATGCCTGCTTTGGTTTGGCAGTAACACTGCTATAAATTGAGCCATGTGGGCTCCTCATACCGCTGGGTATTGCTATTGGGTACTTGCAATACTGCTGACAGCAATGCCCTTGTGAATAAGCCTGAGCATTAAAAAATCCCACTTGAGTATTCAATTGAACAAAAGCCCTCTCAGACTCGTTTCCAGGCTCCTGATGACAGGAAGATAAGGAGGAGAGGGCTGAAGAGGCTGGGTGACAATTCAGCTACAGAGTGCTGTTTAAAAGCACAGCACTCTGTAGATGGATGTCTGCAGGGTCAGACTGGCTGTAGCAGGCGGCCGTTGTTTCCCTGGTTGGCCGGCAGGCGACGGCCTGGTCGGGGACCAGTGGGGGCCGTTTTTGTTACTCAGGACAGTTTTGCAGATATGCTGCAAAATCACCCCCTTGTAACAAAGGGGCACGCAGCAGCAGTGTTCCTGCCAATACCCAACCTGGGGGCCAGTCGGGCTTAATTGCCAGGGCTGGTTTGCCATCCCAGTGCATCCCTGGATGTCGGTATTGCACATGTGAGGGGCGTAGTTCAACTACAATCCCCTAACACAGGCACAAGCCTTTTTATTTAGCAGACATACTGTGTATGCCTCAAACTGCACAGTATAGCTGCCAAAATGTGGCTCTCAGAGCGCAAATGAATGAATACCTAAGGCCAATGTGAAGCCAAGTTGGAGCATGATCCACAGAACTGTCCCAGCTTCTGATAGGATTGTGCTTCCAGCCCTATCATGAAGCTGGGAGAGGACTTAAGGTGGGTCTGCCTCTAAAACCTGGCCATTTTGTTCTGTCTGGCTCCTCATTGGGATTCATGGCCTGCTAGTTCCAATGAATTCTGCCAGATTCCTGCAATGCTGCTGCCATGGATCGTCTGAGTTGCCAGCAAAGGGAGAAAGGTACGTAACTAAATGTTTCTCTATGCAGGTGCACGTGTGGCCTGAGTTACTGAGTTATTGAAAGAGAATGAGATTGAGTGAGATTGTATGTTAGCTTAATGTGTATGAAAGTTTAAATGAGAATGTAATAATGCAAATCAATGAGTGAGTGACTGTGAGTGAGTATGAATAAGGGATAGCGAGGGAGGGAGTAAAGCAATGGGACTGAGTTAGAATGAGTTAGTAAGGTGGAGATTGTGAGAGGGAATTGCACCGGCTACATTATTAAAGTGGAACAAACCTACCCCCAGGAGTTCACATCCGAGCTCCTGTACACAAGTAGTAGTGAGTGAGGGTTAGTAATTGTGAGAATGGGAGTTTATGCAGCAGTGATTGTGTGTGAGAAACAGTGAGTGTCTGTGTATGGGTACATCAATGGATGAGTAAATCAAATTTTGAACACAATAAGGCGGGACACGTAGTATTATGCCTCACCACTTTCAGGGCTCTCCAGCCACCACTGCTGGAGAAAGTGGTCTGAGGAGGAACAGAAATAAGAGATGGTACAGAAAACAAGCTGAAGAAAGGAAGACCGATAAGTAAAAGAATAAGAGAGGGAGACGAGAATGGGACACCAGAAAGGGAGTGTAATCAAGTTTGAGGTACTTGTTTTGAAGATATATATCACCAAGCACGGGACTTCAAATACAGTGATGCAAAGCTGGGTAACGGAGAAAAGCTGGATAGAAGGGAAAACGGGTTTTAGGATGGTGAATCTTTGAGAACTTAAAAAGTGCTGCGTCTTAGAGAAAAAAAAAACGAGAAGCGGTTTGAGGTGTTATACACGGAAAAAAGGGAGTGAAAAGGGGAGAAATTAAGTACAAGACACACGGGAAATGCAAACGTTATGTAACATTTCGAAAAGAACGATAAACTTTATGTTTCATTAACAACTTTGCAAATATCGTTCATGCACAAAATTAAGTGACATTGAGCTAATCTTAACAGGATTCCTCAAGTTTGTTTTTCATATATTTAATCAATTGAACTGAAATATTTGCATGCTAAATGTTATATTCGAAAGCCAAATTCTAAAATAATTAGGGAGATTCAAGATTTTAACAGTTAACTATTGTACATTTAAGTGCAATTACTTCATACTTAACATTATGATTAAATAATGAGGCCTACTTTTTTTTTAAATGTTCCTAAAGCAATCCATCATGAATTAATTTAATGGTGTGATAATTTTTCATAACTTCATGTTATCAAAAGGCAGCATAAAATTAAAATGCATGACAGCCTACAAAATTATCCAGCATATATATTGCATGATTAATCTTTGCAGACAACCTTATATTTTAAAATTAAATCACACCGCACACGTGATTTAGGCTGCCGTAGTATATTTCTCATTTGAATGTGATAAATATTTCATACATCTGTACACATGACGTTTGCTTCATTGGACTATGCTACAAAAGGCACATTAGAAAGAGCCCACAAGGCGATAACATGTAGCAGCATCTTCTTTCTTTTCTCCTTTTTCCTTTTTTCTTAAAAAAAGATGGGGGAGGTAATGGGTTCACCATAGTGGCTTTTAATGAGAGAAACGACGACTACCCTCTAAATCCCTGATGACAGTCAGGGTTTATGTTGACAGATAAATATCTAGTAGGGAGGCCTCTGCATTCTGATTTGGAATGCTAGTGAATGAAGAACAAGGGCTGAGATTATAACAGTGCGGGCGGAATTGAAATATATTGTTGTAGAAATTATGGGTTTTATTGAGAAATGTGGTGGATGTTCTGGGATCTTTGTCACGTCTTAACTGAGTATCCTGTCCTCCAAACTCTAGGGGGCATATTCTCAAGGAGCTGTTGCCCAGTTAACAGCACTTTATCGCAGCCAAAGTTGCGATATATTTATCAGCTCATTCACAAGCTGGTGCTAACAGCCCATAGCACCAGTTTACCTGCGATAGCAGCCGCAAAAAACATCACCACAGATTACCCCCACAACTATCGCTAATAAGATGCAGAGTAGTCATTCCCGTGCCAAAAGCAGCGACAACACCACTCCGCAACATTCTCAACGACCATCCAGATCGGCGAAAAGACCGCAAAACATGTGATAAGGCACGTTAGCAGCAGGAAACTAGCATCTGCTCTGTCCTGGTGCAAAGTCGGACCACAGCCTGCACCACAAAAGGGAGCCCAGCCTACAGCCACACATGAAGAATTACAGATGCCATGGAGCCACTGATCATGTGGGCCGGAACCCAAGAGGGCCACAACACCCACAGCCACCACCCCAGGACCACACCCTCCCCGGGCACCCACACCAGGCACACCCCACTACCACCGGACCAAGACACTACACATCAATGGCCTGAAAACATGGAAAAATGCACCCGCCTGATGTCGCACGTTTGCAGCAATCAACACACACATGTGAGCACGGAAATCCTGAGTCAGTCATGCACCATTGAAAGACCAAACAAAATGCCACATACTAATTCGTCTCCAAACAACTATTGTGAAGAGTCATGGCGGGGCATCCCTGGACAATCTGTGAGTCACAGCCTGCAAGACAATATCCAAGATAAGAAGGTGTGTCAGGAACTCAGCAAAGGACAGGGAGAGAGAAAAAGAGAGAGAAAGAGAGAGACTGAACAAGGAGCGCAATGCCATCCGTGCCCTTGGCCCATGCAAAAATGCAAAAAGCTGCATGTGTCTCGAAATTCGGGCACCCCAAATCACAGGCCTGGCATCAAAGTCAGCGCGAAGGCCACATCACATCTCCGAAATTCAAGCAGCAGTTAGACTAAAGTTAGGAATGAAAGCTCTATTGTTCATACACACAAGACGGAAGGCCAACCGACCCTCCGACCTTGTTCCTGAATGCGTCTTGCACACCCTGCGTGAGATACCAAACCAGCCTGCGATGACTCCTGCACCACGAACTGCGCTACTGAAAGGCCAACGTGCCCACACCCCGCACACACTTATCCCTGCTCGACCTACACCTGCAAGGGATGTCCTTGACACATTGGTAAAAAATTATCCATACGTACAAACTTTGCACACACATACGACTCATTGCCCAGAGCTGTGGCATATCGTCCACTGAATTGCCGCCGGTCTGAGGAGTGCCGGTGCTACGAGACCAACAAACGCAATGGCAGGCATTCCAGGGTACATGCACAACCCCTGCCACGTGGAACTGTACCATGCACGAATGCTGCATCTGTGCCAATGGCAGTGTTGTGAATCAGTTACCATCTGAGTTTCCGTCTTGCCTACGTCACCTGCGTCCAGCCCTGGTTCCACTGTCGATCATGCACATTTGAGTGCCCCATGGAGGTCTGCCTATCCAAACCAATGGTAGCTGAATGGGATTATGACCTGAAAGTAAGCCCCCTGTTGGCCCATGAACAGGAGTATCACCGGGATACCCGTGCATGGGATGCACTGATCTTTGGCATATGTGCTGGCAGTTGTGCATGGGAGAACGCACAACTCCTTGTGTGCAGTGACTACATCGAGGCACTACCCTATTGGGCTGTGCTGAGGATTGGGGAAATGGCATGGACGGAGCACAATTGCCCGGACCAGTTAATGGATTGGGTCACCCTGGTGTTCCTTGAACCCGACAACGATGTACTATTAGAACACAGTGCATATGAAGCTGCGCTGGCATTCATGGATGAGTAACTACGTTCTTGCAGCCACATCAGATTGCTACTCACAGCACAGGTCCTAACACCTTGTTGCATCGTGGGGAATGCACACATATGCCAATTTAACAGTGGACATATCTGCCTTCGTCTGGACTCCAAATGCATGTGCGAGGAATTACACATGTGTACACACACGTGTGCAAGGTGAGGAACTTCCATGGTCGGAGCAGCACAGCGCCGTTTGGCAACGTTCACAAATTGGACATACCTCTGGGGGGAGTACACACATGGCAATGAGCATCGCCCCTACACAGGGAGGGACTGAGTGACGCATGTACAATGGGGGTGGGTCCCTTTTGCCTACTCCACCTCCATGAGCCAAACACTGTGTTTGGGATTGTTGCTGGCAGGCCTGTGCACTTACGTGTCTCCAGCAATGTAAGTATGGTGTCCAGACTCTGACCATGTGTAGCAATGCTATGAATCAAAACAGATTGTGTCCACACAGATGTGTGTGAGTAGGTATGCAATGTGAAGTTCTGGTGACACATGTGATGTAGGACTCCACTTCTGGACTGCTACCGAGTTGGTTATTCCTACACACAGCCCTAGTCAATACATGGATGTGTGCTTACATTGGGGGGTTGAGAGATTGTCGTTAATGTGCCACGAGGCCACAGCTAGTACTCACCTACACAGACATCCAACTGGCCATGTGGCTCAGGGTTCAACATGCACATTGATATCATTTGCACAGGTTTACCCTCTTGTGCAATCATTGTCCATACATACGTCCATACTTTCACACTTGAGTGAACATAGTCATGACACATCTGTGTGATTTCAAATGTTTTAATCACATTCTGGTGCATTCTGGAGCTGTACATGACCATGCCAAGCCCACATTACATGGGAGCCCAGTGGTGGCCCAACCAAAGTCCGCTGTTGATTGGTAGGTGATTTGGGAGAGGGAGAGTGCAGTCCCCAGTAGGAGTGCTGTGTTATTGTCCAGCAGTGAAGATATAGAAGTCCATGTCGTGGTCCAGGTGTATGTCACTGAGTTTTCTGGGGGTCAGTGGAAGGTGTTGTCCCAGGACATGGTGTATAGGGCAGAACCAGGCAGGGACAGGTCATATGGCGCTGAAGGAGGCTACTACCTCCTTCCTCACATACTAATTACCATCCACATCTTAGTCCTCTGATACTTCCTCAGTGTCTGGTGTGTGTGGCGGGGTAATGGCTGCATCACTGTGTGCCACTGACACATCAGGGTGCAAGGGTGATAGGACTGCATCACTGTGTGCCACTGACAGATCAGGGGTCGCAGAGGTGTGTGTCACAGTTCCCACTGCAGTCATCTGTGCCCGGCTCAGTGGCATCAATGGCAGGATGATGTAGTGCAAGGCATGGAAGATCCCAGCTACATCTCGCTGGTGTTCAGCCATGGCAGCCAAAATTCCAGCCTGCATCTGCTCCATGGTTTCAATTATACTGCGCATCTGTGCCAACTCTGTGCTGTCATCGCTGGTGCCTGTCTGACTAGACAGTTCTTGTATCCGCCCCAGCGATGTCAGCCAAGGACTGTGGTGGAGCATGGTGCGGACAGTGTGTGTCCGTTAGGGACCATAAGTGGTCTCCGATGGGACTCAGACACCCATGTATGGCATCCAGTTTGGCTGCCACAAGCTCAAAACCCACCCGCAGCTGATCAGCCAACTCCACCTGGCAGCCCAACACACGGCGTTGGAATTCCATGTGTTGTTCATGGGGATCCTGGGCGACAGCCGACGTGGTGTGTGTGTCCTGCTGTGTGGTCTGTGCAGGGGGTGGGGTCACCTTGAGGCAGCCGGGCTGGCCTGCTCCTGGGGGTGGGGTGCGGAGGCTGTCCATTATCCGTTGGAAGGTGTCTGGACAGATGTGCAGGTTGTCCTCTTCTTCATCACTGATGAGATTTGTGGTCTGCTCTGCAGTAAGTGTTGGTTGTCCCCCTGCAATGTTAAGGGGAGATGCATGTTAACAGAGCTTCCCATGTATGTTACCGCTTTACAGATGTTTACATGCAGACTGCATGACAATGCACATTGTGACTGTTTTGGTGGAGCTGGCTATTTGATGGCAGACAGTGGGTCTTCCGAGTACATGACGGATGTGTGGTGGTACCCGTAAATTGTCATCACACAGTAATAGGCAATGCCAGATGTGAGTGGCCAGTTACTACGCACATGCGGAACCTGTTGTGTCCTCTGTCCTGTGGTGAAGTGTGTTGCACTTTGTCCCACATTGCCGTCATTGGTGAGGTACTGTGGTTGCTATGTGTGTGTGCTGTATTGTGGGGAAGTTGGCCCTGCAGCTCTATTATTGCGGACCCATGTCCCTTTGAGGTGGTGTGCCTTTGTATTGTGTGCTTTTCGGGGGCTGGGATGGTTGTGACTTTAGTTATTTGTGCTCTGCACAGATTTTGTGGCCTTGTGCATTGTATGTCTGCTGTGTGTATTGGGCGGCAGGGGTTGTAGGTGCATGTGGATGTGTGAGAGTGTGGCCTGCTCCTTTACGGATGTGATCCACATTGAGCCACCTCCATGTTGATTTGTGCCCAAGTTCATTTATTTGGGCTGCTGCCATGCTATCGGTCATGCAGTGTCACTTGCTTCGTCAGTGTGGCTCACGCAGCTGCTGCTTTTTTCGGTTTCATCACATGTGCATGGATTCGTAGTGTTGTTGGTTATTCGGAGGGGGCCCATATGTGCAAATGGTGGACGGGGGCCTACTTGGTGTTTGTATGTGTGCTGCAGTGTGCCAAGGATATCAGGGACATGTTCCACCATCATTGTGCATGTGAGGTATGCTTTACATGATTACGCATGTGTGTCATTGTGCCCAACTCCCCCATTCCCCCCAGTCCCTGGTCGTCACTCACCCTGTTGCTGTTGGGTCAGGTCATATTGTGCTGTGTCCATGCCCCCGACTACTGCCACCATCTCCACCCTGGCGACAGTGGCCACCATTTCCTCCAACTCATCCAGCTTGTCCTGTGGCACAGGCCTCCCACCTCCAGTTGCCGTTGCTGCCTTCCTGTTGGCGGCTACTTTCTGTCTGGTCCGCCTTTGCACATCATGCCAGCGCCTCTTGACCTCTCCCATGGACCTCCTTGCCACTTCAACTGCATTGACGTTGGTGACAATGGTCTGCCATATTTCCGTTTGTGTTGCTAGTGCCGCAGTGGATGTTACAAACAGTTGTTGGTTGTGTTCTATCACCTCTGTGATGATGATCCGGTATTCCTGCGGCATGAACCCCGTCTTCCTCTTGCTCTTCTCCATCCCCTTTCCCGAACACAGGGTTCCTGGCTGGTCCTCCATGTGGCTTGTGGGGTTAGGCTTCTCCTCTGAACTCGGTCCAGGTGCATCTATGGTGCTACGCTGTTTGAATTGGTTTTGGAGTGTTTTTTTGCTTTGGCTTTTATAGTGTGTTTTCCCGCATTGCGCGTGGGTATTGCAGGGCTGTCGCTGGTTATCGTTGATTTTGGTATCGCACTGTGGGGCATTGCAACTTTTTTGGCGTTCGTGTTTTGCATTTTTTGTTAGTCACGTTGGATTTTGCACAGTCATTTAGCACATTATCATGCTACTGTCACATGGTGCCGCCGGGTTGGGAATTGGATGTTAAGTTGGTGTTATTTTCTTGTGATAGACTGCGATATGCACAGTTGTGTTAAGTTACTTTTGCAAAGGCTATCAAACGGTATTGAGAATATGCCCCTCACATAACATAACATAACGTGTATTTGTAAAGTGCACTTTCCCCACTACGGGTATCTTGGTGCTGAATAACAGATGTTTGCTGTTACCCACTCAATGATACTCATTATGTTGACCTCAGATGGATGAAAGGCTGACTGGACCCACCGGGATTTGAACCTGTGACCATGAGGTCAAACACAGTCCCCTGCAGTAGACGCATTAGTCCACTGAGCCACCAGACCCTCAGTAATGCCTCAGTTGGTGCTAGGAAGCACAGCTAACCTGGGTTGAACAATCTTTTCTCATATGTTTAGGATTTAAGATCTTTATTTCACAAAACAAGATCCTTCCATAAGAGGGGCTACACACTACTTGAGGGCAATAGATGCACTGACATTAGCTGATAATGGACAACAAGGACAGTGCCTACTATCTAGGATTTGCCAATAACTACTTCTAGTGCTTACTCAATGAGAGGCACAATAATGCTATATGGTGACATCAATTTAGCTTTAGCACCCACTCGAGACATCTAGTAGGGGTGATGATAACAGACATCAACTCTCAGGACAGCTACATTTCCTACTAAAGAATCATTTGATTTGGATGACATATTGTGCACTTGTCACGCAGCCATGCTTAGTTTCCCATATTACTCAACCCTTCATAATCACTGCTCCTTAACTGACGTCATATTAATTGTGCAAGATCGGTTGCCATACACATCTATGCATGCCTATTTGAGAATTGCATGACACCATAGTAGGGTGGGACCAGAATGATCTCAAGCAAATCTGAAACAAGAGTCTTCCCCTTGCAGATGCATATTCAATTGAACTCAGCTCCTGTAGCCACAATATTGTGACCTAAGGAATAACATTCCAACAGACTATTTTTAATAACCAAGGGACTGCTCCTAATGGGGTAGTTTGGCTGCCCAAAAGGTGACTATCTGAAGTGTAACCTTGGGTCCTACCATGCAGAGGGATGCTAAGGCCAGGCAAGAGGCTGGTTATCTTCAGCACTCTATTTTCATCTTAGAATTGGAACATGATGTATTAATCAAAGATAATGTTCCTGCTGGACTAGAAGCAGAGCATATAAAAATGTGTTACGGTCTGTTGCCTCTTAAAGATACTATGAGAGAAGGCTGTAAGAGCACATCATACTCAATGCCTTAAAGGTTGAGAGAACAATGAAAGCATGGGACACATTTTGTCATTGTCATTGAAGGAGCATGGTCACAGTATCCACATTCAAAGGGAGAATAAACAAGAGATTAAAGATAGGAACCCTAAAGATATTATTAGAGTGTTTCATGAATTCTATTCCGATTTTCATCCCGATATTTTCAATTGCTCTGATGAACAGATTATATACACCTCAGGGTCACTGAAAATGCTCAGGCGGGTCTATAATAGGCTCTCCTGAATTGAAAAGCACCATTCACACTTTCATCATAGCAAAGTGGTAGGCCCAGGGTGGAGTGATCTATTGTATCAAGAGAAAACAATTAATCTCCGGGTCCTTCAAATTGTTTATGCTTCAAAAGATAGGAAGTGGCCCCCAATTCTTAATAAAATTAAAATTCCCATCAATAAATTGAAATCTTGTTATAACCATAGGGACCTGGCACAGCTGCACATTATCCCTTCAGCTGTGGACACTTTACCTCAAGCCTTTCTTACTTCATTTTAAGCAAACAGCTGACTTTCCATGTATTATTTTAAATGATGCCGAACAGAAAATTACAACTTATGTGGACGATAGGGTAATTTATGTATCACATCCTCTTAAGGAGGTGAGGGCTATAGAAAATGGGAGACCACAAGTTGGCAATGTCTCAAATGTTTAGCTTATTCCTGGTACAGTCAAATTTTATCTAATTATAACATCTTTGCTAAAGAATGTTGTGTTGATTCTTTAACTATCTTAGAGTTACCGCCTCATTTAAAGCTAAGCAACTGGATTATGAGGCACTTCTCTCAGCTTCAACTGGACAACACCGGAAGCGGAAAACACTCCTAATGGGAATATTGGGTCATTGCAATATCATTAAAATAAATTAGCAACCCCTTTTTCTAAATCTTTTTTCACACATTCTCTATCACTTTTTTAGCCCGAGTTCTGCCAGTTTGGAACAGTTTTATATGTCAACTAGAGCAGCCTTGATGGGTAATTTTATATTTGCAATTACCTCCGTCATGATGTGGAAAAGTGGGTCTGCTATCTTGCAATTCACTCCACCATTTTGTGATTCACTCTACCATGTAGTGCTTTAACCTTCATGACTGACTTTCTCTCTGTATCATGAACACTCTGGAACTCCACTTTTGACCTGTTACATTCCTGCACGGACACTCTGTTCATGCTTTGGCCTGCCACAAACTGACCAGCCCATGCTCAACCAGTCGGACATGGTGTTTCCCAGATGTTTATAGTCCTCACCCTGCACACTACGCCCTGCAGGCGTCCTTCAACAGGCTTATCAGACTTATCTCTGCTTGCTGAGTAATCATACCTCTCACCTTTGCCCTGCAGTAGTCCAAACCACACATATTTATGGACTCAATTGTATAAACATGCTTTTCGCATACACCATACAGGGTCCTCACCGTTACCTGTGCTTATCAGATTAACCTTTTGTTTGACATGTAATCATGCTATGCCCTGCAGTACCAATTAATCAGAGTGACCTCTGTGTACTTTGTAGTTATAATGTTTTGCCCATATCCTGCGAAAATCCCCAAAGGCTACTCACCTGCTGATTCTCCAGATTGACTTTTTGTTTAGGAATGCATTAAAAGATTATTGATACAACTCCCTTACATGCCTGGGGCAGGATAAAGAGTATATAACACGTGAAGTAAGACCATTCTGCAGACTGCCTCCTCAGACAGCTATGGGTGTCTGTTGTTGATGCCTCTCCATCTCATGAGATTGTAATACATATCCTTTCTCTCTGGCTCCAGCGTTGGTCTCAGTTTGTATTCCGGACCCCCGTGGACTATAGGGTGACCCTGACACCTTTGGTGGTCTGCCAAAAGACCCCCAAATCCACAATGAAGTCGATGGTCACTGCCACGTTTAAGGTGCCACCTTTGCACAGCATTTGGGTGTTAATTTTCGCAGATAATAAGTACCTAAAAAAAACTCTGTCAACTGTGAAATGTATCTAGTGGTCTTTCTGTTCAGTTCAGATTTTGAGTCATGATATTAAAAAAAACAGTCAGACACTTGGAGCATAATTTACAAAAGTAATTTACACTTTTGACTAACTTTAGATTTTTGAATACATTTATTACATTTTGGTATTCACAAACTCTGAGACTATTAAACCAAAATACAGTAGTAAGCCCAGCACTACACATGGTAAACCACTGGCACTGCAACACCCTCCCATTAAAAATAAAGGAGGTAGAAACTCATAATTAAAGAAATAATGTTACATTTTAATGAATTTTTCAAAATAGTTTCCACTTTAAATAAATGTAAATTATTGTGGGAAAAACACTATATATAGTACATATTTCCTATTTGATTATAAAGTATTTTAATAACCTATTTTCAATTTTAAAAATATTGTAACAGTAAATGTTATTAAAAATAAACTACTTTGTTGTAATTTATTCTATACATTTGAAAGTTACACAAAGAGTGCTGCAGCTAATTCTTTAAATTATTTTTCTGTAACTCGTGACTTGAAAGTTCAAAGTTGTTTAGCAAGTACATACCTTTACCAGCATATTTTACTAAGTGTTTTATTACCTTCGGTTACACATGGATCTTTGCAGCACACGCATGGGCCACCTGGACTGTCTTGTAAGATACCGAACTTGTGATGATAAAGTTACACACGTTTTAACAAATATTGCTACAATAGAAAAAGTTGCTTTCTTATTATCTCTCTGTACGGACCTCAGTGACTCACAGTTCTCTAGCATGTGCATTTCTCAGTTGAGCTGTTTTGCAGACAGGCGTATTGAGCTGGTAAGTTATCCTACTATTTTTTTTTTACTGGCCAAGGTATGTCATTAAACATTGCACGGACATGTGGCAGGGCAACTGACATGGGTTAAATACTAGCCATTAAATCCACATCATCCATATACTACCTCAATAAATACTAATTATAGAGATATATTCTGAAATGCCAGGAGAGTTCTTGCCGGGTTTTTGCGTTTTTGCCGACAGCCGCCATTTGCAGTGAGTGAGCGAGGAGAGAAGGAGGCTGACGCTGTACTGCTGCCTCACACAGCTCCATAAAATTTCTTCTCCAAGACTCTCCGAGACTCGGAAATGCAACCTGCGGCCCCCGCCCCCGCCCCCGCACATGCCCCGCTGGGCTGAAGCTTTTGATTGCTTATTGAGCCGCACAGAGTCTGCGGCGGCGGTGACGGCTCGGGGGGTCCGGGAACCTGAGGCAGGAGAGGAGAATCTGAGAACCTGAGGCAGTAGAGGAGAGCTGCGGGAGCAGTGGAAGCGGGAGAGAAGGTGAGACGCAGTGAGATTAGATTGCACCAGCTGTTGTAGCTGCATTTGAAGTGGGCAAAATAAAAAAAAAGAATATTAACAACGGCCAGCTCCCAGCGGTCAGCCATCAGTGACCAGCGTTTAGCGCTCAGCAGTCTCACCCGCCCTGCACCGCATCGTCTCACGGCCTCACCACCCTGCGGCCCTCTTCCAGCCCCCTCCCTGCCAGACAGCACTGGAACTGATTCCACCCTGTGAAGGAATAGAGGCGAGAAGAGGTGCAAAAAGGAGTAGATCCGCCAGGAGAGGAGCAGAGGATGAGCAGCGGTGCTGAACAGTAAATCAGCCAACAGTCAACACGATCTACACGATCCCCACGAGCACAACAAAGCGTGAGCCGTTACACAACACATTTTATTACACCGCAGCAGTACCCCCAGGGACAGCAAAGGGCAATAGAGTGCAGGCAACCATCAGCAATCTGCGACCAAGTGAGGTCCATAAAGGACCATGAGATCGGGGAAATTTCATCAAGTAGCATCAGGCAAAAAGAAAAAGAAAAAGAAACAACTCACTGATCAAGGTCCCCCATCCAGCCAAATAAGAAAGGCTCCCATACTGAGAGAGAGGCTGGTCTCAGCACCGACCCCAGATATAAAGCTCTTGAGTCCTAGTAGTAACACCGGGATTCCGAAAATTTTCTTCCTAGAGGACCCAGTGGCCGTGATTTACTCACCAATAGTTGAGGCTACCCAGTTGCCGAGCCCAATCATTAGAGACATAAGTCCCAATAAGGGGCACATAATATCTGGATTGCCCGACCAACAAGAAAAGAGCAATGAAATATCTGCAAAAACAAGTGCATCTTCCACACAGGCACTGGTAAATATCAACAATGCTCTAAAAGTGAACTTAGCCCTACCGAAAACGATGATAGAACTCCCAGAAAGCAGGGTGGTAACGGTAACTGCACAGATGCATCAGTTCAGCCCTACAACAAACCAAAAAAAGCAAGCGGAAGTGGTGTGATTGAGGGGGATAAAAATGGGAATATGGAAAATAAAACAGATAACCCAGCTGAACAGGAAGATTTCCTGGAAGAAGCTTGGTCAAGCTCATTTTCCTTATCCAACAATGCCAACCTCCTACAAATCTTGGAAACCAACACACAGAAAGAAGCATCTCAAGGGAAAACGTTGTCACCAGTTACCAGTATGGTGTGTGGGAGTGGTGGCATCCACACCAGCTGGCCTGACCCTCAGTAACAACCATCAGGAGAACGTACTAGAAGAAGGAAGTTTTTCAACGAAAGTAAATCAATTGAACCTGACATCTCCAATAACAATTTCGTCTGTTAGTAGAATCGATTATGGGTCGAGGGCTTCGTAAAAGTCCCTTGAAGACTGGAAAGAGCAATCAGGGTCCTGAAGTATCAGTCAGATAACATGGAGGTCCAGATAGACCTCCTAAACCTAATTGCCGGCCACGTCTCAGGTATAAACACCAAGCTAGACCTAATTACGTCCCTACTAACACTCAGGGGGAAAAGTGGAGTCTCAACCTAGTAACAGCCAACAGCAGTATAACTGCGGCTGCAGCATAAAATTGATGAATTGGCAAACTTGCCCGAAATATTAATGGATATATATGGGGCAGTTCAATCAACAAGCAAAAACAACGCAACAATGGGAAACCAAACATAGGCTGAGAAAAAGGAGACATCACAAATCAATAAAAAAAGTCAAGTGGCAATGATAAGGGGAAAGTAGTGCAAGAGCAAGAGGAAAAAGAGGATAATCCTGGATTAAGGGCTCAGCAAATTGAACCTTCACAGAGCACCATTAATAACATTCCAATTGCAAAACCCACAAAAAGGCAACAAAAACGGGTCAGGAAAGCCAGGCTTAAATACAACAATCAACCAACTTTAGATCCTGAGAATTTTTTTTCAATTTTCACAAATCTAACAATGCAAATGGAAAAAAGCAAATCACTGAAAGAGGCCACACAGGAGGCTTCAATCACTGTTTTAGAACACGCAAATCATTTATTAGATTCCAATGGATCCATTTCAAAGCAAGAATCCCAGAACCCCCTTGCACCCATCTTCCAAGAGAAGACGAATCATGTTCCCCCCATAGCCGCAAGCCACCAATTGCCAAAAGAAAAAGCGCAAATCCCCTGTCTTGAAAAGAGGTGACAAGATCAAAATCAATCAATTGAGAATGGAACATATGGTGAAGCAACAACACAGGCCCAAGTAAAAAATATCATCCTGGGTTCCAGATGTCTAAGTCCAGTTAAAGGAGAGCAATTACCCTGCTGGAAGGAGGAGAACCAAAAACGGAGCAAACAAGGATACATGGAAACAACTCCAGAGAACAAGGTGCGTTATAAAATAAATAAAAGAACACAAAGCATTCATAACCTGATCAAAGTCACAATGAACAGAAAAGGTTGAACCTGCAGGCTCCCCTCCATCAATGCATTAATTGAGCAAATGGCGACACCAACACCTAAAAAAACTGGAAAAGCAGAGCAAATAATTAAGGAATCAGGCAGATCGGCCACATCAAAGGAAAAGGTTAGCGAAGAACCAACGGACCTAGAATCCCTTGCCAACCACAATATCTCAAAATCACTCCATGGAGACCTCATCAAAACTGACATTTGTGCCAGAATACTCCACCAAAGGAAGGCAAGATACATTGAAATGAGGGAATTTGTTAAGGCTGTTCAAAGAAATCCCAGAACTATAGGGAATATCCTTCCACGATCCACTAGCTGTGGAATTTCATCAAATTACATCAACTCCAGATATCGAAGAATCCTTGACAACCTGGTCCACAGTGGAAATAGTGGACACGATATACGCAATGAGATTAAGGTTCGAAGCCTGGGGAATTATGCTGAGGCCCCATAAATGTCTAAGGTACCCTTATCCCCTCCTAACATACCCCATAATTCTAAAAACGGAAGACACATCAGGAAAAAGCCTAGAAACTTGTGTACGCGGCGCACAAGCAACCACACCTCCAAACCCCTCCAAGTCAAACGTAGTGAATACAACTGCGAGACCATTACATTTTGAACACCAAACACTTGACAGCATTGACTGGTCTTGGGTGCCAAAGGCGCTAAGTAATAAGTGCACCCAATGAGCAGCCAAAGTCTAGCTTTGAAGACAAAAGGTGGGCCAATTAGACTGGATCAGCAGCCTGGAATTAAAGGAAGGCAGAAGGTATGGAAATAAAAGGGGGAGGCAAGCCAGGACTTGGTCAAGATTTGTTCCTGTAATGTCCACAGCTTTAAAGACATGGGCCATGACCATGAAACTCTATCTTTTCTCCAGCAACAAGACCTGACTATGCTCCAGGAAACGTGGAACTTGAACCCAGTTTCCATCGCAGGTTACATAGAACATCGATCCTTGCAGAAAGATTTTCGATCACCCGAGAGGAGGTTTATCAACATATGCATCGCAAAAATATGATTGGCAAACAGAAGAACTGGAGGCTGGGGTCAACTGGTTGCAAGTGATAAAACTTACCGGCAATCTGCATTTTAACAAGTCAAGATGGCAACTAATACTAGTTAACGTTTATGTCCATCCTGAGAAAAAGAACCAGAAGGAAAAATTCACAATATGAATTAACCTGATCAGCACACAGCAAAGATCATTTGAGCAATGCCCTCTATTCATCTCAAATGATTTCAATAGTAATCTTACAAACAACAGACAGAATAAAAGAAAGAGGCAGAAGGACTGGGGGTTCCTAACAATAACACGCGAGTCGGAAGGCCACAGGCTAAAAATCCTGAATGGTAACACAAATGGAGATATACTAGCGGCCACAACATATTTGAGTGGTAAATGTCGATCAATAATAGACTTTACCATAATCAGCATTAGCCTAGTCCCATGTATTGACTCATTTCAAGTCAGCCCACACATAGAAAGCGATCACTTTCCACATATTACGAAAATTAACATCATTCTCTCACAGGTACAAAAAATAAATTCTATATTACAACATGCAGAAAAGTTTAACCTGTGGAAATTAAAATGGTGAGGAGTGGACATGAAGACTATATTGGATGTAATCAAGGAACACTTGAGTCCAACTTGTTTGCCAATAGAAGAGGAGCGAGTAAAAGCTGGAAACAGCTGGGCCTTGTTCTCATTCGAAAATTTCCAACCATTCATGGAAGTCAAAAAAGAGCAAACACCAGGAGGGAACCATGGTTCAATGTCGAATTGCGAAACCAAAAGAGAAGGATTGCAAGAGAGGTGTGAGCACAAGCTGCGGCTGCAAGAATGGGTAGAAAGACAGATAATGGTAGATAGATGAAAATACGAAAGAACTATAAGAAGATGATGAGTGATGCGAAAACAGCATACAAGGAAACAATCTGGACAAAACTACTGTGTGCAAGTAAACTGCCAAATAGTAGGTACTTTTGGGGTTTTATAAATAAGCTGACAGAGGGCTTGAGACTGCAACAAGACGCTGGAATCAGAGAAGAAATCTGGATTCAACACATGCAAAACATGTATAGCAGCACAAAGCTGAAAAACGAGCTATTGCGAAAAAGGCATAGTATCATCTCGTGAGCAACATCTTGATGCAGAAAAAAAGAGCCCAGGCAGAATGTAAAGAACTTGGACAAGAAATGGGTAGCAACGAACTAACTAACTTGATCAAAACCAAACACTTAAGAAGAATAATACAACAATTAAAGACAGAGGGGGCTGCAGGTCCAAATGGGCTTCCCAAAGCGCTTTTTAAAAACGATCCAGATTTATAGGCAGACTATCTCAAGCCCGTTTTCAATCAGATTTTCCCAAATCCTGGAAGGGGAATATAATTCATTCAATATTTAAACAAGGAGATTATTGCAAGTCAGGAAACTACAGATTGATATCATTGATCGATGTAGAGGCCAAGCTATATGCATCCTGTCTCCTAGTTCATCTTCAAGATTGGATGAAGGAAAATAACATAATACCTAAGATTCAAATGGGCTTTAGGCCAGGGATGGGTGCCACAACAAATCTGGCTATCTTGTCACTTTTACCTGAAAAAGTGGTAAAAAACAAAACTCGGTTTTATGCATGTTTTGTCAACTTGAAATCAGGGTTCGACAGAGTGAGTAGAAACTGTCTCTGGGAAAAACTAAAAGAATGGGGCTTACCAAGTAAGATACAGGTTGTCATAATTGCCCTATACAGCGAAACTTGGGCAAGAGTGAAATAGGCGATGGGTGCAGCGCAACGTCTAGTATTCCCACGCGAATGTTTGTCGTTATGCCGCACTTTTTTTGTCTGCAGGGAATCACAACGCGGTCGTTACAATGACCACGTTGTAATTCCGCATACCATTACTCCGCAAGTCGTTGTTAGGGGGGGGCGCTGGATGTTGGAATAGTATAATTTACTATTCCAACTCCAGTCTGTGCGGACAGTATGGAATGTGTTGGATTTTAAATCCAACACCTCCACTCTCCCTCCGCAAGTCGTTGTTCTGACTTGCGGAGTAATGGTATGCAAAATCACAATGCAGTCATTGTAACGACCGCCTTCTGATTTCCTACGGGCCAAAAGTTTTGTATTAAACGTTGTTTACTTTCCCATGCAGCAAGGCCTAAACTAAGACTGTGTCTTGGTGCCGAGCTTAGTCAATGTGTTTTTTTCAGACATCAGTAAACATATGCGAGGAGCCAATTGTCATTTGGCAAACTTGGCCAAAGAACCAATTGCCTTTTAAAGTATGCAGATGACATTGTGGTGCCTAGCCAAAGCCCCATCGGATTACAAAGAGCAATAAACAACCTATTTGGACCAGGAAAACTTGGAATTAAACAAAGAGAAAACTAAAGTTGTATGCCTAGTGGATACAAAAAAATCAAAGTTCAAATGGCTTGTAAAAGGGGCGACTATAGAAGAGCAAGCGTCCTACAGATACTTGGGCATAAAAATAGGGCGGGGTTTAACACACAAGGAACACAAACTGGCGCTAAAAGCACAAGCGCAATCAATAATCTTTGCGTATATATTAATGTACAAAAAACTAGGGGGCATATTACCAACAACTAGCGATAATTTTTGTCTCTAACTTGTTTAGAGACAAAAATTATCGCCGCACATCGGCGATTTTTATCGCAGATAAACCTTGCTATTAGCAAGGTTTATCGCAAATGCGATAAAAAACGGCCGCAATGCATGAATATCGCTGAAAAGTCAGCGATATTCATGCATTATCGAGCAAATGCTCTTAGCCATGTTATCCACCTCCCATTGGATAACATGGTGAAGAACTGCTCAGGGCAGGTGTTAGCTTTTGGAGATATTCGCGCTTAGCGCGAATATCTCCAAAAGTTGGTAATAGGAGATAGCGATGTTAGCGACTGTTTCCAGTCGCTAACATCTTGGCACGCCCACTTTGCATGTCATTAGTGATAAATATCACTGACATGCAAGGCGGGCCCAAGATGGTCGCTATCTCCTATTAGCTGTCACTAACTGGTGTTAGCGACAGCTTGGTAATAGGGAGATAATTTTATCTCCGCTTTCTTGGCTTTTAAAGCCAAAAAAGCGGAGATAAATCCCCTTGATAATATGCCCCTAGGTTGCCCAAACCATAACCACCTCTTAAAAGTGATGGTTGCTCATGTTCTTCCCATACTGTCATATGGTCTAGACACTTGGTGCGGAAAAGAGGCTGAATTGTTAAATGATCTTCAGACAAAGGTATATAAGGCTATTTTTAAATTACCAAAGTCTTCATCTCCAGCTCAGGTTTGGTTGGAATTCGCCCTCCAGAATCAGAATTTCCGGAGCATGAGCGGCTTCGTGAAGTTATGTCATAAATTCAGCACCTCCGAGCTGGGCACATTGAGTAGTTTATGCTGGGAAGAAATCAAACACCAGATGGAGAAAGAAACACCAAATTCCTGAGGAGGTTATTTGAGAAAATCACTGTCCGAGCTTGAATTACGGATAGCATGGGAGAGCACGGCAGCCCGTGCAAACTTCAGTAAATCTGTCAATGATCCTGCAAAGAAGAACTCATTTTTGGAAGACAAAAAAGTAATTTCCAAGCGTCTGCATGGGTGGACCATGATTAACTCTTATACATCCTTAAAGCTTCAAGCCTATTTAGTAGCCCATTTCAGCATAGAGTTAAAAAAAGAGCTTTACAGATTACCAGATAGGCATGCATGACACAAAAGACCTTCAGCCATTTTGGAAAAACAACCAAAAATCTGCTCACTGTCGAATATTTGGCTATTTTAAAGAAACATTAGCTCACCTGCTATGCATATGCCCAGCAGTTAATGACTTGAGGAGACAGGATTTAAAAAACATTTTTAATTAATTAAACATTCGCACTTGCAGGCAAGCCATGATTGCTGGATGGAAGGGTCCTCAATAATGTTGTCCTGCCTGGCAGTAAAATATATAGCAGAGTAAGGAAAGTTTTACGGCAAGCTGAACTGGAGGAAAAATAAAAGGATGAACAATGCCGGTGTGGGTTAAGTTCATCCATCCACTAATTGCAAATTTTGTCCAGAGACAATTGGATTAGTAGGTTTACTGAAGACTGTTTTTAAATTAAAAAAAGTTTGCACTTTATTTCCAGGTATCTACTACTTCAACAGTGTTAGTTAATTTACCATCCTCGGATAAAATGTACTGGCTTGAAACAGTGACCTAGCTTTTGCACATTAGATAATAAAAAGTAGGGGTGTTTTCTATGCCGTTTGGTTTTAAAAGCCATACCAACTTGCTATAGGGCAGTGATATGGTTGGATGCTTTTATCATTGGTGAATGTAAACATTTATAAATATATTGTTGGATGCTTTTATCATTAATGAATGTAAAGATGTATATATATGTTATATTTCGAAATGTGTAATGATTTTCAGTAATCACATACAATAAACTTGATTGATTGATTATAAGGAAAACCTGCATTGGTAGGATCTTTTTCAAGTGTTCACACCATTTATGTGCAATGAACTGATGTTACACCTCAAGTGTGAACCCGAAAAACATTTAGATGAGTTCTGAAGTCCTGTCTTTTCTTTTTAACATTTGCAAAGCCTAGGATCGAGCTCTACTTTGAGCAGCCAAGAATGTCAGGTAATCACCATCTTCAATCACAGTACATGAGGACTCAAAGACATTTGGGATTCTAAGACCTTATTAAAGGCTCAAATAGAGCCACCAGGTAGCCAATATTCTGCACATTTATATGCATAGTAAAATATAGCTTCAATTCACTTGCTAATATTTATGGTCTAACTAAGAGCACATGTTGAGCAAATTTGGGACTTACATTACACTGGTGTGGCAAATTAAGACGTTTCCACCATTGTGTCACAGTGGTGCAAATTTCCCCGTACAGTGCATGTCAATAGATTGAATTGCACTTAACAGTGCAATTCTCTTACAGACAAGTTCCGGTGTTACCTTGAACCTCTTCAACCAAGATACCATCAGGCTGCAGACCAAGAAATTTAAAAACAGAAAAACTAGACAACAAGCCTTTTCGAGCTATGCACATTGAATCTGGAGCAACATTCCCACATACAATAAGATTGCCCCAATGCTGCTCCAGTGTAGGCAATATTTGAAGACTCACCTCTTTAAAGAACACTTCATTATAATGCAGTAACCTTCCACAGCCTAGCTTCTTCGCTAATTACTCATTGGCATTATGCCTGTCTATGACCATGTACTGCACTCTGCTGCCTTTTTCACAGGTTTGTGTTATAGAAATAACATATAGATGCCTACATACAGCAATAATGCCAATGTGGAAAACCTCTTAAAGAGTTACACGATGCCCTACAATTTTCCCACACCTATGTTACCCTGTCTTCTGCATGGAAGAGACTTTCTGTCAGCTGACCACATCCTAAGTGATGCTAAGAAAGAGGTAACATGCTTAGTGTGGCTAGTTTTCTGACCTGTGAACCTCACAATCGTGGCTCCAATTCCACCTATGGCACTTAATCAGAAAGTTGGTGTATGTTGATCAGTTTGTAAGTATATGTAATGTAGATATACAGCAAATTGTACAATATGCTGTTAAATATTGTCTAAGCTGGAATAGCTCTGGACAGCAATAGTTTCTCGTCTACAAACATTAACTCATAGGGGCTTCTAGAATCAGAAACCCTTTTTACTCGGTCTAAAGTCACCCAATATTTTGTACACAGTGTTAGGTTAAACCTATCTAACTCATTTCCATTCTGTTTGTCTCAATGGTGACCCATTCATTAATTCTAGGGTTGAAAAACCTTGGACTATAAAGCATGTGAATCATGGGCTAAAATTACTTCACATATAGTCAGTCAACATAGTTCAATTGGTAAATGGCCATAAAACGGTTCACAACAAATGACAGCTTGAAATCTCAAAACTCCCAATTTCATTTTCCAGGCAAAACTATCAAATAATATTTCATAATAACAAAGAAAAGATAAATAAAAAGAAAGAATAAAATAAAATGAAATAAATTAAAATTACATTATATAAATCACCATTCATTCGTCATTTCTAAAAACAGCTTAGTCTATTTGACCAGGGAGCACATGTGTTTAAGGGCTAACCTAGTAAGCATAGAGACATAAAAACAAAATAAAAATGTTTCCTTCATTAAAGGTAACAAAAAATGGTTTACAGAGTTGATGGTTACACGAGAACAACACTGGTTATAGATATTGCTGGAGCAGGAACCAATTCAAATGTAACTCAGGTTTGCCATCACACGCACAGAGGGCAGATCCCCGCTTCCAGTGCTGCAGAACCTGACCAATGTAGAAAATCAGGAGGAAATCATCACAATGTCTATCTAGATTCAGTCAATAATTAAACAATTTAAATATTTTTAAGGGTTTTGGTATTTCAAAGTTTAGTAGATCATCTTTATTCAGAGAAATGGGCCAACACAGGCACCCTTGTACCATGATGCAGTTCTGCGTGTACTGTAATGTAAATTCAGTTAATGTGGCTTTGTGGATGGTCAATGTGTCACCGGACAGGATCTCCAGGAGCTGAGTACGTGCATGCACTGCAAGTAGTATCACTCAAAGAGCCAGGTTTACAGTTCCTAGTACAAGCTCATAGTTTATGCAGCGATGATGTGCTGGGGAGGTTGTTCCAGGTGTAGTCTGTCATGTACGAAAACATCTCCTGTCTTGCTCATGTGGATATGGTGGGTGTGGGTGAGTGCAAGTGATGCAGAGCGAAGGCTCATGGTTGGTTGGTGGAAGCATAGATGATGGGTGAGCTAGGTGGGAACTGGTAGTATAGTGTCTTGAACTGGGATTGTGTCTGACTGGGGAGGCAATGTATTTTTCTGAGGTGATGTGTGAAATGCATGCCTCAAGTTAGGCTGAGTAATCGTGTAGCAGTGGTGTGGTGGGTAGTTTGCCGCTTGAAGAAATGTCTGACCATGCAAATAATGTGAAAGCAGATGGAGGTGATAGGGGCAATTTGAAGTCAAATTATGTGGTAGGTGTCCAGGTTGATGAACAGTCATCTGGGGTGGTTGAAGGATGAGAGGTTCAGGCCTAGTAATGTGGGCAACCAGGGTGGGTAAATGTTGCAGAATATCATCACTTCTATCTTGTCAGGTTTATTATGAGCACCTAATCTCAAATAAACTTAGCCATGTTGGCCAATGCCATAATGTAACAACTGTTGATGGTGTTGGTGTCTCCTGGGAGTTACTGTATAATCTTAGTGTCATATATGATGTGGAGTCCTTAGGTGTTAATGATGATTGCCAGAGAAGTCATGTACAAGTTCAAGAGACTAGGGCTGAGTGAAGAGATTTGTGGGAATGTAGTGAGCTTGAGCTGTTACTTAGTTCCAAATATGAAGGAAGCAATCCACTTCAGAAAATCCTCCTTAGTTTCTAGTGTTGTGGAGTCCAGACTCCGAGTTTGCTGTGTGTGTGCTAGAAAACTACAGGATTCCCAGGAAAATTGAAATTATGGCAGGTACAGGCCCTTACCCTTTCATGCAGTGCAGCAAGTTGGCTTGGTGTGTACTTTTGTGTTGATGTTTGTGAAATATGAGCCCTATTGCAAAATAATGCACAAATTGCATACAATGGAGTACAGCAAGGCAGCTTGGTGTGTAGTGCTGTGAAAAAGGCAGATTGCAGGATAGTGTGAGGTATATCAATATATTTGGGCAATCAAAAAGAGAGAGGAACTAGAGTAGCTAGTTCATTTCCCCTAGGGGTTATCGGATAAACAAGAAAAACTAGCTACTAAGACAACGTACGTGTGGTGTCTGCAGAGAAAAAAACAGTTGGTTTTATATGAAGGCCCTCACCCACCAACCTAGTTGGTGGCATGCTTCATCATCGGGCCCCACCCGAGGTACTGAGTGTACCTCAGGTGTGCTACGACGCCTGGTACAGCGGAGCAGGTTTTGTTGTGTGAGTGCGGGTGTTTGGTGCATTGTGTGAGGTATTAAAATCCTGTCCGAAGGGTCCCAAACATATACTTTATTGGTGGGTCCTTGGCAGGGTTAAAAAACAAAGGCTTTAGGACGTGTAGGGGTACACTTATGGTCTCCCACGTCCAGTGTGGTCTACTAGTTTCAGCCAGGCCTTTTTGCTATATTGGCTTTCTTCAGGACCGTTTTATGTGTGGGGGTGGTACAGGGGTCAATTGTGTTGTCAGTGCCCTGTATCTGTAGCACACACTAAGGTGCTGTAATTGTGAGAGAGAGGTGATTCCTCTCCTGTTTGTACTCCTAGCTACGGGGGACAAAGTTCCAGGGGTCTCTGCCAGTGTATCCGAGACCTGTGTGCTTTGGAAATGTCTTCGGTAATGCAGCAAACCTATGGTCCGGTCAGGAGCTCCGTGGTACCTTGGGTGGGGCCCGATGATGAAGCATGCCACCAACTAGGTTGGTGGGTGAGGGCCTTCATCTAAAATCAACAGTTTTTTTTCTCTGCAGACACCACACGTATGTTGTCATAGTAGCTAGTTTTTCATGTTTATCGCATATCAATATATCAAATCTCTTGGCTAGTCCTTGCCACAAATGGATGACTAGAGTAAATGCATGCACACTTGCTACAAGGTTCAATGGTCTTTGTAGTGGTGCTAAGAAGGACATTTTGCATCAGTGCAGGCAGACAACACTGTGGCCCATTCCTGCACTCACTCTTTCAGGCAGGGCAGCAGGTTCTGTTTTGTGAAGTTTACACAAATAGGCCCTCTACTAAATTCGGAGGTTTTGTGAACAATGTACATATACAGCCATGTAAAAAGCAAAAATAGTACAACATGGTAATTTACACTTTTAGAAACGTATGTTCCACATATCCCAGTATACTTGAAAGTGAAGAAAAATGCTCTCCCAATGTTGCAGAAATCAATTATGTCATATTCTATCATGGATTCGTCATACCTTCTTCTGTTTCTTTCCAGAGGTACAAACAACAGCTCCTGGAAATCAGCCTTCCTCTGATACCCAACTAATTGAGGACACCATCCTGCCCCCCTTGGATGAAGACACTTTCCAACAGCTCCTGGACCATTTTGATGCTTCTACTCAAATACTGCCAATGAAGAAGATGTTGAGTCTCCAAAGGAACCAACACAGACAGGACATGGACCATAAATCTTTGACATCACATCTGAGGACTCTGAGCACCCCGAGGTTGATTTTCGAAGGTGAGTGGTAGGAGTCAAGCAGCGAATAGCTAATGAGGTCCAGTTGGGGATGGAGAGCATAGTGGGCACTCATGAAGGATGTCAAGGAATGTCTTAGCCCTAATAAGGGGTTGACAAATGCTATCACAGGTTCCTACTCTTGGATCCTTGGGATGAATGAGTCCCTAGCTGACATCGCTGGTGTAATATTGCAGTGGGAACAACAACAGCAGCCATCTACATCTGATACCAGTGAAGTTGTCAGGCAGCTGGAAGCCATTAATACATCCATTCAGTCCCTGGAGGCCATGCGTGAATTATTGATAACATGAACAAGTGCTCTCAATAAAACAACATTGCTTTGTTGGCTAAACAGAAAACCCTTTGCCAGGGACTACGCACTCACAAATGATGTTGAGGACATAGTGTCAGAATTCAAGCCTCTTGCTCAGTAAGTTGGTGCCCCGGGTATACACAAATGCCTGTTCCATGGAAACAAAAGGCTCTTTGAAGAGATCCCCTTGCCATGCGGTGGGCATGGTGGAATTTACCTACATTCCCTTACACTTTAAATTCGGACCAACCGATGAAGCTGTTGCTTGGCTTTCGGTTCATGACCTGACTCCATGCCCCTCTTGTCTTTCGTGACCCTGTCCCAATCCTCCTCAGCTTTGGTTGCACTCTGAAGGATCCTTGTACTCACGTTCACGTTTGCCTTTGAAACGCTTACCGCTCTATTTACCCCAATTGACTCTGTCTCATTCACGCTGTCACTTGTTGCGTAGCTCTTTCCCCTGAGACTCTCTTGGCCCCTTCTTGCGGACTCCCCCCATGTGCCTGACGCTCTATGAAACTGTTACGCGGCCGCATTCTGTTGTCCTTACTTCGGGACCACAATCTTGACTGAATTCCAAACGTCCTTTTTTGTTACATTGTATTCATTTATACGAGCAGTGTGCGTTTGAAATCCTTGCTACTATGTTTCTGCTCTCACGCGCGGTGCGCGTTTGAAACTCTTGGTTCTGTTCATTCGTGCGGTGCATGTTTGAATTGCCTGGGCTAGAGAAACTATTCGGCCCTTGATATTCTTTTGCTTTTTCCCCTCGATTGTTTTTTGGACATTTATAGAGAGATTATTCTCTGAGTTGTATGCAGAATTTCTACCTCTTGTGTTGGACCTTGACCACAGCTGCTGTTGCATGTAAATGCGTATTTGCCTGCATTTCCTATCAGCAGTTTGGATCCCCCACAACTCCTCAAGGAGATATCTAGCTGGAAGGTGATTACTTTTTCTGCGGAGCAGGCATTGGGGGAGTAATACATTCTCTTTATTTCCATCTGAGGGAGGGGTAATTTTCATAGTCTGTTTGTTTTTCTTTCTTTAGATATTCCACCCTTCCTGCCTCCTGTTTTATCCTGACTCTGTAGAAGTGGCTGGGGGAGTTAGAAGTGGTTGCTTCTTTGATTTTATTCCCCACATCTTCTTGGGACAGTTCTCTTGTATGGTTGTGTTAGTATCACCATATGTGTACTGTCTTGGGGAGTGTAGGGAACTCATCTTCGTTTCTGTAAATTGAGCCTTGTACCAGGTTAGTGGCGTCAGCAACAGAAAGCCAAGCCCACAAAATAATTCCACCCGAACGAAGATGAATGCAGACGGGGTTTGTTCTCCCTTGGACACTGCACTCTAGAGTCCCTATATGGAAAAACTTGTGGCGGCCAAAGTGGATTAACAAAGTGAAGTAGGAAGACTTAGAGTAGAGAATCAGTGCCTTCATACGGTACTGAGTCAAGCCAGACTTCAGACAGCACCCTATAGTAGTATAACTGGGACCGTGCAAAAAAATAAGAAAACATACATACAGCCTGCCCGTTTCACTGTCCCCTCTTCTGCTATGGGTTCTGCCCCACTTAGAACTGAAAAACCCCAACCTGTTCATGTAACGGTCCATACACCTAGCCCAGTTCCTTTGGCTATGCCGGAAAGATTCCATGGGGACAGCTCCAAGTATAGTGTGTTTATAAATCAATGCCATCTTCACGTTTTGTGCAAGGCGCCTTCTTTTCTTGATGAAGCAGCCAAAGTGGCTTTCGTGATTTCATATTTGGGGGGTAATGGGGCCAAATGGGATGTTCCCTTGGTAGATAATGACGATCCTCTCCTGTATAATTTTACATTGTTCAAAGAAAACATGCAAAGTCTGTTTGCAAAGCATACTTTTGTCCAAGCTAGGGACAATGAGTTACTGAGTTTAAAACAAGGGTCCAAGGATCTTCACACGTATCTTACTGAATTCAACAGACCAGTGGTAGAAACACAATGGCCAGAAGAGAAGAGGACTTCTTTGTTTTACAGGGGGTTAAGTGATGACTTGAATATCTCCTCTCTCAAATAGTAGATCCATCCGAAGACTGTCATGCCTTTATCGACTTAGTTGTAAAATTAGATCACAGACTAAATGAAAGGAAAGGAGAAAAATCATGTAGTAGTATGCCTCGTTTCCTACTGGTCTAAGGGTATAAAAAGGAGAGTAGGAAAAACAAAGATACCAGTGAACCTATGCAGATAGGCGGTCTAAGAGCACCCTTGTTCTTGGAGGAAAAAGAAAAAAGAAAAATCTATGTCTCTATTGTGGTAAAGGCAGGCATTATGCGAAGGAATGCTCAGCAAAACCAAATACAGCTCCCAAGACAGTAGCTGGAAACCAAAAGTACATGCCACTATCGTAAAACTAGAAAACTTGAAGAAACAGGAGACCAATTCTTAAAGTTGTTGGTCCCTCCAGGTCTCTCAAAATGTAGCGAGCATAGTCGCTCCTGTGTCAAGACATTTCTACCTGTCTTTTTCCTTGATTATCTCTGCTCAATGCATAAAAGCATTATCTATACTGTTGGATTCCCGTGCTACCGGAAATTTTCTCGATATCCAACTCGTTCATACTTTAGACATTCCTTTTTTGCTTAAAGCCAGACCAGAGCCTGTGAGGGCTGTGGATGGGAAGAATTTTCTTCTGGTTTAATAACATATCACACTCCTGAGTTAACCATGGTTTGTAGCAACGGTCATTCTGAAACACTCGTTTTTGATTTGATTGAAACACGCAATTTTGGTTCCCTGGTTACAGGTGCACAACCCTCACATAGATTGGAATTCGCGTACAATTACAGTCCCCTCTTTGTTTGTTACAATGCTATAGTGAAGCGAAGGAGTGGGAAAGATCGTTGTATTGTGCTCTTGATACAGTGGGAAAAACACTTAAAGTCCCTTATCTATATGAACACTATCCAAGTATAACGTGTGTATGGGTAATGCGGCCAAATGGGCCGTTCCCTTGGTAGAAAATGACGATGTAGGGAACTCATCTTCATTACTGATGATTGAGCCTTGTACCAGGTTAGTGGCATCGGCAACACATAGGAGTTACATTTCCTGCCTCTGATCTGTGTGTGCCTGAGTCTAGTAACAGCACTCAGCTGCTTCCATTCCAACTCAACAACTTCCAGGGGAAGCAGAACACTCATCAGAGGAGGAAGATGTATAGTGCCCCAGTTTCACAAAATAACTTCCGTATAAACATTTGTTAGGGCCCTCTGGCCAATTTGTCTTGACTGTCCTGTGTAGAACATCATGCCACATTATTTGGATCCAGTACAGTTTGTTTTGTTTGTGCAGTAGTTAATGTTGTCCACTTGTGATTCAAAATAAAATGCTATGCTTGCTTATTGCAATTTGCTCCTCCTTACTGAGCAGAATGACCACAGGTAAATGTGAACTCACATGGGTAAATAAATGAATTGTTTTACCACAATACATCATTATTTTGGATATATTTTGATTGTGATAACAAAACAACTACTCACATCTAGAATAAAAAAAGATTATTTAAACCATTATGAGTTTCATACAGTTGTTTCTAAAAAGCTTAGATAATAATATGTACCTCTAAAATCCTAAATCACGTTTTTGAATCTGAAGAGTGAGCTAAAGTCAGTTGCACATGCTGTCTTGTATGTGCACCTACATAAATTAAATCCATTGCAATGGTATGATGAGAAATGTGTAGTTGGCCAATGTAACATCAGAGTGTATCAACAAGCTGCATTTTCTTAATAGACACACAGTGAGAATTTTTTTTGCAAAGCACACACACTCTTATCACCTATAAATGGGATGTGTGAGGCTTGTGGGGGTCATGTGGCAGACCAGGGAAACTTTAACAATGCTACATGTCCTCAGTGGAAGAGAAAATGGGAGGTATATGGACAAAAATCCTTGTTGTTAGTTTTTTGTAAGTGAGCTGCATGATGTGCTACACTTGATGATTGATGTTGTCCAGGTGGGTGTGGCTTCCTGAACATTTACAAACCGGCCAACACAGACTTCCATGCACAATGGTGCAAGGGTGTCTGCGCTAGTGCTGGGAAGCAGTTTGTGTGTCATCACAGTCTTGGAACAGCAATCTGTAGTGAAATGTTAAAATCTACACTTGCCTGCCCTTTCCCTTTCACACAGGGTCCTACGATAAGGAGACTCCCTGTGTTGTGTTGTGTGTAAAATCAAATACTGAGCCCCACTTGCATTGTTTAAAGTATGAAAATTGTTCCATGCATAACTGTGATGTGAGGAAGACCTACAGCTGTCCATATGACTGTGACAATGCAACACAGTCCTACAATGTACTCATGACAAGTTGAAAATCATGTACTCGACAAACTCATTAACCATCAGTCAATCAATCATGGCATTTGTATAGCGCACTACTCACCCGGAAGGGTCTCAAGGCGCTGGGGGAGGGGGGCCGTCACTGCTCGAAGAGCCAGGTCTTGAGTTGCTTCCTGAAGGAGAGATGGTCCTTGGTTAGCCGGAGGTGGATGGGGAGGGAGTTCCATGTCTTGGCTGCCAGGTAGGAGAAGGATCTTCCACCGGCGGTGGCTCGGCGGATGCGTGGAATGGCGGTGAGGGCGTGGTTGGTCGACCGTAGCTGGCCGGTGGGCATGTAGAAGGTCAGGCGGTCGTTGAGGTACTTGGGGCCCAGGTTGTGGAGGGCCTTGTATGCGTGGGTGAGGAGTCTGAACGTGATCCTCTTGCTGACGGGGAGCCAGTGAAGGTCTCTCAGGTGGCTGGAGATGTGGCTGTGTTGGGGGATGTCCAGGATGAGTCGGGCGGAGGCGTTCTGGATGCGTTGGAGTCTTTTTTGCAGTTTGGCTGTGGTGCCGGCGTAGAGGGTGTTCCCGTAGTCCAGCCGGCTGGTGACGAGTGCCTGGGTGACCGTCTTCCTCGTTTCAGTGGGGATCCATCAGAAGATCCTTCGGAGCATGCGCAGGGTGTTAAAGCATGATGACGATACGGTGTTAACTTGTCTGGTCATCGAGAGGGAGGAGTCCACGATGAAGCCCAGGTTACGTGTGTGGTCCGTTGGCTTGGGAATACCAACTAATGACAAATAAGTATTATCCAACTACAGAACAAAGATTGATTGGTTTAAATATAAATCCTAAAATCTAAAAACACTACCTAACCCTAACTGACCTACACTAACTATCATGAAAAGTAGCCTATACTATTTCATCTAAAACTTAACCTATCTTAAACAATATTGATAAATGACAAGTTAAAGATTCCCTTCCCACCCCTCTTAATAATATAGCTCAGTACAATACAAACAACAACTACATCGTAAACATACACTAAAAACACATAGAAACCTAAACAAGTAAAAAAAAAATTATTTTTGTTTTTGTTTAATTTAGTTTTTACAGAAAACATCAATCCCCACACCCAACAAAAAACCTACCATAATAAAAACGTACTAAAACATTACTACATAAATACTTCTTACCTATCTAAAACTAACCTAAACTATTCCTAAACCTACATTGAACACTATAACTTTAACTGTGGCTAATAAAAATATCTATGTAAACTGCATAAAAAAACAAGGAAGGGGATGGCCAAGGGAGAGGTTATATCTGTGCCACAGTCTGCTCCAGTGTCTCTGGCATTTCTCCAGAAGGTCACCCTGATACTTCTGCTTCTTTTCTAAGTTAGCAATCCTCTTGTCCTCTCTTCTCGTCCTCCTGACTAGCAACACATTGAATCTGTCCCATGCAGAACCTCAAACTTGGGCTTGGCCAGTAGCTTGCTGCTGCACTCCTGATGGTCCAGGGGTGTGGTGGGATGTGCCTGGCCACTGAGTACCATGATGTGAACCTGTAGCACAGGTGGCCATTGGTGCCTGGGTGGATGAAGGTTAGAACCAAATTCAAGCAGACTTGTAATAAGTGTGGCCGGTGTTATGGAAGGCATGTACTATCTTCTTTATGGGGCATACTGTGTCCATCTCAAGGCAATTGTTTTTGCAGTTTCAGGTGTTATTTCAACAGCATTGTTGGACCCAGTATAACATGTACATCCTGAATCGCAACATATAACTGACTTTGTAGTACAATCATAAGTGCCTCTCCATTCCTACAAATAATTTTGGTATATTGAAATGTCCAATATACTTTCTTTACCATGACGTCTCCAATTATAATATGTCAAAATAACCCAAGTATGTTCTGTGTAAGTGTACAAAACATCTATTTAGGCACAGTGTCTCCCACTCATTCAGATGAATCAAAGGTAAATAATACCTATGAGCTGAATATGTACACTTTTGCTGTTGGTCTTGCATCATGCAGAGGGGGAGGTCAAGGTGAAACCTAAGTGAGATGTGTAAATGTATGCAAGGGTGCCTGCGTTGGTGCTAGGGAGGCCAACGTATGCCATCAGAGGGAAAGGATGGGAATGTGCTTTATCATGGAATCACTGTGCATTCACTGTGCATTCATGTCCGTTCATGAAGTTTAGCAAGGTGGCTTGCCACTCTGCACTGCATGACATATTCTCATTAATGCCACATAGTTTAGATACTGCCCATGAGGTTGGCATTGAAATGGGAGGTCCCAGTCAGATTGGTTGGGTGTCCACACCTTTAATAACGGTGTAAGATCTAGTAGGATAGGTTACATCCTCCTTAGTGTGGATTTCTGGCCACAGTTACATGACATGACGGTTGTTGAGTGGACCGAAAGTGACCACGACCCACTAGTCTTATCGTTACTGGTGCCGAGTCCAATAGCTAATTCCAATAGGCATGAGGTTCACAACTTAGTGGAAGCCGCCGTCGCGAATAATGGATGAAGAGTTAAATGGGCGAGGCTTATTGAAAGAGAGGGGGATCTCGAAGAGATGAAGTCTATGGTTGGTCTCTTGGTTGCTATTGTCAATAGTTGTCACTCCCAGGAGGATATGACCCGCATTGCTCCGAGTTTACAGAGTGAGCTATTTGCCATCTTAAAACAATTTTTTATCAAACAAACTTCTAGTAAGAGCAGCTCAGGTGTAAAGATGGCTACCTGGTACAATAAGCTTTTCAGAGAGTAATACCGGGAGCTAACAAATGCCATCAGATCTAAAAATATGGGCAATTTTAGAATGGCCAGGTCCAGGTATAAAGCAGTCCAAAAAGTAGCTAAAAAGGACTGGGATGAAAATCGTTGGCTTGACCCACTCGAAGCCAGTAATGAGAGAGACATGGTTAAATTCTGGCAGTTAGTTAAGTGGGGTAGCAAAGGAACACCACATATACCGGTGAACTATGTAGCGCCCGACTTGTGGGTCGAGTTCTATAAAGACTAATTATCAAATGTGAATACTGTTGACACCCACCCACTACCAGGTTACATGCCATCCACCTTGTTTTTTGATAACTCTGAGGTTGAGAAGGTGCTTTCATTGTTGCCGAGAGGGAGGGCTCCTGGTCCGGACTGTATACCGGCTGACTTGTGCCAGTATGACAAAGACTGGGTTAAATACATTGGGGCAGATTTATGAAGGCCTTGCGCCGCCGGTGCGTCATTTTTAACATGGGAAAAAGTGACGCACCGGCGACGCAAGGCCTTCATAAATCTGCCCCATTACATTTATAGCTAATGCCATATCCAGTGGTGCACCGATCCCCGAAACCTGGTCAGGAGCTATTATATTACCGATTTATGAAAAGGGTGATCGCTCGTCCCCTGGCAATTATAGGCCAATTAGCCTTATTGATTCTATGCAGAAAACATTTGCCAGGCTGGTCCTCAGCCGTATCCAAATGTGGATTGAGGAGAATGAAATTTTGTCACCATTGCAGGCAGGCTTTCGCCCTTTTACAAGTACCATTGATCAAGTTTTCAGGGTTGATATGGTGTACTGGAAGGTAGTTATTGTAGGAGGAGGGTCCCTATATGCAACATTTATTGGTTTAAAGACTGCTTTTGACTTGGTGCCACGTAATAAAATGTTATTTTCAACAAACAAGGGGACCCGATGAGTAGCTAATTATTTTTAGAGAGCACCGGTCCTTAGACAAAGAGTACAAAAAACAAAATGACATATAGGCCTTGATGTGTACTATAACCATTCAGTGTCCAGCCGGACAGAGAATTTTAATGTGCAATATATTCAAAAATATTATACATAGCCAGCAACAAGAAATATATTGGGACTCAATCCTGCATCCGAAATAGGAAAAGGAGTGAACAAAACATAAAACATTTACACATGAAGGGTTTCAGGCAAAATTCGAGCTTTGGTGGCTTTTTGGCTGATCATAAAATGAAGCAAGCCAACCAACACAGTGACCACATTTATTAACACAATGCCTGTGGGGTAAGGAATAGGAAAAAACACAGGGGAAACTGACATGAGTTTCTTAAGGATTAAAAAAAGAGGTATCACTTTCAATATGCCAGCAGAAATCATGCATCAACTCATCAGTGTTCAGTTATTGTTATGGAAAGACTGTGAATGGAGGATTCACTTTTATACACCTTTGCAAATAAATAAATAAAATAAATATGCATTGTCTTTCATGATTATTATGAAATAAATACAGAATGAAATGAAATGAAAGGATATGCCCAAGTATGTTAAATCTGGAGCATATGTCCTGCATGCCAAACTTAGACAAATGACTATGTATACATGCAGTGAGGCCTACTGGGGCTGCAAAGGTTTACAGCAATGCTATTGCCACTATGTGCTGATATATGCAGGCTGCCATCCATGGTACAACTGCTAGGCCACAGCGCACATTCCTTGCCTTGTGCACATCTACCCTCAGAATGTGCATTAGATGGACTGAGAGCTATTGTAACAAAGCAAACTTTGAATTGATACATGAGCAGCCCTTCATCTACGCAGCCTCCAGGACATCAGTGTAATGGGGCCACTGTCACTCCATTCTATTATTCTACAGAGGCCTGGTATGGTCACCTCTGATGGAGGCTGAGTCACCCCTGAGGCAAGGTTACAAAAGCAAACCTCTGATTAGTGGCAATACTGAGGGAATGTTTAGATGTCATAGCAATGACTCACACCCCTGGTGCAACACATGTTGAGATGGCAATTGTACCTTTCTCCAGGATACAACCAAAGTTGGTATTGTGCTGACATATTTCCAGCATCTTTCTGTTGTCCAATGATCACAATGTGATGACTAATCTGGTAACTGTCATGAATATTCATTGAAAGTATTGTTAGGCATGATGCACAGGTACTGTCACAGGTATACCATCCCCATATTTCAAGAGGGTACTGCAAAAACACTTACCCACACTTATGTTGACTCTAAATTCACATGAACACGGCTCCTTGTTTTTTGTACAATCTGTTGACAGGTGATATTGTGTTTGCTCAATGATTCTGAGTGATTTGTTGGCAGGTGAGATATACCTCCCCATCCACAGTCCACTCTTACAACTATCATGGATCACACACACACACATCACAGAGCTACAACTATGTACTCATAACAAATACTTTGCGAAACATAAGTCAAGATCAGGCGCCATGCATGTGATGGTATAATAACTGCTGGCCAGCTTCTTCACAAGCCCCCTTGCACCATGTCGCAAAGGTGGAAGCATTGGAGTGGAGAAGTGTGGCTCACTGGTTAGAGCAGGCAGACCCTGAAGCAGAGGTCAGACCCGGGACCAGGGTTCAATTCCCGACGCGGCAGGGTCTTGAGCTCAAATGTCCATGGACTCGATAATTCTCGCTTCGGTGCCTGACCTAATCATGGGTTCACACTCTGCAACTCTGGGCATTAAGCTTGCTTAATCTCCACAACGGCCCCCCTGCGGCGGGATGCCTGGCTTTCACCTTGGGGATGCCCTGTAGGGGCTATCTCACAGGGAAAAGCCAGGACGGGTTCCCAAGGCAAGCGCGGAGATACCCCTTCGGGGGTCGATTCAGGCGCTATATAAGAAACATAATAATAATAATAATAATAATAATTGGCACTATGCAGCTCAAAGTGTGCCAGTTCTAGGAAAGGACCGAAATGCCCAATAAAATGCTACATATGACGCATTCCTGCTCTTTCACTTCCAAGCAGTGCAGTGCAGCAAAATGACATTTTATGCTGTGCTGCGCTGGATGAAGATCTGATAGGTGTGTACCTTGGTGCATACATACTAGCCTTGTGACACAGCATACTTAATATCTTGTGTAGCGTGGACAATGATATGCATTGAGATTATAGCAAAAAGGAACTGATATGGCAACATATTGCCCAGTGTGTGCATCACATGAGTGATAGAAAACAGCAATAAATGACTAATTAAAATACATTTACAAGCTTAAAAAACCTTCTTCAGTGTTGGATATTTCGAAATGGTAATACTCATTAGGACAAAGGGCTGCTTAGCATTACTTAGCATCAAGAGTCATAGCTGCCTGTAAAGCAAAACTGAATTTATGCCAGATGTGTTGCTTTGTGTAACAGTTTGATACATTTATCACCTGGAGTCACTCTGTTTTGACTTGAGTATCATAACTTATCTACACATTGCAAGTAAGTTGTGATATTGATCTGTACTGGTATAAAATGGGGTTTCTGGTTCAGTGACGTAGATAGATGTTCAGCCGCCTGTGGTGGTCACTGCATTTGATGCCATAAAAGGGGGGTGCTGGCGATTCCAGTGACAACCGCCCAGCAGGGCCGCAAGGTAAGGGGGGGCGAGGCTGCTGCCCCAAAACTCAGGCTGCATGGGGCGGACCAACCCCCTTGCTACACCACTGTTCTAGTAGGCAGAGGTATGCAACCTGGACCAAGCAGGAGCCACAATCCTAGTCAGGGTAAGTCACAACACAACCTAAATTAGCCTGTACTCCTCCTCTGATAGCTTGGCACAGAGCAGTCAGGCTTAACTTAAGAGGCAATGTGTATAGTGTTTGTGCACCACGTCATACAACAATACAGTGAAAAGATTCCAAAAAGACTGCACACCAGGTTAGTAGAATAGATTATGATGTTATGAGGTAAACAAGACCAAAATGACAAAAATGCAATAAGTAGATACGGAGATATGCCATTTTAAAGACTTAGGTGACAATAGCGCATAAAAGCAAAAAGCGCCAACTGTGATTATCTGTGGTGGACAAGGACAAACTCACAAGTTCAGGTTGACCACGAGGAAGCACGAGCCAGCTACAGGAACCCACTTGGGCCCGCTGAAAACAGTTTCTCAAATCCTTGTGCATGGTGTTACTTTGTGTTGCTCTTCATTGGTTCCCAGAAGCATTGCGACGAGGCTTTGCGGGGCTTACCGTTGCTTTGCATTGGTTCTGAAGAGCTGTGTGGTGAGGCTTTGTGGGGCTTTACGTAGATCTCGAGGAGCTGTATGGTGAAGGCTTTGCCGGGCTTGAGGCCGCTATGCATCAGGTCCAATGAGGACCACAGAAGGTAAAGTACTTTAGTCCCACTTCCAAGAGTCCAGGACTGGGGTGGTACCACTTTGCAGGGCAGACACACAGCTTGCAGAGTCCAGATGCAGGTGGTTCAAGTCTTTGATATCCTTGAGACTTGTGGACAGGAGGCAAGCAAGCAAGCCCGTAGATACTCTGGGTTCAAGTGATGCAGGTCCCGTCCTCCTCCCGAGGCAGCAGAACAGCCAACAGCTGGGCAGCTCAGCAGGAAAAGAGCACAGCAGGGAAGAGTTAAGCAAAGCAGCAATCCAGCAGTCCTTTCAGCAGCACAGCAGCTCTTCTTCCTGACAGAGTAGTCACAGGTCCAGAAGTGTACTGATTTGATAGTGCCAGAGGTCCAATTCTTATACACAGTGGTGCCTTTGAAGTGGGGGATACTTCCAAGAAAGCTTCAAAGTTCAAAGAGGTTCTTCCTCCCTGCCCTGGAACCTGACACACTACTGCGGGGTAATCAATCCTTTGTGTGGGAACGGGACACAGCCCTTTCATGTGTAAGTGTCAACTCTTTCCTCCCATCCGTCACAGGATGGCCCATATGCATGCAGATTAACATTCAGGCACACCTACCCTTCCTTTTGCGTATGACTGCCTAGATGGAATGGAGGAAACCAGCTATCACCCTACCCAGATGTGTATTTCAGAGACAGACAAAAGGCACAAAAGGGGTAAAGTAAGTAAATGCCAACTTTCTAAAAGTTGTACCAAACAAAGGGGTTGGCAGGTAGTCAGCAAGGCTGAGCCACCTAAAAGTCATACAAACACACAAATGCCAAAATCCTTGAAACCTTTGAAACTCAAATGAATCCAGGGATGCCATGTTCAAGAAAAGCAATCACTATTTAACCTGTTTTTAAACATCTTACAAATGTGTTTGTTGTTTTGTCACACACAAAACACCAAACACAAAATCGATTATTTTCTGTATGTTGTTGTCTTTGGTAAAAATCAACGGTTATGCAAATGTGAAGTTTTGCTTCCGGTTACTTACAGGACCCGAACAACAAGTAAACGCCAAACCTGGTTGTGGAAAACTATGATGAACTTTCAAGAGTTAGATCCATTGTCTCATGACTAGTAAACACGATTTAATTTTAATGCACCAGTAGACTGAATATGGAAGGCCTGAGGTTGGGGTTTCACATTCACCGTACTGTGTCTTTTTTAAAATACGAGGGAGCACGAATTGAACAACGCCACCCAAGGAGTGATCAAATCGGGTTAATGAGCTTTGAAAAGGTTATGCAATTTGTCTCATCCTGGGGAATGAATGAGGGGATTTATGGTGCAGTATTCGATTGAGTAAAATTACATTTTGTGAAGTTCATGGCAAATAGTATTTTGCTTGCGCGGCCACATTTAGAGTAATGGTGAGATTTCTTTTTGCTGATTTTTCTACTCTTTTAAATGTGGAGTCTGAATTGAATTGGAGACTGTGTTCTGAAGTAGTGGAGGCAGTCCCTTTTGTAGTGAGTAGCAGGCATGAGTTGTTGTTGTAAATTTGGCATTGACATCATCATCATCATCAAATCTTTATTTGGTTATTAAAAGAGAACAACCATAAAAGTACAATAAAATCACAATTTACAGAATCTCATCATAAGATACAAGTAATTCATCACCAATCAGGATATAATAGATTTCCGTGATCTAAAAACATTTTTTTTAAACGCTGAAATAGATGCGACACTTAAAATATTATCCAAACATTGAACAGCTAAAAAAGCAGGACGACAGCGATTTTTTCCATAGTCTTCAGCAACGGAACAATCCATCTTCGTCTTGGAATTGAATAAAATTTACAAAAGAAAAGGATATGAATGTCTGATTGTTCAGAAGTTTCGTCACATGGGCATTTAGGTAAAACTTTTGTCCAATCATTCATGTTGGGGAAGCTAAGCGACCTGAATATAATATTTAATCTAAAACGAGTTAGGAAAAACCTCTCGTAATCACTCATTTGCAATTTTACATATGGCTGCATTTTTGGGGTAATTATTATCAACTGATGAGCAACCACCGTTTGTTTCAGCATCTCGTTGGTTGTTCTACGATTTTCCAGATAACTCATGCACCTTTCCTTTAGTGCTTTTCTGGAAATATCACACATAGATGGAGGTTCAAAAAAATAGCTTTCCAGACTTAGGTCGGTGAGAAACTTCCTCAATTAACTTAGCCATCCAACCCTGCCACAGTTGTCTAGCCTCATCACATCGTTCAAGATGGAACAGTTTAATTTACATTCTTAGGTGGTCCAGGCCCTATACCATAACAGAACCGGTGCAACCTCTATTGTATCTTCTAAATATGGTTCCCCAAGTTCAGTGTGGCAAACGTATGTAGATACACTTTCTGGAACAGCTAAAAGATATTTCATGAGGGAGTTTTCCACCACCTGTAATGATGTTAGCGTGTCCCCACAATCCAGCCTCCATATGTAACAATTGCTACGCAAGTCGCTCTATGCACTGTAAGCATCTCCCCAATTAGTTTTCTACCCATTCTTTTAATAACATTTTTTAGGGCCATTATTGATTTGCAAAACAGTAACCTTCTTGTTTTGATTGTGTTATTCCATCGACCAGTATGGTCGAATAAAACACCTAGGTACGGAAAGGTTAGGGTAAAATCAACTGGGCTAGGGGAGACAAAAATTATCTTTCTCTTTATAGCTGCCCCTTGGCCACAATTCATGCTAAAGGTCTTAGAGCAATTTATCCTTAGACCCAGACTAGTCATAAAGTCAGTGAAGGAAGTGACTATGGTTTGCATAGCCATTAGTATCCTGGCCATTGGGACAGTGTCATCTGCGTATAACAATGCTGGGATTGGTCTTTTACCCACAATCGACATGTCCCTGCCCTCCTGTAATAATATCCTCTCCACATCATTAATATACAGTGTAAAGAGAAAAGGGGCAAGGACACAACCTTGTCGTACTCCCCTAGCAATACCAAATGTTTCTGTACATTCACCATTTTTCCCATACCTAACTCTGGCCCTTGTCCCCGGGTAGAGTTCCCTGAGAAATTGAACTATTGAGTTCTCTACTCCTAGGTTCTCATGGATCAGCCATAGTTTGCAATGGGTGAACAATCGAACGCTGACGTCAAGTCAACGAAGGCTAAAAACATGCAGCCATCCTTAGCTTTGGTATATTTTTCAATAAGGACGTGAAAATTCAAGCACTGATCAATAGTACTCAATCCTTTTCTAAAACTGTATTGAAGATCACTAATTATTGTATTTTCTTCCGCCCAGGACTGAAGTCTATTTAAAATCACACGGCCGAAAATCTGAATAGTGGAGTCCAGGAGCGATATTGGGCAATAGCAATGACAACTTTTTCTATCGCCTTTCTTGAATATCGGCACTATTATAGACTCACACCAGGAAGATAGAAGACCTATGCGAGAAGTAACATTAAAAAGCTGGGTGAGAAGCGGGCCCCACAGACCGGTATTATATTTATATAGATCCACCGGAACCCCGTCGGGTCCGGGGGCTTTTCCTGCCATGCTAGCATTTATTCTTGCGGTTACCTCCATTAAGGAAATAGCTGGATTCAGGTTAACCAGTATATAATGGGAATCCTCCGTAATATTATCCATTGCTGAGGAATCATCCTTCAGAACTCATCACAGAATACAATTCTGAATAATGCTTCACCCATTCCCTCTCAATAATAGCTATTTCTATCCTAGGCGAAACATTTTCATTTATAAGCGGTGTGTTTACTGCTTGCCAAAAAGCTGCAGAATCTCTGTTTAAAGATGCCTCGCACAATGATTCCCACGCTTCCTTTTTTAGGGTATTCTTTCTCTTTTTCAAAGCCTTCTTATAATCATTTCTCAAGGCTTTGATTAAAGTGCGATCCTTGTCAGAGGCTTTTAAAGCGTGTTTTAGCTTAGAATAAGCCTTAGTACAGGCCGTGTCAAACCAACTAATTAGAGTCTTTTTGGGGGTTTCGATTCAACCCATAGGCTGTTCTTTATTTGGGAGGTAATATCAAAAAAGTTTTTTATAAAATCTGAATGATCAGTATTCCCATCTGTACAGGCGTGGAATTGGGGCTTGCATTTCTTAATCAAATTATGGAGGAAATCTTCAGGAACCACAGTAGTCCACTTTAGAGCGTACCCATTTTTCCTAACCATGGCAATATTATCCACACACGGTTTTAAGATATCATTTCCGTAGGGGTCTTTAAGTTTGCCTAAGATTTCTTGGCTAAGGGGAAAGTGGTCGCTCAATGGGTTATCCAAGACGTTAAAAGCCTGGGTCTTTCCCCCATGTCTAACCGTCATCAATATAAAATCGATTGTTGAATTTACCCCTCTACCATTAAAGGTGGGATCAAAGGGGATCTCAGGTCTAACCATTCTATTCACAAAACCCATATCACCCCCAAAGATGATATCATTAAGAAGGTCCCCGCAATTAGTGTGTTCAAAATGACTTAAGCTAACATCATTCCAGCATTATGCCGCAGGTTCCTCTCTCACCGCTTTGGCATATAGAACAGTTAAAATCCCCGCCCCAAATAACACAAACATCTTTAAATCACCCACCTAACGTCGATTTTATATCATTTCCTAAGGTTTTAAAAATATCTTCCACCGCCTTCTGCAGGAACATTATTGTAAAAGTTTAACAAAATCAATATGAACACTTTATCTATAATTATCCTGATTATATGATAATACGTATTGTTAAAAAGGATCTCATTTTTCGAACAGCGAAACAAATTAGGCACATATGTGGCTAAACCCCCTTTGGCCCTCCCATGTACAGAGCCGATAGCTGGAGAAAAGAAGGTTTTAAATCCACACACATGATGTGGGACGGTTGACCAGGTTTCTTGTAAGCTCACAAAATCATACAAATTCACTAGATTAGCCCAGTGCTCATTCCCCAGTTTTAATTTTAGTCCTGCAATATTCCAATACAAGAATGACCAGGTGGCCCTAGGAGTCTCACTACCCGTCAAACTTGTAACATCATGGGACTCCAGATTAATCACAGAATTTACGTCTTCAGTTAACTCCATCTGTATCCCCTATTCATTCCTGATGGTATTGTTATGTCTAACTCCAACATCTATCTGTGTCTTAAATACTCCTTCTTTCTCGCTCAATGGTTTTTGATCAGCATTTCCTACAGTTGGGCCAAAGTTTGCAGGGGGAATACCAGTGTTGAGTCAATCAACGTCCTCCAGCCCCTGCAATATTTCATAACGATTAAACATAGGAATATAAAAATTATCTCTATTTTCATCAAAAATTCCCCGTTGCTGCCATTGATTTGTTTTTGTTAGATCTATGTTTGTAGGCAGATAGAAGTAATTTAAATCCAGACTTTGTATTCCATCATTAACTCTACAATTGCTCCAATTACAAATAAACCTTACTGCCCGTCTATCCCTGAAATTGACTAGTATACAATCCCCAATGTCCGACCCAGCCCACTCTCCAAACATGTATTATTTTGGCATGTAGATGGACTGGAAGAGGTCTATTAGTGTTGAGCCAAAAAGTTACTTTGTTTTTCAGGTCTGAGTAGGTTTCCCTTTTGTCATTATTCAACTCAGGCACCCCGGTCAGGACCACAGTGTATGGTACAGATTGCGGGGGCAGGTCAATACGTTGATATATAATCTTCTTTTTATTGCTAGTAACCCTACCATCTTCTTGTTGTCTATTTTTATTGAGCTGCTCCCCGTGACCGTTTCTTTTGTTACCACACTTTCAACCAAGAAGACGGTCAGCCACCGCCCAATGGTATACCACGGACGTTAAATTAACAAAACTCAAATGCCGACGCTATGGGCGAGTCTGGTGCATGGACTACAGTCACCAAAACAGGATAGAATATACCAAAGTTTTACACGAGTAGAAGACAAAGATAGCTCAGGCTAAATCAACCTTCTTCACAAAAAAATTCAAGAAGCATCCAACTCCTCTAGGGAATTATATAAAACGGTCGCCCACCTGGCAAAGAGTCCTCGTGACACCATCTTTGTACCTGACCAGAGCTTTGTTGAGAACATGGCAAAATTTTTCCAACAAAAGGTTCAGGCGGTTTATGACGACCTTCACACTTTAGTGGTAAGCACATCTGCTACCTATCGAGAACACACAACACCTGTTGTCACTAATTACTCTCACTTCCCACTCCTAGAAAAGACACAGGTCTGTAATCTACTTACTCAGATGAAATCAGGGTCGCCTTTTGACCCTTGCCCTCCTTATATATTGCATATGATTCCAGAGACGATAAGTACAGCTCTGACTCCTCTGCTAAATGAGGTCATCAGCTCGGGTAAATTTCCTTGCAGTTGGAAGAAAGCCTGCATTAGGCCATCCTCAAAAAAGATACCTTGGATCCGACGGAACCAGAGCACTATCGGCCAATATCCTGCCTACCTCTACCAGCTAAGATTCTGGAAAAAGCCATGAATCAAGAATTAATGAGGTACGTAGATCATAACAACTTACTAGATTCCTCACAACATGGGTTTCGAGCTTGCCATTCAATAGAATCCGCCTTAATTATGGCAACTGAAGATATCCGCAGGACAATGGACGAAGGTGGTAGAACGGCCCTGATCCTATTGGATTTAACAGCGGCGTTCGACACCGTGAATCACGAGGTATTACTGAACAGGCTGAGAGCCCTGGGAATTACAGATACTGCTCTAACTCTTCTAACATCTTTCCTAGGTGCTCGAATCCAACAAGTCCACTGGGGAGGTCTTCAATCTGATGAATTCTCCCTCCCAGGAGGTGTACCCCAAGGCTCGGCCTTATCACCGACCTTGTTCAACCTGTACGTGACGCCTCTTGCTGCACTAATAAAATCTCACGGTCTGCACCTAGTGTCGTACGCCGACGACACACAAATTGTAGTGTCACTTTCTCAGTCGGTGGAAGCTACAGCAGAACGCTTCAGGAATTGCCTCCTTGATGTTAAAAACTGGATGAGCCATAACTTTTTAAAATTGAACACAGAAAAGACGGAGGTAATAGAGTTCGGCCAGAAACCATCTATCTGGAACCACCTCTGGTGGCCTCCGGAGGCTGACACTTCTCCTGTTCCAGCAGATAAGGTCAGAAATCTTGCCTTTAAGCTTGATAAAGATCTTTCCTGTACGGCACAAATAAACCAGGTATGATCGGCCTGTTTTTACACCATTAAGGTGCTCAGAAAAATCCTACCGTACATCCTGCTTACTTTAAGGAAGACGGTGATGGGAGTCCTTATAATGTCTCCGGTGGATTATTGTAATTCACTCTATATGGGCATTGGGGGAAAACAGTTGGCAAAACTACAGGCAATCCAAAATGCAGCAGCTAGAGTCTTAATAAATTTGCCAAAACGTCACCCTACATCCAAAGCCATACGCGAACTTCACTGGCTCCCAGTTAGGCGTAGAATTCAATTCAAGGCCTCATGTCTGGTCCATAAATCCCAATATGGGAAAGGGCCGGCCGATTTTACCAAACTTCTCCCCCGCTAGACCCCGCAGCGCACATTAAGGTCAGCCAGCCAAGACCTGGTGTGCCTGCCCAGAATACGGACAGCCCACTGGGGCGGGCAATCCTTTTTCCATCAGGCCTCCAAATTATGGAATTCTTTGCCCTCTGCGCTGCGATCTGATAAATCTAAAGTGAGCTTCAGGAAGGCATTAAAAACCTGTCTCTTTTCTATGCCCTAACTTGGCTCTGTAACTATAGCGCCAAGACGCCTCGGCAAAAGAGCGCTTTAAAAATATTTCAGTCAGTCAGTCAACTTCTTTTATTCCTGTTCTATTTGGGGGCTGTAACCTGACTCCTGATAGTACCTCGACTTGGGTGGGCCCATTATAACTCCCTGTTATGGAGTTGGCTGGACCACCGGATACTACAGGAATGTTGGCCGTAGCAGATTTTCCCAAACCATTAGGTACTTGGGTGCTATTATGGGAGTTGGCCTAAAAGTTTCTCAATAAATCGGAATTAGCCAATGCCGTCTTTTCCAGGCACCCTATTTTTTCAGTTACATTTTTAATTCTTTCTAGTAAAGGTAAAATGAATGACTTTACTAATTGCTCCAGTTGACCCATGAAAGCTTCAGGGTTTGGAGGCACAAACTCCAAGACCTGCTGAGGTGGCGATATCGGGGCAATTAGTATGGGATCCGTAGAAGGTTGGACAGTACTAATTAATAATGGCTTTGGCCGTATAGCCAGATTTCCAACTTTTCTGGCAGTTTTAATTTGTTTGGGAGATTTACCCTTCTGATGAGTACCCACGTGCTTCCTCTTGCCGTTGGGACCCGGACCTAACACATGGTTTTTTGCCTGTATACAACGTCCCCCACCACCACCCCCCACGCCTGGACTCCGGTCAGCACCGAAGACACCACCCACGTGATGAACACCATCCACTCCGGATCACCAACCGACCCCTGCCCCCACCACGTCTTCAACAAAGCCGACTCCATCATCGCACCCCAACTCCGAGACATCATCAACACCTCCTTCAACACCGCCACCTTCCCGGAGAGCTGGAAGCACGCCGAGCTCAGCGCCCTCCTGAAGTAACCAACAGCGGTCCCCACCGACTTCAAGAACTACCGTCCCTTTCTCGCTCCTCCCTTTCCCTGCCAAGGTCATCAAAAAGACCGTCAACAGTCAGTTTGCCGCCAATATCCTCTAGAGGAACGGATTCCTCGCCCACTCGCAGTCCGGTTTCCGAACCAACCACAGCACCGAGACCGCCACAGACGACATCAGATCCCTGCTCGACAACGGGGAAACAGCGGCCCTCATCCTCCTGGACCTCTCCACAGCGTTTGACACGGTCTGCCACCGCACCCTAGTGCAGCGCCTCAACAGCATCGGAATCCAAGAGAAGGCACTGTAATGGATCATCTTGTTCCTCACCGGAAGAACCCAGAGGTTCCGCCTGCCCCCGATCAGATCTGAGGCCACCGAAGTCATCTGCGGCGTACCACAAGGATCATCACTCAGCCCCACCCTCTTCAATGTCTACATGAGCCCCCTCGCAGCCATCGCACGCCAACACAACCTCAACATCATCTCCTACGCCGACGACACCCAGCTGATCCTCTCCCTCACAAACGACCCCACCACCGCCAGAACCAGCCTACACGAAGGAATGAAAGACGTCGCCGAGTGGATGAATAACAGCTGCCTGAAACTGAACTCAGATAAGACGGAAGTCCTCATCCTGGGATCATCGCCCTCTGCCTGGGACGACTCCTGGTGGCCCCCTGCCCTGGGTACCGCTCCCAAGCCAACGGACCACGCATGTAACCTGGGCTTCATCCTTGACTCCTCCCTCTCGATTACCAGACAAGTCAACGCCGTCTCGTCGTCGTGCTTCAACACCCTATGTATGGTCCGAAAGATCTTCTGGTGGATCCCGACCGAAACCAGGAAGACGGTCACCCAGGCACTCGTCACCAGCCGACTGGACTACGGAAACTCCCTCTACGCCGGAACCACAGCCAAACTTCAGAAAAGACTCCAACGCATCCAGAACGCCTCCGCACGACACATCCTGGACATCCCCCAACACAGCCACATCTCCGGACACCTGAGAGACCTGCACTGGCTCCCCGTCAGCAAGAGGATCACGTTCAGACTCCTCACCCACGCACACAAGGCTCTCCACGACCTGGGCCCCAGGTACCTCAACAACCGCCTGACCTTCTACACTCCCACCCGCCAGCTACGATCCACCAGCCTCGCCCTCGCCGCCGTTCCATGCATCCGCAGAGCTACCACCGGAGGAAGATCCTTCTCCTACCTGGCAGCCAAGACATGGAACTCCCTCCCCATCCACCTCCGACTGACCCAGGACCACTTTTCCTTCAGGAAGCAACTCAAGACCTGGCTCTTTGAGCAGTAGCAGACCCCCCCCCCCGAGTGCCTTGAGACCCCTCCGGGTGAGTAGCGTGCTATACAAATGGTATGATTGATTGATTGATTGACTGATTTTGATTCATCATTTGAGCCAGTCTTTGTTTGAATCTGTGGAGTAGATCCCGTTATTGTGTCATATAAAGGGGATTCGTTAATCTCTACCGTGGAACTATACTCTTTAATAGTCCCACACGTTGATGTTAGAGAGTTAGAATCATGGTGGATCGTTGCCCCCTCTAATGGGGCACAGGTATGCGTTTGAGAGACTAAATTCTCGGGTGTTACTGCCAACATTATTGGGCCCAATGACGCCTGTTATATAAAGGTTCTAATGACAAGCGACGTTCTTGAGTGCAATTTCATGCTCCAACACTGATGTTGCCCTTTTTATAAACATATCTAATGTGCCAGTAACCGACCCACCTGTGACCCCAGGGATGCACTTCTGTCCTTTCCCTGATCTTACAGCCGTTGCTAACACTCTAATTTCTCCAACCAGAATGTTAACAGGAATATAATGTCTTTCCCAAGGTGAGTAAATAAAGTCAATTATGGCAAAGATCTTAACTGAAGGACAAAATTAGAGGGGAGCCCAGCCCGGCCTCCTCTGGCCCCGGTCGGCCACAGACGGCCCGCCCTTTGCCCGGGCTTAGCCCGGCGAGTCTCGCGACGCGGGGGCTCTCCTCGTTATTCAAGCGCCTCTGTGCGCGAGATGTCGTGGGCGGCTTCCGGGTCCCGCCGCGAAGGCTCGTGGGCAATGCAGTCCCCCCTCACCGCAGCCGCGCCAAGATGCCAGGAGGCTGCGGCAGCGGGGGAGACTGAGGACCGGGAACAAGAGCGGGAGTCCTGTAGGAGTGGAGAAGCAAGTCTGGTGAGTCCCAAAATGCAGTAAAGAGCATTGACATACTTGTGGGGACACTGGAGTATATAGATATTGTAACCAGGCTATACAGACAAATGACTTTCAGGTAAAATATTTTGACCAGCATATTGGTGCTAATGCTTCAAGCCATTTGATGTTATTATGGTGTTATTTTTGCACCATTTTAGACCCACCCTAGTATGTTGCAGATAGTAATATGCAATTTTTTGTTTATTTTTGTAGAGTGGATAGCAATTCTGTGTCCGGAGGAGAACACCCAATGAAGATCTTGTAGTGTGTTCGAAACGCGCTGACCAGTATTTGTGTGCCTACGGTTACAATTATTATTTGGAAAAAAAAGAGTGAATCTGAAATTCAGGGAATGTACAATTGTTATAGTAAAAAATTATAACCTGGTCACAGAAGTTTTTTTGTTGGCAGAAGTGCATTGTCTATAAAAAAGAGAGTAGTTGAATCCATTGCAGTGTCTTATATATGTATATATTATTTATTTATTTTTAGCTCATGCTCTGGACATTGTAAAATAAGAATTGATTCATTGGTGTATTGTATCTACGTTATGTGTATTATAGCATTCACATGTATTTATTTCTCTCAATAAATGTTTGTTTGTATCCACTGTTGTGTATCAATTGATGTTGGTGGGAGGGAAGAACATTTATGATTCAATTTTGTGTTTGGTCTTCTATGTGTGACAAAGAAACAAAGGTGTTTTTATAATGTTTCAAAAAAGCTTAAATAGTGATTGCTTTAATTGTATATAGCGTCCATGAATTAATTTGAGTTTCAAAAGTTTAGTCAGTTTTGGCATTTGTGTGTTTGTGGAACTTTCTAAAAGTGGTATTTGCTAAACTGGAATTTCAAATCTAATTTCATCATACGTTATGATTGTAAATTGTGTGTTTAGTGACACCAAGCTTAAAACGTCTATCTCTTCACAGTTGGGAATGTCACTTGAAAGAGGTAATAGGGTAATTCCTATGTGAACTTATGGGAGAGATAGGCCTTGCAGTAATGAAAAACCAAAATTAAGAGTTTTTTACTACTAGGATAAGTAAAACTTCATAGTACTCGTCCCACTTTTTAAGTACATTGCGCCCTGCCCTCATGGCTGTCCAGGGCCTTCTCTAGGGGAGACTTGTATGCATTAAAAATTAAGGTTTAGGCCTGGCAAGAGGTTTCACTTGCCAGGTCTACATGGCAGTTTAAAACTACACACAAAGGCTCTGCAGGGACAGGCCTGAGACATGGTTATGGGGCTACTTATTTGGGTTGCAGAATCAGTGCTGCTGGCCCCCTAGAAGCATTTAATTTGCAGTCCCTGAGCATGTGTAGTTAACCTTACTAGGGATTTATAAGTAAATTAAATAAGTCAATAGGGTATGATCCAATAATACCATGTTTAGAGGAGAGAGCACATGCATGTTAGCACTGGTAAACAATAGTAAAGTGCTTAGAGTTCTAACGGCAACAAAAACAAGGTCAGAAAAAGAGGCGGGGGAAGGCAAAATATTTGAGCTGACCCTTTGGAGAGGGCCATTTTCCAACATGTACCTTAGGAAAGATATCTATGTTACCGCATGCAAATGGTACATTAATGCATACCTACAAGGCTTCTGATCTCCCTTTGCATTGAAGATGTTCACAACATCTGCTTCCCAGGCTATGACATCCACTCAACGATGCTTAAGATAGAGTGTTCCTCATAGGTCACCTTGGTCAGATACCAACTCACCCGCTCCCACCAATCCTTCCAATATTTTGCTCAGTCCCCCTGACTGGCCCTCCCCCCTGCAGCCAGCAACAGCTGCAGGAAGTGCTTCACCAGCCCCAAGAGACGACAGACCATTCACGCGCTGAAGTTCTTCCTCTCCCCTGCCCTGATATGACCTCAATGGCACAAGCCCTTCCTAACCTTACCCCACTAAACAAACAATTGCCCCTTAATCCTGAACTATACCTAAATAACTATTACCCCAAACTGCACAAACACCCAACAATACAGATACTATTACAATGAGAAAAACAACACATAGGCACTAAAACTACACAAAATATATCTGACAGGGACAGACCAGACAAAGATTACTCTACAAACATCCAAAAAATCCTCCAAACTCTCCAAGTACTCCAAAACCCATCCACATCAAGAAACAGACACTAACTAAAAGTAAACTAACATTTACATTTCCTGGTATGCAATTAGCCACACCCAGTGTATCATTTCCTGGGTTTAACAGGTGTGTAATCATGTTTTTCCTGTCATGCACGTAATGCATTTTGCCTTGCTTAGTTCTGTGATATTCAATGATGATAAGGCCTGTAGGAGGTACACAGCTTAGGTATGACATTTTGTAAACTAATGTACCCTGTTGAAGTTAACAGCATCCACTGCAATATAATTAAGTATGGGCGAATTTTGCAGATTTGCGTTCCGCGAAATCTCGCAAAATGGCAAAAAAATCTGTGAGTTCGCGGGAAAATCCACAAACTTGCGGATTTGCACAAATATATACTAGAGTTCTGTTTCGACTGGCTAATCAGTAAGTGCTAGCTCGTTGGGTAAATGTATAGTGCTTTTCCTACACTGCAGCTGCGTAAAGGGCCAGAAGAGTTGTCTCCAGTGACCACGTGTGTCTGTAACTTTGCCACCACGCTGAAAGGCGCCGCGGTCCCTCGAGTGAGATGTCCATCATAGTGAGGAAAGGGCGCGAAGATGTTGCATACCCTCGTGTGTGTGGGGTGGGGCTTCTTAGCGAGTTCACATGCCTCTTATTTATAAAGGGTCAGAGACCGATCAGAGCAGCAGATGAGAAGGAAGCAGCCTCCTGGTCAAAGGAAGTACACGGTGATTGTGCTTGAGAAAGTCTTGGATGCAAAGACCTCCATCAAGGATTACATCTAATTGTAGACGGTAGATATAGGGAGGAAGCACACCTGCCTAGCATTGACCATGCTCACTAGTTGTTTCGGCTGATTATAATGCGTTACTGAATTTGAGCTTCAACTCGGGCACCTGCTTTATTTATATCTGTAAGTGCTTCCTGTTGGGGTTTAATTTTTGTGACAGGAGCATCGTGCCAGAATGAATCCTGCCTGCATATTTATCCACGAAGATGCCACTGTGTTGTGCCATACCGCTACTCAACTGGAGTATTTTCTACTGGCTAATCAGTAAGTGCTACCTCGTTGGGTAAATGTATAGTGCTTTTGCTACACTACAGCTGCGTAAAGGGCCAGAAGATTTGTCTCCAGTGACCACGTGTGTCTGTAACTTTGCCACCACGCCGAAAGGCGCCGAGGTCCCTCGAGTGAGCTGTCCATCGTAGTGAGGAAAGGGAGCGAAGACGTTGCATACCCTAGTGTGTGTGATGCAGGGCCAAACGGGCGGGGCTTCTATGCGAGTTCTCATGCCTCTTGTTTATAAAGGGTCAGAGACCGATCAGAGCAGCAGATGAGAAGGAAGCAGCCTCCTGGTCACAGGAAGTACACGGTGATTGGGCTCGAGAAACTCTTGGATGCAAAGACTTCCATCAAGGATTACACCTAATTGTAGACGGTAGATATAGGGAGGAAGCACACCTGCCTAGCCTCGACCGTGCTCACTAGTTGTTTGGGCTGATTATAATGCGTTACTGAATTTGAGCTTCAACTCGGGCATGTGCAAAAAAAAAATTATCCGCCCGCGAGTGGATTTGCGGATTTTTCGGCAATCTCACGAGATTCGTGGATCGCGAAATTGCTGAAAGTACGCAAATTCCGCGAGCGGAACGGATTTTGCACACATACTGAAACATAATGCAAGGCTTGCTCATGATCACCACTCAAGATTTGCAATTGCATGCTACACCAGCAAATGTAGGGAGTGTTAGGCCCTGTCAGCATACCATATACAGTTGGGATAAAGCACCCAATTCTGATTGGCTTGCTGCTTGTATGGACTTGGAAATACCCCAGTGTCACTATCTAGACACATGAGGATGTACTAGCCGGTATCGTGCAGGTATAACTCGCTATTAGATTCTTCTGATTGACCCGATGTATATAATGATTGTGTATATATACTATCTCAAAGTGGACATGCAATGTATTGGCCCATAGTTGCCGGGAAATTCTCCTGTGCTTGTGATATTATTAGGCATATATATGATGAAAAACTTTTTTGCGGTATGCAGGAATAAAGGGTTGTGATGTACTTCTGTAGTTTGTACGCTTGGTTGTCAGGTCAACTGTCTCCGAGTCACGTTAATATATTTTCCTTTGTCCATGTGAACTCACAGAGTCTATGTTTCTGCTTTTATGTAGACTTCTACACCAGCACAGTCACAACATTTGCATAGTTTTTTCCCAACACATCGGCAAAAATATGTACATTGAATGATGCACTGCTCAGTTGCATTTATGCAGCAACCCTATGGGCAATGCAATGGCGATGAAGCATCAGTTCCAACCCACATAACAGAGGCGATGCACGGGTCCCAACACATGCAACAGAGGTGATGCACGGGTTCTGATCCACACAACAGAGGCAAAGCTCCGGTTTGAAAGAAAATGCATGACTTCTGCTGGACGCAAACATCTTAGGCCCACTTCCAAGGGTCCAGGACTGTGGTAGTACCACATGGCAGGGCAGACTGACAGATTATAGAGTCCAGGTGCAGAAGCAGTCTTTTATGTCCCTGAGACTTCATATAAGGAGGCCAGCCAGGTGGCCATTGGAGTCACTCTGGGTTCAAGGGATGCATGTTCAGTCCTCATCATCCGACTAGGGGAACAGCAGGTAGAAGGGCAGCACAGCAAAGCAGGACTACAAAGCTGATTGCTCCCACATTATGAATCACATGAGCTACAAGTGTACACACTTCGATGTCAATCACAGTCATATGTGCTTAAAAAGGATGACCCAGGGCCATCTTCTCTACTCTTGAAGATCGCCTCTTCAGCCCAATCTCTCTCTTCCTGAGATGTGTCCAGGCCCCTTCCTCGTGATCTAGCACTATTTCATCAAACACTTAGAGAAACACATTAACAAACTGGCTCTCTCATACTCCAGGGTATTTACTATTTTACACCCAGCTTGCAGCTGTACTGGACTATCAAACTTGGTCTGGTAAGATTCCTCTCCATCTCATGTTTTCCCCAGCTAACCATGACCTTACCCAAAAAGGAACTTAAGGTCCTCCATGTTATATAGCAGTGAAGGTATTACTGCACTAAGTGTAGAGTCACAGCACATTCAGTGCCCATTACTGGAATCCACATGTATTATACTACTGCCAGAGTACTCACACAAAGCACACATACTCAGTCTGCACACACTGGTCTGTACTAAAGTTCCTGGGTACTGTGCTAGAGTGTGTCGCTATGAACACACTCTACCAACACAAACACACATTAGCCATAAGCACACTTTTACATATTTCACCCTATGTGTATTATATGTCTTGTATGGGCACATGCATTCAGCACACAATTTTATCATGAACACACTTCCAGATCAACCTGATATTAGGAAGAGGTGTGTTGATCACACAGCAATAGAAAATTTGAAGAGGTGAGTGAGCCAGTTGGCCTCACTCCAGTGACCCATGGTAGAATGGTCATGTTCACTGCTACTGATTACTAAACAGTATGCTGCCACCCCCACACTTGTGCTGTTTTACTCCTGGTGAAGCAGTAGAGTACCACAACTATGAAGGTAGGTCTCTGGGTGCCCCTCCTGGTCCAAAAAGACTGCAATCCATGACACAGGCCTATGTAATGGCAGATGCATATTGTTCATGTTCCCCTATGGGAATATACCAGCATTAGTGATCCACACAACAATGCAGTTGGGCTCCATACAACAATTAATTTGGGCTCTCTGGACAGGGATACACATCTCTCATCATACAGGGGACATTTCCTACCCAACACTACCAGTGCACCATATTTCAAATATATGTGTATGTTCTCAAACATTTGTGCTTGCACTATGACATATGTGCTTCAAATATTACACATCTCTGTACTCCTGAAGTGATGTGATGGTTAGCAAACATCTCCCGTGTCTTACTTTTCCAATAAATGCCACTGATTGCTAGTTCAGTAATTTAGTCCTTGCCTGGACAATGGCCAGCACCAGGAACCCTGGCCGTCCTCCCATCCACAGGAACTCCGCTGCTGAACTCCAACTCCTGGACTACACACACCACAATGAAGAATGCTGCATTGCAGCTCCACAATCAATGATAGCACTGTTCACCTGCCACTGCTGCCTTTTCACCTGCAACTCAGGACTGGCCGCCCCTAAGGAAACATGCTTCAAGCCCACCCACCCAAATTCAACCACCCAGAACCATTCCCATGTCTGCTGCTCACCGCCAGATCTCACTGCAAACTTGCCACTGAAATATGGGACACAATCATCACCCTTTCCCCCATCGTAATCTTTATCACAGAGGCCTCTCTCAACCCCTATGCCATCTCCGACATTGCCACATCAACACCCATTGGCTACAATATAATACATCAAGACTGCATCAACAAACACAGAGGAGACATCGCCACCATCCAAAAAGAAACTATCAGCTGCACCACCACCAAAGATGAGACCACACCTATCATGATACACCTCAGCTGCCAACTCCAGACCTACGGAAATTGACCATCGGAAACATCCTTGCCTACAGAGCCCCTGGACCCTGCCACACCATCTGCAATGCCATCACTGATTCCATTGCCCTGCTAGCCATCAAGCTCAAGCCCTACATCTTTCTCGGCGACCACTACTTTCACCTTGAAGACCGCACAGACACCAACTCTGCCAACCTCCTTAAATGCATGAGCAACATCGGCTTTACCCAGCAGTTCACCGACTCCACCCACAAAGCAGGATATATGTTTTACCTAATATTCGCAGCCAGCGACAGAATCAAATACAGCCATACCACAGAACTCACCTGGACCGACCACAGCATCTCCATTGCAGGACCACTGCGCACCAACACCAGGACTCCTAACTCCTCCGTCTGCAGCTGGAAACAAAGTGACGCAGACCCAATGGACAGATGCCCTCAATACCACTGAGCCAGCCCCCTAAACCAACCTGCAACATGCCATCCAGAACATCACCCCTAAACCAGCCAAGCCTTGCAGAGCCACACATTAAGCCAGTTTGTGCACAACAGAACTCAGGACAATGAAACACAGCTGCAGGCAACTGGAGAAAAGATTGTGCACCACCAGAGACACCTCAAAACTAGTCACCTTCAAGTCTACCCTCAACAAATACCAACAATACCTCAAAGATGCAAAAAAGATACACTAACAATCTGCATCAAAGCAAGCACCAACCACAACAAGGAACACTTCAGCATTGTCAAAGAGATCTACTGCCCAACATCCACTGAAAACATGATCCCACGTCACAGAATCTTTGCAACTCCCTAGCAAATCACTTCCACAAAAGATATCCTTCATCTACAGCAACTTTGAACCCCAACCCACTGACCTTTGCAACCTCCTCACTGCTACAAATGCCACTCCCAACCTTCTGATTACCTCAATGGGAACAGCTCACCACACACAACACCATGGCCATCATGAGTCCCATCCATTAATGAGCACTGCCCCATCTCATTCCCCACAAATAGTCCTTCAGAAGACCATCAACTGTTAGCTCACTGAACACCTGGAGAAAAACAACCTGCTCAACACCTCTCAATTCAGCTTCCGCGCCACACACAGTACTGAAACACCTGGATCACCGCCATGAATGACATCTTCACCCTCCTGGGCAGAGAAGAATCAGCCACCCTGATTGTTCTCAACCATCCTGCAGCATATGACACAGTATCCCATTAAACACTCTTCAAGAGAATGCACCACATCAGAATCCAGGGAGACACACTTAAATGGATCACATCTTTCCTCAGGGGACAAACGCAGAAAATCAGCCTAACACCATTCAACTCATATTCCATGCCGAAAATACTTAGCTCATCTTCTCACTTTCAGCAGACTTCTCAACCACATAGAAGACCAACTTTGACAACTGCATGATGAAGCTCAACACCAATAAGACCAAAGTGTTGATCTTTAGGAGCAACACCTCCACATGGAACTAAACCTGGTTGCCCATAGAACTCGGACCCACTCACACACCAACAGACAATGGCCACAACTTTGGCATTATCCTGGACAACAAATTCACTATGAAATTAAAGATCAATGCAGTCTCCTCCACCTGCTTTCACACTCTCTGCGTACTCCAAAAAAACTTCATATAGCTCCTCATCGACATGAGGAAAACAGTTACGCAGGCCCTAGTCACCAGCCAACTGTACTATAGCAACACAAGAGCCACCACCCATCTCATGAGAAGACTCCAGACAATACAGAATTCAGCGGCTAGGCTCATCCTCAAATTACACAAACTGATGTACATCACTCCCACCTGAACCTTCACAGGCTCCCTGTCCACAAAAGATGCCAATTTAAGATACTGACACACACCTACAAAGTCCTTTACACCTAAGGACCAGCATACATCAATCTCCAACTGACCTTCACCAACCATCCGGGCACCTTTGCTCTCCTCCCTCACCCTTTCACAGATATCATGAATCACAGTAGAGGCTGTTCCTTCTACTACCTCACCACCAAGTCCTTGAATAGCCTACCCCTCCACCAGCCGCGGCCAGCAGTGGGAGTACCTGCAGGGCGGTGACTTGGGGAGGGGGAGGGGCAGGGTGGGGGGTAGTAATGTATGGCTTACAGAGCATCCCAGGTAAGTAAACATTTAAATAAATAAAACAAATTTCGTTGAGTGCACTGCATCCCCCAAATGCGATGCAATGTGCGCATCGAAATTTGTTCTATTTATTTAAATGTTTACTTACCTGTAAAACTCCGTAATCCATACATTACTACCCCCCACCCTGCCCCTCCCCCTCCCAACGTCACCTCCCTGCAGGTACTACCACTGCCGGCCGTGGCTGCCCTCCACCTACGGATATCGCCCTCCCTGGCAGACTTCAGGAAGAGCCTCAAGACCTGGCTGTTTAACTGAGGCCGGCAACCTTAAGCCTGCATACTCTCACAGCTGAATAGCAGTGCTTTACAGAATACTGATTGAACTGATTTAAAGTATGTTTTAGTATGGGCCTTTGAGCCTCCTTACATTGCTCTGCAAAGCATGGCAAATTCGTATTGTATCAAAATTGGGCAAATGTAGATGTCACATCAAGCAGTCCTGGAAAGTTATTACATGTGTGATGTTTTGTGGATTCCCACACATGCACATGCATGAATATAATCTTTACAAATTACATTTTGACTTCTACACCTGAGGGCATGGCTTTGGCCAGGACAGATGTTTCCCATGATCTGTGGTGGGACATGCTGCAACATTTGTTCCAGCAACCTGCTGCCACTCTGCATACTAATCCATACGTGAAACATACATCAATTTGAAGATTGCCTTGGGGATTGACTTACTGGGAAAATTGTAACCCATTATACACTTATGTCCACATTTAACACACTTTCATGCAGGAGAACACAGCAAGACAGCTGTTGTGCTGCACTACATTTCTTAAGAGAAGAGGGCAGGATTACCCTATATCTATCTAGATATGGGACAATGCTGGCCTCTTCCTTTCATGCAGTGCACTTCATCACATTGTGTTGCTGCGTTGATTTGTTCTTAGTTATTATATTCCCCTCATGTTTGTCAACAGCTCAGAAATCAAGATTCGTACATGTTGAGGTCTATATCTAGTTGAGATGTGCATGACTATATATGTTATATGTAACTTGACATTCACACAAACACCACACAATTGATGAATTTAAATCAAATATTTATTTGCTGATAGTTTGACATAGTTTCCGCCATTGTTACCAGAATTTTCGTTTTATTTTGAAACAAAACGCAACTATTTGGTCCTGTCTCACACAACCTGCCATTTATGCTCTATGTCTGCATCAGTTTCATCCTCCTCTTCCAGTTCATTTGGGATTTCTGTCTCATTGTCCCATGGCACCTTGGTTTTCAGACAGATGTTGTGCAATATTGCACATACTAGAATAATCTTGCAGGCCATAGGACGCGAGTACAGGAGTCTTCCAGCAGATTTGTCCAGGAAGTGGTAATGGGACTTTAGGAACCCAAATATTCACCTCACAACATTTCTTCTTTTGCTCAGTGTAGAGTTGTAAATTTTTTGACACTCCATCAGCGGATTTTGGAATGGGTGTCATACTCCATGGCTGCAAACCTTAACCTGAGTCACATAAAAAGTGGAAAATACCATTCGTCAATGATTTGGTATATTCTTACTCAGACATATCTAACTATGGGGCATATCTACGGAAATGGCGCAACACTGCACTGCGGCACATTTTGTAGTACCACGCTGCACCATTTAAAAAACGCTGGGATGTGCCGTATTTACAACACCCCTGTATTTTCCCTTGCGCTGGCCCTAAAAAAGGCAGCCTAGCACCAACACAAGCACACTTGCGCCATAATGCAAGGGTGCCTGTGTGGCAGGGAATTATTGTTTCTGTGCCGCTAGGTCCCTTTCCTGCACATAAACAATCAATAATGGAGATTTAATACTTCTATGTGCTCCAGTATTTAGTGATTTGTATGTACAGAAAGGGACACCGACCTACACATATACAATCAATAAAGGAATTTGGTTATTTCTATGTTCCTAGAAAAACCAAAAACGAGGAGAAATAAAGATATTCCTCTTCATTGCGCCAATCTAATGCCTACTTTACAGATCCTTGTAAATCTGGGCAGCATCAAAAAACCAAATGTGTTGTGGTGGATTATCCACAACAACACCCATTTGACTCCCTTTCACGCAGAAAACTGCAGGAAAGGGTACCTTATTTACAAAGTGGAGTAAAGCCACACCCCTTTGTAAATATGGTGCACGGCATTGAGCAATTGGAGCGTCATACATAGTGACGTTGTGGTGGCGGAATTCTCTTGTAAATATGCCCCTAGGTTTGTTTTGTTGGCAGGCAAACTAATAAACACATCTTTAACTTTTGAGATATGTATTAGACACTGTTGACCATTGCTTTACACATATATCTTCAACTTATATGTGCCATTGAACATATTGTTAATGGTGTAAACATATACCACATCAATATTCTTTCATGTTTAGCCAGATTACTATGAAAAGTACTTTTCAATGATTTTATAAGCTATTGGAGAATTGCACTTAATATGTATGTAAAGTATCAAACTTATAAACAGACATTCTTTCATATATTAGACCAATGTAGGTAGTAACATTAACAACGTGTTTGACACACACATATATTTGTCCTTTTATCACCTTTGATGTCCTTGCTTGCCTACATACCAGTTGCATAGCCTTAGATTAGTTTACGTATTTTAGCATGACTATTTGCTTAGTAAATGTTACCATTTTTCAACACGTTACATGGATACTTAAATTTGGTTTATTCAATCATCAGCTAATGCTTTTTGTATGGCAAGATGTTCAAGTTTTGCTCAAGTTTTTATTTATTTATGTTTACGGAACTCTCATGAGATCCACATAAAAAGACATAACATTACATTCCATTAAAATCATAAAGAAGTGGTATTACAATGCATAGAATTAAAAAATAAAAATACAGAGAAAACTGGACGCTGAAACTCCCACCTAATACAGAGGCAAGAAACATTTGAAGAAGTTATACAATTTAAAACAAAACATTTCATTAGGGGGGTTGTTCATAGCCGCAATAAAATCAGTAGCAGACAGAATATTTAATTGGAGACAAATGGGTCTTAGCCACTTTCGCCCGTGCGACATTAGAGCTGGGCAAATAAAGATGACATGGAGCAAGTTCTGATTTTTCATATGGCAAAGATCACATAAGGTTGATGAACCATACCATCTGGATAGAAGAGAATTCAAGGGAAGTAAGTCCTGCCTTACTAGAAACAATAGACGCCTGACTCCATGAGGAATATTCTAAAAAACATAGGGTTGCGCCTTCCCCACCAGACAAGAATCAATAACTGGAGTAGTGCCTTTTTTTAGAATACGATTCTCTCTATCCAGTCTAAACCCTAATTCCCAAGATGCGGACTTCAGGAGGGTTTTCAGCTGATATGCAGATAACGAAAACAAAACATCTTCATCTAGGTGTAATTGGCTCACAGCACATCTAAAATGTTTTAGAATTAATGAATAATCATTAAAATTTCCCAGCAGCTCCGTTTTTATAAGATGTCTTAATGTGCCAGGCTCACCCTTTGCCAGGCTAAAAACCCAACGCACACTCCCCGCTAGACCTTGGACCCAGCTGCTACGTAATCCAAATTTCTGTCTAAGAGCAGCTGTAGAGCTAGCTGTGTTGACAGATAAGAGGCTGCGAAGGATTTTACCTTCAGAGGAGTTCAAGAAACTCCAGCATTTCATATCGATTAACTCCATTCCGTAAAGTAAGGAGGCAGGAATTTTTGCTCGAAATACCTTCAGCAGTATCGAGAAATGTCTTCTGCCTGTAGCCTTATATAGTGAAATCAAACTCCTTCCCTGGACAATAGCTCTCCGGGTGTTATTAGCTATGTGAGCTTTTTCACTTAAGTTGCTCGTAACAGTTTTGCCAAGGAAAGTATAAGATGGCACTACTTCCAACTTTTGGCCCCCCACGGTCCAATGAAAGTTCGCATATTTAGATTTCTTCCTACCCGAGAACACATCACTTTACTTTTTGCAATATTTATCAGCAAATGATGCTTTCCAGCATAATTGTACAATGCATGCAGGCGATTATTCAACCCTTTAGGCGTTAAGTCAAGAATCAAAATATCATCAGCATACATAAGGCATACAATTGGGGAGCCTCCCAGGCTCGGAGCAATACCTGTACTTGCAGAAAGAACCTGGGGTAGATCGGCTATATATAGAGAAAACAGCAAAGGAGCCAATAGGCAGCCTTGCTTTAACCCATTAGCTGTGGAGATAATTCCAGACAGTCCTCTTACCCCTCCCAACAACACTCTGCACCAGGTATCTGTGTGCAAGGCACGGACTAATCTGAGAAGAGTGGATGGCATCCCTGAATCGAATAACTTTCCCCACAGCAATGTTCTATCTACTTTGTCGAAAGCTGTGGAGAAGTCAATAAAGGCGCCATAAACTTTCCCTCCACGAACCTTGACATATTTCTCCGTTATAACCTGGAGTGCAGTCAGATTATCAAGGGTACAGTGCCTTTGTCTAAAACCGGTTTGTTTATAGGGTAAAATTTCGGCCGTAGACACCCAATTGTTAATTAAATTAAGAAGACATTTAGCAAAGACCTTGCCGATAGCATCTAATAGAGCGATTTGGCGGTAGTTTTGAGGAAGGTCTCGAGCCCCTTTTTTTAAAAAGGGGGACTAGAATGCTCCCTTTCCAAGATGGAGGAACGGTACCCCTAATAAAACAAAATTTAAACACTGGGTAAAAGATTTTACTCCATAATTCGCTCTGATCTTTTAGAACGGAAATAGGAACCTCATCCGGACCCATAGCGCCAGAAGAGCGCATGCCCTGGATAGCTAATTCTATGTCCTTTTCGGACGGGGGATCATAGAGAAGATTGTCCTCATAAAGAGAATCATAATCCCGTTGCGTGCCATTACTACTGTATAAATGCTTAATGTATTGCTCCAAAGTCTGCTCCTCAATAGATATTGGCGTGGGTTTAGATCTAGAACCACAACCCTCGCCAATTAATGACCAGAATGTCCTGGCTTGACCCTTATGAGAGGATTCCCGGAGTTTAATCCATAAAGAATCTTCCTTATCTCTTTTCAGTCTAGCCTTCAACCTTGTTCTCCTTCTTTTTAACAGGACTAATTTATGATACCTTTCCTGATTAAATAATAAATATTGATCCCTTATCAGTTTATTTATTTCAATATTTAATTGCCGAAGGGGTCTAGGGAGTACTGTAGGTTTTTTAATAGGAAGGGCTTTCTTTGCTGTTAAGGTTACTAATTTCAAAAAATCAGAAAAACCTAGGAGTTCCCTCCCATCCCAGTGGGATAAATTTTCAATAGTAGGTACCAAAATACTCAGCAGGCTCTTGATAGCTCCAAGATTCCAGTAACATTTCCCTGACTTGACTCCAAAATTCACCAAATCAGTATCAATGTGCCAGGAATCCGACATGGGCGGCTTAAGATCAACTGAGACAGTCAGCACCTTGTGGTCACTTAGATCCGTATTAACAACCAAAATATCCTTCAAGAAAGGGAAGAAGGAGCTATCTGCTACTACATAATCAATGATTGATTCTCCATTTTTTGATTTATGTGTAAAAGCTGCAGGGATGTCAGAGGGGAGTCTGCCATTTATCACTAGGCAGTCCGCCTTAGATAGACCTTCCAAAAATAATTTCCCTCTTTTGTTGGACTTAATATTCGCAGGGAACTGAGCTTGCGGAATATGGAGAGATTCTTCCCTAAGCTTATTCCTGAAAAGATCAAGGCCACAGTTAGAAATTTTACAGTTGAAGTCCCCTAATAACAATATATGTGGAGGGGAAGTAGCGTCCATTAGTTTAAGTATAAAGGAGAAAAGTGACTTTAGGCCAACATTAAAACAAGTGTCAGGGGGAATGTAAGAGTTTATCAGGACAAGCGATTTACTAGGGTCATCCTTAATCAAATTTTTCAGAGTTACTGCCTGGAATAATTTATTTGGCTCTAAATAATGGGAAGAATTCCAATTAATCTTATTGGAAAGTAAACAAGCTAATCCCCCCTTCGCATGGCCTCTCCTAGAGGGGAGAGCACTACCATCTAAAACATAATACTCTTTTTCCATCATTAGTTTTCCCTCCACCCAAGTCTCCTGAAGGCAAATAACATCAGCTTCTAGGGAATGCAAGAATGACAATTTTTCCGGATTACTCTTCAAACCCGCGATGTTCCAAGAAATAATTTTTAATTCAGTGCTAAAATTTTAAATGCGGTTTAGGGGAATAGGTGGATTTGCTTGAAAGAACGCCAGGCAACCAACTCTATTTAGATATATCATCCATCAAAACTGGGTTAGAAGGAGGAGGGTTTTTATAAATTACTTGTCGTTCGTTTTTTGATACACATATTTTAAAAACCTCAGTTTTAGCTGAGGACCAGTCTGTAAAAAACGGATTTACTCCGTGAATTGTAGACAAGTTAGAGGATAATTTATTACCCTGTTCCTCAAAGAAAGGGGTAACATCTATCCCTCTTATTTGTAATTCCTCTGCCCAGTGAAAGATATGATTTAATATCAGTTTAGAATGAAATTTGACCCTGGCTATTTTCCCTGTGGTGGAATTCAGAAGCGATACCAGGTCTAGATCCGAAGTTTGAATTAGTTTTAGACTTTCGATCTCACGGAAACATTTAAGGAGTGACGATCTATTTAAGATAAGATCGGTATCAAAGAGAGGAATAAAATCCAAAAAGATGGTATCTACACTGTCTTTCTCCTGAATAGGAGGAATGGGGACATGCTCCATTATAGGTAAATCCTGAAATGGCTTAGCCAGAGGATTAAGGGTAGGGAGTAAAGCATTTATATTAGGAATCGAATCAATAGCTCTAGAATAGCTCGAGGGTCCTGCAGATTCAGAAATAATATTCACATGATTTCCTTTAGATGCACCAGTTGTGTCAGGTAAGTTAAGTGACAACTCTTCAGGGCAGGATTTTTCTGGCGAGGCCTCTAAATTACTTTCAAAGTTAATTTTCCTCTGTATTTTTTTATAGAATCTTCGAATAGGTTTCCTTTTTTTAACTCTATTCTTTTTTTGCATTGAGGGTATTGCCTTTTCATCATTATTTGGGGGATCGGTACGTGCCTCTATTTCTTTTTTTATAAGAGGGGTAAATATGGGAAATACAGGAGGCATTTCCGTGTTTTGCTTGTCAACTGGGTCTAACAAGGGTTCTATCTTTTCATCAAGGATGGCGATACAATTGCCTCCAGCTGAAACTGCATTATCGACTGAAAGACTCGTCGGAATAGCCACTATCTTATTTCCAATCCCACCTTTGGAAGCAAGATACAGGTCCAATTGAACTGGGTCTAAAGTTTCCATCTCCTTTGTTAAACTCTTGTCTTTACTCGTGTTCATAAATAAGTTGGCAGGTTCACGATGCGACCCGAAATCGGGCCCACCTTTATTATGTAATAGCACCCTAAGGATTTGGGTTACCGTATCAAGGACGCAATCTGAGCCTCCAACAAATTTTTCCAGTAAAAGTAAAATGGAAGATAACAAGTGTTCTAGAGAAGACAAGGATTTAGAAATTAAATTATCGTTGCCAATAGGGGAACTAGGAAGAATATTATTCATATTAGTGCCAGGGCTAGAAATGAGGTTTAGCTGAGATAGTGAAAAACCTAGTTTAGAAGGAGTGCTACTATAAATATGAAGCCTAGGGGTTAAAGGAGCTTCTTGAATATTAGTATTGACCAGAGCTTTAGCATGAGCAAGATCCGAATACCGCTTTTGGGACTCTAAATCAATATCAGGTAATGTAAAATCACCCTCCGTAATTACGGAGGTATGAGGTGAGCCAGGACCCCCACCAATTCAGAGGAAAGTTTCCCAGGGTGGGGCGTTAAGGAAACCTCAATCCGGGTGATATTATCCTTAACAGGGATAGAAACTGTCTCTGACTCATTGCCCTTTAATTCATCAGAGTTTTGGGTATCGGACACAACTTTATCCTTTCCCCTTTCCCATAAACTGTGCAGTTGGCATTGACCTTTCAATTGCAGAGTAGAATTAATTTTACTCCGCAGGGGATTCGATTTCGCTTTAGAACATGACCTCCCAACTAATACTCGGCCAGAACGAAGTTTTTTTGCTGTCATATTAGAGAACAGAGGAGCACAACTGAAAGAGAAAACAGTAGTATAACACTCTTAACCGGTGCCAGGCGGATAAACAATGCAAAACAAGCCAGTAAGTATGGCGAATTAATAGGACAAGCCAAAGGGACGGGGCCCAGCCCAGCCTACTTCATCCTCTGACGGCCAAAAACGTCCCGCCCTTGTTCCGGGCTGCTCCCGCGCAGTGGGCTGCAATGTTAGTAATAAGGAGGGGAGGGAGGGCAGGAGGCGTGGCAGCAAGGAGAGCGGGCCAGGTGCAGATAGTTTGGACCTGCAGGGACTCCTGGGATTTCGAGTCCCTGCCTCGCCGCTCGCAGCCCTGCAGCTTTCACAACCTCCTAGTCTCTGCCTCAAGTCCGGTGCAATGAAGACTCCAATCCAAGCAGCGAAGCGGGACCCGCGTAGCGGGTCCGGCGAGCTGTAGCTGCAATGACAGGCAAGTGCAAATAAAAAGTTCCTCGTGGCGCAAGACAGCAATTCCTCTTGGCGTCCCACGGAGTTCAGAAATACAGGGATCCAAGTACACCTTGCGCAGGGGGCGTGGCAGCAGGGAGAGTGGGCCAGGTGCAGATGGTTTGGACCTGCAGGGACTCCTGGGATTTCGAGTCCCTGCCTCACCGCTCGCAGCCCTGCAGCTTTCACAACCTCCTAGTCTCTGCCTCAATCCCGGTGCACTGAAGACTCCCATCCAAGCAGCGAAGCGGGACCCGCGTAGCGGGTCCGGTGAGCTGTAGCTGCGATGACAGGCTAGTGCAAACAAAAAGTTCCTCGTGGCGCAAGACAGCAATTCCTCTTGGCGTCCCACGGAGTTCAGAAATACAGAGAGCCAAGTACACCTCGGGCAGGGGGCGTGGCAGCAGGGAGAGCGGGCCAGGTGTAGATGGTTTGGACCTGCAGGGACTCCTGGGATTTCGAGTCCCTGCCTCACCGCTCGCAGCCCTGCAGCTTTCACAACCTCCTAGTCTCTGCCTCAAGCCCAGTGCACTGAAGACTCCCCTCCAAGCAGCGAAGCGGGACCCGCGTAGCGGGTCCTGCGAGCTGTACCTGCGATGTACCTGCGATGTACCTGCGATGACAGGTGACAGGTACAGCGATCGCGATGTACCTGCGATGACAGGCAAGTACAAACAAAAAGTTCCTCGTGGCGCAATTCCTCTTGCAACACTGGCGCTGCTGCTGCTGCTCAAATTGCTTCCATCGCTCTGTCTGTGCTCTGTCTGTGTGTGCTTAGCTGCTTGAATGAGCTTAACTTATGAAAAAATCGAACTCACCATAAGAGTTGTGAGTTGTAACTGTGCAGACAGTGCAGACTTAAGCAAAGGGGGCCAATCCATAAAGAATCTTCCTTATCTCTTTTCAGTCTAGCCTTCAACCTTGTTCTCCTTCTTTTTAACAGGACTAATTTATGATACCTTTCCTGATTAAATAATAAATATTGATCCCTTATCAGTTTATTTATTTCAATATTTAATTGCCGAAGGGGTCTAGGGAGTACTGTAGGTTTTTTAATAGGAAGGGCTTTCTTTGCTGTTAAGGTTACTAATTTCAAAAAATCAGAAAAACCTAGGAGTTCCCTCCCATCCCAGTGGGATAAATTTTCAATAGTAGGTACCAAAATACTCAGCAGGCTCTTGATAGCTCCAAGATTCCAGTAACATTTCCCTGACTTGACTCCAAAATTCACCAAATCAGTATCAATGTGCCAGGAATCCGACATGGGCGGCTTAAGATCAACTGAGACAGTCAGCACCTTGTGGTCACTAAGATCCGTATTAACAACCAAAATATCCTTCAAGAAAGGGAAGAAGGAGCTATCTGCTACTACATAATCAATGATTGATTCTCCATTTTTTGATTTATGTGTAAAAGCTGCAGGGATGTCAGAGGGGAGTCTGCCATTTATCACTAGGCAGTCCGCCTTAGATAGACCTTCCAAAAATAATTTCCCTCTTTTGTTGGACTTAATATTCGCAGGGAACTGAGCTTGCGGAATATGGAGAGATTCTTCCCTAAGCTTATTCCTGAAAAGATCAAGGCCACAGTTAGAAATTTTACAGTTGAAGTCCCCTAATAACAATATATGTGGAGGGGAAGTAGCGTCCATTAGTTTAAGTATAAAGGAGAAAAGTGACTTTAGGCCAACATTAAAACAAGTGTCAGGGGGAATGTAAGAGTTTATCAGGACAAGCGATTTACTAGGGTCATCCTTAATCAAATTTTTCAGAGTTACTGCCTGGAATAATTTATTTGGCTCTAAATAATGGGAAGAATTCCAATTAATCTTATTGGAAAGTAAACAAGCTAATCCCCCCTTCGCATGGCCTCTCCTAGAGGGGAGAGCACTACCATCTAAAACATAATACTCTTTTTCCATCATTAGTTTTCCCTCCACCCAAGTCTCCTGAAGGCAAATAACATCAGCTTCTAGGGAATGCAAGAATGACAATTTTTCCGGATTACTCTTCAAACCCGCGATGTTCCAAGAAATAATTTTTAATTCAGTGCTAAAATTTTAAATGCGGTTTAGGGGAATAGGTGGATTTGCTTGAAAGAACGCCAGGCAACCAACTCTATTTAGATATATCATCCATCAAAACTGGGTTAGAAGGAGGAGGGTTTTTATAAATTACTTGTCGTTCGTTTTTTGATACACATATTTTAAAATCCTCAGTTTTAGCTGAGGACCAGTCTGTAAAAAACGGATTTACTCCGTGAATTGTAGACAAGTTAGAGGATAATTTATTACCCTGTTCCTCAAAGAAAGGGGTAACATCTATCCCTCTTATTTGTAATTCCTCTGCCCAGTGAAAGATATGATTTAATATCAGTTTAGAATGAAATTTGACCCTGGCTATTTTCCCTGTGGTGGAATTCAGAAGCGATACCAGGTCTAGATCCGAAGTTTGAATTAGTTTTAGACTTTCGATCTCACGGAAACATTTAAGGAGTGACGATCTATTTAAGATAAGATCGGTATCAAAGAGAGGAATAAAATCCAAAAAGATGGTATCTACACTGTCTTTCTCCTGAATAGGAGGAATGGGGAAATGCTCCATTATAGGTAAATCCTGAAATGGCTTAGCCAGAGGATTAAGGGTAGGGAGTAAAGCATTTATATTAGGAATCGAATCAATAGCTCTAGAATAGCTCGAGGGTCCTGCAGATTCAGAAATAATATTCACATGATTTCCTTTAGATGCACCAGTTGTGTCAGGTAAGTTAAGTGACAACTCTTCAGGGCAGGATTTTTCTGGCGAGGCCTCTAAATTACTTTCAAAGTTAATTTTCCTCTGTATTTTTTTATAGAATCTTCGAATAGGTTTCCTTTTTTTAACTCTATTCTTTTTTTGCATTGAGGGTATTGCCTTTTCATCATTATTTGGGGGATCGGTACGTGCCTCTATTTCTTTTTTTATAAGAGGGGTAAATATGGGAAATACAGGAGGCATTTCCGTGTTTTGCTTGTCAACTGGGTCTAACAAGGGTTCTATCTTTTCATCAAGGATGGCGATACAATTGCCTCCAGCTGAAACTGCATTATCGACTGAAAGACTCGTCGGAATAGCCGCTATCTTATTTCCAATCCCACCTTTGGAAGCAAGATACAGGTCCAATTGAACTGGGTCTAAAGTTTCCATCTCCTTTGTTAAACTCTTGTCTTTACTCGTGTTCATAAATAAGTTGGCAGGTTCACGATGCGACCCGAAATCGGGCCCACCTTTATTATGTAATAGCACCCTAAGGATTTGGGTTACCGTATCAAGGACGCAATCTGAGCCTCCAACAAATTTTTCCAGTAAAAGTAAAATGGAAGATAACAAGTGTTCTAGAGAAGACAAGGATTTAGAAATTAAATTATCGTTGCCAATAGGGGAACTAGGAAGAATATTATTCATATTAGTGCCAGGGCTAGAAATGAGGTTTAGCTGAGATAGTGAAAAACCTAGTTTAGAAGGAGTGCTACTATAAATATGAAGCCATGGGGTTAAAGGAGCTTCTTGAATATTAGTATTGACCAGAGCTTTAGCATGAGCAAGATCCGAATACCGCTTTTGGGACTCTAAATCAATATCAGGTAATGTAAAATCACCCTCCGTAATTACGGAGGTATGAGGTGAGCCAGGACCCCCACCAATTCAGAGGAAAGTTTCCCAGGGTGGGGCGTTAAGGAAACCTCAATCCGGGTGATATTATCCTTAACAGGGATAGAAACTGTCTCTGACTCATTGCCCTTTAATTCATCAGAGTTTTGGGTATCGGACACAACTTTATCCTTTCCCCTTTCCCATAAACTGTGCAGTTGGCATTGACCTTTCAATTGCAGAGTAGAATTAATTTTACTCCGCAGGGGATTCGATTTCGCTTTAGAACATGACCTCCCAACTAATACTCGGCCAGAACGAAGTTTTTTTGCCGTCATATTAGAGAACAGAGGAGCACAACTGAAAGAGAAAACAGTAGTATAACACTCTTAACCGGTGCCAGGCGGATAAACAATGCAAAACAAGCCAGTAAGTATGGCGAATTAATAGGACAAGCCAAAGGGACGGGGCCCAGCCCAGCCTACTTCATCCTCTGACGGCCAAAAATGTCCCGCCCTTGTTCCGGGCTGCTCCCGCGCAGTGGGCTGCAATGTTAGTAATAAGGAGGGGAGGGAGGGCAGGAGGCGTGGCAGCAAGGAGAGCGGGCCAGGTGCAGATAGTTTGGACCTGCAGGGACTCCTGGGATTTCGAGTCCCTGCCTCGCCGCTCGCAGCCCTGCAGCTTTCACAACCTCCTAGTCTCTGCCTCAAGTCCGGTGCAATGAAGACTCCAATCCAAGCAGCGAAGCGGGACCCGCGTAGCGGGTCCGGCGAGCTGTAGCTGCAATGACAGGCAAGTGCAAATAAAAAGTTCCTCGTGGCGCAAGACAGCAATTCCTCTTGGCGTCCCACGGAGTTCAGAAATACAGGGATCCAAGTACACCTTGCGCAGGGGGCGTGGCAGCAGGGAGAGTGGGCCAGGTGCAGATGGTTTGGACCTGCAGGGACTCCTGGGATTTCGAGTCCCTGCCTCACCGCTCGCATCCCTGCAGCTTTCACAACCTCCTAGTCTCTGCCTCAATCCCGGTGCACTGAAGACTCCCATCCAAGCAGCGAAGCGGGACCCGCGTAGCGGGTCCGGTGAGCTGTAGCTGCGATGACAGGCTAGTGCAAACAAAAAGTTCCTCGTGGCGCAAGACAGCAATTCCTCTTGGCGTCCCACGGAGTTCAGAAATACAGAGAGCCAAGTACACCTCGGGCAGGGTGGCGTGGCAGCAGGAAGAGCGGGCCAGGTGTAGATGGTTTGGACCTGCAGGGACTCCTGGGATTTCGAGTCCCTGCCTCACCGCTCGCAGCCCTGCAGCTTTCACAACCTCCTAGTCTCTGCCTCAAGCCCAGTGCACTGAAGACTCCCCTCCAAGCAGCGAAGCGGGACCCGCGTAGCGGGTCCTGCGAGCTGTACCTGCGATGTACCTGCGATGTACCTGCGATGACAGGTGACAGGTACAGCGATCGCGATGTACCTGCGATGACAGGCAAGTACAAACAAAAAGTTCCTCGTGGCGCAATTCCTCTTGCAACACTGGCGCTGCTGCTGCTGCTCAAATTGCTTCCATCGCTCTGTCTGTGCTCTGTCTGTGTGTGCTTAGCTGCTTGAATGAGCTTAACTTATGAAAAAATCGAACTCACCATAAGAGTTGTGAGTTGTAACTGTGCAGACAGTGCAGACTTAAGCAAAGGGGGCCAAGAGGTGTGCCACCAAAGGGGGGGGGGGGGTCAGATGCCGGAAGATGGCAGAGATGCCGGGAGCTACAACGCTGGGAGCTCCAAACCGGCCGCGCACCGTTTTCCAAGCGCGGCCAGGCACTTCACTGCACTCCCCTTTCCCGTCCTTTCCCGTCTGCTTGGAACCCTCAGAGCCGTACCTCGGAGCTCGAAGCTTGAAGCTCACGCCCCCGCACTTCACAATCCTTTCCCAGCCCGGGCGAGCCTCCAACCAGGTCGTAGTCCACGGCATTGAAGGCAGCAGCAGCAGGGATAGAAGCGGCGAGCAGAGACAGCTACAGCTACAGCTACAGCGGCGATACGTGATATGGCAAGATGTCTTACTGAAGTTAGATTAACACATAGGTATGGGAACGTAGTCCTTTTTTGCATGGGACAACGTGATGTAGATGTAAGTGAGATTGTTCTACAGACCTGTACACAAAACATTCCGTATTCACATATATATGATTTTGCCTTGTAGGTGGTTCTGTACTTATATGCATTGATTCTGTCATTAATTATTTCACATGTGAGGATTCAAGTTTTTGATTATGAGTCCACTGTGATACCTTACCTTGGTTATATTTACCTGGGCTATTTCGAAGTGTATGACATATTTTACAGCCTATTAATTGACTCTATCAGTTTTAGAATGATGGATTGAGATGCAGGAAATGTAGGTAACTTGAGGTTCTAGATTGTTCAGCTGTCACATTGATGAGGTATGTCAATCTGGCTTATCATTATCAAGTGTATGTTTGGACCTTGAATGTTGGAATGCCACAAATGTATGTGAAATGTGTCCTTTTGGTATCACATAGGTACCTAGAGGTGACATTTACACAATAATTAATGCTACACTTTCAGTGGCTGACATACATGGAATTTAGAAGTTATTTTTCCATTTGAGCTCCTGATACTTAGATCAGCCTACAGATATGCTGCCATTTGTGACACATGTGCTTCGGGTCACATCAGTTGTTCAACAAATGTTATTTTAGTGGAACATTGACAGATTATCCAGAGTAGCAACACCAATGCACATACACATATCTCAAAGTTTGCTGAGATTTTACTTTCTTCAAATTTTTTATTTAATTATGGGCAACATGAATTGTTGAATGATTTATTTTACATTGTGGAACTTGTGGTTCTGTCCGCTCATATAGTGTGAAATTACACCATACTTCTCACTGTGGTAATTTTCTTACTTCTGTTGCAGGATCAGTGAGGGAATCACACAATAGAACATCATCAACTACATATTGCAGTAAGTTACTCCCACTATGTGTACATGACACAAGATCAAGACACAAACACAGAGGTGGATATCATGTCATATGTTACAACTACTTACTTGGTATTATGTATATTTGCGATTTCCTTACCAATGAGTAGGCCATTCCCATATCTGCCATTGTGAAACTGCTCACTTATGGTACTGTTGAGGAAGAGGTATGCATCATATGCACTTCCTGGAACCTTTGCAAGGACATTGATGAACATTCCCTGATAGTCCACTGTCACTTGTACATTTATGGAGTTGTTGTGCTTTTGGTTTCTGTACAGGTGCGATGTTGCTGTAAGGGGCACAAATTGGGCATGTGTGCAATCTATAGCACCAAACACATGTAGCATTCCAGCAATGGTGTACACACCTTGCTTGGTATCCAGTTGCTTTTGGGTAGTTTCTGGGAAGAGAAGGTATTGGGTGTGAGTTTTATGATGGCATCCAACACAGTTGGGAGAAAAGCAGAAAATGCTCCCTTTGAAATGCCTGCCAATCTGTCCACTATGGTTTGGAAGGATCCTGAGACCAACATGTGCAGCACAGCCATCAGGTTTACATGTATTGGCATAAGACTGGTTCTTCCAGTTGCTGCCTGGAGACTTGGCACTATCTTCTCCAGTAATTCCATAATAGTCTGTGGAACGTAATGACCTCTTCCTCCCAGAGGTCAATGAGGGATATGTGCTGATGGAAACCATGCTCCTTCCTCCTTCGCTGCCTAAATGGTTGTCTCCCAGCTACCCCAGTTACAGTATGATGAGAGTGTGCTGTGATGGTGAGGAATTTGTACTACAGCCACTGTGTCAATTCCACTGCCTGGGTAGCCAATGCGCAGCAATTCTGGCACATTTCTAGCATTGCATTGTGATAATACAGCATGCCACACTAATAAATGCCACTGTGTTAAGGTTGCTTTGGGTTGTGCGCTGGAATGACTACATTGCATATATTACTTCTTGCATGATGCAGCAGGATTCGGGAGCTGTCCCCTATGCAATCCTTAAACAACAGCTTATGTGTGTAATAGTGTCATTTTTTAAATACAACTTACTACTTGCACCGGCCTTGCATCTCACTACATGACACAAGCCCGCTACAATCCCTTGATAAATAAGTCCCTATGTCTCTCTCTCTGCACTGTAGTTTGCATTTGCCATTTTCACACGTTGGACTAGAGTTCCTATTTTGAGAAAGTAATGAAAAACAAGGCAGCCAATGTGTATTGAAATAAAGCCAGCTTGCCACTATCTTTCTGAAATTGTAATTATTGTTCAGCAGATAGCATTTCCATATTTTGGGTTTACTGTTAATTAGGCCAGGGTGGAATTCAAATGACACTGGCATAATTTGGGTAATATCAGGAGTTGTGTGTTCGTATGTAAAATTCCCGAAGTTACGCCATTATACCATTTTGCTTAATTACATGCAAATGGCACAATGAATGGTAAACATTTGCCATGAGCACATAAGAACAACAGAACGTGAGCGGCTGGTGTTCACTGTGCTGCGTAAATGCATCCCTGTGGTAAAAATTGACATTTCAAGCTAAAATATCGTTCAAAATGACAGACTCGTATTTTACATAACTATGCATAATTGTATGTAATTTTTCCATCATTTCCCATAATTGCGTGAAAGTAAATTACACAAATTTCCCACACCCTACTGTTAATACATCTCGTAGATGCTCTTTCTTACTGCCTCTTTGCATAATAAACCAGGTACACAATATAAAGTATTAACGAGGTTTTATTGCATAAGCATACATTATCATTGCCAGTGGGCAGCAAATCATCCATTTGGTATAGCATAATGTTGCCTCGGTAGGAGTAGCCCATCCCAAACACTTTTGTTATTACCAAGATCTGGAAAATTGCAGTTCATTACTGGAGAATTCAAGTTCATTAACTTAAAGGGAGACACCAGTAATCAAGACATTATTAACTGAGAAACACCGGGGCCTATGTTCTAGTCGGTGTGCATTCCTCGGAAGGAGTGTATGTTTCACTCCACTAGCCAGTGCCAAAAGCCCAAAACTCGAATATTCAACCTACCTGTCAATAGAAGGCCAGTAAGAAGTACGGGGCTGATTCACAAAGTATTTTGAGGACAGGAAGTAGGACTGCAAGGAATACTCCTTCCTATAAACTTCCAACTCCCCATAATTTGAAATGAAAAGACTGCACAGGCCTTTCTTTTAGTACTAATTGTACCTGCATATTCGCAGAATAGTCTAATTTAGATATGCGGGTAGAATTCACAAAGACCTGCCAGAGTAAATAAAAGAACACTACAGGAGTGCGATGTACGTACTCAAAAAATCATTCATGAATAGGACACCCAGCGTGCTTTTCGGTGAATTTTGTTTTGCAAAGCCTATGTGTGTACCTTTCATACTAACAAACAGCAGACGTTTTCGATGTGACTCTGTATGGTGAATGCGTGCGTGCCCAATGAATACATCTTTTGCTTGTAGAATATTAACAGTTTTAGTATTTTTTTGAACATAGTTTTTCAATAATGTGCGTTTAAGGTAAGAATGATGTGCTGCTTGCTCCTCACTTCATGTATATAGGCATTTAGATAAGGTAATTCAACCTTTTCCAAACATGCAAATAAATATTCCATATCTATTCAAAGAGATTTGCATAGGTTCAAGCAATGTTAGATGGTAACATATTACCCTTGAGTAAGGTAAGAACTTTTCTTTATATGCTGATTAACATTTAAACGTTTCAATCTTTACTTCAAATTGTCAATATTTTAAACTCAGTTCAACAAAACGAGTCCAATCTGTGTTAAAGATGCCGCAAAAAGAGTACAGCACTTGTATCATATTAAAATTTCCAATGAGATACAAAAGCAACCAGTAAACCCTCTCAATGTTGCTCTGTGAAAGCGTACATGGCTTCTTGTGAAAAGCAATTTATTTTAGATTACGGCACAGCAGCCAGCATTTAAACTGCTAGGGATTGGTAATTGAACTCCGAGCCACCCTTTCTGTGAGCACTAGGCGAAGTAATACGTTTACCCAGGCTTGTTCTAAATAACAACTATGGATTGATATTTCAAACCTCACCAGAAACAGGCGGAATGAAACAGCAGCATTGTCAAGCTTTTCAGCAAGCTGCCTAAAGCAAAGTGCAGGTCCCAAGACAGGTCATAGCTCAAAGATAAATAAGTATATTCTTTCGGGCCAGCAACACCGCAAATTCTACATTGCTATGTTCAAATACTACAACACAATAAGATTGTGCATGCCTCAAACCCATACAACTGCTGACATACATATATATATATATATATAAAAAAAAAATATATATATATATATATATATATACACATACATATATATATATATATATATATATTCACTGAAAAAACCATAGGTTTCACACCAGTTATAGTTAGCTGAACATTTTACTCATACAAAACCATTGAAATTCCCACGTTATAGTTAGTTGTACTTACTATAACTCGCGCGCCCGCAATCCACTGCTGATGATGTCACATATTACATCATTCATGACATGGTCAGTGACATCACCGATGACATCACCGATGACATCTCAAATGACATCACTGATGACATCTCAAATTACATCACTGATGACATCACTGATGACATCATTCAATGACTGTGTTTCTGTAAAGTTTAAATATGTTTTACACATTCAAGAATGAGTGGGTGTATAAGTGTCTGGATGAAGGATTTAGTTGGTGCGTAAATGACTGTATGAGTGAGTAATTAAATGTGTTTTACTGAATGCATGGGTTAGTGACTAAACTGTGTGAATGTGTGCATCAGTATGTCTGTTGTTGTGTAAGCTGCTGCATGTGTTGATCAGTAGCTATTTGAGTGGCTATATGGGTTATTGATTGGTTGCCCAAGTATTTGTATGTGAGGCTGTGTGTGTGTGTTGGTGGCTGGGAGTTGTGTGACTCTGTGCATAGATGTGTGAGCAGTTGATTCACTTGGTGTATGTGTTCAAGAGTGCATGAGGAAACAACTGTATGGGCGGTTGACTGTGTGCATGGGTGTGTTGGTGTGTGAATGGATATCTCAGTGCTACATGTCCAAGTAAGTACATATGTAAAACACAGTGCATGTGAGAGTTGGCATATATAAATGACTATACATGAGAGCCAGTTATTGTGCGAGTGGCTGTGTGTACTTGTATCAGTGATTGTCAAAGAGAGTAAGTTTGTATTAGTATATGTTTGAATAAGTAAGGTTTTGTGTGTATAACTGTATTGATGAAGAAATGGGAGTGTGATTGATTCTTTGCATGTTTGACTTGGTGTGTGAGTAACTCCATGGATGAGTGGCAGTGTGTGAGTGTCTGTATAGGTGTATTAGTGCATATGATAGTGTTGTATTGATGAGTGACAGTATGTATGAGTGATTGTATGAGTGAATGAGTGGATGTGTGTGTAGACTTAGGAATCAGTGAGTGCGTATGTAGTAACTGGTATTGGTGTGTCAATGGTTTCAAGAATGGTAGTCTGTATTTAACACTGGATGTATCAAAGGTTAGATTAGAGTGTGAGGAGGTGCATTGTATTATCTCATGAATGATGCCATCAGTGATGTCATGAGTGATATCATCAGTGATGTAATTTGAGATGTCATCAGTGATGTCATCAGTGATGTCACTGACCATGTCATGAATGATGGAATATGTGACATCATCAGCAGTGGATTGTGGGCACGCGAGTTATAGTGAGTGCAACTAACTATAACGTGGGAATTTCAATGGTTTTGTATGAGTAAAATGTTCAGCTAACTATAACTGCTGTGAAACCTATGGTTTTTTCAGTGAATTTCAAAGGTTTTTTTAAATGCTAATTCCTAACTATAACGAGTGTCAAACATATGGTTTTTTCAGTGAATTTCAAAGGTTTTTTAAATGCTAATTTCTAATTATAACGAGTGTCAAACCTATGGTTTTTTAAGTGAATTATTACGTTTATTTAATAGCTAATTTTTATAGCTATTAATTATTATATTTTTTTCTAATTATTCCAATATTCTATATTTTTATAATATTATTTTTGGAATGTATTTTTCCTGTTTTTTTTATATTTAAACCATGGAGCGCTCACGGAGCACGTACCGGTAAGCGCAGCCGTACAAGTAGCGTGAGGGCTATTCCTGCGATCGAAAAAAATATATGTATGAATTTAAAGTAAATAATAATGCAAGACATTCAGTGGCATACTCACAAAAGTAGTAATTTTGATTTTTAATCACCGTATTTTGACTTCTAAACACATTTCCGAAAATCGAGCAACACATCATTCATTCGCGCCGCGTAAGCACCCCCGGAAGCGCCTCCGTAAGCGCCTATGTACGGGGCACCTAAGCGGCCCGTAAGCGCCCCGGAGCACGTAGTGTAAGCCCGCATCAAGCCATGTGACCTTAAAACAACACTTTTGATTGGTTAATAACAGTTTTTTACACAACTATGGTAAGTCTCCACCCATTTCCCTCACTACCTCTTTGCAATTGCTGAGAGAACACCTCTTCTCCATTCTTCTTGAAAATACTTCTTTTTTTGGAAAGATGTCTGGTTCCAGGGAGCCCTCTTCAGACTCTGATCTGGAATTCCTACCTGAGGACACCCCCCAGAGAAAAGTGAAAGAGCACTTCATTTGGAAGTTCTTTAGTGTCCCAGAGGGGCAAAAAAAAGTGAATGCAGCAAAAGTGACCTGCAAGATATGTGACACAACTTTGTCACGTGGGGATCCCACCAGCAAATATAGTTTTAAGAATGCCAACTTGATCCGGCATGTACAGAGGAGGCACCCAAATAATTTCGCAAGGGAGAGCACCGGGGACCTGGCCCGCAATCCCCCAAGAGATGGCCCCTCCACTTCCACCGGAGCATCAACATCATCGGTGAGAGGAAGACCAGTAGCCATGATACCAAATATTCAGCTTGTTTTTTCTGACATTACAATTTGTTATATGCAGTGTGACGAACTGCTTTGTTATGGGGAGCAGAGCATTCAACTAATTGTTAGAAAAAGGGAAGAACACCGCTGCGCCCCTCAGGCCCAATTTTTCACCTTTTTTTTTGCTCCTGTTGAGCAGTTTGGCATTCCCTAGTTTTGTTTTTGTTCTGAAAAAAATACCAAAAAAATTAAAAAGTTTCGGAAAAAGTAAAAAAAAATTTAAAAACTAAAAAAGAAGAAATAAAACAGTTCTTTTTAGAACTACCTCCAATTCTCCAAAAAGAGCTATATTCCTTACATATTCTAAAGGAGTGAGTGAAGTGGAGTACAGTGAGAGAGGAAAGGAAAATGAGTGAGAGAGCAAAGGAAGGGACGAGAGGGGAAGGGAAGTGAAGTAGGGGGACTGAAAGAAGGTGAGTGTGGGAGGTGAGTGAGGGGAAGGGGAGTGAACATGGGGAATGAGGATAAGTGAAGAAAGCGGAGTAAGGGAACGGGGGTGAGGAAGGGTAAGAGAAGGGCAGTGAGGTTGAGGAAAGAGTGGTGATAGAGGGTGGATAAAGGCAAAAGAGCGTGAGACAAGGGGAGTGAGGAAGTGAGGAGACAAAGGGAGTGAAGGAAAGAGCGAGAGAAGGGGACTGAGTGAGGGTGCATAGAAAGGTAAGTGAAGGAGTGTGGGTGAGTTAAAGGGAGTGAGCATGAGGGAAGGGGACTGAGAGAGTGAGGGGACAGAGGTAGTGAAGCTAAAAGAGAGGAAGTAAGGGAAGGAGAATGAGGATGTGACAGGACAGAGGGAGTGAGAGAAGGAGTGAGTGAAGTGGAGTAAGGTGAGTGAGGCAAGGGGAATGAGTGACTGAGCGAAGGAAGGAAATAGAGGGGAAGAGGACTGAAGCATAGGTACTGAGAGAAGGTGAGTGGGGGATGAAAGTAAAGGGAAGGGGAGAGAAGGGTGGGGAATAAGGGGTAGTGAGGGAACTGGAGTAAGGGAACGGGGGTGAGGGAGGGTGAGAGAAGGGCAGAGAGCATGAGTAAAGAGCGATAAAAGAGGGTGGATAAAAGTAAGTGAGGGTAAGACAAGGGGAGTGAGGGAGTGAGGGGATAGAAGGAGTGAAGGAAGGAGTGCGAGAAGGAGACGAAGTGAGGGAGCATAGAAAGGTAAATGAGGGAGTGTTGGTGAGTTAAAGGGAGTGAGTGTGAGGGAAGGGGGAGTGACAACGTGAGGGGATGGAGGGAGTGAGTGTAAGATTGAGAGAGTGAGGGAAGGGGAGTGAGGATGTGAGAGGACAGAGGGAGTGAGAGAAGGAGTGAGTAAAGTGGAGTAAGGTGAGTGAGGGAAGGTGAATGAGTGAAGGAGCGAAGGAAGGGAAGAGAGGGGAAGGGAAGTAAAGCAGGAGGTCTGAAAGAAGATGAGTGTGGGAGGGGAGTGAGAGAAAGGTGAGTAAACATGGGGAATGCGAATAAATGAGGGAAGCGGAGTAAGGGAACGGGCGTTTGGGTGGGTGAGAGAAGAGTAGTGAGGTTAAGGAAAAGAGTGATGAGAAACTAAATTTGTTTGTCAAACTTACCTTATAAATAATGTAAACTTAATTACATATTTTTACTAAATGTAATATCTGTGGAAGAGGAAAAAAAATAAGTTATAATTTTTATAATATATATTTCAAAATACAAGAGACAAGGCAGGAGATTAAAAGTCATAAAAGGGTACTAAGAGATAAAGTAGGAGTAAAGGACACAGAAAGGGAAACAAAGGAATGGTGAAGGACAGAGAGAGGGAAAAAGAAATAGAGGGACAGCAAATTACTAAGAGGATAATGGGGGGATAGATTCAGTGACAGAGAGGAAAAGAGGGAGAGAGAAATGAACTGGAGGTGAGTAAGATAGTAAAGGAATGTAAGTTAGGAAAACTAAAGGAGGAAAGGGGAGTAACGAAAGGGGAGTGAGTGACAGAGAAGGGAGAGTGAGTGAGGGTGCATTCACGACAATGAGAGATGGAAGGTGGGTGAGGGTGAGTGTAGGGGCGTAAGAGAGTGAGGGGACAATGGGAGTGAGGGTAACAAAGAGGGATTGAGGGAAGAGGAGTGAGGAAGTGAGAGAACAGAGGGAGTGAGGTAAGGAGTGAGTAAAGTGGAGTAAGGTGAGTGAGTGAAGTGGAATGACTGAGGGAGCAAAGGAAGGAAAGAAGGGGAAGGGTATTGAAGCAGAGGGACTGGGAAAAGGTGACTGCGAGAGAAGAGTGAGGGTAAGGGGCGTTAAGGATGGGGAATGAGGATAAGTGAGGGAAGTGGAGTAAGGAAACGGGGGTGAGGGAAGGTGAGAGAAGGGCAGTGAGGTTGAGGAAAGAAGAGTGATAGAGGGTGGATAAAGTCGAGTAAGCGTGAGACAAGGGGAGTGAGGGAGCAAGGACATAGAGGTAGTGAAGGAAGGAGTGAGAGAAGGAGACTAAGTGAGGGAGCATAGAAAGGTAAATGAGGGAGTGTTGGTGAGTTAAAGGGAGTGAGTGTGAGGGAAAGGGGAGTGACAAAGTGAGGGGATGGAGGGAGTGAGGGTAATAGTGAGAGAGTGAGGGAAGAGGAGTGAGGATGTGAGAGGACAGAGGGAGTGAGAGAAGGAGTGAGTGAAGTGGAGTAAGGTGAGTGAGGGAAGGGAAATTATTGAGGGAGCAAAGGAAGGAAAAAAGGGGAAGGGGAGTGAAGTAGAGTGACTGAGAGCTGAAAAGTGGTGGAGGGGAGAGAGGGAAAGGGGAGTAAAGGAATGGGGAATGAGGGGTAGTGAGGGAAGTGGAGTAAGGGAACAGGGGTGAAGGAGAGTGAGAGAAGGGCAGTGTGGGTGAGTAAAGAGGGGTGATAGAGGGTGGAAAAAGGTGAGTGAGCGTGAGACAAGGGGAGTATAATATATATTTACAATACAAAATACAAAATAACTTGTACAACATGTTATATGGTTTAGTTTTGCTGTTCTCAGAATATATTGAATTTCACTTAAAACAGTGAGTTCAATACTACTCATCATATGACAACGGGCAAAAAAACCACAATAAAAAAAAACCATACAACGTTTCAATAAATAATGTAAAACTTAGAAAAAACATATCTTAACTCACTTTTGATCCACGTACTTTTCCACGAGGCCAAATAGTATATGGAAAGTCCTCTTCTTTGGAAATTACTCAATAGTACTCTTAAACTTCCATTTACCCGAGTTTCTGAAAGAAAAGCTCCAACATCTTTTACATCATGAAACAATAGTTATATTTTCACCTCTGGCTCAATCATGATCAACATTTCCTATCATACTGATATCACTCACTATGTGATACACTTACACTACCTCTATGACAACTACAAGTTTTTTATTACCTTGATCACTCTCACTCACAAAGTAATTTTGAACAGCAGACTAAGTTTTATTAACTGCTCCAATCTTCATAAGCCAATTACCTTTCTTAATATTTTGGTTGTAAGAACACTAGGTAAGAATTTGGTAAGTCAAAAGGCAAACATTGTTTAAAAGTCAATTGAGTATCATTAAAATTAGTCCAGCCTTTTTGACATACATTTTAAATAAGCTGTGTAATGTCCTGATGTTGTCGAAGGACCATCATGGAAAACATTTGCTGCAGTTGCAAAGGTTCTTCCTGAAATTGATAATTGAGAAGCCACAACATTTTTAATTAAAGTTGTCAATTTAGTTCCATCAGGTCTACATCGTTGGAACATTAAAATTACATACTGTCCATATCTTTGTATAAATAATGTTGATAGCATTGCAGATTTACATTGAGTACAGACCATGTTTTTTTTTAACTCTTTTTATTATTAATAAAGAACAAACAGACAAGGCAATAAAAGGCAGTACAGCTGGATATGTGTTCAGGAGGAAGGAAAGTGCATTACAGTATAATACAAAGAATCATTAGTGCAGGGGGGGACAGGGGAGAAACCAGAGTAAAAAAAAAACATAGAGGCTAAACAACACTAGGAATGTCAGGTCAGGGGGAAAGAGGAATATCCGGAATATCTGCAAGGGGAGGTGTGCATATATCTCCACGGTAGGAGTTCCATTGACCCCAGATTTTACCCCACTTCTTGGGTCTGCCCCGCTCCACATACACCGTCTTCTCTCTAAACATACACCAGTCCATGATCTCCTTCCATGCCGAGACCGTGGGCGGTCTCTGGGAACCCCACAACTGCGCAATGTCTCTCTTGGCAACCATATTTCCAAGGGTCGCCCACTGCGTCTGCGCCATATCATAGTCATTCGGTTCCCATACATTCAACAAACAACGCCTGGCTTCAGGCGACAGCGCAACACCCGTGACCTCCTCCATCACAGCATGCACTCGATTCCAAAACACAACCACTTCCGGACACTCCCAAATTATATGGAGGAAAGTACCAATTAAACCACAACCACGCTTAAACAACCCATCCACAGAATAACCCATACGAATAAGGCGAGGGCCAGTCACATAAATCCGATGCAGGATCTTAAGCTGAACGAGTCAGAGACGGGCCGGAATCGCGACCTCCTTAGGTGAAGATATCGCCGATTGCCAGTCCTCGTCATCCAACTCTAAACCGTCACTGGTGCAGACACCCCTGAGTTGTGCCAACAGGTTCGCTTGATCGTTAATCAATTTCTTATATATCAAAGAAATAGTGCTGTCGGGCACATAGCCATCAAGCACCCGATCTTCAAGTGGGGATGATTCCGGGATGTCAATATCTTCAGGAAAAACCGAACTCAACGCGTGGCGAATCTGCGCATAACGGAAGAATTCCCTGTCACTCAGCTTATATTCTACCTTCAAGGCCTCAAAAGTCTTAATCCTGCCCTTGACCCAGAGATCACTCACCCTACAAATACCAATCATATCCCACTTCTCAAATCCTTTCATCTTCCACAGGCTACCCAATCTTTCAGATGCATAGAGCGGAGTCGCCCGGGTCAGTCGATCCCTCCATCTCATTGCTGCATTCGCACAGTGCCACACTCGCACCGCTATCTTAGTGGGTCCCGAAAGTTTCCCTCCAGCAGATTTAGAGTAAAGCACCCGGTAGCAACCACTTATCCATCTCGAACGCAGGATTTAACGCTGGGCCATACATTCCATGATTGATCGCTCCCAGCTGAGAGGCCCAATAATATCGCCTGATATCCGGAAGTGTGATACCGCCGTCATACCAGGAAGCGTCAATTTGGCGAGGGCAATACGCGAACGCCCATCTCATATCAACCGTCTCTGTAAACTCTCCACCTCCCGAAAATAGCTTGCCGTAATTACATCAAACGTGTTCTGGAGCGCGTATAAAAACCACGACAAAGACATCATTTTGAAAAGAACTGCACGCCCGAGGGGGGATAGCCGCAACCTGCGCCAGCCCACAACGTCAGATTTTAACAGTTGGAGCGGAGGACGCAGATTACGATCGTAACGAACCCCGGGGTCTAATGTTATAAAGACCCCCAGATACTTAAATCCCATCTGCGTCACCTGGATGGGACACCCGCGCAGTAAAGGAGGTATGTCACCCGAGAGCACATACACGCAGGACTTGGTCCAATTAATCACAAGGCCGGAGTTCCTTCCGAACGAGTTTAGCGCATCAAACCATACAATCAATGACTTTCGAGGCGATGTGAAGTACAACAAAATGTCGTCTGCATAGAGCGATATGCGATCCTCAAATTCCGGGGTCCACTGAATACCCCTCATCGATGGCTCCCATCGCAGCCAAGCAGCTAGAGGTTCCAAGGCGAGGGCAAAAAGAAGCGGAGACAACGGACATCGCTGCCGCGTACCCCTCCCAAGAACAAAGGACTTAGAAACTCGACCATTCACCACAATCTGCGCCAATGGTTCCTCATACAAAAGTTTCATCCAGCCAATGAAACCAGGACCAAAACCAAACTTCGCCAGAGCAGCCCAATGGTACGGCCATTCCACTGTATCAAAGGCCATCGTAGCGTCCAAGGAAGCCAAGATGGCCGGTTCACGCAGCGACGCCGCTCTCGCGAGAATGCCATGCAAGCGCCTCAAGTTCAGTGCTGTATTGCGATGTGGAATGAAACCAGATTAATGCGAATGAATCAAATCACTGAGCACCTTTATCAAGCGGTTTGCCAGCAACTTTGCGAGGATCTTGGGTTTCGCATTCAGAAGCCAAATAGGCCTATAGGACGCACAGCGATCCCGCGGCTTCCCTTCCTTATGAATCACCACAATGTTCGCAAAAGGCTGATCACGAGGAAGGGAGCCAATGTCTCGCAATTCTAGGAACATATCACGAAGATACGGCGCCATTTTGTCAGGACGCAGCTTGTAAAGCTCGATGGGAAGACCGTTAGGGCCCATAGCTTTTCCCGAACGGACAGAACGAATAGCGAGTGCCACCTCTTCAACTGAAAGTGCTGCGTCCATCAAGTCTCTATCTGAATCTGACAGACAAGGCAACGCAATGTCTCGCAACAGCAAATGGGAGTCCTCCTCAGGTCTATCGGAAACTGGGGAATACACATCTCGAAAATGTTCAGCAAAACACTCGACAATCTCAACAGGGTCAGTCACTCGCGATCCATCAGTTCTCTCAATGACAGGAACCACACGACTCACCCTCTCCTTTCTATCTAACCACGCAATCAGTTTCCCAGCTTGGTCCCCACATCATACAGCCATCCCTGCTGCTCTCTACTAATAACTCTAGCGGCGTCTGTTACCAACGCCCTATAATCAAGTTGTTTGAGACTGAGGACATGAACCTTGTCACGAGTAATACCCAGCTCCAAATCCCCTTCCAGCTAAGCAATTTCGGTCTCGAGGCTCATTTTTGCTTTTCTTGGCACCAGCAATTAACGATAGTGCCTGTCCACGGATAACCATCTTAAATGCCTCCCACAGTGAAACAGAAGAGGACACCGACCCCTCATTCTCAGCAAAATACTGATCCAGAGACTTAACCAACTCAGCTCGGGTTTTGGGGTTACGGAGATACCAGGGATTAATCGGGGCCACCCGTCCCTCAGCACCCATCCTCGTGTCCATCAGGAGCCACAGTGGGGAGTGATCTGAGATACCCAGAGCCAGATGTCTAACTTCCCTAACCGACGAGCCCTTTGCTGCAGGCATCAAGACATAGTCTAGTCTGGAGAGACTACCGTGCGCACCCGAGTGGAAGGTGTATTGTGCCTGTCCCTGATGCATCAACCTAAAAACAGTCTACCAGTCCCAGCGTCTCCAGAAAGCTACTCAGCCAAGACTGTGATCTCTTGAGGTCCCTGGGGTGATACCGATCTTCCCTACCGGAGACGACAGAATTGAAATCTCCACCAATCACCAGTGAGAGCAGCATAGCGCCCCCTGTCGTCAAGGATTATGTCATCTACCTCCAGGGGGAGAGAGTTCTTAACTAGAATACCCACCCCCCTAGAACCAGTAGTGAACCCAGAATGTGCAGCAAGACGATATCCTCGCCGATTCATAGCGTAACAAGTGTTTCCGATCAAGTGTGTCTCTTGCAAGAACACTACATCAGGGGAGAGGCGACTCAACAGTTGCAACACTACCCCACGTTTTATCCTATCCCCCAACCCGTTAACATTCCAACACAGTAATTTCAACCCCCTACCCCCATCACAGAAGTGGATGCAAACCCCACCCCATAGCGAACACAACACCCAGATCCAGAAGTAAAACAATACGTTGCCTTGAGAAAAAATGAAACACACCCAAACTCCCCCTCCCACCCCTCAACAGAAGCCTGATACAACCCCCCCACCCTGCACCCCTGCGTTAGACTCAAAAGCCACCCCAGCTTGCAGTGTGCCTGTTGCCCTAACATTAAACTAATCTACATAAAGAAACACGGAGGAGGAAAGAGTCCCACTCCCCCCGCCACCCCTGGGTGTCCACCATGAGTCACGCAAATATAAAAGCCATCGAACCACAGCTGTATGTTATGCAGAATGTTCGGAAACTGGAAACCACTTCTCATTCTTGCTCCGACGGGCCGCCTTCAGCTCCACCAGAATGTTCCGTGCGACCACGCCACGTAGGCAATGTATCAAGCCAGTCACTCACTCTCTCAGGGCGGTCAAAGAAAAACGTCCGATCCTCATATTCAACACGCAGCCGTGTTGGGAAAAGCATTGCGTATTTCAAATCCATGTCCCTCAGTCGTCGCTTCACCCCCTGAAACCCCATCCTTTGCTTCTGAACAAATTGAGTGAAGTCCGGGTAGAAGCTCACCGTAGTGTTCTCGAACTTCATGGGGCCGCCCACCCGCGATGCCTGCAGGATAGCATCTCTATCTCTGAAGTTGAAAAGTCTGGCGATGATGGGCCGCGGAGGGGCACCCGGCTTCGGCTTCCCACCCGGCACTCTGTGCGCACGTTCCACCGCAAAGAATTTACTCAGGCCTCTGGGGGCGAGGTGATTTAGGATGAGGTCCTCCACAAGGAGATCTGCAGCGGGTTCTTCCGGTTTTTCAGGGACCCCAATAATACGTACATTATTGCGTCTGGCCCGACTCTCAAAATCCTCCAGCCGATGAGCAAAGAGATCGTTGGAGGATCGTAAGTTGTGAACCTCCATCTGTAGGTCGGACACATCAGTAGTGAGGCTGGAGGTCTTCAAATCTAAGGATTTGACCTTCTCGTTAGTCTTTGATAAGTCCACTCTAATCAAATTGACATCGATGGCCACAGTGTCAAGCTTAAGGGCAAGAGCCTCATATTGCTGGCCAATGGAAGTCTTCGTACCAGCAATGGCGCCCATGACATCCTGTAGAGTTAAATCGGCCAATGCGGTAGGGCCTTCACTTGCCTCTTCCAGAGTCCTACTCACGCCACCGGGGGACCCCTGGGGTTGGGTATACGATCCATGACATCCGTTTGAATAGTACCCCCCCCCGGTGAGTGGTCTTGGTTTTTCGTTTCTCGCTATCGGGTCTGCCCGCCATATTGGGCAATGTGCCCCAAAGGGGTCTTTGAGACCTGGTGAAAATGGCTCCACATGATTCACCCACCGGAATCTCCAAAAGCGAATTTCAGCAGTTATATTGCAGCGACCATAAACACACAGCCGTTGGCACACGATGAATTCACGGGTCCGGCTGCACCTCAGGCTACCAGATCGGTCTTGAGATAGGATGAGGCCAAAAACCCGAAAACGAAACCGATAGTCAACTCCAAGGCTGTGATCAGAGCCCCGCAGAACGTTGTTGTTCAACTAATGCCTGGGCACTTTAACAACTCGAGCCCCGGGCAACTCCATGGGGTGGGCCACAAAAGTTCAAAGTGTTGTAGTTGCGGTTCCCGGAGTCCAAATCAATTTCTGAAAACAGCTGTTATATCAGCTGGTTGCGTCTTCAATAACCCATCTTCGTAATCAGGATATGATTCAGGATAGATGCGGGAGGTGGCGAGGGTCTCGGGAGCCCTGTGCTCATGCGGCCATCTCGGGTGCGCGCGAAGCTCCTTCCTACAGACCATGTTTTGATTTGCTTCTCTAACTAGATTATTAAAAGACACTGATTTGCAGTCTGGTAAAGTCAAATATATAAATTTTTCAGTGTCTATTGTAGTAGTACTTGAAAAGGAACAATTGTCGCAGTTATGCTGCCATTTATAAGAAAGACCAAAAAGATTTTCTACATCTATACCTTCATCTTGCAATACAACAAGCATATACATTAGAAATTCCTGACAATCTTGCCGAATATTCTGTGAAAATTGATTTAGACCAGAACATATGTCTAAAACATTTCGAATTTCAGAAACACTTTCTATTTTTGTTCTATCACTGATACATTTCTCAAACACAGAATTCAACAAACAACAAAATCTTTGATCCCGATTTTCAACAATCTGTTCTTGTAAAGTTTGGAGAAAAAAAACAACGTTAACCACTACATTAGCATAGCAGTTGACACCAGAACTGTTTTCAAACTGAAATCCAACAACATCTTTAACTGAATCCTTTTCCTTTCTGCTTACAATTACTGGTTCATCTACTTTTTTTCTTTTTGCTACAACTTCACTAGAATTTTTCTCATTTCTTCTTTTTCGGCCTACCACACGCTTTTCAAATAGAGGATATTGAGGTAAATTTGGAGCATACTCTCTTCTTAACCTATTATATTCTTTTACACAATTTAGATCTGCATTAATCTTTGTCTCATCAAAGTCAATCAAGTATAATCCAGATAAAGTTCTGACTCGAGATAAAGCAACATATGCCATACCCTCCTTGAACACACAACTTCCAATATTCACCAAAGCACTATCTACACTTAAACCTTGAGATTTATGAATAGTCACTGCATATGCCAAAGAAACAGGAAACTGTTTTCGGCGGACATATACATCTTTCACAAGCAAAAATCGAGCAGAACAATGACTGATTTGTTGTACTTCTTCAATTCCATCAAATTTAATTTTTAAAAAATCAATTCCATCTCTATTTCGGTAATTCACAAAATCAACAACATGACCCATTTCTCCATTTACTAAACCTCTTTCCACATGTAAATTCTGTCGTAAAATGATACGACAATTTAAACATGCATACAGAGTCTTTTCCAAACCTGCAGTTTTAGATATTGTCTTCTCTAAAGAATCCAATTTTGATTTTAACTTTTCTGACAAAATAATAGTTGCTCCTTCATGCTCTATTTTATCAATAGCTTCCAGTTTCACAATCTCTTGATTTTTTAACTTTAACATTTTGTTGTTGAAGATTGAACATTCTTGCAGAGTTGGCATCAAGCATATCACAGATTTGTTTTCCGGAATTTTCTTAAAAATATTCTCTGGGAGAATATTTTCGTTTGGAAACAAATTTGAAATTAATCGTGCATGTAAAGCTTCTTTACCATGCTCACTTACTTTTCCAATTCTTACATCTTGTAAAATATTTTTATAATCTTCATCCTTTGACTGTCGCATATTTTGAAGCAGTTAAGCATATTTGAAATATAACCATATATTAACATTTCCAATGCTTCCTAGGCACTTCCTGGTATCTTCATGCGTAAGCATTTTAAACACTGGTTGTCCTTTCACTGGAGTTGCTGCAGTAAATCTCCAAAAACAATGATGTGTTTGCCTCCAAATAACACATCATACTCTGTTTTAAGAATTTCTTGCATTCTTAAATGCACAAAAGCAAGCATTACATTTGATACCATGCTTACCTCATCAATGATAAGAAGTTTCATTTTCTTCAGGACTCGGGAAACTTCACAACAAGCTTCTCCAGATAGCTTGTGGTATTGTAATTTATTATCATGCTCTACTGCAGCATCAATAAACGATGTAAAGTAATCCCTTTAATGTTATGTGCTGCCAACCCAGTTGGAGCGGTAACAACACAAGACAGCGATGACTCCGTTCTTTTCTGCAGATAAGTTGCAATTGCTTTAATCAGAAAACTTTTTCCAGTTCCTGCTTCTCCACTCACGTACAGTCGAACAGGCATAAATGACGTACATGAGCACTCTTTTTTCTCATGATATAAACCATGCTCAATCTGTTCTGTGACTTCGTCATATATTTGTTTCTGCTCAACGTTTAGTTCTTTTTCAAATCTTCTAAGTTAACTACATCCTCTTGAGCTAGTTCCATGGCTCTTTCCACTTCATCCATGGCAGTGGCAGCTTCATTTTGGATAACTGGTCATCCTAATTGGATCCTGACTCAATGAAGCAGAACTCTGACTGTCTTGAGAACTGTCTCTAGCAATCTCTGCTGCAATTGTAGCTTCTTGCTGTATTTCATCATTCAACATTTGCGAATAATTTGAAAAAAACAGGACATTCTATGGTATCCTTGGTTCCATTGAAGGAATCTTCATAACTGACAAGATCTCCAAGTAGTTCCTCTTCTGTACGCCAAGGTTTAAAGAGTTGCAAAAGAGCTAAATAGTAAAACTCCCTTTTGTCAGTAGATTCACAACTCAATTTTCGATGATTAATCAAATGGCCTTTTCTTTGTTTCACCAGACATCCTTCACATCCAATTACAGCATATACTCCTTTATTGATATCTTCTGTGATGTTCCTCCTAAAGTATAGCTTTGCAGAACTTCATAGAGACAAACGTTCTCAAGATGACTACTTCTATTTGGATAGTATGTATCCAACATGTTTGTCTTCAAAATATCTGTACTGTTTGGTTCTTTCTCCGCCAAATACTCAATTTCTTGTACAGATTTCAAAACTCGGTTTTGTGTTGCAGCAAGACCTAGACTCACCCAAATGATTGTTCTAGATTTGGCATATAGACTTGCTGATGATAACCGATCAGAACATTCATATGCTCCAATTTCTCGATGCGACAACATCTTCAGACTGTAACTGTACAACTTCTTACTTAGACTCTTTTCATGTGAAATTTCTTCCCACATTTCCTTCAGTTCCGTCTTTTCTGATTTTGTGATGTAAGATGTCACATATTGAGACACAGTAATTGAGTTGTCAGCAACATATTGAATATCCATGTTAGCATTCCACATGGACAAAATGACTGGGTTGTAGTCATTTATATATTTGGACTCTTCATTTCTTCTTACGTTGTATGTATTTTTTGGTGATTTTCTTGTCACAGTATGTCGCAGAGAAGACATAAAATTGTTCACTCTTACTTTAGATATTACTGGTCGTGGAAATCCAAAACAACATTTTGTGTAGAACTTGTCCTTGGATTTGAACTTTTGACGACAGTATTTTCCACAACAATGGGTTTGAAAGCGTAAAACTTGATGTCTTAAATTGTTTTCTTCTGTACTTTTCGGAACAGCACATGTAGAATATTGTTCAATGAAACTCATCACTGTGTCGTCCGAATCTGTTCCAAATTTAGGTGCATCTTTGATCCATAGCAGCATATGTATATGAGGAGCACCTCTTGCTTGATACTCCTTTCTCCAAAAGAAATCCAAAACCTCTCCAAGCGGAGGATTTTTTTTGTTTGTGATAAAAGACATCATAGCTTCAAACCTATGATTGAAATACCTACATACATTAACTGGATCCAAAGAGCACAGTTCTCCAGGTGTCTTTTATTTAATATTTTCAATGTTTGCATTTGCCTCTCGTAGAAATTGAAGTAAGTCTTCCCAAGCATACTCAGCACAGCTAAGAGTGAGGAACCATGTAGGAGTTCCTAAGTTTCTTAGCATACATTTCAATTCCCCATGACAACGGTACCAATACTCGTTAGTACCACGCTGACATGCCATGAGAATAATTAGGTGAGATTCCAAAATACTGTCTTGCAGTTTGACTTTATCCATAAAGTCCCTTGCCGAAACATTTTGCAGATGTACTCCACTTTTCAGTATATGGTTCACTGCATAAGAAAGTCCAGACAAGGCACTCTCAAACAGAAGATGAAACAAATATGGAATGCATTGACGAAACCTTGGATCTTCTGCATATAATCTTAAAGTCCGGTATTCAGATGCAGGAATTTGAACAGGTCGGTCGTCATATCGTCCACCTTAACCTGTTGGAAATAACTGAGGAAAACATCGAGCTTCGAAACTTTCTTCCCATACACTAATGGGACTTCCTTTTGCTTCTTTCATTTGAAACAAGTCAATAGCATTCCCCATTACTTCTTTGGAATGCAAAGGATGAACACTATAATGTTCATAAATTTCTTCACTTCTAGAGACATCAACTTTTTCAATTTGCTCAGCTGAGAAATCACTGTCCTCTTCTACAGTTGTTTCCTCTTCTCCAACATATACATTTTTGTAGTAATGATTGTTTTTTACCAAATACAACGTTGCCTTTTTGACTTTCCTAACATCCACTAATTCTTGCCAGATTTTCTTACTCTTTGTCGGAACACCATTTACTAGAATAACCAGAGGTTCCTCTTCTACTTTTTCTATACCAATTGTAGCAATATTTTTCTTAAAATCTAGAGGCAAATAAACAACTCTTCCCTTTAATCCTCTCTGTAAATCTGAAGGAGGCAATTTCCCTGTCTTAGACTCCATGCGAACAATAGCCTGAAAAAGATGCACACATTGAATCAAAATAGACTCATAGGTATTTAAATCCATCAATTCAGAAGGAATGTCTACCAACTCCAGATTATTATGAACAGCTCTAGCAGGCATTCTGTTTTCATTTAATTTATTATAACAATATTTACAAATACGTTGATCAGACCACAAATCAAAACAATTTTCTACCAACAAATAAGTTGCAAAATCCTTCCATTCATTAATATTTTCCATTTCGCTTTTTACATATAAATCAACTAACCTAGTCTGATTCTTATAATGAGTTCTTCGACAACACACACAAGAAAAATTAGGCCTTTCACTTGAATTGACAACTTTGTAATTTCATGGTCAAATTTTTCTGAACTTGAAATCTGTACATTCTCTTCCACATTACCTTCTATTACAGTATCAGTTTCTGCACTGTCCTCTTTTTCACCAAAATAACAAAACTCAATTTCTGCACAAATGTTCTTCACTTCTAATTCAGATCCATGCAAAAGAGCACTGTTTAACTGTTTTAGCTTAAGTGCTGGACTTTTTGCATAATACAACCTTCTCACTAATTTCCTCACTTTAGTATGATGTACTGCTAACATCCTAAAATGGTGAAAAACACTCTGACATACTTTTCTTGAAAGACAAGCCAGTGAATGCCCATGCAAACCTGTTTTTTCTCTCACTCTGCAAGGATCTAACTCTTGCAACATTTTCATCTTTTGTTTTAGACTTTTCTTAGTATATGTCTGTAAGAAATTGAGAAACAAATCAATTGAATCCTGTCGCACACTACAAATACTACTACAATTCCAAGTATACACTGGAGCCTTAGGACATCTCCCTAAAACTTCATCAGCTAACACCTCTTCTGCATTTCTAGGCACAGTTTTTTCTTATTCAACCGGAAAACCGTCATTCACCTCATATGCTCGACCACTGGTGTCAACTGCATACATCAAATCATTATCCTGAAAGTAACTCTCTTCATTAAAAAATGGCTCACAACTTGAACTTTGCTTCCATTCTCCAGAAAAAACATTACAAAAATTAGCCCGATTAATTACTCTTTTCCACTTACATTTTGATTTTAAAACATTGATTACCTTATCTAGAGTACACATTCTATTGATCACTAAACCGTAAAAATTAGGTGGATATTTTGAAGGAAAAGTAAGTAGATCTGTGATTCTCCCTGGCAAAAGTTAAATGAAGTAATGCTATTGTGCATATGCTTACATTTCCAAACAGACAATCATATCTGCTACAGTTCAACTTGAAGCTAGTATGCTGCAGTAAGGCGCTGGCTCTCTGTATAATGTACTAAAATGAAGTACACTGTGCAGAGAGCCCAATGGATCCCCTATCAGGATATAGAGGTGAAAGTAGATAATGCTAACTGCTAATTTGTGGTAGTGTGGGGACAAGCAGTTAGGCGTATCAGAGGGTAGTGCTAAGCATCTGTTGTACTCACAGAGGCAATAAATGAGACTCATACTCACAAATAAATCCTAGACCAATTTATAAAAATAACATCAATGTTTATTTAATTTTTCAGACCAAGAACTTCATTCTAACGTAAGTTCTTTTTAAGTTATGGATTTTCAAACTTCACAAAAGAAATCACTGCTGTGCGCAATTACACACATTAGAAGTCAAAAGGAGAAAATAGGAAAAAGCATTGAAAATCTTACATTGGGCTCTTGAGGTTCGCCTTCTGGATTCGGGAAAGAAGCAAGACCAGGTCCACTGTTACAGCCGCAGGATTTTAGGAGAATTCCAGATTCAGCAGGAAGCCGGGTGCTGAGGTTGTTAGTAGCAGGTGCTACCAAAAAGGGGGCGACCTGAAAACACACTGCACAGGAGTACTAACAGGTAAGTCCAAGGGTCCCACTCAATGGAACAGGTCAGAAGGGCGTTGTGATCACAGCTGGTTGGTCCCTACCCATGCCGGGCAGTATGATTCCATAGCAGACAGGTTACTGAAGCGTTGTAGGTCAAGACGGTCCTCGTTGTCAGGGGCAGGAAGGGTGAAGAGGCAATTCCAGGACAACTGGGCAACCGACGGAGCGAGTCTAAGGGTTCTTGAAGTCTCCCAATGGGTGTCTGCATCCTGTGTTTTTGGATTATGTATTGGGCTCTTTCTTCTCAGTCATCGGTGGAGGGGGTCCAGTACCCCAGGTAGTGTTACAGCACAGTTCTGGCAGACTCTGGTGCCCTCCCACTTGGTGGAGGGGCAGATCTGACCCTTAAGAGTGAATGTACCTCTTCTTGCTGGGCTGCATCGGAGTCGCTGGGGAGCAGCAGATCGGTAAACTGTCCTTTTCTGTTCAGGCAAACATGCTGCAGAGGATTAGCTCTTCTACCACAAGGAAGGTTCTTGGCAATTTGTTGAAGTATAGAGGTGCTCTTGGGTTCTTGTAGGATAAGACATGAGGACATGACTGTTGAGTCCTGGAAGTAGCCCGTATGGTTTGGCACCAAATTTCTGCAGCAGGTCTTTGGTTCTCGGGTCAGCAGCTCTTCTTTGTCCATTGCTCTTCTTGGGTCCATGGAAACTATGTTGCCAGTCCAGCGAAATTTAGAGGTGTTAAAGAGTGAGACAGGCAAAAGCCAATGGGCTACCTACCTTTAGGGTGTCTACACACTCTTAGTGACCACTTCTAGTGTGACGGGGCACTACCCTAGCCCTGATAATTTGTTTTCCCACCATCCCAAGATGGAGAATATGAAAAGGTAGTGTTCACATCGCCTGCCACCACTTAGGGGTGGTGCTGCATGAATGTGGACAAGCATCCTCATCTATCTAATTTTCCAACCTTTCCTCCCACCAAAGTTGGAGCAAGATAGGGGGGTTGGCATCCTCCAATAACTGGAGATGCCTAGGTTGCATTTCAAAGATGGCATCCTGTTCCAGGAGAGATGAACAGTACCTCTGACCAGAGCAGGCTTTGTTCTTGGCCTCTGAGAGCACTGGCCCTCACCCCAGGAGGTCAGAAACATGTCTGGTAGTGGCAGGCTGGCTGAGACTAGTCGGGGACCACACCAGTGCTTGTTTGGTTTTCAGGGGACCCCCTAAAGGGGCTCCTCTTTGCATTTATTAATAAATCCATCACTGGTATCAGTGAGGATGTATTAAGACAAGATGTTTGGTACCAAACATCTTAGGGTACAGTAAAGTCATTATAGTGCTAGAAAACTCGAAATGAAAAGTATCCAGCCCATGTACTATCTGTGGCTTCCCTGATATTGTAGCGTGATATTTGCTCATGCAGATATGTACACACTTGGGATATAGAAGTGCACACTTCCTTAGGGCTTTAAGGCCTGCAGTAGGGGGAGACTTACATTTATTTCATGCAGTGTAAGGGAGCATGGCACACTCAGGTGTGCCATGTAAACTCTTCAGGTTTCTCTGCACCAAGACACTCAGCCTGCAATTATAGTTTGCATGGTCTTGGTGAGGGGTTCCTAGGGTGGCACAGTCTGTGCTACAGCCCTAAAGGACCTCTTAAGTACCCACTCCCTAGGTACCAGGGATACCATTTAGCAGGGATTTGGCTGAAGTGTTGCCAATCGTAGTACAGTTTTAGGGAAGAAACATGGTACTGGGAACCTGGTTCACAGGGATGCATTGCACTTACAGTTCAAAATTACATCACACATCAGACAAAAGTGGTAGCTACCCATGTCACAAGAGGCACTTTCATACAGCTTCTGACAGAAAATGCTGTGAAGTTTTGACCTGCTGCTACAACAGAGTGTTCCAAAGAGGGTTGCTATGGAACCTCAGATAAAATAGTGTGGGTGTAGGGGCTCTAAGCAGACTGTACCTTGAAAGCTGAAAGGAGGGTGGGTTTAGCCATATTACAAATTTTGAAATAATGAAAGTTACACAGGGTCTGCGCTGAGCTTCGTGACAGGTTTGCAAATCTGCCCACAAACACTACCAGATTGGGCCTTGTAACAGGAGACTAAGAAAGAGTTAAATGAAACTGACCATTCACAAGTGGAATAAAAAAAAGAACATGAAAGGAGGAACATCATTATCACTGGAAAACTTGGGAAAGGTTGCCACTACAAGGTCTTTTCTACTGCGAGTAGTAGTTATTATTTTGCATGATAAGGAATGTGAAGTAAAAGTGTGTTAGAAATTGGAGAACAACAAAGCAATTTCACATGTATGTTAATAATGATGTACATTGAAAATGTGTATGTATGTGTATGTATATATATATATATATATATATATTTATCTATTCAGTAAAAAAAACACGTTTTCATTGACGTTATAGTTAAGCTTATATGACAAATGGAGGACACTGTTCCAGGGGCAGGGTAAAAAAACTACACCCATACCCCATCTATTAAGAATAAACACTAAGAAGAGGAGTCCTAGGTAGAGCGGGCCCATAAAAACAGGGGAAAGAACATGTCTTGCCTCTTGTTGCCCTCACACACGCCAAGGGGTGTCATGCTTCATCATCGGGTATTTGCTCCTCGTTGGGCCGGCGGTGCAATCCCCAACGGGTCCCCCGAAGGGTCACTTTATCGGGGATCTTTAGAGGCATGCCGGATGGTGCATGAGGGTGTGTGGGGTGTGGGTCCTATATGAGGGTAACAAAGTGCGTGCATAGTGAGTGAAAACTGTCAAGGGGTAACCAATAAATGGTTAGTTTGATGTAGTAACCCTCTTGGCAGAATAAAAGAATAGTGAGGTGCACGTGATAATTAAAAAGTAAATACCCAAAATACTTGGCAGGGTGGGCCGTTATGCTGCTCCTGACCAAAAACCTAGGACAAGAAAGGAAAAAGAAAGAAAATACATATATAATGTGCATTACACTAGCTTAATGCAACGTAGTCGTGTGCACAACACGACTACGCAATCTTACCTCGGGGGCTTCGGTGTCCTTGGCTCAATCCTCACTCCTACGACGCGGTAACCGGTACTGTTGCACGGAGGGCGGGGTAGGGAGAGCCAGGCACTTCCGGTTGACCCGTTAGCGGTCTAGTTGCGGGTAACAGGTACTTATTTACATGTCCCAGCGACCACGCAGCTGGCGGGCGCAGCAGGCACGCCAATGGCGCGCCAAAGGCAAGCCCGTCTGCGCCTGTCCGTGGCCGGATGGGGCCCGGGGGCAGAACCCCTGGTTGTGGTGGAGCAAAGCGTCAGTACTGTTCCCTGGATCTGCACGCTTTGCGTCCACCTATGGCGGACCTGTGTAAACACAGTATGGTGGGTAATAGCGAGAGCGGGGGCTGCAGACATTGCCCTTTTAAATTTAGTGTGGAGAGGGAGGTGGAGTAGGAAATCTCTAAGCTGAATTGTTGTTTGTTGAACTGCCGGTCACTCAGGAAACATAGACTGGAAGTCCATGACCAACTATTAGACGGTCAGTTTGATATTATGTTTCTCACTGAGACTTGGCTGGACGAGGAGTTGGCGCCAGAGATCTTAGAGGCATTACCCAGGGGCTATGCGATCATCAGATTAGATAGAGTGTCCGGCAGGGGGGGGCGGAGTAACTATCATCTACAAACATCACATCCAATGCAATCTGGAGTCTATCAATATTGCCGATAATGAGGGCCGGGATCTTTACGATTAAGGTGGCCCTGAACCATAATGTAAAGGGGCTCCTGATCTATAGACTGCCTGGCCACCTCAATCACTTCTCAACGAGCTTGATGGACTACCTTACGCAACCGGCATTACGGTATGAGAAATTCTTGGTGCTGGGTGACCTCAATCTGCATTTTGAGGATGCCGGCTGTACTGTGGCAAGCGAACTTTGTCAAGAAATGGCACACTACAACTTAGGCTAAGATTAGACTCCCTGCCCATCTTAAAGGACATCTGCTGGATCCCCTGTTTGCAAATTGGGAGGGCATAGTAGTCTATCCCCCTCTCCCTGTTACATGGACAGACCACTTCCTGGTCCCCTTTGCGGTGACACTGCCGGGGCCAAAGTCACGGAAGATTATAAAAAGGGCCATAGTGTTCCGGAGGTGGATGGGCTTTTTGCAGGGACAGTTCAGAAGAGCAAAAGCAGCATATTATCTGGAGAGAATCAGATCGGCTAGTAACTCTACTCGTGAACTGTTTAGGGTCTAAAAGGAGATATCTTCATTAACAACATTAGCTGCACCGGCTGTGGGCTCACAAGAGTTATGTAATCGGGTGGCAGACTTTTTCTCCGACAAAGTGGAGATAATATACTCCACCTTCTCTGACTCCGCCCGAGTAGGAGAGGAGGGGGCGGAGGAGACAGAGCATGTCAAGGAGAGAGAGCGGCTGAAGAGGTTTTCTATGCCCCTCCCTCGGAACAGCTAATTAAAATCTGTAGTGGTATAAAGTCAGGATCTCCCAGAGATGCGGCACCCCCTAAAAGGTTGAGAGGGAGCTTGGAGATCCTAAAGCCATATATCAGACACCTGGTGGAGACCTCTTTTAGGACCTGTACAGTACCAGGATGCTGGAAGGAAGCTGTGGTCCTACCGCTTCCCAAGAAACCTCATATTGGCCCAGATCAACTGGACAATCTTCGCCCCATCTCCCCTTTGCCGTATTTCACCAAGGTGGCAGAAAAAGTGATAAATAGATAGCTGACGGCACACATTGGGAAATTCACTGTCCTACATCCCACCCAGTCCGGATTCCGAGCGCGATACTCTATGGAATCAGCTTTGCTCTTGAGATGAGACTGCCATGAGAGGGGCCCCCTGTTTAGGTTAGAGAGCCACCAGACTAGAGCACGCCATCCCGAAGTTGATTGGGAGAGTTTTAAAGGGCAGTGACTTTGTCCATCTCACTGAGTACCAGACGAGCCTCCCTAAGGAGCGCGCATGCGCTCAGGATTAGTTGTACATTTTTTGAGCATGCACGAAGCGGGCGGATTTGCACGCACCCTTGTTTGTTTACATCACCCTGAAAACACTTCTCCTGGTGCACTGCTGGTGGGGCAATGAGGTCCATTTTAGTCCTGACTCTCAGGATGCAAGGGGACCTCATCACCCTACCAGCACTGTGCCAAGAGTTGCATTTGCAGATTGGTGTAGAAAGGGGCGGGCCTGCATGACCTATCAGCAATCCTACTGTGTGGGGCTTACTGGAGGTACCTAATGGGCTAGTTAGCCCCTAAGGGTCCTCATTAGCAACGGGGATTTAATCTCCTAACCCAGAGCGTGCCAGGAGGTGCTTTTGCAGAGTAGTTCAGGCAGTGGGATTCTCTTTTCTGCCTTCTGTGTGCCCTCTAATAGTTTTTGGGCCCTGGGGACCCCATCTCTCAGGGGCTGACCCATTTTTTATTTATTTTTATTTTTAATGGGAAGGGGGCACAATTTTGCACCTGGGAACCCCATCCCCTGGGACATGACCACTTCTAGGTTTTAAAAGCAAAAACTCTATGTGTAATGGAGGGGGGCTGTGCGGCCTCACTCCTGAGACCATTTTCATCTCTGGGGACCCCATCCCCCAGGGCTTTGCCTCTTTTTTTGCTAAATTCATTTAATTTTGAGGGCCCGGGCACCCCATCCCTCGGGCCCTGCCCAGCCCTTTTTTTTTATAAAAGATTGGAGGGGAGTGCATAGTCCCCCTCCTGAGGCCACTTTTGGCCCCTGGGACCCCATCTACCAGGGGCCCGGCCTTATTTATGTTTTTTTCATTAAAAAGGGAAGGGGGCAGAGTGGACCCCCTCCAAGGCCATTTTGGGGCCTGGAGACCCAATCCCCCAGGGCTTGGTCTCACGCTGGAGACCGCGGGAGAACCCAATGCCACCGCTGTCCCTGCCAGCTCCCGCCTTCTGGGGGAGCCAGCAATGCTTTTGGACAAAGGGAGCTGCTTTATGGAAACAAGAGCAGTATTTCCGCTCTTGCTGCCATGAAACGAAGTAGAAGTGTGCTATAACAGGGCGGGAGCAGTTCTGGGGTTGGTGGACCCCAGGGCCATATAGGGCTCTTGGAGGGGGCGTGCAGCTCCCCTCCCATCAGATTGAAAGCCCTGGGGAGGTGGTGGTCCCCGGGGGTATGCAATGGACCCGAACTTAAATATTTATCTATGCCCTGGGGAGGTGGTGGACCCCGGGGTGGTGGCGATCCCTTGGTCTGTGGGGGTCGTGTGCCCCACAAGTAATATTAAAGACCCAGGGGAGCCCCACTCACATTTTTCTTTAAAAGAAAGACCAAAGGAGGTGGCAGTCCCCTGGGCTGTGGCGTGCCACGTGCACCCTGCATATTATTAACAAAGCCCCAGGAAGGTGGCAGTCTCTGGGGCTGGTGGGTGCCCCTGCGGGCCCCCGCATAATAATTTAGGATTGCCCCTGTGACCTGGCCCACCCGGGGGCTTAAAAGAAACATAGCGCAGGAGACTGTGCTTTGTTTTAAAAAAGAAATTGGCAGGATTCGTATAGGGTGTATACAAAAATATACTTTTTTTGGACCCTCGGAGTCTGCAGACCTAGGTTGTCAGGGTGTTTCTAGCCTGCCCCATTTTTGTTTTTTTAACCTTTTTTCTTGAGACTCAGTTCAACCGAGTCACAAGTTGGCTGCCAACAGTTCCTGTTTTGAAGTTTTGGCAGCCAATCAAAAGTCAGCTCGTGATTGGGAGGATTCGGGGATCCACTGCGGTCACCAGATACTAATATTTTTAATGTATAATTTTCTGAGAAACTACTGAATGGATTCACACCATTTAACACAAAGAGTGCACTCTGGACCAAGAGCTACCTTTCTGCCAATTTTGGTGTAATTCCGTTCAGCAGTTCAGGCTGTAGCAGCAGAAAATGTTTCCAATGGAAATGAACCTGAAGAAAATGCATTTTGGGACCCTCTTTTTTCTCTCCCCACGCTTGACAAATCACCCCGTAACTTTCCAGACCGGAGCTGACCAGAGCGGGCGATTAGTTTTGAAAGTTTTGAGAAGATTCGTCAAATGACGCCAAAGATAGTGGCAAAAGAAAAAATGCTTTATGAGTAGAATCAAGGTCCTAACTATAACTATCTACTGGCGACTGCCATCAGTGATGTCACTAACCATGTCATGAGTGATGTAATATGTGAGGTCATAAGCTGTGAATTTCCTAACTGTTAAATTCCCTGTAACATTTGTTTTTTCATTGAATTTCTATGGTTTTTTTTACGCAAAGCAATTTTAATTACTACATGTTAGTCCAACAACCACCACACACAGCCTTCGGCCATGTGCGGTGAAAGTTGGCACGGGGTATGGCCTCTGTCCAGGCACTGTAGCTAACCCCATGTAACCACATAGCCTTGCACACCATACAGCCTTTGGCTGTGTGTGGTGGGGGTTCACTGCAAGACCTGGCCACAGGCCAATCCCTGTCTTACCCCATGCCACCCAACCCCAAGCCATGCACAATATTTGCCTGTGCATGGCAGGGGTTGGCCACAGTGCCTGCCATGCGGTCCACCCCATTTAAGCTCCAAACCACACTCAGCCAAACAAATGTAAAGCTTAAAGGGGCCAACATTAAATATATATATTTAGGGAGGCGTACAGGTCTCTGCGGGCCCTCCCAGGCCCTAGAACCACCACCTCCTGGGTCTTTCATTTTCGACCTCTCAGCAGCATTTGACACGGTAGATCACAAACTCCTCATAAGGGCTCTCCAAGAAAGAGCTGGTCTTGGCGAGGTAGTCCTCAAATGGTTCTCCTCCTTTCTACACAATCGCACACAAAAAATAAAAATAAAAAACTTCACTTCAGACCTCCAAAAAGTCAACAAGGGCATCCATCAAGGCTTGGTGCTATCACTCCAACTCTTTAACATATACATGGAACCTCTCTCCAAACTACTCAGAAAAGCCAACATCTGCTTTCATATCTACGCTGATGATACCCAGATTTATTTGGAAACTACCTCTCTCAAAGACATTCAAAGACTCAATCATGTACTGAGAGATGTCCAACACTGGCTGACATGCAACCACCTTAAACTAAACCCGGACAAGACTGAGATACTCCTCATCTTGAATAACGAGGATAACCCCCAAATTGCCAAATTGTTAAAGGCCGTCAAAGGGCTCAACGGAAATCTCACTCTAGTAGACTGTGTCAAATCACTAGGCATCACTCTAGACCCAAAACTGAACATGACGAGACACATTAAGAATTCGTCAAAAAGCGCTTTTCTTAACTTCAGACTACTGAACAAAATAAAACCCTACATTCCGCCCAGTGATCTCAAACAGGCCACCCAATCTATGGTACTGTCAAGACTGGACTATGGGAACGCAGTCCTCTCAGGAATTCCAAAATTGCATCTAGCTCCCATCAAAACAACGCTGCATGCAGCTGCCAGAATGATCACCGGTATCAAGAAATTCGATCATATCTCCCCTGCACTCAGGGAACTGAAATGGCTTCCAGTCGAAATGCAGATTAGCTTCAGAACAGCCTGCCTCACCCATAAAGGCCTTCACACCGGTCAACCCGAATATCTGGCGAAAAAACTAAAAAAAGCTGGCCAGACTAGGAACCTGAGAAGCACAAACTCCCTCCAACTCATCCCACCAAAAACTAGAAGAAAAAAGACTGCGGACCGATCCTTCTCCAGAATCGCTCCTAAAATCTGAAACTTTGTTTCCCCTTACATCAGAAACATTCCCTCCTTTGTAGAATTCAAAAGCCAAAACAAAGGTGGATAGCTCGGGGCAGCTAGCGGACATCACGCGCAGCTCCAACTATAAGACTCTATAGACTCCCGAAGGCAAAGACTGTCCTGTACTATAATGTGTTGCGCTTTTATTTTGCGTTCCTCTGTTAATACGTCGCTTTCTATTTTGTATCTGGTGATTATCTGCTATGTACTTGATGTAAAGCCCTCCGATACCCTAGGGTCAGGCCAGCGCTATAGAAAACTTCTTAACTAAATATAAAATAAATAAAACAATGGTATTACACTTTTGAATATTTGCCGATGTATTCTTTACTGGCCACAAAACTCATGACATCTCAAGGGAAATCAAGAAGTGAATTAACAATGACAACACCGATGCTACCTCCAATTACCCACCAGAAGTGTATTTTATTGCACAAGCACATACTTTGTCCAATCCCTCTATAATGCTTATGCCCCAATCATAAAATGTATTTTGATGTGCTCGCAGGATTTCAAAGCATCCCCAAGTCTTCTTTATTGCTTATTTCATCAGAGGCAAATCCTAGGTCATAAGCAAAGAACCATATTCACTGAAAAAAACATAGTTTTAGAGACGTTATAGTTAGAAATTAGCATTATACTTAGTTGGACATTTCATTCGTACAAAACCAGAGATATTCCGCCGTTATAGTTAATTCAGCTACCTATAACTTGTGCCAACGCAATGCACTGCTGAAGACATCACATATTACATCATTTATGACATGGTCAGTGATATCACTGATGACATCACTGTTGTATTTAAGGCCTGGCCCCTTCGGGGGCTTGAATACAACGAAGTACGGGATCCCGCACTTCATTTTTTTAACTTTTCTCAGCCGAATTCGCGACCTCAGCACGAATTCGGCCAATTTGTTTTTTAAAATAATTTTTGGGGCCCTGGGGGTCCTTGTGGGACCCCTTGAGCAGGCCTAGGGGGTCAGGGTGTTTCTACTCTGCCCCCTTATATTATTTTTTAACCTTTGTTTTACTGTTTTCTTGTAACTCATGGCTGCTAACACTTCCTGGTTTGGAGTGTTGGCAGCCAATCAGAGTGATGCTTGTACCCGGGAGGGTTCGCGAACTCACCCCTGCCCCAGATATCACAACTTTTTCTTTTTCTAATTTCTCAGGAACTACTGAACTGATTTACACCACTTAAAAAAGGGCCCTTTCTAAATCAAGGGCTACTTTTGTGCCAAATTTGGTGTAATTCCGTTCAGCAGTTTGAGATGTAGCTTTGTCTAAACTTTTCTATGGAAAATACCATGGGAAAACACGTTTTGGGACCCCTTTTTTTTTCTAGGTTCCCACTTGATGATTCACCCCGAAACTTTCATGACAGGATCTCACCAGAGAGCCCCACTAGCTTTGACATTTTCGTGAGCAAATTACCAGTGAAAGTGACTCTGTAGTTAAGGTTAGGATAGAGTTTCAATTGAAAAGTCATGTTTAATTTTCTTAAGTAACTTTGACACCATTTGACTAATCAGCACAAAATATTCTAAAAGAAGGACCTCCATATTTGGTGCACATGGTAAGCGCAGAACCTTCAAGAGGAGCCTAACATAGCCTATAGAATGTGTTGTTCCTTTACATAGCAAATAATAAAGGGACACGTGAGGACTATGGAGCTATTTCTCCCTTCGTTCTTTGCGGATTTGTGAATCAGACTGCCTTTAAGAATCTACTGTGTTCTAAGTAGCTGCCCGTCACAAAAACATTAATTTGCATCTTCCATTAGCTAACATGGTGCACTGAGCACAATGTTTGAAAAAAAATGGAAAAAGAAATAAGCGGCAAGATGAACCTGCCAGACTCTGCCTGACCCACAGACCCACATGTGGGGCACCATAGAAAACCCATGCATAAACTTACATTTACAAAAAATGTGTTTTATCTTTGAATTTGGGATTCCTATTTCATATTTACTGATGCCTTACTGGGCCCTGTGGACTCTCTTGAGGCTATTGGATTTGTGACTCTGACAGTATTCGAAAATCCTAAAACAAAAAGGGAATATAAAGTATTCACTCACTGCACTATGACTCAGCTTGAATTTTCTCTGCATAGTGGGTTGGGAGCCGAGCATGGCCACAGTCAAGTCTTTTTGCCACGCTGCAGTAAACATGGCAAAAGGCCATAGGCAGCAGCGGTCGACCACTTGCAATGGAATTTGGCTCAGTGGCCCGCCACTACTGAACAGAGTTGAAGACCTTGCACATTAGGGGTTGGCCAGAGACTGAGTGTTGAGAGAAGAGTCCAGCCGCCTGTGGCCAACCCTCGTTATCACAGATAAAGACCATATGCAGAGAAGCTTTTTTTCCTGAGGAGTGTTGTGCACAGGATCTGAATGCTAACCCGTTTGTATGGCCAATTCCCAATGTTCACGGCCAGATGCTGTTCACAGCATGCACTAGCTGCCTACAGTTGGTTGGGTGCAATTGCACGTGCTATATGATAAAAACAACGTTCACTAAAAGCAAAGCTTAAAGTGAAGTTATGGTTTACTTATTTATAAAACAACAATATATGTTTACAAAACTTAAAAGTTCACTGAAAAATACAGCTAAATTGAGGTTAAGGTTATGCATTCAAGGGAGAGGGGTTATGCATTCAAGGGAGAGGGGTTGGCCTAACGGCTAAGGCGCTCGACCTCCGACCTGGTGATCTGGGTTCGAGTCTCGGTAACGACGCCAAAAACCCCCTGTGATTCTGGGCAAATCACTTAATCTCCCCGTGCCTAAAATGAAAGTGTGTCCTCATGTAACGTAACTGGTGCTATGTAAAGCGCTCTGATAACTGGTTCGGTTCTAGTTCGCGCTATATAAAACTCTGCAACAAAAACTGAAATTGTTAATTTCGTTTAGCAGTCTATAACTTATACAATAGACATGTAAAAATATCGCGCACATGCAATGCTTTTCACCTCGAAATATGTATCCCAAAAACAACACAATTAAACAACAATACTTTCTAAAACCAATTAGAAAATACTACATACAACTTGGCTTTGAGGGTAATATGATATGCAATCTGATCTGTAACATGATTTGTGCAGCCTGTAATTGTATCTGTCACATTAGTAAGTTAGGGTCTGCATGTCTGTTGTGCGGATAATGGATTGGTTTGTAAGGTTCACCCATTTATCAATTAGCAGTAGTGTTTCATGAGAATAAAAGCTGGAGAGCACACCCTGAGAAGCTATAGATGAATGAATTTATTCTAGAAAGAGCAACCTGCCTTAAATGCACAATGTTAGTGAAAAAGGGAAGTGCAATAATGTGGGCACAATAAAAAAAAAAGCTAGTGTGATGTCTCTCCTTACATTGACACATCTCACTACTGATGATTTCAATTATTTAATTGCAAGACTCTGGAAGTTATGAATTAAAGTTACACTCAGATTGATGACTGATACAACAAGCAATGGCTTCCCTAGCGGACCTCAGTGTCCTCCCTGAATAAATTACGTGAGCTCTGTGAAGCAGATGGGGAGGTGTCTTGCCAGACCTAAATAATTCTCAAAGTATAGACTTGTGGCACTTTGCGATTCTAAAGTGTACTACATTACAACCATACAGTAATAATCTTGAAATGCAATTGCTGACAGAGGAGATGGAACCTTATATCTGACGCTGGAAATACAATTTGCAAATATTTGTCACATTATATTGGCACTCATAAAGTGAAAATGTGAATAAATAGAATTATTGCAAATAATTTAGGAAAATGAATTTCCACATTTTATAGTAGGATCCTGTAAAAATGTCTCAAACACTTATCTGAAAACACTCAGAGAGAGTAGAAATTGCATTTGGTAACTGGAAAATAATTGTTGCTGCTTGCTAAACAATATGACACAGAATTGCAAGAGACGATTACTATTTTTAACGTACCACGCTCTAATGATTGCATGTGAGAAGTGCCCGGTTAAGTTGTCATGGGTACAACGACAAGTCAGCCATTTTCTATTAAACTATGCTTGATAGCATATATGATGATAGGGCTAAATTGCCAACATTTTAGAGAAATCAGACATCTATACAAATGCAAGTTTTTTTGGGGGGATGGTTTAATGGGATGGGTGAAATTATGAATTAAAAATAATTTGACAAAAGTAAAGATAAACATTATTTTTGTTTTTATTAATCATTACATTATCATTTTTATTATTCTAATTGTTTACTTTTTAATAATTGTTAACAATAGTAGTAACATAATATTCAAGTTAATATTATTATAAATATTACTATTTATATAAAATACACTGCTTCTTAGAATTGCATTACAGACATGCTCTTTTTTAAATTAGTTTAAAAAATAAGTACAGATTTGTGAGTATGTATATATATATATATATATATATATTTATATATATATATATATATATATATTCACTGAAAAAACCATAGGTTATAGACCATATATAGTTAGGAATTAGCATTTAGAAAACCTTATTTTACTCACACAAAACCATTGAAATTCCATATATAGTTAGTTGCACTAACTATATATCGCGCACCCGCAATCCACTGCTGATGATGTCACATATTACATCATTCATGACATGGTCAGTGACATCACTGATGACATCACTGATGACATCTCAAATGACATCACTGATGACATCACTGATGACATCTCAAATGACATCACTGATGACATCATGACACACCAATACCAGTTACTACATATGCACTCACTGATTCCTACGTCTACACACACATTCACTCATTCACCCATACAATCACTCATACATACAGTCACTCATTATTACAACACTATCATATGCACTCATACACCTATGCAGACAGTCACACACTGCCACTCATCCATGGAGTTACTCACACACCAAGTCAGTCCTGTAAAGAATCAATCACACTTCCATTTCTTCATCTATACAGTTAAACACAGAACACCATACTTCAGTGACATCACTGATGACATCACTAATGACATCTGAAATGACATCACTGATGACATCTCAAATGACATCACTGATGACATCATGACACACCAATACCAGTTACTACATACGCACTCACTGATTCGTACGTCTACACACACATTCACTCATTCACCCATACAATTACTCATACATACAGTCAGTTATTATTAGAACACTATCATATGCACTCATACACCTAGTCAGTCCTGTGAAGAATCAATCACACTTCGATTTCCTCATCTATAGTTAAACACAGAACACCATACTTTTCACACATATACTAACACATACTTACTCTCTTATACAATCACTGATACAAGTACACATTGATATGCACAGAGTCACACACCTCCCAGCCAGCCACACACACACTCAGTCTTCCATACATCCACTCATTCTTCAATATGTAAAACGTATTTAAACTTTACAAAAACACACAGACACTAGATGATGTCATCAGTGATGTCATTTGAGATGTCATCAGTGATGTCATCAGTGATGTCACTGACCATGTCATGAATGATGTAATATGTGACATCATCAGCAGTGGATTGCGGGTGCGCGATATATAGTTAGTGCAACTAACTATATATGGAATTTCAATGGTTTTGTGTGAGTAAAATAAGGTTTTCTAAATGCTAATTCCTAACTATATATGGTCTATAACCTATGGTTTTTTCAGTGAATTTTCAAGGTTTTGTAAATGCTAATTCCTAACTATATATGGTCTATAACCTATGGTTTTTTCTGTGAATTTCATTGGTTTTTTAACAGCTAATATCTGTAGCTGTAAAATGTATTCTTCTTTAAATCCAAAAATATATTTTATATGTTTATGAATAATTTTTTTTTTTAATATTTTTTTTTCTTCGTTCCCGCTTCGCGAATCGGGAAGCTTCCCGTTAGCTGACCTTGATGCCGCGAAATAGACCGCGAGCCGGTAAACGTTTCTTTACCGCAAGTGCCGCGTTAGAAAACAACATCGTGACGCCTCCCGTCCGCATGACGTTTCACGTTGTCGCGTGATACGTCATATGACGTGCTACGTTAGCGAACTGGTACGCGAAGCGAGTCGCAAAGCGCAGGTTTCTGGAAGCAAACCGGGAGGCCCTGCAAAGCGCTTAACGTAAACACAGCAAGTCATGTGACTTGGTAATAACACTTTTCATTGGTTCATTTCACTTTTGGTTTCCTAATGATGTAAGACTAGGTCATATAATCTAAAATGAACACTTTTGATTGGTTGAGAACTCTTGTTTTTCCCAAATGATGAAAATCCCTCCTTCTTTCCTCACTCTGACTTTCATCATTGTGAGAGAAAGACCCTTTGTGATCACTGAGCAATGGCTTCTTTAGTAGCTTCAGCCGGTGCTTCCCCACCACCTCCACCACATCCAAGGAAGAGTGGACCACCTGCTCAAGTTATAATTCAACAAGAAGAGGAAGAAGAGGAACAGGACGACGAGCACGAAGAGAGGCAGTTTTTGCCTGAGCAGCCCAGGACGTCTCACCGGAAAGAAAACTTCATTTGGCAATTTTTTAAAATTCCCAAAGGTCAGAAAAAAGTAAATGCAAGATACGTAACTTGCCTTATATGTCAAGATAGACTGTCCAGAGGAACCGAGAAAAAATACAGTATCGGAAACTACACAATGCATCGCCATATGACTAGGTGGCATCCTAACAACTACAGTGCTGCACAGTTTCGGAACGACCTAGATAATCTCCCTATTATGGCCAGAAGATCTGTTGTACCGGAAGTAACGGGACCAGAGGGCAGGGAGATGGTGCCAAATATACAAATGAAATTTGGTGAAGTAAAACACATCTGCGTATTTTGCGATGGATTCATTTCCTACGGAGAAAGAAGCATCACTCTGATCAACAGAGCTATTGACTATCATATGCAAGTTTGTACGAAACGCCAAAAATAATAAATACTTCTTTTTTTGTTTTGTTGCTCCTGTTGAGCCCTTTACAATGAATCGTTTTCATTGCCCCCTCCAAGAAAAACCCCAAAAAATATAAAACTGTTCAGAAAAATTCAAAAAAAGTAAAAAAATGTTCCGAAAAATAATAAAAAAAATATAAAACAACAAAAACAATAAAAAAAAAAGTTCTTTTCAGAACTACCTCCCCGTTATTAAAAAATTGGTACAATATTTGGAACTGTGCCAACCTCTATTTCTCTTAGTTCGCTTCCCAGTTCGCTCGCCGGTACGCGAACCGGAAGCGAACCAAAAACAGTAAGTATAAGGGAAGGAAACAGACACTTATGTTAAAAGAAAGACAGCTATAGGGGAGTAAACTAGAGATACTATTACCCGTAATCCACTGCTGATGATGTCACATATTACATCATTCATGACATGCTCAGTGACATCATCAGCAGAGGATTGCGGGTTTTTTGGCAACGTGCCTTATCCACGGTTTAATAACGCTGCCTTTTGCTTTATATAAGTTTTCAAATTGTATGAAATATATACCAATAGGTCGTTATGAACCTTTAGGTAGTGCTTTTCTTCATGAGGTCTGGTCGCTTCCATACACATACAGATGTTTCAAAGATGATCAAGAAGTTTATCTGAATGGAGAGGAATGCACTGAGACGCCAGATCATTCACTAATGTGTAGGCACATACAGTTACACGGTTCATGCAACAAACACCGACCAAATATGGCTTGCGTGTTGCAAGGCACGCCAGTTCCTGCTATCATCCCCACGTTCAAGTTGTTGGAAAATGGTAGTTATTTGATGCTCAATAATGAAGATTGTTCTGAGTTAATTAAAAGTATTCCTTTTATCGTAACAGTAAGTGAACGGGTTATTTGCTGCAGAAATGTTCTATTTCCTCCCACACATGAACATAGGGAGTTTTCAATCTGGCCACAAATACCAACCTTGGGACAGATTTCAACGGCATGGCAAGAATAAGAGCTCTTTTGTCTCAGAGAGAGGTGGCCTTGAGTTCGGCCCGTGAAACTTTCGTGCTTCACATAGCGAACACCCGTACAGAGGTGCAGACCCTTTTCAATTCAGATTTGCCTTTCAATTTCAGCAAGATGGTTCCGACTATCTTTAACGCATCCTCCACAAAGGCCCTGGCGCACTTTTTTAAAGTTGTTACCAGTGGTCTCGTGACTTCATTTGAGAAAATCTTTGGAGTCATCCCTGCTTCCTTTCATTCTATTTTCTCCACTCTGGTTCGTGGATTGGCATTTTTACTTGCATTACCAGCGGACGCTCTTGTGCTTTTTTACATTTTTAAATATGGATGTCCCTCCTATGCAACCTCCCACCCTGCAGCTGCTGACACTGTTCCGCAATCGCATGCTAGAATATTATGGCACAATGCCGTTGGCGATATTAAGCACGGCATATGGATTATCTTTTCGATTCTCCTACTTCACCTGTGTCCAGCCTGTATTTCACTGCCTGACCTGTGATTTCGATTGGGCCATTGATTTGTGTCTCTGCGGACCGGTTTCTCCTGACGTCGACTTTAATCAGCTGATGACTCCTATCATTACTCACAAGTTGGTTTGTCCTGGCGAAAGGATTATGGCTGTGGCATTGATGCATGGACTACTTGGTCCCTGGAATTTACTGGCGGCAGCACAGTCTTTCTTGGAACAGAGCTTTCTTGAAAACCCACCGAGCTGTCCTCTGATGGTGATAGAGGATCCGGTGCTGGGAGAGCACGTATGTTCTTTTCCGCTTTTAAATTGGATGGCTGAACTGTTTTCGGATGAAGACGGTGACTTCCTATTGGAGGCTGTTGCAGCTTATTTTGCATACACAGTTATGTCATAGACCTTTTTCATGTTTGATATGCTGAGTACTAGCATTTCATTGACAATTCATTGACTTATTTGTCAAGTTTTTATTATTTACCTTGCCTATTGGCTTAAGACTCGATAAAGTACTTGGCTGTTTTATTTTTCTTTAGCATTAAATTTTCCTAGTTTTTAATGCTTTACCTTGCGGACCGTCCACATATAAACTTGCAATCTGCTCTCATGAGATGGCACTTCTATTATCTTATTCAGTTCGTTTCCGGATCATGGGGAGGTGTCATCTAGGTCCTGGATATCTTTACACCGTGTTAAGTTAGCATGGGCTCATTACCGGTTTAAACGCCATTTTTCCTTTTTTGCAACTTCTGCACACGACACTTAGTTGTTGCTTTAGCTTTCCACCTAGTAGTTCATCGTGGTTTACATGAGAATAATATGTTATTGCTCTACTATCTGCTTTGCTTGTTAAACTATATCTGTACAGCGAGTGCTAAAGTTTCAAGAACAACACGATACAGAATTGTTATGAGGTCTGATCTCCACGACTTCATACTCATAACATAAGTGCAACTTCTGCCAATTCTGGGCATGAGGCGGGTTTTATATTGCTTTGCCGAACACACATACACAACAGTTGATGCGGTTCACATGAAGAGAGAGCTGGTGTATGCTGATGTGATTCCTTCAAATCTAAGACACTAAAGTATGGGCACGCCCTAAACCAACACAAAGAGACCTTCTTAGCAAATAATATATTATGTGTATTAGGGAGGGTGTGATATAAGCAGCCGCGGGCCGTGGAGGGAGTTAAGGTGAGGCAGGGAGGCGGGGAGGGGGAGAAGCAGGGTGGAGCCCTCTCTACCTTGCCCCTCCCCCTCCCCGCCTCCCTGCCCCACCGTAACTCCCTCCACGGCCCGCGGCTGCTTATAAGTGTTGCTAACTCTTATTCATTTACAGCATGTTAACATACTGTCACCATTCGCTTTTTATGTACTAGTAACTATGCTGGTAATTTTGCTACTGATAATATGTGTACTTGTATTCTCCACCCTGCTTCTCCCCCTCCCCGCCTCACTGCCTCACCGTAACTCCCTCCACGGCCCGCGGCTGCTTATAAGTGTTGCTAACTCTTATTCATTTACAGCATGTTAACATACTATCACCATTCGCTTTTTATGTACTAGTAACTATGCTGGTAATTTTGCTACTGATAATATGTGTACTTGTATTATCTAAGATACTACGCCTGAGAAGACGGCATTAGTAAATAAACATTTCAAATACACATGTGTTCTTCTTAACTCCATGTTCTGGTTTCTAAGAAATATATAATGACCAACTGTTCATGAGTTCCACGTATCCTGAGGTACTATAAGTTCATATTCTGGATTGTCTAAACATTGAGAGTTTGTTATATCCAATGTGACACTGTACCTAGCTTGCTAAGGAGTTTTTGATTACTAACGTGAGTTTTGGGACACCCTAATTTGCCGAGGTTCCAATCCTCTGTCCACAGTTCTGTGTGAGAACAGAAACCCTGCGACAGGGGCACCCCCGACCCTTGCTGGAGCTTCATCACACTTGCGATACAACTCCAGCAATGCGCCACCTTTACGGCACAGATACATCACGCATCTGTGCTGTTTTTGCCCCATGATGCGCCGCATTGTAAATGCAGCACACCATAGGTGACGGAACAGCGGCACAGAATGACTAACACATCCCTGGTGATGGGCCAGTCATCATAAATGTATCCCTATGCTTCTTATCTTGTTAGAGATGAACCGCCATATGTATCATCAAAGTTTTTTGCATTTCCTAAATAGCGAACTTTAAGGAATAAATAGCGATTCTTTACCATTCCTAGTTTGCGATTAGCTATTTGCTAATCACAAATTACCCATTCATTTCCTTCATTTCCATAGGGCGGTTGGACTCACTTTTAGCTCGAACGGCTGAATGGATTTCCACGAAACTTGGCAAAATTGTAGGGACTGGTAGCCCGATGTGCCTTTGCTATGTCTCAAGATATATGCTCCAGTGGTTTTACGAAAATTAACTTTGAAAAATATATATTGGGCAACATTGGCCTATATATATGTTGGAGCCCAAATGTAGCCCAATGTAGCCCAATGAAGCCCAATGTAGCCCAATGTAGCCCAAAGATGGCCGCCAGACACACAAAAAAACAAATGTAGCCCAAATATCAGCCAGATGTAGCCCAACTATAGCCCAGTGACAGAATGACCAATCAGCTTCGCAAACCTCCGTTACGCGAAGCGGAGCACTGTTACAGATATATATCTTTTTTTGAACGTTAATTTCTCAAAATCCACTGGAGCACATATATTGAGACCTAGCAAAGGCACATCGGGCTACCAGTCCCTAATATTTTGCCAAGTTTCGTGCAAATCCATTCAGCCGTTCGATTATTATTATTATTATTATTTTTTGCCCCGCGGGGCCCTTTTAAAACCTCCACATCAAACCTAGGGGGTCAGCGAGGATCTACTATGCCCCCTTATAGTTATTTCCCCCTTTGTTTTGACCTCCTCTTGTCTCTCGATCCTACCGAGAGACAAGATGGCGGCCGCTACGGACTTTTTGGAATGTTGACAGACGCCGGAGAACCAATCAGCTTCGCTTCACAAAGCTCCGTTGCGCGAAAAGTACGCGTCCTGGGACGCTGCCAGGTCCGCTGTTACAGATATATATCTTTTTTTAAACGTTAATTTCTCAAAATCCACTGGAGCACATATATTGAGACCTACAAAAGGCACATCGGGCTACCAGTCCCTACAATTTTGCCAAGTTTCGTGCAAATCCATTCAGCTGTTCGGGCTAAAAGTGAGGCCAACCGCCCTATGGAAAACTCAATGTTAAAAACACGTTTTGGGACCCCCCTTTTTTCTCGGCCCCCCCTTGACAAACCCCCCCCAAATTTTCAAGGGCTGCTCAGAAACAAAATGTGCCATTTTCCTGAACATTTCAGCCAATTCCGTCCACAAACGCCAAAGTTATTAGACATAGAATTTTCAAAAATCCCATAGAGAAAAAATCCTAACTATATATACCTACTGGCGACCGCCAGTAGGTAATATATATTCACTGAAAAATACATAGGTTTTACGGGTGTTATAGTTAGTTGGACATTTCACTCCTACAAAACCAGTGAAATTCCCCCGTTATAGTTAGTTCAGCTAACTATGGGGCTGATTACGATGGCGGATTTTCCGCATCCTCCGGGCCGACGGAAGCCACCGCCGGCCCAGAGGATGCGGAAAAATCCTCTGCGGACCCACCAAAGACCCACCGCCACATTAGGATGGATGGTGGGTCCTGGTTTCAGTCCGCCGCTTTTCCGCCGTGGTTGGCTTACAACCGCGGCGGAAAAGGCCTAATATGGTGGCGGTGTCTCTCAGACACCGCCAGACATATTAGGATGGCTGAGAAAACATGCTTTTCCATGGCTGCTTCTCCGCCGAGGAAAAGCATGCAGATCTTCACCTCGGGGGCCCGTAGCGGGCCCCCTGGGTGAAGGGGGGGTGAGGGGTGCACATGGAGGGTACATATGGTACCCCCCTGCATTTGTATGCAGAAATTGGCAGGCACCGCACGGTGCCTGCCGCTTTCTGCATACAAATGCAATGTATGCATTTGTAACATTGCGGCGGGTGCACCTTGAAGCCACACCAGCCGCAATGTTACAAATAGAAAATGTGACCGCCAGGGTGGCGGTCACATCCTAATTGGACAGGAGGGAACTCTGCATGCCCATGTGGAGGTTCTCTCCCCCTCGGTGATCGCGGACGGAGTCAAGTCCGTCCGCGATCATAATGGGCCCCTTAAACTTGTGCGCCCACAATGCACTGCTGATGACATCACATATTACATCACTCATGACATGGTCAGTGACATCACTCATGACATCACTAATGACATCTCAAATGACATCACTGATCCCATCAATGATGACATCATCCAGTGAATGTGTGTTTTTCTGAAAATTAAATATGTTTTATATATGTCCATCTCAAAGTCGATGTGAGAATAAATGGGTATAAGTGCCTAAATGGATGATTTTCTTTCTAAAATTGATTGTATAACTGACTTATTAAGTGTATCTTAGTGAATACATGGATTAGTGTTTAAATATGTAAATATCTGTATTAGGTTGGTGAGTAGCTACATCAGTGTCTATATGGGTTATTAGTTGTTTTTTTGTGTATCAGTATGGGTGTCTGAGTGTCTATATGGTTTGGTGGGGGTATTACTTGGTTTGGTGGGGGGTATTACTTAGTGCATAGATGCATGAATGAGTTACTCAGTGTTTGTATGTGTTGAAGACAGCATCTATGCAGGACTGTATGGGTGTATGAGTGTGTGTATGGGTGTGTTAGTGAGTGAATGACTGTCTCAATAGTGCCTTTATGAGTGACTATATACGTTTTAAACTAGTATATGTGAGTATTGGTGTATGTGAGAGTGAGAGATTGGAAGAGTTCCTGGATAAATAAGTATGTGTTTCTATACGTTTAAGAGAGTAAGTATGTGTAAGTTTCTGTAGAAGTAATTATGGTGGTGTGTGTTTAACTCTATATACAAGTAAATGGATGTTTGATACTTTGTTTGCATATGTGACTATGTGTGTGAGTAACTCTATGGATGAGTGTCAGTGTGTAACAGGATGTGTAGGTGTATGAGTACATATTATGAGTGAGTACATGTATGAGTGACTCTATAGAACTGTCTGTGAATGGATGGATGTGTGTGCAGATCTTGGAATTACTGAATAGGTGTGTTGTAACTGGTATTGGTATCTCCATTCTTTTGAAAATGTTAGTTTCTATTTTTTGAGTGTGTGTATCAAAGGTTATATTAGGGTGAGAGGAGGCCTGCCACTCTATCACAAGGATGATGTAATTAGTGATGTCATTTGAAATGTCATGAGTGATGTCATGAGTTATGTCACTGACCATGTCATGATTGATGTAATATGTGACGTCATCAGCAGTGCATTGCGGGCGCGTGAGTTATAGTTAGCTGAACTAACTATAACGGGGAATTTAAATGGTTTTGTACGAGTGAAATGTCCAACTAACTATAACGCCCCTGAAACCTATGTTTTTTTCAGTGAAGTTCTAAGGTTTTTTAAATGCTAATTGAAACTATGTTTTTTTCAGTGAATTTTTAAATGCTAATTTGTAACTATAACGTACCTGAAAACGATGCTTTTTTCAGTGAATTTCAAAGGTTTTATAAATGCTAGTTTCTAACTATGCCTACAGAGGTAGGACGTGTGAAGAAAGAAGAAAAAACACACAGAAAGAAGAAAAAAAATGCAGAAAGAAGCAACAGAAGTCCTCAAAGACGAAGAAAAGTGCAAGAAGAAGGAAGACGTGCAGAAAGAACAAACAGAGGATCAGATACAGGCCTTGTTGCAAAATCAACCTGTACACTCAACTTTTTCAGATGGGTACTGGTGGTAACTGACTCTGACTAACCAGCCCTAGAACCAGTGCTATGCTAAAAGACACTTAGAATACAGTTAAAACACCTACATACCCTAGGGAACACTCTGCGTTGGGCTACCCCTGTGATTAGCATGACCTCCTCTGTAAGCCCTTAGTATATAATAGGGCAGGGGGATTAAAACTGCCTCTTAAAATGCACCACGTGGCGCGTTTGCACACTGGTGAGGGGAGGGGGGCCTGAGGTGACATGTGTGCAAACACGCCCTGTGGCACATTTTAATTTGGGGGAGTAAGTCCCCTTGAATCCTGAGGGTCCCTGGGGTCCAACTAGCCCACTAGGTAGCTCCAGTAAGCGCCACAGACCTGTGTTACACAGATGTGTAAAAAGGGGGATGGCCTGGATCACCTCTCTGCAACACAGCGCAGTGGCGGTTACTGGAAGCACCTGGTGGGCTAGTTGGCCCCAGGGGCCCTCAGGATTGAAGGGGAATTATTTCTCCAAATGAAAACGCGCCACAGGGCATGTTTGCACACCTCACCTCAGGCCCCGTCCCCTCCCTTCCCCACTGCTTAAACACACCCCGTGGGCATTTTAAGTTGGGAGATTAAGTCCCTTTGAATCCTGAGGGTCCCTAGGGTCAAATTCGCCCACTAGGTACCTCCACTAAGCGCCACTGCAGAAATGTGTAAAAAGGGGCACAGCCTGCACCACCTCTCTGCAACGCAGCACAGTGGCTCTTACTGGAAGCACCTGGTGGGCTAGTTGGCCCCCAGGTTCCCTCTGGATTGAAGGGGAATTATTTCTCCAACTTAAAACACGCCATAGGGCATGTTTGCACATGTCACCTCATGCCTCGTCCTCTCCCTTCACCAACAATTCCTTTTCAATCCTGAGTGTCCATGGGGGCCAACTAGCCCACCAGGTACCTGCAGTATGCGCCAGGCAGCTGTTTTGCAGCGAGGTGTTCAGAGGCAACGCCCCTTTTTACAACACTCTGCAACGTAGCTCTATGGGGCCTATTGGATGTACCTGGTGGGCTAGTTGGCCCCCAGGGGACTTCAGGATTGAAGAGGAATTAATTCTCCAAATTAAAATGCGCCACAGGCTGTGTTTGCACACATGTCATCTCAGACCCCGTCCCCTCCCTTCACCACTGTGCAAACACACCCCATGGCCCATTTTAAGTTGGGGAATTAAGCCCCCTTGAATCCTAGTTGTCCTTGGGGTGCAACTAGCCCACCAGCTACCTCCATTAAGTGCCACAGAGCTGCGTTGCAGAGAGGTGTAAATAGGGGCGTAACCTCAGAACACCTCTCTGCAACTCAGCACCCTGGGGCATACTGGAGGTTCCTGGAGGGCTAGTTGGCCCCCAGGGACAACCAGTATTCAAGGGGTATTTGTTCCCCATCTGCAACCGTGCCGGGGGCTGTGTTTGCTGAGTGCTGCAGGAAGGGGGCGGGGCCTCCGGCACGATGCTGGTCTTTTGTATTTCTTTATTTTTTAAGAAGGGGGGCTGTGTGGCCCCCCTATTTTTCTAATTTATTGGCCCTGGGGACCACAACCCCCAGGGCCTGCCCCCTAATTTAAAAAAAAACTTTGGGAGGGTTCCGCGTGGCCTCCCTCCCGAAAACTTAATCGGCCAAGGGACCCCATCCCCTAGGCCATGGCCTTCTTTATTTTTTAATTCTTTTGGAGGGGGGGCTGTGTTGCCCCCTCCTCAGGCCACTTATGGCCCCAGGGACCCATTCCCCCGGGGCTAGCCCTCTCCGTTGGAGGCCACGGGGGGCCCCATTCCCCCCACAGTCCTGCCGGCTCCCCGCATCCCTCGGGAGCCGGCATTGCTTTTCCACATGGGGAGCTGCTAAGATGCAGCTACCCGTGTGGAAAGGAAAAGCATTTGGTTTGCATTTTGAAAGAGAGAGCAGGTTTCCTGCACTCTCTTTCAAAATGCAAACCAAGTTTGCTATGGCAGGGCGGTGCCATGAGGCTCTGGCCCTGCCATAGCAAACTACAGTGTCCCGGGGTCGGGCACCCCGGGACACTGCAGGTGCTGGCCCTGGGGGTGGCCGTCCCCAAGGCCACGACAAGGCTCCAGGAGGGGGGCCGCGCGACCCCCTCCCACAATGTACAAAGCCCCGGGGGTGGTGGTCCCCAGGGCTGGGGGGGCTTTGAGCTCCTGCACATGATTTTCTAAAGCCCTGAGGGGTGGCGGTCCCCGGGACCCCCATTACATAACAACATTGTCCTAGGGACTTGGCCCCCGGTGCTAAATAGCAACGAAGCACGGGAGCCAGCGTTACGTTTTTTTTTCTCGAAGGATCCGAGCGGATTTTGATGATGTTTTTTAAAAAAACACTTCTTTTTTTGCCCCTTGGGGTCCTTGTGGGACCCTCTAAGCTGGCCTAGAGAGTCAGGGTGTTTCTACCCTGCCCCCTTTTTGCATTTTGCGCCCTAGTTAGACTGATTTCTTGTGCCTCGGTTCTACCGAGGCACAAGATGGCTGCCAACACTTCCTGGTTTGGAGTGTTGACAGCCAATTAGCATAAACCTCGTGATCGGGAGGGTGCGTGGAGGGTGCCCGGATCCTCTGTGGCCATAGATATCACTATCTTTATTCCTTATTTCCTCAAAACCTACTGAACGGATTTACACCATTTTTAAAAAGGTTGCTTTCTGAGCCAAGCAGTATCCTTTTGCCAAATTTGGTGTATTTCCGTTCAGCAGTTTTTGCCATAACAGTGTCCAAAGTTTCCCATGGGAAAATGATTTTTTCACCACTTGTTTTTTAATTACTAAGGAACTACTGAACATATTTACACTATTTAAAAAAAAGATCCCTTTCTGAACCAAGAGCTACCTTTTTGCAAAATTTGGTGTAATTCCATTCAGCAATTCGGGCTGTAACCGTGTCTAAAATGTCCTATAGGAAATAACATTGGGAAAATGCGTTTTGGGACCCCCCTTTTTTCTCGGTCCTCGCTTGACGAATCACCCCCAACCTTTCAGGATTGGAGCGGACCGGAGTGTGCCACGAGTTTTAAAAATTCAGGTAAGATTCGTCAATCGGTGCCAAAGTTAGAATGTTGCGGATTTCCTATGGAAAATAGGCCCTAACAATAACTACCTACTGGTGACCGCGAGTAGGTAATATATATATATATATATAGGCTACAGTGACGTAGCCGAAACGCATCATGCTGGAGACGATGGAAAAATAAAACCACCTTAACAGAAAACCTACGTGTATTTTGTGGTCTGTACCTGCTAAATCGTTGGCGATTGAGGCCAAAGTTCAGGATTTGGAATATATATATATATATATATATATATATATATATATATATACATATATATATATATATATATATATGTATATATATATATATATATATATTACCTACTGGCGGTCGCCAGTAGGTATATATAGTTAGGATTTTTTCTCTATGGGTTTTTTGAAAATTCTATGTCTAATAACTTTGGCGTTTGTGGACGGAATTGGCTGAAATTTTCAGGAAAATGGCACATTTTGTTTCTGAGCAGCCCTTGAAAATTTGGGGGGGGTTCGTCCAGGGGGGGCCGAGAAAAAAGGGGGGTCCCAAAACGTGTTTTTAACATTGAGTTTTCCATAGGGCGGTTGGCCTCACTTTTAGCCCGAACGGCTGAATGGATTTGCACGAAACTTGGCAAAATTGTAGGGACTGGTAGCCCGATGTGCCTTTTGTAGGTCTCAATATATGTGCTCCAGTGGATTTTGAGAAATTAACGTTTAAAAAAAGATATATATCTGTAAGCGCGGACCAGGCAGCGCTCTGGTTCGCGGACTTTTCGCGCAACGGAGCTTTGTGAAGCGAAGCTGATTGGTTCTCCGGCGTCTGTCAACATTCCAAACAGTCCGTAGCGGCCGCCATCTTGTCTCTCGGTAGGATCGAGAGACAAGAGGAGGTCAAAACAAAGGGGGAAATAACTATAAGGGGGCATAGTAGATCCTCGCTGACCCCCTAGGTTTGATGTGGAGGTTTTAAAAGGGCCCCGCGGGGCAAAAAAAAATAATAAAAATAATAATTGAACGGCTGAATGGATTTGCACGAAACTTGGCAAAATATTAGGGACTGGTAGCCCGATGTGCCTTTGCTAGGTCTCAATATATGTGCTCCAGTGGATTTTGAGAAATTAACGTTCAAAAAAAGATATATATCTGTAACAGCGCTCCGCTTCGCGTAACGGAGGTTTGCGAAGCTGATTGGTCATTCTGTCACTGGGCTATAGTTGGGCTACATCTGGCTGATATTTGGGCTACATTTGTTTTTTTGTGTGTCTGGCGGCCATCTTTGGGCTACATTGGGCTACATTGGGCTTCATTGGGCTACATTCGGCTAATTAGCAAATAGCTCATCGCAAACTAGGAATGGTAAAGAATCGCTATTTATTCCTTAAAGTTCGCTATTTAGGAAATGCAAATAACTTTGATGATACATATGGCGGTTCATCTCTAACAAGATAAGAAGCATAGGGATAGATTTATGATGACTGGCGCATCACCAGGGATGTGTTAGTCATTCTGTGCCGCTGTTCCGTCACCTATGGTGTGCTGCATTTACAATGCGGCGCATCATGGGGCAAAAACAGCACAGATGCGTGATGTATCTGTGCCGTAAAGGTGGCGCATTGCTGGAGTTGTATCGCAAGTGTGATGAAGCTCCAGCAAGGGTCGGGGGTGCCCCTGTCGCAGGGTTTCTGTTCTCACACAGAACTGTGGACAGAGGATTGGAACCTCGGCGAATTAGGGTGTCCCAAAACTCACGTTAGTAATCAAAAACTATTTAGCAAGCTAGGTACAGTGTCACATTGGATATAACAAACTCTCAATGTTTAGACAATCCAGAATATGAACTTATAGTACCTCAGGATACGTGGAACTCATGAACAGTCGGTCGTTATAGATTTCTTAGAAACCAGAACATGGAGTTAAGAAGAACAGATGTGTATTTGAAATGTTTATTTACTAATGCCGTCTTCTCAGGCGTAGTACCTTAGATAATAAAAGTACACATATTATCAGTAGCAAAATTACCAGCATAGTTACTAGTACATAAAAAGTGAATGGTGATAGTATGTTAACATGCTGTAAATGAATAAGAGTTAGCAACACTTATAAGCAGCCGCGGGCCGTGGAGGGAGTTACGGTGAGGCAGGGAGGCGGGGAGGGGGAGAAGCAGGGTGGAGAATACAAGTACACATATTATCAGTAGCAAAATTACCAGCATAGTTACTAGTACATAAAAAGCGAATGGTGACAGTATGTTAACATGCTGTAAATGAATAAGAGTTAGCAACACTTATAAGCAGCCGCGGGCCGTGGAGGGAGTTGCGGTGGGGCAGGGAGGCGGGGAGGGGGAGGGGCAAGGTAGAGAGGGCTCCACCCTGCTTCTCCCCCTCCCCGCCTCCCTGCCCCATCGTAACTCCCTCCACGGCCCGCGGCTGCTTATATCTCACCCTCCCTAATACACATATTATATTATTTGCTAAGAAGGTCTCTTTGTGTTGGTTTAGGGCGTGCCCATACTTTAGTGTCTTAGATTTGAAGGAATCACATCAGCATACACCAGCTCTCTCTTCATGTGAACCGCATCAACTGTTGTGTATGTGTGTTCGGCAAAGCAATATAAAACCCGCCTCATGCCCAGAATTGTCAGAAGTTGCACTTATGTTATGAGTATGAAGTCGTGGAGATCAGACCTCATAACAATTCTGTATCGTGTTGTTCTTGAAACTTTAGCACTCGCTGTACAGATATAGTTTAACAAGTAAAGCAGATAGTAGACCAATAACATATTATTCTCATGTAAACCACGATGAACTACTAGGTGGAAAGCTAAAGCAACAACTAAGTGTCGTGTGCAGAAGTTGCAAAAAAGGAAAAATGGCGTTTAAACCGGTAATGAGCCCATGCTAACTTAACACGGTGTAAAGATATCCAGGACCTAGATGACACCTCCTCATGATCCGGAAACGAACTGAATAAGATAATAGAAGTGCCATCTCATGAGAGCAGATTGCAAGTTTATATGTGGACGGTCCGCAAGGTAAAGCATTAAAAACTAGGAAAATTCAATGCTAAAGAAAAATAAAACAGCCAAGTACTTTATCGAGTCTTAAGCCAATAGGCAAGGTAAATATTAAAAACTTGACAAATAAGTCAATGAATTGTCAATGAAATGCTAGTACTCAGCATATCAAACATGAAAAAGGTCTATGACATAACTGTGTATGCAAAATAAGCTGCAACAGCCTCCAATAGGAAGTCACCGTCTTCATCCGAAAACAGTTCAGCCATCCAATTTAAAAGCGGAAAAGAACATACGTGCTCTCCCAGCACCGGATCCTCTATCACCATCAGAGGACAGCTCGGTGGGTTTTCAAGAAAGCTGTGTTCCAAGAAAGACTGTGCTGCCGCCAGTAAATTCCAGGGACCAAGTAGTCCATGCATCAATGCCACAGCCATAATCCTTTCGCCAGGACAAATCAACTCGTGAGTAATGATAGGAGTCATCAGCTGATTAAAGTCGACGTCAGGAGAAACCGGTCCGCAGAGACACAAATCAATGGCCCAATCGAAATCACAGGTCAGGCAGTGAAATACAGGCTGGACACAGGTGAAGTAGGAGAACCGAAAAGATAATCCATATGCCGTGCTTAATATCGCCAACGGCATTGTGCCATAATATTCTAGCATGCGATTGCGGAACAGTGTCAGCAGCTGCAGGGTCGGAGGTTGCATAGGAGGGACATCCATATTTAAAAATGTAAAAAAGCACAAGAGCGTCCGCTGGTAATGCAAGTAAAAATGCCAATCCACGAACCAGAGTGCAGAAAATACAATGAAAGGGAGCAGGGATGACTCCAAAGATTTTCTCAAATGAAGTCACGAGACCACTGGTAACAACTTTAAAAAAGTGTGCCAGGGATTTTGTGGAGGATGCGTTAAAGATAGTCGGAAACATGTTGCTGAAATTGAAAGGCAAACCTGTGTACGGGTGTTCGCTATGTGAAGTACGAAAGTTTCACGGGCCGAACTCAAGGCCACCTCTCTCTGAGACAAAAGAGCTCTTATTCTTGCCATGCCGTTGAAACGTGTCCCAAGGTTGGTATTTGTGGCCAGATTGAAAACTCCCTATGTTCATGTGTGGGAGGAAATAGAACATTTCTGCAGCAAATAACCCGTTCACTTACTGTTACGATAAAAGGAATACTTTTAATTAACTCAGAACAATCTTCATTATTGAGCATCAAATAACTACCATTTTCCAACAACTTGAACGTGGGGATGATAGCAGGAACTGGCGTGCCTTGCAACACGCAAGCCATATTTGGTCGGTGTTTGTTGCATGAATCGTGTAACTGTATGTGCCTACACATTAGTGAATGATCTGGCGTCTCAGTGCATTCCTCTCCATTCAGATAAACTTCTTGATCATCTTTGAAACATCTGTATGTGTATGGAAGCGACCAGACCTCATGAACAAAAGCACTACCTAAAGGTTCATAAAGACCTATTGGTATATATTTCATACAATTTGAAAACTTATATAAAGCAAAAGGCAGCGTTATTAAACCGTGGATAAGGCATGTTGCCAAAAAACCCGCAATCCTCTGCTGATGATGTCACTGAGCATGTCATGAATGATGTAATATGTGACATCATCAGCAGTGGATTATGGGTAATAGTATCTCTAGTTTACTCCCCTATAGCTGTCTTTCTTTTAACATAAGTGTGTGTTTCCTTCCCTTATACTTACTGTTTTTGGTTCGCTTCCAGTTCGCGTACCAGCGAGCGAACTAGGAAGCGAACTAAGAGAAATAGAGGTTGGCACAGTTCCAAATATTGTACCAATTTTTTAATAACGGGGAGGTAGTTCTGAAAAGAACTTTTTTTTTTATTTTTCTGAACATTTTTTTACTGTTTTTGAATTTTTCGGAACAGTTTTATATTTTTTTGGGTTTTTCTTGGAGGGGGCAATGAAAACGATTCATTGTAAAGGGCTCAACAGGAGCAACAAAACAAAAAAAAGAAGTATTTATTATTTTGGGCGTTTCGGACAAACTTGCATATGATAGTCAATAGCTCTGTTGATCAGAGTGATGCTTCTTTCTCCGTAGGAAATGAATCCATCGCAAAAAACGCAGGTGTGTTTTACTTCACCAAATCTCATTTGTATATTTGGCACCATCTCCCTGCCCTCTGGTCCCGTTACTTCCGGTACAACAGATCTTCTGGCCATAATAGGGAGATTATCTAGGTCGTTCCGAAACTGTGCAGCACTGTAGTTGTTAGGATGCCACCTAGTCATATGGCGATGCATTGTGTAGTTTCCGAAACTGTATTTTTTGTCGGTCCCTCTGGACAGTCTATCTTGACATATAAGGCAAGTTACGTATCTTGCATTTACTTTTTTCAGACCTTTGGGAATTTTAAAAAATTGCCAAATGAAGTTTTCTTTCCGGTGAGACGTCTTGGGCTGCTCAGGCAAAAACTGCCTCTCTTCGTGCTCGTCCTCCTGTTCCTCTTCTTCTTCTTCTTGTTGAATTACAACTTGAGCAGGTGGTCCACTCTTCCTTGGATGTGGTGGAGGTGGTGGGGAAGCACCAGCTGAAGCTACTAAAGAAGCCATTGCTCAGTGATCACAAAGGGTCTTTCTCTCACAATGATGAAAGTCAGAGTGAGGAAAGAAGGAGGGATTTTCATCATTTGGGAAAAACAAGAGTTCTCAACCAATCAAAAGTGTTCATTTTAGATTATATGACCTAGTCTTACATCATTAGGAAACCAAAAGTGAAATGAACCAATGAAAAGTGTTATTACCAAGTCACATGACTTGCTGTGTTTACGTTAAGCGCTTTGCAGGGCCTCCCGGTTTGCTTCCAGAAACCTGCGCTTTGGCACTCGCTTCGCGTACCAGTTCGCTAACGTAGCATGTCATATGACGTATCACGCGACAACGTGAAACGTCATGCGGACGGGAGGCGTCACGATGTTGTTTTCTAACGCGGCACTTGCGGTAAAGAAACGTTTACCGGCTCGCGGTCTATTTCGCGGCATCAAGGTCAGCTAACGGGAAGCTTCCCGATTCGCGAAGCGGGAACGAAGAAAAAAAAATATTTAAAAAAAAAATTATTCATAAACATATAAAATATATTTTTGGATTTAAAGAAGAATACATTTTACAGCTACAGATATTAGCTGTTAAAAAACCAATGAAATTCACAGAAAAAACCATAGGTTATAGACCATATATAGTTAGGAATTAGCATTTACAAAACCTTGAAAATTCACTGAAAAAACCATAGGTTATAGACCATATATAGTTAGGAATTAGCATTTAGAAAACCTTATTTTACTCACACAAAACCATTGAAATTCCATATATAGTTAGTTGCACTAACTATATATCGCGCACCCGCAATCCACTGCTGATGATGTCACATATTACATCATTCATGACATGGTCAGTGACATCACTGATGACATCACTGATGACATCTCAAATGACATCACTGATGACAACATCCAGTGACTGTATGTTTCTGTAAAGTTAAAATATGTCTTAGATATTGAAGAATGAGTGGATGTATAAGTGTCTGGATGAAGGATTTAGTAGGTGCGTGACTGACTGTATGAGTGAGTGATTAAATGTGTCTCACTGAATGCATGGGTTAGTGACTAAACTGTCTTAATTTGTGCATCATTATGTCTGTTGTGATGTAAACTGCTGCATGTGTTGATCATTAGCTATACGAGAGGCTATATGTGTTATTAATTGGTTGCCCAAGTATTTCTATGGGAGATTGAGTTTGTGTGGGGGTGGCTGGGAGGTGTGTGACTCTGTGCATAGATGTGTGAGCAGTTGATTCACTAGGTGTATGAGTTCAAGAGTGCATGTGGAAAAAGCTACATGGGCGGTTGACTGTGTGCATGAGTGTATTGATGAGTGAATGGATATCTCAATGCTACATGTCATAGTAAGTACATATGTAAAACACAGTACATGTGAGAGTTGGCATATATAAATAACTGTGCATGAGAGCCACTGAATGTGTGAGTGGCTGTATGGATCATTGTGAACTTGTATCAGGGATTGTATAAGAGAGTAAATATGTGTTAGTATATGTTTGAATAAGTAAGGTGTGTATAACTGTATAGTTGAGGAAATGGAGGTGAGATTGTTTCTTTGCATGACTGACTAGGTGTGTGAGTAACTCCATGGATGAGTGACAGTGTGTGAGTGTCTGTATACACTGAGTGTATCTAAGGTTATATTAGAGTCTGAAGAGGTTTATCGTATTAGCACAAGAATGATGTCAAATGAGATGTCATCAGTGATGTCATCAGTGATGTCATTTGAGATGTCATCAGTGATGTCATCAGTGATGTCACTGACCATGTCATGAATGATGTAATATGTGACATCATCAGCAGTGGATTGCGGGTGCGCGATATATAGTTAGTGCAACTAACTATATATGGAATTTCAATGGTTTTGTGTGAGTAAAATAAGGTTTTCTAAATGCTAATTCCTAACTATATATGGTCTATAACCTATGGTTTTTTCAGTGAATATATATATATATATATATATCCACAACTGGATTCCAATGCGAAAGAGGCCACACATGGATTAAAATAATTCTCGTTATTTAATGGACAGTCTCCAAGCACAAGATAAATCAGCAGCTTTCAACAAACACAGTCCATGCGCCGGACGCGTTTCGGGAACTCCTTGTCCCTTCCTCTGCGGTGTTTAGTTCTCTGGGAATACGAGCACACTGTGACGCGCACCTTTCAAAATAACACCGCCTTCCTGGGCGTGCTACATGCAAAGCCTCCTGGGCCTCGTAGTGCGTTCATTTTTAACCACAGTGGGTGTGTGCCAGCCCATTCCAATTAGAACATATATCTTTCCAAGTGGGCAGACGAAAAGCAGCTGTACCTTCGTGCTCTGCTTTGTGGCTGTCAATCTGAGTGGGTGGGCGCTTCCCTGCAATAGCGCCCACTCGGTCCTTGTTCCTATTGTTCAAATACACTTGGGCACTTGACAGGATTCGCCTTCTCCGCGACGGGCCTCATTTCACGACCTGGGAAGGCCGTTATAAATCCACAACTGCTGGATTCCAATGCGAAAGAGGCCACACATGGACTAAAATAATTCTCGGTATTTAATGGACAGTCTGCAAGCACAAGATAAATCAGCAGCTTTCATCAAAGGTACAGCTGCTTTTCGTCTGCCCACTTGGAAAGACATATGTTCTAATTGGAATGGGCTGGCACACACCCACTGTGGTTAAAAATGAACGCACTACGAGGCCCAGGAGGCTTTGCACGTACCACGCCCAGGAAGGCAGGTGTTATTTTGAAAGGTGCGCGTCACAGTGTGCTCGTATTCCCAGAGAACTAAACGCCGCAGAGGAAGGGCCAAGGAGTTCCCGAAACGCGTCCGGCGCATGAACTGTGTTTGATGAAAGCTGCTGATTTATCTAGTGCTTGCAGACTGTCCATTAAATAACGAGAATTATTTTAATCCATGTGCAGCCTCTTTCGCATTGGAATCCTGCAGTTGTGGATATATATATATATATATATATATATATATATATATATATATATATATATATATATATATATATATATATATATATATATATATTCACTGAAAAAACCATAGGTTATAGACCATATATAGTTAGGAATTAGCATTTACAAAACCTTATTTTACTCACACAAAACCATTGAAATTCCATATATAGTTAGTTGTACTAACTATATATCGCGCACCCGCAATCCACTGCTGATGATGTCACATATTACATCATTCATGACATGGTCAGTGACATCACTGATGACATCACTGATGACATCTCAAATGACATCACTGATGACATCACTGATGACAACATCCAGTGACTGTATGTTTCTGTAAAGTTAAAATATGTCTTATATATTGAAGAATGAGTGGATGTATAAGTGTCTGGATGATGTATTTAGTAGGTGCATGACTGACTGTATAAGTGAGTGATTAAATGTGTCTCACTGAGTTCATGGGTTAGTGACTAAACTGTTTTAAATTGTGCACCATTGTGTCTGTTGTTTTGTAATCTGATGCATGTGTTGATCATTAGCTATATGACTAACTATATGGGTTATTGATTAGTTGGCCAAGTATTTGTATGGGAGACTGAGTGTGTGTGTGGGTGTCTGGGAGGTGTATGACTCTGTGCATAGATGTGTGAGCAGTTGATTCACTAGATGTATGGGTTCAAAAGTGCATGTGGAAACAGCTGTATGGGCGGTTTACTGTGTGCATGAGTGTATTGGTGAGTGAATGGATATCTCAGTGCTACATGTCAAAGTAAGTACATATGTAAAACACAGTACATGTGGTAGTTGACATATATAAATAACTGTGCATAAGAGCCAGTGAATGTGTGAGTGGCTGTATGGATTATTGTGAACTTGTATCAGGGATTGTATAACAGAGTAAATATGTGTTATTATATGTTTCAATAAGTAAGGTGTGTTTAACTATATAGTTGAGGAAATGGAGGTGTGATTGATTCTTTGCAAGACTGATTAGGTGTGTGAGTAACTCCATGGATGAGTGACAGTCTGTGAGTGTCTGTTTAGACTGAGTGTATCTAAGGTTATATTAGAGTCTGAAGAGGTTCATCGTATCATCACATGAATGATGTCATGAGTAATGTCAAATGAGATGTCATCAGTGATGTCATCAGTGATGTCATTTGAGATGTCATCAGTGATGTCATCAGTGATGTCACTGACCATGTCATGAATGATGTAATATGTGACATCATCAGCAGTGGATTGCGGGTGCGCGATATATAGTTAGTACAACTAACTATATATGGAATTTCAATGGTTTTGTGTGAGTAAAATAAGGTTTTTTAAATGCTAATTCCTAACTATATATGGTCTATAACCTATGGTTTTTTCAGTGAATTTTCAAGGTTTTGTAAATGCTAATTCCTAACTATATATGGTCTATAACCTATGGTTTTTTCAGTGAATTTCATAGGTTTTTTAATAGCAAATCTTTATAAAAATAATACATTTTAAATCGAATTTTATATTTTATAATTTTTTTATTTTTTTTTAATATTATTTTTGGTGCGCTCCCGGGGCGCGGACAGGTGAACGCACGGGTAAGCGCAATCTTGCGGCGCGCCCCGGGGCGCGTACTGATGCGCGTCCCGGAAGCGCTATTGCCGCGAACGAAAACAACATCGTGACGTATCGCGTAGCCGCCACGCCTTGCGTCATAAGACACGTATCGCGTAGCCGCAAGATGCGTCTTATGACGCACCGCGTAAGCGCACCCGGAAGCGCATACGATCGCGCAACGTAAGCGCCCCGATGCGCTTACGATACACGCCTGGGACGCGCCCCGGGGCGCGTAGCGTAAGCGCGTCAAACCATGTGACTTTAAAATAACACTTTTCATTGGTTCAGAACTTTTTTTTTTCCAAATTGTGTGAAACCCACCCATTTCTCTCACTATTGCTTTGTACTTGGAGAGAGTAAGAACTATTCTGTCTACTCTATCTCCTACTTTTCTGATCTCCAGCAATGGCTGCAAGAGAGTCATCCAGCAGTGATTCAGATGGATTTTTAGATGAGGACCCTCCTCAGCAAAAGAAAAAAACCCATTTCATCTGGAAATTTTACGACATCCCTGAAGGACAGAAAAAAGTCAACGCTCCCAAAGTAACCTGCAAAATATGTGGGAGTAGTTTATCCAGAGGCAATCCTCTGAAAAAATATAGTTTTGGGAATGCTAATTTGATCAGGCATGTGAAAAGAAGACACCCTAACAACTTTGCCAGGGAGAGTGTCAGAGAGCTGGCACGGAATGTACCCACAGATGGCGGCAGCACCTCCACTGGTGGAGTAACACCTTCGGGACCACCCCGTGGAAGAATGGTCCCTAACATTCAGCCGGTGTTTGCAGGCATCAAATTTTTGTGCACGGAGTGTGACGAACTGCTCTGCTATGGGGAGCAGAGTGTTGAACTCATTGCCCTAAAGAAACAACAACACCGCTGCTCTTCCAGTCCCTAAATTTTCAATTTTTTTTGCTCCTGTTGAGCAGTTTTGGAATCCTTGTTTTTGTTTTTCCCTTGACAAAAATCCAAAAAAAATATTAAATTGTTTTAAAAAGTCTAAAAAAAATATAAAACAACAAAAACAAAAAAAAAATATATAAAACAACAAAATAAAAAAAAAGTTCTTTTCAGAACTACCTCCAATTTATAAAAAGAAGCTTTTTTTTTTTTTTTTTTAAAGTCTGTCATTTTTAATCTCCATGATACGCTCCCCCGTACGCTCCCCGGTGCGCGTACCGGGCGCTCCCCCCCCGCGAAAATCGATTTTTTTTTTTATTTTTTTTTCACCCGCGGGAGCCTTTTATGGCCCCCACATCAAAAGTAGGGGGTCAGGGGGGTGTACCCTGCCCCCTTTTGCTCATTTCCCCCCTTTGATTCTTGCCACCTCTTGTGTCTCAATCCTACCGAGACACAAGATGGCGGCCGCTGCGGACTGTTTCGAATGTTTACAGACACCCGAGAACCAATCAGCTTGCCGTGCGCAAGTCGCGTGGCGCGCCTGGAGCGCTCTCCGGTACGCGTACCGGGCGCGGCTCTAGATATATATCTTTTTTTAAACCTAATTTACTCAAAATTCACAGGACCACATATCTTGAGACCTAGCAAAGGCACATCGGGCAAACAATATCTACAATTTTGCCAAGTTTCGTGGAAATCCATTCAGCCGTTCGAGCTAAAAGTGAGGCCAACCGCCCTATGGAAAATTGCATGGCAAAAACACGTTTTGGGACCCCCCTTTTTTCTCGGCCCCCCCTTGACGACCCCCCCCCAAATTTTCAGGGGCTGCTCAGAAACAGAATGTTCCATTTTCCTGAAAATTTCAGCCAATTCCGTCCACAAACGCCAAAGTTATTAGACATAGAATTTTCAAAAATCCCATAGAGAAAAAATCCTAACTATATATACCTACTGGCGACCGCCAGTAGGTAATATATATATATATATATATATATATATATATATATATATATATATATAGATATTACAACAACAATTCCGCTTTTCCTTCGCAAGCCGAAAATAGAAAGCACTCAGGTCATCCATTTTAAAAGTGATTTACTGGCAGACCCCCTGCCCCTCCAACAGACGTGTTTCGCCTCACGGCTTCGTCAGTGTCGGTGAGTGTGACTAAAGGAAACCATTATATTGTCCACCATTCCCACATCTTTCTAAATAGACAGTGAGAGCGGACTTCGCCTGTATGTCCCAAAGCGGTGGCTATCTTTTAGTATGTTTAAAAATGGGACATAGTACCTTTTTTTGTCTTAAAAACAATGGTTTCAAAAGTGCAAGTGCTCTGTTTAAAAACAGATTTTTAGTACAATTCATGATATGTATGATTATGCAAACCTAAAGGGGGGAAATATACAAAAATGAAATAGCATTTCATTCTTTACCAGCAGTATTGCATATTTTCTTGGAACTAATATTTTCTTATTCACGCTGCTCAATTAATTTGAAACATATTCCACATGTCAGTTGTTATGGAAATAATTATTTGTACCTATCGATAGGCAACTGCCGTTCCTCTAAGTATATATTGATTATTCTGTTATTCCCCTGTTTGTTATTTTATCATGCCTTATATGTGCTTACTCTGTTGTTATCCAGTCCTTTTTGTGAGGCACGCTGTCTCCAGGGCGATGAAGCCTGTGAATTTGACCCCTTCACCTACTTAAGGAACAGAACTTCGAGCTTAATGAATTTGCAGGGGGACTGACCCTACTTAAGGTTTAATTGTGTTACAGCGCTGTTTGGACTTCAACTACCAGCGTGCAAATGCTAGTCTAAAATATGCCATGCCCACTTAGGGTGTTTGTATATAATGAATAAATTACAGACTAAGGGGCCGATTAGGATGGCGGTGAATCCGCATCCTCCGGGCCGGCGGAAGACACCGCCGGCCTGGAGGATGCGGATTCACCGCCGCGGACATTGGAAACACCCACCGCCACATTAGGATGGCTGTGGGATCAGCAGCGGACAGCAAGTCCGTCCGCCGCTGATCCGCGGTGTATGCAGGCAAATATGGTGGCAGTGTCTGCAAGACAGCGCCAGCCATATTAGGATGCAGGCTGAAACATGCTTTTCCACGGCGGCTTTTCCGCCGTGGAAAAGCATGTGGTCTTTTGTGTTTGGGGGCCCATTGCGGGCCCCCAGGGTGTCGGGGGTGGGGGTGCACCTGGGGGGTACCTATGGTACCCCCCAGCATTTACATGCACAAAGAGGCAGGCACCGCACGGCGCCTGCCGCTTTGTGCATGTAAATGCAATGCATGCATTTTTAACATTGCGGCGGGTGCTGCTTGAAGCAGCACCCGCCACAATGTTAAATATACAGGATGTGACCTGGCGGTCACATCCTAATTGGCATGGAGGGAACGCCGCTGCCCTTGCGGACGGTCCCTCCACCTCGGGGGTGGCGGACGGACGCAAGTCCGTCCGCCATCCTAATCGACCACTAAGCGCTGTTCCTTTCAATCCCTCTACAGAGCCTTCCATGATTACAGGGCATTCCAGCCTCGAAACGCGTCGGAAATGGGCAATGAAAGAAGGTTGTCAATGAGCAAGCTACAGTGAGGCTAAACAGGCTGGATGGCATGAGGCAGTGTTGTGTGCTCTTCTGAAGCTCGAGGGCTCTTTGCAGAACATATATATATATATATATATATATATATATATATATATAAATATATCTGTATATATATATATATATATATATATATATATTCACTGAAAAAAACATAGGTTATAGACCATATATAGTTAGGAATTAGCATTTACAAAACCTTGAAAATTCACAGAAAAAACCATAGGTTATAGACCATATATAGTTAGGAATTAGCATTTTTAAAACCTTATTTTACTCACACAAAACCATTGAAATTCGCATATATAGTTAGTTGCACTAACTATATATTTTGCGCACCCGCAATCCACTGCTGATGATGTCACATATTACATCATTCATGACATGGTCAGTGACATCACTGATGACATCTCAAATGACATCACTGATAACAACATCCAGTGTCTGTATGTTTCTGTAAACTTTAAATATGTCTTACATATTGAAGAATGAGTGGATGTATAAGTGTCTGGATGAAGGATTTAGTAGGTGCATGACTGACTGTATGAGTGAGTGATTAAATGTGTCTCACTGAGTGCATGGGTTAGTGACTAAACTGTCTTAATTTGTGCATCATTATGTCTGCTGTTCTGTAAACTGCTGCATGTATTGATCAGTAGCTATATGAGTAACTATATGGGTGATTGATGTGTGAGCAGTTGATTCACTAGATGTATGGGTTCAAAAGTGCATGTGGGAACAGCTGTATGGGCGGTTGACTGTGTGCATGAGTGTATTGGTGAGTGAATGGATATCTCAGTGCTACATGTCAAAGTAAGAACATATGTAAAACACAGTATATGTGAGAGTTGACATATATAAATAACTGTGCATAAGAGCCAGTGAATGTGTGAGTGGCTGTATGGATCATTCTGAAATTGTATCAGGGATTGTATAAGAGAGTAAATATGTGTTAGTATCTGTTTGAATAGGTAAGGTGTGTATAACTGTATAGTTGAGGAAATGGAGGTGTGATTGATTCTTTGCATGACTGACTAGGTGTGTGAGTAACTCCATGGATGAGTGACACTCTGTGAGTGTCTGTTTACACTGAGTGTATATAAGGTTATATTAGAGTCTGAAGAAGTTCATCGTATTATCACATGAATGATGTCATCAGTGATGTGATCAGTCATATCAAATGAGATGTCATCAGTGATGTCATCAGTGATGTCATTTGAGATGTCATCAGTGATGTCATCAGTGATGTCACTGACCATGTCATGAATGATGTAATATGTGACATCATCAGCAGTGGATTGCGGGTGCGCGAAATATATAGTTAGTGCAACTAACTATATATGCGAATTTCAATGGTTTTGTGTGAGTAAAATAAGGTTTTAAAAATGCTAATTCCTAACTATATATGGTCTATAACCTATGGTTTTTTCAGTGAATTTTCAAGGTTTTGTAAATGCTAATTCCTAACTATGGGGCCGGTTAGGATGGCGGACGGACTTGCGTCCGTCCGCCATCCCAGAGGTGGAGGGACCGTCCGCATGGACTGCGGAGGTCCCTCCATGCAAATCAGGATGTGACCGCCACCCTGGCGGTCACATCCTGGATATTTAACATTGCGGCGGGTGCTGCTTCAAGCAGCACCCGCCGCAATGTTAAAAGTGCATGTGTAACATTTACATGCACAAAGCGGCAGGCACCGTGCGGTGCCTGCCGCTTTGTGCATGTAAATGCTGGGGGGTACCATAGGTACCCCCCATGTGCACCCCCCACCCGCCTATGCCCTGGGGGCCCGCAACGGGCCCCCAAAAGCAAAAGTACACATGCTTTTCCACGGCGGAAAAACCGCCGCGGAAAAGCATGTTTACTAATGCTTCCTAATTTGGCTGGCGGTGTCTGATAGACACTGCCAGCCAAAGGAGAGCTTTTACACCGCGGTTGTAATCCGACCGCGGCGGAAAAGCAGCGGACAGAATCCAAGACCCACCAGCCATCGTAATGCGGCGGTGGGTCTTTGGTGACTCCGCAGAGGATTTTCCGCCTCCTCCGGGCCGGCGGTGGCTTCCGCCGGCCCGGAGGAGGCGGAAAATCCTCTATCATAATCGGCCCCTACATATGGTCTATAACCTATGTTTTTTTCAGTGAATTTCAATGGTTTTTTAATAGCAAATATTAAAAGCTGTTAAATGTATTCTTTTTTTAAAGGAAAAATATATTTTATATGTATTTAATATAATTTTTTTATGTATATATATATATATTTTAATTTTTTTATTTTCGCTACCAGTTCGCGCACCGGGTAGCTTCCCGTTAGCTCAATTTTATGCCGTGACCCGGTCCGCGCACCGGGAAACGTCCCGTTTGCACAACTGCCGTGTTCGAGAACAACATCGCGACGCGACGCGTAAGCGCGACGTATCGCGTTGCCGCGTAATGCGTCTTATGACGCGCCGCGTTCGCGCACTCAGAAGTGCTCCGGAGAGCGAACGAAGCGCGAAGCGCAGCACCCTGGAAGCGCTCCGGGAGTGGAGCGGGACGTGTAACGTAAGCGTGATAGGTCATGTGACCTGTAAATAACAATTTTCATTGGTTTAGAACTATTTTTTGTTCCCAAATGATGAAAACCCCTCCTTTTTTCCTCACTCTGACTTTCATCTTTGTGAGAGGAAGACCTGTTTCTCCTTGTTGAAATAATGGCATCTGTAGTAGCTGCAGCTGGTGGACCCCCACCCCCACCACAACCACCTAGGAAGGAAGGACCACCTGCGCAGTTCCTTCCAAACCCAGAGGAAGAGGAAGAAGAAGAGGAAGAGGACGTACAGCCGAGGCAGTTCTTGCCTGAACAGCCCCGCAAATCACACCACAAAGACCATTTTATATGGCAATTTTATTCTTTTCCTCGAGACCAAAAAAAGGTCAATGCCCGATATGTGACATGCCTCATTTGTAAAGATGTTTTGTCTAGAGGTACAAACAAAAAGTATAGTTTTGGTAACTATACTATGCACCGCCACATGCAGAGGTGGCATCCAAACAATTACAGCGCTGCTGAGCTGCGTCACCTCCAAGATAACCTACCAACTCCTGTGGCCAGTACATCGTCACAGGTAACTCTATCGGGACCAGAGGCGAGGGAGACGGTCCCAAACATTCAACAGAATTTTGTGCACATGAAGCTAGTGTGCATTTATTGTGGTGAACTAATTTCATATGGGAATATGAGTATCATTTTAATTAATAGAGCATTTGAAAACCACAAGTGCTCAAAACGCCCCAAGAAGTAATTTTTTTTTTGCTCTTGTTGAGCCCTTTCTAATGCCTGTTTTTCGTTGTTCCCCCCCAAAAAAACAAAAAAAACATAAAATTGTTCAAAAAATACAAAAAAAATAAACAATGTTCAGAAAAATAAAAAAAAATAAAACAACAAAAACATTAAAAAAAGTTATTTTCAGAACTACCTCCCATTTCTAAAAAATTACTAACATTTTTAGCACTCTTGACTTCATTTTTCTCATAGGTGCGCTTCCCGGTGCCTGCACCGGAGAGCGCCCCGTTAGCGCAATAAAAAAAAAAAGAAAAAAAAAACAAGAGAAGGAGAGCATAAGAGAAAGAGAAAGAGAGAGTAATTTTAAGAGACAGACAGCAAGAGAGAGCAACACAGAGGTACTGTATAATACATAGTAAAACAGTGTAAAAGATATAAGAAAGTGTAAGAGAGAAAATGAAAAAAATATAACGCTGTGAAACAAAGAAAGAGAGAAGAATAATACTAAAGCAGAGGCACATGAAGAATGTGAGTGGCTGTAAAGAGTAAAAGGAAAGTGAAAAAATGATGTACAAATAAAAGGTAATAACGGAACCAGATTTAAATAACACTGGTGAGGGAGAGAGAGAAAAAAGTAGTGTCCATAACTAAAGAGGGATGAAATAAGATGGATAAAATCGACTAAAGTTAAAACATGTGGATTGACAGAGAGAAAAAACTGAAAGAAGAAAAGAAGAAGTAACAGAAAGGGAATAATTGAAGCAGCAAAGAAATGTAAATAATGTAGTGTGCTTGAACTTCAGGGAGAAAGCATAATGAACAAGTAGTGAAAGAGTGAAGAGACAGAGACAATTAGAGTAAGAGAGACGGACTGAGTGAACGGGAGTGAGGAACTGTGAGAACAGAGGGACTGAGAAAAGGAGTGGAAGGAGTGCAGTAAGTAAATCACCCACACAACACAACAGCTACCCTACCTCAAAGCACTCTAAAATATTATTTTACTGTTTCTCTTGGTTTTCCCCTTGTTACGCTCCCCGGTGCGCTACCCATAGTATAAGTAAAGAGGGGTGAAAGAGGGAGAAATATTGAATTAGGATAACACATGGTGTGTGACATAGAGAGTGGACATAGAGAGTAAAGGAAACAGTACCTGAATGGGCTTGAGTAAAACAGCAAAAAAAGTTAAGTAATGCAATGTGTGTGACTTACAGGGAGTCAGTGGGTGTAGGTAGGAGTTTGGGTGTGTAAGGTGTGTCTGTGGGTGTGGTTGTGTGGACTGTTTTGGTGTGGGTAGAGATGAGGGTGTGAGAAATATGTGTGAGAAGTGTATGAGTGTGGGGTGTATATGTGTTCGATGTATGTGTGTGTATGGAATGTGTGTGTGTTTTTGAAGAGTGTGTGTGGGAGGTTTTTTGTGTGTATGAGGTGTGTGTGTGGGAGAAAGCACGTCCAGAGTAAAAAAAAACTAGCGGGCAGATAACCTATTTTGTACGCCCTGACTTCTGTCATACCACAGTTGAGCGGAGGTGGCGCTTGCGCCAGCTCATAAAACCTTTTCAAGACAAGAAGCTCCAGGCATACTTAAATAATCCTGCTAGGCTGAAAGTAATTAACGGCACCCAGATAAAGTTTTTTACCTCTGAGGTTCAGGCAAAAGAGTACTTAGATAGCCTTCCATGAGAAGGAAAAGACGAGACTAAAACCTTCTATATCTGTTAGCTCACTTTGCATTTTGCTTCTTTATTTACAATCTCTCTCTGGTTTTTTCACTTATGGGATTAGGACCTTATGGATAATTATTAACTATTGGACTGGGAGCACCAGAGTGACAATGCACGCACATCACCACAGACTCTAACGGAGTCTAAATGCCTTTGTTTTTGGAGGGTGGGGGGGAGGGAAGGGTCAAAGGGTGGGAATGGGCGGGGAAGCAGCTGGGGGAAAAAATCTAAAAAAGGTATCATGAATGTAGAAGTAGAATCAGAAAAGTATTTTGTATTGGTAACGTAAAAAATAAAGCTATGTTTGGCAATATAATGGATCAGGAATGGGGGAAAAAACAAAACACAATATGGCTAGGATAAAACTTTGCTCCTGGAATGTGGCTGGCCTCAATGATAGGACAAAAAGAGAGCAAATGTGTGGGATAATTACACAGAATGCGTTTGATATTATATGTCTTCAAGAGACTCATATTCCTTGGGATGAAAGGGGAGTATTAAGGGTCCCTGGATTCAAACTGTTGGGATGTACTTCTCATACCTCAAGGACTAGAGGAGTTGCTATATTTGCTAAACCATTTTTGGGTGAACCCAAACGCGTAGCTGCTGACTCACTGGGCAGATGGGTTATAGTGGAGCTTAAGCAGGGGATTACAATATGCTCTATTTATGCCCCAAATGAGGACGATCCTTCTATATTTTTGGATCTCGAGACAGAGTTGTCATCGTGGCCTCAAGCACTTATATTCTGTGGAGATTTCAATATCTCCCTGCCAAAAATGGAATTTGCTTACAATCAATCCCGGGAAAAATATACTGGCCGTAAGCCTAGAGTTTATAGCGCTCTTCTTCAATTAAAGGAAAGTTTAGGCCTGTCCGATATATGGGACCTGAAACAGCCACAAGATCCAGGATACACATACTTTTCGTGTCCTCATAAAAAATATGTCTGAATAGATTACATCTGGTTGTCCAGTAACAGGGTTAGTCAGGCAAGAATTTGTAAATTACCAGAGCTCATAGCGGATCATAATCCGTTAGTACTCTATATTAATATAGATAATATGGCTAGACCTCGGACAAGCTGGACTTTCGATCGAAAACTCCTCGTTAATAGGGGATATATTGATCACATTAAGGTATGGGCTCAAGGATTTTTTGATTGTAATAGGTATAGCTCATCTAGAAACACGGTATGGGATTGTTTTAAGGCATCGATACGGGGCGAGACAATTAGTTACGTAGCCAGGCACAGAAGAGAGACTGCTATGTTAAATGATTTTCAGCTACAAAATTTAGCTAGAAAAGAAGAGAGGCATACTGCTATAATTGCTCAGGGTGGCGAGGATGGAGAGGGGGATTTAATTTTGAGAGAAATAACGATCCTCAAGGCAGCGATAAATAGCAAACTAACTCAAAGGGCAGCTGAGACTTATCAATCCCACCGCAATAAGATCTATGAAACAGGAGAGAGGGTAGGGAAGCAACTAGCACTTAGTACTCGGCAAAAACAATCTCTCAATTCAATTGTGTGCATTGAGTCAGAGGCTCAAGAATATACAACACCAGAAGCAATATTAGAAGTCTTTAAAAACTTTTATAAGAAATTGTATAATAATGAGGACTCTCTTGACCTCAATGCAATCCAAAATGAAGTGGCTAGATGGGCTGTTGAATCAGGTAGTATTTCAGGGGTAGATATGGCTACTAGACAAGACCTAGAAAGGCATATAACCCTGAGTGAAGTAAGACTAGCCTTAGCAGAACTGGCCTCGGGCAAGGCAGCAGGCCCAGACAAAATTCCCCTTGAGCTTTATAAAATTTTGGATAATATTATAACTCCTATACTTCTTGATTTATTTATCGGAGTTCAAGTTAGTGGTAAACCCCCTAGATCATGGTTGGAAACGAACATTGTGGTATTTCCAAAAAAAGATAAATCTCCCAAATTGCCATCATCCTATCGACCCATCTCTCTGATCAATTCAGACTCGAAGCTGTACTCTAAGATCTTGGCTAATCGGCTCAGGGGGACGATCGAGCGTCTGGTCTCCCCGTGGCAGCATGGTTTCATTCCGGGCAAGGACACTAAGGACCATACTAGACGGGTCATTGCCCTTTTTTATGCCATGGCTGTCGCGGGGGGCCGGATGTCGGTGGTCCTCCTGGATGCCGAAAAGGCCTTTGACCGGGTTTCATGGGCTTTTTTGTGGGCAGTGTTAGAGCATAATAACATGGGACCATGTCTAATGAAATCTCTAAAAGCAATGTACTCCTCACCTAGGGCCAGAGTTTTGGCGATGGGTCAGGAATCGAGTCTTTTCGATATATCCCGTGGGACTAGGCAGGGGTGCCCATGCTCCCCTATCCTCTTCGCACTGTATATAAACCCCCTCATTATAAAATTACTAAACACCGAGGCAATTAGACCAATAACTTTTGACCCATTCGACACTAAAATATTAGCTTATGCCGATGACGTGGCGGTAGTAACATCACACCCCAAGGAGGCAATAACGGAAATTGAACGAATTACTCATGCTTTTGGTCAGGTTTCGGGATATTCCTTAAATAGGGATAAAACGATGGTTATATGCACACAAAATACCCAATTTACAGACCCTAGGAAAGTAGATAGCGCGGTATATCTGGGAGTCCGTATATCCTCTAAAATTGATGAGATTATTAAAATAAACTATGATCCATTAGTACAGAAAATAACAACAGACTTAAAGCGGATAGATGGCATACATCTCTCGATCATTGGAAGAGTAACTTTCTTAAAATGAACATTCTACCTCGGGTTCTCTACTTGTTCCGGGCGATCCCGCTATTGGTGGACGACAAAACCATTAAGATCCTTGAATCTCAGATGAGTAAGTTTATATGGGGATATGGGAAGATAAGGAGATCTATCCGTTTTCTCTCTCTCCCTGTCATAAGAGGGGGTCTGGCAATACCCAATTTGGGATATTATATGCTTGCAGCTTTACTACATCAGATGAAGCCACTGTTTTATATAAGCACTTTGAGAAGTGAAGTAGGTGAGAGTTATATTCCCTCAATATTTGAACTAGTCATCGGGGATAAGGCAAGAGGCCTTTTAGTAAAACAGCTTGAGTCTTCATACTATAAAAAAGTCAAATTTAAGATTATACTGAGTGTTTGGGGTATTTGGAAAAAAATTAGAAAACAACTGAATATTACTAAGCACAATAAGTACACGACGCTTTGGCACTCTACCATACTGCCACCAGCTATATATGATACAATCGCCAGGAAATGGGAAACATGTGGAGTCTCGACTCTCTGTGATTTTCTCTCCCCTCCTGTTAGACAAAGATTCCAACAGTTACAATCTAAATTTTCTATTCCTAGCAATAGTGTATTTAAGTACATTCAGATTAATACGATATTGGACTTAAGGAGTGCAGATATTACACTGGAGAATATTCCTTTATTTGACTGTCTATTAAGATCATCAACCAGGATTGGTACGATTTATGATGTACTAATAGACAGCCAATCTGATGACGTTGATGTGGTGGAGCAGGGCTGGTCAAGGAAATTAAATAACCCTAATGTTGATATCGATAAGATATTGGTATTGTCAACAAAATTGTTTATGTCTTCTAATTTAAAAGCACAGTTGTATAAGACCATATATGATTTATATTTTACCCCTGCTAAACTTTTTACATGGGGGAAAAGAGTTAACTCAGAATGTCCTAGATGTGGAAATCATCCGGCACATCTAATTCATATGCTATACGAGTGCGAAAAATTATTATTATTGAAAAAAATGATAATGGATTTCTGGCAGGAAGTGTTTAGTCATCCAGTTGCTGAATCCCCCTCCTTGTATATCTTGGGATATGATAATACACTATCACATACCATCGAAGAAGAAGTACTGCTCTTTTTGGGGTCAGCAGTCTATCGTATTATATTAACAGCGCGGTGGAAAGACACAGATCCCCCCAACTTTCAAATATGGTTATCAAGACTGTTGGGTATGTATAATCAAGAGAAAGCGATATTTGCCTGTAAAGGGTTGAGGGCTCAAGCACGTGGTATTAAGATTTGGAAACCAATTGAGAATTGGAGCAAACACTAGAATTGCTAGTTAGAATGTATCCACCTGTGTAAATAATATCTTGGTCTTTTTTTTGCTTTTTTTTGTGTTTTGCTGGGTTTTTTTTGTTCTCTTCTTGTAAATTTGTTTTTTGGTGACTAAAAAATATTGTTATTTCTGCATTTGTGAGTTGCCAAATAAAAAATATTAAAAAAAAAAAAAAGAAAGAAAGGAAATGATGGAAAGTAACGGAACCAGAGTAAAAGAAATGGGATGAAGAACGATGAGAGAGGAGCAGTGAAGTTGTTGTAAAAGAAGTGATAGAAGGTAGATAAACACAAGTGAAAATAACACAAGTAGAGTGAGGCACTGAGGACATAGAAGTAGTGAACGAAAAACAGAGAGAAGAGGTCAAAAGTAAAGAGCAAACAAAGATAAGCTAAGGAGAGTGGGTGATTTATAGTGATAGAGTGCAATAATACTGCTGAGTGAGTAAACAGGAATTACTAAAAGAGCAAAGGAGGAAAATACGGAAAAGAGAAGAAAAGCAGAAAGACTGAAAGCTGAAAAGTTATGCAAGGGAGAGACGGGATACACACAGTTGAAATGAAAATGAGGGGTTGTCAAAGAAGTGAAGTAAGGGAACGGGGGTTACAGAGAGTGAGAGAAAGACATTATAAGTGAGTAAAAAGAGCTGAAAGAAGATGAAAAAAGGAAAGTAAGTGTCAGAGAATGGGAATACAATTTAATTTACACAATCCAAAGTATAGAATAACTTCTACAACATGTTACATAGTTTATTTTTGCTGTTCTCAGAATATATTGAATTTCACTTAAAGTAGTGAGTTCAAATTACTCATCATATGACAGCGGGAAAAAAAAACACAATCTAAAAGATTGTGTTTTAAAAAAACCGTTACATACTGACAAATGACAAATGTACACTAATCTTTGATTGACTTACTTTTCCTTGAGGCCAAATAGTATATCATGGAGATCCTTTTCTCGTTGCATAGTATTTTGCTGTTCACTTAGAAATCCATTTCATCGACTTTCTACAAGAAAAGCTCCAAGAACATCTGAAATATTTTCAAAATTTTAATATACTCCTTTTTTTCAGTCATGACTCTTTACTCATTCTTGCACCTTTCCATTTGGCCAAATAGTGTCAGATGTATGAGTATATATGAGTACTCCTCCCGTCTTCATAGGCCAATTACCTTTACCTAAATTTTGGCTGTAAATACACTAGATATGAATTTATAAAGCCAAAAGGCAAACGTTGTTTGAAAGGCAAATGATTGTCGTTACATTGGGTCCAACCTTTAGAAGTTTTTAAATAGCATGTGTAATGCCCTGATGTTGTAGAAGGACCATCATGAAAAATAATAGCTACAGTTGCAAAGGTTCTTCCTGATATCGATAACTGAGAAGCCACAAAATTTTTAATAGAAGTTGTCAATTTAGTTCCATCAGGTCTACATCGTTGGAACATTAAAATAACATAGTGACCATAATTTTGTAGAAATAATGTGGACAGCATTGCAGACTTACATTGGGTACACACCATATTGTGATCCGCTGCTTTAACTAGATTATTGAAAGACACTGATTTGCAGTCTGGTAAAGTTAAATATATAAATCTTTCAGAGTCTATTCTAGTAGTACTTGATGAAGCACAGTTATCACAGTCATGTTGCCATTGATAAGAAAGGCAAAATAGATTTTTTATATCTACTCCTTCATCTTGTAATACATCAAACATATATATTAAAAATTCCTGACAATCCTGCTGAATATTCTGTGAAAATGGATTTTGACCTGAACATATATCTAGAAGATTTCTAATTTCTGAAACACTTTCTATTTTTGCTCTATCACTACTACATTTGTCTAACACAGAATTCAATAAACAGCACAATGTTTGTTCCCGATTTTCAACAATCTGTCTTTGTAAATTTTGAAGAAAAAAAACAACATTAACTACTACATTAGCATAGCAGTTGACACCAGAACTATTTTCAAACTGAAATCCAACAACATCTTCAACAGAATCCTTTTTGTTTCTCTTTACAATTACACTTTTATCTACTTTATGCCTTTTTGCTGATACCTCACTGCAATTACTCTCATTTCTTCTTTTTCGGCCTACCACACATTTTTCAATCAGAGGATATTGAGGCAAATGTGGAGCATACTCTCTTCTTAACCTATTGTATTCTTTTACACAATCTAAATCTGCACAAATCTTTGTTTCATCACACTCAATCAAGTACAATCCTGATAAAGTTCTGACTCGTGATAATGCCACATATGCCATACCCTCTTTAAACACAGAACTTCCAATGTTCACCAAAGCGCTATCTACACTTAAACCTTGAGACTTATGAATTGCCACCGCATACGCCAAACAAATAGGAAACTGTTTTCGGCGAACATATAAGTCTTTCACGAGCAAAAATCTAGCTGAACAATGACAAATTTGTTCTATTTCATCAATGTCATCAAATTTAATTTTTAAAATTTCAATTCCATCTCTATTTTTGTAATTCACAAAACCAACAACATAACCCATTGCTCCATTTACTAGACCTCTTTCAACATTTAAATTCCTTCTTAAAATGACACGACAATTCAAACACACATTCAGAGTCTTTTCAAAACCAGCAGTTTTAGATATAGTCTTCTCTAATGAATCCAATTTTGATTTCAAATTTTCAGACAAAATAATTGTTGCTCCCATATGCTCTATTTTATCAATAGCTTCCAGTTTCACCACCTCTTCATTTTCTAACTGTAACATTTTGTTGTTGAACATGGAACATTCTTTCAGAGTTGTCAACAAACATATGCCAGATTTCTTCTCGTTAATTTTATTAAATATGTTCTCTGGAAGAATGTTTTCATTTGGGTACAAATTTGAAATTAATCGTGCATGTAAAGCTTCTTTCCCTTGCTGACTTATTTTTCCGATCCTTACATCTTGTAGAATATTTTTATAATCATCATTTGCCTGCCGCATATTTTGAAGCAGTTCTGCATATTTAAAGTTTAACCATATATTAACGTTTCCAATGCTCCCTAAGCACTTCCTGGTATCTTCATGTGTGAGCATTTTGAACACAGGTTGTCCTTTCACTGGAGTCAACTGCAGAAGATCTCCAAAAACAATAATATGTTTTCCACCAAATAAGACATCATAGTCTGTTCTAAGAATTTCTTGCATTCTCAAATGCACAAAAGCAAGCATGATATTTGACACCATGCTTACTTCATCAATGATAGGAAGTTTCATTTTCTTCAGGACTCTCGAAACTTCAGAACACGCATCTCCTGATAGCTTGTGATACTCCAATTTGTTATCATGCTCCACTGGCAGCATCAGTAAACGATGTAAAGTAATCCCTTTAATGTTATGTGCTGCCAGCCCAGTTAGAGCAGTAACAACACAAGACAGCGGTGATTCAGTCCTTTTCTGCAGATAAGTTGCAATGGCTTTAATCAGAAAACTTTTTCCAGTTCCCGCTTCTCCACTCACGTACAGTTGGACAGGCTTAAATGATGTACATGAGCACTCTTTTTTCTCATGACTGAATCCATGTTCAATCTGTTCTGTGACTTCGTCATATATCTGTTTCTGCTCAAGGTTTAGTTGTTTCACCAAATCTTCTAAGTTAACTTCATTATCTTGAGCTTGTTCCATAGCTCTTTCCACCTCATCCATGGCAGTAGCAGCTTCATTTTGGATAATTGGTCCTCCTAGTGGATCCTGACTCAATGAAGCAGAACTCTGACTGCCTTGAGAACTGTCTCTCGCAATCTCTGCAGCAATTGTGGCTTCTTGCTCTATTTCTTCATTCAACATTTGCAGATAATTTGGAAAAACAGGACATTCTTTGGTATCCTTTGTTGTATTAAAGGAGTCTTCATAACAGAGAAAATCTCCAAGAAGTTCCCTTTTCTTCACGCCATGGTTTAAACAGTTGCAAAAGAGCCAAAAAATAAAATTCTCTTTTATCTGGATTATCACAACTCAATTTGCGATGATTAATCAAATGACCTTTTTTCTGTTTCACTAGACATCCTTCACATCCAATGACTCCATATATTCCATTATTGATATCTTCTATGATGTTCCTCTTATAAATATATCTCTGCAGAACTTCATAGAGACAAGCGTTCTCAAGGTGATGACTTCTATTTGGATAGTATGTATCCAACATGTTTGTCTTCAAAATATCTGTACTTTCTGGTTCTTTCTCTGCCAAATACTCTATCTCTTGTACAGATTTCAAAACTCGATTTCGTGTTGCAGCAAGACCTAGACTCACCCAAATGATGGTTCTAGATTTGGCATAGAGACTTGCTGATGACAATCGATCAGAACATTCATACGCTCCAATTTCTCGATGCGACAACATCTTCAGACTGTAACTGTATAATTTCTTGCTTAGACTCTTTTCATGTGAAATGTCCTCCCACATTTCCTTTAGTTCTGTCTTTTCTTTTTTTGTGATGTAAGACGTCACATATCGAGCCACAGCAATAGAGTTGTCAGCAACGAATTGAATATCCATGTTAGCATTCCACATGGACAAAATCACTGGGTTGTAGTCGTTGATGTACTTGGACTCTTCGTCTTTTTTTAAATTGTATGTATTTTTTTGTGATTTCCTCGTCACAGTATGTCGCAGAGAAGACATCAAATTATTTACTCTTCCTTTAGAAATCACTGGTCGTGGAAAGCTGAAACGACATTTTGTGTAGAACTTGTCCTTGTTTCTGAAATTTCGACGACAGTACTTTCCACAACGATGGGATTGAAAGCGTAAAACTTGTTGCCTTAAACTGTTTTCTTCCGTAGTTTTCGGAACAGCACATGTTGAATACTCTTCAATGAAACTCATCACTGTCTCATCCGAATCTGTTCCAAATTTGGGTGCATCTTTAATCCATAACAACATATGTATGTGAGGAGCACCTCTCGCTTGATACTCCTTTCTCCAAAAGAAATCCAAAACCTCTCCAAGGGGAGGATTTTTTTTGTTGGTAATAAAAGACATCATAGCTTCAAATCTATGATTAAAATATCTGCATACATTCACTGGATCCAAAGAACACAGTTCTCCAGGTGTTTTGAATTCTAAATTTTTTATATTAGCATTGGCCTCTCGTAGAAATTGAAGTACGTCCTCCCATGCATACTCGGCACAGCTAAGAGTGAGGAACCATGTAGGAGTTCCTAAGTTTCTTAGCATACATTTCAATTCCCCATGGCGACGGTACCAAAACCTCTCCAAGGGGAGGATTTTTTTTGTTGGTAATAAAAGACATCATAGCTTCAAATCTATGATTAAAATATCTGCATAAATTCACTGGATCCAAAGAACACAGTTCTCCAGGTGTTTTGAATTCTATATTTTGTATTTTAGCATTCGCCTCTCGTAGAAATTGAAGTAAGTCCTCCCATGCATACTCGGCACAGCTAAGAGTGAGGAACCATGTAGGAGTTCCTAAGTTTCTTAGCATACATTTCAATTCCCCATGGCGACGGTACCAATACTCATTTGTACCACGCTGGCATGCCATGAGATTGATTAGATGAGATTCTAAAATATTATCTTGCAGATTCACTTTCTCCATAAAGTCCCTCGCCGAAACATTTTGTAGATGTGATCCACTTTTCAGAATATGGTTTACTGCATAAGAAAGCCCAGACAAGTCACTTTCATACAGTAGATGAAACAAATAGGGAATGCATTGACGAAACCTTGCATCTTCAGCATATAATCTTACAGTTCGATATTCAGATGCTGGAATTTGAAGTGGTCGATCGTCATATCGTCCACCTCGACCTGTTGGAAATAGCTGTGGAAAACAACGAGCTTCCAAACTTTCTTCCCATACACTAATGGGACTTCCTTTTGCTGTTTTCATTTGAAACAATTCAATTGCATTCCCCATTACTTCTTTGGAATGCAAAGGATGAACAGAATAATGTTCATATATTTCTTCACTTCTAGACACATCAACTTTTTCAATTTGGCCGCCTGAACAATCACTGTCTTCATCTGTAGCTGTTTCCTCTGCTGCAACACATACATCTTTGTAGTACTCATTGTTTTTGACTTTTTGACTTTCCTAACATCCACTAAATCTTGCCAGATTTTTTTACTCTTTGTTGGAACCCCATTAACTAGAATAACTAAAGGTTCCTCTTCTACTTTTTCTATACCAATTGTATCAATATTTTTTTTTTCAAATCTAGGGGCAAATAAACAACTCTTCCCTTTAATCCTCTCTGCAAATCTGTAGGAGGCAATTTCCCTATCTTAGGCTCCATGCGAACAATTGCCTGAAAAGGATGGACACATTGAATCAAAATAGACTCATATGTATTTAAATCCATCAATTCACAGGGAATGTCCATCAACTCCAGATTATTATGAACAGCTCTAGCAGGCATTCTGTTTTGATTTAATTTGTCATAACAATATTTACAAATACGCGGATCTGAACTCAAATCAAAAGAATTCTCCACCCACAAATAAGTTGCTAAATCTTTCCACTCATAATTATCCATCTTTTCACTTTTTGCATATAAATCAACTAACCTAGTCTGAATCTTATAATGAGTCCGTCGACAACACACACAAGTAAAATTCGGCCTTTCACTTGATTTCACCTTAAACCTGGTAATTTCCTTCTCAAACTTTTCTGTATTTAAAATCTGTACATTGTCTTCCACATTACCTTGAATTGCTGTCTCAATTTCTACACTGTCCTCTTGCTCACGAAAATAACAAATCTCAATTTCTTCACAAATCTTCTTCACATCTAATTCTGTTCCATGCAAAAGAGCACTGTTTAATTGTTTAAGCTTAAGTGCTGGACTTTTTGCATATTACAACATTCTCACTAATTTCCTCATTTTGGTATGATGCACTGCTAACATCCTAAAATGATGAAAAACACTCTGACAGACTTTTCTAGAAAGACAAGCCAGTGAATGGCCTTGCAAACCTGTGATTCCTCTCACTCTGCAAGGATCTAAGTCTTGCAACAACTTCACTTTCTGCTTTATACTTTTTTTACTATATGTACGTAAGAAATTACAAAACAAATCAATTGATTCCTGTCGCACACTACAAATACTACTACACTTCCAAGTGTACACTGGACCCTTAGTACGTCTCCCTAAAACTCCATCAGATAACACCTCTTCTGGTTCTCTAGGCACAAGTTTCTCTTTTTCAATCGGACAACCGCCTTTCACTTCATACGCTCGACCACTGGTGTCAACTGCATGCACTAAATCATTCTCCTGGAAGTAACTCTCCTCATTAAAAAATGGCTCACAACTTGAACTGTGCATCTATTCTCAAGAGAAAACTTTACAAAAAATTAGTCCGATTAATTACTCTTTTCCATCTACTGTTTGATTTGAAAACATCAGGGGGTCGATTCCGATCCGGTAAAATCCCCGTCCGTACGAATCGTATTCGGAGCCGTTTCCGTACGACTCGTACGGACGCCGTACGACCGGACGATTCCGATCCCGATCGTCCGACCAGGACGCGATTCGTACAGAACACGTCGATTCGTACGGAAAAGCGCACGATCACCTACACACCGTACGGCACGTACCCCCCATGATCGCAGGGGTATGCGCCGTACCCCTGCGATCATGCGGGGTACGTGCCGTACACCCAGCGCACATGGGGTACGTGCCGTACACCCACCGTACATGGGGTACGGTGCGTACCCCATGTACGCTGGGTGTACGGCACGTACCCCGCATGATCACAGGGGTACGGCGCGTACCCCTGCGATCATGCGGGGTACGTGCCGTACCCGGGGGGGGCGTCCCGTACCTTTTTCGGCGCGAACTCTGCGTTTACGACTGTTTTCAGCTCCCATAGGAAAAGGGTCGTACGGTGCGTACCCGACACGAATCGTACTTGCTGGGTCGTAAAAACCAGCCGCGAACCGTAGTGATTTCGCGTACAGCGGGTTCCGAGTGAGACTCGTATGGAGATTCGATTCGTACGGAGTCCTGTACGACTCGTACGGAGTTCGGCTCCTGGTATGGATCGTACTTCGTCGTACGTACGGGACGTTTACGGGTACGATTCGTACGGGCAAAAAACGCTCCGTACGACGATTCGGAGCGCATTTTACCGGATCGGAATCGACCCCCAATTGTCTTGTTAAGTGTCCTAATTCTATTGATTATTAAAATAAATAATTTTTTCTTAACTTCAAAAGCCTGATCAACAATCTTCTCTACACTTTTCTTTTTCTTATAAAAAGCAGCTCTCTGTTTACCTTTCCTAATGTTTTTTAACAAATTTAAAACCACTCTATTGCGAAACATTCGTCTACGAATGTCTCTAAACTGATTCTGCCTTCTATTCCTATACATATTATTCTCTCCTGCTCCAGTTTTAGGATTCTTTGAAGTTCTCTCCTTCCTTTTCAATTTTACTCACTCATTTTCTTTTTCTACATGGTGTCCATTAATTTTTCCGGATGTACATATGTTGCGTAAAAAAGACTTAGTTGTCTTACCAGGAGCTTTGTTCCTGTTTTTTGAAGTATCTGTTGTGGAAGAATGCTGTAATTCCGTTGCTGTTTTTGATTTTTCTCGGTTACGTTGTTTCTTTGTCCTTTCCTTTGTGGGCATCTTTGCTTTTTCTTCAAATAACAATTTCAATCTGTTTTAAAGAAAAACAGTAGCACATTATAGACCACTATTACCAAACAAAAAGCAATGACAAAAAGAAACGATCAATACAGGGTTTCAGATCAGGTGAGGATTCTCCAGTGGTGCACAAAAGGTGAGGCCTGTATTGAAAAATATAGTGGAAGACAGCTCTGTCCACAACTACAAAGAAGATCAGACCTATGTCTAACTCCACTGCACTCTTATACACAGGCTTCACCACCTATGCTTCCCAAGAAAATATTGAGTTATATAGTTATATAGAATTGTATTTTATAAAATTGTGAAGCTCCATGAGAAAGCGTTTGCCTCAGTCTTATTCCTGTTGTGAGGCAGGTGCAAGATTTTGCCTCAGTCTTATCCCTGCTGTGAGGCAGATGATTGTAAATAGGATCTGTGCTGTGTTTCCTAAATGTGATGTCAAAAATGATTTTGGAGAAAATGATTGGTTTTTAAATTTTTGATTATAATGTGGCGCAGAGGTTTAAAAAGTGACGCATCTACCTACATGCATCAATTTTTAAATATGGAGCAAAAAGGTACTTGTTTGGGTTTTCCTGGGGAGCGTAGTTGGTGAAGCTTGTGTCTAAGAGTGCAGTGAACTAGGCTTCATGAAGCATATACCTGTCTGCATTCTTAGACGCAGGTGTCAATTTGACTCTTTACAGTGATGTTAGCTGTGTTTTAAATCAGTGTAGGAAGCATATTGAGTTTGTTTGCATAGAGGAATTGTATTTTGTAAAATTGTGAAGCTCCATGTGAAAGCGTTTGCCTCAGTCTTATTCCTGTTGTGAGGCAGGTGCAAGATTTTGCCCCAGTCTTATCCCTGTTGTGAGGCAGATGATTGTAAATATGATCTGTGCTGTGTTTCCTAAATTTGATGTCAAAAACTATTTTGGGGAAAATAAATGGATTTTACATTTTTGAGTATAATGTGGCGCAAAGGTTTAAAAAATGATGCATACATGCGTCACTTTTTAAATATGGGGAAAAAAGGTACATGTGTGGGCTTTCCTGGTAAGCCTAGGTGGTTAGGATTGTACACAGGTAACATAGTTGTAAAGAGTCAAATGTATTTCTATTAAACATGCACACATTCTTTATTCCTTTTAAAAAATTTAAAAACTATTTATTTTCCCCAAAATCGTTTTTTACATCACATTTACAAAACACAGCACAGGTCCTATGTAGAAGCATACCATGTCACGACTAAAAATTCACAATTTTACAAAATACAATTAACGCTTTCACATGAAGCTTCACAATTTTACAAAATACAATTCCTCTATGCAAACAAACTCAATATGCTTCCTACACTGTTTTAAAACACAGCTAACATCATTGTAAAGAGTCAAATTGACACCTGTGTCTAAGAATGCAGACAGGGATATGCTTCGTGAAGCCTAGTCCACTGCACACTTAGATACAATCCTCACCACCTAGGCTCCCCAGGAAAGCCCAAACATGTACCTTTTTTCCCCATATTTAAAAAGTGACGCATGTATGCGTCATTTTTTAAACCTTTGCCCCACATTATACTCAAAAATGTAAACTCCATTTATTTTCCCCAAAATCGTTTTTTACATCACATTTAGGAAACACAGCACAGATCATATTTACAACCATCTGCCTCACAGCTGGGATAATACTGAGGCATTGTAAAGAGTCAAATGTATTTCTATTAAACATGCACACATTCTTTATTCCTTTTAAAAAATGTAAAAACTATTTTTTTCCCCAAAATCGTTTTTTACATCACATTTACAAAACACAGCACAGGTCCTACGTAGAAGCATTCCATGTCACGACTAAAAATTCACAATTTTACAAAATACAATTACTATATGCAGTAAAAACTTTTTACCAAGCATTATCAAAAAGCATGACACAAAGCAAAATGTAAGGACCACAATTTCCTTCCAAATCTTCTCAATAGAGTATACAAGTCTCTATGTATATTAAATGAATCATAACTCACCTTTACAAATATTTTAGGAGATTCAGAACAGTGTCAGATACACACACCAATATTTCTTCAGCAGAGCAAAAGATATGTTCTCCAGACACTGCAAACCATAAAGGCACAGAAAACCTCTAATTCTACACAGATATCCCTTTTTATTATCCAATTAAAACTCTTCCCTCTCTATTTTCAAACCAACACCCTTCCCCCCCTCAGCCCGTTCTACCTGTTACCATAGCAACTCCCTCCTCACTGAGCTCCCAGGGTTAAAAGTTTATTCTACAATGTTGCAAATCTCCTCTGCAAGGATGTTTGACCTGCAAATACACCAGCTTATCTGGTGTAAGGTTTCTTTAAATAACTTTTTTTTAACCATTCAAATTACTTCTTACACAGAACACAACCATGCACCCTAACTTTCAGTTTTCACCTATCTCATTCTACCAATCATTGCTTGTGATTCAAGAGCACTGAAACTCCACATTATTCCAACTGCCATTTCTTTTCCACACTTCATCTAACTGCACCAGAATCTCCTCTGACCATGTATTCTGTCTGGATTATTGGACATAGCTATATCCACTGGGCTCACAGGTATTCTAGTACCAGAAATTTACACAACCTTGATTTATCAAACGTGAACATAAAATGGATTGGCCACAGAGGATTAAAATGTCACCAATTGATTCCATTGGTGAAAACCTTTTTGCATTTGCCACACCCTGACCTGTTAATTGTGCACTGTGGAGGAAATTACTTGGGCACTTTGACTGGGGTAGGTCTGAAAATGCTTTTAAAGGACACCTTTGAGCAATTGATGGCACTTTTTCCACAAACTGCCTTGGTATATTCCAATATATGCCAAAGGCAGAAATGGAAGTGGTCCAACCAATTTTGTCCACAATTTTAAAAAGCACGGAAACATGTGATAAATCTGTTTCTGCTTACATGAGAGACTATGGAATGGGTTCAATATACAACAACAACTTGCGTTACAACATGCAAGATATTTACAGAGAAGATGGTGTGCACTTCTCAGATGAAGGGAATAGAATATTCCTCCTAAATTTAAGACTGTGCATTGGTACCTACTTGTAGGTACCTAAATCAGCCACAGAACCCAAAAGCCCTTTTCAGGGCTACCCTATCTCTGATCACTCCAAATGATTATCTTTCTCTAACTTTTTTCACTATTTTTCACTGTAGTACGCTGCCCGATACGCTTCCCGGTGCACGTACCGGGCGCTCCCCCCGCGAAAAATAAAAACTTTTTTTTCATGTTTGCCTAATTAGGCCTCCTAAGACCCCCTCAGAAAACCTAGAGGGTCAAGCAGTGCCTACGATGCCCCCTTATACCCATTCCCAACGTTGTTTGTCCTCCATTTTCTGTCTGAAATCTACCGAAACACAAAATGGAGGACTCCCGTAGCGCTGCCGGTACGCGTACCGGAGCGCATACCGGGAAGCGCTCCCCTAAAAAATTTCGAAAGTTAATTTACCTAAAAATCACTGGAGACACTTTCACCAAATATAGAATAGCTCATACTACATACCAGTCCCTACCATTTTCCCAAATAAAGTGGAATTCCATTGAGCCATTTGGCCTGTAGCCCTGTCTAAATATCCTGAGGTAAATTACATAACAAAAACACATCTGAAGTGTTAGAATTGACAACCAATTAAAATGTTACTTTCATTTTCTATTTTTTTTCCTGACATTTGATTGGTTATGTACATGAATATAAATGAAAAATGAGAGGGAAGCACGGCCATTTTGACTACAACGACCTGAGGTACATCTTGAAAGGATTTTCGCATTTGTTCTTCTTCACCTCTCTGTAAAGTAAGTTGATAATTTGTAAGGGGCACTTTAATTTAGTTTTTAAAAACATTTTCTGATAGTAATTTACTGTCCCTCTGCTATAGTTATAGATAGAGATAGGCTCCTCTGTTATATTTAAAAATTGACTTAGGCTTTTCTGCTATAATTATGAATTTACTTACGCTTCTTCACAGGCACTTTTTAATATTTCTACTTCCTGCCTGTTACCATACATTGCCCAAAGTTAACTTCACTATTAAAAAATCAAAACTACCTGTCTGAACTTAAACCCAACAGTGCCATATTTCTACTGATTTTTTTTAATGCAAATTTCAGCACAAAAATGGAAGGAGAACAGAACATTTCCTTTGAAATTGTCCTAGAGATGAACAATGAGGAAATCATTGAACCCATTGACTTGGAATTCATGGATGAATCACGGGACCATGAACTTCTACAATGTGTAGAATCTGTGGATTTGTTAATTCAATATGAGGACATTTCTGACAGTCAAATGTTGGAAGTTATGTTCACTCAACAAGAGAACATTTCGGACAGTCAAATGTTAGACGTTCTATTAAATTTTGAAAAAGAATCTGAAAAATAAATTTATATTTAATATTCAAAAATTGTTAAAGACATTATTCATTAATATATGTAATTCATAAACTAGTACCAAATTGATTATAATATAAAGTCAGACTTATAGTATACTGTGCAACGTATTTGTGTTACATAGTAATTTTGCTCATAGTTACTTCCTTTCTCCCACTATATTATCTCCAATGTGTATTTGACATCTCTTTTTCATCTCCTGCCTCCATGTTGTTTCTGCTTCCCTGACAGACTATGGTATAGATTCCATATACCACAATAACTTCTGTAACAACATGCAAATTATCTACAGAGGAGACGGTGTACATTGACTTTAAGACTCAGCATTGGTACCTACATGTTGGTACTTAAAACACCCAAACAACACAACAACTCTATTCAGAGATACCCTACCTCTAAGCACTTTAAATTATTATTTTAGTGTTTCATTGAGTTTTTCCCATGTGTAGGCGTGGGGGAGGTGTGTGTGGGGGATGTGCGGGGGGTGTCTGTAAGGTGTGTATGTGTGTGTGTGTGTGTCTGGGGGGGATGAGGTGTATAGGTGTGTGGGGTATGTGGATGTGGGTGGGGATATGGGTATGTAAGGTGTGTGTGTGGGTGTGAGTGTGTGGGGTGTTTGGGTGTAGGTGGGAGTGTGGGTGTGTGAGGTGTGTGTGGGGTGTGTGTGGGTGTGGGAGGTATGTGTGTAGGATGTGTATGTATGTGTGGGATGTGTGGATGTGTCTGTGAGTTGTCTCTGTGTATGTGGGGGGGGAGATGTATGTGTGGGATGTGTGGGGTGTGTCTGTGAGATATCTGTGTGTGTGTGCATGTGTGTGTGTGTGTGGTGGAAGGGGGTTGAGGTGTGTGTTTGAGTGTGGGTGTGTGGGATGTGGGTGTGGGTGTGGATGTGTAAGGTTTCGATGTGGGGGTGTGGGGTGTTTGAGTGTGGGTGGAGGTGTGCGTGTGTGAAGTGTGTGTGGGGAGTGTGTGGGTGTGTGGGTATGGGGTTGTGTGCATGTGGGTGTGTGTGGAACACACTTGTAGGTACCTAAAACAGCCACAGAACCCAAAAGCTCTTTTCAGAGCTACCCTACCTGTAATCACTCAAAATGATTATTTTACACTATTATTTTCACTATTTTTCACCTAAGTACGCTTCCTGGTACGCTCCCCGGTCCGCGTACCGTGCGCTCCCCCAGCGAAAATCTAAAAAAAAAAAAAAGAATTTTGTCCCACGGGACCCTTTTATGGCCCCCACTTCAAACCTAGGGGGTCACGGGGGGTGTACCCTGCCCCCTTTTGCTCATTTCCCCCTTTGATTTTTTCCACCTCTTGTATCTCAATCCTACCGAGACACAAGATGGCAGCCGCTGCTGACTGTTTCGAATGTTTACAGACACCCGAGAACCAATCAGCTTGCCGTGCGCAAGTCGCGTGGCGCGCCCGGAGCGCTCCCCGGTACGCGCTCCGGGGCGCGCTTACAGATATATACATTTTTTTAAACCTAAATTACTCAAAATCCTCTGGAGCACATATCTTGAGTCATAGCAAAGGCACATCGGACTACCACTCCCTACAATTTTGCCAAGTTTGGTGAAAATCCATTCAGCCGTTCGAGCTAAAAGTGCGACAGACCGCCCTATGGAAATTAACATGGGGAAAACACGTTTTGGGACCCCCCTTTTATCTCGGCCCCTGCTTGACGAAACTTTCAGGGAAGGAGCGGAGCGTCGCGAGGCAAAGTTGCTGAAATATTCAGCCTGATTGCTCAACCGGCGCCAAAGTTATTCCAAATAGAATGTTGCGATGTCCCTATGGAAATCGATCCTAACTATATATACCTACTGGCGACCGCCAGTAGGTAATATATATATATATATATATTCAAGCTCTAGGGTGCCTTCAGGCGAGGCAGCACTGCAGCAGCGGCTTACGGCGGGTAAAGCACAACTCAGCATTCCGGTAATTGTCTTCAGCTCTCAGGTCTGGGGCTCTTCAGCCTGACGCGTTTCTGAGCCTATCGCTCGTCATCAGAGGCTCGACATGAGTGCATCTGTTCTGACACTCCCATCGTTTATACTCAATGGCCCTCAGATGGGCGCGCAATGTATTGTGGGGTTTGCAGTCCGTATTTATTCCCTGGATGGGTGCTTAAGTTTACAGCTGGTACAATATAAAAGCCCCGGATGGGCCCCAGGATGTGAGGCGTCCATTAATCCCTTTAGCCACTGATTCACATATGGGCTCGGTAGCATTCGAACCCGTGACCTCCAATATGGGGTGGTGCAAGCCTCCGCGGCTGGGCTGCCGTGTAAATATTCAAGCTCTAGGGTGCCCTCAGGCGAGGCAGCACTGCAGCAGCGGCTTACGGCGGGTAAAGCACAACTCAGCATTCCGGTAATTGTCTTCAGCTCTCAGGTCTGGGGTTCTTCAGCCTGACGCGTTTCTGAGCCTATCGCTCGTCATCAGAGGCTCGACATGAGTGCATCCGTTCTGACACTCCCATCATTTACACTCAATGGCCCTCAGATGGGCACGCAATGTCTTGTGGGGTTTGCAGTCCGTATTTATTCCCTGGATGGGTGCTTAAGTTTACAGCTGGTACAATATAAAAGTCCCGGATGGGCCCCAGTATGTGAGGCATCCATTAATCCCTTTAGCCACTGATTCACATATGGGCTCGGTAGCATTCGAACCCGTGACCTCCATTATGGGGTGGTGCAAGCCTCCGCGGCTGGGCTGCCGCGTAAATATTCAAGCTCTAGGGTGCCCTCAGACGAGGCAGCACTGCAGCAGCGGCTTACGGCGGGTAAAGCACAACTCAGCATTCCGGTAATTGTCTTCAGCTCTCAGATCTGGGGTTCTTCAGCCTGACGCATTTCTGAGCCTATCGCTCGTCATCAGAGGCTCGACATGAGTGCATCCATTCTGACACTCCCATCATTTATACTCAATGGCCCTCAGATGGGCGCGCAATGTCTTGTGGGGTTTGCAGTCCGTATTTATTCCCTGGATGGGTGCTTAAGTTTACAGCTGGTACAATATAAAAGCCCCGGATGGGCCCCAGGATGTGAGGCATCCATTAATCCCTTCAGCCACTGATTCACATATGGGCTCGGTAGCATTCGAACCCGTGACCTCCATTATGGGGTGGTGCAAGCCTCCGCGGCTGGGCTACCGCGTAAATATTCAAGCTCTAGGGTGCCCTCAGGCGAGGCAGCACTGCAGCAGCGGCTTACGCCGGGTAAAGCACAACTCAGCATTCCGGTAATTGTCTTCAGCTCTCAGGTCTGGGGTTCTTCAGCCTGACGCGTTTCTGAGCCTATCGCTCGTCATCAGAGGCTCGACATGAGTGCATCCGTTCTGACACTCCCATCATTTATACTCAATGGCCCTCAGATGGGCGCGCAATGTCTTGTGGGGTTTGCAGTCCGTATTTATTCCCTGGATGGGTGCTTAAGTTTACAGCTGGTACAATATAAAAGCCCCGGATGGGCCCCAGGATGTGAGGCGTCCATTAATCCCTTTAGCCACTGATTCACATATGGGCTCGGTAGCATTCAAACCCATGACCTCCATTATGGGGTGGTGCAAGCCTCCGCGGCTGGGCTGCCGTGTAAATATTCAAGCTCTAGGGTGCCCTCAGGCGAGGCAGCACTGCAGCAGCGGCTTACGGCGGGTAAAGCACAACTCAGCATTCCGGTAATTGTCTTCAGCTCTCAGGTCTTGGGTTCTTCAGCCTGACGCGTTTCTGAGCCTATCGCTTGTCATCAGAGGCTCGACATGAGTGCATCCGTTCTGACACTCCCATCATTTATACTCAATGGCCCTCAGATGGGCGCGCAATGTCTTGTGGGGTTTGCAGTCCGTATTTATTCCCTGGATGGGTGCTTAAGTTTACAGCTGGTACAATATAAAAGCCCCGGATGGGCCCCAGGATGTGAGGCATCCATTAATCCCTTCAGCCACTGATTCACATATGGGCTCGGTAGCATTCGAACCCGTGACCTCCATTATGGGGTGGTGCAAGCCTCCGCGGCTGGGCTGCCGCGTAAATATTCAAGCTCTAGGGTGCCCTCAGGCGAGGCAGTACTGCAGCAGCGGCTTACGGCGGGTAAAGCACAACTCAGCATTCCGGTAATTGTCTTCAGCTCTCAGGTCTGGGGTTCTTCAGCCTGACGCGTTTCTGAGCCTATCGCTCGACATCAGAGGCTCGACATGAGTGCATCCGTTCTGACACTCCCATCATTTATACTCAATGGCCCTCAGATGGGCGCGCAATGTCTTGTGGGGTTTGCAGTCCGTATTTATTCCCTGGATGGGTGCTTAAGTTTACAGCTGGTACAATATAAAAGCCCCGTATGGGCCCCAGGATGTGAGGCGTCCATTAATCCCTTTAGCCACTGATTCACATATGGGCTCGGTAGCATTCGAACCCGTGACCTCCATTATGGGGTGGTGCAAGCCTCCGCGGCTGGGCTGCCGCGTAAATATTCAAGCTCTAGGGTGCCCTCAGGCGAGGCAGCACTGCAGCAGCGGCTTACGGCGGGTAAAGCACAACTCAGCATTCCAGTAATTGTCTTCAGCTCTCAGGTCTGGGGTTCTTCAGCCTGACGCGTTTCTGAACCTATCGCTTGTCATCAGAGGCTCGACATGAGTGCATCCGTTCTGACACTCCCATCATTTATACTCAATGGCCCTCAGATGGGCGCGCAATGTCTTGTGGGGTTTGCAGTCCGTATTTATTCCCTGGATGGGTGCTTAAGTTTACAGCTGGTACAATAGAAAAGCCCCGGATGGGCCCCAGGATGTGAGGCATCCATTAATCCCTTTAGCCACTGATTCACATATGGGCTCGATAGCATTCGAACCCGTGACCTCCATTATGGGGTGGTGCAAGCCTCCGCGGCTGGGCTGCCGCATAAATATTCAAGCTCTAGGGTGCCCTCAGGCGAGGCAGCACTGCAGCAGCCGCTTACGGCGGGTAAAGCACAACTCAGCATTCCGGTAATTGTCTTCAGCTCTCAGGTCTGGGGTTCTTCAGCCTGACGCGTTTCTGAGCCTATCGCTCGTCATCAGAGGCTCGACATGAGTGCATCCGTTCTGACACTCCCATCATTTATACTCAATGGCCCTCAGATGGGCGCGCAATGTCTTGTGGGGTTTGCAGTCCGTATTTATTCCCTGGATGGGTGCTTAAGTTTACAGCTGGTACAATATAAAAGCCCCGGATGGGCCCCAGGATGTGAGGCGTCCATTAATCCCTTTAGCCTCTGATTCACTTATGGGCTCGGTAGCATTCGAACCCGTGACCTCCATTATGGGGTGGTGCAAGCCTCCGCGGCTGGTTTGCCGCGTAAATATTCAAGCTCTAGGGTGCCCTCAGGCGAGGCAGCACTGCAGCAGCGGCTTACGGCGGGTAAAGCACAACTCAGCATTAATGGACGCCTCACATCCTGGGGCCCATCCGGGGCTTTTATATTGTACCAGCTGTAAACTTAAGCACCCATCCAGGGAATAAATACGGACTGCAAACCCCACAAGACATTGCGCGCCCATCTGAGGGCCATTGAGTATAAATTATGGGAGTGTCATGTTTCTATATCTTGTAAACATTCAATAAATTGTTGATCCAAAGACTGATCCATAAAATCTTCATTAAGAATCTCCTCATATGTAATCTCGAAGGAAAGATTGATGTTTTCTTGCCCCCCTTCCATTTTTTTGCTGTAAATTGCATAAAAAATAACTATATCAGTAGAGTTTGGGCACTGTTGGGTTTAAGTTCAGACAGGTAGTTCTGATTTTTTAACAGTGAAGTTAACTTTGGGCAGTGTATGGTAACAGGCAGGAAGTAGAAATATAAAAAAGTGCCTGTGAAGAAGCGTAAGTAAATTCATAATTATAGCAGAGAAGCCTAAGTCAATCCATAAATATAACAGAGGAGCCTATCTCTATGTATAACTATAGCAGAGGGACAGTAAATAACTATCAGAAACCGTTTTTACAAATTAACTTAAAGTGCCCCTTACAAATTATCAACTTACTTTACAGAGAGGTGAAGAAGAAAAAATGTGAAATCCTTTCAAGATGTACCTCAGGTAGTTGTAGTCAAAATGGCCGTGTTTCCCTCCCATTTTTCATTTATATTCATGTACATAACCAATCAAATGTCAGGAAAAAAAAGTAGAAAATGAAAGTAACATTTTAATTGGTTGCAAATTCTAACACTTCAGATGTGTTTTTGTCATGTAATTTACCTCAGAATATTTAGACAATGCTACAGCTCAAATGGCTCAATGGAATTCCACCAAATTTGGGAAAATGGTAGGGATTGGTATGTAGTAGGACCTATTCTATATTTGGTGAAAGTGTCTCCAGTGGTTTTTATGTAAATTAACTTTTAAAAAATGTTGGGAGCGCTTCCCGGTGCGAGCCCCGGTACGCATACCGGCAGCGCTGCGGGAGTCCTCCATCTTGTGTTTCGGAAGAATTGAGACACAAGATGGAGGACAAACAACGTTGGGAATGGGTAAAAGGGGGGAGCGCCCGTTACGCGCACCGGGAAGCGTACCGGGGAGCGTACTTAAATGAAAAACAGTGAAAAAAGTTAGAAAAAGATAATCATTTGGAGTGATCAGAGGTAGGGTAGCTCTGAAAAGAGCTTTTGGGTTCTCTGGCTGATTTAGGTACCTACAATAGGTTCCAATGCACAGTCTTATATTCAGGAGGAATATTCTATTCCCCTCATCTGAGAAGTGCACACCATCTCCTCTGTAGATATCTTGCATGTTGTAACGCAAGTTGTTGTTGTATATTGAACCCATTCCATAGTCTCTCATGTAAGCAGAAACAGATTTATTCACATGTTTCCGTGCTTTCTCAAATTGTGGACAAAATTGGTTGGACCACTTCCATTTGTGTCTTTGGCATATATTGGAATATACCAAGGCAGTTTGAGGAAAAAGTGCCATCAATTGCTCAAAGGTGTCCTTTAAAAGCATTTCAAGACCTACCCCAGTCAAAGTGCCTAAGTCATTTCCACCACAGTGCAGAATTATGAGGTTAGGGTGTGGCAGATGCAAAAAGGTTTTCACCAATGGTATCAATTGATGACATCTCAATCCTCTTTGGCCAATCCATTTTATGTCTACATTTGGTAAGTCAAGGTTGTGAAAATTTCTGGTAGCTGCATACCTTTGAGCCCAGTGGATGTAGCCATGTCCAATAATCCATACAGAATACATGGTAAGAGGAGGTTCTGGTGCAGTCAGATGAAGTGTGGGAATGAAATGGCAGCTGGAACAGTATGAGTTTGGAAAAAAAACTGTGGAGCTTCAGTTCTCTTCAATCACAAGCAATGATTGGTGGATTCAGATAGTTGAAAACTGGAAGTTAGGGTGCATGGTTCTGTTCTGTGAAAGAAGCAATTTGAATGGTTAAGAAAAAGCAATTTAAAGAAAGATTGCAGCGGATAAGCTGGTGTATTGAGAGGTCAAACATCCTTGCTTAGTTCATTTGCAACATTGTAGAATAAACGTTTAACCCTGAGAGCTTAGTGAGGAGGGAGTTGCTATGGTAACAGGTAGAAAAGGCTGAGGGGGGGAAGGGTGTTGGTTTGAAAATAGAGAGGGAAGAGTTTTGATTGGTTATCATGTGCAACATGTGTGTAGAATTAGAGGTTCTCTGTGCCATTCATGGTTGCAGTGCCTGGAGTACATACCTTTTGCTCTGGTAAAGAAATATTGGTGTGTGTGTCTGACACTGTTCTCAATCTCCTTAAGCATTTGTAAAGGTGAGTAATGATTCATTTAATATACATAGAGACTTGTATACTCTATGGAGAAGATTTGGAAGCAAATTGTGGTTTTTTAATGTTGCTTTGTGTCATGCTTTTTGATAATGCTTGGTAAAAAGTTTTTACTGCATAGAGGAATTGTATTTTGTAAAATTGTGAAGTTTGAGTAGTGACATTGAATGCTTGTACATAGGTGCTGTGCTGTGTTTCTTAAATGTGATGTCAAAAACGATTTTGGGGAAAATGAATGGCTTTTACATTTTTGAGTAGGAATAAATAGTGTCTGCATGCTTAAAGAAGTACATTTGACCTTTTCACAATGATGTTACCTGTGTTAAGTCAGTGTAGGAAGCAAAATGAGTTTCTTTGCATAGAGGAATTGTATTTTGTAAAATTGTGAAGTTTCAGTAGTGACATGGAATGCTTGTTCATAGGAGCTGTGCTGTGTTTCTTAAATGTGATGTGAAAAACGATTTTGGGGAAAATGAATGGCTTTTACATTCTTGAGAAGGAATAAAGAGTGTCAGCATGCTTAAAGAAATAAATTTGCCCCTTTCACAATGATGTTACCTGTGTTACCTCACATTAGGCAGTAGATTGTGTAGATGAGGTGAGGCATGTCCAGAGGTACGGAGGAGGTGAGGCCTTTGTTCAAGACTGTAGTGGGAGAGAGGGCTTTCCTGGGGAGCATAGGTGGTGAGGATTGTGTCTAAGAGTGCAGTGGACTAGGCTTTATGAAGCCTATCCCCGACTGCACTCTTAGACACAGGTGTCAATTTGACTCTTTACAATGATGTTACCTGTGTTAACTCAGTGTAGGAAGCACATTGAGTTTGTTTGCATAGAGGAATTGTATTTTGTAAAATAGTGAGGTTTCAGTAATGACATGGAATGCTTGTACATAGGACCTGTGCTGTGTTTCTTAAATGTGAAGTCAAAAACGATTTTGGGGAAAATGAATGGGTTTTACATTTTTGAGATGGAATAAATAGTGTTTGCATGCTGAAAGAAAGAAATTTGACCTTTTCAGAATGATGTTACCTGTGTTAACTCAGTGTAGGAAGCACATTGAGTTTGTTTGCATAGAGGAAATGTATTTTGTAAAATTGTGAACTTTTAGTAGTGACATGGAATGCGTGTACATAGGGGTTCCGACAATGAGTAAGAAAATCTGGCAAGATTTAGTGGATGTTAGGAAAGTCAAAAAGGCAACGTTGTATTTAGTCAAAAACAATAAGTATTACAAAGATGTATGTGTTGCAGCAGAGGAAACAGCTGCAGATGAAGACAGTGATTGTTCAGGCGGCCAAATTGAAAAAGTTGATGTTTCTAGAAGTGAAGAAATATATGAACATTATACTGTTCATCCTTTGCATTCCAAAGAAGTAATGGGGAATGCAATTGAATTGTTTCAAATGAAAGCAGCAAAAGGAAGTCCCATTAGTGTATGGGAAGAAAGTTTGGAAGCTCGTTGTTTTCCACAGCTATTTCCAACAGGTCGAGGTGGACGATATGACGATCGACCACTTCAAATTCCTGCATCTGAATATCGAACTGTAAGATTATATGCTGAAGATCCAAGGTTTCGTCAATGCATTCCCTATTTGTTTCATCTACTGTATGAAAGTGACTTGTCTGGGCTTTCTAATGCAGTAAACCACATACTGAAAAGTGGAGCACATTTGCAAAATGTTTCGGCGAGGGACTTTATGGAGAAAGTGAATCTGCAAGATAATATTTTGGAATCTCATTTAATCAATCTCATGGCATGTCAGCGTGGTACAAATGAGTATTGGTTCCGTCGTCATGGGGAATTGAAAAGTATGCTAAGAAACTGAGGAACTCCTACATGGTTCCTCACTCTTAGCTGTGCTGAGTATGCATGGGACGACTTACTTTAATTTCTACGAGAGGCAAAAGCAAATATTCAAAATATAGAATTCAAAACTGCTGGAGAACTGTGTTCTTTGGATCCAGTGAATGTGTGCAGATATTTCAATCATAGATTTGAAGCTATGATGTCTTTTATTACCAACAAAAAAAATCCTCCCCTTGGAGAGATTTTGGATTTCTTTTGGAGAAAGGAGTATCAAGCGAGAGGTGCTCCTCATATACATATGTTTTTGTGGATTAAAGATGCACCCAAATTTGGAACAGATTCGGATGAGACAGTGATGAGCTTCATTGAAGAGTATTCAACATGTGCTGTTCCGAAAACTACCGAAGAAAACAGTTTAAGGCAACAAGTTTTACGCTTTCAATCCCATCGTTGTGGAAAGTACTGTCGTCGAAAATTCAGAAACAAGGACAAGTTCTACACAAAATGTCGTTTCGGCTTTCCACGACCAGTGATTTCTAAAGGAAGAGTAAATAATTTGATGTCTTCTCTGCGACATACTGTGACGAGGAAATCACCCAAAAATTCATAAAATTTAAAAAGAAACGAAGAGTCCAAGTACATCAACGACTACAACCCAGTGATTTTGTCCATGTGGAATGCTAACATGGATATTCAATTCGTTGCTGACAACTCTATTGCTGTGGCTGGATATGTGACGTCTTACATCACAAAAAAAGAAAAGACAGAACTGAAGGAAATGTGGGAGGACATTTCACATGAAAAGAGTCTAAGGAAGAAATTATACAGTTACAGTCTGAAGATGTTGTCGCATCGAGAAATTGGAGCATATAAATGTTCTGATCGATTGTCATCAGCAAGTCTCTATGCCAAATCTAGAACCATCATTTGGGTGAGTCTAGGTCTTGCTGCAACACGAAATCGAGTTTTGAAATCTATACAAGAAATAGAGTATTTGGCGGAGAAAGAACCAGAAAGTACAGATATTTTGAAGACAAACATGTTGGATACATACTATCCAAATAGAAGTAGTCATCTTGAGAACAGTTGTTTGTATGAAGTTCTGCAAAACTATATTCATAAGAAAACCATCAGAGAAGATATCAACAATGGAATATATGCTATCATTGGGTGTGAAGGATGTCTAGTGAGACAGAAAAAAGGCCATTTGATTAAGCATCGAAAATTGAGTTGCGAAAATCCAGAGAAAAGGGAATTTTACTATTTAGCTCTTTTGCAACTCTTTAAGCCATGGCGTACAGAAGAGGAACTACTTGGTGATTTTCTCTGTTACGAAGATTCTTTTAATGCAACCAAGGATACCATAGAATGTCCTGTTTTTCCAAATTATCTGCAAATGTTGAACGAAGAAATAGAGCAAGAAGCCACAATTGCTGCAGAGATTGCTAGAGACAGTTCTCAAGACAGTCAGAGTTCTGCTTCATTGAGTCAGGATCCACTTGGAGGACCAATTATTCAAAATGAAGCTGCCACTGCCATGGATGAGGTGGAAAGAGCTATGGAACAATCTCAAGATGATGTAGTTAACTTAGAAGATTTGGTGAAACAACTAAACCTTGATCAGAAACAGATATATGACAAAGTCACAGAACAGATTGAACATGGATTCACTCATGAGAAAAAAGAGTGCTCATGTACATCATATAAACCAGTCCAACTGTACGTAAGTGGAGAAGTGGGAACTGGAAAAAGTTTTCTGATTAAAGCAATTGCAACTTATCTGCAGAAAAGGACTGAATCACCGCTATCTTGTGTTGTTACCGCTCCAACTGGGCTGGCAGCACATAATATTAAAGGGATTACTTTACATCGTTTACTGATGCTGCCAGTGGAGCATGATAATAAATTGCAATATCACAAGCTATCTGGAGATGCGTGTTCCGAAGTTTCGAGAGTCCTGAAGAAAATGAAACTTCTTATCATTGATGAAGTAAACATGGTGTCAAATATAATGCTTGCTTTTGTGCATTTGAGAATGCAAGAAATTCTTAGAACAGACTATGATGTCTTATTTGGAGGAAAACATATTATTGTTTTTGGAGATCTACTGCAGTTGACTCCAGTGAAAGGACAACCTGTGTTCAAAATGCTCACGCATGAAGATACCAGGAAGTGCCTAGGAAGCATTGGACACGTTAATATATGGTTAAACTTCAAATATGCAGAACTGCTTCAAAATATGCGGCAGGCAAAGGATGGGGATTACAAAAATATTCTACAAGATGTAAGAATCGGAAAAGTTACTCAGCAAGGGAAAGAAGCTTTACATGGACGATTAATTTCAAATTTGTACCCAAATGAAAACATTCTTCCAGAGAATATTTTTAAGAAAATTAACGAGAAGAAATCTGCCAAATGATTGATGCCAACTCTGAAAGAATGTTCCATGTTCAACAACAAAATGTTAAAGTTAGAAAATGAAGAGATAGTGAAACTGGAAGCTATAGATAAAATTGAACATATGGGAGCAACAATTATTTTGTCTGAAAATTTGAAATCAAAATTGGATTCATTAGAGAAGACTATATCTAAAACTGCTGGTTTTGAAAAGATTCTGAATGTGTGTTTAAATTGTCGTATCATTTTGAGAAGGAATTTAAATGTTGAAAGAGGTCTGGTAAATGGAGCAATGGGTCATTTTGTTGGTTTTGTGAATTACAAAAATAGAGATGGAATTGAAATTTTAAAAATTAAATTTGATGGCATTGATGAAATAGAACAAATTTGTCGTTGTTCAGCTAGATTTTTGCTTGTGAAAGACTTATATATTCGCCGAAAACAGTTTCCTATTTGTTTGGCATATGCGGTGAAAATTCATAAATCTCAAGGTTTAAGTGTAGATAGCACTTTGGTGAACATTGGAAGTTCTGTGTTTAAAGAGGGTATGGCATATGTGGCATTATCACGAGTCAGAACTTTATCAGGATTGTACTTGATAGAGTGTGATGAAACAAAGATTTGTGCAGATCTAGATTGTGTTAAAGAATACAATAGGTTAAGAAGAGAGTATGCTCCACATTTGCCTCAATATCCTCTGTTTGAAAAACGTGTGGTAGGCAGAAAAAGAAGAAATGAGAATAATTGCAGTGAGGTAGTAGCAAAAAGACAAAAAGTAGATGAAACTGTAATTGTAAGGAGAAAGAAAAAGGATTCTGTTGAAGATGTTGTTGGATTTCAGTTTGAAAACAGTTCTGGTGTCAACTGCTATGCTAATGTAGTGGTTAATGTTGTTTTTTTTCTTCAAAATATACAAGAACAGATTGTTGAAAATCTGGATCAAAGATTTGATTGTTGAATTCCGTGTTTGGGAAATGTAGCAGTGATAGAGCAAAAATAGAAAGTGTTTCAGAAATTCGAAATCTTCTAGACATATGTTCTGGTCAAAATCAATTTTCACAGAATATTCAGCAGGATTGTCAGGAATTTTTAATGTATATGTTTGATGTATTGGAAGATGAAGGTGTAGATATAAATTTTTTTTTTAGCCTTTCTTATCAATGGCAGCATGACTGCGTCAACTGTACTTTATCAAGTACTACTAGAATAGACACTGAAAGATTTATATATTTGACTTTACCAGACTGCAAATCAGTGCCTTTTAATAATCTAGTTAAAGCAGCGGATCACAATATGGTGTGTACCCAATGTAAGTCTGCAATGCTGTCCACATAATTTCTACAAAATTATGGTCAGTATGTCATTTTAATGTTCCAACGATGTAGACCTGATGGAACTAAATTGACAACTTCTATTAAAAATTTCGTGGCTTCTCAGTTATCAATATCAGGAAGAACCTTTGCAACTGTAGCTATTGTTTTTCATGACGGTCCTCCTACAACATCAGGGCATTACACATGCTATTTAAAAAGTTGTAAAGGTTGGACCCACTGTAACGACACTCATTTGACTTTCAAACAACGTTTGCCTTTTGGCTTAAAAAATTCATACCTAGTGTTTTTACAACCAAAATTTAAGTAAAGGTAATTGGCCTATGAAGATGGGAGCAGTTAATAAAGGTTATTTTGCTGTTTAAAAATATATTCTGAGTAAAAGTGATCCAGGTGATATAAAAAATTGACTTGTCATATAGGTACTGTAAGTGGATCTCATAGTAAGTGATATTAGTATTATACAAAATGATGAACATGAGTGAGTCAGAGATGGTTTTACAAATACTTAAATATTGTGAAAATGTTGTATGAGCCTTTCTTTCAGAACGTCGGAACAAAGGTAATTTCAGAGTTTCTTAGAATTAATTTGAAAATATACTCATACATCTGACACTATTTGGCCAAAAGGAAAGGTACAGGAATGAGTACAGAGTCATGACTGAAAAAAAGGAGTATATGAAAATAATGAAAATATTTCAGATGTTCTTGGAGCTTTTCTTCTAGAAAGTCGATGAAATGGATTTTTTTGTGAACAGCAGAGTACTTTGCAACGAGAAAAGGACCTCCATGATATACTATTTGGCCTCAAGGAAAAGTAAGTCAATCAAAGATTAGTGTACATTTGTCATTTGTCAGTATCTAAGTTTTTTTAAAAAACACAATCTTTTAGATTGTGTTTTTTTTTCCCGCTGTCGTATGATGAGTAATTTGAACTCACTGTTTTAAATGAAATTCAATATATTCTGAGAACAGCAAAAATAAACTATGTAACATGTTGTGAAAGTTATTCTATACTTTGGATTGTGTAAATTAAATTGTATTCCCATTCTCTGACACTCACTTTCCTTTTTCCATCCTCTTTCAGCTCTTTTTACTCACTTATAATGTCTTTCTCTCACTCTCTGTAACCCCTGTTCCTTTACTCTACTTCTTTGACAACCCCTCATTCTCATTTCAACTGTCTACATCCCCTCTCTCCCTTGCATAATTTTTCAGCTTTCAGTCTCTCTGCTTTACTTCCCTTTTCCGTATTTTCCTCCTTTGCTCTTTTAGTAATTCCTGTTTACTCACTCAGCAGTATTATCGCACTCTATCACTATAAATCACCCACTCTCCCTCGCTTATCTTTGTTTGCTCCTTTCTTTTGACCTCTTCTCTCTATTTTTCGTTCACTACCTCTATGTCCTCAGTGCCTCACTCTCCTTCTGTTATGTTCACTTGTGTTTATCTACCTTCTATCATTTCTTTTACAACAACTTCACTGCTCCTCTCTCATCGTTCTTCATCCCATTTCTTTTACTCTGGTTCCATTACTATCCCTCATTTCCTTTCTTTCAATGTCCTTCTCTTTACTTTCATCACCAAAATATTTTCTCTCAGTACCACTGTTTTACTCATCTTCTCCTCTCTTTCCTTTTTTTGCTCCCTTACTCATTTCCTTTTCTCACTCATTGTACTCCACCTAACTCAGTTTTTCTCTTAGTGTGTCTGTCTACTAACTTCCTCACTCTATTTCCCTCAAACCTTCTATATTATCCTCTCTCCCTTCATCCCTTCACTCTATGACTGTTCTTCACTTACTCTCAGTTATCTTCTATTCCTCATTCTTCTAAATGCATCCTTAATTAGACTATTTTCTGTCTCAGTCATTATCTTTTTACTTACTACTGTTTCCTGATTTAGTTTTGCTAACTCACATTGTTTTAGTATCTTTCTTACCTTCAGTTCATTTCTCTGTTCTTCTCTTCCTCTCTGTCAGTGAATCTATATTCCTACTCTTAGTAATTTGCTCTCCTTTTTATTTCTTTTTCTCTCTTTTTGTCCTTCCACCTTACTTTATTTCCCTTTCTGTGTCCTTCACTCTTACTTTATTTCTAAATACACTGTTATGATTTTTAACCTCTTCATTTGTATCTTTTAATTTAAAATACATATTTTACTAATTATAACGTATTTTTCTTCTCTCTTTCATAGATACAAAGGGCCAGATGTAGGTGCCCTAATACCGGTCGGAAACGGCCGATTTCGGTAGTTTTCGACCGGTATTAGGGTTTTCTAATGTAGGAGCATGCTTTACAGAATCGGAATTTTACCGAATCTGTATTTACAGATTCGGTAAAATTACCGATTCGGTAAATACAGACTCGGTAAAAATACCGATTCTGTAAAAGCACATGTAGGTAGCACATCTTTGAGTGCCGCAGGCCTTTCAGATTCGGTATTTTACCACCCAATCCAATTGGGTGGTAAAATACCGAATCCAGGTGTGCATGCACATGTGTGCATGCACACCTAGCCATGTGACAGACAGACATGCCCTTAGGGCATGTCTGTGTGCCACATGGCTCACATGCCCGTCTTTGGGGAGCTAGAGGGTGTCAAAGTGACACCCCCTGTACCCTTGCTAAAATCGGAATTTACCGATTCTGTAATTACAGAATCGGTATTTCCCATTGATTCCTATGGGCTTCAAAGCCCATAGGAATCAATGGGCAATACCGATTCGGTATTTACAGAATCGGTAAATACCGAATCTTAACGATTCGGTATTTACAGATTCTGAAATACCTACATCTCCCCCCTTCATATTTACCACTTCTTAAATACCGAATCGGTAAAATTCGGTATTTAAGAAGTGGTAAATAAGAATTACCTACATCGGGCCCAAAGTGTAGTAAAAACATGTAATTAAGTTTACATTAATTATATGGTAAGTGTGACAAAAAAAATGTAGTTTGTCATCACCCTTTGCTTTAACCTCACTAATATTTTCTCAACGAACCTCACTCCTGTTTCTTTACTCTGCTTTCCTCACTTATTCTCCATATTTACTCCCCTTTCCCTATTTCCCCTCTCATATTCAACTTCTTTCAGTTCCCATTCTTTACTTCACTTACCCTCTGTTCCCTTCCTTTACTTATTCACTCATTCTCTTTTTCTTAATTATTTACTTCACTCCTACACACACACCTCACCCCCCCAACACATATACACACCTCTGACATACACCCCATACACACACCACACACACACCTCATACACCCCCACACACACTCTTCACACACACACACACATTCCATACACACACATACATCCCACACACATACCCCCCACACCCATACACCCCTCACAGATATCTCACACACCCTCACCTCCACCCACACCGAAACTCCCCACACACCCACACCCACAGACACACCTTAGACACCCATATCCTGACCTACACCCACTGAATCCCTATAAGTCACACACACTGCATTACTTACCTCTCTTTGCTGTTTCACTCAAACCCATTCAGGCACTGTTTCCTTTACTCTCTTTGTCCTTTCTCTTTGTCAATCCCCATGTCTTATCCTAATTCAATTTTTCACCCTCTTTCACCCCTCTTTACTTACACTAACTGATCTTTTCTCACCCTCCTTCACCGTTCTTCATTTATCCCGGTTCCGCCAATACCCTTCATTCTCCATTTTTTACTGTCCTTTCTTTTTCTTTCAACACCCATTCACAATCTCCCACTATCTCTACTTTAGTCTTCTTTTTCTCTCTTCCCTTCTTTCGCTCCCTTATTCCTTTTCCTTTTCTGACTTACACCCTATTACATCTTCTCTGTTTTTTACTATGTAATAAACAATCCCTCTGTGTTGCTCCCTGTAGCTCTTTTTATATTTACATTACTGTCTCTGTGTTCTTCCCTCATGCTCACTCTTTCTTTATTTATTTTTTGGTTGTGCGCCCCTGTGCACGCCCCGGTGCACGTACCGGTACGCGTACCCTTGAAAAAAAAGATTGAGAGAGATTCTTCAAAAATATAGATTTATTTTTATAAATTATAGGTAGTTCTAAAAAGAACTGTTTTTTTATTCTTTTTGTTGTTTTATATTTTCTTTATTGTTTTTTTTAACATTTTTTACTTTTTTTGACTTTTCTGAACAGTTTTATATTTTTTTGTATTTTTGAAGGGGAGAAACAAAAAACAGGGAATTCTAAAGGGCTCAACAGGAGCAAAAAAAAAGGCGGAAAAAAAATTAATATTTTCTTAGGCACTTGTGGTTATCCCAAGCACGGTTAATAAGTGTGATGCTTTGCTTTCCATAGCATATCGTTTGTCCACAAAAAATACAAACCATTTTAAAATTGTAAAATTTTGGTTGTATGGTGGAGCATATCTCCCTAACTTCCGGTCCCGATGGGGTGGGAACATTAGTTTGGGAGGTGCTGGCAGAAGATTGGACAGGGTTTCTGGCCAGTTCCCTGAGCTCTGCCCTTGCATAGTTATTTGGATGCCTGCGTCGCATATGCCTGATCATCGTGTGGTTGCCAAAGGAGTATTTTTTGTTGAGATTCCCCCTTGACAGCTCCTGATGACATATTAAGCAGGTTGCCTTAGGCGCATTTACTTTTTTCTTGTCCTTGGGGATTGAAAAAAACTGCCAGATGATGTGCTCTTTAGGTTTGTATGTAATATTGTCCTCTCGGACGAATCTCCTCTCCTCCTCCTCCTCATCTTCCTCCTCTTCTTCATCTCCACCACTGTGAAGTTGTGGTGGTCCTTGTGGTGGTGGTGGTGGTGGTGGTGGTGGTCCAGAAGCTCCAGCAGCTGCAGCTAATGTAGCCATTTTCTACTGAAATAACTGCAGGTCTACCTCTCTCAAAGCACAAAAGTAGAATGAGGAAAAAAGGTGGGGTCTTTCCTCATTTAGAAAAGAAAACTGTTCTGAACCAATGAAAAGTGTTATTTTTAGGTCACATGACCTGGCCTTACATCATTAGGAAACCGAAAGTAAAATGTACCAATAAAAAGTTTTATTTTCAGGTCACATGACCCGACGCGGTTACGCTACGCGCCCCAGGGCGTGCTCCAGGGTGTGCCCGTAGTAAGCGCGTCAGGACGTTGCGCCATCGTATGCGCTCGCGTGCTTCCAGGTGCGCTTACGCAGTGCGTCATATGACGCATCACGCGTTTACGCGAAACATCACGATGTTGTTTTCGTTCGCGAGAATATCGCTAACGGGACGCTCACTGGTACGCGCCCCGGGGCGCGCCACAACATTGCGCTTACCCATGCGTTCACCGGTATGCGCACCGGGAGCGCTCCAGGGCAAAAAAAAAAAAAATATATTACATAATTATACAATATCAAATTCATTATAAAATGTTTTACTTTTTATACCTATAGAGATTTGCTATTAAAAAAACATTGAAATTCACTGAAAAAAACATAGGTTTCACACCACTTATAGTTAGGAATTAGCATTTAAAAAACTGATGAAATTCACTGAAAAAACCATAGGTTTCACACCAGTTATAGTTAGGAATTAGCATTTAAAAAACCTATTAAATTCACTGAAAAAAACATAGGTTTCACACCAGTTATAGTTAGCTGGAAATTTTACTCGCATAAAACCATTGAAATTCCCACGTTATAGTTAGTTGGACTCACTATAACTTGCGCGTGCAATGCACTGCTGATGACGTCACATATTACATCACTCATGACATGGTCAGTGACATCACTCATGACATCACTGATGACACCATCCTTGTGACAAAGTGACAGACCTCCTTTCACTGTAATGTAAACTTTGAAACACATATTCAAAAATAGAAACTAACATTTTTTTAAAAATGGAGATACCCATACCAGTTACAACAACCAATTCAGTAATTCCACCATCTATATACACATCCACTCATTCACCAACAGTTCTATGTAGTCACTCATACATATACTTACTCATCATATATAGTGATACACCTATATATCCTGTTACACAATGACAGTCATCCAAAAGATACTCTCACACATATTCACACATGCAAATAAACTATTACACATCCATTTATTTGCATATACAGCTATACACACACTACCACTTTACTTCGAAGGAAACTTACACATACGTACTCTCTTAAACAATCACTTATAGAAACACATACTTATTTAAACAGGAACTGTTACAATCCCTCACTCTCACATATACTCACTTATATACATCAATATTCACATATACTAGATTAAAACATATGTAGTTACTGATAAAGACACTAGTGAGACAGTCATTCACTCACTAACATACACATATACACACTCATCCACCCATACAGTCCTGCACATATGCTGTATTCAAAACACATACAAACAGAGAGTCAGTCATTCATGCATCTATGTGCTAAGTAATACCCCCACCAAACCATACAAACACTTATACTGATACTAAGAAAAACATCTAATAACCCATATACCTACACATGTAGCTACTCGCCAACCCATGCAGCCACTTATACACAAAGTGAAACATTAATACATATATTTAAATATTTAAACATTACTCACTAATATTTATTTTTCAGAAAGACACACATTCACTGGATGGTGTCATCAGTGATGTCATGAGTGATGTCACTGACCATGTCATGAGTGATGTAATATGTGACGTCATCAGCGGTGCATTGCACGCGCAAGTAATAGTGAGTCCAACTAACTATAACGTGAGAATTTCAATGGTTTTATGCGAGTAAAATTTCCAGCTAACTACAACTGGTGTGAAACCTATGGTTTTTTCAGTGAATACATATATATATAAACATCTAAACGTACACATATGCATGTACAAACAAATGCATACTTAAAATATACTTACTGTAAGAGATGGGAATTAAAGACTCTTCTGATGCAAACACTCCTGGTGTGAAGTTACTCCCGATCGACTGACTATTATAAATCAAATCATGAGTCCATATTCGTAGTACCTCTTCCTCATTAATGGGGTTGACTGCCTCAGGAAAGGTGTAACGGGTCCCACGGTTTCTGTCAATCAGCAATGTAAGGCAGTCCAAGGAGAAGAAAGCAGCATCTAGGGTGTGGGCTGTATTTATATTTGTTCAATTCTGAGTATCCCGCAGCAGAGGCAGAAATCTGTCTACGCTACTGAATCATCCACCCATAGGTACAGTTCAAAAATATGGTTGTACAATTACTAGAAGTAGGTTTACAGTCATGAAATTCATTTGTAAGTGTCTGCATCGTCTTGTGTAAAGAGGAGTCAACTTGTGAGTTCTATCTGGGCTATGATTTCTGTCCAGGTGGGAGCAGAAGTCAACAGGTGCTCAAATCTGTGCACATTGCTTGTGATGTGGGCCCATAGTTTACTCTACACCGTTCTGAACATCACACCCTCCACCTTTTGCTGCAATACAAGTATAGTGATTATACAAACTCCCTCCCCACTACTTGCACCATGCTGCTCATTGTCAGGGCTCTCCTGACCTTCTTTTTGGGCTACTTTTCTGCACTTCTGCCATAAAAGGGGGAAAACAGGCAGGCTTCTGAGCGGTTAATGGATCAAGCATTGACATCTGCACAAGTGCTTCTTCTTCCTTTAGCGCAGTATCACCCAAATTACTAGGTGTTCCACTTTACTGGGTGGGTGGTTTTGCACTGCAGCAGTTTGTGTCGACCACACGCCCATGTAGTACAACACACACATCTTTGTGCAACAAAGAATTGTATACATATGCCAAGTATATTCCCATATCTTTGTAATAATTCTGTAATCATGATGCAGAGAAAAGGAAACCATGCATTTGCAGTTATTATTTCCTTATTGAATTAGATAAGATGCACTCATTGCATATTTAGGGACATGGATAATAAAGGAACATATGGGCCCAAGTTTGTTGAACGGTTGTGTAGGAGCTCCTTCAAAGTAAAGATGTGCATTGTGATGCAAAGAGGCATAAACACAGCGCCAATCACGTCTAAAAGGAATTTTACCTCGATAGTTGACACAAGTACATGGTTGAAACAGCATATTATTGTGTACCCTGAAATTTGTTATAATCTATTCAAAATTGGCCCAATGGAACTGATGCAGTGCAAACAAGGCTAGGATTCCAGTAAAAGTAAGGCCAATTACAGTGAAACAAAGAGCGTAACCTGGCAGTGCACAGAATCCTGGACTCAAATGGAGATATGCACAAACAGTTGGCAAAATGTTAAGTGTATTATATTTACAAGTTCACTATATGTATTTTCTGCACAAGTACACATTTAACTTGATTGATCATTTGGAAGCTCTCAATGCTCAGAGATTTGTAATGAATTGTGGGGCATATGTACAAGGAGTTAACGCCGCCTTAGCAGCACTTTTCTGCTGGTTTTGCAGCAAGATTTTTATCGCCTTAAGTACAAGCTGCTGCTAAACTCTGTTAGCTGCAGTTTTCCTGTGAAAACATCCATTCTAAAGATCCCCACTTCTGTTACTGATAATGACATGCAAGGGAGACGTTTCAGTGCAAAAACAGCCGCTAACCCCACTTTGCGATATTTACAAGGGGATTCCTGAACTTTGGAGGACCAAAAAAAATGCTGCTGACTGCAGTTAAAGACAGTTTTTTAAGACCAGAAAATAGCTGGTCTTAAAAATGGAGATAACACTTGGGGCCTCTTTACAGCAGGCTGGACAGTGCTGCAAGCAATGTTGCTCTGCTGCCGGGCAACAAAACTACAGGCCATCACTAAGATAGTGAGCATTCCTGGGCCTCAGTCATGAAAAGTGTTGCAGCGCTGTGACAAAACAGCATTGCAAAACTTGTCACTACCCCCTTCTAGTGACACCATGGATGCGCTGTAGTCAGTGGACAGCGCTCTATGACGCAAGTAATGAAAGATACATCTGGAATCCTGACTAATCTGTCTGTGCTAAAGTCATGCATTGCTACAGTCATCTCACAACCATGACGCAACTCCAGCAATGCATGGGGCCTGCCTATCCCTGTGGCACTGCTCAGCCTTATGCCTGCCATCAGTCTGGCATAAGGTACTGACACAGTGACGTTCTTGAGGGGTTACAGTGTGTCGGCACAATTGGAGATCCATCGGTAGCGGTTGCGCGCTGTGGTGTCATCGTCTGTAAACGTTGTTGGAGTGGTGGTGCTGAGGGAGTTGACAAGATGTTTTTTGGTGTCCTTGATCCAGTGGCGAGGGGGGGCGATGATGGCAGCGGTGTGCTGGGGCATGGTAAAGACGTGATGTATACAATGATGGTTGATCCAGGAGAGTCCGGTGGTGTGGCTGTAGTTGAAGTTCTCGCTGGCAGAGGAGACGTGCTCGACCGTGTGTCCTGCTATGTGGCTTGCTGCGGTGACTATTTGCTTTAGTCTGATGTTGGGGAGCTTCTGGTATTGTTCTGGTCACTGGGGTTGTCCAGGTGGAAATAGAGTTCACTGAGTAGGATGTCATCAGTGGATTGGAGAGTCTGGGTTGCAATGAGGTCTAAAATGGTATCGGAGAATGTGGGTCACTTGCCCGGGAGTCCTGAAGATGAGGGTGCCGAAGAGGGTAGGCTTGGGGTTGGTCCGGGTCTGGAAGTTGAGGTGTTCCATGGTCACCGTTGGGTCATTACAGTGCCTTGTCAGTCAGAGTGTGCTTCTGTAGTGCCTCTACCATTCACAGCTCTAAGGGGCTCAAGGCAGTCTTCTCACACAGGTCAGCAACCTGTCTCCATGCGACCTGCCAGACCTCACCACTAGGTATGGGTGATCACTGCGCCTCAATGTCTACCGCCACGGCCCATCGACTCCACAGCTTCTTTGCATCCCACTCCAGGCTCCAGACGCAGGTCCAGTGAGGCATCCAGGCTCCAGGCACAGGTCCAGCGAGGCAACCAGTCTCTAGGCGCAGGTCCAACAAGGGATCCAGGCTCCAGGTACAGGTCCAGCGAGGCATCCAGGCTCCAGGCGCAGGTCCGGCAAGGCACCCAGGTTCCAGGCGCAGGTCCTGCAAGGCATCCATGCACTCATCCAGGTCATCCTGGAATTTGAGTGGCTTGAGGGGGTTGTTGATGTGAGCTGCCCTTGGCCCTGGCTGCTCCATTCTGCATTTCTTCGTTTTTTTTGCCAATTTTCTATTGGAGGTCAACTGATATGCTATTTTTTCCAATAGAGGCAAAAGAAATTCACGTTGGGCAGACTAACATGTGATTTTTTGTTGCTAATGGTCCTTTCTTTGGTTTTTGCCCGCTAACGCCGAAATTCCAATCGCCATCACGGTAATGTTAGCGGTAGTTTTCAACACCGATCACTGAAACGATCGCCATGTAGCCATGGCTTGTAAATACATCGCTAACATAGCAATACTTTTCAGCGGTACAAGGTTGTAGGAAAACTGCTGCTAACTTAGGAATAGTTTTTGCCAGTCCTTGTAGATATGCCACTATGTGTCTTAAGAAGGAATATCTTATCAGAATGCAGTCGCTTGACTTTCATTTTGTTGATTTAATGGGTGTAGAATGCATAGTAAATATGTAGCTCCACAATTTTGTTTCCATTTGTGCAATGCAGACATTGGATGCATAATAATTATGCAGCTGCAGTTCTTCTGATGCACACTGACCATGCTCTCTCCAGAGTAAAGGTGTGAGATGTTTAAAATATTCATGCACAATCAAACCAATTTTAATATCTCCAGCATGTGTACTAGTTCAACCTAATCTATATATATATAAAAACAAATGTATGTCTGTCTGTCTGTCTATCTGTCTGTTTGTCCTTTATGCATTACTGCACCATTCATCCGATCGTTATGAAACTTTGGGAAGTTGTTGAGTACACTCCCACGAAGGTTTCTGGCATATGCATTACTACACCATTCATCCGATCGCCATGAAACTTTGGGAAGTTGTTGAGTACACTCCTGCGAAGGTTTCTGGCATATGCATTACTACACCATTCATCCGATGGCCATGTAACTTTGGGAAGTTGTTGAGTACACTCCCACAAAGGTTTCTGACATAAAAATGTTTTAAATATCGGCCCCCCAGGGCCCTCATAATCTTTCGAATACTGAATTTTTTCATTTACGGAATACCAGGCAAAGCGACAACGTATAAGTCCATCGATACTGTGATGAATCAAGACGAAGTTGTCAATTACCCAACAGAATTCTTGAATTCACTGGATTTGCCAGGTATGCCACCGCACATTTTAACATTGAAAATTGGTGTTACGATCATTCTTCTCCAAAACATTAATCCACCACGACTTTGCAACGGTTCAAGACTTTCGGTGAAAAAAATGATGAACAATGTCATCGAAGCTACAATTTTGAATGGAAAATTCAAGGGGGAAGATGTACTGTTGCCACGTATTCCAATGATCCCACCAGATATGCCTTTTGAATTCAAACGTTTACAGTTTCCGGTGCGACTCGCTTTTGCAATGACCATCAACAAAGCACAAGGACAATCGCTGCAAGTGTGTGGACTAGATTTGGAGAATCCGTGCTTCTCACATGGACAACTGTATGTGGCCAGCTCATGCGACTGAAAACCTTCTGATTTATTCGTGTACGCACCAGACGGAAAAACAAAAAATATCCTGTATCCACAAGCACTTGAATAAATAAATAGAATTAAAACAACACTTTGAAATGTTTTCCATATTAAAATGAATAAGTTTCAATAAAAATGACACAATGTAAATTGAATGTTATCATAACGAGTTTCCTTGAATTTCGTTTCTTATGAGATCGCAGCAACGCGCGACGGGTAAGCTAGTGAGAAAATAAAGGACGAGCAACTAGATGTAAGATTTACGTGTCTTAAAATACTGGTCGCAATTTCGTTCAGTATTTTTTTCAACGAGTAAAATAATTTGGAAACCAACCTACGTACCATTAGGTCAGTTCGTAAAAACTGAATCGGATTAAGTTGAAATCCAACCTACTTCATTTTTATTCATTAGGTAGGTCACAAATTGCGAATAATTCTGAATGACCACACATGGATGGTGGCATTAATGAGACTGCCTGTTTTAATACTTCTTTTTTTTTTAAATGCTGCATATTTATCTTCGAACGAAATGGAAATGTGACTACATTAAAAAACTGTTAATTTTTTTAAAACATTTGTGAATTGGCAGAACTTCATTTCGGTCCTAAACCATTGATACATATGGACAGCAGTCACTATTTGCAAGAGTTGCAGCATAAGTTTCCAAATATAAATTCATTATCCCTTTCTAAAATCATTTTAGGAATGAGAGAAAAGTTACCAACTCCTAAAGTGGAGTTCGTAAATTGCAAAAAAAAATTGCAGTCACAAACTCCAAATCGGAGTGCTCGCGACCATAAAAATGCTTTGTACATTTTCATTGATATGACTTAATTCGCTCTACTATTCTCTAATTACATGCATCAATTATACAGGATCACACTTTTGCTGTAGAAGAAATGCTTTATTCAATGTATAGCTCATAAAGTACTCGTGTTTCCCTTTTTTTTCACTCAGGTATAAACATGTCATTCACATGTGACCGTCACAACAGGACCATGCAAAAATCACCCTATTCCTAAGTGCAGTCATGTACCTGGAGCCTAAAAGGAATATGCTTTCCTCATAATTGAACATTTCAAGCTTTAATTGACACATTCAAAAATGATAATGTGAGGAAATCGGGGGAACCTCAGGAGTTAAACTGATTTAGCAAATTATTTCTAGGCAAATCATATTACTGGCAAATGGGTGCATGGCCTCGTGAAAAAAATGTGACAAATAATTCATTATATTTTCTTCAAAGAGAAGGATGACCTACACAAATTCATTAGAGACCAAAAGACCATGCCTGCTTGTGTATTCATTTAACTCATTCGGTGTGTGCCTTCCATGCTACATAGACAGATACAAGAGGAATTGTTGGCGGCCTTGATTTTATAATTCAAGAAATAGAACTAATTATTATGTCTTGGAATAAAAGAAATACTTTCCAACTACTACACCAAAGAGTCTCCAGTACCCATCTATTAAACTGGCAAGAAATATTGACCCAGGTGCTTCTCTCTTCTGCAAATAAACACTTTTTGCAAATCTTTTAAACGTTCACAGAATGTAATTTTCAAAGTGAGTAATTCCAACTCCACTCCCATATGTCAATGTCAAGAATGAGTCCTAACGTAATAATGTTTAATGAAGTGTATACATTTCGATCGTCATAGGACATACAAAGAACGGTAGCATATAATGCCTGTTAGGTGGGTAAAGCAACTGTCATTGAAATAAATAATATGGTGAAGTTTACGTCAATCTATTGTTTTTTTATTTTGCACATGGGTTCGGCTTTGCTAGGCAAGTCATCAATCTGTGTGGGTGGTGGTAGGCTGAATATATTGTGAAGTCAGAGATGGTGCTGTTGTTACAATGAAGGGAAAGTGCCTGGGAAAGAGGCTTTGTGGCTGTGCATCAGAAGATGCAGGCAGGACAGATATTGTAGAAGCAGCATTTGAAGTTTTTGGATTTGTCATATTCTTTTGTTTAACTCAAATGATCCTCTTTTTATGCGGTCAAGCTTGTTATCAAGTGCTAATTGTGTTTCCTCTCTATCAGAAAAAGCCATCAAGAGTAGCACCTGAGAGCTGAAGTTTGAGTACTAGGGCCTGAGACAGTGAGAGAGGTTGATGCAGAGGCCAAACCAGAGGCAATGTTTGTGTGGATTCCGATACCCTATTTCTAAACGAGAGGAACCAGGACCTTTTTAATCAGGTCCTGCACATGTACTCCTAAGTCGTATATTTGAAAAATTGGTATGCAGTTCCTAAGTGTGGGGGAGAGTTTTCAGGTCTGTTGAAAAGTGCCCTAAAAAAAAGCAGCACAATAATAGAGGTGTTATTTTTAGGAAGCAAAAAAAACGATGCAGTCAATGAAAATCCAGTTTATGCCCCTCCTCCCAGCTAAGTGCTGTTCTTTGAGACACATGGTAAAGCATTGGACTGTGTAAGTGAGAAGGATAATACAATCTGTGATTGGAATGCCCTGCACCAGTAGAAGCGACAGACAGTGACTTTTGCCACCCAGTCCACAACATCGAGTCAGGCTAGGCGACATTTGCAAAGAGAAATAAATGCTACAAGTGCCGATGGAGCAGAGCAAGAGGATCCAGCACTAAATGAATCCTCGATGAATGGCAAAGAAGAAACACACTGATAAGACGCAAGCAAAATAGGAAAGTGAAAAATGAAAATGTATGAACACTAACTGATGAGAATGCTGCCACAAGTTCCTGAATGAAACTGATGTGGTACCCAACACGAGATAAATGGACTTTCCTCCCAGGGGACAAAGTAGGTAGGATTTTGGTAGTGATGGGGGAAACAAAGCTTTCCAAAGTTGGGGAAGAAGGCAGTTGCAATCCTATATAAAGTAGAACTGGGGTTGGGTGTGAGAGAAAAAGGTTTGATTTGCTTGCATACACAAAGCATTGATCCACACAGAATTGTGCAGCGGAACCTGAGGGTTCCTTCTACTAGGCAGGCAAGAATCTGCACACTGATTCAAAACCACCTAATGAGTAATTACCATACCACAGAGGAACTAAGGATACTCTTATGGAACGTTAATGCTCTTTCTAATAAGGTACAAAAAGGTAAAGTGGTGCAGTATAGTTGAAGGATTGTTCTACTGGATATTGAGGCTATAAATATCGTGGTGCAAGAATGTCATGGATAAAACAACATAACTTGGAAAAAATATATATGTGTGTGATTGCGTATTGTCAAGGCACACTTATGATGGGTTAGGTATATAACATTTATCCTTACTTTTTAATATTTTGAATTTGATAATTTGTCCTCGATATTTGCCTATCTCAGTATTCTGGAGTCAATATTCAGGGTCCACACCATCCGTAGGCAGGCTGCTGACCTAGTGATCCTTCAAAAGACCCATTTCGTGGGAAATTATTGCAAATGACTGCACAGGGGCCAATATATCACTAACACAAACAGGGTTCAAAAAGCGATTGAGGGGGCGGGTATTTTAGTTCAGAAAAATCCTCCCTTTCTTTACTATTACCTAAAGATGGTCCAAACCCAGCAGGTCCTATGGAGGAGTGCAGGGCACATGAGGGAGATGGTCCGTGAAGATCCTAAATGTGTGTATGCCACATAAACTCAAGCAGGTGATCCTTGATAAAATAGCATACATACTATTAAAAGCAAATATTATGATACACATAGTAGGTTGCACTTCAACCATGTGGTGAATCGAGACCTGGATAGAATAAAGTGCCCTTCACAGACACCGCACACACCCACACAAGTGGAACTATTTGCTTTCACGCTGGACCTATCCCATGTGTAGACTTAAGCACCCATGAGATAAGCAACACTAATTTCTATGAGGAGCCGGAAAAAAACTTTCCTGTTTAGACTACATATTCGTTCCAACAAAAGAGATTAAATCCATACAGGAGGCAGAATATTTGGCAAGAGGTGTATCTGACCACTCTCCCCTCAAGAACATATTGGAAGAGAGGGGTAGCCACGTGTGACACAGCTGGAAGATGGATGCTAAACAGTAGCTAGGGTCCAGGTATACTCCCCATCATCTTTTTAGGAAAACACTGGCTCCATGAAATCACCAATAATGCTCTAGGTAGCATATAAAACTGTCCTTGGAGCTGGGGCATAAAATACAATTGTACAAAAGAGGAAACACAGGCAAGGCAAGTTGTGTCCCTAGAGAAAGAAATATTGAAGCTTGAAAGAAAATTTGTAGAAACTGGCTCTTAGGAATATCTAAGGCAATTAAAGGCCCTAAGGGAAGAAAACCACAATGTAACTCGCAATGCAGATAGGCAACACACCTCTTCAGGCAGAGAAAGTTATATAAGGTGGTGGAGAGAGAGACTGTGGAAGACTCCTCCAGATAGGTGGGAGAAATACTACAAGTTAATAGAAACACATTCACAATAAATCGAGAGATTGCTAAAATAATATGCAGATTATTGTCAGTTATAACATCAGGCCAGCTGAATGTGCAGTGACGATGACCTTGGCGTGTTCCTGTGTGAGATGGATGAGCCTACCCCAGGGAGAAGAAGATAGGGGGTTATTGGAGAAGGGCCGGCCTCTTCCTGAATGGTATATTAGAAACCATTAATGGAAAGACACCGGAATCTAATGAATATCCAGTGGAATTATTACAAAAACTGTTACTTCCCCCATGAACTGGTAAAATCTATTTTTAGTGTGACTTAAGGGTTGCATAGAGAGACTAGAGCAGGGATAATGGGTCAAGCCAATGTATAGCTGGTGTTCAGAACATTTCTGTTGATGTCATAAGTGGTGTCATCCTTAAAAATTGACACTTTATCAGCAATGTCTTTTAAAATGTCCTTTAAAGTGTCATCACTAATGAGATAATTAATGAACTATGCAGTGCATCGCGGGCAGAGAGTTGCGGTGTGCACAACTTACCACAACTGGCAAACTTCAGTGCCTTTTAAGAATTTGCATATTAGGTATACGTTCGTCTTAATGTATTCCTGTCCTTCCTTATGCCTTTGCCAATGCATGATTTAATATACTTTCACCGTTGAAAAATGTATCCTGGTATTTTTGCATTAGGACAAGCCTAAGAATATGATGCATGTGGAGTTCTGTTGTTGATGGTATTCTGGTTCCTACAAAAACCTAATTTCTTCAATTGTTATGTTAGCCAGGTGCTGGGGTAAGTGATTAGGCTGGTTGGGCTCCTAGTCAAATAGCCAGGTTTTCATATTCTTGCAGAATTTGAGAAGGGATGGGGAGGTTCTGATGTGGTGTGAAAAGGTCATTTCAGGATTTGCCAGCCATGCAAGAAAAGGAAAATCCTCCAGACTTGCTCTTTTGGATGCAGGGTGTTTGCAGTAGGAGAAATGAGGCTGAACATACATGCCTGGTGGAAGTTGAGACAGTGGAAGAGGTAGGCAGGTCCAACGTTGTGGAGAGCTTCGTATGCTTGGGTGAGCCGTTTGAATTGGCATCACTTCTGGACTGGTAGCCACTGTAGATATCTGAGGTGGGGAGTGATGTGTGATGTGCAGGTGATGTTAAGGATGATTTTGGCAGTGGCATACTGTGTGGGCTGGAGTCTTTGAAAGAGTTGTTTCATAATGCCGGTGTAGAATGCATTGCTGTAATCTATTCTACTGGTGATGAGGGCTTGGGATACCGTGCTTCAGGTGTTGGTGGGGAGCCAGCAGAATATTTTACAGAGAATGCATTGGATGAAGAAGAAGGAGGAGGTGACAGCTTTGACTTATTTGACAATTATATGTTTGTAGTCTACGATGATACTGAGATTTTTGGTGTGGTTGGTGGGCGTTGGGCCCAGGTCTGTTGGACACCAGGAGTAGTCCCATGGAGAGCTCTTGTTACTGATGGTCAGGGCTTCAGTTTAATCTGTGTTGAGCTTTAGGAAGTTCTGTTTCATCCAGCTAGCTACATTGGGCATTGCTATGGTTGTTCTGTTGTTGTCTGTAAGGGAGAGGATGAGCTGGGTGTCATTTGCGTGGGATACAATGTTTATTATGTGGGATCTTATAACATCAGCGAGTGGTGCTATTTAGATGCTGAAGAGGATGGGGCTCAGTGATGATCTCTGAGGGACTCCGCAGATTAGGTTCTTGATTTGAGAGATGTAGGTCGGGAGCCAGACTCGCAGGTCTGGTTTGAGAAAAAGGGCGACATCCACCACAGGGTAGGACCATGTATTCTGGAGTTTTGGAGTCTTATAATAAAGGTACTGTGGAAGAGTGTGTAGAAGGCTGCAGAGAGGTGAGTAGCATGGGTGTGTTGTTTCTCTTTTGCCCCTGATTGTCCGGATATCATAAGTTGCTGTGATTGTTAAACCTGGCATCTTTGGCGTGATTTCCCCCTATCTTTTTGCCTCTACCTCCTGTATTTTGATGCTGTGCTGGATTTCGTTGTTGCTGATTTAGATGCTTTGGGCATTTTTCCACCGCTGTTTAGTGTCAAAGTGCAAGTGCTCCCTGTGTAACTTGTTATTGTGATTGGTTACCCATGATTGGCATATTTGTGGCACCAAGCATTCCCTAGTAAAGTGCACTAAGTGTGCCAGGGCTGGTGATAACAAATGCTACTAGTGGGCATGCAGCACTGATTGTGCCACCCACATGAGTAGCCCTAAAATGATGGTGTTTCAGGCCTGCCACCTCAGTGCCTGTGTGCAGTCTGTGAACTGCCATGTCCTCCTGGTCAGTTTCCCAGGAGGACCTCCTGGTCAGTGTCCCAGTGTCGACTGGAGATCTTTACAATTATCAAAATGAAAGCCCATGTTGGTGAAATCATTAAGGCTGATGGCCATGGGGGCGATGACGTCTGTGAGGAAATTACTGAAGGTGGTATGTAGTCTGGGTGGTCAGTAGTCTCAGATGCCTTTGATGGAGGTGTGGTTGCTAGTCTCAAGTCGGAAGTGCATGTGTTCTATGAAGGTGGGTCCTCATTGGTGGAGGTGGTGCAGGTGATGGATTCCTTGTGGATAAACAAGAGTACTCCTATTAGTTTGTTCATTCTGTCCTGGAGGGAGATCTTGTAGCCCAGTGGAATGGCTGTGGAGATGGTGGGTGCCGATGTAGGGTTTAGCTAGGTCTCTGTCAGAAAGAGGATGTCCAGGTAGAGCATCTCAGTGGTGACCAGATCTTGGTAGCATGTTTGTTGAGGGATCTGTTGTTGAGGAGCATGAATTCTATATGGGGTGAGGCGCGAGTGGCATGGGGAAGTGTGTGTTGGTGCAGGTAAAATGGCAATGAGCCCATGATCTGTGGTACACAGGCAAGCATATATGGACTTGCCTTTGGCTATGCAGTTGAGCAATAAGTAGGTCATGGAAAGGGAAAGGGTGGGGCACAGGAGTCAGGGGAAGGCAAGCAACAGAGAAGCAGGTAAGAGCAGGGGAGTTAGGAGGTAGGAAAGCCTGGAAGAAACAGGCTGGGTACAGAGAGTAACAAAGAAAGGAAAACAGAGCACAAAGAGGCACAAGAGGCACACAAAGAAGGAAAGACAGGCACAGAGAGCCACAAAGAAAAAGAGTGGAAAGTGGAAAACAGGCGCAAAGGAGGTCCAAGAGAGAGGGTGGAAAGAGGAATGTTGATACAGAGAGAGTAAAGGATGGAGGGAAAAGCGAGAGGAGGGAGCAGAAAGCAAGAGTGCAGAAGAGGCCAAGAATGAGGTGGGGCTTTGAGGCAGCGATTCCGGGTCCAAAAGGACCTAGTTAGGTGGGAGCTGGGGTCTGGGCACCTGCTCAAAGGCGTCATACAGTGGCCCCTATTAAGTAGGTCTGGCAAGCAGGGAAGCACGGGGTCAGAGGGCAGGATTAGGGGAGGGAAGGGCAGGTCACAGGAGGCAGGAGAAGACATGCAATGGAGAAACAGATAAGGAGTGGAGAAGCAAGAGGCAGGAAATCACAGGGCGAGGCGGGAACATGCAGGAGTATTGGGCAGGGCAAAGAGAGACATGGAAGGAAAACAGGCACACAGAGGCACAAAGAAACATAGCAGAATGTTGAAAACATGCACAGAGGAGGCCGAAGAGGGTGAGAGTGTGGAAAGGAGAAATCAGGCACAAAGGCGGCCCAAGAGAGAGAGAGAGTGTGGAAAGTGGAAAATGGGCACAAAGGAGGCCCAAGAGAGAGAGTGTGAAAAGTGGAAATCGGGCACAAATGAGGCCCAAAGGAGAAGGTGAGAAAGGAAAAACAGGTGCAAACGAGGCCCAAGAAAGTGAGTGTGGAAAGTAGAAACCAGGCTCAAAGAGGCCCAAGAGAGAGAGTAAGCAAAGGAAAGTAGGTTCAAGGTCTTAGACTGGTCAAAGAACCAGTCAGGTTAGTGGGAGCTGGGGCCCTGGCACCTGCTCAATGGGGGTCACACAGCGGCTACCATTATTAAGTAGGTCCAGGGAGATGGGGGTGCGGGGTTGAACTGGAAAATAGGTGCCATATTTGAGTCAGTGATCACCACATGTAGCTTATCAATGGCTAGCATATACATGAATGTGGCCATTTCCACACGTAAGAATGAAAACTGCTAATTTCCGATCAAGTTACTCTATCTTTTTGACTAACACAGTGTGTTCTGCACTGCAGCTAATTTTTACATGCTAATGGGGTTATGGGAATGTTCAAGAAAAGGCATGTTATTTTTGGAAACTATTTTTCCTATATTTAATTATGATAGTTATTCAGAATTATTACTTGTCCTGCAGTTTTTGAATAGAAACACAGATTGAACATTTTGCTCTGGAAATCATTACAATATGTGAGAGTTCCTAGAATCTTCATCATGGAAAAAATCCTTGATTCCAAGTAAGTGTCGGCAGGCACAATTCAAACATGGGGGGGATCAGATCATGTCTCAAAAGGCTTGAATACATGAATCAACATACTAAATTTGAGAAAGCTAACAAGTTTTCAAATGTGTTTAAGAAAGTTTTGGCAGAGAGTGTTAATACAAAACATAGAATGATAATTTAATTGAGCTTGTCCCACAAAGGTATTCAATGGAACAGCATGTAGGTTATGACCACACACAACGCCTCACTTGATTAGTGCCTGATGTGCACAGCCAAGTGTCATGAATAGCAGGTTGTGGAGCATTGTGGACTAGATACAGTATGACCAGGCATCGCCTGCTTATAATAATTTTAGACATGTAGATGTATTTAGCTCTTTTTGAGGAACTCGTGACTCTAAAAGTATAATTTGTCAATGCTAAATTGAGAAAATTATGCAATACATAACTCTTAGAACTGGGGTTTTTGGTTGTCAGGGTATTTATCCTGCACAGGCAGGAACCACCTTGTTGGTCAGGGTAAGCTAGATGCACATTAAAAGATGACCTGTGCTCACCCTCTGGTAGCTTGGCACAGAGCAGTCAGGCTTATCTATAGATGCAATGTGTAAATTATTTGTGCAACTCACACACACACACACACAGTAACCCAATGAGAATACCACAAAAATGCTCCACACCGGCTTATGAAAATAGAATATATTCTTATGAGTTTACAAGACCAAAACAACAAAAATCCAATAAGTATCACTAGAGTTCTGAATTTTTGAAGAATCGATCAAAATGTAATACTTAGAAGCAAAGAGCGCTTAGGGGTTACTTGAGGTCACAATGGATGGGGTAACTCCAAAGTTCAGGCCAACCACAATAGAGGGCAATCCGACTACAGGAGTTAAGCAGGTCCTGCTTAAAAAGTACATTGGATGAAGGAAGCATAGACATTGAAAAATCGATGCATCAGGCTGATTCATACGGGTGATGAAGGCTTTGTCGACAAATCCCTTTACGATGCAGGCAATGCATTGTCAGCAAACCACGCTGTCCAGCATCGCTGAGCCGTACAGTTCTGCGAAGCAATGTCATCGATCAGCTTCTGTCTTGAAGGGCAGTGCATAGGTTCTGATCCGCTCAAAGACATCACTGCATCAATTTTGACAGCTCTGTACAGCCAAATCTCACTTTTAAGGGCCCAGCAAGAGATTGGCACCACTTGGCAGAGCAGGACTCCCAGGTGGCAGAGTCCAGGTGCTGTTGCAGGGATGAAGGAAGTCTTTGATGGCCCTGAGAGAACAGAACAGGTGGCAAGCCAGCAAGACCTTGGGGCCACTCTGGGTCCAAGTGAGATGGTTCCAATCCTTGTCCTCAGCAGGGCGGAGATCACCAGTCAAGCAGCGTGGCAATCCTTGTAGCACAGCAGTCTTTAGTCCTGGCAGAGTTCTTCACAGGTCCAGTTGTGTACTGTATTGGTAGAGTCAGAATCCCATTACTTATATTTAGTTGTGCCTTTGAAGTGGTGGTGACTTCATAGAAGGGTATTTGAAGGGCACACAGGTTTTTCTTCCAAGTCCTGTCTCCAGACTATCAGTAGGGGCCAATGAGCCCTTTGAATTGGAAACATGACACAGCCTATTCAGGTATTTGTGTCAGCTCCTCCCTCTTTTCCTGACCAGGAAGAGCTATCAGGATGCAGATGAAGTTCTCTGTAACAAACCATCCTTCCTGTATTTGTGGCTGTCTAGAGGTAATGCACAAAGTCTAGCAGTCACCCACCCCAGACATGTAGTGGAGACAGGTTGCAGGCACACAGTAAGAGCAGAGTAATGGCCACTTTCCAAAAGAATAATCTCAAAAATGTGTGGAGCTCGCACAGCGAAATGTAATTCTTAATATAAGGTTTGTAATGGATTGAAGTGTGCTGCTGGGGGTAATCACTGTCTGGCCAGAACAGTGTAAAAAGCAATACTGAGGAAAGGCTCCCCCGCCTAGGGAGAGAACACCCCTGCGCACAACGTTGGGGAGACCGAATGGTCTTATTCCATAGTCACAAGGTAATTATGAGTTCAAACTTGGATGGAAGATAACCATCTTTCAAAATTTATTTAAGCATGTAAATATGGCCGATATCCAAATGAACTTCATAGTGTGGTGATACATATATTAACACATATCCCGATGCATTTCGGGCGGGGCCCTTCGTCAGGGGATTACTCTACAGGAAAAATCAAAAAAACCAAACTGTAATCACTTAAAATCGCAGTAATACAGTATAAATCATGCAGAAAACACAACGATCTCTTAAGCATGCTTCTCAATAGAACCATTAATGTGAGGCCGAGATAGAAAAACAGCCGAGTACGTGGTCTGTTTAAGTCCTAGGGGCTTGTGAAGGTAGCGTGATGACCCAAAGGCGGGTCCAAAGTAAAAGACACCGGGGAAGTGTTGGATTAAAATCAGCAGAACTACGTGATCAATCGGTAAGTAGACCCATGCGCTAATGCCCGTTCGCGGCGAAAATGCCTGTGAAGGTAAGCCGTGAGGCGGAAAAGTATACGGGAAATAATGAGATCCCAATGAGGGTACTTACATATGTGCCACTACGCTTGGACTCCGCGGAGTTCCAAGAAGATACGATCAACGGTCGGGTGTAAAAGCATCAACATAAAAAACGGTGAAGGGTGACTGAACATAGAAAAGGGACATAACCATAAGAGCCAGGAAGTTCATGCAATGTGTGAGCGCCATGATGGAACGTGCAAAGAATATACAAGACCATAAAGTAAATCAGAGGAGTGTCCAGGAAAGGAGATGATGTAATGTAATGTAATGTAATGTAATGTAATGTAATGTAAATTGATACTTGTATAGCGCACTACTCACCCGCAAGGGTCTCAAGGCGCTTGTACGAATACCGCTGTGGAACCCATCCTGGCTATCCCTGTGAGGTGTCCACTCCTGGGCACCCCCAAGGTGGAGGCCAGGCATCCTTAGCGTTGTGGGGGCCGTTGTGGAGATTAAGCAAGCTATTGCCCAGAGTTGCAGAGTGGGACTCTATGATTGGAAAAGGCACCGAGGCGAGAATTATCAGGTCCGTGGAATTTTGAGCCCAAGACCCGCCGAGGCGGGGAATTGAACCCTGGTCCCGGGCTAGACCTCTGCATCAGGGTCTGCCGCTCTAACCATTGAGCCACACTTCTCCATGATAAGCATGCAATAAGATTATAAGTAGCAAAGAAATTCGATGCGATCATTAAGCCCATGAGGGACCATCGTGGATAAGTAACGGATCCAGAAGTTTTCACGTTTAAGAAGAGTGTTCTTATTGTTCAACGTGGGCTGGACTTGTTCCAATATTTGAAATTTGAGTTGAGCCACTGTATGTCTGTTCTCCATAAAATGGGTGGCAATAGTAGACTTGAGGTTCTGTGTGCGGATGTTACTTTTGTGTTCCAAGATCCTCACGCGGATCTTTCTTTCGGTGTGGCCGACATAGCATTTGCCACAGGGGCATTTGAGGACATATATGACGTTCATACTGTTGCAGGTTGCATTCACTTTGAGTTTTATAGAATGACCCTTCATGGGATGGTTGATGGTATTGCCAAGGATACAGTTGTTGCAATTGCTGCAATTGTAGCAGGGTTTAAGACCCGTGTAGGTGATGTTTGTTTTGGTTCCACTCGGTTGGCTTAAGATTTCCTTTAAATTTTTGCCTCTAGTAAATGCAAATATGGGGGGCTGGTCAAACAATCCCTTGAAGTCAGGTTCCAAGGTAAGGATGGCCCAATGTTTACGGATGATTTGTTGGAAGCGGTTGGATGCTTTGGAGTATTTAGAGACTACCACCATGCGGTCAGAGGGTGTCTTGATCTTGGGTTGTAATAACATGGCTCTCGAGCATTTCTCGCTCCTCTGTATTGCTAGATCAAGGATCGGGGTGGGATATCCACTTGCTTTCAGTCTCTCCAATAAGGTGTTAATCTGTGTTTTGCAATCTTGAATTTACCCTTCTTACAAACAGAGAAACACGGGAACCTGTCCCGCAGAGAGAGAAACATCTTACAAAAACTAGCTGATAATCCGGACATCATCTGCCAAAATGCTGACAAAGGCGGTGCCCTTGTTATCATGGACACTACCTTTTATGAACAACAGGTCACAGCTCATATTGGAGACCCCAACACTTATGACGTTTTACCAGGGGATCCTACCCTGGAATTCACCAACCAGCTCACACTCATCATTAACAAGGCTTTCGACAATGGTACCATTAATGATAAAACTAGAAGATACCTTACACCTACCAACCCGAGACCACCTGCATTGTACATGCTACCTAAAATGCACAAGCACCCGACAAATCCACCGTTCCGTCCCATCGTGTCGACTATAGGCAGTATCCACGAGAATGTGGGTAAATTCTTGGACAAATACCTTCAACCATTTGTTGTAACCACGGAGTCACATGTTAAAGACACCACGGATTTCCTACAAAAACTGGAACCAATTATGAACGAACTTAAAGACACACAACTGATTATGTGTACAGTGGACGTCTGTTCCCTATATACTTCCATCCCCCATGATGGAGGTATTGAAGCTATAGAACATGTACTGGCCCAATCTGATCTGGATCAAGATTTGAAAATCTTCCTGATGCAACTAACCATGTTCACCCTATACCACAGTTATTTTACAGTCTTCGACAAATGGGTCTTACAACTCAACGGTACAGCTATGGGAAATTCGGCAGCTCCTTGCTACGCCAACATTTACATGAGAACCTTTGAAACATCGCACATCCTGTGTCAGAATACCTGGCGAGAACATGGCAGGTTATACTTACGCTATATTGACGACATATTCCTACTTTGGGAAGGTACTATCGAAACTCTCATTACCTTTCTATCCACTTGGAATAATTTCAACCGACGGATACAATTCACCTGGGAGTACAGTGAGCAATGCGTCCATTTTTTGGACGTTAAAGTCTTGAGAGAACTAGGAGAATGGTCCACTACCATCTTCCGTAAACCCACGGACAGGAATTCCACTCTACACTATCGCAGTTTTCATCGCATGGGCTTGAAGAACAATTTACCCTACGCTCAAATCCTCAGAGTCAAAAGAATCGTTTCGAAACAAGAAGAATGCAAAACATAGATTAACACCTTATTGGAGAGACTGAAAGCACGTGGATATCCCACCCCGATCCTTGATCTAGCAATACAGAGGAGCGAGAAATGCTCGAGAGCCATGTTATTACAACCCAAGATCAAGACACCCTCTGACCGCATGGTGGTAGTCTCTAAATACTCCAAAGCATCCAACCGCTTCCAACAAATCATCCGTAAACATTGGGCCATCCTTACCTTGGAACCTGACTTTAAGGGATTGTTTGACCAGCCCCCCATATTTGCATTTACTAGAGGCAAAAATTTAAAGGAAATCTTAAGCCAACCGAGTGGAACCAAAACAAACATCACCTACACGGGTCTTAAACCCTGCTACAATTGCAGCAATTGCAACAACTGTATCCTTGGCAATACCATCAACCATCCCATGAAGGGTCATTCTATAAAACTCAAAGTGAATGCAACCTGCAACAGTATGAACGTCATATATGTCCTCAAATGCCCCTGTGGCAAATGCTATGTCGGCCACACCGAAAGAAAGATCCGCGTGAGGATCTTGGAACACAAAAGTAACATCCGCACACAGAACCTCAAGTCTACTATTGCCACCCATTTTATGGAGAACAGACATACAGTGGCTCAACTCAAATTTCAAATATTGGAACAAGTCCAGCCCACGTTGAACAATAAGAACACTCTTCTTAAACGTGAAAACTTCTGGATCCGTTACTTATCCACGATGGTCCCTCATGGGCTTAATGATCGCATCGAATTTCTTTGCTACTTATAATCTTATTGCATGCTTATCATCTCCTTTCCTGAACACTCCTCTGATTTACTTTATGGTCTTGTATATTCTTTGCACGTTCCATCATGGCGCTCACACATTGCATGAACTTCCTGGCTCTTATGGTTATGTCCCTTTTCTATGTTCAGTCACCCTTCACCGTTTTTTATGTTGATGCTTTTACACCCGACCGTTGATCGTATCTTCTTGGAACTCCGCGGAGTCCAAGCGTAGTGGCACATATGTAAGTACCCTCATTGGGATCTCATTATTTCCCGTATACTTTTCCACCTCACGGCTTACCTTCACGGGCATTTTCGCCGCGAACGGGCATTAGCGCATGGGTCTACTTACCGATTGATCACGTAGTTCTGCTGATTTTAATCCAACACTTCCCCGGTGTCTTTTACTTTGGACCCGCCTTTGGGTCATCACGCTACCTTCACAAGCCTCTAGGACTTGAACAGACCACGTACTCGGCTGTTTTTCTATCTCGGCCTCACATTAATGGTTCTATTGAGAAGCATGCTTAATAGATCGTTGTGTTTTTCTGCATGATTTATACTGTATTACTGCGATTTTAAGTGATTACAGTTTGTTTTTTTTGATTTTTCCTGTAGAGTAATCCCCTGACGAAGGGCCCCGCCCGAAATGCATCGGGATATGTGTCAATATATGTATCACCACACTCTGAAGTTCATTTGGATATCGGCCATATTTACATGCTTAAATACATTTTGAAAGATGGTTATCTTCCATCCAAGTTTGAACTCATAATTACCTTGTGACTATGGAATAAGACCATTCGGTCTCCCCAACGTTGTGCGCAGGGGTGTTCTCTCCCTAGGCGGGGGAGCCTTTCCTCAGTATCACTTTCCAAAAGAGGCATTTCTAAAATAGTGATGCTAAATCCAACTTTATCATTAAAGAGGATATATCAGTACCATTCTAAAGATATAAAACATGATGCCGCTATTCATTTCTGATCAGGACTTACAGATTTAAGAGCGGGGGGAACATGGCGGCGGCAGGCTAGCGGCTGTCGCGGAGCTCTTCACCTGAGTCCATCGGACTGACGGAAAGGATGTCCCGATAGAGCCCCTACGGTGAGAACAGGTAGCGCGAAGTCTGCGTGTAAGATTTCAGCAGGAAAATGAGGTTTTTCTTTGCACCTACTTGCTACTAGCGGATGAGGAGAACTGAGGCGGTGGAAATCTACGGAGGCTGCGGTCAGCGGCCGGCGCTAGGACCCTGGAGCAGGGGGATTGTTGCAGCAGGCACAAGCTGTGAGGACGCGGAGGACGGGTGGACGCAGGACGTGAGAGACAAGGTGGCGAGAACGGCGAGAGCTGACCTGGGAGACTCGGCGGCGGAGTGTGCTACAAACGTGGGAGTTTGTTCAAAGTACCTCTGCAAATCTAAGATAAGTGCCAAATTAAGACGCTGTGGTGGGATTCAGGAGGGGGTTATTTGGAAGTGGGACATTTTGCAGCGCAGGAGAAGCGTTTTTCCACTGCAACACTACAGAGGTCCTGTCTGCTGCGGGCATTTTTCAATTAATAAGTACCTTTCCCTAGTTTCTCCAGTCACTCCTGCTAAGGGTAGTGTTCGATTGGAGGCAGCTTCACCTGTAGCAGAAGTAGTAGTGCCAGTTCTGCTGAACCAGAGGGAAGGGAGCACGGATTTTGTGTCTGATACTGAAACTCCCACGCAAGTAGAACTATATTCAGCCAAAGCCACTAGAGTCTTAGAGAATAAGGGGAGAGACCGGGCAAACAGTAAGCAGGTGAAGAGCCGAAGAGAGGTAGTCAAGAATAGATAACAGCTGAGGTCAAAACTAGAGCTAAAACAGCAGGGGGTTCTAGATTCAGCCGAACTTGGTGAGAAGGTGAGGCCTTCACCTTTAATTCCACATAAAAGTAAGAAGAAAACGAGTTCTAAGAAAGCCATTAGTAGTAAACTTCCCCGTCAGATTTCAATGCAAAAAAGTACTCCTTCTCTTAAAAGTTACTTCAAGGTGTTAGAGAAAATGAATTCTTTAGAAGAAGGAGCTAATGTGGGAGATGCCCGGCAGCCCATCAGAATACGGCACCCCCCTCCTCACCAGGTCCAGTCTTAGTCAACAGGTACAGTCCATTAGCTGAAATTCAAACTGAGGAAAATCTTGAAGACCTAGAGAGTCCTGCTGATATAGACAACGACATTCTAATAGGTTGTAATAAAACTAATAGTCCCTCTGAGAATCCTCCTCTTCATCAAGATTCTTTGAATCTACAAACACTAGAGAAAGAGGGAAGTAGTAATATTGACTCTTTGGAAATCCTCAAAAGTGCATCCGCAATCGCTCCTATAATCCATATTGCGTCAGAAGAAACCACAATGAAAGACACTGGTTTGATCTCCACTCCCTCCCAGGAGTTTGAGAAGATTGGCCTTCTACTCTGTTCTTAAGAAGCGACTTGATGGAGAAGTTTGAAACTTCTGAGACAAATCAGAAAAGACTACACGACAGGTTCGATCTATTGGAAACCAGATTAGAAGGAATAGAAGCGCGAACAGCTACCTTGGAGAAAAAGGTCTCTACCCTTTCAGATTCTACAACAGAAAATAGTGAGGAATTAAATGGCTTAAAGAAACAGAATAAGGCTTTGATGATGGACATGGAAAGACTGGAAACCCATTCGAGAAGGAACAATATTCGCATTTTGAAGATCCCTGAAGGAGAGGAAGTAGGGGATATAAAAGCTTTTGTCTTCAGACTCCTAAGGGAGGGGGTATTGAAAGACCGCCCGGATATAGACCTTGAAGCGGAGGTCCAGAGAGTCCACAGAGACCCTTTTAGAATACACCAAGACCGTAAAGGGCCCAGGAAAATATTGGCCTATTTCCAGACCTACACCGTTAAAGAGCTGATACTGAGTAGATCTCTAGCAAGTGCCTCTCTCCATTATAGGGCCAACCCATATCAGATCAGGTCTGACATAGGAGGCAGAACGGCACAGAGACAATGGGAACTGGGATCAAGAATGCCGGAGCTAAGATCACTGGGAGCTAAAGTACAGATGAAGTTTCCAGCCCTGCTTAAGGTTATGTGGAATAACAAAACTTTCACTTATAACCAGCCGGAGGAGGTAGACGAACTGCTACAGAAAATGAGGGAGTAGGTAAGGGAGTAGGTTAGTCAAGATCCAATTTAGTGACTTAGAGATTTAGGAGAAACATAAAACCTGTACATTAAACTGTACGATGTATATAAAAAAAGGGGAAAAAAGAGAAAAAAAAGAAAAAAATACTCACACACAACAATGGGGCTCGCACATCACACCTGAGGGAGTTAAATAAAAAATAAAATACATTTTTTTTTTTTTTTTGGGGGGGGAGAAGGTAGGCGAGGAGAAGGGAAGAGGGGAAGTAAGAAAAATACACTAATTTACACTAATTCACGCTGATGATAGCAGATATAGCTAACGAGGCAAGAGACAAGTAGGTAGACATGGTGCTGTAAGGTGGAGAGCTCCATAGGGGCAGGACAAACGCCCAAGATGAAGGGAGGGTTCCTTGGGGGAGGGAGGGGGGGGAAGGGAGGGTTAAAAAAGAAAAAAGTCCTCATTTTTGCATAGAAACTCTAAAATTAACATTTACATATATAGACAAACACGGATATATAAGTATCTATATGGACATTCAGACAATACCCTGGAGAGTAATCTGGAGAGCAAAATTTGGCCATGGCAGTAAATACCCATATAAGTAGTAAGATTATCTCCTGGAATCTTAACGGAATAGGAAGCTTCAAGAAACAACAGAGAATATGTGACTTTCTAAAGAATCTCGAAGCCAGTATATACTTACTTCAAGAGACACATCTTGAAGAAAAAGAGTGTAAAAAGGTTTTCGAGAAAAGGCATTGGGTTCAGGACATTCTATGATCAAGGCAAAAGGGAATATCCAGAGGAGTTGCAATAATCATTAGAGCAAACAAGGGCATTAAAGTTCAGAGATGGGATACAGACCAGACCGGGAGGTGGTTGATAGCCGAGCTCTTAATCACTGGCTCACCATACACTCTTGCAGTATTCTACGGCCCGAATGAGGACAATGAAATTTTCCTGGGCAAACTTGAAAGGGCCTTAATCCCGAGTAGGGCACCTTTGATTCTTGGGGGGGGACTTTAATCTTATTTTAGATATTCAACTGGATCGTACCTTTAGAGCAAAAAACATCTTGCCCAAAAAATGCCTCTCTGCTCTTAAAAATATAATGAAAGAACATAACCTGTTGGATGCCTGGAGAACTAAGAACGGCAACCTTAGAGAATATTCCTTCTACAGTAAGAGATACAAGCAATTTTCGAGAATTTACTTATTTTTGATAGATCAGTCTTTGAAAACAGTTTTGGCATCTGTTACTCACATTCCCGTGGGCCTCTCTGATCACTCAGTAGTACAACTTAATATTAATTTCACAAATATCGCTACTGAACGAAGATGGACCCTAGATAGAACTATTCTCTTAGATGACAACATTGGAGTTAAAATCAAAAAAAGTATAAGGGAATTTTTTTCATTTAACGAGGGCTCAGCACTAGAGCAGTTTGTTTGGGAATCATTTAAGGCCTTTCTTAGAGGTCTACTGGGATATCACGTGAGGTTGAAAAGAAGAGAGATAAAAGATATAGAAACTAAAGCACTAGATTCTATTAAAAAGAAAGAGCAGGAGCTCCAATACGCAGCCTTGGAGGAAAGGGCGAAGATTCCAGAACTAGAAAAGGAGCTTCAAAGATTACAGCTGAGTCTTAAAGCTAGAGCTGACAAACAGACCCATGATAGATGGGAGATTAGTAAATTAAAAAACTTTGAATATGGAGAGAGGTGTGGGGCACTGTTAGCGTGGAAGGCCGGAGCAGACAGGACCAGAAACAACATCGAAACTCTAAACCAAAGGTCTTCCGGAGAGCAGTTAACTGAGGAAGAAGAGATCAGGGAGGAAGCCAGAGGATTTATGGAAGAACTGTATCGAGAAAACATCAAGGTTGGAATAGAAGACTTGGAGAAATGGCGGTACCAAAGGACTTTACCCCAATTGAATGAAGAAGATAAAAAGACCTTGTCGAGAGACATTACTGAGGGGGAAATTAGAGTTCAGTTAAAAAAGATGAGTAGGAATAAAGCCCCAGGCCCCGATGGCTTGTCAACTGAGATTTATAAAGATAATGAAGAGGTGACTATTTCACACCTATTGTCCCTTTTTAACAATATTTACCATCAAAGAGGAGATATTCCACCCTCCTGGTTTGAGGCAACCATCACTTTAATAGCAAAACCAAATAAGGACCCAAAGAACATAGAGTCATACAGACCTATATCTCTCTTAAATTCGGACCTTAAAATATTCTCGGGGATTTTGGCTGAGAGACTATCCAAAGTTATCAGATCTGTCATTCACCCTGATCAAAGGGGTTTTATCCCTGGACGACAACTGAACGAGTTGACTTTTCAGGTCATCGGTGCAATCGATTATGCCGAAGTAAAGGGATTGCCACTTACCATCGTGGCAATAGATGCCGCGAAGGCTTTTGACCAAGTTAACTGGGTGTTTCTGTGGGACACCCTTACAAGGTTCGGCTTTCCACCACTCTTTATTCAGGCTGTCAAAAATCTATACGAGCGTCCTCGAGCTAAGGTTTTAATTAACTGGACCTTGTCAGAGTGGTTCGAGATATCAAGAGGGACGAGGCAGGGTTGCCCCCTGTCTCCTCTCCTTTTTGACCTGTATATTGAGCCTTTTGTGATAGCTATACGTACTGATTCAACAATTCTTCCTTTTAATATGGGTGGGCTGGAGTTAAAGACGGCATTGTACGCTGATGATCTGTTGCTATACACCATTAACCCTTTAGAGGCCATCCCGAAGTTATTTAACATAGCAGAGGAATTTGGAGCAGTCTCAGGTTATGGTATTAACAAAAATAAAACAGATGTAATGAGTTGGAATAGTCCCGTTCTTATACCAGATACAAAAACAAAGATCAGGTATCTGGGTATACACATCACTCAGAAACTACAAGAGACACCCAAAGTATCCTGGCAGATCGTGGTAAAAGAGATAACTAAACTTCTCCAAAGATGGTCCAACCTTCCTCTCAGTATCTATGGAAGAGTTAATTTAATTAAAATGGTAGTATTACCCAAAGTGACTTACCTATTTAATAGCATTCCACTAACATTTTGTAATAAAGACATTTCAAATCTTCAGGGAAAAATCGGCTCATTTATCTGGGCATCTAAGTCACCAAGAATAGCATGGAAGAAGTTGAGGAGGGGGCTAAAAAGAGGAGGATTAGCTCTCCCAGACTTGTTATTTTACTGTTATGCATTTCAGTTGAAAAATTTTAGACTCCTAGCCAACAAGTTAGACTCATCATCACATGGTCGTTTGTTTCAAGCTCTGTTATCCGACCTTCCTAAGGGTCTTGAATTTTTTTTGTTTAAATTTGGCACCCAAAAAATTTACAAAAAAGTCTGCCTTAAAATTTTATTAACAGCCTTAAAATTATGGCAAGCAGCCTGCAAAATTTGGAAAATCCCCTACTATAACTTCTTGGCACCAATTTGGGACTCCCCGGGAACACCTGAATGCTTACTAGATCGACTCTCCCTTCCCCTGAGAGAGGCTGGTTTAAAACGATGGGGAGATGGCCAGGTAAATCAAGAACTATTAGATTGGACATCTATATCTAATCTGACGGGAGGGTCCCTAGCGAGGTTTAAATACTATCAAATATCATCATGGTGGGGAAGCCAAAATTGGGTGTCAGAAACAGTGGGTTGCGAATTTTTAGATCTAGTTAACAGACAAGAAGGGTGAAAGGGTGAGGTTTCAGCATGGTATAACATACTAATTGGGGCAAATGATAGGCAGGAGGAAGAGATTTCGAAACTTTGGGGGGATATAATAGGCGATAACCCGGAGAAACAATCGGAGGTCTGGTTAGACTCATTTGCAACATCTCAAAAAATAGTGAAACCAGCTAACCTCAGAAGAAATCACCTCTACACAGCATACAGGGTCTATTGGACTCCCTCCAAGCTTTCAAAAATATCGGGAATACCACACCTCTGTCCCAGATGTAAAAATACAGAGGCAGACGATGTACATATTTTTGTAGACTGTATAAAGATTAAGAACTATTGGTCATCGGTCTGCACCGTTCTAGAGGAGGTATTGTCCAGATCAGTCACGTGTAACCTTAGCCTGATATTGATGGGTTTGCCAGAGGAATATGATATTAGAGACAGCATCACCCAGTTTATATTCTACGTAATTATTATTGCCAGGAGGGAGATATGTAGAGAATGGAAATCCCCAGTCCCCCCTAGGTTTGCAGATTGCCTAAAAAATTTTATGACTATTAGCAAAATATGTGTGGAGGAGAGGAGGCGGCAAAGATCTGGGCTCCACTGATAAGATGGTCGGACAGTTAGACAACATACGTCCAATGATTATGCCAGGGGTTTGTGGTCCGGTCCTCCCCAAGACAAGACAAGGTACAGAGATCTTGATCAGGGGAGTTGGACTGGTAGAGAACCTACCACTGGGAGACCTCTTGAAAGCTAAACGCAATAACAAGAATACTCCAGGGCACACAGTTAGGTATTGTGTTGGCAGAATTGAGAGTTTCCATCTAGAGTCATTCCATCTGGTGGCAAATATGAGGACAAAAAAAAAAGGACTTACAGATTTAAAGTGTTTTAAGCAATTCCCAGTGTTAGCATATTAGAGGAGTAGGTCACTACTAGGACACGCAAAACTGAAAAGTATCATTTACTTATGCAACTAACTGCCTTCCGGGCTACATAGGGCCTAACTTAGAGGTAACTTATGTGCAATAGAAGGGAGTTTAAGGATTGGCAAATAGTTTTAAATGCCAAATAGAAGTTATAGTAAACTGTACACACAGGCCCTGCAATGGCAGGTCTGAGACAAGTTTGAAAGGCAACTTGTGTGGGTGGCACAGTCAGTGCTACAAGCCTACTAATAGCAGATAGGTTACAGACCGTGGATATGTGGTATACTACTCTACAAGTGACTTTCAAGTAAACTAAACATGACAATTATGTATGCACTAATGTTACCGTGTTTAGGAGAGAAGCACATTCACTTGAGTACTTGACAGCAGTTTTAAAGTGCTGTGAATCCAAAGGCCAACACAAAGATGCAGCAAAAAGAGGAGGTAAGCAGGCAAAGCATTTGGGGAAGGCTCCCCTAAGAATGTTAGTTCTAGCAATATATATGTATTTCCATTACTGATTTGCAGGAATTTACTTTGAAGTTCCCCGAAGGCCGTTAATACATTATGCAGCTTTTTAATGTCCCTGTCTGACTAGGCTTTTCTATGTTTATCCTTATTTCCTCTCTGTACCTTGCCATTTGTCCTCAGTGGTGCATCCTTATCCAGTCTACCACAGACCTTATCTTGGTTAGGTGCCAGGTGCCATCAGTGGAGTATATTATTGGATTGTCCGCTGCAGTCATTTGAGAAATTTGGCAAGAGAAACTTCCTAGGCCATTGTCAGTGAATAGAATACACTTTTTCTATTTGAATCCATGCTAGCTATTTATTCAGATTATGAATCCCTTCCACTAGTATGGCCTGTGGAGAACAACCTTTACAATACTGCGATAGCTTTACAATGACTTAATTACAACGCAAGTCGTTACAACGACTTGCGCTGGATGGCACTCTACACTAAGGAATAGTATGATTTACTATTCCAGCACCTTCCCTACTGTGCACAGACTGGAGATGGAATAGTAAATCATACTGGCCCACATGCATCAAGCATTTTTGTAGTCGCAAATGGTGCGATTCCTTAAAATCGGCCGTTTGCGAATGCAAAAGTGCTTGTTGGGATGCATCATGCCATTTTAGAAGTCGCATCTTTTTTACGATTTCTAAAATTGCGTTAGCATTTAAGAAATCGCAATTGTGCGATTTCTTAAATGCTATGCATCATTACAGAAAAATATGCGATTTTTAAAATTGGAAGTGCAAATTACCACGAAGTTCAACTTCGTGGTAATTTGCGAAATTGATTAAAAATGCACAAAAATGCATTTTTTAAACTGTAAAGTTACAGACACACATGTCCTTAGGACATGTGTGTATGTAACTTATGCTGAAAAGTACATTTCATGGGTCCAGGGGGGGGGTCATTTTGACCCCCCTCTCCACCCTTGAAATGCATTGATGAATTGCAATTGCACATTGCGAATTCGCAATTCCCATTCATTCCTATGGGCATTTTGGCCCATAGGAATGAATGGGAATTGTGAATTCGCAATTTAAAATTCGCATTTTTTATGCATTTCGGTAAAAATAGCGATTTTTACCGAATTGCAAAAAAAATAAGAAAAAATTCATGCATAGGCTTTTGCGAATTCTAAATTGCGAATCGTTATTTTTCGCAATTTAGAACTCGCAAAAGCCGATATTGATGCATGTGGGCCACTATTCCTAAGTCCAGCGCCTCTAGCGCAAGTTGTTGTAACGACTTGAGTTGTAACGTATGCAATATAAACTACTGCGTTGAGAATGTATGCGATTTAACGTCATACATTCATGGCCTGCTGGTGGCGTGTGACCTACAGGGACATGTAAGCGAGAGGTGAACTGACTGCCATTGTCACAGAATGGAGTTTAGAAATTAATAGGAAACAAGCACCTGACAGCACAAATTTCGAGAGAGAACCATCTATTTTCCTTAATATTCAAAATAAATGGAATCTCAAAAACCTTTTTTTATCTTGGCTGTGGTGGTTTAACCATCTGGAACCTACTAGAAAAAGAGACTTGTAGCTTTGACAAACTCAGGAAATCAGCCAAAGTGCTTTTAACCACTGTGAGTAGACTCTCTCGCTCCACGTGTGTCACAACTTGATTCACCTGGATTTCCAGGTACTGCTAGGTTTTAGTAATCCAGCAAAAGAGACTCTATCCCTGTGATGTTCTTGTAATGAATGCCATCACTGGGAGTGATGCAAACTTTAACAACTTGACCCTGCATTCTGAGATTCGGGGGAAAGCTTAAAACAATACTCTTAATTTTGAAAACCATGCAGCATATTTAGATAGTGTCAGCACATGGCGTACATCACTGTTTTCATATAACTTGCCCGTGATGTCACATCCTCAGTGTCTTTGGCTGCCTGATTGAAGCTTCCAAAGGTGCCAGGTCAAAGAGAAAGAATAGGAAGGCCAGTGACAACTATCGGGTTCCGCTCTTCACCCCAAAACTACTCTGAAAGGAAATGGCCAAGGTTCAATGTCCCATTAGACACTCATGGAGTCATTTGCCTTTTACAACATGAAATAGATTACCATGGACAATGATACATTCCATAACATGCTAATATTTTGGATAGTTGTGAACTATGACATGAGTAGACTGATAGGATAGAGAGATTCTGTAATATCCCCAAACTGACATCTTTCTGTCATTTGTGGGATATACATTTGCAATGTTCTCCACATGTGATGTGGTTTTTAATGCTCCAGAAGCATTATCTTTCATTCTAATATTTTGAAAGACTGCTCTTGACATTTTCTCTGCTTTCGGGGAAAACAATGTCAACCTTTGTAAGGAAATACTTTATAAATTTCTTGACATTCAGAATATCAAAGATACGTTTTCAAATAAGTTGTGAATAGCAATCTAAGGCATACTTTCCTGTTTTCAGTGTTACTGCTTTGCGTGATCTGTGTTATAAATGTTATTATTATTAGAAGATTACCTGTGCATACAAATAGAGTTTAATTCTCACTGCAATTTTAGAAGCAGACAAGTGAATATTTGATCATGGATTATTTTAAATAGCAAGCATCCACAGGTTTGTATGTTGTGGAAAATTAATTGGTTTTTAAACATAATATAAATGCGGTATCTCCATTATTACAATTCCACTGTACTTTGCTACATTATTGCCATCACGTTTATGACTTGCCCCTACATGTTTATGGCACATATCTTTAAATATCCTGTCTTAACTGTCCCCATGTGTCCAATTAATATATCGACACTGACCAAAAAAATAAGGATTGCGTTTTTATGTTACTTCATTCATCTGCTTCTAAGTGATACCGAGACAATTGTGTCTGATATTATCATATTCGATACAGTGTTAGAAATATGCAGCATTACAAAATGTTAATGAACTGAAGAAAGCTGAAATCCCACCTCAGGCAAATCAGGAAAAAGTGGAAATCACATCACAGGGTTCTCTGCCTCTCTATCACCCGCCATTACTTCTAATAAAGCCTCACCTCACCAACAACTCAAACTACTTTTGCTTTGACCCCCTACAGCTACAATCTAAATTACAGTTCCTTGAACTGCATAATATTAATGTGTAATCATTTAGGCCACCCGACACCCCATAACCTAACATTTGTTCAGTTAATTTATAAAGTACATACTAGAGCCAGATGAGTAACCAGCATAGCTACAAGTATTATTTGTTATACAAGACGAAGCTAAAATAAAGACAAAGCTTTTTTGTGTTTTTTCTATAGCACAAACCTGGCCCAAAGGCATTATAGTGCTTTATATGAACAGATTAAAGTACACAAGGTCAGATATTTTTAAATGATTTGCCAAGAATCACAGGATGTTAAACCGATGCCAAGACGCAAACCTGGTGCACCAGTTCCAAAATCAGCACCTCTGGCTGCTAGGCCTCATCTCTTCCACAAGACTTAAGTACACAGAAAAGATTGGCTGGAAGAGTAGACTGGGAAATAGTGCAATTTAAGGGTAAACAACGTTTACCCCAAAACTATCTCCCCGCATGGAATCACCACGACCACGAACGCATTGTGATTCAGCATACCATTACTCTGCAAGTCGGTATACCGACTTGCGGAGGGGGGGGAAGGTGTTGGATTTAAAATCCAACACCTTCCCTAGTGTCCGCACTGACTGGAATTGGAATAGTAAATCATAATATTCCAACATCCAGTTTTCCGAATTGCGGAGTAATGTAATGCGGAATTACAACACGGTTGTGGTAACAATCGCGTTGTGATTCCCTGCGGTAAGAATGACTGCAGGGTCAAGAGACATATTCCAATTTAAGATGTTCGATGGGAGGGACTGTCCTGTATCAGATTATTGTAACAAAGCCAGAGTCATCAAACATTATCAGTCTTTGTGAAGGTCAACATGATTGTACGCCAGCAGAAGTATTCATCAAATAGATTGTTTAAGACCTTGGGGAGATGTACAAAGAGTTAACAGAATGCAGGGCAGCAAGCAAACTTACTGCATTACACTGCGTGTACTGGAGATAACTGTGCTATATCTACAAGGAGGTGATACAGTTCTGTTCTCTGCCTGATCGGGCACTCTTTCAGCAGTCATCTGTTAAAACAAGCATTGTTGTTCCATAGTGCAAGGGATTCTGCGTTCTGTGCAAGATAGTTTTAGTACAGGAAGGAGTCCATTCTTGGACAAAAAAGTATGATTTAAGACAACTTTCTCTTTGTATGACTGCTGCAGAATGCATAAAAAATGAGAAGAAATAAAAATATTTATACTTGTTATGCCAGCCTCATGGGATGGTTAAGATTTTACAGCAGTCCATGTCTACAACACTTGGTAGATAGGGATTTCTATCAAAATCCAATATAGGATGCATAATATCACCCATGGAACACCCTCTTGACTCAAAATAATGCAAAGCAGCATATTGCTCTGAATTAGGTTAATTATGGTAACAAACCAATGCAAATCGCCATTTGAGTTGATTTATAAATCCAATTTGGATTTATGTCAGGTCAGCATTTAAAAAAGTAATGCAAACCTGACACAAAATCTTTGTAAATCTTGGCCTAATGTTTACAACAAGATGTCTTTCTATTCTATTTCAAACTCTTCAGACTTGGGGTTTGTTCTTATTGTTTGGGGAGAAATTCCATATTTTAGGCATTCTGCCTGAAAATGCTGGGTTAAAGGTTCTTTATTTCTTGAAGATAGCTGTTTCCAGAAGGAGCTGTTCTGAATGTTATAGTGATCGGGATCCTCTGGATATGGACATGTTGTGTGTCAGGTATTTTAGGGATTCAGATTGTAGGCATGTATCCACTTTCAATCACAGCTTAACTATGTTTTTGTCTTTCTTGGGAAGCTTCTTGAAAGACATCAGGATAAGAGTGATGTCATTAACATTTCGGTTCCTTACTCCATAGGATCTCTATGCGAATATTGATCAAAATTCTAAGGCTTACAAATGTTAAATATTTACGTATATCAGGTAAACTGAATTAAAATGAAGTACTATTGAAAATGGAACACTGTGCATAGGTCTAATATCTATCATTATATATTTGAAGTATGTATTCATGTAACTATGTTAAAATAAAAATTAAACCATATCTATAATGCTAACTAGACTTTAATTACTTATATAGATTGCAAACTGCTACTTCACTTACCTTGGAGGTAAAATTCAGATTCAATGGCTAAAGTAATGCTATGCCTTAGACGCAGGAAGACAGAGTAGTGCTTTTTTTAATTTCTGGTAATCCCATTATTGAATTTTCTTTTTCTCTTCTCAAACCTCACTTCTCGAAGTGCATTCACATCCAGGAGATAAGTACTTTCCTGCCTACCTACTAGTAAATAAACATACTTTATCTGCTCCTGTTGTGCCTATCAAGATTATTCATTCCAGTCCCTAAATGATAAGGATTCATCAAAGCAGGTACAACCTTTAATGAACACCCACCAAATGGAGGAAGGCATATTAAGTGTTGGCTTCATCTGTGAGTTACAAAGTAATCATCCTTTGAAGCTCAGCAAGAGGTTGGCCACTGCACCATACGCAATGCGGTCAAGGGAGGTCCCACATGTAGCCCTTTTTATACTGTGTAGGAGTACATATCTCACCAAAGTTTAGCCATCAGGGATCAGGTGCTGCTGGACATTGGCAGTAAAAGCATTAGGTTTTAGGAAGGAAAATGACTACTTTCTAAAAGTTTCATTACCACAATAGTAATATAAAGTCTGACTTGATCATTACATTGGAATTCAAATTATTATCAAAAAGCCCACCAGGCACAGATTAGACAGGCGGCCCTGCTAGGGTCCCCCAACCTGCAAGTCAGCCACCCTTTTCACAGCGGGATACGTGCCATGGTAAGGGCTGTGGTTATGCAGGTCATAATATGCTCAGAGGGGCTGGCACCAACATCACTAGCATACACAGCCTGTTTGAAGACTGCAGCCATGGCAGGTTGCTTGATCATGGCGGAGGTAGCGGTCTTGTGGTGGCCTCACTGCCACACTCATAATACAGCTGGCGGATGCACCAGGGTGGTGGTGGTCAGACCTCCACCCGAGTATGGCGATCTCAGGACCACCATATTCGTAAGAAGGTCCATACTCTGGTGCGGGGATGTTGCAGAGAATAAAGCACGCCACAACAAATTGTTGTGATGAGACCACTTCAATTTCTTGATTGAACCTTTCAGCACAAAGTAATATGTAGTAAATTCTTGTAATCTGGCTTTGCTCAAAATCCTAACAATAAGTAAAAAACACGTGCAAGCAATGAGTCAAGCAGTATATCAGCTGTTATAGCAATGAGTAACATTTGTTTTATGCTAAAACACATATCTTCCTTGTCTGAACACTGTGCTGTTGTCCACACAAATGAATATGTACAACAGGGGGCATGGCTAGCAGCCAACGGAAATGGCTGCTGCCTATAGACATTCCGCCACCCAGCCAGCTTTCCAGTGATCCAAACAATAATCGGTTGGCATAAACACCCCTAAATTAGTGGGATAGGAGTCGGAAACACCAGGTAATCCGATGTGCTTGGTGCGGCTCCCGGCGAGCGAATACCCAGGAAACAGCACTGAGGAGAAGGGGTGCGGCCTACATCCAAAACTGAAGCCGGGGACTGAAGTTTTTTTGGACCCAAGCACAGCGGGAGCGCTGGAACCTGGCTGCACAGAGAAGAACACTCCGCACTGGTGATGGTGCTCACCCAGCAAAGACCTGCTGCAACTGTAAGTAATCACTGAGATGCGGAAAAGAAAAATCTGAAGCAGGGGCCGATATGACACCGATGCAAAGAGGAGACTGTGCCATGGAAGACGTCCGGCATCTGGATCGATACTGGGGCCAGCTCTCCTCTAAGTAGCGGTCCTGCGGCACGGAGACAGGCATAGGTGAGCCTCAGAGGGAGACATTCTGCGGTTACTGCTCACAGCTGCGAAAATGTCAATGGGGAGCCGCAGGTGAAGATTGGGGGCGGCCGGGCAAAGTAAGGCCTGTCAAGAAATGGCAAGCACCCAGCAGAACTTAAGAGCAACCCCTGGGCAACCCAAAAGTCCGGATCATCCCAGGGGCCCCCCGGGAGTCGTATTTCATCTCCCCTCACCGAAGCTGTGGGCTACACTGAGGCACACGAGACAACAGGGAAGCCCTTTAGCATGCTGCCTACGAGGGAGCCATAATACCAGGAGCATACACAGCTGCAACCAGTGGGCAAATAACACCAGAGACTCTCAAAAGAGAAACAAGATGAGATCAACATAAGGCCCAACAATGCTCAAGCATGTTGAGCCCAACACAAGATCTGCAACACTATAGGGCGGCTACAGAAAGCGACCGAACTCGGACCCCCCGCCCCCAGATTGCCCGGCCCTTTGACGACAAACAAGCACTACAACAGGTCTGGGGTGGAAAACCCAAAAGGCCGCGTTTGCCTATGTGACACACAGGCAGGCAGCGGCGAGTACCACCTTAATCCCATTTTACTTCGAGTTGAACTGGCTAAGTCTGGCCACAATGGGTGGCAGAGGCCAGCGTGGCACACACCAAACAAAACTTGATAAGTACGCCTGTCCCAAGACTCAACCAGAATGCACAGATCACGATCACATTCAAGCAGCGAGCCCTACCACAGTGGAAAGACCAGAAATCATGCTGCAGGACATTATGACCACCTTAAATAACATGCATACCTCCCTGGATTCACGTATTGGTTTAATTTAGATGAAACTCTCCTTGATGAGGGCAAATTTTCATAAAATGTCTACCAGAGTGGCGGAGGTCAAAACAAGTACGTCAACCCTGACAAGCGATACGGTCGCTCTCAAAAAACAAGTATGCCAACTAGAGGCAGACAACAAGGTAATGGCCGCCAAACTCGATGATCAAGAAGGACGCTCAAGATGTGATAACATGAGAATTATTGGCGTATCAGAGCAAACAGGAGGAACAGCACTTGAACTACTAGTCGAGGACATTATTAAAAATCAACTACAGCCACGAGGTCTCTCCCCAACTATATTTCCATAGAAAGAGCTCACTGTGCCCCAGGAGGAAGACACAGACCAGGGTCCCCACCAAGACCCATACTAGCTAGCATTTTCAATTTCCCTGATCGCGACTTGATTCTGCAGTTGGCACGAGTCGCCCCTCTGATACGTCTCGAGCACAATACTATAAGAATTTTTCCAGACTATATGGCAGCAGTGACAAAGCAGCAACACAGTTTTCTTGAGGTTAAAAAGGTGCTCCGTAACCGTGAACTCAATTATTCAATGTTATTCCCGGCTAAGCTGAGGGTGGAGGCCGACGGACAAGCATGTTTTTTATGACGTCAGAGGAAGCTCAAGAATGGCTGAAGAGATGGCTCCGGGCCCCGGGCTATCTGGAAGAAACCATGGCAACGCTCACAGGATGGGGCATTAGAAGAGTCTGCAGAGACAAGAACACCGGAACGATCATCACAAACGAGCGGAGGAGAGTGAGAAGTTCTGCATCGACAGTCAATCTTGGAACTTTTACGAATGTTCAGGGAATAGTAAACAATGAGACAGACAAGATGCATACAGTTCTGCCATGATGGAATGACCTCTTGCATCGCAGTTGAACAGACACTGAGGCAAATGCCTCTCTCAAGATGACAGTGCGAAAACAGACCATTCATTGGACACTGGATGGCGTACACCTGTTTTGATTTGCCTATTTAGTATTTAAAAGTATGAATCAGAGAATGTGAATATGTCAACAGGATACACCGTAGACATGGGGGGTGCTGGAGGAGCTACCTCAGGACTCTCATCCCCATCAAGGTACCAAGTATGGGAACTAAGCACTCTGAGAGTTTGGGGAGGCAGTAGTTTCGGGTCCGTCATGCAGGGAGGCAGGGAGGAGGGTGGGCAGGGGGATAAGGTTATTTCATTCATATTTACTTTTTATAATATGTTTGAAACAGTTTACGGTTAAATCTCATCACTTGCACGTCACACTTCTAGCACATTATCCTACAGACTTCAACTTCATAGTTCCAAGATATGACAGAGACAACAGTGCTGATTGACAGCGCAACAACCACACCAACGGCTTCTCCCACGAATGGCTCCCCCATCACTGCTCACATGGAATGTTAACAGATTGTGTGACAAAATAAAGACAAGGTTAGTCCTACAATACCTTGAACGTCACGCCCCGGCAGTATCCCTGATTCAGGAAACGCATCTGATGGGTTCTTCATGTAAGGCCCTAGAGAGATGGGTTTCCGGATGTTGGTACACTCCGAGTTTACCTCTGGTTCACATGGGCTGGGCATTCTGGTATGAAAACATTTCCCACTCATTATTAAACAGACCCTCCAGGATTTCGCGATTTCGCGGTTTGCTGCGAAATCTGCACTTTTGTAAAAATGCTGCGATTTTTACAAAAGCGCTCCCAGTGTTCATGGAGATGAAACACCTAACAAACAGAAAACTGCTTTCCATGCATTTATGATTAGAGATCATTTTTGATTTATAAAGGCATGTAAACAGTGCCATGTTAGGTGGACTGTGGTCGATTCTGGGATAGGAGAAAGACAAAAATATCCCATTTAATAGAGCCAGTGAAGTTGGGCAGTACAAATGCATGCCTAAAGGGCATTTCATAGGGCATACAATGAGGCAAATACCTCAGTTCAGACCAAAGAAGGAGCTTTGAGGAGGTTAAGATGATTAGTGATAAAAATCAAGCTGAAAATGAAGGAACAAAAGTATAGAAAGATAAATGTGTAAGAATTTTTCGACTTTATCCTGTGAATCATCTTTTTTAATCGTGGTCCTGGTCTGTCAGTCAATCACTATGGAATGAAGGGTTACCTTAACGAATAAGCTGGGTTGTTGCCCTATTGCAGAGAAAATTGTGAAGGAACAGTGATTCTGCAATGGTTCACACTACAATAATAAAACTTTTCATTTTCTTTAAAAAAATAAGATAGTGCAAGGAAGTGCAGCAAAATCGGTTAAAGTTTAATTGGAGAAAGTTAAATCTGAATTTGAATGCAAGGCACATTGATTTCAAGTCTGTTGCCCCTACCCAGACTGCATCTCTTGAAAGTAGAGTATTTAACTGAGGTAACTTGCAGCTTAATAAGTTCCCAGCACATCCTACAAAGAGTTGAGGAAGGTACTTTAGGGACAAAATTGAATGCCACAACTACTGTTTTGAAGGCTTTATAAATACCCATTGCATGTGACTGAAGGCATCAATGCCCAGACAAGAGAAACATCAGGGATAATGACTTTATTAGGCAAGAACAACCAATAATGCCACCAACTGTGTCAGAAAAGGAGAACCCAGCATTGAGCATGAATGCCAGTTTGTTGACAAGAGTAATGAACACTGTTGCTGCCAGCTCCCATAGAATAGTACAGACCCTCCAGGAATTCGCGATTTCACGTTTTTCCGCAAACGTTTGTAAAAATTCCACAATTTCTTCAAAAGTGCCCGCGAAATCGGCACTTTTGTAAAAATGCCGCAATTTTTACAAAAGCGCCCACAGTGTTAATGCAGCGGCTTAGCCTGATGAAAACTAAATACTTTTGGGCTGGGAGGACTGAAGGAAAATGAAAGTGCATAAAATCCCACCAAAATCAGTTATTGAAAGGGGGGATGCTAAGCACCGTACTATGGAGGGAAAGTCTCAGATTTGTAAATAGGGCCAGTTGGACAGAGAGGAAATACCTGGTGGGTGTGTGGAAGGGGAGGCGGTGGTTAAGGAGCCTTCACCTGTGGACTGCTTCCTCTGTTCCATATCCCAGGTTGCCTATTCAAAGTGGAATACTCTGATAAAATAGTTTCCATTGATTTAAGGCAGAAAATGAATGATAATGTGTAAAATAAAGGGCCGCAAAAATGTAGCTAGATTTCCATATTTGTGCCGCTAAATTTCCATATTTGTGCCGCTAAATTTGCTAATCCATGCCGCTATATCCTGGGGGGTCTGATTAAACAGACATCAACAGACTACCAGGGGCGGTTTGCAGCCATCTCATGCCAATGGGAGAGGCAAGCATATAATATAGTCTCAGTGTACCTCCACCTAGCACGTCACTCAGTGGCGCTCCTAATAGGCGGAGATTTCAATGCCACCATTGATGATACGCTCAACCGTGACCCCCTAGATACCAATGCAACACAAACTCCCAATTTGTGGATTTCCTTGAGGCTCTAGGCCTCATAGATACTTGGCGTTTCCGATTTCCCTTAGAACGACAGTACACTTTCCATTCGGGGGCACAAAATAGCCTCTCTAGGATAGAGTACATACTCACGCTGGCAGATAGTCTGGGGAAGATAACAGAAGCAACTCACCTACCAAAAGGCCTTTCTGACAATTCACCCGTTATTATTAAATACACACAGCTCTCTGCAGCCAAGCGACAAACCTTCCAATATATCCGGGATTTAATGAAAAAAACGACAATCCTGACATGTATAACTAATATGACACAACATTATTTCAAAGAAAATGAGCACTCGGGTCCCCTCTCCAGAAATCCTCTGTGAACCCTACAAGGCAGTGCTTCGAGGCCACGTCATCTCATTAATTTTGGGTCATAAAAAAAAAATTGAATCTCTAGAACAGGAAGTGACCCACGCGGAAAGGTTGCATGCCCTAAATCCTACTGCAGCTACTGCCCACAATCTCAACTTGAAAAAGCAGGGCTATAGAGAATACATGTGGGAGGACGCAAAGGCTCTGCCCACATTAACACCGGAAGACGCCCTGATGCTTGAGGCAGACCTCACAGCAGATGAACTACTATTAGCCATAGGTGCTATACAATCAGTGAAAGCGTTGGGGCTTAATGGCATTCCCATTGTACTTTACATAAAAACAGCAAATACTATTACGCCACATCTATTAAGCATGTGTGTGTAGCCAGCCTGAAAGCAGGAGAACTCCCCAGGTTCATGCCGGAAAGGAACACTGTCCTCAATCTGAGAAGACTGCATAGTGTCATGGCTCATATACCCACAATCATGGAAGCAGCTGCAATCTTATCTTTAGACACACGTACGGCCTTCAATATGGTGGAATGGCCCTTGCTATTTGCCGTTCTTAAGGATCTGGGCTGTGGCCCTAAATTCTGTGTATGGGTCCAGCTGCTATATACAAATCCCCTAGCTCATGTTGCTGTAAACGGCCATGTCTCTGCCGATTTTCCCCTGGGGCACGGAACACATCATGGATGCCCCCTATCAGTGCTCTTATTCACCCTTGTAGTGGACCCGCTGGAAGCATGGATGAGGAGAGACCCGGTTATCCGCAGACTCCATTGGGCAGAGGGATGGGAAGACTGTATATCCCTTTATGCAGATGATGTACTATTATATATGGCATCCCCCAGGTGCTCCATCAACAGGCTCCTAGGCAATTGTGAAGTGTATGGTAAACTCTCCGGTTACACCATCAACTGGACTAAGTCGATCCCATTTGTCCTACACGACCCCCAACCGCAACTCCCAAAGGGATGTAGTCTGCAAATCACAGAAGGGTGCTCTAAGTATTGGGGAATCTATATCACACCACTATCTGGGGACTTTATGGAAAAAACCTCCTTGCACCACTGAAAAGACTATGCCAAGATGCAAAGCATTGGCAATCCCTGACATCGCCCAACCTACTTCAAGGCAATTGAGGCAGAAGTAAACTACCTGCTTTGGAACAGAAAACTGACCCGTATAGCCATGAATAAACTGATAAAAGGTTGGTACAATGGCAGAATTGCCCTTCCAAATATACAAATATACTACTGGGCTTCCCAACTGTTCGTACTCAATCAATGGCTACATGCCCCACAAAGGGACCCAGCATTTCATTTAGATAGACATAGCTTGGTAGAGGGAGGAGTAATGAGAGCACTTTACACTAAAACTTGCAAGCCACCACTAATGGGACCTACAGCACAAACAGTCCAAATTTGGCACATAGCACTAATAAAACTAGGATGGGACGTGTCATAACACAGCTGACCCCACTTTGGGAAACACAAAGGCTAGGCAGACTCAGCACTAGTAAAAGCTTCAAATGATGGATTCCATCGGAATCTCAATGGTAGGTGAGTTGAGGAGTAAAGGAGAGGTTGTTACCTTTGCCCACCTCCAAGATCAGTACGGGATGGCACCCTTGGAAATATTTAGGTATACTCAGACTAGACATGCACTGATGACAGCTATTCCAGCAGGCACTATACTCCCTGAGGTATCGCCATTAGAGGATAGGCTCCTAACAGAATATATGGAAAGGCCATTTCCCTCACTTATTGCAAAATCATCAACTAGATCTCACAAAATCTCTACATGAAAAATGCAGACTGATTTGGGGGATCTAGATGAGACAGATTGGCAAGAGGTGCTCGCCTACCCATTCGAAGTGGTGATATCCTCAAAATTAAGAGTAGTGCAATTAAAGATACTGCATCGCATCTATTACACAAGAGTAACCCTACATAAGATAGGGAAGGATGATCGCACACTCTGCTTGAGACAATGTGGGGTAGTCAGTACCTTCTATCATATAACATGGGAGTGCCCAGTAATTGCGACCTACTGGGAAACAGTTATGTGAGCTATTACACAAGTTAATGGAGTGATCGTCAGGCCGGAACCCAAGAGATGTCTCTTGAATCTCTGGGAGCCAACTGACCTCAACCACGCTGTACAGGATTGGGTATTGCTGGGTATGATGTTCACAAAGGAAAACATAGCCAAACACTAGGGATCACAAACTTTTCCCACATACCATGAGTGGTGTGGAGATATGGAAGGTGCTATGGAGGCAGAGAGGGCAGCATATATACATCAAGAGTGCCCCAAAATGTGGGAACGGCTGTGGGGAACGTGGAACGCTTACAGAGGGAACATTTGTGCTCCACCTCCGATCGAGTCAGAAACAGACTCAAGCTAATTTAGGTGGGTGTGGAACCATGTCGGACAATATCTGACAATGTCAATGTAGTAACTGTATAGTTTTAATGGAAGAATCAATGTAATGTGAAGCGTGCTCTGTATAACAAGACTTTATTTTGTAACCGTACTATCGCAAGTTTAACCAGTAATCAATAATAAGAATAAAAAAAATGTAAAAGAACATGTACAACACATTGTACCTCCCACACAAATAATAGGCTGGACACTGCTTGTTCACCTTTTCACAAGAGCGAAAGACTCGAGATCTCGCAAAACATATGATGCCAACAGTAGGCGACTTTTATTAATTAGTTCTTTTTTTGCTTTATGTTCTGACTTTCCAGGTATTTTCCATGCTTGCTCTGCTCCTTGAAGTACAGTAATTCTGGACCTATAAATTGACATTTTCATAGGTTAAACTGCTATGACGAACAGATTCACCAGTCTGTTCTGTATGCCATCGATTTACTGTGGTTAAAGACAAAAGTGGTTCCGTCGGGTCAATCAATTGCTTTTACGTGATGGCTAGGTTAGCTCATAACAGAAAGTAACAAGTTTTAAGAAAAAACAAATTATAAGAACAAACAAATTTTATAAGAGAAAACCTCTCTGACAACAAATAAAATTCAAAGTATTTTTATGAAAAGATAAAGTCACATTAAAATACCGGAATTACTTCATTCCACTTCAATTCCAATTATAAGTGAAGGAGTGACTATTGGTGAACAAAGTGAATAGTGCAACAATTTCAGTGACACTTATTTACAAATATATACAAAATTATACATGGGAAAAAGGGGCAAGGGGAAATATTTTGGCGGTCAGAGTTCTGAATTAATATTCCAAGGAGACAGATGGTGACTGTGACTGTTCCCGGAGGGTTCTTGACCAATATTATGCGTCGACGTTTCGATCCTAGTGTGCCCCGATTGGTGGTCACGCGGATCTTTATCAAGACAAGAGGGGGGGAGATCTGGAAGGAGAGGTAAGTATTGTGTCAGAGAGGGCAATAACGGTTAAGTCTAGTTATGCATTCTGGCGAGTTCATTTTACTTACACCAGGGGTAGGGGGGGGGGGTGGTTGTTATCTGTATTGAATTCCGGATACACAGGAGGCAGCAGTCACACGCTGTGCATAGGCCAATCGGTCAATCTGGGGAAGAAACCAACTGTGTTCAGTCCATTTGCAGTAATGGCCGAGTCATTCACTTCGAGAGAACATGCAGTGCTAGCATGCATGAAATAAGCACATACAGAGGACCTGAACCCCAAGGGTGGTGGGGGCGGTACTCGTAATTACTCAGGGCAGACTGTGGGGGAGGCATGGTATGTGAGCACCCGGTGGAAACGGGGATTGATTGAGTCACCCTCTGGGTATTCAAGACCATTTATAATCAGGTCGGGCACTACGTGATAACATGCAAGCCTAGCGTACAGTAAATGCACCCAGAAACTGTGCTCGCCTACCCATTCGAAGTGGTGATATCCTCAAAATTAAGAGTAGTGCAATTAAAGATACTGCATCGCATCTATTACACAAGAGTAACCCTACATAAGATAGGGAAGGATGATCGCACACTCTGCTTGAGACAATGTGGGGTAGTCAGTACCTTCTATCATATAACATGGGAGTGCCCAGTAATTGCGACCTACTGGGAAACAGTTATGTGAGCTATTACACAAGTTAATGGAGTGATCGTCAGGCCGGAACCCAAGAGATGTCTCTTGAATCTCTGGGAGCCAACTGACCTCAACCACGCTGTACAGGATTGGGTATTGCTGGGTATGATGTTCACAAAGGAAAACATAGCCAAACACTAGGGATCACAAACTTTTCCCACATACCATGAGTGGTGTGGAGATATGGAAGGTGCTATGGAGGCAGAGAGGGCAGCATATATACATCAAGAGTGCCCCAAAATGTGGGAACGGCTGTGGGGAACGTGGAACGCTTACAGAGGGAACATTTGTGCTCCACCTCCGATCGAGTCAGAAACAGACTCAAGCTAATTTAGGTGGGTGTGGAACCATGTCGGACAATATCTGACAATGTCAATGTAGTAACTGTATAGTTTTAATGGAAGAATCAATGTAATGTGAAGCGTGCTCTGTATAACAAGACTTTATTTTGTAACCGTACTATCGCAAGTTTAACCAGTAATCAATAATAAGAATAAAAAAAATGTAAAAGAACATGTACAACACATTGTACCTCCCACACAAATAATAGGCTGGACACTGCTTGTTCACCTTTTCACAAGAGCGAAAGACTCGAGATCTCGCAAAACATATGATGCCAACAGTAGGCGACTTTTATTAATTAGTTCTTTTTTTGCTTTATGTTCTGACTTTCCAGGTATTTTCCATGCTTGCTCTGCTCCTTGAAGTACAGTAATTCTGGACCTATAAATTGACATTTTCATAGGTTAAACTGCTATGACGAACAGATTCACCAGTCTGTTCTGTATGCCATCGATTTACTGTGGGCAATGACATAAGTGAATGAAAGAAGTACATGCCGCAAGACTTTTAATAAAAAGGTCTGAAGGAAGTGGTTTTAATCTTCAACACTAATACAACTCGAATTTCCATGGTTGCATTTAATAATTAGGCATATTTTCTGTTTGCTAGTGTTAGTACTATAGATTTAGGAAGAAGCATAACATTAATTTGAAAAATTACTTTTTAAACATGGCATGAAATTCTACCTTACAGTGCACAGCGGGGTACCTCACAGTCGGTAGCAGATGCATAGTTGTGTTGTGTGTCACTTAGCATTTACATGGGTACTTACTTGTATATTGTGAGGACTGAGAAATGACATGTTCCTGAGAAGCTTGTTGCGTTTGAAGGTACTGAGATGTCATCACTCTAGTTTCAATTGCTTTCTTTCTCCAAAGCGTGTGTAAACTTCAAAGCGGCTTCTCTTTTACAGAGTGTGGTTTTACTGCTTATTGACCAGTACATTGTGCAGTACACATACAAATGGGAAGGTATCACTTCCTGCACAAAGACAATCCACATCACAATGCAGGCCCCATTGCACCATTGTGCAAGGCTGCCTGCACTAGCTCTAGGCTGCCACAAGTGCACCAGTGCAAGGAGAGAGCAGAAGTTTGCTTTATCTTTATAAAGATGGGGCATATCTCTTCTCTCCCTTTCATTCAGAGCAGTGCAGCAGGTTCACTTGTTGCATTGTATTGCATGAATTATTAGTACATCTGGGGTCAGATGTAGGTGGCCAAATAGCGAGCGCTAACGCTGAAATTCGCATGATGCGTGCAATGTACGTGAGTTTGAACCTACTAGCAAAATAAAGAATCACAAAAATGCGATTCCTTATTTTGCTCTTGCATTTAAGGAATCACAAGTTATGATTCCTTAAAAGCAATGTAAGTAGCACAAAAGAAACTGCACTTTAGCCTTAAGGAGTTGCTAATTACCACCAACTTCAAGTTGGTGGTAATTAGCGATTTCCTTTAAAAAAGCATTTTTTTTTTTTTTAAAGTGCCATGTGGCACACATTCATTCCCTTAGAGCATATATGTGTGCCTCATGTGCACACATGCATATTTCAGGGGTGCAACAGGTTGTCCTTTTGACACCCTGGCACCCTTGAATAGCGCACGCTATTTGCAATTTTTTAATAGTGAGTCGCAAATGGAGAATATCTTCCCATTCATTCCTATGGACCTCCTAGCCCATAGGAATGAATAGGTAGGTATTCCTTATTAGCGAATCACTATTTGCGATTCGTTATTAAGGAATATTAAGGATTCACTAATATTTTAGCCATTCCTACTTACATTCAATTTTGCTAGTCCTCAATAGCGAGTCGGTAAAATTTGCTAATAAGGATTCACTAATTTGATTTGAACCTACATCTGACCCCTGGTCCACAGAACCCAGCCACTCGCATGCCAATGAGCTCCCATTATTTTTTTTCGGGCACAGAACCAGGAAACATATTCTGGACCATGATTTGCAATTTCCGGTCCGTTTGCTTTTAGCTGGAGGAAAATGTGCACAAAAACGAATTAGGTGTTACTGGGAGTATTTCCACAAAGGGAAGGGTCTATCATCCGATTAGGTGGGATTCTCCTCATTCAGTCTCCAGACATGCAGCTTTGCCCAAGTTGCAATTACACCTTTAATGTCATTGCAAAGTGTGCTCTGGAATAACCAGAAATCGTCAACCCCTTGGTGCTCATGAGAAAGGGGAGTCACATTAACCGTGCTCCCTTACACATTTCCTTTTTCCCGAGTTTGCAGATTCCAAACTTCCATTAACTCCTGGAAGTTAGACACTTCAATGTGATAATGGGTGTTGTATGCAAGTGATAAAGCTGATTCTGCTCCAGCATGAACACATAAATACCTACCCTCAGTGGCTTGCTGCAAAATGATGACGCCATCCTGCAGGATTTGACGAGGGGCCCATGAGTCACCTATAGCTCACAAATATTCATTGCAACTGGGCTCAATGGGGCCCCATGACACCGCAGTGACTACAGGGGTCTATATAATGTCCCTGTTATGCACTAGAATACAGACAGACAGGTGTTATGCCACTCGCTCTTTGAACTAAAGTAACCTTTGTGGATTGTACTGCTTCTAGATTTACGTGCACCAGCACTTGTTTAATTTTCTATGACAGGCTGTAGACAATTCTGACTGCAATCATGGACATCGGAGACTAATTAGAAACTGTTGTTGCTCAAAGTGTATCTCTTATTGCAGAAAATGACCCTTAGCTGAGTGATCTAAATTAGTAAGTAGCTGGGAAGATTCTCATCCTGCATCTTACAGAATAACTCTTTCAAAACCCTTAACTTATTTCTTCTGACTGTGCTCGTGGTTGAGCATGTCCACCTTCTTCTGATCCCCTACCAACGAGGTGCCAGATTAATCTTTAGTGATATCTCAGTATTATACTTTGTGAGCTTGCTTTACAGCACCAATGGTGTCACCTACTTACAGAATTTGGAAAACCCCTTTCTTTCTTTGCAAAATCCTGTGGCAAGAGGAAAGCTCTGAGGAACATGCTGCAGACACAACCACAGAAAGGCATATATACATAAATCTGTTGTCACAGAAGGGCACCCTTGATGATGCTTTGGGAGAATTTTCAAGTTCAGACTTCTACATCCTAACATGTCCATGGCTTATGGTGCTCAAGCCAGTTATGTGTCCGTGGCTATCTTCAGCACATCTATGCGTTGTTAACCAGTTGTAGGCACAGCCATGAGAAGAACATACAAAAAATGGTTTTCCGATGCCCACGTTACTCTGGGCATGGTCACTGATGAAATTGTGTTGAGCACACTCACTGAGGACATGCGCTGAGGACACAGTTGAGCAAGGAGCAGGGGAGCCAGGGGCTGTGAGAGCCACTGGCGCTAGCGGGGGAAGTGTCAAGAGAGTAGACGTAGTCTTTTGGTCGAACCTTGTTCCCATCTCCCAATTGCTGCCTGAAGCTCGCGTTTGACCCACAGGAACCACCTCCTGCACAGACAAACTTTCAGCCACCATATATATGAAGGGGGTGAGGACTAACCCGAGGATGAGCGCCAGGGCAGGAGGATGCCAGCTCCTGAGACACCAGAGAAACATCTGAGTGGCAGTATGTGCATCTGAACGTGCAGCAGGCACAAGGCTCGATATGGTCACCCAGTGAGCGGAGGCAGCCATCTTTAGGATATTGCACCTTGCTCTCTTGGGACCTACCTGCTCTGCACCTTTCTTACCATTCTCTATTACGAATCCTCTACATTGCCTGCATATTTGTAAAACTGCTGCTGTGACTTCCAAGTCTGCAGCTGGGGTTTACATAGTTCCTTCATAGTCTTTACACAGCTGGCAACTAGCAGGGAGGAGGAGAAGCATGCAGAAGTTGGGAAGTTGGCAGCTGGGAGATCCAATAGGAAAGAGCCAGTCCACTCCCTTCCGGCCGTGGCTGTGATTGTGATCAATTACTGTTCTCTTGAAGGGCAAACTGTAGAAGTATATGTGATGAGACACTGGACTATTACACAACTAGTGGAAGTATTGCATTGTTGAAGTTAGTGCTGCAAGGGAGTGTATAGTCATAGTCATGTCCATGGCTTTTTGTGCTCAAGCCTGTTATGAGTCCGTGGCTATCTTCAGCACATCTATGGGTTGTTAACCAGTTGTAGGCACAGCCATGAGAAGAACATACAAGAAATGGTTTTCCGATGCCCACGTTACTCTGGGCGTGGTCACTGATGAAATTGTGTTGAGGGCACTCACTGAGGACATGCGCTGAGGACACAGTTGAGCAAGGAGCAGGGGAGCCAGTGGCTGTGAGAGCCACTCTTGAAGGGCAAACTGTAGAAGTATATGTGATGAGACACTGGACTATTAGACAACTAGTGGAAGTATTGCAGTGTTGAAGTTAGTGCTGCCAGAGAGTGAATAGTCAGTGAACAAGCAACATGCAGAGAAGTTGAATTCTCAATTATTATTTTGTTTAAGTTTCAAAAAGAAGTTTATTCAAGAAAAATGAAAAATTTGAAAAATACGATAATGTACAGATACACAATATGATATGAGAGCATACAATCATACATGAAGTCATGCTTAACATGTTAACAAAGACGAGGAGGGGGAAAAGAGATGTACACTGCTATGAACAAAGTCTGGTCAGCTATCTAAATTGTCAACAGTATAATTATATTAAACATGCAAAAACCATCATGAAAACAGAATTTGCAATGTCAAGGAGGCTTCAAGACTTCTTGTTCTGAAGTACTGCGTGCATGGTGAATTCTAGCATGAAGATCAATAAAGTTTGTAATTGGGGCTCACAACTGTAAGCACTTTACAGCGAGGGACTCATGGTATACATAAGCAGTATCTAGTCTGTGATTATGGCAAACTGCATACCACCAAGCTTGAAAGGAAAGATTAGATAAGTCTTTCCAATGTTTAGTAATGTGTTGAAAAGCTACTCCTAAAAGCAGATCCAAAATTCGTACATTTGAAGAACAGTTGAACCAATCTTCAGATAAAGAGCCTAAAAAGATATTTCGTAAAGGAAAAGAGAATTGTAGATCCCAAACACGTTTCCAGAATTCCTGTACATAACGGCAGGTAAAAAGTGTAGGTGTTTTAAATCTGCATGTGGTATGGAACAGGACCAACAGGTATAAGACACATCAGCATACATTTCATGATGAAATGTGGGTAAATAAGCAGTCTATTGTATATATAGAAAAGTGTCTGTGTGGTGTTAGCTGTCCTAGAGGATTTTCTTATCTTGAGCCAAATTTTGTTCCATAAGTGAATGGACCAATCTGCAACCAAATCCCACTCCCAGTCCAATTCCACTTTGATTTTATCCCTGGTAACTTTTGATTTTTGTAGGTAAGCATATCTGGTGGATGTTTTGGGGCATGTGCTGAGAAAAGAACGATTCAGGGGGATATTCTCAAGCACGTGTAATAACTATCGCAAAATTAGCATAACGCAACTCTCAACATCGCAGTCTATCGCGGGAAAATTGTGCTGTGTTAACTAAGTATTCACAACATGGCGATACCATGCGATAGGCTCACGATAACGCATCAAATGACCACATTAAAACCAACGCGATGCCGCTAAAATGATAAACACGAACGCAAAAAAATCTGGGATGAGGCAAATTGCGATACATAAATCAGTGAAAACCAGCCACAGGCCTGCAATTTACATGTGTCAGGCGGTAAAAATCACCATAAAAGTAGAAAAAAACCAGACAAACAAATGCCAAATAACAGTGAAGCACAATGGATGTTGCTGGAGCAAGTATGGAGGAGAACAAGACCCCCACAAGCCCCCCAGAGGACCTGCCTGGGTCCTCAGGGTCAGAAAGGCCAAGGAGAAGAAGAGCAGGAAGAAGCGGTTCAGTCCACAGGAAAACAGAACCCTGATAACGGAGGTGGTAGAAGACCATCGACAACTGTTTGTCACCTCCACTGTGTCATTGGCAACCAAAAATAGACTATGGCAGTCCATCGTGGACAAGGTGAATGCAGTGGGAGTGCTGAAGAGGACAATGGAAGAGGTCAAGAGGCGCTGGAATGATGTCAAGTGCAAAACCAAGCTGAAACTCGCCAACAACCTAAGGCAGCAATGCAGACTGGAGGTGGGAGTCCAGCGCCAAAGGAGGACCTGGACGATATGGAGGAAATGGTGTCCACAGTTATCAGTGAGGAAACAGTGGCCAAATTTGGGGGACTGGACACTGCTCAACATGAGCCTACACAACAGCACCAGGGTGAGTAACAACCAAGGACTGGGGGACAGGGGAGATTGGCACAATGGCACACATGTGCAATTGAGCTGAGCACATCTGCTGACAAACCATGCCCCAGCCCCCAACTCCCACCAAGAGACCAATGTATCCAAGTATGTAACATCTCAGCACTGCATAGGCACAGAAGGCAAATGCACATCACATGAAATAGAGAAGGGGCAGCAAAATCAGAGCTGCAGGGGTGACTCCCCCGAATTGAAGCCCACACACATACCATGCAGAGCACATCAACACTATCAACAATGTGGTACAAACCGCAACACGTCCAGCACAGAACACAGGACACAACTGTTGCCGACTGGGTGTAGACACTGGCCAATCACATTTGGCATTGCAGGGAAATGTAATTTGATAATGTACAAGTACAAACTCACACACACATCATCTTGTCAAAATGTCCACAGTCCCCCATCAAATAGGCAGCACCTCCCAAACAGCCACAATGTACAGTCATGCAGTCTGTATGAAAACATGTACAATGCAACAACATACATTGGACACGTTGTTAAACTGCATCTCCCCTTCACATTGCAGAGGGAGAATTAACACCTCCTGCAGAGCAGCCCGAACCTCTCTTTTCTGATGACGAAGAGGAACACCACTGCTTTGACTCTGACGCCCTCCAACAGCTCGTGGACAGCCTCCGAAGCCCACCTGCAGGAACAGGACGGACCAGCTGATACAAGGAGACCCCACCCCCAAGACAGACCACACAGTAGGCAGCACCCACCACCATGGCTGCCTCTCAGGACCCCCACAAAGAACAAATGGCCTTCCAACGCCTTGTGTTGGGGTGCCAGGAGAATCTGGCTGAACAGGTGCGGGTGGGCTTCGACCAATCAATCAATCATTCAATTACAGCATTTATATAGCGCGCTACTCACCCGGAGGGTCTCAAGGCGCTTGGGGAGGGGGGGGTCCGCTACTGCTCGAACAGCCAGGTCTTGAGCTGCTTCCTGAAGGCGAGGTGGTCTTGGGTCAGGCGGAGGTGGGTCGGGAGGGAGTTCCACGTCTTGGCGGCGAGGTGGGAGAAGGATCTTCCTCCTGTGGTGGCTCTTCGGATGCGGAGGACGGCGGCGAGGGCGTGGTTGGTTGATCGAAGCTGTCGTGTGGGAGTGTAGAAGTTAAGGCGGTTGTTGAGGTATCTTGGGCTTTGGTTGTGTAGGGCTTTGTGTGCGTGGGTGAGGAGTCGGAACGTGATTCTCTTGTTGACCGGGAGCCAGTGCAGGTCTCTCAGGTGTCCGGAGATGTGGCTGTGTCGGGGGATGTCCAGAATGAGTCTTGCTGAGGCGTTCTGGATTCGCTGGAGTCTCTTCTGGAGTCTGGCAGTGGTTCCGGCGTAGAGGGAGTTGCCGTAGTCCAGACGGCTGGTGACGAGGGCCTGGGTGACCGTCTTCCTGGTCTCGGTGGGGATCCACCGGAAGATCTTACGTAGCATGCGCAGGATGTTGAAGCATGACGAGGAGACGGCGTTGACTTGTCTGGTCATAGAGAGGGAGGAGTCCAGGATGAAGCCCAGGTTGCACGCGTGGTCTGTTGGTTTGGGTGCGCTGCCCAGGGCGGGGGGCCACCAGGAGTCGTCCCAGGAGGAGGGCGAAGATCCCAGGATGAGGACTTCCGTCTTGTCTGAGTTCAGTTTCAGGCGGCTGTTCTTCATCCACTCGGCTACGTCTTTCATCCCCTCGTGTAGGTTGGTTCTGGCGGTGGCGGGGTCGTTGGTGAGGGAGAGGATCAGCTGGGCGTCGTCGGCGTAAGAGATGATGTTGAGGTTGTGTTGGCGTGTGATAGCCGCAAGGGGGCTCATGTAGACATTGAAGAGGGTGGGGCTGAGCGAGGAGCCTTGAGGAACGCCGCAGATGACTTCGGTGGCTTCTGATCTGAACGGGGGGAGGCGGACTCTCTGTGTCCTTCCCGCGATGAAGGAGATGGTCCATTCTAGTGCCTTCTCTTGGATTCCGACGTTGCTGAGGCGCTGCTCTTGGGTGCGGTGGCAGACAGTGTCGAATGCCGCGGAAAGGTCCAGGAGGATGAGGGCCGCTGTTTCCCCGTTGTCGAGCAGGGCTCAGATGTCATCAGTGGCAGCGATGAGGGCGGTCTCGGTGCTGTGGTTGGCCCGGAAGCCGGACTGCGAGTAGTCGAGGGATCCATTCGTCTCGAGGAAGGCGGCCAGCTGCTTGTTGACAGTCTTCTCGATTACTTTGGCCGGAAACGGGAGGAGCGAGATGGGGCGGTAGTTTTTTAGTTCGGTGGGGTCCGCTGCGGATTTCTTCAGTAGGGCGCTGAGTTCGGCATGCTTCCATCTCTCCGGGAAGGTCGCTGTGTCGAAGGAGGTGTTGATGATGTCCCGCAGGTGGGGCGCGAGGACGGAGTCGGCCTTGTTGAAGACGTGGTGAGGGCAGGGGTCGGTTGGACATCCGGAGTGGATGGAGTTCATCGTGCGTAGGGTATCCTCGGTGTTGATCGGAGTCCAGGCGCGGAGGGTGGTGGCGGGGGGTGCAGGCGCTGTCGTGGGGTGCGTTGGCTGAGTGCTGAAGCTGTTGTGTATGTCCGCGATCTTGTTGTGGAAGTAGGAGGCGAGGGAGTTGTAGAGGTCTTGTGATGGGGTGATGTTGTTGTTTCCGGCGCTGGGGTTGGAGAGCTCTTTGACGATGTTGAAGAGTTCCTTGCTGTTGTGGGCGTTGTTGTCCAGTCGTTCCTTGAATGCGGTTTTCTTGGTGGTGTGGATCAGTTGGTGGTGTTTTCGAGTGGCGAGCTTGAGGGTGGTCATGTTGTCTGGTGTTGGGTCTCTGCGCCAGGCTCTCTCTCGAGGGTTCGGCAGTTCCTCTTGGAGCTCTTGAGTTCGTCGGTGAACCATGGTGCTTTCTTACTGCCGGGTCTGCTGGGCGGGGTCCTCAGTGGGGCGAGGTCATCTGCGCAGTTGCTGATCCACTTCGTGAGGTTGATGGCGGCCTGGCTGGGGTTCGCTGAGCTGGCGGGGGGGTCCTGGCTCAAGGAAGCGGCGAGCTGGTCGACTGTGATCTTGTTCCATCTTCTGAGTGCAACCTGTTGCTGATGGTGGTGGATCGTGTTCTTTCTGTAGCTGAAGTGGACGCAGCTGTGGTCCGTCCAGTGGAGCCCGGTGGCGTGGCTGAAGGTGATGTCCTTGCTGGAGGAGAAGACGGGGTCGAGTGTGTGTCCGGCGTGGTGGGTGGGGGTGGTCACCAGCTGCTTGAGGCCAAGGGTGGTGAGGTTGTCCAGCAGGGTGGCGGTGTTGCGGTCGTTGTTGTTCTCCAAGTGGAAGTTGAGGTCCCCGAGGAGGATGTAGTCAGCGGAGGGGAGGGCGTGCGGGCTGATGAAGTCGGCGATGTCTTCGCTGAATTGTGTGCGTGGTCCCGGGGGTCTGTAGACGTGGGTGCCTCTGAGGGTGGTCTTGGGGTCGGTGTGGATCTGGAAGTGCAGGTGTTCGGCGGTTGTGAGGGTGTCGTTGGAGTTGCTCGTGATGCGGATGGTGTTCCTGTGGATGATGGCGATGCCTCCTCCGGTCTGGTTGCCGCGGTCCCTCCGGATGATCTTGTAACCGTCTGGGATGGCGATGTCGGGCGCTGAGGAGGCGTTCATCCAGGTTTCCGTGAGGAAGGCGACGTCTGGTGATGTTGTGTCGAGGAGGTTCCAGAGCTCCACGGCGTGTCTGTGGACGGAGCGGGTGTTGAGCAGGATGCACTTCAGGTGGTTGCTGCCGGTTCTCGGCTTGGTGGGTGCGGTGCAGGTCCGGATGCAGGAGAACTTGCAGGAGTGGCAGCTGAAGGGTCCGTGGGTGCGCCTCGGGGTGGCTCTGTAGCATCCGGGGATCCGGCCGGTGTTGAGTGCGTTGAGTTCAGTGGCGTCGTAGGTCCGGCGGGTGGGCTGGTGTCTGCGGGGGCCAGGGTTACGGGTGCTGGGCGCGGTCCAGGCGCGGATGGGTGCAGACGAGCTTACCTTTGGCGCGCCTTCGGCGCGCAATCAGCGCGCCCGCTGTGCGTTCCCACGGTCGCCATTTATGGCGAAGTGGGAGGGAGGGAGGAGCAGCTGGGAGGCGGGAGCGGGGAGGGCACAGAAGGAAAAGGGGGCGTGGCCGCACGCACGGCGGCGAGAAGCAGGGAGCGGTGCGGGGGGCACAGGGGGCAGAGAGGGAAACGGCACAGAACTAACAATATGGGAAACAATATGAGAAACAGCCAACAAAACAAACAGAATGGCAACAGTACAGTATGAGGCCAAAGAACGAAAAAAAGCAGTCAGAGTAAATCACAAGCACGTTACTACAGCGGGGGGCGGGGTTGTCGGGGCGGGCCCAGCGAGGCTGAGGTCAGCAGCGGGGAGGAGCGCACACGCTACAGCTGGTGGCCGTGCGGCGCGGGGGTAACCTGAGAACAGGTCTCACTCACCAGCGCCGCACGGTCGCCATTTATGGCCAAGTGGGAGGGAGGGAGGAGCAGCTGGGAGGCAGGAGCAGGGAGGGCACAGAAGGAAAAGGGGGCATGGCCGCACGCACGGCGGCGGGAAGCGGGGAGCGGGGCGGGGGGCACAGGGGGCAGAGAGGGAAACGGCACAGAACTAACAATATAGGAAACAATATGAGAAACAGCCAACAAAACAAACAGAATGGCAACAGTACAGTATGAGGCCAAAGAACGAAAAAAAGCAGTCAGAGTAAATCACAAGCACGTTACTACAGCGGGGGGCGGGGTTGTCGGGGCGGGCCCAGCGAGGCTGAGGTCAGTAGCGGGGAGGAGCGCACGCTACAGCTGGTGGCCGTGCGGTGCGGGGGTGTCCTGAGAACAGGTCACCTCGTGGCAGACAAACTAGATGCCATATGTAGGTGTCTAAGTCCCATCAGGGACTACTCACAGTCTGCTTGATGCTCTCCAATGCACCATGGCTGACATCGCTGGGACCCTGACTCAGAGGATAGAACAACTCTCCAGTCAGAGTAGCTCTAGCGATGTCACATGGGAGTTGGGAAACATGCTGAGGTTAATGGAGACCATGGAGCAGGTGAATGCAGAAAGAGCGGCTGCCACGGCTGCACACCAGCGAGTGGTAGCTGGGTTCCTCAGTAACCTCAAGACCATCTTCATGGCATTGCTGCCGCATGGTCTGGTGCTGATGCATGCTGCTGCTACCACTACATCCACATCTCTGCCCTATGAAGTGTCAGTGCCACACAGTGCGGCAGGCATTCCACCTCTGGCCTCTGAGGAGTCACTGCCACACAGTGCAGGAGATAGAACACCACCACCCACACGTAAGGTACATGCAACTGCAGTGGATGAAGATGCAGATGAACCTGCCTTCATGGTACGAAGGACGCAGTTTCATTCTTCTCCGCCATATGGCAGGTTTCTGCTTTGTCATGCCCTCTGCATCATCACCTTCCACTGTCCCCTGATGCACTCTGCAAAACTCACCTTGGACCTCGATATGGACTGCCATGTGCCGTTTGATCGCCAATGACACAGCAATCGGACTGCGGACTGAACTCTTCCTTTGGACTCGTCATTCCCTGGAGGACTCTGGCTGACCCTCCACTTGCCAACATCATCATGTGGGCTTTGCATAGCCTTGTACTGCTCCAGATGCAACACTCCACTGAATGTGCATCAAACATTCCTAAACACAAAGATGTCTATGGTCTTTCAAGGTTGGAAATATGAATGAATATAGGCTCAGTGAATTCCTCTTACGTCCATGTGGCTCATGTCATAGAACTTGGGTGACAGGGTGACACATTGCCGAATGCGGTCCAGGTGGTACAGACACAACAAAAGAGACACACAGATTAGTTTCTTTCTTTCCCAGCGCAGTACGGAACCACACCTAGAGCCCCGGGGTTATTGTTCACACCCTTACTCTGGACTGACATACGCTAGGGCAGCCCACTCCGCTTATGCTCACGGGGCGGCAACGCTACATGTCCCAGGTCTTCCCTGTAGTGATCTGCTAGTCACAAGTCTAGTTGTCAGCATGCCACAGCCACTCCCTCATGGCTGGTATACACCCACACGACATCCATCCGGCACACGCGTCACAGGACATGTGACCCTGCCAATAAAAAGGGCCGGGCGCACATGCTCGATGCCATTACCTTTCTCTATTTGGGTGGTGTTCATGTAGGCATGAGGGCCTAGGGCCTTGCAACATCACTTTCCCCCAGCCCGGAGGTGACATGATGGTGTCCACACCACGATACCCAATAATACAGGGTCCATGACTTTTGTGGCACAGACTTGGTGGCACCGGATACATTGCGGCCGGCACAGGCACACCACCACAGGAAGGTGACTTTTGGTGCACTGAGGTCGGGGCATCTTGAGTGCTGAGTGGGTGTGCAGTGTGCGATTAGGGATGGGCGTCAAATTCCGTTCCGCTCGCGGAAATTGCGATAATTGGATTTTTTTTTTCACGGAGAGCCCGAAAATGTCAAAATATCCGCGATCCGCAGGGTACCGGAGATTTTTTTCATGCTCTCGCTTTGAAAATACGTTCTTGCATGCACTATCGCCTTACTGGGATCCCTGCGTTCGCCGACAAGTTTTCCCGATCCGTTCGCGGTCTCCACAAGATGTTGGTAGCCGTTTGCGCTATCACGTCATTCGTCTCGCAATCATGCACCGCGAGAGTATGATATCTCGAACTGGTCATTCTCTACCGCGAGCGAGAGCGTAAGGACGCGAACACGTCCTATCGAACGCGACAAGGAGCAAGAGAACCCGAACATGTCATATCCAACGCGACAGGGAGCGAGAGAACGCGAACATGTCATTTTGGACGCGCCATCAACATCCTGCGGAAGTAAGGTGAAGCTCGAGAACTCGAACATGTAAAATTTTCAATCTAGAGTAGAATATCATCTCTAGCAGCATAAAACCTTCTGCAAATGATGATTTGGATGAAAAAAAATCCTCAGATTGACATTGTGCAAGGAGTCCTTTTTTAAAATGGGGGAGAGGGAGGAAGTGCCACAGAATCTCCAACTTCCTGTACCTGTCCAGCAGGCTCCTCCCAGTGCTTTGTCCATCTCCTGCTCATTCTGCCTTTCGATTTTGAGCTGGAAAGATCACTCTTTTTGTCTGCTGCATCATTATCATTGGATTTGAGGATTGTTTAATTGGATATTTTACAAGTAAGTGGTTGTTGTGTCTGTTTGATTAGGGGCATTGCAGTTGTTGCAACTAATATATAATTTTGGTACTTATCATTCCTTTTTTTTAAATTGTTTTGGGTAACAGTAGTCAGTAGGCCCAGAGCTAGTCATGGGTGGGTGCATGATGAAGCAACTGTTCCTTTGGTGTGTTTTAAATGTATTTCATTTTCAAGCATCATTTAGGGCATGGATGGCATTGGATTGAGTTGGGAAATGTGTTTTTTTGGGGTGGGGTTTCTTTTGTTGGGTCTGATCATGTGGCTGGTGGCCATTTTGATGTCTGCCAAAAGGCCTGCTTTCATCCAGTAGGCTCAGAGCAGGTAGCCACATCTGCATTAAACAAGTGTTTTTGTGTGGTCTGCTGAATTTAGACATCATTTAGGGCATGGGTGGCATTGGATTGAGTTTGGAAATGTGATTTTTGGGGTGGGGTTTCTGATGTTGGGTGTCTTAAAGACATGCCTTTGTTGTGTGTGTCTGGTGTGTGTTGGTGTGCACTGCATGCACCCTGCAAACCTTTTTTGGGCCTATGTATTTTTGTTTTTGCATTTTATTGCATTACAAAGGCAGAGCAGTGTGCTTTAGAATACATCCTTTGCCTGGCTTTTATAGGCCTTTTGTCAGCTACTAATGTTTCCCAGGCCCCCTGCTTGTTGCTTGTGATTTGGAGTGTCCATGTGGCTGGTGGCCTTTTTTTGTGGTGGGAGTTATTAGTGTCCTGATTTTGCCATATAGGCCTGCATGCTATTCCTTTGTGGTCTAGGCTTCTTGTTGTTGTGGATAGGCCTGGCCAAGAGGCTGGTGGCCATTTTGAAGGCTGGCAGTGTGCTTTTTGCAATAGGCCTTCAGTGCATTGTCTGTCTTCTGTTTCTTGTAGTTGGGTGGGCCTGGCCATGTGGCTGGTGGCCATTTCGAAGCCTAGGCCTGCAAGCTTGTCTGGCCTTGTCTGCCAACAGGCCTGCTTTCATCCAGTAGGCTCAGATCAGGTAGCCACAGCTGCATTAAACAAGTGTTTCTGTGTGGTCTGCTGGATTTAGACATCATTTAGGGCATGGATGGCATTAGATTGAGTTGGGAAATGTGTTTTTTGGGGTGGGGTTTCTGATGTTGGGTGTCTTAAAGACATACCTTTGTTGTGTGTGTCTGGTGTGTTGGTGTGTTGGTGTGTACTGCATGCACCCTGCAGACCTTTTTTGGACCTGTGTATATTTGTTTTTGCATTTTATTGCATTAAAAAGGCAGAGCAGTGTGCTTTAGCATGCATCCTTTGCCTGGCTTTTATAGGCCTTTTGTCAGCTCTTGGTGTTTCTCAGATCTCCTGCTTGTTTGTTGCTTGTGATTTGTGAGTTTCCATGTGGCTGGTGGCCTTTTTTTGTGGTGGGAGTTATTTGTGTCCTGCTTTTGCCATATTGGCCTGCATGGTTTTCCAATTGGCTCAGTGCTTCCATCCATCCGTCCCCTTTGCCAGCAGCAGCTCCATGAATGATGTGATGCTCAAATAATTTAATGGCAAATAGGGTCCACCCCACTTCTATTACATTTTTATTTTGGTGGGTCTTATTCTCATTCCTATCCTTCCTGAGAGTGTAGTGTACACCGTAGTATAACATAGCCCTTGTTGAAAAAGTCTCAGAATGTGCTAGACTATATATTTTGTTTGTTTGTTTGTACTAGTACAGAAGTAACTGAACCACAACAACAAATGTAACATTTCACTGATGTTCTTCTCCTGGCTTATTTGGGGTGTTATCATTAACCATGGGCGGATTTTGCGGATTGGCAATCCGCGAACTTGCGTATTTACGGATTCGCAATCCGCGAAGATCCGCGAACTCTAGCGGACTTGCGGATTTTTCCGTTTTTTGTGTTGGCGCGTGTTCGCGCCGATTTTGGGACATGTTCGCAATTGCGAACTTACTTTTCGGCTTGCAACGGCCGCGACTATGTTGTTTCTACGTCTGGTTTATCATCACAGGTTCACAGCACCCTCTGTTTCACCACTGCCACCCTCTGGGACACCCATGCCACCCTCTAGTACATCCTCACAGGCACCTATTAGGTTTATTTATTACTGTAGATTATGGTGGTTGAAAAAAGCTAGCACACCTGCCCTTCTTCAACTGCCATCAATTAATTTGTGTTTCATTAATGTGTCAGTAATTTTGAAAGTTCCAGTCTGGCTGGCACCTGCTTCCTTCCTTATCTGTAATTTGCTTTTTGTTGCAGTGAAATTTTTTTTTTACAGGACCTTTATGGTGCTATTCTATGAGCCTGCTGTTTGGGTCATAGCAGGGTCATAGAATTGTTGCAAACTCTGGAGGGGCCCATCAGGAAGCACTACCTTGAATGTTACTAATGTTAAGTTTGAACTTTTGCACCTGCTCATTGCTTTCATTTTAGCTAAAATCGTTTTTTTTGCAATTTCGCGCGTTATTTGGGGCGCGAATCCGTGCGAGATCGATTTCGGAAGCCGCGAATACGTGCGAATACAAAATTGTTTTTGTTGCGACGTGTATGTTCGCGTGATCTTGCGCGTGTTCGCGAGGCGCTTCTAGCTATTCGTTTGCCAAGTTACCCTATCGGTCGTACACGGGCGCGGCCATCTTGTTGGCGTGACGTAATTCCGTTTCCGCCCGCTATGTGTAATCTCGCAAAGTGTGCTGCTCGCGAGTACAAGTTCGCGCGTACTCGCAAGGAAAATCTCGCGCGAACTTACCCACGCGGTCGTGAACGGGCGCGGCCATCTTGTTTCTCATTCATTGCTATGGTTCTGGGCATGCTTTCTCTATCCTCTCTCAATCTCTGCCATCCTTTGCTTGTTTGAAGTTTTTTTGATCTAATTTTACTTATTATCTAACCCTCTATTTTTCTAGCTCTATATTTTTGTGTTTTCTGCAGCTTTTAGTTACTTTTAAACTACTTTTTTAAACTCTTTTATTTTCTTCTTCACTATTCTATTTCTTCTTTATCATTTAAGTTTATTTCTGCCCAGACCATGGTAAAGGGAGCCGGGAAGCACCCTGAGAAGGGGAAGGGTCCCGCACCCCGTGCCCGGCTCCCGTGCGGGCGTTTAAGGGGGGAGCAAGTGGTCCCGAGGGAGATCTTTAGCGCGGAGGAAGTGGCGGCACTGATCTTCCATGTCCAGCGCCGCCTCCCCAAGACGATCCTGGGAGGCGGCAAGATCGCGACCGGCTATGGCATCCGGGAGCGCCGCCAGCGGTGGGAGAAGGTGTGCCGGGCCATGTACAAGATCTCTGGGGTCCGGCGCACATATAACCAGGCCACCCACCGCTGGACCGATGTCATGGACCGGGAGCGGGACTTGCTGGACGCGCTCGGCGTAGAGGTCCCCGGGCTTGGTGAGTAGTAGTAGTAGTACATTTACTACTCTGTTTTATCCTGCTCTGTTATTTGCAAATCTTTGTTCTTTACCAAGAGCAATAATGCTGCCGATTACATTGAGGTAAATTATATTTCAAAATCTTCTATGCATTTCATTTTCAGGTGCACTGCTCTCCTTCTCAGTAGCCTTGCTTGCTACTATGCTTCTTTGTTTTGTATGTTGTGTTCAGAAGCATTTCATTGGCCTGAGAAATTATGTATCAGTGTACTGTAAAGAAAAGAACTGCGTAATGCTAGACAGTAAGGGTCATATTTTCAATTACCGGCGCATCCCTGCAAAGTAGCAGGGATGCGGCAGTAATTGTGTGCCATGCCACCACCACCCATTGGCCCAAAACGTCACAGAAGCCTTACGCATCTGTGCCGTAAAGGCAGCGCATTGCTGGAGTTGCGTGCCAACGATGGCGCAGCTCCAGCAATGCTCTGGGGTACCCTATCTCCCCAATGCTGCATCAAGCCGTACGTCGGCTTCAAGCGCGCAGGGTTTGAGTCATGCATCATTGTCATAAAAATGACTGATTGACATCTTGTAGATTTCCCTCAGCCACTTTTAGGATTCGTTCCTGCGCAGGTACGCCCTCCCTTGCGCCGGAACGCCCCCTGATGGCGCAGGGCTTTACAACGTGATGCATCGCCCATATGCCCATATGTGTTTTTTTTTTTAATATATACGCCGCACCAACACCATGGCGAGTCTTTTGTTCTGCCGCTGCGTCAGAAAAGGCACGCAACAATGGAGGAAAATCAGCCGCAACTTCCGCAAGGGACTTATAAATCAGCCCCAACAGACTGAAGTCCAGTGTCCTTCCTTTAGACAGTCACATGGCTATCAGAAGAAATAGTGGCGGTGGTGGCGGGTGGATTGATAGTTTGAGTATTCACTGATCTGCAAGCAGGATGGACTTTGTCTGTCACGTGTTGTGCACTACTGCCTGCAGTGCCAGGCCTAGGCAAACCTCTTTAGTAGTCTGTTTATTGAGTTACATAGGAACTTTCTAAGTCAACGTTCCGCAAATCAGGCAATACGAATAACGTAGTATACCACATGAGATAGATCCCGTGGAATAGTTGTCTATCTATTTGCTATTTTTCCAAAATATGTTGTTATTGTTCTTTTGAAATGTTTGATTTGGTTGAAAAATCTCATCCATGTTTTATGGTTTTTCTTTCTTTCATGTTGTACATCAGCTCCCCCCAAGGGCAAGAGGACACAGGAGGAGGGTGCTGAGGATGCAGGCCAGGATCGGGCAGGCGAGGGCTCCTTTGCTGGCCCCAGTAAGTTTACATTTTACTAAACAGTACCTATTTTTTCCTAGCGTTCCTCATTCGATTTTTTCTAAATCGTCTTTGATCTTCTTGTAGACTGGATATAAATTCTTATCCTGCCTCGAATATGATGACTCCCTGTGGTATTACTAGACTATTCTTATTAGTCTGTCTGTGTAGCTAACTAAGATTGGACATTTGGCAATTCCATTGGACTCCCATTATATTCAGCAATACCTCTATGCACTGTCTCCTTACTGACTAGATAGTGTGGCAGAGTCATTCAGCTCCCGAAGTCACCGATTATAGATCCCCAATGATCTCTAGATTATCGTACGCAGGACAAGAGAGTAGTACGGAGTCACAGCACAGTCAAGAAGTGTCAGAGGCACTCATGCTTGCAAAAATTCCAAAACCTTTAGCTCATCCACTCTAGTCTAGAGGAACAAAAACCACAGAGTCTATTTAAGTGTAAAAGCTTTATTAAAAGTAAACACATTTATTGAAATCTACTTTGTCATAAAACTATTTAACTGTAAACGGAAAAGTGGTTAGTGCTGACGATTAATTGGACACATTTCTTGTGGTCGAGCCGAACTCTCACCTACTTTGAACTTGATCCTGGTCGTGTTCTTAGGACTCAGGAGTCAAGCTTCTGTCTGTTAGGAGAAAAAGTGGTGCGTGTTAAAAATCAAAAGCAAGCATTCATCAGTTGTGCATAAAAGTGCAGCAAGACAACAGCCTTCCCTGGAAAATGGGACATTTTTACTATGGAGTAGACAGTCACAAATTATTACATTGTATTCTGTTTTTTTAACATTTCTCCTAGACCAAATATTATATAGTAGTGAGTGGTGTATTCTAACTTTCTTAAATGTACTTTGTAGGTGTAACATCTGGTGACGGGGCCAGCGCGGAGGTGGCTGATGTGTTGGACTTGGACTCGGAGGCCTCTGGGGAGGATGCGGCGGTAGAAGAGCTGGTGGCCGTTCCTGTGGGGGATCAAACGGTGGTGGCGGAAACAGGTAAGCTATATATTCCTTACTTATTGAGATTGAAGACTGCATAGTGTGCTTTCTGCATGGGTGTATTACAATTACAAATCAACCAGGTAGTAGCCTCCTCGAAATGTACTTCGACTTAGCTGTGAAGTTTTTGGTGAGAAGAATCCCAATAAGTTCTTAGACGAACGTGATGGATGGGATGAACGAAAAGCGAAAGAAGGGTGTAAGTAAGTGGGACGCGAACTTGTATGATGGCTGGCAAAGAAGAACGATATGTGTTTGCTTGGACCCAGAGGTGGCTGGGAAGGAAAGAATATGGTATGGTGCATGGCTGGGTCAATGATGAAGCAAGGATGGGTGGAAGGACAGCAGCCTGGGTGGGTGAAACAGAAACTGTATGTGTGCGTATACTTTGAATGAATGGATGCCTGGAGCATGGTATTCTCTGACTCTTACATAGCAAATGTGTATCTAGAGAGAGTAGATGGTCGCCAGGTGAAGTAAGTGTTACCTTGAAGAGCATGTACCACCGCACCCGCACGTCCGTCCCAGTGCAGGGAAGGCAAGGAAAAGAAATTGTAAATGTGTCCAATACTTCCATGAATAGTAGCAGTACTTTGTATTGCGTTTGCATTCACAGCATATATCTGGTTATTACGGTGGACACTCCGTACCTCTCTTAATAACTTTAGTTTACTTGTAGTACGTCATTCATGTGTGGGTGTATCACTGTGTTCACTCAATATTAAGCAAAGCACCTAAAGTCATCTCATCTGTCATTAAATACGTCCCATGTGAAGTGATAGATAATCAAATTAGTTAGCTTCTTCAGTTTCCTTTTCTAGTACTCATTTGCACTGTAGGGTGAAAGGTAAATTAATTAAGCAGTAGCCCTTGTAACAGAGTATTCTCAGTGCCACCCGTAATAGAAAAGTAATAGCTTCACCACCTGCATGTACTGGACCGGTACAGTAACGCAAGTCTGTCTCCATCATCATGGTGTGCAACTTTTTTTCTCGGGTGCAACTTCACTGTGCTGTGTCCATGTCATTCTGCCGGCTTGCATAAGATAACGTACCCATTTCCCTAAACAAGAGAGAAGAAGAAGAATAAGACTGGTGTACTGTCATAGTCGACTGTAATGGAAGTCCATAGTGGTCGTAGAATTAGTTCATTAAACTACCACTACTGTTAGAGCAAGGATGCAGAAGTGGGAGGGTTACATAGATACTGTCCTCAATAGTTATGTACTGTGCTTTCAATTTGCTACTTGTACTCTGTGACCCAACTTTCGGCTCAATCACTTTGTGTTATTAATAAGGAGCATTGGTTACAGACTATGTCTTTCTTTCTTCATATAGTTGCTCCTTCTTCCAAATCAACAACAAGGAGGGAGCAGGCTAGATTGGCCCGGCAACGGAGGCTGGAGGCCACAGTCGCCGAGTATCGGCGGCTGGTGGCCCTGGAGGAGGAGGAGGACACGCAGTCGAGCGGGGCAACATCTTCGACTGCATCCTCCTCCGTGACTAAACCAGCGGGACCGAGCCGGGCTAAGAAAGCCGACCGCCACCGCCAAGCACCCGAAACACCAGCTGCCCCCCACAGGAGCTGCAAGGAACGCCAACACCGCCTACGAGTCCGCATGTCCAACCTGGAGCAGGAGGTCCTGAGGTATAAGACCTTGGTTAAGGGCCTCCGCTCCGAGCTTGCCACCCTCCGCAAGGAGTATGATGCCCATGCCGCATCATGCACCAGCACCAGCACCCTCCAGTAGTGGAGTGTCCCTTGCCCTTTTTTTATAGACTTTTGGGGGGTGGGATTTGGGAGTTGGGATCGTTTTGGGACGTTTCAGAGACAATCGTTGGGGTTAGGGTGGGTGAGGGAGATTATTTTGTTAGGGATAAATAAATATATTTTTCAACTACTTTATCTGACCATACCTGTTTTTTACTGCTTTTCAGTCTGGTGGGTGGGGGGCGGGGGTGTAACAGTAACTTTGTTTTCCTGAACAGTCGTAGGACTTTAGTAGTACAACCGTCAAACTCTTGTCTACTCCGAAATAATACTCCATTATACTACCTCCCACCAAACGCTTATCTTACCTGTAATTTGTGTTAGAAATTAGGGCTAGGCCCAGGGCTGGCTCCAGGTGAAATGGGGATTAACGTTGTCATTCCTGGGCGGGTGACATTTCCTCATTGCGGTGTTACTAGTGGTGTGACACAGTGGCAGTTGCATGCCTATGGAAAAAAAGAAAACGAAACCTTGTTTGTACTCCTTACTGTAGCATTACAACGGTTACGGTACGATCGAGAAAATAGCAGGTGACAGTACACTAGAACAGTGCCATAATGTAGCCTAACAAATGGTAAAGTATTGCAAGTATAACTAGTACTTGCGTTGAATTTATTTGACATTGGCTACTACTACTAGAAGATATAGTACTGAAGCTGAGTAAGTCTAGAAGATATCCTCGTATTCCTTCACCAGCCTGTTGCTGCTATCACCTTATCCTCCCCAGCAAGTGTGTGGAATTATTGATGTCATTTTAGTCAGACATCAAGCAAAACAACACAGCCCGGGGGAAGAGGGTTAGGGTTTGTAAAATGGATGGGAATGGGGGTTTCTTTTTGGGTAGGTTTTGTTGAGAGAAGAAAAAAAAAGCAGAGCATGGACAAACAATAATTGAAGATACAGAGTTTACAGACAATCTTTGGTTACAAAGTAAAGGTAAGCACATGCAGTCACACTCATAGAATAAAAGACAACAATGGATACTGTATCTGTATTGCGTATGTTGTTGGAGTTGTCCTGTTGAAATTGGTAAGTAAGTTGCATGCAGCAAACAATTCCTCTTATTGGCGGCACTCCTCCATTCCAGCTGACGCTTCGTCCATCAATGTGGTGGTGACCACTGACAGAAGAGACACCGTGTCCACTGCCTGCCTGGCGGATGTTGACTGAAACCCGGCCTGTAATTATTGAACGGAAAACAGGAAGTGCTATTACAATACCACTGATAAATAAATAAAAGGTATGTACGCTGTGTGGTTCAAAAAGTCACACTTTGATGATGCCTAGCAGAAAAATGGTTACAAAACGTACTTTGAAAGTAACAGTAGACCCAAATACAGACCGTGGATTGTATTCAAACCACTTGCCTGCAAGCAAAAGTATCCATAGCCAGCATCGCTCCAACAGTGCTCTACAACAACAGAACCGCGTTGCAATAGAACCCCCCTAAACACATGCAATCCTGCTGCTAGGGCTAACCCTAACGAACCCTAACTTACAAAGTGCCAAAACTGGTGTTTCCTTATGGATTTTGTCCAACTAACTTCTAGCCGGTATTAGACCTTCCCAGGAATGCCCCAGGCAAGACCCGCCAACCCACCCGCAAAAAAACACCCGACACAACACCACCAAACAGCGAAAAAGCTAAATCTCATACTTACAATGTCTCTCGGCCTTCGGTCCAAACGCGGCGCTGTGCAGCTAGGTCGTCATCATCATCATCAATCATCATAACTCCTGTTTTCCACCACGGATTTCCTGAAAAGCAAATGCAATCAAGATTAGACTGTCGCAGCAGTGCTTCGACAGAGACCCCGGCCGCAACCCACCCACGAACAGCAGGAAGCCCCCCAAAACGCTACATTGAGCAAGATGTCTGAAGAAATGGCAAAAAAAAGGCTGTTCCTTATGGATTTTGTCCAAAACACTTGTATCCGGTATTAGACCTTCCCAGGAAAGCCCCAGGCAAGACCCGCCGGCGCCAACCCACCCGCAAAAAAACACGCGACACAACACCACCAAACAGCGAAAAAGCTAAATCTCATACTTACAATGTCTCTCGGCCTTCGGTCCAAACGCGGCGCTGTGCAGCTAGGTCGTCATCATCATCAATCATCATAACTCCTGTTTTCCACCACGGATTTCCTGAAAAGCAAATGCAATCAAGATTAGACTGTCGCAGCAGTGCTTCGACAGAGACCCCGGCCGCAACCCACCCACGAACAGCAGGAAGCCCCCCAAAAGCTACATTGAGCAAGATGTCTGAAGAAATGGCAAAAAAAAGGCTGTTCCTTATGGATTTTGTCCAAAACACTTGTATCCGGTATTAGACCTTCCCAGGAATGCCCCAGGCAAGACCCGCCGGCGCCAACCCACCCGCAAAAAAACACCCGACAACACCCCCAAACAGCGAAAAAGCTAAATCTCATACTTACAATATCTCTCGGCCTTCGGTCCAAAGTAACGCGCTGTGCAGCTAGGTCATCATCAATCATCATAACTCCTGTTTTCCACCACGGATTTCCTGAAAAGCAAATGCAATCAAGATTAGACTGTCGCAGCAGTGCTTCGACAGACACCAAAAATTACACACAAACCCCCGGAACCCCGCCAAAGAGCACCTCAAAGGCAAGCAAGTCAGCAAAAACGGCAAGAAATTTTCACCTCATATTTGGTCCAAAACACTTTTGTCCATTATTAGAGCTTCACAGCAATGGGCCCAAAACCGTCAACTCACCCGCAAAGAAGTACAACACCCCCACAAGTGCTGAGTCTTTCTTCATTGTGCGTAATCCAGCACTCTGCTTGGAGGGAAATCGCAGTCTGGAGGAGGAGGATAGAGGAGCATGTTCTTCAGAACTTGTGAACCTGAGGAATGTAGACTGCGGCACCTTCAAATCAATAAGCAAACAAGTGAAGACAGTTCTGATGATGGACTTCTTTTTGGGATTAGGTGATTAAAGTTTGAATTAAATTAACTGTGCAAAACAAAGAAAGAGAGACACAAAGCACACAGGAATAAAAGTGAATAAGGACGAAAAAGAAAGTTCTTGATTGATTGTCTCATTTTCAGGGCTCGGTGTCAGGGAATAAGAACAAGATTTCGTCATCATACTCTGCGAATTCAGGCTGGATGAGGTCAGTGGCACCGAACAGAGAAAAAATCCCCTCATCTACGTTGCTGTCCTCATCGTCTTCATGTGGCGTGCTTTCTCGCACTTTGTAATCTGGTGGTATGAGGTGCTGATTCATCTTGATCATTGTCAGCCGCTCCACATTTTTGGGCGATAGGCGGCTCCGTTTGGCAGTTACAATGCCACCAGCAGCACTGAAAACACGTTCAGAAGACACACTTGCGAGTGGGCAAGACAAATAGTTTATAGCCAGGTTGTAGAGCTGTGGCCACAATTGTTTTTTGCCATGCCAATACTGCAATGGCTCCTCATTAAGAAAGACCACTGTTGAGTCATTCAGATAGTCCTGCACCATCGACTCAAGGTCATCAACTGTTCCTCCACTTTGCTTACTTTTTGCTGTGCCTGTGACATTTTTTAGAGAACCATACCCCATCAAACTTAGCCAATCCTCCTCCCCAGCCACTGTTAGTGTTGTCATTGTGTGTGGTGCAGATGATCCAGTTGCCGGTGTCTTTAACGGCTGAGAGGTCACTTGTGCCCCAGCCACAGGTGCAGAAGTGGATTCTTGTGACTGCGGATGGCCTGCTGATGCTGATGCTGATGTACTGGCTTCTCCTTCAATAACCTGCCGTTCTTTTTCAAACCTCTTGGCTGACCAGGCTAACCAATGTTTGTACTTTTGAACATCTGCATCAGCGAAAGGAAAGAATGCGTTGTCTGCCAGCGCCTTTTTGTAGCGTGGATCCAGAATAGTAGCACAAATGTAATGCTGATCTGAGTTGATGTTTTTAAGACGTTCATCACCACGTAGGCGATGTAATAATTTCTCAGACAAAATGAAATGTTTTTTTTTTTTTTCATCTTTTTCAAACTCAGAAGAAACCGCCATCAGTTGGTGCTCCAGTATGCACAACAATGGGATAGCTTTTCCCAAATTACAGTCCTCCTGGCTGACTGCACGCGTGAAGAACTCAAAAGGACGAAGCATGTCTGTCAGGCTTTTAACTATGGCCCATTGCGCCTTACTCATCCGCAGGTCCTCCTTCTGAGATGTAGCCTCTGTCAAGAAATAGTGATCGAGTACCGTATACTGCTCATGCAGACGCTCAAGCATGTAGAAGGTTGAGTTCCAACGTGTTGCCACCTCCTGGATGAGTGCTTTCACTGGCATTCCACGTTGAAGTAGCAGTCTCCGCAGATGCTTCCGGGCCTTAAAAGAATGGCTGAAATGGTTGCACATTTTGCGGCAGGTGGCCATTACCTCGAACGCTGGACTCTCTTTATCACTCAAGAATTTTTGAACTACCAGGTTGATACAGTGCGCCAAACACGGCACTCTAACATGGTGACCCTGTGACATGGCCTTAACTACATTGGCGCCATTATCCGTGGAAACATAACCAATCTTGCGTTTTAGGGGGGATAGCATTGACAACACCTTTTTGTCAAACTCTTCCAAAAGGTTTTCTGCTGTGTGACTTTTCTCCAAGGCAAACATGGCTAGTGTTGCATGTTTCCGAGCAGCTTTGAAAACTTGGTCCGGGTCAACACCTGCGTTTAGCTTTGCTATAACACCTGAAAAAGAGACCCAGTGTGCAGTGATGCACATGTAATCATCGCCTGGGCCACTGGTCCACATGTCTGTTGTCAGATGTATTGTGTGAACAGCACTCTTCTGCAAAGCTGCCCCAATCGCCTGCAGCACATCTTCATGTAGTGCTGGAACCGCAACTCTGGCAAAATAGAACCGGCTCGGAACCTTCCATTTAGGGCAGAGCGTTGCAACTAATTCAAGAAAACCTACCGCTTCTACAAAAGAAAAAGGTAGAAGGTCCACAGCTAGCATTTTAGCCAGCTTAGTGTTATACAGACGCGTCAGTGGGTGGTTGCGTTCATATGGCACGTCTGAAGTAAGCATTGTTCTAATGTTGGCCTGGACCAAGCATTTACGGGCTGATAATGACTTCGTTGACCCAATTTTGCTCGCTGGTGAACTTTTGTGCGTTGGTGTCTCACTCGCTCCAACACTCTTAGTGTGCCTCACATTGGGTGTGCTGCTGAGAGGGGTACTGGGTGTAAGGGAAGTGTTTGACACGTCTTCTTCCTGCTCGTCAACATCAGATGAAACATCAACGTTTCCTTGATTTTGGCCTTTCTTGATCGCAGCTAGGTGCGCAAACCATTGGACACCGTGCTTTCTGTCAAGATGACCACTCTGGCCGCCGGTACCATAGTTGCTACCTGGCTTACCACGACTAACTGCAAGCTTACAAAGGGTACAAATGGCAAACCTTGGATTTTTGGGACAAACAGTAAAGAAGTCCCAAACTGGGGACTTGAAGTGTCTGTGGGACCTGGAGGAGGCGGCGATACTGGTGGTGGTGGTGGTCATGAAGCTAATGCCAGATGAAGTGGAGGATCTGGATTGGCCAACTTTTGTACGTTTTCCACTTTCACCGCCACTAATTAAGGTCGAGGTTGACGCAGGTCTCTTCTTGCCAGAAAGAAATATGGAAGCGGGACGAGTTGGTGTACTACTTAACTCCAATGATTGTGGTGTTTCCACTGCCTCCTCATCGACAACATCATCATCATCATCATCACGCGCAGCAGCTCTTCGGGCTAGGGTCAAAATGTCTGTTTGCTGCATGCCCGCTGGGGCTGCAGTGACCTTTATGATGACTGGGTCGTCGTTGGCAGAGTCTTCATCAGCAGCAGTATCCGCCACTTCTTGTTGAGCCTCATCACACTCCATAAGTCTGAGACTTTGGACGAGCTTCCTTTTACGCTTAAGTACCTTTGTTGGATCATGGTGTGCCTCACTCTCAGACGGCTGTGGTGCTGGTTCCCAAGTTTGATCCGTATCATCAGAAGGAGGTGTGCTTGAAGAGGATGTAGACACCACCCATGATCTCTTCCTTGCTAGGGTTGTGGAAGACAATGAAGGATCATCAGGAGGAGTGGCTTCCTCAAATGATACCTCGCCTTGATTGTCGATTTCCTGATGTGCCCCTACTTCGGGAGGAACAACTATTGTGGGCACTTGTTGTGACCCTCCATGCACCTCTGCATGCGCATCTCCTTGCGCTGCCTCTCCTTCCACATGTACTTGGGCTTGTACTTGCACATGTGATTGTTGTTGCCGCTGTGGTTGTTCAACACTCGTCAGATGAGCTACAACAACCTGTGTTGATTGAGGGACATTGCTGCTGCTTTCTTGCGATGAGCCAACATCACTGGTCGATGGTGATTGAAGAAGTATACTGGCTGCCTCTGCAGCACTCAAGGGCTTGGACTTAAGTTGGCGTGGTGGTGGTGGTGGCACTGAGCCCAATGGAGCGGGGGTGCTGCTGCCAGCTTGGTCCCCAGCAGATCCCGCTGCAGCTGCTGCAGGCATACTTTTTTTTTTACTCACAAAAAAAGGGGCGGGCGGCACACCAGTGTCCTTGGTAACTTGCTTCTTCTGCTCCTTACTGGCACCTTTCTTGCTAGAGGAGCTACGGGTTACTTTTTTTGGGGCCATCTTCTTCAGAGCAGGTCAGCAGGCAGCAGTTGCACGAGTTGCAGAGGGTTCTGTGTCCAGACGTGACGTCGCGTGACGTTATGCTGCACACACCGCTGCAGGACTTCTTCCTGGCACTGGTGGTTCTATTGAGTCTTCTTGTGCACCTAAAAGCAATGGAAGACAGAGGAACATCAGTTCAGTTATACACCCCAAAAAATCGACAAAACACAGAAAAATGAGCACAATCCCATGCCATCCATGATGTTTACATTGAAGACACCCCACAGAAAGACTAGGGACATGCAAGTATGCAACACTCACTACCCCTGGGCATAAGGGATGAAAAGTAGGCAAAATAAGTGCAGGCCTCAGACACTGCCTCTCCTCAAAATGGCCCCCTTACACCCCAAGCACATGTTGCTGCCTGTACCAGCCAGCACTCAAGATGGCCACCACCACCACCCACATGGCCAGTCCACATCAACAGTACACCCCCAAAAAACAGAAAAACAGCCAGAAATCACCACAATCCAATGCCATCCATGATGTTTACATCAAAGAGAGTGAGACAACACCACAGGCACACTCAGTCCATGCACCACCACCACCCCTGGGCAAGCAAAAGGCCACACCAGCAGCCCCCCAAAAACGACAAAAAACAATAAAATAAGCACAATCCCAGCCCATCCATGGCCTCAATTATGTTTAAATTCAAGAAGACACCCCACAGAAAGACTAGGCCCATGCAACACTCACCACCCCTGGGCAAAGGGCCACACCAGCAGGCCCAAAAAAACGACAAAAAACAATAAAATCTGCACAATCCCAGCCCATCCATGGCCTCAATGGTGTTTAAATTCAAGAAGACACCCCACAGAAAGACTAGGCCCATGCAACACTCACCACCCCTGGGCAAAGGGCCACACCAGCAGGCCCAAAAAAACGACAAAAACCAATAAAATCTGCACATTCCCAGTCCATCCATGACCTCAATGGTGTTTAAATTCAAGAAGACACCCCTCAGAAACACTAGGCCCATGCAACACTCACTACCCCTGGGCATAAGGGATGAAAAGTAGGCAAAATAAGTGCAGGCCTCAGACACTGCCTCTCCTCAAAATGGCCCCCTTACACCCCAAGCACATGTTGCCTGTACCAGCCAGCACTCAAGATGGCCACCACCACCACCCACATGGCCAGTCCACATCAACAGTACACCCCCAAAAAACAGAAAAACAGCCAAAAATCACCACAATCCAATGCCATCCATGATGTTTACATCAAAAAGAGTGAGACAACACCACAGGCACACTCAGTCCATGCAACACTCACCACCCCTGGGCAAAGGGCCACACCAGCAGGCCCAAAAAAACGACAAAAAACAATAAAATCTGCACAATCCCAGCCCATCCATGGCCTCAATGGTGTTTAAATTCAAGAAGACACCCCACAGAAAGACTAGGCCCATGCAACACTCACCACCCCTGGGCAAAGGGCCACACCAGCAGGCCCAAAAAAACGACAAAAAACAATAAAATCTGCACAATCCCAGCCCATCCATGGCCTCAATGGTGTTTAAATTCAAGAAGACACCCCACAGAAAGACTAGGCCCATGCAACACTCACCACCCCTGGGCAAAGGGCCACACCAGCAGGCCCAAAAAAACGACAAAAAACAATAAAATCTGCACAATCCCAGCCCATCCATGGCCTCAATGGTGTTTAAATTCAAGAAGACACCCCTCAGAAACACTAGGCCCATGCAACACTCAATACCCCTGGGCATAAGGGATGAAAAGTAGGCAAAATAAGTGCAGGCCTCAGACACTGCCTCTCCTCAAAATGGCCCCCTTACACCCCAAGCACATGTTGCCTGTACCAGCCAGCACTCAAGATGGCCACCACCACCACCCACATGGCCAGACCACATCAACAGTACACCCCCAAAAAACAGAAAAACAGCCAGAAATCACCACAATCCAATGCCATCCATGATGTTTACATCAAAGAGAGTGAGACAACACCACAGGCACACTCAGTCCATGCACCACCACCACCCCTGGGCAAGCAAAAGGCCACACCAGCAGCCCCCCAAAAACGACAAAAAACAATAAAATAAGCACAATCCCAGCCCATCCATGGCCTCAATTATGTTTAAATTCAAGAAGACACCCCACAGAAACACTAGGCCCATGCAACACTCACTACCCCTGGGCATAAGGGATGAAAAGTAGGCAAAATAAGTGCAGGCCTCAGACACTGCCTCTCCTCAAAATGGCCCCCTTACACCCCAAGCACATGTTGCCTGTACCAGCCAGCACTCAAGATGGCCACCACCACCACCCACATGGCCAGACCACATCAACAGTACACCCCCAAAAAACAGAAAAACAGCCAGAAATCACCACAATCCAATGCCATCCATGATGTTTACATCAAAGAGAGTGAGACAACACCACAGGCACACTCAGTCCATGCACCACCACCACCCCTGGGCAAGCAAAAGGCCACACCAGCAGCCCCCCAAAAACGACAAAAAACAATAAAATAAGCACAATCCCAGCCCATCCATGGCCTCAATTATGTTTAAATTCAAGAAGACACCCCACAGAAAGACTAGGCCCATGCAACACTCACCACCCCTGGGCAAAGGGCCACACCAGCAGGCCCAAAAAAACGACAAAAAACAATAAAATCTGCACAATCCCAGCCCATCCATGGCCTCAATGGTGTTTAAATTCAACAAAACAGTTGTATCATGCACCCATAACCAACCCTGGTCCTACTGGATACTGTGGCTACCCACAATATAATTTATTTAATTTTCTGAAAAAGTTCCAAAATTGTACTTGCAGCAACTGTAATGCCCCAAACAAACTTACTTGTGAAAGTTGATTTCTAATCCAAAAGTGATCCAAAGACAGTCAAAAAGGCCTCAAATCCAAATATCCAGCAGCACCCACAAAAAGTAATCCTTCCAGCTCCAGATCCAAATGAAAGTGACCAGGAGATGGACAAAGCACTGGGAGGAGCCTGCTGGACAGGAACAGGAAGTTGGAGACTGTGGGGCACTTCCTTCCTCCCCCCCCCCCCCAAAATGGACTCCTTGCAAAAAAAAAGGCCATGCAAATGTCAACCTGAGGAGTGATTCTGATAAAAATCATAATTTTCTGAAGGTTTATCCTGTTTGCTGGTGATTTTCTTGTGCGAAATTGCAAAATCTCTATTTCGCAAGTGCGAGATTGTTCCTTTCCGCCGCAACTACATGTTCGCAATTGCGAACTCTCGCGAGGTGTGCTGTGCAAGGTGGCAAGCCGCGAGTACGTATTCGCGGGCGACAAACTCCCGCGGGAACACGCAGCAAGATCTAAAATGGCGCGTCACTCGCAAAGAAAAACAACTCGGCAAACGCTAAAATGACGGAAAGTGAACGCCGTGCACCACGCCGCGCGCCGCAACCAAGCAAAAAATCCGCCGCGAGCGGATTCACGGATTTTCGACAAATTCGCGAGCGTTCGCGGATTGCGGATTTGCCGAAAATCCGAAAAATCCGCGAGCGGAGCGGATTTTACGCCCATGCTTAGTTATCATCATCACCCGTTGTACTGCCAGCCAGACCGAAGTCCTGCTGCGCATCACGTCCACATGTGGCCACAACTTGTGCACCTGCGTCCTGCCTGACATCTGAAGAACATGGCCCCAAAGAAAGGTACCAGGTCCAGTAACAAGAAAGTTGACGGTGAGCAGAAGGCACAGAAAAAGGAAGTGCCACTAACCACGACTGGCGAGCCAGCCGATGTTTTTTTTTGGGACCAAAACAATTACGCCTGCAGCAGCGTTGTCTGGTAACCAAGCTGGGAGAAGCACCTCCGCACCAGCGGTCCAACCCCACCAACCTAGACCCAAGCGCTTGAGTGACGCAGAGGTAGCTAGTCTACTAATGAGCAGCGATGTTGAAATGTCATTATTTCAAAGTAGTAGACATTCAACGCAGGCGGAAACTCAGCAGATAAGTGTGCAGCAGCAGAATCAACAACAACAGCAGCAGCCGCAAGAACAGCAGCAGCCGCAAGAACAGCCCACAATAGTAGTTGTTGCTCCTGAAGTAGGGGTATTTCAGGAACTCGAGCTTCCTGCAGACAAAGTGGAACAAACCACTGTTTCGGAAGACCTATTGTCTTCCAGACCACCAGCAGGGAAAACGAGGCTTAGTCCATCATCTTCTTCTTCAAGCCCCGCTTCTGATGATCATGATGCCACTTGGCAGCCACCAGCTCAGTCTGAGAGTGATGCACGCCACAAGACAATGCTACTGAAAAGGAAGGTTCCAGAAAAACCTAGAGTTATGGAGGTAGATGTACAAGAGGGGGATGATGTTGATGAAGAAAAGCCAGTCATCACGCACATCACTCCCACCCCAAAGGGGATGGAGACCAACATTATCACCCTATCCATAAAAGCTGCTGCTGAGCGGGATATAGCATGGATACCACCAACAGGGGACCACCACGACCTCCAGCTGCCATATTTTCAAAGGCCCGGCAGGGACCTACATCCAGCTCAACCATCTCAGTAGGTAGTGGTAGTAGAAGTCACAGTGTAGCTGCACAGAGTCACATTCCAAGCACAGCCTCCAGTTCATCTGGTATTGAAAGTGGCACATCCAGCAACACCAGAAATTTCTCCTCCCCAGTTTGGGACTTCTTTTCGGTTAGCACTAAGGAGGAGAATGTTGCTATATGCTCAATTTGTCGCACAGGTGTTCTGCGGGATAAGCTTTGTACAAACTATGGTGCCGGAGGCCAAATAAAGTGATACAAAAGGGGGTGGTGATGGATGGCGCATCTGAACCAATCAAACACTAACACCCAGTCAACAGATCTGGGTTTAATCCATCAGTGCTCTTTAGCACACTCTGCCATCCCAGTTCAGACATGGCCATATGCAAGTCAGTCTGACCCTGTGCCTCATGGGAACTGTCCGCCCGAACTGCCAAGCCATTCATTACCTGGATCGGAAACAAGCTTCCGACGACCGGTCTCTGCATTTCAGCCGTCTTCAGCCCGCCTTGCTTGAATACAGTGGCAAAGTGAGCAAGGGACTCATGTCTGAGCATACCCTGTCAACTTATGGCGAACAAAGTGGTACAAAAGGGGGTGGTGATGGACGGAGCATCTGAACCAATCAAACACTCACACCCAGTCAATCGATCTGGGTTTAATCCATCACCGTTCTTTAGCCCACTCTGCCACCCCAGTTCAGACATGGCCATATTCAAATCAGTCTGACCCTGTGCCTCCTGGGAACAGTCCAGCCCAAACTGCCAAGCCATGCCTTCCCTGGACCGGAAACAAGCTTCGGAGGACCGGTTTCTGGCATTTCAGCCGTCTTCAGCCCGGCTTGCTTGAATCCAGTGGCAAAGTGAGCAAGGTACTCACATCTGAGCATACCCGGCCAACTTATGGCAAACAAAGTGGTACAAAAGGAGTGTGTTGATTGACAGAGCATCTGAACCAATCAAACACTCACACCCAGTCAATAGATCTGGGTTTAATCCATCACCGGTCTTTAGCCCACTCTGCCACCCCAGTTCAGACATGGCCATATGCAAATCAGTCTGACCCTGTGCCTCCTGTGAACAATCCAGCCCGAACTGCCAAGCCATGCCTTCCCTGGACCGGAAACAAGCTTCCGAGGACCGGTTTCTGGCATTTCAGCCATCTTCAGCCCGGCTTGCTTGAATCCAGTGGCAAAGTGAGCAAGGTACTCACGTCTGAGCATACCCTGCCAACTTATGGCAAACAAAGTGGTACAAATGGGGGTGGTGATGGACGGAGCATCTGAACCAATCAAACACTCACACCCAGTCAACAGACCAGGGTTTAATACATCAGCGTTCTTTAGCCCACTCTGCCACCCCAGTTCAGACACGGCCATATCAAATCAGTCTGACCCTGTGCCTCATGGGAACAGTCCAGCCTGAACTGCCAAGCCATGCCGTCCCTGGACTGGAAACAAGCTTCCGAGGACCGGTTTCTGGCATTTCATCCGTGAGGCTGAATTGCATATGGTCGTGTCTGAACTGGGGTGGTGTGGAGTGCAAAAAAACGATGGATTTAGGCCCATATCTCTGTACTGGGGTGAATGTATGACATTGTTCTGCATTCTGTCCATCAACTGTTGTTTTTGCGGAGGCCAAACAAGTCTCAAAATACACCACACTATCGTGTGGGAAAATCACCTACTTCACTTACAACAAAGTAAAATAAATCAACCCATTGATGTTGGGCATGAAGAATCAGGGGATGATATTATTGCGGTGGAAGGTGATGAAGAGGGAGGCATTTCTAGCCCTGTCCCCAGTAGTGCAGTGGTACTGCCCACATCCTCCTCGCAGCATCTCAGTGCGTCATTGAGCCTAAGTGGGTTGATGAAAACTACAGCACCACAAAGGAAAGTAATTCAGCCTACCATTGAGAGCATGCTTAGGTTGGGGGGGGCAGTTCCAACGCAACCACCCAACGGCACGGTTGTACAATGCGAAGCTGGCTAAAATGTCTCCCTTTTTCATTTGTGGAACGGGTGGGTTTCCTTGAATATGTGTCAGCCATCTGCCCTAAATGGAAGGTTCCCAGCCGGTCTTATTTCGCAAGAATTGCTGTTCCCGTAATACATCATGATGTGCTGGAATTGGTTGGACAAGCTTTGCCGCAGAGCGCTGTTCACAATATCCACCTGACAACATACATGTGGACCAGTTGCCAAGCCACAGATTACATGTGCATTACTGCACACTGCGTCTCTTTTGTGGGGGCTAGTGATAAGCTATCTGAAGGAGGTGCTCTTGACACAGCTCAGATTTTTACAGCTACTCGGAAACATGCAACTGTAGCCATGTTCGCCATGGAGAAATCTCATGCTGCTGTAAACGTTTTGGAATAGTTTCGCAGCAAGGCTTTTGAATTGCTGCGCCCAAGAGGGCTTAGTATTGGTTTTGCTTCCACAGATAATCGCAATAATATACTTAAGGCCATGGAGATTGGTTCCTATTTCAGGGTTCCATGTTTGGCGCACTGCATAACCATTATAGTTCAAGACTTTCTGAAAAAATAACCCATAGTCAGCAATTTACTGACCACCTGCCGAAGAATATGCACTAATTTCAGCCATTCTTTTAAAGCTCGGAAGCAGCTGAGGGTCATTCAACGTGACTATAAAATGCCAGTCAAAGCACTCATCCAGGAGGTGGCCACACGTTGGAACTCAACTTATTACATGCTTGATCATCTGTTTGAGCAGTACAGGCCACTCAATGAATATGTCATGCGAAGAGGGGATGCTACTGTGGAAGGCATGACCCTTCAGATGGACCAATGGTGCCTAGTTAAATGCCTGACTGACATGCTTTGTCCTTTTGAAGTCTTCACACATGAAGTCAGCAAGGAGGACTGTACTATGGGCCAAGCTATCCCATTATTGCAAATGCTAGCGCATCAGCTGAAGGTGGTGTCTGAATCATACAAAGGTGTAGAGGAAAAAAAAGAAGCCTATGAGTTGATGGAGAGTTTAGCCCGCCGCTTAGCTGACAATACAAGGGTGCACAACAAGATTTTGTCACAAGAACATTACATTTCTGCCACAATTCTGGATCCACACACAAAATTAGCACTGAAGACATTAATTCCTTTTTCAGAGATAGATGTTGCCCGCTACAAAACTTGGATAGCTGAGGCAGCGAGTAAGTTGGAAAATGAACGGCTGCTAATTAAATTTAAAAGCCCGCTAGATCAACCCACAACAAGTACTGCAGCAGGGCATCCGGCATCAAGTGTAACTTCGGAGGCTGAGGGCAGTGCGTTTGGCTCAGCACACTCACCATCACTATCGACAACAGCAATAGAATCTTTACTGGATTGGTATTTACATTTAGGCATTGGTAAACGAAGTGCTGATGCACAGAGAAAAGACCCAGAAAAAAGTTTAGCACCCCTGAACATTGAGCAAATGGTCCAGGCCTATCTGGATAACCCAACAGAGGTGTACAGTGATCAAAATCCATTGCGGTATTGGTATGAGGCCCAATGGCCACTGCTCAGCAGACTGGCGATAAGCTATCTGGCTTGCCCTGTCGCAAGTGTCTCTCCCGAACGTGTTTTCAGTGCTGCTGGTTCCATTGTAACAGTGAGAAGGCGCAGTCTCTCGCCCAAAAACGTGGAGAGGTTTACAATGATCAAAATGAATCAGCACTTCATACCACCGAATTACACAGTACATGAATTAAGGGAGGAAGATGAGGACAGCGGCTCAGGTGACGGAAGTAGTGTGTTACATGATGATTACCTTTTTCTGGTTGAACCCCCAGAGTTTGAGGACGAGCTATACTTCCCATACAATTAGGCTTGCACTTACTTTCTTCATCCATGATTTTCCTTTATTTGTGTGTCTGTCTTTCCGGTTACAAACTTTGAATCACAACAAATCCATCACCACCGTCTTCTACTCTTTTTATTTCAGTATACGAGTTTCAACTGTATGCATTTCACAGTACAATCCTCCGAATCCAGCTCCTCCGCTCCATCCTCTTGAATCTCCCTAAATCCATTGCCCTCAAGACAGATGATGATTGGATGATGCAAAATAGAAGAAAAAATTTAAATTTTCCTAGTCCCTCCAAAAGAAGTGGAACAAGATGACTAAGCTATCCTCCTTTCTGAGCCAAGAGAGACTTCCCATTAACTGAAAAGGAGATGGAAAAGGTAATGAATGAAGCCATGCATTGGACGCAGACTGGGTGATTTTATTGTTGTTTGTTGCGCATGAAGTTATTTCATTGTGCACTATTTGTAATAATCATCGTTCTATAGACTAAATGTAACTCAAGGCGATTTTCCCCTTCTTGCAACTATTTTTAATAAGAGATTTGTACTTCTACTGCAGCTTGATACATTGCTTTTGATTGAATACAGGAAGGGAACTCAATCTGTACACTGCACACTGAGTATGACAACAGAACCGTCCATGATGACGATAGTGAGAGAGACAGCCCCTTAATTTAAGATGACAACGAACAGGTAATGAAAACGAATGGCATGTATTGGACACCTGACTCTGAGTGATTGGTGTTTGTGTTTTTGTTGTTTGTTGTGCATGAAGTGAAGTCAAAGTGTACTAGTCTTAGTGTACACACTAAAGAGTGACTCAAGTCAATAATATTTCTACTCTTGTTGTTTAATAACAAAATTGTACTTCTACTGCAGGTTGATCTTCACAGTCAGTTAGTACAAGTATCGGAGATGATTGATGGAATAATGACAAGTCAGGACATTTCATGAGTGGCATTAAAGGTAAACAAGTCAACAACAACCACAGCAGACCTAAATGTCTGTGTAGAAGTGGTGTCCAGTGTAGCGATCGTATGACTGCGGTGCATTGATTTAGTAACTTAAATTGTAAAATGCTGTGTTGCTGGATATGTGCTTTGTCCAACTCTTTAAAAAAATGTACTCTGTCTAAACGGAGGATGTGCTAAGCGACGTGCAGTCACTGTGGGCCTGCTCTGTCCTGTTGCTGTCTTAGGTCAATGCTGGAAACGGACTAGAGTAGAGATTATGCATACATGTCGCCTCAGAAAGTGTTCTTGTTGCACTACACCATAATTTGTGCATTTTTTTCAACTTTGTTTCTCAATAATATCCCTTTTGTTTTTCCATCTACAATTACAGGCCGGGCCTTACTCTGTGCTATATTTGGAAAAACAATGCACACTTACCTTACAAATAAATCAACATCAGGCAGGCAGTGGCGACACCCAAGATTGATGGATGAGAGGACCAAGAGAAATGCCGAGATGCAAATCCACATTTCTGACCAGGATAACACAGTAACAGTATCAACTTTCATCATGTTTTAAATAATTTGTTTCATTTTTTGGTCGACAATCTTTACACCAGTGTGTGTTCTTCTTGTTGTTACTATTATCATTAGATTTGCTCTCTGTTTATGATTCATCCCTACCAATATTTAAATTTTTTATTTGCTATCTGTAAAAGTAAGCCCGGAACAACTGAACAAAAACTGTATGTAATCCGGGTCTCCTTATCAATCATCATCATCATCATGCATGCATTTCATTTTTCTCCCTTAAAATATTGATATGGATATGGTAGTCAGCGCGGGGACACGCCGGGAGGCGTCACCAGGCGCTTTATAAACTCCTTTAAATTAAACTAAACTAAACTTCAGAGTTTGTTGTTTGTCCATGCATACTGTTTTTAATTTTCAAACCTTTCCCCAAACCTCCATTCCTATCCATTCAACAAACTCTAACCCTCTTCCCCCGGGCTTTGTGACTTATTGAGGTGTGACTAAATTAAATGTACACCAATAATTTGTCACACGCTTGCTGGGGCGGATGTGGCGAAAGCAACAGCACTTCAATTTCAAGGCAGAGCAAGGATCTTCTCCTGCTTTCCCACCCATGAGCAGTATATTTTAGAGGTGATTTTAATTTACCAAAGGAACATATACATCTGCATTAATTGCCGGCATTGATTGGATTTGTTGTCATCCTCATACACAGCACTAACTGTTACGCTTGTGTCGAGTGTACTGTAGGCCTAATCAAGTAACTCGACACAACTATAGTTTGTAACTCTGTCTAGTAGGCTATCCCTACCACCATTATGTTTAGTTGTAAAATATTTTTGCATATTATTGTTGCTCAGTAAGTACTGTACTTCATTCTGCTACTCCTCGAACAGTCTCCCTCAGGCGACTGACTGTCTCATTTTCTTTTTGCAAATGCTGCTGCCCTGCCAGTGTCTACTACTACTCTACCACCACCACAATCATGGCATGTTAGGAAAGGAAACCATCATCACCATGCAGCCATCGCTGTGCCTAAGTTAAACATCAAGCAAAGGTAAGAGAAGTTTGGGGGAGGCATAATTCATAATGGACATGTTTTCAATCAATTCACACACCCCTTTGTGTCCAGTTAAAGAATGCATAGACTAGAAGAGAGAGACTGACAGTACTAGTAGGACAACTCAATCAGTGAGGGGTGCCACAATTATCTGTTTGCGTCTTACACAGTCAGCCATTTATTTAAATCAAACACTGGCTATGGCGAACCTGCACCAGCAAGGAAACAGTGTGATGTAAAACAGTAACCCCATCCACAAAACATTAACAACATTGTATGTAAAGTAGAAATATTGATTTAGTATAACCCTAACAAAAATAAACTATGCAAAAAAAACACAAAACCTGACCCACCCCTCTCCCTAACCCCAACCAATGTCCGTAAAGAAAAAGTCCAACCAAATGTCCAATTGAACAAAACCCCAATGCCCAATTCCCACCCACCAAAACAATAAATAAAAAAGGGGCAATAACCAGGGTCTCCTATGTCCGGCGGGATTGTATTTGGAGGACACGTACTGCCTCTTCAAGTAGGGCGACGCGGCGCTTTAGAGCGCGGCATGCAGCCACAGTGGGGAGGGGCACCAGTGATGGAAAAGGCAGCTGCGGGCAGCCGCCAGACGGTGGCACGGTACCACTGGAGGGCGGTGGCTGGGGCCCGGGCCATTGGAGGAGGCTTAAGCTGCTGCTGCCTCCTCCTCCTCCTCTTCCAAGACCATCAGCCGACGATATTCCAAATGTATGGCCTCCAACTTCCGGTGCCGTGCCTAGGCGGCCAACTCCTTTCGATCCGGTTTGGAAGGTGTAGCTGTATATCAAAACGAAAAAACAAGACAATTGTAAAATATACTCCTAGAAAAACAGTAAGACAAGTTAATTATACACATAGTGGCATGTTAGCACTATAAAGCACAGTACATAACATTTGTGGTATGTATCTATGCTCCCACTTGCTTGGGCTTTAACATTTGCGGGATTTTTTCAGGCATTCAACCAACCATGCATCAGATTCCTATCAGCCACCTTTGCAATCTTCATGCTTGCATCACACGTATCCTTCTCTCTGTCAGTCATAAATATTAAATCTCGCTCGTCCTTCTTCCTTCCACCCGTCTTTCCCTTTTTAGTTCAACACCAGGTGATCTGATCTGACTTTTAGTCTTCTCCGTAACACTTTCAAAGCGGAGTTGAAATCAGATAGAAGAGGCCATTGGTTACTCAATACTCCCGCCCCTAATGCCTTTACTTATGCCAATTAAAGGGTGTCTTTAGTCTTCAAACGTTCACAACAACTCTTACATCATTGGGATGGCAGGCAGACTTTGTCCGCCCGCCATCCTCACGCTAAAAGGGACCGCCCGCCATAAGGGCTGGGGTCTCGTGGGGGCAATTAGGATGCGCCCGCCACTGTGGTGGGCGCATCCCCTATTTTTAACATTGGTTGATGCTAAAAATACATGTTGTGCTTTTCAAAGCACAACGTGAAAGGCACAGCGCGGTGCCTGCCACGTTGTGCTTTGAAAAGCAGGGGGTACCATAGGTACCCACCCCAAGAGTCCATGGGTGCCCGCAACTGGCCCCCCAAGCATACTCTGCATTGCCGCCACGGAAAGGCATTCCAAAATGCACATTCTAATATGGCTGGCGTGTCCTTCAGATACCGCCACCATATTGAACCTTTTACCGCCCGGTCGACTTGTCGTCTGTGCGGAAAAGCAGCGGACAGTCTTTCCATCCACCGCGGACCCCCCAACCATTGTAATATGGCGGGCGGTCCTTTCTACCGGGATGGTGGGTGGTTTGCCCCCGCTGACCCGGCGGTGACAACCGCCAGCCCGGCTGGGGCAATCCACCCGCCATCCTAATGGGGCCCTAAGTCTCAACAGTACAGTATACATACAGTACACCCTTCCAGTGAGTGTAATGTCAATAGTTAAGGATTATGAATCTAACTTACCACAGACCACCACTGCTCCATCCGCAACTGCCACATGCTCGCCAGCCACGTTGACTGCGCCGCTGGCCCCGGCACTGGTGGTCGGTAGTGCGCCTAGAAAAAACATTACAAATTTTTTAGGTGTCATATACACCTCCCCCTGTTGGTCAGTAGCAAGATTGAAAAATGAGTTAATAGTATACAACATACATCACAGATCAGGTAGTAGTAGAGTAGACACTAGTAGTTATATGGTCCCTAGGGTCATTCTAGTCTTTGCTTAGTTAGCCCGAGCCATGCAACCATTTTACCTTTGTGTCTTTTATTTTTGCACACGTGACGTTACCTCGCAGCTTGTTGTATAAGACACCTTTGAGCCCAAATGACCTCATACCGCTACTGTCTAAGCGCTGCGTACAAGGTCAACCACAACATTAACAAGTCACTTTTTTATGAAGTTCTGCTGTTTGTCAATATTGCTTATCCATAGAAATTCTACACTTTTTGGCACGGCTGAGAAATGCTTGCAATATACTAACGTGCACCATTTTTCTCATTACAGAAAAGAGATTCCCTTCTACGAACAAGAGCTTTGCAGAGCTTAAGATGTAACAACTACCAGTACTAGGTTCTTCTAAGGTGAGGGTTCCCCAGAATTCGCTCCCAGATCTTCATTTATAATTTTATATAAACTATATTCCTACCAAGGGGATAGTGGTGCTTCCACCACTGTTCAGTTATCATGATTTCCCATTTTTTTCCTATGGACTTCTAGTTGTAGTAACTGTAAATAAGTGTAACAATGTTTATTGTTTTAATGTTATGCATTTTCCTGTTGGTGCTGCATATAGAACAACGTACAGAGCTTGTCAATTCAAAATAAAACTTTTGAACTTACATATACTCGGTGGTATTTGGTGTGGACTTACACGAGTAAGCAAGCGAAAGGAAGGGTGTGCATTGTGCATTGCTTCCACAACTGAGGGGTCGGGTGTGTTATGTTATGGGTTGTCTACTTGTTGGGTATCTTGGGGGGAGGTTTCGGAGAGCTAATACTTATGATGAGACACTACTATTACTAGTCGGGCAGTGGATTGTGGTGGGTTCTGAACTTCTGATTTGAGGTGTGAGGAAGGTCCAACATCCCATCACCAACATCCTATTTTCTTGTGCAAAGTTCTGTATGTGCAAAATCCCTACAACAGTAGTAGTATGTCCTATCCTATCAAAATTGTAAAACATCTGGTTGGGCATTTGTTGGTGGGAATTGTCGAAAAGCCTTAACAAAGACTCAAGATCAATAAGACTAGAAGTAGTACAAGAGGACAACCCAAAGGACTGGACTCAATGGCTAGAGCTACTGGTGAATCTGAGTTTTATCTAAAACCTTTTAAATTAAGAGTTGCCAACTGGGCAAACTTAGCTACTACAAACAGACTAATGGTAGTAGTACAGAGAGTCATCATAGCAGAGGCAGTTAGAGGCAGGGATAACAAGAATTTCGAAACAGATAGTCCAGATCGAAGGATAATTGTTGGTAAAAAATTAGCATTAGGAAACGGAAACAATAGTTCGGAAAAAATATGGTGCAGTATAAGTTCTGGAATAAGAATTATTAATATTAAAAATAAGAAGACTTACTAGGGTCAGCAGAAGAGCCCTCATTGGTGTCCTCTTGTTGCTGTTGTGCTCCTCCCTCCGACTGCGACCCTGTCTGCCTGCCCCTGGGTGCTGAACAGGAAAGATATAAGAAAGAGGCAAACATTGATGATTGGTGTGAAACAAATCAAATATTTTTAAAGGACGGTCAAAAAATATTTATGTAAACAACAATTGCAATAAATAAATTGACCTATCTCATCTGGTCAACAAGTAGTATTGGGGGATTCGTTGATTGACTACTTACTATTTATCAACACTAATCCAGTCTTCCATTCTGATTCCAGAATACTAACTAAGCCTAAGTAGTACGTACCACCTGACCTAGCCCACCTATTCCAGGCGTGCCCATTGTACATTAAGTATGCATTACCACTTCTTTTAGTCTTCAACAATGCATAAATGGTCAAATGGAGGACACATGACTACATTTTTGTATACACCAAATTTTTGGTTGATTGATTGATGCTGATGTTCTGCTAGTGCTAAGCCTATTACCACTCATTGCACAAACTAGAAAAGGTTCTACTAAAGACTGGGGTACTAGTAGCAAGTGACATAACAGAGGGGGAATCACACATACCACTAAAAAATTACAAACTCATACATAGTAACTAAACCTGTGTATCAATCCGCCCCTATCTCTTAGTGACAGAACAAAGTACGGACTAGAGTCACTATAGCATTATGTAACTTAATTTCTCTAAAATAAACTCTTACATAATCACGCTAAGCGAGCGCAAACGCAAAGTTGCAAACAAGTATGATTAGTAGCGCAGAAGAGCACCTGTGTCATAACAATCACAGAAGATATTTAAACGTAATTCACCTGTAATGTAAGTAGCAGCATTCTAGCTGGTTGGAAAAAAAAGATATACGCAATATATAACACAGAGCAGAAGAACAGACACAAAGTAGTAATAATTGAATAGTTACTCACCAAGACCTGGGACCTCAACTCCTAGCAGGTCCAGCAGGTTCTGCTCCCGGTCCAGGATATTGGACCACCGGTGCGTCTGATGGTTCTGGGTGCGCCAGACCCCAGAGCAGCAAAACACTGCCCGGCGCACCTTCCCCCACCACTGTCGACACTCCCGGAGCCCGTACCGGGACCCAGGCCTGCCATCTGCTGCCAGGGTTAAGGAGAGGTGGCGCTGCACAAAGAAAACAAGTGCAACCAACTCCACCTCCCCAAATAAGGTCTGTGCCTGCACCCCTTGTGGACGCCGCCTTCTGCAAGGAAGGCTGTCACGGCTCTGACTCCTGTGTTGAGCCCTTTGACCCTTCGACATGGTTCTGGGGTAGACGGGGTGGGAAAGAAAAGGTAAAAAAAATAAAAAAGAAATGAAAAGAGCAGGCAATTAAAAAAAGAGTGAAAATGTAGTTAATAACACACAACAAGTAGGCAAAGACCAAAAATATAGAAGCAGGAAAATAGTCAGAGAGATAATAAATAAAAAAGATTTTAAAAAGTGTCAAGAATCAAAGGATTGAAAAGATAGATGGAGGATTCAAAAGCAGCCCCCAGAACCATAGCAATAGAGTGAAAAAAAAGATGGCAGCACCCATTGCGACCGCGTGGGCAAGTTCGCGCGATATTTTCCCACGAGCATGCAAAAAACGTCACGAATATGTAAAAGCGTTTCCGAACAGGAAATACGTATCGCGAACGGGGGCGAACATGCATTGCGCAACCCGGTACAGCAAATAAGCATCGCGAGCGGGCGGGACAAGTGAACACGAAATGGCCACGCCCATAGGAGACCACATGGGCAAGTTGGCAAGACGCGAGCGCGCAGAAAATATAGCGAACATGCGGGAAAAAAAATTCTGCGTCTTTGCGATATTTCCGTGTGTTTGTGGAGATTTTCGTCATTTTTGCGATGGTTTGCGAAAGTGAATTTAGCAAATTCTGCCCACCCCTACCTGCGATGATGCCCCATCCCGGTGATCTGGACTGCTCAGAATTTGTGTACCACGCTGGACCGCATTGTAGGCCAGAGCTAGCAGGCAGCACTGGCCTACCGCCACATGGCATCGCCACCTGGATCACGAAGTTAGTGGCACCTTAAGGGCTGAGCGGGCGTGCAGCCTGTGATAATGCCGGGTGCACTGGTATGTTCTCTGCCATGGTGATATCAAGACTCAGAATCAAATGTGAGACCTGGTGGCCTGCGGAGCGAGGCTGCATGATGTGGAGTGTGCCATGTTCGTGGGCCCCTGGCTTGGGGCTTGCACCAGTACATGGTGGGCCCTCATTGTGACACGCCGTTGGTGGAAGGTGAGCAGTGAGGCCTGGTTGCGCAGGGGCGGACATGCACCGATGGGCAGCGGGAGGAGCTGGGGTGCAGCTGTCTGGGTGCCCAGGGGCAGGCATGCATCGCTGGGCAGCAGGAGGGGTTGGGGTGCTGCTGCCTGGGTGCACAGGGGCTGGCATGCACCACTGGGTGATAGAAGGGCTGGGGTGTTATGTTATGTTATGTTATGTTATGTTATGTTATAAAAGTTTCTTCTATAGCGCATGGCTACTCTATAGAGTGTCCCGGCGCTTTGGCAAAGAGAACTACAAGGAAAAAGTGCACAACACAACACCGACCACAGGCCAACAGAGAATTACTGGGAAAAAAGCCAGGTCTTCAGCTCCTTTCTGAAAGAGAGCAAACTGTTGGCTATTCTCAAGGAGAAGGGAAGCTCATTCCAGCATCGAGGTGCCAGGTACCGGAAAGAACGACCTCCAATGCGGGCACGACTGATGGTGGGAACAACGGCTTTAGCCTGCAAAGCGGAACTCAAAGTTCTCCTAGGGGCATAGAAGGCCATACGCTTCCCGAGGTATTTTGGGCCAATCAAGTGAAGGGCCTTAAAGGCAAGGGTCAGGACCTTAAAAGTAATTCTCTTAGAGACTGGAAGCCAATGCAGTCTCTTGAGTAGCTCCGAGGCTCTTGCCCTTCGCTGTAATCCAAAGATGGCTCAGGCCGCAGAATTCTGCACAACCTGCAAGCGTGACATCAGGTATTTGGGAAGGCCAAGGTAGAGAGCGTTCGCGTAATCTAGACGCGAGCCTATCAAGGCCTGGACAGTAATTTTTTTATGTTGCAGAGATAGTAGTGGAAGAAACTTCCGCAACATTTTCAGGATGCCGAAACATTTCCCTGTCAGCCCTATAATCTGGGGTCAAAAGGAGAGATCATCATCACACAGGACACCCAGATTTTTGGCTTTTAACAAGGCAGCATCAGGCGGAAACACATCGCGGGGCCACCATGTCTTCCAACAGGGATCTGGCGGGCATCCGAAAAAAAGCAGCTCCGATTTATCGGAATTGCACTTCAGACTATGCCTCTGAAACCAGTCAAAAACAGCGCCCAAGCATTCCTTAATCCGGCCGCCGTCAAAATCCTCCCCCTTGTTACACGTAAAAAGGAGCTGGGTGTCGTCAGCATAGGATATGATCCGGGCCCCGAAAGATTCCGCCACCGCCGCTAGAGGGGCCATATAGATATTAAAAAGGGTGGGGCCCAGGATAGACCCTTGAGGAACCCCAACCTCCAGCGGTGGCATTTCGGCAGAAAAAGGGGGTGCCCAGACCACTTGTCGGCGGTTGGTCAGAAAAGACTTAAACCAGTTCCACACCGTCCCGCGGAAGCCGATCTCCCAGAGTCTTAAAAGGAGGCCGTCGTGGGAAACGGTGTCGAAAGCCGCCGACAAATCCAACATGACCAAGATGGCTTTACCCCACCATCCAAACTCTCTCTTATGGCATCGGTGATCTCAAGAAGAGCCGTCTCCGTGCTGAAATTCGCACGGAAACCCGATTGAGAGTCATGCAAGATATTATTACTCTCAATAAAGCTGGAGATGGAGAGATGCACATGCTTCTCAATCACCTTAGCCAGAGAGGGAAGGAGGGAGATTGGTCTGTAGTTAGCATGACCAAGGGGATCTAAAGATGGTTTTTTAAGCAGCGGCAGAATCAAGGCGTGCTTCCAAGCCGTAGAACCTCTCCCGTTGTCAGGGAAGAATTAAGCAGTGGGTTGAGCAAGATATTAACTGCCGGCGCCACTCTCCCTAGGCATTTCGCTGGGCACGGATCAAGCGGCGAACCCGATTGAAGCCGAGACAGGACGTCAAGAGAGGAAGCAAGAGAAATGGAAGGGAAAACCGAAAGAAAAGGGCCTTTCTCCTTCAAGGATGGTGGCACAGTCATCAGATGACAGGCAGCTGGAATAAGGCCCGCATCAGGAAAAGAGCCCTGAATAGATTTGATTTTATTAATAAAAAACTCACTAAGCTGGCTAATCCAGACTTCAGTGTGAGAATGGGTGGGCATGCTCGAGGAAGGAGAGATAAACTCTTTTACAATTCTAAAAATTTCTTTGCTCGTATTTTCCGCTGCATCAATTCTGCGCTCTAGATAGACTTTTTTTTCATCCACAATATAATTGTGGTACAGTCCTATCATATCCCTGTATTTAATTTTGTCTTCCGGGTCGTACATGCGCCTCCAAGCTCTTTCAGCCCTCTTGCAATCTTGGTGCATCTTACCTAGAAGAGGAGTGAACCAAGGGACCGAGGCATGTCTAGCCACAGAATTAGCTGGCTTCCCGGGGCTAGCTCCTCAAATCTAGTTGTAAGCCACGTTTGAAGCAAGTCAAGATCTTGTTCCAGGTTACCGGAAAACAGACAGGGATGTTGGCAGAGAGCCTCAGAGAGCATTTCCGCCGTAACTCGATGGAAAGGCCGAGACACCCTTCTGGTATCATTCGCCAGTCTTATACCAAGCGTAGCTGCAAAAGGAATGCAGAATTTAATTAAAAAGTGGTCTGACTACAGAACTGGAAGCGGAGGGGAGACATCGATTAGACTACTAGAAAAAATCAGGTCAATAGTATGGCCTTTGATATGAGTAGGGCTGGAAATATAGGGAATCAACCCTAGAGAAGAGGCAATGTCCTGCAGCTTACTAGTATTCGGGTCCGCTGTATTATCCATGTGAAGATTAAGATCTCCCAATAGGATATAATGCTCCGATCCCAGGCAGGGCACCGAAGGTGCCGCCTGAAGTTCGTCAAAGAAGGAGCATAGCGGTCCCGGTGCCCTATAAATAATAATCCCTGCGCAAGTTTGACGGGGAGATAGCCTAAGAGTGAAACCTAAGGCTTCGCAGCCCGTGATATTATCAACGGGGAAAGTTGAACAAGGAAAACTCTTGTCAACAATTAGTGCCACACCTCCACCCCTGCCTACCAATCTATCCTTCCTATAGATAGTATAATCCGGGGGGATAGCAGCGGCAAGATCAGGGCCGGAGCACTCATTCAGCCATGTCTCAGTAAGAAACAGACACGATGTTTTAAAGTCTGATAACAAGTTCCAGATGTCAGAGGAGTGTCTACTGAGAGATCTGGTATTAAGCAGATGACATTGAAAGTATAGGGGTGTGGATTCCGGCAGAAAGCCCTCCAGACTCGGCATGTGCCAACCACAGCCAGAGCAGCCCTTCCTAAGAAAGCGGCCACCCGAGAAAACATGGTGGCAGGTGGAAATGTGTCCTCGTAGAGCTAGTAGCTCACTGGAGGAATAGGAGAGCATGGAAACTAGAAGTGCGCACCCACGAGCCACAAAAGAGAAGGACGTAGGGGGAGAACTGCGGGCCTACCTTGCCGACCTCCGAGACGCTGACGAGCGCAGACGGGCAGGACTCTGGCACGACTCAGGCGCAGGGAAGGCGCTCCCGCTGCGCGTCACCGCTGCGCGCCATGAGGAGTCCTTTAAATAGGCAGTTCACACTGTCCACGAGCGCAGGAACGCTCAAAGATGGCGGCCACAGTTCCCTTCCTGCTCTAAGATGGCGCTCCCCACCCACAACCTCCCCGGAACCGGACCCGCTAAGCAGCGGTGGGGTTTCCAGAAGTTATAGTGCATGTTAGAGGCCAGAACCCATGTGGCTAAAAACAGGCAACAATCAAAAGAAAATAGAAAAACGGGCGATTAAAATGCAGCTAAAAGCGCGCGCGACCAGCAGCGAGGTGAAGCAGCACACTCAACCTCAAGTCCACTTCACCAGGCTGCCCCCGTACTGACCACGCCTTAAATAGGCAGTTCACACTGTCCACGAGTGCAGGAACGCTCAAAGATGGCGGCCACAGTTCCCTTCCTGCTCTAAGATGGCGCTCCCCGCCCACAACCTCCCCGGAACCGGACCCGCTAAGCAGCGGTGGGGTTTCCAGAAGTTATAGTGCAGGTAAGAGGCAAGAAACCATGTGGCTAAAAACAGGGTGCTGCTGCCTGGGTGCACAGGGGCTGAAAGGCAATGATGTTGTGTGAAATTGTATGTCATTTGCCGTTAATGTATCTGGAATCTGTTTCAGATGACGGATCTGTTTCAGATGTGGGTGAACGGCACTACATACTGACATGTGGTTGTAGACACACCGATGTCAGGAGGTGAGCAGTGAGGCCTGAGTGCGCAGTGTCGGCACTCTCCCTTCCTGTCCATTTCTTCTGTTATCTGTGTCTCTCATCTCCTCCCTTTCTGTCTTTCTCTCTCTCCCACTCTCTGTCCATCTTTCTCTCTGGAACCCTCTCTGTCCGTCTTACTCTCTCTCCCTCTCTCTGTCCCTCTTTTTCTATCTCACCCTCTCTGTCTTTCTTTCTCCCTCTCCCTCTTTTTCTCTGTATCTCTCTCTTGCATTCGCTCACTCTCTGCCCTTTGATGAACGCAAGTCACACCTTCTCATCTGGATTATTTTTAGGTTTGAGCAATGGCAACTGGTATGTTAGAAATAGTATAAGGAACACTTAGGGATAACATCATCTTTATATTGTCTAATCTCCCCCACCAAGTGAGGTAGAGAAGGTGCCATTTGTCTACCAAAGCAGATATTTTTAAGGAGCATTTATCCAAATCAATGAAAATTGTGTGATTAATTAATGCAGAGAAGTACATACGCAGATATTTTAAATGCTTGTTGTTCCAATTAAAATTGGTTATTTTGAAATCTTCCTTAAAAGTAAATTTTGTTAAGTGTAATATTTAACATTTGTCACTGTTTAACCTATACCCTGAAACAGAAGAGTATGCATTCACCTCTTGTAGAAATGTAGGAAGGGAGGAGTGTGGCTTCGAGAGAAATAATAAAATATAATTTGCATAAGCAGACAATTTAAAATGCGAAGTATGGGGAAGCAAGGCTACTAGGAAAAATTGTAGCCCTTGAATTAGAATGTAGGAGAGAAATTAAATTAACAATTTTTGGACCAAAGCCAAACCATTCAAGTGTTAAAAAAGTAAAAGGCCAGTACAACCCATCCAATGCCTTTTTTGTGTCTAATGTGATAGCAGCCATGGAGTCAGATGAATGAGAAGTTTTAGAGAGTATGTAAAAAAATAAGCGAGTGTTGTCAGCCAGGCAGCATCCTTTGACAAAACCAGACTGCTCCCTTCCCAAAAGCTCAGGAAGAAATTATTCTAATCGTAGGGCCAAAGGCTTTAGAAAACATTTTATAGTCAAAATTCACTTAAGAAATTGGTCTATAATTTCTACAAAAACTAGGGTCCTTGTCCTCCTTTGGTATAAGACAGATCAAGGCTTCCAAAAAAGGAACCAGAAGAAGCACCTGCCTGTGAAAAAGAGGTTAGTAGTTTATTTAACTTGGGGACAAGTAAATGAGAAAAATTAATGAAAAACTCTATGGTAAAACCATCAGGTCCTGGAGCCTTATCATTTTTAAGCATGAGTATGCAGTATGCAATTCCTTTGTTGAAATATCAAGTTCAGATGAGCATCAAAGGAATTTGCGATGGAAGAGAGACAGTCTGAAATGACATCATCTGTAGGAGAGGACTTCGGTGTGTGCAAGGCTTCATAAAAACGATGAAATTCTTGTCGAATCTTGGAATCCCTATATTTGGGCAGTTGTTACTCATTGATTAACAACTCAATTTGTGTTTTTTAACCTTAAGTTAATTTGCCAATATTTTGCCAGATTTGGTCTGACTACCGTAACATTTTGCACTGGATTTCAGCAGATGTTAAGAAGCGTTTTCGGTAGATTCCTTATTAAATTTAAGTTTGATAGCTATGAGTTCCAACAAATATTCTTTTGACTTGGTAATGTAGTAGGAATGTTCCAGTCTCTTTATCTTCGCAAACAGGTCAGTGGCATGTTTACGGGCAATATGTCTTTTTGGAAACATACTTTATAATAAAATCATGTGCTGCTGTATTAAAGGCATCCCATACTGTGTGAAAGGGGAGGTTTGCAGTTTAATTCAACAGAAAATGTTCCTCAAAAAAAGAGTTAAAAGAGGAAGTAAAAACTGGATCCAGTAGCAGTGAGTTAATGAAACGCTATTGTCTGGAGACCTTTGGTTTGGTAAGTATATCTAATGAAATAAACACGGGGGCATGGTAAGATATTCACATAGAGCCAATTTCTGCAGATTGTATGGATTGAGAAATGTTGTGAGAAATAAAAATGTAATCAATAGACAACTAAGTCTGATGGGTAGGGGAAACATCTGTATACTCTCTCAAAGTTGGATTACATAATCTCAAGGCATCTATTCATTTTCTATGTTGGAAAGATTGCAAACATGATTTATGAGGCTTAGTTGGTATGAAAGAAGCCAAGGATTTGCGATCAATAAAGGGGTCAACGAGTTGATTGCAGTCACCTGCCAGAATGAGATAATCATGAGGACATTGCAACAATTTCTTTGCAAAGTGGGACCAGACAAGAGAATCACCTGTAGTTGGTACATAAATATTAAATAAAGAGAGTGGAACATTCCCAATCAGCAAATCAGTAAATAACCAACGACCCACATTATCAGATTCTTCAGACACAAGTTTAACACAAAGAAATTTGTGACATAACGTGATGACACCATTTTGTTTACCGTCACTCTGAGACATGAAGCCTGCGCCTACCCAATCTCTCTTCAATTACAAGGACTCAGACTGTGTCAGGTGCGACTCTTGAATCAATGCTATGTCTGCTTTGAATTTAGCTTAATGCATTAAAGCACAATATCTTTTGATCGAGGAATTCAATCCTCGTACCTTCCAAGAAATAACATTCAATGACATAAATTATTTATAAAAAAAGCAAACTAAAGTAAACCAGACAGAATGTAAACTTGATAAAATTTAAACCACAACATCATGCATAAAAGGAAAAATACAACACTTAACCTTGTGTATGAAATAGAAAAGAATGTCAGAGAAAGAAAGACGGAGGAGGAACGGTTAAGAGAGGAGGAGAATGAAAAAAAGAAAATAGAGAGACAACAAAAAGTAAGAGACAAAAAATAAGAGAAAAAGAAAAACACAAGGGAAAAAACACATACCTATATAATTCCCAAAAAGATGAGGGTGAAACCACTGGAAGAATGGTGCATCCAGATCTCGCGGAGGGGGCACAAGAATGACTGAATTTGACAAGATGCGCGACAACGTCAAGTACACAAAATGGGGTGCCTAAAAGGAGAAATAGATGAAAGCAAGTTAGTGACTAATAATTTAACAGCCAAATATAATATGAACGTCAAAGAGGGAAATAATTAAGAAAAATGCAAAACAAGGAGAAATTTGAACAACAACGCTCTATTACGAATTTTCAACCAAAATGAGAGGTCGAAGAGCCAGAAATGTCCATAGTATCTGTTTTGAAAGAGTTTAGAAAAATGTTAAGTTTAACTTGATCCTTGTAGGTAGTTGTCTTTTCCGTAGGTGACCTTGAAAAGACAAGGATGAAAAAGGCCATTTCTAACACCAAGAGCACGAAGGTCCGGCCGCATGTTTAAAAATTTACTACGCCTGTCCGCCGTACTCTTGGCATAATCTTGAGAAAAGAATAAAGCGCAACCTAACCAAGAGATGCGGGTTGTTGTTTGTGTAGCCGAGAGAACTTTCAAAAGATCTGTATACTCCAGGAAGTTTAAGAGGACACCTCTTGGGTGATTTGAGCCAGGAGCATTAACATGTTGACTACCCAATCTATGTGCTCGCTGAATGTTTAGATTAGTACCTTCCGGTAGGCTCAACACTTTAGGAAGAACATTTTTTAAGAAAGAGAGAGGGTCTGTACCCTCCGTGCCCTCCACTGGACCATCAATGCGTAGATTGTTCCTTCTGTTTCTATTTTCTAAATGCTCAACTTGCTTCTGTAAGAGAGACACTGATGACTGAAGGGTACACACTTTGGTTTCAGTTACACCATATGAGGAAACGTTCTGTTCCACTGCATCAAGCCGCTCGTCCAGTTGCCCCACCTCTCAGTAAGGAAATGTAAATTAGTATTTGTTTCCTCCATGAAGGGCCTTAAGGCATGGATTTCATCAAGTCGTAGATCCAACGAGACAGGAGGCAGTGATTTTGCAGGAGAAGGTGGATCTTTTTTAAGACGCTTCGTGTTAGCCTCACCAGAATTTGCCAAAATAGTTGCTGCTGATACTATAGTTGAAGATGTGCCATTCTTTGACTGAGAGGATAAGGAAGATTCCATTGTGTCAAATTTAAAGAAAACTGCGGAGTTTTTGATGAAACTGTGCACTGGAGACCAAGTGGTGGAGTTTATTCTTCCCATATACTATGCAGAATAACATTCATAAATTTGAAGACTTGTGAAAAATATTAAGTATGACAAAGCTTGCAGTAAGAGGAGAAACCCAATTGGACGCTGCAAATAAATGACCAAATAATAAAGTCTGAGGACAAATTGCTGAATTACCCTTAAGGACACATTGCTTTTGTTATCTGTGACAGAAAGGGGATATGCAAGCTGGACAGCAGCTCAATCCCTCTGTTTTCTGTATATTATTCTCCTGAAGCACCAGAAAAACCAATTACCGGCTTGCGCTGCCGCACCAAAGCTCAGGAGCAGCTGCCATCTTCCTTAGGCGTCAAGCCACGCCCCCTCAGTTTACATTTATGATCTGCCCTGTTGAGAAGGAATGGCTAGGGGTGTTCCAGCTAAAATTGGATCCCTGGATGTATGTTTTCCTTTATACACTAACAATGTAGCCCTGCTGAATTTAACATCAGTAGGGCTCCAAAGACATCTCTGTACTTTGGAAGAATATGCTGTGGAGCACTTTCTAAGAATAAACATTTCAAAAAGTAAAGTCCTGACTTTTAGAAAGAAGGCAAGATTTGATCTAGTAACTGTTGTGATAGAAGTTATATAAACCATGTACAAGTAAGGCACTTTCCTAAGCTTCTACAAATAACAAATTTTATAAAAGCTGCTAGAAAAAGCATTTTGCACATGTCCTGTCAGTTTACAAGGCAAAACGTTTGCCAAAATTAGGTTATGTGAAGTGATGGACATGAAGCATTGGGCATTTTCAACATACTGGTGGGGCATATTTGACATCAAATTTGTAATTTGAATTCTCTATTTTTCTCTGTTTTTGACATGAGTTTGGGTTACCTTTTATGGTTGCTCTGACTCTGGCGGTAGTTTTATGGTGGATGCCTGCTTAGAAGTGAAAAGTAGTCGATTAGAGCCACTTTAAGGCACAAACGCTTTGACGAGAGATGAAAGTGCATTTTTTCCTTCCTTTATGATAGTTAATGAAATGTTTGAGATTGTTAAAATTGGGAGTTTCCACAGCCGAAATTCATTTAAAAAAGCTTTTTTGAAAAACCCTTGTATACAGTAAGCATGAAAAGGTATATTTTGCTTTGTACGCAGCGCATAAGAAATATGGTTGTTCCGGAAAGTTCTGTATGGAAAAAAACCCAGCCTTACCTTATCTGGAATCTTCCAAACAGAGTGTGCAGACTTAATTTGCTTTTAAGGGTAAATCTACTCCCTCTGCGCATGATCACAGGAATATGGGAAGGTATACTCAAGGAAGAGAGAATTTGTGAATTTTGCACGTTACATTTACAAGATTTAAATCATGTGGTCTTTGTGTGCCCTTATTTGCACTCTGCATGAAGCCACTTTCTAAGACCAATCTTTTTAAAAAAGTAGTGTACAATTGACAGTTGAGGCTCATCAATGCAATCAACAAGCAACATTCAGAGAAGTTGAGAGTGGGATTGGAGTAGCTCTCTCTTGAATATTTTCTTGAACTGGCTGGTCAAATCAATTAATTTCAAGGAGGGTGTGCAGACGCAACCGAGCTAGGAGGTGGTACGGCTTGCATGCCCCAGGAAAGCTGGTGGTATTTACTTTTCGTACGTCTTTTGTAATTATCCTATTTTCATCACACCTAGAAGAAGATGCTCCATGTGTCTTGAAATTTACCATCCTTAAGCAGCCAACTAGTCAGTTGGGGTGTGTGTCTACTTTTTTGTGTGGCAGGCCCCAACATCCTTCGGTGTGTTTGGATAAGATGACATTAAAGAGATTGCAATCTGGTCTCTTAGTTGCTACAATCAATCCTTTAACCCATTGTGTGTTCATGATGAGACCAGGCCTTCGTGAGTCACAGTTGAGCTGTGCTTATGACGGCCTGGTCTCGTCATAATGCCACCGCTCAGCCCACACACGGTTAATTCCCTGCCTGTGTGAGAGAATTAATGAGTGGCTGGGGTCGTGGTGAGACCAGCCTGCCAAGAGCACAGCTCCACCCTGACTCATGGCAGCCTGGTCTCGCCATGAGCACTGCAGGGCCGCGCTCACCCCGACCCCACAACGTGGGGGATTTAGCATCGCAGGGAAGGGGTTAAAACTAACAAAAAACCAATGTGTTGGAGAAGACCACAGCTTCTCCATGTTAAGTCTTATCCTTCTATCTTGATCTTCTTTTCTCCAAATAGTAATGAATTGAGGAAACATATGGATGTGATTATAGACTTAAGGAGCACAAAGACCCTTCGAACCCCCCTTGGTATCAGCACGCCAGGGGGGTCGAGTTGGTCAAAATCTTCCACTTTTGTTGGAGTCCAGTATGCTAAGAAGGTCCCTGGCACAAAAGAACAGGGGTTGAACGATAAAATGAGTGCAACTCTAGTGCCTTGAATGATAGCACAAGTATATGTGTAATATATAGGTGATTTATAGACTGCATGGATAGTGTGTACGTGGTTTGTTAAGTACTTGAATATCAGCTGACAGATTGGATGAGTACATGGCTGCTGCCCAGATGTTTTTGGTTGAGTGAATAGGTAGTGCCCTGGGTGATTAGATACGTTCATGGGTTGGACCTGTACAATTGAATGAGTGCATCAGTAGTGCCTGGCTAATGTCTGAGTGATTGCACACATCCTCTGTTAAAGCTTGAGTGATTGGTTGAAAGCAAGATTACTGATGTGGTGATTGTGGTAGTGCAAAAGTATTGCCTCAGTAATTGAGTATGTGCATGGGTCCTGGATGGGTGGTAGGTTCACTGCAATGGTACTGCCTGTGTAATTGGATGAGTGCATGAATTGGTGCTTCAGTATTTGGATAAGTGCATGGATTGTGCCTGGGTGTTGTAATGACTGCATAGGTACAGCCTTGGTGATTGTATAAGTGAATCAATCAATCAATCAATCAATCAAAGGATTTGTACAGTGCACTACTTACCTGTGAGGGTCTCAAGGCGCTAAGGGGTTGGGAATGTTGCTACTGTTCGAAAAGTCAGGTCTTGAGGAGTCTTCTGAAGGTCAGTAGGTCTTGGGTCTGCCATAGGTGGGTGGGGAGGGTGTTCCATGTCTTGGTGGCGAGGTGGGAGAATGATCTGCCGCTGGCGGTCACTCTTCAGATGTGGGGGACAGTGGCGAGAGCGCGTCGGTGGAGCAGAGCTGGCGGGGGAGGTTGTAGAAGCTGAGTCGGCTGTTAAGGTACACTGGTCCGGTGCTGTGGAGTGCTTTGTGTGCGTCGGTGAGGAGCTTGAAGGTTATCCTCTTATTGATGGGGAGCCAGTGCAGGTCTCTCAGGTGGGGTGTAACGTGGCTGCGTTGAGGGATGTCGAGGATCAGGCGTGCGGAGGCATTTGGATGTGTTGGAGCCGTTTCAGGAGTTTGGCTGAGGCTCCTGCGTAGATGGCGTTTCCGTAGTCCAGTCTGCTGCTGACGAGGGCCTGGGTGACCGTCCTTCTCATTTCGGTGGGGATCCACTTGTAGATCCTGTGGAGCTTGTGGAGGGTGTTGAAGCAGGAGGAAGAGATGGTGTTGACCTGCTTCGTCATGGCGAGGGTGGAGTCGAGGATGACCCCTAGGTTGCATGCATGGTCGGTGGGCATTGGAGCTGTTCCTAGTGTGGTAGCCACCAGGAGTCATCCCAGGTCGAGGGAGTGAATCCGAGGATGAGGACCTCTGTCTTGTCTGAGTTCAACTTCAGTCGGTTGTTTCTCATCCAGTCGGCTCCGGCCTTCATTCCTTCGTGGGGGTTGGTTTTGGCGGTGTGGGGTTCCTTGGTGAGGGAAAGGATCAGCTGGGTGTCATCGGTGTAAGAGATGATGTTGAGGTCGGGCAGTTGGACGTCGTTGGCGAGCAGTGTCATGTAGACGTTGAACAGCGTTGTGCTGAGCCCTGGGGTACACCGCAGATGATCTCGGTGGTTTCAGAGCGGAAGGGGGAGGCAGATGCTCTGTGTCCTGCTGCAGAGGAAGGAGGTGGTCCAGTCCAGGGCCTTCTGTTGGATCCCGGCATCGTGGAGGCGTGCTGTTCATAGTGTGCAGTGGCAGACCGTGACGAAGGCGGCTGACAGATCCAAGAGGATGAGGGCCGCGGTTTCTCTGTTGTCTAGCAGGGTCCTGATGTCGTCGGTGGCGGCGATGAGGGCAGTTTGGGTGCTGTGGTTGCTGCGGAACGCGTACGGGGATGGGTCCAGGATGCCATTTTCCTTGAGGAAGCTGGTCAGTTGTTTGTTGAAGGCCTTCTTGATGACCTTCGCCGGGAACGGGAGCAGGGGGATGGGTCGGAAGTTCTTGAGGTCCTTGGGGTCCACCTTGGGTTTCTCGAGTAAGGTGTTGATCTCGCCGTGCTTCCAACTCTCCGGGAAGGTTGCTGTCTCGAAAGAGATGTTGATGGCTTTCCAGAGATGGGTTGAGAGTGTGGTGCTGGCTTTGTTGAAGATGTGGTGAGGGCAAGGGTCTGACGGTGATCCAAAGTAGATGGTGCTCTTGATCTTGATGGTGTTGTCGTCATTGTCTAGGCGGTCTTTGAGAGAGGCCCTTTTGGTAGATCTGAAGAGGTGGTGGTGTCTGTGGATGGCCTTCTTGTGGACTGCGTAGGTTTCCGGTGTTTGTTGTCGGGATCCAGTTCTTCTCTAGCTTTCAGCAGGATTGCTTGGAGGCCTGGAGGTCTTCAGTGAACCAGCTGGCTTTCTTTCTGGTGTGGCTGTTGGGGGTTTCTTGATTGGGGCAAGGGTGTTGGCACAGTTGTCAATCCACTGTCTGAGGTTGCGGGCTGCGACTTCGGGGTCTGTCGAGTCTGCGGGTGGGTTCCGGGTAAGGGTGGTACTTAGCTGGTCTTCAGTGACTTTGCTCCAGCAGCGGCGAGGCATCTGTTGGGTGCGTGGTGGGTTTTTCGAAGGTGAAGTGGATGAAACGATGGTCGGTCCAGTGGAGTTCGGAGGTGTGGTTGAAGGAGACGTGGGGGCTTACGGAGAAGATGGGGTGAAGCGTGTGGCCGTCAGAGTGGGTGGGTGTTGTGACAAGTTGTCTGAGTGCGAGGTTGCCAAGGTTGTCGATCAGGGTGGAAGAGTTGGGGTCGTTGTTGTTCTTGAGGTGGAAGTTCAGGTCCCCGAGGAGGATGTAGTATGTGGAGGTGAGGGCGTGTGTGCTGATGAAGTCGGCGATGGAGTCGCTGAACTGTGGTAGGGTTCCGGGGGTCTGTAGATGAGGGTTCCTCTGAGGGTGGTGTTGGGGTCAGTGTGGATCTAAAGTGCAGGTGTTCGGTGGTGCTGAGGGTGTCGTCTGTGTTTGTCGAGACTTTGAGAGTATTCCTGTGGACGATAGCAATTCCGCCTCCTACTCCGTTGGTGCGATCCTTGCGGGTGATCTTGTAGTCTTCTGGGATGGCTATGGCGATGTTGGGTGCCATGGAGGGGTTCAGCCAGGTCTCCGTCAGGAAGGCAATGTCTGGGGTGCTGGAGCTGAGTAGGTCCCAGAGTTCAATGGCATATTTGCAGGCGGAGCGGGTGTTGAGAAGAATGCATCTGAGGTAGTTGGCTTCCTTCCTGGTCGGTTGGTTGGCGGGCCGGATGCTGGTGAAGCTGCAGTTCCGTCAGGAGAAGGGTCCTTGGCTGCTCTTTGGGACGGTCAAAACGATTCAAAAAGGGGGGGTGGTGATGGACAGAGTATCTGAATTAAGCAGAACACTCCTACCCAGTCAAAAGATCAGGGATTTATCCATCACCGTTTTTTAGTTCACTGCACCATCCCAGTTCAGAACCTGGCTACATGCAAATTAGTCTGTCCCTGGCCCAGTGCATCATGGGAACAGGGCAGACCAAACTACCAAGCCAATTCTTTACTGGAAAGGAAACAAGCTTCCGGGGACCGGTTTCTGGCATTACAGCCGTCTTCGGCCCGGCTTGCTTGAATCCTGATGGTGCAGTGAGCAAGGGACTCACATCTGAGCATACCCTTCCACGCTTGTGGTGGCCAAAACGATTCAAAAAGGGGGGTGGTGATGGACAGAGTATCTGAATTAAGCAGAACACTCCTACCCAGTCAAAAGATCAGGGATTTATCCATCACCGTTTTTTAGTTCACTGCACCATCCCAGTTCAGAACCTGGCTACATGCAAATTAGTCTGTCCCTGGCCCAGTGCATCATGGGAACAGGGCAGACCAAACTACCAAGCCAATTCTTTGCTGGAAAGGAAACAAGCTTCCGGGGACCGGTTTCTGGCATTACAGCCGTCTTCGGCCCGGCTTGCTTGAATCCTGATGGTGCAGTGAGCAAGGGACTCACATCTGAGCATACCCTTCCACGCTTGTGGTGGCCAAAACGATTCAAAAAGGGGGGTGGTGATGGACAGAGTATCTGAATTAAGCAGAACACTGAAGCTTCAGTTCCGTCAGGAGAAGGGTCCTTGGCTGCTCTTTGGGACGGCCAGGCAGCAGGTGCGTGATCGTCCGGTGTTGAGTGCGAGGAGGGTGCTTCCATCGTAGCGGTGTCTGGTGTTATGACAATTGCGGGGACCAGGGGTTCTGGCACTGGGCGCGGTCCAGGCGGGCGTAGAAGAGCTTGCCTTAGGCGCACCAGCAGTGTGCCCGCTGCGCGTGTCCTCCATATGACGGGTGGTGGGAGGGAGGAGCAGCTGGGAGGTGGGAGCAGGGTGGCGAATGGGGGGTGGGGCTGCAGGGATGCAGAGGCGGGAAAAACAAGTGAGGGACGGTGGGGGAAAAGAAGGCAAGACAGGGCTCAGACCAATGCAGGTGGGAGAAAGCAATATTAGGCAATTCAAAAGATACGTACAGTCAGAGCAATACTGGAGGGAGAAAGCAAAATTAGGCAATTCAAAAGGCACGTACAGCCAAGCAATAAAAGAGGGAAAAGAGCAACATTATGCAATTCAAAAGATACGTACAGCCAGAGCAAAACAGCAGCGTGGGGAGCAACCTGCCTCTGTGCAGGGTCAAAGGTCGCTCCTTCCACTGCTGCGCGGCCTCCATATGAGGAGTGGTGGGAGGGAGGAGCAGCTGGGAGGCAGGAGCGGGGTGGTTAATGGATGAGCAGGGGGCAGGCCGCAGGGCCGCAGCGGCAGGAAAAGCGGGTGAGGGACAGTGGGGAAAAAGAAGGCAAAACAGGTCACAGACCAATGCAGGCAGGAGAAAGCAAGATTAGGCAATTCAAAAGACACGTACATCCAGAGCAATACAGGAGGGAGAAAGCGAGATTAGGCAATTCAAAAGACACGTACTGCCAAGCAATAAAGGAGGGAGAGGAGCAAGAATAGGCAATTCAAAAGACATGTACAGCCAGAGCAAAACAGCAGCGTGGGGAGCGTGACATGCCTGCGTGCAGGGTCAAAGGTCGCTCCTTTCACTGCTGCGTGGCCTCCATATTAGGAGTGGTGGGAGGGAGGAGCAGCTGGGATGTGGGAGCGGGGTGGCGAATGGGCAAGAAGGGGGGCGGGCCACGAGGACGCAGCAGTGGAAAAAACGGGTGAGGGACGGCGGGGGAAAAGAAGGCAAAACAGGGCACATACCAATGCAGGCAGGAGAAAACAAGATTAGGCATATCAAAAGACACGTACAGCCAAGCAATATAGGAGGAAGAAGAGCAAGTTTAGGCAATTCAAAAGACACATACAGCCAGAGCAAAACAGCTGCGTGGGGTGCGACCTGCCTGCGTGCAGGGTCAACGGTTAGTGTCTGGAAGATTGTATGAATGCATGGGTAGTGCCTGCATATTTCAATGACTACATATTTAGTGCCTGCATGATTTGGAAGAGTGCATGTGCAGTGCCTTGGCGATTGAATAAGTGTTTGAATAGTCTGTGAGTGACTTGATGACTGCCTGATTAGTGGCTGGGTGATTCGATGAGTGCCTGACTAGTTATTACTACTAGACCTGACGATGTAGGGTCCTGATGTGTGCACTGAAATACTAATTTCGCCCTGAAGTGTGGTGATACTCGCTACGTTAATGTATGCGCTCAACCTCCCTGGGACCCACCGTCCCAAAGTCCCTACTCTTCTACACAAACAAAAACACTATACTTAAGGAGCGCAACAAGTAATGTAAAATATTACATGTATACATTTCCATAATTTGATCGTCAAAGTTCCTAATTAAAAATAAAGGTCCTCCAAGCTGCAGATGTTGAATTCTTATTCTTTATTCAGAATAACGCCAGTCAGCTTCCCACCAAGGTTATTCTACCTACAATACAAAAAACAGCCAACGCGTTTCGTCCCCATTTGGGACATCATCAGGGCTCGTCAAAGTATTTCTCAATCAAAGTCCTTGCTGTAATTAATGTCGGTATTCGTGTTCGTGTTCGAAATTCTACTGCTTCTATACCCTGGTGGAAGTACCAGTTCCGTATTTCATTCTATCTCTCCGTTCAAATGTTACTGCAACGTTATCCGCTCCCAAAATTCAATATTATACACTCCCTGACATGCGCTCAATTCCGCATGAATGCTATAATTCTTCTTTACTCCATTGGCAAGTATTCACTTCAGTCTATGTCAGATATCAATGGAGCTTCAATACTCTGATCTGTATTCACCGCTCGAATCAGCAACACATCTCTGGCTCCCGGTCCGATAAATCTGGAATGCCATGGCATCAGAGTATTGAAGCTCCATTGATATCTGACATAGACTGAAGTGAATACTTGCCAATGGAGTAAAGAAGAATTATAGCATTCATGCAGAATTGAGCGCATGTCAGGGAGTGAATAATATTGAATTTTGGGAGCGGATAACGTTGCAGTAACATTTGAACGGAGAGATAGAATGAAATACGGAACTGGTACTTCCACCAGGGTATAGAAGCAGTAGAATTTCGAACACGAATACCGACATTAATTACAGCAAGGACTTTGATTGAGAAATAACTTGACGAGCCCTGATGATGTCCCAAATGGGGACGAAACGTGTTGGCTGTTTTTTGTATTGTATCTAGAATAACCTTGGTGGAAAGCTGACTGGCGTTATTCTGAATAAAGAATAAGAATTCAACATCTGCCGCTTGGAGGACCTTTGTTTTTAATAACGAACTTTGATGATCAAATTGTGGAATTGTATACATGTAATATTTTACATTACTTGTTGCGCTCCTTCTGTATAGTGTTTTTGTGAGTGCCTGACTAGTGCCTGGCTGACTGTGAAAATACCTCCATTGCGGTTAGATACATAACAGTTGTGACTATATCTATGACTCATTGTTTAAGTCCTTCTGTCAGTATCAAACCTCCTGTTTTAGTGTATCTATCATTTTCTACTGAGCTCTGTGTGAGTTAAGTTTAGATATCACACTTGATATATATTTGGATACATAGCTCTCTAGGAGCATACATTACTCTGTTACTCAGGGTGTACATGCATCAATGAGCTTCTAAAACTAAAAACAGCAAGTTTCTCTTTTTCAAAGCACAAAACCTTTTCTTAATTGCATACCTACATGGTTTCCCGAACATTTCATGTCTCTTTAAAACATATATTCTGCATTTCTTAAAGAAAAGTTACATACCAAGTGAAGCTAGTACAAGAACTCTCAAGAGACATTCTGCCCTAATAACTCTCCTGAAATTTAAACACAGCATGTTTATAGAAATACACCTCCCTCACGATATACATGAAATTTACAACAGCCTAAAAGAATATAGATCACCATTTAAACTATTATGTGATTTCATAAAATATATACACCTTCAGGCCATCTTTCAAAAAATATATAGGACTTCATTAGGATGGCCGAGGGACTTCCACAGGCGAGGGGATCTAATCTGACCGCCCGTCGGACCAATTGCAAATCCCTGCATTGCGGCAGCACCTGCCAGACACCGCAATCGGGATTATGATATCCCTTTCCCCCAGTCAACCTTCCGAAAAACAGCTGGCGGAAACGGACCTATGGGCCCCCTACATATCCCTGAACCATTTGACAGGCACTGCACAGTGCCTGCCACGTAGTGCAAGGATATGACTGCACCCACATTTTTGTATTGCAGCGGGGACTGCTGACTGCGGCCCCACCACAATACAAAATATATGTAAGACAACTGTCATGGTGGTGGTCGTACTATAATTCGGATTCTGTGAAGACCACCTCGTAGGCGGCCGGTCCCAAATCAAATACAATGGAGGATGGACTGAAGTTCGTCCGCCATCTTAATGAGGCCCTTAGTTCTCTACATCTTTAAATTCAACAGTCTTATCATACCTATAAGTATCTGCAACCAGAAAAAACATATCTCACTATCTAAACATATACACACCAGTCATATAAGTTAAAAAATACATTGACAAACAGGTCCTATTTCATTCCTAACAAGTTTTACTAATCTACATACATATACAGGCGCAGGACATTTTCTTATCTTTTATTTGTGACTACACTACTCCTGTTTACTAAAGTGACTAAAAGTACTACAATTCCCAGAATGCAAGTAACATAGATGTATCTATTCTGCACACAAGGCTTTGACATTTAAAACATTCTTAGCGTTAAATACATTCCCCATTGTAACTTTCAACAACAGTGTACTGTTGTTTTCCTATAAAGTACACAATAGAATACAGGGGCACTAATTAATTTTCCTCTTCTAATAAATGCAATACTGACATCTTAAACACATTCCCTCCAGATACAGTTCATCTGATATATTTTTTACATCACTCTGATACTCTTTTTTTATCAAACTCCCACATATATAATAATTTCTAATGTAAATTGTTTAAATGATTGAAAAGTAATGTACATACCAGTGAATTGAGTTCGTAGATTTTATTGATGCTTTAGCTCTTTGTGGATAGTTTTGACAGTGTAAAAACTAAGCACAAAAATTATACACCGCTCTCATACAAAGCAACTATAAAGTGGCAACCTTTTCAATTTTGCACTCCATGATCATGTGAAAGGTATCAAGTTAAATCATGTCTTTCTTTTTAGGCTACTCTATGTCTACTTTTAAATGGTTAGGATTTATTAACCCTTTACCTTTCTTTCAAAAAGAGATTCCTGTCTACATGTGTTGATGATGTTTTCACGATGATTGTGGAGTATATGCGAAACAAACGGGAATCCAAACCTATATTTAACTTCAGGTATTAGAAATGTAAATACTGCACACAGTTTACTACATAGTCCTGAGTTGGAAATTTCTCATTACTTACATTGTACCATAGCTCCTCAACATTAAAATAATGTCCTGTCTCTTTAATAACCTTCCCCCAATACACTCTTAGCTCAGTGTATCAAGCAACCCAGAGAAACCAGTAGGTCACAAGTTCACAGAACATTCCAGAAGGACCATGATGCTTCCATGCTTCCAAAACAGATGCAGCATGTGTGGGTTACTCCACAGATTCAAAAGCATACCCATGGATGTATTACATTTCTTTTTTAAACAACAGCCAATAGTAGGACTTCTTCCTAATGCATCCAACACACTACCTAATTGTATTCACTTACATCCTGACCGCATCTAATAATTGATATCATTAGTTTGAAAAAACAAGAGAAAACACATCCTTTTCATTTGGAACGCTACCTTTATTTAGCTCCTGTCTTCTCATGACTGTTATTGCTCCTTCACTTCAAAATGCTTAGAGTGTGAATTGCTGGCCACATCTATGTTTATTGGGCTCCACAAAAAGAAAGGTTTTAACTGGGACTTGAGATTGCCATAAATGGAGATTACTTTGTTTGGCCAGAGATGGTAAAGTTTCATCATTTGCTGGCTTTGGATAAAGCCATTGTAGATTGCTGAGCTCCTCACCTTATGTTTGTGCACTGTGGGGTAAATTACCTAGGCACCCCAACTGGGGTATGGTCGGAGATCCTAATGAAGGATAACTTTGCAGAACTGATGTAATTTTTACCTCACACTGTCTTGGTGTGCTCTAATATACGCCAAAGACAGAAATGGAAGTGTTCAAATCAATTCTGTCCACAGATTGACAAAGCCAGGAAACATGTTAATACAACTGTTTCTGCATAACTCAAAGACCATCACATATATGCCTATAACAATAATCTGTGTTTTGACAAGCATGGAATTTATAGAAATGATGGAATGCACTTTACAGACAAAGGCAACAGGGTGTTTCTAAGTAACCTGAAACTTTGCATCCAGTCTTATGTGTAGCTGTCATACATACACATTCAACACAAAGGCTCTTGCCAGAGCCCCCCTAGTACCCAAGATATAGTCCGTTTTCTGTATAAGCATCCTTTTTTTTGTTCTTGTGAATATTCGCACTAGCGACGGTAGCGAACAAGTTGCGAAATCGGAAAACAAAAGTAGACATGCAATGGCAACCGGCACATGCAAAAAATTCATTCTAAACATTGCCTTACACATATTACTATAAACATGTTTCTTTTAAAAAAACATGTTTAAACTCATGTTTTTGTACTAAGTGTCTTTAAAAAACATCTCAAACCTATTTTCCATTTTTGTTGTTATTCAGGACATCGCAAATACATAGTTAACCGTGATGATCGCACCCTTATCATTAAGTGTAAAACACATATCTGCAAACATATTACTGTATTTTACAAAATGGTCTTATTACTGTATTGTCCAAAAGACATGTCTTTCTAGTGAGTTTCTCTAAAAACCATCTTTAAAACCTATTTTTCATTTTCGCAGTGACACTGAGAGTCGCGATGACATCTGTACCAGTGACAATTGTACCTTTTTTACAGACTGAAAAACACACATATGCACACATAGTATTGTATTTTTGGCACAAAGGGTTTATTACTGTACACTTCAAACTTTTATACTGAGTTTCTATGCAAATCATCTCTAAAACCTATTTTCTTTTTTGTGGTGATGCCGGGACCACGACCATCGTGAATACGTTGCGAAAACACAAAGCAAAAAGAGGACTACAATAGCCACCACCACATTCAACATTTATACCTCTATAATTCATTCTAACCATCACACTAGATACATCACTTTCTAAATCACTCTATAAAACATGTATCAGTCTCTCAATATCTCTGTAACAGTGTGTATTAATGATTCACTGGGTTTTGTGAGTGGGTGCATAAGTCTCTAAGCAGGTCTGTGACTGGCTCCATGAGTCCTTCAGTAAGTCTATAAGTGGATGCATAAAATCTGAATGGGTAAGAGAGTGGGTGTGCGAGTGTCTGAGTGGGTATATAAATGGGTGTTTGAGTGTCTCAGAGGGTATGTGAATGGGTACATGAGTCTGTTACTAGATCTATGAGTGGGTTCATAAGGTTGAGTGGGTCTGTGCATCAGTGCGTGTGTGAGGGGAAGCAAAAGTCTCTCAGTGGGTCTATGAGTCGGTACATGATTGTTTGAGTGAATCTATGACTGGGTGCATGAGTCTCTGAGTAGGTCTGTGACTGGCTGTATAGTTCTTTGACTATGTGAGTGGGCGCATCAGTTTCTGATTGCATCTGTGAGTGAGTGCATTACCCTCTGAATGCTCATGTGAGTACACACATGGGTATCTGAGTGAGTCTGTGAGTGGGTGCATTAGTGCCTGAGTGGAAATGTGAGTGGCTGTATGAGTGTCTGAGTGGATATGTAAATAGGCACATGAGTCTGAGACTGTGACTAGCGAGGGTGTGTCTATAGATATAAATACTATGTGTTTCATATTTCCACCAATATTCATGACATTGCAATAGTCATGTCATCCCCGCCGATTGTACACGGGTGCCATGCTGACGGTCATAGTGTTGTCGCGTATATCACCTGTGATTAAAAAAATTGGTTTCGGAGACATAACTTGTCACTAGTAACACCCCTTTTTCTCAAACATTGGGTCAGAGTACCTCCACTGTGACCCCTTATGTTAGCTTTTGCAGTACATTTCAGCCCCGGTAACCACTCCCAATTGAAAAATGGTGGCTACAACTTTCTGTTTAGGTAGCACCCACTCAATCACAGCATTCCTGTTGGCATGCCCATTCGCAATTGACCGTGAATTCATCACAAAATATCCGCGGCCAAAGAAATCACTATACTTTTTTACTCACATTTCTCAAAATCTACTGAATGGTTTTGCACCAAATAACAAAAAGCAGATTCTGCGTAGCAACATCTACCTTTCTTCCAAATTTGGTGTAATTCTTTCCAGTGGTTGGGGCTGTAGGTTTGACAATGCGTCCCCATGACAATTAAGATTATAAATGTACCCTTATCTTTTACCCCTATTTCTCGAACCCCACTGCACGGATCACCCCCAAACTTTCCATTACACACAAAACCTACTTTAACACTTTTAGTGGAAAATTTCATAAAGATTGGTGAAACAACGCCAAAGTCATAGGCACGTCCAAAAATTATTTTCCCCCAGGAAACTAGTTCCAAACTATAACTACCTACTGGCAATAAAAAACACTCACACACTCATATATCACACACACAAACACACACTGACATATATATGTGTGTATTTTGTGTAGTGCAAATACACACTACATCCCACAATACATTAAACTCACATGTCATTGGTGCTTTTTCTGTGCCATTTATTCGCCATAACTGGAAAACTAAATGAGCCAAATAGAGTATTCCAATGCACTGTACATGTTATTGGGAAAGCACTAGTGCTATACGTCTGTTCAGCAGAGGTATAGTGCACAGAGTCCTCTTGCAAGCAAAACCAGACCAGAAAAATCGGGGTCCATGACCAAATAGATGCACTTCTGTTATTGCTTGTGTTGTAAATGGCGTCTTGATAATGTTTCCCTTTGTCGACACTCTCCTGTCCATCTTTGCTGCCTGTGCATAATTTTGACCTTTTGTGAATTACCGTTCTGAAAATCATTATGCTTACTTAAGTTTCACTTCATATGCAGGCACACTGTTATTTGGGTTAAGATGTGCTAAATCAACAAAAGATTTTTATATATTTTAAACAAAGTATCAATATAGAGTCATGCTCTTGAAACATAAAAGGTATATAATCAAAGACTCAAAACAAGCATTTGACGGCAATGTCAGGCAATTTTCAAATTATTTTCCTTCAGGAGACTTGGGCCTCCCATCCTTTTAAATTAGAAGGCTTTATGAGATATTAAAAGCCCGCTACGAAAGTAATAAGGCAGATCCTGCGGGGGTTTGGCAACCTTTATCTCAATAGAACTTAACGTGGAAAGGGAGTTAGTAGTTCTAAATACTTATAAGTGTTTAATAGTCAAAATACGTTATCAAGACAACAATAAAATAAAATCACTTGTACTAATAACCGGATACATTCACCCTGATCCTAGATTCAAGGAAAACAATGGCTAGTAACTTAAAACCTATATTATTACAACAAATGAATAGAGATATGCAACCTGAAATCTTCATCTCGGGCAATTTTAACATGAATATGCTGTGGTCATATGCCGGAGATGAAGTCATACAGCAAAAGGATTATCTATAGGCGATCCCTAACCATCCACCTATTCAAGACTCTAAGGGGCCAAAAGTAGTAATTGGTGAGAACTTATTAAAAGATCTAGAATCCTTGGACCTAAGGGTTTTAAATGGGCGGTTTCCACAATATTCTCCCCCTGTATGGTCCTACCATTCACTTAGTAATAAATCCCGGATTGATTATTCAGTGGTATCATTTAATCTATTTCAGAATATTTAATCTTATCAGATTGCAGAAACAAATGGGAGTGATCATAGTCAACAAATAATAGAGTTAAAACTAAACTGTGTAAGAGATGAAAATGATGTGACGCTTCCAGGAGACATAACTACGATAAACTATCAGAAGCTTTACTGGTCAGAAACCTCCAAAGCCTTGATCCTAAAAACAGCACAATCGATTGTTGAACATTTCTTCGAAGGTGACTCTCTCAATGCAATCGGAAAAGGGACACATTTTACAAAAAAAATGAATGACAAGCTATAATAAAAAAAGAAACCAACGAGCAGCAACAAGATAAAAAGTCACAAGCACTTGTAAAATTGTCTCTTAAAAAGAGAGTGTAACAGAATATTGAGAATGATAAAGAAGTGACCATATATTCAAGAATATTGTGGCAAATTAAAGAAGATTAATACAGATGTGAGATAATTTATCTGGGAAGAAAAAACACAAGCAAAACAGGCCCTTTGGGCAAAGCCCTATATACTAGCAAAAATAATAACTCAAGAGAATTTTGGAAATTGATCAATAACTTGAATGGAGTTATTAGGACAACAACTCCTGTATAGTAACCGAATCTGGTTGGGTTACATTTTTACAATCTCATTTGAATTATAAACCAGTTGTGGAATCTTATCCGGGTCCAGATAATACAAGACTATTGAAGGATATTAAGGAAAATGAATTACATACAACTGAAGACCAAGTATGTATGCTTATTCATTAACAGAGATTTGATGGAGCCCGTGCTCCCAACGGGGTTCCTGCTGCCCTCTACAACGAGAATGCTCCAGCCTGGACAGGTTACCTAACAAGTGTTTTTAATCAAGCATGGCAAACATCGATTATACCGGAGTCTTGGAAATGCTCGATAGTATCACCTATCTATAGCAGGGGAGAGTAGGTACAGCCAACAAACTATTGATTAATTATATTGCAAGACACAGAAGCTAAACTCTTTGTAGGAATTCTCCTGTCACAACTATCAGAATGGGCAACAGAAATGCAGATAATTCCGCCAAATCAATCGGGTTTATGCAAGGTATTGCAACCAATATTTTAACACATGTTTTGTGGATTTTAAATCCACTTTCGACTGTGTAAATCAGCAAATTCACAGGGGAAAATGAGAGAAACAAGGTATGGTCCTGGCCTCTTAAAATCAATTCAATTACTATATAACAAGATCTGGACTAGGGTTCAACCAGTCAAAGGTACGCAGCTATCAAGACAAATTGAAACATACCAGAGTTTAAAAAAAGGGTGCGTTCTTGCACCCTACATATTTAATTTATTTTTATCTGATCTAACAGATGCTGTAGACAACAAGATCGCTCATCTACCTAAATTAGCAGTTAGACATATTTCAAATCTAAGAGTAAATGGAGGCAGCACCAAGTTTGAAGTGAATCAATGGAGCCAAAGGTTTATTCCAAAAATATTTTTTCTTTTTATTTTCTTATTTCTCAAGGTGCACAAGACAGCCATTTTTCTTTGGATCATATTTCAAATCTAGTATTTGCCAATTACGTTATTTTGCTAAGTCAAACAAAAATAGGACTACAACGTCTTATTAATACACTATCAAAATACTCAATGGAGAACAGGATGAATATAAATAAAGCTAAAATAAAAGTAATGGGAGTTAATAACAATGCATTGAAACTCAGTAAATATAAATGGTATTTGCAAAATCGACAATAAAAAGAAGTGAAAATCTATGAATACCTGGGTGTTTTGTTTGATGATAAGGGCTCATTTTGTCATCAAAAAACAGAGCTGATAAAGAGAAGTAACTCCCTACTTATGGCATTTCGTACATTGCAAAGTTCCTCGGAGGGACCTAGTTATGTCTCACTGCTAAAGGTAATAAATGCAAAATTACTGGCCAGCCTCACCTATGGTGGTGAAGAATTTTGCGGCAACTATGTACTCTGAAATAAAGCTATTACCAAAGTTTTTATGTTTTTGTTTTGGCTTCCCACTAATGCATCACCAGCACAAATTAGATTGGTATTTTGTATATCCAATCAGCAAATTGCAAGGATGGGTCAATATATAAAGGTATCGAAATGAATAAAAACTAATACCTCCAATCCAATGTGTTACTTACTCTGGCAAGAGATACAGCTGAATCAAAGTTCATAATTTTGGAAATATTTACAGAAAGCACAGAAGGATTTATCGGCACATGAGGTTTGGGAAATGGCAATAATAGCAACATCCTTCAAAAAGACAAATAATGGAATAACAACACGATTGTCACTGCTGAAAGATAAAGAGCTGTGTAGTAATAATGAATCGTTGTGGGTAGAAAAGGTTCTTTATTCAACATGTAGAAACCTTACAATGCCGTCAGCTTGTCAACGTGGGACTCGGCTGCTATGTCAACATTCCATAGCTGTCGTGTATTTCTATAGGTTCTGAATCAGTCCCCCTATTCCTGACCCTATTCTGGTTAAACTAACTATCAAGTTAACTAACAGTCAGCCCATGAGGCAAGAAAACCCCCATGATGCAGATACCGTTATCTGACGCAGTCACACTACGGCACAGGAACGTGTTATCTGATTAGGTCATAACGCTTGAGATCTAATTAGACAAGCGACATTCCTCCAGCCCCTGATAAGGCATACGACGTTCTCATAACAAATCAAACCTATGACAACCTGGATAATCCGTGCGGCCATTGTTTTGATTTCACAGAGAACTTTAGTAAAGAATGTGCTAACGAGCAAGTCGTATGACATCTTTATTGACGTACCTATGTCCATCCTTACGTCAATCCCGGCACCTTTAAGGTATAAATATTGCCGACCTTGCCCTATGCAAACACACGCGTGGTGACAAGACGGAGCAGCCATACTTGCCGAAGCCGAGAGCAGAAGCAGACCCCGCAGGCAACAGCCCCGCCTTCCTGACGCGCTGAGAGACGCGCTGCTATCTCAAGCCGAGAGACCCAGCACCGGCGCTTCCGGGTAGCCCTCGCAGGCAGCCTGGAATATCGAGAGCAGAGAAAGAGATACCATTCCTCATCCATCCTAACTTCCAGGTACAGAACTGAATAACCCCTCCTAGAGAATTCTTTAGTTATTCACTTGGCAAAAACAAACTTAACTTAAACTGTAACTTTCTATTCCCGCCCACGCATTAGACTTAGGTCAGGTACACGGGGTAGGCGTATTTAGAAACACCAGTTGAGTGCGTTTAGTCAAATGTATATGTGTATGTAAATATATTTTAATCATTTTAAACATCATATGGCTCAGAAACCATATCAATGTTTTTACAGTATTATTTTGTACTATTGCTTTTAACGTATGCACTTTACTTAACTATAAGTATTGCAATAATATCGATCCATTTCTCTTGTACGAGAAAAGAGACTGATCAATAAATAACATCTTTTATTGAACACGCCCGTCTCTTCCTTTTCTCTACATTCTGATGAGACTAAGAATGCACGTACTGACTGAGTAAAATAATTGCCTTGTGCTCACACGACTCTTGAGATTGACTCTTGATTAGGGGAGAGCAAAGTTGTCATGTTCTATGGTTGTCAGAAACTAAATCCCTTCTTGTCTAATCAGGGGAGTTAATCCTTCCTTGAACATTCGAGAAAGTTTCTAGCGAACTCTGAGCTTAGCTGGCAAACCCAAAAATTAAGTCTAGTATCGACAGTAGTAGACCTAGTTAACGTCTGACCTAGGCCTTTACTGCTGTAGGTACTATTCCAATGCGCAGAGCCTATTGGGAAAATAGGAGCTACACTACATGGCGCCCAACGCGTTTGGAAAGGGCGATAAAACTAACGTAAGACATTTAGAGTAACTCAGTCGTGCTTTCTCACTCAGACCCCTTTTCCCAAATACTCCAAAGACGTCTGGAGTGGGTGAAAGGTTATAATATCCTCCAAAACCTTGCAGGAGGGAACTCCTATGTATGGTTCTTGGTCTAGTCAACGTTGAAGGATAAAACAGTTCCAAAATATTGTGCATCTAATCTCTGTTTCCATAAAGAAACCTGATCTGCAAATAAACATAATACCATCCTGTCAGCAAAATGGACAGCGATGAAGAACGAGAGGTTACTAGATTAGCTACTGAAATAGCAGATGCTGATGCTACCATGCAAGCAGCAGACGCGGATATAATACTCATTCCGGTCGCCAAAAGGAGATCTATAACCTTAAAACTTATAGAAAATGGACTGACACCTAGAGGTGGCACAGTCATATTCGTAATCGAGGCACACGAATATCGGCAGACAGAGGTATACTATACATGGATACATTTTCCAGCAGCTAATACTATAACAAAGTACTTCCACTATTACAAAGTAGAGGAACCTCCTAATGAGTACACTCCTTTCGAGGAAGTGGAAGTACCACTCAAATTCCAAGAGCATTTGCTCTTATTTGATGGCGCCCTAAAACATAATAATCACATTACAAGGCTCGGTCCTTTAGGAAGACCAGGAGCAACGTGGCCGGTCCTAGCCGGATACACACCATATCCAGACATCGAAAGAATGCCTGCAGCAGAGCTGTTAATACAGCTAAAACAACTACTAAAAATTCACAGACAATTAGTTCAGTATGTAATGCGGACTTCAACAATTCAGCCAGCGATTAAACTTCCACAGCTGACCCCTCACCAGGGGAACACAAATAAAATTACACCACAGAACATCCAATCCTGCCTAGGTAAAGTTCCAGCTAAACGGGAACAGATACCATTCTGGTTGGCACAGAAAATTACCCAAATAGAGGCGGTGTTTCCTGACACCACCCCATTAGAAAAACACAGAATTCTGACTACATGTCTCCCAATGGGAATCGCACCACACATTGAGGACTGTGACACTTGGGGTACAGTCTTTGCTTCCATCTACACAAAAACGCACGGTGTTCCATCCATTTCGGTAATACCAGATGTGCTAAAACAAATTCAAGATGAATACGGTCCAGAACCTGCTTTAACTCTTGGTATGAAATTACTAAAAGACTTCAAGCAGGTCTCGGCTATATTACTAGCCAACATAAAGGGTGAAGCAGCAAACGTGGCGATCCGCCAGAGGTTAAAAGAGACAGATATAGCAGACCAACCAGCTGAAATTGCCAGAATCATAGAAAAATCCTATGAAGAACTAGGCAGAGATAGTCTAGGTGGAATACCAGTAAAACCGCAACTGACTACAAGTCCAGAAAAAATATTTTTTAATAATAATAATTCACCAAAAAAGAACTGGGATGGAAACAAACAATCCAATCCTAAAGAAAAGAAATTCCAGTCCAGAGGAAGGTCTCCTAGGCGAAGAGAGAAATCTCCAAACCCGAGACAAAGGTCACCTCAGAGTGAACCCTCTGGGAATAGATATAACCTTAGAAATAGGGATAATATTAAAAAACCTGATAGATATCAAGACATTGATACACGTCCCTCTCAATCTTTTCAGACTTCCTCGCAGAAATCGGAAAGAAGAGGACGATCAGAAGAGCACGCCAAGTCCAAAGACAAGGAACCTGCTCAACTGAAAAAGAAATCACAATTTCCAAAAAAGAAGGTAGCCAGTATCAAGGTAGTTAACAATGCCGAGAATACTGAGGACACAACTGAAAAACGGAGAATGGGCTCAGACAATGCTAGACAGCGCAGCAGAGGTGAGCATAGCTCGCAAAGTCCTGATGGATCATCTGGAGACAGTGGACACGAATGAATATCTTCAAGTGGAAACTGCAGATACCAGAGTTAGCAAGCCCCACAAAATATACGAGATAACATTACGTATAGAGGGAGATAAGACTAGGAAAATAAGGGGACTATTTTGGGATAACCTCTCAAAGGGTTATGACATACTTCTAGCTGAAAAAGACTGGCCACCAGAGTTTGTCAGGGAGTGCCCTCATGGCGAAGAAGTAATTATGCCTGCCTTCTCGAATCAAATACCGATTCATAAAAAATATACACTTGCTAGAAAGTGGGCAGTGGCCTTAGCACCTGCTTTATATAAAAATCATGTAGGATGGGATGAGGATTCTCCTCCTCACAAAATCCAGTTAAAATCACAACCAACTGCACAAAGGCAGTACCCAATTAAGCAAGAAGCTAAAAAACAAGTAAATGAAATACTAGATCAGCTAGAATACCAGGGGGTGATTGAAACTTGCACCTCACAAATGAACAATCCTTTGTTTCCGGTCTCCAAACCAGACAATTCGTACCATCTAGTTTTGGATTACCGACACCTTAACACATGTTGCAAAACTTTTGCAGTGCAAAACTCACACAGTGCTGCACTAATGAATAACATAGTGCGCAAAAAATACAAAACAACCTTGGACATCTCCAACGGATTCTTTTGTCAAAACATAGCACCAGAGAGCAGATATTTAACAGCTTTCTCAGTAAATGGCACTCAAAAACAATTCTGTCGGTTAGCCCAGGGGTACAAGAATAGCCCGGGGGTATTCTCAGCGAGAGTAACAGAATTACTACAACAATATGATGATGAAGCATTATCTTATGTCGATGACATTTACTTAACAGATGATGACTTGGAAACTCACTTGAAAAGAGTGAACACCATAATACTTGGTTTCGCTGCAGAGGGTTACAAATTCAACTTCAAAAAATCCAGAATTGCCCATCTGAAAATCCAGTACGGAGGATATGAATTATCAAGTATTGCATGGTTGACATTCTTTTAAGAACTAGAAGAATTAAAAAATCTAAAATATGAAAAGACGTATCCTCTGCCAATCGACATTCTGCCTCTACGACATTACGCCTGTGTAATATATACAGACGGACATGCTCAACCCTCAGTTTGGGGAGAACATGCATACAATCCCACATGTGAGATTACAAAAGAAGTGTGGCACGGAGGTAAACTAAAACCTCTATTAACAAAATCACACTCAGTAGAAACTAATTCAGAACTACAAACTGAAATATTAGCTTTGAAAATGGCGCTAGATAATGCGGATCGCGAATTCCCGACACTTATAGTGTCAGATTCATATTTCTGCGTCAAAGCATATAACAAGGATTTGCAGACATGGATTCAGAACGGTTACAAAGATGACACAGATGCACCAATAAAGCAGAGATTTCTCTGGGAACAAGTAGCTCTTTTGAAAAAAGAACTACCAAAGACTCACGTGACTCACTCACTGAGTCATCAGCGTGATGGCGTTCACGTTGTAGGGAATTCATTGGCTGAAACAGCCGCAGCGGCAGCCAGTAAACCGGCTCCCGTAGATCGAAAAAAGCGTACATTAAAATACATTGACGGCGAAACATTGCTGGCGGTGAAAGCGTCATAAAATGGCGACTGCTCAGCGTTACCGATCAACTATCCACTCAATTATACATACATAATCGATGCAAACTCCGTCCCTTTTGCTCGAATCCCTGGAGTGGGGGATAGAGTGATTCCAAACATGGACAGAAGACACTTGTTAATCGCAGACGCACACATGGGCGAGGGTCACAGACACCATAAATTAAAAGATTCTCTGGAAGAATTACAATCACGGTACTGGTGGCCAGGCATGAGCCTGCACTACACCATGTTTGTAAAAAATGCCCAAACTGCAACAGAGATCGCAGTGGGGAGAGAAGCAGTTTAATACCTCGTCGTAGCAAGGCGGATAATATTACAAACAAAAAGAATGGCTTGCGATTAACATATACAGGCTAGTTTCCACTTATAATGTAGATCAACAGCACTCGGCTGACGTCCGGACTGTTATACAAGATTTGCGAGTCTAAATGGCATATACGCTAAGAGCATGCTACGTTCGACCATTTTTTTCTTTTTCTCAGGCAATCCAGCCTGGGGGGGGGAAAGAATGGCCAAATGAGCACAGCCCAGCGGGAATCTTCTCACTTCCTTCCTGAGGGTATGGGATGGTGTAAAGAAAAAACCAAGACAGAAAGCAATCTATAATAGAAAGGATATTAGGTTCGGGACCTGGGTGGGTCAAACATCTAATAAGTGTCCAACGTAGTCTAAATAACTTGCCAAGAAATTCTCTGGAGGGATTCAGTCCGTACGAATTATTATTCGGAACTAGGATGTTGATCTCTGACCTTGATAGTCAGACTTCAGTGGTAACAGAAAAAAGCTTTGATGTCAAAGACCGTTTGGCTATTTTGCAGGACTTAAACAAAACAAGAAAAGACCTGAGCAACATACAGTTGAAACAACAGCCAACGACCACTGAAGATTCACCACCTGTCCCAGCAAGACCTGTCTGGATTCCAAAAGTCGGGGATCTAGTCAGGGAGAAGATCGCGGTAAAGAAGGAATTTGGGCCTTCTTACAGAAAAGCAGTTCCTGTATTGTCTGTCAACGGGACAAGATCAGTTGTACTACCGCCACTTGCCGGAAAAAAGGAGAACCGAGTTGTATCCATCGACCTGGTAAAACCACAACATGTGGCCGATAACCAACGGTAGGCCAAGTGGACTCCCAATAAGTAGCAGAACACCAAGGTTTGCTACCAGTACAGAGGTCCTATCAAAGAGGCTCATCACATTCGAAACGCCAACAGAAGAACAACAAGGACTATGCAACAATGCAATAGAACTAAGACCTCTGAAAACCCAAATAAAGACATTTAGCAGAGACACACCAATCTATACAGAGGTACCAAGTGAAAATGCAAGAAACAAAAATCCTGAACCAATTGGAACAATTGATAGAACTGCATCTGGTTACTTCATCAACTTCGATGATTCCTCTGACGGCTTCAGTGAACAAAAGACACAGCCATCACCAAAATCCTTTAAAGACAAAGCAAAGGAACTTTTGAAACAACTAAAAGAAACATATCTGATTTCTCCATGGATTGAATTTTGGGTGGGTTTTGGTGCATTTATCCTCATACTTTGGCTCATCATGGTATTTACCTTGGGACGCTTCATTGAGGGAAAATATGCTAAAATGGACACAGCAAGTCAGAACATCAACTTGGTCCTCAAACCACACACATCTTCACACGTCGAGAAACGAGAACTTTCTTCAGAACTTTCTTCAGCCAATTTTACAGCAATTCCAATACCTGGTGGGGTAGCCTGGGACAACACTGACTATGAAATTTATGGTCCGGTCGAGATCCTGAAATATCCACACCAAATTAAGATCTCTTTGAGTGACTTTGCAAAACCAAACTCATTTGCTGATGATTGGGACTTTGAAAGTATTAACAATATGATGTCTGACTTAGTAATGTCTGCTAAATTTACAAAACATGATTATTTGCAGGGTTCTACAAATTATGACAGCATGTACTGCTATAACCATTATGGTAACCATTTCTTGCATAAATCTGCACAACCTGGAAATGTTTTAAATTTTAATCAATGGGAACATTGTGCTACACCTCCAAAAGGGAGCTCAAGAACCGTGTATGGCAAATATTCATATTTTTCAGGTTTTAACACAAGTAATGCGGAAACATTTTATTTTAAATTGTCAAACAAGACAGGGACCAAAACCATGATAACCAACACAAAATTGATTTATTCTGACTTATTCTTTGAACAAATGAATACTTTTGGATTTAATTATTGGGACAAAAATGTTGATTTGAAAAGTGTTTGGGGTACAAAAGAATGGCAAGTACAGGGTATAGAAGCTTTGTTTAGAGCCTGCATGATCCCAGAACAAATGATATTTTTAAATGACACTGTTCAACAAACCACCTGTCTTGGCTTAGCCAAAATCAAAGATTTAAATAACCTGTCTATTCCAAAGCCAACAATGTTTAGCAATAACTCTGATACAGATGAAGAAATAGACATAAACCATATACTTAACCAAAACAGAACACATCCTGATTGGAAACAATGGTTGATCTGGCCCACAGATACAAATAACTGTCAAGATAGATTCCTGAATAAAACACAGGGTTTCAAAATGACCAGGCCAGACCCTAGATATCCCCAAAGACATCACCCAGGGATAATAACAACCTACAGTGTGGGCAAATTATGCCTTCAATGGCTACAAACTTCCACACTGCCTGAAATTAAGCAACACCTAACTTTACTTACTGATGGTGCTGACTTGCGTGATTTCATAATGGGACCACGCAAACAGCGTCAAAAGCGTTTCATAGCAGCCTCTGTATATGCAGCATACAATGAGGCCTGGAAGGTTACTCAAATTGAGACAGCAGAAAGAATACGGGAAATTGACCGTATTAATTTGGAAAAATCACTTTCTGTAGTGGACAACGGGTTAATGACTCTGTCCTCCAGAATTTTTTCATTGGACAGCATTGTGTCTTCAGCAATCGATATATTATCGCAAGACTTACTGTTATTACAACATGGTCAGTCACAATTGCGTTCTATTGTACAGCTTGGCTGGACGTTACAAAATCTGCGTTCAGGCTACGTGCCTTGGCGTTTAATCAACACAACGTCACTATTCCAAATCTTTAACCTTACTGATAGACAAATCGGTATGGCGCAGAAGGGTGCTGATTATACAATCTTGAGCATTGAAAAACTAGAAAGATTACCAATGACAATGTCAGAACGACCTGTCAGTGAATGGATAATCCACGGAATCATAAATATTCCAATCTCAACCTTCAGGTTTCAATACTGCCAAAAATATATACAGGCTGGCATGTACGAGAAATTGGGAAAGGGGTACCTTAAAACAACATGGAACCTGCCCTATTCACATGCATGTGTCAGTAATAAAGGACAGAAAGTGTTTCTTAGTGGCAACAATTGTGCTATGTCACTAAGCGGCACGCTTCTATGTAACGGTATTAGTTTGCACGGAGCCTGTGAAGGGAATTCATACAACCTTTCATGTCACCAGCAAGGCGCACCTGCAACTGAAATAGAACCATTCTTTCAAAGACTCTATAATGGGAGTTACATTCTTATTGTAGACCGCAGATGTTGCAGTCTTATGCCCGGGACTCCTTATCTAGTAACTACAACAGCGAAGGTCAAGTGCTGTGGACGTTCTTTGTTCCCCAGCTCCTTTCCAGACAGGGAGGCGAGGGCATGGCCCAGTTTGAAAATTACTTCTATTCGAATAGACACTTTAAGCAGAATGAAAACAGTGCTTCTTCAGACGCCTACAAGGCTCACGTCATCAAAAGAAACGTATGATCTACAAGTCGCAAGGACGACTGCAGAGATACATACATTATTATCAACCAATTCCCCCGTACATTTCGCGGAAATCCTGAGCGAAATCTTAAATATTTCTGATACCACTGGGGTCTCAAAGGTATTTAAGACAGTATTTTCGATGGCATTAACACCATTCAAAGCCATACTGGGTATTTTTCCAGATTTCGTCCATTCGATTTTTGGCGGACTTCCCCTGATCCTGGGACTATTGCAGGAATCCTGTTCCTAGTCCTTATTTTTCGTTATGGCAACCCATGTCACAGACCAAACTCTGACGACAATGGAAGAAACGATCCTAGCCATTGGATACCGGGACCGGATATCAAAAATCCTGGGACTCTCCCGGCTTAGAGACCTGAACATGACTTGGTTTCTATCATTTCGACCAATGTGGCAAAGGTGTGTTTTACCTGTACTAAGGTGTCTGCTATGCGGAGAAGAATGCGTGTTAGACACCTGTCTGACGCTACAATCGGATGCACCGGTGGATGCAGATACACTGCTGGTTCCTACTAAGGTTCACGCACTGTGCTGCCCTCAAAGGCTGCCAATTCTGATGACGGCATTCCTGGAATCTTCACCACTGCGATTGAAGAGTAGTGAAGTTCAAGATGAAAGCAGCATCGAACAGGTACGACCTTCTGTCAGCAATGCAAATCAGAATGTCAATGGAGACAATCATGCGCACGAATGCATGGTTACCCCTATTTCCGACTTAGAGGAACTTTCCCATGAAGCTGTTGACAGTTTTTTCGAAAGCCTGAATGATATGATGTTCTCTCCGGAACAGAAATAGAGACTTTTGAGTAAACTCGCACACGGCGTTCCCTGAATTCGGCCTTCAACTTTAACAATAAAGTCACATGAACAATTACAATCCAGTTCACGGACAGCAACTTTTTTCAGCAAGCCCCTAAAATATTTTTCTATATATTTTTTCCCGGGACACTGATCTTCTGCTTAAAGTAAGAAACTATTCCTAGAGAACTAAGATTTCTATTTTTTTAGATACTTTATAGACTTTATATAGACTTTAGCTGCCCGCTGGTATGTTCACAATATATTTTATGTGATGAAATGGTTTCGACTTTTTTTCTGTATAGCCATATTAAGAGCCATTTCATGTGTATTTCTCATATACCAACAAGCAATAATGCATAAAATGCGTGTTTACTTTTGCATTTAATTCATAGCTTAAGTGCATACAATATATATGACTGCAATTTTTCAGTATATTTGAAAATTTCTAAATGCATTTATGTATTTTGGGGTGGTAAGGTATACACTATACTCTATAGTATGTTGTACTATGTTATACTATGCATAGATTAGTAGATATGACCATAGTTAGCGTGGAGTGGGTGTCGTGTATTTCTATAGGTTCTGAATCAGTCCCCCTATTCCTGACCCTATTCTGGTTAAACTAACTATCAAGTTAACTAACAGTCAGCCCATGAGGCAAGAAAACCCCCATGATGCAGATACCGTTATCTGACGCAGTCACACTACGGCACAGGAACGTGTTATCTGATTAGGTCATAACGCTTGAGATCTAATTAGACAAGCGACATTCCTCCAGCCCCTGATAAGGCATACGACGTTCTCATAACAAATCAAACCTATGACAACCTGGATAATCCGTGCGGCCATTGTTTTGATTTCACAGAGAACTTTAGTAAAGAATGTGCTAACGAGCAAGTCGTATGACATCTTTATTGACGTACCTATGTCCATCCTTACGTCAATCCCGGCACCTTTAAGGTATAAATATTGCCGACCTTGCCCTATGCAAACACACGCGTGGTGACAAGACGGAGCAGCCATACTTGCCGAAGCCGAGAGCAGAAGCAGACCCCGCAGGCAACAGCCCCGCCTTCCTGACGCGCTGAGAGACGCGCTGCTATCTCAAGCCGAGAGACCCAGCACCGGCGCTTCCGGGTAGCCCTCGCAGGCAGCCTGGAATATCGAGAGCAGAGAAAGAGATACCATTCCTCATCCATCCTAACTTCCAGGTACAGAACTGAATAACCCCTCCTAGAGAATTCTTTAGTTATTCACTTGGCAAAAACAAACTTAACTTAAACTGTAACTTTCTATTCCCGCCCACGCATTAGACTTAGGTCAGGTACACGGGGTAGGCGTATTTAGAAACACCAGTTGAGTGCGTTTAGTCAAATGTATATGTGTATGTAAATATATTTTAATCATTTTAAACATCATATGGCTCAGAAACCATATCAATGTTTTTACAGTATTATTTTGTACTATTGCTTTTAACGTATGCACTTTACTTAACTATAAGTATTGCAATAATATCGATCCATTTCTCTTGTACGAGAAAAGAGACTGATCAATAAATAACATCTTTTATTGAACACGCCCGTCTCTTCCTTTTCTCTACATTCTGATGAGACTAAGAATGCACGTACTGACTGAGTAAAATAATTGCCTTGTGCTCACACGACTCTTGAGATTGACTCTTGATTAGGGGAGAGCAAAGTTGTCATGTTCTATGGTTGTCAGAAACTAAATCCCTTCTTGTCTAATCAGGGGAGTTAATCCTTCCTTGAACATTCGAGAAAGTTTCTAGCGAACTCTGAGCTTAGCTGGCAAACCCAAAAATTAAGTCTAGTATCGACAGTAGTAGACCTAGTTAACGTCTGGCCTAGGCCTTTACTGCTGTAGGTACTATTCCAATGCGCAGAGCCTATTGGGAAAATAGGAGCTACACTACATAGCCAGCACCGAGCTGTCAGAGTGGACTGTACCATGGCGGGAGTAAAGGTAGGGGGTAACTGGGAAGAGGGTAGGGGGAACGTTCCAAGTTGCAACACATCATCCTCCTTAAGGGAAATGAACAGAGGGAAAGAAAGAATACCGAGGAGAAAGCCTCTCCCACAATAGTCCTGTCCCATGGTCTTTCGCAGAAGACCCTACGTGACTCTTTGTGCTAATATGCAGAACACTATCTCATTATGTATTGTTTGTGCCAATGAGGGGAGGTCCTAGGTCTATGACTCTTCCTGTCTTGTCTGATCTCTCCATCGAGGTCGCCACCCACCGTTCTTCTAGTGCCCGACCTAAGTTCCTCCCTCCCTACGGGCACCACCCGATCATGGCTCCATAATTTGCCATCCTCCAAGACCACTGTGTTTTTTTTTCGTATTCTGATGGTGTTGGGGGCGTAAAACTTGTCGCCCCCTATTCTCAATCTTTCCGGTTTCCTGACGTAGACATTTTGTCCTCGCTGGAATTCTCTCTCCTTAACTCCCCACTTCTGGTCGTACCATTCCTTGTATTTCCTTTGATTATTTTCAATCCTCTGCTTGATCTCTTTGGGATCGGTTTCTTCTATTTGTTTTCTTCCCATCCAATTGGGTGTCAACTTTGTTCCGGCTTTCCTCCCTCTCAGTAGCTCGAATGGTGTGCATCCTGTAGTAGACTTTGGCGTGGTGTGATATGCCCATAGCATGTCCCTTATGGCTTCCTCGATGTTCTTCCCAGCCTGATTTGCCAACTGCATGCACTCCTTCAACATGCGGTTTACTCTTTCCACCTTGCCATTAGCTTTGGGGCAATACAGTGGCGTGCGGATATGGGCTATGGAGCAGTCTTTAAGAAATTCCTTCATCTCTTCTGAGATCAGCTGCACCCCATTGTCAGTTACCAGTGTTAAGGGGATTCCTTCCCTCGAGAATACCTCTTTAAGGAATTCAATTATCACATTTGTGTTCACATTGTGGACAATCTTGCAGGTTATCCAGCTGGAATAATAATCCACCAAGACAAGCAGGTACCAATCCTGGGGTCCCTTGCCATGGATGGGTCCGGCTATGTCGAAGCCTAACTTGTCCCATGGAACTTCAGGAACTTCCACCGGTGACAACGGTGCCCTTCTAGTGACTTTAGACTTGTCACTCAAGCTGCATGCGTAGCAGTCCCGCACTTTGTCCTCCATCTCACTGTCCATCGCTGGGAACCAGTAGTCCGTACGTAGTCTGGCTTTGCTCAGACTACGGCCCAGGTGACCTTCGTGGGCCAGTTCCACTATCTGGCTTCTGAAAGCTTCAGGCGGGACCAGTTTACCGAACTTGAGTATGAAATTCCCTTCAACTGATAGATCTTCCCGCACGTTCCAATATGGTTGGATCTCAGTCTCCAGGTCCTTGCACTTCTTCGGCCATCCCATGAGTATATATCTCTTCACTTTTTTCAGTACTTCATCTTGCTCCATCTGGGTTACCCATGCAACTTTTTCCACTGCAGCTAAACGCAGCTCCAATATTGAGTCACCCTTCAACTCTTCTTCTTCCTCTCCTCCGGTTGGTGCTCTTGATAGAAAATCTGCAACCTTATTTTGTTGCCCTGGAATGTAAGACACTCTGAAATTATAGGCTTGCAGACCCACAGCCCATTTAGCTATGCGGGGCGTCATGCTTTCCATGTCCTTCTTAGTGAAGAGTGAAACCAGAGGTTTATGGTCAGTTTGTACTTCAAATGGAATGCCCCAGATGAAAAACTTATAGTGACGAATGGCCCAATAGACCGCTAGTGCCTCTTTCTCTATGGTTGAGTAGTTTTTTTTTTTCTGATGAAGTGAGGGTTCTTGATGCAAATGCCACGACCTTGACTTTACTCCCCTCTCTTTGCGCCAATGTCGCCCCGATCCCTCTGTTGCTGGCATCAGTCGAAATGATGGTGGCTCCATTCGGGTCGAACTTTCCTATAAACGGAGCTTCAATGATTGCTTTCTTAATGCTCATCATGGACATCTCTTGTTCTTTCCCCCAAGCAAAGACACTGTCTTTCTTGATCAAATCCCTTAGAGGCTGGGACACCATGGCAAAGTCCCTGATGAACTTGGCCATGTATTCGGCAAGGCCCAAGAACGATAGTATGTCCTCTTTGCTGTTGGGAGTGGGAGCGTCTCTCACTGCTTTTACCAAGTCGTGCTTAGGCTTGATGCCATCTTCTGATAAGGTGTGTCCAAGGTAGTCCACCGAGCTTACTCCTAGTTTGCATTTGGATGGTTTGGTGGTGAATCCTACTTCTTTCAGCTTCTCCAACACCTTCCTTGCCATCTCGTTGTGTTCTCCCTCGCTACCACCGTAAATCAGATTGTCATCTTGGAAACAGATCGTGTTCCTACAGTCCTTCAGCACGTGTTGCATGACTCTTTGGAAGGCCGCTGACGCTGACGCCAAACCAAAGGGCATTCGCTGAAACTTGAAGTTGCCAAAAGGTGTAGTAAATGCCGTTAATATTTGGGAGTCAGGATGAAGTTTGATTTGGTAGTAAGCAGAGGACAGGTCTAAAACACTGAAATACCTGGCCCCCCGGATGGTGCTTAACATTTCCCCTATTCTGGGAAGAGGAAACCTGTCCACTAGAATATTTGCATTCAGATCTCTCAGGTCCACACAGAGTCTTATGCTGTTCCCTCCATCTTTTGCCGTGATCACAATTGGGGCCAACCAGGCTGAACTCTCAATTTCAGTGATGACTCCTTGACTGACCAACCTTTGAAGTTCTTGCTGGAGAGGTTCTCTCATTCGCAATGGTATGGATCTGGTCTTGTGCACTACAGGTACTGCCCCTTCCTTTAGGATGATCCTATGCATATAATTCTTAAATACTCCCAAATTTTCACTGAACACCTCCTTAAAGTCCTCGGTGAGGTCCCCCGCTACGCCTACCGGGTCAATCAGTAACACCTGCTCTTTGTTGTTCGGGTCAAGCTTCATTCCTAACTCCTTCTGGTGTTTCCAACCCAATAGAGTAGAACCACTTGTGGATACATACACTTTTCCCACTGTGTGCCTGTCCTTAAATGTAATTCTCATTATCACCATGCCCTCCAACGGGATTCTTCCTTGGTTGTACCCCTTGGGACTGATATCAGCTTGCATTATTTTGACAGGATGGTTTGCAAATTTATCTTCAAACACACTTTTGTCTACCAATGTGTAGGGTGAACACGAATCTGCATACATAGTGAACTCTATACCATCAAGTAACACATCGCATTTTGGGTAAATGTCATCATTATTTTCATCCTCATCCCCCACTTGGAAAATATAAGATTTCTCCCCCACCTCCTCCTGGGGAGACTCCTCTATAGCATGCACCGCTTTACTAGGAGCCTTACACACCTTAGAGTAGTGCCCCCATCTGTTAAATTTCCTGCATTGTACATTTCTTGCTGGACACTTCCAATTGTTTGCCAAGTGATTGGGGCTGCCACATTTGAAACATACCATAGTACTAGTCTTACTACGAATCACCTCTTTACTCTTGTCCCCTACTTTACATATAGTTTCACCCTCAGTGTGGGACTTGTTTTCTGCTCTCTCTTTGTTTATCCCTTCCTGTGATTTTATTTCTCTCATGCATAGCACAGTGTGCTCTAGGCCCTTAGCTATATTTATGGCTTCCTCTAGGTTGGGGTTCTTGGTGAGTAATTCCTCTTGAGTTTTAGTATCATTAGTGCATCTCACGAGTTGGTCTCTAATCAAAGAGTCTGTGAGTTGCCTAAATTCACATGTGGCTGATAACCCTCTCAACACTGCTACATATGCGCTCACCTTCTCCTCTCTCTTCTGCACCCTCTTAAAAAACTTATGTCTTTTCATCACCACATTTATTTTCTCTTTGAAATGAGATTCCAACTCCCTTAATGTGCTCTCATAGACATTGATACCCTCCACAACTTCCTCTTGATCATCCTCCACCAACCTCCCTGTAATATCTTCGTAGATTTTCCTCCCATGTGTGCCTAAATTGTGGAGTAATATATGTTGTTTCCTTATATTAGAATAATTGCTACCACCTATGGCTATCAGATACGATTTAAATATGCCTTGCCACCTACTCCAGGGAACGACAGGTTCTCCTAACTCATTCAGAAAAGGTGGGGGCTGACTCATTCCGGCACCTGCCATTGCCATAAACTGCCTTAAAGTTCCTAAATGACCTTTCAATGAGCAGAGAAAAAGCGTATAGTAGAGCAACTGCAAGGTGTGATAAGGATAAGGTCAGTAATACAGAAATACCAGTTCCCCTCAAAAATACTGTAACATTTCAATAAGAATTCAGCAATGATCACAATGGTTTCGTCAGTCCCCTTTCTTCTGCCATTGATTGAGTAACCAATAGTAGTACAAATCCCCTCCCCTGAGCGGCGGGAACTTCCTGTGGTGAAGACTTCCTTGGAGAGTTTCCTGTCAGGACGGGGCTGCTTGGAGAAAGTTCGAGCCGCTAAGGTAAAAACGTACTGCTGACGCTTAATCACTTTCTCAAATGAATAGTTAGTCTCAGCTGGGGTGGCGTTGCCACTGGTTTACTGTGAAAATACGTTTTTTTAAAGGAAAGCGATCCCTCGGTGTGAGGCCCTGCTTTCACTCGCGCTGCTCCGCCTTCATGACCAGGTGACGTGGCTCGCTCGCGAGCGCGGTGAAAAGCTCAGCCCGTCGTGTGGTAACCGCTGCGCTGAGCGAGTGCCAAGCCCGTCAAAAAAAACAAAAAAAAACGCCGAATGCCTTTCCTTCTGTCACAATTTATATCTTTTCAAAATGCTCCACAACAGTTCGCTAACAGCGTTCCCTCGACGTTGCTGACCGAATGCCCCTCCTGTGCCCGACCTGACACACGAGAAACCCTCCTACGCAATAAATACTGGAGATAACGCTGCTCCCCACATTCACTCGCTTCCACACTGGTTGAGCAATATCCCCTGTGCCCGACCTGGCACACGAATTACCATTATTCCACACCGGTCCTGAGCTAAATACAGCTTCTGACAATGACTCGCAAAAGTCCGGTTCAGGCTCAATTAACACTCTTTAATCAAAGTATCTGTACCAGAATACTTTCTTCCACTGAAGTCACACACGTCACAGTACAGCCGTAAACACTTATCTTTCTCTGCTGATCACCGCGGAGCTCGTTGGACTTCCGTTGACAAGTTAATATTTCACTCCAGGGGAACGGCATTCACTGTCCCTGGCACAGTCTCCTCACCTCGTCGCCATGAAATGTACTAATAATGAATCGTTGTGGGTAGAAAAGGTTCTTTATTCAACATGTAGAAACCTTACAATGCCGTCAGCTTGTCAACGTGGGACTCGGCTGCTATGTCAACATTCAATGGCCAGCGCCGAGCTGTCAGAGTGGACTGTACCATGGCGCGAGTAAAGGTAGGGGGTAACTGGGAAGAGGGTAGGGGGAACGTTCCAAGTTGCAACAAGCTGTTTACTAAAAGAGCACATGCATGGAAATACCTTGGTCTTCAAAAATAAAAAATATATTTATTAAAGATAGATTTGGCAGTCTTCCAGGATCAACGCATGCAATGCCATGGTTGCGACCATCCAAGTTGATTCCCTGCAGACTATGCAACCAATGGGAAGAAAACATGATCCATTTAAGTTGCATATGTGCAGCAATGAAGTAAGAAAGAAGGAGATATCTGAAAAACTATTTTAATAATCGATGAGTACAATCTTGTAGACAAGATCTGTTAGTCTGTTTTAAGCCAAAGGATATAATCAGGATGCAAACTTCACAAATGTTTTGATTTGAACAACAATAAACTAGAAGCTTGTGATTTAAGTATAGTAAACTTGGTAGTTTAAATCGGCAAGTATAGAAATCTAATTACACATATTTTATGATCTTATTGGTTGTAAATTGTCCTTTTTCTATGAAGAAATTAATTGTAGATTTGTAATATAGCGGAATCAAATGTGCCCACATTATTTATTCTTTTTTCTTCTCTCAAGGTAGGTTACTTTCCTACTTATGGCTTCATTTTCTCCTCGGAATTGAAGCATTGTTTTCATTAAGGCTGTGTAATTGATGATTTTACATTGTATGATTTTAATTAATCAAACAAAAAAGATTGTAGAATATAGAGTCAGTGTTTGGTCCCACTGCGCTGCGGGTATCCACAACATATGCAGAGGGTGGAGATGTATCATAGCAATCTGTATTTTATTCTTCTCCTACATTTGTGTTCCACCGCCACTGGCAGTAATTGATTTCTGAAGTATTTTTCATCATGTCATTATTGATTTTACATCATGAAAACACAACATGAAGACATAAAATGCAGAACTTCATTTTGGATCACCATTCTTAGTCAAGTATCCTACTCTGTTTCAAAGGGTAAGGAATAACATAAAGAACCAAAAGCAAACATTTCCACACCAATATTCCTATACAATTGGGTTTGTGTCGTAGGCTTCTTTATGGTGTCCTTGAGCACAGCCCTTTCCAATTATTGATCCTCCATTCTCAATATACATCGCGTACCTTCGTACTGAAGTGGAAATCGACATCCATATCTTATATAGACTACTCTTTGTCAACGCTAATCTTCTCATTTGATTTGTCTAACTCTGGTTTGTGTAGGCTTTGATCCAGAAGGCAGATTGCTGGTGGAATGAGCGATATGTTCACTTTGATGATCTCTATTTTCTCAGGGACCTTGCAGGACAATAGTATTATTTGTGAATTCGACCACACATTTAAAAAGTCGACGCGAGATTCATGGTTTCTTGGGTAACAGTTCTGGATAGAAACATGAATACTATGTTTACAAGAGAAATTCAATTAGGTTTGGTGCAAGTATTGTAGGCACTATGCAGATATAAGAACGTTGTGCACCAATCCATTTCAGGGATGGGATTGCTTAGGTCACCCAACATTTTCGTTAAAGGCAAATGCAAGGTCGTATTGTTTAGCTTGCATAGTAGTTTTGCAGTGCCTCTGTAATGTGACCAGCATCTCTGACTTCCTGAAATGTGAAAAATGTGTTCGAAATAAAGTCAGACATTAACAGGAATTCGTTCCCTAACCACATCAGAATATAGAAATATGTATAATTTTTCACAAATGTTAGTTGTCAGCACAGAAGAGAATTAGGTGAGTAGAGAATTCTTACTACTTTATTTGTTAGGTCCTCTACCATCATTATTGTGGCACAGTAACAATTGCTGGTGGGACTTACGGTATCAAACACATTTCACTCGAAAATCACATGCCTGGACATATTTTAGCTACACATTACCAGATAATAAATTGCCTCATTAGCCTGTTTGAGCCTCATCCTAAGACAGCATGATATGAAGTCGGAGCTCATTGAGCTCATGAATGTTTCAAACTCATCTCGAGAACATGCTCTGTTGTCCCTTATTAGGCACAGGTTCAAATGTGACACTGTTGGAAGCCTCAACACTACAGTATGCATAGTAGGACAAGTTCACATCCTGTATGTGGCACATTCAGATTGTTTTGTCACTCTCACCAAACACAGGGGCATATTATCAAGGGGGTTTATCTCCACTTTTTTGGCTTTAAAAGCCAAGAAAGCGGAGATAAAATTATCTCCCTATTACCTAGCTGTTGCTAACACCAGTTAGCGACAGCTAGTAGGAGATAGCGACCATTTTGTGCCCCACTTTGCATGTCAGTGATAATTATCACTAATGACATGCAAAGTGGGCTTGCCAAGATGTTAGCGACTTAACATCGCTATCTCCTATTACCAACTTTTGGAGATATTCGCGCTAAGTGCGAATATCTCCAAAAGCTAACACCTGCCCTTAGCAGTTCTTAGCCATGTTATCCAATGGGAGGTGGATAACATGGCTAAGAGCATTAGCTCGGTAATGCATGAATATCGCTGACTTTTCAGAGATATTAATGCATTGCGGCCGATTTTTATCGCATTTGCGATAAACCTTGGTAATACCAAGGTTTATCTGCGCAGCTCAGCGGTAAATTTTTGTCTCTAACCAAGCAATAGCGATAATTATCGCTATTGCTTGGTAATATGCCCCACAATTTCCATACTAGGATTTGTAGTTAAATTTGTGATTTAAATGCCACAGAATGCAGAGAGCAGTGGGTTTCAAATGAAGGTCTGACTGTGTTACACAAGATGCGGGGCACCAGAAGCTATGGTATGGTTATTGTCATTTGTTTCTTATTCACATATGCCAAGTGGCATAACCTCATATGATTCAGTATATGATGCAGAATTTGATAAGGGGCCCCTGATTCTCCCATATCCCACAGATATTCATTGGCCATGGGTGGAACGGGCCCCTCTGAAGGGTTCAAGGGAACCGGAAGGGCTGGGGTCCCCTGCTACCCAGGGCCTTAAGGGGCCTCTATCACGCCCACAACTGTGAATGGCACCTCTCACTGTGTAGCTATGATGTCATTTTTTTTATCTATTTGCCTCAAAATTTGCTACTGACCTTGACCCTTGGCAGAGGCGACTCCTCCGTGAAACTGGAGAACCTCGCCCCCACCTACTAGATTGCCCCCAAAAGTCCCAGAGATGAAAAATAAAATGGTAATAAAGTTAATTTATAACCATTTTATTTTTCATCCCGTCGTTCTGAACAGAGGGTTAGGACGGGGCTTGCAGATTGACAGCAGGGGGGAGGGGGGACTACCTGGACCCTTTTTAAAGGGCACATGTCCCTTTTGCTGGCCGTCTTGCAAAGGCCAGCCAGACATGGCACTCTGAAAGCTCTAATTCAGGTGTCTTAAGCTATCTGGGTTACCTCAAGTGCAGGGTCCCATGGACCTGTGAGAGAGGCTGTTCAATCCAATCCTGGCACTTCTTTCATGCTGGAGAGAACAGCGCCAGGATTGGGTATGGAAGTTGGCTGGGGCCCATGTCGGACTGCAAGGAGGACGTGCAGCAAGTAGGATGCCGTGTTTAAGGTAAGTGTTTTATTTTTATTTTTACCCACCACACATTTCCCCGCCCCATCACTCACTCCCTACAGATGCTATCCGTGACTCACCCCTTGTCATGACGTGCACTGTAGCTCCAAGTGCAGTGTGGTATGTTTCTCACTGTGGGTCCATGTGGATGTATTGTGCCTTCTGGCTTTCACACACCATTTGGTGTATATAGAGTTACGTTACAAAGTAGACATCCAGTACTGTACGTAAAATTTGAAATGCTAAGAGAAATGGATTAAAAGAACAATGCACACACTCACCAAGAGCCAGCGAAAAAATGGTATTGTTCATTTTAATATAGAGACTTTTTTGTGTCACAGGAGGTTATTTGCAATATAAAATGTTATTATTTACATGTTAATCCCCCATCTAATGAGTTTTATAGCTCTGTCATTTTTGCATGAATTGCATGAAATATATCTTTACAAATAAGCATAGTATGGTTTTTTAAAATGTGGATTAATACGCCTGTGCGCCCTCATTCCGTATTTATCATAGGACTGTTCAATCGTAGTATACATGTACTGCCTTCGGAAGAAACTAAGGTGGTAGCTGTGCTCGTCGCCAAGAGAAAGGGTTAGCAATGTGCTGCAAGGGTCGAAAAAAATATCACTCCTATCGATTCCTATTTCACAAGCAGACTAATGACTTTAACGCTCTATAATGACATTTTTTAAATATTTTTGAGGGAATCGAAACAGGAGCTGGTTATTGTGCTTTGATATTCACCAGAAATATTACACTCGGGGTTATTAAGTAATAACTTGTTAGCAGGAAATAAAGCAACCGAAATAGTTTGTCACTGTGCCCTGTATCATTTTATGTAAGTTGGATATACTATCTCCCTTTGCTCAGATGACATCTGTTCATTCGCTTTTGATTTTGCTCTTTTTTTCATTACATTTTGGTCCAGTATTTAATAATGTCTTCTGTCACGTGCAGGCCAGCAATGCAATTAATGAGTCAAAGCAATATGCCAAACAGAAGATAAAACTGAGAAATGTAATTCTAAAAGTGTTAGTCCTCCTTGAAAACACTTAAAGCTGTGGGCCTTAGCACTGCCTCTCACAGCTTAATACTGATCTGGATATAGTATTTTGTGAACATCCTGACGGATGGAGCTAAGCTACATGCTGGGCAGCTGTTGTTTTTCTCTAGGGGATTTCACATGACAGTTGATCATGTTTTAAATGAGAAATTCAGTAAAATGCATGACTTTTGACTCACCCTATTCGCCTGTCTGCCTTGGTAAAGTTCAAGTACTACACTTGTAACATTTGGTTTAGGCACCGATTAAAGAATGTGATCAACATGGGCAGTAATACTAACACTTGATGGCTAACAATGGCCTTTGATGATTGTACACCACTTAACTTGTACATTTTCTTATTATACAGGCCTGGGAAGTCTTTTTAAATAATATAATTTTATGAATTTTTGTGTTTGTGAACGTACATTCCGAGGTCGTACTATTTCTTAGGCACTTAAAGAATTGATTTTGGTGTAAATGGAGCTAAGCAAGGACTCATAAGTTATTTCTGTCCCTGGACCTTGATGTAGGTGAGACATTATTAATAAATAAGTATTAGTAATGCCTACAGATTTGGTTTCAAAGGGCAAGATGTACGACCTGTTTTGCATGCGCAAACTGGTTTGCGAACCTGTTTGGCCATGCAAAATGATATTGGGACATGTAATTTTTTTGCGACTCTCTAAATAAGTTTTGCGACTCGCTATTTGAATTTCCAAATAGCGAGTCTCAAAACATTGTACACTCGCAATTACCACCTACTTCATGTAGGTGATAATGTATTTGCAAAGGAGCAGGAGTCCCCAGGGGACTCCTTCCCCTTTGCAAATGCATGGGAAATAATTTTATAAGGGCAGGCAGTGGTCCCAGGGACCACTGCCTGCCCTTAAAAATTGAAACGAAAATGTTTCATTTTTTTCTTTTTTTAAATGCATCCCGTTTTCCTTTAAGGAAAACTGGGTGCATTTAATAATAATTAAAAAAAAGCTGCTTCATTAAATAGCAGTCCCATACATTGAGAAAAAGCTGCTTTATTATATAGAAGACCCAGACTTAGTGGTCTGCTGAGCCCAGCAAGCCACCATCCCTGGGAAGACTGGAATTCACTATGGGCTTGCAAATTGCGAGAGGCTCATTAATAATAATGAGCCTCGCAATTTGCGACCACATTGGGAATCACAAAACAGTATAAACACACTGTTGCACATTTCATTTAGTGGCTCGCAATTTGCAATGTGGTGCAAATTGCGAGGCCCTAAATGAAAGGGTTGTACATTTAGCCCTAAATGCATTATACCACTCACCCGCTGATTTATTATTGCATTCACCCACTCACCCATCCATACTAATATTATAAAGAGAGAGCCCAAACCTTTGAGGCGGGTAATCTCAGTAACCACAGCATCAATCACAACACTCAATACAGCGTTGGAAAGGGTAGTTGCAGCAGAAGGACATAGGCTATGCAGACGGCCACCATATTTTTTATTTTTTTTGCAGTTTTATATAGCGCAAACTTGACCCAAACTGAATCAGGCATCAGAGCGCTTTACATAGCATCAGTTACGTTACATGAGGACACACATTCATTTTTGTTAGGCACGGGGAGCTTAAGTAATTTGCCCAGAATCACAGGATGTTTGGCGTCGTTACCAAGACTCGAACCCAGATCCCCAGGTCCGAGGTCAAGCTCCTTAGCAGTTAGGCCAAATCCTCTATACATTTAAAAGGTAAAAGAACCGTGCCATCAAAGTAGTCCCTAGTGGGCGTGTCTGCGTTGTGCTGTGGGCGTGGGCTGGGGGCGTGACTAACGCTTGGGGCATGTGGTACGGCCATCACATCGTGGGCTGTGGGCGTGTGCCTGGGGCGTGACAAATGCTGGGGGCGTGTGTCCGCCCTTCATGCCATGTGAGTCATACATACAAGCGCCAATGATGTTGCTGCACAGCATCAAGGGGCACGCTGGGGGCGTGAGAAACGCTTGGGGCGTGTGTCCGGCCTTCATGCCATGTGAACGCATTTGCGCCGCATCAAGGGGCACGCTGGGGGCGTGTGATATGTTCCGCCCTTCATGCCATGTGGGTCGTACATTAATCAGAAGATCGTCTGGTGTGGCCGTGTGCTGGGGGTGTGACAAACGCGTTCACCTGGAGGCCTGGTAAGTAACGTTACTGCAGCCTCTCCTGCGCGCTGTTACTGAACTCTCTCATTCAACGAAATTACACGCGCCTGCTACCATCAACCAGGGCTCTGGACGGGCTCAGGCGGCGGATCAGTACACTAATTACAAGCGCCTGATAACATCAACCAGGGCTGCAGCTGGGCCTCAAGCGGGGGAACACGTGCCTGCTAGCATCAAACAGGCCTGCATCTGGGCCTCAAGCGGGGGAACACGCAAATGAGCGTGTCTGCGGGGACAATTAATGCAGCCTCTCCTACTCGCTGTCACTCAACTCTCTCATTAAACGGATTTACCCGCGGCTGATAACTCTCTCATTCAACGACATTACACGCGCCTGCTAACATCAACCAGGGCTGTAGCCGGGCTCAGGCGGCGGATCACTACACCAATTACACGCGCCTGCTAACATCAACCAGGGCTGCAGCTGGGCCTTCTCCGTCCCTATTCTAATGAAACTAAAAATGTTGTCTACCGCGAGATTTTAAAATAAATTGCCCTTGCCAAATACACATATTACACACATTCTATTTCATACCAGGACTACGTCAGGACGGGCTGCTAGTATATAATAAAACACATATACAAAGTCCACTAGAATGTGCCACAAATTAAAAGAATCAAAGTAGAAAAAAATGTGTGACCTAAACTTGGAGGGAATATGTACGCAAAAAAAATAAGAAACAAAATTAGACATAGCTGCAAGAGAACACCCTAGAGTGGTATTGTACATAATGTGTACTTGTTTAAAAGCCCCACTATAACAACCATATTCAGTAGGTGGTAAAAAAATAATACACCATGCAGAGTACAATTCGAGGATGGACACCTAGCACAAATGTCTCTCAGTGGTCAATCTGGAATTGTGTGGTGCATAGTATGCGATTGTTTATTGATCAAAAATGCCTGACTCTATGCTTCCAAACTGAGTGTCTATCCTGGAAATGTAAAATAATGATATGATAAGGAGAATACTAATAAAAGATAGCTGCCGGGTTTAGAAGCAGTGTCAGTCTGGTGAGATAACAGGTGCACTGAAAAATTAAGCAAACAAAAACAAATGATGAAAGACACTTTCCTCATAAAAATGGTGGCAATTTCAAACCAACTAACAAACATATTTTCCTTCAGAACTTGTCCATTGTAGAGGGTACACAAAATGTGCAAGTGGCTTAAAAAAGGCAAATACCTATTGTAGGTACTAAATAGTAAACCAAAACAATGAACAAGTGTGAGAAAGGCTTATGGAAAATGTTTTGACATTTCATTAATGAATGTGACTCTAAATGTGTCATCTGTAAGTGTCCTTGAAGTAGTAAGGTCATGCACACAGGACAGACCTGCTTTATGTTTATTAAACACTTGTTAGATAAAGTAACACATTCATTACATGTCTTTTGTGACAGAAACTTCATGTCAACTAGCAACAACACCACAGGATCTTCTTGAACGGACAGGATCCCATAGCCATGTTGGAATATTACTCCATGAAAGGAATAGCATGTGGAAGACCAGAAGGAACTGATTTCTTTTTGTCCAGGAGATGGTAGATAACTAGTTCAATCAGCTGGGAGGGTTGAGGAATCTATGTGCCCTTTTCTTTCCCCAGGGTAAGAGCAAAATTAATCAGAAGTGAAAAAGGACACTTGTAACACTTTTAACCATTGGTTGTAGGAAAAGTGATTAGAAAACCCTCAAAGAAATCAATGTAATTTGGGAGTGCGGTATATATGTTTCATCCGCCCCACATTGACATCATGGCAGTTATCATTGGGTGTTCCAAATTGTGATGGTTGCCGGCCTCAGCCAGAGGCACCTCTGGTCTCGAAGTGCAGTGTCAGAGATAGAGGATTTGTTCCCACAAAATGGTGTGAAAAACAAACCAGGTAGGGCAAGGCATGGTGTCCTACTTAGGGAGTTCAGGGAGGGAAAGCTGGCCAAATATAACTGTTGCAATTTTTTAAAACTATGAGTTTGAGCCTTGTTAGATGGAATGATGTATAACACACAGGAAGTGCTGAAAACAATAGAAGAGTAAAGAATAGAAAGTGTGCTACATTTTGTTTAGGAGAACATATTATAATTGACTGCTCCAAATACATTGATGTCAGAAAGATGCTTAGAAGTATAAAGACAACAAGGAGAAAAGATAGAATCTGATGTTGCAGAAAATTATTGTTTGTCCGGGAGAGGATTGAGGACAGAATTTGATTTTCCTTATGAGATGGATTTTGAAAAGTTACCGACAAGTTAGTCAGTATCCCACAAAAGACAGTCTCTGATTATATCCACAAGTAAAAACAAGTTTAAGAATTAGCTTACTGCTGTGGATTGCATATGCTAAAGACTGAACAGAGATGAACCCAACAAAGAGAGTTTGCTGTAATGCCCTGTAGAAAATCTGCAGGTCCAACTGTATATGGATGTTAGGTTGTGGTTCTGAAGTGACTATTGGAGAAGCAGAGAAGAAGGTATTCATCTTTTGACAAGGTTAGATTTTTTCAACTTCCAGAGGACTGAGACAAGATGATATGCACATGTGATAAAAATGCAGCTTCACTCACTTGGGTATTCAAATTATTCCCATCTTGGAGCTTTTCATTATGAATTTTGAGCTAACATGAACAGTTATATGATCTTGTAGCAGCAGAGCTCAGCTGCAATACCCTATCTTGACACACTGAAAGATGTATACCTCTAAAAAGGCTATAAGTACACAGTCAATATAGTTGATTGGGACAGAAATGTAACCATTAATGTTAGAAACTTGGTCTCTAGTTGGCAGGGTTCAGGTGCTCTAGCAGGGGTGTTGGAAGGTCTTTGATGTCCCTGAGGCTTAAGAACAGGAGGTATGCCAGAAAGCCCTTGCATTCACTTTGGTTCTGGGGTGTAGAGATGCAGGCCCAGTCCTTTTCACTCCCAGGCAAGAAGTACATCAGGCCGAAGGGTAAGCTCAGCAAAGCAGGAGTCCAGCAATGCCCAGTAGGGTTCAGCACAGTAACAATCCTTTCAGCAGCACAGCAGTCCTACTTCCTGGCAGAATATCCTCAGGTCCAGAAGTGTGCTGAGGTGGTGGAGTCTGAGGACCAGTATGTATACCCAGTTGTGCCTTTGAAGTGGGTAAGACTTCAAAGAGCGGCCTTTGAAGTGCACAGGGTCCCTGCCCTTCCTGCCCTGGGTCCAGACTCACCACAAGGGGTATGCAGCCCTTTGTGTGCCGAAAGGCACAATCTATTCAGGTCTAACTGTCAGCTCCTTCTTCTCATCCTGTCCAGGACGACCCATCAGGATGTCACACTCCTTCTCTGTGTTGCTGTCTGGAGGGAATACACACAGCCCAGCTGTCACTCATCCCAGATGTGTATTCAGGAACAGGCAGATGGCACAGAATTGTGAAAATAAGAAAAGGCCAACTTTCTAAAAGTGGTGTTTTCAGATTTGCAACTAAAAATCCAACTTCCCCTTAAGTTGTGATTTTAAATCATTAGTCCAGAGACACCAAACATGACATGCATATTTTTTCCCATTTGGAAATTACACTTATAAAGTGCAATAAGGTAATCCCAATGTTACCCTATGGGAGCGATAGAACTCAGAGTTTTTCACTACCTGGATGTGTAAAACTTAAAAGTACATGTCCACATTTTTAAATACACTGCCCTTAGGCTGTCCAGGACCTTCCTTAGGAGTGATGTATATATAGTAAAAAGGAAGGTTTGGACTTGGCAAGAGGGTTAACTTGCTAGGTCGACATGGTAATTTAAAACTGCACATACATGCTCTGCAGTAGCATGCCTGAGACATGTTTAAATGACTACTTTAATAGGTGGCACAATAGGTGTTACAGGCCCACTAGTAGGCATTAATATACAAGCCGTGTGCAGATGTAGTGCGCTTTAATAGGGACTTATAAGTAAATTAGATATGCCAATTGTAAATAATCTAATATTGCCAAGTATGAAGTACAGAGCACATGCACTTTAGCACTGGTTAGCAGTGATGAAGTGCCCAGAGTCCTAAAGCAAGCAATAATTAAGTCAGAAAAACAGGCCACTTGTGCCTTTGAAGTGGGGTTGACTTCAAAGAGAGGCCTTTGAAATGCACCGTGTCCCTGCCCGTCCTGTCCTAGCTCCAGATACACTACAGGGGGTATGCAGCCCTTTGTGTGGGGACAAGCATATCCTATGCAGGTGTAAGTCTCAGCTCCTCCCTCTCATCCTGCCCAGGATGGCCCATTAGGATGTGGATGGCACATCAGTCACGCTTAAGCTCCCTTTATGTGTGGCAGTGTGGAGGGAATGCACAAAGCCCAGCTGTCACCTATCCCACATGTATATGTATATAGGAACATGGCATTGTTAAAGTAGGAAAATTCCAACTTTAAAAGTGCCATTTCAGACTTGCATCTTAAAATCCAATCTCACCATAAGTTGTGATTTTACATTGTGAGTCCAGAGACACAAAACTTGACAAGTCTAAGGTAATCCCAATGTTAACCTATGGGAGAGATAGTCCTTGCAGCAGTGAAAAACAACTTTAAGATTTTTCACTGCCTGGATATGTAAACTTAAAAGTACATGTCCAACTTTTTAAATACACTGTAATCTGCCTTGTTCTGTCCAGGACCTACATTAGGGGTGACTCATATGTATTAAAAAGGAAGGTTTGGACGTTGCAGGAGAGTTAATTTGCCAGCAGTGTAAAACTGTACACACAGGCTCTCCAGTGGTGGGCCTGAGGCATGTTTAAATGGCTATTTATGTGGGTGGCACAATCAGTGCTGCATGTCTACTAGTAGCATTTATTTTATAGGCCCTGGGCACATGTAATCCACTTTACAAGGGACTTATTAGTAAATTAGAAATGCCAATTGTGGATAAGTAACTGTTACCATTATTTTAGTAAGGGGCACATGTACTTTAGCACCAGTCAGCAGTGGTAAAGTGCCCAAAGTCATAAAGCCAAAAAAATTAAGTCAGCAAAACAGGAGGTAACAAGTCAAAAAAGTCAGGGGGTGAACACACCCAGAATGCCAGGTCCAACTATTAACCACGCTTCGCTGCATTGATGGTTGATCACAAGGCTGGGTCAGTGTCTGTTCTCAGTACAACTTCAATATGGTGAGTCTGCATCTTCTATCAGACCTTGCTTCATGACAGGTCAGCACCAGACAGTGTCTAGGATTTGTTTCAAGCTGCACATTATAGTACTTATTATTAGGTTTTCCATTGTGCTGTGTGTATGTTTTTTTCTATTTCCACAAACCTATAAGTTTCCATCTGAGATGGCTAGGCATTAAAACTAAGGAATCAATCACTGGCCAATAATTGCCAATGACTGAGATTATTACAAGCAATCCAACCATCACTTTTTGTTTTCCAAAGAGGAACACTAGTTATTCCCCATGCAACTGAAGACTCCAGGGGCTATGTTATGCATGTTCCCTGGGGGTAAAACAAGTGTTTCAGCCCACATTGCGCACCCCAGGGGTACTGTGACATTAAAGAAGGGGCTTCAGACGCTTATGCAGCCCCTTCTGTAATACTGAAAGTGCTGGTGCACATACAGTGCCTGCGCTTCTTCGAAAGGGTGTTCCCTCCTTTGCATGGGGACGTGGCCCCATGCAAATTAGGTAATCCCTTTGCCTCTGCGCCTGTGTCACATTACAGATGCAGGCATAGAGGCAAAGAAGCTCTCAGGAGGCACCCTAATAGCGAGCCACCTAAAATGTGGAGCACTGTCAGTGGGCCCTCATATTGCAGCCCTCTGGTGGGGTAAAGGAGGTCCCATGGACCGCCAGACCACTCCTTGCATTTGGGAGAAGTTATACATTGCACCCACATGCAAAGGGATCTCTAATCCCCTTTAAAAGTGCAGACAGGTTGCCGCCTGCACTGTAAAAACATGGAGCGGCTCCAAAACATCAGCTCTGTTTTTCACCAGAATGCACTGTCCCCAGTGCAGCACGAGTTCACAACTGCCCAGTAGCAGTGCATTCACCCTAATATGGCACATTTCCCTTGATTGCGCAGGTAGAACATTTTAAAAGGTGCTACTGGCACATTCAAGAAAAATGAACCTTATGTATAATTTGGCCTCAGTTGTGCTATGGGGTAATTAGTGTAGCTTGATAATATTTATGAACTGTAATGACCAACACAGTATGGAATATTAATCCCTAGATACGGGCAGTTTAAAGTATTGTTCAACCCTCTTCTGAAGCTAGTTTTCCTCTCTTCCTGTTGGGTCCTCAGGAAAACGGAGAGAAAAAGCGACCATTCCATTTCTAAAACAAACTAGTCTGTTCCATAATTGGGTTTTGGAATATGTTTTTCTCTATCAATGTCCATTATGTGTACAGGAAAATGACACTGTATTCAGTTTATACATGGTGTCCCTTCAAGTAACAAAGGGCCTTACATTTGAAATTGAGTAACCTAAATTTTTATGTGTCCGTTGTGCTAGCCATCAAAGCTAAGGATGAACTCCCTGATTTACATAGGCCTGTCCAGGGCCGGACTGGCCGTAGCGGGACCGGGCAATCCCCCATAGGGAAATCCCCATGCAAAATTGGCTGTGTAACAAAATTGTCCGAAAACCCGCCCTACAAAGAGCTCGGCAGCACCCCAAACCCCTAGGGGATGGGGGCCGGCCGAGCACTTTGCCAAGGCCGGTTTTGATTCCCAGTCCGGCCCTGGGCCTGTCTGGGTGTTGTCCAGGAATATAGAGAGCAGTTATGCATTGTAGAATTTAGTTATCTGGCTAGTCAAGGTCATCTTTCACAATGACCTATGAAAATCTTATTCAAACCTAAAACATCTTCTTACAGACGTCAGTAGGGATAAACTATTATAGAAAAAATAATCACATATTGTATTTTCTTGAATTAAATTTAGGATTCAGTCAGTGTGCATGTCCTTTTCATGATTTAGATAACACAACATAAGTCTACACTTAATAGAGTGCTACTGTAATCATTTCATCTTATGCAATGCATTTTATGAATTATAATGAAGTGCGGAGTCAATATGTTTTATTCAGTGTAATATTAGTTATGACACAGATACAATAAGGCAGTCAAAGGTCCTGGTGAATGGGGTATGCAAATCAGCAAGTCATTAACAAAGAAACAAATGGACTTAAATCTATTATTAAGATAGCATAATAATAATTTCAATAAAGATCTTCATAATCAGATGAAGGAAAATGCAGTGCCACAGATACAGAATGCTAAGAAGAAGACCGATTTTGTCAGAGTGCCTCTAAGAAATATCCTCAGTGCAGTTCTCATGAACTTTCTTGAATAGTTCGAACCTGCACTAAAAGGAATACAGAGATAAATAGTTGCAGTAATAACTCTATCCTGATGACTGCAGTGCCTCTACTGCAGCAGGGATGGGCAGGATGTTGGCAAGTGTGAGCCCATGTTCAAATCGAGGTGGGAGCCACTGGGAATAATGGGGGTGGTCTGAGGCATCTCCCTCTGTGTTTTGATTCAAAAGATAGTGGCAAAGGTGAAAGGTGAAGGTGGTGTTGGAAGGATACTCTAGTTGGCTGTTCATGTAACCTGGAATGGTGGTTGGAAGTTATCAGGTCCTCCAGCTATGCCTACCTGTGCCTTGGGTACAACAGAACAACCAGTATATATATATAAATTCATTTATTCGGATGCAAAGCAACCATATACAATACAATACGTCATGTAATAAATAAGCACACAATTCATTTAAAAACAAAAGGAATACAGTAACATTTTTAAAATCAGTACAAATAAATAAAACCCACATCACTAAATCAATCCAGTCTAGATAATCTGGATTTATAAGCGGCCAGCAAGAAATTTAACACTGCACAGAGAGTCAAAGGATTAGGTAGCAGCTGTAAATGCAAAAGGGCCACTTTAGCATGCCTGAACTTCAAACAATTGAGCAGGGGCCGGAGAAAACCTTTCCTGGGAAGTGAAAAATGTTTCCACAATAAGAAAAAATGTAGTGTGTCCTGAAGAGATCGAAGATCGCAGCAAGAGGGACCTCGGTGATCTGGTGAGGGGAAAAAACCCACCGGGGATGCTAAAATGTGGTGAAGTTAATTAAATCTAAAACGTATGATTAAAAATCAGTTGTGAGCACTAGTTAAGGCCAGAAGGTACAGTTCCTACCAGGTACCGATTTCAACATTACATATGCCCTGACTGAAGGTTTGCTGAGCTCCAGATTTTCACAGTTCAAGCTTTAAAATTTGTAGTCCGAAAGGACTCCCTTATATGATGTATCCAAGGTTTTTATTACCATGCTCCAATTTCAAGCAGTCCGATACAATCATATGATTTAAATGCTTGTGCTCCGAGGTCCAAATCTTTATCCTACACACTAGGGGTATGGTTGCCAGCCACTTGATCTGCCAGAAAACCCACCCCTAGCTCTTTGTGTACAGTCCCAACTTGCGTACCCGCTGGGACTCGTAAAATCCATTGCAGAAATGTGTTTTCCGCCACCTGTGGCTTATGTGTGGGAACGTACCCCCAAATTTTGCTCCCATATATTACTCTTGAGATGCCCTTGGATTTGTAAAGTTTAAGGATCACCTCTGGGGCCGTTGAGTCTAATCTCTTCGCAAAACTAGAAATCGCTCCCAAGGATTTATTCAGCTCACTCAGCTTTCCTTCTAAGAGGGCTTCCCACTTTAGCTTATCATCGAATAACACTTCCAGATAGGAGAAGGACGGTACCCTACCAAGAGTATGGTTCCCGTCTCTAAAGTTTTTCGCCGGATCACCCGTGGGCCTACCACCAGTACATATGACTTGGTAAAGTTCACTGACAGATCCAGCCCATCCATAAATGCCACAAAACCGTCTATTAGGACCTGCAGGCCCAGGTTCATACGGGCCATGAGCACTGCATTGTCCGCATAGAGTAGGCATGGCAAAACTCTTGTGCCTGCTCTAGGGGAATCTGAATGAAGGCCCATGAGTGCTGACTCGAGGCCTTTAGTTTAAATCAAGAATAAAAAAGGGGCTAAGATGCACCCTTGAGGCACCGCCGTGTACAATTAAAATTTTGGTGAGAGCATCTTCATGTGAGACTCTCACTGCTGCCGATGTATTGGCATTGAGTGATATGAGAAGGTGTATAATACTGGTATCCACTCCCAATGAGGTTAACATAGCTTGGACATGTTAACCCATTAGAATGCGGATGTAAGGTCTATTAAGACCAAATACGTGGCACCCGGTTGGGCCACTGTATACTTTGAGATTAGAATATACAGGTTAAGACATTGGTCTGAGGTTGAAAGACCTTCCTGAAACTTATATTGGACTTCCGATAAGATCTGATTATCTATGGCCCACATAGACAATCTAAAAAGAAGAACCTATCCTAGAAACCTTGACTGCAACGTTAATGAGGGAAATTGGAAGGTAGGATTGTTGCTTATCCTTATCCCCCTTCTTGAAAATTGGCGCTATCGTGGCGGTAGACCAGGAGGGCAATATCCCTTTCGAGGCTGCTGCGTTTAGGACTTGGGTTAGTAGGGGGGCCCAGATCTCTAGGTTGTCGCAAAAGAGATCTGGCTGAATAACATTTTGCCAGGTCCCTTATTTGGGGCCAAAAGCTGAATGCTAAAGGTTACCTCTTCCAGAGTGAAACTAATCAGGGAGCTGCCACACAAAGGGGGATGTCAACATTGCACTCACTAATGCAGTCTTTACCGTAGACTCTTGCGCAATGGGACACCCATTGTTCTGCTGTGATATGGTGAGATACTGACGGGGTAGATGCCTCTGCAAAACTGGGACTATTAATAATTTTCCAAACTAAGGAAGAATCCCTCAGTTCGCTAGCTTTGGCTAGAACCACCTATGCCTGCTTTTGAAGATGATGCCTGCGCTCTCTTGTCGCTTCTTTATACAACCGATGGCATGAAGACAATCTAGCATTTTTTGCGTAACAATTTCGCGTTACAACCTGCGATCCCTCAGACGCAGAATAAGGAGTGAATGGAGTGTGAATGAGCTAGTTTGTTTCGGGAATTTGTAAGAATTGTTTAGTCTTATATTGTTTCTCTGCATGGTATGGTTATGTTTTTTATTGTTCTAATGAATTACTATATGTTTTATTAAATGAATTGTGAAAATCTATAAGTAAAAAGAAGAAAAAGATGAAGGATATTTTGTACACAAAAAAATAATAAAAAGTACGAATGGAAAAAAAAAGTTAATGTTGTCACCCTGTGTTAAATAATATTTGCTAAAGTGTAGAAGTTGTCATTTTCAAAATTGTATAGGTCGTGAGGGAATATTTCTATATGTGACAATCTAGGTTTCACCCATGGCACCTGTTTCAGGGCTGCTTTTAACCACCTTAAAGCCTGTGACCACTTGTGGTCAAACCATGAGGGAACAGCCTGAGCCTGGCCCCCCACCTGTGTAGTTTAGAAGTCATGCAACTCTCTGGGAAATGGAGGAAAACAAGCTTAAAATGTCCACGCTTGGGGCGCTTGGGTTCAGGCAAGTACCTATCTCAATCTGGCATGAAGAGAAAAAGCTACGATTGAAAGCCTTTGTGATTATGCTTGCCCGTCTAAGGGGCCTGCCCTTATAAGTGGGGGTTAGGGATATCTGCGGCTGGCAAAGACCTCACATGGGGTAGCCCAGTCCCGTCAGTACCAGTGTCAATGGATTATGGTCGCTGAAGGGACTGTCCTCTATGTTGAATGATCCGGGGGCCACCCCCAATGATGCTGTTACAAATATAAAATCTATGATGGTTGCAGCACCCCTATGTTTATAGGAGTGGGTCAAGTTGGAAATGGGCCAGGGGGGGCAAAGATCTAGGGTGTTGATCAGATTCTGGGTCAATAACAGGTTATTTAGAGCATTCCCTTCCAGTGTGTGTTCCATATGAAGATCCTCCGAAATTTGGTATGGCTGTACTTTTCCCTGGTTCTTTACGAACGATTAACACAAATGGTAGTTGAAATCACGCACTAGAATAAAGTTCATATGCCCGCACCCCTCCTTCTTTACTTCAACATAGCACAATTTAGAGGGTTAAAATTTTTGGGACCCCTCACCCTTCTTGGCATTGTAAAAGTTGATAATCACACAGGTGAGTGCTCTCCCCAAGTGAACTTCTATGCCTTGGAATACCTGAGAGTTCCTTTTCAGTATCTTTATATCTTTACAAAATTCTAAGGCCACAAATTTAATAAGACCTCCACTGGCTCGACCCATTGTTGAATTTAATGCGGGCAAAAGATGATCTTGTACCATCCCAGGTCTCCAGTAAACAAATAAAGTTGTACGCCCTCACATACATTAGCCAACATTCATCAACAAACTTAGAAGACAACCCCGCCACTTTCCAAGATACGAGGCTAAAATCTATGCTGATAGGGTGGTTGGCACTAGCCGGTGGTAGGGATATAAAAGATGGTGACTCAGGCCTCACTTGGTACATGTGGCTAATCGGGGGGGACTCGTGAGGTAATGGAACAGCCAAGGTGTCCTTCGGGCTACATAATAATACAGGCCCAACTTCAACTACACTCTGTCTCAAGGAATCACTCTGCCAGGAGGAACGGGTACACTGCTCCTCAACCTCCTGCTATCAATCGAGCTCGTTCAAATCAGCAAGTTGGGTGAAAGAATTAGCAAGGGTCAACACCCTTCCCAGGCCTCCCTCACCCAGCCCGCCCCCTGCAGGCGATCCCTCCCCAGTCTGCTCAAATGTGGTCTATAAAAAAGCCCCATGGGAGCAACTTAATGCAGAAGTTTAGGGAGAAGGATTTAGATGCACCAAACAGGATTTTATGAGTTACTCTGGGTACCGTACCAAACTTATAACATGGTGCCCCTCAACCCATTTCCTAGATGGGCCTATCCAACCCACCCTCCATGCCATCAAAATATTTATGGGGTCCCTAGTGGATAACCCGGAATGCATGCCCAACCAGTGAGAGGCTTTATTTATTAGTTGGACTGTGGATTCCTCTTAATGGGCAGGTAGGCCGGGTACCCCTGACAAGACCACAGAGTAAGGAGCACATGCTGGGGGGAGATCAATCACGGTAGGCTGGCAAAACCCAGATTGTTGCATCCCAATGGGGGGAATGTCTTCGGGACCTAGGTCCTGGCATGCCCGCATGCGTCTCCCAGAATACTAATACCACCAGGCCCTGACTTTGTGGATTGAACTGTGATTCCCCTCAGATTTGGTAGAACATTGCCATGTGGGACACCGCTATTACACAAGGGAGTAGCAGGGGGCAGGGTATCCACAGGCCGAATACACACTGGTGGACAACCAGAATGAGGTTTGTCTACAGATGACACATAATTGTCCATTTTGCTTGCCAGGTCCCTTGTCACTACCTCCAGTTTGTCCAGTTTGTCCAGTCTGACCAAAAGTGGCGATAAAAGGTTCGTAAAAGACTCTGTCATGTTCTGTAAGACTGACACCAGACGGGTCAACAATTCCTTCACGGGTGCCCCATTAGCAACCATCGTCTGGTCCTGGCATGTAATTGGCGCCGCTTCAATAGGCTTCTTGGCCCTTCGTTTCTGTTTTAGGGAGAGAGGGTTCACTGGTTCAGAGAATGCAATTGGTGGTGGCGCGACTGGGGTTGAAGGGGGAGGCTTGGGCCTCGGGACTGGCGGCTCGGGTGATGATGCCTCCAAGGGTACACGATTTAGAGCCGGGGGAGGGGTGGGCTGAACTTGGTCTGAGCTAATAGTGTGCAAAGTAGATGGCGAACTCGCTCCCACCCCCCCTGTGTCCAATGAAAGCCGCCTCTCAGCCCAAAATATTTCCTTTTTGATGGTACCCACCACCTTAGCCACAAATGTGTCAATGGTGTGACCCTGCGGGCCCGTGACGGTCGTCAACTGAGTTTTCTTCCCCATTTTACTGACAAAGACCAGAGAGACCCTGGAAGACAATAAAGATATGGGCTAAAGTTCCACACAGACAGATAAGTGGACCAAAAAGGGTGCTTACTCACAGCGTGTTCCACGCCAAGTCAGGGTCTAAAGAGCCTACAGCGACCTCCTGTGAGCAGTATGCGGCGATGGAAATGATGAAAATGACAAAACGGGCTATTACACTGCCCAAAAGGGTTCAGCCAAGAGGATTAGCCCAGCCCAGCCATGAACAGTCGCGGACGGGCGCAGACGGAACTGCCCTTGGTCCGGGCTCACCCACGTGCATCCTGTGCTGCAGGAGCTTGCAGCAATTTTTAAAGCGCCTCCGGGCATGGGATAATTGTGGTGTGACGGTGGGTGCAAGGGAGGCTGAGACTGGTGGTCCTTGTCCCCCTCCTCCTCCTTCCCATTAGCAGCAGTCCAGGCGGGCTTCCGCCATACGAGAGCCCGCAGCGATATTTAACCACTTCCATGCCATCTGATGTCACAGTGGGCATGGTTGGAGGATGGCCGGGGGCCGTTCGATCTGCGCACATGTCAGATTCGCCTGCACTGCGGCGGAATGTACACTGCGGCAAAGCAGTTAAAGCACCTCCGGGAGCAGGATAATTGCAGCTGTGATGGTGGCAGCAAAGGAGGGTGGGACTGGTGGTACATGTCCCTCTCATCCTCCTTTACCTTAGCAGCGGCATACAGGTGACCAGGCTGGCTTCCCGAATAGAACAACCAGTAAAGAAGATAATGTCAGAAAATTCTATCACACAAGTTACGTTTTGCTATGTTTTGTTAAACCTGGTTTCTGAGTCCACATCCACTTTCCACCACATTTTAGCATTACATCCTGATGTGCTATGAAATAAAAACTTACAGTTGAATGTGTAAATTAATTAACAGACTCTTAACACTAGGTTGTGGCTCAAGCTAGACATTTTTAGCATAAGATGACTAATATAGAAAATAAAAGGCCTGGGTTTGTCTTTTTCTACATACAGTTATTGTAATCATCACCCACTTATTTGTATTAAGAGTTAAAAAGGGATCATAGCATTGAGGTTTTTCACAGACCATCCCACCCAGTTAAATGCATTTTAGGGATCAAGGTTTACCAGAGTAGGTTGTTGAAAGGGCCATGGCTAATTAATCTGTGTGACTGAAAGTTAATATGGCCCATGGTATCTCTTGCACATTGCCATGAGGACTCAGATGTGACTATTATCTTGAACTGTTTGAAAACAGACTATCATATCCACGCAGAATAGTAATATGTTAGTAAGAACCCTGGGATAAATTAAACATCATTAAGAATGGGGGAGAGCAGCAAATCTGTAATCCTATTGTAGATATCAGTCAGTAGAGTATCAGATCAGGTGCCTTTTTTAAGTGGACATTTTGAATAGCCAGAGAAAGGTCTTCCATTGTAACTAGGGCAAGTAGATCAGATATTGAAGAACATGACACTATTGGCAGTAAAATCTGATCTAGGAAAGCTGTATTTCTACCGCTTCTGACTCTCTGTTGATCAGTAAGTAAAAAATATATTGATAATTTTGAGTAAATATTTCAGTAAATTCTCAAATAGTAGAGCAGATGTTTGCTGCCTGGATCTGAACCTGAACCTGCAGAATTATCTGTTAAGCACTGGATTCCCATGCCACTTCTACATTGTCCATTTCATAAAATCGATGATATCCGAAGATTCGGATAACATGAGACTGTATTATCACTAGTTCTGGTCGATCTATGATCTGATGTACATCTGGAGCCTGAAGTAAAAAATAGTATTTCCGCTCTGCATCCCTAAATTGCTTACCCTTTGCGTTTTCTCTTACGTTGTTTCATAATACCCATATTGAATAGGGAATCTTCAAATTGTAGCTTTTATGGTATCTCATCTAACAATGAATGTAGATATATGATGAGGCAAACAAAGAACATCCTCTGTGAACCATTTTAACTCTGCTAAGAAACAATAAGCCCCTCACAAACAGTCTCAGAAAGTATTAATCAGATGAAAATGTTGGATTTTTGATATACTAAGAGCATGATTACAGGCTAGAATTGAATGAAATGTCACCCCAATGACTTCCAACAATGTTTTTCCAACAAAAAATTAATCAATACAGGAATATTGAAAATTTACGGAATAAATAATCATACAAACATTTGCAAAAGGCCACAGTTCTAGCAGGTCTTCTGTGTTAGACAAGGGGATTGTAGCTACTCCTCCTTCAGTGACTAGGTATTTTCTTGAGCATCATATAACTGATATACTTTTGGGGTACAAATGATGCGATTAAAATCCCTAGCCAGAATTACCCATCTTCTTCATATATTTTAGGGAAGTCTGTATTGGGACCCTAAATAGAGAAGAATAATCTGAAAGAAACCGACTTTTATTTTAACAAGCACACAATGGCCACCTTGATCTGAAATACTTTAAAGTATTTGGTACTCTGGATAATATATCAATAATGTAACCTCTTTTGCAAAAGTAGTTTGTGAGGAGACAAAAACAAATGCCTAACAGGAAGGAAAATTCACACCAAACCCTTATCTTGTTCATGCAGACATCTTGGGCTTTAAATGCACCAGTTGAACCATGAAACGTGCCTCTTTTGAATTACCATTTAGGCCCCCCATATGAATTGTAAGAATTCTTAGACAACATCATTTTTACTGTCAACAACCAATACATTTTACTCTGCTAATTGAGACAATTCCTCAATTGCCTCAAATGAAGTTTTCTTGTGGGTGGTACTGAACTGTTTAATTTTAAATTAATCTGAAAACCAGTCTACATCCACCTGCCTGGTCCCTAAAGTACAACATTTTCCATAACTTCCTCTCAATCAATTCTTCTGGCAACATTTTGTCTAAAATGTAAAAAACACCCCATTTACCATGCCACTGCTTCATATTTTGAAACTCTGTACTTGCAATGTCAGACAGGACATCAGCCATGTTTGTGTCAGCTCTCCCACCCGCCATATTCTAAAGAAGGTGCTACATGTTTTGAAAATAGCCCTCAAGGTTGAGGTGCTTTTGCTTCATGTCCTTTCATGTCCCAGCATTCTTAAATGGATATGCATCTGTATGTTATACTTCACCATACTTCATTCTTAATATACATTCTCCAATGATACCTGTGAATGTTTTATTTAACATCTTTGTCCTATATAAAGGTATACCCCTGGATTCACTCATCACAAAATAAATACCAATATATATCAGTGTATTAGTACTGTGCAGATGATGACCTCCCTAATACCCAGAAGATGCATTTCAGATAAACTAAGATACATATAGTGGTGGGACAAAACATAGTATGTGGTACATGAAACAGTCTTGCATCTCACATCAATCAGCTACTGGAACTCATGAATAAATTAGTTGGTCCAAAAGTATGTGAGTGGCCCAAGATTATTGTGTAGCATCGTGTTCATTCAAAATCCGGTTATGGGTTTTCTCATTACAAGTAGGTTACAACTTGTTTGACTTGGCCCTTTATGCAGGGTGATCTCCAACTTTTTTGCCTCCACCCTTCTGTTTTCTGAACCTATTTTTCTTGGCCTTTAGCACTCTGCAAACGTTACCACTGCCCTTTACATATGTCGCAGGCCTGCCACTGCAGCTTGTGTGTGCAGGTTTGTACTGCCATTTTGACCTGGCAAGATAAACCTTTTGCCAGGCTTAAACTTTCCTTTTTAATACATATAAGTCACCCCTAGGGTAGGTTCTAAACATCCCATTGGGAAGGGTGTCTTGTGTCTGGAAAGTTGAACATGTATTTTTAAGTTTTACATGTTCTGCTAGTAATAAAGACATCTAAATTCTTTTTCACTACTGTGAGACCTACCTCTCCAATAGGATAACATTGAGTTGCCTTTTTTAAAATTTTATAAATTTTAATTTTTTTATTTTTTACGGAGTTTTATATAGGACAAACTTGACCCGGTCTCGGGTATCAGAGCGCTTTACATAGCACCAGTTGCGTTTACATGAGGGCCCATTAATTTTTTTGCTAGGCATGTGGAGATTAAGTGATTTGCCCAGAATCACAGGATGTTCAGCATCATAGCCGAGACTCGAACCCAGTTCCCCAGATTTGATGTCGACCGCCCTAGCCATTAGGTCAATTTAATAAGGGCTACATTTTGACTGGCAACAAGTAAACCTTTCATGTTCGGTACCTGTCGAAACTTAAATGACAATTTTGGGAATGGCAACTTTCTAAAGTATTTGGTGCATGCAGCCTGTTCCTCAGTCACATAACTGGTAGTAGCTGGCAGTACAATTTTGTTTATTCCTCAAAGACAGCCACACAATAGGGTGATTGATTGGCTAGGTGTGTCTTGATAGGCCATCAACTGGCAGGGTGGGAGGCAGAGCTTGGCACAGCCCCACTTACAACTGAATAGTTAGTGCCCTGTCTTCACACGAAGGACTTGTCATCACTGCATTTTTCATGCAGCCAGCCTGATGCCAGGGCAGTGGAGGCAGGCAACTTCAAGGACTTCAAAGGAATTCTCTAGAAGTATCCAAAAACTTCTCCTACTGCATAAAAGCACCAGGTATATAAATATTACCCTCTGACCCACTCTTCAGTACACCTCTGGACCTGTCAAATGTCTGTTGTGCTGCTCTTCTGCTGCCATGCTACCTGAATGAAAGGACAAGAATTGCACTTTAAATCCAGGACCACCAGAGTGACTCCAAGGGCTGCTTGGCTTGCCTCCTGATCACACCCCAGGAACATAAAATGTTCCAGCCACCTTGAACCCATCACCTGGACTCTGTCTGCAGTTAGTCTATCCCCAAGTGGTGCCATACCTTCCCTGGACCCTCCCCCCACCGTCCCCAATACAAAGGGCCGGCCTTAAGGGCTGGGGTCCCTGGGGCCAGGAGTGGCCCAGGATGGTGGGGATGTGGTCCCCCTACTCCTCAAGTTAAAAAAAGAATGTCTGGGCCCCACGGGGTGGGGACCCCGGGGCCGAAATCATCCTGGGGAGGAGGCCACGCGGCCCCCCTCCTCAATTAAAAATGTTTTAGTATTGCCCAAGCCTCGGGGGATGGGGTCCCTGGGCCAATAGTGGCCCAGGGAAGGGAGGCCACGTGGTGGGGCAATGAGGTCCTCATGTGTCCTGAGGACCTCAAGACACAAGAGGACTTCATCCTCCAAGCAGCAGTGCACCAGAAGCCACATTTGCAAAGTGGTGTAAAAAGGGGCATGGCCTCGGACCACCTCTTTGCAACACGAAGTCAAAGTCAAAGTCAAAAAGTCTTATATAGCGCACAAATCACCGTAAGGTCTCAAGGCGCTTGCAGACAGTTCCACTACCTGGATCCTATCTAATTTCATTAGAGAACAGCCATGTTTTTAATTCGCTACGAAAACATAGGTTGTCAGAGATGGATAGGAGGTGGGCCGGGAGCTTATTCCAAAGATAGGGGGCAAGATAAGAACAAGAGCGGCCTCCATTGCGCACAGTGCAGATCCGCAGCAGAACAAAGAGAGGTTTTGAGATAGACCTCAGTGTTCTGGCAGGCTGGTATGTTTTCAGCTTTTTTCCGAGATAGCCAGGGTCATTGACATAGAAGCTTTTGTGTGTTAGGCACAAGATTTTATACTGCCCTCTCTTCCTAATTGGAAGCCAATGATTGGGGCCAGAGGATGATCTAGGGGGCAAGACAAGGATTAATCTGGCTGTGGTATTTTGCAAAATCTGTAGTTTGGAGAAAAGATCTTCATTTATAGAGGCCAATAAGGCATTTCCGTAGTCCACGCGACTTACGATAAGGCCCTGCACCAGTGGGTTACGGGTTTCAATTGGTAGCCACTTGAATATTTTTCGAATTTCCATAGAATGGCATAGCAGGTGCCCAATACTCGGTTCACATGGGCTTTCATGGAAAGGTTATTGTCAATGGTAATTCCCAAATTGCAGATGGTTTGTTTTGGACATGGACAGGGGCCGAGTGACTGGGGCCACCAGCTGCTTGACCAATAATCTTCGGCCCTACCAAACAGAATGATCTCGGTTTCACTGTTGTTTAGCTGTAACACAGCCCTGTGGTGCATACTGGAGATACCCGGTGGACTAGTTGGTCCCCAGGGACCCCCAGGATTTAAGGGGACTTAATCCCTCAAGTTACAAAGCTCCAGGGGGTGCGTTTGCACAGTGGTGCAGGGAGGGGGCGGGCCTGATATAACAAGTGTGTAAGTGCGCCCCCTGGCATGTTGTAAATTGGGGGAAGAAGTCCCCTTAAATCCTGAGGGTCCCTGGTGGCCAACTAGCCCACCAGGTACCTCCAGTATGCACCACAGAGCTGTGTTGCAGAGAGGTGGTCGAGGGCATGCCCCTTTTACACCTCTCTGCAAACACGCCTCTTGGCGCACTGGTGGTGGGGCAATGAGGTCCCCTTGTGTCCTGAGGACCTCAGGACATAAGTGGACTTCATCCCCTGATCAGCAGTGCACAAAGGGGTGCATTTGCAGAGTGGTGTAAAACGGGAGCATTGCCTCAGACCCCCTCTCTGCAATCCAGCTGTGTGGTGCTTACTGGAGGTACCTGGTGGGCTAGTTGGCCCCTAGGGACCCTCAGTATTCAAGGGGACTTAATCCCCCAATGTAGACCATGCCAGGGGGCGCATTCGCTGAGTGGGTGAGAAAGGTGGCTTAGCCTTTGTCCACCTCTCAGCAATTCCGCTGTGTGGGCTTACTGGAGGTAAGAGTTAGGATAGTTGGCCCCTAAGGGAACCCATCAGCAAAGGGGACTTTAATCCCCATCCAAAAGCACACCAGGGAGCCTGGTTGTAGAGTGATAGGCAAAGGGGGAAATGCTGCTGTGTGGGACTTACTGGGGGTAATAGGAGGGGTAGTTGGCCCCCTGGGATGTCCTTGGGGGTCAACTACCCCTCTTCTTACCTCCAATAAGTCCTACACAGTGGGATTTCTAAGACGTCTTTGGAGGCCATGCCCCCCTTTCTCCACCATTCTACAAACGCACCTCCTGGCAGACTACGGGATGGGGGATAAAGTCCAATTTACTCCTGAGGGACTTTGGGGGCCACAAAGCCCTACTGGTACCTCCTGTAAGCCCTACACAGTGGAATTCCTGAGCGCTGGTCAGAGGCTCAGCACCCTTTGTCCACCACTCTGCAAACACGACTACTAGTTAAAGAAGTGTTTGCAATGTAATAGGTTTCACCTTTGTGAGAATTAGAGCTATTGTCTTTGTAAATGCAAATACATTTTACAACATTTTTGTGGAGTGGAGTGGATGTACGTTGTCTGTAGTGGAATTATGTGGTATGTTGTGCAGTGAAATTATGTGGATAGAAAGTATGTGGTATTTTAGTGTATAAGAATTATGTAGAGTGGGATTATGTGTTATGGACAGTTATTATGTGGTATGGTAGTCTGTGTTGTGGAGTGGTAACCTCAGGATTAGTCTTCCTCGTTTCCATAGAAACTCAACTATGAACTCAGTGAGACAAAAACAGATGGAATCACTGAGGAGCATTTGTGGATCTAGTCAGATGTATGAGCAGAGCCACTGGAATTATGTGACAGTTTGGCTGCATACATTTTCTACATTAGCCACACAATTCATCATCTGCACTATACGGGTCAAATGTTACCAAAAATGCAGCGACAAGTGTTACAGCGTGGTGGAAGGCCCTTTGCGAACCCAGAATAGTCACCTGTTACTTATTGCTAAATGTGGGTGTTAAATTGGTACTAATGGTGTGCAAGCCACTGCTGCTTCCCTCTGCACCTCTCTTGCCTCTTTCTGAATTCTGTTGCTTCTTTTTGCATGTTTCTTTCTTTTTCTGCACTTCTCTTGACCTCATTCTGCAAATCACTTGTAGTTTCTGCAGCTCACTTCCATCTTTCTGCACATTTGTTGCCTCTTTCCGCACCTCATTTGCTTCTTTCTGCACCCCTGTTGTCTCTTTGTGCACTTGTCTTCCCTCTTACTGTACCTTTTCTGCCTGTTTTTGCTTCTCACTTGTCTCTTTCTGCACTTTTCTTGCTTCTTTCTACACCTCTGTTACTTCTTTTAGCAATTCTCGTGCCTGTTTTGTGCACTTCTCTTGCCTGTTTCTGCACTTCTCTTTCCACTTTTTGCACCTCTGTTGGCTCTTTCTGCACCTCACTTGCTCCGTTGTACACTTTTATTACCTCTTTCTGCACCCCTGTTGCTTCATTCTGCACTTTCCATGCTACTTTCTGCACCTATCTTGCTTCTTTCTGCATCCCTGTTGTCTCTTTATGTACCTCTTTTGCCTCTTTCTGTACTTTTCTTTCCCTTTTTTTACGACACTTCCCTCCTTCTGCATGTGTGTTGTCTCTTTCTACACCTCATCTGCTTCTTTCTGCACCCCTGTTGTCTCTTTCTGTACTCGTCTTCTCTCTTTCTGTACCTTTCCTGCCTGTTTTTGCATCTCACTTGCCTCTTTCTGCACTTTCCTTGCTTTTTTCTACACCTCTGTTGCGTATTTCAACAATTCTCTGGCCTCTTTGTGCACTTCTCTTGCCTGTTTCTGCACCTCTCTTGCCTCTTTATGCCCCTCTGTTGGTTTATTCTGCACTGCTCTTGCATCTTTCAGCACCCCACTTGCCTCTTTCTGCACCTCTGTTGCTTCTTTCAGCAATTCTCTTGCCTCTTTCTGAACTTCTCCTGCTTGTTTCTGCACCTCTTTTTCACATTTCTGTATCTCTCTTGCCTCTTTTTGCAACTCTTACCTATTTTTCCAAATCCCTTTGCTTCTTTCCACTCTTTTCTTGCTTCTTTCTGTACTGCTATTACTTCTTTCTGTACCTCACATGTCTCTTTGTGCACTCCTCTTGCTTCTTTGTACTCCTCTGATGCTTCTTTCAGCAATTCTCCTGCCTCTTTCTGCATTTCTCTTCCTTTTCTTTGCACCTCTCTTGCCTCTTTTTGCACCTCTGTTGGTTCTTTCTGCACTGCTCTTGCTTCTTTCTACAGCTCACTTGCCTCTTTCTGCACTTCTCTGCCTTCTTTCTACACATCTGATGATTCTTTCAGCAATTCCCATGCCTCTTTCTTCACTCCTGTACCCTCTTTCTGCACCTTTCTTGCCTGTTTCTGCACCTCTCTTGCCTCTTTTTGCACCTCTGTTGGTTCTTTCTGCACTGCTCCTGCTTCTTTCTGTACCTCACTTGTCTCTTGCTGCACTTCTCTTGCTTCTTTCTACTCCTCTGTTGCTTCTTTCAGCAATTCTCTTGCCTCTTTCTGTTCCTCTTTTGCAAATGCCTGTTTCCCTCTTTCCTATTTCTGTACCTCTGACTTAGAGGTAGTTTTAATTCCCCTGCCCTATTAAGTACTAGGGCCTTACAGGGGAGGTCATGCCAATCACCGGGGTACCGAAACCCATAGTGTACCCTAGTGTATGTAGGTGTTTTCACTGTATTCTATGTGTCTTTCAAGATAGCACAGGCTCCGGGCCTGGTCAGAGTCAGTTACCACCAGTACCAGTCAGCAAAACGTTGTGGGCACAGGATGACTTTGCAACAATGCCTCTTTCTTCACCTCTGTTGGTTTCTTGTGCATATATCTTGCTTCATTCTGCACCTTTCTTTGTCTTTCTGGACTTCTGTTGCATCTTTCTGTATTTCTTTTGCTACTTTCTGCACATTTCTTCCTATTTTCTGCACATGTCCTACCTCTGTAGGAAAGTTATCATTTAAAAAAAACCTTTGAAATTCACAGAAAAAAACATAGGTTTCTGGGACGTTATAGTTAGAAATTAGCATTTATAAAACCATAGGAAATTCACTGGAAAAGCCAAAGGTTTCAGGGACATTATAGTCAGTTGGAAATTTCACTCGTACAAATTCGAGAAATTCGTCAGTTATAGTTAGTTGAGCTAACTATAACTCACACCCCCTCAATGCACTGCTGATGATGTCACATATTACATCATTCATGACATGGTCAGTGACATCACTGATGACATCACTGATAACATCTCAAAGGACATCACTGATGACATCATCCACGTGATAATCTGATGCACCTCCTCACACCCTAATATAACCTTGGATACTCCCACTCTAAAATACAGACTACCATTTTTGAAACCATAGACACACCAATACCAGTTACTGCATACTCACTCGCTGAAGTCTACACACATGTCCACCTATTTACCCATACAGCCACTCATAGATGCAGTCACTCATTAATAAAGCACTATCATATGCACTCAAACAGCTATACAGACACTCACACACTGCCACTCATCCATAGAGTTACTCATACACCTAGTCAGTCATGCAAAGAATCAATAACACTCCCATTTACTCACCTATACAGTTAAACATGCACCACCACCATTATTCATACAGATACTAACACATACTTACTCTCTTATACAATCACTGATACAAGCACACACTTAGCCATACAAACACTCACTCATCCACACAGCCCCTCACACATGCACTCTTGAACCCATACACCCACTGAATAACCCACTCACACATCTGTGGGGAGAGTCACACACTCCCCACCCACTTACACAGACACTCGGGCACCCATACAGATACTCAGACAACCAATCTATAACCCATATAAACACTCATGAAGCTACTCTCCATCCCATGCAGCCACTTACACACCAACTGACAGACAAATACAGACATTCACACAGTTTAGTCAATAACACATGCATTCAGTAAGACATGACTAATCACTCATTTATACAGTCAGTCATGCACCTACTAAATCATCAATTCAGACACTTATAAACCCACTCATTCTTCAATACACCTTCACATATATATATATATATATATTCACAGAAAAAACCATAGGTTATAGACCATATATAGTTAGGAATTAGCATTTACAAAACCTTGAAAATTCACTGAAAAAACCATAGGTTATAGACCATATATAGTTAGGAATTAGCATTTAGAAAACCTTATTTTACTCCCACAAAACCATTGAAATTCCATATATAGTTAGTTGCACTAACTATATATCGCGCACCCGCAATCCACTGCTGATGATGTCACATATTACATCATTCATGACATGGTCAGTGACATCACTGATGACATCACTGATGACATCTCAAATGACATCACTGATGACATCACTGATGACATCTCAAATGACATCACTGATGACATCATGACACACCAATACCAGTTACTACATACGCACTCACTGATTCCTACGTCTACACACACATTCACTCATTCACCCATACAATCACTCATACATACAGTCACTCATTATTACAACACTATCATATGCACTCATACACCTATGCAGACAGTCACACACTGCCACTCATCCATGGAGTTACTCACACACCAAGTCAGTCCTGTAAAGAATCAATCACACTTCCATTTCTTCATCTATACAGTTAAACACAGAACACCATACTTCAGTGACATCACTGATGACATCACTAATGACATCTGAAATGACATCACTGATGACATCTCAAATGACATCACTGATGACATCATGACACACCAATACCAGTTACTACATACGCACTCACTGATTCGTACGTCTACACACACATTCACTCATTCACCCATACAATTACTCATACATACAGTCAGTTATTATTAGAACACTATCATATGCACTCATACACCTAGTCAGTCCTGTGAAGAATCAATCACACTTCGATTTCCTCATCTATAGTTAAACACAGAACACCATACTTTTCACACATATACTAACACATACTTACTCTCTTATACAATCACTGATACAAGTACACATTGATATGCACAGAGTCACACACCTCCCAGCCAGCCACACACACACTCAGTCTTCCATACATCCACTCATTCTTCAATATGTAAAACGTATTTAAACTTTACAAAAACACACAGACACTAGATGATGTCATCAGTGATGTCATTTGAGATTTCATCAGTGATGTCATCAGTGATGTCACTGACCATGTCATGAATGATGTAATATGTGACATCATCAGCAGTGGATTGCGGGTGCGCGATATATAGTTAGTGCAACTAACTATATATGGAATTTCAATGGTTTTGTGTGAGTAAAATAAGGTTTTCTAAATGCTAATTCCTAACTATATATGGTCTATAACCTATGGTTTTTTCAGTGAATTTTCAAGGTTTTGTAAATGCTAATTCCTAACTATATATGGTCTATAACCTATGGTTTTTTCTGTGAATTTCATTGGTTTTTTAACAGCTAATATCTGTAGCTGTAAAATGTATTCTTCTTTAAATCCAAAAATATATTTTATATGTTTATGAATAATTTTTTTTTTAAATATTTTTTTTCTTCGTTCCCGCTTCGCGAATCGGGAAGCTTCCCGTTAGCTGACCTTGATGCCGCGAAATAGACCGCGAGCCGGTAAACGTTTCTTTACCGCAAGTGCCGCGTTAGAAAACAACATCGTGACGCCTCCCGTCCGCATGACGTTTCACGTTGTCGCGTGATACGTCATATGACGTGCTACGTTAGCGAACTGGTACGCGAAGCGAGTCGCAAAGCGCAGGTTTCTGGAAGCAAACCGGGAGGCCCTGCAAAGCGCTTAACGTAAACACAGCAAGTCATGTGACTTGGTAATAACACTTTTCATTGGTTCATTTCACTTTTGGTTTCCTAATGATGTAAGACTAGGTCATATAATCTAAAATGAACACTTTTGATTGGTTGAGAACTCTTGTTTTTCCCAAATGATGAAAATCCCTCCTTCTTTCCTCACTCTGACTTTCATCATTGTGAGAGAAAGACCCTTTGTGATCACTGAGCAATGGCTTCTTTAGTAGCTTCAGCTGGTGCTTCCCCACCACCTCCACCACATCCAAGGAAGAGTGGACCACCTGCTCAAGTTATAATTCAACAAGAAGAGGAAGAAGAGGAACAGGATGACGAGCACGAAGAGAGGCAGTTTTTGCCTGAGCAGCCCAGGACGTCTCACCGGAAAGAAAACTTCATTTGGCAATTTTTTTAAATTCCCAAAGGTCAGAAAAAAGTAAATGCAAGATACGTAACTTGCCTTATATGTCAAGATAGACTGTCCAGAGGAACCGAGAAAAAATACAGTTTCGGAAACTACACAATGCATCGCCATATGACTAGGTGGCATCCTAACAACTACAGTGCTGCACAGTTTCGGAACGACCTAGATAATCTCCCTATTATGGCCAGAAGATCTGTTGTACCGGAAGTAACGGGACCAGAGGGCAGGGAGATGGTGCCAAATATACAAATGAAATTTGGTGAAGTAAAACACATCTGCGTATTTTGCGATGGATTCATTTCCTACGGAGAAAGAAGCATCACTCTGATCAACAGAGCTATTGACTATCATATGCAAGTTTGTACGAAACGCCCAAAATAATAAATACTTCTTTTTTTGTTTTGTTGCTCCTGTTGAGCCCTTTACAATGAATCGTTTTCATTGCCCCCTCCAAGAAAAACCCCAAAAAATATAAAACTGTTCAGAAAAATTCAAAAAAAGTAAAAAAATGTTCCGAAAAATAATAAAAAAAATATAAAACAACAAAAACAATAAAAAAAAAAGTTCTTTTCAGAACTACCTCCCCGTTATTAAAAAATTGGTACAATATTTGGAACTGTGCCAACCTCTATTTCTCTTAGTTCGCTTCCCAGTTCGCTCGCCAGTACGCGAACCGGAAGCGAACCAAAAACAGTAAGTATAAGGGAAGGAAACAGACACTTATGTTAAAAGAAAGACAGCTATAGGGGAGTAAACTAGAGATACTATTACCCGTAATCCACTGCTGATGATGTCACATATTACATCATTCATGACATGCTCAGTGACATCATCAGCAGAGGATTGCGGGTTTTTTGGCAACGTGCCTTATCCACGGTTTAATAACGCTGCCTTTTGCTTTATATAAGTTTTCAAATTGTATGAAATATATATCAATAGGTCGTTATGAACCTTTAGGTAGTGCTTTTCTTCATGAGGTCTGGTCGCTTCCATACACATACAGATGTTTCAAAGATGATCAAGAAGTTTATCTGAATGGAGAGAAATGCACTGAGACGCCAGATCATTCACTAATGTGTAGGCACATACAGTTACACGGTTCATGCAACAAACACCGACCAAATATGGCTTGCGTGTTGCAAGGCACGCCAGTTCCTGCTATCATCCCCACGTTCAAGTTGTTGGAAAATGGTAGTTATTTGATGCTCAATAATGAAGATTGTTCTGAGTTAATTAAAAGTATTCCTTTTATCGTAACAGTAAGTGAACGGGTTATTTGCTGCAGAAATGTTCTATTTCCTTCCACACATGAACATAGGGAGTTTTCAATCTGGCCACAAATACCAACCTTGGGACAGATTTCAACGGCATGGCAAGAATAAGAGCTCTTTTGTCTCAGAGAGAGGTGGCCTTGAGTTCGGCCCGTGAAACATTCGTGCTTCACATAGCGAACACCCGTACAGAGGTGCAGACCCTTTTCAATTCAGATTTGCCTTTCAATTTCAGCAAGATGGTTCCGACTATCTTTAACGCATCCTCCACAAAAGCCCTGGCGCACTTTTTTAAAGTTGTTACCAGTGGTCTCGTGACTTCATTTGAGAAAATCTTTGGAGTCATCCCTGCTTCCTTTCATTCTATTTTCTCCACTCTGGTTCGTGGATTGGCATTTTTACTTGCATTACCAGCGGACGCTCTTGTGCTTTTTTACATTTTTAAATATGGATGTCCCTCCTATGCAACCTCCCACCCTGCAGCTGCTGACACTGTTCCGCAATCGCATGCTAGAATATTATGGCACAATGCCGTTGGCGATATTAAGCACGGCATATGGATTATCTTTTCGATTCTCCTACTTCACCTGTGTCCAGCCTGTATTTCACTGCCTGACCTGTGATTTCGATTGGGCCATTGATTTGTGTCTCTGCGGACCGGTTTCTCCTGACGTCGACTTTAATCAGCTGATGACTCCTATCATTACTCACGAGTTGGTTTGTCCTGGCGAAAGGATTATGGCTGTGGCATTGATGCATGGACTACTTGGTCCCTGGAATTTACTGGCGGCAGCACAGTCTTTCTTGGAACAGAGCTTTCTTGAAAACCCACCGAGCTGTCCTCTGATGGTGATAGAGGATCCGGTGCTGGGAGAGCACGTATGTTCTTTTCCGCTTTTAAATTGGATGGCTGAACTGTTTTCGGATGAAGACGGTGACTTCCTATTGGAGGCTGTTGCAGCTTATTTTGCATACACAGTTATGTCATAGACCTATTTCATGTTTGATATGCTGAGTACTAGCATTTCATTGACAATTCATTGACTTATTTGTCAAGTTTTTATTATTTACCTTGCCTATTGGCTTAAGACTCGATAAAGTACTTGGCTATTTTATTTTTCTTTAGCATTACATTTTCCTAGTTTTTAATGCTTTACCTTGCGGACCGTCCACATATAAACTTGCAATCTGCTCTCATGAGATGGCACTTCTATTATCTTATTCAGTTCGTTTCCGGATCATGGGGAGGTGTCATCTAGGTCCTGGATATCTTTACACCGTGTTAAGTTAGCATGGGCTCATTACCGGTTTAAACGCCATTTTTCCTTTTTTGCAACTTCTGCACACGACACTTAGTTGTTGCTTTAGCTTTCCACCTAGTAGTTCATCGTGGTTTACATGAGAATAATATGTTATTGCTCTACTATCTGCTTTGCTTGTTAAACTATATCTGTACAGCGAGTGCTAAAGTTTCAAGAACAACACGATACAGAATTGTTATGAGGTCTGATCTCCACGACTTCATACTCATAACATAAGTGCAACTTCTGCCAATTCTGGGCATGAGGCGGGTTTTATATTGCTTTGCCGAACACACATACACAACAGTTGATGCGGTTCACATGAAGAGAGAGCTGGTGTATGCTGATGTGATTCCTTCAAATCTAAGACACTAAAGTATGGGCACGCCCTAAACCAACACAAAGAGACCTTCTTAGCAAATAATATAATATGTGTATTAGGGAGGGTGAGATATAAGCAGCCGCGGGCCGTGGAGGGAGTTACGGTGAGGCAGGGAGGCGGGGAGGGGGAGAAGCAGGGTGGAGCCCTCTCTACCCTGCCCCTCCCCCTCCCCGCCTCCCTGCCCCACCGTAACTCCCTCCACGGCCCGCGGCTGCTTATAAGTGTTGCTAACTCTTATTCATTTACAGCATGTTAACATACTGTCACCATTCGCTTTTTATGTACTAGTAACTATGCTGGTAATTTTGCTACTGATAATATGTGTACTTGTATTCTCCACCCTGCTTCTCCCCCTCCCCGCCTCCCTGCCTCACCGTAACTCCCTCCACGGCCCGCGGCTGCTTATAAGTGTTGCTAACTCTTATTCATTTACAGCATGTTAACATACTATCATCATTCGCTTTTTATGTACTAGTAACTATGCTGGTAATTTTGCTACTGATAATATGTGTACTTGTATTATCTAAGATACTACGCCTGAGAAGACGGCATTAGTAAATAAACTTTTCAAATACACATGTGTTCTTCTTAACTCCATGTTCTGGTTTCTAAGAAATATATAACGACCGACTGTTCATGAGTTCCACGTATCCTGAGGTACTATAAGTTCATATTCTGGATTGTCTAAACATTGAGAGTTTGTTATATCCAATGTGACACTGTACCTAGCTTGCTAAGGAGTTTTTGATTACTAACGTGAGTTTTGGGACACCCTAATTCGCCGAGGTTCCAATCCTCTGTCCACAGTTCTGTGTGAGAACAGAAACCCTGCGACAGGGGCACCCCCGACCCTTGCTGGAGCTTCATCACACTTGCGATACAACTCCAGCAATGCGCCACCTTTACGGCACAGATACATCACGCATCTGTGCTGTTTTTGCCCCATGATGCGCTGCATTGTAAATGCAGCACACCATAGGTGACGGAACAGCGGCACAGAATGACTAACACATCCCTGGTGATGCGCCAGTCATCATAAATGTATCCCTATGCTTCTTATCTTGTTAGAGATGAACCGCCATATGTATCATCAAAGTTTTTTGCATTTCCTAAATAGCGAACTTTAAGGAATAAATAGCGATTCTTTACCATTCCTAGTTTGCGATTAGCTATTTGCTAATTACAAATTACCCATTCATTTCCTTCATTTCCATAGGGCGGTTGGACTCACTTTTAGCTCGAACGGCTGAATGGATTTCCACGAAACTTGGCAAAATTGTAGGGACTGGTAGCCCGATGTGCCTTTGCTATGTCTCAAGATATATGCTCCAGTGGTTTTTACGAAAATTTACTTTGAAAAATATATATTGGGCTACATTGGCCTATATATATGTTGGAGCCCAAATGTAGCCCAATGTAGCCCAATGAAGCCCAATGTAGCCCAATGTAGCCCAAAGATGGCCGCCAGACACACAAAAAAACAAATGTAGCCCAAATATCAGCCAGATGTAGCCCAACTATAGCCCAGTGACAGAATGACCAATCAGCTTCGCAAACCTCCGTTACGCGAAGCGGAGCGCTGTTACAGATATATATCTTTTTTTGAACGTTAATTTCTCAAAATCCACTGGAGCACATATATTGAGACCTAGCAAAGGCACATCGGGCTACCAGTCCCTAATATTTTGCCAAGTTTCGTGCAAATCCATTCAGCCGTTCGATTATTATTATTATTATTTTTTTTTGCCCCGCGGGGCCCTTTTAAAACCTCCACATCAAACCTAGGGGGTCAGCGAGGATCTACTATGCCCCCTTATAGTTATTTCCCCCTTTGTTTTGACCTCCTCTTGTCTCTCGATCCTACCGAGAGACAAGATGGCGGCCGCTACGGACTTTTTGGAATGTTGACAGACGCCGGAGAACCAATCAGCTTCGCTTCACAAAGCTCCGTTGCGCGAAAAGTACGCGTCCTGGGACGCTGCCAGGTCCGCTGTTACAGATATATACCTTTTTTTAAACGTTAATTTCTCAAAATCCACTGGAGCACATATATTGAGACCTACAAAAGGCACATCGGGCTACCAGTCCCTACAATTTTGCCAAGTTTCGTGCAAATCCATTCAGCCGTTCGGGCTAAAAGTGAGGCCAACCGCCCTATGGAAAACTCAATGTTAAAAACACGTTTTGGAACCCCCCTTTTTTCTCGGCCCCCCCTTGACGAACCCCCCCCAAATTTTCAAGGGCTGCTCAGAAACAAAATGTGCCATTTTCCTGAAAATTTCAGCCAATTCCGTCCACAAACGCCAAAGTTATTACACATAGAATTTTCAAAAATCCCATAGAGAAAAAATCCTAACTATATATACCTACTGGCGACCGCCAGTAGGTAATATATATATATATATATATATATATATATATATAAAACATATGTAAACTTTACAGAAACATACATTCACTGAATGATGTCATCAGTGGAAAAAAAAATACTTAAAAACCAAAGGTTACAGGAACATTATAGTTAGGATGATATTTCACTCATACAAAACCAGAGAAATCGAGCAGTTATAACTCGCACCCCCACAATGTACTGCTTATGACCTCACATATGACATCATTCATAACATGGTCAGTGACATCACTGATGACATCAGTGATGACATCTCATATGATCTCACAGATTACATCACTGATGGTATCCTCAAGTGACTGTGAGTGCTTCTAAAAGGTTTATGAGTGTTAAATATATATACACCCATATGTATTAATGAATTACTTGGTTTATGAGTGCCGTTATGGATGATTTAGTGTGTGTGTGACTGATTTTCTAAGTGAGTGAGTGATTATACGTGTCTCAGAGAATGAACGGGTAGGTGACTAATTTGTGTGAATGGCTGTATCAGTCTGTCAGTCTGTGATACACTCATGAACTCAAGGGCAATGTTCGACCTAAATAAAGTAAGAACATGCAAGGAAGCCTTAATGCACATATATACCACGACAGTACCAATGGAGCTGGCACATGTTGGGAAGTTTTTTGCCGCCACTGGAAAGATCTTATGTCAAACGCAAAGTACAGAAAAATAACAGCATAATAACAATCTACATGCCAACTGTCGATGAGCATCTACAGCATCAATAGTGACCCGGTGCCATATCCAATGGTCAAGAACAGTGCCATTCTTATTAAGCAAACAATAAACTTAGCATTTTATGGCCCTCAGTGATCTTGTATCAAGCCGGTCAAGTTAAGATGAACCGACACTAGGGCACTGACTGACCAACCGATGTATATGTCTCTAGATGTTTTTTTTCTCTTTTAAATCCCTCCTCTGTGTAATATGCAGTTATTTATAATCTTCAATGAATGTCTTGCACTTTGCACTTTAAGTAAAGGTTTAGAGTAGCATGTTCTACCAGTGGTATTTACGACCCCACAGTCTACCTTCAATGTCTATTTTTGCCTGAAGGAGGGAGGAGGGCTATATATTCATGTAACTCTATAGCGCCTCATAGATTGACAAAGCCTGCCACGCAGGCGAAACGCGTCTCTTGCAATGTGAGGTCGAGGGAGATCTGACTTACAATAAAGAAGCCTTATCCATACATACGTCTTGTACGTGCCTCTTCTTCGTTGGAGCAGGATTTTTTTCTTATATATATATAAGGGTTTTAATGTTTTTAGGCATCATTTTTTACATTTCTTAAAGAAGAAATATATTTATATATACATGTATTTTTGTACTTTTATATTGTCTTTTAGAATGTTTATTAAGTATATTTAATTCTCATTTAAAATCATTAAGAACATTTTAATGTTTTTTTAATAACTGACCTAAATGTATATACTGCTAGTTTATGAATCAGGACTTTGCTAATATTGTATCTAAATTCATTATTTGCTCTTTACTTAAACTGCCGCAAGAATCGAATGTTTCTTTTATTTTCACTCCACGAAAGCAATCACATGTAAAGGTGTAGCTTCATAATTGGTCTGGTACCGTTTCAGCGTTGTCATGTGATCAAGCCACCTTGGGTGGCGAAACGCGTAATGGCTGACGAATAAACCTGTGATTTGAGCACCTGAAAACGGGTCCGTGTTTGCTTGCTAAAGGACAATAATGCGGGAGCAGCTTTGAAGCAGTTTCTTGGACTGGCGAGGCTTTGGCCAGTTTCAAACGGACCCCCAATCGGAAAGAGGCGGCTGTTAAGCAAGGCTATCACCTCTGTGTCTCGGCACGAGGAAGTTGTGATTCGGGAGGATATTTCATTCAGCCAGCCCCCCCTCAGCCGGGATTGAGTCGCCTGAAACGCCCGCTGCGCTCGTGGTGTCGAAGGACGCTCGAGATACCTGCAGGACGTGAAAGGTAGGACCGTTAGGCTATTGAGGGGTGATTGGTGTGCGGGGAGTACGGGAGACAGAAGATTATTGAATACTTCTGTCCGGTAAATATCTCCAACCTACAGCCAGTTAATTATCATGTTGGCCGACACGCTGAAAGACCGAGAAGCGACAGCATTGGAACTATTCGACTATGCAGCCCCAGTAAGCAACCATTCATTACATCCTGGGGCGCAAGCCGCAAGAACAAATGAGGACTTAAAAAGTAAAATGAAGGCACTAGAGAAGTTGATGCGTGGGGAACAGGCAAAGTGGTGGGGAAACAAGTCACTGCAGCGCTACTTGGATGCGGGGAGAATTCCCAGAGGGCACGCAATTTGACAGCTCCTAGCTATGAGCAGCCGAACCCCGAAATGATGAAAGAGTGGGCTCAAAGTATTTTAGACTCTTCAAGATGTCTAGTTGAAATATTGGTAAAATACGCCGAAAGAGACAGAATCGAGTTGCAAAGGCGTATTGAGGCACTGACAGATGAAATATCTCCTTTGGGCTCTGTGGAAAAAATCAACAAAATGAAAGCAGAAATGACTGCCCGCTTGCACAAAGAGGAGGACAAAATCAAAGAGCGAAAGGCATTCAAGTTCCACCGGGATCATGTGGATTACGAATGCGGGCGCATTTTTACCTTTTCGCGAAAATACGATGCCATAAAGTCTTCCAAATTTGCAGGTGCAAATACAGCAACCGCAGGCACCTCAAACAATAGGCAGCTGGCAGATTCTTCATACTCTGATGCTAGCTCAGCAATTGAAAGTGAGGTTGAGGGTTACGCCAACAGAGCTCAATCTGCGAAGCCCCTTATTGCCCCCACCCCCGCTGAAGAGATCAATTTTTTATTGGAGGAGCGAAGGGCAACACTTCGACCGAGACCACAACAAAATCTGGCAGGCAGAGGAGAAAATACAAGCGGCGACAAAGGCGCAAAGCCCAAAAATGATTCAACCCTGTGAGGCAACAACAAGAAACACAGGAGGGGCTGGTGGAATCGTCGGTAATTGCCTGTGAAAGCAATGAAAGAACAGTCATTAATCTGTCAGAAACGGTCTTAACCAAAGCGGAAATTCAAATATTGGCCCTTGGTCTATCTTTCTGCAATGAATCAAACTTCGATTATCCCAACACGCGTATGGACATATACCAATTTGTGAGGAAGCTCAAATTGCGCAAATTTCATGCTTTAAAATCGTCCAACAAACCAACCGATAAAGCTGTTCCCAGTACACAGGATACACAGATATCTGGATCTAATCCGGTATCTGACACAGAGCAAAATCTATTAACTGTCCTGACGGAATTACACAATGAAAATGTGGAAACTGATTCCTTGTCCCCTTTTTGTTTCAGTCAATCCTTGACCCATACCAATACTGAAACCAAAATAGCTCCTTTCAAGAAAAAATCGAAATTCACTCCTATATTACTAAGGGATGGTATTGACATCTTCAATGAGCATGTAACAGAGGAAATAAACAAGCTCAACTATAGAACCAGTAATTCGAAAAGGAAAATTTCAAGTAAAAACAGGCAATATTACCATCTGATTAACAAATTCAGAACAATGATGATGTAATTGTGAGGAATTCAGATAAAGGAGGAAACGTGGTGTTATGGTCTAAAAAAGAGTACATACTTGAAGCATTATCTCAACCTAATGACCGGTCCTGTTACAGACTTAGCAGTGCAGCGGCCATTAAGGAGACTGCCAATGTATTTTAAACTAAATTGGTTGCCTGGAAAAGTGCTGGACTAATATCTATGGACGAATATTAATTTATGAGGAATGATCATCCTGTCATCCCTAATATTTATTTTATAACGAAAGTACATAAAAACACACTGAAACCTCTGGGTCGACCGATCATATCGGCCAAATCAAGTTTACTGGAGAATGCTTCAAAATACATTGATTTCTTTTTGCAAGAGTGGGTCTTGGGTTTACCATCTTACCTAAGTGACACAAGTGACTTTCTGTGCAAAATCTAAAATTTCAAATGGGAACAAAATCTCTATCTTCTAACCTTAGACGTGTCTTCATTGTACACTTGTATTGACCACAAGGATGGTCTGCGTGCTGTAGAATATTTTTTCAATAAGAACAAAACGGTTTGCCCCCAGCATGACATTATGTTGTTGAACATGATTAGTTTTTGTCTTAACAACAACATGTTTTATTCAACCAAATGTTTTATCAACAAATGCGTGGTGTCGCTATGGGGGCCAGCTTTTCCCCCAGCTATGCCTGGTTATTTATGGGCTGGTGGGAGGAACTGGTCCTCAAAGGCACGCATAAAAAGTTGTATGATGATCATGTAAAACTATATTTTAGATATATAGATGACCTGTTTTTGGTGTGGGATGGGACAACTGAACAAGCAATGAATTTTGTTGAATCTATCAACAGGAATGATTTCAATTTGCACTTCACGTCCACTATAAGTAGCAGCAAAAATAGATGCAAAAATAGATGTAGAGGTGTATGTGGCTGAAAATAAGCTGGAAACTAAGCTTTATAGAAAGGAGACTGCAGGCAACTCAATTTAGCATTTTTCGAGTTTCCATCCCAGGCATCTGGTGCATAGCATCCCCATACCATCCCCTATGGGGAGATGCTAAGCATCAAAAGAATCTGCAGTAATCCTTTAGACCTGGTTGAGGCCCAACTTGAATGCAAGGACAGGTTTCTGGCTAGATGATATCCTCTTAAAACCATACAAAGTGCTATAAACAAAACTCTGGAGCTAGATAGGGAGGATCTCCTCATTCCAAGAAAAACCAGAGATGGAGTATTGACAGAGGTTGCTAGTTCTGAATCAGTAAGGTTAGTAATTCCATACAGCGCCCAAGAAAAAAACATCACTAAAATCATAAACAAAAACTGGGCTTTAATCAAAAGTGACCCAATAATAGGTTCTGAGATGCCTACAAGACCCAGCATTACTTTTAAAAGGGTGCCCTCCATGCATAGTGAATTGGTTTCCAGTAGCCCTCAAACATCACCATCCTTAAATTGGTTGATGACATCCAACAGGTTTACTAAGTGCAGGTCTTGCAGGCTTGCCAACATGGCATTAATAAAAAAAGTTATTGCACTGCCTTCAGCAAAAAGGAGATTAAAATCAACAAGCCTCTTCACTGTAAGACGGAATTTGCTATCTATATATTAGAATGCACATGCCCTTTGAAATACGTTGGGAGCACTAAATTACCTGCAAGTAACAGAATTCTGCAACACATTCAGGCATTCAATAACCATGACCCAACATACCCAGTTGCGAGACATTTTCGTGAGGGACACAATAACAATCTGCAAGATCTCTCATATTATGTCATAGACGCTATTCCTAAAACCAAAAAGGGTGGTGACAGAGTACATATGTTGCGAAAACTCGAAACCCGCTATATCCTTAATCTAAATAGCAAAACCCCGGGAGGTCTAAACAATACTGCGGATTTATATACTTGCCTGTAATTTTATTCCTGTAGCCTCTGCAATCACTGCCATCTTTTCCTGCCCTGCACATCCTTCTCTAGCATTACCTTAATTTTTTAACTAATGGATGTTTGCCCCATTTTTACAATATAACTGAAATATTTAATTTTTCTGAAACCATTCAAAGTTCCGCATTTTCAACTGCTGATACTTCTCTTCACCAATGATCATTTATTTTTTTATTTTCTTCACCTTATGCACTATTTTTCACACATGTTCTTAAAGATATATATGGGTGTCTTATATGAAATATCGGTAGCACTGAGCACTTGCCATTAGATTTATTGTGGCCTTTAGAATCATAAATTGCATTTATGCAAGGATTTCAAATGTGAGCATCTTTTCAATTTGAACTGATTATGAATAGATATGATTATTCGGTTCTGACAATATTTGCAGATGTTCTCATGAGGTTCTGCTTACTCTAAAAATGATGTATAGGGCCTTAACAAAAACCTTTTCTTATGATCAAGGGTTTTAATGTTTTTAGGCATAATTTTTTACATTTCTTAAAGAAGAAATATATATATATAGATGTATTTTTGTACTTTTATATTGTCTTTTAGAATGTTTATTAAGTTTATTTAATTCTAATTTAAAATCATTAAGAGCATTTTAATGGTTTTCTAATAACTGACCTAAATGTATATACTGCTATTTTATTAATCAGGACTTTGCTAATATTGTATCTAAATTCATCATTCATTCATTCTCATTATCATCTTTATTTTGACAGTGTTGTCATACAAGAGTTCACAATTGATCAGAATATATTTTAAAACAGTAGAAAAAAAGCCCTTAAAAAGTCAATCATTGTATCTTATGGTGTTAAATCATCTGAGTAAAAAGCATCCCTCGCCTGAAGTATATTCTCGGCTAGGTAAACTTAACATGGATCTAGCCAATACTTTAGCTCTGGTCCTAAACCCTCCAGGTCTTAATGGGAGGAGCACTGGTAATAAACCAACCTGGTATAACAAGGCCTGTAGAGTTGCGAAATCGCAACTACTCGAGGCCCTGAAATACAATAATAACAGGGAACTCATAAAAGAAAGGAGAGCAGCATACCAGCAGTTAATACACCATGCCAAGGTGGAGTGGGGGAACGAGAATTGGGAAAAGTTAACTTCCGCACTGGCAACTAGAGATGCTCAGAAGTTCTGGCAAATAGTGAGCACGGGCTCGGCTGATGCCGTTCCAGGTATCTAAATTCATTCTTTGCTCTTTATTTAAACTGCCGCAAGAATCAAATGTTTCCTATATTTTCACTCCACGCAAGCAATTACGTGTAAAGGTGTAGCTTCATAATTGGTCTGGTACCAAAAATCAGCCGCACACCAACAACGGAACTTGCATCCTTTATGAGAAAAACAAACGGCAAGCCTGACATGTTTCGTTCTGACTGAGAACTTTTTCAAAGGTGTGCCGTAACTTTTGACTTTCGTTCCAATAATAGTGAGGCCAAGGAGAATGATATAAAAGTTGTATATATATATATATATATATATACAAATATATATATATTACCTACTGGCGGTCGCCAGTAGGTAGTTATAGTTAGGACCTATCTTCCATAGGAAATCCGCAACATTCTATTTGGATTAACTTTGGCACCGGTTGACGAATCTTTGCCAAATTTTCAAAACTGGGGGGGGGGCGATCGGGTCCGCTCCTATCCTGGAAGTCTTGGGGTGATTCGTGAAGCGGGGGCTGAGAAAAAGGGGGTCCCAAAACGTGTTTTCCCCATGCAATTTTCCATAGGTACCGCTCATCACGGCTACAGCCCGAACGGCTGAACAGACTTACACCAAATTTGGCAAAGTTGTAGTCCTTGGTTCAGACGCGTGCTTTTTGCTTATAAGGTGAAAAATCAGTTCAGTAGTTCCTGAGAAAATGACAATTAAAAGTACATATATAGGTATGGCCTCGGTGGATCCGCGCATCTTTCGCAGATTATAAGCACACCATCCCGATCACTCGCAGAATGCTGATTGGCTGTGAAGTGGTTGTCAACATTCGAAACCAGGAAGTGTTGGCAGCCATTTTGTGCCTCAGTAGAAGAGAAGATTTAGAAATTAGTGGAACAAGTGTTTAAAAGTATAAAGGGGGTAGGTAAAAAATATTTTGACCCTCTAGACCTGCTTAGGGGGTCCCACAAGGACCCCTAGGGCCGAAAAAAGATGTATTTTTTTGGGAAAAAACACAGAAATGTGCGCTGGGTGCATGGATCCGCCGTAAAAAATAAATAAAAATGAACCACGGGCTCCTGTGCTTGTTTAAAAATTAGCTACCTGGGAAGGAGAAATCCCGGGGGCTAAAATATTGCATTTGAAGCAGGGACCGCGAAAAAAGGGGGGTCCCAAAACATGTTTTCCCCATGCAATTTTCCATAGGAATCGTTCATCACGGCTACTGCCCGAACTGCTGAACGGGATTACACCAAATTTGGCAAAGTGGTAGTCCTTGGTTCAGACTGGTACCTTTTGCTTAAATGGTATAAATCCTTTCAGTAGTTCCTGAGAAAATTACACTTAAAATACATATATATATCTATGACCTCGGTGGATCCGTGCATCTTGCGTGCACTCTAAGCACACCGTCCCGATCACGCGCTGAATGCTAATTGGCTGTCAAGTGGGTGTTAACATTCGAAACCAGGAATTGATGACAGCCATTTTGTGCCTCGATAGAAGCGAAGATGTAGAAAATAGTGGGGCAAGTGTTCATCATGTATAAAGGGGGCATGTAAGAAATATTTTGATCATCTAGACTAGGCCTGGATGGTAAATTCCATCTGCTCTCGGAATTTGCGGAATTTGGGTAATTTTGCGTTCTGCGGAGAACGCGGAATTGGCCAAAATTCTGCCTTCCAGGACTTCGCAAATTTTTTTGCTTGTTTGCGTTCTCAAGTGGGGGTTCACAAGATATTTCCACCCGAGCATGCAAACAGCGATTACGAACAGTAAAAAAGCATCGTGAACAAGCAATTCCGCGTGTGCGCTGGATTTCTGCGTGTTCACAGAGATTTTTTACCATTTCGCGGAGATTTGCGTAACGAGGTTACGCAAATTCCACCCACCCCTAATCTAAACCTGCTTAGGGGGTCCCAATTTTTTTTGTTTGTTTTTGAGAAAAAAACGAGAAATGTGCGTTGGGTGCATGGATCGGCCATAATAAAACTAAAAACGAAGTGGGGGCTCCTGTGCTTGTTTGAGCATTAGCTACCTGGGAGGGCCAAATCACGGGGTCTAAAATATTACATTTGATGGGGGTCCAGAGGGGCAATGTAGCCCGGGGACCGCCATTCCTCAGTGTTACAAAATGAATGGGTGAGGAATCTCAAAGGTCCGTCTAAGCTCTGGGGATTACCACCCTCCGGTGTTTTTTATATTTTGGGAGGGGGGCCGCGTGGTCTCCATTCTGGAGCAGTCGAAAGCCTTGGGGAACACTACCTCCCAGGAGTGGCTAATGCTGTGCCTCGGGGTGTCTACCCCCGGGATACTACTGTTTGCTATGGCAAGGCGGGAGTCGAGGTTCCCGCTGTGTCATAGCAAACTTGAGGGCATATTAACAAGTGCCATTTTGCCGCAATCTTTTTAAAAAAGCCAAAAATGCGGTGAAAATGATATTGCCCTATTTACTAGGTGACGCTAAGATGCATTAATGCATGTTAGCAGCCGGTTTGCTAAGGGGTCGTCTCGTATCTCCAATGAGTTGCAATGTAGGTGTTCTCAGTGGGAAAGTAGGTGTTTCCATGAGAATATAAAAAGGAAGATGGAGGTATGACAATAGCGTTGTATTTGTGAAAATTCTGGCTAATTGCGGTTTATGTGGGATCCTAACATCTGTTCTGAAGTAGACTTAAGCATGTTTAATATGCGAGGTGAATTGATATGTTAGGTCCACAGTCTTATATTAATAAGATTTTCACTTGCGAACATAAATTATCGCTTTATTTCTCGCGATATTGGGGGCATATTTACAAGGACAGTGCTAAAATTATTGTTGCTTTAGCGTTAGGTAAGTGTCGTTAAAGTGGCCATAATGGCTGAATAATAGGCTTTTGAGAATTCGTGAGAATTCCAATAGAAGCCCAGGTTTACACCAGAACATGTTAACGATGTCCTTGATAATATGCTCTCAAGTTTGCTATGGCAGGGCGAGAGCCTCGGCTCTCACGCTTGCATAGCAAACAGCAATGTTGAAAAAATCTTCCGGTAAGATAAGAAAGGATTTTGAAGTCCATTATCGCTGTTTTATTTGAAGTTTGCTGCCGTTAAAGCGGCGACAATTTTAACGTCATCCTTATAAATATGTCCCAAAGTTTTGTAATGTTGACAATCCCGTCTCCCTTTTACATAGGCACAAAGTATTTAGTGAAGTGCACTATGAATCGTGAAGCAACACTGTCTAATTGTGAATGATAAAGAATTCAGGGAGTTGTGTACTTCTTTTGCTCGTAATGTGCATAGGGGCAGATTTACAAGTTCCTTGTGTCACTATTGCATCACTTTTAACATAGGCAAAGTGACGTGAAAGTGGTGCAAGGGGCTTGTAAATCAGTGTTCTGTCGTAATTTGCTTTCCTTTCTGTCATGTAGAGGATCCTGGGTAAATATAACAGTTTCTGTACAGCCAGTACCTTTCAAACCTACCCCCAAATTGCTTACTGTTTGTTTCCATAGTAACAGTTCATGGAACACTTAAGTGAGCACACAGGTTACAAGTTCACCACACAATGTTGCTAATCCAAACAGTTACTGTGCTGGAGTTTTTAAAATGTTTCCATAGGAACTCTTAATCACAGCTACAGACTCTGGTAAAGAGTTAGCCTCAGTATTATACTTCTAGTTATGAACATCATTTCTATTTTAATTGTTTAATGTTTTCTAAGCATATGATTATCACACTAAATATTAGTGAAATGTTGTCAGAAAAAGAAGACGTATATACTTTTTTAAAATTAACTTTTATTAAAACAACAATAAATACCTAGAAACGTAACTTTAAGACAACAATATAATAAATAACTAGAAACATAACTTTAACCAAACAATATAATAAAATGTTCAATGGACTCCAATGGAAGGAGGGTAGGTAACCTGCAAAACAAAAATGAAAATAAGTGTTTAAAATGTCATCGATGTGACTGGATGAGGTCAAAGATCACAAATTAAGGTAACACTTGGCAATATTTGTTAATTTGCACGTCTGCAGGGTGCCTGATACATTCCACCTCTCTTATAGACCCGCGTTCAAGAGATGTCTGTACGGAAGTGCCTACTGCGTCAGATTTACAGTATGGAGCAACAGGTCTTTAAAATGATTCAGAGATGAGACAGAATTAGGTGAGTGATCACGTCGTTATGCAGGACAATAATCTTTATTTCAAACACATTTAAACGGAGGCATTGTGTATCTAGGCTGCTCCGCTTACCTTGTGTAAACACTGTGGCGAACAGAGTTCACAACTTGAATTTTGCTTTGGTCCACACTGCAGACTGTATTAAATTCAGCCTTGATTTTTTTTATCGGCAGAGTGGACAGCAGCGTCCATAACTTTAAAAGAGAAAGAGAAACAATGTAAGAGAGAGTGAGAGAGAGAAAGAGAGAAAAATGACATTAAAAGTGTGAGAGAGAGAAAGTAATAGATGGAGCATGAGAGGTAGTGTTATTACTTGAGAAAACTTCGTAGCTCACGTTTTTGCCTCCGTTGTGTGTCCAAGCACGTTCCGGGTCATAGTGCACCCTCAAGTTAAGTGATCTGAAAGATAGTATAGAGTTAGTAATAGCATAGTACATACAACTGCGCAAGTATATTTTTGCTTTATTTCTTTGTACACTCAGGATACTGTATTTCATCAACTTCCACTGCAAGGAGGTGTCTGTGCGCTGTTTTTCTTCCAAAGTACTATACCCCATGCACTCCCATTGCATAGCGGTGAATTCTCATTAGTGCGTACCCAGACTGTTGCACCCCATTGACTCTCAGAGTCCGGAGGTGAGTGCTTTTTCCTGCACAGGGGCAGATTCATAAGTTCCTTGCGCCACTTGTGCATCACTTTTTCCATGTTAAAAGTGATGCAAAAATGTTGCAAGGGGCTTGTAAATCTGCCCCTCAGACTGTTGCAACCTATCCACTCCCACTTCCCGGAGGTAATTGTACATTTGTACGCAGTCAAGGTGCTGCACTCTATCCATTCTCTCCGCCCACAGGTAACTTCTCGTTGCCTCGGAAACAAGCTTCTTTACTCACCTTGTGCCATTGGCGTGATTCAAAAAGGATGCACCATGTGTCGAAGCAGCCTTCTCAGACATTGTTACGATGGCCACGCATCATTGCCGAATCCTCGAACGTTAAGCTTTGGAGGTGTTGGGGGGGGCACCAATTTGTGAAACACAACCTGTAAGATTAAAAGAAAGTTAATATTGTGCGTCATTTATTTACCAAAGGAGTAATGAAGTGAGAGAGTGACTGAAAAGAATATTCGCAGCTCACCTTTCTGTCACCGATGTGTCTTTCACCACGTTCTGGGACATAATGCACCCTAAAGCTTTACATCTAAAAGATAGTAAAAGAAAGATGTTATGATTGGTAATTGTTACTATCTTAATGTGGAGTAGAATTACATCGCTCTTTCACACCCCTTCCCTCCCGCATTTAAAAACAATTATTTGTACAGTTCCAACTTGTTTAATGGGCTTCGATTTTTGTAAAATTACTATAGTAGTAATGTTTTTGAATCCGGTTATGAAAGCAAGTGGTGCGCAGTGATACACCTGGTTTTGATGACCAAAAGCGACGGACATTTAACCGAATATAAAATCTTTCCTGCTATTGTTAAAAAAACTGCAAATGCAATAAGATACGGTATATAAGACTGCGTACACCTAAATCGATATGTCGCCTTTTTGTATGCAGTCTGCTGCACCCCATCTACTCCCTCCACTGCCACCCAGGCCTCACTGCTCATGTTTTCGTGGACAGGGCACCTTCTACATCATGCAGTCCCACTCTACCACCAATAAGTCTGACATATGGTGCTGAGTCTTGATATCGCTATGGCTAAGAACATACTTGTGCCCCCATCATCATCGCAGGTTGCTCACCTGCTCAGTCCTTACGGTACCACTAACTCAGTACCCAAAGAGGCCATGCACGTGGTGGTGGGCCCCCCTGCTCTGTGGTTCGGGCCTACATGAGGTGTCCAAACCACTAGGATGAGCCATCACAGCGCTTGCGATGGGAGCAACTCTAAAATGGTGTAGAGCATGTGTGCCTCATCTTTTTATTGGTAGGGTCACATGTGTAGTGACGTATGTGCTGGATGGGTGTGGGGTGGGTGTATGCCAGCTATGAGGGAGTGTGTGTGTGCCGTTCTGACAACTAGACCTGGAAGTAAGAAATCACTAAAATGGAAATCTGGGCCATGTACATACCGTTGTTATGTTTTCCTGGAAGCGTAAGCGGAGTGGGCTGGACTGATGTATGCCAGTGCTGCACGAGGCTGTGAACAATGACTCTGGAAGTATGGGCGTTGTTCCGTCATGAGCTATGTGAAAATTCTACTGTTTTGGGTGCCCGTGTTGTAGTGCTGCCGTCACCTGGGTCTTACACGCAAATGTGTCATTATGTCTGTAAAATCCCACAATATGGCTAACATGGAAGGTACGGGGTATCACTGACCCTATATTCAACCATAGATACACACATAAAAGATGGTGGACATGATGCATTTCTGCGACAATGAATGTTTGTTGTAAATTCAGTGGAGTGTTGTAGCTGTAGTAATACAGGGCTGTGGGAGGTTTAGGTTGCAGTTTTTAGCACATGAAGGACAGATAATATATATACCTCTGTGGTCATTCAGGTAAACTGTCGAACTTGGTGCTGGAAATCAATGTTCGAGGCTCGGAGTCGCATCCACATCCTGTTATTGTAGAGTAATGACGTAATCTACGCGTGTCTGAAAATGTACTGTAAATGTGGTGCTCATGTAAATTGTTGATATCGTTTTAGGTCGACTTTGCGGTATATAAATATGCTAAAAAAAAAGAAATAGTACACATTTGTAAATTGAGTATACAGTTTCTTTGCAGTATTGTAATGATCCACTTTGTTAGTTCGTATTTGTAGAATGAGCGAGAGAAAGTTATATAATTGAAGTTTTTGTTATTGGCAGAGGTAAGATGGTTGCATACGCTATTTACAGCACAATATAATGTGGTAGAAGCATTTTACAAACATAATAACTACACAGACACAGATAGATAGTTGAAGTGGGTACGGGCACGTGTGCTTGACTCCATTTTATTTAGTTGCTGTTGGTAACAAGTAGAATAGTAATCATCATATCATACACAGATATTCAATCATAAATGGTTTATGACTTCTGCTGTACAAAGGTAGGAGCACTGTATGTGAAATTATACACAGAAGATTCTATCGTAAAGGGTTCATGAGTTGTGGTACACTGAGGTAGGGGCGGTTTGTGTAGAGCCTGCGATGATGCATGGTTCAGGCAGAACACACTGGTAAGAATGTCTTTTGGCAACCGAATTTTGCCTTAATAAGGCCACGTGGCGATTATTTATGGTGAACAGAGTTAGTGGTACGTCTGGTGCTCAGTGTGTGCTCACCCTGCGATGATGCGTGGTTCTAGCGGACTGTACTCAAAGCATTGACTGTTGCATACTGGACTGCATGAACTTTGAGGGGAAAATAAAAAAAACTACCATCAATGGTTATCCATTGCTCTGCAAATTAGGTCTAGTGATTGCTCCCCATAACAAATTAAACTATTGCATTTCACGCAGTGCATTCCAACTTTCTCAAAATGGGGACGTTTGTCTGGTGGCGATGTTGAAGGTGATGCCTCAGAGGTACTTGGTATTGACGGTGGTGGAGGTCCATTTTGGCGCTGTGTTTTACATTGTTTGTCAACATAGTTCACAGGATGCAGGGATTAAAGGTGCTTGTGCATACTAGCAGAGACACAGGAGTATTTTTTGTCTGTGCCTTCAATAAATCAAGGCTAATTTCCCTACTGTCTGTAGCGTAGATACAAAGCTGAATTCAAGTTGTGAATCCTACTGTCCGCAGTGTACATCAAATCTACTAGTCAGCACATTTATAGAAGAATGCTTTTTTCACTTACTTTAACAATATCTGAATACATACAGTATACTTTTCTCTGCATTAAGTAAATCAAGGCGGAATTCCCTACTGCCTATAGTGTAGATGCAAAGCTGAATTCAAGTTGTAAACCCTGCTGTCCGCAGTGTAGATCTTAGGGTGGACTGCATCATCTGTAATCATGATTGAAATGAAAGAACATGTATAGAATGCATTATTGAAATATGTATGTTTCAGGGACATTTGAAAGGGACAGTATGTCTCACTGTGACATAAAACTATTCATTTTTTTTTCCGATCAGTTAGGGTCCACTGCGTTAGTACTATCTTTGGCCCTGAGCTTGTATGTATTCTGCGATAATGCGTAGTGCAGGGAGGCTGTACTGGGAGCAATGTATTCTGCCTTAATAAGGCTACGGGAGATGACTCGGGGTGCAGGGAGTTAGTGGTACCGAAAGAACTCAGCGTGTGCCACCCTGCGATTATTCGTGGTTCGGGGGGGTCGCAGTGGTATAATGTCTCTTGTCTACTGGAATGCGTCATGTACAATCGCCATTCTACCTTAATCATTAGCACTCACAATGTAAATCGAAGGCAGTAGTCATCACTGACATCAAGAAATTCTTTTTGTCGTATCTTTTTACAAAATCTGAGGACATAAAATACAATTATCTCTATCTTTAAAAAAATCAAGGCTAAATTTCAAGCCGTTCGTAGTATAGATTCAAAGCTGAATTCAAGATGTGAACCCTGCTGTCCGCACTGTAGATCGAAGGCAGTAGTCAGCAGAGATATTGACGAGTGATTTTTGTCACTTATTTTAACAAAATTAGAACGCATCCAGTAAAATGTTCTCTGCATTAAATAAATCAAGGTTGAATTTCCTACTATCCGTAGTGTACATGCAAAGTTGACTTCAAGTTGTGAACCCTACTGTCCGCAGTGTAGATCGAAGGCAGAAGTTGACAGACATCGAGGAATGCTTTTTTTGTCACATACTTTAACAAAATCTGAGGACACAGTACAATTGTCTCTGCCTTAAATAAATCAAGACTGAATTCAATGTTGTTTGTAGTACTGATGCGCCACTAGTATCAAGTGGTAAACTCTGTTGATCGCAGTGTACATTTGAAGGCAGTAGTCAGTATAGCTATTGAGGAATGTTTTTTGTGGCATCCGAAACAAAATTGATTTTGCCTTACATAAATCAAGGATAACTTGATTGCTCTCCATAGTGGAGATGGAAAGCTGAATTCAAGTTGTGAAACTTGCTGTTCGCTGTGTAGATCTTAGGCTGCACTGCATTTTCTGTAATGTACTCCATAGATTGACTGTTGCATGCGGGACTGATGAACTGGTATCAAGTTGTGAACTCTGTTGATCGCAGTGTACATTTGAAGGCAGTACTCAGTACAGACATTGAGGAATGTTTTTTGTCGCATCATTAAACAAAATTGTCTCTGCCGTACATAAATCAAGGCTAACTTGAATGCTCTCTGTAGTGTAGATGGAAAGCTGAATTCAAGTTGTGAAACCTGCTGTCCGCAGTGTAGATTGAAGGCAGTAGTTGACACAGACATCGAGGAATGCTTTTGTCAGTTATTTAAACAAAATCTGGTCATATAGTACAATTGTCTGTGCATTAAATAAATCAAGGCTGAATTTCCTACTGTCCATACTTTAACAACATCTGAGGACATTGTAGAATTGTCTCTGCCTTAAATAAATCGAGACTGAAATCAATGTTGTCTGTAGTGCTGATGCGCCACTGGTATCAAGTTGTAAACTCTATTGACTGTACTGTAGATCGAAGGCAGTAGTCAGCACAGATAACGACGGAGAATTTTTTTCACTTATTTTAACAAAGTCTGAGGACATAGAGTAGAATTGTCTCTGCCTTACATAAATCAAGGATAACTTCAATGCTGTGTGTAGTGTAGATCCAAAGCTGAATTCTAGTTGTGAACCCTGCTGTCTGCAGTGTAGATCAAAGGTAGTAGACGATACAGACCTAAGTCTGCGGTGCTGTGGCGCTGAGTTCGCAATGGGCCTTTATCGAGGAGGCACGTGGTTATGGCGGCAGCCACGTGGAAGGGTGAGGACCGTCGCTGTGGCAGTCTTTTCTCTTTGCAGAAGTGAACCACGCCCAAGGCATAGGCTAATTATTTATACTCTTACGCTGGAGTTGCGTATGTTGGATCAGCCCACTCCACTTCTGCTTCAAGGGGGGGAGACAACACAGGTACATGACCAAGATATTCCCCAGAGTCTGAGATAATAAGGTTGCATCCACTGTGCAGTACACACGTATCAATGGTATATCTACACACGGAAAAGTTTTTGGATTGTATAGTGAGTTGTGTATAGCATATCACCGATAGTATTAGCAGTGTGTACATTATTGTTGTTATGCGAGTTCCTTCTCTTATACATAGTTGATTGCCACATCTCTGAATATTGAGCTAGTGTGCTGTTGAGCTGATATATTATTTTGGGCAGGTCTGTTGTCCTGTTTTGCGCTGCCTCTGAGGTAGTAGGGGGAGGGGACCGGGGGGATATGTTTATTGCACATTCAGTGGAGTATTGCAGCTGTAGCAATACAGGGCCATGGAAAGTTGAAGTTTCAGTTTTTGGCACATGGAGGGCAGTCAATTAGAGACAAGCTCATTGTCGGAGTTAGGCTGCGCCAACATATGTACTTATACAATCACTACGACGATCTTCACACACTTATAAATTCACTATACACTCTGATTGCAGTACTCTAATTATGCAGTCTCTACGTACGAACTTGAACAATAACTGAGACAAAGTTACATAATTAAAGTTTTCCCCCACTGTCAAAGGTAGGATGGTTGCATACGCTGTCCAGAGCACTATGGTAGGGCCCAAGGGCAGCATGTTGCATACATAATGAACACACAGACACAGATAGATAGTAGAACTGGGTACGGCCACATGCGCTCAACTCTTTTTTATTACCGGGGTTACATGTCCAGTGATGTCTGTGGTGGATGTCCAGCACATCACCGCTACACTTCATATTGTGTGCATTATTATTGATGGGTGACTTGCGTCCTTCACACATACTTGCTTGCTATATCTGGCAACATTCAAGTATTGTGTGGCGGAGGGACCATGCTGTTTTTGGAAGGTCCGCTGTCCTGCTCTGCGCTGCATCTGTGGTAGTAGGGAGGGGGTGGTCCATGGGGGACGTCCTGAGGCTGATGGCAGTGCGTGTTGTGGCCTTCATGGGTGTTTGAGCTGGGTGATCAGTAACTCTATGACATATGTTACGCTTCAGATGTAATTCTGGGCTACGATCCCTTTCACATTGTAGGTAGTCCTCCTGGTTTACAGTAAAAGGCAGATGTTAGATTCCTCCTGCAAACGTGGTTTATTCCCTGTTTTTGCATCTCACTCCAGATTTGGCTGCTGGTTGAAAATATAGGGAACTGGTGATTATGTGTTAATTTTTGCATGGGGATGTCTGCTCTGTATATTATTACCGTTACTTGTTGTTCTCATTTGTGACAAATTTGTTTGGGTGGCAGCTATTGCTGAAAAACTGGAGATATTGGCTGTTTTCACTAGGCTGACAACGAAGTGAACATTTAAAATCACTGAAAAAACTATAGGTTGAAAGAAGAAAATAATTAGAAATTAGCATTTAAAAAACCTTTGAAATTCACTGAAAAAACATAGGTTTCAGGGACGTTATAGTTACAAATTAGCATTTAAAAAACCTTTGAAATTCACTGAAAAAACCATAGGTTTCACGGATGTTATAGTTACAAATTAGCATTTAAAAAACGTTTGAAATTCACTGGAAAAAACCATAGGATTCAGGGATGTTATAGTTAATTGGACATTTCACTCATACAAAACCATAGAAATTCCGCTGTTATAGTTAGTTGAGCTAACTATAACTCGCACACCCACAATGCACTGCTGATGACATCACATATTACATCATTCATGACATGGTCAGTGATATCACTGATGACATCTCAAATTACATCACTGATGACATCATCCATGTGACAATCTGATGCACCTGCTTACACCATAATATAACCTTTGATACACCCCCTGTAAAATACAGACTACCATTTTCAAAATCATCGACACACCAATACCAGTTACTACAAATACATTCACTAATTCTTAGGTCTACAGACACATGCACTCATCCATCCATACAACAACTCTCTCTCTCTCTCTCTCTCTCTCTCTCAATATACAACAATTCATACATGTAGTCACTGATCAATACAACACTATCATATGCACTCATAAACCTATACAGACACTCACCCACCACTACTCATCATAGTCAGTCATGCACTCATCCTAGTCAGTCATGCAAAGAATCATTCACAGTTCCATTTAATCACCTACAGAGTTATACACACACCACCTCATTTATTCATGCAGATACTAATGCATACTTACTCTCTTATATAATCACTAATACAAGTATACACTCATCCATTCAGTCACTCCCACAATCACTCACTCTCACATATAGTCATTTATATACCCCAAGTCTCAGATACACTGCCTTTTACTTTTGTAGTTACTTGGACATCTACCACTGAGACATTCATTCAGTCACCAACACATCCATACACACACTCACTCAGCCATAGAATTGTTTCAATCTAAGTATTAGCTTGCGCACATGCACTCTTAAAGTCATACACCCCCACCCAACCATACACACACTCAGTCTCCTATACAATTACTCAGGCAACTAATCAATAATCCATATAGACACCCGTGGACCTACTGACCAACTGATGCAGCGGGTTATACAACAGCAGACAGACTGATGCAGACATTCACACAGTTTAGTCACTAACCCATGGTTTCAGTAAGACACATTTAATCACTCACTTAAACAGTGAGTCACATACCTACTAAATTCTCCATCCAGACCCTTATACATCCACTCATTCTTCGAAACAGCTTGTTATTTATATAAGACATATTTACATTTTAAAGAAAAACACATTCACTGTATGATGTCATCAGTGATGTCATCAGTGATGTCACTTGAGATGTCATCAGTGATGTCACTGACCATGTCATGAATGATATAATATGTGACGTCATCAGCAGAGCATTGTGGGGGCGCAAGTCATAGTTAGCTCAACTAATTATAACGGCGGAATTTTTGTACATCTTTTTTTATGAGTGAAATGTCCAACTAACTATAACGTTCCTGAAACCAATGTTTTTTCAAGTGAATTTCAAAGGTTTTTTAAATGCTAATTTGTAACGATAACATTCCTGAAACCTATGTTTTTTTCAGTGACTTTATATATATATATATATTCACTGAAAAAAACATAGGTTATAGACCATATATAGTTTGGAATTAGCATTTACAAAACCTCATTTTACTCTTACAAAACCATTGAAATTCGCAAATATAGTTAGTTGCACTAACTATATATCGCGCACCCGCAATCCACTGCTGATCATGTCACATATTACATCATTCATGACATGGTCAGTGACATCACTGATGACATCACTGATGACATCTCAAATGACATCACTGATGACATCACTGATGACATCTCAAATGACATCACTGATGACATCACTGATGACATCTCAAATGACATCACTGATGACATCACTGATGACATCACTGATGACATCACTAATGACATCTCAAATGACATCACTGATGACATCACTGATGACATCTCATTTGACATTACTGATCACATCACTGATGACATCATTCAAGTGATAATACGATGAACCTCTTCAGACTCTAATATAACCTTAGATACACTCAGTGTAAACAGACACTCACAGACTGTCACTCATCCATGGAGTTACTCACACACCTAGTCAGTCATGCAAAGAATCAATCACACCTCCATTTCCTCAACTATACAGTTATACACACCTTACTTATTCAAACATATACTAACACATATTTACTCTCTTATACAATCCCTGATACAAGTTCACAATGATCCATACAGCCACTCACACATTCACTGGCTCTTATGCACAGTTATTTATATATGTCAACTCTCACATGTACTGTGTTTTAAATATGTACTTTACTTTGACATGTAGCACTGAGATATCCATTCACTCACCAATACACTCATGCACACAGTCAACCGCCCATACAGCTGTTTCCACATGCACTTTTGAACCCATACATCTAGTGAATCAACTGCTCACACATCTATGCACAAAGTCATACACCTCCCAGCCACCCACACACACACTCAGTATCCCATACAAATACTTGGGCAACCAATCAATAACCCATATAGTTACTCTTATAGCTACTGATCAACACATGCAGCAGTTTACAGAACAACAGACATAATGATGCACAAATTAAGACAGTTTAGTCACTAACCCATGCACTCAGTGAGACACATTTAATCACTCACTCATACAGTCAGTCATGCACCTACTAAATCCTTCATCCAGACACTTATACATCCACTCATTCTTCAATATGTAAGACATATTTTAACTTTACAGAAACATACAGTCACTGGATGTTGTCATCAGTGATGTCATCAGTGATGTCATTTGAGATGTCATCAGTGATGTCATCAGTGATGTCACTGACCATGTCATGAATGATGTAATATGTGACATGATTAGCAGTGGATTGCGGGTGCGCGATATATAGTTAGTGCAACTAACTATATATGCGAATTTTAATGGTTTTGTGTGAGTAAAATAAGGTTTTGTAAATGCTAATTCCTAACTATATATGGTCTATAACCTATGGTTTTTTCAGTGAATTTCAATGGTTTTTTAATAGCAAATATCAAAAGCTGTAAAATGTATTCTTCTTTTAAAGGAAAAATATATTTTATATGTATTTAATATAATTTTTTTATGTATATAAATTTTTTGAGGGAACAAATTTATCAACTATCATGCTGAAGAAGAGTGTGGGAAAAAAAACCCAAAGAGGAGGACTAAGAGGAAAGAACAATCAGTTCAAAAATACAATTGCTTTAAAGCATGAAGTGCTTTTCCACACATTTACATTTAAATAACCCATATTAGAACATACAAAATATCTACAGAGGAGACGGTGTACATTGAATTTTAGACTCTTCATTGGTACCTACATGTTGGTACTTACATCACCCACACAACACAACAACCGGGACGCTGTCACAGATATATATATTTTTTTGAACGTTAATTTCTCAAAATCCACTGGAGCACATATCTTGAGACCTAGCAAAGGCACATCGGGCAAACAGTCTCTACAATTTTGCCAAGTTTCATAGAAATCCATTCAGCCGTTCGAGCTAAAAGTGAGTCCAACCGCCCTATGGAAAACTCAATGTTAAAAACACGTTTTGGGACCCCCCTTTTTTCTCGGCCCCCGCTTGACGAAACCCCCCCAAACTTTCAAGGGGACGCTCAGAAACAAAATGTGCAATTTTCCTGAAAATGTCAGCCAATTCCGTCCATCAACGCCAAAGTTATTCAACATAGAATTTTCAGAAATCCCTATTCAAAAAAATCCTAACTATATATACCTACTGGCGACCGCCAGTAGGTAATATATATATATATATATATATATATATATATATATATATATATATATATATATATATATATATTCACTGAAAAAACCATGGGTTATAGACCATATATAGTTAGGAATTAGCATTTAGAAAACCTTATTTTACTCACACAAAACCATTGAAATTCCATATATAGTTAGTTGCACTAACTATATATCGCGCACCCGCAATCCACTGCTGATGATGTCACATATTACATCATTCATGACATGGTCAGTGACATCACTGATGACATCACTGATGACATCTCAAATGACATCACTGATGACATCACTGATAACAACATCCAGTGATTTTTTATTTCTATAAAGTTTAAATATGTCTTACATATTGAAGAATGAGTGGATGTGTAAGTGTCTGGACGAAGGATTTAGTAGGTGCATGACTGACTGTATGAGTGAGTGATTAAATGTGTCTCACTGACTGCATGGGTTAGTGACTAAACTGTCTTAATTTGTGCATCATTATGTCTGTTGTTCTGTAAACTGCTGCATGTGTTGATCAGTAGCTATATGAGTAACTATATGGGTTATTGATTGATTGCCCAAGTATTTGTATGGGAGACTGAGTGTGTGTGTGGCTAGCTGGGAGGTGTGTGACTCTGTGCAGATCAATCTGTACTTGTATCAATGATTGTATAAGAAGGTAAGATGTGTTAGTATATGTTTGAAAATGTAAGGTGCTCTATGTTTAACTGTATAGACAAGAAAATGGAAGTGTCATTGATTCTTTACAGGACTGACTAGGTGTGTGAGTAACTCCATGGATGAGTGGCAGACTGTGAGTGTCTGTATAGGTGTATGAGTGCATATGATAGTGTTGTAAAGATGAGTGATTGTATGTATGAATGATTGTATGGGTGAATGAGTGAAGGTGTGTGTAGACGTAGCAATCAGTGAGTGCGTATGTAGTAACTAGTATTGGTGTGTCAATGGTTTCAAAAATTATACTCTCTTTTTAACACTGGGTGAAACAGAGGTTATATTAAAATGTGAGGAGATGCATTGTATTGTCACATGAATGATATCATCAGTGATGTGGTCATTGATGTCAAATGAGATGTCATCAGTGATGTCATCAGTGATGTCATTTGAGATGTCATCAGTGATGTCATCAGTGATGTCACTGACCATGTCATGAATGATGTAATATGTGACATCATCAGCAGTGGATTGCGGGTGCGCGATATATAGTTAGTGCAACTAACTATATATGGAATTTCAATGGTTTTGTGTGAGTAAAATAAGGTTTTCTAAATGCTAATTCCTAACTATATATGGTCTATAACCTATGGTTTTTTCAGTGAATTTTCAAGGGTTTGTAAATGCTAATTCCTAACTATATATGGTCTATAACCTATGGTTTTTTCTGTGAATTTCATTGGTTTTTTAAAAGCTAATATCTATAGCTGTAAAATGTATTCTTCTTTAAATCCAAAAATATATTTTATATGTTTATTAATAAATTTTTTTTTAAATATTTTTTTTGTTTCGCTCCCGGTCCGCGAACCGGAAAGCTTTCCGTTAGCTCAAATTGATGCCGCGACCCGGTCCGCGAACCGGTAAGAAATCAACATCGTGACGCGTCGCGAAAGCGCGACGTATCGCGTTGCCGCGTAATGCGTCTTATGCCGTACCGCGTTAGCGCACCCGGAAGTGCCCCGGGGCGCGGACCGAGGCGCGAAACGCAGCTCCCCGGAAGCGATCCGCGTCGTGTCGCGAAAGCGCGACGTATCGCGTTGCCGCGTAATGCGTCTTGTGATGTACCGCGTTAGCGCACCCGGAAGTGCTCCGGGGCGCGGACCGAGGCACGAAGCGCAGCGACCCGGAAGCTAACCGGGGCGCGTTCCGCAGCGCGTAACATGAGCGTGAGAGGTCATGTGACTTGTTAATAAAACTTTTCATTGGTTCATTTCACTTTTGGTTTCATAATCATGTAAGGCTAGGTCAGGTGACCTAAAAATAACACTTTTCATTGGTTGAGAACTATTGTTTTTCCCAAATGATGAAAACCCCTCCTTCTTTCCTCACTCTGACTTTCATCATTGTGAGAGGAAGACCTTTATTAATACTTCAGAAATGGCTTCAGTAGTTGCTTCAGCTGGTGCACCCCCACCACCACCTCCACCTCCTCATGGGAAGAGAGGACCACCTCCCCAGGTCATGACCAACACAGAGGAGGAAGAGGAAGAAATGGAGGAAGAGGAGGGAGAAGAACCACAGCTCTTGGAAGAGGTGCCCCGGGTTTCCCATAAGAAAGCCAGTTTCATCTGGCAGTTTTATTCAATCCCTCCTGGCCAAAAAAAAGTGAATGCGAGGTATGTCACCTGCCTCATCTGCAAAGATAAATTATCAAGAGGGACGGATAAGAAGTATAGTTATGGGAACTATACTATGCATAGGCACATGACCAGGAAGCATCCACTTAATTACAGCCGGGCGGAAATACGGGATTTGGAGGAAAATCCAACATCAACTCCTGTGGCCAGATCAAGATCGTCAATTTCATTGACACCAGCAGAGGCACGGGAAACTGTGCCAAACATACAAGAGAATTTTGGCCACATGAAACATACTTGTATGCACTGTGGTGCGTTGATAGCATGTGGTAATATGAGTATAAATGCTATCAACCTGGCTTATGAACATCATAATTGCCCTAACCGCCCCCAGTAATTTTTTTTTTGCTCCTGTTGAGCCCTTTTCAATGCCTGTTTTTTGTTGTTTCCCCCCCCAAAAAAACCAAAAAAAATATAAAATCGTTCAAAAAATACAAAAATAACAAAAAATGTTCAAAAAATAAAAAAAAATATAAAACAACAAAAATATAAAAAAAAAAGTTCTTTTCAGAACTACCTCCCCTTTCAAAAAAAATTGCTAGTATGTTTAGCACTCTGGCAAGCTCTATTTCTTTTGGTTCGCTTCCCGGTTAGCTTCCCGGTACGCGGACCGGGAGCTAACCCAAAAAAAAAAAAAAAAAAAAAAAAGAGTAAGTATAAGGAAAGTAAACAGAGAGTGATGTTAAAAGAAAGACAGCTATAGGGAGTAAAGAAGAGATACTGTTTAATAGATCTATTTACCGAAGAAAAGACGGAAGAGGGTATAATTGTGAAAAACAAAATAGATAAGGAAGTGAAAGAAAAAAAAAGAGAGTATAACATTAACAAAGAAGAGTTTCTTGGAGAATGTGAGTGAATGTTCAAAATAAGATTAAAACATGGGGAATAACAGAGAGAAAAAACAGAAAACAGAAAACAAAAAATAACAGAAAAAGATTAATTGAAACAGCAAAGAAATGTAAGTAACATAGAGCCATATCATCAACATAGGCAATAAAAGTTTTGCAGCTTTTATTGGCAGAAATGTGTCGCTAAAGCCGCTTTTGCGGCAGAAAACTGCCGCTAAAACCACTTTTGCACCAGTTTTCTGCCAATAAAAACAGCAATAATTTTATTGGCTGTGTTCATAATATGCCCCTTAGTGTGCTTCAACTACACAGAGAAAGCATTATGAACAAATAGTGATAGAGTGATCAGTCAAAGACACTAAGAGTAATAGAGACGGAGTGAGTGAACAAGAGTGAGGAACTATGAGAAGAGAGGGACTGAGAAAAAGAGTGGAAGGAGTTGAGTAAGTAGGTAATAGAGAAAGGAATGAGGGAAGTAGCAAAGGCAGGAAACTGAGGGTTAAAGAAATGAAGCAGTGGAACTAATAGAAGTTAAATGTGATAGAAATGTAACGAAAAGAATACAAAACATTTACCTTATAATTGTCGTTAAATTACTCACTTTTTGTTTTTATACTTTCAATCTGTGAAAGAGAGAACAGACATTTGAAAAATATTAAAACATGTATTTAAAAATTACAAAAGACAAGGAAAAAGATTGAAGGACAAACAGTTTTTCAACAACTTTGACACTTACAGAAGCTTCTGCTTCTCCAGGCCCCCTACACAATCCTAAAGATATACATTTTAAGCTAACAGTATCTTGATGCAGATGAAGTGAGGCCTATCTTAAAACATGGTGCATCTTTTGCATTGCTGTTGTCTCAGAAAAGTGTCGCAAGACACTAAAATTTTAAATGATTGCTTCAGGATGCCAATAAGATGTGTCCTATCCAGAGGTTTGTTTGAGGTGAGGCCTACTCAGGGATGCAGATGAAATTTCGAGTTGTTGAAGAGAATAGAGGACATAATACATGTGAAGGTCTACCAATGAAGTGAGTCATGTCCACTGCACTCTTGAACAAAGGCCAAACCTCCTCTGTTTCCCTGGACAGACCTAAACTTGATCTGCACAATGTGATTCGTAATGATAGGAAACACAGGTGATGTAATTGAAATACGTGCAATTTCTTTTGCTCATTTCACAATCACATCACTTGTGTTTCCTTTGCTTAGGTATCTCATTGTGCAGATGTAGTCCAGCATATGAAAGAGTACGCAGAAGTGCAGCACTGCATGCAACAACTTTGACACTTACAGAAGCCTCACCTTCTCCATGCCTCCTACACAGTTCTACATATACATCATAAATGCAAACAGTACAGAATTAATTATACATGTTAAATGGTTTATTTTTGCTGTTCTCAGAATGTATCAAAATTCACTAAAAACAGTGACTTGAAGGTATTCATCATATAACAGCGGGGGAAAAAAACACAATCAAAATGATTGTGTTTAAAAAACCCATACAACATAACAAATCAGAATTCAGAACTCCTTAAAGTTAACTTACTTTCCATGACGTCAAAGGATGTCCTATGAACAGCTTACACTCTGTTGTGCTGTTATTACTTTCAGCCCGCCACTTTCTGAAAGAAAACCTCCATTGTTACTAAAAACATGTTACATGCAATAAATGACTTCTTGCTCTCTACCACAAGTTTCCACAAGGCCAAATCTTGTCAGAGCCATTTATAACTCTTGGATTTCTTGTAAGCCAATCCCGTCATTTGGCATTTCTGCAACTTTCAGAATTAAAATGTTGAAGATCAATTTCACAATCCTGGAATAGTAATATCTTCCCCTTCTTGCTCAGTCATGTTCTACATTTCCTATGACACTGATACTGCTTACTATGAAGCAGACTTACACTACCTCTATGACTACTACAATTATTTAATTCTCTACATCACTTTTAATCACAAAGCAATGTAAAACAGTAGACAGCATTGCAGACTTACATTCCCTCTACTCTATGTTTTGATTGGCTGCTTCAATTAGCTTATAAAAAGAAATAGTTTTTCTGAACTCATTCAAAGTGCACTTATTTCTCCATGATGTCCAGTCTTATGGTTAGAAGTTATGTCTCTGAACTACACTTATCCTCAAGGCCAAATCGTGTAGGAGCCATTAGAACTTCTTGAAATTCCACAGAGCACATCCCGAGATTCTTTCCCTAAAATTTTGGTTTTAAAAACACCAGGTAAGAGTTTTTAAGGTCATACGGCAATTTTTTTTTGAAAATTAAAACAGAATCATTGCAAAATGACCAGCCATTTCTAGACTTTAAATAAGCTGTGTAATGTCCTGATGTTATTGAAGGACCGTCATGATATATAATTGCTGCAGTTACAAAAGTCCTTCCTGATATTGACAACTGCGAAGCCACAACATTTTTAATTAAAGTTGTCAATTTTGTTCCATCAGGCCTACATCGTTGGAACATTAAAATGACATACTGGCCATATGTTCGTATAAATAATGTGGACATCATTTCAGATTTACATTGGCTACACTCCATGTTGTGATCAGCTGCTTTTACTAGCTTATTAAAGGAGACTGATTTACTGTCTGGCAAAGTTAAATATATAAATCTTTCTGAGTCTACACTAGTAGTACTTGATACCATACAGTTCTCGCAGTCATGCTGCCATTGATAAGAAAGCCCAAACAGCTGATCTACATCTACACCTTCAGCATGCAATACATCAAGCATATACATTAAAAACTCCTGACAATCTTGCTGAATATTTTGAGAGAATTGTGTTTGGCCTGAACATCTGTCTAACAGATTTCGAATTTCAGACACACTTTCTATGTTTGTTCTATCAGTGCTACATTTCTCTAACACAGAATTTAACAAACTGCAAAATCTTTGATCAGAATTGACCACAATCTCTTCTTTTACATTTTCTAGAGAAAACAAAACATTAACCACTACATTAGCATAGCAGTTGAAACCAGAACTGTTTTCAAATTGAAAACCAACAACATCTTCAACAGAATTCTTTTTGTTTCTGCTTATAATTTCAGGTTCATCGACTTTTCGTCTTTTTGCTACAACCTCCCCAGTATTGGTTACATTTCTTCGTTTCCGGCCTACCACACGTTTCTCAAACAAAGGATATTGAGGCAAATGTGCCGCATACTCTCTTCTTAACCTATTGTATTCCTTAACATCACACTCAATCAAGTACAATCCCGATAAAGTTCTAACTCGTGACAATGCCACATATGCCATACCCTCCTTGAACACAGAACTGCCAATATTCACCAATGCACTGTCTACACTTAAACCTTGCGATTTATGGATTGTCACCGCATATGCCAAGCAAACAGGAAACTGCTTACGGCGAACATATAAGTCTTTTACAAGCAAAAATCTAGCAGAGCAACGACCAATTAGCTGTACTTCCTCAATGCCATCAAATTTAATTTTTAAAAATTCAATTCCATCTCTATTTCTGTATTTTACAAAATCAACAACATTACCCATTGATCCATTTACCAGACCTCTTTCAACATGTAAATTCCTTCTTAAAATTATACGGCAGTTCAAGCACACATTCAGAGTCTTTTCAAAACCTGCAGTTTTAGATATACTCTTCTCTAATGAATCCAATTTTGTTTTCAGATTCTCAGACAAAATAATTGTTGATCCCATATGCTCTACTCTGTCAATAGCTTCCAGTTTCACAATCTCTTGCTTTTCTAAATGCAACATTTTGTTGTTGAATTTGGCACATTCTGCAAGAGTTGGCATCAAACATATTCCAGATTTCTTCTCAGTAATTTTCTGAAAAATATTCTCAGGCACAACATCTTGTTCTGGATATAAATTTGACAGTAATCGTGCATGTAAAGCTTCTTTCCCATGCTCGGTCACTTTTCCAATTCTAACATCTTGTAGAATAGTCTTGTAAACTTCATCCTTCGCCTGACGCATATTTTCATGCAGTTCAGCATAATTGAAGTTTAACCATATATTGACGTTGCCAATGCTGCCTAGGCACTTCCTGGTATCTTCATGCGTGAGCATTTTGAACACAGGTTGCCCTTTCACTGGTGTCAGCTGCAGAAGATCTCCGAAAACAATGATGTGTTTGCCACCAAATAACACATCATACTCTGTTTTGAGAACTTCTTGCATTCTCAAATGCACAAAGGCAAGCATGACATTGGAAACCATGCTTACTTCGTCAATGATAAGAAGTTTCATTTTCCTCAAGATTCTTGAAACTTCAAAACAAGCATCTCCAGATAGCTCGTGATATTGTAATTTGTTGTCATGCTCCACTGGCAGCATCAGTAAACGATGTAAAGTAATCCCTTTAATGTTATGTGCTGCCAGTCCAGTTGGAGCGGTGACAACACAAGACAGCGATGACTCTGTCCTTTCCTGCAAATAGCATGAAATTGCTTTAATGAGGAAACTTTTTCCAGTTCCCGCTTCTCCACTCACGTACAGTTGGACAGGCTTCAACGACGTACATGAGCACTCTTTCTTGTCATGACTTAATCCATGATCAATTTGCATGGTAACTTCGTCATATATTTTCCTCTGCTCAACGTTGAGTTGTCTTTCCAACTCTTCTAAGTTAACCGCATCCTCCTGAGCATGTGCCATGGCTCTTTCCACTTCATTCATAGCAGTGGCAGCTTCATTTTCGATAACAGGTCCTCCTAGTGGATCCTGACTCAATGAAGCAGAACTCTGACTGTCCTGAGAACTGTCTCTGGCAATCTCGGCTGCAATCATTGCTTCCTGCTCAATTTCCGCATTCAACATTTCTACATATTTGGGAAAAGCAGGACATTCTATGGTCTCCTTGGCGGCATTGAAAGAGTCTTCGTAACAGAGAAAATCTCCAAGCAGTTCCTCTTCTGCACGCCAAGGCTTGAAAAGTTGCAAAAGTGCTCAATAGAAAAACTCCTTTTTTTCAGGAGCTTCGCCACTCAATTTTCGATGGTTTACCAAGTGGCATTTTCATTGCTTGACCAGACATCCCTCACTTCCTATTACAGCATACACTCCTTTCTCAGTATCTTCTTTGATGTTCCTCTTGAATATGTAATTTTGCAGAACCTCATACAGACAAACATTCTCGAGGTGACTGCTTCGATTTGGATAATATGTATCCAACATGTTGGTCTTCAAAATGTCGGTACTGTTTGGCTCCTTTTCCGCCAAATACTCAATTTCCCGCACAGGTTTGAGAACTCGATTACGCGTTGCAGCAAGACCAAGACTCGCCCAAATGATACTCCTGGACTTGGCATAGAGACTTGCTGAAGACAACCGGTCAGAACATTCGTACGCTCCGATTTCTCGATGCGACAACATCTTCAGACTGAAACTGTACAACTTCTTGCTGAGGCTCTTTTCATGGGAAATGTCCTCCCACATATCCTTCAATTCTGTCTTCTCTTTTTTGGTGATGTAAGACGTCACATACCGAGCCACAGCCATACAGTTATCAGCCACAAACTGTATATCCATGTTAGCATTCCACATGGACAAAATCACCGGGTTGTAGTCGTTGATGTACTTGGACTCTTCGTTCCTCTTCAAATTGTATGTGTTTTTAGGTGATTTCTTCATCACATTATGTCGCAGCGAAGACATCAAACTGTTTACTCTTCCTTTAGAAATCACCGGTCGTGGAAAGCCGAAACGACATTTGGTGTAGAACTTGTCCTTGTTTCGGAATTTACGACGACAGTACTTTCCACATCGATGGCTTTGGAAACGCAGAACTTTTTCTCTTAGGCTTTTCTTCTCCTTTGCGTTTGGAACAGCACACGTAGAATACTGTTGAATAAAACTCATCACTGAGTCTTCTGGATCCGTTCCAAATTTAGGTGCATCCTTGATCCACAGCAACATATGTATATGAGGAGCACCTCTTGCTTGGTACTCCTTTCTCCAGAAGAAATCCAACACCTCTCCAAGAGGTGGATTCTTCTTATTCATGATGAAAGACATCATAGCTTCAAATCTATGATTGAAGTACCTACATACATTGACTGGATCCAAAGAGCACAGTTCTCCGGGTGTCTTGAATTCGATGTTTTCTACGTTAGCATTTGCCTCTCGTAGAAATTCAAGTAAGTCTTCCCAGCCATACTCGGCACAGCTCAGAGTGAGGAACCATGTGGGAGTACCTAAGTTCCTCAGCATACATTTTAAATCACCATGACGACGGTACCAGTACTCATTAGTACCACGCTGACACGCCATGAGATTAATCAGGTGAGAATCCAAAATACTGTCTTGGACATTGACTTTATCCATAAAGTCACTTGCCGAGATGTTTTGCATGTGTATACCACTTTTCAAGATGTGGTTCACTGCATATGACAGTCCAGACAGATCGCTTTCAAACAGGAGATGAAACAAATAAGGAATGCATTGTCGAAACCTAGCATCTCCTGCATACAATCGCAAAGTCCGGTATTCAGAAGCAGGAATTTGATGAGGTCGCTCATCATATCTTCCTCCCTGACCTGTTGGAAAAAGCTGTGGGAAACACCGAGCTTCCAAACTTTCCTCCCAAACACTAATGGGACTCCCTTTGGCTTGTTTCATTTGAAACAACTCAATAGCATTCCCCATGACTTCCTTGGAATGCAAAGGATGAACACTATAATGTTCATATATTTCTTCACTAGTAGAAGTTTCTACTTTCTCAATTTGACCAGCACACAAATCGCTATCCTCTTCCTCACTTACTTCCTCTTCTGCAACATATACATTCTTATAGTATTTATTATTTTTTTTCAAATACAATGTTGCCTTTTTAACTTTCCTAACATCTACTAAATCTTGCCATATTTTCTTATTCTTTGTCGGAACCCCATTAACTAAGATAACCAGAGGTTCCTCGTCCACTTTTTCTACTCCAATTGTGTTAATGTTTTTCTTCAAATCTAGAGGCAAATAAACAACTCTTCCCTTTAATCCTCTCTGTAAATCTGATGGAGGCAATTTCCCTGTCTTTGGCTCCATTCTTACAATAGCCTGAAAGGGATGGATACTTTGAATCAAAATAGATTCATAAGTATTTAAATCCTTCAATTCAGAAGGAATCTCAACCAATTCCAGATTATTATGAACTGCTCTAGCAGGCATCTGGTTTTGATTTAATTTGCAACAACAATAAGTACACACACGTTGATCCAATCCCAAATCAAAACAATTTTCTACCATCAAGTATGTTGCGAAATCCTTCCATTCACTATTATTTTCCCTTTCACTTTTTGCATATAAATCCACTAACTTAGTCTGATTCTTATAATAAGTGAGTCGACAACACACACAAGTGAAATTGGGCCTCTCACTTGATTTGACCTGAAACGTGGCAATTTCCCTCTGGAAATTATCTGTACTGGAAACCTGTACACTATCTTCCACATTACCCGCTTCTTCTTGGTCAATTTCAACATTCTCCTCTTTACTTTCAAAGTAACAAAACTCAATTTCTTCACATATATTCTTCACATCTATTTCAGAACCATGCAAAAGAGCAGCACATAATTTTTTAAGCATAATTGCTGGACTCTTAGCATAATACAACATTCTAACTAATTTCCTCACTTTATTATGATGCACTGCTAGCATCCTGAAATGATGAAAAACACTCTGGCATACTCTCCTGGAAAGACAAGCCAGTGAATGACCATGCAAACCTGTCACTTCTCTCACTCTGCAAGGATCTAATTCTTGCAACAACCTTATTTTCTGCTTCAAACTTTTCTTATTAAATGACCGTACAAAATCACAAAGCAAATTGATGGAATCCTGTCGCACACTGCAAATACTACTACACTTCCAGGTGTACACAGGACCCTTAGCACGTCTTCCTAAAACCTCATTACCTAACACCTCTTCTGCCTCTGTTGTCACAAGTTTTTCTTTTTCAACTGGACAACCATCTTTCACTTCATAAGCACGACCAGTGGTGTCAACTGCATGCACCAAATCATTATCCTGGAAATAACTCTCCTCATTAAAAAATGCCTCACAGCTTGAACTATGCATCCATTCTCCAGAAAAAACTTCACAAAAATTACTACGATTAACTATTCTCTTCCATCTACTATTTCTTTTGAAATCATAAATTGCCTTGTTTAGCTTCCTAATTCTATTGATTATCATAATAAATAACTTACGTTTAATTTCAAATGCCTGATCAATAACTTTCTCAACTTTTTTTTTCTCTTATAAAAAACCACTTTCTGTTGACCTTTCTTAATATTTTTTAACAAATTGCCAATTATCCTGTTGCGGAACATTCGTTTACGAATGTCCCTAAACTGTTGTTTCCTTCTACTATCATGCACAGAGTTATCTCTTGCTCTAGCAGTAACATTTTTGATTGGCCTTTCCTTTCCATTTGAATTGCTTTTCTTTTTCTGGACTGAAACATTTTCTGTAGTAATATTTTTTTTACTGCAAATATTTCTTATGAATGTTTTTGTACTCTTACCCGGTGCTTTCTTGTTGACTTGACAAATCTTTTTGTTAGAGGACTGCTGCTTTTTTTCAATCACCTGCTGTCTTTGACGTTTTGCAGCCTTTCTCAGTCTTTCTTTCGTTGGCATGCTGAAATCTTGAAATGATCTGCAGTTGAATCTGTGGTAAAATATATTAAAAAATGTTATTAACCACTATTACCCAACAGTACATCAATAACAGTAATCAAAAACTTAAAACACTACTTTACATTTTTACATATAAGATTTTTTAGTGCATGGCAATTTTAGAATACAGAAATAGCAGAAAAGAAATGGAATTTATAATCATGTTACCTGTGCTATCTTATATGTGAATCTGATCTAATTTTATGAGCATATTTTAATATTTTATTGAAGACACTACACATAACCTGTTTTTGAAGGTGTTTTTATTTTTAAATTAAACGGTTTACATTTTTACTTTTTTTTTATTATAAATTTTTAAAATAAATGTTTATAGTTCCATAGGCTCAAGCAGGTCAGCTTCCCACCCTATGTCATATAATTCGGACAAATCTGCATCCTCATCACGTTCTTCTTCATCCTCAGGATTTAAATCATCCAAGGGATCAACATCCACTGATGTTTCAATTACAAGTTCAATGATGAGGTCAAAATCAACTGATTGCAGATTATCGCTCATGTTGATGTTGTCTTTATCTTTAAAGAAATGTAACAACAATGAGATGTTGCAGAGTAAGAGACAAATCTCAGAGATTATAATAGTAAAATTGTTTAACAAGAGTAACATTTTGCAGCTATTATTTAGCCATGTCCAGCGATGCTGAGCAGGTGAAGCCTATGTCTAATTTTTCAGTGAACAGGACTCATCTCTTCTTAACCTTGGATAAGCCTCACCGACTCTGTGTCCCCTGCACATACTTAAATGTAAAGGGGCAGATTTATGTTAAATGGCACATCCCCAGGCATGCACCAGTTAACGTGCACCGCTGCTCTGCCACCCATGGTGTGCCGCATTTACAATCAGATAGGAGAAAGCTGCGTCAAAACCCTGCGCCTGCTTTAAGCAGGCATAGGTCTTGACGCAACATTGTGGAGATGGGGCACCTCTGAGCCTTGCTGGAGCTGCATCACACTTGCAATACAACTCCAGCAATGTGCCACCTTTACAGCACAGATACGTCACGCATCTGTGCCATTTTTGCCCCATGCTGCGCCGCATTGTAAATGCAGCACACCATGGGTGGCGGAACAGCGGCGCAGGATGACTGGCACATCCCTGGTGATGCGCCAGTCATCATAAATCTATCCCTAAGCTTCTTATCTTGTTATAGATGAACTGCCATATGTATCATCAAACTATTTTGCATTTCCTAAATAGCGAATTTTAAGGAATAAATAGCGATTCTTTACCATTCCTAATTTGCGATGAGCAAATTGCTAATTGCAAATTACCCATTCATTTCCATGGGCTAGGAGGCTCATAGGAATGAAGGTGCAATTTGCGATTAGCAATTAGCTCATCGCAAATTAGGAATTTTTTCAAGGGTGCAGGGGTGTCTCAAGAACACCCTGCTGCACCCCTGAAAAAGAAATTTGGGGGCATATGGCGCACATACATGCCCTAAGGGCATGTATTGGCGTCATATGGCACCTTTTGTTTTTTGGAAAAAAAGCTTTTTGAAAAGAATTCGCAAATTACCACCAACTAGAAGTTGGTGGTAATTTGCAAATCCTTAATGGCATTTTTTGCATATTTTTTGTTTGATACATTGCATTTAAGGAATCGCAAAATTTGCAAATCCTTCAGTGCAATCGCAAAATAAGGAATAGCAAATATTGCTATTCCTTATTTTGCATCAAACTTGTTTGATACATACCATTTGTCTAATTAGCATTCGCAAAGGCCGAAATTTGCAGAATTTTGATCTTTGCGAATGCTAATTAGCTTGATACATATGTCCCAAGTGAGGCCTGTCTTGCAACATGGTGCATCTTTTGCATCACTGCTGCATCGGTTTCATGTGGCACGTTTTTTTTACACCATGACACATCTGCCTAAATGCATCAATTTGTAATTTTGTCGCCTCATAGCAAATCTTTTGCACCGCCGCTGCATCATAAAAGTGACGCACAGTGGCGCAAAAGAGGCATACACCTATCATAAATCTGTCCCTAGCATTTTAAATGATTAATCCAGGATGACGATAAGGTGTGGCCTATCCAGAGGTTTGTTTAAGGTGAGGCCTACTCAGGATTGCAGATTAAAGTTACGCTTGATGAAGAATACAGAGGAGATAATACATGTAAAGGCCTACCAATGAAGTAAGTAATGTCCACTTTATTGCGCCAGTCATCATAAATGTATCCCTAAGCTTCTTATCTTGTTACAGATGAACCGCCATATGTATCATCAAACTATTTTGCATTTCCTAAATAGCGAATTTTAAGGAATAAATAGCAATTCTTTACCATTCCTAATTTGCAATGAGCAAATTGCTAATTGCAAATTACCCATTCATTTCCATGGGCTAGGAGGCTCATAGGAATGAAGGTGCAATTTGTGATTAGCAATTAGCTCATCGCAAATTAGGAATTTTTTCAAGGGTGCAGGGGTGTCTCAAGAACACCCTGCTGCACCCCTAAAAAAGAAATTTGGGGGCATATGGCGCACATACATGCCCTAAGGGCATGTATTGGCGTCATATGGCACCTTTTGTTTTTTGGAAAAAAAGCTTTTTGAAAAGAATTCGCAAATTACCACAAACTAGAAGTTGGTGGTAGTTTCCAAATCCTTAATGTCATTTTTTACATATTTTTTGTTTGATACATTGCATTTAAGGAATCGCAAAATTTGCAAATCCTTCAGTGCAATCGCAAAATAAGGAATAGCAAATTTTGAATTAAGGACATTTTAAGTCATTTCCACATGTGCAGTGTTTTCAAATTTTTATTTGAAAATCGTTTTTAGGGAAAAGGAATGGTTTGTAAATTTATGACAAGGACATAATGGTGTATGGTTCTTTATAAGGCATTTCACTGTCTCTGATGTCATTTTTCCCATATTACATTATAAGACCTTTCCCCATGGAGCACATTCCTTGTAAATATGCTCCCACCTGTGCATGGTGAATTTAGATTTTGACTGTTTGAGTCACATAGCCATGTTAAAAGTGACCCAAAAAAATTGCAAAGGCTTTAAAAAAACACTTTCATGTGTCTTAAGGACATTTTAAGTCATTTCCCCATGGGCAGTGTTTTGTAAGTGGCGCAAAAGAGGCATACACCTATCATAAATCTGTCCCTAGCATTTTAAATGATTAATTCATGATGACGATAAGGTGTGGCCTATCCAGAGGTTTGTTTAAGGTGAGGCCTACTCAGGATTGCAGATTAAAGTTACGCTTGATGAAGAATACAGAGGAGATAATACATGTAAAGCTCTACCAATGAAGTAAGTGATGTCCACTTCATTGCGCCAGTCATCATAAATGTATCCCTAAGCTTCTTATCTTGTTAGAGATCAACCGCCATATGTATCATCAAATATTTTGCATTTCCAAAATAGCAAATTTTAAAGAATAAATAGCGATTCTTTACCATTCCTAATTTGCGATGAGCAAATTGCTAATTGCAAATTACCCATTCATTTCCATGGGCCAGGATGCCCATAGAAATGAAGGTGCAATTTGCGATTAGCAATTAGCTCATCGCAAATTAGGAATTTTTCCAAAGGTGCAGGGGTGTCTCAAGAACACCCTGCTGCACCCCTGAAAAAGAAATTTGGGGGCATATGGCGCACATAAAAATTAACAACATTCCTTTACCTCAAAAACGATTTTCAAGTCATAATTTGAAAACACTGCCCACAGGGAAATGACTTAAAATGTCCTTAAGACACATGAAAGTGTTTTTTGAAAGCCTTTGCAATTTTTTTGGGTCACTTTTAACATGGTTATGTAACTCAAACAGTCAAAATCTAAATTTACCATGCACAAGTGTAACCATATTTACAAGGAATGTGCCCCACGGTGAAAGGTCTTTTAATGTAATATGGGAAAAATGACATCAAATGTCCTTAAGACACATAAAAGCGTTTTTTGATTGCCTTTGCAGCATGTTTGTATCACTTTTAACATGGCTATGTAACACAAACATTCAAAATCTAAATTTGCCATGCACAGGTGGGAGCATATTTACAAGCAATTTGCGCCACAGAGAAAGGTCTTACATTGAAATGGGAAAAATAACATCAGAGACAGTCAATTGCCTTATAAAGAAGCAGACACCATTATGTCCTTGTCATAAATTTAAAAACAATTCCTTTTCCCCAAAAACGATTTTCAAATCATAATTTCAAAACACTGCACATGGGAAAATTACTTAAAATGTCCTTAAGACACATAAAAGCGTTTTTTGATTGCCTTTGCAGCATGTTTGTATCACTTTTAACATGGCTATGTAACACAAACATTCAAAATATAAATTTGCCATGCACAGGTGGGAGCATATTTACAAGCAATTTGCGCCACAGAGAAAGGTCTTACATTAAAATGGGAAAAATAACATCAGAGACAGTCAATTGCATTATAAAGAAGCATACACCATTATGTCCTTGTCAGAAATATTATAACCATTAATTTTCCTCAAAAACGATTTTCTAGTCATAATTTGAAAAGACTCCACAGCTCCTATGCAGGAAAACACCCTGTCAGTACTAATACTTCACATTTTCTCCAATTACATTTTCTCAAAGAAACAAAATCTATTTGTAAAACACTTGAGACAAAGCAACATTTGAAAAACACAACTTTCTTCATAATTTTCTCCTTAAAGCACACTATTCTCTATCTAAATTAAAGAAATATTTTCTCACCTTAGCAAATACTTTGAGTTTGAAAACAGTCTCAGAAACACACCAATTTGTCTTCAGCAGAGCAAAAGGTATGCACTCCAGAGTCTGCAGCTATCAAAAGCACAGAAATGCTGTAATTCTTCACACATATCTCTCATGTCACCCAATCAAAACTCTTCCCTCACTTTTTTTCAAATGAAAACCCTTCCCCCCTCTGCCATTTCATGCCTTTTCTGCATGGCAACCACCTCTTGGAAGACCTCTGGTGTTTGCAAGTTCACACAACAATGTTGCAATTGAACTCTGAACTCTCAGTGCACCTGCGTATCCACTGCAATCTTTCATTTAATGATTTTTTATTGACCATTCAAAATACATCTTTCAAAGAACTCATCCATGCACCCTAACTTTCTGTTTTCAGCAATCAAAATCCACCAATCACTGTTACTGCTTCATTAACACAGAAACTCCACAGTTTTTTTCATTTTAAACTCTCATTTTTTCAACTGCCATTTCATTGCCACACTTCATCTGACTGCAGCAGAACCTTCTCTCACCATGTTTTCTGTCTGGATTGTTGGACATAGTTATATCCACTGGGCTCACAGGTATGCTAAGAACAGAAATTTACCTAACCTCAATTTACAAGATGTGGAAATTAAGTGGTTTGGCCACAGAGGATTAAAATGTCACCAATTGATACCATTGGTGAAAACCTTTATGCATTTGCCAAAACCTGACCTGTTAATTGTGCACTGTGGAGGTAATGATTTGGGCACTTTGACTGGGGTAGGTCTGAAAATGCTTTTAAAGGACACCTTTGAGCAATTGATGGCACTTTTTCCTCAAACTGCCTTGGTATATTCAAATATATGCCAAAGACAGAAATGGAGGTGGTCAAACCAATTTTGTCCACAAATTGAGAAGTCGAGGAAGCATGTAAACAAATCTGTTTCAGCTTACATGAGAGACCATGGAATGGGCTCCATGTACAACAATAACTTGCGTTACTACATGCAAGATATCTACAGAGGAGATGGAGTTCACTTCTCAGATGAGGGCAACAGAATTTTCATTCTGAATTTAAGACTGTGCATTGGTACCTACTTATAAGTACCTAAATGTACCATAAACCCAAAAGTCTTCTCAGAGCTACCCTACATCTGTTCACTCACAATTATTATTTTACTGTAACATTTTTCACTAATTTTCAAAAAAGTACGCTCCCTGGGGCGCTACCCGGTACGCGAACCGGGAGCTAACCTCGCTAAATTTTTAAAAAAATGTTTTTTTTTCGCACATATGGGCCTCCTCAGCCACCCTCAGAAAACCTAGGGGGTCAAGATAAGTCTACCGTGCCCCCTTCTACCCATTCTGAACATTATTTGCCCTCCATCTTGTATCTTAATTCGACCGAAACACAAAATGGTGGACTCCCGTAACGCTTAAGGTTCGCGAACCGGGGCGCTCAACAGTTCGCGTACCGGGTCGCTCCCTGGGAAGCGCACCATCAAAAAAGGTGGGAAAGTAGTTTACAGAAAAGCCACTGGAGACAATTTCACCAAATATAGATTAGCTCATACTACATACCAATCCCTACCATTTTCACAAATTTGATTGGAATTCCATTTAACCATTTAGCCTGTAGACCTCTCTAAATACCCTGAGGTAAATTACTTCGCAAAACACATCTGAAGTGTTGGAATTGACAACCAATGAAAATGTTACTTTCATTTTCTACTTTTTTTACCTGACATTTGATTGGTTATGTACCTGAATATATATAAAGAAAGAGAGAGAAACACAGCCATTTTGACTACTACTTCCTGAATTACATTGCAAGATCATTTTCACTCACAACTTAAACTTGTTTTTAGAAGGTGAGATATTATTTTATAAATTTGAAAACATTTTCAGATAGTTATATACTATCCCTCTGTAAGAGTTAGACATTGAGAAAGGCTTCTTTATTATAATTATGGATTGATTTAGGTTTCTGTGGTATAATTATGAATTTACTTAGGCTTCTTCACAGGCACTTTTTAATAGTACTACTTCACGCCTGAAACCATACAGTGCCCATAGATTACTTCTCTGTTATAAACTCACAAGTACCTGTCTAAACTTAAACCCAACAGTGTCCTATCACTACTGATATATTTATTTTTTATGCAAATTACAGCAATAAAATGGAAGGTGAGCAGAATGTTTCCTTCGAAATTGTTCTGGACAGCAACAATGAACAAGTTATGGAACCCATTGATGACTTAGAATTCATGGATGAGTCACGGGACTATGAATTACTTCAATGTGTAGAATCTGTCGATCATTTACTCCATTATGATGACGGTCAAATGTGGGAACTAATGTTCACTCAACAAGAGAACATATCGGACAGTCAAATGCTAGACGTTCTATTAAATTTTGAAAAACAATCTGAAAAATAAAATTGTATGTAAAATAAAAAAATTGTTTGAGTCTTTAATCATTTTTATATGTAATTCATAAACTAGTTAAATGTTAGAAATGATATTAAATTTTGAAACACAATCACAATAATAAATAATTGCTTAAAAAATAAAAAAATTAAAAAATAATCAACAAAACCAACAATCAATTAACATACAGTATTTGAAAAGTCTATCATTCATTTTTCATTATAGTACGCTGCCCAGAACGCTTCCCGGTTCGCGAACCGGGCGCTACCCACGCAAAAAAACAAAAAAAAAAATTTTTTTTGTTTGCCCCGCGGGGCCCTTTTAAAGCCTCCACATTAAACCTAGGGGGTCAGGGAGGATCTACTATGCCCCCTTATGGTTATTTCCCCCTTTGTTTTGGCCTCCTCTTGTCTCTCAATCCTACCGAGAGACAAGATGGCGGCCGCTCCAGACTGTTTAGAATGTTGACAGACACCGGAGAGCCAATCAGCTTCGCTACGCGAAGTTCCGGTACGCGTAAAGTCCGCGAACCGGAGCGCTGCCTGGTCCGCTGTTACAGATATATATCTTTTTTTGAACATTAATTTCTCAAAATCCACTGAAGCACATATATTGAGACCTAGCAAAGGCACATCGGGCTACCAGTCCCTACAATTTTGCCAAGTTTCGTGGAAATCCATTCAGCCGTTCGGGCTAAAAGTGAGGCCAACCGCCCTATGGAAAACTCAATGTTAAAAACACGTTTTGGGACCCCCCTTTTTTCTCGGCCCCCCCTTGACGAACCCCCCCCAAATTTCCAGGGGCTGTTCAGAAACAAAATGTTCCATTTCCCAGAAAATTTCAGCCAATTCCGTCCACAAACGCCAAAGTTATTAGACATAGAATTTTCAAAAATCCCATAGGGAAAAAATCCTAACTATATATACCTACTGGCGACCGCCAGTAGGTAATATATATATATATATATATATATATATAACATTTCTATGGCAAAATGAAACCCCTCATTTTGTTCCTTTTCAAATTAAATGTATTAAGTGTTACCACTTTATTCCAATCAAGATGACTTCAGGTGTGCCATACTTTTGTCATAAGTAAGATAGTTGGGCTACATCTGGCTGATATTTGGGCTACATTTGTTTTTTTTTGTCTCTGGTGGCCATCTTTGGGCTACATTGGGCTACATTGTGCTACATTGGGCTACATTGGGCTACATTTGGGCTCTAACATATATATAGCCCAATGTAGCCCAATATATATTTTTCAAAGTTAATTTTCGTAAAAACCACTGGAGCATATATCTTGAGACATAGCAAAGGCACATCGGGCTACCAGTCCCTACAATTTTGCCAAGTTTTGTGGAAATCCATTCAGCCGTTCGAGCTAAAAGTGAGTCCAACCGCCCTATGGAAAACTCAATGTTAAAAACACGTTTTGGGACCCCCTTTTTTCTCGGCCCCCGCTTGACGAAACCCCCCCAAACTTTCAGGGGACGCTCAGAAACAAGATGTGCCATTTTCCTGAAAATTTCAGCCAATTCCGTCCATCAACACTAAAGTTATTCAACATAGAATTTTCAGTAATCCCTATTCAAAAAAATCCTAACTATATATACCTACTGGCGACTGCCAGTAGGTAATATATATATATATATATATATTACCTACTGGCGGTCGCCAGTAGGTATATATAGTTAGGATTTTTTCTCTATGGGTTTTTTGAAAATTCTATGTCTAATAACTTTGGCGTTTGTGGACGGAATTGGCTGAAATTTTCAGGAAAATGGCACATTCTGTTTCTGAGCAGCCCTTGAAAATTTGGGGGGGGTTCGTCAAGGGGGGGCCGAGAAAAAAGGGGGGTCCCAAAACGTGTTTTTAACATTGAGTTTTCCATAGGGCGGTTGGCCTCACTTTTAGCCCGAACGGCTGAATGGATTTGCACGAAACTTGGCAAAATTGTAGGGACTGGTAGCCCGATGTGCCTTTTGTAGGTCTCAATATATGTGCTCCAGTGGATTTTGAGAAATTAACGTTTAAAAAAAGATATATATCTGTAACAGCGGACCTGGCAGCGTCCCAGGACGCGTACTTTACGCGCAACGGAGCTTTGTGAAGCGAAGCTGATTGGTTCTCCGGCGTCTGTCAACATTCCAAACAGTCCGTAGCGGCCGCCATCTTGTCTCTCGGTAGGATCGAGAGACAAGAGGAGGCCAAAGCGAAGGGGCATGACCATAAGGGGGCATAGTACATTGTCGCTCACCCCCTAGGTTTGATGTGGAGGTTTTAAAAGGGCCCCGCGGGGCAAAAAAAAATAAAAATAATAATAATCGAACAGCTGAATGGATTTGCACGAAACTTGGCAAAATTGTAGGGACTGGTAGCCCGATGTGCCTTTGCTAGATCTCAATATATGTGCTCCAGTGGATTTTGAGAAATTAACGTTCAAAAAAAGATATATATCTGTAACAGCGCACCGCTTCGCGTACTTTTCGCAATACGGAGCTTTGCGAAGCGAAGCTGATTGGCTCTCCGGTGTCTGTAAACATTCCAAACAGTCCGTAGCGGCCGCCATCTTGTCTCTCGGTAGGATCGAACAGCTGAATGGATTAGCACGAAACTTGGCAAAATTGTAGGGACTGGTAGCCCGATGTGCCTTTGCTAGGTCTCAATATATGTGCTTCAGTGCATTTTGAGAAATTAACGTTCAGAAACAAGATATATATCTGTAACAGCGCTCCGCTTCGTGGAGATAAAATTATATGTGTATTACCTAGCTGTTGCTAACACCAGTTAGCGACGGCTAGTAGAATATAGCGACCATCTTGGGCCCCACTTTGCATGTGAGTGATATTTATCACTAATGACATGCAAAGTGGGCATGCCAAGATGTTAGCGACTGGAAACAGTCGCTAACATCGCTATCTCCTATTATCAACTTTTGGAAATATTCGAGATAAGCGCGAATATCTCCAAAAGCTACCACCTGCCCTGAGCAGTTCTTAACCATGTTATCCAATGGGAGGTGGATAACATGGCTAAGAGCATTAGCTCGGTAATGCATGAATATCGCTGAGTTTTCAGCGATATTAATGCATTGCGGTCGTTTTTTATCGTATTTCCGATAAACCTTGATAATAGCAAGGTTTATCTGCGATAATTTCTGACGGTAAAAAAATCGTTGCTAAGCATCGTTAGGGATAAATATCGCTTAACTTTGGTAATATGCCCCAACGTCTGTTAACGTTCGATTCGAAGGAAATCAGGAAGTGTTGAAAAACATTGTCTGCGCCATCTTGTCTTTTTTCAAATGCCACACTTTTGTCGTGCACGGCAGCCATTTTAGATGCCTTGACCAGACCCACTCTGTGCACGCTGTCGATCCTTAGCATGGCTCCCCACCCTCGCAAGCATCTCCCCCAGGCAGTGGTCACCCCCGCTCTCTGTCTTATGCATGGGTAATAAACCTCCCCCCATCTGCGCTGCTCTTCCCTGAGAATCACACCCTGTGCCCGCCCGACACCTCCCTTTCGCCCTATTCACTACTGCACCCTCTGACACTCCTTTTCCTCTGTGTCCGATTGTCCAGGCTGGTCCTAGGGTATCAGCTAGCCCTGCAGATGTAGTTTATGGCCACAGCTGTAAAGAATCACCCCTCTTCAAAGGAGTTATAGTAGATCAAGGCCCACACTCGATGAGATCCGTCACAGCAGAAGCGTTGCTATTATCTGAAAACCATCCTGTATTGTGATTGGGGAGGGGACCGAGCCTGAAGCGGAAGATTCCAGGGATGACTCTTTGTACATCAAAGTTTTTACAATTATGTGTCACATAAAAAATATATAGCACTCGGACAAAGTAGTAAGATTATAAAACTTTAATAATTTATAAATATATACAAGAAAACAAAAATAGTAATAACATATAAACATTTTTAGGGAAAAACAACGAAGTAGCGGTCGGCTGTGCGAATAGTCCCAACGCAGCACAACGTCCAGATTTCCGGCGTGGGGCGTCGCGGGGGGTGGGTCATCAGTAGCAAACTGTTGTGCGAATAGTTCCAAGGCAGCAGAACACGCTGAAATCTAGATGACACTAAAGTGATGTCTAGTAAGTTGCCACCCAGCAAATAACGGCATGGGGCGTCGCGGGGGGGTGGGTCATCAGTAGCAAACTGTTGCGCGAATAGTTCCAAGGCAGCAGAACGATGGCACCAAGGTGATGTCCAGTAAGTTGCCGCACTGGTTTTGGTATCCTACAATGCTGCTCCGAATAACGGCGCGGGGCGCCCCGGGGGAGGCGGCGTGAACGGGCCTCTCCAGGTGGAGTGTCATCTGTTGTAGTGGGGCGCCCCTTTACCGTTTCAGTTGCCATTCCGTCCGTTTTTGGTCCACTGTGTCAAAAGCCGCAATTCAGCTGAGTTGCGCCCACTCTTGCGGTGCAGCGATAGGCGGCTGTCACAGGACTCTCAAAATGGCGGCAGGCTGTTTCCTTTTTGGGCCTGGTCCACTGAAATGGCCCTGGGACACCTTGGAAATCGGACGCTTGTCTGCTAGGTCTTGGACCCCATTCTCGAAAGCGTCCCCTCCGCCTTGAGAATTCATCAAAAGTTTTGGGGGCTCCGACTCCTGCAGGCTTCTGGTGGGGAGCGGCTGCCATGATTGCTCGCGGAATGACCACGACTGAGCTACGAGATGGTGGTGCTCTCATGCTGACGCCAGCTTCAGTCTGAAACATCCAGAAACAAGGTAGGGCTTTCATCGTTTGGGAAAAAAAAAAAGTTTTCATCCAATGAAAAGTGTTGTTTTTAGGTCACATGATCAAGCCTTCCATCATTAGGAAACCAAAAGTAAAATGAACCAATGAAAAGTTTTATAAACAAGTCACATGACCTGTTATGCGGCATAGGGTGTAAAATGCGGAGAAAATACGTTGGCACGTGAGGCGGCGTCAGTAGCGGACCGATGTGCGAATAGGCCGAAGGCAACACAACGCGCCAAGATCCGGATGGCACCGAGGTGGTGTCCAGCAAGTTGCAGCACTGGTGTGGCCATCCTACAATGCTGAAAGTCGGCGTGGGGCGCCCCGTTGGCACGTGAGGCGGCGTCAGTAGCGGACCGATGTGCGAATAGGCCGAAGGCAACACAATGCGCCAAGATCCGGATGGCACCGAGGTGGTGTCCAGCAAGTTGCAGCACTGGTGTGGCCATCCTACAATGCTGAAAGTCGGCGTGGGGCGCCCCGTTGGCCTGTGAGTTTGCGTCAGTAGCGGACCGATGTGCGAATAGGCCGAAGGCAGCACAATGCGCCAAGATCCGGATGGCACCGAGGTGGTGTCTAGTAAGTTGCCGCACTGGTGTGGCCATCCAACAATGCTGAAAGTTGGCGTGGGGCGCCCCGTTGGCCTGTGAGTTTGCGTCAGTAGCGGACCGATGTGCGAATAGGCCGAAGGCAGCACAACGCGCCAAGATCCGGATGGCACCGAGGTGGTGTCTAGTAGGTTGCCGCACTGGTGTGGCCATCCTACAATGCTGAAAGTCGGCGTGGGGCGCCCCGTTGGACTGTGAGATGGCGTCAGTAGCGGACCGATGTGTGAATGGGGCCGAAGGCAGCGCAACAATATTTTCGGAATAGAAGACATCACTAGGCGCTGAGATTCCAAGATCCGGATGGCACCGAGGTGGTGTGTAGCAAGTTGCCGCACTGGTGTGGCCATCCTACAATGCTGAAAGTCGGCGTGGGGCGCCCCGTTGGCCTGTGAGTTTGCGTCAGTAGCGGACCGATGTGCGAATAGGCCGAAGGCAGCACAACGCGCCAAGATCCGGATGGCACCGAGGTGGTGTCTAGTAAGTTGTCGCACTTCTGTGGCCATCCTACAATGTTGAAAGTCGGCGTGGGGCGCCCCGTTGGCCTGTGAGATGGCGTCAGTAGCGGACCGATGTGCGAATGGGGCCAAAGGCAGCGCAACAATATTTTCTGATTTGAAGACACCACAAGGCGCTGAGATGCCAAGATCCGGATGGCACCGAGGTGGTGTCTAGCAAGTTGTGGCACTGGTGTGGCCATCGTACAATGGTAAAAGTCGGCGTGGGGCGCCCTGTTGGCCTGTGAGATGGTGTCAGTAGCGGACTGATGTGTGAATGGGGCCAAAGGCAGCGCAACAATATTTTCTACAATATTTTCGGAGTAGAAGACACCACAATGCGCTGAGATGCCAAGATCCGGATGGCACCGAGGTGATGTCTAAGTTGCGGACCGATGTGCGAATGGGGCCAAAGGTAGCGTAACAATATTTTCTGTATGGAAGATACCACTAGGCGTTGAGATGCCAAGATTCGGATGGCACCGAGGTGATGTCTAGCAAGTTGGTGTGGTCATCCTACAATGCTGAAACTCGGCGTGGGTCACCCCATTAGCCTGTGAGATGGCGTCAGTAGCGGACCGATGTGCGAATAGGCCGAAGGCAGCACAACGCGCCAAGATCCGGATGTCACCGTGGTGGTTTCATAGTTGAGAGGCACTTCATCTGCAGTGGGGCGCCGAGATCCGGATGGCACCGAGGTGATGTCTAGCAAGTTGCTGTACTGGTGTGGTCATCCTACAATGCTGAAATGTAGTGGGGCGCCCATTTACCGTTTCAGTTGCCATTCAGCTGAGTTTCGGCTGCTCTTGATGCTACAGCGACAGGCGGCTGCAAGAGGACTCTCAAAATGGCGGCCTGTTCTTTGGATTTGGGCCTGGTCCACTAAAATGGCCCTGGGACACCTTAGAACTTGGACGCTCGATTTTTTTTTCCTTTCCTGTACATGCAAAAAAAGGTAAATGCCCGGTACGTTACACGCTTCATCTGCCACGATGAACTCTCCAGAGGAACCGAACAAAAATATAGTTGTGGTAACTATACCATGCATCGTCATATGGAGAGGTGGCACCAATTAATTATAGTGCTGCATAAAAGAGAGATTTGGAGGAGAACCCCTGACCTGCTAGTACATTCATCAAAGAAGTGGCACTGAGAGCTTCTGAGGCAAGGGAAACGGTCCCAAATATTTAGAAGAACTTTGGAAAGATTAAAATGACATGTTTAGATTGTGGTTAATTAATTTCATGTGGACAGATGAGTGTTACTCTAATAAATACAGCATATGAACATCATCATAGTCGATGGTTGGTAGAGACATTTTGACTATATCCTGGACCTGCCCGTCCTCGCCCAAAATGGCGCCGGAATAAATGGGACTCGTAACTCCTTGTTGTGTACTGGTTGCAGAACCTTGAAATCACGAGATACGTATGCAGTTTTGAAGCACATGGCGGGCGGGGACGAGAATTGATTGAATATTTCGACATCCCTATTGATATTAAGTTCTGATGTGTTATTGATTACTGTACTGTTGAAAGTTCGAATTAACGTCACCCATGGTACTTGCCCGCAAATGTATATCTAGATAATTTTATTGTAACTGGCCCTGTCGTATTTTAATTATAAAATGTACGTCCACCGATTCCGTAACTGTTAGACACCTTAGTTCTTGCAACCTAATGGCCCGCCCGTTACGTTCCTCTACAGTGTAAATGTCTATTCATCATATACGATTACAGTTTGCTCCGTGGCAGGCCCACGTGGTTATAGGCTCGTATTTGTATAATGAAATTTTCACAATAAAGGTTTTTAAAAGAAAACATGGTAGTAGTATATACATTGGTAAAGTTTTTAATAATAGTCACTGTTTTAGAATCATTAAAAGGCAAGTGAAATAAAGCAGACCAATTACATGAAGGGTAAAAGGTATAATACGAAGGAACGCAGTAAAGATAAATGGTCAAGGGCTGTTGTGTTTTCTATTCCTGCAACATAAAGTGATCGATAAGAATCTCATATTCAGGCGTATCGGCGACTAAGACAGCAGGTCGACCCTCTTTTGCTCAACGGCTCCGTCATGGGACGAAGAAACGCTCTTTTTCTCGAAAAAAGAATATATTTTACTTGCAGGACAGTTGTAAAATTTCCGGGAAAGTACATTAGCCTGGAACATTATAACATATATTTAAGAAAAAATAATGTTCGGAAGTAATTAAAAGCGTAATTTTTAGGTGATATGACCAAGGCTTTCATCATTAGAATAAGAAAAGTAAAATGAACCAATGAAAAGTTTTATTAACAAGTCACATGACTTGTTATGCTTACGTTACGCGCTGCGCGCCCCGGATGACTTCCGGATGCGCTAACGCGGCGCGTCATATGACGCATTATGCGACAACGCAGGTCCAGAATATAGTCAAAATGTCTCCACCAACCAGCGGTCGAAACACAACCCCTTTCAGCAGGCTAAATAGTTCTGTTAAATGACAACAGAAGGGACAGGCAACAAGAACCATCAGTCAAAGAGGGGAGGGCTAGTTCTTCTCTACCGGGTTACATTGGGGCGCTACCGGAACTGATCGAATTGGTAGTCTACAGTGTTTCTGGATGTTTCAGACTGAAGCTGGGGTTAGCATGAGAGCAGCACCATTTCGTAGCTCCGTCGTGGCCATTCCGCAACCAATCATGGCAGCCGCTCTTTATCGTTATTTTGGGTGGGGTGGGTGGCGGAGCCGAGCTGTTTTGCAGCCATCATTGTGTGGAGTTCAGTTCATCTCACTAGTTTTGTATTTGTCATGAGGGGTTGTTCCTAATGTTTCTATTTTAGCGAGGTCAAAAAGAGATCCCATTAGTGGCCTACTGATTTTGCTCGATTCCTTTTCTTTTTTTTTACACGATTTTTCGTTATCTGCAAAGACTAAACAGAGTATTGCGACTCTGTGTTTGTTTGTAAATAGAGAATGAACCAAAGAGAACTAATTCTAAAATAGTAAATACTTGGATAACAATCAATCAAATGGAGAGAGAAGCAGGCACGACGGATTACAACGGGGGCAAAGGCCTGCGTTAACTACCTTTCACTATCTGCAAAGAGAGAGTACTCCTAATAGAAATGAGGGGGGGGCACCATTCAAAGCAGATCAGTGTGCATAAACACGAAAATGTTTTCACTTACCACGTACTTGACATTCGACAGCTTATGATATTTGCTATTAAAAAACCATTGAAATTCACTGAAAAAACCATAGGTTATAGACCATATATAGTTAGGAATTAGCATTTACAAAACCTTGAAAATTCACTGAAAAAACCATAGGTTATAGACCATATATAGTTAGGAATTAGCATTTAAAAAACCTTATTTTACTCACACAAAACCATTGAAATTCCATATATAGTTAGTTGCACTAACTATATATCGCGCACCCGCAATCCACTGCTGATCATGTCACATATTACATCATTCATGACATGGTCAGTGACATCACTGATGACATCACATTTGTTTAATTGTACTGGAGCTAGGTTCTGAGGTTAAACAGGCCCGGATGCTGGCCTTAATTTCTGTAATCTTGTCGTTAAATATAGAGTTCAAAGAGTTGCAGAATGTTTGAGAAAGAGTGGGTTTAATTGCAACTCTTTCAGGATTAGACAGTTCGTTCACGATTGAGAAGATCTCCTGTGATCTGTTGGTTGCAGTCAGGATTTTGGAAGAGAAGTATACTGCTTTGGCAATCAGAATACACTTTTTGCATGCTTTCATAGTTTGTAGGTAGACCCTTTTATCTTCAGATAGATAGTTGCGTCTCCACTTTCTTTATAGTTGCCGCAGAGCCCGTTTTGATTTTTTAAGTGAGCAGAAAAACATTACTGAGCATCATGGCGACGGGCAAAATGTATCTTCCTGAGGGGTGCAAACTTGTCACTGGTTGTTGTTAGCCAAGTAGTTAAGTGTTCATCAGCCATATTTATAGAAGGGGAAGGCGGTGAGATGGAATTGGCAAGTGTGTTAAGGAATAGAGGTTTATCAATTTTATTCCAATTTCTTCTTATTCCCCCTTCAGGAATGGAGATTTTGGTCATGAGACTATCATTGATAGTGAATGTAATCAAATGATGATCTGACCAAGTACAAGGTAGGATCGACATAGTAGGTATGGTAAGGTTGGCTGTCCAAACATGGTCTAGAGTGTGCCCTTTAATATGTGTGGCAGAGGGTACTTGTTGTATAAGGTTAAGCCCTGTGAGTAATTCAGAGAGTTTAACCAATTGGGGACCACCCGATGTCTCGTTGGCCCAGTAATTAACCCCTTCAGTGCACATGATGGCACCCGGCCATCATGCATCACGGTGGGCGTGTGTGGAGGATGGCTGGGGGCCATCTGAATTCCGCCCACTATTTAAATCACCCGCACAGGGAGAAAATGTGCGCAGTGCCAATGGAGTTAAAGTCACTAATCAGCAGAATTTTCCCTTAGTTGGTTACTAAATGAGTGACTTGCTTGCTCAAGGAGTGAGAGAATAGGGGCATACTGTGGGGAGGCCTGTAGAGGAGAGCGCAGATTAAGGGGGCGACGTCAGATTCTAATTTCACTACTAAGTTGTCTACTAGTGGTAAGTCTAGCGGTGTTAAGGCAGTGAATTTCTACTCATGGCCTATGATTGCAGCTACGCCTCCCCCCCAACTTTCCCCAGCGGACAGCAGGTATCTGAGACACTGTCGAGATTGCTGGTCACAAATCTCTAATCCCCTTAGGCCAGTTTCTTGACTGGTAGTATCCATTATTGTGAACATTAACTAATATACCTATATGCTTACTTTCAGAATCACCTGAGGTATAGGTCAGGAAGCATTATTGGGCTCTCAGGGCTGATAGATTACAAGTCTATTGTATATTTTTTGTCAATAAACTAGCATATTCTCAGTTTATTCAAAGAAAGTGGTGTAAACAAAACAATCTTACAGAAAATTGAAAACAAATTAGCCAATAAATGTGCTACATCTGGCCAAGTGATGGAAGTAAGATTTAAGATAAAACCCCAAAGAAAATAATGTTAAATGAAATTACTATTTAAAATAGTTAAACATATAAATGCCTATAAATCAATGTTAAAAATGTATCACAATATTGCATATGTAATCAGCTGTTGTCTTAAACTCAGTAGGTCAGCAGGCCCTGTTCTCAATTTGAGTAGATCAGAAAGCATTGGGACTATTCCTCCTCTGTTGAAAGGGTACAACTCCCAGTGTGTTTCTACAGCCATGCTTGAAGCTGGGATTTGGGGCCTTTTCAACACGTCCACCCTGCAGATGGAGGAAAATCTAAAGTCTGCAGTTACCACCGTCTACCCCAGGCTTTATCATTTGTTCAGAACTCAAACAGGGTTATATTGCAGATAAGGTCCAGGTAACTTCGCTAATGCTGTGAATCACTATCTGGACTGACTCGCCTGCACCTTTGTCCAGGGACATCATTTTGGATTGCCTCAGCCTGGAAAAGGTGGTCATTATTCTGTGGCTGAGTTATATACATAAATCATTAATGTTAGATTTGGGGGTCTCTAGTTGGCACAGGTAGGTACTTGTGACAAATAGGGACCCTTGCTCTAGTCAGGGTAAGGGGGTACACGCCTAAAATAACCCCTGCTCACCCTCTTGGCAGATTGGCACGAGTAGACAAGCTTATCTCAGAGGCAGTGTGTAAAGCATTTGTGAACACATACAGTAATCCAGTGACAACACTACAGATGGACACCACACATTTGTATTTTAAAAATAAGTATTCTTTCTATAGATTTAACACAAGACCATAAACAACACAAATCCACAATACTGTACTTAAAATGGTAGGTTTAGCTTAGTTCTCTTTAGATCTTAAAATGCAACACTTTGAGTCAATGTACCTTACGATGCGTCACGCTTCCACAACGAAAGTGTTGCAGAGATGAATATGCGGCAAAGATCGGGTGCAAAGAAATAAAGATGTCAAGTTCTTCCTGATGCTGCACACTTCTCTGATATTGCACGAAGTCTTGACTCCCTTGGTCAGTGATGCGAAGACAGCGGCTTTGGTGGTGACACTCTTCTTCGACGATACGAGACGCTTCCGCTTGATGCAACAACTGCAGCGGCGACACCCTTGTTCGGTGATGCAACGACAACAGCTCCAACGGCAGCACGCTTCTCCGTGGATGCGAGGCGCTTCTTGTGATGGTGTGCAATGCGACAGCTACAGCAGCGACATCTTTACTCAGAGATGGGGTGGCAGTGGCTGCGACAGCGACACGCTTCTTCCTCGGTGCGAGATGCTTCTCTAGATGCGGTGCAATGCAACAGCTACAGCGGCGACATCCTTAGTCAAAGATGCAGCGGCTGCGACGAAGCGCTTCTTCGGGTTTGCGGGAAATTTCTTGAGATGCGGTGCAATGCGTCAGCTACAGCGGCGACATCCACGATGCGACGGCAGCGGCTGCGACGGCGACACACTTCTCCCTCTTGAGTCACGCTTCCAGCTCCTTGCAACACGCAGTCCCTCAGAAGGCCCAAAACAGCAGCAGGCACTTCCAAAGGAACTCTGGGGAGATGGGGGTTGTAGTCTGTTGAAATATTTACATTCATTGTAATTAATCCTATACATCAATTTTGATATAAATTAGAGCACATTAGAAATATTTTTGGGGTTAGGTGGAAATGTATTTAAAATTTGAGCTTTAGAAAAATAAATATAATTTAATATGTTTCCATTAATTAAAGTTTTCATTCAAAATGAATGTAACAGTGCTGTAGCATGTTTTATTTGGTTTTTAATTTCAAGTAAATAAATAGCAGGTGCTAAATAGTTTTTTTAATTTTCCATCTGCCATTGGGAAACTGCACAGCTGGGACAGATATCTCCGCAAGTTGAAATATAGGGACAATTAAATAAATCAAGAAATAGTCTCTACACTGAAAGTGCTTTGTTCTTCATACTGGGCCAGAAATCCATTATGTTCCTACAAACTGTAGGCTTTCAATGTCCTCACTTTTGTTCTTTTTATTTGGGGTTATATTCTGCAAACCTGCCACAAAGGTATAGCCCATGACATGAGCACTACAATGTGTTACACATTTTGGAGGCAGAATACCTGATTGCCTGTGATATTTTATTATAACAATTATCAATCCAGCCTCCAGGATTACCCTTCACCTGAAGCCCTATCGCCCTCGATTTACTAAACTATTAAAAACACAACTCTTGGGGTTACTGCAAGCAGAATCTGACGTTTTTTCGCATTCCCAGAAAGTAAAAACATACCCATATATTGAATCCAAGAATAGAATGGTTCTTCCTTGCTCATTACACCAGGTACTCAGAGTAATCATGTTGCTGCTGCCTGTGCAGAGGGCCACAAACATTTCAAACAACTAGTAACATAGCCACTTGCCTAGGAATCTGAAACAAATAGTGGAACTCAGTACCTAATGGACCATCCTAAATAGGATGGTTGGCTAAAGGCTCACATGGGTTGGTTTCCTTCCAGTGATGTGCTAGAACTATCAGACATGCTTTCATCAGTCTATTACCCTCACCTAATCATCTAGGACTAGATCTCTTCAGCATGTGTTTTATAATTACTAATCCATTGTGTTCGGTGCACACAAATCCAAATCCTACTTTATTATGACAATACCTTTACAGCGAGCAAATCGTACAGCTCTTACAAAATACTGCAACTTTAAACTTGTCCAACTCAAATGCAACCAGATAACAGTAATTGACACTTACAACTATTACGGTTTTTTAAATCTTAAACTTCTACTTATTAGATGTTTGCCATTTTTGATGTCATTCTATTTATTAAAATGTACTTTATTTGTGGTTTGGGATTTTTTTTGTGTTGTGTTTTGGCTTTATTACTATAACTGAGATGAATAACTAAGGAAGAATACATTGTAAAATAAATAGGGGAGAGTTTTTCAAGTGTGTTGGATGTTGAGCCTGGTACTTCTTCATCTACCAGTCGAGAGGCAATCCCCTCAAATGTCGAGGTGTATTTGTGTGCACAGTTTTATTTCCATGATACTGGTGATTAAAGAGCCTGAGGACTCATTGTAATACTCAATTCTGCCTTTTTTTCCCAACATTACAGATCCCGCTGCAAAATATAATGCATCCCAGTCTCCACTGGATCACATCAAGAAATAATGCAAAATCCATATGGCCTTGTACTCCAACCAATTGCAGCTCAGCTACACATCCATATACACTGGTTTTGGAGTGTCGAGTCACCTCATTCCAACACCCACTCCTTGGCTTTCACACTGAACTCCAAAGGCATGTGTGACTTTTGTCTAATGCCATCTATTCTTACCTGCTGTTCAGTATCTTCAGTTGTTGATAGCCAGAGTTAAACCCTGGACACAGCATCCATACCATCATCCAACTACAAGAGCCTCTGGCAATCGCTTGATATTGGAGACAGAAGCAGGTGTGGCACAAATGCATGTCCACATAGGTAGACTTCACAGTATTAAGGGCACCTCAAATTCGAGACAAGGCCTGCATGTTGTGTTTGTCTTCTACCCATCACTAATTTCTGTAAGTGATGGAGACCCATGACCACGGAGAGGACCCATTGTTTTTCAAGGATGTGTGTAGAGTTTACCGGGTTCAAAACCAGATGAAGGCCAAGTAGTTGCAGCCATTACTTGACCATGTCAGCACCATGGCTTTCAATGTTGTCAAAACTATTCTGGTTCGAGGATATATGTGCGAAAATATAAACGTAACATGAAACTAACCCAGTCACAACAATATATGAACTCTTTATTCGGAGAAATTGAAACAAACTGGAAAGAGTTTTGCTGACGGCTTATTTTTTGATCCTCAGTCTATGGCATGGTGAAGTGGAAAAGTGATTAGTCAACTTCATTGACAAAGAGTTAACACTGAGCTGAATATGTTGAGACAGAGTTGTATCACATGAAGGTATTTATTTATGAATGGTCACAATTTAGGGTAGACTATTGTCTTACCCAGATGAAGATATTTATCAATGGTATTTCGACACATTAGAGAGTCGTAAATGGGTGTTTTCACTGGAACGTGAAAATTTTTCTATTTTTAACAGTAAATATAGCACCTTTTGTTGACATGTCATAAATAAACGGTGGGACAAAGCACAATACAATAACACCAAGGAACAGGACAACACAAAAAATGCATGGCACTGCACAACTCAACATTCAACAGACCAAATCAATGAAATAATGCAACACAAAATGTTACAGCACAAAAATAGCACAGAGCAGTAACCACCACAATGAAATGTAACACAACAGATTGGCACACACCTTCTGGTCACACGTTAAAACCTCCACACATCTGCTTTCATAATAGGGCAAAAACAACAAGGTGATGTATGCTATGCTTGAATTAATCTCTGCCACTGTCAGCCGCTCTGGCCGAATCCCAATCCAATATTTTTTGGCCCACCATGCCACCTCGGTTTGGAGCCAGCCATATGCAAATCACTATTGACCCTGCTCCTAATGAGAAGAGTCTAGCCCAAACTGCTATACTTATCAGCAAGGAGAGTAAAAAAGTGTCCCCCTGCCTCTCGTGCCAGATATCCTTTTAATGTGATGCAATTTGGGAACATTCAATCAAACAATGATCAAATTGGTTTAGTGCAAAACATAGAGCTGGCAATCTGCTTCACATGGGGCAATACGCAACGCATGTTCCTAAGGTGTACTTGTTTAGCTCGGGAGAATGCTAAATTTGCTAGTAAGGCTGAAGAACCAAGTAATCTAGTTAAAGATCTCTGTATGTTGGTTTTGGTATCGTGTTAATTACCAATGAAGTAAATATGACTGCGGAAAATGTGGACTCTGCAACACACCAGTTGCGATTTACTTTAATTTGTAAACTTGGTGCCTCATTTATGAAGTTATAAGGTTTTGCAGTAAGACATTGCAGCAGGCCTTCCTGCTGTGCTGCCCTACGGCAAAAGAAAAGGGCAGGATTGTCCCATATCTATCAGAGACGGTGCATTCCTGTCCTTTTCCCCAGTGCTGGCGCACATGGGGCTGCCTTGCCCCAATGCAGGCACTTTACACCCTGGTGAAAGGGTGCCTGCATTGCAGAGTTAATCATTTTTGTGCAACAAGGGAAACCTTACTGCACAAAAAACAATCACAAGACGGTTTTTCCTCCCTCTGTGTGCTGCAGTAAATGGAAAAAGGAGGAGAAATAAAGATATTTCTCCTCGTTGTGCTTCCTTTACGTTTTTGGCGTTGTGTGAGATTTACGATTTCTTGTAAAAGTGCCAAAAAACCATGGATGTTTCTGGGAGTGGCCCAGCATCACCCATTGCACGCCCCTTTATTACAGAAAACTGTGTTAAAGGGAACCATATTTATGGGGCATCCGGTGCCATGAAACATCACAAAACGTGACCTTCCCGCGAATCGTGAGTATCGGCGGCGCAATTTATGAGGGGCTTGATGTTTTATATGAGCATGGCATTCCACTGCAATGCCTCTAAAATTACACTATACGGCATCCAAAGGTTTTGAATGAAAAGGCGAACACATCGTGTGGGAAATCCCACCACTTTATTTGTAAACAGAAATCCAAAGTACGAGAAGGACTTCTGATTTACCAATATCTTTTGTAATCGTTTGGATCAAGCTTGCTGTTAGGTAAATGTGTGTTTTTGGCTTGCGAGTAGCTTCTGGTTGTGACTGCACTGTTTGAAGAAGGAATTATCGGCTCGCAGCAGTCATGTTTGACATTTCGAATAAACACGGAGGGTTGACCCATAGCTCCGCTTAGTGAGCGCCAAACATGCATAGCAAATCCAATGTATTTGAGCAGCAACAATGCACATATTATCTTTGATATTGTAATATGCAAAGCTATTCAAATTATTATTTTCTGTAGGCCAACTGTGACTTCTCTTTGTTAATTACGAAACTTTCAAATAATTTTGGAATTCGTTAAGGTCAACATAGTTTTGAATTTCTGCTCGCATTCTTCAGTAAGGCTCCGAAATCAGCATTGTTGTGCCTTATGTTAGACACTGTTATATCTTTTGTTAATACAAGTACGTTTAATGCACCATTTAAATATCATCTTCTCCCTCTATCATCACTATAAAGCTTTCACATCAATGTTACTATACTTCCTAATTCATTCAAGACACCCAAATTGTTCTAGCAAGCATTACAAAATAGAATAATACGATTCCTTCAAGCACTTATCCTTGAAGTTTTGAACAGCCATATAGGTCGTATTTGTGCAAAATGTGCGTTTAATTGTGGTGATGAGGTTTTCACACATTTACCACTTATTGTGATATTTAAATTAATGTTGTATTACCAAGTTACAAATGTTATAGCACATTTATAATCCCCGATTACTTACAGGTATTCTTAATTACTCCTAGTCCTATTGCTCTGGTCCCATTCCTTACTAATGAGGTGGAATCCACCTCCTAAAACAGAAAATGAACCAGATGCTAGTAATATTCAGTCGCGGCCGGTGATGGGAGTGGTGCGGGCGGAGGGGCGGGAAAGGAGAAGGGCGGGGGGTTGTAAACTACAGCATACGGCCGAACAGAGGTAAGTAAACAAATAAATAAATAAAACAAATTTAATTGCGCCCGCTACATTGCCAAATGCGATGCAGCGTGCGCAACGAAATGTGTTTTATTTATTTATTTGTTTACTTACCTGTGTTGGGCCATATTCCATAGTTTACTACCCCCACCCTGCTCCACCCCGCCCCCCCCAACCGCCCCGCAGCACTCCCACCACTATAGAGACACTGCTTTCCCAGCATTCCTCCTTTACTACTAAGATAGCGTACCACGTTTAAAGGACAGCGATCCCGGAGAAAGGGATTGAGCAGAATGAGTCAATGTTCCTAGACTTTCTTGGGACTTTAGTATGGGGAACCAGGATCACCTTGATCAGATTAGGACCACCATTACCATTTTCCTGCTCTACTACAGGGGTCTTGACAGAAGCTTGGGAATTAGGGAAATGGGAGTGATGAGGCTGGCCACTTTCGCAGGGTCTGCCCTTTATTTTTGCTGAACCTGTTTTTGTTGGTATCAGGACTCTGCATACGTTTTCCCAGCTAACCAGTGGCAAAGTGCATGTGCTCTCTCCTTATAAACATGGTACCATTGGCATATGCCTGATTGGCACATTTAACTTACTTTTAAATCCCAGTAAATTATACTACATGTCCCAGGGCCTGCAAATTAAGTGATACTTGTGGGTCTGCAGCACTTATTGTGCCGCCCACTAAAAGAGCCTTTTAATACATGTGTCAGGCATGCCACTGCACATTTTTTTAGCTAGAAAAGTAAACCTTTTGCCAGGACTAAACTTTCATTTTTAATACATTTAAATGACACCTACGTTAGGCCCTATAGGCTAGTAAAGTAGGGTACATTGTATTTAATAAGTGGGACATGTGTGTTTCAGTTTCAAAAGTCCCAGCATTGAAAAAAACTAAAGCCGTTTTTTCACGACTGTAAAGGCCCATGTATCCCATTGACCCACATGGATTAACTTATTACATTTACTAAGTGATAATTTAGGATTGGCAGCAGATAGATATATGGCGTTTATACTAAAATGAATTGTAATTTAAAATCCTCTTTATTTGTAAAGTAGTATTTTAAGACACATTTCTGGAAATGCCTTTTAGAAAGTTGGCATTTTCTTGTTCTATTGTTTAAACCAAAGAGAGGGGCTCAATGTAACCCAAAGAGAAATAGAGCTCCAATATACCGTTAAGTAAAAAAAGTTTTTCCCTTTTGGGAGATCAAATGATCTCGAATTCAGACAATCACCTCATGCAGTCAAATACTCACACTCCATAGAGAGCTTATCAACTATTTGTATTGGGAAATGCTCAACAAAAGAAAAAACCTAATTTATAAAAATATACACCTTTATTTTCAATAAAAATACATGAATCCATATACAGTATCAAATAAAACCTAGCACAATACATTAAAATCACCTAGGGTGAAGAGGGAGAAATATGAAACAAGACGATGTATTTAGTCTTTGATATATGTTAATTTGGACACTTTGTTGACAACCTGGGGGAGAAATATTTTCCTTATACCCAATTCTTAGTTGACAACTCCAAATTTAACCCTTGTACAATGCGTCGACGCGTTTCGGAAGCTTGTGGTGATTATGGCCTCCTTCCTCAGGACAGTATGTATATTTTTCTCCCAGTCAGCATTTACCTAATGCACATAAAACATTGTTTTAAGCCGACTAATTCATGTTATGCGTTTACATGCTGTCTAAAAAATATCTACACAAAAGCACCAGTCACTTTTTTTGCCCTTTGTTTTCTATTATTTACATGATGGACACCTTTCATTAATTCACAGTATTGCAATACAAATCTCGTTGTTTTTCCTTTTAATGGTTTATTTATTTTATTTTATTTTTTATTTGGACATTTATTAAGCGCCTGGTTACGCCACTGGCGTGTCCCCGCGCTGTGATAAGTGAAGTAGCTGTCCCCCCTCCTCCTACACAAGGCTATCTGCTGAATAGATGTGTTTTAAGTTTTTTTCTGAACAGGACTTCAGAGGGTTCAAGTCGCAGTTCCAGCGGGAGAGCATTCCAACGTTTGGGAGCGAGGTATCTAAAAGACCTGCCTCCCATACGTGCCTTAAATACTCTGGGGATTTTTAACAGCCCAGTCTGAGAAGACCGTAGACTGCGTGTAGGCTCATAGTGGGTTATTAGGCTCTGGAGCGGTCTAGGTGCTTTGCCGCTCAAAATGCGGTGGCATGTGGCAAGGGCCTTAAACTCCACTCTCCTCTCAATGGGAAGCCAATGGAGGGCCCGCAAAGCTGGTTTATAACATTTCAACAACATGATAATAAACCTTGCATGTTCTCTAAACATTAATAGTTGTGCAACAGCCTAGAACGCATTCCCACGGTCCCTTCTAAATAACACGCCAAAAATCAAAAGAAATTCACAAAATAGCAGATCAACAGGACCACATGTATTAGTGTTTTTTCATATTGTACAGAGCATTTACCCAGAAGATATAAACCGTTAAAAGGAAAAACAACGAGATTTGTATTGCAATACTGTGAATTAATGAAAGGTGTCCATCATGTAAATAATAGAAAACAAAGGGCAAAAAAAGTGACTGGTGCTTTTGTTTAGATATTTTTTAGACAGCATGTAAACGCATAACATGAATTAGTCGGCTTAAAACAATGTTTTATGTGCATTAGGTAAATACTGACTGGGAGAAAAATTATACATACTGTCCTGAGGAAGGAGGCCATAATCACCACAAGCTTCCGAAACGCGTCGACGCATTGTACAAGGGTTAAATTTGGAGTTGTCAACTAAGAATTGGGTATAAGGAAAATATTTCTCCCCCAGGTTGTCAACAAAGTGTCCAAATTAACATATATCAAAGACTAAATACATCGTCTTGTTTAATATTTCTCCCTCTTCACCCTAGGTGATTTTAATGTATTGTGTTAGGTTTTATTTGATACTGTATATGGATTCATGTAATTTTATTGAAAATAAAGGTGTATATTTTTATAAATTAGGTGTTTTCTTTTGTTGAGCATTTCCCAATACAAATAGTTGATAAGCTCTCTATGGAGTGTGAGTATTTGACTGCATTAGGTGATTTTCTTGTTCTAAACATTTGTGCCTTTTGCCAATGCCCTGGGTCACATGACTGTGAATGAGTGTGCTGTTAAAGTTTGTTTATTCTTCCCAGACAGTGACACAAAAGGGGACTAGGTGTGGGCAGGATGCTGGTCCTGAACTGTGCCAAGCAAACATGTAATTTCAAAGAACTTGCTGTGAGCACACACAAAGGAACCTAATACTAGTGTTTTGACAGCCCAGACTTCCTGGAGCCTTGCCGAATAAGGGAAGATCTTTCCAGAACAAGAGGTGGGGTAGTATAGGAAAAGCCTGCCACTTCAAATGTTGGCATCTTTATAATTCGGAACACCAGAACCATGCTTCCATACACTGCTGGCCCTGTAAACATTGCAGAAGAAGGACTGTGTTGCTCCTCAGAGGGTTGCCAGCTGCTTGAGGCATGCCTTGCTCCGCAGAAGACTGCCCCGCTGCTACCAGATGACTGGCCTGCTTAAGGACTGTTTTTTTTCCCCAGAGGGGTGCCTTGCAGGTTGTGGACTGTCCTGCTCTCTGACAAAGTAGATTGGTCCTGCTCCCTTCATCCCAGGCAACCTGAGTGACATCAAGGGTCAGTTGACTGACATCCTATCTGAGCTACAGCGACACAAAAAGCTCCAGAGGCTTAACTGCAACTGTCCTGCTGACTTGCTGTACTGGACCAGCCTCAACCTGCAATGCCTGAGCCTTGCAGACACCAGTGAGGTTGGTCTGAATTGTGACATCATACCGGTCTAGGCTGACCAGATGATCACGGATGGCGCTGTGTGTTTTAAGGTGCTAAACTTACCTAGAAGTTTGAAAACTGCAAATCTCTCATTCCACTGATTGGATGTTTGTTGTTCTGGTATCATTCTTTTTGTTAAAATGTACTCTATCATTTTGAATTGTTCAGGATTTTTCTTATTTTGTCTCTTCACTTTATTATTGTTGGTGTGCTGTATAAATACTTTACACTTTTCGTCCAAGTTAAGCTTGATTGCTTTGTGGCAAGCTACGAGAGGATTAAGTATAGCTTAATTTAGTGATCTTTGTGATTCACACTGAAACAGTTGTTGTTGTTGTCTGAGTGGGGCTTCCACCCCCTCAAATCTACTTCGTACAGGGAGGGAAAGCATAAAGAAGGTGGTTCAGCCACTGGCACATATAAATCTATAAGTCACTCCTATGGCAGGCCTTATCAATCCTGAAGGCAGAGTGCTTGGTTTTGTGTGAGAGGGTGCCCATGCATGAGCAGGACCCCTCTGGAGCTTTCGGAATCTATTCTCTGTAGCTGTTTTGTGATGCAGCCAGACCATATACTCTTAAGTGCATTATAACCTCGCGGTAAATGCTAACTTTGGAATGGTTGCATGGAAACATGTTGTGTTTGGTGTCAAACACTTTGGAATCCTACCCCCCCCAGTTCTGATGGCGGGGTAGAATTCCACCCTTTTAGAGGGAGAAGACATGTACACACTTATCTGACCAGTAATAGTTTAAAAGAGACCCAGCATCACACAATGGATGCTGCAGCCACAGACACGAGTCTGACCTCCTGCTGCTGGACGAAACTCCGGCAGGGGAGGACTGGACAATAGGTTTTCTGTCACAGGGAGGTGGAACCTGCCGGCCTCTCTCCGCTCCATCCCTGACTTGCTCCCTTTCAGGAGGACTTTAAAAACCCTCCTCTTTTCCACAGTTTAGACCCTGTTTTTCTTTGATCTTCTCTGATGTGTTGTGTTATTCAATCCTCCAAAGCGCTGGGACGCCACTTGGCTGTGGCATCCGTGCGCTATATAAAATAAAATAACATAACAACATAACATAACCACCTCCCCAGACAGGCTTTAAAGTATTGGGGCTGGGTAGGTGCATTAAGTAAACGCTTTTCAGACAGTGCTGGGGGCACACTTGGTGACCCTGTGCACACCCCAGTTCAAACCGGTTGCAGGGGCACTCAGCCCCTGCTCTGGCGTGAAACTGGACAAAGGAAAATGGGTGTAACCACCCCTCCCTGGATCCACTCACAGGTGGGTCCCTAGAGTAAGTCCAACCCCCTAAACTTAGTATAAGTATGGGAACCCAGTCCTTAGGACTTTAGATTACCCTGGACGAAACTCTGCAACATATATCCTGGAACATCGACATTCTATTTTGACTAGAAGATGGGAGAATCTCACTTGGGGTCAAGGAGTAACTCCCTTGATCAAACAGGCACCAAAGAAGCATCTTGCTGGTCTGCATTTCCAAGGCTCCTGACGGCTCTCGATAGATTTGCGACTCAGGACATAGACTTCCAGACATCTCCAAGGCCGACACGCGATCACAGCAAAGCTGAGACCCGCAGCCATCACGAGAGATGAGGGACCAGAACTCCTGGACATCATGCACATTTGCTAGGGCATCCACTTCTCAAGCTTTTCCGAAGTTGTGCATTGGGCTTCTCGTAATCCAAGCCCTGAGCACTATCTGCCCTGAAGATTGTTGGCCTACACTCCACTAGTGTTCCGTGGGCCCGCTTCTAGCATTCCTGCTTGAGGCTCCTTTGTGATCCCTGGTCCGTTGACTGGTGGATCCCTATGAAGGTAACTCTTCTTTTTCTTGGGCTTGTCTGGTTGCTCCAGACATGCTCCAGACATGCCCTGACTCCCCACCAAAGGGTGAGTCCCTCAGACCTTGCTGGTCTGCACCGAAGCCAATCTCTGCTTTCTGTGTGGGTTGCTGTTACCAAGGCTTGTTGAGTGCCATCTGGAATCCGACACTGCAGCACTTGACAGCCTTTGTGGGACAGCTCGAATCCAGCTTCTGGTTGTCGTCGACGCCTCCTGCTCTTCATGGCTGAAGAGCCAAGCTTCACCTTCTTCACCTGTAAGCACCCGATATGGGTTGGCATCTTTCCCCTCTGCTTTCAGGTTCTTCTCGACTCTGATACAGACTTGGATCCATCCGGACTCTTTCGACTTGGTCGCCTGCAGCACTTTCTTTCAGCTCGCCATTGAAAATGACGACGAAACCCGGCACGAAAAGACACCTATGCACCCAGCTTCCTTGGGTGAGGTAACACGAGTACTTCGGTGCTCCTGTGGGTGTTGACTCTAGAACTGCCTAGTTCTAAAGGGATATACCTGGTGTGGTTCTCCTTTCATTTGGTAATTCACAAGATTATAGACTGCTAAAACAAGCTGCTTACATTCCTTCAAGACTTGGCCTGACCTCTGCTCTCCACAGCTACCACTAGGATAGCTTTCTATAAGGTTGTCTCTAACATACCATCAATAAGGGGTCGTTTGGACTAGTGCAAGGTGCCTACTAGAATAGTGGACAACATATGCCAGGCCAACTTTTCACATTGTGAACCAGGACAGGGATAGAAGGTGAAGCTCTTCCCATTGTGACAATTGTAGTGACACCAGATTTAGTGACTTGGATCTGGTCCACCCGGTTGTTCAAGTAAGCAACTGTTCCTATATCTTCGACCTAACTACCAGGTTGAACCCCATCATCCACTGTTGCCCAAACAGCACAGCCTCCTAGTCATATTACCAACAACATAAAAAACATCTGCTCAACTTTTGGTGAGGCAAAAAGTCTGTCTGATTTGTGTTGGTTCTCTCAGTGTAACGGATGGAAGCCCGCCCTCACCCACCCTGGTGTGGAATGTTTCATCATCTGGAAACTCCTCACACGGACTACACACAACTTGGGGAGTTGGTGTGAGGCAGAGCCAGATGGTGCAGCATCCCACCTCAGCATGGGTGAGGGCTCCGGCCTTTTATTTTTTAGTACCAGCACCCCTCAGACAGACATTGTCTCCTGGACAGTTGACTAGGAGTACTTGTTGTTGTTGCTAATAGCCAACTAATAATCATGTCAAAATGACCTCTGATATGTGCATAATGAATAATACAGAAAATTGCATTCATAACCAATACAACACGTGTTATTTTTGTCTTTTAATGACATATTCTTAATTGTATACATACTCTGCCTGCTCTATTATTCACTACATGAGCAGCATATATTTGCAAAATGCAGTAACATTGTGTAACAATAATTATGATTTGTATTTAAAATATGAGAAGGAACAGTATCTATTTCATGCTAAACTGAAAAAACCACTCTCATTTTGTTATGATTGCACAATAGGATATGGTGATACTTTACGCAGCTAATTACTCACTCCTGATTTTGCTGGTATTATTGTCTTTAATTCCGAATTCACCACGATCATTAAGAGGCACATTTATATTAAAGTAAAATGTAATACTGAGTACAACAAATCTGTTCCTATTGCTTTCCAAATCTTAACGTTGTGTGCAACATTACGTGCATCTTGTATTGCAATGTATATATTTGTTTAAAAGGTAGGTTTTGTTACGTGTTAGTTAATATGCAGAAATATTCTGTTACTACAAGATTTACACTTCTCATTTTTATCGAACATGAAATGGTGCAGGATATGAGACATATGTTTCATGCGCTCCCAATGCCTAGTTGTGAAGTCACTTCCTCAGTTTCTAATGAACAATGCATTTTTTTCTATACATTGGGGGTGGGCTTTGAGATCAGAGAACATCTTTTGCCTGGTGACATGCTTAATAACGACAAAGTCAGTGGTAATGCCTCTTCAGATGCTAAACTAATTATATGCACTACTAGATATGAGCAAGTCATTCTTGACACAAACAAGGATGTGACACAAGGAGTCTTAATACCGCCCATTTATATAATTTCTTAAAAAAAACAAATCTATGACATTGACAGAAAATGACGGAAAAATAATTACTTTACATTAAAAAAGTCTAGAAATAAACAGAAAAAAACAAAGGTTAAAACTTTATAGGTGGGACTTGCAGCAATAGCTTAATTTAAGGTAATACGACCTTAGAAATTCACTGAAAAAGACAAAGGTTGAAGGGACGTTATAGTTCGGTGAAAATGTAATTTAAAACCACAGGCCACTAGTGTTAAGGAGTTTTGGGGGCATTGTCCTAGCATTCGCAGTGGAGGTGGAAGGAGGAGCACATGAAGCAGCTTAACACATAGGGGCCGATTCTGATCTCGTTGGGAAAGCCCTCCGTCCAAGTCGGATCCGGAGTGCTTTCCGAATGCCCGAGTATGAAGCAAACATGCGCTTATGGACAAGGGTGGCTCGAAACGCCATTGAAGTCAATTGGACCCTGTTGTACGATGCGTACAAAGGCTCCAATTGACAAAAAAGGTTTGTTGCGCAAAAGGGCGCCCCTTGTAGTTGGGACGCATCTGTGCCACCCGTACCATACATGCACGTGTAGGGGGGACCCTTGGTTTCCTCCTGTGAATGACTTGTAAGGCTATGGGTGAAGGGGGTCCACCATAGACCCCCGAAATCCGCTTCCCGAAGCTTTTACGAGTCAGAATCTCAGGTCCGATCCGGCTACCGAATCATCGAAAAATAGGAAGGATGGCAGTAAGAGATGATTAAAGCTGCACTACCTAGCTATGCAATGTTTCCAAAATGCACAAAGTCACTGTTGCCCACCTTCATGGTCCACTGCCAAAGGACCACACCACTATAATATACAACAAAACACACAGAGAGGTAACATAAGTGTTTAAGAAGCACAAATGAAAGCAAGAGAATCTATCTGGACTCTTCAGTGATGTTATATCTGATCCTTTAATGGACACTTGAACCACACACGCCGTAAGGCAATGAGAAAATGCAGCCAAAGCGTTTTTCCCTGAATAGGGCTTCCTCAGGACAGTAGTCTAAAGTACTCCTATCTAGAAGGTTATCAGGAATGTATCCAGATTGTTACATGGTCCAAAATAGCTCAAATTAATGAAGTTTCATTCCACACATGAAATCAATCCCAGTCACACGCTTTGGTTTGTACCCAAATTTTAGTAAAATTCACATTTGCTCAAAAATGATGAAGTTAGATTCCAGGATACGCGGTAAAATCCAGTTCATGGTCTTTGTATCCAAACAGACTGTCAAATGCTCACTATGACAGGTGAGGCATCTATGGTTTTTCCATTTTGATAGAAGTTACTCCATAGACACTCCTCGGAAGACAAGGTGTCTTTCAACCCGCCACCGAACTGAAAGGCTAAAGGCCGTCCAAATCGTGCACCGTACTGGCTCATTCGGAAATCTCCTCTATTGCACTGCAAGGTTCGCTTACGCCTGACACGTACGGAGTTATTCAGACCCGGAAACGTCTTGGTTGGCGATTTCACTTTTCCTGCATCATACTTGCATGCTCGTACAATTGTACAAGTCGGTCGGAAAACACACGTCCGGCTCATACTTTTCCTGGCCGGATTGCGTTCTGAGCCATTCCTGGTGCGATCAGAAGCGGCCCCTAACAGCTGTACAGTGCTTGCAGTTCACCAATTGACACTGACTTTTTTTAGAGGGAGGGATCAGGGAATATGAAGTGGGTGCTGATGCACATGTGCTGAGTAAGGTTTAAGTCCTACCTGAGGCCCAAGCAAGTGCATTGGTGTCCAAAGCATGGTCATGGTCTGTTTCTATTTCAGAAGCTTTGCATATGGCTGCCCTAAGGAGGTGATTGCTGTGGTCCAGGACAAAGTCAGCAGAGCATCATCCAAGTAGGTGGCTGGGGGCAGGACTGGTGTAGGGTGTCAATATATGAGTGGGTGGTGCTGAGGCGTCAGGTTGTGGGAGGAGTCTGGTACATACTCTGAAAGCTGAGGACTGGACTTATTGAAGAATGGAGCATACGTGCATCATCAGTATTTTGATGTGACACTGCTCCTCTGACTAGTGCTGCTGATCGACTGAAGTGGAACTAATATTCATGACAGCTTGAACAGTGTAGCGTCATAGATCTCGCCCCCTCTTCACTGCAGCTGCAAGGTGGTCCGGGGTCATCATTAGCATGGAAGCCAGGCACAGGCTTCTCTTTACCACTGCACAATTGACATGCGTTTAGCAGTTCCCCAGATGATTAGTAAGTGGGACTTTACTTTCCTGTGCAAAGATATATATATATATTTTTGCAGTTGACTGCTGTCATAGGAAATGCATGTTGGTATTGATATACTGGAACATGTTTAAATTATAACTCTGTTGATTTTGATTTTGTAAAAATGCTGACTGGAGAAACATATTGCTCTTCCTATTCCTTTCTCTTTTGTTCTTTCTCATGTTTACTCTTTTGCTCGTACCTGTTTTAGGGAAAGGCAGCAGTGATCCAGCACTTTGACCCAGCACTGTTTCATGTATAATACCAGTTTCTAAAATGGAAATATAGAACTTAACTAGGCCCAGCTTTAGGGTGGTGTCAATAGTGCAGCCACACATTGTGCTGAGTTTGGGGGGGGCTTGATGTTTTTTAGTATAACTTATGGATATACAAGCACCTGTTGCAGAGTTTCTTGCATGCAGCAGTTTTCAGGCAACATCTAGGGGAAGTTTTGACTCATCATTTTCTTCCTCATAAAAGCTTTATTCAGCACAAACAGTCAGAGCCACAAAAGCAGAACATTTTACAATAAATTATGATAGTATTATGAAAACATCAATCTCTCAAAACCAAGATTCAAACAGTGCCAGGGCAGGTAAAAATAAAATATAAATCAAGAATACAATATCATTATGTGCAAACGTCATGCATAAATACACCAGACTAATTTATGACTGTAAGGTTAAAATCCAATTCTGAAGACCATTGTTTACAGATGACTATGAACCCCCAATCAAATCACCAATCAACAATGCAACAAGCTAAAATTTGTACATTAACCCTTAACGAATTTTTCTGTTTCCCTAATCATCTAAGAAAGCTCTAATACTGATTAATCTGGACAGAAACAGAGTAACCCTGTAGCATACTCTTGTGTCCCCTAATTTATACTAAAATGTAAAATCTGCCTGATGGTAAAGAATTCTCTCTTGTAAAGAGAATGGTTTTAGAAAGTATTTCCTGGGTATCAGATATAATATACATAAAAGGGCTATGTGCTGAGTTTACTGTTCTGATCGGTTATCAAAGGAACATTTTCTGAAATTTTTTGGGAATGCACAAAAATAATGGGAAATGAGAAGATAGAAGCGGGTTAAAAGATACTTGTGCTGCGCATTGTAATTTATCGTGAAGTACAGTTTTCATTCCGACTCCTCATTCCATGCTTAGTACAGCCAAAATGTAATCTTGGGAAGATCTATTTGATCACTCTTCCCATGGTAGACTTCCAGCAGGTGCTTTCTAATTTATTTTTTTGAATACTTTAAGATATCCTCTGGATGAAAAAAATAGATCCCTCTCTGCCTGGTTCAGAACCAAGAGGGTGTGTTTTATGTTATGTAACCATGGGATTCTATTAATCATATCTACTCCTATACAGTCCTTAAGAATTATCTTGGTGAACAGAGTTTCTTGTTTGGACCAAACAGATTGCCACAATAGTAGAGATTTAGTTTCAAGGATATCTGAAAGAAAATCAATTCCCAACTCCCAGTGCACAATAGATTCCAGAGTAGAGCTTTTTTGCGTTATAAAGGGTGAGAATCTGAGCAATAGGTTTATTGCCCAACTTAGAGGCAAACCTCATCAACCCATCATTATTTCTGATCATGTTGGAGACAGAAATCTCCCTTTGGCGCAGCCAGTCCAATTTAGAATTATAAAGTAGCGCAGAGGGTTCATACGTCTACTGCAAAGTACAGGTACGATGCACATCACAGAACTGTATATTATGTGAATAGCTTAATGTGTTACTGCGTTTCCTAAAGAGATCCTTTCGTTACTTGCAGTTCTCAAGATACAATCATAATATTGCACAGCAGCTATGAACTGTCATCAAAGAGCTGCTTGAAAACTACAATAATCATGCACTACAGTATAATTATAACTTGGGCCCTTACAATGAACTGCTTGTACCCCCAGATATTGCCTCATTCATGAAATGTTCAGTAGCTGCATTGATAACATTTAAAATTACATCTAACAGCAGGAAGTAGTAAGGAGGAGGGGAAGGGTGTGAAAGAATTCCCTCTATTTATGAAAAAATGAATCTCAGCTGGTTCCTCCTCAATCCAATGCCCTAACACCTCGACTGCAGATGGCAGACAGCGGGGAAGATAGCCTCAATAGCCTATGGCAGGCCTCACCCTTCCCTACACCGACACCAACATCTATCTCGCCACCTGTAAATACTCAGATTGTCCCAGTATCAATCATCACGGCACAATAATTGAATCTAACCTGTTTGACCCTGGCTGCACCTCCCTTCTCTGGGGGCTCGCCACGATCTGGTACTCAGCCCGTTCAGACCCTGATTTCTGCAGTAAACGTAACAGGACCCCCATCAGGGGATCAGGATCAGCAACAGATCACGATACAGTCACCGGGTGGCAGCAATTCTAGGCCACCGGGTCACCCTCCGGTGGGTCAGAAAGAGACAAAGATTAAACAACTTTCAGTTCCAGAATCAGCGAAACTTCAACGGATGGTTCGTCTGATGCTGTTCTCACAAAGCAGATGGATGTGAAGATCTTGTTAAATCTGATTCTTGAGGAGCTAAGAGAGATGAAGAGGTCTCAGGAAAATAAAATAGTCTCTCTTCATCTCTGCCTCGGAAAAATAGAAGAAGCAGTGCCCTGTCTGCCAGCTAATATCCAAGAAGCTGCGTCAAGGATCTCCCAGTTAGAAGACCAGAGGAGTTGCTTACTCTTGAAAGTAAAACAAAGTCACCAAGGTCAAGAGCATATTGGAAAATCAGCTTGAAGAGCTTGAAAGTCACTCACTGCACTCAAATTTACATATAGTGGGGGTCGCTGAGAGAAGTGAGGGCGCCCACGTACTGCAATGGGTGGAATCCTTTATTATGCAAAAAGTATTGCCTGAGTTCAGTGGGAATCTTGCAATCACAAGGGCGCACAGAATTCCTTTCCATCCACTGCCAAACTCTAACAGCCCTCGTATCATCTTCGTCAACTTCGCTGACTACCGTATTAAGGAAAAGATTCTGGCTAAGGCCATATAACAAAGGCTATTCCCGATTGATGACACCTCCAACTGCTAAATTATTTCTGATATGTCAGCAGCTGCAGCTCATAGGCGGTAAAGAGTTTGCTAAATTGCTTTTTCTTTTCAAAGCTCAAGGCACGCAGGCTTCTATAGGCCAGCAATGCAAGCTGTGTGTTCTTGTTAGAAGAAATTACACATGTTTTCCAATCTAGAAGGCGCCCAGGGCCTTCTCAAGGAGATTTCAGCCTCAAAGAGAAATAATGGACTGAATAATTTTCTTTTCATTGTATTTGGGTTTATCTAAGTTCACTATTGCCAGGGGCAGGTGGGTCATCCAGGGTGCAGTTCCATGGCACCCTAAAGAGAAGTTGGGGGGGAGGTGGTTAGTGTGGTGGTCCACATCTCCATTGGGGTAGGTCCCAGAGGGAGGGGATGGTTTTTTAAAGGAGTGTAGCAGTAAAATGGGCAGCAGCAGGGGCATTTCGGGAGAAGACCGTTAGGATTGCGGGATTATTTGTGTATTTTGCTGAAACACTGTAAAAATGACAAACAAGTGCTCTATTATTTTGGTTAACGTCAATGGGATACTTAACAAACAAAAGTACGGAGCACTAATTAGGTGGTTAGTTTCCTTCTCGCCCCAGGTTTTATTTATTCAGGAAACTCATTTGAAAACCAACTCCCCAAAGTTATTTCTCCCTAGATTATTTTTTCATGCCTTTTTCACCTCAGCTGTGTTGGCTAAAAGAGGAGTAGCCATCCATTTCTGTAGAGGTCTTCTTTGGGAATTCGGCCAAATCCGGTGAGATCCCTTGGGAAGGTGGATTTTTGTAAACTACTATGGCCCAATAGTAGACAACACTACAGCTCTATTTAAAATCAGTGAGTTACTCAGGGGGGCACCGGGAAAGAACATTTTGGGTGGGGATTTTTATTTCATTCAAGATTTCAAGGAAGATACTTCTAATAAAAACAAAAAAGAGTTGAAACCCAAAACTAAAAAAGTCTTAGATGCACTAATACAGGAACATCTTCTGTTAGACCCCTGGTACCACTCCAATCCTACTGATCATAAATTTACTTGTTATTCAAACCAATTTAATAGGGCCTCCCATATTGATTTTTTTCTAATATCACAATCTCTGAGTTTTAGAGGTATTGGAATAGGGGCAAACTCATTCTCAGATCACTACCTTGTAAAACTTGAATTGGAGATTGAGGAGTGCAGGAGGATAGGATCCAGGTGGCAGATGGATTGTCTCCTCTTGCAGGATCCTCAGTTGGTTGCCGATTCAAAAGAATGGATACTAGAGTTTTTTAAGAAAAATGACCATACAGCAGAAACCTTTTCAGTTTTGGGTAGGTTTAAGGCAGATGATTGTGTTTTCAGCCGTCCAATTTTAAAAAAGGTGAGATAAAATTACTAAACTCCAGCAGGAAGTAGATAACGCAATGAGTTTGAGAAATACCCAATCTCATGGGACGGGGGACGACGGAGTGCAGCTTGAAAGGTCGAAGCAGGCACAGAAGGAGTTTTTTTAATTGAAGAAATACCCAGCTCTAGAACATAACAACAACGAGTTTATGAGGAGAGCCAAATGGTGGGTAAAATGCTTGCTGGGGCAACTAAAACAAAACAGGAAGCAGCCCTGATTTCTGAAATTATTAATCCCAAGACTCGAGCCTCTATAATTGGCACAGACGGCATAGCCCAAGTCTTTTTGGAGCATTATTCACAGCTATACGCTACTAGATGAGGTAGGGCTGGATCAAATCTATAAAAATTTTGAGGAGGTAAATCTTACCATTTTGTCAGGGCCGCTAGGGGAACAACTCCAGCTCAATATATCTGAATTAGAAGTTTTGTAAACTTGGTGAAATCAATTGCAGGGGCAAAAGCCTGTGGAGCCGATGGGCTCCCAATTGAATTTTATAAACCCCTTTCCAAGGAATTGACTCCATTTGTGGCAAAATTGTTTAACACTATCAAACTGGGAAGCTGTGTTCCCCCTAGTTTCAAAGAGTCGATAATTGTCAGTTTTGTAAAAGAGGGAAAAATCATAAGGATGTACATTTTTTTAGGCCGATCAGTCTCCTTAATGCAGATTTTAAAATGTTAATGAAGGTCTAGGCTCAATGCTTTACCCCTATTGCCCAGGCACTAATTCATCGTGATCAGACTGGGTTTGTTGCGGGAGGTCTATGTCCTTCAATACTGTTTTTTTTCCCAGGCCCTTGATTATTCGACGAACAACAACATTCCAACCCTTGTTATCATGGTCGACGCTGAAAAGGCGCTCGACTTGGTCAACTGGGAAGCACTTTTTTTTGGACTGAAAACATTTGATATCCCTGCTCAAATTATAAATATGCTGAGAAACATCTATCAAGGTGCTCAAGCCCGGGTGGTAGTAAATGCCGATTTAATAGGGGCAGTTAATATAAATCGTGGAACCAGAAAAGGCTGCCCGATGCCCCCTATTCTGTTCCCCTTTTTTATCGAGCCCCTTGGTATTAATATTCATGGAAATCCCGAAATGTAAGCTCCAATAGAAGGGATGGCAAAACTAAAATGTCTCGTTGATGATATAATTTTGTATCTGCTCCCGGATAAACAGAATCTGGATCAGGCGCTAGAAGAATTTAGTCAATTTGAGCTAATAGGGGGATATAAAATAAACCAAAATAAAACAGAGATTTTAACATTGAATGATGATTGCAATTTTGAGCCCCAATTTAAAATCTCAAGCACAGAAAGCAGAACCAATCAGTTATCGCGGCATTAATGTCTCTAACAAATTTGAACAACTATTCAGTTTGAATTACTTAGCAACGCGGAATAAAATTAAATCCCCTGCTCGATAAGTGGACTCTTCTACGTTTAACCTTGATCGGCCGTGTAGCACTTATAAAAATGTCTATTCTTCCCCTATTAATTTTCCTCTTTACTAATGTACCCTTGAAGATCAACTCCAAATATTTTAAAGAGATGGACACAATGTTCAGGGAATCCGTCTGGAATAGGAAGGCTTCTAGGGTAAAGCTGCCCATATTGCAGTTGGAAACTAATGAGGGCAGTTTAGCCTTACCAAACTTTCAAACTTATTATGAGGCAGAGATCCTGGATCTCACAGCACGTTTACTGAAACCTAATGGTCTGCTAGATATGCTATTTTTTGAGAGAATGATTCTGGAGTCTGGCTCACAAATGCCTATGTTCTTAAAAACATCCAAACTGCCGAATATGACCCGATAAAAGACGGTTCGTGACTTCCGAACAGATGCGCTGGAGCCTCAGAAATTCCCCATATGGGATGTTCTCAATCACTGTTGCTTTATGAAAACTCTTGGCGTGCAACGTGGCATTAGTTGATGTCTCTTTCCTGTGGAGAGTGGTTTTCTATTTTGTTATTGGCAATATACATTTCTGTGTCCAGAAAGATGACCCTCTCACTACTGATTTTAAGATTTTAAAATATTCCTCAAATTCCTCATTTGTACCATCCCACACAATTAAAAGATCATCAATATATCTTAGCCATTTTGTGATCCTATTGACAAATCTGTCATTATTGGGGTGCCATGCAAATTGTTGTTCCCACCACCCCATGGTGAGGCACGCATATCCTGGACTGAAAGAAAACCCCATGGCACATCCTTCAACTTGTTGATACATTTTGTCTCCAAATAAGAACACATTTTGTGTTAGACACAATTCTATAATATCCATCAGCATTTGGTTGTGAAATTTAAATTGAATATATGTATATATTGCTCCAAACTCGCCTTCACTTCTTTTGCCTCAAGAACAAACGAGCGTGGACCCAAGAATCCTTTGCATATTCTTTATTCAGCCAATTCCTCCATTACTCATTTCGGGTGATCCCGCCCTTGATCACATGACAACTCATCGGCAATTTTCCTCGCTTTTTAAAGTGCAAGTGCAGATAGCATATTCTTGGATATAGAAGAAACACTTCCATATTAGCTATATCCAATGGCCATTAATACAATACATATATGTGCAAACATGGCCACTAAAAAAAGCAAGCCGTTTCAAATCTCAAAAGGCATAAATGTACATTTAAATATACAATGTATAATAACAGCATAAATGCATAAATTATTTCAGTTCTTCACTATGTACAACAAGTGAAACCTAATAAATATCCTACAATTATCAGTTCAAGGAAGCGCATGTAGTAGACCCCACTTCTGCTATGAGCAGATAATGTTGTGCAAATTACATCAATTACTAAAGTGCAAAAAGTACCAGGTCAGTAATAAATACAATCAATATTATAGGTAGCTCCATCAGAAAATCACAAAATATTTATGGAAGCATAAAAAAATACTTTCCACTAATGAGTTCTAAAATCAATCCTTAAATATCATAAATATATAAGTACTATCCTAAAATTTGCAAGATAAAAATTCATGCAAGGTGGAACCAATCAACATTTGTTATTTCATAAGGTAAAAAATGCATCTCATCAGTACTTTCTCTTGCCCCAAAGACTCCATAAACTTCTCTTTATTGATAAGTTAACCCACATCATCGTAATAAAGTATATAAATCTTCACTAGTATTCAACCCCCTGGGGTACTTAGAATCAAATTGCAGGATATAAGTTGTTTCCAACCTCCTCAATTTTGACTCTCTGTCACCTCCTCTTTCCTGGGGAGTTATGGCCTTAATAACTTAGTACCTAAGATGTTTTGGATCGCTATTATGGCAGATCTTAAAATGCGTTGCAACAGGGTAGCTCCCATCATTGTTGCAAATAGCATGAATATGTTGAAGAATCCTTTTATGCGCTGGTAATTTTGTGCTGCCTACATATTTCAAATTACAGCTGCAGGTAAGAATATACACCGCAAAGTCAGAGTTGCATGTAAAATGTTGACTTATTTTGCAAATTCTGGAGCCAAATACTGTTGTGTAGGTCGTGGTGTTTACACCATGTTGGCACGCCTTGCATACAGAGCATTTATAGAACCCTTTCCTTGCCATAAGCCATGCACCCTTTCCTTTCACTTCAAGATTGCTTCTGACTAGAGACATACCCATACTGTTGGCTTTCCAAAGGGTACTGATGGATTATTAGGTAGTAACCCCCCAATCACTGGGTCGACCTTTACAATGGGCCAGTTCTTCCTCACTATTGCCCTAATTAGTTTTTCCTGAAGTGAAAAACCAAGAATCATCTTTGTGGGTTCCTCTCTCAAATCCTGGCAGATCTGTTTTTCCTTGTATTTCAACATATCTTGTCTAGCCAAAGATTAAAATTTGGCAATTGCCGACTCGATCACATCTGAGCTATATCCCCTATCTAAAAACCTACTCCGACTTTCCTTCTGTTTAATATTGCAGTCCACCTCCTTGCTACATATCCGTCTAATACAAAGCATCTCCCCATACGGGATGCTCTTGATAAGATGAGGCGGATGCGCGCTGAAGGCATGATGGAGTGTATTGCCTGCCATAGGTTTTCTGAAAAGGGTAGTAGATAACCTATTGTTAATTACCTGGACTCTTACATCCAGGAAGTTGACCATTTCTTTACTTATCTCAGATGTAAAATGCAGGTTGACTGTGTTGTTATTCAATAACTCAATAAAAGCAGTTGCACTCTCAGCATCACCATCCCACACTATAAACAAATCCTCGATATAGCGCAGCCATGTTACTGCACTCTGCTCATGTTGTTGTGTGAGGACCAGCTCCTCCCACCACCCCATGAACAAACAGGCGTAGCTGGGGGAGAAGCTGGCCCCCATAGCAACCCCCTGAGTCTTTGAATACATTTTTCCGTCAAACAAAAATAAGTTGCTTTCCAAGCATAATAATGACATTTTGAGCAGCATATTGGTATGTTGAGAGAATACAATTGGCCTATTCATCAAAAAGTATTTAACCGCCCTTATTCCGTCCTTATTCTTAATAGATGTATATAAGGCGGACACATTCAGCGCTACCAATAAATACTTGGGCTTCCATGTTATATTTTGTATCTTCCTCAGAAAGTCACACGTGTCTTGCACAAATGATTTAAGGTTTTTGACAAAGTCCTGCAAGAAGAAATCAATGTATCTTGAAAGGTTTTCCAAATGGCCATCACATGTAGCTATGATGGGCCGCCCCGGTGGTTTGTCCATATTTTTATGTACTTTAAGTATAAAGTAAATCACAGGTTTTTTCAATATATATGTATATATATATATACACTGAAAAAAACATAGGTTTCACGTATGTTATAGTTAGGAAATAGCATTTAAAAAACCTTAGAAATTCATTGAAAAATCGTAGGTTTCAGGTGTGTTAAGGTTAGCTGGACATTTCACTCATACAAAACCATTGAAATTCCTCCGTTATAGTTAGTTGTACTAACTGTAACTCGTGCACCCACAATCCACTGATGATGATGTCACATATTACATCATTCATGACATGGTCAGTGACATCACTGATGACATCTCAAATTACATCACTGATGACATGACCGATGACATCATCCAGTGAATGTGGTTTGCTTCCATATTTAAATAACTATTATATATATAGGAATCTTTATTGAAGAGCGAGTGAATGTATAAGTGTCTGGATGGAGAATTTAGTAGCACTGTAATTGATTGTCTACGTCAGTAATTTAAAGTGTCTCACTAAATATATGGAATACTGATTTAACTGTGTGAATATCTGTATCACTCTGTCTCTTGTTGTGTAAACTATTTCATAAGTTGATTACTAGCTATGTGAAACTTTATATTAGTTTTTAGTTAGTTAAGTGAATATTTGTATGAGACAGTGAATGTGTGTGTAGTTGGGTAGGAAGTGTGTCACTGTCCAAAGATGTGTAAATAGTTGATTTAGTAGGCATATGAGGTTAAGACTGCATATAGAAACAGTTGTTTGGGTGGGTGAATCTCTTTATTGGTGTGTTAATGAGTAAATATATTAATCAATGATACATGTCCAAGAAAGTAGAAATACAAAACACAGTGTATGTGACAGTTGTTCTACATAAATACGTATACATAGCAGTCAGTCATTGTCTGAGTGACTGTATGGAAAACTGTATACTTATAATAGTGATTACTAGCTATATAACGAAATAAAGTGGTGTTTGCAAGAGTTTATAGCTGAGTAAATGTAAGTATAATGAATTATTTGCATAAATGTGTATGATGACTATATAAATCAATACAATGTGTGCTGGTAGGTAATGTCAATATAAATCTATAGGTATATTTAATAGTGTTCTATTGATCTTTGTCAGCATGTATGAGTAAATGTATAAGTAAATGTTTAGAAGTGTGTGTAGCTCTACAAAGCAGTGAGTGGGTTTTTAGAAAGTTGTGTTGGTGTGTCATTCTTTAAAAAATGGTACTGTATATTTTTTAGTGAGGGATGAAAAGTTATACTAGTGTGTGATCAGCTGTGGCAGATTGTCACGTGGATGACGTCATCAGTGATGTCATCAATGATGTAATTTGATATGTCTTCAGTGATGTCACTGACCATGTCATGAACGATGTAATATGTGACATTATCAGCAGTGGATTGCGGGTGCGCGAGTTAAAGTTAGTACAACTAACTATAACGGAGGAATTTCAATGGTTTTGTACGAGTGAAATGTTCAGCTAACTATAACACCCCTGACACCTATGGTTTTTTTCAATGAATTTCTAAGGTTTTTTAAATGCTAATTACTAACTACAACATACTTGAAACCTGTGGTATTTTCAGTGAATTTCAATGGTTTTTTAAATGATAATTCCTAAATATAACATACCTGAAACCTATGTTTTTTTCAGTGAATTTCAAAGGTGTTTTAAATGCTAATTTCTAATTATAACGTTCATTATGCATATCTGTTTTTTCTCTCTTTTAATTAACATCCTAATCTCAACCTATTAAAAACTGCAAATATCACCACTATTCAATTGATCACTTTCGCCAACAAAATTGCCACAAACCACTAAAGAAACAGGCGATAGCTCCACTTATCAGTAACAAATTAACATCAACATTTAACTGGTGTAAGGAGGTGTACTATCTACTGCGTGAATTACACCAAACTCACACCCATATTTAAAGACGAATATGTGATAGAGGTACTAATCATGCACCTCCCAACAGAATCACAACACTAGTGCCACCACCACCATAACCACCGCCCCGGACCACTACCCACTACTACCTCAGACGCAGCACAAAACAGGACAACAGACCTTCCCAAAATACCGTATCCTCTTAACAGCACAATAGCTGAATTTTCAGAGATGTGGCAAACAACTATGTATAAGGGAGTACATTCGCACATCAACAATAATTTACAGAATCCCAAGTGTACCGGTGATATGCTATACACAACTCACTACAGAAACAAAAAACTTTTCCATATGGAGATATAGTATTGATACATGTAGTGTACTGCACAGTGGATGCAACCATATTATCTCAGACATTGGGGAATATCTCGGTCATGTAGCTGTGTTGTACCCCCTTAAAGCAGAAGCAGAGTAAGCTGGTCCAACGTACACAACGCCAGCATAAGAGTATAAATAATTAGGCTAAGCCTTGGGCGTGGTTCACTTGTGCAAAGACAAAAGACTCTGGCACAGCGAAGGTCCTCACCCTGCCACGTGGCTGACGCCATGACCACAGGCCCATTCCGAACTCAGCGCCACAGCACCGGAGACTTATGTCAGTATCGACTACTGCCTTCAATCTACACTGCGGACAGCATGGTTCACAACTTGAATTCAGATTTGGATCTACACTACGGGCAACATTGAATCAAGCCTTGCTTTATTTAATGCAGAGACAATTGTACTATATTTCTTCAGATTTTGTTAAAGGATGTGACAAAAAGCATTCCTCGATGTCTGTGTCGACTACTACCTGCGATCTACACTGCGGACAGCAGGGTTCACAACTTGAATTCAGCTTTGCATCTACACTACGGACAGTATTGAATTTAGCCTTTCTTTTTTTTAAGGCAGAGACAATTGTCCTATATGTTTTCAGATTTTGTTAAAATAAGTGACAAAAAGCATTCCTCGATGTCTGTGTAGACTACGGCCTTCGATCTACACTGCGGACAACAGGGTTCACAACTTGAATTCAGCTTTGAATGTACACTAAGGACAGCATTGAATTTAGCCTTGCTTTATTTAAGGCAGAGACAATTGTACTGCATGTCTTCAGATTTTGTTAAAATAAGTGACAAAAAGCATTCCTCGATGTCTGTGTTGACTACTGCCTTCGATCTACTGTTGTAAACAAATCTAGGACCCTAGTGTAACTTTTCCCGATTCATGCCCTTATATAGGTATATTTTACCCTATCCATATATAGGCATAGAAATCTTACCATATTTGGCCTGAGCCTTACAGCCCAAATACGGCAAGGCTACTTCCACTAAGTTCCGAGAATTCTTAACGATTTCTTGGAAAAACCCGCCTTCAGCAGCTAGGATCTTCCCCCTTCTTGAATATTAAGTTATCCAAGAAATCCTGGAGTTTTCTAGGAATTGAACCTTTGAGTGACGTTAATAAGTCTAATCATGCGCCAAACTCGGCACCTTCATGGCATAAATATGCCTACATTTGCCCAAACTAACACACGGTGGTTCTTGGAGCAGATCGACTAACTACTTGCCCGACGCCCTGCAGCAGCAAGTGCCAAAGGAAGCCGACCCTCCAGCAGACGCACTGAGAGACGCTGTTTCTTCTCTTGCTGAGAAATCCAACTCCAGTGTTTCCAGCTTACCCTTGCGGGTATCTGGGAGATTGAGTCCTGAGAGAGAGACACAAGACCTCCTTCATTCTAAACCAAGGTACGGAGCTGATTAGACCCTTAGAGAATTCTTGATTAGACTCTTGGTAGATTCTAGGCAAAGAATACTAAACTTAAAACTACTCCTAAACTTATTTCTTCCATGGTGCTAGGCTTAGGTCTGGTACATCGGGGTAGGCGTATTTTAGAAGCACTAGTTGAGTACTTTTAGCCATCTCTTTTATCATTGTATGTATTTTATGCATTTTATCTATTTAAAGCAACTTATGGCTTAGAACCATATCATGCTTTTATAGTACTACTTTAAAATACTGTTTGTATTATATGCCTTGTACTTTATAACCAGCATTACTATTGTAGCAGTACATTTCTCATGCTTGAGATAGAAGACTGTTCAATAAATACCTTTTATTAAAAACACCTGTCTCTCTAATTTCTCAGCAACTCTGGTGAAACTAAGTATACACGATTGACTGAGTAGAATAGTTATCTTGTGTTTCCACGACTCTGAAGATTGATTTCTTATTCTTGGGAAACAAAGTTGTCATGTTATATGGTTGTCAGAAACTAATCCCTTCTCTTACTTTCGAGAAAGTTTCTAGTGACCTCTGAGCTAGCTGGCACACACATAATTAAGTCTAATATATTCGGCAGAGACCTAGTTGACCTCAGTCCTACGTCTAAGCTGCAGTATATATTATTCCAAACCGCAGAGCCTATTGGAATATAGGAACTACACTACATGGTGCCCAACATTTGGTAAGGTGATAATTTAATGCTAGATACTAGAGTAACTCAGTCGTGCTTTTCACACAGACCCCTTTCTCCCGTAAAAACTCCAAAAGACGTCTGGAGTAGGTGAAAGGATAATATCCGCAAAAACTGAGTAGGACGAAAAATCCTATGTATTAGTTTTTGATTTGTTCAACGTTGAAGGATACAGTGTTCCAAAATATTGTGCACCTAATCTTTGGTTCCTTGAAACTTGTTCTGCAAACTCTTCAATAAGTAAAAAATATTGGTTACTGGCGAAGAATTAACTGAAGCAGCAGCTCAAGCGATCTTAGATGACGCTAAAATCCTAGAAAATGACACGGATGCTATACTGCTCCCGGTAAATGTAAGGAAAAGTATAACTTACAAAGTGATAAATAATGGAGTTTCAGCAAGAGGAGGCAGAGTAATCTTTGTCATAGAGGCACATGAATATTGGCAGGCAGAGGTATTCTATTCTTGGATTCAGTTTCCAGCAGCAAATGCAGGAACTTAAGAGTTCCACTACTGCAAAGCAGAGGCACCTCCAACGGAATACGTTCCTTTTGAGGACATTGAAATTCCATTAACTTACCAAGAGCATCAGCTCTGGATTAAAGGCGCCCTAAAACATGAAAATCACATTACCAGGCTCGGTCCACTAGGTAGACCTGGAGCAACATGGCCGGTACTAGCCAGCTATACACCACATCCAGACATTGAAAGGATGTCAGATGTAGAACTATTAGCTCAGCTAAAACAATTAATTAAAATACATAGACAATTGGTTCAATATGTCATGCGGACCTTAACAGTCCAACCAGCTGTAAGAATTTCACAGCACACCCCTCACCAGGGGAACACAAATAAAATTACACCACAGACTATCCAATCAGTCATTGGAAAGTTGCCTGCCAAAAGGGAACAAATTCTGTTTTGGTTAGCACAAAAAATTACTCAAATAGAGTTAGCGTTTCCTGATAGTACACCTCATGAGAAACACAGGATTCTGACAATCTGTTTACCTATGGGGATTGCACCACACGTAGAGGATTGTGACACTTGGAGCACAGTCTTTGCTTCAATCTACACAAAAACACATGGTGTTCCGTCCATGGTGGTAATACCAGATGTTTTAAGGCAGATTCAAAATGAATACGGTCCAGAACCAGCTTTAAAAATAGGTATTAAAATACTGAAAGATTTCAAACAGGTATCGGCTATACTACTAGCCAACATTAGAGGTGAAGCAGCATCAGTGGCAATCCGCCAGAAATTAAAAGAAACAGACATTACTGAGCAACCATATGAGCCTGCCAGAATCATTGAAAAATCGTATGAAGAATTAGGTAGAGATAATTTGGGTGGGAAACCACTAAAACCACAATTAACGGAAAATCCTGAAAAAGTTTTTATTAAAAACAATCTCACTACTCCTAGAAAGAAGTGGGAAAATAATAAACAGACACTTCCTAGAGAGAAGCGTTCTCAGTCCAAAGGAAGATCTCCCCAACGGGAGCCCTCTGAAAAAAGGTATAACCTTAGAAATAGGGATACTTTAAGAAAACCTGATGGATATCAAAATAATGACACACGTCCCTCTCAATCTTTTCAGACTTCTTCACAGAAATCGGAAAGAAGAGGACGGTCAGAACACGTCAAGTCCAAAGACAAAGAACCCGTTCACCAAAGTAAAAAAGCTCAATTTTCAAAGAAGAAGGTAGCAAGCATAAAAATTAAACATGCCGAGGATTCTGAGGACACAACTCAAGAACGGAGAATGGGCTCAGACAATGCTAGACAGCGCAGCAGAAGTGACCATAGCTCGCAAGATCCTGATGGATCATCTGGAGACAGTGGACTTGAATGAATACATTCAAGTTGAAACTGCCGACACCAGGGTTAGTACACCCCACAAGTTATATGAAATAACACTCCGGATGAAGGGGGAAATAACTAGAAAAATAAAAGCTCTCTTTTGGGACAAGCTTTCCAAGGGTTAGTACATACTTCTGGCTGATAAAGACTGGCCACCTGTTGTTGTTAGGGAGTGCCCGAATGGTGAAGAAATGATTATGCCTGCTTTCTCAAATCACATTCCATTTAAAAAAGAAAATACACATGCAAGGAAAAGGGCTGTAGCAGCTCAAGCTCCAGCATTATATAAAAATCACGTCGGATGGGATGAGGACTCTCCTCACCACAAAATACAGTTACAAAACCAACCTACTGCTCAGAGACAGTACCCTGTTAAACAAGAAGCTAAAAAACAAGTCAGGGAGATTTTAAATCAACTTGAATATCGAGGGGTGATTGAAACATGCACCTCATCTATGAACAATCCTTTGTTTCCTGTCTCCAAACCAGACAATTCATATTGTCTAGTTTTGGATTACAGACACCTAAACTCCTGTTGTAAAACATTCGCAGTACAAAATGCACATAGTGCTGCACTGATGAATAACATCATGCGCAAAAAATATAAAACCACATTGGACATTTCAAATGGGTTTTTCTGTCAAAACATTGCACAAGAAAGCAGACACCTGACCGCTTTTTCAATCTTGGGGACACAGAACAATTTTGCCGTCTCCCCCAGGGATTCAAGAATAGTCCAGGGGTATTTTCAGCCAGAGCAACAGAGTTACTACAAATGTACGACAATGAGGCATTATCTTATGTCGATGACATCTATCTTACAGATGACGATTTGGATGTACACTTGAAAAGAGTGAACACCATAAGGTGTGCTTCTGAAGGGTATAAATTAAATTTTAAGAAATCACGAATTGCCCACCTCAATGTCCTATTTTTAGGGTACGAGTTATCAAGTGAAGGCAAAAGTCTGGCAGCAAACTTCCTTGAGAAGTGTGCGCTGCTTCAACCTCCAAAAACACTGAAAAACCTACAGTCAATTCTAGGTTTCCTGAATTTCGGTAGAACTTACGTTTTGAATTACGCAGAGAGGGTTAAACCTCTCTATGAACTAATCAAACCAGATTTCAAACCAACTAATTGGACTCAAGCACACACAGAAATTCTGCGTTCAGTCCAAACAGACATGTTAGCTAAAAAACAGTTACAGACAGGCGAAAACGTTCGCAATCTAGTGATCCGTGTCATCCCAGGAAAATGCCGATTCACATACCTGACCTTTAATGAAGGTGAAAAGGTACCAATCGCTTACAAATCACACTTGTACACACAAGCTGAAATGAAATTCTCATCAACAGAAAAAATTCTGACAGTGGTTCAAACTGCAGTAGCAAAAGAGAGAGCTCTCGCACAGGGTAAACGTATAATGATCGTTACACCTGTACCTGCCTTAGAAGCAGTGACAAGAGCTAGCATTCCCAATGCAACAGCTTTACATCCGAGATGGATTCAATGTGTTAACCCTCTTGCTGCAACAGACGTTGAATACCATTTTGACACTAATTTAAAGACTCAAGAATTTCTCCAAGACGAATATGAATGTCCTCTGCCGACTGAAATTCTTCCTCTGGAACCTTAAAGATGTATAATCTATACAGACGGCTCAGCACAGCCCGCTATTGGGGGTAAACAAGCCTATAGTGCTGTGTGCGTGATTGTTAAAGGTCGCTGGCGCGAAGGCAAATTCAGACCTATGGTCACTAAAACTCAATCACTCGGGGACTGTACAGCTCAGCGAGCTGAACTACAGGCTTTCAAGATGGCTCTTGAATATACCGATAGCGAATTCCCCACACTAATAGTGTGCGATTCGTATTACTGCGTACAATCTTACAATGAGTTTCTGCAGAACTGGGTTCAGAACGATTTCAAAGACGCAAAAGGTGGCACAATAAAGCATAAAATACTTTGGGAACAAGTAGTTCTTTTACAGAAAGAACTACAAAAGGCTCATGTGATTCATACACTGAGTCATCAACGTGATGGCGTTCACGTTGCAGGGAATTCATTGGCTGATGAAGCCGCGAACGCAGCTGTGCAAACGGCACCCGTAGCTGCGATTACTCGGTCAAAAACAAAAATAGACAGCGATATAATGCAAGCTGTCACTGCTTCAGTTAAAGACAGTGGTAAGACACTCCTGAAAGGCTTTCCAATAAAGTTCTCATATATAACTGATGCGAATAATGTTCCTTTTGCTCGAATCCCTGGAGTGGGGGATAGGGCAATCCCAAACATGGAACATAGGTTAGGACTAATTGTAGCAGCACATGAAGGGCTAGCATCTACACATGCGGGAATTTCCGCCACGGTGTCATTATTAGAACAGAGATACTGGTGGCCATGCATGAGGAAACAAACTAGAAATTATGTTCTAGAATGTGAAATCTGCCAGAAAATAAAAGTTTCTACAGAAAAAAGCCTTCCTGCACAGACACCCCTTCTGATTTCAGACAAACCACTAGCATGTGTTTACCTGGACCACTGTGGTCCCTTAACTAGGGATGGCAACTATAAATATATTATTGTCGTGGTAGACTCCTGCACAAGATTCATTTGGATGTGGCCCCAGCACTCGGCTGACGCCAGAACTGTTATAAAGGATTTGCGAGTCTTTATCGGCACATACGCAATTGGCACGCTACATTCTGACCAGGGTCCTGCATTTAGCTCTAGGGCTTACAAGGAGGCCATGGTCAGCTTGGGCGTTGCATTGCGGTATTCTAGTCCCTTCCATCCCGAGGGTAATGCGGTAGTGGAAAGAAAAAAACATGACATAAAGCAATCCATAACAGGCAAGGTATTAGGTTAGGGTGGCGGTATTCTAGTCCCTTCCATCCCGAGGGTAATGCGGTAGTGGAAAGAAAAAAACGTGACATAAAGCAATCCATAACAGGCAAGGTATTAGGTTAGGGTGACGGCGGTGTCCAACGTAGTCTTAATAATCTGCCAAGAAGTTCTCTCGGTGGAGTCACTCCGTATGAACTAATGTTTGGTACTAGAATGATTATCGGGGACCTTGATAGTCAGACTTCAGTGGTAGAACAAAAACCCTTTGATATCAAAGATCGTTTGGCTGTTTTACAGGACTTAAATGAAACAAGAAGAAGTCTGAGTAATACAATACAGAAACAACTGACCGCTGAAGAAAAACCACCTGTCCCAGCAAGACCTGTCTGGATTCCAAAGATTGGGGTTCTAGTCAGAGAAAGAATTGCGGTAAAGAAGGAATTTTGGGCCTTCTTATAGAAAAGCCGTACCTGTCTTGGCAATCCACGGAATAAGATCAGTAGTACTACCGCCCCTTGCTGGTAAAAGGGAGAACAGAGTTGTGTCAATCGACCTGGTCAAACCACAATCATGTGGCCAATAATAAGTAGTAGGCCCAGTGGACTCCCGAGAGTAGCAGTCGTCCAAATCTTGCTACTATCCAAGAGGTTCAAACTGAAAGACTTATCCCATTTGATAAACCTGCAGTAAGAAAAGATGGCCTATGCAACAAAGCGATGAAACTTATGCCTCTGGATACCCAAATAACAGTTCGTCAAGGCACACCTATCTTCAATGAGGTGGCATCTGACTACATAGATATGGAAAAAAGAGAAAAGGCTCCAGTGACTTCAAATAATCCTGAAGCTATCCCTGCAATCGACAGAACTGCTTCTGGCTCTTACATAAACTTTGATACCTTTTCAGAAGATCCCAGTGAAATTGAAGAAATGCCTGAAAAATAAAACTATACAAAGAAAAGTTAACAGAACTCTTTCATCAACTTGGAAAAACATATCTGCTTTCACCAGGGGTTGAATTTTGGATTGGGTTAGGTGCATTTTTTCTCCTGCTCTGGGTCATACTTGTGTTAAGCTTGGGAAGGATGATAGATGGAAAACATAGTTCTATGGACACAGCAAGTCAGAAAATCAACTTGGTCCTGACACCTCACAAACCATCTCATCGTGAAAAAAGAGACCTGTCATCAGTGAAAATGACAGCCGTACCTATACCTGGTGGTATAGCATGGGACACTACTGACTATGACATTTATGGCCCGGTGGAACTGCGGAAGATTCCACACCAATTTAAGGTTTCTTTAAGTGACTTTGCATCACCCAGCACATTCAGTGATGATTGGGACTTTGAAGCTGTTAATAACATGATGTCTGATTTAGAAATGTCAGCAAAATTCACAGAACATGAATACTTACAAGGTTCATCAGATTATGAACAAATGTGTTGTTTTAATCACTATGGTCATCATTATTTGCATACATCTGCTAACCCTAGAAATGTTTTACTTACAATCAATGGGAACATTGTCCAACGCCAGCAAAAGGCAGCTCGAAAACATTTTCGGCCAGATGTAGGTAGCCAAATACCGGTCGGTAACGGCTGATTTCGGCCGTTACCGACCGGTATTTGGCTTTTGAGATGTAGGTGGGTCAGATTTTACAGAATCGGTATATTTACCGATTCGGTAAATTTACCACTTTGGTATTTTACCGAATCGGTAAACATAACGATTCTGTAAATCCATATGTAGATGACACTCCTGAGAGTGCCACAGGCCCTTAAGAGTCGGTATTTTACCACCCAATCCTATTGGGTGGTAAAATACCGAATCCAGGTGTGCATGCACATCTGTGCATGCACACCTGTGCAATGTGACACAAAGACATGTCCTTAGGGCATGTATGTGTGCCACATGGCACACAAGCCTGTAGTTGGGGTGCTAGAGGGTGTCAAAGTGACACCCCCTGCACCCTTGCAGGATTCAGTATTTACCGATTCTGTAAATACCGAATCTGTATTTCCCATTGATTCCTACGGGCTTCAAGGCCCATAGGAATGAATGTGAAATACAGATTCGGTATTTACAGAATCGGTAAATACCGACTCTTACAGAATCGGTAATTTTGTTCCTACATCTGCCTCCTTCAAATTTACCGACTCTTAAATATCGATTCGGTATGGGTCGGTATTTAAGAGTCGGTAAATCGAATTTACCTACATCTGGCCCTTTATGTGAAATTTCAATACTTCTCAGGGTATTATGTTACCAATCCAGAAACGTTTTATTTTAGAAATGAAAATAAGACAGGAATGAAAACAATATTGACCAACACTAAACAAACATTTATGCTCAAATGTCTGCATTGGGTTTTGACTTTTGGAACGACAACATTGAGACGAAGACCGTCTGGGGTACAAAAGATTGGCAGGTGCTAGGTTTAGAAGCATTATTCAGAGCCTGCATAATACCAGAACAAATAATGTTCTTGAATGACACTGTTCAACAAACATCTTGTCTTGGCATTGCTAAGATAAAAGATTTAAACACACCGTCTATGCCTAATCCCATACCTGACAGTAATAACAATACTGATAAGGACATAGATGTATCCCACATTTTAAAACGAAACAGAACTGATCCTGACTGGAAAAAATGGTTAATCTGGCCCACAGACACTAATAACTGTCGAGATAGATTCCTGAACAAAACACAAGGTTTCAAAATGAACAGGCCAGATCCAAGATACTCCCAGAGACAACATCCAGGGATATTAACTACTTATAATGTAGGGAAGCTATGCCTTGAATGGCTACAGACATCTTTACTCTCGGAGATTAAACAACACTTATCTTTACTTAAAGAAGGCAATGATTTGCAAGATTTCTTACTGGGACCTCGCAAACCACGTCAAAAACGTTTCATATACGCCGGTATATACGCTGGGTACAACGAAGCTTGGAAAGTAACACAAATGGAACTTGCAGAAAAGATACCAGAAATTGATCGTATTAATTTAGAGAAAAGTCTCTCTGTAGTGGACAATGGGTTAACGACTGTCCTCCAGAATGTATTCTTTGGACAACATTGTCAATCAATGACACTTGTAAAGCGCGCTACATACCCGTAGGGTCTCAAGGCGCTGGGGGGGGGGGGGGGGTGCCGCTACTGCTCGAACAGCCAGGTCTTCAGCTTCCTCCTGAAGGAGAGGTGGTCTTGGGTCAGGCGCAGGTCGGTCGGGAGGGAGTTCCAGGTCTTGGCAGCCAGGTAGGAGAAGGACCTTCCTCCTGAAGTCGCTCTTCGGATGCGGGGGACGGCGGCGAGGGCGTGGTTGGCTGATCGAAGGTGGCGTTTGGGAGCGTAGAAGTTGACTCGGCTGTTGAGGTAGCTTGGGCCTTGGTCGTGTAGGGCTTTGTGTGCGTGGGTGAGGAGGCGGAAGGTGATTCTTTTGCTGACGGGGAGCCAGTGAAGGTCTCTGAGATGTCCGGAGATGTGACTGGTTCGTGGGATGTCGAGGATGAGTCTGGCTGAGGCGTTCTGGATCCGCTGGAGTCTCTTCTGGAGCTTGGCGGTGGTACCGGCGTAGAGGGCGTTGCCGTAGTCCAGTCGGCTGGTGACGAGGGCCTGGGTGACGGTCCTCCTGGTCTCGGTGGGGATCCACCAGAAGATCTTCCGTAGCATGCGTAGGGTGTTGAAGCACGCCGAGGAGACGTTGTTGACTTGCCTGGTCATGGAGAGGGAGGCGTCCAGGATGAAGCCCAGGTTGCGTGCATGGTCTGTTGGTTTGGGTGCGGAGCCCAGGGCGGGAGGCCACCAGGAGTCGTCCCAGGCGGAGGGTGAGGGTCCCAGGATGAGGACCTCCGTCTTGTCCGAGTTCAGTTTTAGGCGGCTGGTCGTCATCCACTCGGCTACCTCCTTCATCCCTTCGTGCAGGTTGGCTCTGGCGGCGGCGGGGTTGTTGGTCAGGGAGAGGATCAGCTGGGTGTCGTCGGCGTAGGAGATTATGCTGAGGTTGTGTTTGCGTACGATGGCCGCGAGGGGGCTCATGTAGACGTTGAAGAGGGTGGGGCTCAGAGATGATCCTTGAGGGACGCCGCAGATGACTTCGGAGGCCTCTGACTTGTACGGTGGTAGGTGGACTCTCTGTGTTCTTCCGTCGAGGAAGGAGATGATCCATTCCAGCGCCTTGTCCTGGATTCCGATGTTGCTGAGGCGCCGTACTAGGGTGCGGTGGCAGACCGTGTCGAATGCCGCGGAGAGGTCTAGGAGGATGAGGGCCGCTGTTTCTCCATTGTCCATCAGGGCTCGGATGTCATCGGTGGCGGCGATGAGGGCGGTCTCGGTGCTGTGGTTGGCTCGGAAGCCGGACTGTGAGGGGTCGAGGGATCCGTTCGTCTCGAGGAAGGCGGCCATCTGCTTGTTGACGGTCTTCTCGATGACTTTGGCTGGAAACGGGAGGAGCGAGATGGGGCGGTAGTTCTTGAGGTCGGTGGGGTCCGCTGTTGGTTTCTTGAGTAGAGCGCTGAGTTCGGCGTGTTTCCAGCTCTCAGGGAAGATGGTGGTGTCGAAGGATGTGTTGATGATGTCTCGCAGATGGGGTGCGATGACGGCGTCGGCCTTGTTGAAGACGTGGTGAGGGCAGGGGTCGGTCGGAGATCCGGAGTGGATGGAGTTCATCGTGCGGATGGTGTCTTCGGTGCTGATCGGGGTCCAGGCGTGGAGGGTGGTGGTGGGGGGTGGTTGTTTGGTCCTGGTGTGCGTTGGTTGGTTGTTGAAGCTGTTGTGTATGTCCGCGATCTTGTTGTGGAAGTATGAGGCGAGGGAGTTGCAGAGGTCTTGCGATGGGGTGATGTCGTTGTTTCCTGCGCTGGGGTTGGATAGCTCTTTCACGATGTTGAAGAGTTCCTTGCTGTTGTGTGCGTTGTTGTCCAGCCTGTCCTTGAATGCTGTTTTCTTGGCGGCGCGGATCAGCTGGTGGTGTTTCCGGGTGGCAAGCTTGAAGGAGGTCCTGTTGTCCGGTGTCGGATCCCTTCTCCAGACTTTCTCGAGGGCTCGGCAGTTCTTCTTGGAGCTCTTGAGTTCGTCGGTGAACCAAGGGGCCTTCTTGCTGCCGGGTCTGCTGGGCGGGGTCCTCAGTGGGGCGAGTTCGTCCGCGCAGTTGCTGATCCACTTCTGCCATTGACATAATAGAGCAGGACTTGCTAATGCTACAACATGGCCAGTCCCAATTACGTTCTATCATGCAGTTAGGCTGGACGTTGCAAAATCTGCGTTCAGGCTATGTGCCTTGGTGTCTAATCAACACAACGTCATTGTTTTCTGTATTTAACCTTACAGATAAACAAATCTCTTTGGCACAGAAAGGAGCAGACTATATGGTGCTGAACATTGAAAAACTGGAAAGGTTGCCATTGACAGTTTCTGAGAAACCTGTCACTGAGTGAATAATTCATGGCACCATAACAATTTCCAATTTCAGTATTGTCTACAGCATATACCAGCGGGCCTGTATGAAAGGTTGGGTAAAGAATACATTAAGTCAACCTGGACTTTACCTTACACACACAAATGTTGGAATAGGGGAACAGAGGTATTCCTTAGTGGTAATAATTGTAAAAATTCACTAAGTGGTACACTTTTGTGCCAAGGTATTAATTTACATGGAGCCTGCGATGGTTCTGCAAATAACCTCTCATGCCACCTGCACGGAATTCCCTCCACAGTAATAGAACCAATTTTCAGACAGCTATCCAATGGCAGCTACATTTTACTGAATGATCACAGCTGCTGTGGCATGTTGCCAGGAAAACTTTATTTCGTTAGTTTGTCCTCCAGGGTTACTTGTTGTATGCAAATATTGTATCCAAGGAGCAAGTCAGACAGAGGGACGGCGTTATGGCCTTCACTGAATATCTCTTCTATATGGATTGATACTTTAAGCGGAATGAAAGCCATTCTTTTGCAAAAAACTGTACCACTGACCTCGTCTAGAGAAATGTATGATCTGCAAGTCGCAAGGACTTTGGCAGAGATACATGCCCTATTATCAACAAATTGTCCTACGCATTTTGTAGAAATGTTGAGCCAAATCTTAAACATGTCTGATACCAGCGGAATTTAAGACAATTTTTTAGGGACTGTTAGCACCTTTTGAAGCAGTCCTCGGCATTTTTCCAAATTTGGTACACTCTGCGTTCGGCGGACTACCTTTCATCTTGGGACTCGTAGCTGGGATACTTTTTTTATTTCTCCTGCTTCGATATGGCAAGTCCGGCAAACAACGATACCCAGATGTCCATGGAAGAAGCCCTCCGTGCAATGAGGTATCGTGAGCGGATAACACAGATTCTCGGCTTGGCTCGTTTAAGAGACCTGAACACCACATGGTTTCTTTCGTTCAGACCAATCTGGCAAGATTGCATCCTACCTGTTCTGCGATGCCTGCTTTGCGGTGAAGAATGCGTGTTAGACATCTGTCTTACACTTCCATCAGTACTGCCATTGGATGTTAACGCTTTGCTAGGTACTGTAACGGCTCATGCATCGTGTTGTCCCCAACGGCTGCCATTTCTGATGACGGCATTCATTGAGGTCTCACCGGCAAGTTTAACTACGGTTGAGATACGAGAAACCACAGGCATACAGGTAACATCGACTGCTGATGTTGCTAATGCTTCCTATGCTGACGGCAATCATCCACACCTATGCGCATTTGATCTGCTTGATCAAGTAGTTCCACTTTCGCCTACTACGAAAGACGGCTTCTTTGCCAGCCTCGATGATCTGATGTTTTCTCTTGACTCTGGAAATAACTTTTGATAATATTGACACGGCGTTCCCTGAACTCTGCAATTCCTCCTTCATTTTTCAAAACAAACCCTTCGGCTTACAAACTTTTCTACAAATGCAACTTTTGAACTTTTTCCAAAATTAGAATTTTTTTTTTTTTGGCACAGAGTATTCTGCTTAAAGTAGAACTATTCATAGAGAGCAAGATTTCTTTATAGAACTTATTACTGACAATATTTTGGCCTAGCCATCATAACACATTGGTTTCAAATATTATGCTATGGAATGGTCTCGATTTAATTTTTCTTTTCTGTACAGACTTGAGAGACATTTCATGAATGTATATTTTCGTTTTGCTTTGTAAATATTTGAAGGTATGCTTTCTTATTAGCTCATACAGTGTACTTTCACTTTTGTTTTTTCATGTAAACAAGCCTTTTCAAAAGCAAATTTGTATTTTGGGTGGGATTGTGAACACTTACTTTAGATTTGATCGGTGCTTATAGGGCTAGTCCTATTGAACTTAAGATCGTGGTGTGGGTGTTGTAAACAAATCTAGGACCCTAGTGTAACTTTTCCAGATTCATGCCCTTATTAAGGTATACTTTACCCTATCCTTATATAGGCATAGAAATCATACCATATTTGGCCTGAGCCTTACAGCCCAAATACGGCAAGGCCACTTCCACTAAGTTCCGAGAATTCACAACGATTTCTTGGAAAAACCCGCCTTCAGCAACTAGGATCTTCCCCCTGCTTGAATATTAAGTTATCTAAGAAATCCTGGAGTTTTCTGGGAATTGAACCTTTGAGTGACTTTAACTTATTTCTTCCCTTGTGCTAGGCTTAGGTCAGGTACATCTGGATAGGCGTATTTTAGAAGCACCAGTTGAGTACTTTTAGCCATCTCTTTTATCATTGTATGTATTTTATGCATTTTATCTATTTAAAGCAACTTATGGCTTAGAAACCATATCATGCTTTTACAGTACTACTTTATAATACTGTTTGTATTATATGCCTTGTACTTTATAACCAGCATTACTATTGTAGCAGTACATTTCTCATGCTTGAGATAGAAGACTGTTCAATAAATACCTTTTATTGAAAACGCCTGTCTCTCTAATTTCTCAGCAACTCTGGTAAAAATAAGTATACACGATTGACTGAGTAAAATAGTTATCTATTGTTTCCACGACTCTGAAGATTGATTTCTTATTTTTGGGAAACAAAGTTGCGGACAGCAGGGTTCACAACTTGAATTCAGCTTTGCATCTACACTACGGACAGTAGGGCATTCAGCCTTGATTTTATTTAATGCAGAGACAATTGTACTGTATGTCTTCAGATTTTGTTAAAATAAGGGACAAAAAGCATTAGTCCATATCTGTGCTGACTACTGCTTTTGAGAGCAGGGTTCACAACTTGAATTCAGCTTTGGATCTATTGTACGGACAGCATGAAATTCAGCCTTGCTTTCCTTAAGGCAGAGACAATTGTACCCGATGTCCTCAGATTTTGTTACATGATCCGACAAAAAACATTCCTCAATGTCTGTACTGACTACTGCCTTCAATCTACATTGTGAGGGCTCACGATTCAGGTGGAATGTCGATTGCACATGATGCATTCCTGTAAGCAAGAGACATTGTACCAGTGTGACCCACCCGAACCACGAATCATCGCATGGTACGCACACGCTGAGTTCTTCAGGTACCACTAACTCACTGCACCACAAGTCATCTTCACGTGGCCTTATTATGGCAGCAGTCACAAAGCAAAATACATTGCTACCACTGCGGCCCCCCAGTCCAGGCATCACCGCAGGTTACGTGCACGCTCAGTGGCAAAGTTACTACTAACTCAGTGCACCATAATTCATCGCGACGTGCACATATTCAGGCAGAATTCAACAGACAAAAGACAATGGTCCGAATGCAGCCCCCCTGGACAACGCATTATCGCAGGGTACGTACAAGCTCAGCGCTAAAGATACTACTAACTCAGTGCACCATAAATCATCGCAAAGAAGTGTGAACATTTTTATGTTAGCAATGAGGCATACTATCATTTTTAAATCGAATTGATGCAGAATTCAATAGACAAAATACATTAGTCCAATTACTGTGCCCCCCAACCACGCATCATCGCAGGGTACGTATACGCTAAGCGCCAAAGGTACTACTAACTCAGTGTAACATAAATCATCACGACGTAGCCTTATTAAGGCAGAATTCAGTAGGAAAATCATCGCAGGCTCCACACAAACCGCTCCTCTCTCAGTGCACCACAACGTATGAACCCTTTACGATAGAATCTTCTGTGTATTATTTCACATGTAGTGCTCCTACCTTTTTCTACAGCAGAAGTGATCAACCATTTATGATGGAATATTTGTGCCCGTACCCACTTCATCTATCTATATGTATCTGTATATTCATTATGTTTGTAAAATGCTGCTCCTGGTCCCTACCACATTATATTGATAACCATCTTATCTCTGCAAGTAACAAAAACTTCGGTTATATAATTTTCTCTCGCTCATTTTACAACTACACATATAGAAACTGGATCATTACAATACTGCAAGCAAAGTGTATAGTAAATTTATACGTTTTTTTTTGCATATTTATATAGCGCGAAGTTGACCCAAAAATATGTCAGTGATTCACATGAGGACAGTATTTACAGTACATTTTCAGGCACGCATAGATTACGTCATCTGTCTACAATAACAGGATGTGGACTCGACTCCGAAGTTCGAACACTGATTTTCAGCACCAAGTTCGACAGTATACCCGAATGACCACATACGTATATATATTAGCTGCCCTTCATGTGCCAAAAACTGCAGCCTAAAGCTTTCATAGCCCTGTATCACTACAGCTACAACACTCCACTGAATGTACAACAAACATTCAAATTCGCGGAAATGCGTCATGTCCACCATCTTTTATGTGTGAAACTATAGATAAATGTAGGATCAGTGATTCCCCGTACCTTGCATGTTGGCCATGTTATGAGACTTCACAGACATAATGACACATTTGCGTTTAAGACCAGGGTGACGGCCGCACTACAACACAGACACCCAAATCAGTTGATTTCTCATATAGCTTAGAACGGAGCCACGCCCATAGCTCCGGAGTCATTGTTCACAGCCTCGCGCAGCACTGGCATACATCAGGCCAGCCCACTCTGCTTACGCTTCCAGGAAAACACAACAACGCTACATGGCCCAGATTTACATTGACGGGATTTCTTAGTTGAAGTTGTAGTTGTCAGAACGGCGCACACACACTCCCTCATGACTGGAATACACCCACACCACACCCATCCAGTACAGGCATCCCAACAAACATGACCCTACCAACAAAAAAGACCAGGCGCACGTGCTTTACGCCTTTTTAGAGTTGCTACCATCGCAAGCGCTGTGATGGCCTGACCTGGTGGTCGGACACCTCATATAGGCACAAACTACCGAACAGGGGGGCCCACTACCACGTGCGTGGCCTATTTGGTCACTGAGTTAGTGGTACCGCAAGGACTGAGCGGGTGAAGAACCTGCGATGATGATGGGTGCACGAGTATGTCCTTTGCCATAGCAATATCAAGACTCAGCAACAAATTAGAGACTTCTTGGTGGCAGAGCGGGACTGCATGATGTAGAAGGTGCTATGTCCGCACAAAGGTGAGCAGTGAAGTCTGGGTGCACACCGGAGAGAGTAGTTGCAATACAGCAGACTGGATACAAAAAAGTGACGCATCAATTTAGGCGTATGCAGTCCTACCTTATTGCATTTGTATTTTTTTTCCTATAGCAGGAAAGTTTTTATAGTCGGTCAAATGTCCGTCGCTTCTACATGCGTAGCGAAGTAGAGGAGTACTTATTTTTTTATACTATGTACAAACAAATGTATGATCTTATTTTGATAACCTTTCCTTTCTCAATTCATTTAGCACTCACGCCTCCGTTGCTGTGCGCAGTACAGCTTGTGCTTTCGTTGAGGTGCACAGCACTGCTCATGCAGCGCGAAACATTTTCCATGTAAAAAAATGGGGATATGAACCTAAAATACGAATTGCACACGCTCGTGCGGGTGTTTCCTTCCGTGCTAAACCATTGACCTTTGCGTGCGACTTATTCTAAAAGACTGCGCGCAATTGGGCAGAGACGGGCGCATTGCTCAGTCCATGACCTATTGGTATCTATTACGCCCAGACACAGGCGTGATGATTGAAACCATGTGTATGACTGCGCACCACTTGTTTTCTATAACCGGATGCAAAACATTACTACTCTACTAATTGTTCATAAATTGAAGCCCATTAAACAAGTTGGAACCGTACAAATGGTTGTATTTTTAATGCAGGAGGGAAGGTGTGTGAAAGGGCAATGTTATTCTACTCCACATTAAGATAGTGGCAATTACCTATCAGAACATCTTTCTTTTACTATCTTTTAGATGTGGAGCTTCAGGGTGCACTATGTCCCGGCACGTGGTAGAAGACACATAGGTGACAGAAAGGTGAGCTGCGAATATTCTTTTCAGTCACTCTCTCACTTCCTCTCTCCTTTGATAAACAAATGACACACAATCTTATCTTCCTTTTTTTCTAACAGGTTCAAATTGGCGTCCCCCAACACCTCCAAAGCTCAACATTTGAGGATTCTGCGATGATGCGTGGCCAACATAACAACGCGTAGGAAGGTTGCTTCAACACCGTGGTGGACCCTCTTTGAAACACGCCAATGGCACAAGGTGAGCAGAGAAGCTTGTTTTCAAAGCAACAAGATGTCACCTGTGAGAGGAGAGAGTGAATAGTTGCAGCAACTTGAGTGTCTAGGAATCTACAATCACCTCCAAGCAGTGGGAGTGGATAGGTTGCAACAGTCTGGGTCCGCAGGAAAGGGCACTCACCTCTGGACACTGGGAGTCAATGGGGACAGCAGTCTAGGTGCGTATTAATGAGAACTCATCGCTATGCAGTGGAGGTGCATGGGTATAGTACTCTGGGAGGGAAAGAGCGCACAGATACCTCCTTGCAGTGGGAGTTGATGTAATGCAGTAACCTGAGTGTGCAAAGGCATAACGCAAAAATATACGTGTGCAGTTGTATGTACTCTGCAATTAATAATTCTATACTATCTTTCAAATCACAAACCTGGAGGGTGCACTATGAACAGGCACGTGGTTGGACACACACCGGAGACAAAAAGGTGAGCTGCGAAGATTTTCTTCAGTATCAACACTACCTCTCCTGCTCCATCTATTACTTTCTCTCTCACACTTTCAATTTCTTTCTTTCTCTCTTTCTCTCGCTCCCTCTCTCTCACACTGTTTCTCTTTCTCTTTTCAAGTTATGAATGCTGCTGTCCACACTGTAGATAAATAAATCAAGGCTGATTCAATATTGTCTAGAGTATAGATCCAAAGCAGAATTCAAGTTGTGAGCTCTGCTAAAAGCAGTGTTTGCAAAAGGTAAGCAGAGCGGCCTAGATACACAATGCCTCCAATTAAACATGCTGTGAACAAACGATATTGTCCTGCATAATGACGTGATCTCTCACCTCATTCTGTCTCATCTCTGAATCATTTTAAAGACCTGCTGGACCATACAGTAGATCTGACCCACCAGGCACTTCCCTACAGACACCTCTTCAACACGGGCCTACGAGAGGGGTGAGATGTATCACACACACTGCACACGTGCAAATAAGCAATATTGCCAAGTGTTATGTTAATCTGCGATCTTTGAGCTCATTCAGTCACATCTCTGTCTCATTTTAAATACCATCTATACCATAAGATAGGCCTAAGCCTACAAGCAGTGCTGCCCTACAGACTCCTGTTGAGGGTGATTCTGCGGGAGGGGTGGAGTGCACTACCCTGAGTGTGCATGCAAGAAAAAAACTACGATCTTGCCTTTCTTTTTGATGTAATCTCTCACCTCATTCAATCACATTGATCTAATTTTAAGGATTTATGTTCCATTTTTGTTTTGCAGGTTACCTACGCTGCTACCACTGGAGTCCATCTCACATTTTGTTTAAAATACTCTTATATTAAAGTTAAGTTTCTATTTGTTTATTTCTGTTTTAATAGAAGTTAATTTTATCAAATAAAATGAGTGTATTCGTCTACTTTTTCTGACAACATTTGACTATTATTTAGTGAGATAATCATCATTTTAAAACGAAAACTATTTAACATTACAGTGCACCTACAAAAAATAATGTAAGTAAATCTTAGGCACATCAATCCTGAGTAATTATACAACTACAAGAGTTCTATGGGTGTATCACTTTATAACAGCACTAGCAGCCCGTCCTGACGTTGTCCAGGTATGAAATAGTATGTGTGTAATATGTGTATTTGGCAAGGGCAATTTATTTTAAAATCTCGCGGTAGACAACCTTTTTTGTTTCATTAGAATAGGGACGGAGAAGGCCCAGCTGCAGCCCTGGTTGATGTTAGCAGGCGCATGTAATTGGTGTAGTGATCCGCCGCCTGAGCCCGGCTACAGCCCTGGTTGATGCTAGCAGGCGCGTGTAATGTCGTTGAAAGAGTTATCAGCCGCGGGTAAATCCGTTCAATGAGAAAGTTGAGTGACAGCGAGTAGGAGAGGCTGCAGTAATTGTCCCCGCAGACACGATCATTTGCGTGTTCCCCCGCTTGAGGCCCAGATGCAGGCCTATTTGATGTTAGCAGGCGCGTGTTCCCCCGCTTGAGGCCAAGCTGCAGCCCTGGTTGATGTTATCAGGCACGTGTAATTAGTGTACTGATCCGCCGCCTGAGCCCGGCTAGAGCCCTGGTTGATGGTAGCAGGCGCGTGTAATTTTGTTGAATGAGAGAATTCAGTAACAGCGCGCAGGAGAGGCTGCAGTAACGTTACTTACCAGGCCTCCAGGTGAACACGTTTGTCACGCACACAGCCACAGCAGACGATTTTCTGATTAATGTACGACCCACATGGCATGAAGAGCGGAACGTAGCACATGCCCCCATCGTGCCCCTTGATGCGGCGCAATTGCATTCACATGGCATGAAGGCCGGACACACGCCCCCAGCGTTTCTCACGCCCCCAGCGTGTTATGCTCTCAGCATGCCCCTTGATGCTGCGCAGCAACGTAATTGGCGCTTGTATGTACAACTCACATGGCATGAAGGGCGGACACACGTCCCCAGTGTTTGTCACGCCCCCAGCACACACCCACAGCCCACGATGTGATGGCCGTACCACATGCCCCTAGCGTTAGTCACCCCCCCAACCCACGCCCACAGCACAACGCAGACACGCCCACAAGGGACTACTTTGCTGTCACGGTTCTTTTACCTTTTAAATGTATAGAGGAGTTGGCCTAACAGCTAAGGCGCTCGACCTCGGACCGGGGGATCTGGATTCGAGTCTTGGTAACGACGCCAAACATCCTGTGATTCTGGGAAAATCACTTAATCTCCCCGTGCCTAACAAAAATGAATGTGTGTCCTCATGTAACGTAACTGGTGCTATGTAAAGTGCTCTGATACCTGATTCAGTTCGGGTCAAGTTCGCGCTGTATAAAACTCTGCAAAAAAAAATATATGGTGGCTGTCTGCATAGCCTATCTCCTTCTGCTGCAACTGCCCTTTCCAAAGCTGTATTGGGTGTTGTGATTGGTGCTGTGGTTAATGAGATTACCCGCCTCAAAGATTTTGGCTCTCTCTTTATAATATTAGTATGGATAAGTACTGTCCGTCTGATTACAAAACAAATAAGGCACGGCCTAGCACCCCCGAGGCTTCGGAGACTGCCAAAGAACACCTGCATATTAAAATAAAGATCCTGAGTATGAAAATTCCCGGACTTAAGTTGCCTCGAACTCCTCGAACAATTAGTAAATAATTCTCGGGAAGGTGGCCATCTCCTAGACTACAAAACTTCTATGTACCCTTCCGCGCCCAATTCACATGTGACATTAACACAGTACTTGGTAGCATATTTACAATGAAGCTGTTAAAATTATACCCCTTAATTTCTAAAAGAATAACTGACGGAGCTCAAAGTTTTACTAAGAAAAGAATGATGTTTATAACTAGAAGTCTAATACCGAGGCTTAGTCTTTACCAATTCTTTACCAGAGGCTGTAGCTGCAATTAACGGTTCCTATGGAAAAATTTTAAAAGTCCAGCACACTTACTGTTTGGATTAGCAGCATTGTGTGCTGAACTTGTGACCTATGTGCTCAATTTAGTGTTCCATGAACTGTTACTATGGTAACAGGCAGTAAGCAGTTTGGGGGGTAGGGTTCAAAGGTGTTGGCTATAAAGAAACTGTAATATATACCCAAAGTACTCTACGTGACAGAGGAGAAAGCAAACTGAGACAACAGAACTCTGTGTACATTAGGAGCAAAAGCAGTACACAACTCTTAGAATTAACCTCAAGAGAGGGCGTGAGTAATAGCCACTGACGTTACAAAGCCCTATGTACAATTTGCCTACTTTGTACTCAACAATGGGCAATTCTTTATCGATCCCAATCACACACTGCTGCTTCATGTTTCACAGTGTGCACTTCACTAAATATTTTGTGACTACTTAAATGGAAGACAGCATTGTCGACATTCCAAAACTTAAGGGCATATTTACAAGGACGGCGGTGAAATTATTGCCGCTTTAGCGGCTGCAAACTGCCGCTAAAACGGCGATAATGGGCTTGCTAATATACGTTATAGAATTCCATTAGAAGCCCAGGTTAGACGTGCAGGACATCTAAACTGGGCTTCTATTGGAATTCTATAATGGATATTAGCAAGCCCATTATTGGTGTTTTAGTGGCAGTTTCCTGCCGCTAAAACGATGATAATTTTAATGAGGTTCTTGCTAATATGCCTCTTGGTTCGGATTTTGAAAGAGAGAACAAGGGAAACCTGCTCACTCTTTCAAAATGCAAAGCAGATTGCTTTTCCCCATGGGGAGCTGCATATTAGCAGGTCCCTATGTGGAAAAGTAATCGCGGCTCCAGAGGGACGCGGGAAGCTGGCTAGGAACATAGATACATTGGAGCTCCACCCACGGTCCCCAACCTTGTCTATACTCCTAAACAGTATACAGGGCGATACAATTCTCACCACATTTTTGCATTTTTAAACAAAATACGACAAAATATCTCTTGTTAATATGCCCTCAACTTTGCTATGACAGAGACGGAACCTCGACTTCCACCCTACCATACCAAACAGCAGTGTCCCGGGGTACACAACCCGAGACACAGCAGGAGCCGGCCCTGGGGAGTGGTGTTCCCCAGAGCCCTCGTCTGCTCCAGAATGGGGGCCACGCGGCCAATTTCCCACAATATAAAAAGCCCCAGAGGGTGGTGATCACCGGGGGTTAGAGGGACCTTTGAGCCCTCCGACCTATTTTTGTCAAAGCCTCGAAGAGTAATGGTCCCCGGGGCCGGAGAGGGCCTTTAAGCCCACCTACCCAAGTATTTTACTGTGGGAGTACCTTTGAGCCCACCACCCATTTATTTTTTAGCACTGAGGGATGGCGGTCCCCGGGCTACAGGGTCCACTGGACCCCCATCAAATTGAATATTTTAGACCCAGGGATTTGGCCCCCAGGCAGCTAATTTTTAAACAAGCACAGGAGCCGACACTTCGTTTTTACTTTTTTTACGGCGGATCCATGCACCCAGCACACATTTCTCTGCGTTTTTAAAACAAAAATAAACCTTTTTTTTGGGACCCCCTAAGCAGGTCTAGAGGGTCAAAATATTTCTAACCTGCTCCCTTTATACATTTGGAACACTTATTCCACTCATTTCTGGTACCTCGCTTCTACCGAGGCATAAAATGGCTGCCAACACTTCCTGGTTTCGAATGCTGACAACCACTTGACAGCTAATTAGCATTCAGCGCCTGATCGGGACAGTGCGCTTAGGGTACGCTCAGGATGCGCGGATCCACCGCGGCGATAGATATATATGTACATTTAACTGTGATTTTCTCAGGAACTACTGAACAGATTTACACCATTTAAGCAAAAGGCACGAGTCTGAACTGAGGACTACCTCTTTGCCAAATTTGGTGTAATTCCGTTCAGCAGTTCGGGCTGTAACCGCGGTGAATGATTCCTATGGAAAATTGCATGGGGAAAACACTTTTTGGGACCCCCCTTTTTTCTCAGCCCCCACTTCACGAATCAACCCAAGACTTTCAGGATAGGAGTGAACCGGAGCCCCCACCAGGTTTGAAAATGTCGCGAAGATTCGTCAGCCGGCGCCAAAGTTATTCCAAATAGAATGTTACAGATTTCCTATGGAAAATAGGTACTAACTGGAAAATAGGTACTAACTATAAGGTAAATATATATATATATATATATATATATATATATATTCACTGAAAAAACCATAGGTTATAGACCATATATAGTTAGGAATTAGCATTTAAAAAACCTTATTTTACTCACACAAAACCATTGAAATTCCATATATAGTTAGTTGCACTAACTATATATCGCGCACCCGCAATCCACTGCTGATCATGTCACATATTACATCATTCATGACATGGTCAGTGACATCACTGATGACATCACTGATGACATCTCAAATGACATCACTGATGACATCTCACATGACATCACTGATGACATCATCTAGTGTCTGTGTGTTTTTGTAAAGTTTAAATATGTTTTACATATTGAAGAATGAGTGGATGTATAAGTGTCTGGATGAAGGATTTAGTAGGTGCGTGACTGACTATATGAGTGAGTGATTAAATGTGTCTCACTGAATGCATGGGTTAGTGACTAAACTGTCTTAATTTGTGCATCATTATGTCTGTTGTTCTGTAAACTGCTGCATGTGTTGATCATTAGCTATACGAGAGGCTATATGTGTTATTAATTGGTTGCCCAAGTATTTCTATGGGAGATTGAGTTTGTGTAGGGGTGGCTGGAAGGTGTGTGACTCTATGCATAGATGTGTGAGCAGTTTATTCACTAGGTGTATGAGTTCAAGAGTGCATGTGGAAACAGCTACATGGGCAGTTGACTGTGTGCATGAGTGTATTGATGAGTGAATGGATATCTCAATGCTACATGTCATAGTAAGTACATATGTAAAACACAGTACATGTGAGAGTTGGCATATATAAATAACTGTGCATGAGAGCCACTGAATGAGTGAGTAGTTGTATCGATCATTGTGAACTTGTATCAGGGATTGTATAAGAGAGTAAATATGTGTTAGTATATGTTTCAATAAGTAAGGTGTGTTTAACTGTATAGTTGAAGAAATGGAGGTGAGATTGTTTCTTTGCATGACTGACTGGGTGTGTGAGTAACTCCATGGATGAGTGGCAGTGTGTGAGTGTCTGTATACACTGAGTGTATCTAAGGTTATATTAGAGTCTGAAGAGGTTTATCGTATTAGCACAAGAATGATGTCAAATGAGATGTCATCAGTGATGTCATCAGTGATGTCATTTGAGATGTCATCAGTGATGTCATCAGTGATGTCACTGACCATGTCATGAATGATGTAATATGTGACATGATCAGCAGTGGATTGCGGGTGCGCGATATATAGTTAGTGCAACTAACTATATATGGAATTTCAATGGTTTTGTGTGAGTAAAATAAGGTTTTTTAAATGCTAATTCCTAACTATATATGGTCTATAACCTATGGTTTTTTCAGTGAATTTTCAAGGTTTTGTAAATGCTAATTCCTAACTATATATGGTCTATAACCTATGGTTTTTTCAGTGAATTTCAATGGTTTTTTAATAGCAAATATCATAAGCTGTCGAATGTCAAGTACGTGGTAAGTGAAAACATTTTCGTGTTTATGCACACTGATCTGCTTTGAATGGTGCCCCCCCCCTCATTTCTATTAGGAGTACTCTCTCTTTGCAGATAGTGAAAGGTAGTTAACGCAGGCCTTTGCCCCCATTGTAATCCGTCGTGCCTGCTTCTCTCTCCATTTGATTGATTGTTATCCAAGTATTTACTGTTTTAGAATTAGTTCTCTTTGGTTCATTCTCTATTTACAAACAAACACAGAGTCGCAATACTCTGTTTAGTCTTTGCAGATAACGAAAAATCGTGTAAAAAAAAAGAAAAGGAATCGAACAAAATCAGTAGGCCACTAATGGGATCTCTTTTTGACCTCGCTAAAATAGAAACATTAGGAACAACCCCTCATGACAAATACAAAACTAGTGAGATGAACTGAACTCCACACAATGATGGCTGCAAAACAGCTCGGCTCCGCCACCCACCCCGCCCAAAATAACGATAAAGAACGGCTGCCATGATTGGTTGCGGAATGACCACGACGGAGCTACGAAATTGTCCTGCTCTCATGCTAACCCCAGCTTCAGTCTGAAACATCCAGAAACACTGTAGACTACCAATTCGATCAGTTCCGGTAGCGCCCCAATGTAACCCGGTAGAGAAGAACTAGCCCTCCCCTCTTTGACTGATGGTTCTTGTTGCCTGTCCCTTCTGTTGTCATTTAACAGAACTATTTAGCCTGCTGAAAGGGGTTGTGTTCCGACCGCTGGTTGGTGGAGACATTTTGACTATATTCTGTACCTGCGTTGTCGCGTAATGCGTCATATGACGCGCCGCGTTAGCGCATCCGGAAGTCATCCGGGGCGCGCAGCGCGTAACGTAAGCATAACAAGTCATGTGACTTGTTAATAAAACTTTTCATTGGTTCATTTTACTTTTCTTATTGTAATGATGAAAGGCTTGGTCATATGACTTAAAAATTACGCTTTTCATTACTTCCGAACATTATTTTTTCTTAAATATATGTTATAATGTTCCAGGCTAATGTACTTTCCCGGAAATTTTACAACTGTCCTGCAAGTAAAATATATTCTTTTTTCGAGAAAAAGAGCGTTTCTTCGTCCCATGACGGAGCCGTTGAGCAAAAGAGGGTCGACCTGCTGTCTTAGTCGCCGATACGCCTGAATATGAGATTCTTATCGATCACTTTATGTTGCAGGAATAGAAAACACAACAGCCCTTGACCATTTATCTTTACTGCGTTCCTTCGTATTATACCTTTTACCCTTCATGTAATTGGTCTGCTTTATTTCACTTGCCTTTTAATGATTCTAAAACAGTCACTATTATTAAAAACTTTACCAATGTATATACTACTACCATGTTTTCTTTTAAAAACCTTTATTGTGAAAATTTCATTATACAAATACGAGCCTATAACCACGTGGGCCTGCCACAGAGCAAACTGTAATCGTATATGATGAATAGACATTTACACTGTAGAGGAACGTAACGGGCGGGCCATTAGGTTGCAAGAACTAAGGTGTCTAACAGTTACGGAATCGGTGGACGTACATTTTATAATTAAAATACGACAGGGCCAGTTACAATAAAATTATCTAGATATACATTTGCGGGCAAGTACCATGGGTGACGTTAATTCGAACTTTCAACAGTACAGTAATCAATAACACATCAGAACTTAATATCAATAGGGATGTCGAAATATTCAATCAATTCTCGTCCCCGCCCGCCATGTGCTTCAAAACTGCATACGTATCTCGTGATTTCAAGGTTCTGCAACCAGTACACAACAAGGAGTTACGAGTCCCATTTATTCCGGCGCCATTTTGGGCGAGGACGGGCAGGTCCAGGATATAGTCAAAATGTCTCTACCAACCATCGACTATGATGATGTTCATATGCTGTATTTATTAGAGTAACACTCATCTGTCCACATGAAATTAATTTGCCACAATCTAAACATGTCATTTTAATCTTTCCAAAGTTCTTCTAAATATTTGGGACCGTTTCCCTTGCCTCTGAAGCTCTCAGTGCCACTTCTTTGATGAATGTACTAGCAGGTCAGGGGTTCTCCTCCAAATCTCTCTTTTATGCAGCACTATAATTAATTGGTGCCACCTCTCCATATGACGATGCATGGTATAGTTACCACAACTATATTTTTTTTCGGTTCCTCTGGAGAGTTCATCGTGGCAGATGAAGCGTGTAACGTACCGGGCATTTACCTTTTTTTGCATGTACAGGAAAGGAAAAAAAAATCGAGCGTCCGAGTTCTAAGGTGTCCCAGGGCCATTTTAGTGGACCAGGCCCAAATCCAAAGAACAGGCCGCCATTTTGAGAGTCCTCTTGCAGCCGCCTGTCGCTGTAGCATCAAGAGCAGCCGAAACTCAGCTGAATGGCAACTGAAACGGTAAAGGGGCACCCCACTACAGCAGACGAGCCTCCACCTAGGAAGGCCCATTCACGCCGGCTCCCCCCCCCTTCGGGCACCCCACGCCGTTATTCGGAGCAGTATTGTAGGATGGCCACACCAGTGCGGCAACTTGCTAGACATCACCTCGGTGGTAACCGAATCTCAACGCCTTGTGGTGTCTCCTATTCAGAAAACATTGTTATGCTGCCTTCGACCTATTCGCCGCAAGTGCGCACACAACTCAACTGCATAGCTTGCTAGACACCACCTCGGTGCCATCCGGATCTTGGAATGTCAGCACCTTTTGGTGTCTTCTCTTCAGAAAATATTGTTGCGCTGCCTTTGGCCCCATTCGCACATCGGTCCGCTACTGACGCCATCTCACAGGCTAATGGGGCGCCCCACGCCGAGTTTCAGCATTGTAGAATAACCAACCAGTACAGCAACTTGCTAGACATCACCTCGGTGCCATCCGCATCTCGGCGCCCCACTGCAGATGAAGTGCCTCTCAACTATGAAACCACCACGGTGACATCCGGATCTTGGCGCGTTGTGCTGCCTTCGGCCTATTCGCACATCGGTCCGCTACTGACGCCATCTCACAGGCTAATGGGGCGACCCACGCCGAGTTTCAGCATTGTAGGATGACCACACCAGTACAGCAACTTGCTAGACATCACCTCGGTGCCATCCGGATCTCGGCGCCCCACTGCAGATGAAGTGCCTCTCAACTATGAAACCACCACGGTGACATCCGGATCTTGGCGCGTTGTGCTGCCTTCGGCCTATTCGCACATCGGTCCGCTACTGACGCCATCTCACAGGCTAATGTGGCGACCCACGCCGAGTTTCAGCATTGTAGGATGACCACACCAACTTGCTAGACATCACCTCAGTGCCATCCGAATCTTGGCATCTCAACGCCTAGTGGTATCTTCCATACAAAAAATATTGTTACGCTGCCTTTGGCCCCATTCGCACATCAGTCCGCAACTTAGACATCACCTCGGTGCCATCCGGATCTTGGCATCTCAGCGCCTTGTGGTGTCAGTCAGAAAATATTGTTGCGCTGCCTTTGGCCCCATTCGCACATCGGTCCGCTACTGACGCCATCTCACAGGCCAACGGGGCGCCCCACGCCGACTTTCAACATTGTAGGATGGCCACAGAAGTGCGACAACTTACTAGACACCACCTCGGTGCCATCCGGATCTTGGCGCGTTGTGCTGCCTTCGGCCTATTCGCACATCAGTCCGCTACTGACGCAAACTCACAGGCCAACGGGGCGCCCCACGCCGACTTTCAGCATTGTAGGATGGCCACACCAGTGCTGCAACTTGCTGGACACCACCTCGGTGCCATCCGGATCTTGGCGCGTTGTATTGCCTTCGGCCTATTCGCACATCGGTCCGCTACTGACGCCGCCTCACGTGCCAACGTATTTTCTCCGCATTTTATACCCTATGCCGCATAACAGGTCATGTGACTTGTTTATAAAACTTTTCATTGGTTCATTTTACTTTTGGTTTCCTAATGATGGAAGGCTTGATCATATGACCTAAAAACAACACTTTTCATTGGATGAAAACTTTTTTTTCCCCCCAAACGATGAAAGCCCCACCTTGTTTCTGGATGTTTCAGACTAAACTGGCGTCAGCATGAGAGCACCACCATCTCGTAGCTCCGTCGTGGTCATTCCGCGAGCAATCATGGCAGCCGCTCCCCACCAGAAGCCTGCAGGAGTCGGGGCCCCCAAAACTTTTGATGAATTCTCAAGGCGGAGGGGACGCTTTCGAGAATGGGGTCCAAGACCTAGCGGACAAGCGTCCGATTTCCAAGGTGTCCCAGGGCCATTTCAGTGGACCACGCCCAAAAAGGAAAGAGCCTGCCGCCATTTTGAGAGTCCTGTGGCAGCCGCCTATCGCTGCACCGCAAGAGTGGGCGCAACTCAGCTGAATGGCGGATTTTGACACAGTGGACCAAAAGCGGACGGAATGGCAACTGAAACGGTAAAGGGGCGCCCCACTAAAACAGATGAGACTCCACCTGGAGAGGCCCGTTCACGCCGCCTCCCCCGGGGCGCCCCACGCCGTTATTCGGAGCAGCATTGTAGGATACCAAAACCAGTGCGGCAACTTACTGGACATCACCTTGGTGCCATCGTTCTGCTGCCTTGGAACTATTCGCACAACAGTTTGCTACTGATGACCCACCCCCCGCGACGCCCCACGCCGTTATTTGCTGGGTGGCAACTTACTAGACATCACTTTCGTGTCATCTAGATTTCGGCGCGTTCTGCTGCCTTGGAACTATTCGCACAACAGTTTGCTACTGATGACCCACCCCCCGCGACGCCCCACGCCGGAAATCTGGACGTTGTGCTGCGTTGGGACTATTCGCACAGCCGACCGCTACTTCGTTGTTTTTCCCTAAAAATGTTTATATGTTATTACTATTTTTGTTTTCTTGTATATATTTATAAATTATTAAAGTTTTATAATCTTACTACTTTGTCGGAGTGCTATATATTTTTAATGTGACACATAATTGTAAAAACTTTGATGTACAAAGAGTCATCCCTGGAATCTTCCGCTTCACGCTCGGTCCCCTCCCCAATCACAATATAGGATGGTTTTCAGATAATAGCAACGCTTCTGCTGTGACGGATCTCATCGAGTGTGGGCCTTGATCTACTATAACTCCTTTGAAGAGGGGTGATTCTTTACAGCTGTGGCCATAAACTACATCTGCAGGGCTAGCTGATAGCCTAGGACCGGCCTGGACAATCGGACACAGAGGAAAAGGAGTGTCAGAGGGTGCGGTAGTGAATAGGGCGAAAGGGAGGTGTCGGGCGGGCACAGGGTGTGATTCTCAGGGAAGAGCAGCGCAGATGGGGGGAGGTTTATTACCCATGCATAAGACAGAGAGCGGGGGTGACCACTGCCTGGGTGAGATGCTTGCGAGGGTGGGGAGCCATGCTAAGGATCGACAGCGTGCACAGAGTGGGTCTGGTCAAGGCATCTAAAATGGCTGCCGTGCACGACAAAAGTGTGGCATTTGAAAAAAGACAAGATGGCGCACACAATGTTTTTCAACAATTCCTGATTTCCTTCGAATCGAACGTTAACAGACGTTGGGGCATATTACCAAAGTTAAGCGATATTTATCCCTAACGATGCATTGCAAAGATTTTTTTACCGTCAGAAATTATCGCAGATAAACCTTGCTATTATCAAGGTTTATCGCAAATACGATAAAAAACGACCGCAATGCATTAATATCGCTGAAAACTCAGCGATATTCATGCATTACCGAGCTAATGCTCTTAGCCATGTTATCCACCTCCCATTGGATAACATGGCTAAGAACTGCTCAGGGCAGCTGTTACTTTTTGGAGATATTCGCGCTTATCTCGAATATTTCCAAAAGTTGATAATAGGAGATAGCGATGTTAGCGACTGTTTCCAGTCGCTAACATCTTGGCATGCCCACTTTGCATGTCATTAGTGATAAATATCACTCACATGCAAAGTGGGACCCAAGATGGTCGCTATCTCCTACTAGCCGTCGCTAACTGGTGTTAGCAACAGCTAGGTAATACAGATATAATTTTATCTCCGCGAAGCGGAGCGCTGTTACAGATATATATCTTGTTTTTGAACGTTAATTTCTCAAAATGCACTGAAGCACATATATTGAGACATAGCAAAGGCACATCGGGCTACCAGTCCCTAGGAGATAGCGATGTTAGCGACTGTTTCCAGTCGCTAACATCTTGGCATGCCCACTTTGCATGTCATTAGTGATAAATATCACTCACATGCAAAGTGGGACCCAAGATGGTCGCTATCTCCTACTAGCCGTCGCTAACTGGTGTTAGCAACAGCTAGGTAATACAGATATAATTTTATCTCCGCGAAGCGGAGCGCTGTTACAGATATATATCTTGTTTTTGAACGTTAATTTCTCAAAATGCACTGAAGCACATATATTGAGACATAGCAAAGGCACATCGGGCTACCAGTCCCTAATATTTTACCAAGTTTCGTGCAAATCCATTCAGCCGTTCGATTATTATTATTATTTTTTTTTTTGCCCCGCGGGGCCCTTTTAAAACCTCCACATCAAACCTAGGGGGTCAGTGAGGATCTACTATGCCCCCTTATGGTCATTTGCCCCTTCGCTTTGGCCTCCTCTTGTCTCTCGATCCTACCGAGAGACAAGATGGCGGCCGCTACGTACTGTTTGGAATGTTTACAGACACCGGAGAGCCAATCAGCTTCGCTTCGCAAAGCTCCGTAACGCGAAAAGTACGCGAAGCGGTGCGCTGTTACAGATATATATCTTTTTTTGAACGTTAATTTCTCAAAATCCACTGAAGCACATATATTGAGACCTAGCAAAGGCACATCGGGCTACCAGTCCCTACAATTTTGCCAAGTTTCGTGCAAATCCATTCAGCCGTTCGATTATTATTATTTTTTTTTTTTTTTGCCCCGCGGGGCCCTTTTAAAACCTCCACATCAAACCTAGGGGGTCAGCGAGGATCTACTATGCCCCCTTATAGTTATTTCCCCCTTTGTTTTGACCTCCTCTTGTCTCTCGATCCTACCGAGAGACAAGATGGCGGCCGCTACGGACTGTTTGGAATGTTGACAGACGCCGGAGAACCAATCAGCTTCGCTTCACAAAGCTCCGTTGCGCGAAAAGTACGCGTCCTGGGCCGCTGCCCAGTCCGCTGTTACAGATATATATCTTTTTTTAAACGTTAATTTCTCAAAATCCACTGGAGCACATATATTGAGACCTACAAAAGGCACATCGGGCTACCAGTCCCTACAATTTTGCCAAGTTTCGTGCAAATCCATTCAGCCGTTCGGGCTAAAAGTGAGGCCAACCGCCCTATGGAAATTAACATGGGAAAAACGCGTTTTGGGACCCCCCTTTTTTCTCGGCCCCCACTGGACGAACCCCCCCCAAATTTTCAAGGGCTGCTCAGAAACAAAATGTGCCATTTTCCTGAAAATTTCAGCCAATTCCGTCCACAAACGCCAAAGTTATTAGACATAGAATTTTCAAAAAACCCATAGAGAAAAAATCCTAACTATATATACCTACTGGCGACCGCCAGTAGGTAATATATATATATATATATATATATATATATATATATATATATATATATACATACATACATACATACATACATACATACATACATACATACATATATATATATATTCACTGAAAAAACCATAGGTTATAGATCATATATAGTTAGGAATTAGCATTTACAAAACCTTGAAAATTCACTGAAAAAACCATAGGTTATAGACCATATATAGTTAGGAATTAGCCTTTAGAAAACCTTATTTTACTCACACAAAACCATTGAAATTCCATATATAGTTAGTTGCACTAACTATATATCGCGCACCCGCAATCCACTGCTGATGATGTCACATATTACATATTCATGACATGGTCAGTGACATCACTGATGACATCACTGATGACATCTCAAATGACATCACTGATGACATCTCAAATGACATCACTGATGACATCATCTAGTGTCTGTGTGTTTTTGTAAAGTTTAAATATGTTTTACATATTGAAGAATGAGTGGATGTATGGAAGACTGAGTGTGTGTGTGGCTGGCTGGGAGGTGTGTGACTCTGTGCATATCAATGTGTACTTCTATCAGTGATTGTATAAGAGAGTAAGTATGTGTTAGTATATGTGTGAAAAGTATGGTGTTCTGTGTTTAACTGTATAGATGAGGAAATCGAAGTGTGATTGATTCTTCACAGGACTGACTAGGTGTATGAGTGCATATGATAGTGTTGTAATAATGAGTGACTGTATGTATGAGTGATTGTATGGGTGAATGAGTGAATGTGTGTGTAGACGTAGGAATCAGTGAGTGCGTATGTAGTAACTGGTATTGGTGTGTCATGATGTCATCCGTGATGTCATTTGAGATGTCATCAGTGATGTCATTTGAGAAGTCATCAGTGATGTCATCAGTGATGTCACTGAAGTGTGGTGTTCTGTGTTTAACTGTATAGATGAGGAAATGGAAGTGTGATTGATTCTTTACAGGACTGACTAGGTGTGTGAGTAACTCCATGGATGAGTGGCAGTGTGTGAGTGTCTGCATAGGTGTATGAGTGCATATGATAGTGTTGTAATAATGAGTGACTGTATGTATGAGTGATTGTATGGGTGAATAAGTGAATGTGTGTGTAGACGTAGGAATCAGTGAGTGCGTATGTAGTAACTGGTATTGGTGTGTCATGATGTCATCAGTGATGTCATTTGAGATGTCATCAGTGATGTCATCAGTGATGTCATTTGAGATGTCATCAGTGATGTCATCAGTGATGTCACTGACCATGTCATGAATGATGTAATATGTGACATCATCAGCAGTGGATTGCGGGTGCGCAATATATAGTTAGTGCAACTAACTATATATGGAATTTCAATGGTTTTGTGTGAGTAAAATAAGGTTTTTTAAATGCTAATTCCTAACTATATATGATCTATAACCTATGGTTTTTTCAGTGAATTTTCAAGGTTTTGTAAATGCTAATTCCTAACTATATATGATCTATAACCTATGGTTTTTTCAGTGAATTTTCAAGGTTTTGTAAATGCTAATTCCTAACTATATATGATCTATAACCTATGGTTTTTTCAGTGAATTTCAATGGTTTTTTAATAGCAAATATCATAAGCTGTCGAATGTCAAGTACGTGGTAAGTGAAAACATTTTCGTGTTTATGCACACTGATCTGCTTTGAATGGTGCCCCCCCCCTCATTTCTATTAGGAGTACTCTCTCTTTGCACATAGTTAAGGGTAGTTAACGCAGGCCTTTGCCCCCGTTGTAATACATTGTGCCTGCTTCTCTCTCCATTTGATTGATTGTTATCCAAGTATTTACTGTTTTAGAATTGGTTCTCTTTGGTTCATTCTCTATTTACAAACAAACACAGAGTCGCAATACTCTGTTTAGTCTTTGCAGATAACGAAAAATCGTGTAAAAAAAAAAGAAAAGGAATCGAGCAAAATCAGTAGGCCACTAACGGGATCTCTTTTTGACCTCGCTAAAATAGAAACATTAGGAACAACCCCTCATGACAAATACAAAACTAGTGAAATGAACTGAACTCCACACAATGATGGCTGCAAAACAGCTCGGCTCCGCCACCCACCCCGCCCAAAATAACGATAAAGAGCGGCTGCCATGATTGGTTGCGGAATGGCCACGACGGAGCTACGAAATGGTACTGCTCTCATGCTAACCCCAGCTTCAGTCTGAAACATCCAGAAACACTGTAGACTACCAATTCGATCAGTTCCGGTAGCGCCCCAATGTAACCCGGTAGAGAAGAACTAGCCCCCCCCTCTTTGACTGATGGTTCTTGTTGCCTGTCCCTTCTGTTGTCATTCAACAGAACTATTTAGCCTGCTGAAAGGGGTTGTGTTCCGACCGCTGGTTGGTGGAGACATTTTGACTATATTCTGGACCTGCGTTGTCGCGTAATGCGTCATATGACGCGCCGCGTTAGCGCATCCGGAAGTCATCCGGGGCGCGCAGCGCGTAACGTAAGCATAACAAGTCATGTGACTTGTTAATAAAACTTTTCATTGGTTCATTTTACTTTTCTTATTCTAATGATGAAAGGCTTGGTCATATGACCTAAAAATTACGCTTTTTATTACTTCCGAACATTATTTTTTCTTAAATATATGTTATAATGTTCCAGGCTAATGTACTTTCCCGGAAAATTTACAACTGTCCTGCAAGTAAAATATATTCTTTTTTCGAGAAAAAGAGCGTTTCTTCGTCCCATGACGGAGCCGTTGAGCAAAAGAGGGTCGACCTGCTGTCTTAGTCGCCGATACGCCTGAATATGAGATTCTTATCGATCACTTTATGTTGCAGGAATAGAAAACACAACAGCCCTTGACCATTTATCTTTACTGCGTTCCTTCGTATTATACCTTTTACCCTTCATGTAATTGGTCTGCTTTATTTCACTTGCCTTTTAATGATTCTAAAACAGTGACTATTATTAAAAACTTTACCAATGTATATACTACTACCATGTTTTCTTTTAAAAACCTTTATTGTGAAAATTTCATTATACAAATACGAGCCTATAACCACGTGGGCCGGCCACGGAGCAAACTGTAATCGTATATGATGAGTAGACATTTACACTGTAGAGGAACGTAACGGGCGGGCCATTAGGTTGCAAGAACTAAGGTGTCTAACAGTTACGGAATCGGTGGACGTACATTTTATAATTAAAATACGACAGGGCCAGTTACAATAAAATTATCTAGATATACATTTGCGGGCAAGTACCATGGGTGACGTTAATTCGAACTTTCAATAGTACAGTAATCAATAACACATCAGAACTTAATATCAATAGGGATGTCGAAATATTCAATCAATTCTCGTCCCCGCCCGCCATGTGCTTCAAAACTGCATACGTATCTCGTGATTTCAAGGTTCTGCAACCAGTACACAACAAGGAGTTACGAGTCCCATTTATTCCGGCGCCATTTTGGGCGAGGACGGGCAGGTCCAGGATATAGTCAAAATGTCTCTACCAACCATCGACTATGATGATGTTCATATGCTGTATTTATTAGAGTAACACTCATCTGTCCACATGAAATTAATTTGCCACAATCTAAACATGTCATTTTAATCTTTCCAAAGTTCTTCTAAATATTTGGGACCGTTTCCCTTGCCTCTGATGCTGTCAGTGCCACTTCTTTGATGAATGTACTAGCAGGTCAGGGGTTCTCCTCCAAATCTCTCTTTTATGCAGCACTATAATTAATTGGTGCCACCTCTCCATATGACGATGCATGGTATAGTTACCATAACTATATTTTTTTTCGGTTCCTCTGGAGAGTTCATCGTGGCAGATGAAGCGTGTAACGTACCGGGCATTTACCTTTTTTTGCATGTACAGGAAAGGGAAAAAAAAATCGAGCGTCCGAGTTCTAAGGTGTCCCAGGGCCATTTTAGTGGACCAGGCCCAAATCCAAAGAACAGGCCGCCATTTTGAGAGTCCTGTTGCAGCCGCCTGTCGCTGTAGCATCAAGAGCAGCCGAAACTCAGCTGAATGGCAACTGAAACGGTAAAGGGGCACTCCACTACAGCAGACGAGCCTCCACCTAGGAAGGCCCGTTCACGCCGCCTCCCCCCCCCCCCTTCGGGCACCCCACGCCGTTATTCGGAGCAGTATTGTAGGATGGCCACACCAGTGCGGCAACTTGCTAGACATCACCTCGGTGGTAACCGAATCTCAACGCCTTGTGGTGTCTTCTATTCAGAAAACATTGTTATGCTGCCTTCGACCTATTCGCCGCAAGTGCGCACACAACTCAACTGCATAGCTTGCTAGACACCACCTCGGTGCCATCCGGATCTTGGAATCTCAGCGCCTTTTGGTGTCTTCTCTTCAGAAAATATTGTTGCGCTGCCTTTGGCCCCATTCGCACATCGGTCCGCTACTGACGCCATCTCACAGGCTAATGGGGCGCCCCACGCCGACTTTCAGCATTGTAGGATGACCACACCAGTACAGCAACTTGCTAGACATCACCTCGGTGCCATCCGGATCTCGGCACCCCACTGCAGATGAAGTGCCTCTCAACTATGAAACCACCACGGTGACATCCGGATCTTGGCGCGTTGTGCTGCCTTCGGCCTATTCGCACATCGGTCCGCTACTGACGCCATCTCACAGGCTAATGGGGCGCCCCACGCCGACTTTCAGCATTGTAGGATGACCACACCAGTACAGCAACTTGCTAGACATCACCTCGGTGCCATCCGGATCTTGGCATCTCAACGCCTAGTGGTATCTTCCATACAGAAAATATTGTTGCGCTGCCTTTGACCCCATTCGCACATCGGTCCGCAACTTAGACATCACCTCGGTGCCATCCGGATCTTGGCATCTCAGCGCCTTGTGGTGTCAGTCAGAAAATATTGTTGCGCTGCCTTTGGCCCCATTCGCACATCAGTCCGCTACTGACACCATCTCACAGGCCAACAGGGCGCCCCACGCCGACTTTTACCATTGTAGGATGGCCACACCAGTGCCACAACTTGCTAGACACCACCTCGGTGCCATCCGGATCTTGGCATCTCAGCGCCTTGTGGTGTCTTCTATTCCGAAAATATTGTTGCGCTGCCTTTGGCCCCATTCGCACATCGGTCCGCTACTGCCGCCATCTCACAGGCCAACGGGGCGCCCCACGCCGACTTTCAACATTGTAGGATGGCCACACCAGTGCGGCAACTTACTAGACACCACCTCGGTGCCATCCGGATCTTGGCGCGTTGTGCTGCCTTCGGCCTATTCGCACATCGGTCCGCTACTGACGCAAACTCACACGCCAACGGGGCTCCCCACGCCGACTTTCAGCATTGTAGGATGGCCACACCAGTGCTGCAACTTGCTGGACACCACCTCGGTGCCATCCGGATCTTGGCGCGTTGTATTGCCTTCGGCCTATTCGCACATCGGTCCGCTACTGACGCCGCCTCACGTGCCAACGTATTTTCTCCGCATTTTATACCCTATGCCGCATAACAGGTCATGTGACTTGTTTATAAAACTTTTCATTGGTTCATTTTACTTTTGGTTTCCTAATGATGGAAGGCTTGATCATATGACCTAAAAACAACACTTTTCATTGGATGAAAACTTTTTTTTTTTCCCAAACGATGAAAGCCCCACCTTGTTTCTGGATGTTTCAGACTGAAGCTGGCTTCAGCATGAGAGCACCACCATCTCGTAGCTCCATCGTGGTCATTCCGCGAGCAATCATGGCAACCGCTCCCCACCAGAAGCCTACAGGAGTCGGGGGCCCCCAAAACTTTTGATAAATCCTCAAGGCGGAGGGGACGCTTTCGAGAATGGGGTCCAAGACCTAGCAGACAAGCGTCCGATTTCCAAGGTGTCCCAGGGCCATTTCAGTGGACTAGGCCCAAAAAGGAAAGAGCCTACCGCCATTTTGAGAGTCCTGTGACAGCCGCCTATCGCTGCACCGCAAGAGTGGGCGCAACTCAGCTGAATTGCGGCTTTTGACACAGTGGACCAAAAACGGACGGAATGGCACCTGAAACGGTAAAGGGGCGCCCCACTACAACAGATGACACTCCACCTGGAGAGGCCCGTTCACGCCGCCTCCCGTTATTCGGAGCAGCATTGTAGGATACCAAAACCAGTGCGGCAACTTACTGGACATCACCTTGGTGCCATCGTTCTGCTGCCTTGGAACTATTCGCACAACAGTTTGCTACTGATGACCCACCCCCCGCGACGCCCCACGCCAGAAATCTGGACGTTGTGCTGCGATGGGACTATTCGCACAGCCGACCGCTACTTCGTTGTTTTTCCCTAAAAATGTTTATATGTTATTACTGTTTTTGTTTTCTTGTATATATTTATAAGTTATTAAAGTTTTATAATCTTACTACTTTGTTGGAGTGCTATATATTTTTAATGTGACACATAATTGTAAAAACTTTGATGTACAAAGAGTCATCCCTGGAATCTTCCGCTTCAGGCTCGGTCCCCTCCCCAATCACAATACAGGATGGTTTTCAGATAATAGGAACGCGTCTGCTGTGACGGATCTCATCGAGTGTGGGCCTTGATCTACTATAACTCCTTTGAAGAGGGGTGATTCTTTACAGCTGGGGCCATAAACTACATCTGCAGGGCTAGCTGATACCCTAGGACCGGCCTGGACAATCGGACACAGAGGAAAAGGAGTGTCAGAGGGTGCGGTAGTGAATAGGGCGAAAGGGAGGTGTCGGGCGGGCACAGGGTGTGATTCTCAGGGAAGAGCAGCGCAGATGGGGGGTGGTTTATTACCCATGCATAAGACAGAGAGCGGGGGTGACCACTGCCTGGGGGAGATGCTTGCGAGGGTGGGGAGTCATGCTAAGGATCGACAGCGTGCACAGAGTGGGTCTGGTCAAGGCATCTAAAATGACTGCCATGCACGACAAAAGTGTGGCATTTGAAAAAAGGCAAGATGGCGCAGACAATGTTTTTCAACACTTCCTGATTTCCTTCGAATCGAACGTTAACAGACGTTGGGGCATATTACCAAAGTTAAGCGATATTTATCCCTAACGATGCTTAGCAACGATTTTTTTACCGCTAAGCATCGTCAGAAATTATCGCAGATAAACCTTGCTATTATCAAGGTTTATCGCAAATACGATAAAAAACGACCGCAATGCATTAATATCGCTGAAAACTCAGCGATATTCATGCATTACCGAGCTAATGCTCTTAGCCATGTTATCCACCTCCCATTGGATAACATGCCTTAGAACTGCTCAGGGCAGGTGCTAGCTTTTGGAGATATTCGCGCTTATCGCGAATATTTCCAAAAGTTGATAATAGGAGATAGCGATGTTAGCGACTGTTTCCAGTCGCTAACATCTTGGCATGCCCACTTTGCATGTCATTAGTGATAAATATCACTCACATGCAAAGTGGGGCCCAAGATGGTCGCTATCTCCTACTAGCCGTCGCTAACTGGTGTTAGCAACAGCTAGGTAATACAGATATAATTTTATCTCCGCGAAGCGGAGCGCTGTTACAGATATATATCTTTTTTTGAACGTTAATTTCTCAAAATCCACTGGAGCACATATATTGAGACCTAGCAAAGGCACATCGGACTACCAGTCCCTACAATTTTGCCAAGTTTCGTGCAAATCCATTCAGCCGTTCGATTATTATTATTTTTTTTTTTTTGCCTCGCGGGCCCTTTTAAAACCTCCACATCAAACCTAAGAGGTCAAGGAGGATCTACTATGCCCCCTTATGGTCATTTGCCCCTTCGCTTTGGCCTCCTCTTGTCTCTCGATCCTACCGAGAGACAAGATGGTGGCCGCTACGAACTGTTTGCAATGTTTACAGATGCCGGAGAACCAATCAGCTTCGCAAACCTCCGTTACGCGAAGCGGAGCGCTGTTACAGATATATATCTTTTTTTGAACGTTAATTTCTCAAAATCCACTGGAGCACATATATTGAGACCTAGCAAAGGCACATCGGGCTACCAGTCCCTAATATTTTACCAAGTTTCGTGCAAATCCATTCAGCCGTTCGATTATTATTATAATTTTTTTTTTTTGCCCCGCGGGGCCCTTTTAAAACCTCCACATCAAACCTAGGGGGTCAGCGAGGATCTACTATGCCCCCTTATGGTCATTTGCCCATTCGCTTTGGCCTCCTCTTGTCTCTCGATCCTACCGAGAGACAAGATGGCGGCCGCTACGGACTGTTTGGAATGTTTACAGATGCCGGAGAACCAATCAGCTTCGCTTCACAAAGCTCCGTTGCGCGAAAAGTACGCGAACTGGAGCGCTGCCCGGTCCGCTGTTACAGATATATATCTTTTTTTGAACGTTAATTTCTCAAAATCCACTGAAGCACATATATTGAGACCTACAAAAGGCACATCGGGTTACCAGTCCCTACAATTTTGCCAAGTTTCGTGCAAATCCATTCAGCCGTTCGGGCTAAAAGTGAGGCCAACCGCCCTATGGAAAACTCAATGTTAAAAACACGTTTTGGGACCCCCCTTTTTTCTCGGCCCCCCCTTGACGAACCCCCCCAAATTTTCAAGGGCTGCTCAGAAACAAAATGTGCCATTTTCCTGAAAATTTCAGCCAATTCCGTCCACAAACGCCAAAGATATTAGACATAGAATTTTCAAAAATCCCATAGAGAAAAAATCCTAACTATATATACCTACTGGCGACCGCCAGTAGGTAATATATATATATATATATATATATATATATATATATATATACATACATACATATATACACATATATTCATACATTTGTCTTTCTTTAATGACAAAAGCAAAGGTTAGAGGGACGTTATAGTTAGGCTCATGTTTCACTTGTACAAAACCATAGAAAATCAACAGCTATAGTTTCTTAAGCTAACTGCTTATGACCTTTCTTTTTTTGGTGCGGGGGCATGCGTGGCCCCCCTTCCCTGGACGATTTCAGTCCCAGGGACCAGATCCCTACTTTTAGGGGTAGAGGGGCTCATGGACCTGCTCCCAAGGATGTTTTTAGCTCTAACGACCCCATCGACCGGGCCGATGTAACTTATAGGGGGCACTCAGCAAAACTCGCTCCAATTTTGGCCCTTTGGATCCCTTCTACTGGGACCTGGCTTACGTTTGAGGGGCGGAGGGAACGCAGACCCACTACCCTGCCATTTTATCCCTGTGGACCCACATTCTCCAAGGTCTGACGTATTTTAGAGAAAAGGTGGGACCCATTGCCCCTTCATCCAGCTGCTATCAGCCCAGGGACCCAATCCCCCTGGACCACTGTATTTATTTAAGGGATAGGGACCTTGCAGCTCTTCTCATGGGCCTCTAAATGCCTCTGGGATGCCATCTCCAGATCCATTAGCTTTGTAACAGGGATGACGGCTGTGTGGTCCACCCACCTGAGTTTATTCATAACACAAAGGAGCCCATCTTTCAGGCCTGGCTCCCATGCTGTGTCCCAGGGAGCCCATCCTCGGGACCCAACAGTTTCCCTGCTCTCACCAGTGCAGGCAGGGAAACGTGTGTTTGTTCTGTCTAGTGGAAGCATTTCAAAAGTTCTGCCACGCCAGAGGAAACACACACTCTGCTCCCACCCGGTGGGAGCTTTGGAAATGTGGGCAGAGAAACCGATCAAAATATGGCTCCTACCAGCAGGGAGTAACATTAGTAGCTGCTACCTCCCGGTAGAATAATGCTGGCTCAGGCCACAGGCGCCCTGGGACTTCCGCTGCAGCCCTTAAAGAATGTATGATAGGTGGCTTGAGTGAGCACCCAGGCACCATCCTTTAAGTATATGGGCCCAGAGGATGGGGTCCCTGGGGCTGGAAAAAGCTGAGGGAGGGAGGCTGCAGCTGTGTATTTTTAGAGAAACAAAGATAGAAAATGGATAATGAGAGACTTCTTTATGAACCTCTTTAAAAAAAATCCTTGAATACAGTTTAGCACTTATGTTTTTGGGAATACTTGTGGAAAGATTCCCTGAGCTTCTGGAGGAGGCTCACCAATACTATATTAGATCCAAAAACACCATTCATTAAATAGTAGGTTGACCTTGCTGTGTGTGTGCATTGCAAATAATTTCTTGCTGGCAGTCAATGCACCTAATATGCAAATTACAGGGTCTAGACTATGCCTGCTCGACCACTGGTTAGTTCTAATTTGTCTTACTGAAAGAACATTATATAGTGCTATTGTGTGGTAGTGCTATCAGAAAGTACTTAAGCACTTCAAGACCTGAGTTTAATAGCACAGGCAAGGAAGGGGTGTTATATGTGGATGTAGTTCCTAGGAATCTTCAATATGACCCAGCAACAGATGAGAGAAAGGTATTTCAAGCAACTGATGCTTAGGATGATGAAGGATACAGGATGTCTTTAGCTAGTGACGAACAGGCCGGACTTCGAGATTCGGCTTTGGCCTGGCTTAGGTCCTTTATTTCAGAACGTACCCAGTCGGTTCGACTGGGTTCTTTTACAGCCCCTAAAAATATTTCTTTCTGTGGGGTTCCCCAAGGATCTTCCTTGTCCCCTTTATTATTTAATTTGTATATGCGGCCTCTTTTGTTCTCTCTACAACAGTTTAAGGTTGATGTATATAATTATGCAGACGACCTGCAGTTGGTTTTTGTCCTAAACTCACATAATGCGGCCGAGGACTTTCGAGCAACCATGTCCTTTATCCAAAGGTGGATGTCTCTAAACCACCTTAAGTTAAATCCGGGAAAAACGGAGCTCATTCTACCTGGGAAGAGTGAGATCAGTTGGAGCCCTTGTTTTTGGCCACCGGACATGGGCTCGCCTCCAAAAAAATCCCGTACAATAAAAAGTTTGGGAGTGACTCTTAGTGAGGACCTTTCCTTGGAAAGCCAAGTTGGAACAGTGGTCTCCTCGGGGTTTTTCCAACTGAGGAAGATCAAGAAAATAGCACATCTCCTCACAGGTTTGGCCTTAATTCAGACAGTCAGTGCTCTAGTCCTGTCTCATATCGATTTTTCAAATGGCCTCTATTTGGGGGCTCCTATTGGCCAACTGAAAAGATTGCAATACCTGCAAAATCAAGCTGCGAGACTTATCTGTAAAGTCCCGAAGTGGGAATCGATTAGACATGGACTGGAGACCTTGCATTGGCTGCCTGTGGAACAGAGAGCAACATTCAAGGTGGGCTGTATTGTGTTTAAGGCTTTGGAGGGTAAGGGTCCCATGTTTCTTAGACAATTGCTGCGTAAATATCAACCTCTGCGCTGCTTGAGATCTGCCCACAAAGACCTACTTGAGGTCCCTCGTTTTAAAAGGAAACGTCAGGGAGGTAGCGGTTTTCAATTTTTAGCTGCTTCATTGTGGAACTCACTCCCCCTGACCCTGCGACACAGTAGGGACCTCCTTACTTTTAGGAAGGCATTTAAAACTTTTCTCTTTTCTCAGGCTTATTGTAAACAGTGATTTGTGTCTTTTGTGTACTGTTATGCTTGATTCTCTCTAGCGCCAAGAAGCCTTCGGGTGTATGCGCGCTTAACAAATAATAAATAACATAACATAACATAACATAACAGTGATTATAGCCTATCCTCTCATGGAAAGAGACTAAGGTGTAGGAGAATAAAGGACCTGAGTGCATTGTTGATGCTGCTTCCAGTCTCTTGTTTGCTGCTGGTTAGTCATCGTGGGCAAAACAGCTATAGCAATGGGCTTTCAATAGCATGCAGTACTGAGTGATGACCGTATTCCATACTGGTTGTGGTACTAATGACCAATTTGGACATTGTTTCCACAATATTTACTTGGTACACTCAAGGAGGCTCTCTATAAAGGTGTATGCAAAGAAGAGTACAGCCTCTTTATGAGATTTTCGTTAATATGTGAGAATGTACGATGAGTCTAACAAAAAGAATGATCCTCTTATGGCGTTCTCAGCAGATTTGCCTCCTGAAGTTCTTGCTGCCAAAATAAGATCGCAGGATGCAGTAAAATCAGCAGGAACCATTTTAAGAAACGTCCTGAAAGATTTAGATTTTGTACTTAATGAAAATTTTTGTAGATGAAGCATAGCTCCGTAGATCATGGGAGTCAGCAAGAATGCCTGATGTTGTCTCACCATTGTTTATTATCAGCAAAGCAAACATTTTACAAACTAAAGTTCTTGAGTTCGAAACAGAAGCGGAAAATTGATGATGGCTTTAAATATATAAGTGAAGAAGTAGAAGGCACTCCCATGAGCCAACTGGCTTATGCTGTATAATAGTGATGTATTGTCCAAATCATGTTTAATGAATTATATCACATCAAAAAGAAAACTCAGCTACACATGATGACTGCCCACACAATCTATGACACGTGCAAAACTAGAGAGCTAATTTTCCAATGAGTTGGATTGGTGTAAAAATAATAATGACATAGTATGGAGCAGGAGCTTGTTAGCAGCTCATGTTGTAAAATGTTGTAAAATGTTGTGAATCTGACAACACTCCACTTCCATGCCACTTTGCCAGGAAAGGATGTACAATTGCTGTTCTTGATAATTTTGATTTTGAAGACAGCTCCTTTTGTCTGGAACATTCAGCACACATTATACTGCCATGGTGCTTTTTGAAGACTGTACCAATGAAGTAGCTGCTGGAAAACAAGTTGTGTCAGCTGTAGGCATAAACAAAAAAAACTGCAAACTTATAACTTAACAGCCTTGCCAATGTGTGCAAAATCACTACAAGCCATCAACACGTCCCAGTCTACCAGAAAGTTTAAAAGTGGCTGAAGACATAGATCTTCTTCTGCATGATGCTGTGGTCTGCAAAGTTGATTTAACTGCAATTTTCATATCACTTATTCAAGAATGAAGAAAAGTCGGTTCCACCCTGGGCTGGAATTCATACTCTAATCTCCCAGAGCACTGTCCCACTGAAGAAGATTGGGATTTTACTAGTAATACCATCTCCCATCACAAACTTCTCAACAGAATACACAGCTCTAAATCAATTCCAAAATATTCATGCATAGCTTGAAGACCAGCCTATCCTACCAATTTTCTATTTCCGTGTTGTAGCTGACAGTATTATGAGCACTCCAGTAGAATTTGGTGATCTTTCTCCAATGATGGCCATTTTCCACATAACAAGAGTTGTGTTGCGGTGTGCAGAAAGTTATCTCAGTGGATGTGGCATAGAGGATGCACTTATTGAGGTTCACATCTTTGGAAGCAAAACTGTCCAGTTAGTATTGACAGGAACTCATTATGATAGTTCGTTACAAAGTATGTTCATCATATCTCAGGCAATAGAAAGTTGATTAGAGCTGCACGTGAAGACTGTGGAGTCACTGATTATTGTGTTTCTCATATTCAATTGCATAAACTTCATAATATAATCTGGCAAATATTGTATTAAAAGAGTATCTGCATTTTATCTGTAAATTCTTGCTATGTAAACACATTTAGGTTTTTTTATTTTTCTGTTTGTAAAATAAGTTTTACTTTTAACAAAATCGCTTTTTTAAATGTTTTTATTGGAGATTGTGTGTGCATTTATGAGTGAACCTCGAATAAAGCAATTTTGACTTGACTTGACTTGATATATATATATATATTCACTGAAAAAACCATAGGTTTCACACCAGTTATAGTTAGCTGAACATTTTACTCATACAAAACCATTGAAATTCCCACGTTATAGTTAGTTGGACTCACTATAACAAGTGTGCCCGCAATCCACTGCTGATGATGTCACATATTACATCATTCATGACATGGTCAGTGACATCACTGATGACATCTCAAATGACATCACTGATGACATCACTGATGACATCTCAAATGACATCACTGATGACATCACTGATGACATCATCCAATGAATGTGTGTTTCTGAAAAGTAAAAATATGTTTTATATATTGAAGAATGAGTGTATGTATGAGTGTCTGGATGAAGGATTTAGTAGGTGCGTGACTGACTGTATGAGTGAGTGATTAAATGTGTCTTACTGAATGCATTGGTTAGTTACTAAACTGTCTGAATGTGTGCATCAGTATGTCTGTTGTTGTGTAAGCTGCTGCATGTGTTGATCAGTAGCTATATGAGTGGTTATATGGGTTATTGATTGGTTGCCCAAATATTTGTATGTGAGGGTGAGTGTGTGTGTGGGTGGCTGGGAGGTGTGTGACTCTGTGCATATATGTGTGAGAAGTTGATTCACTTGGTATATGGGTTCAAGAGTGCATTTGGAAAGAGCTGTATGGGTGGTTGACTGTGTGCATGGGTGTGTTGGTGAGTGAATGGCTATCTCAGTGCTCCATGTTCAAGTAAGTACATATGTAAAACACAGTGCATGTGAGAGTTGGCATATATAAATGACTATACATGAGAGCCTGTGATTGCGTAAGTGACTGTATGGATCAATGTGTACTTGTATCAGTGATTGTAAAAGAGAGTAAGTATGTGTTAGTATATGTTTGAAAAAGTAACGTTTAGTGTGTAAAACTGTGTAGTTGAGGAAATGGGAGTGTGATTGATTCTTTGCACAACTGACTAGGTGTGTGAGTAACTCTGTGGATGAGTGTCAGCGTGTGAGTGTCTGTATAGGTGTATGAGTGGATATGATAGTGTTCTATTGATGAGTGACTGTATGTATGAGTTATTGTATGCGTGAATGAGTGGATGTGTGTGTAGACCTAGAAATCAGTGAGTGCATATGTAGTTACTGGTATTGGTGTGTCAATGGTTTCAGGAATGGTAGTTTGTATTTAACACTGGGTGTATCAAAGGTTAGATTAGAGTGTGAGGAGGTGCATCGTATTATCACATGGATGATGTCATCAGTGATGTCATCAGTGATGTCATTTGAGATGTCATCAGTGATGTCATCAGTGATGTCACTGACCATGTCATGAATGATGTAATATGTGACATCATCAGCAGTGGATTGCGGGCGCGCAAGTTATAGTGAGTCCAACTAACTATAACGTGGGAATTTCAATGGTTTTGTATGAGTAAAATGTTCAGCTAACTTGAACTGGTGTGAAACCTATGGTTTTTTTCAGTGAATTTCAAATGTTTTTTAAATGCTAATTCCTAACTATAACGAGTGTGAAACTTATGGTTTTTTCAGTGGATTTCAGTGAATTTCAAAGGTTTTTTAAATGCTAAATCCTAACTATAAAGTTTGTGAAACCTATGGTTTTTTCAGTGAATTTCATAGTTTTTTTTAAAAGCTAATTCCTTTGTATATCACCGGTAAGCTCTCCCGAGTGCGTAGCGAGAGCGCTATTTCTGCGTTCGTAAAAAAAAATATGTATGAAAACTAAATAATAATGCATGACATTCTGTACCATACTTATAAAGCAGTATTTTTGATTTTTCGAATGAAAATGATTTTGCATTTCCGTAAAGCTACCAAAACGTCACTCAGGCGCGCCGCGTAAGCGCCCCCGAAAGCGCCTATGTTCGCGCCACGTAAGCGCCCCCGGAAGTGCTCCGGTGCGCGTAGCGTAAGCGCGTCAAGTCATGTGACCTTAAAATAACAATTTTCATTGGTTGCTAACAGATTATTTTTCCAAAGAATGAAAACTCCACCCTTTTCCTTCACTTCTTCTTTCACTTTGGTGAGAGCAAGACCTCTTTTTTTCTGTGCTAACAATCTGTGGATAGAATGGCTGCCAGAGCATCCAGCAGCAGTGAGGAGTCAGATGGTTTCATAGATGAAGAGCCTCCTCAGCCGAAGGTGAAAGAACATTTCATTTGGAAATTTTTTGATATACCTGAGGGACAAAAAAAAGTAAATGCTCCAAAGGTGGAGTGTAAGATCTGCCATACTGTACTTTCCCGAGGAGACCCCAGAAGGAAGTACAGTTTTGGTAATTCTACTATGATTCGACACGTCCAGAGGAGGCACCCCCAGAACTATGCCCGGGAGAGTGTCAGGGCTCTGGCACGAGAGGTCCACGGGATGGTGCCTCTACTTCAACTGGAGGAGCAACTGCATCGGTGAGGGGGCGACCAGAGCAGCTGATCCCAAATATTCAGCCTGTTTTTAATGAGGCCTCAATCAAATGCAAACATTGTGATGCTCTACTTGGTTACGGGGAACAAAGTATTATGATCATTGTTCGAGCATTAGAGAACCACCGCTACTGCCCCCAGCCCTAATTTTGATTTTTTTGTGCTCCTTTTGAGCAGTTTGCCATTCCCTGTTTTTGTTTTTGTTGAAAAAAAAGAAAAAAGAAGAAAAAAAAATGTTCTTTTCAGAACTACCTCCAATTCTCAAAAAAGAGCTGTATTCTTAAAAAAATGAAAAAGAGTAACTGAAGAAGAGTGCTGTGAGAGAGGAGAGGAAAATGAGTGAGAAAGCAAAGAAAGGGACGACAGGGGAAGGGAAGTGAAGTAGGGGGACTGAGAGAAGGTGAGTGTGGGGAAGGAGAGTGAGGGGAAGGAGAGTGAACATGGGGAATGAGGATAAGTGAAGAAAATGTAGTAAAGGAACGGGGGTGTGGAAGGGTAAGAAAAGAGCAGTGATGTTTAGGAAAGAGTGGAGATACAGACTGCATAAAGGCAAGTGAGTGTGAGACAAGGTGAGTAAGGGAGTGAAGAGACAGAGAAAGTGAAAGAAAAAGTGAGAGTAGAAGACTGAGGGCCTCATTTATGAGGCCATGCGTCACTTTTACGCCGCCGGTGCGTCACTTTTTGTGACGCACCAGTGGTGTAAAAAAAGCGCCTTGTTGAGTCATATATACAAAGTGACGCATTTAGGTAGATGTGTCACTTTGTAAACCCCTGTGCCACATTATACCTGCGCCAGGTATAATGTATGCAAAGGGGGCGTATTGACGCAAGGAAGGGTCGTAGAAGTGACGCAGTGAAATCTATGAGATTTCACTGCGTCACTTTTAGGACACAGTTGCGACAAAATCTTGCACCTGCCTCACAGCAGGCGTAAGACTGACGCAGGCCCTTTCACATGGGGCTTGCCCCATGTGAAAGGATGCATTGCTGGAGTTGCCTCACTTTTGTGACACACTCCAGCAATGCGTCACTTTTGCGCTTACAGATACTTCAGAAATACTGACGTATCTGTAACTCGTTGCGACATGATGGTGTGGAGTGGTGTGGCTCACTGGTTAGAGGCGGCAGACCCGGAAGCAGAAGTCGGCCCGGGACCAGGGTTCAATTCCCGACGCGGCAGGGTCGTGGACTTGGGTCAGCGGACTCGATCATTCTCGCTTCGGTGCTTACTCTAATCAGGGGTTTCACTCGGCAAATCTGGGCATTAGCTTGCCTAATCTCCACAACGGCCCCATCATCTCCGGGGATGCCTGGCTCCACCTTGGGGACTCCCAGCAGGGACCATCCCACAGGGAAAGCCAGGACGGGGTCCCCAGAGTTATACAGCGCCAGGAAACCTACGGACGGGTAGCAGTGCGCTTTACAAGCTCAAATACATTTACATTTACATGATGCGTCATACATTAAATATGACGCATCAGGAATGTCTTAAGGAGAGCGCACTAAGAAGTGACGCATCGCTGCTTTCACGCAGCGATGCGTCATTTCTCATAAATGAGGCCCTGAGTGAGGGAGGAAAGAAACATAAGTGAGGGAGTGTGGCTGTGTTATAGGGAGTGAGCGTGATAGAAGAGAAGTGACAGACTAAGGGGTCAGAGAGAATGAGGCTAACAGAGAGAGAAAGAGGGAAGGGGAGTGTAGAACTAAGAGGACAGAGGGAGTAAGAGAAGGAGTTAGTGAAGTGGAGTAAGGAGAGTAAGGTAAGAGAAAAGAGTGAAGGAGCAAAAGAAGGAAAGAGACAGGAAGGAAAGTAAAGGTTAAGGTCTGAAAGAAGGTGAGTGTGGGAGTATGGCTGAGTTATAGGGAGTGAGCGTGACAGAAGAGGAGTGAGAGACTAAAGGGACGGAGAGAATGAGGCTAACAGAGAGAGAATGAGGAAAGGGGAGTGTAGAAGTAAGAGGACAGACGGAGTAAGAGAAGGAATTAGTGAAGTGGAGTAAGGAGAGTAAGGGAAGGGAAAACAGTGAAGGTGTAAAGAAAGAGAAGTGAGAGGAAGGAAAGTGAAGGAGAAGGTCTAAAAGAAGGTGAGTGTGGGATTATGGCTCAGTTATAGGGAGTGAGCGTGATAGAAAAAGAGTGAGAGACTAAGAGGACGGAGAGAATGTGGGTAACAGAGAGAGAGTGAGAAAAGGGGAGTGAGTAAGTTAGAGGACAGAGGGATTGAGAGAAGGAGTTACTGAACTGGAGTAAGGGGAGTAATAGATGGGAAAAGAGTGAAGGAGCAAAGGATGGGAAGAGAGAGTAAGGGAAGTAAAGGAGTAGGTTTCAAAGAAGGTGAGTGTGGAGTATGGCTCAGTTATAGGGAGTGAGCGTGACAGAAGAGGAGTGAGAGGCTAAAGGGACGGAGAGAATGAGGCTAACAGAGAGTGAATGAGGTAAGGGCAGTGTAGAAGTAAGTGGACAGAGGGAGTAAGAAAAGGAATTAGTGAAGTGGAGTAAGGAGAGTAAGGGAAGGGAAAACAGTGAAGGCGTGAAGGAAGGGAAGAGAGAGGAAATAAAATAAAGCAGAAGGTCTGAAAGAAGGTGAGTGTGGGAGTATGGCTCAGTTATAGGGGTGAGTGTGATAGAAGAGGAGTGAGAGACTAAGAGGACGGAGAGAATGGGGTAACAGAGAGAGAGTGAGAGAAGGGGAGTGAGTAAGTTAGAGGACAGAGGGATTGAGAGAAGGAGTTACTGAAATGGAGTAAGGGGAGTAAGGGAAGGGAAAAGAGTGAAGGAGCGAAGGATGGGAAGACAGAGGAAGGAAAGGAAAGGAAAAGGTCCGAAAGAAGGTGATTGTAGGAGTATCGCTGAGTTATAGGGAGTGGGCATGATAGAAAAGGAGTGAGAGACTAAGGGGATGGAGAGAATGAGGCTAACAGAGAGAGAATGAAGGAAGGGGAGTGTAGAAGTAAGAGGAAAGAAAGAGTAAGAGAAGGAGTTAATGAAGTGGAGTAAGAAACTGCACATTTTAATTGCTTGTACTTTTGAACACTTTGAAAGTCACATAACATTCACCCATCACCCCAGTGCTCATTCCCCTGTTACCATAGTAACTCCCTCCTCACCCAGCACACAGTTCAGGAGTTCATCATACTATGTTGCAAAAAAAAAGCAGCACGGGTGTTTGACCACTCAATGTACCAGCTAATCATGTGCAATGTTTCTTGAAATGACTTTTCCTCAACCATTGAAATGACTTCTTTCAAAAAACAAAAGCATGCACCCTAGTTTTCAGTGCAGAATGTTAAGAAAGCACCAATCACTTTTTGTTTTTCAAGTACACTGAATCTCAACCACTTTTTTACATAACTCCTACTTTCAAACTGCCATTTCATTTCCACAACTCATCTGAATACAAGCACATCCACCTTCAAGATGCCAAAAGTCTGGTTTGTGAGTCATAGCTTTGTCCACTGGAGTCAAAAATACCCAGCTAACAGAGGTATTTACAACCTTGATTTACCAAATGTGGACATTGTATGGATTGGACAGAGAGGATTGAGAAGTCACCAATTGATGCCATTGGTAAAATCCTTTATGCATCTACCACACCCTGACCTCATAATTGTGCACTGTGGTGGCAATGACCTGGGCACTTTGACTGGGGTAGATCTGGAAATGCGTTTAAAGGACATCTTTGGGCAATTGATGTCACTTTTTCAAAAAACTGCCTTGGTATTTATATGCCAAAGGCAAAAATGGAACTGGTCCAACCAATTTTGTCCACAGATTGAGAAAGCAAGGAAACATGTGAATAAATCTGTTTCTGCTTTTCTCAGAGATTATGGTATGGGTTCCATTTACCACAACAACTTGCGTTACAACATGCAAGACATCTATAAGAGAGATGGTGTGCATTTTACAGATGAGGGGAATAGAGTTATCCTCTTGAATATAAGACTCTGCATTGGTACCTACTTGTAGGTACAAAAAACACCCACATAACACAACAGCTCTTTTGAGAGCTACCCTACCTCTAAGCACTCTAAAATATTCTTTTACTATAATTTTTTACACTGTTTTTCCCTGTGGTGCGCTCAGGGTGCGCGTACGGGAGAGCGCACCAGGGAACGCACCAAGCGCTTACCCCGCAAAAAAAAAAAAAAAAAAAGATGTTTTTTTGCCCTTCAGGGTCCTTCTAGGCCCCCCTCAGAAAACCTAGGGGGTCAGGATGTGTCTACTCTGCCCCCTTTTAATTATATCCCCCTTTCTTTTTCACCTCTTGTGTCTCGATTCTACCGAGACACAAGATGGTGGACTCTCCGGACTGTTTAGAATATTGACAGACACCCGACAGCCAATAAGCTTTCCGCCGTGCACTCCCTTAGCGCGCCGGGTGCGCTCCCCGGTACGCGTACCGGTGAGCGCTCGTAGCGCGCCTATAGATATATATCTGTTTTTGAAGTTAATTTAAAAAAAAAAACACTGGAGCAATTTTCACCAAATATAGCAAAGGCACATCTGCATACCAGTCCCTACAATTTTGTCAAGTTTGGCATAATTCCGTTCAGCGGTTCCGGCTGTAGACTTGTCAGACCGTCCTATGGAAATTAACATGGGGAAAACACTTTTTGGGACCCCCCTTTTTTCTCAGCCCCCACTCCACGAATCCCCCCGAAACTTCCAGGGAAGGAGCGGAGCGAAGCTAGCCAAGATTTTGGAACATTACACACAAATTCCTCAACCGGCGCCAGAGTTATTCCCAATAGAATGTTGCTGATTTCCTATGGTAGCCAATCCGAACTATAACTACCCACTGGCGACCGCCAGTAGGTAATATATATATATATATTCACAGAAAAAACCATAGGTTATAGACCATATATAGTTAGGAATTAGCATTTACAAAACCTTGAAAATTCACTGAAAAAACCATAGGTTATAGACCATATATAGTTAGGAATTAGCATTTAGAAAACCTTATTTTACTCACACAAAACCATTGAAATTCCATATATAGTTAGTTGCACTAACTATATATTGCGCACACGCAATCCACTGCTGATGATGTCACATATTACATCATTCATGACATGGTCAGTGACATCACTGATGACATCACTGATGACATCTCAAATGACATCACTGATGACATCACTGATAACAACATCCAGTGATTTTTTGTTTCTATAAAGTTTAAATATGTCTTACATATTGAAGAATGAGTGGATGTGTAAGTGTCTGGACGAAGGATTTAGTAGGTGCATGACTGACTGTATGAGTGAGTGATTAAATGTGTCTCACTGACTGCATGGGTTAGTGACTAAACTGTCTTAATTTGTGCATCATTATGTCTGTTGTTCTGTAAACTGCTGCATGTGTTGATCAGTGGCTATATGAGTAACTATATGGGTTATTGATTGATTGCCCAAGTATTTGTATGGGAGACTGAGTGTGTGTGTGGCTAGCTGGGAGGTGTGTGACTCTGTGCAGATCAATCTGTACTTGTATCAATGATTGTATAAGAAGGTAAGTATGTGTTAGTATATGTTTGAAAATGTAAGGTGCTCTATGTTTAACTGTATAGACAAGAAAATGGAAGTGTCATTGATTCTTTACAGGACTGACTAGGTGTGTGAGTAACTCCATGGATGAGTGGCAGACTGTGAGTGTCTGTATAGGTGTATGAGTGCATATGATAGTGTTGTAAAGATGAGTGATTGTATGTATGAATGATTGTATGGGTGAATGAGTGAAGGTGTGTGTAGATGTAGCAATCAGTGAGTGCGTATGTAGTAACTAGTATTGGTGTGTCAATGGTTTCAAAAATTATACTCTCTTTTTAACACTGGGTGAAACAGAGGTTATATTAAAATGTGAGGAGATGCATTGTATTGTCACATGAATGATATCATCAGTGATGTGGTCATTGATGTCAAATGAGATGTCATCAGTGATGTCATCAGTGATGTCATTTGAGATGTCATCAGTGATGTCATCAGTGATGTCACTGACCATGTCATGAATGATGTAATATGTGACATCATCAGCAGTGGATTGCGGGTGCGCAATATATAGTTAGTGCAACTAACTATATATGGAATTTCAATGGTTTTGTGTGAGTAAAATAAGGTTTTCTAAATGCTAATTCCTAACTATATATGGTCTATAACCTATGGTTTTTTCAGTGAATTTTCAAGGTTTTGTAAATGCTAATTCCTAACTATATATGGTCTATAACCTATGTTTTTTTCTGTGAATTTCATTGGTTTTTTAACAGCTAATATCTGTAGCTGTAAAATGTATTCTTCTTTAAATCCAAAAATATATTTTATATGTTTATGAATAATTTTGTTTTAAAATATTTTTTTTTCTTCGTTCCCGCTTCGCGAATCGGGAAGCTTCCCGTTAGCTGACCTTGATGCCGCGAAATAGACCGCGAGCCGGTAAACGTTTCTTTACCGCAAGTGCCGCGTTAGAAAACAACATCGTGACGCCTCCCGTCCGCATGACGTTTCACGTTGTCGCGTGATACGTCATATGACGTGCTACGTTAGCGAACTGGTACGCGAAGCGAGTCGCAAAGCGCAGGTTTCTGGAAGCAAACCAGGAGGCCCTGCAAAGCGCTTAACGTAAACACAGCAAGTCATGTGACTTGGTAATAACACTTTTCATTGGTTCATTTCACTTTTGGTTTCCTAATGATGTAAGACTAGGTCATATAATCTAAAATGAACACTTTTGATTGGTTGAGAACTCTTGTTTTTCCCAAATGATGAAAATCCCTCCTTCTTTCCTCACTCTGACTTTCATCATTGTGAGAGAAAGACCCTTTGTGATCACTGAGCAATGGCTTCTTTAGTAGCTTCAGCTGGTGCTTCCCCACCACCTCCACCACATCCAAGGAAGAGTGGACCACCTGCTTAAGTTATAATTCAACAAGAAGAAGAAGAAGAGGAACAGGACGACGAGCACGAAGAGAGGCAGTTTTTGCCTGAGCAGCCCAGGACGTCTCACCGGAAAGAAAACTTCATTTGGCAATTTTTTAAAATTCCCAAAGGTCAGAAAAAAGTAAATGCAAGATACGTAACTTGCCTTATATGTCAAGATAGACTGTCCAGAGGAACCGAGAAAAAATACAGTTTCGGAAACTACACAATGCATCGTCATATGACTAGGTGGCATCCTAACAACTACAGTGCTGCACAGTTTCGGAACGACCTAGATAATCTCCCTATTATGGCAAGAAGATCTGTTGTACCGGAAGTAACGGGACCAGAGGGCAGGGAGATGGTGCCAAATATACAAATGAAATTTGGTGAAGTAAAACACATCTGCGTATTTTGCGATGGATTCATTTCCTACGGAGAAAAAAGCATCACTCTGATCAACAGAGCTATTGACTATCATATGCAAGTTTGTACGAAACGCCCAAAATAATAAATACTTCTTTTTTTGTTTTGTTGCTCCTGTTGAGCCCTTTACAATGAATCGTTTTCATTGCCCCCTCCAAGAAAAACCCCAAAAAATATAAAACTGTTCAGAAAAATTCAAAAAAAGTAAAAAAAATTACCGAAAAATAATAAAAAAAATATAAAACAACAAAAACAATAAAAAAAAAAGTTCTTTTCAGAACTACCTCCCCGTTATTAAAAAATTGGTACAATATTTGGAACTGTGCCAACCTCTATTTCTCTTAGTTCGCTTCCCAGTTCGCTCGCCGGTACTCGAACCAGAAGCGAACCAAAAACAGTAAGTATAAGGGAAGGAAACAGACACTTATGTTAAAAGAAAGACAGCTATAGGGGAGTAAACTAGAGATACTATTACCCGTAATCCACTGCTGATGATGTCACATATTACATCATTCATGACATGCTCAGTGACATCATCAGCAGAGGATTGCGGGTTTTTTGGCAACGTGCCTTATCCACGGTTTAATAACGCTGCCTTTTGCTTTATATAAGTTTTCAAATTGTATGAAATATATACCAATAGGTCGTTATGAACCTTTAGGTAGTGCTTTTCTTCATGAGGTCTGGTCGCTTCCATACACATACAGATGTTTCAAAGATGATCAAGAAGTTTATCTGAATGGAGAGGAATGCACTGAGACGCCAGATCATTCACTAATGTGTAGGCACATACAGTTACACGGTTCATGCAACAAACACCGACCAAATATGGCTTGCGTGTTGCAAGGCACGCCAGTTCCTGCTATCATCCCCACGTTCAAGTTGTTGGAAAATGGTAGTTATTTGATGCTCAATAATGAAGATTGTTCTGAGTTAATTAAAAGTATTCCTTTTATCGTAACAGTAAGTGAACGGGTTATTTGCTGCAGAAATGTTCTATTTCCTCCCACACATGAACATAGGGAGTTTTCAATCTGGCCACAAATACCAACCTTGGGACAGATTTCAACGGCATGGCAAGAATAAGAGCTCTTTTGTCTCAGAGAGAGGTGGCCTTGAGTTCGGCCCGTGAAACTTTCGTGCTTCACATAGCGAACACCCGTACAGAGGTGCAGACCCTTTTCAATTCAGATTTGCCTTTCAATTTCAGCAAGATGGTTCCGACTATCTTTAACGCATCCTCCACAAAGACCCTGGCGCACTTTTTTAAAGTTGTTACCAGTGGTCTCGTGACTTCATTTGAGAAAATCTTTGGAGTCATCCCTGCTTCCTTTCATTCTATTTTCTCCACTCTGGTTCGTGGATTGGCATTTTTACTTGCATTACCAGCGGACGCTCTTGTGCTTTTTTACATTTTTAAATATGGATGTCCCTCCTATGCAACCTCCCACCCTGCAGCTGCTGACACTGTTCCGCAATCGCATGCTAGAATATTATGGCACAATGCCGTTGGCGATATTAAGCACGGCATATGGATTATCTTTTCGATTCTCCTACTTCACCTGTGTCCAGCCTGTATTTCACTGCCTGACCTGTGATTTCGATTGGGCCTTTGATTTGTGTCTCTGCGGACCGGTTTCTCCTGACGTCGACTTTAATCAGCTGATGACTCCTATCATTACTCACGAGTTGGTTTGTCCTGGCGAAAGGATTATGGCTGTGGCATTGATGCATGGACTACTTGGTCCCTGGAATTTACTGGCGGCAGCACAGTCTTTCTTGGAACAGAGCTTTCTTGAAAACCCACCGAGCTGTCCTCTGATGGTGATAGAGGATCCGGTGCTGGGAGAGCACGTATGTTCTTTTCCGCTTTTAAATTGGATGGCTGAACTGTTTTCGGATGAAGACGGTGACTTCCTATTGGAGGCTGTTGCAGCTTATTTTGCATACACAGTTATGTCATAGAACTTTTTCATGTTTGATATGCTGAGTACTAGCATTTCATTGACAATTCATTGACTTATTTGTCAAGTTTTTATTATTTACCTTGCCTATTGGCTTAAGACTCGATAAAGTACTTGGCTGTTTTATTTTTCTTTAGCATTAAATTTTCCTAGTTTTTAATGCTTTACCTTGCGGACCGTCCACATATAAACTTGCAATCTGCTCTCATGAGATGGCACTTCTATTATCTTATTCAGTTCGTTTCCGGATCATGGGGAGGTGTCATCTAGGTCCTGGATTTCTTTACACCGTGTTAAGTTAGCATGGGCTCATTACCGGTTTAAACGCCATTTTTCCTTTTTTGCAACTTCTGCACACGACACTTAGTTGTTGCTTTAGCTTTCCACCTAGTAGTTCATCGTGGTTTACATGAGAATAATATGTTATTGCTCTACTATCTGCTTTGCTTGTTAAACTATATCTGTACAGCGAGTGCTAAAGTTTCAAGAACAACACGATACAGAATTGTTATGAGGTCTGATCTCCACGACTTCATACTCATAACATAAGTGCAACTTCTGCCAATTCTGGGCATGAGGCGGGTTTTATATTGCTTTGCCGAACACACATACACAACACTTGATGCGGTTCACATGAAGAGAGAGCTGGTGTATGCTGATGTGATTCCTTCAAATCTAAGACACTAAAGTATGGGCACGCCCTAAACCAACACAAAGAGACCTTCTTAGCAAATAATATAATATGTGTATTAGGGAGGGTGAGATATAAGCAGCCGCGGGCCGTGGAGGGAGTTACGGTGAGGCAGGGAGGCGGGGAGGGGGAGAAGCAGGGTGGAGCCCTCTCTACCTTGCCCCTCCCCCTCCCCGCCTCCCTGCCCCACCGTAACTCCCTCCACGGCCCGCGGCTGCTTATAAGTGTTGCTAACTCTTATTCATTTACAGCATGTTAACATACTGTCACCATTCGCTTTTTATGTACTAGTAACTATGCTGGTAATTTTGCTACTGATAATATGTGTACTTGTATTCTCCACCCTGCTTCTCCCCCTCCCCGCCTCCCTGCCTCACCGTAACTCCCTCCACGGCCCGCGGCTGCTTATAAGTGTTGCTAACTCTTATTCATTTACAGCATGTTAACATACTATCACCATTCGCTTTTTATGTACTAGTAACTATGCTGGTAATTTTGCTACTGATAATATGTGTACTTGTATTATCTAAGGTACTACGCCTGAGAAGACGGCATTAGTAAATAAACATTTCAAATACACATGTGTTCTTCTTAACTCCATGTTCTGGTTTCTAAGAAATATATAACGACCGACTGTTCATGAGTTCCACGTATCCTGAGGTACTATAAGTTCATATTCTGGATTGTCTAAACATTGAGAGTTTGTTATATCCAATGTGACACTGTACCTAGCTTGCTAAGGAGTTTTTGATTACTAACGTGAGTTTTGGGACACCCTAATTCGCCGAGGTTCCAATCCTCTGTCCACAGTTCTGTGTGAGAACAGAAACCCTGCGACAGGGGCACCCCCGACCCTTGCTGCAGCTTCATCACACTTGCGATACAACTCCAGCAATGCGCCACCTTTACGGCACAGATACATCACGCATCTGTGCTGTTTTTGCCCCATGATGCGCCGCATTGTAAATGCAGCACACCATAGGTGACGGAACAGCGGCACAGAATGACTAACACATCCCTGGTGATGCGCCAGTCATCATAAATGTATCCCTATGCTTCTTATCTTGTTAGAGATGAACCGCCATATGTATCATCAAAGTTTTTTGCATTTCCTAAATAGCGAACTTTAAGGAATAAATAGCGATTCTTTACCATTCCTAGTTTGCGATTAGCTATTTGCTAATTACAAATTACCCATTCATTTCCTTCATTTCCATAGGGCGGTTGGACTCACTTTTAGCTCGAACGGCTGAATGGATTTCCACGAAACTTGGCAAAATTGTAGGGACTGGTAGCCCGATGTGCCTTTGCTATGTCTCAAGATATATGCTCCAGTGGTTTTAACGAAAATTAACTTTGAAAAATATATATTGGGCTACATTGGCCTATATATATGTTGGAGCCCAAATGTAGCCCAATGTAGCCCAATGAAGCCCAATGTAGCCCAATGTAGCCCAAAGATGGCCGCCAGACACACAAAAAAACAAATGTAGCCCAAATATCAGCCAGATGTAGCCCAACTATAGCCCAGTGACAGAATGACCAATCAGCTTCGCAAACCTCCGTTACGCGAAGCGGAGCGCTGTTACAGATATATATCTTTTTTTGAACGTTAATTTCTCAAAATCCACTGGAGCACATATATTGAGACCTAGCAAAGGCACATCGGGCTACCAGTCCCTAATATTTTGCCAAGTTTCGTGCAAATCCATTCAGCCGTTCGATTATTATTATTATTATTTTTTTTTGCCCTGCGGGGCCCTTTTAAAACCTCCACATCAAACCTAGGGGGTCAGCGAGGATCTACTATGCCCCCTTATAGTTATTTCCCCCTTTGTTTTGACCTCCTCTTGTCTCTCGATCCTACCGAGAGACAAGATGGCGGCCGCTACGGACTTTTTGGAATGTTGACAGACGCCGGAGAACCAATCAGCTTCGCTTCACAAAGCTCCGTTGCGCGTAAAGTACGCGTCCTGGGACGCTGCCAGGTCCGCTGTTACAGATATATATCTTTTTTTAAACGTTAATTTCTCAAAATCCACTGGAGCACATATATTGAGACCTACAAAAGGCACATCGGGCTACCAGTCCCTACAATTTTGCCAAGTTTCGTGCAAATCCATTCAGCCGTTCGGGCTAAAAGTGAGGCCAACCGCCCTATGGAAAACTCAATGTTAAAAACACGTTTTGGGACCCCCCTTTTTTCTCGGCCCCCCCTTGACGAACCCCCCCCCAATTTTCAAGGGCTGCTCAGAAACAAAATGTGCCATTTTCCTGAAAATTTCAGCCAATTCCGTCCACAAACGCCAAAGTTATTAGACATAGAATTTTCAAAAATCCCATAGAGAAAAAATCCTAACTATATATACCTACTGGCGACCGCCAGTAGGTAATATATATATATATATATATATATATATATATATATATATATATATATATATATATATGTATATATATTCAAGCTCCAACTTCTCAAAAGAGAAATACTGCACTCCCGGGAAGACTTCAACTTTCTTTATTTACTATCACAGTGACCACGGTGACCACACAAACAACAGACATGTTTCGGCAAAAGTGCCTTTGTCGCCAGTAGGTAGTTATATACAAAAACAACAATTAATGGACAGAATGTTGCACAATGGCAAAACATTCACCCCCAGTCACAGATTTGGGTTTAATCCTTTGCAGTTCGGGCTGGACTGTTCCCATGAGGCACAGGGTCAGACTGATTTGCATATGGCCATGTCTGAACTGGGGTGGTGGAGTGAGCTAAAGAATGGTGATGGGTTAAACCCAGATCAGTTGACTTCGGGTGAGTGTTTGATTTGCTCAAATGACCCATCCATCATCCCCTTTGGTCTCACTCAGTAGGTAGTTATAGTTAGGACCTAGTTACCATTGGAAAATCGCAACATTCTATTCCCAATAACTTTGGCGCCGATTGACGAATCTTCGCGAAATTTATAAAACGTATGGCCCGCCATGGTCCGCTCCTATCTTGACATTTTCAGGGTGATTCGGCAAATGGGGATTGAGAAAAAAGGGGGGTCCCAAAACATGTTTTCCCCATGCCATTTTCCATAGGAAACTTTAGACACGGCGACAGCTTAAACTGCAGAACAAAGTTACACCAAATTTGGCAAAAAGGTAGCCCTTGGTTCAGGAAGATCCCTTTTTGATAAATGGTGTAAATTTGTTCAGTAGTTGCTGAGAAAATACAAATTTTAAAAGTTTCGATATCTAGAGGGGCGCAGGATCTGCGCACCCTCCCGATCACAAGCTGCATGCTAATTGGCTGTCAACACTCCAAACCAGTAAGTGTTTGCAGCCATCTTGTGCCTCGGTAGAACCATGGCACAAGAAAAGAGAAAAACAAACATGCAAAACACAAAAAAGGGACAGGGTAGAAACACCCTGACCCCTAGGCCTGCTCAGGGGGTCCCACAAGGACCCCCAGGGCCCCCAAAATGTTGTTTTGTTTTTTTAATCGTGGGATGCGCGGAGAATCTGTTCATCGGGCCGCGAAAAAAAAAAGGGGGGACAAGTCCCGGTGGCAATCTGAAAGCCATGACCCTTTTTACACCTCTCTGCAACGCAGCTCTGTGGCGCTTAATGGAGGTACATGGTGGGCTAGTTGCACCCCAGGGACCCTCAGGATTCAATGGGACTTAATCCCCCAACTTAAAACACGCCACAGGCACATTTGCACAGCAGTGAAGGGAGGGGGAGGGGCATGAGGTGACATGTGTGCAAACATGCCCTGTGGCACATTTTAAGTTTGGGAATTAATTCCTCTTCAATCTTGAGGTCCCCTAGGGGCCAACTAGCCCACCAGGTACCTCCAATAAGCACCACAGAGCTGCGTTACAGAGTGTTGTAAAAAGGGGCGTGGCCTCTGAACACCTCTCTGCAAGCACAGCTCCCTGGCGTATACAGCAGGTACCTGGTGGGCTAGTTGGCCCCCAGGGACCCTCAGGATTGAAGAGCAATTAATTCCCTAACTTAAACCACGCCACAGGGCATGTTTGCACACATGTCACCTCAGGTCCCGCCACCTTCCTTCACCACTGTGCAAACGCACCCCCTGGCGAGTTGTAAGTTGGGGAATTAGTTCCCCTTCAATAAAGTGGGTGTCTGGGGGCCAACTAGCCCACCAGGTACCTCCAGTATGCGCCAGGGAGCTGTGTTGCAGAGATGGGTTCAGAGGCCACGCCCCTTTTTACACCTCTCTGCAACGCTGCACTGTGGCGCTTACTGGAGGTACCTACTGGGCTAGTTAGACCCAAGAGACACTCAGGATTCAAGGGGACTTACTCTCCCAACTTAAAACGGCTACAGGGCGTGTTTACACAGTGGTGAAGGGACGGGACGGGGCCTGGGGTGACGTGTGTAAACACGTCCTATGGCGCGTTTTCATTTGGAGAAATAATTCCCCTTCAATCCTGAGGGCCCCTGGGGCCAACTAGCCCACCAGGTGCTTCCAGTAAGCACCACTGCACTGCGTTACAGAGAGGTGGTCCAGGCCGTGCCCCTTTGTACACGTCTCTGTAACACAGCTCTGTGGCGCTTACTGGAGGTACCTAGAGGGCTAGTTGGACCCTAGGGACCCTCAGGATTCAAGGGGACATAATCTCCCAACTTAAAACGGCCACAGGGCATGTTTACACAGTGGTGAAGGGAGAGGACGGGGCTTGAGGTGACTGTGCAAACACGCCCTGTGGCACATTTTAAGTTGCGGAAATAATTCCCCTTCAATCCTGAGGGCCCCTGGGGGCCAACTAGCCCACCAGGTACTTCCAATAAGTGCCACTGCACTGCGTTGCAGAGAGGTGATCTAGGCCGTGCCCCTTTTTACACCTCTCTGCAACGCAGCTCTGTGGCACTTACTGGAGGTACCTAGTGGACTACTTGGATCCTATGGATTCTCAGGATTCAAGGGTCTTAATCTCCCAAATTAAAATGCCCACAGGGCATGTTTAAAAAGTGGTGAAGGGAGGGGACGGGGCCTGAGGTGACTGTATGCAAACACGCCCTGTGGTGCGTTTTAAGTTGGGGAATTAAGTCTCCTTTAATCCTGAGAGTCCCAGGGTCCAACTAACCCACCATGTATCCCCAGTAAGCACCACAGAGCTGCGTTGCAGAGAGGTGGTCGGAGGTCATGCCCTATTTTACACCTCTCTGCAATGCAACTCTGTGGAACTTACTGGACATACCTGTTGGGTTAGTTGGCCACCAGGGACCTTCAGGATTCAAGGGGACTTTATCCCCCAACTTAAAACGCCCACAGGGCGTTTGCACACATGTCATCTCAGGCCCCCCCTCCCTTCATCAGTGTGCAAAGGCATCCCGTTGCGCATTTTAAGAGGTAGTTTTAATACCCCTGCCCTATTACATACTAGAGGCTTACAGAGGAGGTCATGCTAATCACAGTGGTACCCCAACACATAGTGTTGCCAACTGTATGTAGGTGTTTTCACTGTATTCTAAGTGTCTTTTAGCATACCACTGGCTCTAGGTCTGGTTAGTCAGAGTCGGTTAACACCAGTACCCGTCTGAAAAAATAGTGGGCACAGGATGATTTTGTAACATGGCCTCTTTCTGCTCCTCTGTTGTTTCTCTCAGCACATGTCCTGCACTTTTCGTCGTCTTTGAGGACTTCTGGTTCTTCTTTCTGCATTTCTTTTGCTTCTTTCTGTGCGTTTTTTCTTCTTTCTTCACATGTTCTACCTCTGTAGTCATTGTTAGAAACTAGCATTTAAAAAACCTTTGAAATTCACTTAAAAACTATAGGTTTCAGGCATGTTATAGTTAGGAATTAGCATTTAAAAAACCTTTGAAATTCACTGAAAAAACCATAGGTTTCAGGCACGTTATAGTTAGGAATTAGCATTTAAAAACCCTAGAAATTCACTGAAGGAACCATAGGTTTCAGGGGTGTTAAAGTTAGTTGGACATTTCACTCGTACAAAACCATAGAAATTCCCCTGTTATAGTTAGTTCAGCTAACTATAACTTGCACCCCCGCAATGCACTGCTGATGACATCACATATTACATCACTCATGACATGGTCAGTGACATCACTCATGACATCTCAAATGAAATCACTCATGACATCATCCTTGTGATAGAGTGCCAGCCCTCCTCTCACCCTAATATAACCTTTGATACACACACTCAAAATTGGAAACTAACATTTCCAAAACAATGGAGATACCAATAGCAGTTACAACACACCTATTCAGTAATTCCAAGATCTACACACACATCCACTCATTCACCAACAGTTCTATACAGTCACTCATACATGTACTCATTCATCATATGTACTCATACACCTATACGTCGTGTTACACACTTACACTCATCCATAGAGTTACTCACACACATAGTCACACATGCAAACAAAGTATCAAACATCCATTTATTTGTATATACAGTTATACACACACCACCACACTTACTACTACAGAAACTTACACATACTTACTCTCTTAAACAATCACTTATAGAAACACATAATTATTTATACAGGAACTCTTCCAATCTCTCACTCTCACATACACCAATACTCACATATACTAGTTTAAAACATTTGTAGTTACTCATAAAGACACTATTGAGACAGGCATTCACTCACTAACACACCTATACACACACTCATCCACCTATACAGTCCTGCACACATGCTGTCTTCAACACATAGAAACAGTGAGTCACTCATTCATGCATCTACGTAATATCCCCCACCGAACCATACAGACACTCAGACCCTCATACTGATACTCAGAAAACCAAGTAATAACCCATATAGACGCTCATGCAGCTACTCACCAACCCATGCAGCCACTTATATACACACAAAGTGAGAGACTTCTTCAGATGTTTACATATTTAAACATTACTCACTAACCCATATATTCACTAAGATACACTTAATCAGTCAGTTATACAATGAATTTTACAAAAAACAATCATCCATTCAGACACTTATATATCCATTTATTCTTCCATCGACCTTGAGATGTATATATAAATACATATTTAATTTTCTGAAAAACACACATTCACTGGATGATGTCATCAGTGATGTCATCAGTGATGTCATGAGTGAAGTCACTGACTATGTCTTGAATGATGTATTATGTGACGTCCTCAGCAGTGCATTGCGGGCGCGCGAGTTATAGTTAGCTGAACTAACTATAACGGGGACATTTCTAGGGTTTGTATGAGTGAAATGTCCAGCTAACTATAACGCCCCTGAAACCTATGTTTTTTTCAGTGAATTTATATATATATATATATATTCACTGAAAAAACCATAGGTTATAGACCATATATAGTTAGGAATTAGCATTTACAAAACCTTGAAAATTCACTGAAAAAACCATAGGTTATAGACCATATATAGTTAGGAATTAGCATTTACAAAACCTTATTTTACTCACACAAAACCATTGAAATTCCATATATAGTTAGTTGCACTAACTATATATCGCGCACCCGCAATCCACTGCTGATGATGTCACATATTACATCATTCATGACATGGTCAGTGACATCACTGATGACATCACTGATGACATCACTGATGACAACATCCAGTGACTGTATGTTTCTGTAAAGTTAAAATATGTCTTACATATTGAAGAATGAGTGGAAGTATAAGTGTCTGGACGAAGGATTTAGTAGGTGCATGACTGAATGTATGAGTGAGTGATTAAATGTGTCTCACTGAGTGCATGGGTTAGTGACTAAACTGTCTTAATTTGTGCATCATTATGTCTGTTGTTCTGTAAACTGCTGCATGTGTTGATCAGTAGCTATATGAGTAACTATATGGGTTATTGATTGATTGTCCAAGTATTTGTATGGGAGACTGAGTGTGTGTGTGGCTGGCTGGGAGGTGTGTGACTCTGTGCAGATCAATGTGTACTTGTATCAATGATTGTATAAGAGAGTAAGTATGTGTTAGTATATGTTTGAAAATGTAAGGTGCTCTATGTTTAACTGTATAGATTAGAAAATGGAAGTGTGATTGATTCTTTACAGGACTGACTAGGTGTGTGAGTAACTCCATGGATGAGTGGCAGAGTGTGAGTGTCTGTATAGGTGTATGAGTGCATATGATAGTGTTGTAAAGATGAGTGATTGTATGTATGAATGATTGTATGGGTGAATGAGTGAATGTGTGTGTAGACATAGGAATCAGTGAGTGTGTATGTAGTAACTAGTATTGGTGTGTCAATGGTTTCAAAAATTATACTCTGTATTTAACACTGGGTGTAACAGAGGTTATATTAAAATGTGAGGAGATGCATTGTATTGTCACATGAATGATATCATCAGTGATGTGGTCATTGATGTCAAATGAGATGTCATCAGTATTGTCATCAGTGATGTCATTTGAGATGTCATCAGTGATGTCACTGACCATGTCATGAATGATGTAATATGTGACATCATCAGCAGTGGATTGCGGGTGCGCGATATATAGTTAGTGCAACTAACTATATATGGAATTTCAATGGTTTTGTGTGAGTAAAATAAGGTTTTGTAAATGCTAATTCCTAACTATATATGGTCTATAACCTATGGTTTTTTCAGTGAATTTTCAAGGTTTTGTAAATGCTAATTCCTAACTATATATGGTCTATAACCTATGGTTTTTTCAGTGAATTTCATTGGTTTTTTAAAAGCTAATATCTATACCTGTAAAATGTATTCTTCTTTAAATCCAAAAATATATTTTATATGTTTATTAATAACTTTTTTTTTTAATATTTTTTTTTTCTTCGTTCCCGCTTCGCGAATCGGGAAGCTTCCCGTTAGCTGACCTTGATGCCGCGAAATAGACCGCGAGCATATAAACGTTTCTTTACCGCAACTGCCGCGTTAGAAAACAACATCATCACGCCTCCCGTCCGCATGACGTTTCGCGTTGTCGTGTGATACGTCATATGACGTGCTACGTTAGCGAACTGGTACGCTTACCGAGTCGCAAAGCACAGGTTTCTGGAAGCAAACCGGGAGGCCCTGCAAAGCGCGTAACGTAAACACAGCAGGTCATGTGACTTGGTAATAACACTTTTCATTGGTTCATTTCACTTTTGGTTTCCTAATGATGTAAGAAGCTTCCCGTTAGCTCAATTTGATGCCGCGACCCGGTCCGCGAACCGGTAAACGTTCCGTTAGCGCAACTGCCACGTTAGAAATCATTATCGTGACGCGTCGCGGAAGCGTGACGTATCACGTTGTCGTGTAATGCGTCTTATGACGCGCCGCGTTAGCGCACCCGGAAGTGCTCCTGGGCGCGGACCGATGCGCGAAACGCAGCTCCCCGGAAGCGATCCACGGCGCGTCGCGTAAGCGCGACGTATCGCGTTACCGCGTAATGCGTCTTATGACGTACCGCGTTAGCGCACCCGGAAGTGCTCCGGGGCGCGGACCAAGGCGCGAAGCGCAGCGACCCGGAAGCTATCCGGGGCGTGTTCCGCAGCGCGTAACATAAGCGTGAGAGGTCATGTGACTTGTTAATAACACTTTTCATTGGTTCATTTCACTTTTGGTTTCATAATGTTGTTAGGCTTGGTCATGTGACCTAAAAATAACACTTTTCATTGGTTTAGAACTATTTTTTTTTCTCAAATGATGAAAACCCCTCCTTCTTTTTACCTCATTCTTACTTTCTATTTCCAGAGAGCAAGACCTATTTTTCACAATGGCTTCTGTAATAGCTGCAGCTGGTGCTTCTCAGCAACCACCACCACCACCACCACCAAAAGGACCACCACCAACACTGGACTTTGGTAGAGAGGAAGATAATGAGGACGAAGAGGAGGAGGAGGAGGAAGAGCAAGTAAGGCAGTTCCTGCCAGAAACACCAAGGCAGAGCCATATTAAAGACCACTACATATGGCAATTCTTTAAAATTCCACCTGGACAAAAGAAGGTCAATGCACCCCAGGTGTCTTGTTTGATTTGCAAAAATATACTTTCTCGTGGCAACCCCAACAAGAAATACAGCTTTGGCAATCATACAATGATTCGCCACATGGAGCGATGGCATCCCAATAATCTTTCCCAAGCACAAGTAAGGGATCTTGCTGCCAACCCCCCAGATGTCATCCCCAGCACCAACAGGGGTCAAAGCTCATTCGCCGGACCAGAAGGCCGAGAAATAATCCCCAATATTCAAGCTCCTTTTGCACACTACAAAATAGTTTGTATATATTGTGGAGGAACTATTGCTTATGGAGAGAAGAGTATTACTTTGATTAACCGAGCTGGAGAAAATCATAAATGCTACAAGATGAGAAAACAATGAATCCTTTTTATTTTTTTTTGCTCCTGTTGAGACATGTTCTAACCCTGCTTTTTTGTTATTTCCCCCTTACAAAACACAAAAAAAACACAAAATAGTTTTCAAAAATCCAAAAAAAAATCAAAAAATTGTTCAGAAAATTCATAAAAAAAATAAAAAAAAAGAAAAAGAATAAAAAAACAGTTCTTTTCAGAACTACCTTCCATTTATAACAAAATTGCCAAAATGTTTATACCCTGTCTTTCTTTTCTCCTCATAGTACGCTCCTCCGACCGCTTCCCGGTACGCGTACCGGGCGCTACCCACGCAAAAAAAACAAAAAATATTTTTGTTTTTTTGCCCCGCGGGGCCCTTTTAAAGCCTCCACATTGACGCCGCCTCACGTACCAACGTATTTTCTCCGCATTTTACACCCTATGCCGCATAACAGGTCATGTGACTTGTTTATAAAACTTTTCATTGGTTCATTTTACTTTTGGTTTCCTAATGATGGAAGGCATGATCATGTGACCTAAAAACAACACTTTTCATAGGATGAAAACTTTTTTTTTTCCCCAAACGATGAAAGCCCCACCTTGTTTCTGGATGTTTCAGACTGAAGCTGGCGTCAGCATGAAAGCACCACCATCTCGTAGCTCAGTCGTGGTCATTCCGCGAGCAATCATGGCAGCCGCTCCCCACCAGAAGCCTGCAGGAGTCGGAGCCCCCAAAACTTTTGATGAATTCTCAAGGCGGAGGGGACGCTTTCGAGAATGGGGTCCAAGACCTAGCAGACAAGCGTCCGATTTCCAAGGTGTCCCAGGGCCATTTCAGTGGACCAGGCCCAAAAAGGAAACAGCCTGCCGCCATTTTGAGAGTCCTGTGACAGCCGCCTATCGCTGCACCGCAAGAGTGGGCGCAACTCAGCTGAATTGCGGCTTTTGACACAGTGGACCAAAAACGGACGGAATGGCAACTGAAACGGTAAAGGGGCGCCCCACTACAACAGATGACACTCCACCTGGACAGGCCCGTTCACCGCCTCCCCCGGGGCGCCCCGCGCCGTTATTCGGAGCAGCATTGTAGGATACCAAAACCAGTGCGGCAACTTACTGGACATCACCTTGGTGCCATCGTTCTGCTGCCTTGGAACTATTCGCACAACAGTTTGCTACTGATGACCCACCCCCCGCGACGCCCCATGCCGTTATTTGCTGGGTGGCAACTTACTAGACATCACTTTAGTGTCATCTAGATTTCAGCGCGTTCTGCTGCCTTGGAACTATTCGCACAACAGTTTGCTACTGATGACCCACCCCCCGCGACGCCCCACGCCGGAAATCTGGACGTTGTGCTGCGTTGGGACTATTCGCACAGCCGACCGCTACTTCGTTGTTTTTCCCTAAAAATGTTTATATGTTATTACTAATTTTGTTTTCTTGTATATATTTATAAATTATTAAAGTTTTATAATCTTACTACTTTGTCGGAGTGCTATATATTTTTAATGTGACACATAATTGTAAAAACTTTGATGTACAAAGAGTCATCCCTGGAATCTTCCGCTTCAGGCTCGGTCCCCTCCCCAATCACAATACAGGATGGTTTTCAGATAATAGCAACGCTTCTGCTGTGACGGATCTCATCGAGTGTGGGCCTTGATCTACTATAACTCCTTTGAAGAGGGGTGATTCTTTACAGCTGTGGCCATAAACTACATCTGCAGGGCTAGCTGATACCCTAGGACCAGCCTGGACAATCGGACACAGAGGAAAAGGAGTATCAGAGGGTGCGGTAGTGAATAGGGCGAAAGGGAGGTGTCGGGCGGGCACAGGGTGTGATTCTCAGGGAAGAGCAGCGCAGATGGGGGAGGTTTATTACCCATGCATAAGACAGAGAGCGGGGGTGACCACTGCCTGGGGGAGATGCTTGCGAGGGTGGGGAGCCATGCTAAGGATCGACAGCGTGCACAGAGTGGGTCTGGTCAAGGCATCTAAAATGGCTGCCGTGCACGACAAAAGTGTGGCATTTGAAAAAAGACAAGATGGCGCAGACAATGTTTTTCAACACTTCCTGATTTCCTTCGAATCGAACGTTAACAGACGTTGGGGCATATTACCAAAGTTAAGCGATATTTATCCCTAACGATGCTTAGCAACGATTTTTTTACCGTCAGAAATTATCGCAGATAAACCTTGCTATTATCAAGGTTTATCGGAAATACGATAAAAAACGACCGCAATGCATTAATATCGCTGAAAACTCAGCGATATTCATGCATTACCGAGCTAATGCTCTTAGCCATGTTATCCACCTCCCATTGGATAACATGGCTAAGAACTGCTCAGGGCAGGTGGTAGCTTTTGGAGATATTCGCGCTTATCTCGAATATTTCCAAAAGTTGATAATAGGAGATAGCGATGTTAGCGACTGTTTCCAGTCGCTAACATCTTGGCATGCCCACTTTGCATGTCATTAGTGATAAATATCACTCACATGCAAAGTGGGGCCCAAGATGGTCGCTATCTTCTACTTGCCGTCGCTAACTGGTGTTAGCAACAGCTAGGTAATACACATATAATTTTATCTTGTTTCTGAACGTTAATTTCTCAAAATGCACTGAAGCACATATATTGAGACCTAGCAAAGGCACATCGGGCTACCAGTCCCTACAATTTTGCCAAGTTTCGTGCAAATCCATTCAGCTGTTCGATCCTACCGAGAGACAAGATGGCGGCCGCTACTGACTGTTTGGAATGTTTACAGACACCGGAGAGCCAATCAGCTTCGCTTCGCAAAGCTCCGTAACGCGAAAAGTACGCGGTGCGCTGTTACAGATATATATCTTTTTTTGAACGTTAATTTCTCAAAATCCACTGGAGCACATATATTGAGATCTAGCAAAGGCACATCGGGCTACCAGTCCCTACAATTTTGCCAAGTTTCGTGCAAATCCATTCAGCTGTTCGATTATTATTATTTTTATTTTTTTTTGCCCCGCGGGGCCCTTTTAAAACCTCCACATCAAACCTAGGGGGTGAGCGACAATGTACTATGCCCCCTTATGGTCATTTGCCCCTTCGCTTTGGCCTCCTCTTGTCTCTCGATCCTACCGAGAGACAAGATGGCGGCCGCTACGGACTGTTTGGAATGTTGACAGACGCCGGAGAACCAATCAGCTTCGCTTCACAAAGCTCCGTTGCGCGAAAAGTACGCGTACTGGAGCGCTGCCCGGTCCGCTGTTACAGATATATATCTTTTTTTAAACGTTAATTTCTCAAAATCCACTGCAGCACATATATTGAGACCTACAAAAGGCACATCGGGCTACCAGTCCCTACAATTTTGCCAAGTTTCGTGCAAATCCATTCAGCCGTTCGGGCTAAAAGTGAGGCCAACCGCCCTATGGAAAACTCAATGTTAAAAACACGTTTTGGGACCCCCCTTTTTTCTCGGCCCCCCCTTGACGACCCCCCCCCAAATTTTCAAGGGATGCCCAGAAACAAAATGTGCCATTTTCCTGAAAATTTCAGCCAATTCCGTCCACAAACGCCAAAGTTATTAGACATAGAATTTTCAAAAAACCCATAGAGAAAAAATCCTAACTATATATACCTACTGGCGACCGCCAGTAGGTAATATATATATATATATATATATATATATATATATATAGAGAGAGAGAGAGAGAGAGAGAGATATATAAACTCCACCAACACACTATGAGGCTTTTACACATGACAGAATGGTGTCTATAAAACAACACTTTTTCATTTGACAAACTTTTTTACAAGCAGACACAGGGCACAGCCATGTGCAATTGCTTCACCCCCAGCTATGCTAATTTGCATATGGGCTGGTGGGAGGAGCAAGTACTCATGACGGAATACCCGACGGAAATGTCAGACAATCTGGTGATCTATCAACGCTACATAGACGATATTTTCATCCTTTGGCGAGGCTCTGAACAGAGTGCGTTAGAAGTTGCAAATAGTATTAACAGCAATAAACTGAATCTGAAATTCACGTGCTCCACCAGTAGGGAGAAAATTGTAGTCTTGGATTTAGAACTGTACCATGACGGAAACAAAGTCCAAACACGCACCTATAGGAAGGAAACAGCAGGAAATGCCATCCTGCACGCACAAAGCCTGCACCCGACAAGCCTAATTGAGAGCATCCCCTATGCAGAGTGCTTGAGGATGAAGAGAAACTGCAGTACAAACAAAGACTTGCAAGCATGCACATCCAGCCTCTTTGAGAGACCCAGCAGGAGAGGCTACAAAAACACCACGCTAGAGAAAGCCAGATGAAAGAGCGAGTTGCGCACCAGGGAAGATCTGCTTGATACAAACACTTCCACCAAAACAAAATCTAACCAGGATAAGACAACCACCCCCAGACTCATCACAGGGTGTAACCAATACCACGCCAACCACCACAAAATCCGGTATCGGCACTGGCCGTTAATCCGCAGTGACCTCACTTTAGGCCCCTCATGTGCATAACTACCCTAACTAACCTTCAGGAGGGCTAAGTCAATGAGAGAAGAGCTAGTCAACAATGCCCTAACACAAGACAGAGAGAGCATTTGGCTTAAAGCACAGACAGGGTTTTTTTAAATGCGCCAAATGCAGGGCATGCAAACATGCAATCAACACAAAATCAGTCAGCTTGCCACTCAGAAAAACCCCATGTCAGATAAGAGAATACTACAACTGCAAAACAGACTTCGCAGTACATGTGTTACGCTGTACCTGCAACAAACTGTATGTGGGAAGCACAATACACCCTGTCCATGTAAGAATTTTGCAAAACCTCAGATCCATTACAAACGATGATCCCTCATACCCGGTGACACGTCACATCACACCACAACTGCAAGGTGGAGGATTTCACATACATCGTCATAGACAGTTTAATGAAACACACCTGAGGAGGGAACAGACTGTTAACCCTACGGAGACTGGAATCAAAGTATATAATAATGTTAGATTGCAAGATCCCGAATGAGCTCAATGCAGATGAAGCGTTGAGCGTACATCTCTAGGTACTGATCACCAAAACAAATTAACAAAACCAATCCAGCCACAGAAGCGTTCTCGCGCTCACAGTTAACTGACCCCATCCCTCTTAGAACATCTTTACTCACCATCCCTTGTATATACACACATAGCCTCACCTTGTACATAGCATGACACACCTCACATAGCATTTTTAGCTTCACTTCACAGTGCGCAGTGATCCCACGATCTAACCAATATTTCTTTTTACTTCACATCTGTCGTTTAATCTTTGCTCGCTTTAAACACAAATTATTAGAATAGGCCGGACCAACTTAACAGTACTCATAGACTCACTCCCGGGCCGAATTAAGTTGAGTCCTTTCAACGCGCACAACACAATCTTTGGCCATTGGGACTGAATACGCGTGCCAGGAACAAACACATTCTCCAATATACTACAAGCCAGTATGACATATGCAGGCTCGCCGAGTTGCACTAGCGATAAAACAATCCAAAATGAACCGCACTAGTATAGCTAGTAGGGGGAAGAGACATGGAATGAGGCCACAACAGCGAGAATAGTTTTATGCCACACGGACACACAGGTCATGGCTTACCTTGTAAATCGTTTCCGCTGTGACAGAATGCGCACGCATCACACATCTTTCTAGTCATGGCAGCTGGGGATTTTCTTTATGTCAACTTTTGGAATATGCCACATGTGATTTCGAAGTATAACAGGAGTGCAAAAGGAAAAATCGACAAAATGTATTTACTAATGTAATGGACAGATGCATTATTCAAAACGCACTTTTTATTTACTTTATAAGTGTATTAACAAAAGAAATGTCTTGACGATGACTTGCATTTTTTCAGTCACAAACTTTACTATGTCCATCACCTCCCCACCCATTGCCATGACAACTCACATAATTTTCCTGTGTGTCACGAGTGTGTAACCTATGACTATTAAATGCTTCTTCACTTCGGTGAATTCAGATGTAGTGAACAAGGTGGACCTGTCCGCCGAAACGCGTCTGGTCGTATAGAATAAATATCCTCCTTGAAATACATCCTGTCATATAGTTACTGCTTACCTAATGTTACGCTTGGAGCGGGTAGGGACGCAGCATGGATGGGCAACAACCGAGCTCTGGTTAACTGAGGCTTTATTGAGGACAGTAAATGGTCAGTACAACTCTTTCTGACTGGGGTACGCCTCTGAGGGGATATGCTGCGGCTTCGTCTCTGTGGGCGGTCTTTCTCCTACCTAAACCCCTCCGGACTTCTGTGGTATGGTTCTTCCTCTTCGGAGTCCGTCGCGGCTGGGCTCGGGCTCCCCAAAACGAGGGAAACAGAAAATAAAAGGGCTGTGTGAGATTTCTGTTCGGACACGATGCACAGGGTTAGGGAGTGAGGGAATGTCACCGGTGCTCGACTTCTAGCAGTACAATAGGGGTGAGTGAAGGGTAAAGTGCACAGGGAAACAGGTACTGGGATTCAGGTTTCCCGTGGCTTCGTACCTAGAGTACTCCTCCCTCCGACCCAACCCCGCAACCGGTCACGCACCTGTACAAGCCACGCACCTCCCCTGGGTGAATGGCTGGGCGGCTCATGGGAACAGTGGCCTCCTGGCTTTCCTCCGTCCTCGGCAGGCGCCGACGCTGCCTCGGTCTGACGACTCTCCTCCGTGTCACCCCCGGCCTTGGATGTTCCTCGCCGCTCGCCGTCTCCCTCTGCACACAACGATCCTCCCTCCGATGTTCCTCTCCTTCCGACTTCCTCCTCTCCGTACTCCGTATTCGCCTCCTGTCTCTCCGCACGCCAACCACTCCTCTCCGCTAACCTCCGGGTGAACAAGCACACCTGTGTCTCCGGGGATCCTCCCTTTGACGGGAAAGCGTTGTTGTCCGGCTCCTCCCACTCATTCACCGTCCACAAATTAAAGGGCCATTCCCTTTCTGATGTATCAGCAATACTCGACTCCATGTTCTGTGTTGTGGGGGGAGAGAGAGAGAGGGGGGGTGGTAGAGGTTCAATGTCATTCTCCTCCCCTTCTGTCGACCCGTCCCGAGGGCTTCTGGGACTGGTAGGCGGCTGGTATGAGGCACATCCCTGAGCTCTACGGTACACCCCGTTACACCTATATACCGTGTTAAGTTAGCATGAGCTTGTTAAATGTTTAAACACCATTTTACCTTTAGCTGCTTCTGCACACGACACATAATTGTTGTTTTAGCTTTCAGCCTAGAAGAGCATTGTGATTTACACGAGAATAATATGTTATTGCTCTGATATCAGCTTTCCTTAGTAAACCGTGTATGTACAGTGAGTGCTGAAGCCTTCAAGGATAACTCAACACAGTTTTGTTGTGAGGTCTGATCTTCGCACCTTCCTAGACATAACGTAAATGCAGCTGCTGCCAAAATCTGGCTTTAGGCGCGTTTTATATTGCTTTGCATAGAGCACACGACACACACTTGATGGTGCTTCGCATGCAGAGAGTTGGTGGAAGTCGATGTGATCCTCTGCCACTAGGATCTTGAGGTATGGGGCCGCCCTGCTAAAACCCAATGAGACCTTCTTAGATATAATATATTATGCTAGTTAGGGAGGGTGAGAATTAGGTGTGGTTAACCCCTATTCATTTCAGCATTTTAGCATGTTGTCACCTTTTGCATCCTATGGACTAGTAACTATGCTGAAAACTTTGCTTCTTATAATATGTTTGCTTGTATTATCTAAGATACTGCGTCTGGGAACACTGCATTAGTAAATAAATATTTCAAATATACACGCGTCCTCATTTACTCCACGTTCTGGTTTGAAATGCGTGTATAACGAAAGAGTGTTCATGTGTTCCACGTGACCTGAGGTATTCTAAGTTCATGTTCTGGTTTGTCTAAACATTGGGAGTTTGTAATGACCAATGAGACACTGTAGCTAGCTCGGTAAGGGGATTTTGGGTACTAAGGTAAGTTTTGGCATACCCTAATTCACTGACGTTCTAAGTCTCTACGCACAGTTCTGTAGGAGAACGGAATCCCTGCTACAATACCACAGAGTCGGTGCCTGATTTGGTATGGTGTACAACAGGATTGGCTGTATATATATATATATTCACTGAAAAAACCATAGGTTTTACACACGTTATAGTTAGGAAGTAGCATTTACAAAACCTATGAAATTCACTGAAAAAACCATAGGTTTGACACCAGTTATAGTTAGCTGGAAATTTTACTGATATAAAACTAATGAAATTCCACGTTATAGTTAGTTGGACTCACTATAACTTGCGCGTGTAATGCACTGCTGATGACGTCACATATTACATCACTCATGACATCACTGATGACACCATCCAGTGAATGTGTGTCTTTCTGAAAAATAAATATGTGTTATATATGTATATATTATTGAATATCTTAGTGAATACATATATTAGTGAGTAATGCTTAAATATTTAAATATATGTATTAGTGTTTCACTTTGTGTATAAGTGGCTGCATGGGTTGATGAGTAGGTACATGTGTATGTATAAAGGATATTAGATGTTTTTCGTAGTATCAGTATGAGTGTTTGCATGCTTTGGTGGGGGTATTACTTAGTACATAGATGCAAGAATGACTGAGTCTCTGTTTGTATGTGTTTTGAAGACAGCATATGTGCAGGACTGTACGGGTGGATGAGTGTGTATATGTCTGCGTTAGTGAGTGAATGACTGTCTTATTAGTGTCTTTATCAGTAACTACATATGTTGTAATCTAGTATATGTGAATATTGATGTATATAAGTGAGTATATGTGAGAGTGAGGGATTGTAAGAGTTCCTGTTTAAATTAGTATGTGTTTCTATAAGTGATTTTTTAAGAGAGTAAGTATGTGTAAGTTTCCTTAGAAGTAAAGTGGTAGTGTGTGTATAGCTGTTTATGCAAATAAATGAATGTTCAATAGTTTATTTGCATGTGTGAGTATGTGTGTGAATAACTTTTGGATGACTGTCGGTGTGTAACAGGATGTGTAGGTGTATCACTACATATGATTAGTGAATATATGTATGAGTGACTATATAGAACTGTTGGTGAATTAGTGCATGTGTATATAGATGGTGGAATTATTGAATTGGTTGTTGTAACTGGTATGGGTATCTCCATTTTTTTGAACATTTTAGTTTCTATTTTTGAATATGTGTTTCAAGGGTTAGATTACAGTGAAAGGAGGTCTGTCACTGTGTCACAAGGATGGTGTCATCAGTGATGTCATGAGTGATGTAATATGTGACGTCATCAGCAGTGCATTACACGCGCAAGTTATAGTGAGTCCAACTAACTATAACGTGGAATTTCATTGGTTTTATATCAGTAAAATTTCGAGCTAACTATAACTGGTGTCAAACCTATGGTTTTTTCAGTGAATTTCATAGGTTTTGTAAATGCTACTTCCTTACTATAACGTGTGTAAAACCTATGGTTTATTCAGTGAATTTCATTGGTTTTTAAAATGCTAATTCAGAAATATCTCGTGTATGCAACCTATACTTTTGTCAATAAAGTTCTGGCAATATTTTTTTCGGAAACAAGCCGTTTTCTTCACTGTTCAAGTTGCATAGAGACTCCTTGTAAAGCGATACAGAATTAGAAAGTCTGTACCTTGCCTTTTTTTGAACGCATTAAAATTTGTCTGTAAATAAAAATAACCTTTCTAAACATTCGTGCGCGACCCGGTGTGCGCACTCTCGGCAACACTTCTCAATAAAATGGATAGCGCATTTCCAGGCTTTCGTGCGCGACCGACTGCGTGCACCCGCCTATATATTTAGTGAAAACTTTGCAATTTGAACTTATTGAATTTCTTCATAGACCCATCAAAGAACTTATAGTACGTCAAAGAGACTAAACCTAGGCTTATTTTTTAATATTATGAACATTTACATTAAATGGAGCCGAATGTCTTTTTAAACTTTCGTGCGTGACCGAATGTACACACCTTGGTATTTTAAAAAAAATATAAAAGGTTTTATACTTTAACAATTGTATGCTTGAATCGAGCTCAGAAGATATATTAAATCCGGATATGTTTGGATTTACTCCTTTTCACGTTTTGAAACGTCGCTGAATTAGACCGCTACTTCCAAATGACGTACGTGACCAGATACTGTCACCGCGTACACGTCCTGAGACGCGCATGTGAAGTCATGTGACTTGAAAACAACACTTCCAATTGGTTCTTAGTAGTTTCTATTCTGCAATTTACACGGAGCACTCCACCCACTTCCCTCACTATCTTTTGTACTCTCAAAAGAGAACAACGTTCAACATCTTTCGGAAGACTTTGCTGAAATGGCTGCCGTTCCGCATTCATCTTCCGATTCTGAAGGAATGAGCGACTACCTTTAAAAAGAAAAAAGGAATCTTTTATTTGGCAATTTTTCACTTATCCTGAAGAAGAAAAGAAAGTGAATGCGCCAAAAGTTACCTGCACGATATGCAAATCGGTTCTCTCAAGAGGAAATCCAACAAAAAAATATTCCTTTTCCATACATACCATGGTGCGGCATGTCAAACAAGTGCACCCTGTGGAATTTGCAAAGGCATCGACAAGAGCCCTGGCCACGCTATTACCATCAGAGGTGGCCAGCACATCTTCTGGTGGATGACCTGTATCTCCATCGAGTGCTGTGATGGACTTGAGACCATATCTTGCAAAGGTGCACATGAAATGCAACGAGTGTGGAGAAATTCTTCTGTACGGAGAGCAGAGCCTCATTCTTACTAAACTAAAAATTGAGAGTCATAAATGCCCCGAGAAAAGATCAATTTCTTCATTTCATTTTGATCCTGTGTCACACATGAAAATGTTGTTGCAAGTTTAAAAAATCAAAAACAACATACCACGGGCCCGATTCACAGAACTAACTTCAGACAAAATCCTAAACTTACTACTTTTGGTATTCACAGAAGTTAGGATTTTGTCTTAAGTTTGTTTTAAGACAGACTTAAGACAGACTTACGTTAGGATTTTGTCTTAAGTTTGTCTTAAGTCTATCTTAAGTTTATCTTAAGACAAACTTAAGACAAAATCCTAACTTCTGTGAATACCAAAAGTAGTAAGTTTATGATTTTGTCTTAAGTTAGTTCTGTGAATCTGCCCCCACTTGTTTAAAAAAAAAAAAAAAAAGTTATTTTCAGAACTAACTCATTGTACCAAAAAGAGCTCCAGGAGCATATTATAAACGGGGTTTATCTCCGCTGTTTTGGCTTTGGTTCGTGCGCGACCGTGTGCGCGCACCCGCCTATATATTTCGTGAAAACTTTGCACTTGCAACTTATTAAAATTCTTCATAGACCCATTAAAGAACTTATACTACGTCAAAGACACTAAACCTAGGCTTCTTTTTTATTATTATGAAAATTTACATTAAATGGAGCCGAATGTCTTTTTAAACTTTCGTGCGTGACCGAATGTACACACCTTGGTATTTTTAAAAAAAATATAAAAGGTTTTATACTTTAACAATTGTATGCTTGAATCGAGCTCAGAAGATATATTAAATCCGGATATGTTTGGATTTACTCCTTTTCACGTTTTGAAACGTCGCTGAATTAGACCGCTACTTCCAAATGACGTACGTGACCAGATACTGTCACCACGTACACGTCCTGAGATGCGCATGTGAAGTCATGTGACTTGAAAACAACACTTCCAATTGGTTCTTAGTAGTTTCCATTCTGCAATTTACACGGAGCACTCCACCCACTTCCCTCACTATCTTTTGTACTCAAAAGAGAACAACGTTCAACATCTTTCGGAAGACTTTCTTTTCACGCGATAATGTGAAATACTGAGATTGTTACAGGATTTTCTATCAGATATGTGTTCCCATTGCTGTTGAAGCACTAACACCGTGGAAAATTCCACCGATAGCAGTGATACTTTTAACGCCGAGCACCGGCGATTTTGATCACTTAGAAGCCTTCCTATTATGAAGGTTTATCTCCTAAGTCTCTGATTCTCAAACTGTGCAACGCGGCTCCCCTGTGTGCCGTAATGAGGTGCTAGGGGCGCCGCGCACACTCTAGTGTGACTAACCATCCATAAATTCCACGGACATCTCTACCCTGTTATCTGCAATTGTGAACATCAAAAGGAGCTGCGCTACGCCCCTGTGAGAGGCCTCACTCCCACTGCTGCAATGGCTTGGCAGTCCTCCAGATGCACAGGAACAGCCCCTCCGATCCATTGAAGTTCTGTGTCGTGAGAGGCCTCACTCCCACTGCTGCAACGGCTTGGCAGTCCTCCAGATGCACAGGAACAGCCCCTCCGATCCATTGAAGTTCTGTGTCGGTCTCAATACCACTTACGAAATGAAAATAAGCACTGAAGAATATTCAAGCATGTAGTACTCCTCCTGCTACAGCATACAGAATGCATTCTATTACCTATAAAAAAGTGAAACACCCACGCTACAATCATATAGAATACTTCCTCTAAAGAAGCCTGTGAATAACTTTAAAACATCAGGTTAACCTTTTTTACTCTCTCATCATTGTTAAAGATAAGTATTTACAATACTATATTAAACAATGCCATGGTTGTTGCTTTTTAATTTTAAAAATCTTGCAATCTTTCACAAACCCAATACTCATGGCTTGTTTTTCGTGACAAAAATCTTGCAATATTACATACCTACATAGAATAACAGAAAAAACATAACACTACAAAGGCCGAACACTCTACTAAACGCGGATTTGTAACCTATGGGGCAGATTTATGTTAACTACTTCATACCCAGATATGCACCAGTTAATGTGCACCACAGTATGCTAGTGCTCCGTTACCCATGGTGTGCCACATTTGAAATGTGGCGCACCATGGTACAAAAACACCATACATGCGTAACACATCTGTGCTGAAAAAGTAATACATTGCTAGAGTTGCATCGCAAGTGTGATGCAGCTCCAGCAAGGCTCACCAATGCACTATATTCACAATGCTGTGTCAATACCTACACCTGCTTCAACCACATGCACAGTTTTGAAACACCATGGGCCTGAAAGTCACTGAGTGAAATATCATGCATTACAGTCAGCCACTTTCAAGACGCATTCCTTCAGAGGAACACTTACCGTTTATTAGAGGTAGATCGTCCAACTCCACCGGAGGACACCCCTAAAAAAAAAGACATATATATATAATGCGGACTAGCCGCTATATCGTGCTAGCAAACTTTAACTTAAAAATCGTTAGAAAAAACAAAAGGAATCGAGCAAAATCAGTAGGCCACTGATAGGATCTCTTTTTGACCTCGCTAAAATAGAATCATTAGGAACAACCCCTCATGATAAATATGAAACTAGTGAGAGAAACCGAGCTCGACGCCATGATGGCTGCAAGACAGCTCGGCTCCGCCGCCCACCCCGCCCAAAATAACGACAAACCCTATGCAAATATTATAAATAAATACAACACACCAGCAAAGTAACAGGGTAAAACGTTTTATTAAATAACTATTTACATGGCAGCCTGCTGCAACATGAAAACAACACTTCCAATTGGTTCTTACTAGTTTCTATTCTGGAATTGACACGCAGCACTCCACCCACTTCCCTCACTATCTTTTGAACTCTCAAGAGAGAACAACGTCCTACATTTTTCGGAAGACTTTGGTGAAATGGCTACCGTATCTCATTCATCTTCCGAATCTGAACAAAATGATCGCCTACCTTTAAGAAGGAAAAAGAATCTTTCATCTGGCAATTTTTCACTTATCCTGAAGATCAAAAGAAAGCAAATGCACCAAAAGTAACCTGCACGATATGTGACTCGTTTCTCTCAAGAGGAAATCCAACAAAAAAATATTCCTTTTCCATACATACCATGGTGCGGCATGTCAAACAAGTGCACCCTGTGCAGTTTGCAGAGGCATCGACAAAAGCCCTGGCCACGCTATTACCATTAGAGGTGGCCAGCACATCTTCTGATCGACGACCTGTATCTCCATCGAGTGCAGAGATGGACTTGAGATATTTAACTATATATGGTCTATAACCTATGGTTTTTTCAGTGAATTTTCAAGGTTTTGTAAATGCTAATTCCTAACTACATATGGTCTATAACCTATGGTTTTTTCAGTGAATTTCAATGGTTTTTTAATAGAAAATATCAAAAGCTTTTTTGTGGAAAATGACTAAAATTAAGTATACATAAGCGGCGTTCATTTATGTTCACCACAGCCACTGTTGAAAGTAAAGTGAAAGTTGCGAAACAGTGGCCACGCCATCTAGTCCCTTTTAGGCCCCATCATGCACGTAAGTAACAGCCATTTTGTGTGTCATGCCCTCCCTGCCCACTGCCAATAGCCTATGATTGTTCGAAATTGGTTCTCTTTGGGTGATTCCCTATTCACAAATAAGCACAGAGTCGCAATACTCTGTTTAGTTTTTGCAGATAGTGAAGGATAGGTAGTGCAGACTTTTGTCCCCTTTGTAACCCGTCATGCCTATCTCTGCCCCGTTTGTTGGTAGTTGGTTCAACCCGGACCGTTTATTAGAGGTAGATCGTCCGACTCCACCGGAGGACACCCCTAATAAAAAGGACATATATATAAAATGCGGACTAGCCGCTGTATCGTGCTAGCAAACTATAACATAAAAATCGTTAGAAAAAACAAAAGGAATCGAGCAAAATTAGTAGGCCACTGATGGGATCTCTTTTTGACCTCGCTAAAATAGAAACATTAGCAACAACCCCTCATGAGAAATATGAAACTAGTGAGAGGAACCGAGCTCGACGCCATGATGGCTGCAAGACAGCTCGACTCCGCCGCCCACCCCGCCCAAAATAACGACAAACCCTATGCAAATATTATAAATATATACAACACACCAACAAAGGAACCCAAGTAACAGGGTAAAACGTTTCATTAAATAACTATTTACATGGCAGCCTGCTGCAACATCGATCCAAATGCATGACCCTGTTCCTGTCGAGGTAGCATAGTTGGCGGCCTAGGGGTGGAGGACCGTTGTGCAAATACCCCGGGGAGGACTCTGGATATGCTTGGTCCCTGAGATGCTTCGATGTCAATGCCTTGCACAAATGGCATAAGTCCTGGATGTTGGGTGCCATAGTTGAGTGTTTGACCTAAAGACACGTCCTGCGGTGCCCTGGTCCAACCATCACATATACCTGCGCCAGGAGACGGCGTGGGGTGCACAGGAAGGGAGAGGCGGCGCGAACGAGCCTCCCCCACCTCCCCAGGTGGAGGTTTCTCAGCTACACCCCTAAAGACACGTCCTGCGGTGCCCTGGTCCAACCATCACATATACCTGCGCCAGGAGACGGCGTGGGGTGCACTGGAAGGGAGAGGCGGCGCGAACGAGCCTCCCCCACCTCCCCAGGTGGAGGTTTCTCAGCTACACCCCAGCGCTTCACTGATCTCCTTGTCCACAGTCAAGCGTCAATAGTAAGATTTTCATAGGTGAGTGTAGGTTTTTTTTTTTTTTTTTTTTTTTTTCCTCATATTGCGAAGTTCTTATGTGTTCGGAGTTTCAGGTAACTGCCTCTAGTTTTTTGTTCTTATCCGGTTCTGCCCCTTGGTCTCTCTTGTCTGGGGAGATTATCATTCTCTGGATGATTTTAGAGGAGTACCCTTAAGCCTTCACATAATAAAAACTCTGGTTTCAAAACGGGGGGAGCTAGCCATTATGACTACTCAACAAGTACCATACTTGTTCGCCAGAGGTTGTTTCGCGTTAATCATAGGGCTATTTTCATCTACCCTGTGCAGGTATTAAGATGATTTTCAAAATTATCCCAATACTTAAATCTCTTGCAGTTATTTCCCCTTTTGTCGAGTTTGTTCATTCTTACGGCTGAATTTATCCATTCTCTGTGTGTTGGGGGGGCATTCCCAACCCATTTAATGCAAATTTCCCTTCTTGCGAGTACTATCAGTGCAAAAAGTAAATTCTCTTGACTTTTGTTTAAGCCCCCTCCATCTGCTATTTCTTCAATCCCAAACAGAGTTAAAGTGGTACTTACAGTTATATCCTTGTTCATGATCGTGCTTAAGGTCTTACCCACTTCGTTCCAAAATTCCTGTAAATTGGGGCAGCTTCTGAACATGTGAATGTCGTCTACATTATCCTCTCCACATTTCGGACACTTCTTTGTTCCTGCGTTTTTAAATTTAGATAGTTTCTTTGGCGTCCAGTATGCTCGGTGTATAGTGTACAAATGATTTCTTTTCAATGCTGCAGTTTTAAGTGTTGACCAGCATTTCCCAACTGACTTTTCCCAGATTAAGTCCAAGTCAGGTATCGATAGAGTTTTATCCCAGATTTGATCTTCGATACTTGTATTTCTATCACCTGCATTTATTAACGCCCAGTACCACTTTGCCACCTCTTTTTGTATCGGTGTTGTCCTTACCATCTCTTTCTCTAATTTTTCATTTTCCTTGTTATATGTAGGTATCGTTTTAGACCAACTTAAGATTTGATAATACTTGAATTTAGAAATTGTGTTATCAGTTAGTTTTTGGAGTTCTGTCCACGTAATCAGATTTGAACCATTCAGTAACTGTCCCCAGTAATTAATGTTTGCGAGTTTTAAGGGGGTTGTCAGTGAGTCTTTAACGCATTCTGGAGTACCTGGTGAGCACCAGATTGGAGCCATCTCACTGTAGTATGGAATTTTTAGAGCTGTTCTTATTTGTGTCCACAGTTTTGCTGCCTCCCTTAAGATCTTCAATTTTATTTTTTTGAAGTACTTGGGGTGTCCGAATTTGAATAAGAAGTGGTCATTAGATTCTGTAGTTGCTTGTAGGTGTATTGGGTAATTTTGATGTATTTTTAAAAGCACTCGGATGTTTTTGAAAATGAAACGCCCTGTGATACTCTGTCAGGTCTGGGCTAGCAAGTCCTCCATCTTGTTTTTTCCTCCGAAGTTTTTTTAGAGATATTCTTGTGGCCTTCGAGGCCCATATAAAACTTGAAATTTCGCTTTGTGGTTTTTTTAGCAATGTTTTCCGAAATTCCAATGGAATTGAATTGAAGAGAAATGTATATTTTGGTATTATTGACATCTTGATGGTATTAGATCTTCCTATCAGACTTAATGGTAAGGTGGACCATACCTTAAGTAATTTTCTTACATCTCCTGCTACCTTCATTATATTGCGTTGCGGGATTTTATTTAGGTCATGGTTCACTAAAATTCCTAGGTATCTTATTTCTTTTTTTATGTTTGGATTTTTGAACTTGGTATTCCAAGTCATGATTTCTGTTTTTGCGTGATTTACCATATAGCCCGAGACCTTTCCAAACTCGCTTATGATTTCTTCTATTTTTTCTTTAGCTTTGGTATAATTATCCGTGAAAATCATTAAGTCATCCGCGTATAAGGCAACCTTTTTTTCCCATGTTTGATGTTTGAATGGTGTTATTTCTTTAGCGTTTCTTAGTTTGTTTGCTAGCGGTTCAATATATAAGTTAAAAAGTAAGGGCGAAAGGGGGCATCCCTGCCTTGTGCCTCTTCCAATCTTCACATCATCTGTGAGGCTTCCATTAATTAGGATTTTGGATCTTGGTGTCTTATATATTTGCTTCACAGCTTGCAAGAAGGAGTTGCCGATGTTGTTTTTAGTCATGACTTTCTCTAAAAAGGCCCAGTTAACCCTGTCGAATGCCTTTGCGGCACCCACAGTAAGTATGGTGAGAGGAACTTTCTTTTGTATGGCTACGTCTATTGCGGTCAGAAGTTCTTGAGTGACCTCGTTTAGCTGTCTCCCTTTAATGAATCCTTTTTGATCGATGTTTATGATTCGCGGCAATACTTTACCTAACCTTGCTGCCAAGATTTTTGTGAATATTTTATAATCCGCATTTAGCAGTGATATTGGTCGATATGATTCACATCTAGCAGGGTCCTTTCCAGGTTTTATAATAATGGTAATTATTGCATCGTTCCAGGAATCCGGTATACTGCTTTCTTGTTTCAGGATCAGGTTAGCCAGCTCCGTGATATGTGGGAGCAAGGTGTCTTTTAGCTTCATGAAAAACTCATTAGGCAGAGCGTCAGGTCCTGCTGCTTTTCCTTTTTTCAGGTTTTTAATGACCTCCTCTACTTCTTTTGTTGAGATCTCTTTATTTAATTCTCCCTTGTCTTCTTCCGTTAGAACTAAGGATGGAACGTCTTCAAGATAGGAATTGATCATAATTTCTTGTGGATTAGTATCTTCCGTATATAATTCTTCGTAAAATGCTCTGAATTCCCGCTTAATTGTATCTTCATCCGTGGTTTGCGTTGTTTGGCCTTCCTGTTGTATACTTCTTACTTTATTTCTGGCTAAGTCTGTTTTAAGTTTCCATGCCAACCACTTTCCACATCCCTCTCCAAATTCATGTTTTGCTAATTTGCTTGACTCCCACTTTTTCCGCACTCTTTCTTCCAGGATGTCTTCTAGTTTTTCTCTGTTCTGTTGTCTCTCTTGCAATAATTCTCCTTTTCTAGTCCTGTCTTGTTCACTTAGTAAAAGAGAATCTAGAGTGTTGATATTATCTTCCAGGTCTGTAATCTCTCTTTTTAATATCTTGTTTCTGGAAGCTCCTAAGCTCAGTAACTTCCCCCTTATCACAGCTTTGTATGTGTCCCAGGTTGTCTGTTTCGTAGTACCCGTTTTATTGTTTTCGAAGAAGTGCATTGTTTCAGTTTCCAATTCCTTTAACATTTGTTGTTCTTGTAATATTGCTCTTTCAACTGTGAATCTTCTTGTTGTTCCTGCTGTTTTGACCTGTAGTGTTAGTTGTACTGCTGAGTGATCTGAGATATGAGCTGGGAGGTGAGCTACACTTTTTACGTTTTCTGAAAGTTTTTGGTCGATAAGAAAATAATCTATTCTTGACCTGTGTCCCAGTTTTTTATTGTGCAGGGTAAAGGGATGATTTGTTTCTCCTTTCTCCCTCCAGATATCAATCAGATCTAGATCTCTTCTGTAGATAGCAATCCACTCCCTCATTCTTGGTAGATTTGCCTGTCTCCCTGGTGGCGACCTATCTAGTCCGGGGTCCATTAGTAAGTTAAAGTCTCCTCCCAGAATTATAGGTGCAGTGGTCAATAATAGCTGTGAATATAATTTTTGTAGGGGGTCTGCATCATCTAGGTTTGGGCCGTAGTATCCTGCTATCGTGAATGAGTTGTTTTCAATTTTTACTCTGATAACTGCCCATCTTCCTTTATTGTCTACTTCTACTGAGTCTATTACAGCTTTTAACGATTTTTTCATGATTATTGCAATTCCTTTGACGTTACATTGCTGTGTTGTACAAACATAAGTGTCTATCCAACCTTGAGTTTTTGTTATTTGAGCCCATTCTTCTTTCAAGAGGTGCGTTTCTTGTAAGATAATTATTTCGCTTTCAGAGGTTCTAATATATTCTAGGATTTTACTCCTTCTACTCTTCGTCCTTAATCCATTTACATTCCACGAGAGAATTTTGAGAATTTTGACGTCTCTATTTATGCTCCCCATGTGTTCTGATCCTTCTTGCCATTTTCTCCTTCTGTATGTGGTTTTTTGCCAAGTACTGTAACATGAAACTCCGGTTTATTTTTTCTTCTACTCCAGCATATGAGGATTTTTTGTTTTTTTCCCCTATTTTGCACCCCACCCTTTTTTTGTGATGCTTTTGTGTTTTTTCTTTTGTGTTTGTATTTTCCCTCCCCGGGGAATCCTCCCTCTTCTTTTCCTTCGGTTATCTTCATAACCCTTCATGGCTCCCCACCCCGTGACTCTTGACTTCTGACTTTTCCTTATAACATAATTTGAAGCCTTACATCCATATTCTTTAAAACTTGTTCAAGATTATGTGTCTCAAGGATCTTATCTGCTCTGTTGTTCTTCTGCTCTTCTTTGGTCCCGCATGAGTTCGATAAATGTTTTAACTTCTTCTGGATCTTTCATATTCCTCATTTTGTTCCGCCACATTATCCTGAGAGATGGTGGGAACTTCATCTGTACCGTAGCCCCTAACTGCTGGAGTTCTGACATCAGATTTCCTAGCTCCCATTGTCTTGTTTGGGAGGCCTTCGACATGTCAGATCTTATTCTGAAGGTCCAATTATCTTTATTAAAATTGCCCTTTTTCAGTGCCTCTCCCAGTATTTTGTCTTTTAGCAAATAAGTTTTGAAGTTCACAAGTATTTTTCTCGGATTTTTCCTTTCTTTGTTTTTCCCAAATGGGTCTCTGTGAGCTCTTTGAATGTCCTCCTCTAGTTGTGCCTCATCAGTCCAGGGGAAATATTCTACAAGTAAGGCTACTACGTACTTCTTCATGTCTGACCCCTCTTGATTTTCTGGAACATTCAGGATCCTAATGTTGTTCTTTCTTGCCTGGTTTTCCAAAGATTCCATCTTTTCATTCGCTATTTTGCTCTCTTGTCTCAGGGCATTTATTTCGCTTCGGTTTTTTTCCACCCTTTTATCTAAGGCCACAACCTCATTTTCTACTGCTGTCACCCTGTCGCCTAATGCATTTAGCTTATTATCTAGCTTTTCACAGACTTCCTGAATTTTGTCTTGTTTGGCTTCAGAGATAGAAAATTTCTCCCTCATTTCCGTCCATATTTTTTCAAGGAGTTCATCTGTGTGGTTTTTCTGTGAAGACTTTTGTTCGTCTTGTGATCTTTCATCCCCTTCCGTGATCTTCTGTATTTCTGTAGGGTTTTCTTTTTCTCCCTTTTCTCCCTTTTCTCCCTTCTCTGCCATGGGGACTTTCTGAGGCTCTGTTTCTTCCTCCAATTTATTTCCTTTATTAATCTTCCAAAAGTCCTCTAATGGTTTTATTTCAAACCTGTCTTTATTCTTGTTTCTGGCTCCTTTTTTCTTGATTTCTAAGGCCGCTTTTTCGGGCTCAAAATACTTCTGGTGGCTCTTTAAGTGAGAAGGGAATGCTTCTTTATCTAGGGAAGAAATGTCTCCTGTTTTCCTTGAATGCGAGATATCGGGGGAGTGTATCTGCGTACAGACTCGATCTTGAGGATATGGTTTCTGTTGTTGTTGTTGTATTTTAATATAAGATCTTAGTGAGGGTGTCACTTTTATTTTGGGGTTGGTTTTCACTGAGCCAACAGCCTTTTCTTTATGGGTGGGCAACCTATCGTCCAACTTGGGATTTTCTTTGACCCCCTTGGTTTGCTTCGTATGTCCTTTTTTTATCTCCCTTGGAGATATGCCTTTAGGGTATTGCTCTTGTTTCAGGAAGTTCTTGTTTCGTAGGCTATAGATTGAAATGGTTTGCTTTTTGCATAACTCTAGGGGTTGCCCATCTTGTTTATTTTCTGTTAACTCTACTTGGGAGGGAATTCCCTCCGTTTTGCTGTAGCCCTTATTATCATCCACGTCCACTATCGTTGTTTCATGTGTGGAACTCATATGCCGGAAATTATAGCTTATATCCTTAGGGTCATTAGGATCCACTACTCGAGAAACTTCAATATTTGTTGTAATACTTGCAGCTATCTTTCGAGTGGTGCATACAGATAGGAGCTTTTTTTCTGTCTTCCGGTATATTTTTGTATTGGAATTTAAGTTCGAGCTGAGGGCGATGATTCGTGACACCCCAGAGCTCTGCGTTGACAAATAAGCTTCAGCTACGCTGTGTATGTTTTCACTTATGTCCCGCCTGGTGTCAGCGCTAACTAGATCATAATCCTGTCTCGGGATTTCACCTGTGCAGAGCTGGCCCTTACCTTCACTTTTCCCCTCGCTGATGAAGCCAGAGTCGTCGCCGCCTCTCCTGCTCTCTCTGCTGCTCGCGCCCCGGAACCGGAACGTCAATCTACCAGCAACCCAGTGGCGACTCGTTGTTGCTTGCGTTGCGACAGCCCAGAGATTCAAGCAGCGCTTCCCTTCCGACCTCTCCTCTGACAGTCCGTGCCGCGAACTCGACTCTGCCCCTGGAGGTCTATGCTCATCCGAAGTCCTCATGCAGACCATTCCGTAGTGTGAGTAATAGTATTTCTTTTCCCTTGCCGCTTATTTTCGTTTTGGCTTCATATGCTTAGCGTTAGGCTTCCGCTATGCTTCTCACGGGGTCGGGAGCTCTCCGGCTGAGCGTCCTACCCAGCCGCCATCTTCCCCCATAGGTGAGTGTAGGTTCAAAGTTTTCCATCCACAGACTAAAAGCCTGGAGTGGGAGTGAAAAAACCATAACTAGGTAAGAAGGAACGCAGAGGCTGTAGGAAGGACTCTGGATATGCTTGGTCCCTGAGATGGTTCGATGCCACTGCCTTGCACAAATGGCATAAGTCCTGAATGTTGGGTGCCATAGTTGAGGGTTTGACCTAAAGACACGTCCTGCGGTGCCCTGGTCCAACCATCACATATACCTGCGCCAGGAGACGGCGGGGGGTGCACTGGAAGGGAGAGGCGGCGCGAACGAGCCTCCCCCACCTCCCCAGGTGGAGGTTTCTCAGCTGCACCCCAGCGCTTCACTCGACATAGGCGGCCGGCTCCCGGGGTCCGGCGGAACTTTTAGCCTTTTGGTGACTCTTCCATTCTGGACCTTGTCCCACAATCCGTTTGACCTGAAGACACGTCCTGCGGTGCCCTGGTCCAACCATCACATATACCTGCGCCAGGAGACGGCGTGGGGTGCACTGGAAGGGAGAGGCGGCACGAACGAGCCTCCCCCACCTCCCCAGGTGGAGGTTTCTCAGCTACACCCCAGCGCTTCACTCGACAAGCTGAGTTGCGCCCGCTCCTGCGGCACATTGCCTCGCTCGGCCAGCTGAATTATGCCTGCTCTTGCTATTACAGCGTCTCACCCGCCATCCGGCTGAATTGCACCCACTCTTGCGGTACAGCGACAGGCGGCTGCCACGGAGCTCACGAAATGGCGGTCGGCTCCACAGACTTGGGCCTGGCCTGCAAGGATGGCTCTGGACAACCCTGGAACTCGGACGCTTGACTGCTACGGCATGGGCCCCATTCCCAAAAGCGTCCCATCAGCCTTGAAGATTCTACAAGAGTCACCGGGGCCCCCGACTCCCACAGACTTCCGGTGGGGAGCGACTGCCATGATTCCTCGCGGAATGGCCACGACGTAGCCACGGGGTGCCCTCATGCTGACGCCAGCTTCAGTCTGAAACTTCCAGAAACACTGTAGACTACCAATTCGATCAGTTCCGGTGGAGCCCCAATGACGTATCGCGTTGTTGCATAATGCGTCATATGACACGCCGCGTTAGCGCACCCGGAAGTGCTCCGGTGCGCGAGGCGCGAAGCGCAGCCTTTCGGAAGCAATCCGGGGCGCGGCGCGGAGCGCGTAACGTAAGCATAACAGGTCATGTGACTTGTTAATAAAACTTTTCATTGGTTTAGAACTATTTTTTGTCCCAAATGATGAAAACCCCTCCTTGTTTCCTCTTGGCTCCTGCCCCCTCCCCAACTCTTGCTCGGCCAGCTGAGTTTCGCCCACTCTTGCGGCCTACGACATGGATACGCCGGGGCGTTATGGATCAGTATGGGCAAATATACACTTGGGGATTCACAAGCAACAACAAGCCTTTGTATTTGGGGCTTTAAATCAACAACAGTGACAGAGAACAGAACCGAACTAAGCACTCAGGGCTACGTTTAAACGTAACATCATCTCCCCAGAGGTACATCACCTTACACAGACATGCACTCTGATCTCCTTGGCCTAAGTCAAGCATCAATAGTATGATTTTCATAGGTGAGTCTAGGTTCATGGTTTTCCATCCACAGACTAAAAGCCTGGAGTGGGAGTGAAAAAACCATAACTAAGTAAGAAGGAAGGCAGAAACAGAATCTTCCTCTGCAACATCCGGCTCTGCATCGCTACTTACTTATAAATGCAGAAAAAACTCAATTAACACAAGGGCTCTTTTCAGAGCCACCTTATATCAAAGCACTCAAACTTCTGATTTATCTCCATTTTCACACTCTTATAAATAGGTGTGCGCGCCCGAGTGCGCGCACCCCATTTCAAAAAATATATATATATATATTTTCGCCTTTAAGGGCCTTACTGCACACCCTGAGAAAACCTACTCAGCAAAACAATCTCTACCTTCTCCCCTTTCCATGTTCCAACGCTTTGAAATGAACAATATATTTACTCGCAGTGACAAAATGGCGGTCAACACTTCCCGATTTCCTTCGAATCGAACATTAACAGACGTCACGCAGCAACAAAAAAAATTCCGCTCGCGCGCAGCCGCTTGAGTGCGCGCACCTGTGCGCGCGTATAGATATATAATTGACTTTAACTTTAATTTTCTCAGCAACTACTGAACGGATTTGCACCATTCCAAAAAAAGCGTAATCTGCGAGCCGGACTCTACAGTTTTGCCAAATTTCTTATAAATCCATTCAGCCGTTCGACCTGTAGCCGTGTCTAAACGTCCTATGGAAAATAACATGGAGAAAACACGTTTTGGGACCCCCCTTTTATCTCAGTCCCCACTTCACCAATCCCCTCCAAACTTTCAGGGAAGGAGCGCAGCGGACCGAGCCATCTTCTTTGAGAAATTCGCAAAGATTCATCCACCAGTGCCAAAGTTAATCCAAATAGAATGTTGAGGATTTCCTATGGAAACTAGGTCCTAACTATAACTACCTACTGGCGACTGCCAGTAGGTAATATATATATATATATATATATATATATATATATATATATATATATATATATATTCACTGAAAAAACCATAGGTTATAGACCATATATAGTTAGGAATTAGCATTTACAAAACCTTGAAAATTCACTGAAAAAACCATAGGTTATAGACCATATATAGTTAGGAATTAGCATTTACAAAACCTTATTTTACTCACACAAAACCATTGAAATTCCATATATAGTTAGTTGCACTAACTATATATCGCGCACCCGCAATCCACTGCTGATGATGTCACATATTACATCATTCATGACATGGTCAGTGACATCACTGATGACATCACTGATGACATCTCAAATGACATCACTGATGACATCACTGATGACATCACTGATGACAACATCCAGTGACTGTATGTTTCTGTAAAGTTAAAATGTGTCTTACATATTGAAGAATGAGTGGAAGTATAAGTGTCTGGACAAAGGATTTAGTAGGTGCATGAATGAAAGTATGAGTGAGTGATTAAATGTGTCTCACTGAGTGCATGGGTTAGTGACTAAACTGTCTTAATTTGTGCATCATTATGTCTGTTGTTCTGTAAACTGCTGCATGTGTTGATCAGTAGCTATATGATTAACTATATGGGTTACTGATTGGTTGTCCAAGTATTTGTATGGGAGACTGAGTGTGTGTGTGGCTGGCTGGGAGGTGTGTGACTCTGTGCAGATCAATGTGTACTTGTATCAATGATTGTATAAGAAGGTAAGTATGTGTTAGTATATGTTTGAAAATGTAAGGTGCTCTATGTTTAACTGTATAGACAAGAAAATGGAAGTGTCATTGATTCTTTACAGGACTGACTAGGTGTGTGAGTAACTCCATGGATGAGTGGCAGACTGTGAGTGTCTGTATAGGTGTATGAGTGCATATGATAGTGTTGTAAAGATGAGTGATTGTATGTATGAATGATTGTATGGGTGAATGAGTGAATGTGTGTGTAGACATAGGAATCAGTGAGTGCGTATGTAGTAACTAGTATTGGTGTGTCAATGGTTTCAAAAATTATACTCTGTATTTAACACTGGGTGAAACAGAGGTTATATTAAAATGTGAGGAGATGCATTGTATTGTCACATGAATGATATCATCAGTGATGTGGTCATTGATGTCAAATGAGATGTCATCAGTGATGTCATCAGTGATGTCATTTGAGATGTCATCAGTGATGTCATCAGTGATGTCACTGACCATGTCATGAATGATGTAATATGTGACATCATCAGCAGTGGATTGCGGGTGCGCGATATATAGTTAGTGCAACTAACTATATATGGAATTTCAATGGTTTTGTGTGAGTAAAATAAGGTTTTGTAAATGCTAATTCCTAACTATATATGGTCTATAACCTATGGTTTTTTCAGTGAATTTTCAAGGTTTTGTAAATGCTAATTCCTAACTATATATGGTCTATAACCTATGGTTTTTTCAGTGAATTTCATTGGTTTTTTAACAGCTAATATCTGTAGCTGTAAAATGTATTCTTCTTTAAATCCCAAAATATGTTTTATATGTTTATGAAGAATTTTTTTTTAAAATATTTTTTTTTCTTCGTTCCCGCTTCGCGAATCGGGAAGCTTCCCGTTAGCTGACCTTGATGCCGCGAAATAGACCGCGAGCCGGTAAACGTTTCTTTACCGCAACTGGCGCGTTAGAAAACAACATCGTGACGCCTCCCGTCCGCATGACGTTTCACGTTGTCGCGTGATACATCATATGACGTGCTACGTTAGCGAACTGGTACGCGAAGCGAGTCGCAAAGCGCAGGTTTCTGGAAGCAAACCGGGAGGCCCTGCAAAGCGCTTAACGTAAACACAGCAGGTCATGTGACTTGGTAATAACACTTTTCATTGGTTCATTTCACTTTTGGTTTCCTAATGATGTAAGACTAGGTAATATAATCTAAAATGAACACTTTTCATTGGTTGAGAACTCTTGTTTTTCCCAAATGATGAAAATCCCTCCTTCTTTCCTCACTCTGACTTTCATCATTGTGAGAGAAAGACCCTTTGTTACCAGTGAGCAATGGCTTCTTTAGTAGCTTCAGCTGGTGCTTCCCCACCACCTCCACCACATCCAAGGAAGAGTGGACCACCTGCTCAAGTTATAATTCAACAAGAAGAGGAAGAAGAGGAACAGGACGACGAGCACGAAGAGAGGCAGTTTTTGCCTGAGGAGCCCAGGACGTCTCACCGGAAAGAAAACTTCATTTGGCAATTTTTTAAAATTCCCAAAGGTCAGAAAAAAGTAAATGCAAGATACGTAACTTGCCTTATATGTCAAGATAGACTGTCCAGAGGGACCGAGAAAAAATACAGTTTCGGAAACTACACAATGCATCGCCATATGACTAGGTGGCATCCTAACAACTACAGTGCTGCACAGTTTCGGAACGACCTAGATAATCTCCCTATTATGGCCAGAAGATCTGTTGTACCGGAAGTAACGGGACCAGAGGGCAGGGAGATGGTGCCAAATATACAAATGAGATTTGGTGAAGTAAAACACGTCTGCGTACATTGCAATGGATTCATTTGCTACGGAGAAAGAAGCATCACTCTGATCAACAGAGCTATTGACTATCATATGCAAGTTTGTACGAAACGCCCAAAATAATAAATACTTTTTTTTTGTTTTGTTGCTCCTGTTGAGCCCTTTACAATGAATCGTTTTCATTGCCCCCTCCAAGAAAAACCCAAAAAAATATAAAACTGTTCAGAAAAATTCAAAAAAAGTAAAAAAATGTTCAGAAAAATAATAAAAAAAATATAAAACAACAAAAACAATTAAAAAAAAGTTCTTTTCAGAACTACCTCCCCGTTATTAAAAAATTGGTACAATATTTGGAACTGTGCCAACCTCTATTTCTCGTAGTTCGCTTCCCAGTTCGCTCGCCGGTACGCGAACCGGAAGTGAACCAAAATTTTTTTTTTTTAAAAAGAACAGTAAGTATAAGGGAAGGAAACAGACACTTATGTTAAAAGAAAGACAGCTATAAGGGAGTAAACTAGAGATACTATTACCCGTAATCCACTGCTGATGATGTCACATATTACATCATTCATGACATGCTCAGTGACATCATCAGCAGAGGATTGCGGGTTTTTTGGCAACGTGCCTTATCCACGGTTTAATAACGCTGCCTTTTGCTTTATATAAGTTTTCAAATTGTATGAAATATATACCAATAGGTCGTTATGAACCTTTAGGTAGTGCTTTTCTTCATGAGGTCTGGTCGCTTCCATACACATACAGATGTTTCAAAGATGATCAAGAAGTTTATCTGAATGGAGAGGAATGCACTGAGACGCCACATCATTCACTAATGTGTAGGCACATACAGTTACACGGTTCATGCAACAAACACCGACCAAATATGGCGTGCGTGTTGCAAGGCACGCCAGTTCCTGCTATCATCCCCACGTTCAAGTTGTTGGAAAATGGTAGTTATTTGATGCTCAATAATGAAGATTGTTCTGGGTTAATTAAAAGTATTCCTTTTATCGTAACAGTAAGTGAACGGGTTATTTGCTGCAGAAATGTTCTATTTCCTCCCACACATGAACATAGGGAGTTTTCAATCTCGCCACAAATACCAACCTTGGGAGCAGATTTCAACGGCATGGCAAGAATAAGAGCTCTTTTGTCTCAGAGAGAGGTGGCCTTGAGTTCGGCCCGTGAAACTTTCGTGCTTCACATAGCGAACACCCGTACAGAGGTGCAGACCCTTTTCAATACAGATTTGCCTTTCCATTTCAGCAAGATGGTTCGGACTATCTTTAACGCGTCCTCCACAAAGGCCCTGGCGCACTTTTTTAAAGTTGTTACCAGTGGTCTCGTGACTTCATTTGAGAAAATCTTTGGAGTCATCCCTGCTTTCTTTCATTCTATTTTTTCCACTCTGCTTCGTGGATTCCCATTTTTACTTGCATTACCAGCGGACGCTCTTGTGCTTTTTTACATTTTTAAATATGGATGTCCCTCCTGTGCAAGCTCCCGCCCTGCAGCTGCTGACACTGTTCCGCAATCGCATGCTAGAATATTATGGCACAATGCCGTTGGCGATATTAAGCACGGCATATGGATTATCTTTTCGATTCTCCTACTTCACCTGTGTCCAGCCTGTATTTCACTGCCTGACCTGTGATTTTGATTGGGCCATTGATTTGTGTCTCTGCGGACCGGTTTCTCCTGACGTCGACTTTAATCAGCTGATGACTCCTATCATTACTCACGAGTTGGTTTGTCCTGGCGAAAGGATTATGGCTGTGGCATTGATGCATGGACTAATTGGTCCCTGGAATTTACTGGCGGCAACACAGTCTTTCTTGGAACAGAGCTTTCTTGAAAACCCACCGAGCTGTCCTCTGATGGTGATAGAGGATCCGGTGCTGGGAGAGCACGTATGTTCTTTTCCGCTTTTAAATTGGATGGCTGAACTCTTTTCGGATGAAGACGGTGACTTCCTATTGGAGGCTGTTGCAGCTTATTTTGCATACACAGTTATGTCATAGACCTTTTTCATGTTTGATATGCTGAGTACTAGCATTTCATTGACAATTCATTGACTTATTTGTCAAGTTTTTATTATTTAGCTTGCCTATTGGCTTAAGACTCGATAAAGTACTTGGCTGTTTTATTTTTCTTTAGCATTACATTTTCCTAGTTTTTAATGCTTTACCTTGCGGACCGTCCACATATAAACTTGCAATCTGCTCTCATGAGATGGCACTTCTATTATCTTATTCAGTTCGTTTCCGGATCATGGGGAGGTGTCATCTAGGTCCTGGATATCTTTACACCGTGTTAAGTTAGCATGGGCTCATTACCGGTTTAAACGCCATTTTTCCTTTTTTGCAACTTCTGCACACGACACTTAGTTGTTGCTTTAGCTTTCAACCTAGTAGTTCATCGTGGTTTACATGAGAATAATATGTTATTGCTCTACTATCTGCTTTGCTTGTTAAACTATATCTGTACAGCGAGTGCTGAAGTTTCAAGAACAACACGATACAGAATTGTTATGAGGTCTGATCTCCACGACTTCATACTCATAACATAAGTGCAACTTCTGCCAATTCTGGGCATGAAGCGGGTTTTATATTGCTTTGCCGAACACACATACACAACAGTTGATGCGGTTCACATGAAGAGAGAGCTGGTGTATGCTGATGTGATTCCTTCAAATCTAAGACACTAAAGTATGGGCACGCCCTAAACCAACACAAAGAGACCTTCTTAGCAAATAATATAATATGTGTATTAGGGAGGGTGAGATATAAGCAGCCGCGGGCCGTGGAGGGAGTTACGGTGGGGCAGGGAGGCGGGGAGGGGGAGGGGCAGGGTGGAGCCCTCTCCACCCTGCCCCTCCCCCTCCCCGCCTCCCTGCCCCACCGTAACTCCCTCCACGGCCCGCGGCTGCTTATAAGTGTTGCTAACTCTTATTCATTTACAGCATGTTAACATACTGTCACCATTCGCTTTTTATGTACTAGTAACTATGCTGGTAATTTTGATACTGATAATATGTGTACTTGTATTATCTAAGATACTACGCCTGAGAAGACGGCATTAGTAAATAAACATTTCAAATACACATGTGTTCTTCTTAACTACATGTCCCCCGACCCTTGCTGGAGCTTCATCACACTTGCGATACAACTCCAGCAATGCGCCACCTTTACGGCACAGATACATCACGCATCTGTGCTGTTTTTGCCCCATGATGCGCCGCATTGTAAATGCAGCACAACATAGGTGACGGAACAGCGGCACAGAATGACTAACACATCCCTGGTGATGCGCCAGTCATCATAAATCTATCCCTATGCTTCTTATCTTGTTAGAGATGAACCGCCATATGTATCATCAAAGTTTTTTGCATTTCCTAAATAGCGAACTTTAAGGAATAAATAGCGATTCTTTACCATTCCTAGTTTGCGATGAGCTATTTGCTAATTACAAATGACCCATTCATTTCCTTCATTTCCATAGGGCGGTTGGACTCACTTTTAGCTCGAACGGCTGAATGGATTTCCACGAAACTTGGCAAAATTGTAGGGACTGGTAGCCCGATGTGCCTTTGCTATGTCTCAAGATATATGCTCCAGTGGTTTTTACGAAAATTAACTTTGAAAAATATATATTGGGCTACATTGGCCTATATATATGTTGGAGCCCAAATGTAGCCCAATGTAGCCCAATGAAGCCCAATGAAGCCCAATGTAGCCCAATGTAGCCCAAAGATGGCCGCCAGAGACAAAAAAAACAAATGTAGCCCAAATATCAGCCAGATGTAGCCCAACTATAGCCCAGTGACAGAATGACCAATCAGCTTCGCAAACCTCCGTTACGCGAAGCGGAGCGCTGTTACAGATATATATCTTTTTTTGAACGTTAATTTCTCAAAATCTACTGGAGCACATATATTGAGACCTAGCAAAGGCACATCGGGCTACCAGTCCCTAATATTTTACCAAGTTTCGTGCAAATCCATTCAGCCGTTCGATTATTATTATTATTTATTTTTTTTGCCCCGCGGGGCCCTTTTAAAACCTCCACATCAAACCTAGGGGGTCAGCGAGGATCTACTATGCCCCTTTATGGTCATTTGCCCCTTCGCTTTGGCCTCCTCTTCTCTCTCGATCCTACCGAGAGACAAGATGGCGGCCGCTACGGACTGTTTGGAATGTTTACAGATGCCGGAGAACCAATCAGCTTCGCTTCACAAAGCTCCGTTGCGCGAAAAGTACGCGTACTGGAGCGCTGCCCGGTCCGCTGTTACAGATATATATCTTTTTTTAAACGTTAATTTCTCAAAATCCACTGTAGCACATATATTGAGACCTACAAAAGGCACATCGGGCTACCAGTCCCTACAATTTTGCCAAGTTTCGTGCAAATCCATTCAGCCGTTCGGGCTAAAAGTGAGGCCAACCGCCCTATGGAAAACTCAATGTTAAAAACACGTTTTGGGACCCCCCTTTTTTCTCGGCCCCCCCTTGACGAACCCCCCCCAAATTTTCAAGGGCTGCTCAGAAACAAAATGTGCCATTTTCCTGAAAATTTCAGCCAATTCCGTCCACAAACGCCAAAGTTATTAGACATAGAATTTTCAAAAATCCCATAGAGAAAAAATCCTAACTATATATACCTACTGGCGACCGCCAGTAGGTAATATATATATATATATATATATATATATATCATCGACTCCCAAACACCAGCCGGTTGCACTCGTCGGCGGGTGCACGCCACAACGGGGGTGTACCCGTTTCAAAATGTCCAAACACAATCCTGGAAAATGAAACCACCAAGGAAAGCAGCACTCGCAGGGGGTTGTTCCAACCAGTTTATTACGGCGGAACAAACAGCAACGACGCGTTTCGCCGTAGGGCTTTGTCAAGTTTTGAGAGAAGCGAGGACATGCAAACACTTAAAACTTATCAGGATGTAATGGAAAGTAAAGACGGACTGCGTATTTTACAATAAAACAGCAGCCATCTTACAATGTATATACATTCAATGGAAAGTGCATATAATTATACAAAATAACCATCTTATAATGTTGTCATTATTAACACGTGAATTACAATATTCACATTTTATATAGCCCTGTATGGGCGCAAAAACGATCCTTATAACATCCTGATTAACGATGAAGGCTGATGAAAAGTCACACCCCATAGAGACTTGATCTTATCAAAACCATGCTGAACCTCTGTGAAATCACAATGATTATAAGCAAAATAGCATGTAAATCAGCATGGACACTACCATAATGGTACAGAAAATGTTGCCCGCAAATGGGCTAATTCATGGGTGCATTGCCTACAAGATCCTCAAGTCCAATGTCATCTCTACAAAAAACATCAATTAGCCAAATCCTATATAAAAGTTCAAAGTTAAAGAAAAACAGTCACAGTTAGGGATTCGATAAATCCGATAAATCATCATATCAAAGGAGGACACTAACACAGACATGTAATAAGATGAAAACATGCCGGTCACCTTTAAAATACATGCAGACTCATAGAAATAGACACAAATCTTATCCCAAATGTACTGATAGCTCTTCGTGCATATTTAAACCCCTCGGAACCTTGGTTTGTAGGTCAATTATGTACCTAGATTCCAGGCGTCTGAGCTTCAATAGGCGGTCCCCTCCTCTAATGCTGACTGGTACACTATCGAGGCAGATGTACGACAACAGATCCCTGTTGCTATTGTGCATCTTCTCGAAATGCCTTGCCACGGGGTAAGCCTCATCTTTTTTGGCAATAGCGCGCATGTGCTCCAATATTCTCAGTTTTACAGCATTGGTGGTACTGCCAATATATTTTAAACCACACGGGCAAGTGAGGCAATAAATCGCGAAAGGGGTGGAGCAAGTCAAAAATTTCAAGATCTTTTTCGGTGTGGCCAGACCTGGTATCTTAAAAGTAAGCGTCCGCTTACTAAACTTACAGGCCTTACACCGACCACAGGGATAGAAGCCGCTAAGAACCGGCATTTTGGGGGTAATTGCAGGAGGAGAGTAATGGCTGGAGACTAAGTGATCCTTAAGGGATTTAGCCTTCCTATAGGTGACCAACGGATTGGTCGGCAGGTCAGCTTTGATGACATTGTCTGACAAAAGAATATTCCAATTCTTTTTCAAGATTTTCTTGATCTGACCAGCATTACGCGAGAAAGTTGTAATGAGACGAAATGCCCCATTCTTAGATGGTTTACTATGTTTGTGCTGTAACAAATCTTTCCGCTTAATCTTTTTAACTCTCTCCAAAGCCCTTGTCAAAACCCCATTTTTATATCCTCTTCTTTTGAATCTTTGAAGACTAGCAGCCGCCGCCTTTTCAAAATCAACATCATGGGAGTTATTACGCCGCAACCTTAAAAGTTCCCCGTAAGGGATACTTTCAATTAGTTGGCGTGGATGGCTCCTGGTCGCATAAAGAGTGGAATTACCAGCAGTCTTTTTTCTAAACAATTTCGTCTGCAGAGAGCCTTCCTTGTCTACATACACTGTAAGGTCAAGGTAATTGACAGTGGTTTTACTAATCTCACCTGAGAATTTCAAATTTTTGTCATTGTGATTCAATACCCCAACAAACTCATTAGCAGTTTCCAACGTGCAATTTAAGATAATAAACAAATCGTCTATATAACGATGCCATTGTATAATCATGTTGGTCCATTTCTCATTATGGCACCAATGTGCCAGTTCTTCCCAATGGCCTACAAACAAATTGGCAAAGCTGGGAGCCGAGCAAGCTCCCATAGCTACTCCAGACGTTTGTTTATACAGCTGATTGCTGAAAAGAAAGATGTTATTATTAAAACTAAAATTCATGAATTCCATCAGCATTTTGTTATGCTCGTAGAAACAAAGAGGACGTTTCTCCAAGAAATGGGCCATAGCTCTAAGACCATCGCCATGAGCTATACAGGTGTATAGACTGGCGATGTCAAGAACCAGCATGCAATATGTGTCCTTCCAAATGACTGAACCAATGATGGACAAAAAGTGTTTGGTATCTTGCAGATAGGAAGGCAAAGACATAACCAAAGGTAAAAGGAAGGAGTCAACATAAATCGAAAGATTCTCAGTAAGACTTCCATTCGAGGCCACAATCGGCCTGCCTGGAGGATTGTGTAAGTCTTTGTGAACCTTGGGAAGGTAGTAAAATGTTGGAATTACAGGACTAAGACAACGTAAGTACAGATATTCATCGGTATTAAGCATATTGACTTTGTACCACCTGGATATCATGTCATGGTAATCTACCACGCTTTGGTTATATACTTTGTTGTCCACTGGTTTGTAAGTGTTGACATCTCCTAGTAGACGAAGAGCCTCAGTTTCATATTGGGCAGTAGTGAGGAGGACTATGTTGCCTCCCTTGTCGGAGGGTTTATAGACCAGATCAGAGTTTTTACACAGAGTTTGTAATGCATTCTGTTGTTGTTTGGTGAAATTCTCACCAGAGAACGCATATGACTTTGATTTTCTTAGTCTTGTGAGATCCATTAAAACTGCATCTGAAAAGGTGTCTATAGCATCTGAGCCCATGATAGGCAAAAAAGTAGAGGCCGGTTTGAACATACTGCCCCCACTTTTCTGTTGTATAGCCAGATGCGTCAATGTTTGGGTATTACTGATATTTCCATCTTCACCTCTATTTATTTCCTGATGTAAACCTTCAATGGCACATAAGCCACCCAAATCACGACATCTCAAACCATCTCCTTCATTATCCACGGAAGGCATGGAATTGGCACTCTGAGACTTGAGTTTGAAGAATTTATGCAGCTTCAATTTTCTCGTGAATTTAAAAACGTCTATTCTGGTTTGTGCAAAGTCAAAGTTCTTTCGTGGGCAGAAGGATAAGCCCAATTTGAGAATGGAATTTTCTTCTTCAGTCAACGCTTTATTTGTTAGATTGATAACAGACAGATTATCTTTGTCCGTATCAACGAGGTGCTCGCTTATGTCTTCTTCCGATAGAAGTTCTTCTTGCTCCGTGTTACTGGTGGTGAACCTAATGGATTTCTTCCCACCGCCGCCGCGCCTCGTCTTCCTCTTGCTCCTGCGTTGTCCGGGGGTTTGCCCCTGCCTCCCTCTAATTGTTGGTTGCGCATGACTTGGAACTCTCTGTGAAAAGAAGGAGTTTCCACGCTTCCATCATCGCTTGCCACATCATCTGCGTTGACATCTGATTCGGAAGTCACAACCTCTGCGGAGGCGGGTGCACTTTTCTTTTGCTTCAGTTGTTTCCTTGTGTGATCATATTTTTTTGCAAAAGTTAACACCCTTCCCATCTGGTAGTCATTTTCGTCCCTCTCAAATTTTTCTTCCTTGCGCTGTTTAATTTTTTGTTCGTATTTCTTAAGACGTTTTTTAATTTGTTCACGTTTCTCTCCAAGAGTGGCCTGGTCTTCCTCCTTTGATAATTCATCTTCCAATTCTTTGATTTTTGTCAAGGCCTTCTCTCTATCACTCCAGGCAAAGCGTACAAGTATTCTTAGACTCTCTTTGCAGGATGCTGCTGTGTGTTCCGCCCAAGCATCCAGCAACTCTGGGTCCGGATTTTCGTACGCGGGGATAGTATATATTCTTAATCCCCTGGGGACGCGGTCAACGTCTATGTAATTTTGTAGTGATGTGGCCTCCCACCACTTTCTAATTTCACGCTCGTAAAGACGTTCTAGAGTATTTAATTTGGTATTCATGGAGATACCGCCCCCATTAGCCTGACTAGTACCCGCTTTTTGAGTTCCATTGGTTTTTTTCTTATTCTTGAACATCCCTTGTTCGGCCTCTCTTCTCTCCGCCTCACAAAACATGGTTATTGGTAGCGCAGCCGCAACTACCAAACAATCAAGCTTGCTGTCTTACCCCCTTCGCTCTGAGTCAATGTCAAATGCGCAAAAAAGATGTTTCAAAAGTTGCGCTCACCGCGCCTTACCAGCAGAGAAATAAGTGCCTGATAATGGAATGGAAATTCGCTCGGCAACTCTTCCTATTAAAGGCAATGCGGGAAATCCTTAGACAGACTCGGTGCATCCGGAAATTACTATCATCGACTCCCAAACACCAGCCGGTTGCACTCGTGGGCGGGTGCACGCCACAACGGGGGTGTACCCGTTTCAAAATGTCCAAACACAATCCTGGAAAATGAAACCACCAAGGAAAGCAGCACTCGCAGGGGGTTGTTCCAACCAGTTTATTACGGCGGAACAAACAGCAACGACGCGTTTCGCCGTAGGGCTTTGTCAAGTTTTGAGAGAAGCGAGGACATGCAAACACTTAAAACTTATCAGGATGTAATGGAAAGTAAAGACGGACTGCGTATTTTACAATGAAACAGCAGCCATCTTACAATGTATATACATTCAATGGAAAGTGCATATAATTATACAAAATAACCATCTTATAATGTTGTCATTATTAACACGTGAATTACAATATTCACATTTTATATAGCCCTGTATGGGCGCAAAAACGATCCTTATAACATCCTGATTAACGATGAAGGCTGATGAAAAGTCACACCCCATAGAGACTTGATCTTATCAAAACCATGCTGAACCTCTGTGAAATCACAATGATTATAAGCAAAATAGCATGTAAATCAGCATGGACACTACCATAATGGTACAGAAAATGTTGCCCGCAAATGGGCTAATTCATGGGTGCATTGCCTACAAGATCCTCAAGTCCAATGTCATCTCTACAAAAAACATCAATTAGCCAAATCCTATATAAAAGTTCAAAGTTAAAGAAAAACAGTCACAGTTAGGAATTCGATAAATCCGATAAATCATCATATCAAAGGAGGACACTAACACAGACATGTAATAAGATGAAAACATGCCGGTCACCTTTAAAATACATGCAGACTCATAGAAATAGACACAAATCTTATCCCAAATGTACTGATAGCTCTTCGTATATATATATTGCTGTAGTATACATGTTTGTAGTTACTGACATTTTGTTTTCAGGTTGTGTTGGTATGATTTCAGTTATATAATTTATTAGACTGAATCATAAATTATTTGCTGATGTAATATATTCATATTTGACTTAAACATGTTTCTAAAATGTTCAGGTTTATTTGAAATAATTGTCTTATGGAATAAACCGTTTTCTTTTTATTTATTCATGATAAGTTAATTATTTAGGCAATAATATTGTAGTTGATATAATGTGAATTTATATTTTTATTTTCTTTATTTGTATTTCAATATAAGTACAAAGGGGTATTTTCAACAACAATGGTTTTGTGTTCTCAATATTTGTGGTTTTACTAGTTAAGTATAGGAAGTCAATATTTTTGTTATCAATATTTATATTCTGATATTTTTGTGTTTGAATATTGTATGCCTCAATATCAGTGATCCATTCTTATAACATATTTTGGGGTTATAAAATCACACTAGAGCCCATATATGACATTTGCCTTACATGCCATTGGGACATTCTATGCTCCATCTACTATGGTCCTACAATAAGGTAAATAGACCAACTGGCTAAAATTATTTTACCAATACCATTTTTAGATGAGAGCAGATGTACTGCAGCATTGAATAGCATTGGAGTCCTAAAGACGTCTAATACCAGCAAATATAGGGTCCTGATTTCCATAGATTCAGCACTTATTTACGCAATAAGTGCCAATGAGTATGACTTGATGTCATTTTTGGAAATTCTGTATGTATTCCTTTTATGAACAGTGTTGAAAAGATCATCTAGTTGTTAAAACAAAAATATAAACAGAAGTAGGATTTAGTTCAAATTGTAGCACTGTTAAAATATTTTTCAAGTGAATAAAAGAGGTTTTACAACAATGTCTTATTCTTAATTATACAAAAGCCTGAAGCATTCATGATTTTGGTGTTGAAAAACTAGAAAATATATTCTTCTATTAGTATTCTACTGAAGCAAAGTGTGTGCAATGGATAAATGTAATTAATATATGTCCGGAAGAAAAAGCTGTTCTTCTTGAAAAATACATAAACAATAGGAACATATCATGCATACAAACCAAGCCTAAAGCATTGATTTGGAAATAGTAGGACTGGTAGGAAGCCATTAGACATTTGGAAATTGGAAATTTTGGTTGTTTTAAAAAGATTACTTTCAAAAAATGCCTAATTTTGAAATAAATATATGTTAAAGGAACTCAGTCTTTCAGTCTTTGTATGCACAAACGCTTATGATTTTCCAATCAAACCCATAAATTAATGAAATGTTGATGGTACTTGTAGTACGATACTTCACCGTATGACATCATGGCACTAGGACTGAAAGACTCAGTGATGGATGGTTGAGTCCTACACTTAGTTCAAAATAAATTGCTCTATCTAGCTAACAAAAGCAACTCTGTATGGTTCTTTTTTAGGCTTAACAGCTGTACCAAAAAGAAAAAGGAGCAATGGGGTGCAAGTGTTTGTTTATGAATTCAGAGATTCTGAAAAAACATTATGTGTACCTCAGGATGACCACAATTAAGTCTACAGATGATTTTTTTGCTGCAAATAATATTATGGTGATCAAAGGTGTCGGCAACATAATGAAACACAGTACCTCAGATCCACTGTTTGTTGGTGGTAACTCCTTAACGGGGCTGCTGGGCATAGCCCTTACTCCTCAGAGAAACAACTGACTGCCTGTGTCCAAACTGCTAATTATTTACCTCACTTTCCCACTAGATTCAAGGTAGTCTGGCTGATGAGGGCTGTTACCCCAAAACCGGTCCCAGGATGCTTGTTTGCGGTCCTGGGAGGACCTGGCCTGGCAGCATGTGCTAGACTGTACCCATGAGGCACAAGGTCAAGACTGGTTTGAATATGGCAGGGTATAAATTGGGGTGGCGTAGTGAGCTAAAGAACAATGATGGATTTAACACAGATCTGTGACTGGGGGTGGGTGTCTGAAAAGCTTCAGCACTCCTTTCATCATCTCTTTGTGTTTGCTTTGTTCACCCTAATTTGGCAGGGTATGCCCAGACGTAGGTCCCTTGCTCACTTTGCCACTGAATTCAAGCTAGCCTGGCTGATGAGGGGTGTTACCCTGAAACCGGTCCCAGGATGCTTGTTTCTGGTCCAGGGAGGACCTGGCCTGGCAGTTCGGGCTGGACTGTTTCCATGAGGCACAGATCAAGACTGATTTGCATATGGCTGGGTTCAAACTGGGGTGGCAAAGTGAGCTAAAGAGCGATGATGGATTCAACTCAGATCTGTGACTGGGGTGATTTCCTAAAAGGTGTCAGCACTCCATTCATCATCTCCTTGTGTTTGCTTAAATATTTAACTTAATAGTATTCATGAAAACATGATTTTCATGTTTTACTGAACACTGCCAGTGCACAGGTGAGTTCTCTCAGCCACTGCAGGCTCCTGATGGTGGGAAGAGGGAGCAGAGGGGGCTCAGACAAAATCCATCTGTAGAGTGCTTTTCAAAAACACAGAAGTCCGTAGGTAGATGTTTGGATTGTGTGTGCATGAGGGATGTAGTTCAACTATAAATACCTCAAACAGACACAATCAATTTTATTAAGCAGACACATTGCATATGTCTCAGTCAGCACAGTATATCGTCTACAAAGAGGCTGTCGGGGTTCACACCAGTACATCCCTGAGACCAATCAGGAGCCAAATAGAGCTTCAAAGGCAGGATCCCAAGCACTGTCCCAGCTTCTGTTCTGATGAGGCTGTTGTTAGACCTGGCATCTTTTGGCGTGATTTCCCCAGTCTTTTTGCTTCTAACTTCCTGTTTTCTCCTATGTGCTGGTTTTTATTTTTGCTGGCTTTAGGACTCTAGGCACTTTACCACTGCTGACCAGCTGCATTGAGGAACTGAGACATCACTGCCTACAACTGCGCATAACCTCCTCTTTGCAAAGCACTGTCTCCAAGCATCGATGTGCCATCAAACTGCATAGCAGTGAGGAACTGATGCATCATCTGCCTTTTGACTCCTCGCATCCCCTATGCCACGCATCATCTTTGAGTTTTAATGAGTCTAAAGTACTTTTTCCTGGTCAAGTGTAACCTTTGATTCCTAAAGAACTATATCTTTATTTACCTTTGACAATTCATTTCTTGAGTTGTGTATGACAAGTTTTTTATCATTTTAGTCGTGTTTAATTAGGATAAATATTGATTATATTTCAAAACTGATGTGGAGTCCCTTTGTGGTATTTTCATTGTGTTACTGTGTGTGTGGAAAAATACTTCAGGGGATACGCCTGACTGCTCTTGCCAAGCTACGAAGGGAGTGAGCACTGGTTATTCTGAGGGTGTAACTTACTTAGACTGACTAGGATTGTGGGTCCCTACTTGGACAGGGAACAAACCATTCCAAACTTGAGACCTTATTTCTAACAGTTGTGCTTCCAGGCTGGGAGAGGGGTTATGGTTTTTCTTCCCCTCTGTGATCCTTGCCGGGTTGCCCTTTCTAACTCCTTTTTGTGAATCATTCCTTGCTAGTTGCAATTTTCAGACACATATCCCTGCGGCTGCCTTGGAACCTTTGAGTTGCCAACAAAGGAGGCAAGGTAAGTAAAAACAAACAGTGTTGTTTATCTGCATGAGTGCGATTTTGTGAGTGATTGAGAGTGAATGAGATTGAGTGAAAGTAATTGTGTTTGAGAGTGTCAATGAGAGTGAAAGTGAGTGAGAAACAGTAGGAGTATGAGAGTGAATATGAATACATGAATGTGAGTTAAGGTGTATGGGTGAGTTAGAAGGAGTGAGTGAAGGCAGAAATTAAAAGAGTGATTATGAGAGATAGCAACAGCAGGTTTAGCATGTGTCTACCAGTGCCCAGAGGCCAGTGGTCAGACAGAATCTTATTCATTAAAGCAAAATTCATTTACATCAAGGGTCTGATTACGAGTTTGGCGGTGTAACCACGCCAAACACTGTGTCCTCTACGACACTGCTGCACGAGCGATTTACCACCAGCTGTTTTACGAGTTGTGCTGTCTGAAATGCCAACCACAGACATGGCTCTCTTCCCCCTCCAGGAAACGTGGCAGTCTGCAATGATAGCGTTGTTTCCACTTGTAGTGTAGTTCCTATAGTCCCAATAGGCTCTGCGCATTGGAATAATATATTCAGTAGTTTAGACGTAGGACTGAGGTTAACTAGGTCTCCACTGACTATATTAGACTTAAGTGTTTGCCAGCTAGCTCAGAGTTCACTAGAAACTTTCTCGAATAGGCAAAGAGGAGTTTAACCTCCCTGGATAGACAAGAAGGGATTTAGTTTCTGACAACCATAAAACATGACAACTTTGCTCTCCCTGAATAAGAGTATATCTCTAGAGTCGTGTGAAAACAAAAGACAGCTATTTCACTCAGTCAAAGGTGCGTACTTAGTTTCACCAGATTGCCGAGAAAAAGAGAGAAAGGCGTTTTCAATAAAAGGTGTTATTTATTGAGCAGTCTCTTTCCTCATACAAGAGATATGAATTGCTACAATTGCAATACTTATGGTTAAGTAAAGTGCATACAGTAAAAGCAGGATTATGAAATAATACTGTAAAAGCATGGATATTGTTTCTTAGCCATATGATACTTTAAAATGGATAAAATCGATACATACATATATACATTGACTAATCGTACTCAACTGGTGCTTCTAACTATGCCTACCCCGGTGTACCTGACCTAAGCCTAATACGTGGGAAGGAGTAAGTAGGTAGCAGTTTAAGTTAAGTTTGTTTTGCCAAGAATCTGACTCAAGAATTCTCTGTAAGGGTTTAGTCAGTTCAGTACCTGGGTATTAGAAGGCAGGAGGGTTGGTATCTCTCTCTCAGGACTCGTTATCCCAGTCACCCGCAAAGGTAGGCTGGAAACGCCGGAGGCTGGATTTCTCGGCAAGAGAAAAGACAGCGTCTTTCTCAGCGCGTCAAAAGGGAGGGGCAGCGTCCGTGGGCTCTCGCATCAGCTGGGCTCTTCGGAAGTAGATAGCTGCACTGCTCCAGGATTACCACCGTGTGTTTGCTTAAGGCAACGTTGGTATATTTATACCTGAAAGGTGCCGGGTTTGACGTAAGGCTGGACATAAGACGTCAATAAAGATGTCACTAAGAACTGGTCGTTCTTACAGTGCTTTACAGGAGTTCTCGGACAAAATCAAAACAAAGCAGCGGGGATTTCCCAGGTTGCTGGAGGCTTGGATTTGTTTAAGAACTCTGTGTGCTTTCTAGGGGGCTGGAGGAATAGGCTTGCTTAATGTGACAGCATGCGCTATGACTGAATTATGAAAAGGGTTTCTATGCCGTTGTAGGGATATTATTGATTTATAACCGGACAAGGGCAAAGAAATAGGAATATCTTCAGGTACCTAGATAAAACACACTACACACTAACACCGTCAGGTTTGACATCCACACACTTAGAGTATTACAACTACACAGTCATACTCTCAGTATCCCAGTGGCATTCAGCAAACGGCGGTTACCCAACGACGGTTGACTGCTGCGGTACACGCAAGAAAAACACCACAAAAATGACCATTGGATGAATTTAAAAACTATACAGCTGCTGTGGTTTGGCAAGTGGACACACCTGCAAATCACACTATAAAACACACCACATCCCTGACCAGTATCCTTTGCTTTCCAACTGCAGCCCACATGACAGACGGCTCTTTTCTCAGCTACCCATTTTTAACGTCCCATTTAGCAGTCTCCACCACCTGTAAGTTTTTGTTTTGCACCTTTTTCTCTGCATCACTTGTTTGATTTTCCTTTCATATACTCTCTCATATGTATTTTACTCAACATGCCTGGCAAAATAAAAATCACACACACTTCGCTAAGCAACAGCTGACAGACCCGGAAAATGAAATCATTAGAGTAGAGCCCAACTTTTCGGTTCCCAAGTCCAGCATACTTCTGTCAGTAGGAATACAGAATTGTGGGACAGGATAGTGAACAGAGTGAATGCTGTTGGTATCACTCTGGACACACGGGCCAACATTAGGAGGAGGTGGACTGACCTTATTTTGAGGATGTGTACCAGGTTCAAAAATCACCACCTGGAGGCTCAGATGACTGGTGGTGACCCTCCCAGCACACCATTACTATTCAGTCTCTGGGAGGAGAAGTTCTTGGCCTTCCTGCACCTGAGGGCTTGGCATGAGTAGATGGGGAGTTGACTCAGGTAAGCTACAGTTATCAGTATACCACATAAACCTGTTTGCTCTCAACGCTATTTTGATAATGTGTTTCTGTCTACTTTCCTAACATGCAATACTCAAAGTATCTTAAATGTTGGTTTGTCTGTGTCAATGTGTATTGTTGCATATAAAAGCACATGTATCCAACTCAACTACTTGCCACATGCTTCAATGCTGACTTTGAGTGGATTACCATCAAAATATCAATCCAGGACCCATATTATGTATGAATATTTAAAAATATGGTACATCTCAAATGAATGTTACCAACAGGTAAGGTACAATACGCTTTTTCCAAGTGTTGGTAAAGTGAGATTGAAGTGACTACAACTACCATGAGGCTCTGTCACTGCAACTCTAACCAAGATGCTAGACTTCTTTTACCCCTTCTCATGTGTCTGCATGTTACTACTGATCTTCACTCATCATGCAGGTCACCATTAGTAAAGTGTTGATAAGTTGTGATAGAAAAGTTACTTCTTCTACACTGAGGCCCTGTGACTGCAACTCTAACCAAGATGCTAGACTCCTTTTGCTCCTTTTCACTTGCCTGCCATGTTACAATGGATCTTCACCCATCATTCAGGTTAACTTTTCTCAAGTGTTGACAAAGGGAGACTGAATTGACTACATCTACTATGAGGCCCTGTCACAGCAACACTAGCCAATATACTAGACTCCTTTTTCCCATTCTTGCTTGTCTGCCATGTTACTACTAATCTTCACTCATCATGGGCTGTGCAATGTAGAGACAATGCTCCACTCAGATGTATGTCTGAATACTTTGCTTAATGGTGTCATGGTTTCCTGGTCCTGAAACTATTGATGGCATGAGTGATACCATGACAATGGTGTACCTCTAATATATGTCAGCCATGAAGAAAACTCAGCTCATTAGCAGTGTCTGGTGACCCATTGACTCTCCACTTCTCACATGATGAACAATGCTAAATATGCAACCAAGTTGGGTGTTTGCCTGTATTAGACATAACTAGGCCTTTTGAATCAACAAATATACATGTTATGACTACACTGTGTTTGTAGCAGAGTTTTGGAGATGGCATGTCTATCCCAAAAGCCAAAATGCCACACATCTGCACACCTAATGAGCCAATGAAATCTACCACAACTATTGAATGCAAACAAATGTTTAGTAACCAACTTCACTTCCACGCAAATACATGACAAAACTAATCTCCATCTTTCTTTGTTTCCATCCTAGGTCCCTATTTTCTTTGACACAAACAACATGGATGTAGCTACCTCAATCCGACCATTAACAATTTTCTCTATTTCTCAACAGGTTGATCCACTACTGCACCTGCACAGAGGTTGGAAAATGAACTCTCTATCCCAGGACAAAGCCCTTAGTGTTGACTATGATCCTGAAGAGGTGGATGTTGATGACGGTCCTGGCCCACTTGGTCAGCCTGAGCAGACGCCAACACTGGGGATGACTGTGCCTACAACAACAGCACCCACACAGCTGCATCAACACAGCCAACAACTGCCCCCAAACCTGTGCATCTAGCACAGTCAATCCAATTCTGTGCCCCCGGTCCTGTATTCTGAGCTGGATATCACAACCCCAGTAATGGTGGAACCAGGACCCAGTGGGAGAGTGCAGTCTGTGCTAAGGGCACAGGCCTGTGGGGGTTAGCGTAGTAGGAGGATAACTGTGGGCCCACAGAATGAATCCACTGGAGACACATAAGCTGCCATCACCCAAGTACTTGGAGTCTACCAAAGTGTCATGGTCCAAGTACTGACTGAAATCCAGGAAAAGAAGGAGCTGCAGCTGTACACATACCAAAAAGTGGCTGACATACACACTGAGGTAGAAGGCATCCACACTAAAGTGGCAGGTGTGAACACCAATATGGCCTCCATGTTTGGGGTGCTGCGGGACATCAACATGACCCTCTGCAGGGCTTTTCCACCTATATATATCCCTTTCTGTGGTCCAAGTACATCCAGACCATCAACATCTTCTGCAGCCACAGGAAGGGAGGCAGTGCCAGACGAAGACATGCCTGCATGCACCACTGTATCTCACAGCATCTCTGAATCCACCCTCTCTCAGAAAGATGGGTAAAAGAGGATAGAAAGACACCCACCACCGCCAGAAAGTAACCTTGCCCCTACTGACATCCTGTGTGTGCTACACATTCCCATTGTAGACTATTCCTGCCCACTTTTCCATATCTGATGGGAGGAGTATGTTGGACTATGGACTCTTGACTATTTTGACTCTACTACAATCGTTTCATCCAGCATTACTGAAGACTTAATTTTTTGTTTGCACTGTGTAATTTTTTGTTAATTTCTTGATCTCATCCTTGTTCTCTTCATTAGAAACACACGTAACCAAATCATTTTTTCCTGTTGTAATTGTCACATATAACAATGTGAATGTACTTCTGCATGTAGCTGTTGAAGTGTATCCTCAATGTAGGCCAACAAGGAGACATTTCAACAGCTACATACAGTTCATACACAATGATGATGTAGCCAATATGAAGGGAGACTACCATGACTTGGGCCCAACACAATATTGTGTTGGATGACATGATGGCACATATATTGCATTAGGACCAACAGATCCCAAGGAAAAATTCCAATGGACAACACTTAACTTCCATCCTATCGCTGTGCAAGCTGTGTTTGTAACAGCTTTGTACTCCTAAACTCTTTGACAGACATTTCCAGGAACAATCCATGTCCACTTGGTACATCTGAACAGCATCAAATACCTGCTAATGTCACAACTCTGAAATGTCCAAATGAAGATTTCACGGTGAAGGTGCCTGAAACAGACCAACAGAGAGATTAGCTTAGAAACCATACACATGGCACACATCACTTTGTTAGCTCCAAGAGAACACAGCCCAAGACAACATTTGCAGCTGAACAAAGATTCACTTATAATACAAACACTTTTCCCCAAAATGTTCCTTATCCATATATTCCTAGTATGTAGCATTAACATCCACCTCACAACATCAATAGAAGAGTTTCAATAATAGTCAAAATCATCACAACTCACACCATACTTACGCTCAGGAGAAGTAATTTCGGATAAGATCTCGATGCAAGTCAGCTCCTTCCTCTTTACCATTATCATCATCATCATGTGGCATTTCAGGTTCCTCACCTTTTGGCTCTTCATAGCCTACATATTCTGCTATATAAGGGATGTTCCATCCCAGGGCAATGTTGTGGAGTACGTAGCAGGCCACTGTGATCTTACATACATTCCCAGGTGAGTAGAGGAGGTCTTCTGAACACTGGCTGCCATGTTGTTTGATGGGTCAGATTGAAGCAGTCTTCTCCTGGCATTTTAGGATTTCTCAGCGGTACCAACAACCATGGCTGATTAGAATACGCTGAGTCTCCTAGATGGTAGACAGACAGAAGTGCAACAATGACCAATTCCCCAACTCCTCATATTTTCTCATTCCTCCCTTCCTTTTTTCTCTCCTCCCAGTATTATCATCATATTATTATATATGTTGTGTCATGGATGGTCCTATGTACAAATATGTACCAATGCACCATTATCTTGTTGACATGTATTTCTTCCTTGAGAAACTCAATATTAAAGAGTGCAATATTGAGTTACACACAATGTTAGGATAGATCACCCTTCCCTATAAGCCATGCCCTCTCTGGTAGTAGTTATGACATCAGCTGGGGTATGGTGCTGTTCTACATTACGAAGGCGTTATGGACTGATCGTGGGAACCGGGCACAGACATTTGAGATTTACAAATTCGCCAAGTATCAAGTAACAAGTAGTGGGAGTGATGTACGATTATTGATGTGAGGTAGGAGGTCAGGCTCCAACTAAGGACAGCAATTCAGGATTGTTTGATGATTCAACCTGAACTTCTGGATGACATGTTACTCTACCTTGGTCTGTAGGTCTGGAAATGGGCAGTGCACTGGTGCCTGGTGTCTCCTCCCTCTCCCAGAGTAAGTATGTGAGGAGTAACACAAAAATATCAATTGGTCACAGTGTGCAGAGTAAGGCAACAATTATGTGTCTGAACATTAATGGTTCATGAAGCATTACACATTTTACATCATCATTGCCAAATCTTGAACATCCACCAATCATCCCCAAGGTGCCTTCACAGGTCTGTAACAGAACTATGCACATCATCAATTCAGAAAATGTAAAATGCCACAATAGAGAGGGTAGCATATTATTTCATGTGAAATATCACCAACCACGATGTACCAAGCACAATGCACATTTTGCCTATGTGTACAGTAACGCACTACACAGAGGAATTCTGCACTGGATATGGCATGGGAATGGAGTATTTCAAAAGTAAACAAGTTTACCCTCATTTGTTGTGGTAGTGACAGACTTAACTGCCACCAATACAGTGTTTACAACCTCTACCATGGTGGATGCCTGACCTCACTAATAGGAAATGTCGAACATATGTTGCCGGCAGTAGTCGACCATGCGGTCGGCGGTCGCATGCACAGCGGATAGAGCCATAGGCTAACGTTGGGTATAGTGATGATCACAGCTCCATAGATTTGTGGACCAACGCTGATGACCTCGAACGTAGCGTACATGTATGCACAGTTGGAAAAAAACTCACTTGCCTCCTAAAACTGCTACTTTTAACACCTCCTCCATTTTAGCTGCTGTTTGCCACCTCTTGGAGAAATCATGGCATGCACTACAGGGGAGAGGGCCCGTCCCTTCACTCCAGAGGAGCTAGATGCCCTGGTGATGAGGTCCTTCCCCCAGTATTCTCAGCTCTATGGCTCACTAGAGGAACAGGTAAATTTCTCAAATACATATTTAACTCCATTTAACTGATTCCTTTCTATTCCCATTGGCTACAACGTGCCTCTGAGTGTCAAAATGTAAGCATTGTGGGCCTCATTTACAAGAAATTACTGCAGCGCGGCACCGCAAGCATTTTGGCTCTGCCACTTGCAAAGCAAAAGGATGCGACCTATTTACAATAATATGTAGCATCCTTGTGCTTTCCCCTGTACTGGCACACAATTGGCTGCCATGCACCAGTGCAGGCACCATTGCACAATGGTTCAAAGATGCCTGCGTCAAGGGGAAGACTGTTTATGTGCAGGAAGATGTCCCTTCCGGCACAATAACAATCTGAAATTGTGTTTTTTAACTTCTATGTGTAGCAAAATGTTATTTTTTTTTATGATTGTTTATGTGCAGGAAGGGACATCTTCCTGCACATAAACAACCACCAGAGGTGATTTCCTCATTCTATGTGTGCTGTAGAATTCAGCATGCAAAGAAAGAGGAACAAACAAGGAGAATTTAATACACTTCTTCTCGTTGCGCCTCCCGACGGCGGCATAGCATTCAGAGGTATTTACAGGTTTCTCGTAAATCTGGAAATATGTCAGGATCCATGGGTGTTGCATGGGAACACCCACGGCAACAACCATGGAACGCCCCTTTCACGCAAAGTGCTGAGTGTAAAGGTGCCGTATTCAGAAGGACAGGAAAAGCAACGCAGTGTGACTTTTCCTGTCCTTGATAATATGAGGCAGGGATGCACCTGCAACGCAAGAGGCTTGTAAATAAGCCTCTATGTTGATTTAATGCTTTGTGTGCCCCCTACATAGGACACACATGTAATGGTTTATGGGGCCCTGTAATTTGTGGAGAGAAGGCCACCATTGGAATGTGTGATAAGGGTGATTTCTACTTGTGTTACATGCATATCTCTATGCAGGGCTCATGTTCATAGTAGCTACAATTAGTTCTCAAATCACATCATTGTATATGTACATTGTTATGTCTAGGCTTCACACCATGAGCCATGTCTGTATACTGTATTGAGCATTTGAGGATGATGTTAGCCCAGTGTACTGCCCCACTGATCACTCGCCACATCAGACTTTGTAAAACAGTTGTCTGGGAGGTAGCTATGCCCCACAAACCCCTGCAGGGTGCCACACAACAGTATGTTAACAAATCAAATGGGCATACGTTTCACTTTTCTGTATTGAATGAGTGGAAATGTGAGGTTGATGTGGGATAAGTAGCCTCGGACTGCAGAGAGCAAGGCCTGACTGTCGCAGGAGAACTGATGCATAGAGTAATGACTCTGTAGACCCGCTGATTCATGGATGTTCCTAGAAAGAGTTGTCTGCAGCACTGGTAGCCATGATAGCGGTTACATGGATAATATTAGGCATGATGATTGAGCTGATACCCTGACCTGATACTTCTTTACATTCACTCACAATGTCAATGTGTGTCGGTCTCTAATGACTGCCCCCAAACTCACACAGGTCTGTTGATACTTTTCTAATAGTGTTCCTTCCACTACACATGCCTATTGCACATCAGAGCCATGAACAGTCTAGATAGTGGGTTACTTTTGAATACATTTAGAAATGTGAATCATCTTCTTGGCTACAAGATTCCCCATCACACTACACATACAATAGTATGCTGGTTTTCATCCCTGTTACAGTGTCAAACAGGGCAAAATGGGTGTCCTGTGATGGCAGCACAAACAACACAAACTCATTATGATTTACTAGAATATTCATATAATAGTCCACATGTCCACACAGCCCCCTGCGGAGTATCAGTTATACCAGCCCTTATCTTGTAACCGTAGTCTTAGGATGCTCTGTATACTATGGTACTTACCTCTAGGGACCATATCCATCAATAAAATGGCCCAGGCAGTAAAGGTGTCTGGACAGTCATGCACAGGCAGTTTACTTTTCAGAAGGTCCAAATGGTGTGCTGTGGGTCATGGTACCTCACATCACATTCCATGCCTACATCATGTTAGTGGGCTGCCTCAGTCAGTGTAGGTCATGACCAGGGTTGAAGTTATCCATCAGATTACCACAAACATGTGTATCCATCCTTAAGTTGTGCTTAGCATGTGACATGGACATATGTATAGTGTTGACTCTTGATGAACCATGCAGATATCCTTAAACATCCAGTTACAATCTGTTTCTACATCTATTGCATCAAAACAGGTCAACACCCATCAGAAGAAGGTCATTTGAACAGCCATTTCCTGGAAGGTGCAGTCTTCAACTGAAGTAATGTCCACTGCAGAAAGAGATGGAAGTACCTTTGGCACTGGGCCCAGAAGATCACGTAGGTCCAGCTGGGGAAGTCCTCCCAATGTGGAAGGAACACGTGCCCGACCCTTACCCACCTGAAGGATTGCTTACTGGCGGTGATCTACCAGGACCTTGATGGGCAGTTGAGGGTCGAACAGCAGCTACATGGGGTTGAGTCCTGGCCAGAATCAGACATGACATATCCTAACTTTGAGTGTTACAGACAGGCATTTCACCAACCATGTTGGTGGTGGCCCATGTGCCTCACATAAGATGAGTCATTGTTAGTGTAAGTTTGGTAGTGGGTGCATGCTGCTGTGCTTTGGCTATTGTCTTTCTGAACTGGAACATAGCAGAGTCATGTCCACATTCAGTTCTCTCCTTTTGAGCAGTGACTTGGCTGAGTGAAGTGAGTAATCTCATGTTCTCAGTTAATCTGGGTGACAATTGTACCACACAGGCAGCGTATCTTGCTTATGTGAGGAGTGATGTTCCCTCACAACTGTCTCTCATTTGATCTTGGCCATATTGCTTGTGACGTGAGTTAGAGTTCACAGTACATGCAGTGATTGTACAACAGTTACCATTGGTAAGTACTGGTTTTACAGAGTACAAACATCACTGGAGCCATCAGTATTTGTGCCTACATCTTGCCTGATGTGCATTTGCCAGTCGATATTTCATCTGCAATAGTGTTACTCAACACCCATTCACTGTCTGGTGACATGCAAGAGAGAGTGAGAAATAGAACTGTTTGGATCATGTGTGAGGGTCTACACTGATCCTTACAAGGCAATCTGAGTATGCACTACCAAAGATTGGTGCAATGTGCCAGCCCATTGGGAGTCTAATGATCCCAGAGCTTCATGTCATAGATGTTCAGGGACACCGAAAGCCTTTAAAGGTGTATTGGCTTGTGGACATTCCATCTATGACTGGCATCATCACCTGTACCAAGCAGGATTGGGGATGTTCATATGGCTATATGGAGTGTTGTGCTGTGTGAATTCAGAGTATCTATCTCCCAAATGTTTAGACCTCAATGTTTCAGGGAACGTTATCTGCTAAATGTGATACATAGCTAACCTACATGTGTACAATCTTTCATTTGACTTTTCAAGTAGTGGACATATCTCGTAATTTGGGGTGCAAAGTGTCATCTGTGCAATGAGCATTTGCATGTAACATGATGTCTGCAACAACACTAATTGATGGTACACTGGTGTTCAGCTTGACTTTCATGACATCATGATGTGTTTTGAGTAATATTTCGACTTGTTTGATTCTGGGCCTTGCATGAGCATTGGGAACAACTCACACTTGGATCCACCCTATTTTGTTACATCTTTTTACATTGGTTAACAGCAAGTGCCAAGGTATGAAAGGTGATTGACTATCCTATTTGGACCTAAGCAATCTCCTTCACTGCAGGCCCCACTGCCCTTGCCACTGTTAGCCCCGCTGCCATAGTGAGGAGGGGGCAAAGCAACTAGATTACCCAGATTGTTGCCGCCTTTGAAGGCATTCATAATGCCATATCTTCCCCACAAAAATCTTTTCAGGCTCCAGCCTCCTCGCTCACAGCAGCCCTCTACCCATCCCAACCTTTCAACCCCCTTCCTGTCCCTTCCCCATCCAATTTCCCTATTCACATTTCTATCCCAAGCACACTCACAACTAAGCATGCACACACTTCATCAGACACAAGAACCACAGACAAACAAAAAATACACAACCCAGTCATGCAATCGCTCATCAGATACACACCCTCTCAACCCCACCACGCCCATACCTTCACATGCCACACCAACACAAACGGACCCCTCCACAACCCCCAGCATTCACGCAGACACTACAGCAAGTAAGTAAGTAAATAAGAAACTTGTAGAGTGCACGGCTGCCGAGGCGTCTTGGCGCTATGTGTAGCCGGGGAGCATGTAGCGGTTGGGTAGAAATTACTTCATTCCCTAGTAGGGATAAGCCAGGTCTTTAGCATTTTCCAGAACCATGGTGTGTAATTCTGGAACCTAATGATGGCTGGTAGCTCATTCAGAACTTCGATGCTAGGCAATGAGAGACTTCTACCACCCCATCTGGCCCCATGGATCTTGGGGACCTGAATTAATCCTTTGTTGGCCGATCTAAGATCTAATTTGGTGAATACCACTGAAACCGTTTCTGTAGGTCCCCAGACCCGCCCTCATGCAATGCTTTGTGCAACAGGCATAGAGCCTTAAACTCAATTTGCCTCTTTATCGGTAGCCAATGCAGCTCCCTAATGCTATTTGAAATATGTTGGTATTTAGGAATGTTGAGCAACATTTGAGCTGCTGTATTTTGCAGTGATTGACGTTTTAACAGTTGGCACTTGTCAACGCCTAGGAAGAATGCATTACAGTAATCAATATGGGAGAGGACTAAGGAGACTATAACCACTTTCCTGAGGTATAAAGGGATGAATGGTAGGACTTTACGCAAGATTTTCAAGAAGAAAAGGCAAGATGATGTGAGCTGGTTAATCTGTCCGGTAAAACTTAGTTGGATGTCAAACAGAAACCCTAGGTTTCCAACCTTTGCCTAGGGATTTGAACAGAGACCTGCTTCAGCTAGCCACCAGGATTGATCCCAAAGTGGAGGCCCTATCTCAAACTCCATGACCTCCATTTTGGTTGTATTCAATTTGAGATAACTCAGATGAATCTACCCCATAAATTGCTTCAAACAGCTATGGAATTTCCCTGCCACCATTTAAGTATTTGAGGAAATGGAGATGATTATTTGAGTGTCATCAGCGTAGGTTACCGACGAGAACCTGTGAGCCCTTGCTAACTTGGCCAACGGCGTAACATATTTTAAATAGAGTTGGTGGCAACGCAGTGCCCTGCAGAAATCCACAGGGAAGGGAAAACCTCTCAGATGTAAAATTGTCCCAACACACCCTCTGTTCTCTTGTAGTAAGGAAAGAGGTGAGAATGGTTAGAACTACATTTTGAATTCCTATTGCCTTCACCTGTTGTGTCAATACCAGATGATTCACTGTATCGAATGCAGCTGGTCAAGAAGTATGAGGACGGCCCTACCTCCTTCGTCCAGCTGATTGCGCATCTCCTCCATTGCCATGATTAGTGCTGACTCTGTGGAGTACCTTGGTCTAAAGCCATGCTGTGTTGAGTCCAGAAGATCATTGGGGTCCAAATAACCATTTAGAGCTTGAATAATTGATTTTTCTAGTATTGTTGTCGCCAGTGGCAGGCAGGATATAGGTCGGTAGTTTTTCACATCTAGTGGCTCAAGAGAGGGTTTCTTTAAAATTGGTCTAATACATGCTTTCATCCAAGAGATTGGATACTTTCCTGAACTAATGACATTGCTCAGAAACGGAGTTAGATTGGTACTGATTATATCAGATGCCAGAAGTATTATTGTGGGGGGACTGGGATCACTCTTAGACCAAGGTTTTGTATCTATTAACAGCTTGTTAACTTTGACCACAGTTAATGAAGGAAAACTGATCAACTGACAAGTCGTGGTGTCAGAAATGGACTCTACCGCCAGTGGTAAAGGAAGCCCGGCCGTTGCTGGGACCTCACCAGCAAGTTCATCAAAGACTGTTCTGACTTTCTCCTGGAAGAAGTTTGCCATTGTATCACAAAGGGCTTGGTCCTGTGTGAATTGATTCACCTATTGCAGTTTGGACAAGGCGGTGACTGTCTTCAAAAGCTCTCTTGAGGAGTTTTTGGGAGCTTCAATTTTATTAGTAAAGTAGTTTGTCTCAGTGCTAATAATTGCAGCCTTGTCATCAGCTAGTGCTAGGTTATAGGTGTGTTTAGCTCGATCACTATAATCTGCCCTCTATGCCCTCTCTGCTCTCCTACACTTAGATGTAATACATTTGAGGTCTGAGTTATAGCAGGGAGCTGAGGTTCTATTATTCCATACTTTGGTTTTTCTTACTGGGGCCATCTGATCTACGGCTGATCTAATCCAGTCAACAAAATTGTCTGCCGCCTTGTTAATGTCTGCCACTAACAAAGGTGGGCTTTTATCTAGCGTCTCTACAAGGTCATCTTTCTTAATTTTTTTCTAAGTTCTTATTTTGGCAGTGGTCAGTTTGTTTAACTGCAATCTGCCCTTATTCACAGAGGATAGATTAAAATGGATGGCCCTATGGAAAGTCCAAATAAGGGGGATTCTTTATCCACTGTGATATTGGGATTGTTCATTAATATACCATCCAGAGTATGAAGGGCCATATGTGTGATCTCTAAGAAAAACTGTGTTAGACTGAAACCTTCTAGGTTGTCTAGTAGAATGGAAGTATCCACATTATTGTCACTCTCTAGGTGAAAGTTCAAATCCCCCAATATAATGAAGGTAGGATGCTCCAGGCGGGATTCCTTTAAAAACAGGGCTTTTGGTCAAGGTAGCCTGTATATAAGTAGCCTAGGGAAGGATATAGTATTGGAAATTTTAATGTTCAAGGACATAGCTCCTGCTTCAGGCAGCTGAATGGGCTCAAAAGTAGCTTTGAGCCTAGACCTGTAGATAGTTGCCAAGCCGCCTCCCTTTTGCCCTATTTTATACACATTGGACATTGTGTGTTCTGTTGGTACTGCAATGACCCAGTTGGACTCTAACGTTTTGTTGGCCCATGTTTCTGTTATAAAGACCACATAAGGGGCTGCTGTTTGCAACAGCGATTCAAATGCGTACTTATGCTTAATCACCGATCTAGAGTTAAGCAGTATAGCATTTAGCATGTTAGCAGCAAGTCTAGGGTGGTTGTTTTTCCTATTGGGGTACTATGTGGAGAACTAGAGGCCGATGTAGCTACATCTAGGAAGTTGTTGCTCCCACTAGAAGGACTTTAGGGAGGTAGGCTTAAGGGAATCTTCAAGACCGTAAAGGGAAAGTTACAGGCGGAAGCGTAGAATGGATGCTAATGCCTTTTCCATTCATGAGTGGTAGGATTGCACTGATTACCCTTATTAAGTGCCAATAGTTTTTTCCTGGTGTTGATCTGGTGGGAAAAACAGGCAGGGGTCCTGGCACTAGGCGCATTCTGGGAACTGGGGGATGCAGACAGGCTTGCCTTTGGCACCCTGGCAGCACGCCCGCTGCACGATCACACCAGCATACTGTATTTATCCTGTTCGCGCTTGAACAACTAGTGCACCAACCTTGCTGTGGGTGGGTCCGCTCTTACATATGCGCACTGCAAGTCTTAGGGAAAAGCACTGTAGAGGCAGTCCGGAAGACTGAGTCCCCTTCATTAAAGTGCAAGATGCAGTTTCTCAACTGTAATAGATTAAAACAGATTAAAACTTTAGAAAATGCTTTCCCATACTCCAAGCAAGCAACAGAGATAAAAATCCACTCCCAAGCTGCGCTTGAACATCTAGCGCGCTTACCTTTCTGTGGGCGGGCCTGCTCTTACATACGGGGACCACAGGTCATAGGGAAGAGCACCACAGAGGCAGTCTGGAAGACTGAGCCCCCTTCGTTAAAGTGCGAGGTGCAGTATCACAACTGTAATAGATTAAAAGAGACTAGACAGAGCAAGACCCCTGACTCATTGTCAGTGAAATTGCTTACCCTCCCTTGCAGCTCCACCATTAAATGAGGCCTTCCCCCAAGCTCCTGCACTCTCGAGTTTTGGTGTTCGAGGCCCTCCACCACACACATGTTTCACCTCATCCCTGGTGGTCCAGTGGACCACTGTCTCAATTCTCTCGCTCTGCTTTTTCTCTCCCTTTTCACCCATTTTTCCCTCTCTTCTATCTCCCCCTTCCCTCCCTTTTGGGTCTTTCAACCATTTTCTGTCATTTCCCCTCATTTCAAGTTCCCCCTTCACTCTTCTTCTGTGTCTTTCCTTGTTTTTCACAAATTTTTTACCCTCATCTCAATCTTCCCCTTTAACTCTCCTTCTGTGTTCTCACTGTCTTTACTCCACTCTTTCTTGCACTTTTGCTGCCTTATTTGACCTTTTCTCTCTCTTTTTGCCTTTTTCCTTTTTCAGCCCTTTTTTCCCTGCCACTGTTGCCCCCGTGGCCCCTTCCCCTAGTACGACCAGTGTGACTGCCCAATCCAGCTCCCCTCCCCGCTCCCGCCTCCCATCTGTCCAGCCCTCCCCGACCCCTACTCAATGGCGGCCCGTCTGTGCCCGTCCGCGTCCTGACTGCGACCTGCGCCAGGAACCCTGGATCACTGCACCCCCAATGCTACGACCCAGTGGCACTCCACACTCTCAACGCACGCCGCAACAACAACTGCAAGCTAGCATCACCAGCCGACACCCACGGACTCTTCAGCTGTCACTTCTGCCTGCACACTTGCAGCACCGCCAAGACCACAGACCCAGCGCAACCCGCCCGCAAGAATACATCCGAACCGAAGATACTGTAATGCATCCTTCTCAATGTCGGATCACTCCACAAACACGCCACCAAAGTCTGGGACCTCCTCAACAGCACCACCCAGGACATAGCATTCTTTACCAAAACCTAAACCAACACCACCTCGAGACCGGACATCGCCATCGCCATTCCCCAAGGATACATATTCTCCAGGAAGGACCGCCCCACCCGCCCGGGAGGAGGAATCGCCAACATTAACAAATCCACCCTCCACCTGACAACACTGCCCGGCGAACAAACAGGCACGATGGAACACCTTCACTTCAAGATACTGGCCAGCCCTACCTCCACCCTCCGAAAAACCCTCATCTACCGACCCCCCTGGACCCTGCAGACTTTTTGCCAACTCCATCACAGACATCATTTCCCCGCATGCCATTGCATCCACCAACTACACCCTACTGGGAGACCTCAACTTCCACCTCGACAACCAACTGGACCCCAGCACCACATCCCTCCTGGACAACCTCCACAAAATTGGACTCTGCCAGATCGTGACTGAACCCACGCACTCAGCAGGACACACCCTTGACCCCCTCTTTACAACGGGAAACTCCATCACCTTCAGCCACACCACCAAACTCTCATGGACTGACCATCAATGCGTCCACTTCACCTTCAGAACACCCACCATACACAGACATCACCACCTGCTCCCACAAAGAAACTGGACCAGAATCACCAACGACCAGCTAACCTCATCACTCAGCAACTCCACCCCAACCATCACGGAAAACGACGACCGCAACACAGCAGCCTGAACCCTGCACAGATGGATCTCTGACAGCTCCAACACCATAGCCCCCCTCAAGAAAAATAACAACACCCATGCCAAGAAAGCAAGATGGTTCACCACCAAACTTCGAGAGTCCAGACCCACTTTCCGCCACCTTGAAAAGGCCTGAAGGAACACCAAATCCACAGAAGCCCACAACAACTTCAGAGTCGCCACCAACACCCACCACCAACTCATCAGAAAAAGGAGGAAAAAAGCGTTTGAAGTCAGAATCTCCACTCATGCACACAACAGCAAAGAAATCTTCAACATCATCAAGGAGTTCACCCAACCCACTAGCAAGGCCCCCAACATCCCTCCCTCACAAGACCTCTGCGACAAACTCAGCACCTTTTTCCACCACAAAATCAAGAGCATCTATGACAACTTTGACAAAGACAACCAAAATACTGAACCCTCACCAACCACCCCCCACACCCTGAAGCCAGCGATTGACAACTGGACAGCCCTCACCACCGAAGACACACTGAAGACAATGAAGTCAATCCACTCCCCCCGGACCCCTGCCCCCACCAAATTTCAAACAGAGCCACCAACACCATCACACCCATGCTCTCCCACACCATCAACCACTCCCTGGCAACCGCCTCGTTCCCTGATGACTGGAAACGTGCTGAGATCAACCCCCTCCTGAAGAAACCCTCTGTGGACCCCACCGTCCTCAAAAACTACAGACCCATCTCCCTGCTCCCGTTCCCAGTGAAAGTAATTGAGAAAGCCATCAACAGCCAACTCACCACATTCATCGAAGAGCACAACATCCTCGACTCCTCCCAATCCGGCTTCAGAAAAAACAACAGTACGGAATCTGCCCTCCTCAACGCAACAGATTACATCCGTACCTTACTGGAGAAAGGATAAACAGCAGCCTTCATTCTCCTCGACCTCTCAGCGGTGTTCGACACAGTCTCTCACCGCACCCTAATACGCAGACTCCACAACGCAGGGAATCCAGACAAGGCTCTCGACTGGATCCGCTCCTTCCTCTCCAGCAGAACACAGTGGGTCAGACTCCCCCATTTCCTCTCGGACCCCACACCTACCACCTGCGGAGTCCCCCAGGGGTCCTCTCTCAGCCCTATGCTCTTCAACATCTACATGGCTCTGCTCACCCCCATCGCAGAACCTATGGACTCAACGTTGTGTCATACGCAGACGACACCCAACTCATCCTCTTCCTATCCAACAAACTCAACACCTCCAGACACAATGTACGAGAAGGCATGGAAGCCGTCATCAAATGGATGTAAAACAGCTGCCTACAACTAAACACCAACAAAACGGAATTACTCATCATGGGCCCAAACTCCGACACCTGAAACGATACCTGGTGGCCCCCGCCCTCGGAAGCCTGCCCACCCCCACAGACCACACACGCAACCTGGGAATCATCCTGGACTCAGAGCTCAAAATGGACTGCCAGATCAACTCCGTCTCGTCCTCCTGCTTCCACACACTCCGGCTCCTATGTGAGACCTTCAAATGGATCCCCCTCAAACACAGAAAGACCGACACTCATGCCCTGGTCACCAGCAGGCTGGACTACAGCAATGCACTCTATGTCGGAATAAACAAAAACCTCACCAGCAAGCTACAGAACATCCAAAACACTGCTGCAAGACTGGTCCTAAACCTGCCAAAACACTGCCACATCTTACAGCACCTGCGCACACTCCACTGGCTCCCCATCAAACCTAGAGTCACCTTCAAGATGCTAACCCACGCCCACAAGGACTTCCACGACACCAGACCACCATACCTGAACAGCCGACTCAGATTCCACGCACCCCAAAGGACCCTACGATCAGCCCAGCTCTACTATGCCGTGGTCCCCCGCACTGGAAAGACTAGATCAGAAGGTTGCTCCTTCTACTTCCGCGGGGCCAGAGCCTGTGATGACCTTCCGCTCCACCTCAGACAGATAACATTGCTTCCCATCTTCACAAGAAACCTCAAAACCTGGCTCTTTGACATACCCCCTCCTTGATGGACTGGAACCTGCGACCCCCCTCCACCTCCCAGCACCTTGAGACCCTTGCGGGTGAGTAGTTGCGCTTAACAAACACCTGATTTATTGATTGAGGAAATGCCTTCATTCAAATCAATTAGAAAGTGCTTTTCCAAACCCTCTTTCAATGCTTTTCAGCAACAGCTACATACCCTTCCACAACACCCAGCATACACGTAGACACCAAAGCAACAGACCCCGCTACAACACCCAGCATACATGCAGAAACCACAGCAACACCACAGGCCCTTTCACAACACCAGCATACACACAGACAACACAGCAACAGCTACACACCCCTCCAGAACACCGATCACATCGACAGCACTACCACCAAAAAACAAGAAATACTCAGTTACCCACACAACACACACCAACGCAACACACAGTGCAGTGCAGGCAGCACACCCAGCTCACACTTCCACTCCCTCTTCCTCCCAACCCGTAATTCATCCCGAACACCCTACCCGTTTATCCTGTGAAGATGTCATCTTTGCTTTTGCCCTTATCCCTCTGGAACCTGAAGTCCCAACAACATCTTCCACACCCAAACCCATCCCTTCCACTTCCCAATCCCACCCTGAACAAAAGTATCCCTAGCACCTGAACCCAGCACTAAAATGAAAAAAAACATAAAAACCCCTCGCAAAGATAAACCAAGCCATCCCACTTCCCACTCCACTTCTGAAAAAAAGCATTCCGGAACCCTAAACCAAGTCCAAAACCCCTCAAATCCGAGAAGACCCCTCCCAGAACTAAACCCAAACCTCCCTAAACCTCTGCCCCCATTCCCAAGTGCCATCTTCGAGGTGCCTGCTATACCCAATGGATGCCCCTTTGTGAGTCGGTACTCTGGCAATGTCAGTAAGGGCAAGTTTGTTGGCACAGCCTTGTGCTGTGGCATGGTGTGCTAATATGAACTGGTCATTGGCCTTTGTTTTACTAGATGTTTTCATCCATTTAACCCCTTCCATGTTTATGACGAGCCCAGCTCATCATGAGGCACTGTGGAGCTGTGCTCATGACGAGCTGGGCTCGTCATAATGGCCGTGGCACTCCCACGCGCAATTGATTCCCCGCCTGTGCTGGAGAATCAATTTGTGGGCCGAATCGTGACGAGCCCAGCTCATCATGAGCACAGCTCCACTGTGCCTCATGACGACCTGGGCTCGTCACGAGCACTGCGGTGCCGCTGCCCCCCTCAACCCTCCCGCGCCGTGTGGGAATTACCCCAGCGGCGAAGGGGTTAATATATCTTTTCCTACTATTTAAGACATTTGCCCTACAATTACTATTTGATATTATTATATACAGTTGTGTTTGATTCATCTCTGGTTTCTGATACAGTTGAACTAGTTAGTATGAGGTGACCTTGAGGCAAGTGCATTACACAGAACAAGAGGAAGGAAATGTTGGATGAATGACATCCAAATAGAGCAGACATTGTATTGGGTGACATTTTATATGGTAAGTATTTCAGCTTGGCCTGGACACTGTCAACGTCATTTGTTGTTGTTAGCGGGTTTATAAAGCGCGACAGCTGTCCCAGCAAAGAGGCGTCCCGGACCTGAACAGCAATGAGCTGACATGGTAGAAGGGGACTCAGGAGGACCTATGAAGAGGGCAAATGAAAGGTTTTTATGGCTTTCCTGAATTCAAGGAGATCATTAAGCCCCCGAATGTGGGCCGGCAGTGAATTCCAGTGGATAGCTGCTCTGTTCCGAACGAAGCAAATTACGGCGCAAACCCTTCTGACTCGGGAGACAACCACCGTGTGATGTCCCATGGAGCGTAGCTGGCGGGAGGGAACATAGGGTAGAAGCAGATCAGTCAAGATGAGCGGTGATGCAAATTTCAAGACTTTAAAGGCTATACAGAGGGCCTTAAACTTGATACGTCTAACCACTGGCAACCAGTGTAGGTGCCGAATGGCGTGAGTCACTGAGCAGGCTCTACTCAGACCGAGGAGAGATCTTGTGGCCGCATTCTGGACTCTCTGTAGCCTCTGTATTTCAGACTTATTCGCACCCAGATATAGAGAGCTAGCGTAGTCAAGTCTTGACAAAATCAGGGCCTGGATGATGATCTGCGTGGTAGGGGCATCGAAGAAGCCCAATATGGGTTTACGTCCTTGCAGTAATCCAAAGCAGGTTCCCACTACCTTTTTAGTTTGAATCTGAAAGTTAAGCGAGGCTTCCATCCAGACCTCTAGGGTTTTCACTGCTGGCTTGGGGGAGGGAGCAATGCAAAGGCACTTGGGCCCCCAGAGCTCGTTCCATAGGCCATGGTCCTTTTCCACTAACAACACCTCCGGCTTGTTGGCATTCAGTTGGAGACAGTTGGCGGCCATCCAATCGGCGACTGCCGCAAGATCACCTTGAAATGTAATGGCGTCCTGCTCAAGAGGGCTACTACCAACTGTCTGTCATTAGCATAGGAGAACATGGTCAGCCCTCTACTCTTGGCTACCATGGCAAGGGGTTGTACATAGAGATTAAAACGCAGAGGGCTAAGGGAAGAGGCCTGTGGCACCCCTTGTTTGGAGAGGAGGATGACAGAGGTAAAGGGGGGAGCTATCACCTGAAACATCCAATCCGCAAGGAATGAGGCTAGCCACTGCAAGGCTGGCCGATGATTCCAGCCTCCTCCAGGCGGCGCAAAAAGAAGGCATGGGACACAGTGTCAAACGCGGCACTGAGATCCAGAAGGATCGGTGCCGACGTCTGCCCGGCGTCTAAAGCTGTCCAGAGATGTCCAGTCACAGCCAATAGCACTGGCTCTGTGCTGTGGCCAGGGCGAAAGCCATTTAGGGAAGGGTCGAGCCTTTTGATGGAGTTTAGGTGTTCCGTGAGGAGAGAGTTAACGCAGGCATCCGTGATCTTAGCGACCCACTGTAACAGGGAGATTTGCCAAAAGTTTTCTGGCTTTTTAGGGTCTAAGGAAGGTTTTTTAACCCCTCCGCTGCTGTTTCGGAACGTTCTATTGTGCAGGCGGGGCCGGAACGTTCAGCGGACGTGCGCAGCACTACCGAGGTAGTGCACGCGACATCCGCTCAACGTGCGCCGCACGGAAGGGCTTAAATAGCGGTATCACGCTGGCCTGTTTCTAGGGTGTAGCCTGCACTTCTCCCTAAGCTGTAGGTTGGATATGTGTTAGGTGTGTTGAAGTAAGATCTTTGTGTATCCTCACATGGAGGTGTCAACTTGTCATACACTTGTGGAGTTCTGCAAGGACATGTGTCCATTGTGCAGTGTGTACCTTACAGCTACTTCATCTAGATGTGTGCCACATGCTGCTAGTGCTGTGTTTGCTTTCATAAGTTGCACGTGCCCATTGCCTACACATGCATGGCACTTGGGCCCAGATGTAGGTAATAGCAATTTACCGAATGGTAAATACCGAATTTTACCGATTCTCTATTTACAATTCGGTAATTGCTATGTAGGTAAATAATTCTGTAAAAATACCGAATCTGTAAGATTCGGTAATTACCAATGCGGTAATTACCGAATCGGTATCTGCCATTGATTCCTATGGGCCTTGAAGCCCATGGGATTCAATAGCAAATACCGATTCGGTAATTACCGAATCGGTAAAATTACCGATTTTACAAGGGGGACAGGGTGTCACTTTGACACCCTGTTGCACCCCTGTTTCGGGCTTGTGTGCCATGTGACACACAGACATGCCCTTAGGGCATGTCTGTGTGCCACATGGCACAGGTGTACATGCACAGATGTGCATGTACACTGGAATTCGTTATTTACCATGGAATAGTATTCCATGGTAAATAACGATTTGCTAAGGGCCTGTGGCACTGATTACAGTCCCACCTACATATTGGTTTACAGAATCGGTAAATTTACCGATTCGGTATTTTACAGATTCTGTAAATTTACCGAATCGGTAATTATACCGATTCTGTAAATAAAATGCACCCTACATGCCAATTCCCAAATACCGGTTGGTAATGGCCGAAATCGGCCGTTACCGACCGGTAATTGGCGAGCTACATCTGGCCCTTGGTCTTCCACTGGTTTTCCCTGATATACTTCATTTCCCGGGTCCAGTGGACATGGAGTTTAACAGACATGTTCAAAATGTACTGTGCCCCAGGGCACCCAGTGTTTCAGGGTTACCCTGATAGAGACATAGCTATCCTGTAGAGAGTGTTCCATTGTGCCCTTAGAACTCTTATCGCACAGATTCTATGTAAGCCCATCGACTGACATTGCCTTTTCATGTGGTAAATGTGTAACCCTGGGTGGCCAACTACGCTATGCTAGGAAAGTTTGCGTAGTTTGTGCTACACGATTTACACAGTGCAAAATTGCATAGCTGGCATTTTTTGCTCGCTTGCGGTCCTCAACGTCAAGTTGGCGACCACGAGCGAGCAAAATGACATCCCGGCGAGACTTTTTCCTCGTTCGCGATCAGCAACATCAAGTTGGTGATCGCGAACGAGGAAAATAAACTTTCCGGCGAGATTCTCAAAGTGGGGAGGTCAGGTTTCTCATTGCGAGTGGTCGTGTATGCTCGCGCCCGCTCGCGATCAGAAACTAGCAGTCCGTGTTGAGAAAGCTTCCGCTCGAGTAAACATCTACTCTAGCGGCAGAAAACAACAGCTCACACTGTGCAAGATGCCGTTTTCAATGATTGCACAGTGCGGACAAGCATCTGGCACTGTGCAATCATCAGGAACAGCGCACTACACAGTTTGCGTAAAGCTACGCGTATCTCGCGTAGTGCGAAGTGCACTTCGCGTAGCTACGTGTAGCACAACTATGCGAACTACGCCCAGGATTAGTAATGTGTGAGAGTCCAATACAGAGTTGTAGCAGAGAAGGTGTGTTTCACTTTAATGACACATCCATACCGAGGTTTCTTTGACATCAAAACAGGACCTGGGCTGTGTGCAAGGTAAGTGTGTAACATTCTCTCTAGCATCTTGGTTGGTGTTAAAGTGGCAGGGGCTCATCATACTTGTAGTCTCTTCAATCTCAATATACCAACACTTGACTTATGGTAAGATGCATGATGTGTGAAGATCAGTAGTAACATGGCAGTCAAGTGAGAAAGGGCAAAGCAGTCTGATTTCATGGTTTGATTTGGAGTGACAGGGCCTCATGGTAATTGTCATCAGTTCAATCACACTTTACCAACACTTGACCCCGACATACTGAAAGTAGTTTTGGACATATAGATCATCCATTGCATATAGGCAGTTTCCAATGCATATTGTAAGTACCTTTTGGCATAAGGCGGTAACTGTGACAACATTCTGGCATCAGCACACTGGAGGAAATTGTTAAAATATAACGAGCACCCAAAGCAAATTTCGAAAGAAATGTAGTGAACTCATTGCAGGTAATACATCCCACCACTTCCAAAGATCACTATCCACCACTGCTATTTGTATTGCATTAAAAAGTAAATTACAAGTGTCCATTCCTTCATATTTTCTCTCTCTCTATTTTATATGTTAATATATATTTTATAAGTGTGTATTTGGTCAGTATTGAACAGACATTTTGTTTTATTAAAGTGCGGTTAAACGTTATGCATTTACTTTTTACAGAATTACATGGTATCCAAGAAGAATATGGTCAGGGTAATATATTATGGTAATATAATATATCATACAAATTTCCATTTTGTATTGATAGGTCATGAGACTCCTGAAGCATCCACGAAACAGGCACAAATAGGGAGGGGCAGATTTACAAGCCCCGTGCGCCACTTTTGCGTCAATTTTAACATGGGAAAAGTGACGCAAAAGTGGCGCAAGGAGCTTGTAAATCTGCCTCTAAGTCCTTAAGTATGTAGACTCCACAGTTGTGGCAAACTATGCACACGAAAAGACAGATCTCTGGACTCGTAAACTTACTATTTAATTTATTGCAGGTTTGTGAATTCTAAAAATGCTTCATTTACTCAAACATGTAAATTTACCTTTGTAAATCGGGCCCGAGATGCCTCTCAATTGGCATTGCTGGATGCAAAGGCTTATGATGATACAGAGTGCGTTCTTTGTTCATTCTCCTTTTGCAGAAGTTGTGCATATTTTCTTTCTCCTGTTGACCCGGCTTTCAAATCGGTCAGACAGGATTACATGGGCTCCAGAACACAGTGCTTTCAGCCTGATGCCAACAGGTCGCTATGGCCTCTGTGAGTGGGTTTGGAAGCTTAAGCTAGGACATTGGAAAAGTATTCAGAAATTCAAATGACTTTAGGGTTTGGTGCTGCTCATGTTCCGCAAGTGTGTGTCTTCTTTTGCTCAAAGCATTTTGATGTTTCACATAAGGTATTGAATGGCATTACACAGTCATTATCAATTATGCACACTTGACATATGTATGGCATTTTATTCAGAAACACAAAAAGATGATGGGAGGAATACTGAACGTTGTCAAACATGTACCCCCAGTACAGGGGTCACATGGGTGGGTCCGAACTGGGGTGGCATGGTGAGGAAAAATACGATGGATCTATATGTGACTAGGAGTCAATGTCTGACAATGTTAGAATAAGGTTTCTATAGTGTTGTCTCGTAGAGGGGTAACCCTACGCTGGATATAAAATTCCACTGTTTTCGTTTACTTACCTGGCTTTTTGGCCCCATGCTTTCTTTCGAGGAGATATAATCTAGAACCTTGGTAGCCAGGTCCGAGAAGCAGGGCTTCCGATATCAGAAAGATCATTTCTTGGAAAAGAATTATAAACCTGTTAGTGCAATACAGCTAAAATGTAAATGGCCATAGCCTAGGTAGCATATAGTGAAAGTCATCAAATTAGTCTGCAGTTCCTAGGCCTAAAATGCACACATTATAAACACAACCACAAACTAAACCTACACTCAATTATTTATTTACAAATAATGGCATAATTAATTGCTGATTGCCTCTAAGGATTATTTTTGTGCAGGAAGGTGACCCTTTGTGCACAAAAACAATCCTGCCTACAGTGCAGGCACCCTTGCAACATGATGCAAAGGTGCCTGCATTGGCGCTAGGCAGCCAAAAGCATGCCAGTGCTAGGAAAGGACAGGAATGAGCTGTGTAATTGTAAATGTGGTGTATTCATGCCCTTTCACGCATGGCAACACACAATGCAGCACATCAAGGTGTTTTTGTTTTTTTTTGGCCTCATTTGTGCGATCTTGTAGTTTTTAGCAAGCCAGGTCTCCTCTGGTGAAGTGAACCGCCCAAGGTAAAATAGGCAAGACCATGTCTAAAACTGCTAGCGAATTCTTTAAGATTCTTTTGGATCCAACGTCTCGAGGCCACTCTGAATGATCCTTATAGAATCACTTAATCGCAGTTCGTAAAATCATTGGACAGCCCTTCCTATCCTATGCTATATTTTTGTCCCCTAAGTCCCAATATCCCGTTCGTTTGGTTACCCCTCTGAGTGTATCTAGGCTCCTAAACTTATTAGCTTGTATAAGCCAATGATCAATGTTAGGAGGATATGGGAGGATCCAGTTTCTACATATTTCACGTCTAGCAAGTAACATCAGGGTAAATAGCAGACATTTCTGATTTTTATTTAAAACAACATCATGATCATTACCCTCTAAGATACCAAAGATAATGTTAAAAGAGCTTACCTTCATATTTACGTTTAATGCTTTATTAGTTATCTTACCAATCTCCTTCCAATAGGTATCAAGGATTGCGCATTAATGAAACATGTGGATATCATTTGCCTTTAATTCACCACACTTGGGGCATTTCCTTGTCCCCTGGTTATTTATTTTAGAAAGCCTCTCTGGGGTCCAATAAGATCTGTGTAGGGTAAAGAGATTATTTCTCCTGAGTGGTGCAGAGACAGTAACAAACCATAAAAAGGAGCAAGATACTTGCCATTGTTGTTGCAAGTCTTGAGCCGGGAAGATCTTCTTCCAATTATCGTCTGGGGTACTAAAGTCAACTTCGTTCCTTTCAATCAGATACCAGTACCATTTGGAGACTTCCTTTGGAGCTGGGTCTTTTAGTATTTCTTCCTCTATTCCTTCCATGTTGGCTGGGATTTTCTCTTGTTGTTTACACCAACTAGTCAACTGGTAGTATTTGAACCTTGAAATGGTTGCGTTAGTCCTCTCCAGTAAAGCTGCCCAGCTTATTAAGTTACTATGTTCTATTAGCTCCCCCCATCTCAGTATCCCAGCTTTTTTTATGGGGTCTGCGAGGTAGTCTTTCATGCATTCTAGGGTCCCCGGGGAGTTCCAGATTGGAGCTTGCTTGCTGTAAAATGGAAGTTTCCAAGATTTCCTTATTTCATACCAAACTTTGTATGCTGACTTTAGGGCTTTTAATTTAAATTTTTTAAAGTATTTGGGATGTCCAAACTTATAAAGACAAAAATCAGTGTTGGTTGTAGCTTTACAGTAGGCAGTATAGGCGGTCTGTGATTTAAAAAGTATCCTAATATTTTTTAAAGTTAAAGGCTTTATAATATGTCATATTATGTCATAAGGTCCGGGCTGGCTATCCCCCCTCGGTTTTTCTTTTGGCATAACTTTTTCCATGCTATCCTGACTCCTTTGGAAGCCCAGATAAAGGTGTTTATTTCGCTCTGGATCTTCCTTAATGTTTGTGATTTATATTCCATGGGGATGGCATTAAAAAGAAACGTACATTTTGGTAGAATAGCCTTTTTAATAATGTTAGCTCTCCCTATAAACGTGAGAGATAAGCAGTTCCATGCCTTTATTAACTTTCTCATCTCCTTAGCTTTAATCGCCAGATTAGCTTGGGTTATTTCGTCAATGTCTTCTAAAATTTCTATACCCAGGAATTAAATTTTGCTGTTTGCTTTTAATACTGATGACGTAGTGTTCCAACACCTCAGTCTTCTGGTGATTTATTTGGTACCCAGATATTCTCCCAAAGTCGGACAATATGTCCGTTATACTGTTAATAGAAGCGTTGAGGTTGCTTGTGTATATCATTAAATCATCTGCGTATAACGCAACTTTCATATTCCACCCATTGAAACTAAATGGAGTAATGTCATGAGCCTTCCTTATCTTCTCTGCCAATGGTTCTATATAAAGGTTAAAAAGGTGAGGGTAAAGTGGACATCCCTGCCTGGTGCCTCTTTTTCTCAAAAAACCTTTGGACAGCCTCCCGTTAATAAGTATTTTTGCTGAGGGCTGTGAGTAGATGTTCATTATGGTTCTTACAAAGTTATCCCCCAGACCGTAATAGAGGAGGACTTCTTGTAAGAAAGACCAGTTCACACGGTCGAAAGCCTTGGCCGCATCAAAAGTGAGAACCGCCAAAGATAGTTTCTCATGCGCAGCAATATCAATTGCTCCGATTAATTGATGAGTAAGATCATGCAATTGTCTTCCCCTCATAAAGCCCTTCTGATTGTCATGGATAAGGTTATTTGATAATGAGCCAAGTCTTTTTGCCAGAATTTGAGTGAATATTTTATAGTCAGAGTTAAGAAGTGAAATTGGCCTAGATGACTCGCAGTTAAGAGGATCTTTACCTGGCTTTAAAATTAGGCTAATGGTCGCTTCATTCCAAGTTGGTGGAGGTAATGCGCCCTGCACATAAATAGTATTAAACTGGTTGGCAAATTCTGAAGCCAGAGAGCCTTTCAAGAGTAAGTAGAGCTCATTTGGAATGGCGTCTGGCCCAGCGGCTTTTCCTCTTTTTAATTTCTTCGTCACCTCCGCTACCTCCTCCGTTGTGATGGCTGCATTTAGTGATTCAGATAGGTCTTTTTCTAGTTTAGGGAGGTATAAGTCATTCAAATAGGAACTTATAGCTGAAGGTGAAGGTACTAGGTCTTCTTCATAGAGTTCCTGGAAAACACTGACAAAAGAATCCTCTATTTCTGATATATCCACTACTCTAGTGTCATTCATACCTTTTTTGATTGACATAATTTTACTCCTATTGGAATCAGTTTTGAGCTTACAAACTAGGAGTTTCCCACTATTTTCTCCATATTCGTAGTGAGAAAAGCAACTGGCTTACCACTTCTTCCTTACTCTTTCCTCCAAAAAGAGTGCTAGGTCATTCTTCTTTCCTAATAACTCCCTCTGAATCTTCCTTTTTTCTACCTCCAGAATGTTTGGGTTTAAGTCTAATTCCTCTTGTCTTCCTAATATTTCAGATTCTAACTGGGAGATTCTCTGCGTTCTCCCTTTATTGTTACTTGCTGCTAGGCTAATTAAGACCCCTCTAAGTACAGTTGTATACACTTCCCAAGTTAGGTTAAGTGGAGTTTCCCCCTTTTATTTTCTTTAAAATAGTTCAGAGTTGAGATTTTGATTTTTTCTACTATTTCCAGTTCTAATAGGAGGGTGCGAGCTAGAGTCCTTCTTTTCTCACCCTGTGTTTGGTTTAGTTGAGCCTCCAACTGAACTAAAGAATGGTCTGACAAGTGAGCGGGGAGGTGTACAATCCTCTTAACTAGTTTACTAAAAAGTTTATCCACCAAGAAAAAGTCGATTCTGGAGGCATGGCCATACTTGTAATTCCTATAGGTAAACCTATTATTTAAATCTCCCTTAGTTTCCCAAACATCGACCAGCCCTAAAACTTCTATTAGTCTGTTCACCCCCTTCTCATTTTAGGTAAGTTTGAAGCTTTATTTGGTGGGTGTCTATCTTTTGTGGGGTTCAATAAAATATTAAAGTCCCCCCTATTATAATCGGAGTGGTAACTGTTATCAAATGTGCATATAAAGTTTGTAGAGGAGCGGGGTCATCGCTGTTGGGGCTGTAATAGCCTACCACCGCTAAGGAGATGTTACCTATCCTGACTTTAGCTATGGCCCACCTTCCTTTAGAATCTACACAGCTATCTGTTAGGGTTATATTCGAGTGGTTTTTTATAATAATTGCAACTCCTTTAATGTTACACGTCTGATTTGTGCAGACGGGGTTTCCCATCCACTTTTCGTGTTTTGTACTTTCATGCCACTCTTCTTTAAGAAGGTGGGTTTCTTGTAAAATGATTATATCACTCTTCACTAGCCTCAGATATTCAAAAAAAATGTTGACTCATTTTCCTAGTTCTCAGCCCGTTGACGTTCCAGGACATAATTCTTAAATCACCTAGCATTTTAGGATATAATTCTGTATTTTACCTTGATCCGGCTTGCTAAATTACTAAACAATATATTTTTTTCTTTTTTCCCAAATGCTCCCCACCAAAAAAAGACTTATTAAAAATGTGCACGAAAAGTAAAAACCCCTTAATCCTATCCCCACCCTGGAGAACCCTCCCTACATTCCTTGGGCAATTAATCACCCTCTATGAGATTCCGCCGTTGTGAGGTTTTACTATGAAAAAAAGGAAAGAAGCTGGCTATTCCAACTTGACTTCAAGGATTCTTTTCAACTTTCATTCTTTTTAGAAGTGCTTCTATGTCATGGGGTTCCCGCATGTTATATGTGTGGTTGTCCCACATTATATGCAAAAGATCCGGGAATTTCATTTGCACTGTTGCCCCTTCATTTTCAAGTCTGGCATATACTCTCCCATTGCCTGTCTGCCTTACCCTTTGAGATATCAGAGCGAATTTTGTAACTATAGCCATCTTTTGAAAGAGTACCTACTTTCAGGGCCATGCTCAGAACGTTTTCTTTTAGAGTGTACGTTTTAAAGTTGACAAGAATTCTTCTTGGATTTTTCCTCATTTTATTCAGTCTAAAAGGGTCCTGATGTACTCTTTGTATGTCCTCATTTAGGCTTTGCTCGTCCATTTCCGGGATAACTTCTTTTAAGAGTTGTACTATGAAAGTCCTGATGTCTTGTCCCTCTGTCCCTTCCGGAATGTTCAAAAGCCTAAGGTTATTCCTTCTTGAATTGTTTTCCATGACCTCGATTTTATCTCTCAATTCTTTTTCTGTGGATTTTATTTTCTCAATTTCGCTTTGATATGATTTCACCTCTTCTCTAGTTTGCACCAGAGTATTCTCAACTGATACTACTCTGTCGGTTAAGGCATTAAACTCAGTCTCTAAAGTTTCGCAAGTCGCCTGAATTTTTTCTTGGTTCCTCTCGGACTTAGCAAAGCTGAGTTTCATTTCCCTGAGGATTACCCCCATCAAGTCGCCTGACTCAGGTTGTTTATGCTGTTACATATTGCCATCTACCTGGTGTTGGGCTCCCTCATTATCCCCGCTTGCTTGTATCTCCTCCCCAAATATGTCCGCCTCATCCCCAGGGTCACTGGACATAAGAACGCTGTATCTATTGGAAAATTCCATTTGGGGTGCAAACATGGGGGGTATAGTTTTGTTCTCAGCAGAAGGGTACTCAATGGCCTCCTTTGGTTTTAAAGCGTTATTCCGGGGTGGAGGTTTATCTTGGATTTTGAAGAAGGAGTGTAGAGATGGGGTAATTTTTAGGTTAGGTCCTTTCTTTTGTTGCTCTTTTTCAGCAGTTGTTGCAGCTCTAGTTGAAACTACTGCTGCTGTGCACCCCTTCTTTTTCTGCTCTCTGTATTTTTTATTGTGAGTAACCCCGGTATTTCCTTCTGCTAAGGAGCCGACTTGCCTCCCGACTTGGGCTTGGGGTGGGGCTTGGGCTTGCGCTTTATCCTTCGCAGGTTTAATGAAGTCAGGTAAGATAAGACCTCCCTCTGTAGGTGGCTGTTCTAAATTCACCCTTTTATTTCTTAACGTGCAACAGAGGGGGTTTGTATGAATTGCTTTGCTTCCTTCAGCAGAGTCCTCTTCTAGCGTGTCTGTGATTATTCTATTGCTGGTTTTCCCTGTGTAATTTTCCCGCTGTCCTGGGGTCAGGGTTGGGGGGGGGACTGTGTAAGTGAGCTTGCTGTATTGTCGTTTGCCGAATTTACGGATGAGTTTAGAGTAACAGACAACCTGCGTTTAGCTTTGGATTTATTTTTTCCTCTTCTCCTGGTGGAACTCATGCAGGCTATATCTCTGTTTACTCTATTTACTTTCACATGTGATATTTCCCATTCTCTGCTTTCCTTAACCCCCCACAGGCCTGTGTAGTGCTGACAAACAAACAGGAAGATTCCAGTATGGACCAAGCAGCGTAAAGAGATTTGTTTGTTAGCCCCCAAGAACTTACTTTACTTATAGAAAGGCGCTGATGACGGAATTTCTTGGAAGCAACAGCCCAGAAACTCCCCACCTTCTCCAACACAGCATCATGAGGGAGTGAGCTGGTCCCGGGCAGAAGAATTGTTTCCTCCTCCAGTGTTGCTGCTGCCCTGTAGTCCCTGAAGACCCGCTTTGATTTCACTTTTCACTGCTCTCGCCACAGCCTCTCTCCTATCCGGCCGCCATGTTCTCCTCTCTCCCACATCAAGGTGGCTTCTTTAGTTTGCTGCATCAAAGACTGATATCTGGGCCCATCCATTTTTAACAGATTGAATTTTCGAGAATACATTTATTAGAAAAAAACAAATCAACCACTTATATTTACATTCTCGCAGCAAATCTATGTGTTTTTCAGTTCTAGCAATTTTTGTGTGAAAACTTGCTGACTTGACTTTAGTGGGAATTAGATTTGCTTAACGCTAATAGAGAGACCTGAGTTGCAGAAAGGGATGGAACTAAACTGTGCTGGAGGAACAAAAGACATCAAAAACTAAAGTAAAATATAGGATGTATCTTGTGATATAACAATGAATTACAAAAAGCAATGAAAGAGGACTGAAAAAAACAGATTCATCTTGTAAAAGTACACCATAAATGTGATTTCTACATATCCAAAAAAGAAAAGTCGCTGTAAAACCATAAAGGTTCCAGAGAAAATTTTGGGCTTATTTACAAAGCCCTTGAGAAGCCGGCACGTCACTCTTTATATGGGAAAAGGGGTGAAGCACCGGCGGCGCGAGGGGTTGTTTCCATCCAATGATTAGTTCTAGAAAGATATTATATTAAATGAATTTGGACGCTTATACCATTAACAAAGCAGATTTGTGTCAGGACTATAATATCCGGTGTACCAAAATAAATTAGGTTTTTACAGGTAACCATAGCAGTGAATGTTAACCAAGATGATATCAGCAATTCCTTTGATTTGTTAAAGTGTATTGTTTGTTTTTTTGTCGCTCTACATGGGTAAATTAGATTAAACAACTAGTATTAAATTGGTGATTTCATTTTTTGATTTCTTATTGAAGACCGGAATATTGTGTGAATAGTAACAACGCTCCTTTCAACGCCTTAAATGAGTTGTGTATTTGAGAAAGAATTTGAGCTTGCTCTGATGAACAAGATCACGGTTGTAAGTTGTAGTCATTTTGTAAACCAACACTTCACCTGAAAGATAAAAAAACACATTGCTTTCTCAATGGCCAGGTAAAGTGTTATTCATATCTATTTTGAAGTCAGCCAGGGAATTTAATATGCTTGATCAGTGTTGCAGAACTTCTGAAAATGGTAACCTAGCAACCGTGACTTTGGAGGTGAGCTTTCTTTTGACCTTTTCACCACTGAGAATATACAAATAAACAGGAGCTTTAAGAAACAGTATTAACATGGATCTCTGCTACCTTCATGAAATGGCTTTTCCTAACAGTATTTCGGAAAGGCAAGGCACATTTTACTATTTCTGTTTCTCAATAATATGTTATTAAAAACGATACGTTAAGTTCTGGCGCGTTCAGGAAGTTCTTTTTTTAACAATCTTTCCAATACATTCCAGTCTTGAACTTTAAAAAGTGATGAGATAGGGCAAAATGTAGAACACATTGTAAACATCAAGAACAAATATTGTTTATATGCACTGCATAAATGGATATTTTCGAATGGTCATATGAAAAGGATCATAATACAATTCGCTGTGAGTGCGGCAGTGCTCCACAGTAAATGTTGTAGTGAAACGAGAAAAATGAGCTCTCACGAACCCATGCCACATATCGGATACAGGATACTGCAGCATCTTTAGTAAAGGGGACCTATCATTTCTATATTTTCACACTCAACCCAATTATTCGAATGTGTGTGAAATTGCCCAAATGAGAACTTTATGCTAATAGTTGCACAGTGAGTGGGATTTTTTTTTAATGTGTTTCTCACCAAATTGGAGGAAAGGTGTGATGGTGGCTTATGCCTCTGTGGAGGGACACAGCGGAAGGTGCAAATGGGACTGAAAATGACAGTGGGGGTTGGGTGAATGGCGGCCAGAGGATTTACTGTCCATTATTAAGTCACTGTGATATATGGGACCAGTTTCGAGGTGTAAAAGTAGAAAACATGGAATTATAGGTCTGTGTATCTGGTAGCGTGCATAGGAAGTGTATAGGACTGTCACTACAGACATATTGTCCTACAGAAGGACAAGGAGTTGGCCTCAGACCTGGGGAACTGGGTTCGAGTCTCGGTAATGACGCTAAACCTCCTGTGATTGTGGACAAATCACTTAATCTCCCCGTGCCTAACAAAAATGAATGTGTGTCCTCATGTAACGTAACTGGTGCTATGTAAAGCCCTCTGATACCCGATTCGGGTCAAGTTCGCGCTATATAAAACTCTACAAAAAATTTAAAAAAACTCTCATTTTAAAAATATCTCTGGGCTGTAAGCAGCTGATGCATGGTACTTCTAGCAAGTGCACCACATTCTCGCTTTAGCATCTGCTCCCCAGCACATCTCTTCGAAAATACCCCTCAACACATACTTAGGGGCAGATTTATGTTAACTGGTGCATCCCCAGGGATGCGCCAGTTTTTGTGCGCCACAGTGCGCCACTGCTCCGCCACCCATGGTGCGCCGCATTTACAATGCGGCGCACCATGGTGCAAGGCAGTGAAGATGCGTGACGCATCTCTCGGATGTATGACGTTACAACGCATACTTTTACAACGACTACCATTACAACACATTTTTTACAACGCAAAAACTTTTACAACGCATACCATTACAACGCAAGATTTTACAACGCAAGTACCTTTACAACGCATACCATTACAACGTAAATATTGGTAAGTATATAATATTTTTTTTAATATAAATTATTTTAAATTATTAAAATATAATTAAATTTTATTTAATTTTATTTAATTAATTTAATTTAAATATAATTTTAATTTATTTTTACAAATTAACCCTGTACCCCAAAAACCCAAAACTGACCCTGAACCCTAAAAATATTTTTTTTAATTTAAATTAATTTAAATTATTAAAATATAATTAATTTTTATTTAATTACATTTAATTAATTTAATTTAAATATAATTTTATTTTATTTTTACAAATTAACCCTGTACCCCAAAAACCCCAAACTGTCCCTGAACCCTAAAAATACCCTTTTACCCAAAAACCCAAAACTGACCCTGAACCCTAAAAATACCCCTTTACCCAAAAACTGACAACTGACCCTGAACCCTAAAAATACCCCTTTACCCAAAAACTGAAAACTGACCCTGAACCCTAAAAATACCCCTTTACCCAAAAACTAAAAACTGACCCTGAACCCTAAAAACACCCCTTTACCCAAAAACTGAAAACTGACCCTGAACCCTAAAAATACCCCTTTACCCAAAAACTGAAAACTGACCCTGAACCCTAAAAATACCCCTTTACCCAAAAACTGAAAACTGACACTGAACCCTAAAAATACCCCTTTACCCAAAAACTGAAAACTGACCCTGAACCCTAAAAATACCCCTTTACCCAAAAACTGAAAACTGACCCTGAACCCTAAAAATACCCCTTTACCCAAAAACTGAAAACTGACCCTGAACCCTAAAAATACCCCTTTACCCAAAAACTGAAAACTGACCCTGAACCCTAAAAATACCCCTTTACCCAAAAACTGAAAACTGACCCTGAACCCTAAAAATACCCCTTTACCCAAAAACCCAAACATATAATATTTTAAAAATAATTATATACTTACCAATACTTACGTTGTAATGGTATGCGTTGTAAAAGTTTTTGCGTTGTAAAAGTTTCGTTGTAATGGTAGTTCGTTGTAAAAGTATGCGTTGTAATGGTTGTTTCCCCATCTCTCGGCGTACGGGCGGCGCATTGCAGGAGTCATGTCGCAAGTGCGACATGACTCCTACAATGCATGGTGCGTCACCCTTACGCCTGCTTCAAGCAGGCGTAAGGAATTGACGTAGAAAGTCACTGAGTGAAATCTCATAGATTTTACTCACCCACTTTTAGGAGGCGTTCCTGCGCAGGAACGCCCCCCCCCCCCTGCGCAGGAACGCCTCCTTATGGCGCAGGGGTTTCCAACGTGACGCATCTCCTAGATGCGTCACGTTGTAAATAGGGCGCATTGTTTGAACCGCCGTTGCGTCACATTACGTGACGCAATTGCAGCGCAAAGAGGCGCAAGGGCCTCATAAATCTGCCCCTTATTGTCTACTCTGCTCAAACAGATCTCCAAAGACTCCGGGCACTTCATCCCGTAGCTTGCTGCCATTTACATAATTCCCTACTCCAGTTTCCAGCTCCTCCTCTTAGTACCACTTCATCATATCATTCATTGCCACTCCTTGTATTCACGATTCAGAAAAGGGGGTGGTGATGAACAGAGTGTCTGAATTAAGCAGACCACTCTTACCCAGTCCAAAGATCAGGGCTTGATCCATCACCGTTTTTTAGCTCACTGCACAATCCCAGCTCAGAACCTTGCTCACTGCTCCATCAGGATTCAAGCAAGCCGGGCCGACGACGCCTGAAATGGCAGATACCGGTCCCCGGAAGCTTGCCTCCTTTCTGGTGAAGAATTGGCTTGGTAGTTTGGTCTGCCCTGTTCCCATGATGCACTGGGCCAGGGACAGACTAATTTGCATATAGCCAGGTTCTGAGCTGGGATGGGGCAGTGAGCTAAATAACGGTGATGGATCAAGCCCTGATCTTTGGACTGGGTAAGAGTGGTCTGCTTAATTCATACACTCTGTTCATCACCACCCCCTTTTCTGAATCATTTTGTCCACCATAAGCGTGGAAGGGTATACTCAGACATGAGTCCCTTGCTCACTGCTCCATCAGGATTCAAGCAAGCCGGGCCGACGACGCCTGAAATGGCAGAAACCGGTCCCCGGAAGCTTGTCTCCTTTCTGGTGAAGAATTGGCTTGGTAGTTTGGTCTGCCCTGTTCCCACGATGCACTGGGCCAGGGACAGACTAATTTGCATATAGCCAGGTTCTGAGCTGGGATGGGGCAGTGAGCTAAATAACGGTGATGGATCAAGCCCTAAACTTTGGACTGGGTAAGAGTGGTCTGCTTAATTCAGACACTCTGTTCATCACCACCCCCTTTTCTGAATCATTTTGTCCACCATAAGCGTGGAAGGGTATACTCAGACATGAGTCCCTTGCTCACTGCTCCATCAGGATTCAAGCAAGCCGGGCCGACGACGCCTGAAATGGCAGAAACCGGTCCCCGGAAGCTTGTCTCCTTTCTGGTGAAGAATTGGCTTGGTAGTTTGGTCTGCCCTGTTCCCATGATGCACTGGGCCAGGGACAGACTAATTTGCATATAGCAAGGTTCTGAGCTGGGATGGGGCAGTGAGCTAAATACCGGTGATGGATCAAGCCCTGATATTTGGACTGGGTAAGAGTGGTCTGCTTAATTCAGACACTCTGTTCATCACCACCCCCTTTTCTGAATCATTTTGTCCACCATAAGCGTGGAAGGGTATACTCAGACATGAGTCCCTTGCTCACTGCTCCATCAGGATTCAAGCAAGCCGGGCCGACGCCGCCTGAAATGGCAGAAACCGGTCCCCGGAAGCTTGTCTCCTTTCTGGTGAAGAATTGGCTTGGTAGTTTGGTCTGCCCAGTTCCCATGATGCACTGGGCCAGGGACAGACTAATTTGCATATAGCCAGGTTCTGAGCTGGGATGGGGCAGTGAGCTAAATAACGGTGATGGATCAAGCCCTGATCTTTGGACTGGGTAAGAGTGGTCTGCTTAATTCAGACACTCTGTTCATCACCACCCCCTTTTCTGAATCATTTTGTCCACCATAAGCGTGGAAGGGTATACTCAGACATGAGTCCCTTGCTCACTGCTCCATCAGGATTCAAGCAAGCCGGGCCGACTACGCCTGAAATGGCAGAAACCGGTCCCCGGAAGCTTGTCTCCTTTCTGGTGAAGAATTGGCTTGGTAGTTTGGTCTTCCCTGTTCCCATGATGCACTGGGCCAGGGACAGACTAATTTGCATATAGCCAGGTTCTGAGCTGGGATGGGGCAGTGAGCTAAATAACGGTGATGGATCAAGCCCTGATCTTTGGACTGGGTAAGAGTGGTCTGCTTAATTCAGACACTCTGTTCATCACCACCCCCTTTTCTGAATCATTTTGTCCACCATAAGCGTGGAAGGGTATACTCAGACATGAGTCCCTTGCTCACTGCTCCATCAGGATTCAAGCAAGCCGGGCCGACGACGCCTGAAGTGGCAGAAACCGGTCCCCGGAAGCTTGTCTCCTTTCTGGTGAAGAATTGGCTTGGTAGTTTGGTCTGCCCTGTTCCCATGATGCACTGGGCCAGGGACAGACTAATTTGCATATAGCCAGGTTCTGAGCTGGGATGGGGCAGTGAGCTAAATAACGGTGATGGATCAAGCCCTGATCTTTGGACTGGGTAAGAGTGGTCTGCTTAATTCAGACACTCTGTTCATCACCACCCCCTTTTCTGAATCATTTTGTCCACCATAAGCGTGGAAAGGTATACTCAGACATGAGTCCCTTGCTCACTGCTCCATCAGGATTCAAGCAAGCCGGGCCGACGACGCCTGAAATGTCAGAAACCGGTCCCCGGAAGCTTGTCTCCTTTCTGGTGAAGAATTGGCTTGGTAGTTTGGTCTGCCCTGTTCCCATGATGCACTGGGCCAGGGACAGACTAATTTGCATATAGCCAGGTTCTGAGCTGGGATGGGGCAGTGAGCTAAATAACGGTGATGGATCAAGCCCTGATCTTTGGACTGGGTAAGAGTGGTCTTCTTAATTCAGAAACTCTGTTCATCACCACCCCCTTTTCTGAATGATTTTGTCCACCATAAGCGTGGAAGGGTATACTCAGACATGAGTCCCTTGCTCACTGCTCCATCAGGATTCAAGCAAGCCGGGCCGACGACGCCTGAAATGGCAGAAACCGGTCCCCGGAAGCTTGTCTCCTTTCTGGTGAAGAATTGGCTTGGTAGTTTGGTCTGCCCTGTTCCCATGATGCACTGGGCCAGGGACAGACTAATTTGCATATAGCAAGGTTCTGAGCTGGGATGGGGCAGTGAGCTAAATACCGGTGATGGATCAAGCCCTGATATTTGGACTGGGTAAGAGTGGTCTGCTTAATTCAGACACTCTGTTCATCACCACCCCCTTTTCTGAATCATTTTGTCCACCATAAGCGTGGAAGGGTATACTCAGACATGAGTCCCTTGCTCACTGCTCCATCAGGATTCAAGCAAGCCGGGCCGACGCCGCCTGAAATGGCAGAAACCGGTCCCCGGAAGCTTGTCTCCTTTCTGGTGAAGAATTGGCTTGGTAGTTTGGTCTGCCCTGTTCCCATGATGCACTGGGCCAGGGACAGACTAATTTGCATATAGCCAGGTTCTGAGCTGGGATGGGGCAGTGAGCTAAATAACGGTGATGGATCAAGCCCTGATCTTTGGACTGGGTAAGAGTGGTCTGCTTAATTCAGACACTCTGTTCATCACCACCCCCTTTTCTGAATCATTTTGTCCACCATAAGCGTGGAAGGGTATACTCAGACATGAGTCCCTTGCTCACTGCTCCATCAGGATTCAAGCAAGCCGGGCCGACTACGCCTGAAATGGCAGAAACCGGTCCCCGGAAGCTTGTCTCCTTTCTGGTGAAGAATTGGCTTGGTAGTTTGGTCTTCCCTGTTCCCATGATGCACTGGGCCAGGGACAGACTAATTTGCATATAGCCAGGTTCTGAGCTGGGATGGGGCAGTGAGCTAAATAACGGTGATGGATCAAGCCCTGATCTTTGGACTGGGTAAGAGTGGTCTGCTTAATTCAGACACTCTGTTCATCACCACCCCCTTTTCTGAATCATTTTGTCCACCATAAGCGTGGAAGGGTATACTCAGACATGAGTCCCTTGCTCACTGCTCCATCAGGATTCAAGCAAGCCGGGCCGACGACGCCTGAAGTGGCAGAAACCGGTCCCCGGAAGCTTGTCTCCTTTCTGGTGAAGAATTGGCTTGGTAGTTTGGTCTGCCCTGTTCCCATGATGCACTGGGCCAGGGACAGACTAATTTGCATATAGCCAGGTTCTGAGCTGGGATGGGGCAGTGAGCTAAATAACGGTGATGGATCAAGCCCTGATCTTTGGACTGGGTAAGAGTGGTCTGCTTAATTCAGACACTCTGTTCATCACCACCCCCTTTTCTGAATCATTTTGTCCACCATAAGCGTGGAAAGGTATACTCAGACATGAGTCCCTTGCTCACTGCTCCATCAGGATTCAAGCAAGCCGGGCCGACGACGCCTGAAATGTCAGAAACCGGTCCCCGGAAGCTTGTCTCCTTTCTGGTGAAGAATTGGCTTGGTAGTTTGGTCTGCCCTGTTCCCATGATGCACTGGGCCAGGGACAGACTAATTTGCATATAGCCAGGTTCTGAGCTGGGATGGGGCAGTGAGCTAAATAACGGTGATGGATCAAGCCCTGATCTTTGGACTGGGTAAGAGTGGTCTTCTTAATTCAGAAACTCTGTTCATCACCACCCCCTTTTCTGAATGATTTTGTCCACCATAAGCGTGGAAGGGTATACTCAGACATGAGTCCCTTGCTCACTGCTCCATCAGGATTCAAGCAAGCCGGGCCGACGACGCCTGAAATGGCAGAAACCGGTCCCCGGAAGCTTCTCTCCTTTCTGGTGAAGAATTGGCTTGGTAGTTTGGTCTGCCCTGTTCCCATGATGCACTGGGCCAGGGACAGACTAATTTGCATATAGCCAGGTTCTGAGCTGGGATGGGGCAGTGAGCTAAATAACGGTGATGGATCAAGCCCTGATCTTTGGACTGGGTAAGAGTGGTCTGCTTAATTCAGACACTCTGTTCATCACCACCCCCTTTTCTGAATCATTTTGTCCACCATAAGCGTGGAAGGGTATACTCAGACATGAGTCCCTTGCTCACTGCTCCATCAGGATTCAAGCAAGCCGGACCGACGACGCCTGAAATGGCAGAAACCGGTCCCCGGAAGCTTGTCTCCTTTCTGGTGAAGAATTGGCTTGGTAGTTTGGTCTGCCCTGTTCCCATTATGCACTGGGCCAAGGACAGACTAATTTGCATATAGCCAGGTTCTGAGCTGGGATGGGGCAGTGAGCTAAATAACGGTGATGGATCAAGCCCTGATCTTTGGATTGGGTAAGAGTGGTCTGCCTAATTCAGACACTCTGTTCATCACCACCCCCTTTTCTGAATCATTTTGTCCACCATAAGCGTGGAAGGGTATACTCAGACATGAGTCCCTTGCTCACTGCTCCATCAGGATTCAAGCAAGCCGGGCCGACGACGCCTGAAATGGCAGAAACCGGTCCCCGGAAGCTTGTCTCCTTTCTGGTGAAGAATTGGCTTGGTAGTTTGGTCTGCCCTGTTCCCATGATGCACTGGGCCAGGGACAGACTAATTTGCATATAGCCAGGTTCTGAGCTGGGATGGGGCAGTGAGCCAAATAATGGTGATGGATCAAGCCCTGATCTTTGAACTGGGTAAGAGTGGTCTGCTTAATTCAGACACTCTGTTCATCACCACCCCCTTTTCTGAATCATTTTGTCCACCATAAGCGTGGAAGGGTATACTCAGACATGAGTCCCTTGCTCACTGCTCCATCAGGATTCAAGCAAGCCGGGCCGACGACGCCTGAAATGGCAGAAACCGGTCCCCGGAAGCTTGTCTCCTTTCTGGTGAAGAATTGGCTTGGTAGTTTGGTCTGCCCTGTTCCCATGATGCACTGGGCCAGGGACAGACTAATTTGCATATAGCCAGGTTCTGAGCTGGGATGGGGCAGTGAGCTAAATAACGGTGATGGATCAAGCCCTGATCTTTGGACTGGGTAAGAGTGGTCTGCTTAATTCAGACACTCTGTTCATCACCACCCCCTTTTCTGAATCATTTTGTCCACCATAAGCGTGGAAGGGTATACTCAGACATGAGTCCCTTGCTCACTGCTCCATCAGGATTCAAGCAAGCCGGGCCGACGACGCCTGAAATGGCAGAAACCGGTCCCCGGAAGCTTGTCTCCTTTCTGGTGAAGAATTGGCTTGGTAGTTTGGTCTGCCCTGTTCCCATGATGCACTGGGCCAGGTACAGACTAATTTGCATATAGCCAGGTTCTGAGCTGGGATGGGGCAGTGAGCTAAATAACGGTGATGGATCAAGCCCTGATCTTTGGACTGGGTAAGAGTGGTCTGCTTAATTCAGACACTCTGTTCATCACCACCCCCTTTTCTGAATCATTTTGTCCACCATAAGCGTGGAAGGGTATACTCAGACATGAGTCCCTTGCTCACTGCTCCATCAGGATTCAAGCAAGCCGGGCCGACGACGCCTGAAATGGCAGAAACCGGTCCCCGGAAGCTTGTCTCCTTTCTGGTGAAGAATTGGCTTGGTAGTTTGGTCTGCCCTGTTCCCATTATGCACTGGGCCAAGGACAGACTAATTTGCATATAGCCAGGTTCTGAGCTGGGATGGGGCAGTAAGCTAAATAATGGTGATGGATCAAGCCCTGATCTTTGGATTGGGTAAGAGTGGTCTGCTTAATTCAGACACTCTGTTCATCACCACCCCCTTTTCTGAATCATTTTGTCCACCATAAGCGTGGAAGGGTATACTCAGACATGAGTCCCTTGCTCACTGCTCCATCAGGATTCAAGCAAGCCGGGCCGACGACGCCTGAAATGGCAGAAACCGGTCCCCGGAAGCTTGTCTCCTTTCTGGTGAAGAATTGGCTTGGTAGTTTGGTCTGCCCTGTTCCCATGATGCACTGGGCCAGGGACAGACTAATTTGCATATAGCCAGGTTCTGAGCTGGGATGGGGCAGTGAGCCAAATAACGGTGATGGATCAAGCCCTGATCTTTGAACTGGGTAAGAGTGGTCTGCTTAATTCAGACACTCTGTTCATCACCACCCCCTTTTCTGAATCATTTTGTCCACCATAAGCGTGGAAGGGTATACTCAGACATGAGTCCCTTGCTCACTGCTCCATCAGGATTCAAGCAAGCCGGGCCGACGACGCCTGAAATGGCAGAAACCGGTCCCCGGAAGCTTGTCTCCTTTCTGGTGAAGAATTGGCTTGGTAGTTTGGTCTGCCCTGTTCCCATGATGCACTGGGCCAGGGACAGACTAATTTGCATATAGCCAGGTTCTGAGCTGGGATGGGGCGGTGAGCTAAATAACGGTGATGGATCAAGCCCTGATCTTTGGACTGGGTAAGAGTGGTCTGCTTAATTCAGACACTCTGTTCATCACCACCCCCTTTTCTGAATCATTTTGTCCACCATAAGCGTGGAAGGGTATACTCAGACATGAGTCCCTTGCTCACTGCTCCATCAGGATTCAAGCAAGCCGGGCCGACGACGCCTGAAATGGCAGAAACCGGTCCCCGGAAGCTTGTCTCCTTTCTGGTGAAGAATTGGCTTGGTAGTTTGGTCTGCCCTGTTCCCATGATGCACTGGGCTAGGGACAGACTAATTTGCATATAGCCAGGTTCTGAGCTGGGATGGGGCAGTGAGCTAAATAACGGTGATGGATCAAGCCCTGATCTTTGGACTGGGTAAGAGTGGTCTGCTTAATTCAGACACTCTGTTCATCACCACCCCCTTTTCTGAATCATTTTGTCCACCATAAGCGTGGAAGGGTATACTCAGACATGAGTCCCTTGCTCACTGCTCCATCAGGATTCAAGCAAGCCGGGCCGACGGCGCCTGAAATGGCAGAAACCGGTCCCCGGAAGCTTGTCTCCTTTCTGGTGAAGAATTGGCTTGGTAGTTTGGTCTGCCCTGTTCCCATGATGCACTGGGCCAGGGACAGACTAATTTGCATATAGCCAGGTTCTGAGCTGGGATGGGGCAGTGAACTAAATAACGGTGATGGATCAAGCCCTGATCGTTGGATTGGGTAAGAGTGGTCTGCTTAATTCAGACACTCTGTTCATCACCACCCCCTTTTCTGAATCATTTTGTCCACCATAAGCGTGGAAGGGTATACTCAGACATGAGTCCCTTGCTACTGCTCCATCAGGATTCAAGCAAGCCGGGCCGACGACGCCTGAAATGTCAGAAACCGGTCCCCGGAAGCTTGTCTCCTTTCTGGTGAAGAATTGGCTTGGTAGTTTGGTCTGCCCTGTTCCCATGATGCACTGGGCCAGGGACAGACTAATTTGCATATAGCCAGGTTCTGAGCTGGGATGGGGCAGTGAGCTAAATAACGGTGATGGATCAAGCCCTGATCTTTGGACTGGGTAAGAGTGGTCTGCTTAATTCAGACACTCTGTTCATCACCACCCCCTTTTCTGAATCATTTTTTCCACCATAAGCGTGGAAGGGTATACTCAGACATGAGTCCCTTGCTCACTGCTCCATCAGGATTCAAGCAAGCCGGGCCGACGACGCCTGAAATGGCAGAAACCGGTCCCCGGAAGCTTGTCTCCTTTCTGGTGAAGAATTGGCTTGGTAGTTTGGTCTGCCCTGTTCCCATGATGCACTGGGCTAGGGACAGACTAATTTGCATATAGCCAGGTTCTGAGCTGGGATGGGGCAGTGAGCTAAATAACGGTGATGGATCAAGCCCTGATCTTTGGACTGGGTAAGAGTGGTCTGCTTAATTCAGACACTCTGTTCATCACCACCCCCTTTTCTGAATCATTTTGTCCACCATAAGCGTGGAAGGGTATACTCAGACATGAGTCCCTTGCTCACTGCTCCATCAGGATTCAAGCAAGCCGGGCCGACGACGCCTGAAATGGCAGAAACCGGTCCCCGGAAGCTTGTCTCCTTTCTGGTGAAGAATTGGCTTGGTAGTTTGGTCTGCCCTGTTCCCATGATGCACTGGGCCAGGGACAGACTAATTTGCATATAGCCAGGTTCTGAGCTGGGATGGGGCAGTGAACTAAATAACGGTGATGGATCAAGCCCTGATCGTTGGATTGGGTAAGAGTGGTCTGCTTAATTCAGACACTCTGTTCATCACCACCCCCTTTTCTGAATCATTTTGTCCACCATAAGCGTGGAAGGGTATACTCAGACATGAGTCCCTTGCTACTGCTCCATCAGGATTCAAGCAAGCCGGGCCGACGACGCCTGAAATGTCAGAAACCGGTCCCCGGAAGCTTGTCTCCTTTCTGGTGAAGAATTGGCTTGGTAGTTTGGTCTGCCCTGTTCCCATGATGCACTGGGCCAGGGACAGACTAATTTGCATATAGCCAGGTTCTGAGCTGGGATGGGGCAGTGAGCTAAATAACGGTGATGGATCAAGCCCTGATCTTTGGACTGGGTAAGAGTGGTCTGCTTAATTCAGACACTCTGTTCATCACCACCCCCTTTTCTGAATCATTTTGTCCACCATAAGCGTGGAAGGGTATACTCAGACATGAGTCCCTTGCTCACTGCTCCATCAGGATTCAAGCAAGCCGGGCCGACGACGCCTGAAATGGCAGAAACCGGTCCCCGGAAGCTTGTCTCCTTTCTGGTGAAGAATTGGCTTGGTAGTTTGGTCTGCCCTGTTCCTATGATGCACTGAGCCAGGGACAGACTAATTTGCATATAGCCAGGTTCTGAGCTGGGATGGGGCAGGGAGCTAAATAACGGTGATGGATCAAGCCCTGATCTTTGGACTGGGTAAGAGTGGTCTGCTTAATTCAGACACTCTGTTCATCACCACCCCCTTTTCTGAATCATTTTGTCCACCATAAGCGTGGAAGGGTATACTCAGACATGAGTCCCTTGCTCACTGCTCCATCAGGATTCAAGCAAGCCGGGCCGACGACGCCTGAAATGGCAGAAACCGGTCCCCGGAAGCTTGTCTCCTTTCTGGTGAAGAATTGGCTTGGTAGTTTGGTCTGCCCTGTTCCCATGATGCACTGGGCCAGGGACAGACTAATTTGCATATAGCCAGGTTCTGAGCTGGGATGGGGCAGTGAGCTAAATAACGATGATGGATCAAGCCCTGATCGTTGGACTGGGTAAGAGTGGTCTGCTTAATTCAGACACTCTGTTCATCACCACCCCCTTTTCTGAATCATTTTGTCCACCATAAGCGTGGAAGGGTATACTCAGACATGAGTCCCTTGCTCACTGCTCCATCAGGATTCAAGCAAGCCGGGCCGACGACGCCTGAAATGGCAGAAACCGGTCCCCGGAAGCTTGTCTCCTTTCTGGTGAAGAATTGGCTTGGTAGTTTGGTCTGCCCTGTTCCCATGATGCACTGGGCCAGGGACAGACTAATTTGCATATAGCCAGGTTCTGAGCTGGGATGGGGCGGTGAGCTAAATAACGGTGATGGATCAAGCCCTGATCTTTGGACTGGGTAAGAGTGGTCTGCTTAATTCAGACACTCTGTTCATCACCACCCTCTTTTCTGAATCATTTTGTCCACCATAAGCGTGGAAGGGTATACTCAGTCATGAGTCCCTTGCTCACTGCTCCATCAGGATTCAAGCAAGCCGGGCCGACGACGCCTGAAATGGCAGAAACCGGTCCCCGGAAGCTTGTCTCCTTTCTGGTGAAGAATTGGCTTGGTAGTTTGGTCTTCCCTGTTCCCATGATGCACTGGGCCAGGGACAGACTAATTCGCATATAGCCAGGTTCTGAGCTGGGATGGGGCAGTGAGCTAAATAACGGTGATGGATCAAGCCCTGATCTTTGGACTGGGTAAGAGTGGTCTGCTTAATTCAGACACTCTGTTCATCACCACCCCCTTTTCTGAATCATTTTGTCCACCATAAGCGTGGAAGGGTATACTCAGACATGAGTCCCTTGCTCACTGCTCCATCAGGATTCAAGCAAGCCGGGCCGACGATGCCTGAAATGGCAGAAACCGGTCCCCGGAAGCTTGTCTCCTTTCTGGTGAAGAATTGGCTTGGTAGTTTGGTCTGCCCTGTTCCCATTATGCACTGGGCCAGGGACAGACTAATTTGCATATAGCCAGGTTCTGAGCTGGGATGGGGCAGTGAGCTAAATAACGGTGATGGATCAAGCCCTGATCTTTGGATTGGGTAAGAGTGGTCTGCTTAATTCAGACACTTTGTTCATCACCACCCCCTTTTCTGAATCATTTTGTCCACCATAAGCGTGGAAGGGTATACTCAGACATGAGTCCCTTGCTCACTGCTCCATCAGGATTCAAGCAAGCCGGGCCGACGACGCCTGAAATGGCAGAAACCGGTCCCCGGAAGCTTGTCTCCTTTCTGGTGAAGAATTGGCTTGGTAGTTTGGTCTGCCCTGTTCCCATGATGCACTGGGCCAGGGACAGACTAATTTGCATATAGCCAGGTTCTGAGCTGGGATGGGGCAGTGAGCTAAATAACGGTGATGGATCAAGCCCTGATCTTTGAACTGGGTAAGAGTGGTCTGCTTAATTCAGACACTCTGTTCATCACCACCCCCTTTTCTGAATCATTTTGTCCACCATAAGCGTGGAAGGGTATACTCAGACATGAGTCCCTTGCTCACTGCTCCATCAGGATTCAAGCAAGCCGGGCCGACGACGCCTGAAATGGCAGAAACCGGTCCCCGGAAGCTTGTCTCCTTTCTGGTGAAGAATTGGCTTGGTAGTTTGGTCTGCCCTGTTCCCATGATGCACTGGGCCAGGGACAGACTAATTTACATATAGCCAGGTTCTGAGCTGGGATGGGGCGGTGAGCTAAATAACGGTGATGGATCAAGCCCTGATCTTTGGACTGGGTAAGAGTGGTCTGCTTAATTCAGACACTCTGTTCATCACCACCCCCTTTTCTGAATCATTTTGTCCACCATAAGCGTGGAAGGGTATACTCAGACATGAGTCCCTTGCTCACTGCTCCATCAGGATTCAAGCAAGCCGGGCCGACGACGCCTGAAATGGCAGAAACCGGTCCCCGGAAGCTTGTCTCCTTTCTGGTGAAGAATTGGCTTGGTAGTTTGGTCTGCCCTGTTCCCATGATGCACTGGGCTAGGGACAGACTAATTTGCATATAGCCAGGTTCTGAGCTGGGATGGGGCAGTGAGCTAAATGACGGTGATGGATCAAGCCCTGATCTTTGGACTGGGTAAGAGTGGTCTGCTTAATTCAGACACTCTGTTCATCACCACCCCCTTTTCTGAATCATTTTGTCCACCATAAGCGTGGAAGGGTATACTCAGACATGAGTCCCTTGCTCACTGCTCCATCAGGATTCAAGCAAGCCGGGCAGACGACGCCTGAAATGGCAGAAACCGGTCCCCGGAAGCTTGTCTCCTTTCTGGTGAAGAATTGGCTTGGTAGTTTGGTCTGCCCTGTTCCCATGATGCACTGGGCCAGGGACAGACTAATTTGCATATAGCCAGGTTCTGAGCTGGGATGGGGCAGTGAACTAAATAACGGTGATGGATCAAGCCCTGATCGTTGGATTGGGTAAGAGTGGTCTGCTTAATTCAGACACTCTGTTCATCACCACCCCCTTTTCTGAATCATTTTGTCCACCATAAGCGTGGAAGGGTATACTCAGACATGAGTCCCTTGCTCACTGCTCCATCAGGATTCAAGCAAGCCGGGCCGACGACGCCTGAAATGGCAGAAACCGGTCCCCGGAAGCTTGTCTCCTTTCTGGTGAAGAATTGGCTTGGTAGTTTGGTCTGCCCTGTTCCCATGATGCACTGGGCTAGGGACAGACTAATTTGCATATAGCCAGGTTCTGAGCTGGGATGGGGCAGTGAGCTAAATAACGGTGATGGATCAAGCCCTGATCTTTGGACTGGGTAAGAGTGGTCTGCTTAATTCAGACACTCTGTTCATCACCACCCCCTTTTCTGAATCATTTTGTCCACCATAAGCGTGGAAGGGTATACTCAGACATGAGTCCCTTGCTCACTGCTCCATCAGGATTCAAGCAAGCCGGGCCGATGACGCCTGAAATGGCAGAAACCGGTCCCCGGAAGCTTGTCTCCTTTCTGGTGAAGAATTGGCTTGGTAGTTTGGTCTGCCCTGTTCCCATGATGCACTGGGCCAGGGACAGACTAATTTGCATATAGCCAGGTTCTGAGCTGGGATGGGGCAGTGAACTAAATAACGGTGATGGATCAAGCCCTGATCTTTGGACTGGGTAAGAGTGGTCTGCTTAATTCAGACACTCTGTTCATCACCACCCCCTTTTCTGAATCATTTTGTCCACCATAAGCGTGGAAGGGTATACTCAGACATGAGTCCCTTGCTCACTGCTCCATCAGGATTCAAGCAAGCCGGGCCGACGACGCCTGAAATGGCAGAAACCGGTCCCCGGAAGCTTGTCTCCTTTCTGGTGAAGAATTGGCTTGGTAGTTTGGTCTGCCCTGTTCCCATGATGCACTGGGCCAGGGACAGACTAATTTGCATATAGCCAGGTTCTGAGCTGGGATGGGGCAGGGAGCTAAATAACGGTGATGGATCAAGCCCTGATCTTTGGACTGGGTAAGAGTGGTCTGCTTAATTCAGACACTCTGTTCATCACCACCCCCTTTTCTGAATCATTTTGTCCACCATAAGCGTGGAAGGGTATACTCAGACATGAGTCCCTTGCTCACTGCTCCATCAGGATTCAAGCAAGCCGGGCTGACGACGCCTGAAATGGCAGAAACCGGTCCCCGGAAGCTTGTCTCCTTTCTGGTGAAGAATTGGCTTGGTAGTTTGGTCTGCCCTGTTCCCATGATGCACTGGGCCAGGGACAGACTAATTTGCATATAGCCAGGTTCTGAGCTGGGATGGGGCAGTAAACTAAATAACGGTGATGGATCAAGCCCTGATCGTTGGATTGGGTAAGAGTGGTCTGCTTAATTCAGACACTCTGTTCATCACCACCCCCTTTTCTGAATCATTTTGTCCACCATAAGCATGGAAGGGTATACTCAGACATGAGTCCCTTGCTCACTGCTCCATCAGGATTCAAGCAAGCCGGGCCGACGACGCCTGAAATGGCAGAAACCGGTCCCCGGAAGCTTGTCTCCTTTCTGGTGAAGAAATGGCTTGGTAGTTTGGTCTGCCCTGTTCCCATGATGCACTGGGCCAGGGACAGACTAATTTGCATATAGCCAGGTTCTGAGCTGGGATGGGGCAGTGAGCTAAATAACGGTGATGGATCAAGCCCTGATCTTTGGACTGGGTAAGAGTGGTCTGCTTAATTCAGACACTCTGTTCATCACCACCCCCTTTTCTGAATCATTTTGTCCACCATAAGCGTGGAAGGGTATACTCAGACATGAGTCCCTTGCTCACTGCTCCATCAGGATTCAAGCAAGCCGGGCCGACGACGCCTGAAATGGTAGAAACCGGTCCCCGGAAGCTTGTCTCCTTTCTGGTGAAGAATTGGCTTGGTAGTTTGGTCTGCCCTGTTCCCATGATGCACTGGGCCAGGGACAGACTAATTTGCATATAGCCAGGTTCTGAGCTGGGATGGGGCAGTGAGCTAAATAACGGTGATGGATCAAGCCCTGATCTTTGGACTGGGTAAGAGTGGTCTGCTTAATTCAGACACTCTGTTCATCACCACCCCCTTTTCTGAATCATTTTGTCCACCATAAGCGTGGAAGGGTATACTCAGACATGAGTCCCTTGCTCACTGCTCCATCAGGATTCAAGCAAGCCGGGCCGACGATGTCTGAAATGGCAGAAACCGGTCCCCGGAAGCTTGTCTCCTTTCTGGTGAAGAATTGGCTTGGTAGTTTGGTCTGCCCTGTTCCCATTATGCACTGGGCCAGGGACAGACTAATTTGCATATAGCCAGGTTCTGAGCTGGGATGGGGCAGTGAGCTAAATAACGGTGATGGATCAAGCCCTGATCTTTGGACTGGGTAAGAGTGGTCTGCTTAATTCAGACACTCTGTTCATCACCACCCCCTTTTCTGAATCATTTTGTCCACCATAAGCGTGGAAGGGTATACTCAGACATGAGTCCCTTGCTCACTGCTCCATCAGGATTCAAGCAAGCCGGGCCGACGACGCCTGAAATGGCAGAAACCCGTCCCCGGAAGCTTGTCTCCTTTCTGGTGAAGAATTGGCTTGGTAGTTTGGTCTGCCCTGTTCCCATGATGCACTGGGCCAGGGACAGACTAATTTGCATATAGCCAGGTTCTGAGCTGGGATGGGGCGGTGAGCTAAATAACGGTGATGGATCAAGCCCTGATCTTTGGACTCGGTAAGAGTGGTCTGCTTAATTCAGACACTCTATCACCACCCCCTTTTCTGAATCATTTTGTCCACCATAAGCGTGGAAGGGTATACTCAGACATGAGTCCCTTGCTCACTGCTCCATCAGGATTCAAGCAAGCCGGGCCGACGACGCCTGAAATGGCAGAAACCGGTCCCCGGAAGCTTGTCTCCTTTCTGGTGAAGAATTGGCTTGGTAGTTTGGTCTGCCCTGTTCCCATTATGCACTGGGCCAGGGACAGACTAATTTGCATATAGCCAGGTTCTGAGCTGGGATGGGGCAGTGAGCTAAATAACGGTGATGGATCAAGCCCTGATCTTTGGACTGGGTAAGAGTGGTCTGCTTAATTCAGACACTCTGTTCATCACCACCCCCTTTTCTGAATCATTTTGTCCACCATAAGCGTGGAAGGGTATACTCAGACATGAGTCCCTTGCTCACTGCTCCATCAGGATTCAAGCAAGCCGGGCCGACGACGCCTGAAATGGCAGAAACCGGTCCCCGGAAGCTTGTCTCCTTTCTGGTGAAGAATTGGCTTGGTAGTTTGGTCTGCCCTGTTCCCATGATGCACTGGGCCAGGGACAGACTAATTTGCATATAGCCAGGTTCTGAGCTGGGATGGGGCGGTGAGCTAAATAACGGTGATGGATCAAGCCCTGATCTTTGGACTCGGTAAGAGTGGTCTGCTTAATTCAGACACTCTATCACCACCCCCTTTTCTGAATCATTTTGTCCACCATAAGCGTGGAAGGGTATACTCAGACATGAGTCCCTTGCTCACTGCTCCATCAGGATTCAAGCAAGCCGGGCCGACGACGCCTGAAATGGCAGAAACCGGTCCCCGGAAGCTTGTCTCCTTTCTGGTGAAGAATTGGCTTGGTAGTTTGGTCTGCCCTGTTCCCATGATGCACTGGGCCAGGGACAGACTAATTTGCATATAGCCAGGTTCTGAGCTGGGATGGGGCAGTGAACTAAATAACGGTGATGGATCAAGCCCTGATCTTTGGACTGGGTAAGAGTGGTCTGCTTAATTCAGACACTCTGTTCATCACCACCCCCTTTTCTGAATCATTTTGTCCACCATAAGCGTGGAAGGGTATACTCAGACATGAGTCCCTTGCTCACTGCTCCATCAGGATTCAAGCAAGCCGGGCCGACGACGCCTGAAATGGCAGAAACCGGTCCCCGGAAGCTTGTCTCCTTTCTGGTGAAGAATTGGCTTGGTAGTTTGGTCTGCCCTGTTCCCATGATGCACTGGGCCAGGGACAGACTAATTTGCATATAGCCAGGTTCTGAGCTGGGATGGGGCAGGGAGCTAAATAACGGTGATGGATCAAGCCCTGATCTTTGGACTGGGTAAGAGTGGTCTGCTTAATTCAGACACTCTGTTCATCACCACCCCCTTTTCTGAATCATTTTGTCCACCATAAGCGTGGAAGGGTATACTCAGACATGAGTCCCTTGCTCACTGCTCCATCAGGATTCAAGCAAGCCGGGCCGACGACGCCTGAAATGGCAGAAACCGGTCCCCGGAAGCTTGTCTCCTTTCTGGTGAAGAATTGGCTTGGTAGTTTGGTCTGCCCTGTTCCCATGATGCACTGGGCCAGGGACAGACTAATTTGCATATAGCCAGGTTCTGAGCTGGGATGGGGCAGTAAACTAAATAACGGTGATGGATCAAGCCCTGATCGTTGGATTGGGTAAGAGTGGTCTGCTTAATTCAGACACTCTGTTCATCACCACCCCCTTTTCTGAATCATTTTGTCCACCATAAGCGTGGAAGGGTATACTCAGACATGAGTCCCTTGCTCACTGCTCCATCAGGATTCAAGCAAGCCGGGCCGACGACGCCTGAAATGGCAGAAACCGGTCCCCGGAAGCTTGTCTCCTTTCTGGTGAAGAATTGGCTTGGTAGTTTGGTCTGCCCTGTTCCCATGATGCACTGGGCCAGGGACAGACTAATTTGCATATAGCCAGGTTCTGAGCTGGGATGGGGCAGTGAGCTAAATAACGGTGATGGATCAAGCCCTGATCTTTGGACTGGGTAAGAGTGGTCTGCTTAATTCAGACACTCTGTTCATCACCACCCCCTTTTCTGAATCATTTTGTCCACCATAAGCGTGGAAGGGTATACTCAGACATGAGTCCCTTGCTCACTGCTCCATCAGGATTCAAGCAAGCCGGGCCGACGACGCCTGAAATGGTAGAAACCGGTCCCCGGAAGCTTGTCTCCTTTCTGGTGAAGAATTGGCTTGGTAGTTTGGTCTGCCCTGTTCCCATGATGCACTGGGCCAGGGACAGACTAATTTGCATATAGCCAGGTTCTGAGCTGGGATGGGGCAGTGAGCTAAATAACGGTGATGGATCAAGCCCTGATCTTTGGACTGGGTAAGAGTGGTCTGCTTAATTCAGACACTCTGTTCATCACCACCCCCTTTTCTGAATCATTTTGTCCACCATAAGCGTGGAAGGGTATACTCAGACATGAGTCCCTTGCTCACTGCTCCATCAGGATTCAAGCAAGCCGGGCCGACGATGCCTGAAATGGCAGAAACCGGTCCCCGGAAGCTTGTCTCCTTTCTGGTGAAGAATTGGCTTGGTAGTTTGGTCTGCCCTGTTCCCATTATGCACTGGGCCAGGGACAGACTAATTTGCATATAGCCAGGTTCTGAGCTGGGATGGGGCAGTGAGCTAAATAACGGTGATGGATCAAGCCCTGATCTTTGGACTGGGTAAGAGTGGTCTGCTTAATTCAGACACTCTGTTCATCACCACCCCCTTTTCTGAATCATTTTGTCCACCATAAGCGTGGAAGGGTATACTCAGACATGAGTCCCTTGCTCACTGCTCCATCAGGATTCAAGCAAGCCGGGCCGACGACGCCTGAAATGGCAGAAACCGGTCCCCGGAAGCTTGTCTCCTTTCTGGTGAAGAATTGGCTTGGTAGTTTGGTCTGCCCTGTTCCCATGATGCACTGGGCCAGGGACAGACTAATTTGCATATAGCCAGGTTCTGAGCTGGGATGGGGCAGTGAACTAAATAACGGTGATGGATCAAGCCCTGATCTTTGGACTGGGTAAGAGTGGTCTGCTTAATTCAGACACTCTGTTCATCACCACCCCCTTTTCTGAATCATTTTGTCCACCATAAGCGTGGAAGGGTATACTCAGACATGAGTCCCTTGCTCACTGCTCCATCAGGATTCAAGCAAGCCGGGCCGACGATGCCTGAAATGGCAGAAACCGGTCCCCGGAAGCTTGTCTCCTTTCTGGTGAAGAATTGGCTTGGTAGTTTGGTCTGCCCTGTTCCCATTATGCACTGGGCCAGGGACAGACTAATTTGCATATAGCCAGGTTCTGAGCTGGGATGGGGCAGTGAGCTAAATAACGGTGATGGATCAAGCCCTGATCTTTGGACTGGGTAAGAGTGGTCTGCTTAATTCAGACACTCTGTTCATCACCACCCCCTTTTCTGAATCATTTTGTCCACCATAAGCGTGGAAGGGTATACTCAGACATGAGTCCCTTGCTCACTGCTCCATCAGGATTCAAGCAAGCCGGGCCGACGACGCCTGAAATGGCAGAAACCGGTCCCCGGAAGCTTGTCTCCTTTCTGGTGAAGAATTGGCTTGGTAGTTTGGTCTGCCCTGTTCCCATGATGCACTGGGCCAGGGACAGACTAATTTGCATATAGCCAGGTTCTGAGCTGGGATGGGGCAGTGAACTAAATAACGGTGATGGATCAAGCCCTGATCGTTGGATTGGGTAAGAGTGGTCTGCTTAATTCAGACACTCTGTTCATCACCACCCCCTTTTCTGAATCATTTTGTCCACCATAAGCGTGGAAGGGTATACTCAGACATGAGTCCCTTGCTCACTGCTCCATCAGGATTCAAGCAAGCCGGGCCGACGACGCCTGAAATGGCAGAAACCGGTCCCCGGAAGCTTGTCTCCTTTCTGGTGAAGAATTGGCTTGGTAGTTTGGTCTGCCCTGTTCCCATGATGCACTGGGCCAGGGACAGACTAATTTGCATATAGCCAGGTTCTGAGCTGGGATGGGGCGGTGAGCTAAATAACGGTGATGGATCAAGCCCTGATCTTTGGACTCGGTAAGAGTGGTCTGCTTAATTCAGACACTCTATCACCACCCCCTTTTCTGAATCATTTTGTCCACCATAAGCGTGGAAGGGTATACTCAGACATGAGTCCCTTGCTCACTGCTCCATCAGGATTCAAGCAAGCCGGGCCGACGACGCCTGAAATGGCAGAAACCGGTCCCCGGAAGCTTGTCTCCTTTCTGGTGAAGAATTGGCTTGGTAGTTTGGTCTGCCCTGTTCCCATGATGCACTGGGCCAGGGACAGACTAATTTGCATATAGCCAGGTTCTGAGCTGGGATGGGGCAGTGAACTAAATAACGGTGATGGATCAAGCCCTGATCTTTGGACTGGGTAAGAGTGGTCTGCTTAATTCAGACACTCTGTTCATCACCACCCCCTTTTCTGAATCATTTTGTCCACCATAAGCGTGGAAGGGTATACTCAGACATGAGTCCCTTGCTCACTGCTCCATCAGGATTCAAGCAAGCCGGGCCGACGACGCCTGAAATGGCAGAAACCGGTCCCCGGAAGCTTGTCTCCTTTCTGGTGAAGAATTGGCTTGGTAGTTTGGTCTGCCCTGTTCCCATGATGCACTGGGCCAGGGACAGACTAATTTGCATATAGCCAGGTTCTGAGCTGGGATGGGGCAGGGAGCTAAATAACGGTGATGGATCAAGCCCTGATCTTTGGACTGGGTAAGAGTGGTCTGCTTAATTCAGACACTCTGTTCATCACCACCCCCTTTTCTGAATCATTTTGTCCACCATAAGCGTGGAAGGGTATACTCAGACATGAGTCCCTTGCTCACTGCTCCATCAGGATTCAAGCAAGCCGGGCCGACGACGCCTGAAATGGCAGAAACCGGTCCCCGGAAGCTTGTCTCCTTTCTGGTGAAGAATTGGCTTGGTAGTTTGGTCTGCCCTGTTCCCATGATGCACTGGGCCAGGGACAGACTAATTTGCATATAGCCAGGTTCTGAGCTGGGATGGGGCAGTAAACTAAATAACGGTGATGGATCAAGCCCTGATCGTTGGATTGGGTAAGAGTGGTCTGCTTAATTCAGACACTCTGTTCATCACCACCCCCTTTTCTGAATCATTTTGTCCACCATAAGCGTGGAAGGGTATACTCAGACATGAGTCCCTTGCTCACTGCTCCATCAGGATTCAAGCAAGCCGGGCCGACGACGCCTGAAATGGCAGAAACCGGTCCCCGGAAGCTTGTCTCCTTTCTGGTGAAGAATTGGCTTGGTAGTTTGGTCTGCCCTGTTCCCATGATGCACTGGGCCAGGGACAGACTAATTTGCATATAGCCAGGTTCTGAGCTGGGATGGGGCAGTGAGCTAAATAACGGTGATGGATCAAGCCCTGATCTTTGGACTGGGTAAGAGTGGTCTGCTTAATTCAGACACTCTGTTCATCACCACCCCCTTTTCTGAATCATTTTGTCCACCATAAGCGTGGAAGGGTATACTCAGACATGAGTCCCTTGCTCACTGCTCCATCAGGATTCAAGCAAGCCGGGCCGACGACGCCTGAAATGGTAGAAACCGGTCCCCGGAAGCTTGTCTCCTTTCTGGTGAAGAATTGGCTTGGTAGTTTGGTCTGCCCTGTTCCCATGATGCACTGGGCCAGGGACAGACTAATTTGCATATAGCCAGGTTCTGAGCTGGGATGGGGCAGTGAGCTAAATAACGGTGATGGATCAAGCCCTGATCTTTGGACTGGGTAAGAGTGGTCTGCTTAATTCAGACACTCTGTTCATCACCACCCCCTTTTCTGAATCATTTTGTCCACCATAAGCGTGGAAGGGTATACTCAGACATGAGTCCCTTGCTCACTGCTCCATCAGGATTCAAGCAAGCCGGGCCGACGATGCCTGAAATGGCAGAAACCGGTCCCCGGAAGCTTGTCTCCTTTCTGGTGAAGAATTGGCTTGGTAGTTTGGTCTGCCCTGTTCCCATTATGCACTGGGCCAGGGACAGACTAATTTGCATATAGCCAGGTTCTGAGCTGGGATGGGGCAGTGAGCTAAATAACGGTGATGGATCAAGCCCTGATCTTTTGACTGGGTAAGAGTGGTCTGCTTAATTCAGACACTCTGTTCATCACCACCCCCTTTTCTGAATCATTTTGTCCACCATAAGCGTGGAAGGGTATACTCAGACATGAGTCCCTTGCTCACTGCTCCATCAGGATTCAAGCAAGCCGGGCAGACGACGCCTGAAATGGCAGAAACCGGTCCCCGGAAGCTTGTCTCCTTTCTGGTGAAGAATTGGCTTGGTAGTTTGGTCTGCCCTGTTCCCATGATGCACTGGGCCAGGGACAGACTAATTTGCATATAGCCAGGTTCTGAGCTGGGATGGGGCAGTGAACTAAATAACGGTGATGGATCAAGCCCTGATCGTTGGATTGGGTAAGAGTGGTCTGCTTAATTCAGACACTCTGTTCATCACCACCCCCTTTTCTGAATCATTTTGTCCACCATAAGCGTGGAAGGGTATACTCAGACATGAGTCCCTTGCTCACTGCTCCATCAGGATTCAAGCAAGCCGGGCCGACGACGCCTGAAATGGCAGAAACCGGTCCCCGGAAGCTTGTCTCCTTTCTGGTGAAGAATTGGCTTGGTAGTTTGGTCTGCCCTGTTCCCATGATGCACTGGGCCAGGGACAGACTAATTTGCATATAGCCAGGTTCTGAGCTGGGATGGGGCGGTGAGCTAAATAACGGTGATGGATCAAGCCCTGATCTTTGGACTCGGTAAGAGTGGTCTGCTTAATTCAGACACTCTATCACCACCCCCTTTTCTGAATCATTTTGTCCACCATAAGCGTGGAAGGGTATACTCAGACATGAGTCCCTTGCTCACTGCTCCATCAGGATTCAAGCAAGCCGGGCCGACGACGCCTGAAATGGCAGAAACCGGTCCCCGGAAGCTTGTCTCCTTTCTGGTGAAGAATTGGCTTGGTAGTTTGGTCTGCCCTGTTCCCATGATGCACTGGGCCAGGGACAGACTAATTTGCATATAGCCAGGTTCTGAGCTGGGATGGGGCAGTGAACTAAATAACGGTGATGGATCAAGCCCTGATCGTTGGATTGGGTAAGAGTGGTCTGCTTAATTCAGACACTCTGTTCATCACCACCCCCTTTTCTGAATCATTTTGTCCACCATAAGCGTGGAAGGGTATACTCAGACATGAGTCCCTTGCTACTGCTCCATCAGGATTCAAGCAAGCCGGGCCGACGACGCCTGAAATGGCAGAAACCGGTCCCCGGAAGCTTGTCTCCTTTCTGGTGAAGAATTGGCTTGGTAGTTTGGTCTGCCCTGTTCCCATGATGCACTGGGCCAGGGACAGACTAATTTGCATATAGCCAGGTTCTGAGCTGGGATGGGGCGGTGAGCTAAATAACGGTGATGGATCAAGCCCTGATCTTTGGACTGGGTAAGAGTGGTCTGCTTAATTCAGACACTCTGTTCATCACCACCCCCTTTTCTGAATCATTTTGTCCACCATAAGCGTGGAAGGGTATACTCAGACATGAGTCCCTTGCTCACTGCTCCATCAGGATTCAAGCAAGCCGGGCCGACGACGCCTGAAATGGTAGAAACCGGTCCCCGGAAGCTTGTCTCCTTTCTGGTGAAGAATTGGCTTGGTAGTTTGGTCTGCCCTGTTCCCATGATGCACTGGGCCAGGGACAGACTAATTTGCATATAGCCAGGTTCTGAGCTGGGATGGGGCAGTGAGCTAAATAACGGTGATGGATCAAGCCCTGATCTTTGGACTGGGTAAGAGTGGTCTGCTTAATTCAGACACTCTGTTCATCACCACCCCCTTTTCTGAATCATTTTGTCCACCATAAGCGTGGAAGGGTATACTCAGACATGAGTCCCTTGCTCACTGCTCCATCAGGATTCAAGCAAGCCGGGCCGACGACGCCTGAAATGGCAGAAACCGGTCCCCGGAAGCTTGTCTCCTTTCTGGTGAAGAATTGGCTTGGTAGTTTGGTCTGCCCTGTTCCCATGATGCACTGGGCCAGGGACAGACTAATTTGCATATAGCCAGGTTCTGAGCTGGGATGGGGCAGGGAGCTAAATAACGGTGATGGATCAAGCCCTGATCTTTGGACTGGGTAAGAGTGGTCTGCTTAATTCAGACACTCTGTTCATCACCACCCCCTTTTCTGAATCATTTTGTCCACCATAAGCGTGGAAGGGTATACTCAGACATGAGTCCCTTGCTCACTGCTCCATCAGGATTCAAGCAAGCCGGGCCGACGACGCCTGAAATGGCAGAAACCGGTCCCCGGAAGCTTGTCTCCTTTCTGGTGAAGAATTGGCTTGGTAGTTTGGTCTGCCCTGTTCCCATGATGCACTGGGCCAGGGACAGACTAATTTGCATATAGCCAGGTTCTGAGCTGGGATGGGGCAGTGAACTAAATAACGGTGATGGATCAAGCCCTGATCGTTGGATTGGGTAAGAGTGGTCTGCTTAATTCAGACACTCTGTTCATCACCACCCCCTTTTCTGAATCATTTTGTCCACCATAAGCGTGGAAGGGTATACTCAGACATGAGTCCCTTGCTCACTGCTCCATCAGGATTCAAGCAAGCCGGGCCGACGACGCCTGAAATGGCAGAAACCGGTCCCCGGAAGCTTGTCTCCTTTCTGGTGAAGAATTGGCTTGGTAGTTTGGTCTGCCCTGTTCCCATGATGCACTGGGCCAGGGACAGACTAATTTGCATATAGCCAGGTTCTGAGCTGGGATGGGGCAGTGAGCTAAATAACGGTGATAGATCAAGCCCTGATCTTTGGACTGGGTAAGAGTGGTCTGCTTAATTCAGACACTCTGTTCATCACCACCCCCTTTTCTGAATCATTTTGTCCACCATAAGCGTGGAAGGGTATACTCAGACATGAGTCCCTTGCTCACTGCTCCATCAGGATTCAAGCAAGCCGGGCCGACGACGCCTGAAATGGTAGAAACCGGTCCCCGGAAGCTTGTCTCCTTTCTGGTGAAGAATTGGCTTGGTAGTTTGGTCTGCCCTGTTCCCATGATGCACTGGGCCAGGGACAGACTAATTTGCATATAGCCAGGTTCTGAGCTGGGATGGGGCAGTGAGCTAAATAACGGTGATGGATCAAGCCCTGATCTTTGGACTGGGTAAGAGTGGTCTGCTTAATTCAGACACTCTGTTCATCACTACCCCCTTTTCTGAATCATTTTGTCCACCATAAGCGTGGAAGGGTATACTCAGACATGAGTCCCTTGCTCACTGCTCCATCAGGATTCAAGCAAGCCGGGCCGACGATGCCTGAAATGGCAGAAACCGGTCCCCGGAAGCTTGTCTCCTTTCTGGTGAAGAATTGGCTTGGTAGTTTGGTCTGCCCTGTTCCCATTATGCACTGGGCCAGGGACAGACTAATTTGCATATAGCCAGGTTCTGAGCTGGGATGGGGCAGTGAGCTAAATAACGGTGATGGATCAAGCCCTGATCTTTGGACTGGGTAAGAGTGGTCTGCTTAATTCAGACACTCTGTTCATCACCACCCCCTTTTCTGAATCATTTTGTCCACCATAAGCGTGGAAGGGTATACTCAGACATGAGTCCCTTGCTCACTGCTCCATCAGGATTCAAGCAAGCCGGGCCGACGACGCCTGAAATGGCAGAAACCGGTCCCCGGAAGCTTGTCTCCTTTCTGGTGAAGAATTGGCTTGGTAGTTTGGTCTGCCCTGTTCCCATGATGCACTGGGCCAGGGACAGACTAATTTGCATATAGCCAGGTTCTGAGCTGGGATGGGGCAGTGAACTAAATAACGGTGATGGATCAAGCCCTGATCGTTGGATTGGGTAAGAGTGGTCTGCTTAATTCAGACACTCTGTTCATCACCACCCCCTTTTCTGAATCATTTTGTCCACCATAAGCGTGGAAGGGTATACTCAGACATGAGTCCCTTGCTCACTGCTCCATCAGGATTCAAGCAAGCCGGGCCGACGACGCCTGAAATGGCAGAAACCGGTCCCCGGAAGCTTGTCTCCTTTCTGGTGAAGAATTGGCTTGGTAGTTTGGTCTGCCCTGTTCCCATGATGCACTGGGCCAGGGACAGACTAATTTGCATATAGCCAGGTTCTGAGCTGGGATGGGGCAGTGAGCTAAATAACGGTGATGGATCAAGCCCTGATCTTTGGACTCGGTAAGAGTGGTCTGCTTAATTCAGACACTCTGTTCATCACCACCCCCTTTTCTGAATCATTTTGTCCACCATAAGCGTGGAAGGGTATACTCAGACATGAGTCCCTTGCTCACTGCTCCATCAGGATTCAAGCAAGCCGGGCCGACGACGCCTGAAATGGTAGAAACCGGTCCCCGGAAGCTTGTCTCCTTTCTGGTGAAGAATTGGCTTGGTAGTTTGGTCTGCCCTGTTCCCATGATGCACTGGGCCAGGGACAGACTAATTTGCATATAGCCAGGTTCTGAGCTGGGATGGGGCAGTGAGCTAAATAACGGTGATGGATCAAGCCCTGATCTTTGGACTGGGTAAGAGTGGTCTGCTTAATTCAGACACTCTGTTCATCACCACCCCCTTTTCTGAATCATTTTGTCCACCATAAGCGTGGAAGGGTATACTCAGACATGAGTCCCTTGCTCACTGCTCCATCAGGATTCAAGCAAGCCGGGCCGACGACGCCTGAAATGGCAGAAACCGGTCCCCGGAAGCTTGTCTCCTTTCTGGTGAAGAATTGGCTTGGTAGTTTGGTCTGCCCTGTTCCCATGATGCACTGGGCCAGGGACAGACTAATTTGCATATAGCCAGGTTCTGAGCTGGGATGGGGCAGTGAGCTAAATAACGGTGATGGATCAAGCCCTGATCGTTGGACTGGGTAAGAGTGGTCTGCTTAATTCAGACACTCTGTTCATCACCACCCCCTTTTCCGAATCATTTTGTCCACCATAAGCGTGGAAGGGTATACTCAGACATGAGTCCCTTGCTCACTGCTCCATCAGGATTCAAGCAAGCCGGGCCGACGACGCCTGAAATGGCAGAAACCGGTCCCCGGAAGCTTGTCTGCTTTCTGGTGAAGAATTGGCTTGGTAGTTTGGTCTGCCCTGTTCCCATGATGCACTGGGCCAGGGACAGACTAATTTGCATATAGCCAGGTTCTGAGCTGGGATGGGGCGGTGAGCTAAATAACGGTGATCGATCAAGCCCTGATCTTTGGACTGGGTAAGAGTGGTCTGCTTAATTCAGACACTCTGTTCATCACCACCCCCTTTTCTGAATCATTTTGTCCACCATAAGCGTGGAAGGGTATACTCAGACATGAGTCCCTTGCTCACTGCTCCATCAGGATTCAAGCAAGCCGGGCCGACGACGCCTGAAATGGTAGAAACCGGTCCCCGGAAGCTTGTCTCCTTTCTGGTGAAGAATTGGCTTGGTAGTTTGGTCTGCCCTGTTCCCATGATGCACTGGGCCAGGGACAGACTAATTTGCATATAGCCAGGTTCTGAGCTGGGATGGGGCAGTGAGCTAAATAACGGTGATGGATCAAGCCCTGATCTTTGGACTGGGTAAGAGTGGTCTGCTTAATTCAGACACTCTGTTCATCACCACCCCCTTTTCTGAATCATTTTGTCCACCATAAGCGTGGAAGGGTATACTCAGACATGAGTCCCTTGCTCACTGCTCCATCAGGATTCAAGCAAGCCGGGCCGACGACGCCTGAAATGGCAGAAACCGGTCCCCGGAAGCTTGTCTCCTTTCTGGTGAAGAATTGGCTTGGTAGTTTGGTCTGCCCTGTTCCCATGATGCACTGGGCCAGGGACAGACTAATTTGCATATAGCCAGGTTCTGAGCTGGGATGGGGCAGTGAGCTAAATAACGGTGATGGATCAAGTCCTGATCTTTGGACTGGGTAAGAGTGGTCTGCTTAATTCAGACACTCTGTTCATCACCACCCCCTTTTCTGAATCATTTTGTCCACCATAAGCGTGGAAGGGTATACTCAGACATGAGTCCCTTGCTCACTGCTCCATCAGGATTCAAGCAAGCCGGGCCGACAACGCCAGAAATAGCAGAAACCGGTCCCCGGAAGCTTGTCTCCTTTCTGGTGAAGAATTGGCTTGGTAGTTTGGTCTGCCCTGTTCCCATGATGCACTGGGCCAGGGACAGACTAATTTGCATATAGCCAGGTTCTGAGCTGGGATGGGGCAGTGAGCTAAATAACGGTGATGGATCAAGCCCTGATCTTTGGACTGGGTAAGAGTGGTCTGCTTAATTTAGACACTCTGTTAATCACCACCCCCTTTTCTGAATCATTTTGTCCACCATAAGCGTGGAAGGGTATACTCAGACATGAGTCCCTTGCTCACTGCTCCATCAGGATTCAAGCAAGCCGGGCCGACGACGCCTGAAATGGCAAAAACCGGTCCCCGGAAGCTTGTCTCCTTTCTGGTGAAGAATTGGCTTGGTAGTTTGGTCTGCCCTGTTCCCATGATGCACTGGGCCAGGGACAGACTAATTTGCATATAGCCAGGTTCTGAGCTGGGATGGGGCAGTGAGCTAAATAACGGTGATGGATCAAGCCCTGATCTTTGGACTGGGTAAGAGTGGTCTGCTTAATTCAGACACTCTGTTCATCACCACCCCCTTTTCTGAATCATTTTGTCCACCATAAGCGTGGAAGGGTATACTCAGACATGAGTCCCTTGCTCACTGCTCCATCAGGATTCAAGCAAGCCGGGCCGACGACGCCTGAAATGGTAGAAACCGGTCCCCGGAAGCTTGTCTCCTTTCTGGTGAAGAATTGGCTTGGTAGTTTGGTCTGCCCTATTCCCATGATGCACTGGGCCAGGGACAGACTAATTTGCATATAGCCAGGTTCTGAGCTGGGATGGGGCAGTGAGCTAAATAACGGTGATGGATCAAGCCCTGATCTTTGGACTGGGTAAGAGTGGTCTGCTTAATTCAGACACTCTGTTCATCACCACCCCCTTTTCTGAATCATTTTGTCCACCAGAAGCGTGGAAGGGTATACTCAGACATGAGTCCCTTGCTCACTGCTCCATCAGGATTCAAGCAAGCCGGGCCGACGACGCCTGAAATGGCAGAAACCGGTCCCCGGAAGCTTGTCTCCTTTCTGGTGAAGAATTGGCTTGGTAGTTTGGTCTGCCCTGTTCCGATGATGCACTGGGCCAGGGACAGACTAATTTGCATATAGCCAGGTTCTGAGCTGGGATGGGGCAGTGAGCTAAATAACGGTGATGGATCAAGCCCTGATCTTTGGACTGGGTAAGAGTGGTCTGCTTAATTCAGACACTCTGTTCATCACCACCCCCTTTTCTGAATCATTTTGTCCACCATAAGCGTGGAAGGGTATACTCAGACATGAGTCCCTTGCTCACTGCTCCATCAGGATTCAAGCAAGCCGGGCCGACGACGCCAGAAATGGCAGAAACCGGTCCCCGGAAGCTTGTCTCCTTTCTGGTGAAGAATTGGCTTGGTAGTTTGGTCTGCCCTGTTCCCATGATGCACTGGGCCAGGGACAGACTAATTTGCATATAGCCAGGTTCTGAGCTGGGATGGGGCAGTGAGCTAAATAACGGTGATGGATCAAGCCCTGATCTTTGGACTGGGTAAGAGTGGTCTGCTTAATTTAGACACTCTGTTCATCACCACCCCCTTTTCTGAATCATTTTGTCCACCATAAGCGTGGAAGGGTATACTCAGACATGAGTCCCTTGCTCACTGCTCCATCAGGATTCAAGCAAGCCGGGCCGACGACGCCTGAAATGTCAGAAACCGGTCCCCGGAAGCTTGTCTCCTTTCTGGTGAAGAATTGGCTTGGTAGTTTGGTCTGCCCTGTTCCCATGATGCACTGGGCCAGGGACAGACTAATTTGCATATAGCCAGGTTCTGAGCTGGGATGGGGCAGTGAGCTAAATAACGGTGATGGATCAAGCCCTGATCTTTGGACTGGGTAAGAGTGGTCTGCTTAATTCAGACACTCTGTTCATCACCACCCCCTTTTCTGAATCATTTTGTCCACCATAAGCGTGGAAGGGTATACTCAGACATGAGTCCCTTGCTCACTGCTCCATCAGGATTCATTCAAGCTGGGCCGACGACGCCTGAAATGGCAGAAACCGGTCCCCGGAAGCTTGTCTCCTTTCTGGTGAAGAATTGGCTTGGTAGTTTGGTCTGCCCTGTTCCCATGATGCACTGGGCCAGGGACAGACTAATTTGCATATAGCCAGGTTCTGAGATGGGATGGGGCAGGGAGCTAAATAACGGTGATGGATCAAGCCCTGATCTTTGGACTGGGTAAGAGTGGTCTGCTTAATTCAGACACTCTGTTCATCACCACCCCCTTTTCTGAATCATTTTGTCCACCATAAGCGTGGAAGGGTATACTCAGACATGAGTCCCTTGCTCACTGCTCCATCAGGATTCAAGCAAGCCGGGCCGACGACGCCTGAAATGGCAGAAACCGGTCCCCGGAAGCTTGTCTCCTTTCTGGTGAAGAATTGGCTTGGTAGTTTGGTCTGCCCTGTTCCCATGATGCACTGGGCCAGGGACAGACTAATTTGCATATAGCCAGGTTCTGAGCTGGGATGGGGCAGTGAGCTAAATAACAGTGATGGATCAAGTCCTGATCTTTGGACTGGGTAAGAGTGGTCTGCTTAATTCAGACACTCTGTTCATCACCACCCCCTTTTCTGAATCATTTTGTCCACCATAAGCGTGGAAGGGTATACTCAGACATGAGTCCCTTGCTCACTGCTCCATCAGGATTCAAGCAAGCCGGGCCGACGACGCCAAAAATGGCAGAAACCGGTCCCCGGAAGCTTGTCTCCTTTCTGGTGAAGAATTGGCTTGGTAGTTTGGTCTGCCCTGTTCCCATGATGCACTGGGCCAGGGACAGACTAATTTGCATATAGCCAGGTTCTGAGCTGGAATGGGGCAGTGAGCTAAATAACGGTGATGGATCAAGCCCTGATCTTTGGACTGGGTAAGAGTGGTCTGCTTAATTCAGACACTCTGTTCATCACCACCCCCTTTTCTGAATCATTTTGTCCACCATAAGCGTGGAAGGGTATACTCAGACAAGAGTCCCTTGCTCACTGCTCCATCAGGATTCAAGCAAGCCGGGCCGACGACGCCTGAAATGGTAGAAACCGGTCCCCGGAAGCTTGTCTCCTTTCTGGTGAAGAATTGGCTTGGTAGTTTGGTCTGCCCTGTTCCCATGATGCACTGGGCCAGGGACAGACTAATTTGCATATAGCCAGGTTCTGAACTGGGATGGGGCAGTGAGCTAAATAACGGTGATGGATCAAGCCCTGATCTTTGGACTGGGTAAGAGTGGTCTGCTTAATTCAAACACTCTGTTCATCACCACCCCCTTTTCTGAATCATTTTGTCCACCATAAGCGTGGAAGGGTATACTCAGACATGAGTCCCTTGCTCACTGCTCCATCAGGATTCAAGCAAGCCGGGCCGACGACGCCTGAAATGGCAGAAACCGGTCCCCGGAAGCTTGTCTCCTTTCTGGTGAAGAATTGGCTTGGTAGTTTGGTCTGCCCTGTTCCCATGATGCACTGGGCCAGGGACAGACTAATTTGCATATAGCCAGGTTCTGAGCTGGGATGGGGCAGTGAGCTAAATAACGGTGATGGATCAAGCCCTGATCTTTGGACTGGGTAAGAGTGGTCTGCTTAATTCAGACACTCTGTTCATCACCACCCCCTTTTCTGAATCATTTTGTCCACCATAAGCGTGGAAGGGTATACTCAGACATGAGTCCCTTGCTCACTGCTCCATCAGGATTCAAGCAAGCCGGGCCGACGACGCCAGAAATGCCAGAAACCGGTCCCCGGAAGCTTGTCTCCTTTCTGGTGAAGAATTGGCTTGGTAGTTTGGTCTGCCCTGTTCCCATGATGCACTGGGCCAGGGACAGACTAATTTGCATATAGCCAGGTTCTGAGCTGGGATGGGGCAGTGAGCTAAATAACGGTGATGGATCAAGCCCTGATCTTTGGACTGGGTAAGAGTGGTCTGCTTAATTTAGACACTCTGTTCATCACCACCCCCTTTTCTGAATCATTTTGTCCACCATAAGCGTGGAAGGGTATACTCAGACATGAGTCCCTTGCTCACTGCTCCATCAGGATTCAAGCAAGCCGGGCCGACGACGCCTGAAATGTCAGAAACCTGTCCCCGGAAGCTTGTCTCCTTTCTGGTGAAGAATTGGCTTGGTAGTTTGGTCTGCCCTGTTCCCATGATGCACTGGGCCAGGGACAGACTAATTTGCATATAGCCAGGTTCTGAGCTGGGATGGGGCAGTGAGCTAAATAACGGTGATGGATCAAGCCCTGATCTTTGGACTGGGTAAGAGTGGTCTGCTTAATTCAGACACTCTGTTCATCACCACCCCCTTTTCTGAATCACTCCTTGTATTCACTTCATAAGGATGAAAAAGGGAGCCAGCTCCCACTGGGATATGAGCTGCTGAATTTCCGATTTAAACAAACGCTCAGCAGAGGGCACCTTAATAACACATTAAGGAGGCTTAGCAACATAAACTTTTGAGCACCTTTTACATTCATGGGCATTGTATCGGAGATGATTGGCACAACATCGTCGGTTTTTTAATGATGAAACTTTATTGAGATGTTGGCTCTCACTGTTTAGTTTTAGTGTAAATGTATTTTACTTGCCATTAATTGCCTCTAAGTACTGAGACAATATTAAAAAACACTGACTTAAAAATGTTCCTCCAACACAATGCAATGTTTTTGTTCACCTTTTCTCAGGACCTATACCATTTGACTTACCAATCCTAGTCACCGGTACCTTGAGTCCTAAGGGATCAAGGGAGTTAGCAAGAAAGTAGGTAGTAAAATAAAATTTGCACTCATCTAATAAGCACAGACTCGGGAAAGGTTTACATTCTTTATCTAATGTAAATTATCAAATGTCAGTGTCCACACTATATTAATTAAAACTTGATCAATCAACAAGTATTTGATTAAGGTAAGATGAAATGAGAAACTTTCATTAAGCATTGAAACACAGGCAGGGTAGAAAAAGGAAAACAGTACAATGACAAACCCACATTATTTATATTTACCTAGAATGGTGTGAAGACTAACCCTGGCCACGGGCTGGATCAAAGGACAGAACCCCAAAGTGCAGGTGCCAGCAAGAAAGAATAGGTGCAAACCAGAATCAGGACAGGTACGGACCAAATTGGATCAGGACAGGGCTACCTCAGGCTAAGACTGGCACCTTCAGCTAACGTGCTACGCCTGCGTTGCACCTTCTCTGCAGCCAACAGTCAAACCCTGATTGGGTCTTCGAATCTCCCTTCCCAGTAACCCCGATTGGGTTATCGATTCTTCTGACAGAGTGCTACGCCTACACCTCAGTTCTCGATCACCTATTGAGTGCGTTGAGTCAGTGACAGGTCAGCTATTCGGACAAGTCGGACAAATTAACTAACCAAGCCTACTCTAGTTATACTATTTTCCAGGGCAGTGTACCACCCCCCAAATGTCGCAAGTGTAAGTATCCCTAATTTTGATTGGACAAAAGGATGAGGAGAAGTCATCACACCATACCAAAATAAAACTTTTCTTCTGAATATTTAAATTAGCGTTCCCGCCCATCAATTTATTTTCCCATGCGTTTTTATTCCACCCAACAATTGAATGTTCTTAAAGAAAATACAATGTTAACAGTTTGTCTTGCGCTTGGGGTCATCAGGTTAGGTTCCAGGGCGCATCACAGTCGACTGTCCTTGGCATTCATTTAATGCCATGACTGAGGAACTGAAATCTGAATTAGGCCTAGTAAAACGTAGTGATTCAATTAGAAATTAGCTTGATGCATCTATTAGTTTAGTGAAGGTGTTTTAATATTAGTAACCTCACCCATGTATAAGGTGAGGAATCAATGTATGCCTTATTTCGATTATTTGCCTTATTACGAGCAATATAGATTAACTCGACCAGCGCCATTTTGGGGCCTAGTCTACTTACGTCAGTAGTGTCAATCTACCATTGCATTTAGAAAAGTCTTTCCCTCGAGAAATAGGCTGACAAATGCAGCCAACTGCTGCTTCTGCCCGTTAGCCCTGTCAAGGTTGTAGGTGGGGGTAGAATGGATAAGCACATTCCAGGAGGTGCTGTGCGGACTCTCCTAGCACTGGCAGAAGGGAGTCACCCTCCTCAACCTTGCTATAACGAGCTGAACTAAACTAAGAACGCTTTGTGTTCCATATATGGTCTTTCCTTTGCACCAACCTGTACCAACTTGTATTTTTCCTTCTTAGGTTACGGTTGCGAAATGTAACAGTATATATGTGATCTGTTGATAATGTGCCAGCAGTCTTCTCGGCGGACCTTGAAGGGTTAGGTCGCGAGAGGCTCCTCTGGCAGAGTTTGTTTGTTTAATAAATGATTGAACCTTCTACACTGCCAACTGAATGATTATTAGTAATTGGTATTAGGGCTATTTGTAAGTATAGCTCTATTGGGTTGTAATTATTTTTTCGGTACTTCAGTTGGCGACTCCGCCGGGACTCCACGTTGGGGTCGTCCCTCTGTAATCAGAACGAAACGGGACATTGGGAAGGGTAATCTTGAGTGGGGGGAAGACCGACCGAAAATTCGAGGGTTGCTCCGCTCTCCCGGTCGAGAGAGCCTAAGCTGCTAGTGACCCCATGCCGGAGTCCTACGGCTGTAACCCGTGAACAGACCACGTTGAGTCTGCAGGAATTGGCAGTGGAGAAGCTTGCAATCAAATCCTGAGTGCACCAGGTGAGTGATTTGTTTTGTCTTGTGTTGGATATCCTTTGGATTTGGATTTGGTATTTAGTGGTTTTATGCCACGGAGAACTCTGAAGGGCGGTCTGACGGAGCAGTATTGAGACTGCATGGGCAGACGCTCCAGTTTTGGATTTGGGAGGACAATAGAGACTGGGACCAGATGCCTCGGTGTAACTTGTGGAAGAAGTATACACCCGGCCGGATTGCTCTCGGAAACGCTGGTAGCTGAGATTGGGTAGCACTCGGACAGATCTGGAGCGGCACTTGAAAAAGCAGGCTGAGCCAGAATAGTCCGGGAGGTGAACCATGAAGGCTGCCAGATGGTCCGTAGGTCGATCTGTGGTTTAAAACCTGTGTGGCTATCACTAGGCAGTCTAAGGACAAGACTGTTTGGTTCTGATCTTTTTTTGAATTTGGAAAATTACGAGGGTTCTCCATAGGTGGGAGTTGAAGGGCTCCACCTTTTGTGTAGAATACGCTGTTTGTTCATTTATGTTGATGTAAAGAGTATCGTTAGTTCATTATTTGTGTATGACCGAAGCTGATTGTAAGACATGGCCATGTGTATGAGAGTGTTGTGAATAACCTTTTTCCTTTTCAGCTAAGCGGCCCCTAGACTATATAGGAAGAAGCAATGCCATGTTTTAGTAAGTTATGCTTTGGTTGTGTATGCCGGGGGGGTAAGAGATTGGACGAAAGTCAGCCGGCCCCTCCGGAGGGGAGCCCCAGCCATGATATGTATTGCAAGCATGGGATTGCCCCACTCTTATTCAATACCCTATGGCATAAGAACACTAAGGATAATGTAGAATTACAGTGGCCGCTGACAGGCTCCTTTGATGAGAAAAAGATCCAATATTTGCAAGACCGCCTGTTTGCTAAACGCAGCAGACAGGCCATGTTTGATACCCTCAACAAGTGGCAGAAAGAAGCAAAAAGGAGACGTATCAGGGCAGAGAAATTAGTGAAGATGAAGCAAGGACAGACCATAACCCAGAAAGCCATTGCTCATGATAAGAATCAGACCGAACAAAATATTGAATGTTTAGACAGACAGTTTAGACTACAGGTGGACAAAAGTTATGTGACTCGAAATGAGGCAGAAGATGAAATAGAAGATTTATTGGATGTTCGACCTCCCCACCATATGCGCCACAACGCATATATCCCGCTGTACCTCTACACGCGGCTACGGCGCCTTCAGCCTCTGCTCCTGAGGCAGATGTGTCTCTCACCCCTTTAGGTGCTACTCGTGCCATGACTACCTCATTGAGAGACACGGCTACCCTTATTCCCGATACACGGCAGCCCTCGAGTACTTCCCGGGTTGTTTTAGCAGCACCAAGTCCCATATGGACATCTCAATCAGCTGGTGCGACCCCTGAGGATAGGGATCGTACTCTCTTGGGGGATTTAGGTGGGATGAACGCTAGACGACTATTCACGAGAGCCTCACTAGGTTATAGTGAAAAAGAAGCTATAGCAAAACAGGCAGTGAAGTGGATGAGGAAGGATGTCTACACCGTGGCCGATTTGTGGAGTACCATAAAGGATCTCGACCCGGTCATGCAACAACATGCTTTGCATCAAATGTCTCGAAACCTTATTGACGCATGGGAACAATGTTTCCAAGACGGATTAGCCCCTCAAGTAATGTATGATATCTTGGACCGAGCTCATAAGTTCGATCTAAATCCGGTAGAAGTGTACAAGAATGTAGAAACGCTAGTGAAATACTGAGGTAGAATGTTTGTGAAATGTCCAAATTGGAATTTTCAGAGTCCCATGAGGGAAGTGCATCCCATTTTCCATCCCGAGGTACCTGAAATACGTGATAATGCTAACCAAGTTACGAGGGCCTGAGAGGATGCGCGGTTTCAGGAACAGTGGGTATATACGCCCTGGAAGCGAAGTGAAGTGCCCTCTATAAAATTACAGCTGCCTGACCCTCATAAACATCCCACCGCTTACTATAAAGAGTTAACTGAAGCCGCAGCGTCAGCCGTAATGACTCTAGCTGATGTTGAATTGTTTTTCGGGTGTTGGTCCCTGTAGATATATGGCGACAGGTTCATGACACCGATCATGGAGCAGAATTAGGGGGAACCTGGAATCAGTTGAAAGACTGGGATCAGAACCGCAAGCCTGGAGACAAGCCCAGAAATGAAATTGCTACTCTCCCTGCGAAAATAATTGCCTATATGCACACGTTAATTCCCCCACGCAAAGTCGACTGGGATAAATTGACCGCTTGTAAACAAAAAAAGGATGAAAGTGTTTCTGATTTCTTCACTCGATTTGAAGGTGCTTTTATTGATTTTAGTGGACAGGACCTTGCAACGGAAGGCGGGGTCCGCTTGTTTGTAAATCACTTTGTGACCAACCTGATCCCTGAAGTCTCTACTCGGCTGCAAGTCACAGAGAGTACCTGGACGACCTCTATCCCCTCCGTAATATTAAGCATGGCCCAATATTATGAGCATAGGGAAAATGAGAGTAAGGATAAAGTAGAGAAAAAGGCTAAGGATCTTAAAAGTCGGGTGTTGTTTCAGCAGGTCATTCGAGGACAAGGAGGAGGGAGAGGAGTCCGAGGGCCCGTGTCCAGAGGGGTGGGGCCAGGAAGAAGCGCAGGCCCGGCCCAGTCATTAGGGATAAATCAGTGTGCTTATTGTAAACAGGAAGGACATTGGAAAGCTCAATGTCCGTTACTGCTTGCCCAGAACGGAGTTGTCTGAGGACGGGGACGTGGTCGAGGTGGTCCGGACCGAAGCGATATGCTTAGGGAGGAAGTCGCCCAGGGCAGGTCTGAACGAAACCACTTCGATAACCCTCAAGGTAGGCAATACTTTAATGAGGATTATACATTAGGTAATCAGGATGGGTTTACTCATCCATAGGACAGCCAGGGACAGATAAGGGGCCAAGTGTCGATCCCAGTTAATCAGCAAGGACCCTATGTGAAAGGGGAATTGATGGGGACTTCCGAGGATTTTCTAATTGACACAGGAGCAATGAATAGTTCTGTTGCTCGATCATTGGTTCCAGGGGCGGCTCTGTCCAGGTAAAATAATGTATCCGTGGGATTTTTAGGAGTCCCGGTGGCAAGCCCCATCTCTAAAACCCTTCCATTCACCATTGGCCCCGCTACAATTGATTCCCCCTTTTTGTTGACTTCACATTGTGGTGAGAATTTATTAGGTCTGGATATGTTGAAAAAATGAAATGCGACAATATATTGTTCCCCTGATGGTGTTTACTGAACGATACAACCCTACACAGAGAATATGAAACAGTGTTTTATTAAGAGTGAACTTATTCCCCCTGAGTTCAATGCTATTCCTAACTCGTTGTGGGCAACAGGGGATGCGGATGTCGGCAAGCTAGACATCCCTCCCGTCCATATTACGCTGAAACCTGGTGCGAAATTACCACGAATACCACAGTATAAGATCTCGCCAGCCGGCGAATGAGCTTTACTTTCAATTATTCAGTATTTAATTGATAAAGGAGTGGTGAAGGAAACCGCTGCCAATATTTGTAACAGTCCTATTCTCCCAATTTTGAAGAAATCCTCTGATTCTGGATCTCCCGGGAATATTGATGCATATCGTTTTGTAATAGACCTGCGGGAGGTTAATAAGATAGTGGTACCTCAGTACCCCTTGGTGACTGATATCACTACCATCCTCACAATGATCCCACCAACTGCCAAATATTTTTCGGTCATTGATCTGAAGAATGCTTTCTTCAGTATCCCGATTCATCCAGATAGCAGGCAGATCTTCAGCTTCTCGTTATCTGGCCGAAGCTTTAGATTCTGTCGTGCACCTCAAGGCTATACTGAAAGTCCGAGTATCCATAGTCAGGCCCTTAAGGCCCTTTTGAATGATTTAGTTCTGCCCGCGGGTAATGTACTATTGCAATATGTGGATGACTTGTTGATAGCGTCCGACACCGAACAGGGTTGTAAGGATGTCACTCTTAAGTTACTACACCATCTGGCGGCGAAAGGCAATAAGGTATCCCTGTCTAAATTTCAATATTGTCGACAGGAGGTGACCTATCTAGGTCATCTACTGTTGAAGGAGGGTAGGCGTTTGACTCCTGAGCGAATTACTACTATCTCTAACATGTCTGTCCCTTTTAACATTTACCAGTAACATTGCGTAGTACACCAAATCTACTGGCGTTCAGGAAGGGTCTCAAGACGTGGCTCTTTACTTCTTAGTTGTCCCCCTTGTGGTTTTTTTCTGGATCCCTCTCTGTTCTTTTTCGTGTTATGTTGTGAGACAGGTGTGCAACCAAAGCGCCGGGACACTCTTCTGAGTAGCCGTGCGCTATACAAAACCAAGATAACATAACATAACATAACATTACCCAGCGAGAAGTTCATGCTTTTCTTGGCATTACCTCCTACTTTCGCCAATGGATTCCTAATTTTTCTCTTCTTGTTAAACCTTTGTTACATTTAACCGCTAAAGATGTGCATGAACCTCCCCCTTGGACTGATGAATGTCAGTCTTCTTTTGACTCTTTGAAATCTGCTCTTTGTTCTGCACCCGTCTTGGGTACTCCTGACTACTGTAAACCTTTTGTACTCTATGTGCATGAGGTCGACGGTTGTTCGCTTTCAGTGTTAACGCAAGGATTTGGTGATAAGCAAAGACCTCGCGCTTATTTCTCGGCCACATTTGGTAATGTTGCCAGAGCGTTTCCTAGCTGTCTGAGGGCCACTGCAGCAGTAGCGGTGGCCATCCGGCAGTTGGAGGGGCTCGTTTTAAATTCTAATCTAACAGTGATGATACCGCACCCAGTAGATGCAATGCTGAATAAAACAAAAACGCAGCATCTTACAAGTGCACGCCTCACCGGCTATGAATTGACATTGTTTGCTCAACATGTTACGATCATGCGATGTGCCACGTTAAATCCAGCCACATTGTTACCTCTCCCTTCGAATGAAATTACAAATGATATACACAATTGCATATTTCGGACTGAAGAAGAAACGAAGGGGAGGATTGACCTCACTGACATTCCTCTATTTATTTATTTATTTTATACCATTTATTGAGCGCGAACAAATGCCCTTGGGCGTCTCGGCGCTAAGATATCTACCTATACTTCCTCCTGGAGGATGGGCAGGTCAAGTTTACTGATTGAACAATCAGGTCTTTAACTGCTTGTGGAATGACCAAAGTGCGATGTGCCACGTTAAATCCAGCCACATTGTTACCTCTCCCTTCGAATGAAATTACAAATGATATACACAATTGCATATTTCGGACAGAAGAAGAAACGAAGGGGAGGATTGACCTCACTGACATTCCTCTATTTATTTATTTATTTTATACCATTTATTGAGCGCGAACAAATGCCCTTGGGCGTCTCGGCGCTAAGATATCTACCTATACTTCCTCCTGGAGGATGGGCAGGTCAAGTTTACTGATTGAACAACCAGGTCTTTAACTGCTTGCGGAATGACCAAAGTGAGGGACATGTTTTTATTGACAGGGGCAAGGTATTCCATAGTTTAGGGGTGGCAACCAGAAACCTTCGGTCCCCCCAGGAGACAGTTTTGGTGCGGGGGACCACTAGATCATTTAGAGTTGAGGAACGTAAAGATCTAGGTGGGCGGTAAGGGCGGGGAATTATATGTGGACGGGTCTTGTTTCAAGGGATCACTGACATAATATCGACAGTCAAAATATCGACTTACCAAAATATCGAGGTAAAAATATAGAATGCCAGAATATCGACTTCCTATCTACAAACAGGTAAGTACAAAAATATTGACTCCAAAATATCGATAGGAAAAAATATAGACAGTCAAAATATCGATTTTTTAAAATATCTTAAAAGTAATTTTAAAGTACTATAATAATAAATATAATTAATTTAAACATACTTAAAATACTTAAATAAACTTAAAATTAATAAATAATTATTGTAACTTAAAAAAATATTTGTTTATATATATATATATATATATATATATATATATATATATATATATATATATATATATACATATTATTAACAAAACATATACAATATTTTTTCCGTAGGATAGCGAGAGGTTTAAATTTACTATTCCCACTCCAGTGAGTGCAACAGTAAGGAAAGCGTTGGATAGCGTAGGGGTTAAAAATAACTATTCCTACTCCAGAGAGTGCAACAGTAGGGAAAGCGTTGGATAGCGTAGGGGTAAAAATTACTATTCCCACTCCAGAGAGTGCAACAGTAGGGAAAGCTTTGGATAGCGTAGGGGTAAAAATTACAATTCCCACTCCAGAGAGTGCAACAGTAGGGAAAGCGTTGGATAGCGTAGGGGTGAAAATGACTATTCCCACTCCAGCGAGTGCAACAGTAGGGAAAGCGTTGGAAAGCGTAGGGGTAAAAATTACTATTCCCACTCCAAAGAGTGCAACAGTAGGGAAAGCGTTGGATAGCGTAGGGGTAAAAATTACTATTCCCACTCCAAAGAGTGCAACAGTAGGGAAAACGTTGGATACCGTAGGGGTAAAAATTACTATTCCAACTACAGCGAGTGCAACAGTAGGGAAAGCGTTGGATAGCGTAGGGGTAAAAATTACTATTCCCACTCCAGCGAGTGCAACAGTAGGGAAAGCGTTGGATAGCGTATGGGTAAAAATTACTATTCCCACTCCAAAGAGTGCAACAGTAGGGAAAGCGTTGGATAGCGTAGGGGTAAAAATTACTATTCCCACTCCAGCGAGTGCAACAGTAGGGAAAGCGTTGGATCCCGTAGGGGTAAAAATTACTATTCCAACTCCAGCAAGTGCAACAGTAGGGAAAGTGTTGGATAGCGGAACAGTAAAAATTACTATTCCCACTCCAAAGAGTGCAACAGTAGGGAAAGCGATGGATAGCGTAGGTGTAAAAATTACTATTCCCACTCCAAAGAGTGCAACAGTAGGGAAAGCGTTGGATAGCATAGGGGTAAACATTACTATTCCAACTCCAGCGAGTGCAACAGTAGGGAAAGCGTTGGATAGCGTAGGGGTAAAAATACTATTCCCACTCCAAACCGTGCAACAGTAGGGAAAGCGTTGGATAGCGTAGGGGTAAAAATTACTATTCCAACTCCAGCGAGTGCAACAGTAGGGAAAGCGTTGGATAGCGTAGGGGTAAAAATTACTATTCCCACTCCAGAGAGTGCAACAGTAGGGAAAGCGTTGGATGGCGTAGGGGTAAAAATTACTATTCCAACTCCAGCGAGCGCAACAGAAGGGAAAGCGTTGGATAGCGTAGGGTTAAAAATGACTATTCCCACTCCAGAGAGTGCAACAGTAGGGAAGGCGTTGGATAGCGTAGGGGTAAAAATTACTAGTCCCACTCCAGTAAGTGCAACAGTAGGGAAAGCATTGGATAGCGTAGGGGTAAAAATTACTACTACCACTCCAGAGAGTGCAACAGTAGGGAAAGCATTGGATAGCCTAGGGGTAAAAATTACTATTCCCACTCCAGAGAGTGCAACAGTAGGGAAAGCGTTGGATAGCATAGGGGTAAAAATTACTATTCCCACTCCAGCAAATGCAACAGTAGGGAAACCGTTGGATAGCGTAAGGGTAAAAATTACTATTCCCACTCCAGTGAGTGCAACAGTAGGGAAAACGTTGGATAGCATAGGGGCAAATTTTAATATACCCACTCTAATGAAAATAAATTAATATAAAACTCATAATTATAAATTCATCAATTAATACATTTTAATTACCAATTAAGAATTAATTAATTACCAATTAAAAATTAATTAACAATGTATTTAAAATAAATACCAATTAATTAATTATCATGTTTAATTAATTATATTAAATTACTTCCCACCCTATTCCCTTATAAACCAACAACCCGCTACTAAAAATAAAATAATATAATTCTCATAATTATCAATTAATCAATTAATACAAATTAATTATCAATTAACAATTAATTAATTACCAATTAAAAATTAATTACCAATTAATTCAAAATAAATACCAATTAATTAATTAACATATTTAATTAATTATAATTAAATTACTTCCCACCCTATTCCCCTATAAACCCACAACCCACTACAGAAAATAAATTACTAAAAATAAAATATGTATCAATTAAAATTAATTCCCAATTATATTTTAATTAATTACCAATTAATAATTAATTAACAATTAATTATAAATAAATAACAATAAATAAAATAACATATTTAATTAATTATAATTAAATTACTTCCCACCCTATTCCCCTATAAACCCACAACCCGCTTCAGAATTATATTACACAAAAAAAAAAAATTAATATTAACTTACATAAAATTCGATATTTTTGTTGTCTATATTATGTCTAGTCGATATTATGTCCATTCTATATTTTTGATTCGATATTATGTCCATTCTATTCGATATTAATATTTTCCAGTCGATATTTTGGTAGTCTATATTATGTCTAGTCGATATTATGTCTATTCTATATTTTTGACTCGATATTATGTCTAGTCGATAAAAAAACTCGATATTTTGTCTCTACACCGTTTCAAGTTAGCAGATGGCACAACAACAGCTGCATATGCAATCACCACGCTGAAAACGGTAGTTGAGACTTCTCGAGTTCCCTATCGATCAGCTCAGGCTGCGGAATTAGTGGCATTATTGCGAGCCTGCGAATTAAGTGAGGGACTCGAGGTTAACATATATACAGACAGCCAATACGCCTTTGGCGTGGCCCATAGCTTTGGGCGGCTGTGGAAGGAACGGGGTTTCCTCACCTCCCATGGTCAGAAAATACAGAATGGTCCTTTGGTATTGCAATTACTTGCTGCCCTCACCTTGTCCAAGAAACTAGCCATAATAAAATGCAGCGCCCATAAGGTGGTGGTGGATGAAGTGGGCGAGGGGAATGCCTTTGCTGATCAGATTGCTAAGCAGACCGCTCAGTCCATGTTATCAGCTAAGTATGTAACAACCTCAGCAAGATGGGTGGAAGAATCTGATTTGTTCAATAATACTATAGCGAGTGTGACAGAAATACAGAAGGAAGCCACTCCAGCTGAATTGACACGGTGGGAGCAGGAAGTGGGAAGGTTGGTTGAAAATAACTGTTGGGTTGATTTAACAGAAAAACAAAGATGGTTGCTGCCCAATGCTCTGGTACAGGCTGTTGTAACTATGGCCCACGGTCCCGCTCATATTGGAGCTAAAAGTATCTGTGCTTTGTTGGACCCGGTATGGACTAACCCCAACATTCAAAGGAGGGCTGTCCATTTGGTCCAATACTGCATGGTCTGTTTACAACATAATCCAAGAAAAGGGGAAAGTGTGTTGAGCGGGAATTTTGCACCTCCGACTTTACCGTTTGAAGTGCTTCAAATGGACTATATCCATATGGAGAGCGTCAACAACTTAAAATATGTTTTAGTAGTGGTTTGTGCTTTTAGCAAATGGGTAGAGGCTTTTCCGACTAAAGATAACACCACTTTGACCACAGCAAAAGCTCTTATCAAGGAGTGTATCCCAAGATATGGAGTGCCCCATTTGATTTGGTCTGACAACGGGGGGCACTTCCATGGGGATCTTGTCAAACATATTTGTAACGGACTACAGATACAAGAGAAATTTCACGCAGCTCGACATCCACAATCAGCAGGATTAGTGGAAAAATATAATGGGATACTGAAGTTAAAAATGGCTAAGATTCAAGAGAGTACTGGTTTAAAATGGCCTGACACCTTACCCCTGGCCCTTATGTCATTACGAGTTACTCGTCACTCGCGTTCTGGTCTCTCTCCATATTAGGTGATCTTTGGGCGGCCTACTAATATATGGGAAGTGCCTAGACCATGGTCCTTTACAGATGTTGAATATCCTATGTTGATTGATTACTTGTATACCTTGACTAAAGACCTCCGTTCTATTCATCAGCAGGTAGCATCTGTACTGCAGCCCCTGCCAGAGGGTCCCGGACATCGATTGGAGCCCAGCCAGTGGGTGCTAGTCAAGAAGTACGAACGAGACATTAGTTTGGCTCTGAGGTGGTCTAAGCCATATCAAATCCTCCTCGCCACGCGGACAGTTGTAAAGGTGGATGGGAAGAAGCACTGGATTCACGTCTCCCACCTTAAACGGTTGCCACTCCCGCTTCCTTATGATCAGCAGCACCCGGGTGGATTTTTAACCCAGGAAGGTGAAAGAGCCGCTGCATTTATTCATTTTTCCGACGCCTGTGAAATGGAGCCAAGGCAAGAAGAAGGAGTGACGGGATTGGGCGAAACGGTCCCAGTTGAATCCACGATTGCCCCTAACCCTGTCACTGATACTCCAGTAAGCAGGGGCTCTGATGAAGGAAACATACCTTCCTCTGCGCTATTTTTTGATCAGGAAGCTTCGGGTCATGTGCGATACAACCTGCGGCCAAGAAAACATCACGGTACCTCAGACCCCACGGTTAGGAGATAAGGAAACACTTGAATAAGCAGGGTTTGCTACATTTATGGCTGAGGTACTGAGCGAGACACTGGACTGAACTTGTTGAGAGCTGGAACTTTGGTGTTTTGCTCTGTTCAGAAAGAAAGACTGTCACATGTAAAGGCCAGGTTGTACATCGGATTTCTGCAACAACGGTGTTTTGTTTTCTTGAGATGAATGATAGGAGTCTGCCTGTGAGACTCTAGACGGACACAGGGAGAAGAACCCTCTGGCAGGACGGACTGCTTTGCCCAAGTTTAGCTTTGGACTTTTACTTTTTACCCCTTTGGTCGTGTTGTACCTGAAGAAGAATGCCCTTTTGCACCACGATATTTGCCATTTTATGAGCCAATGTTTTCTACTTGGACCATGCTTGTGAAAATAGCATTTGTGTTAGTAATAGCCATTATATTAGCCATTTTTATGAGTATATTCATGTTTTTAGAGTACAAGCATCCAATGCAGGCGATGATGCCCACTACCGTTGCCCCACCTGAGCATTTGATGTTTACCTTATCCCCACATAAGGAGAGACATCGTCAGACTTATGCTAAAAATGTATACGTAGAAATGCTCCACCAAACCCATAGCACCACCAATATGACCGATTGTTGGGTTTGTGGACTTCTGCCATCAGTTATGCATAAACATGATCTGTTCCTCTCTGCCATTATCATATTTAGGTAGTTGTGAGGCATGGTTTCAACTGTTTTCAGCCATGTATAACCATTATGTGGAAAACCCCAAGCAATACTCAGAAAGAGATTACAATATGATCTTAGCTTATATTGAAACACAACAAGGGTTTGATCCGGCAGGAAATGGAGGGGAGGGATCACTGGACCCAGAAGCATGTATGAACTTATATACGGAAAGTGAGAACAGTACTTGGTTGAAGGATGAACTTTATTATTTTTCTAATTTTAACAATTCTCAGTATTTTCAGCAGTTCGTTACCAGAAATGTCACTAGTGAACGTGTTTTGCCCATCCCTATCTTGAACACTTCTTCACTCTTTTGCGTGCAGGGGATTGGGCATGTACAGGTTGGGAATAGCATCTGCAATTATACATATAGAATGAAGATTTTTAGTAGCCCTCCATTATTAACGCCTCTGAATGTGTATTTTGTATGTGGGGAAAATGCCTATACCTGGTTGCCGCGAGGGTGGGCAGGCCAATGTTATTTGTCCTTTCTATACCCTCCTGTATATATAGCACCGTCAGATTACCATAAAACGCATCAACTCCATAGCACGAAGGTGATTTCCAATAGGCAGCGAAGACAGGTCGGGATGACTAAAGTTGACCAGACTGACACTTCCTTGCAACAATTTACGGATTTCACTAAGGGATTGGTCCCATTCTGGGGACCAATATTCAATAGTAGGGAGATAAGGCGACTGTCCAGAATAGTGGAGAATGTAATAAATATCACTACTGAGATTATGACCAATATAACTGAAGAGCTTCAGGCGACGAGGCTTGTTTCTCTTCAAAACCAGATGGTTCTTGACGTCATCTTGGTTGACCGAGGAGGAGCATGCCAGGTGATCGGCAGCTCCTGTTGTTTTTACATTCCAGACTCCGCCCCTACGGTCCACTTAGCTATCCAGAAGTTGCACTACATTGCTGCCGAAATGCACACTGACAATGGGTCCTGGTCACTGTCTAGCTGGTTTTGGGGGCTTCTGTCTACCTAGGGTTGGAAGTTATTGATGATAGTTGCTGGAGCAACCAGTATCCTCTTTACTTGCTGCCTTTGCATGCAATGTGGTCCGGCCTGTTGCTCTTATTGCGCTACTAAATTGACGGCTATGATTGTCCCTTCTCCCGAGCCTTCTAAATCTCAGTTGCTCCAGCAGGAGATCCGTGAGATGATGGCCATTGATGATGACGTCTTTCAAGATTAGTACTTCTTTTTGTTAGCTACATCACGCTAAACGGAGGGTTTGAGGAAATGAAATCTGAATTAGGCCTAGTAAAACGTAGTGATTCAATTAGAAATTACCGTGATGCATCTATTAGTTTAGTGAAGGTGTTTTAGTATTAGTAACCTCACCCATGTATAAGGTGAGGAATCAATGTATGCCTTATTTCGATTATTTGCCTTATTACGAGCAATATAGATTAACTCGACCAGCGCCATTTTGGGGCCTAGTCTGCTTGCGTTAGTAGTGTAAATCTACCATTGCATTTAGAAAAGTCTTTCCCTCGAGAAATAGGCTGACAAATGCAGCCAACTGCTGCTTCTGCCCGTTAGCCCTGTCAAGGTTGTAGGTGGGGGTAGAATGGATAAGCACATTCCAGGAGGTGCTGTGCGGACTCTCCTAGCACTGACAGAAGGGAGTCACCCTCCTCGACCTTGCTATAACGAGCTGAACTAAACTAAGAACGCTTTGTGTTCCATATATGGTCTTTCCTTTGCACCAACCTGTACCAACTTGTATTTTTCCTTCTTCGGTAACGGTTTCGAAATGTAACAGTATATATGTGATCTGTTGATAATATGCCAGCAGTCTTCTCGGCGGACCTCGAAGGGTTAGGTCGCGAGAGGCTCCTCTGGCAGAGTTTGTTTGTTTAATAAATGATTGAACCTTCTACACTGCCAACTGACTGATTATTAGTAATTGGTATTAGGGCTATTTGTAAGTATAGCTCTATTGGGTTGTAATTATTTTTTCGGTACTTCATGACTTGAGTGTTTCTGGATTCTGGTGCGCATGTGCGGATGCGCATGTGCAGATGTGGGTTTTCAAAATGGAGTTACAGATATATCTCAGGCCCAAACACGAGCTAGTAGAAAAGTAGAAAAGAACCAGTTTTAGTACAAAGAATAAATGAATGTTCTGGATACCACTCATCTCTACTCTATTCCCATTATTTTATTTTAACTATTGCATTTAGTGTTTAGGCAGAACAAACAGCTTAGCTTAGCAAAAGCAGCGGTGCAAGCTTCATGCATGCTGTAACACAAAGCAGCCATCTTAGTTCTAGTATGCAGAAGCAAAAGTTTCCCTCCAAGCAAGGTAGTACGTCAGGTCACGTGAGTATGACAGACGCATGCGCTGTAGAAAATCCCGCGTAGCGGCCTTTTAATGCAAGCGAATTATAGTTAGTAAAAGCACATTTAAAAGCTTCCCCTAGATATGTCATGTAATGCAATATTAATTAGACAAAACATGTTAATTAGTGCATTATGGCTGGTTACGGAGGCTGAGAGCAAACAAAACCTACACAAGCCCTGTCAGAAAACATGGGTGTACAAAGTATGCCCAAAGAGGATATCAACCGGGGCACAAAAGTCTCTAGCACGCAACATACATCCACAAGATTAGGAAAAAACTCAAACGAAATAAATGGAGAAACAGCAGTACCAGAAACCAAAACCGCACAAACCCCCATGCGAGTTACAGTTTTTGAAAAAGAGCGTAGATGTTCGCTAATCCAAAGGGACTCAATCCCTGTTCCAACAAAGTTAATCAGAACTGGACAAACACAGAAAACAAAAAATACAATAGAGGTAGTGAAGGAAGAACAAGAACTACAAGTCACCTCTACAATGCGCGATTCCAATGAATCCCACATCTCATTACCTCCCAAAGCAGATTTAATACAAACGTCTAAAGAGCTCCCTCATCATTCAGAGTCTCTTGAGCTAAAATTAACATTTATCCCGGAATATCCAAAAAAGGGGTCGCAGGACATTCTCAATCGAGGTAACCTGCTAAAATTGTTTAACGAAACATCAGTACTAAAAGAGATAACCTCTCAGGACCTTTTAGTAGTCGAATTTCATCCAAATAGAAACAATGCAGACACCAAGGAAACCGTTACATCTTGGGCCTCAAAGGACCTGGTAGATAAGATATATTATGCAAGAGCCCAGTTTGAAACATGGGGCATATCCATTGTACGACACAAACGTCCGAGGTATCCCTATCCTTTAAGAAACAGCACACGTAACCAACAAAAGGAAAACGGAAATAGAGGATGTCAAATCACCTGCTTGCGAGGTGCCCAAGCTTCCTCGCCAGTAGGATCAAGTGTAAGGAATTGGGTACTTTCATCAGAAAACTCGCAAACAACTGGCCATCATGGCCTGGATAGAATTGATTGGTCTTGGGTACCCATGGAACTGAGTAATAAACCTACCTAACCCAGAGCCAAATTTCTCCACGGGGACTTACAACGGGAAGCATCCTCAGTTCTTAAAAAAGCCACCAAGAGTTTCATTTTGCTCATGGAATGTGCATGGCTTCCAAGAAATGGCGCATGACCACGATACACAAGCTTTCTTCCAACAACAAGATATAATCCTGATCCAAGAGTCATGGAAACTAAAACCCACCTCAATTCCAGGATTCAAAGAACACCATATATTTGCAGAAAGTTTTTCAAACTTTGGGCATCCCCGCGGCGGATTATCAACCTACCTAGCCCAAAAAATATAATTGGGAATCAGAAGATCTGGACGTAGGTTTCAATTGGGCTCAAGTGATCAGAATCACCGAAACCCCGCCATCCGGGACTCAACAGTGGCAACTTTTAATAATCAATGTCTATATCCACCCTGATAGGAGGTCACACAAAGAAAAACATGCAAGCCTAATATCATTGATAAAAGTGATGCAAAGAACCTACTCGCGATGCCCACTGTTCATCTCTGGGGAATTCAACCACGATCTTATTGGAAAAAACCAGGCGAAAGCGAAGATGACATCAACTAGTGGTGGACAAAAGTTAGCAACTATCTTAAGAGAACTAGGACTGTCAGTTTTGAATGGTAACAGAAAAGGGGGACTGGGCGGCAGGCGGTACATACTTGAGCGGCAGGGTCCATTCAACAATTGACTATACTATTGTAAGTGAGGAGCTAATTCCCGGCATTGAATCATTTCAAATTGATCAACGTGTAGAAAGTGATCATTTCCCCCAAATAACAAGTCTGAACATCGAGCCCACCTTGGCACCAAGAATGACCTCTCTTCTACACCACGCCTCAAAGTTCAACCTAAAAAAATTAAAATGGCATGGAGAAGGGTTGGAAAAAATTCAGGACTCTGTAAAAGTTCATATGTCCAACTTAGGGCCCCAAAAGAGAAGGAACGTGTAATCAACTGGGAGCAAATGATTCTGGACCTACTACAAAAGTTTCCAGCAATGCCTGGGAATCAGAGTAATATAAACACCAAGAAGGAGCCATGGTTCAACACGGACTTAAGATTAAAAAAAAGAAAGGTCGCCAAAGAGGTCCGAGCACTTGCTAGCCAAAAAAAAGACGGGGGTTTGTGATAAACAAATGTAATCTGAAGGAAGCTAGGAGCATCTATAGGAAGTCACTGAGGGTCGCAAAGTCCTCTTACAAGGAAACGATCTGGAACGAACGTCTAAGTGCGGCAAAACACCCAAATAGTCGGGACGTCTGAGGAATCATTAATGATCTAAGCAAAGGGACAAAACTCCAACAGGAAGCAGGGGTTGGAGCTGAAACTTGGACCATCCATGTGCAAACCTTATACTGTGACACAGACCCAGGACCCGTTAATGGTTTACGGGCGACACAGGTATACGAGGAGAAAATAAATGGAATTAAGAGTAAGGAAAACAAAGAATCAGAGAGCGCAGAAGAACTAAAGGGGCCCATCGAATTGGTCGATTTAACCACCAAAAACGAATTGAGCAACATAATATCAAGATTGAAGTCAGAAAGAGCAGCAGGCCCGAATGGGCTGTCAAACGCGATTTTCAAGCATGACCCGGCCTTGTGGTCAGAGACCTTAACGCCTCTTTTTAACCACATATATAAACAAGCAGAGGTCCCTGCCTCCTGGAAAGGTAATATTATTCACCCGATATTTAAGTATGGAGTCCATCGCAACCCGACAAACTATAGGCTGATATCCTTAATAGATGTGGAGGCCAAGCTCTACGCCTCTTGCATTCTATCTGAGCTACAAGATTGGATAGGAGTCACAAACATAATTCCCAAGTTTCAAACAGGGTTCAGGCAAGGAATGGGAATGATAACAAACTTAACTTGTCTGTCACTCCTAATGGATATAGCGGTAGCCAAGGGAGCTCGGCTGTATTCCTGTTTTATCGATATCAAGTCTGCTTTCGACCGGGTGAACAGAGAGCGCTTGTGGGGGAAATTTAAGAGCTGGGGCATGCCGAATCAACTTTTAAAGGCAATAAAAGTCCTATATAAGAACACTTGGGCAAGAGTGAAACTGGGTAATAGAGGCAGCACAACCACGAGTATCTCAACGCTCCAAGGCCTAAAACAAGGCTGTGGTTTAGCGCCTACTCTTTTCAACCTCTTCCTCTCCGACCTCACAAGTGTGCTGGATTCGGCTGAATGTCAGCCACCATCATTGGCCAACAACCCAATACATTTTTTACAATACGCAGATGACATAGTATTGCTGAGCAAAACACCAATTGGCCTACAAAGAGCAATAAATAAACTAACATCTTATTTGAAACGGTAAAGGCTGGAACTAAACAAAGAAAAAACAAAAGTGGTCCGTCTAGTAGATCCACAAAAGCTCAAGTACAAATGGATGGCGAACGGGGCAACGGTGGAAGAACAAGGGTCATACAAATATCTCGGAATAATAATATCACAAGGAGCGAAACACAAGGAGCACAAGGCAGCAATACAAGCAAAAGCCCAATCTTTAATCTTCGCTTACCATTTACTAAAAGCAAAAATGGACTTCCCTAATTATAAGCACCTATTAAAAGTTATGGCGGCCCAAATTATGCCCACCCTATCCTACGGTCTAGTTACTCGGTGTGGCAAGGAGGCCGACCTATTAAATGGCCTACAGATCAAAACCGACAAAGCTGTCTTCAACCTCCCAAAATCCGCCTCAGCATCGCAAGTCAGGCTTGAATTTGGACTGCAAAATCAGAAATTCCGGAGCATGAGTGGCTTCGTGAAACTCTGTCCCAAACTTTGATCTGCAGACCCAGATACAATGGACTGGCTGAGCTGGGAAGAAATAAAAAAACAGGCGGACATCGAAACCCCGAGCACCTGGGGAAAGCATTTGAAAACCTGTCTAAAAGAGCTGGAGCTGGAATCAGCATGGAAATCCGGGATGGACAAAGCATGCCTAAGCAGATCAGCCAACGTGGCAGCAAAAAGGAAATCGTTTCTGGAGGATAAATACACACTTGCAAAACGTCGGCACGGTTGGACCATTATTAACTCCTTTACAGCATTAAAACCTCATGCATACCTCACATCCCACTTTAGCGGTTATCTAAAAAGAGCATTTACAGATTACCGGATGGGTCTGCAGATCTCGAAGGATTTATTACCGTCCTGGAAAAGCTCCCATCAGACGGAGCAATGTCGTCTTTGCGGTGACGAAACCGAAAACCTAGCCCATCTTCTCTGTGTATGTCCGGCTCTCACGGCTCAGATGCGACGATATTTGAAACCCATTTTCAACGAGCTAAACCTCCGTTCCTGCAGACACGCTGTAACAAGTTGGCTGGGAGATTCCTCCATAATTCTGGCATGCCGGGGAATCAAATTCCTGGCAGAGGTGAGAAAATGCTTAGGACAAATCGAGCAGGGGGAATACCGAGGAGGTGGGCCACTAGGGCCACGCTAATTCCAGGGACTCTCAAGGAAATTATTATCAGTAAAAACCGACTGAGACCCTGAGACGGCTGGAGCTGCCCCAGACGAAACTTTTTAAACATTGTATTTTATACAATTTCTTAGACGTTGAGTAGCAACAAGTCCAGAAAAATGTATTAACTTTTGTACTGGTATTTTATCATGTGAAATTTGTAATAATTTTAATTAATTATGCAATAAACCTTTTTGACTTTGACTAGTGAGTTATTTGAGAGGGTTGAGTACAAGCAAGTCGCTCTATGTGTGAATTCTTGCTCCAACAGGTGGGAAACAGTCAGATCACAGCAGCCTCATCCACATGTGTTCCAACACCACAAGCATATTTATGGTTAAGGCAGTGCGTGGCCTAGCTGCTGGCTGCTGCTGGGCGGAAGCAGGGAGACCTCGCCAGGAAGAGAGCCAGGGGATGCGGTGAGGTAAGTGGGGTGTGGGGGGAGGCTGGGTTGTAATTGTCAGGGCTAAAGGTGTGGTTTTCAGGACTGTGAGTAAATTGTCAGTGCTAGGGGGATCTGTTTTCAGGGATCAGGGGGTTGGGGTACTTTTTTTAATTAAAGGTTATGGTTTTAGGCCTAAGGACAGTGGAAGGGATTGGGGTAGTTTTAGGGACTGTGCTGGGTGGGAGGGAGTCAGGGTAGTGTATGTTATTGGTTAGGTACAGCGCAGAGGGTGGAAGGGGATTGAGGTAGTGTATGTTAAGGGGCCGGGTTTTAGGCCTCAGGGCAGGCAGAGGGGAATAGGTAGTTGGGCTAGGTTTTAGGGCTTAGGGAAGGGCATGTATTTTTAAGGGCTCAGGGGGGGTCAGGGTAGTTTTTTAAGTTAGGTGTTAGAGTTTTAGGCCTAAGGGCAGTGGAAGGGGTTGCGGTAGTTTTAGGGACTGCACAGGGTGGGAAGGATTGGGGTAGCGTATGTTAAGTAACCCTGGGCGTAGTTCGCGTAGTTGCATTACACGTAGCTACACATGTAGTGCACTTTGCACTACGCGAACTGCGTAGTGCGCTGTTTACGATGATTGCACAGTGCCGGATGCTTGTCTGCACTGTGCAATCATTGAAAATGGCATCTCACACAGTGCGAGCTGTCGTTTTCTGCCGCTCAAGTAGGTTTTTACTCGAGGGGCAGCTTTCTCAACGTGGACTGGTAGTTTCTCATCGCAAGCGGTCACGAGTATATGCGCTCACTCGCAATGAGACACCTGACCTCCGCGTGTTGAGAATCTTGCTAGGATGTTTATTTTCCTCGTTCGCCATCGCCAACTTGATTTTGCTGATCACGAACAAGGAAAAAGTCTTGCCGCAATGTCAATTTGCTCGCTCGCGGTCGCCAACTTGACGTTGAGGACCGCGAGCGAGCAAAAAATGCCAACTACGCTACGCAATTATGCACTGTGGTACGTGCAATTCGTGTAGCGTGAAGTAGCACAAACTACACAAACTTCGCGAGTGTAGCGTAGTTGACTGCCCAGGGTTAATGTTAAGGTATAGGGACAGCACAGGGTTGGAGTGGGTCAGAGTAGTGTGTGTTAAGGAGCAGGGTTTAGGCCTCAGGGCAGGAATGGATAGTTTTAATGTTTTGGGCCTCGGTGAGGTGAGCAAGTAGGGGGTTTGTAGCTTAGGACGAGAGTAGGTGGGTCAGAGTAGTGGTGACCTTAGCCTCGCATACCTCTTTACCATTCATGCCTTTACCACTTAATTGCATGGTAAAGGAATGCGTGATTAAGACACATATGTGGTTTGGGCAGCATGGTGGAGGCACGTGTAGTGTAGCCGTACAACCGTCACAGGTTAACACATAGAAAACGGAAATACTGCTACCCACTGGGGAGGGTGCACCCCTTCTTTCAGGACCAAGTCATCCTCCAAGCTGCTGCTTTGCATCCTCATACTCCACCAGATCTCCAGGGGCATTCCTTGCCTTTATCCAGGCCCTCAGCGCCTTGTGGTACTGCTCCTTCTTGGAGATTCCGGTCATGGGAATTTTAAACTTTTTGCAGAAGCTCCTGAGCTGCTTGTTGGTGTAGCTTTCTATTTTCTCTTCCTCCCAATCACAGTCAACAGATGCAACGGATGCTGCCTTTTCCATGATGATTTAGTGAGGCATTTCCTTGCAAAAATGGAGATCCCTGGTGAAAACAAGTATCAGAAGTACGTGGTTACGTTATGGTCTGCACTCACTAAGTAGTGTTCACCAATTACTGTATATGAGTAAAAAATGCAAGTCCAGAATCCCTCCGCTGACAACAATGTTAGAAGTGGGGGTGTCTAGTTGGCACAGGTAGCTACTTGTGACAAATAGGGACCCTTTCCTCTAGTCAGAGTAAGGGGGGTACACTCCTAGAATAACCCCTGCTCACCCCCTTGGTAGCTTGGCACGAGCAGACAGGCTTATCTCAGAGGCAGTGTGTAAAGCATGTGTGAACACATACAGTAATCAAGTGACAACACTACAAATGGACACTACACAGGTAGTAGAGTTATAAAAATTGGTATATTTTATATGGAGTTACCACAAGACTAATAAATGACAAAAAATAATCCACAATACTATTAGAATTCAAGAGTTCTGGTTAAAAAGGCTTAAATCATGGTTCGGTGCGAGTCGGTAGACCTGTCCGGCTACAGCGTTGCTTATGAGAACACAGAGCCTAACAAATCCAGCGTACTGTGTCAGTCCAGGCCCACTCAAATGCCGACAGACTCAGTCAAAGTACCTCTTACTTGATGTGTCTGGCACGGATGTGCAAGCCGGTTCCGGTGTTCGTCGCGGTGCAGAAAAGAAAGCGCTGCAGGACGCGTTGTCCCTCGGTGCAGTGCAGGCAGCGGCCCGTTGACAGAGTCGGTGTTTCCAAGGCGTGTGTTGCAGGGCGAGACGGTGCTTCGCTGCGGTGCTCCCAGCTTGCAGTGCGGCGACAGAGCTGGAGTTCGCGAGCTGGCGTCGATCAGTCCGACCGTGGTGTGAGTCGGGCGGTACGTCGCAAAGTGTGCGAGGCCGTGTCCAACTCTGATGCATTCCCAGGACTCGAAATTAGCAGCAGTGACCGCATCGGTCAGACCAGTACGAGTCAGTGTAGCGAGGCATTGCACGTCGCAGTGTCCACCAGTCGCGGTGCAGGCAACGGCTCGGTGACGGCTTCAGGACGGAGTCTATGAGCTCAGAGCTTGCGTTGTTCGAGACGGACATTGGTCGATGCGGTGCCTACAGGACACCAGACCAGTCGTGAGAGTCGGTCACAGCTCCCAGCCTCTGTAGCCACTGAAACATCAGTTCGAGCAGCAATCCACAAAGGCTGGTGAAGTCTACTGGTCCTGAGACTTCAGGTAGTCAATCATGGAACCACTAATTAATACATTCATTTACAATAGGGAACCATCGCACTGTGGCAATGGACAGCAGTGACACAGTGCCCAAGCATCTAACACCAGCAAAAACACATGAGGCAACAGCAAAAATGGAAGGGAGACCCACGCCAATGGTGCCAGGTCTAACATCAGTGGACAGAGAAATAGTACTTGATCTCACACATACCGGGTTTTTTTTTACTTTCAAAGACATAGGAACCTGCCACTGGATGTCCTGACAGGGCTACATTACTATCGATCAAAGAGGAAATTCTGGCTTCTTAAAATGGGGAATACATTTTGACGGAGGCAACATCTCTATTGTCCAGGATTCAGCAACATGCACTCTGGCCAAAAGTAAGCAATTCAAACCGATGACTGGCCACGCTAGAGCCAATAAGATTACCTACCACTGAGGATTTCCCTTCAGAACTGGTTTCACTCATCATCAGAAATGACCCTCCCAGAAGTGGAATCAATCCTCAAAGTTGGAGAAGACCTCCGAGATGTTCCTACTCGAAGTGAACACTGTGAGTAAAAAGAAGAAACCCAGACTGCACACCCAAAGGACTCCAAAATAAAAATATATAGTACATTGCATGGACAGCCAAAGTGCCTAGCTTGCTGAGGAGCATCAAAATCATGGGGACTGATTCACATTGAGATACTTGCCATCATTTCTAGTTGCCAGGAGGACACTGTTACTATTTCTGAGAGCTAATTGTTTTATTGGACCATCTCTACCTGTGCCATTTGACTGTGCATGCCTAAGAGCCCCGAAGTATGCTGGGGAGGAGTTTTAACTTGTTGGAAGGATGGCATATGAAGGGGAAATATCTTTCATAAGTGATTTAATCATTGCATGCTTGAAGGGCTCCTTTTTTCGTTGATCAGTTTGTGGTCGCAAGCTACCTATATTGCAATGGTTTTTCTAATTCTGGGACTCAGGAGGCTGTTTGTATGACTCTCCACAGTCCTAGTGAGGTATGATGATGACCAAAGATAAAGACTTTTCAAATGTATTTTCATTTGATTGTCTCTTTTTGTCTGCCTTTTCCATGGTGTATTAATTACAGGTGGAAACCTATATATCATACCACACTCGCTCTCAACATTTCTTGACATCATTGTACAATTACAAATCCCGCTAGGGGGAGGCTTACTATCTCTCTCAGGGAGGTATTTTATAGAGCCATGAATGACAACATATGATTACGCTTAACATTATACCGTTGCTGGACAAGACAATCATGGGCTAGAAGACACAAAAAATAGAATTGAAACAATTGTGTTCGTCTCAAATCTAAGTTATGTATTCATACCACTGTGGGTCTACCAATATCATTGAAGAGAGGTGCAGGACAGAGTTGCCCTAGCATTTTTACATTGGCTTTGGAACCCTTAGCTTATAACTTGAGTCTAACCCATTGATCTGGGGAATCAAAATGTATGGCTCCACTAGTGAACTAGCCCTTTTTGAGGACAACATATTAATACTTCTTGACTGACTTTCAAACTTCCTTACCTGCGCTTATTAGAGAAATAGAGGCATTTCACTATATTCTCAGGCTTTGAAATGAAATATGAGAAAAAACTGTAATGTTATTTCCCATGCTTTGGTAATCGTTGAAGGAATTATAAACTGAGAACAAAATCTTAACTGAATTGCTCTCCCTGACTTACTTAGGTAAGCATAGTTCCAGACAACAAGCTCATTCATATAGCAAGATCATGCCACCATTGTTATATATGTTGTGCTATTATTTATACAGATGGTGATGTACTTCCGATCTAGTTTGGACGAATAGCTTGCACAAAAATGAAGTTCTTGCCTAGATTACTCTATGTAACTCAAACTTCCCTCTTGATGTTCCCAAGAGATATGCTTCACTCTATATGCGGACGATTATTAGGCTTCACTTGGAAAGGCACAGTACCTGGAGTGGCCAGGAAATAGTTATTCAGAAGTCAATAGAAGAGAGTCTTTTGGTTTCCACAAATCAATAGATACATGTGTGCATCAAAGATGCACAGCTCTGTTAATTATTTGACTTGCCAACCCAAAAAGTGACAATCTGTGGGTGCAAGTGGAGGGTGGTACCTCCCTGAGACCTATGCACATATTACCATGTCTCCCTCCATGAATGAGAAGCCAGGGCATTCTCCTCGAATCCACACAGATCACTTGTAATCAAATGAATGCCTGTGTTAGAAGGAGCGAATTATGTCTTACCCATCTGCAATGTCATTAAACCTTATTAATCCTATTTTTCGACAGGCCTCATAAATAGGGCTTTCAGACGTAGCTCATTAGTGCAACTGCAACACTGGGGAAACTATACAAAAAGGGGACATAGCTCACGCTGCTGAGATGGCAAAAACCTAAAAGATGGGCGCTGAAAAGTTGTAATGTCTTTAGTTTCATGCACGACAGCACCATGCTGATGCACCCTCAACACACGCACTAGTTATTAAAGACATCACACCAATAGTATCCTTAATAAAAGGTATCAAGACAAAAAGGAGATTAAACTTCTATACCAATACTTAGAAAGCTCTGTCGAATCTCCAAAGCCAGCATATGACTTTAAATGAGAAGAGGGACCAAAGACAGATGTAAATGACACTTCCTGGATAACTCTCTGGGAAAGGGCAGCTTCTGCCTCAATCTGCACCCAATTCAAGGAAAATGCCTACAAGATACCATTATAGTGGTGACTGAGGCCGGTACACCTGCATTCAATGTTTTGGGTCCTCACCTTGCAGTTGGCGCTGTGTGTAGTGACAGAGAGGGGCACGATGCTCGACATGTGGCGGGGCTGTGAGGTGGTAGAGCCGTATTGAAAAAGCTTTAAAATGACATTCCAGGAGGGTAGTGGCCTGGGGTTAAGTATAACCCCAGGAACATTGGCCCTGAGTGACAGGTTAAAGAGAGTATCCAAAAATGACCCCGATTGTTATGCTTGTCATTCATCTGCTTATGGCTGCAAGACTGACTATTGAAAAAGTTTGGAAATCCAATTGGGTCTCCTGCTATTGTGGAGTGGTTGTCGAAGGTCTGAACCATATATGCTATAAAAAGAAAAACGTCCTTGATACTGAAATGTGAGAGGACGTTGGCTCCCTAACTTACACATTGGAAGGCCCAAAGGAAAATTAACAAGGCCAGGGTAGGTTGACTTTGATTTTGCATAAATCCAGGATCTGAGTGACTCAGAGTGCCCCTCCCCCTCCAAAGTGAATTGTCAGATTGACCCGTAAAATTCTAAAGGCGGATCATTGTAGCTACTTAACCTGCAGGCACCTCACATGCTGGTCCCATGTCACACAGAGAGTGAAGAACTTAATTGTCCTACTAGCGTGGTATAATCAGAGAACGTGAGATGGGGAAGTTGGAGGGTATCATTTTTCTTATTCTTCTACCAGTTTTTGCAGATCTAGTAACTTAGTTATTTTGCTATTGGTAACATGACCGTATGTTAATGTTTCTGCTTATGAATTTACTCTTGTCAGCCTGCTTTAAATACTAAGAGCTGTATGCTGTCAGTAATTTTTGTTAGCTTTGGCAATACCACACACACAATTGATGTTATATTATTCAGGTTTCCAGAGTGCACTATCAACCAGGAAGGTATTCGGGCAGTGAGCAATGTCTACCAACACATAAGGCTTAGTGGAACTGCTAAAAAAGCCAGGTCTTCAGCTTCTTGAGGAATTAAAGAAATGAGGAGGAGGCTCTTATGTGTAGCAGCAGATTGTTCCACACTTTAGGAGCAATGCAGTATAAGGCTCCACAGCTGGATCTAATTTTCCATATGCATGGGGTTTGTTCAAATAGGAGCTTGAACAAGCGGAGGTGTCTGGAAGGTTTGTGAGAGCAGCTGTGATTGTCGAGGTATGCCAGGCCAGTGCTATGTGGAGCCATGAAAGTGAGTGAGGAGTATGAATTGTGCTTATTTGGGAATGAGGAGCCAGTGGAACTCCTTCATGTGTGGTGTGATGCAAGTGTGGCATGGGAATCTGAGAGTGGTTGTGGTCACTATGTTCTAAATGGTCTGTGGCCTTCTGGTGAGTTTTTTGTTGATCCCAGCATAGACCGTTTTTCCGTAGTCCGACTTACTTGTGACCAAGGCATACATGATATGTTTCTGGGTGATTGGGAGCCATTCGAGAATCTCCCTCTGCATCTTCAGGGTATGAAAGCATGAGGCAGTGATGTCACTGATTTGGGCTGTCGTGCCGAGTTTCCTGTCAACGGTGATCCTGTGGTTGTTGGCATGGGTGGTGGGGGTGAGTGTCGGTCCTAGCTCTGTTGGCCAACAGATAGAATCCCACAGTGATGTGCTCTACTCAAAGATCATAATGTCAACCTTATCAGTGTTCACCTTTATACAGTTGTACACAATGTGCACCTATTTTCTTTATATCTTGAAAATCTCAATTAAAACACCTTACAAATAAGAATTGCTTCTCCAGAATGTTCGAAAGTTATTTATCCATCAGCTCGATGTGTGAAATGTAATTGAATGTAGCAGCTAAAGTAATGATCATTGGGATTGTTCTAAAAAAATAAAAAAAATGTCAACTGGGCTTGGGAGCAGCTTCATGACTTTTGGATGTCTAAAGGTGAACCCTGATAAGGCTGACATTGTGATCTTTGAGTAGAGCACATCACTGTGGGACTCTACCTGTTGGTCAACAGAGCTAGGACCTGCCATATGTACAACTTGAAAACTGTCCCAACCACAGTTTTCCATGTGTACTTCACAAAACGTTTACTGAATTTTCTGTTGAAAGGACCTGTTTTCCTCCCAAGAAAATACATTTCCATGGGGAGAAATTTGGGATGTTCGCATACATTCACCACCTTGGAAAGATATTCATTCCACCCTACAAAGAGATGTAACACAGCTCTCATCTAGGACTCTCTTACCTTTTGCAGGTGCCCGTCAATTAGGCTGGAAGTTGAAGCCCATGACCGTTTTGCTCTCAAGAAACCTCAGTACTGTAGCTTAGTTAAACGTCCCCTGAGAAAAGGTGTAATAGAGACTAACCACACTGGCCCCATGGATACATTACCACTGACTGGGAATTCAACCACAAGGCTTACACTGATTTTCTTAAAGGCAGAAAAGAAGCAACCTTATAGAAATGTGGCATTTACAATAAACTTCCATGTTGACTTATGATTTTAATTTTATTTAATTGGTTGCTAGGCATGAGAATGGCACCCCTATATTTTTTCTCAGTCACAGTTAATTTTGAAACTAAGTAGATTTACAAGTGCAAATGGTGACATGGCACTTTAGCCCATGCTGCCCCTTCAAGCATCCAAATGAATAGAACATACATTATTAAGGATGAGTAATATGTAGCTAGGCTATACTTCTATGGACCATAGAGACTGCTGACCAGCCTAGCTTCGCTTGGGTTACTGTACATCAAAAAGGCTCGCATTTTACCAAAGATCCCTGGGCTAAAATACGAAATGGCTGGTTTACAAACCATGCCCTAGGCTTGTATTCCACATGGCTGTAATGTCATATGACCCAAATGTCTCATTTTAGTTTTATGCAGCGTGCACGCTTAGCACCCACCTACTGCTGCCTAAAAAAATTGTGACATATGCCAGTTAATTTGGCCAAAATATTTACTGCTTTTTGGAAAAGACGCATGCGCTCAATACAGTCTCCATAAATCTATGGAAAATATGGAAAACACTCATAAGAGGTTTCCAGCAACAATATATTAACAATTGCCTTCACTTAATCACACACTGCTGCAAATTTCACTGCACACCATGCTTCGGTCCCGCAATCTGGCCAAGGAAATACTGAAATCCACCAAACTCTTATGACCCTTTCAACCATCAAATCATCACATGCTGAGTCGCTACCAATGCATGATTCGACCTCCTTCATGTTTGACTTTCCTCTTCTCTAAGGCACATTCTTCCAATTTTGGCTTAGTAAAATTATCACTGATTCTTGAATTCAATCCAACAACACTTCTCTTGCTTATGGTAATCATCGCTCATCCATCCTCATTCTGATCAACCTCTTGAGCGTATCAGCAAAAATCATTATCATACCATTGCAGAGTCTATTGTAGGCCTCATTAGCACAGCTGCTGCTGTTTCAAATCCCCCCAAATAACAATCGATAGGCATTACATTTCTGTCATGTTTTATCATTTCATCTATGTTCATGTTACTTAATACTTCCCTATGTGATAGCTTTTGGTACTTTGGCATGCCCTATCTAATAGAGTGTGAAGTTCGTGTAATTTGCTTTTGCATAATTATGCGAAATTTCTGAAAAACATAACAAAGAATTAAACTGAATTACACGAAATGCAAAACTGTCAATTCGCACTAAAAATAATACAAACAACGCCAGAGCTTCTAACAGAGGGGCATATTATCAAGCACGGCGTTAACATTATCGCCGCTTTGGCGGCAGTTTTCTGCCGCTAAAGCGGAGATAATGTTAACGCCGTTTCTTGATAATATGCCCCAGAATCTGTTGCATTTTAGTTCTTTGCGTTGTCCCTGTGTGCTAAACTTTTGCTGCAACCAGCACATAATTACTTGACGTGATTTAATAACCCATTTTCAGGTAATGCATAGCAAGCATAATGCAAATTATGGAAATTATGCAAGATAATGCCTGGGTAATGGAACTTTTGCCAGGGCCTGGTCTTCTCACCACGTTCTTTATTAATGCTAAGTTTGTTTCTAGTTCAGAAGGCAATTTTTCTGCCCAGTTCAAATAATAACAAATGCAATTACAATGAGTACACCATTGATCTTTTTTTATTTTGTCTTTTTATATGCATAATATTTTATAGCGGTTACTAGTTTTTCCTCCCGTTATTATTAATATATGTGTTCAGGTGAAATGCTCAATGGAATTATTACAAATAATTTCTTCGTCTAACACAAGATACTTATTCGATGATCACATTTTGCCTTGGGCCTCAACAATCTAATCTTGGTTCAGCTAAATCACTGCATAACTATTCTTGCATTGGCCCGACCTAAGGAAGTGTAATGTTTTCTATTAGAATTACTCTAATGGAAGTGGCATAAGACGCAGGCACTTACTGAAGTATTATGCAAAATGTATTTTCTTACTATAAAATCCTGATCTTGTTCTCTATGACATTGTTAATGGGTGCACAATCTAACTACAGCCTGTGCCCCGATACACAAATATAGGTCTCAAACCTGTAGGTGCAAGTTATGTGAGTTACGATGTGACTGATATACTGATCAATTGCATCACACAATGGATTCGCCAGAAGTCACAAAACGTTCCGCCCAATGAAGAGTAATTAGGCAGGTACCATTCTGCTACCATCCTGTAGAAGTTTGTGAAGCCAGGGATGGAGGCCGGGGAGGGACAGACGCCCACCATTACTGCCTTCACAGTAATGGTGGGCGTCTGATGTCTGAGGTCCATAAAGGTACAAAGGTTACGTTTTAAAATGTGCAGTTAGAAGGAAGACATTGCCTATTCCTGCCAAGGCCCACAGGGATATTTACTTCAGAGGTAGCGTTCCAGGGTCCGATTTGCAAATCTGTTCCTTACTGTAAGAAATTGGGTTATTAGATGCGAATGATGACTCCTTCACAGGCAATAAGTCTGCAATTGCATTTTTACTGGTAACCAAGCACTTGACTCTCTTAGGGTGGCTAAGAGCAGTCCAAGGCCAATTCAGGGAAGGTGGTGTGGGCTAGTAACCCCAGCTTGCTGTTACCTAACATCAGTACTCAATAAATCATTGTCAAGTCAGTGATTTTTCTTCTGCAATGATTAGCACTTTTATTACACATGCACTAGTAAATACTCTGCATGAAATTATCAATGCACAATTTAGAAGGTGAAATACATTTGGTGACACCCTGATATCATATTATACCCCCAGTGGGTCCTGAACCCTATAACCACAATACCCCCACTTATATTAGTTGCAATATCACCATATAAGGAGATGTCATTATCAATAAGGTAGGCCTACTGACTTTGTCAGGGTGTCAGAATATCATGAAAACTGCAACATGTTATAATTCATTAGTGTCACCATATCATCAAAGCAACATGTTATAAGTCACCATTGCAACACCGTTGAAATCAATAGTACAACTATTTAATACATGTTATAACCCACCAATGGAGTCAATAGGGACATTCAATAGCATTAATTATATATTGTCAAGAAAACATTGTGTTGAATTACATTTATCCCAGAACTGTGGGGCATATTATCAAGACAGGCGATAAAATAATCGCTGTTTTAGCGGTAGAAAACTGCTGCTAAAACGGCGATAATGGGCTTGATAATATGCTCTATGGCATAGAGCATATTATCAAGCCCATTATCGCCGTTTTAGCTGTACTTTTCTGCCGCTAAAACGGCGATAATTTTATCACCTGTCTTGATAATATGCCCCCGTATTCCTACTTTTACTCTGCTGCTACTGCAGGTTTATGATCAGTCAACAGAAGTCCACAAACTCCAGAGCTTATGAGTAAAAGGCTCCTGCTCTAGGAGTCCTTGAATAAATGAAAACCTCTACCAGGATCAAGGATTAAATCCTCTCGGAGACATAGGATGAGCTTTGATAAAATATATATATTTGTAACTTTTCTTTATTGATTTTAATAACATAATACAGTTAAGAAAAGCATCATCAGGCAATAAGTACAGGACAATTAGGCAATCAAAGTGGCTCCGCACATTAACAGAAGTACATCATGGTTTGTAAAGAGACACAAGGAAAAAAATAAGCAGAGAAAGACGCTGTTTGCATCCGTTACCAAAAAACACCCCACATAATGTTAAAAAGACATTCATAACCGGCCAGAGGCAGTAAGCAGTAGACAACCATATATGATCGTAGTATTACACTAAGGAAGAGGGCTGATAACATCGCCCTCTGGTTTGCCTGTTTCGTTACCTATCAAGTACTGTTGAAATGGGCCCCCATAAGAATGTGGTCTGGATTGGAGGGTAGAAGTTTGCCCCATGAGTCCAACTGCGCATTGCAATAGATCTTGTCACTTGTCCATTGTAGGAATCGGACCTCTACCCCACGGCATAGCAATTCGTCTCTGTGCCAAATGCAGCACCATCTCCACCAATCGTCTGGAATTTTTATCGACAGGTTTGGTATAGCCTAGAAGTGCTATGAGCGGGTCAGGGGATAGTGTGAGGCTAGTGATATTGTTTATTTACTGAAATATTTTCCCCCAATACTCCAGAATACGAGGGCAGAGCCAGGCTAAATGCATCAAATCTGCCATCGGTTCTGGGCACCGAAAACAGGTAGCTGTCTCACACAAACCATATCCATGCAGACGTTCTGGGGTGTAGTATTTTCTATTAATGTATTTGAAATGTATTAGGCGATGCCTATCGTCCCACAACAATGTTGCCATTCTTTGCAGCCGCGGTCGGTAGTGGGAGTACCTGCTGAGCGGTGACGTGGGGAAGGGGAGGGGCAGGGTGGGGGGTAGTAATCTATGTATTATAGAGGTTTTCAGGTAAGTAAACATATAGATAAATAAAACAAATTTTATTGCGTGCACAGCATCGCATTTGGGGATGCAGTGCATGCAACAAAATTCTTGTTTGCTTGTGTAATGTTATATATTCTCAAAACTAACTTTGAGGGTGAAGGAGTTTTGATGACGTAAGAGAGGGCGTTGACTAAGGTGGTCTCCTGTGAGGAGTTCCCCAAAAGTGTTTTTAGGGTGTGCTAAAGTCTAAGATACTGGAAACGCACCAGCAGTGTGGGATTGGAGCCATCCCCTGTCAGCTGTTCCCAATTGCATAGTTCCCCCAACTATAACAGTGATGCTGACTCTGCTAATGGCCTGGGAAACCCCACTATCAATACTGGAAAGAAGCCAAGTGCACCATTCCAAAGGGGTAATAGAGTCTAGAATACTGTGCCTACATGTTGGATTCCTGAATAGCGCCTGTGGGAGAATGTCTGTACCAGCAGCTATTCTCTCTCTCTCTCTCTCTCTCTCTCTCCCTAAATATAAATATATATATATATATATATATATATATATATATATATATATATATATATATATATATATGCAAAAACAAGATTTCTTTGTATAAGAAATACGCCGCACACCACTCTTTAAATTGCGCTGTTTATTTCTTGTAGGTCTCCCACCAATATATATATATATATATATATATTTATATTACCTACTGGCAGTCGCCAGTAGGTAGTTATAGTTAGGACCTAGTTTCCATAGGAAATCCGCAAAATTCTATTGGGAATAACTTTGGCATTGATGGACGGAATTGGCTGAATTTCTCCAAGAAAATGGCCAGCTCCGCTCCGCTACTTCTTTGAAAGTTTGGGGGGGATTCGTCAAGCGGGGGCAGAGATAAAAGGGGGGTTTCCCCACGTTAATTTCCATAGGGCGGTTGGACTCACTTTTAGCCCGAACGGTTGAATGGATTTCCACCAAACTTGGCAAAATTGTAGGGACTGGTAGCCCGATGTGCCTTTGCTATGTTTCAAGATATGTGCTCCAGTGGATTTTGAGTAATTTAGGTTAAAAAAAATATATATATCTATAAGCGCGCCCCGGTACGCGTACCGGGAAGCGCTCCAGCGCTGATTGGCTTTCGGGTGTCTGTCAACATTCCAAACAGTCCGGAGTGGCCGCCATCTTTTGTCTCGGTAGGATCGAGACACAAGATGTGGCAAAAACAAAGGGGGAAATGACCAAAAGGGGGCAGGGTAGAGCCCCCCGACCCCCTAGGTTTAATGTGGGTGCCATAAAAGGGCCCCGCGGGGCAAAAAAAAAAAAAAAAATTGCGGGGGGAGCGCTTGGTATGTGCACCGGGGAGCGTACCGGGGAGCGTACTTTGGTGAAAAATAGTGAAAAAAGTTAGTGTAAAATAATCATTTTCAGTGATCAGAGGTAGGGTAGCTCTGAAAAGAGCTTTTGGGTTCTGTGGCTGATTTAGGTACCTACAAGTACATCCCACACACACCCACCCGCACACACCCCACACACACACACACACACTCCTCACACACACACACCAACACATCCCCCACACACACACACACCCCATACACATAACCCTCACACCCCCACACCCACACACCCCCCTCACACACCTCACACACCCACACCTCCACCCACACCCAAACACCCCACACACCCACACCCACACACACACCTTACACACCCACACCCCCACCGACACCCACACACCCCACACACCCACACCCACACACACACCTCACCCCCCCCACACACACACACCTCACAGACACACCCCACACATCCCACACACACACCTCACACACCCCCCCACACACACACACCTCTGACACACACCCCACACACACACACACACACCACACACACACCTCTCTCACCCCCACACACACCCCCACACACACACCCCACACCCCCACACCCACCCCCCACACACACACCCCACACACACACACCCCCTCACAGCCACACATCCCACCCACACCCACACACCCCACATACACACCATACACACACCCCCACACCGCCAAACACACTCCCACTGACACCCACACACCCCATATACACACCCCACACACACCCACATATCCTACACACACAAACACACCCCACAGACACCCCCCCCCACCCCCACACCCCCACACATCCCACACACCCACACACACCCACACACACACTCCTCACACACACACACCAACACATCCCCCACACACACATCCCACACACATACCCCCCACACCCACACCCCCCCACACACACCTCACACACCCACACCTCCACCCACACCCAAACACACCGCACACCCACACACACACCTTACACACCCACACCCCCACCCACACCCACACACCCCACACACCCACACACACACCTCATCCCCCCCCCACACACACACACACACCTCATAGACACACCCCACACATCCCCCACACACACCTCACCCCCCCCCCCCACACACACGTACCGGGAAGCGTACCATGGTGAAAACCGAGTGAAATAGTAAAATAATAATTTAAAGTGCTTAGAGGTAGGGTAGCTCTGAAAAGAGTTGTTGTGTTGTTTGGGTGTTTTAAGTACCAACATGTAGGTACCAATGCAGAGTCTTAAATTTAATGTACACCGTTTCCTCTGTAGATATCTTGCATGTTGTTAGAGAAGTTATTGTGGTATATGGAATCCATATCATAGTCTGTCAGGAAAGCAGAAATAGATACTTTAAGCACTCCCTGAGAAGGCCTAGGGGATCATGTGTAGTCTATCCTGCTCCCTTATGATGATGAAAATGAGTAAACTTACTATGTAACACAAAAAAGTTGCACAGAATACTATAAGTCTCACTTTATATTATAATCATTTTGGTAGTACTTCATGAATTACATATAAAAATGAATAATGTCTCAAACAATTTTTGATTAATAAATATAAATTTATTCTTCTGATTCTTTTTCAAAATTTAATAAAACTTCTAACATTATATTGTCTGGAATTTCCTCATAAGTATCATTGCATGATTCAATTTGTTCCAAACAGTCAATTAATTGTTGGTCTATAGAGTCATCCATGAAATCCAAGACATCTTTTTTTTCATCTGGATTGTTTTCAATCTTTACTTCGAAAGAAATAACATTGGATTGTTGTTTTTCTTCCATTTTCTTTCTGTAAATTGCATAAAAAATAACTTTATCAGTTGAGTTAGGGTACTTTTGGGTTTAAGTTCAGACAAGTATTTCTGAGTTTTTAACAGTGAAGTAAATTTTCGGCAGTGTATGGTTTCAGGCAGGAAGTAGAACTATTAAAAAGTGCATGTGATGAAGCCTGAGTAAATTCATAATTATACCAGAGAAGCCTAACTCAATCCATAACTATTACAGAGAAGCCTATCTCAATCTATAACTATTACAGCGGGACAGTAAAAAACTATCAGAAAACGTTTTTCCAATGTAAGTTAAAGTGCAGAACATAGTTGCCCTTACAAATTAACAACTTACCTTTCAGAAAGGAGTTGATGTTTTCAGAGGAAATCTTTTATAAATGTACCTCAGGTAGTACTAGTCAAAATGGCCGTGTTTCCCTCTCATTTTTAATATATATTCATGTCTATAACCAATGAAATGTCAGCACATAAAAATACAAAATGAAAGTAACATTTTCATTGGTTGCAAATTCTAACACTTTCATATGTGTTTTAGTCATATAATTTACCTCAGGATATTTAGACAGGGCTACAGGCCAAATGGCTCAATGGAATTCGACAAAATTTGGGAAAATGGTAGGGGCTGGTATGTAGTAGGGCCTATTATATATTTGGTGAAAATCTCTACAGAGGTTTTTATGTAAATGAACGTAAAAAAAATTTTGGGAGCGCTTACCGGTGAGCGCCCCGGTACGCGTACCGGTAGCGCTACGGAAGTCCTCCATCTTGTGTTTTGGAAGAATTGAGACACAAGATGGAGGACAAACAACGTTGGGAATGCGTAGAAGGGGGCACGGTAGACACCCCCTGACCCCCTAGGTTTTCTGAAGGGGGCTTAGGAGGCCCATATAGGCCCAAAAAAATATATATATTTTAATTTTTCGCGGGGGGAGCGCCCGGTACGCGTACCGGGGAGCGTACCGGGGAGCGTACTTTGGTGAAAAACAGTGAAAAAAGTTAGAGAAAAGTAATCATTTTGAGTGATCAGAGGTAGGGTAGCCCTCAAAAGAGCTTTTGGGTTCTGTGGATGATTTAGGTACCTACAAGTAGGTTCCGATGCACAGTCTTAAATTCAGAAGGAATATTCTATTTCTCTCATCTGAGAAGTGCACACCATCTCCTCTGTAGATATCTTGCATGTTGTAACGCAAGTTATTGTTGTATATTGAACCCATTCCATAGTCTCTCATGTAAGCAGAAACAGTTTTATTCACATGTTTCTGTGCTTTCTCAAATTGTGGACAAAATTGGTTGGACCACTTCCATTTCTGTCTTTGGCATATATTGGAATATACCAAGGCAGTTTGTGGAAAAAGTGTCATCAATTGCCCAAGGGTTACATTACAGGGTTACATTACAGTGAAAGGAGGTCTGTCACTCTGTCACAAGGATGGTGTCATCAGTGATGTCATGAGTGATGTCACTGACCATGTCATGAGTGATGTAATATGTGACGTCATCAGCAGTGCATTGCACGCGCAAGTTATAGTGAGTCCAACTAACTATAACGTGGGAATTTCATTTGTTATATGCCAGTAAAATTTTCAGCTAACTATAACTGGTGTGAAACCTATGGTTTTTTCAGTGAATTTAATAGGTTTTTTAAATGCTAATTCCTAACTATAACTGGTGTGAAACCTATGGTTTTTTCAGTGAATTTCAATGGTTTTTTCATAGCAAATCTCTATAGGTATGAAAAGTAATATTTTTATAACGAATTTTATATTGTATAATTATGTAATTTTATTTTTAAATTATTTTTATATTTTGCCTTGGGGCACTCCCGGGGCGCGTACCGGTGAACGCACGGGTAAGCGCAATGTTACGGCGCGCCCCAGGGCGCGTACCGGGGAGCGTCCAGTTAGCGCTATTTTCGCGAACGAAAACAACATTGTGACGTATTGCGTAGCCGCGTGATGCGTCATATGACACACTGCGTAAGCGCACCCGGAACCACGCGAGCGGATACGATCGTGCAACGTCCTAACACGCTTACGCGACGCGCCCTCGGGCGCGTCGGGTCATGTGACCTCAAAATAACACTTTTGATTGGTTCACATGAGTTTTGTTTTCCAAATGATGAAAGACCCCTCCTTTTTCCTTATTCTCACTTTGTTGTTTGAGTGAAGAAGACCTGCATTCATTCTGTGAGAAATGGCTTCACTAGTAGCAGCTGCAGGTGCATCTGCATCACCACCACCTCCACCACCACCACAAGGACCACCACAAGACTACATTGGTGGTCAAGAAGAAGAGGAGGACGAAGTGGAGGAGGAGAGGCACTTTCTGCGTGAGGACAATCCCCCGTACAGACCCAAGGAACATTTTATTTGGCAGTTTTACAAGATGCCAAGGGGTGCAAAAAAAGTGAATGCAGCTAAGGGTAAACATCGTTTACAACGATGTTTTCACAACGCGGTACCTTTACACCGCGGCTGTGACAACGCAAGTCGTTACCACGACTTGCGCTGGAGGGCGCTCAAGGTCTAAAAATAGTTAATTTACTATCCTAACACCTTCCCTAGGGTCCACGGGGACTGGTGTTAGAATAGTAAATTAAACTATTCGAAATCCGCGCCCCCCCAACGCAAGTCGTGGTAACGACTTGCGTTGTCACGGCCGCGTTGTAAAGGTATGCGTTGTGACGGTACGCGTTGTACCGTCATATATCCCAGCTAAGGTGACTTGTCTCATCTGTGGCGCAGAACTGTCAAGAGGGAACCCAAAGAAGAAGTACTCTTTTGGGAACCACACTATGATCAGACATATGCAGAGGAAGCACCCAATCAATTATTCTGCAGCAGAGGTCAGGGAACTGACCAGGAACCCTCCCCATCCTTCTTCTTCAAGCGCCTCCAATCAACCCACTCCATCGGGTCAAGAGGCTAGGGAGATGGTCCCTAATGTTCAAATCAAGTTTGCAAAATTGAAATTTGTTTGCATATATTGCAACAAAACAATTTCATATGGTGAGCAAAGGATCACTTTACTCAATCGAGCTGCAGACAAGCAACATTAATTTTTTTCTATTTTATTTTGCTCCAGTTGAGCTGTTTGCAATTCCCTGTGTTTTGTTTGACCCCAGAAAAACTACAAAAAAATATAAAATTGTTCAGAAAAGCCCAAAAAATAAAAAAAATAAAAAAAACAATAAAAAAATATAAAACAACAAAAATAAAAAAAACTGTTCTTTTTAGAACTACCTCTAATTTATAAAAAAATACTACATTTTTAAAACCTCTGTCATTCTTTTTTCCCCATGGTACGCTCCCCGGTACGCTCCCCGGTGCGCGTACCGGGCGCTCCCCCCGCGAGGGACCCTTTTATGGCCCCCACATCAAACCTAGGGGGTCAGGGGGGGTCTACCCTGCCCCTTTTGATTATTTCCCCTTTTGTTTTTACCACCTCTTGTGTCTCGATCCTACCGAGACACAAGATGGCAGCCGCTCCGGACTGTTTTGAATGTTTACAGACACCCGAGAGCCAATCAGCTTTCCGTGCTCAAGTCGCGTGGCACACCTGGAGCGCTCCCCGATGCGCGTACCGGGGCGCGGCTATAGATATGTAATTTTTTTGGAACGTAAATTACTAAAAATCCTCTGGAGCACATATCTTGAGACATAGCAAAGGCACATCGGGCTACCAGCCCCTACAATTTTGCCAAGTTTGGTGAAAATCCATTCAGCCGTTCGAGCTAAAAGTGCGACCGACCGCCCTATGGAAATTAACATGGGAAAAACATGTTTTGGGACCCCCCTTTTATCTCGGCCCCCGCTTGACGAATCCCCCCCAAACTTTCAGGGAAGGACCGGAGCGCCGCGAAGCAAAGTTGCTGAAAATTTCAGGCAGATTCCTAGACCGGCACCAAAGTGATTCCAAATAGAATGTTACGATTTCCCTATGGAAATCAATCCTAACTATAACTACCTACTGGCGACAGCCAGTAGGTAATATATATATATATATATATATATATATATATATATATATATATATATATATATATATATATATATATATATATATATATTACCTACTGGCGGTCGCCAGTAGGTATATATAGTTAGGATTTTTTCTCTATGGGTTTTTTGAAAATTCTATGTCTAATAACTTTGGCGTTTGTGGACGGAATTGGCTGAAATTTTCAGGAAAATGGCACATTTTGTTTCTGAGCAGCCCTTGAAAATTTGGGGGGGGTTCGTCCAGTGGGGGCCGAGAAAAAAGGGGGGTCCCAAAACGTGTTTTTAACATTGAGTTTTCCATAGGGCGGTTGGCCTCACTTTTAGCCCGAACGGCTGAATGGATTTGCACGAAACTTGGAAAAATTGTAGGGACTGGTAGCCCGATGTGCCTTTTGTAGGTCTCAATATATGTGCTCCAGTGGATTTTGAGAAATTAACGTTTAAAAAAAGATATATATCTGTAACAGCGGACCAGTTAGCGCACTGGTTCGCGGACTTTTCGCGCAACGGAGCTTTGTGAAGCGAAGCTGATTGGTTCTCCGGCGTCTGTCAACATTCCAAACAGTCCGTAGCGGCCGCCATCTTGTCTCTCGGTAGGATCGAGAGACAAGAGGAGGTCAAAACAAAGGGGGAAATAACTATAAGGGGGCATAGTAGATCCTCGCTGACCCCCTAGGTTTGATGTGGAGGTTTTAAAAGGGCCCCGCGGGGCAAAAAAAAAACAAAATAATAATAATCGAACGGCTGAATGGATTTGCACGAAACTTGGCAAAATATTAGGGACTGGTAGCCCGATGTGCCTTTGCTAGGTCTGAATATATGTGCTCCAGTGGATTTTGAGAAATTAACGTTCAAAAACAAGATATATATCTGTAACAGCGCTCCGCTTCGCGTAACGGAGGTTTGCGAAGCTGATTGGCTCTCCGGTGTCTGTAAACATTCCAAACAGTACGTAGCGGCCGCCATCTTGTCTCTCGGTAGGATCGAGAGACAAGAGGAGGCCAAAGCGAAGGGGCAAATGACCATAAGGGGGCATAGTAGATCCTCGCTGACCCCGTAGGTTTGATGTGGAGGTTTTAAAAGGGCCCCGCGGGGCAAAAAAAAATAAATAATAATAATAATCGAACGGCTGAATGGATTTGCACGAAACTTGGTAAAATATTAGGGACTGGTAGCCCGATGTGCCTTTGCTATGTCTCAATATATGTGCTTCAGTGCATTTTGAGAAATTAACGTTCAAAAACAAGATATATATCTGTAACAGCGCTCCGCTTCGCGGAGATAAAATTATATGTGTATTATCTAGCTGTTGCTAACACCAGTTAGCGACGGCTAGTAGGAGATAGCGACCATCTTGGGTCCCACTTTGCATGTGAGTGATATTTATCACTAATGACATGCAAAGTGGGCATGCCAAGATGTTAGCGACTGGAAACAGTCGCTAACATCGCTATCTCCTATTATCAACTTTTGGAAATATTCGAGATAAGCGCGAATATCTCCAAAAAGTAACAGCTGCCCTGAGCAGTTCTTAGCCATGTTATCCAATGGGAGGTGGATAACATGGCTAAGAGCATTAGCTCGGTAATGCATGAATATCGCGGAGTTTTCAGCGATATTAATGCATTGCGCTCGTTTTTTATCGTATTTCCGATAAACCTTGATAATAGCAAGGTTTATCTGCGATAATTTCTGACGGTAAAAAAATCTTTGCAATGCATCGTTAGGGATAAATATCGCTTAACTTTGGTAATATGCCCCAACGTCTGTTAACGTTCGATTGGAAGGAAATCAGGAATTGTTGAAAAACATTGTGTGCGCCATCTTGTCTTTTTTCAAATGCCACACTTTTGTCGTGCACGGCAGCCATTTTAGATGCCTTGACCAGACCCACTCTGTGCACGCTGACGATCCTTAGCATGGCTCCCCACCCTCGCAAGCATCTCACCCAGGCAGTGGTCACCCCCGCTCTCTGTCTTATGCATGGGTAATAAACCTCCCCCCATCTGCGCTGCTCTTCCCTGAGAATCACACCCTGTGCCCGCCCGACACCTCCCTTTCGCCCTATTCACTACCGCACCCTCTGACACTCCTTTTCCTCTGTGTCCGATTGTCCAGGCCGGTGCTAGGCTATCAGCTAGCCCTGCAGATGTAGTTTATGGCCACAGCTGTAAAGAATCACCCCTCTTCAAAGGAGTTATAGTAGATCAAGGCCCACACTCGATGAGATCCGTCACAGCAGAAGCGTTGCTATTATCTGAAAACCATCCTGTATTGTGATTGGGGAGGGGACCGAGCGTGAAGCGGAAGATTCCAGGGATGACTCTTTGTACATCAAAGTTTTTACAATTATGTGTCACATTAAAAATATATAGCACTCCGACAAAGTAGTAAGATTATAAAACTTTAATAATTTATAAATATATACAAGAAAACAAAAATAGTAATAACATATAAACATTTTTAGAGAAAAACAACGAAGTAGCGGTCGGCTGTGCGAATAGTCCCAACGCAGCACAACGTCCAGATTTTCGGCGTGGGGCGTCGCGGGGGGTGGGTCATCAGTAGCAAACTGTTGTGCGAATAGTTCCAAGGCAGCAGAACGCGCCGAAATCTGGATGACACGAAAGTGATGTCTAGTAAGTTGCCACCCAGCAAATAACGGCGTGGGGCGTCGCGGGGGGTGGGTCATCAGTAGCAAACTGTTGTGCGAATAGTTCCAAGGCAGCAGAACGATGGCACCAAGGTGATGTCCAGTAAGTTGCCGCACTGGTTTTGGTATCCTACAATGCTGCTCCGAATAACGGCGTGGAGCGCCCCGGGGGAGGCGGCGTGAACGGGCCTCTCCAGGTGGAGTCTCATCTGTTTTAGTGGGGCGCCCCTTTACCGTTTCAGTTGCCATTCCGTCCGCTTTTGGTCCACTGTGTCAAAATCCGCCATTCAGCTGAGTTGCGCCCACTCTTGCGGTGCAGCGATAGGCGGCTGCCACAGGACTCTCAAAATGGCGGCAGGCTCTTTCCTTTTTGGGCCTGGTCCACTGAAATGGCCCTGGGACACCTTGGAAATCGGACGCTTGTCTGCTAGGTCTTGGACCCCATTCTCGAAAGCGTCCCCTCCGCCTTGAGAATTCATCAAAAGTTTTGGGGGCCCCGACTCCTGCAGGCTTCTGGTGGGGAGCGGCTGCCATGATTGCTCGCGGAATGACCACGACGGAGCTACGAGATGGTGGTGCTCTCATGGTGACGCCAGTTTAGTCTGAAACATCCAGAAACAAGGTGGGGCTTTCATCGTTTGGGGGAAAAAAAAAGTTTTCATCCAATGAAAAGTGTTGTTTTTAGGTCATATGATCAAGCCTTCCATCATTCGGAAACCAAAAGTAAAATGAACCAATGAAAAGTTTTATAAACAAGTCACATGACCTGTTATGCGGCATAGGGTATAAAATGCGGAGAAAATACGTTGGCACGTGAGGCGTCGTCAGTAGCGGATCGATGTGCGAATAGGCCGAAGGCAATACAACGCGCCAAGATCCGGATGGCACCGAGGTGGTGTCATAGTTGAGAGTTCTGAGCAGCGGTTGTAACACTGTCTGAAGCTTATTTGCAGCTGCTGCAGCTTCACTACGCGCAAGATCCGGATGGCACCGAGGTGGTGTGTAGCAAGTTGCCGCACTGGTGTGGCCATCCTACAATGCTGAAAGTCGGCGTGGGGCGCCCCGTTGGCCTGTGAGTTTGCGTCAGTAGCGGACCGATGTGCGAATAGGCCGAAGGCAGCACAACGCGCCAAGATCCGGATGGCACCGAGGTGGTGTCTAGTAAGTTGTCGCACTTTTGTGGCCATCCTACAATGTTGAAAGTCGGCGTGGGGCGCCCCGTTGGCCTGTGAGATGGCGTCAGTAGCGGACTGATGTGCGAATGGGGCCAAAGGCAGCGCAACAATATTTTCTGACGAGAAGACACCAAAAGGTGCTGACATTCCAAGATCCGGATGGCACCGAGGTGGTGTCTAAGTTGCGGACTGATGTGCGAATGGGGCGAAAGGCAGCGTAACAATATTTTTTGTATGGAAGATACCACTAGGCGTTGAGATGCCAAGATTCGGATGGCACTGAGGTGATGTCTAGCAAGTTGCTGTACTGGTGTGGTCATCCTACAATGCTGAAACTCGGCGTGGGTCGCCCCATTAGCCTGTGAGATGGCGTCAGTAGCGGACCGATGTGCGAATAGGCCGAAGGCAGCACAACGCGCCAAGATCCGGATGTCACCGTGGTGGTTTCATAGTTGAGAGGCACTTCATCTGCAGTGGGGCGCCGAGATCCGGATGGCACCGAGGTGATGTCTAGCAAGTTGCTGTACTGGTGTGGTCATCCTACAATGCTGAAACTCGGCGTGGGTCGCCCCATTAGCCTGTGAGATGGCGTCAGTAGCGGACCGATGTGCGAATAGGCCGAAGGCAGCACAACGCGCCAAGATCCGGATGTCACCGTGGTGGTTTCATAGTTGAGGCACTTCATCTGCAGTGGGGCGCCGAGATCCGGATGGCACCGAGGTGATGTCTAGCAAGTTGCTGTACTTGTGTGGTCATCCTACAATGCTGAAACTCGGCGTGGGTCGCCCCATTAGCCTGTGAGATAGCTGTTCTTTGGATTTGGGCCTGGTCCACTAAAATGGCCCTGGGACACCTAAGAACTCGAACGCTCGATTTTTTTTTCCTTTCCTGTACATGCAAAAAAAGGTAAATGCCCGGTATGTTACACGCTTCATCTGCCACGATGAACTCTCCAGAGGAACCGAAAAAATATATAGTTGTGGTAACTATACCATGCATCGTCATATGGAGAGGTGGCACCAATTAATTATAGTGCTGCATAAAAGAGAGATTTGGAGGAGAACCCCTGACCTGCTAGTACATTCATCAAAGAAGTGGCACTGACAGCATCAGAGGCAAGGGAAACGGTCCCAAATATTTAGAAGAACTTTGGAAAGATTAAAATGACATGTTTAGATTGTGGCAAATTAATTTCATGTGGACAGATGAGTGTTACTCTAATAAATACAGCATATGAACATCATCATAGTCGATGGTTGGTAGAGACATTTTGACTATATCCTTGACCTGCCCGTCCTCGCCCAAAATGGCGCCGGAATAAATGGGACTCGTAACTCCTTGTTGTGTACTGGTTGCAGAACCTTGAAATCACGAGATACGTATGCAGTTTTGAAGCACATGGCGGGCGGGGACGAGAATTGATTGAATATTTCGACATCCCTATTGATATTAAGTTCTGATGTGTTATTGATTACTGTACTGTTGAAAGTTCGAATTAACGTCACCCATGGTACTTGCCCGCAAATGTATATCTAGATAATTTTATTGTAACTGGCCCTGTCGTATTTTAATTATAAAATGTACCTCCACCGATTCCGTAACTGTTAGACACCTTAGTTCTTGCAACCTAATGGCCCGCCCGTTACGTTCCTCTACAGTGTAAATGTCTATTCATCATATACGATTACAGTTTGCTCTGTGGCAGGCCCACGTGGTTATAGGCTCGTATTTGTATAATGAAATTTTCTCAATAAAGGTTTTTAAAAGAAAACATGGTAGTAGTATATACATTGGTAAAGTTTTTAATAATAGTGACTGTTTTAGAATCATTAAAAGGCAAGTGAAATAAAGCAGACCAATTACATGAAGGGTAAAAGGTATAATACGAAGGAACGCAGTAAAGATAAATGGTCAAGGGCTGTTGTGTTTTCTATTCCTGCAACATAAAGTGATCGATAAGAATCTCATATTCAGGCGTATCGGCGACTAAGACAGCAGGTCGACCCTCTTTTGCTCAACGGCTCCGTCATGGGACGAAGAAACGCTCTTTTTCTCGAAAAAAGAATATATTTTACTTGCAGGACAGTTGTAAAATTTCCGGGAAAGTACATTAGCCTGGAACATTATAACATATATTTAAGAAAAAATAATGTTCGGAAGTAATGAAAAGCGTAATTTTTAGGTGATATGACCAAGCCTTTCATCATTACAATAAGAAAAGTAAAATGAACCAATGAAAAGTTTTATTAACAAGTCACATGACTTGTTATGCTTACGTTACGCGCTGCGCGCCCCGGATGACTTCCGGATGCGCTAACGCGGCGCGTCATATGACGCATTACGCGACAACGCAGGTACAGAATATAGTCAAAATGTCTCCACCAACCAGCGGTCGGAACACAACCCCTTTCAGCAGGCTAAATAGTTCTGTTAAATGACAACAGAAGGGACAGGCAACAAGAACCATCAGTCAAAGAGGGGAGAGCTAGTTCTTCTCTACCGGGTTACATTGGGGCGCTACCGGAACTGATCGAATTGGTAGTCTACAGTGTTTCTGGATGTTTCAGACTGAAGCTGGGGTTAGCATGAGAGCAGCACCATTTCGTAGCTCCGTCGTGGTCATTCCGCAACCAATCATGGCAGCCGTTCTTTATCGTTATTTTGGGCGGGGTGGGTGGCGGAGCCGAGTTGTTTTGCAGCCATCATTGTGTGGAGTTCAGTTCATCTCACTAGTTTTGTATTTGTCATGAGGGGTTGTTCCTAATGTTTCTATTTTAGCGAGGTCAAAAAGAGATCCCATTAGTGGCCTACTGATTTTGCTCGATTCCTTTTCTGTTTTTTTTTTACACGATTTTTCGTTATCTGCAAAGACTGAACAGAGTATTGCGACTCTGTGTTTGTTTGTAAATAGAGAATGAACCAAAGAGAACTAATTCTAAAACAGTAAATACTTGGATAACAATCAATCAAATGGAGAGAGAAGCAGGCACGACGGATTACAATGGGGGCAAAGACCTGCGTTAACTACCTTTCACTATCTGCAAAGAGAGAGTACTCCTAATAGAAATGAGGGGGGGGGGGCACCATTCAAAGCAGATCAGTGTGCATAAACACGAAAATGTTTTCATTTACCACGTACTTGACATTCGACAGCTTATGATATTTGCTATTAAAAAACCATTGAAATTCACTGAAAAAACCATAGGTTATAGACCATATATAGTTAGGAATTAGCATTTACAAAACCTTGAAAATTCACTGAAAAAACCATAGGTTATAGACCATATATAGTTAGGAATTAGCATTTAAAAAACCTTATTTTACTCACACAAAACCATTGAAATTCCATATATAGTTAGTTGCACTAACTATATATCGCGCACCTGCAATCCACTGCTGATCATGTCACATATTACATCATTCATGACATGGTCAGTGACATCACTGATGACATCACTGATGACATCTCAAATGACATCACTGATGACATCACTGATGACAACATCCAGTGACTGTATGTTTCTGTAAAGTTAAAATATATCTTACATATTGAAGAATGAGTGGATGTATAAGTGTCTGGATGAAGGATTTAGTAGGTGCGTGACTGACTGTATGAGTGAGTGATTAAATGTGTCTCACTGAATGCATGGGTTAGTGACTAAACTGTCTTAATTTGTGCATCATTATGTCTGTTGTTCTGTAAACTGCTGCATGTGTTGATCATTAGCTATACGAGAGGCTATATGTGTTATTAATTGCTTGCCCAAGTATTTCTATGGGAGATTGAGTTTGTGTGGGGGTGGCTGGAAGGTGTGTGACTCTATGCATAGATGTGTGAACAGTTTATTCACTAGGTGTATGAGTTCAAGAGTGCATGTGGAAACAGCTACATGGGCAGTTGACTGTGTGCATGAGTGTATTGATGAGTGAATGGATATCTCAATGCTACATGTCATAGTAAGTACATATGTAAAACACAGTACATGTGAGAGTTGGCATATATAAATAACTGTGCATGAGAGCCACCGAATGAGTGAGTGGTTGTATCGATCATTGTGAACTTGTATCAGGGATTGTATAAGAGAGTAAATATGTGTTAGTATATGTTTCAATAAGTAAGGTGTGTTTAACTGTATAGTTGAAGAAATGGAGATGAGATTGTTTCTTTGCATGACTGACTGGGTGTGTGAGTAACTCCATGGATGAGTGGAAGTGTGTGAGTGTCTGTATACACTGAGTGTATCTAAGGTTATATTAGAGTCTGAAGAGGTTTATCGTATTAGCACAAGAATGATGTCAAATGAGATGTCATCAGTGATGTCATCAGTGATGTCATTTGAGATGTCATCAGTGATGTCATCAGTGATGTCACTGACCATGTCATGAATGATGTAATATGTGACATGATCAGCAGTGGATTGCAGGTGCGCGATATATAGTTAGTGCAACTAACTATATATGGAATTTCAATGGTTTTGTGTGAGTAAAATAAGGTTTTTTAAATGCTAATTCCTAACTATATATGGTCTATAACCTATGGTTTTTTCAGTGAATTTTCAAGGTTTTGTAAATGCTAATTCCTAACTATATATGGTCTATAACCTATGGTTTTTTCAGTGAATATATATATATATATATATATATATATATATATATATTTAGAGAGAGAGAGAGAGAGAATATACATATATATATATATTCCTCCAATCCCGCCCTGTTTAAGAATGGGTCCGACACATGCTAGGGTTGCCCAACAAAAATGGAATGCCACCAGGATACAGAAAAGGCATTAGGGCATTGTCCACACACTCCCAGACCCTGGCAGACTCGTTTCGGCGGTTTCCTTCCTCAGTGCCGGGCATCTGGTGTGTGCTCAGAGTTGTCAGTTTTTCGCGGGGCTTTTGTTATAAAGTCCTACCGAGGAATCTCATTGGCTGGATTTTATAGCCATAGAAAGAGGACAAGGAAAGTTCCATCCAGCAAGTACTTTGCCGCTTTCTTGTTATGAAATCCTCGGATGCTGTTTTGGATCCCCCCAAGCAGTTCGGACGACTGCCGGGAGACACCGACGGAGAGAGCGGTGCTCCTCTTAACCTGAGCTGCAGCCAGGTGGGGTGAAGCGCAACAACCACAACTAATGGTATGTGGTTGAACACAAAACCTGAACGTCGCAGGTGATATCTTTTATTTTTCATTTATAAAAGCAGTAGTAAATTAAAAACGGGTCCTGAAGAATGCATTGAAATTATTTCACTGATATGCTGAAATGTGTTGACCACTACAGATCACAGATATTATGTTAAATCTGTGTTTTCACGTTGCTTTTTGTTTTTACATTTGGGAGACTGAGATATAATAATAAACTACCGACATCTACTCAGCCTATCCAATTTTAGTTTTTCATCACTTTTCACTTATCCTTACACTGCTTTTCAGTAGGCACATTAACACCTATTCTATGATAACCTCCCTCTATCACTATACTCTGTGCACATTGATATACGGTCATAGTAACACTACTAGACCGTCTACTCTGCCTCCTGAGTAAAGGGGTACCCAAATGATGCAAAAGAGGGCAGTACAGTGTGGCCTCTGATGGGAATTTTCCCCTTTGCTCTTGAGTCTTTTTTCACCTAGTCATATTGTTTGATCCCACTATAGTATTTAATGCAGGGTGTTGGGGTCTGTACCAACAGTTGAGTAAGAGATATGCTTTGACCTCTAGGTACTTTTTTGTGATATGAGTCCCGCTTTATGGAGCCTGTCAGTTCAGAGTTCAAAAACAAGGTACAGTGACCTGCATTGGCATATAATATTGCTCTCCGATCTGCCGTTCCTTTTTTGCGGGACCACCATGGCGGATTCCATCGTTGCCGGGCAACCCTCTTAGCATATACATATATATATATATATATATATATATATATATATATATATATATATATATATATGTCCCATTTTACACAAGGTTGCTTGCCAGCCCAGGCCAACTTTATCATGAGGGACTTTAATTTAATGAATATGTGTTGTGGAAGCACCATGTGTATGTTCTGGAACAAGAATAGAAGTCTAGGTAGGATGACCATCTTCATCAATGAAACAAGGCCCAGTAGTGAAAGTGGCAATGGCATCCATCTAGTCACGTCCTCTTCTAGGCTGTCTAATACTTTCCCATAATTATAAACTAATACTTCGTCTGGGTCAGTGTGTATCGGAATCCCTAAATAGCGTACAGACTCTGTTGTCCAGTTCAAAGGGAACTGCATCGTAGGAGGGAGGGTAGATGCGGTCAAGGGAAACATTAAGGACTTGTTCCAGTTAATGTTTAGTCCGGACAGCTGTCCAAAGGGTACCACTTCATTCAAAATTGGGGTGAGGTGGGTGGAGGGGTCCCTAACATAAAGTAGTTGATCATCAGCATATGCAGAGACTATTAACTGATACCCTAGGAATCACACCCCCTTTGACTGTGGTACTCCCTAAGGGCACATACCAATGGTTCAGATACCAAAGCATACACGAGCGGGTATAAGGGGGATCCCTGTAGAGTGCCCCTGGTTATGGGTATCAGAGCAGTCACCAGATTTCCCAGCATAATTCTAGCACACAGCACTTCATAAAGGACCTTAACAATTAGTAAAAGGACTTCACACACACCCATCCGCCTGAGTACAATTTCCATAAAAAGCCATTTGACAGAATTGAAGGCTTTTTCGGCAACCAAGAACACAGCAGCTGCATTCATTTTAGGGTTTATATGCTGAATAGCGGCACAAATTGAACAAAGGTAGAAATCAGGTTGTGTCCTGGGACAAATCCTGCCTGCTCGACTCCCACTAGTACTGAAGCAGTGGAGAGATGCGATTGGCCAGTATATTAGTGAATAATTTTGTGTCTATATTTAACAGGGACAAGGTCCTTTATGATGAGCAATCGCCAGGGATTTTGCCAGGTTTGAGGAGGGTAACGAATAATTCCTCACTCATTGAAGGGGGCATTAACTTACTCTCTGCCATCTCTTTAAATAGGGTAACCAGGTGTGGGATAAGATGGTCTTGAAACACTTTATAAAAGACTCTTCATTGCTGACAAAGCGACTCCAATTTCCCTGGAGTCTAGGGGAGCCATGAGATGTTCCCTGTGAGAGTCTGTGAGCCCAGCGAGATGAATATGTGTCAAATAATCTTCAATAACTGAACCAGCAAGGGGATCTGAGACCTATAAAGCTCCGCATAATATCTACTGAATCTATCTGTGATGGCTTGTGAATTATATATCATACGACTACCATCTTTGCCCTTAATTTCGACTATGGAATTGGTTTCCCTCATAGGACGCTGCAATTTAGCTAACAGGCCTCTGGGGCGTTCACCCTTCCCGTACACTTGAGCTGTGGCTTACTTGCCTAAGAGCTTGATTTCAATATCAGTTGTGTCCTGGAATTCCTCCAACAGCATTTTAATATCCTTTGGTATGTCAGCATGTCCTGGCCACTGGTGCTCTTGTTCCAGGGCTGTGATGTCTGTCTCTAATTTAGTATGCCAGTTTTGAATGGACCTGGGAAACCCTGCATGCCTAGCAATTGTTTTACCACGAATTAAAACCTTAAACATTTCCCAAACAGTTGAAAAGGCAGGGACTGAGGCTATGTTCTCTCTAAAAAGATATCAATAGCTGTAGCCATTTCTGAGCGAAACACCTGATCCAGTAGGGAGTTCAGTGTAAACCTCCATGTGAATGGGGCATGTCTAAATGTAGGGACTGTCCTTATCAACTGCACTGGAGAATGTTCGGAGTAAGTTGGGGGGAGTAGTTGACAATTTGAGACTAGAGCACCAGGCTTCTAGAAACCAGTCAGTAATCAATTCTGGTGTGGGTGTCATGTGGCGCAGAGTAATGAGTGACACTGCCTCCAGACACCCGCGAGCCCAAGCTGCTCCATGAGCGCCGATATGGCGCTGGCCGGTGCTGGAGGTTTCCTAGGTGGGCCACATGATCTGTCTTTGTTGAGGTCAAGTATACAATTAAAATCTCCTCCCCACATTCGCGGCAACTCATTAGTGTTAAGGAAGCGGGCTATCAGAGTCTGTAAAAACTAAGGGTTGTCATAATTGGAACCATATGCGTTACCTAACCAAGCACTGAAGCCCTCAGCCTGACAGCGGGCTACAATAAAGCTACCATTGTGGTCGACCTCTTCTTCATGCAAGGACAAACCAAATCTAGTGTTAACCCAAATGAGAACCCCCCCTTGCATGTAAAGTGAAACCAGCTGCGGAAAAATGCCTTGCAATCACCATTTATTGAACTTCTTATTTTGGTGAGGAAAGATGGGTTTCTTTTATTATTGCTATATCTACATGCTGTCTTTTCAACATAGCAACAACCTTTCTTAGCTTGCGATAATCATTAAAGCCCTGGACATACCATGTCCTGAGTTTAATAGACTTGGTCGTCATGTGTGGTATTAGCCTACAATGCACATTAAATATTCACTCCGGGTGTCTTACGTCATCGCATGGAGCGTAACTAAAATCAAAATGCCCTGAATTGTGTTTAATGCACTAATGAAACTCAACCTCCTGCCCACCACCCACGCTATGCTGACCCACCTTAGCCTAGTCGATCCCTCCACCCCCACCCATAAATGCTAAACAAAACCACAGAATATACATTCCATTACATAAACAAACCCAGATGTCAATGGTGGCTTACCCATCAGGGCAGATGTTGCCTACAAAACATTGAGAGATAGCTACCAGAGCCTATACAACAATGGGATCACTGAAAGAATATCGACTCCCAAAATATCGACTACCCAAAATATCGAGGAAAAAATATCTACAGCAAAAATATCGAGTTTGTATGTACAAACAGGTAAGTACAAAAATATCGAGTACAAAATATCGTTTACAAAAATATAGTTGTAAAAAATATCGTATTTACTAAAAACAGTGTTAAATTAAATTAATATTAATAATTAATTAATAAAATATACTTAAAATTACTTAAATTAACTTATAATAATTAAATAATTAATGAAAGTTAAATAAATATTTTTTTATTTCATATTTATTAAACATATATATATAGTAATAAAATATAATAAAATAATACCCAAAAACTGAAAACTGACCCTGAACCCTAAAAATACCCCTTTACCCAAAAACTGAAAACTGACTCTGAACCCTAAAAATACCCCTTTACCCAAAAACTGAAAACTGACCCTGAACCCTAAAAATACCCCTTTACCCAAAAACTGAAAACTGACCCTGAACCCTAAAAATACCCCTTTACCCAAAAACTGAAAACTGACTCTGAACCCTAAAAATACCCCTTTACCCAAAAACTGAAAACTGACCCTGAACCCTAAAAATACCCCTTTACCCAAAAACTGAAAACTGACCCTGAACCCTAAAAATACCCCTTTACCCAAAAACTGAAAACTGACTCTGAACCCTAAAAATACCCCTTTTCCCAAAAACTGAAAACTGACCCTGAACCCTAAAAATACCCCTTTACCCAAAAACTGAAAACTGACCCTGAACCCTAAAAATACCCCTTTACCCAAAAACTGAAAACTGACCCTGAACCCTAAAAATACCCCTTTACCCAAAAACCCAAAACTGACCCTGAACCCTAAAAATACCCCTTTACCCAAAAACCCAAAACTGACCCTGAACCCTAAAAATAAAAACAATTTTTTTTACTATCTATAGTATATACTTACATATTTTCACTTTCGATATTATTTACAGTCGATATTACTGCACTTACCTTAAAAACGATATTTTGGCTGTCGATATTCTGTCCAGTCGATATTTTGTCCAAACGATATTTTTTCCTCGATATTCTGTCCAGACGATATTTTGGAGTCGATATTATGTCTGTGCACCACAACAATGTACTCCTCCGATACTGATCAGCTCAATCATGCATAATATTAAACGTAGTGGTGATGCCACCCTAACACCACTTAGTAGGATACCAACATTAAGCTACCTCCCCACACCATCCCCCAAGTGAGGGCACATCACAGTTTTAAACCAAAAGCAGAAGCACATTCAGGTAAATTTACTGTCGGACCTTACCTGAATGTGCTTCAGGGTCAGGAGTATCCTCGTCCAAAGAGGGACGGGTTTTTGGAGAATCCCCTACTTTGTTTGTCGCTCTCTCTTCTTTTCAAGAGATGTAAAAACCTGTTTAGAGTTGTTAAATATGTGAAAATTTCCATCTACGCGCACCCTAAGTTTCGCTGGATAAATCATATTATATTCCAGATTCAGGCAGCTTGTGTAAAATCTGGGTAAATTGATACCTATATACCCTCATATGTCAGGGATTGTTGTTCCTTGGCTTTCTTTAAAGCAGCATCCCTGTCTCTATAGTTGAGTACTCGGGTGATAATAGGGCGAGGAGTGGCCCCAGGGACCGGTCTGGGAGTGAGAGACCTATGGGCACGCTCAATGATGGACATGTTATAAAAGGTATTTTTGCCCAGGAGTGTTACCAGCAATTGTTCCATGAAGAGTTCCATATTAGGGGTGTTGGAGGATTCAGCAATACCCACTATGCGCAGATTGTTCCTCCTCAAACATAATTCCAAGTCCTCTGCCTTAGATTGAACTGAGTCAGTAGCTTTTCTAGCTTCATGGTGGAGTTCAATGTGGAGTTAAGTGTGTCCGCCACGCCCGACACCCTCTGCTCGACTGTGTCTAATCTAGCAGCTTGTTTGTCCAACCTCTCTGAAATTCTGTCCATCCTGAAGGAAAGGGCACCTATCTTACCATACATTTTCGATAGGCTGAGCTGCATGGCCATGAGAATCTGCTTTAGATTGGAGTCGGTGGCAGTGTCTCCCAATTCTGATCCAGACTGAGATTCATTTTTCTTGGTGTCTTGTTCTCTGAGGGTTCTACGCGGTTCAAATTGCAACTTAGATGCAATTTCTTTGTGCGGCCCATGTTCGTCTGTGGGATCAAGATGAGGTCGCAAGAGAGTATCACCCTCAATGTAGGTCGCTAGAGCCCCACGCAGATTGCCTTGCGGAGGCACCCAACACATGGGTCAGGGCTCCACCAACTGCGTTAACAAAGGTTGCATGCACCCACCACAAAGCATCCCCACCTTATAGTCGATACTGTTAGGGGACCGTATCTAACACACAGCAGCCACCCAGTCAGCCATCAAGTATCCAAGGGATGCAGGCCGTAGCATCATCAGCACACAGGCAGTAGATGGACACTCCTGTTAGACCACGAAATCCTGCAGTTTACTTCTAGGGTGCACCATCAATCATGCAGAGCCCTCAACCCAGGAGGATGGGGGGGGGAGAAGGGCAGGCCAGCAGTCGACACCCAAACAGAAGGCACGGCGGGCTCAACTGCAACCAGGCCCCAACATTTCACATGCTTGTCCTACTGGTGTCTCCAGGGGGGGGGGGGTGCAGCGTCAGCACAGTAGCTGGCAGAGGGAAGCTGTGCCTCACCGAGTGCTCCAAGCAATAGGAGAATGGCCCAGGAGTCGCTCCGGAGACACAAATTGAGTAGAGGCTATCACTGCCTGGGGAGGGCTGCAATCCACAGGCGCCTCGCCCACACAACCCCAGCTCTGAGGGTCTGCTCCACTGTCCCAGTGCAGCACACAATATTGCTCAAAAATTACCATGTCCTCATGGCGGCCCTAGGACAGCTCCCCCACAGCTTGCTGAGGGAGGTTGACAGAGCAAGGGGGACGACAACCACAGTACTCCCAGCAGAAGAGGCAGGTAATTAGTCAAGAGCTCCCATGATTCCGCACGGCGCTTGTCTCCAACTGTCAGCGTGGACTCTGACTCCAGTGCCTGGAGCGGTAGGGGTCAGGAATGCCACAGTCTATTACAGGGGCAGCCGAGAGAAGCGCAGGCCACCCCCACCACTCACCACTGCAGCCACAGTTCGATCAGCGCTCCAGGACAGTCAGCAGATGCCGAGTCGCCACAACGCACTCCAACGGCTGCCGGCAGCCAGCAGGGCTAGGCATCAAATGGAGCTCCAGCAGCCCCCTCAATGCTGTAGAACCACCGTCAGGCTAGGAGCAGGCCCAGAGTCTTCACAGGAGCGGTAGGATCAGAGATGGGCCCCGCAACGACATCGCAGGCTTCCAGGTAGGCCGCACAAAACAGTCGCCAAGCTGGAAGCAGGCTGCAGCTCTTAGATCTGGCGAGTCCCCCTAGCGGCCTTTGCGCAGATTTTTCTTTTTCCTTTTCAGAGTCCCACGCCTGCTAAAGTGTCCCACAAGTACCGGCTGCAGCAGGGGGACAATATGGGACAAATTGGAGAGCAGGATCGTGTCGGATGGATGTCGGCTCAGGGAGCTACCCTAAAAACGCAGCCATCTTGCGGCCAGGCAAGCTCCGCCCGAGCTTTGATAAAGTATTCATGGGGTGGAGGGCTGCTGCACTTCTTCAGGCCCCAATTACACCCTAAAACTTTTGTGGTAGGGTTGGGTCACCGCAATGTCTTTTTAAAAAATGCCAGATGCCCTTGCCCAGCTGGGCATCTGTGTGCTGCCTGGGGTTAGGAATGCACATTGACCCTACTCCTGAACTGCTGGCTGCTTGTGCAGCTCTGTAGCTAGCGTCCCCTGTGCTTTATGCCAGTGCTATAACCAGCAAGCCAGAGCAGAATACAAAGTTACTCCCACTTGTGCTGACCAATAGTAAGAGTTCAACATGAGCACAGGTGGCAGGTGAAACACCAATCCGGCCCTCCTTCTTCCTCGCATCATCTGTCCCTGGGTAATGGGGTCCCCAAGGCAATCTCTTTGCAGATGGGCCAGTGGGATGTGTCTCTGAGGTCAAAGGTGGCACAAGGTAGGAGGCTGCATGCTTGCAGTCTCCCCATTAAATGATAAAATATGAGATTTTTCAAACCCCCGGGGTGTCCCGCCCTGGGTGAAAATCCAGGAGGTGTAGCAGAACACTACTTGATCCATTTAATGCTTGGTGCCTGCAGAGAACCAATCTTTAAACATGGATATGTCAGGCCTCGTCAGGCCGAATGGGCTGAATCTGGACTTGTTTTACTTCTTGTGGTGAACCTTAGCCATCAAAAACTTTTTCTTCAGATCTCCTGTCTCTATATGGCTTTTGTGTTGGGGGCTTGACTTTTACACCTCCATGTTCCAGATCTGTTCTCTGCCTATGTTCCTGGTGCTCTCTTCTGCCTAGGGGTCATCCTCTGAAGCCCCTAAAAGGGCACCAAGCAAAATACCCTCCCTGCCACACTCTCAAGGTCCCTTAGCCTCTTGGTTTCTTAAAGGGCACATGTGTGTCAGCAGAGGCAAAGGCAAGTACACACAGATCCCAAAAGAATCATCCAATGTTTCTAAGCAAAACCATTTCTCCTATTGTTCATCAGGGAGCATAAGAGGGACAGCCCCACTGGCTCCAGAGATACCAATCCTAGTCCTGGGAGCAGCTGGAGTTAAAGTCTTTCAGGCATTCCTTGCAGTCAGTGGCATCAGGTGGCTTCTCCTTCCAGCTGGACATTCTTACGTTGTTGTCGCTCCCAGTTCCAATGTTCTCTCATTAGTCTCTCCACTGTGCAAGGGTTTTTCAGGTGGGTGGAGGTTCTGGAATCTAGGCACCCCTGGCCAATCCTATGGTGGCACATCATCTCTTCATCTTTTCCACAGCCCTTCTGCAGAGCATTCTGGGACATTCCAACATGGTGACTTCACGTTTTCTGTGGAAATACGTTTCCTGAGAAACTTAGCTCTAACCCCACCTCACACAGCTGCTTAATCCCATCCCACAAAATCTTCAAATGGGAACTGTGAGTAATTGGATTGCAAGACCTAGAAGTAATTTAGCAGAAAAATGTCTGATAAAGTAAAGTTCAGATGGAAAAGATGGTTGTCTGGGAGTCACTGGGCATACTCGCGGGTTAAGATTTCTATATTTTTGGGAAGTTGAAAACAGCCAGTGGGTTGAAGCTGCAAGCTGTAGCCGATGAGGGCTCCATGAGGCCAGATACCTCTTCTGTGAAGGACCTCTGAACAGGATTTGCTGTTGTGCAGAAGAACATAGCGGAAGATGCCGCAAAGTCAGGCTGACCGGTGATGCACCTTGTGTTAATCAAAGAGCAGGTAGGTCCCAGTCTCCTCTCGGTTTACCGAGCACCTTTTAGCCAAAACATTTCTAAATCCTACATTTTAGACTTTGGTTATCTGTGTTCCTTTAGCATCACTTTGAAGGATCAAGGACTGGAGCGGCACCACTTGGAAGATGAGGTCTCACTCAGGCTGGATTCAATGTGGGTTGAAGATGGTTGGAGCCTTTTCTGTCCCTGATGCTCTCATAATGAGGCTATCCAACTAGCACTTAGAGTCACGTTGGTAGTGTAGTAAATGTAAATAAATATAAATGTCAAGGTATTTGTAGAGCGCACTGTCACCAAGCGGTTTCCTGGCGCTATTACTAATACCGCTGTGGAACCCTTCCTGGCTTTCCCTGTGAAGTGTCCACTCCTGGGCACCCTCAGGGTGAAGCCAGGCATCCTAGCGCTGTTGGGGCCGGTGTGGAGGTTAAGCTATTGCCCAGAGTTGCAGCATGGAGCCCATGATTAGAATAGCCACCGAGGTGAGAATTGTCAGGTCCGAGGAAATTGAGCCCAAGACCTGCCGAGGCGGGAAATGAACCCTGGTCCCGGGCCAGAACTCTGCATCAGGGTCTGCCGCTCTAACCATTGAGCCACACTCCTCCACTTCCAGTACTGAGTTCAAGCAGCAGAACAGGGCTCAAGGAGCAAGGCAGGCCTCTGAGATTCAAGACAGTGTTCAGGCAGGAGAGCATTCCTTTCAGGTAAGGCGAACCAGTTTTATGAATTAGACAGCAGGCCACAGCAGCATGCAGTTCTCTGGGAGTCCATCCACAGGTCCAGAGAGTGAACTGAAGAGTGGGCCTGGGGGTCCTATTTTCATTTTTCGTGAGTTCTCCAAACTGGGGAGGAGGTTCTAGAGATTTCTTTTGACGTCCTTGGAATTTCATTTCTCCTCTGCCCTGACTGCAGCCTGGCTGCAGACACAATGGTCTAGTCTGAAGTTCTTTGCGTGGGGACTTGGCACAGCCTATTGAATTGCAAGTGGGACTGTGTCCAGGTCTGCCCCCTATTCTGCCAAAGGTGGCCCACCCAGGCACAATTAATCCCTCTATTGTGTGGCTGTATGGGAGGAATATACAAAGTCCAACTGCCAACTACACCCAGTCATGTTACCCAGGAACAGGCTGTAGGCACGAATAGCTATGGGAAGAAATTTCCAACTTTCTAAAAGTACCATTTTCAAAATTGCAACTTAAAATCTGACTTGACCATAAAAGAGAATTTTACATTAAAATTTATCAGACAGAAAACATGAATTTCCTACCTGCTCCCAAACAGAAGCTAGCACCTATAAAATGTAACAGGGCAACATGATTCTATGAGAAATGAAGGCCCCACAATAGTAAAAAATGAATTTCTGAGTTTTTCACTACCAGGACATGTAAAACCTAAGGAACATGCCAAACTTTTAAATACAATGAACCCTGCTGAATGGGATGCCTAGGGCCTACCTTAGGGGTGACCTGTAAAAAATGGGGAGTATAGGGCTTGGCAGTGGGTTATTTTGCCAAGTCAAATTGGTAGTTTAAAACTACATTCAAGCTGCAATGGCAGACCTGGCACATAGTCTAAGGGACTAATTAAGTGGATGACACAATAGGTAATACAGGCATACTAGTAACATTTAAATTACTGGCCCTGGGTATATGGAATGCCACTTTACTAGGGAAATATAGGTAAATTAAATATGGCAATCAGGGGCAAGCCATTTTTACCATGTTTTAGGGAGTGAGCAAAAGCACTTGGCAAGGCCAGCAAAAATGAATTTAGAAATATAGGAGGGTGCAGTAAAAATAGTTGTGGACACTCTAAGGCTGACAGGTCTAACAGGAGCCCCTCCTGTGTTTGGCTCCAAAAGTCTTGCTCTCCTCCATTGTTCCTGTAGACCTGGGCTGTCCCAGCTCAGCTGCGGTGTCACAAGCTAATAAACAGATGACGATATCCTTCCCACCCTTTCATTTCTCAGGAACTGGGTAAAGCACTGTTAATGGCTCTATTGAATGTGGAGGCCTTTGAGCCTCCTGCTGGCCAGCAGAGTAATTAACTTGACCCTGTCAGGTAGACTAAAGCCTTGGAATCTGATTATGAGCTGTGGCAGTGAAATATCCTATTCTAAAGAGACATCAGGAGGTAGATAGGATGAAAGGGATTTTTAACCTAAACTCTGGATGTAGGTTTAGACTAAGATTTATTCTTCATTGCACCCTAAGTAGGGCCTAATTAGGGCAGATTTCGCCTATTTTTCAGTAAGCACCACAGACCTATACTATGAATGGTGACTCAATCTATAGGGCTTACCCCAGGTCAGTATCAATCCCTGAAGGGTCCCTTCTGCAACAGGATATCAGTACAAGATGGCATTCTCATACACAGCCGGAAAACATTCATGCATGTGTGTGCTCAGGTGTAACCATCCAAGAGCCCCTTACTATAGCTGTGCATCAGCAGCCTTATATAAAAAGGTGGACACTGGCGGCCAGTCCTAGTCCATTTATGGTGAATTTACCATGAGTGAAACTCAAGTAGTGAGACCTGCTCACAGTAAAAGCACAGAAACCGGGTAGTCAACAGCAAAAGATCCAGGGATACCATATTGCTATGCCTCCCCTTCTTCTTTTTGTGATTCAGATGGGTAGCCCAAGGTTACTTTGCAAGTTGGAAACAGTCTCCAACTCACAGAGTAACTTCTGTACATTCCAAAAAGCTCTTTTGCAATTAAAACGCCGGGGAGTTTGGGAAACATATGCTTTGTGACTTAGGGCCAGATGTAGGTAGCCAAATACCGGTCGGTAACGGCCTGAAATCGGTAAAATTGGCCGTTACCGACCGGTATAGCGAAAACGGGATGTAGGTGACAAAAAAAGACCGAATCGGTAAATATGAATAGGTAAATTCCCGACTCGGTATTTACCGAGTACATATTTACCGAATCGTAATTTACCGATACGATAATTACCGAGTCCTTATTCACTGAATCCGTAAATAAGAAATCGGAAAACATGTCCATCGAGATGTAGGAAAGGCAAAAAATACCGAATTCATCGAAATTCGGTATTTAAGAGTCGGTATTTACCATGGACTGAAAGCAGGTGGTAACCATGTGCATGCTATAAAAAAGGGCCCAAAATGCAACAGTGTTGGCAAAATGGCGGCACTCTATGTGATTGCGAAGAGGCGAAGGTTAGAGGCTGCAGGTCTGAGGCTATTGCAAAGGGAGGAGTAGGTATACAGGCAGAGGATCACTCTGTTCCAATTGACTGAGCCTGAGATACTCCAGAGGTACAGGCTGCACCCCACTACCATCATGGACCTAATAAGGGACCTCCACCCACACCTGGATCATCCAACACCCAGGGCCCACGCCATCCCTCCCCATGTCCAGGTGCTGTGTAGCATACACCTGCTTGCCTCTGGGAGCTACCAGAGTGTGATAGCTGCAGTAGGAGGTGTATCCCAGAGCTGTCAGTCCCGTTTTTTCAGGAAATTCCTGGATGTCATGACTCAGAAAATGGGACATTACATACAGTTCCCTGACACACCTGCAGAACTTGCCAAAACTAAAACAGACTTCTATGGACTGGCACACTTCCCGCATGTGATAGGCTGCATTGATGGCACCCACATTCCCCTATGCCCACCTGCAGCCACCGAACACATATACAGAAACCGTAAGTCGACGCACTCCATCAACGTGCAGGTGATATGCAATGCAGGGAACATCATCACCGATATAGTTGCCAAATTCCCTGGCAGCACACACAACTCCTACGTATTACAGAACAGCGGAATATACACCCGGCTACTGAATGGAGACTTTGGAGATGGATATCTGCTAGGTAAAAATGTTGTACACACCCTGAAATGGATCTCATCTAAATGTGAAATGTGAATGTAACTCATGTACCTCTCCTTCTCTCCCAGGTGACAGTGCATATGCCCTGCGTTCCTTTGTGCTGACACCGTACCTCAACCCAACCAACAGAGCAGAAAGGCGTTACAATGTGGCACACAGGTCCACCCGCAACGTAGTGGAGAGAACCTTTGGACTCCTGAAGAGCAGGTTCCGTTGCCTCCACAAAAGTACACAGACCCCCCATCCTGTGTTGCAAAATAATAGTCACCTGTGCCATTTTGCACAATCTTGCTACCAAGGAAGGCACAGAGGTGGAGTTGACACATCAAGAGAACATAGATGACGACCAAGAACATGCAGGGCCCCAGGCAACAGGACCTGCCGCACTAGATGGTAGATTGAGACGGACAGAAATAACACGACAATATTTCTAGGTAAAGTATGACACATACACAGGTATACTTCATGACATGAGTAGTTTAATCAGCACTACCTCACCATAGTCACATCTGAAGTGGTCCATAAATGTACGTCAATGTCACTGGCTGCACATTCTCAGTTTCAGTCACTGTGTGCAGTTGAGACTGTCTCCCGCATAGGTCAGTGCTTGCGTCCTCGCACTACATTGCGGGATTTTGGTGCCTGTCCTTCAGTTACCCTGCTGGTGCCTGACTCCGCATGGCTGTGCCTGCCGCTCCGGCGTACCTCCGGTACAGGTGTACTGGAGCCACTCCTGCTGGTTGACCCCTCAGCCTCCTCCACACCCGTGTCACCAGCATTGCCTGTGTTGGAGTTCAACATCTGCTCCATCGCAGAGGTCACTCTACCCATGCCCCGTGTTAAGTCCGTGCAGCAGTGCTCTATTGCTTCCTGCATTGAAATTGAGCGTCTGCAGAGGAGTGCTGTATTGGTTGCGAACCTATTCACGGCCTTTGTCTGTTGGCGCATGTCATGTCGTTCCCTGGCACGCTGGAGATGATCCCTGTCCAACTTGTCGGAGAGAACTCCCATGTAGGTTGAGATGTCTCTGATTCCTTGTGCAATCACCTCCAGGTTAGATGCCATTTGGCTTATGCCCTTGTCCATGTTGGACATTTTGGTGTTCAAACAGCAAACCTGCCTATGCATGGCTTGCAGTAATTTGGCCTGCTGGCGTTGCACTTTCATCATCGTGCCCTCCAGGCCACAGAAGACGCTCTCCCCTTCCTGGCCCTCCCCACCCTCACGTGCCCTCCTGCCAAGGACACTGGTGCGCGGTGCGCCTGCAGCAATAGTTGGTCTTGGCCTGTCAGCCACTGGTGCACTCTTTTGGGGGACATCTTCCTCATCCTCTGATTCAGAGGTCTGCAGGATCCTCTGTGGGGGCTCCGCATGGCTACTTTCCCCTCCCGGCATGGACCCTCTGGACATTGCACTGGGTGTGTCTGTGATGTCAGGAGTTCCAAACAATAGAGGGGACATTGGGACAGGTGTAGTGGGTGGGTTTGGAGATGATGGCTCATGGGTGGGATCGTTCCCTCATTCTCCTGCTGTGACAACTTTTCCTCTTTTCTTTCTCCCCTCTTTTAGTTGGTGCTGCCCTCTCCTCCCTCGGCGGTGCTGAACTGCGTGACGACTCTCCTGTGGAATCAAATTGACATAGGGTCAATGTTGTTGTTTGTCTGTGTGTGGTTCTTAATTAAATAGTCTGCACACCTCTGCACAGTCCACATTGCTTGTTTTGTGATGTGTGTGGCATGCCTTGCTGAGGCATGTGTGGTGTACCTAGCATCTATGTATACATGACTACATCTACCATGATGCATTGCTGTCACAAAATCTGAACTCTTCTGCAGTGTGATGTGTGTACACAGTGGGGTACAGGGTTGGGTTGCTGGGGGTGGATGTGGGAACATGCCTCTTATCTTGTTTCTTGGCTGCTTTCGCTGTGCTATCCAGGTCTCCTATCCCATGGATGCATTCTGTCTCAATGGTGGTTTCCACTAGCTCCTCTATTGGTGTCAGTTTTGGGGCTTTGCTCCTGCCACCTCCAGTCAAACCCGCATCCTTTTTCTGTGCAGCTATTTTTTTCTTCGTCACGATGCGCAGGTCATACCACCTCTTACGGATGTCCTCAATATCCCGGTGGGTGACATCAATGGCATTGACTTTTGCCTGAATGGCTATCCAAATGTTCCTCTTCACAGTCTCTGCAACATGCAGAGACTGTCTCCCAAATATTTGGCTGTAGTTGCTCACTATTTCATCCACAGCCACCTGTAGTTCCTCTGGGCTGAACTTCAGCTTCCTTTTCCTCTCACCACCATCCTTTTGGCCTTCCTGTGCCTCCATTCTTTCACTCTGCTTGCCTGTGGATGCTCTGCTCCTCTCTCCTCTGAAGAATTGTTTGTTCTGTTGGTTTCCACCTGCATGGGTGTGGCCACTCCCAGGTACTGGGGTGGGGTGCTTCACTCTCATTGGTTGGATTCACAGGGCCTTGGTTGTGGGGTGTGTAGGCTGTCCCTGATTGGTTGGCAGGCTCACATGGCGTGTTTCAAACTCCCGATTCGGTAATTACCGAATCGGTGAATTCCGAATTGGTAAATTCCGAATCGGCTTTTTCCGAATCGGTGAATCCCATTCATTCCTATGGGCCATGTAGCCCATAGGGATGCTTGGGTTTCACCGATTCGGAAAAAGCCGAATCGGATTATTCCGATTCGGTAATTACCGATTTTGGTTACCGAGTCATAACGAATCGGTAACTTTTACCGATTTTTTTCCTGCATACCATTTACCGATTCAGGAATACCGATTCGGTATGAGTCGGTATTTATGAATCGGTAAATGGAAATTACCTACATCTGGCCATAAGTGACTGATATAGAGTTTAGCAAACGGTTTACCCGTTCATCTTATTTCAAGTGCCATGAGATATAATGCAATTGTTGTGAGGCAGAAGGGATATCCGGCACATTTGTGATGAAGTAACCCGGCCTACTAAACTCTAAAAAAGCCCTTACTTTTATCCGTCAAGGCCCAGGCTATTGATATCAAATATACAGCGAAAAAACAGTATTCCAGAAAGTAGCAACAAAAGAATCATGCGAAAAAAACAGTATTCCAGAAAGTAGCAACAAAAGAATAATGCTTCATTTAGTTTTAAGAACAATCTGAAATATAGCAATTTAAGAAGGTACCTTGAATAATTTGAGACGCCTTTTGGGGGTTTATGCAATAGTTTAAACAGTTGTTTTCTGACAAATGACATGCATAAATGCAACTTTGGTGCTCATGAATAGTATAGGATTCCCACCTGCAATAAGAAATGTAGGTTTGGAAATGAAACTTTTGGCATGAGGTATGTAATTGATATCTGCGTTTGAGGATTACAACAGAGAGCTTCGCTTTTTGCGAAATTAAGAAAATGCAGCAGGAATGAATAAGGTAAACAAATAACGGCGGTTATGTGTTAGGATGTCATTTGGTCCCTTTTTGGAAGAATGAGAGAGATGGACAACAGAAGGAAGTGATCTGGTTCCAGAAGAATCCCCAGCCCACCACGGCCATTTTGCAGAAATACACCATAAATGAAAAAGGGGGGAACATAACTATTCGATCAGGAAATTTAGACTTGAAAATGATTTTAAAACTTCAATATGCAAATTATTTCGTGCGGAACATCACAAAACGTCCATTTGGAATGGTTCTTCTTTTTTGTTATCTTCACCTAACGGATAGGAGTGTAGCATTTAAAGTTTCCACTCTTAGTGAGCAAGATTGCTCTTTTAACCAATCCTGTTTATATTATCAGTTTGAAAAACACGTGTTTTATGAACATTCTTTTTTGTTAATATATATTGCTTTTAAACGTAAGTAATATTAATTGGAGGTGAGTAGTGCACAGCTCTGTTATAAAGGGAACAGCAAATATTGGCTTAAAGTGAAGAACTCGTCTGTGATTTTGTAATTGTTTCATGTAATTACAACTAGCACCATGAAACTATGGACTGTTTCGAGAGAATATGAGGGTTCAGAGATTAAAAGAACGCGCCCGTCGTGATTACACGAGTATGGGGTTTAAATCAAATATGGCCTGGACATTAAAAATTGATGGGGTCAACAGTGGGGCAGCACAGTCAAGTTTTGCAATACAAAAATCAATAGCCATTATGGAGAAAAGTAGCACTACGTTTCCAACAATTTCAGCTTGCAAAGCTAAAGCAGTTGAACATTTGATCTATAGCACAGAATGTGGATGTTGAAATTGTAACCAGTTTGTAAAATAGAAGCCATCATTTTCATTTTAATGCCCTATCTTTTAGTTGCAGCAATTTAACCTCTATTTAGATTAATGCTGGAATACAGGAATTCTTATGTCGAGAAATTACACTATGTTAGCCTAAAAGTGACACAATTACAGTTGTCAGGCCGTTCAAATTATGAACTGGAGGAAATACACTCTAAGGATATAGTAGCTATGAGTAATTGAAGTAGAACATAAATAAAACACCATAATGCGTACTTTGAGGCTATTCAGGCCAAATCCCCCTGGAGAAAGAATATAATACCAGGACCTGTGTAAATTAAATTAAATTGGATGAATCGAGGACGAATAGAGACAAGAAGTTACAATTATTTCTAAAAACTCTAGATTTGAAGCCAACCCATTGTGTTCGTCGATGTAATCAAAAGGCAGGAGGCTTAAGCTTCACAAGATCTAACACAAGGAATAGGAGATTTGCAATATGAGCTTTCATCAATACAGATTAGCCAAGATAGAGGGCAGATGAGATACATTTTCTTATCCCTGTCGCAGCAATATGTTCCTAATCCAAGCTCAGACATGTTCTCTTATATTTTGCCATTTTAAGAAGTGTATTAAAACATGCGGCTACAATAACATTGCATACATTTAAATGAATAAAGGTAATGCTAAAACTAGACTTTAAGACTGGGAAATGTATCATGGAGGGATTTTGCTTTGTCAAAGATAAAAGCTCAATATGTTCCAGACTAATGGCTGTAAAAATTGAAGTGATGTAACATTTTATCTTTTTTTTCCTTTAGTAGTTTCATAGAATATGTCAGGAACGGGCCTGAATGTAGAGCACTGATGACTGATAAATGAATAAAGCAAGAACAGGCCATTTTGACATATTTCCTGTATAACTGTGCAGATTTAATATTGCCATAATTGTCTCGAACACAGCAAGTGCCTGGTATTCACTATCATGCTAACATTTCCAATATTTTTAGTACAATGGTTATTGATTCTCACATTATTCAATATAACTGCCTGATTAGTCTTACGTTTTTCTAGTGTTTCCAATGTTTACTAATATATAATATGAAATGCCAAACGTGCTTTTCATGTAATGTTGAAAACATTAATACATTTCCCACTGAGGACATGTGCAGATCACTGCTTTACAGGTTAATAATTTAGCTAAAGTGTGTTGGTAGCCTGGATGAACTAGGGCCCATTGCAAATGCTCTCTGAAGCAGCGCATGAGATCTCCAAATCATGGTCTGTGCTGTAGCACAATTCAAACAAGGGTTAGAGCCTTTTTCATACAGAATACTCTCTCAGGAGAGGATCATGAATAATGTGCATCTGAGCAAAAGTTGGGTGGGCACCTCGGTGTGTACCGGTGTGGCCGAAATCCTAATAAACTGCACTCTGTTGTAATTAGATCAGATGTGCAGATTATATTTTCAGCAGTTCATGCATATTTCAGGAAGTTCTTCATTACTAGGAACATGATAAAAAAGAAAGACATATTTTTAGCATGCTCCTAGAAACAACTACATAAAATATCTACTGGCTGCTGATAATATAATTTTAGCATCTCCCAAAACACAAGTGAGAGCATGTGTGCAATCTCAGTGCAGACATCACAGAAATATACCTGTGACTGGGCAAGAAAGTTTTTCAAACTCATTTTTGACAGAAGCACATTCTTCAGGTTATGGCCTGCAGATATTCCCATCGGAAATCTGCCTTTTCTGCATGGTCACCCTGGATTGTTTGTCTCTTGCAGGACATTATAGTCTCACTAACTTTAGAACTCTGTGTGCATTACCTCTGCTAACCAGTCATAAAGTGCCTCGGCTATCCCTTTAAACATGGCTAAAATTGGCATATTCCTAATTGATATATTTAAATTACCAATAAGCTCTAGTATATGGTGCAACATGTTACCAGGACCTGGAAGTTAGATAGCCCTAATTAACTGCAGCACCTATTGTAACATCCATTACAGCGGCAGAGCAAACATGAGTTCAGGGCTACCATTGTAGCCTGACTTCTGCGGTTTTAAACCTGAATCCATACTTGTCAAAATGACAATTTTTGAGAAGAGAAAACCTCTCTTTAAAATATTAATACGTCACCCCTATGTAACCTTGAAGTTAGTTGTGCATGGTACCTAAAAGTGGGACATGTAAAACATTATAATCGCTATGTCCTTGCAGTGACGATGCCTAAAAACTATTTTCTCTGTGACTTGCGTACCTGTCCTATGCAGAAAACCAGAGTACAGATTAAAATGCTAATACTGTATCACAGTAATTATGAGACCAGCTTGCCTGTCATGATTACAAATGAAATGAAATGAAATGAATGAAATGAAATGAAATGAAAACGGGATTTCTAAAGCGCATGGCTGCCCGGGGGCGTCCCAGCGCTAGGATTGTACTAACAACTGAGGAGGGAAACGGAAAAAAAAGGAGGGATGTGCGCAAATTATTGTGGGAAAAGGTAAGTTTTGAGTAACTTGCGGAATTTATTGTGATTAGGTTCAGCGCGTAGCTGGGTTGGTAGGGTGTTTCAAGATATTGCAGCTGCAACTGAGAAACGGCGTCCTCCAGTTCGGGCTTTCTTAATTCTGTGTACTGTGGCCAGGTTGCCATGGGAGGAACGCAAAGACCTATTGGGTTTGTATGGGAAGAGCATGATTTTGAGCAACGGGGGACCCTGGCCTTGTAGAGCTTTGTGTGTTATACATAAGGCCTTAAATTTGACCCTTTCACGGATTGGCAGCCAGTGAAGTGCCCTCACGGCAGGTTTGGCTGATGTTCTACGGGGGGTACCTGTCAGGAGCCTTGCGGCGACATTTTGAGTTCTTTGCAGAATGTTCATAGTTGCTTCAGGGGCTGACAGAAAGAGGGCATTTCCATAATCTAGCCTAGATGATATCAGACCTTGTATGAGAAGTTTTTGAGAAGGTGCTGGGAGCAGAGGGAGGATTTTCCTGGCCGAACGGAGTAGGCCTACGCAGGAACCCGCTGTTTTTTTGGCCTGGGTTTTCAATGAGAGGTCCCGTTCCAGCCGGAAACCCAGACTTTTAAGCTCCGTCTTGGGTTGCGGAAGGGTACCTAGGCAAGATGGCCACATAGCGCTAGGGAGGGGTGATGTTTGATGTCCCAGTAGCATAAGCTCGGTTTTAGAGCCATTCAATTTCAGCCTTGAGTCACACATCCACTGGTAAATCCCTTCGAGACAGTCATGAAGGTTTTTGAGTTGGGCACTTTCTAGTGAGAGTGAGACCACCATTTGGGTGTCATCAGCGTATGTGATGGTTTTTATCCCAAAGGGGGTAACCACTTCCTCCAGGGGGGCCATGTAGGTGTTAAATAATGTAGGGCTCAATAAAGAGCCCTGAGGGACCCCACACTGGAGGGGGAAAAAATCAGATCGCTCATTACCTTCACAGACGTGGAAGGTTCTATCTCTAAGGAAGGAAGCGAGCCAGCAAAGTGCCGTGTTTCTTACTCCTAAGTTGGACAATCGCTGGATCAGGATCTCATGGTCAACCGTATCAAATGCAGCGCTTAGATCCAGGAGGAACAGTAACACTGATCCTCCTGAATCCAAGATGCATCTGGCTTCCTCCACCACTTGTAGGAGGGCGGTCTCGGTCCCCTGACCAGGGCGGAACCCAGTTTGAGAGGGGCGAAGAAGGTTGTTGGTTTCGAGGAAAGCCGATAGTTGCTGATTGACAACCTTCTCTGTGATCTTGCCTATCCCTGGCAGGAGGGAAATTGGGCGAAGGTTGGAGAGGTCAAGTGGGTTAAGACCTGGTTTTTTCTAAAGGGCTTTGACTACTGCGTGCTTCCAGCTATGGGGGACCACTCCTTGGCTAAGAGAAGCGTTAATAAGGTTGGTGGCCAGGTGTGAGATGGTAGGTCCCACTTGTTTAAGGATATGAATGGGGGCTGGATCATTTGGAGAGCCACTTTTCATGCATGAAAGGGTTTTTTGAAACTCTTCATTAGTCATCTGATTGAAACTGTCAAGGATAGGGCCGGCCGTTGAAAGTGGAGAGGTTTCTGCAGGGTTTTTGTCAGATTTGGGGGGAGGGTGTGTAGGATGGTTGTAATTTTATTCTGGAAAAAAGTTGCTATTTGATTGCATCTAGCAGCTGAGGGTACCTGAGTGGGGGGGGGGATTGGGAACTTTTAATAAGTCTTTAAATATTTTGTAGGACTCGCGGGACGAGTTTGAGGCAGATTTATTTTTTTCCTCATAGAAGGAGGACTGTGCTGATTTTCGGGCTAATTTATAGATTTTCATTGATTTTTTATATTCTTCTTTTATGAGTGGGTCCCAGTTTTTTCTCCATTTGCGTTCTTGGATTTTGCTAATTTTTCGTAGATTCCTAAGTTCTTGGGAATACCAGGGGGATTTAAAGGAAGTGCATTTTTTCGTAAGATTTTTCTTGGGAGCGACTTGGTCTAAAGTGGAGGTGAGCCAGCTGTTAAAATTTTTGTCTGCTTTTTCTGGGTCGGGATCTGCGGAGGGGGCAGAGTGAATTAATTTTTGCGTCCAGTGTTCGAATGATAGTTTGGACCAAATTCTTTCCTGTTGTCTGGAGGTTGGGATCTGGGGGGTGTCAAGAGTGGTTTGCCAAATAAAAGGGATAAGAAAATGATCTGACCATGGGAGGGGGAGTGGGTGAGAGACTTCTAGATTATGGAGATTGGTGAAGAGTGGATCTAAGAGGTGTCCTTTGGCGTGAGTTGCTTCAGAGTTTTTGAGTTGGAGGTCGAATGCTTTTAATTCTGAAATTATGTCTCCGGCAGCTTTATCTTTATCTAGTATTTTTAATAGTTATAAAAAATCCACATCATAGTTGAAGTTGATGTTTTAATTAATATCAAAGAAGTAACCTTTAGAAAGTTACATTTTCCCTGCCTGAAATACCTGGAGGCTAATTTGCATTGTTTCTCCAGCTTCTTATCAGCTAGTGATTAACCTTGACTAGGTGTAAAAAAGCTGTCAAATGTCTTCCAAGAGCGAACAATAGGCTGACATGCATGGGACGAAATGACTTTGTTGAGCTCCACAGAATATACAGGGCGGGGGCTTTGGCATCATTTTTGACACTACAGTGTCAAATCCTGCATGACAGGTCTGCTTGGTTCACATAAAGGGGCACACTTTGGAGGGCGCAAACAGGATGTTGAGAAAATCATTGTGTATTCACTCTCTGGTTGCTATAGGACTCTGACTTTGTACCTCCAGACTTCTGTCTCCTGGTTTGTTGTGGGTGCAATACCTTCTCCAAGCTGAAGTTAGTGCTATATGTGGGAGGACACTAAAATTACCACAGTACACTCTCCACTTACACCATCTTGAAAATGCCTGACACGTTGCATTTTGGGCCGGCTCACAGTGAGGCTAGCAGGAACTAATGAAAAGTGGATAGGGTTGAACCTGGGAACTTTTACCCAATTTGTGTAGGAGTGGCATGAATCACTCCCATCCACTAGCCTGTGCCAGCTATACATGTGGCATCTCTAGGCTCCCTCTTGAGAACACATTCTTGACATTCAGAAGTTAAGAAAAGGCCTGGATCTGCTGAGTGTGATCTGAGAGGAACCCTGGAGGGCTGCACTTCCTCCCTCTTTTACCCATGACAAAGACATGGACTCTATAGGTCAGTTGGATGACCTCTTTGCATGACAACAGTAAGACAACAAGCTGCAAGAGGTCTTTTCCCGGAAATATCCAGCTGACCCGTAGCACCTGTACCTAGACTACGCCCTTTTCTTGGCCTCTTCCAGACATCCTGTAAGTCCCTAGTTGCCTTCTTTGAGGCCTTGGGAGGCATTAGAAGTGTACTCCTATGGAGTACTTGGACTTATATGACCAAGATACTGATTTATGTACTGGTGGGGGCATAATCTGTTTCAACAACAACAGTGAAGCCTTACTGACAATGCGACGGACCATAATTTGGCAACAGCAGAGACTACTGCATCTCTGCCATTGCCAAACTTCTCTGACAGCCAAATGGAGTAATTGCCATTGGAGAAAGTACTATATGTCCACCCATTCAATTTATGTGGGTGGCAATATAGCCATTTTTTACTGCCCATCACTGGCAGGAAAACCCTGGCAGTAAGGGTCAGTAAAAAACAAAAAATGTCCCTCACCATAAGAGAGGACTCCCATCGTGACTGGGACTTTTTTTTCAAAAAAGAGGTTATTTCTTCATCATGTTGACAGAACCATGCGTCATACTTAAAAAAAAGCATTGACAGAAGCCAACTTATTGTTGGTTCCTGCCAATGATTTAGAAATGATGATTTATAATTTCGGCTGGCAAGGACTCCATCAGGCCAATGGAGTAATATACTACATTGCCCTGACAGACTTAACCACCACTTAAAAATGTGGCCCTATTTCAGAAGGTAATATTTTTTACCAGGACGAACCTGTGCTCAATTTGTACCTACGTCCCGTTCTTCCATGACCATTGACTTACATTGGTGCTTTGCACTTTATGACACTATTTCTACTTAACAATCAAAAAAGGATTATCTCTTGTTCTCTCTGTTGTCATTTGGTCTTATTGTGTTTGATTTGGATTACGTTTTACTTTATTTTTCAAATTAGTTAGGTAGTGTTACTTTTTTGCATTTTGACTTTAATACTGCTTTGTTACTGCCTATGTACTTTACATATTGGCCCAAATTAAGCCTGTCTGTTCTCTGTCATAGCTATCAGGGTATTGCACTCAGGTTAATTTGGTGACTCTGAGGGTCACCCTGATAAGTGTAGTGATTACTCCTTGAGGTGGGCAGTTACTCACCCCAAACAAAAATCCAGTCTTTTTTTAACTTCTCAGCTAGAAAACCAAAATCAAAACAACTTTTGCTGAGGTGGAGACACATAGGTCTACATTCTAGGTGTTGATTTCAATGTGGAAATGCTGATTTCCATGCATGCAAAGCTCCACAACGCAGTGTATGTGTAAATTAACTCATGAGGAGATATGAACTGCAAAATTACATTTGCTCAGATCTTTCTTTTACTGGCAAATAAAAATTAAATATCATATTAAACCTGTTCCGGGGAGTAAGGAGGCAAAATATGTACAGGTAAATTACATGCAGAGTAACTGGTAACCTGAGCATAGCTTTCTTAGAGAGACGACAGGGGAACAGCGAGACTTATGTCCTAATTCTCTTCTGGAGACCCCTTTTACATTTCGGAAGGAAGGATCAAGTGCCAGGGGCAATTAGTGGCAGGCTTAAGGCTCTTAGAGAGCTGTAACTTGTGACAAATTGAAATCAACTTCTTGAAAAGTTCCAAGATGGTGTGCAAGAGGGATGGGACAGGGTGGAGTGATACGGTGCTATCTGTAGAACGGGGAGAGGCGCCCACTTTCTGGAATTTACCAACCCTACTTAAATAATCCTAAACAAGGGGGAGACTTTGAGAAGTTTCAGTCCTGAGGAAAACAAGAATGGACTAAGGGCCAGATGTACGACCATAGAATCTTGCGAGTAGCTAAATGCTATGTCTGAGACACTGTTAGCAATTCCCAATGGGTTCGCAAATTGCATGCCTTATGAATATTAAGGAGGCAGTCGCAATTTGCAACCCCATTAGGAATGGGAAGCACTCCCAGGGATGATGGCATGCTAGGGTCAGCAGACCACCATGTCTGGGACTGCTTTTAAATAAAGCAGATTTTTTAAAGGAAAATGGGATGTATTTAAAAAAGAGAAATTAAGCTTTAAAGTTTAATTTTTTAAGGGCAGGCAGTGGTTCCTGGGACAACTGCCTGCCCCAAAAAAATTATTGTGTATGCATTCCCAAAGGGACCCCTTCATGTTTGTGAGTGCCTTACCACCCTTCAGAGAAGGGTGGTAAACTGTGAGTGTTTTGCAACTGCAATTGAGGTTGCAAAACATTCATACATTGGTTTTGGAGTCACTATTAGGAAGGGACGCCCTTTGAACGCCTCTTCCTAATAGCGAGTTGCTAACATTATTTTGCGAGTCGCTAATTGATTAGTGACTCGCAAAATAGGGTTGGTACATGGGCCACATGTTTTATGCGTTCGCAAACGGACCTAAAACCCCTTTGCGACTGCAAAAAACAATCACGTCTGGCCGTTAAGCCCTTTGCATAAACCACTGCCTGGAGTGGTGGGACATACTAGACTATCTCTGGGTTACATTCTATTGGACATATTTCTTTAGCCTTTCCACTACCTCAGAGACAGTAGAGGTGGGCCTTGCTATGGATTCCAGAGGAGAGGGTGCCCTGTGTACTGTTCCTCTGGAGGGCCCATCTGGGGAGGGACTAACTGACTCTTGCTAGACACACAGGTGTCATAGAAGTGGCCAGAAGGCGGTGGGGTCTGTGGAGTGTGCAAATGAAGTGTAACCAGCCCTGAGGACCATGCAGTCTGAAAAACTCCACATCCGGGATCTTGCACAGTCACTGCTGCTGGATGGAAGCAGGTGGGTGCTGAGGCTTCGGGAGAAGAAACCTTTGCAAAGCAGGCTATGATTCATTAAAAGAACTGGAAGCCCTCATCAGAAGGAGAGCTGTTGAAAAGCAAGCTCTAGAAAAATTACCACAGTTTAGAGGCCAAGAAACAAAATACAAATATTCCTGGTGAAGCAAATAGCACGTAACCCACCAGAGCTAGATATATGACTAACAAGAGCCACTGTCCATGTGGGGTACTTCTCTGTCCCTGCTGCATTACCCTAAGGATTAGGAGCATCACCATGCTGCATTAGCCTAAGGTGAGACCTTGACATCTGCATCAAGGTGGATCAGGGCCTAAGGCATTGCCAGGAGGGGAGTGCGCATGGTAACCCCCATTTAAGGATGTTATCCCATGGAAAGGGCCAGTGCACCTGGGCTACCTAGCCAGTCGTAAGCACTATACACTTTCATTAAACATTTCCTATCAGGCAGGACTGACCACCAATTAACTCAGGGTGGGACTGCACTGTGTTCTGCCTTGCTCCCATGCTTTGCAAGTCAGTACAGGAGCGGTGATAGGGAAAGGAACACCAGTTTTCTAAAAAAACATTGGGCTGAGAGGATAGGGATACTGGACCTGTAAGATCATGGCTGTTCAGCTGGGGAAGTCATCCCCACGTGGTAAGGGCGCACACCGGACTGACTCCCCTAATGGCCGGCATCCTGGACATGGCCTACCGGGATCTCGATGGGCAGCTGAAGGCCCAACAACAACTACAAGGTACAACATACTTGTAGAGATGGTGATCTGTAGAAACATTTGGGGAATACTCTAATTTCAAAGGCCAAAATGCAGTTGCCTGACGTCGCCTATTAGACATTCAGAATTGACTACCACCAGTGGAGGTTGACTGCATGATAGGCAGTGTCATCCATGACTGACTCAGCCATTGGCTAACATTGGCGCATATGTCCATCGCAGTCCAATTGCTGTGTCTTTGTAAACAGAAGACCACCTATGTGGCGTACATGTACATCGTAGTGTACAACAATATTTACTTGCTTACTGACACTGCTGCAGTCTACACCTCCTTGACTTCTGCTGCTGTTTGCCATCTCTGTTAGTAATCATTGCACAGACTCCAGAAGAGCTGGAGATGCTAGTCAATTAGGTCCTTTCCCTGTATGGCCAGCTCTATGGCTCACCAGAGGAACAGGTAACTTCTTAACAAACATACTTCACTCTGTTAGAAAGCATTGCTGCTTGTCTCACAGGCTATGATGTGGCTTTGGTTTCCAGTGTGTCATATGATAGTAAGAAGTAAAATATTGGTGTCCCTGCATAGGACATTCCAGTAAATGATTGTGAAGCATTGTAATCTGTGTACTTCACATCATCATTGTGATGTTTGTTAAGCCTTAGATAATTCCTGGGTAGCATCCACATTTCAATGCATAGGTTGAGTTGATGGTGCCATGTAAATCTTGTGTTACAAATCATGGGGAAGGGTGTTAAATATTTACAGGCTTACAGTCTGAGCTGTGTATGTATACTATAAAAAGCAGGTAAGGATGATCTAAGGCTTGTGTACAGTCAAAATACTTATGCAGGCCAGATCTGCACTTATCACACTATGTTTATGGAGATAGCTATACCATAATGGCCCCCTCAAAGTGCCACAAAACTGTTATGTCACATATTGCATGGCTCAAAGATGTGCATATCTGGATTGAAGTGCTGATAATGCATTGTGCATTTAGGATGACTCTTCACTGAGGGCACATGATGATGAAGAATTGTGCCCATCATTGGCCATGCCAGAGGCTGAGAGGCTCAGTCAGTTTGGGCTGAACTTGTGAGTCATAGGTATACCTCCCTATAGTTCTGTTGATCCTTTGATGTTCCCAAAATTAGTCCTTCCCTCCACTATTTGTCCAGATTGCCCTTACATGTTGTACATTCTCCCGTGATGTAGCACTAACCACTCAAACCCTGTCACATTGTTTGGTATCCAATTCTGTTATCCAAATGGCCAAACACTACCAGAGTAGCATCTGTCAGTGTGACACATGCAAGCTATTTCATTGTGACCTTAGTGTTTGCTGTCAATATGTAGGTAGTATGGTGTCAGGCTGTATGTACCGTATGCATGTTGTTAACCCCTTAACTGCTGAGCCTCCCCCCGTGCTGAGCCCTTTTTTTGACTATTTGGGGTAGTTTGTGCTTAGGACTTCATAACCTTTTTCCACATAAGGTATCCATGCCAAAATTGCGTCCTTCTTTTCCAACAACTTGGTGATTCTAAAGCTACCAAGGGTCTGTGTATGCCTCTGGAGGGGACTGAGATATTAGCCAAAATATAGTTCAAATTTATTCTTGGGGGGATGGGAAAAAAGTGCTGAAAAAGAAAGTGTCTGTTTTTTTCCCTGCAAATTGTATCAACAAAAGGTTTGTATTGATAATTTCACCATCTTCCCAGCTTTCTGGAACAGACAGACGTTTGTCAGAAAACCAACACTTTCTACATATTTTTAGTATTTTAGTGACATATATTTTTCCTCTTTTTTGTGCTTTCAACCTCCTTCCAGTTAGTGGTAGGAATGGGTGTGAAAACAAAAATGGATCCTGGAAAGCTATAGATTTCTAAAAAGTAGACACAATTCTAAATTCAGTACAAGGTTGTTTGTGTACATCCTTCAAGGTTTTCCTATAGAAAGTAACAGTCAAAAATAAAAAAAATATTGAAAATGAGTTAAAAGAAATACCCATCTCTGCCTACATTTTCACCTGTAACTTCTTCAAAGTATGGCAGATTTTTAAAAGCAATAAACTGTTATGTCCACTGGACACTTCCCGTTGCAGGGATATATAGGACTTGTAGGTTCTCCAAGAAACCGAGGTGCCGGAGCCAATAACTGACCAGCACCATGCAGTTTTTCATTGTGTACCACTTGCTAAAATTTAAACAGTGAAAAATAGATATCAATGAAACAATGTATTTATGAAATGGAAACAACATATGGAGTTTAAAAGCAGTGGTTATTTGCACATCACCGATAATGTGGATAACCATACTAGTATGTGAATGAGAGGGCATTTTTCAAAATGTGATCTATTCTACACACGGTCTTATACTTGGTAGGCATAAATGCAGAGAAGATCTATAGGTAATAACACTTGTTCTAATAGTCTCTGTTCCCCTAAGTCTTTCAAAGATAGTGGTACCTCACTTGTATGGGTAGGCCTAGCGCATGCAACAGGAAATGGCACAGAACGTAATGTGACACATTACATTTTTCACAGAGAAATTACCCTTTTTTTCAACGTGCCTAGCTGTGAATTTTGGGCCATAACTCAGTCGGTAACTAGCAAAACCTATCAAACCCGTACATTATTGAAAAATATACACCCAGGGAAATTCAGGATAGGGTGACTTGTGTGGCTCTCACAGGGCTTTGTTACACAAAATCCCTTGCAAACATCAACATTTATCTAAAAACACACATTCCTCACATTTTTGTGATAGAAAGATCTGGAATCTAAGGGGAAGCACAAACTTCCTTCCACCCAGCATTCCCCCAATTGTCCCGATAAAAATGGTACCTCACTTGTCTGGGTAGGCCTAGTACCTACAACAGGAAACATACGAAAATGTAACATGGACATATATTTTTCCAGTGAAAACCAGCCTTTTTTTGCAATGTGCCTAGCTGAGGGGTTTAGACCCTAACTCAGCCAGCACCAAGGGAAACCTAGTAAACCTGCACATTTTTTAAACTAAACAACAGAGTAATCTATGTTGGAGGGAAGTGTATGGCTCCGGCCAGGTTCTGTTACCCAAAATACCTTGCAAACCTTATATTTTGTTTTCTGGGGACCAGTCAAGACCGCGCCGTGAGGGCAACGGCCATTCTGACAACAGCGCACTTACCTGCGCACCTACCAGCCGCCGAGGCCGCCGTGAGGGAAACGGCAGAGGACATCACTGCACCCCTTGCAGCGCCGTGAGGGCAACGGCCGAAAACTACATTTCCCAGGTGCCCCGGGGCTCACCGGCGCACCGGTGACGACAGAGGCAGCGCCCGGGGGCGCTATTAAACACGAGTGCGCCGAGCGCTCAGAGGGGGACCAGTCAAGACCGCGCCGTGAGGGCAACGGCCATTCTGACAACAGCGCACTTACCTGCGCACCTACCAGCCGCCGAGGCCGCCGTGAGGGAAACGGCAGAGGACATCACTGCACCCCTTGCAGCGCCGTGAGGGCAACGGCCGAAAACTACATTTCCCAGGTGCCCCGGGGCTCACCGGTGCACCGGTGACGACAGAGGCAGCGCCCGGGGGCGCTATTAAACACGAGTACGCCTCCCGTCCCGCAAGGACGCGCGCGGGACGTGCCGGGCGGAGCCCGGGCAGAGGGCGGGCCGTCTAAGGCCGTCCAGGGATGGGACGGGCCACATCCTTAACATTATGGGTAAGAGAAAATTGGTTACTCCGGTGACGGAAGAAGCTAAGGCTAAGGTCCCAAAATATACGACTAGCATTATTACTTACCTGACTTCCAAAGTGGACGAACTATCATCTCAGATAGCTGTGTCTGAACGTGCACTGGGCTTGGAAACTTCATCTGGAAGCATTAGCACTACAATCTCTTCACCCATCAGTTGTGTACCATTAGAGCCGAGGGTCATAATTGAATCATGCCAGTCAAACTTGGCACAGATACCTATTGTCCTGCCTTCCCCAGAACTTCCTATCACTGTTATACCACCTATTACAGACGTCATGGGTGTTAAAGAAAACACGGCCAACATCCTTTCTGGGGGTCCGCAGGCTTCCTATGTCACCGAAGAGGGCCTCACGAAACTTTTGGAAAAACTTTTTACTGAGAGGCTAGAATCCGCTTTAATTCAAATTGCAACAGACATTACTGAGACTTTGAAGGACTGTGTAAATAATTTGCTGAACAAATGTGAACGCTTTAACAATTTTCTGATTAGTCAGGCCCCGGTCTCAGCTCCAATAGAAATCGACCCGCCAATTAACCCAGTATCTGATATACCGGCAGAAAACTGTGTGCCGGCAAAAGGGAAAGTTGTAAATGGTAGATATACACCCTTGCCCCAAGCAGTGCCTAACCGTGTTCTATTGGACAAGCCTTTATTGGAAAAGCCATTAGGTCCTATGGGAGACCAGAGGGTTAGGGTGCCTCCAGTGCACCTACCACCTGATGCAACACCTTTTGTGGCTGTACTTGTTATTGTACCCAAATTAGATGCGGGAGAGGTAGAACATCATGAAACACTGCGTAACCTCACAGAAAAATGGTGCAATGCAAATTGCACGGGCGAAAGTAATATCGCAGCTAATATATTGATGTGTAGAAGGGTTAACTGGGTTGGCAAAACTAAGAAATATGTGGCAGGCGATTGTGTCATAGTTAATTTTAAATCGCGTGATGTTACAAGCCGCCTTTTTTGGGATGCTTCCCCTTTGGATCCTTTAGGCAAGGGTGTGCGTGCCATGCCGCTGGGTTTTTTCTACCCTCCTGCACTCAGGATAACTGGAGGCGGCTATGGCAGGCCCCTGCTAAATTATAACTTTGGGTTATCATGGTAAACAAAATTTCCCTTTGCAAGGGAATGAATGGGTGACTAAGAAGGCCAGGGGAGGTGGTGTAGCCACACCTGTCATGAATACACACCCAGATAACCTGCCCCTTTCAAATAGATTTGTGGCTCTTGCCAATCAGGATGCTATGGATTGACTAGAGCCCAAGCCAACAAATCAGCCAGCCAATGCCCAGGATGACTCCACCAACATCCCTACCCCCTGTAATACTGCTAACATCCCCACCCCCTGTAATGTGATATCTAATGAAGAGGAAGTGACAACAGAGGGTGGCAATAGAAAAGCTAAGATTTTGTCCTGGAACATTGCGGGCTTACGTGCCAAACAAAATGATCCAATCTGGCTGGGTAAGTTGAAAGAATACGATATAGTAGCCATGCAGGAAACATGGGCTAGGGATAATTCATTTTGGCTGGATGGCTACTCCTCATTTTTTGTTAAAGCACAGTGTTCTGTGGCGGGAAGGGACATTGGTGGCTTGATGTTCTTGGTATCTCTCAATATTGCTGGGAGTGTGAGGGAAATTCCAAGCTCTTCACACTATTTTCAACTGCTAGAGTTGAGTCACGTAGATAAAAATAAAACACTTTTTATTAATTGCTATAATTCTTCGCAGGGTGGTCCCCAAAATTTTGTTTTAGAAAGTCTAAATCTATTTGTAAATGATTACATGTCAAAACAAACCACTTTTGTTCAAATCATTTTAATGGGCGATTTTAATGTTCACTTATGTGAATCACAATGCCAGATCAAAGACTTCCATGGGCCTGACCTCACGACCCCTCCCCACTTTGAGCATAGCCTGAAGGGTTCAGCTATGGAACATTTGTTATCTTCAAACGAGCTGTACGAACCTAGCTTTGTTGATTCAAAGGACCGGCTCGTCACTTATAACGCAAGGGGTAGTGAATCCGTCATTGATTACATTTTTATGTCCCCAGGGCTCCTCCATTATGTCCATTTCTATAACGCCATTGAAAGTGGTTTCAGTGACCACAATCCGGTGTGTCTAATGCTGGATGCTTCGCTTGGATTGTTGAAGGGGGCTTTGTTGGTCACCTCTGTGAAGCACGTTAAGAGCAAAGATCAAGGGCGGCGACTAAAATGGTGCAAAGTTTGCCCCGAAGATTTTATGCATCTTATTGAACACGAAATGGTGGAGGAATTCCAGACTTGCAGGGACCCTACTAGGGGGGATAAAGAGATCATTGCCGCCTTTGAGGCTATCTGCTCGAAGGTGGAGAAAGAGCTTACACTTAGCCCAAAAAGGGGACCGGCCCCAGTTTCCGCTTGGTTCGACCATTCTTGCTCAAAAGCCCACTCTGCACTGATAGCAGCATTAAAACAATCCCCTAGAAATAAGCTAGTGATAGCTCAACTAAGGAAAAAATATGCAGAGGCGGTAAAAACACGCAAAAAAGCTGTTAAAGAAGAAGCCTGGGATGCTTTAATGGATTCCACCACCCTAAAACACAGCTCTAAATTTTGGTCCATAATAAATAACCCCATATTTGCCAAAACATGTAACACTGACCTTGAGACAAATATACCTGAGTCAGATTGGCTTAATCATTTTTCAGTTATCTATGGGAGCAATCAAGTTTATGAAACATTCTGTATACCTGGTTATTCTAACATGCAACCCATTGTAGATTTTACTGAAAATGAGGTCAAGGTCGCAATAATTGGGTCCGCCAAGAATAAAGCCCCGGGACCCGATGGGGTTCCCTTGGACCTATATAAATTAAACCCAGAGTTGTGGGCAACTGTTCTAACGAACGTTTATAATAATGTACTTAAAGGGGGTTTTCCCAATACCTGGGCATGTTCAATAATTGTACCAATTTTTAAAAAAGGAGTAAGAAATGACCCTAAATGTTACCGCCCCATATCCTTGCTGGATTCCTCTATGAAGATCTTGGGTAAAGTATTACTGGCGAAAATTAATAAATGGACTTTAGAGAATAATATTTTGTCCAATGCCCAATATGGTTTTCGTTCAGGTAGAGGGACAGAGGACCAATGCCTGAATTTGAACATGATAATTTCAAAATACACTAAGGCTAAAAAAGGGACAATTTTTGTTGCTTACATGGATCTGTCCACAGTGTTCGATCTGGTGAACAGAGCCAAGTTGTGGGGGATGTTGTTACAAATGGGATTGGACCCTCATCTGGTCCACTTCTTGGCTGAACTCCACAAGGATCTAAAGGCTTCCATTAGAATGGACCAAGAGGGACAACGTACAGCGTGGTTTAAATCAGGCAGGGGTGTGCGACAGGGTTGCATCCTTGCCCCTATGCTGTTCACCTTATATATAAATTCTCTGGAAAAAAATCTCTTAGCTGCATCTGTGGATACTCCGCGTGCAGGGGACACTTACATCCCAGTGCTCCTGTACGCGGATGATGCTGCCTTAATAGCTAGGACACATTTGGGCCTCCAGAGACTTCTTAATGCATTTAGCGACTTCATGTCCTCTCTTGACCTTGTGGTTAACAACGCGAAATCCCATGTTATGGTCTTTGGGGCAGCTAAAAATAACACTAAATCTTTTTACTGCAAAGGGGAAGTGATTAGTAATGTTAAAGTTTTCACTTACCTCGGAGTAATTTTTGACACTAAGGGCAGCCGGATCCCCCAGATATTAGCAAAGACTAAAGCAGTGAGGAGCTCGGTTAATGCCATCCTGAGCTTTTCACGGAGATTAGGGGGGAAACCAAGTGGTGCACTCCTAGCCTTGTATAGGGCAAAATCATTGGCTATAGCTAGGTACGGAGCTGGATTATGGGGTTATGTAAAAACTGAAAACATCCAAACGGAGGTTAATAAGTTTTTCTGTTCAATATTAGGACTCCCCTTTTCAACAGCCACTTTTTCTGTCCATCAGGAGCTTGGAGTAGGATACATTAGTGATATCCTCTCTATGTCACCTATACTTCTGTGGATAAGAGTTTGGACCTATAACAACTTAGGTCTCAACCACAAAATTTTGACGGACTGTTTAAAATTGGATAAGTTTAAAGACATTGCTTGGCTGGCATACATTAAAAAGTGCTCGGCAGAACTTGGACGCCCAGAGATTTTCTCCTCCCCGCTTGACTTAAAAAAAGCAGACCTAGCGTGGGTCAAGGAAAATTTTTACAAACTTAAATCCTTGGAGAGAGAACAACTCCAGTTAACAAAATCCACGGTCAGAGCACACTACATGACAATCACTTGTATTGCCATCCAACCGTATCTTGCCCTAGTCAACATCCCGTTCCACAGATGGCTTCTGGTTAAGTTTAGATTTAACCAGATTTATTTGGTACTCTGTGGCAGACAGGGATGGTTCAAGCTTGAGGATGCACCTGTATGTGAATGTGACAACTTTTCCATACAAGACAATATGCACCTTATGTTATTCTGCCCTTTTTATCATGTTCCTAGACAAAAGTATCTGTTACCCTTGTTGAAGGGGAAAGCGTTTATGCAAGCAAAACCCGCTCTTCTGTTCCTACAAATGCTTGATTCTCCCTTGGTAATGTTCAGTGTGGCAAATTACCTTGTCGCTGCTGTTCGGATCAGGAGGAGGAAAGTACAAGCTGAAGTGAGGGGATTGGGATGAATTTGGTATTTCTTGCCTTTTTGCACATGATGAGTCTTTTAATCTGACCTTTTTAATGTTTTAAATTGTATTGTATCATATGAAGTTTTTAAAACATGTACTTGGAATGATTTTTAACTGTTGTAGTATGCTTTTATGATTTTTAACAAAATCAAATAAAGTGGTTTTTGACTTGACTTGACTTGACTATAAAAAACACATATTCCTCACATTTCTGTGACAGAAAGTTCTGGAACATGTGGGGAGCCACACGCTTCCATGCACTCAACATTCCTCAAAGTTTAATGATAAAAATGGGACCCCATTTGTGTGGGTAAGCCTAGTGCCCGCGACAGGAAAATGCCCAAAACACAATGTGGACACATCCCATTTTTCCAGTGAACACTTGCCCTTTATTTATGCAATATGCCTAGCTGTGCATTTTGATACCTAGCTCCGCTGCACATAGGAGAAAACCTAGCCAATCTGTACATTTTCAAAACTAGACAACCAGGGAAATCCAGGATGGGGTGAGTTGTGTCTGGCTCTCACCAGGTTCTGTTACTCAGAATCCCTTGCAAACCTCAAACTTTGTAAAACCCCCCCAACATTTTCCTCATATTATTGTGATGGGAAGTACTGGAAACTGCCGGGAGTCACAAAATTCCACCCCCCCCAGTCTCTCAATAAAAATAGTACCTCACTTGTGTGAGTAGACCTAGTGCGCGTGAGAGGAAATGGCCCAAAATGCACATCACAATTTTTCAGTGAAAACTGATACTTTTTTTGCAATGTGCCTTGCTGGGGATTTTGGACCCTAACACTGCCAGAAACTGGTGAAACATAGCAAACCTGTAAATTTTTTAAATCTAGCTACCCAGGGCAATCCAGGATGGGGTGACTTGTGTAGCTGTCCCCAGGTTCTGTTACCCAGAATCTCTTGCAAACCTCAAACTTTCCAAAATAAACACATTTTCTGCACATTTCTGTGATGGAAAGTTCTAAGATCTGAGGGGAGCCACAATATTCCTTCAACCCAGCATTCACCCAAGTCTCCCGATATAAATGGTACCTAACTTGTCTGGGTAGGCCTAGTTCCTGTGGCACGAAGCGACTCAAAACACAACATGTACACATCACATTTTCTCTAGTGAAAAATGCCCCTCTTTTGGAATGTGCCTAGCTGTGGATTTTGGACACTAGCTCAGCCTGCAACCTAGCAAACATGTACATTTTTGTAAACTAGACACCCAGTGGAATCCAGGATGGGGTGACTTGTGTGGCTCTCACCAGGTTCTGTTACCCAAAATTCCTTTGCTAACCTCAAACTGTGTCTAAATTAACACATATTCCTCCTATTTCTGTTATGGAAAGTTCTGGAATCTGAATTGAGCTACACAATTTCTTGAACCCAGCATTCCCTAAAGTCTCCCAATAAAAATGGTATCCTAGTGCCCACAACAAAACGGCCCAAAACGCAAGTTGGACACATCACATTATTCCACTGAAAACTGTCCCTTTTTTTGCAATGTACCTAGTTGTGAATTTTGGACCCCAGCACTGCCGGCAAATGGGGAAACCTAGAAAACCTGTACTTTTTTTAAACTGAGACAATCAGGGAAAGCCAGGATTGGTGACTGTGTGGGTCTCACCAGGTACTGTTACCCAGAATCCCTTGCAAACATCATACTTTGTCAAAAACACATTTTCCTCATATTTCTGTTATGGGCAGTTTTGGAAACTGCAGGGAGACACAAACTTCAACCCACCCAGGATTACTCCAAGTCTCCCTATAAAAATGGTATCTCACTTGTGTGGGTAGGCTTAGTGCCCGCGACAGGAAACGGTTCAAAACGCAATGTGGACGCATCACGTTTTTCCAGTGAAAACGGACCCTTTTTTTTTAAATGTGCTTAGCTGTGGATTTTGGACCCTAGCATTGCCAGCACCTAAGAAAACCTGAAAAACATGTACATTTTTGAAAAATAGACTCCCCTGGAAAATCCGGGAATGTGTGACTTGTATGTCTCTCTCCAGGTTCTGCTATCCACAATTCCTTGCAAACCTCAAATGTTGTCAAAAAAATACATTTTCCTCACATTTCTGTGATGGAAAGTTCCGGAAACTGCAGGGAGCCACACACTTCCACCCACCCAGTGTACCCCCAAGTCTGCCAATAAAAATGGTATCTCACTTGTGTGGGTAGGACTAGTGCCCGCAACAGGGAAGGGCCCAACATTTACCATGGTGATTTCAAAATTATCAATCCCAAAAAGATATAGTTTTTGTGAGGGCGTCACCTGCGTTTTTTTATCCTGGGCTCGGCGGGTATCTAGGTAAACTTACCAATCCCAGACATTTTTGATAAATAGACACCCGGGGGAGTCCAACGAGGTGTGCTTTGTGTGGATCCCCCAATGTTTTCCAATCCAGGATACCCTGCAGAGGTAATATTTAGCTAAAAAATGAACTTTTCTTGCCATATAAGTGATGGAACGTTCCGGAATCTGTGTGTAGAATCAAAATTCCATCCACCCAGTGTTCCCCCCAGTCTCCCGATAAAAATGACACCATACTTGTGTGGGTAGGCCTAGTGCCCGTGACAGGGAAGGGCCCAAAACCTTCTGCAGAGAGAGAGTTCAAAATTATCAATCACAAAAGGACCTGGTTTTGTGAGGGAATCACCAACGTTTCTGGTTAAGAAAACTTTGGGGGATCCACGCTAGCCACACCCCCTGGACTCCCCTGAATGTCTACTTTTCAGAAATGTCTGTGTTTGGTAGATTTCCAAAGATTGATGCCGAACCTAGGACCAAAAACGCTGGTGCCCCCTTGAAAAACCAGGTTGTTTAGTGATATATCGTTTTGATGTCTCCACAATGCATTTTGGGCCCTTTCCTGTCGTGGGTACTTGGCCAACCCAAACAAGTAAGGTACCATTTTTACTGGGAAACCTGGGAAAAGGCTGGGTGGTAGGAAATTTGTGTTGGCCTGCTATCCCACAACTTAACCACTCAGACATTTGAGAAAAATGTGATTTTTTTTAATGCTAAATTTGATGTTTGCTGGGGATTCTGGGTAAGAAAACTTTGGGGTATCCACGCAAGCTATACCTCCCAGGACTCCCATTTACATGTGAGCAAAATGTTATTTATTAGCTGAATTTGAGGTTTGCAGGGGATTCTGGGTCTAAAAACCTGGTGAGAGTCACGCAAGTCATGCACCCCTGTACTCCGCTCGTTGTCTACTTGTCAAAATGTACAGGTTTGCCTAGATGAATGCGGATCTAGGGCAAAAAAGTCCCAGCTACCCATATTGACAAAACAAATTAAAGAGTTCTTACTAAAGGCCATGTTACCACCACAAATATAAATCTGTTAATAATTTGATAAAGTTTATCCACCACTTTCACAGGTTGGTTTTAGCACCTCCAGAAACGCTGGCTTCAAAGCACAAATACTTAGTGCTAAGTATCTAAATATTGAAACCGAGCCTTCTGAAGGTGAGGCATGAAGCCACTTCACTGCACCAACCACTTTATGGTCCATTCACATGCCATTCACACACCACACGCAAGACTGTCATACTGCCAGACACAGTCCCAATCAAAAGTTCGCTTGCACTCACATCAACATACCGTTGCCATGCAAGGGCCCATCACATTCATACGCCACACTACATAATGAGTTTTACTACATTTTACTAGCTGTCAATTATCCGCCTCCTTCCTGAACATTACCAAATGCATGCTGAGAGAACCTTTACCAATGGCACCCATGACAGCCGCATGCATGAGGTTCAGGAAGACATCTCTTTCATGCGCCTTTAGCGCACTCACTGTGCTAAATCCAGCTCCCTCCTGTTTGCGGATGCAAGTTGGGGGGTGTCTAAGTATGATGAAAAGCCATTCCTTAAACTGAGTGAGCATATCTACCTTTGAAAACAAGGTAAACATGCTGGAAATGTTCCTGCATTTTCTAAAGAGAACATCATAAACTATGAAGAATGGTAGAAATTGAAACATGGGTAGTCTGTGACAAGGTAGCATATGTCCTATCCACCATTATGTGCAGTGATGCAAATGTAATGCACTCATCATACAGCAAACTGAACATCTTCTAAGTTCTGAGGATGAACATGGCTAGCAGGTCAAGCATTGACCCATACGAACTATAATAATTGAATGCAAGTGTGGCACGAATGGATTTGAATCCATAGGGGAAGATGAAATGATGAAGTGTATCTGAACTACCTTTACTATGTGCCTTCTACCTATGTAATATTACAGGGAAAGCTCACCTACAGTAAGCTTTTCTTACCCGTTCATGTGTCTGTTCTCATCAGAGTCCTGACTAATCCTGTCTAATTGCCAAGTAAACTTATACTAATGCTTTACGTCCCTAGGTACTTGAAGCTTGAGCAAAGTTTTCTGCCATGTACCATCAATGCAGTCACTGTGCTAAATCCAACTCATTCCAATTTGTGGATACAAGTTGAGGGGTGTCCGAGAATGCTGCAAAGTCATTCCTATAACCGCGCGAGCATATCTACTTTTGAAACTAAGGCAAATATGCTGGGGAATATTCCCTAAATTAATAAGCCAAACAAATGTCCTGTGGGACTCATTCACCTACACTTTTACTTTGACAGCATGAAAACTCAATTACTAACTAGCATCATACCCAATGTTATTGAAAAAGGGTACAGGACACACTATCTTGTATGATGATTGCTTTCACATCTTTAGTATAAGATGTGAAAACAGACGGCTCGCAATTTAAGTTTAATTGAATTTCTAGCTTGAGACCTCACCTTACTGAATTTTTAATCTCATTTACAGGCTGCTCATCCCACCCCCTATTCCCCGCCCCCAGTCCTGATGAAGACCCACGTTGACCCACAAAAAGGGCACTCCTAGGGTTGAAACATCGACGGCATAACTCTTTGGACCAGCTATAAGTATTCTGTGATATAGCCAACGGACGTGGCACACAGAATTACCTACATATTAGTGTCCTACTGGCCATAATATCGCCCCTTCCCCTTCCTTCACTGTACATAAAGTCACTAATTTGTATTTCAAATTTGCACAATACACCACTGAGCACTGAATATCACTCTCTCCACAAGTTGATGCGCCGTTTTGTGATGTACTTAAACTTGTAAAACATTTAAAATAGGGTATTTATGAATACAATTGACTCATAAATAATACTTTGATATAACCGGGAGTGTTTGGATTTGTAATTTTGTTTTTGTTTACTATTTTATTTAACTCAATTGATTAATACTGAAGTTTTGTGCAATTGTTTTTAAAAAATTCATTTGAAGCAATCTGTCTAAACCCGACAGAACCATTGTTTATATAGTAGTAGTAGTAAAAGGCTTTATTTCGATAAAACATATCTTTAAAAGAAACACATAGTACATCAGCATAAAAACCACAACAAGCACAATATACACTCAAAACAATTACATATAAATAAAGATGTCCATATTAAATTAGATTAAAAAACTCTAAAATAGGGCTAACTATAATGACCATAATTAAACAATTTCATTACGCCTTTTCGATCTAATAGACCAAGCCCATCTTAAAAATGTAGACAGACCACGCACAAACAAGGGCCGAGTGTCGGACATCAGAGTTCGCATTGCAACATCGGAGTGTCTGGTGCCTAATTCTCTGCATATTGGTTTAAGCCAACTTTTTCTCGGTACTTTGTATGCCGGGCGTTCAAATAAAAGGTGAGCAACAGACTCTACTCTAGATGTGCAAAATAAGCAAAAGGGTGAGATTTGGAAAGGGATCTTCCACCGTGCGGTCAATTCACCATCTGGGAGGGTTCCTACTCTAAATTTGAAGTACAAGGCCCGATCAAAAGGTTTTAGGATAATGTCGAGATAAGGTTCCCGAAATGCCAGGTCTTTGATCCTAAGGAACTCAACAGTAGCTCTACTTTGTTTTGAGTCGGAACAGTATTTACTTGAAACCCATCTCCAGTAGAGATTCTTGAGTACAGCTTTGGGGGGAGTAGATCTAGAAGCCCAGGCATCCCCAAGCCCCAATTCTACAAGCAAAAATGTTATATCTTTAAGCCACTTGATTTTGGACCAACCTGGCATTGACATTACTTCCGACAACCCATCCACATAGTTGGCTAGTTCTGGGACTCGCCATAGACGGGCCCATAGTAATAGCGGACGGATTTGCGCCTGGTCTTCAATCGAGCGACACCCAATATCAAGTAGGACAGGTAGCGTCGGGGTACTCTGAGGAAGGGCCAGCAGATCCTTTAAAAATTTATTTTCAGACCTGGATAACTGGTCTAGATTATAAGTACCCCAGAGTTCTGCCCCATAGAGGGGGCTAACTCCTCTCGCATTGTATATATCTATAACCGGGGCAATAGGTTTAGTTGAGGAAGAGCGCTGTTCCTTTAAGAGTGCCCCCACTACCCTTTTGTGACTCAACAGCATCTTCTGGAGATGTGGGTTCCACTGCATTTTATCTGATATACGGATACCTAAATAATCAAATTCCGCGACCCTTTCCAGGGGCACAAGGTTCAAGGCCAGAGGACGCCCAAGATTCGTGGGGTGATTCAGCACCAAGTATTTCGTCTTGTCAGTATTGATTATGAGCCCTCTACAGGTACAAAAAGATTGAAAACCATCCAAAAGGCTCTAAAGGCCCACAGGGGTCTTAGAGATGAGGAGGGTGTCGTCTGCAAATAGGAGAGTTGGTATCCGCTTGCCCGCCAGGGAAGGAGCGTCAGATGGATTTTTCAACAAGTGCTCCACCACTCCGTTCACATAAAGGCAAAACAGTGTGGGGGCAAGGACGCAACACTGGCGGACACCCCTATTCACAGGAATTCGTTTGGTCTTCTGACCCTGGGCACCCCACCTCACCTGTGCAAAGTTGCCAGTATGGAACCTTACCAATAAGGACAGGATGTATGCAGGCATCCCCATTTCGGATAATACCCCCCACAGACGGTCCCGGGGCACTAGGTCAAAGGCAGTCTTCAGGTCGATAAAGGTGAGATAAAGACTGCCTTTGCCTAGTACGACCACCTTCCAATACAAGAGCAGTAATCTAAAGGCCTGCTCTATAATCCCTGTTCCGGTCCTAAAACCTGCTTGAAAATCCAAAAGGATTTTGTTATCATCCACCCATTGCAGCACTCTCCCAAGGACCACCTTTCCAGCAAACTTCTGGGTTGAATCAATTAGACCTATTTGTTTATATAGTCTAACACTGCCCAGGTCTGAAGGATACTGGGTTACCCCGTTGTTGCTTACCATTTCTCTGTATAGTGGCAAACCTAGCCATGAGGATGTCCCACCTCTGAGCTGCAGGGTCCTTGGCGTTCGATCTTGAGTGCTGTGAGGAGAGCAGGGGGCCTAACTGCCGGATTTACATTGGCAGGATTACCAGCAGCCCTTTGAGTTCTCGTGCCCACTGGGGTTGACATTTTTAGTGAACTCTTCATTTTGGTTTGCGGTGCCCAACCGGGTTTTGAAGGAACTGGTCGAAGCAGTGATGGGCAATACTACCAAGACCATGATGATTTGCTTTGCTGACGCCCATATGAGCTTTACTAATAATTTGAATAAAGGTGTTTTCCACTCCAATACCGCTTTCCTTGCTTAAATGAAGAAAGTCAGTGAACAAGAGCATTCCCTGCTCGAAACGCGTTTGGCAGTTACATACGAATTTTGGATGGCTGACGGGATGATTCTGCTGCCGGTGGCTGTGTGCATTTACCCCTGCTGGCGTGACGTTCTCATTCGGATAACCTGGGTTTTTCTGTGTATAGTGGCAAGCCTAGCGTGAGGATGTCCCACCGCTGTGCGGCGGGTCCTTGCCGTTCAATCTCGAGCACTCTGAGGGGAGCAGGGGGCCTAACTGCCGGATTTACATTGACAGGATGATCAGCAGCCTTCGAGTTCTCGTGCCCACTGGGGTTGACATTTTTAGTGAACCCTTCATTTTGATTTGCGGTGCCCAACCGGGTTTTGATGGAACTGGTCTAAGTAGCGATGGGCAATACTACCAAGACCATGATGCCTTGCTTTGCTGATGCCCATATGAGCGGGACTAATAATTTGAATAAAGGTGTTTTCCACACCAATACCGTTTTCCTTGCTTAACTGAAGAGAGCCGGGTTTGGAAGTCACATAGGAATCTTGGATGGCTGACGGGATGATTCTGCTGCCGGTGGCTGTGTGTATTTACCCCTGCTGGTGTGACGTTCTCATTGGGGTAACCTGTGTTTTTCTATATCTATCTATTCACTGAAAACCATAGGTTTCAAACATGTTATAGTTAGGAATTAGCATTTAAAAAACCTTAGAAATTCATTGAAAAAACCATAGGTTTCAGGGGCGTTATAGTTAGCTGGACATTTCACTCGTACAAAAGCATTGAAATTCCTCAGTTATAGTTAGTACTAACAGTAACTCACGCGCCCGCAATCCTCTGCTGATGATATCACATATTACATCATTCATGACATGGCCAGTGACATCACTGATGAAATCACAGATGACATCTCAAATTACATCACTGAGGTTTTTTAAATGCTAATTCCTAACTATAACATGTCTGAAACTTATGGTTTTTTCCATGAATTTCTAAGGTTTTTTAAATGATAATTCCTAACTATAACAAAACACTAGGGGTGGAGGGTCCTAGGGGAAGTTTAACGACCAAGACTGCTATACCCCCTATCTACCATATAGACTAACAAAGAAATTGCAGTGGGTCACGGGACTAACTAAATTATGTATCCTTAAAACAAAACTACTGTGTTCAAAAGCAAATGTGAAATCTTGCCAGGGGAACCTCCTCAACATGAAAGAGTTCCCATCAGTCCACTATCGAGACCGCCCTTCATCATCTGGGGACTCTCAAACTTCGAGGGTACAGATACCAACAACAGACCGGCAGATGCTATGAACCTAATCTGAGGTGAGTATGTCCGTGAGGAAAGGCTAAAATATGAAAAAGTGTCTCTGAAGGAACTGAATAGCAGTGCCAACTAAAGTGAAAGTGCATCAGTGAAAAAGTGAGATAGTATAAAATTGGATGGTGACTGGGGAGAAACCTTTTATTATGCACCCCTTCACTCCCAAATCAATAAAAACAGTGCAAATAGTAGTGTAACAAATGACTACCAATGAGAATCTTAGGTCAACATGTTTCTGCAGACAATCGGAGCCAGGTGGTCTCCTGCTGCTTCCTCAGGACCATTAGTGCAACTGCTATGAATATAAAAGAAGTAAAATCACCTGAAAAGTGCAATATGTTTTCATCCTCCTGACTTCAAAACACAACATTCCGCAGGGGAGAGACCGGATACATAAAAAAGAAAGACCAACAAAGCACAATCAGTGACTGTAACCATGTGCTTGAATCAAGAGATAAATTCATCTGACTCGTTACGCTAGTTAATAAATGCTAGCCACGTGTGGGCAATTAAGTCTACCACTTTTAGTGATTATTCGTGCTCACTCACCTTTTAGGCAGAAGGGAACGCGCCCACCTCACCTGGCGTCAGCTCAGGTACAAGGAGCACCGCTCTAACAGAAGGAAAGATTAAAAAGACAGCTGTGGGAAAAATGTCTCCCTAAAACCACAACAATTCGCCAATCTCTCACGTGCCACATCGGGCGCCGATTCGCTTCTCACATAGTCACTCAATTATGACGAACGAATGCCTACCAATGTAGTTGCGTCTCTATTGTTTAGACTATGTGTCACTGGTCTAATCGACCCACAATCAAGCCTCTGTCCATTATTGAGCAAACTCGCTACAACTCGAGTTTGCTCAATAATGGACAGAGGCTTGATTGTGGGTCGATTACAAATAGAACTTTATGTTATGTTTATGGCCCCCACATCAAACCTAGGGGGTCAGGAGGGGTCTACCCTGCCCCCTTATGGTCATTCCCCCTTTGTTTTTGCCACCTCTTGTGTCTCAAACCTACCGAGACACAATATGACGGCCGCTCCGGACTGTTTGGAATGTTGACAGACACCCGAGAGCCAATCAGCTTTCCGCGCGAGAACTCGCGGTACGCGCCTGGTGTACGCTCCCCGGTGTGCGTACCGGGGCGCGCTTATAGATATATATATTTTTTTGAACCTAAATTACTCAAAATACACTGGAGCACATATCTTGGGACATAGAAAAGGCACATCGGGCTACCAGTCCCTACAATTTTGCCAAGTTTGGTGAAAATCCATTCAGCCGTTCGAGCTAAAAGTGAGTCCAACCTCCCTATGGAAATTAACATGGGAAAAACACGTTTTGGGACCCCCCTTTTATCTCGGCCCCAGCTTGAGGAATCCCCCCCAAATGTTGCGATTTCCCTATGGAAAACAATCCTAACTATAACTACCTACTGGCGACCGCCAGTAGGTAATATATATATATATATATTCACTGAAAAAACCATAGGTTATAGACCATATATAGTTAGGAATTAGCATTTACAAAACCTTGAAAATTCACTGAAAAAACCATAGGTTATAGACCATATATAGTTAGGGATTAGCATTTAAAAAACCTTATTTTACTCACACAAAACCATTGAAATTCCATATATAGTTAGTTGCACTAACTATATATCGCGCACCCGCAATCCACTGCTGATGATGTCACATATTACATCATTCATGACATGGTCAGTGACATCACTGATGACATCACTGATGACATCTCAAATGACATCACTGATGACATCACTGATGACATCTCAAATGACATCACTGATAACATCTCAAATGACATCACTGATGACATCTCAAATGACATCACTGATGACATCACTGATGACATCTCATTTGACATCAATGACCACATCACTGATGATATCATTCATGTGACAATACAATGCATCTCCTCACACTTTAATATAACCTCTGTTACACCCAGTGTTAAATACAGAGTATAATTTTTGAAACCATTGACACACCAATACTAGTTACTACATACGCACTCAGTGATTCCTATGTTTACACACACATTCACTCATTTACCCATACAATCATTCATACATACAATCACTCATCTTTACAACACTATCATATGCACTCATACACCTATACAGACTCTCACACTCTGTCACTCTTCCATGGAGGTACTCACACACCTAGTCAGTCCTGTAAATAATCAATCACACTTCCATTTTCTAATCTATACAGTTAAACATAGAGCACCTTACATTTTGAAACATATACTAACACATACTTACTCTCTTATACATTCATTGATACAAGTACACATTGATCTGCACAGAGTCACACACCTCCCAGCCAGCCACACACACACTCAGTCTCCCATACAAATACTTGGGCAATCAATCAATAACCCATATAGTTACTCATATAGCTACTGACCAACACATGCAGCAGTTTACAGAACAACAGACATAATGATGCACAAATTAAGACAGTTTAGTCACTAACCCATGCACTCAGTGAGACACATTTAATCACTCACTCATACAGTCAGTCACGCACCTACTAAATCCTTCATCCAGACACTTCTACATCTACTCATTCTTCAATATGTAAAACATATTTAAACTTTACAGAAACACACAGTCACTGGATGATGTCATCAGTGATGTCATTTGAGATGTCATCAGTGATGTCATCAGTGATGTCACTGACCATGTCATGAATGATGTAATATGTGACATCATCAGCAGTGGATTGCGGGTGCGCGATATATAGTTAGTGCAACTAACTATATATGGAATTTCAATGGTTTTGTGTGAGTAAAATAAGGTTTTTTAAATGCTAATCCCTAACTATATATGGTCTATAACCTATGGTTTTTTCAGTGAATTTTCAAGGTTTTGTAAATGCTAATTCCTAACTATATATGGTCTATAACCTATGGTTTTTTCAGTGAATTTCATTGGTTTTTTAATAGCTAATATCAAAACCTTTACAATGTATTATTCTTTAAATAGAAAAATATTTTTTACATCTTTTTAATACAATTTTTTTTTTATTATTTTTTTTGTTTCGCTCCCGGTACGCGAACCGGTTAGCTTCCCGTTAGCTCAATCCGGAGGCGCGACCCGGTCCGCGAACCGGTAAACGTTCCTTTTGCGCACCTCTCGCTTTACAAAACAACATCGTGACGCGTCGCGTCAGCATGACGTTTCGCGTTCTCGCGTAATACGTCATATTACGTGCTACGTTCGCGTACCCGGAAGCGCAGCGGTACGCGAACCGGAAGCGATCCGCGGCGCGGCGCCGACCGCGTAAGGTAAACACAGCAGGTCATGTGACTCGGTAATAACACTTTTCATTGGTTCATTTCACTTTTGGTTTCCTAATGATGTAATACTAGGTCATGTGATCTAAAATGAACACTTTTCATTGGTTTAGAACTTTTGCTTTTCCCAAATGATGAAAACCCCTCCTTCTTTCCTCACTCTGACTTTCATCTTGGTGAGAGAAAGACCCTTTATTTAGAGTTTGACATGGCTTCATTAGTAGCTTCAGCTGGTGCTAACCCACCACCTCCACCAAATCCAAGAAAGAGAGGACCACCTGCAGAAGTAATTTTGCAAGAAGAGGAAGAACAGGAAGAGGAGGAAGAGGAGGAAGAGCCAAGGTTTTTGCCAGAGGAGCCCAGGAGGTACAATCGAAAGGAGAATTACATCTGGCAATTCTATAGAATTCCTGAGGGGCAAAAAAAAGTGAATGCACGCTACGTGTTTTGCCGTATATGCGGTGATAGATTGTCAAGGGGAACTGATAAAAAATACAGTTACGGCAATCACACTATGCATCGGCATATGAGTAGGTGGCACCCAAATAATTATAGTGCTGCCCAGCTACGTGACGAGCAACAAAATCCCCTACCAATGGCAAGAAGATCGGTTGTTCCAGAGGTGTCGGGACCAGAGGCGAGGGAGATGATCGCAAACATCCAAATGTTGTTTGGGCACGTAAAGCAAGTGTGCGTGGAATGTGGCGATTTCATCTGCTACAGGGAAAGTAGCATCACTTTGATTTTGCGAGCTATTCAAAATCATGTTAATGTTTGTCGGAGACGCCCCAAAAAATAAATTCTTTTTTTTTGTTGCTCCTGTTGAGCCCTTTAAAATGGATCGTTTTTGTTTCCCCCCCCCCAAAAAAACCAAAAAAATTTTAAAAACGTTCAGAAAATACAAAAAAAGTAAAAAAATGTTCAAAAAATACTAAAAAAAATATAAAACAACAAAAACATTAAAAAAAAAGTTCTTTTCAGAACTACCTCCCCATTATAAAAAAATTGGTAGAATATTTAGAACTCTGCCAACCTCTATTTCTCTTAGTTCGCTCCCCGGAGCGCTACCCGGTACGCGTACCGGAAGCTAACCAAAAAAAATATTTTTTAAAAAAAAGAACAGTAAGTATAAGGTAAGCAAACAGACAGTTATGTGAAAAGAAAGACAGCGTTAGGGAGTAAACAAGAGATACTGTTACCTACAATCCACTGCTGATGATGTCACATATTACATCATTCATGACATGGTCAGTAACATCAACAGCAGTGGATTGTAGGTAACAGTATCCTTAGTTTACTCCCTATAGCTGTCTTTCTTTTAACATAACTGTCTGTTTCCTTCCCTTATAGTTACTGTTCTTTTTTTTAAAAAATTTTTTTGATCAGTCATAAACAGTGACATTAATAGAAACAGAGAGAGTGAACAAGAGTGAAGAACTATGGTCCTCCTCAGCCACCCTCAGAAAACCAAGGGGGTCAAGATACATCTACCGTGCCCCCTTCTACCCATTCTGAACATTATTTGCCCTCCATCTTGTATCTTGATTCGACCGAAACACAAAATGGTGGACTCCCATAACGCTGCTGGTTTGCGAACCGGGCCACTTCCCGGGAAGCGGTCCAAAAAAAAAGGTGGGAAAGTAATTCACAGACACTAAGAGTAATAGAGATGGAGTGAGTGAACAAGACTGAGGAACTATGAGAACAGAGGGACTGAGAAAAAGAGTGGAAGGAGTTGAGTAAGTAGGTAATAGAGAAAGGAATGAGGAAAGTAGCAAAGGCAGGAAACTGAGGATTAAAGAAGTGAAGCAGTGGATCTAATAGTAGGTGAATGTGATAGAAATGTAACGAAAAGAGTACAAAATATTTACCTTATAATTGTCGTTAAATTCCTCATTTTTTATTTTTATACTTTCAATCTGTGAAAGAGAGAACCAACATTTGAAAAATATTAAAACATGTATTTAAAAATTACAAAAGACAAGGGAAAATATTGAAGGACAAATAGTTTTTCAACAACTTTGACACTGACAGAAGCTTCTGCTTCTCCAGGTCCCCTACACAATCCTAAAGATATACATTTTAAACTAACAGTATCTTGATGCAGATGAAGTGAGGCCTATCTTAAAACATGGTGCATCTTTTGCATTGCTCTTGTTTCAGAAAAGTGTCGCTTCAGGATGCCAATAACATGTCTCCTATCCAGAGATTTGTTTGAGGTGAGGCCTACTCAGAGTTCAAGATGAGATTTACACTTGTTGAAGTGTACAGAGGAGATAATATCTGTGAAAGTCTACCAGTGAAGTGAGTCATGTCCACTGCACTCTTCAACAAAGTAGAAACCTCCTATGTTTCCCTGGACAGACCTAAACTTGATCTGCACAATGTGATTCATAATGATAGGAAACACAGGTGATGTAATTGAAATATGTGCAATTTATTTTGCTCATTTCACAATCACATCACTTGTGTTTCCTTTGCTTAGGTATCTCATTGTGCAGATGTAGTCCAGCATATGAAAGAATACGTAGAAGTGCAGCACTGCATGCAATAAATTTAACACTTACAGAAAACTCACCTTCTCCATGCCTCCTACACAGTTCTACATATACATCATAAATGCAAACAGTACAGAATTAATTATACATGTTAAATGGTTTATTTTTGCTGTTCTCAGAATGTATCAAAATTCACTAAAAACAGTGACTTGAAGGTATTCATCATGTAACAGCGGGGAAAAAAAACCACAATCAAAATGATTGTGTTTAAAAAACCCATACAACATCAGAAATCAAAATTCAGAACTCCTTAAAGTTAACTTACTTTCCATGACGTCCAAGGATGTCCTATGAACAGCTTACACTCTTTTGTGCTGTTATTACTTTCAGCCCGCCACTTTCTGAAAGAAAACCTCCATCGTTTTTAAAAACACGTTACATGCAATAAATGACTTCTTGCTCTCTACCACTATTTTCCACAAGGCCAAATCTAGTCAGAGCTATTTATAACTCTTGGATTTCTTGTAAGCCAATCCCATCATTTGGCATTTCCGCAACTTTCACAATTAAAATGTTGAAGATCATTTTCACAATCCTGGAATAGTAATATCTTCTCCTTCTTGCTCAGTCATGTTCTACATTTCCTATGACACTGATACTGCTTAATATGAAGCAGACTTACACTACCTCTATGAGTACTACAATTATTTAATTCTCTACATCACTTTTAATCACAAAGCAATGTAAAACAGTAGACAGCATTGCAGACTTACATTCCCTCTACTCCATGTTTTGATTGGCTGCTTCAATTAGCTTATAAAAAGAAACAGTTTTTCTGAACTCATTCAAAGTGCACATATATCTCCATGATGTCCAGTCCTATGATTAGAAGTTATGTCTCTGAACTACACTTATCCTCAAGGCCAAATTGTGTAGGAGCCATTAGAACTTCTTGAAATTCCACAGAGCACATCCCGAGATTATTTCCCTAAAATTTTGGTTTTAAAAACACCAGCTAAGAGTTTTTAAGGTCATACGGCAATTTTTTTTTGAAAACTAAAACAGAATCATTGCAGAATGACCAGCCATTTCTAGACTTTAAATAAGCTGTGTAATGTCCTGATGTTATTGAAGGGCCGTCATGATATATAATTGCTGTAGTTACAAAAGTCCTTCCTGATATTGACAACTGCGAAGCTACAAAATTTTTTATTAAAGTTGTCAATTTTGTTCCATCAGTCCTACATCGTTGGAACATTAAAATGACGTACTGGCCATATGTTCGTATAAATAATGTGGACATCATTTCAGATTTACATTGGCTACACTCCATGTTGTGATTAGCAGCTTTTACTAGCTTATTAAAGGAGACTGATTTACTGTCTGGCAAAGTTAAATATATAAATCTTTCTGAGTCTACACTAGTAGTACTTGATACCATACAGTTCTCGCAGTCATGCTGCCATTGATAAGAAAGCCCAAACAGCTGATCTACATCTACACCTTCAGCATGTAATACATCAAGCATATACATTAAAAACTCCTGACAATCTTGCTGAATATTTTGAGAGAATTGTGTTTGGCCTGAACATCTATCTAACAGATTTCGAATTTCAGACACACTTTCTATGTTTCTTCTATCAGTGGTACATTTCTCTAACACAGAATTTAACAAACTGCAAAATCTTTGATCAGAATTGACCACAATCTCTTCTTTTACATTTTTTAGAGAAAACAAAACATTAATTACTACATTAGCATAGCAGTTGACACCAGAACTGTTTTCAAACTGAAAACCAACAACATCTTCAACAGAATCCTCTTTGTTTCTGCTTGTAATTTTAGGTTCATTCACTTTTTGTCTTTTTGCTACAACCTCCCCAGTATTGTTCTCATTTCTTCGTTTCCGGCCTACCAGACGTTTCTGAAACAAAGGAAACTGAGGCAAATGTGGCGCATACTCTCTTCTTAACCTATTGTATTCCTTAACACAATCTAGATCTGCACAAATGTTTGTGACATCACACTCAATCAAGTACAATCCCGATAAAGTTCTAACTCGTGACAATGCCACATATGCCATACCCTCCTTGAACACAGAACTGCCAATATTCACCAATGCACTGTCTACACTTAAACCTTGCGATTTATGGATTGTCACCGCATATGCCAAGCAAACAGGGAACTGCTTACGGCGAACATATAAGTCTTTTACAAGCAAAAATCTAGCAGAACAACGAGCAATTAGCTGTACTTCCTCAATGCCATCAAATTTAATTTTAAAAAATTCAATTCCATCTCTATTTCTGTATTTCACAAAATCAACAACATTACCCATTGATCCATTTACCAGACCTCTTTCAACATGTAAATTCCTTCTTAAAATTATACGGCAGTTCAAGCACACATTCAGAGTCTTTTCAAAACCTGCAGTTTTAGATATACTCTTCTCTAATGAATCCAATTTAGTTTTCAGATTCTCAGACAAAATAATTGTTGATCCCATATGCTCTACTCTATCAATAGCTTCCAGTTTCACAATCTCTTGCTTTTCTAAATGCAACATTTTGTTGTTAAATTTGGCACATTCTGCAAGAGTTGGCATCAAACATATTCCAGATTTCTTTTCAGTAATTTTCTGAAAAATATTCTCAGGCACAACATCTTGTTCTGGATATAAATTTGACAGTAATCGTGCATTTAAAACTTCTTTCCCATGCTCAGTCACTTTTCCAATTCTAACATCTTGTAGAATAGTCTTGTAAACTTCATCCTTCGCCTGACGCATATTTTCATGCAGTTCAGCATAATTGAAGTTTAACCATATATTGACGTTGCCAATGCTGCCTAGGCACTTCCTGGTATCTTCATGCGTGAGCATTTTGAACACAGGTTGCCCTTTCACTGGTGTCAGCTGCAGAAGATCTCCGAAAACAATGATGTGTTTGCCACCAAATAACACATCATACTCTGTTTTGAGAACTTCTTGCATCCTCAAATGCACAAAGGCAAGCATGACATTGGAAACCATGCTTACTTCTTCAATGATAAGAAGTTTCATTTTCCTCAAGATTCTTGAAACTTCAAAACAAGCATCTCCAGATAGCTTGTGATATTCTAATTTGTTGTCATGCTCCACTGGCAGCATCAGTAAACGATGTAAAGTAATCCCTTTAATATTATGTGCTGCCAGTCCAGTTGGAGCAGTGACAACACAAGACAGCGATGACTCTGTCCTTTCCTGCAAATAGCATGAAATTGCTTTAATGAGGAAACTTTTTCCAGTTCCCGCTTCTCCACTCACGTACAGTCGGACAGGCTTCAACGACGTACATGAGCACTCTTTCTTATCATGACTTAATCCATGATCAATTTGCATGGTAACTTCGTCATATATTTTCCTCTGCTCAACGTTGAGTTGCCTTTCCAACTCTTCTAAGTTAACCGCATCCTCTTGAGCATGTGCCATGGCTCTTTCCACTTCATTCATAGCAGTGGCAGCTTCATTTTCAATAAGAGGTCCTCCTAGTGGATCCTGACTCAATGAAGCAGAACTCTGACTGTCCTGAGAACTGTCTCTGGCAATCTCGGCTGCAATCGTTGCTTCCTGCTCAATTTCCGCATTCAACATTTCTACATATTTGGGAAAAGCAGGACATTCTATGGTCTCCTTGGCGGCATTGAAAGAGTCTTCGTAACAGAGGAAATCTCCAAGCAGTTCCTCTTCTGCACGCCAAGGCTTGAAAAGTTGCAAAAGTGCTAAATAGAAAAACTCCTTTTTTTCAGGAGATTCGCCACTCAATTTTCGATGGTTTATCAAGTGGCATTTTCTTTGCTTGACCAGACATCCCTCACTTCCTATTACAGCATACACTCCTTTCTCAGTATCTTCTTTGATGTTCCTCTTGAATATGTAATTTTGCAGAACCTCATACAGACAAACATTCTCTAGGTGACTGCTTCGATTTGGATAATATGTATCCAACATGTTTGTCTTCAAAATGTCGGTACTGTTTGGCTCCTTTTCCGCCAAATACTCAATTTCCCGCACAGGTTTGAGAACTCGATTACGCGTTGCAGCAAGACCAAGACTCGCCCAAACGATACTCCTGGACTTGGCATAGAGACTTGCTGAAGACAACCGGTCAGAACATTCGTACGCTCCGATTTCTCGATGCGACAACATCTTCAGACTGAAACTGTACAACTTCTTGCTGAGGCTCTTTTCATGGGAAATGTCCTCCCACATATCCTTCAATTCTGTCTTCTCTTTTTTGGTGATGTAAGACATCACATACCGAGCCACAGCCATACAGTTATCAGCCACAAACTGTATATCCATGTTAGCATTCCACATGGACAAAATCACCGGGTTGTAGTCGTTGATGTACTTGGACTCTTCGTTCCTCTTCAAATTGTATGTGTTTTTAGGTGATTTCTTCATCACATTATGTCGCAGCGAAGACATCAAACTGTTTACTCTTCCTTTAGAAATCACCGGTCGTGGAAAGCCGAAACGACATTTGGTGTAGAACTTGTCCTTGTTTCGGAATTTACGACGATAGTACTTTCCACAACGATGGCTTTGGAAACGTAGAACTTTTTCTCTTAGGCTTTTCTTCTCCTTTGCGTTTGGAACAGCACATGTAGAATACTGTTGGATGAAACTCATCACTGAGTCTTCTGGATCCGTTCCAAATTTAGGTGCATCCTTGATCCACAGCAACATATGTATATGAGGAGCACCTCTTGCTTGGTACTCCTTTCTCCAGAAGAAATCCAACACCTCTCCAAGAGGTGGATTCTTCTTATTCATGATGAAAGACATCATAGCTTCAAATCTATGATTGAAGTACCTACATACATTGACTGGATCCAAAGAGCACAGTTCTCCGGGTGTCTTGAATTCGATGTTATCTACGTTAGCATTTGCCTCTCGTAGAAATTGAAGTAAGTCTTCCCAGCCATACTCGGCACAACTCAGAGTGAGGAACCATGTGGGAGTACCTAAGTTCCTCAGCATACATTTTAAATCACCATGACGACGGTACCAGTACTCATTAGTACCACGCTGACACGCCATGAGATTAATCAGGTGAGAATCCAAAATACTATCTTGGACATTCACTTTATCCATAAAATCACTTGCCGAGGGGGGCGTGGCCAAGATGGCGGGGTAGAAGGACGTGTTTGCCGGAGCTCCTGACCCCGTCCAAGGCCCCGAGCCCTACTTATAGCTGAATTCTCCCCCCCGGAGCTGCACTGTATCGCTGGAGGAGCGAGGGAGTCGGGGGCTGCCCGACTGCCGCCGGCTGAACCCCGCAGAGCGCGAACTCACCGAGTTCGGAGGGCCGAGTGGCTGGCCGGTGCCGACCTGAGCTGGCGGGGCACCTCCGTCCCGGCTGTGCAGAGGACTACGGGGCGGCGGAGAAGCGGAGACCTGCCCAGACAGAGTGGACGGAGCTGATCGGAGCCGGCGGGCCTTGGACCAGGGGCCCGACCGTGCCTGCACGGCACTGCGAGGTGCCTGAGGAGCTTCCGCCCTTCCCCCAGCGGCCCAAGATGGCGGCAAGCTGAGACCGGGGTTCTTCGCCCAGTCCTGAGTGGAGACCGGGATTGAGACTGCCGACTCCCGTCAACAGGTTGGTGCTCTTAGCGGCGACCCGGACAGAGCGCCTGAAGCGGCGGACACATTGGCTGACGGCTAGTGCTCTCCACGCCCGGGGTGCTGATTCTACTGGGGTGGGAACTACGAGAGTGCCCGGCTTGGCGGCCCTCTCCGAGTAGTGCGGAGGGCCAGGATCGGCAGACTGCGGAGTCGCACCCCTGACGGGCACTGATCGTGGCCGAGAGACCGCAGGCACATAGCGGGCCGGCGGCCCCAACAGCCCCCCAGCGCCAGCTTGCTCCTGTGTGACACCGCCAAGGAGGCCGACAGCGGACCGTGCCGAGCTACGGACGTGGGTGTGGCAGGTCCCCCCCCCCGGCGTGGCTCTCACCACCACAGACATCTCGAGGGTACAGGCGGCGGGCCCCGCCTGAGGGAGCCACGACTGGGGTGCAGCCTAGGAAGGAGTGAGGGGCCGTCTTGGGGAGTTGAAGTGCAGCACTACTAGGAGCCATGATGGTGGGGTGAAGGCCTTGGCCCCGGGTTCCGCGGACTTCGACACCGCATTGGGGCCTCCGCGCCGCGGCCCGCCCCGGGGGTGCGGCGCCGGGAGCAGATTTAGAACGAGGGGCGCCCCGTCTTGAACTGTGGTACATCACCCGACCCTGGTAGACTACGGACTTTAGGAGTGTCACAAGCCAACGCCCGCCCCGGATTGGAGGCAGACTTCTGGTGGAGCGTGGACCGGTGGTGTGCAAAACGGCGACGGGCGCACGGGTCGGCGGAAGGGCCTGCATCATGGCCGCTCAAAAGGGTGGTAAAAGGAACGATCGCACGCTGCCGGAGATGCTCGGCAGACCTCAGAACAGAGGAGATAGGGCCTCCTCCTCACCTGGAACAGCTGGGAGCTCACAGTCTGGCGCAGCGGCGGAACCCCCAGTCACCAGATCCTTTTTGGAATCCCTATTTGGTACGTTGCGGGAGGACTTCCAGGCCCTGAAGCAGGAAGTAGCAGGAGAGGTGAGAGAACTCCGCAGGGAGGTGGACGGACTGGGCGAGAGGGTGGCCACGGCGGAGGACTCTACGCACAGACAAGATGAGGAGATCACCTTTCTGCAGCAAGAAGTGCTGACTCTCCGGGAGCAGCACTTGGACCTCCAATTGCATAATGAGGATTTGGAGAATAGATCACGCAGAAACAACATACGGGTCCGAGGTGTACCATCCTCAGAGGAGACCCCGGACATCGTTAAGTACCTACAGGAACTCTTTCGATCAGTCCTAGGCGAAGGGGATGATTTCCCCATCAGAATTGACAGAGCTCACAGGGTGGGGCCCGTCAGAAGGGCTAATGGCCCCCCTCCGGACATTCTAGCATTCCTCCCGGACTTCCCATTGAAAGAGAGGATAATGGGGGAGGCAAGGAAAGCACGTTCACTCACCTTTCGCGATCACCCTGTGGCGCTGTATCAGGACCTGTCCACACTCACGCTTCAGAGGCGTAAGGCGTTCAAGATTGTGACAGACTTCCTCAGGCAGCATGACACGCCCTACTCCTGGGGTCACCCCTTTCGTATAATTTTCAAGTGGCAAGGAGAGACTCACCAATTGAGATCCCTACAGGACACTTGCGACATCCTGGGCATCATTGCGGTGGAGGAGGAATCCCACACGCCGAGGAGGCGACGCACGACGAACGGGGGATGGCAACGAGTGGCACGTAGGAGGACGACGGGAGTGTCACGAAGACCGGGATCTCCGACTATCAGGGCTGAACAGGAAGGTGCTGTCCGGACGGCCTCTGAGGAGCTTGGAGGCGTGGAGGAGGTGGCATTGACCGCTTGAATGTGCTCCGGGGGGAGTTCGCCATAGCACCGTTCCAATTGCTGGCTTGGGGTGGGGGGAGGGGGCGCCGGATTGGACACGTGTGGCTGGACGTCCACTAAGGTAACATTCCACGGATTGGTCCGCTTGGGCCTGTCTGGGACTATTTAGAGAAGTTCTGGGGAAGTTGGGGTGTGAGTTGAAGGGTGGGGGGGGGGAACTGGGGAAGAAAGGAATGTGGGGGGTTAATGATGTTTGGGAGTTGGGTAGGGGAGAGTTGGGGAGTTGGGGGCTTGAGGCTACTCTGTCCGGCGCCACAGGGGCGTATACACTTACCTGTCCTGACTCACGTGCGACATTACCTACACTCACCGGGCGGCACGCCTCCGATACACTGCACAGGGGAGATAACTTAGACACCTCATGGCGACACTGAAGGTAGTGACCCTGAATGTTAAGGGGTTAAATAATCCTACGAAAAGAAGGGCGATTCTATCGCTGCTTGAAGGCTCTCAGGCGGACATCTGTCTGCTTCAGGAGACCCACCTACTGGCTGCTGACTGTCACAGATTGCGGTCCCGACACTTCCCCACGCAATTCTTCTCCTCCAACACGACTAAAACTGCCGGGGTAGCTATCCTGTTCTCCAAGTCCTTCCGGGGGGAGGTATTGCACAAATTCACGGAACAGAAAGGTCGACTCCTGGCCTATCGCCTTAAACTGGGATCCCAGTTGGTCACGGTGGGAACGATTTACGGCCCGAACGAGCAGCAGGATAGGTTCATGCGCGCCGCCCTTGACGACGTTACCGCTTCCCTGGACAGGAACATCATTCTGGGAGGGGACATTAACGTGGTCTTTGATTCCTCCGCGGATAGATCCGCGCAGCGGCGTCCCCAGGCAGGGGAACTGTCTCCTGCAGTTAAATCCCAGCTGGTGGATTTGGACATGCACGACCTCTGGCGGAGTCTACACCCGGCGGACAGGGATTTCTCTTACTACTCGCATGCACACAAAACTTACGCCAGGCTGGACCACTTGCTGGTCACGGGTCCTGTCCGTGATATGGCCACGGCTTCGGACATAGGAGTTATCATTCTTTCAGACCACGCTCCGGTCTCGGGGACTTTCCAGCTCCTGTGGAGTGCTGTGAGGCGGGGGGTTTGGCGGTTGCGAGACACGCTTCTTCACAAAAAAACGGTAGTGCAGCAGATCACCGACTCAGTAAAGGACTTTCAGTTACATAATTCTAACTCGGAAACCTCACTGTCTACTCAGTGGGGAGCCCTTAAGGCGGTGCTGCGGGGAGAATTCATTGCGGTTTCGGCTGCAGACAATAAAGATAGGGCACTAAAGCGGGACGAGCTCACTCAGAAGGTGCGGGAACTGGAACAGGTACATCGCCGAACAGGGGCTCCGAGGATTTGGAGACAGCTCAAGGCGGCCAGGAAACTCTTGTCTTCTTTGGATTTAGATAGGGCGGAATACGCTGCGCTGCGCATGAAGCATGCCTACTACACGGGGGGAGATCGGTGTGGCCGCTTATTAGCAGCTAAACTTAGAGCGGTGCACCAGTGCCGTCGGGTGAAAGAGCTACGGGGTAAGGCGGGGGAACTGGTCACAGATGACGCTGCCGTGGCGGACGTCTTCCGTCGGTTTTATGCTGACCTGTATGCTGCAGATGACACACGGGTCGAGGAGCCGGAAGCTTACTTGGATTCGGTGCCCCTCCCGTCCTTGACGCCGGACCAGGCCATCTATCTGGAAAGGGAGATAAGGATTGAGGAAGTGGTTGCAGCGATTTCTAGACTTAAGCATGGAAAGGCCCCGGGCCCAGATGGGTACACGGCCCTTTTCTATAAAACGTTTAGCTCGACGCTCGCCCCTATTCTGACTAAGCTGTATAATTCCTTCTCAGACCCAGGGGCTATTCCTCCAGATCTCTTGCAAGCAACGGTGTCGGTGATACCCAAACCGGGGAAGGATAGGACCCAATGCGGCTCATATAGGCCGATCTCTCTCTTGAATGTAGATCTAAAACTTTATACTGGGATCTTAGCGGCGCGACTTGCGCAATACCTCCCTGGCTTGATTGAACCGGACCAGTCTGGCTTTGTGCCGGGCAGACAGACTGTTGATAACACGAAAAGATTGGTGCACGTTTTGGAAAAGGCCACGCGTATCCCGGGGGAGAGGATGTTGCTTTCGGTCGATGCCGAGAAAGCATTCGACCGTGTACACTGGCCCTACCTTGAGAGGGTGATGGCACGGTTGGGGATGGGGGAGAAATTTCGGAGCATGGTGTTTAACTGTTATAGGTTCCCTTCCGCGGTGGTGCGGGTGAATGGCTGCAGTTCGGGAAGATTTAACATTGAACGCGGTACGAGACAGGGGTGCCCCCTCTCCCCTCTCCTCTTCGCGCTCTACATGGAGCCCTTCGCTCAGAGAGTGCGACAGAATCCGGAAGTGACAGGCATAAGAATGGGCGGCTATACCCACGCGGTCAGTCTCTATGCGGACGATGTAATTTTCGCGCTAGAGAACCCGAGGCGGTCATTGCCCGCAAGCATAGCTGAACTCGAGGCTTTTGAGAGAGTAGCAGGCTTCAAGATGAACGTGGCGAAATCCACTGCTTTGGATGTCTCCCTCCGACCCGCAACTAGACGCGAGCTGCAGGGGCTCTTCCCCCTACGTTGGTCGCGGGACCAAGTGCAATACTTGGGGATCGCACTGGCTCCCACGTTGCAGGCAACGGTTACCATCAACTATGAGGCGATGAGTAAGAAGGTTAAGGAAGAAATGGGGAGATGGAAGAAGGGGACCATATCCTGGCTGGGACGGGTGGCGGCTGTCAAGATGACGGTCTTACCCCAAATACTATACCTGTTCCGCGCTCTGCCCTTACAGCCCCCCAAGGGGTGGATTCAACGGATGCAAACTGATGTGTCCCGTTTTGTGTGGCAGGGCCACGCCCCCCGAATGCGCCGTGCGCTCACTACTCTGGCGCCGGAATCGGGAGGATTGGGGGTCCCAGACTTGCGCAAATACTTCCAGGCATCTCAATTGAGATGCCTGGTGGAATGGAGCAGGTTGGAATCTGACAAACACTGGCTCTTCCAGGATCAGGCAGTGGCCGGGCGCCCATTGCAAGATATACCGTTTCTCCGCAGATCGCACCGTCCCCCGAATCTCTATGCCTCTCATGTCACACGGGTCCCGCTAAGGGTGTGGGACGTCACCAATCGTGCATTTGATCTCACCACGTTCCCCTCCCCGTTCACGCCCATCGTGGGCAATCCCGACTTCACACCGGGGACAGAACCTGGGGGCTTTTCACGCTGGAGGGAGAGGGGTTGTAAGGCACTATACCACATGTACACGACTGACGGGATTGTCCCCTTTCAAAGCCTGAAAGACGATTTCCAGATGGACGAAACGGACCGTATGAGATATTGGCAGGTCAGGCACTGGGCCCTTCACCCACAGGTTAGAGAATCAGCGGACAGGAAACTGTTGCCGTATGAAAAATGGTTAGTGACACGCTCCACAGACGCGAAACTAATATCTGATCTGTACAAGATGTTGCAGCTTCCACCCTCACATTTCCATATCCCCGGCAGGGAGCGGTGGCACAGGGAGTTGGGAAGGACTCTTAGCCATAAGGAATGGGAACAAATATCATACCGAGCACGACACTCTGCTTACCATGTTGGCCTCACTGAAACGTTTACCAAGGTCTCTACTTACTGGTACCGCACTCCAGAACGGCTACACGAGATGAACCGGCTGCTTGATGATAGGTGCTGGCGCAACTGTGGGCAGAAAGGCACTCTAACACATATCCTGTGGGACTGTCCAGTTATACAGGTGTACTGGTCGGAGATACTTGATGAGATTGATGTGTGCTTTGAGATTGAACTGCCCAGATTTCCTGCTTATACCCTGCTAGGCCTCCCCAATAGGTTAATGTATCCTTTGAAATCTAGACGGGGGAGACAGATTGCAATCATGTTGGGCTCAGCGGTTCAGAATATTTTACTGCACTGGCGCACGCCCACCGTTCCCTCTTTAACGGGGTGGCTGCACAGGCTGTGGCATGTTCTGGGGATGGAAAAGCTCTCTCTCACATTGGCTGGGGAGGTGGACAGCTTTGAGGAGCTGTGGCAGCCTTTTCACGCATTGCTGTCCACGGAATTCAAGGAAATAACGTGCCCTAGATACCTGAGGCTCATGAGGCTTGTGCCGCCGATGTGAGGAGCTGTTTGAGCGGAGCGACTGAGTGTGACCGAAAGGTAGTGCTGAAGGGAGGGTGAGTGCCCGAGACGACACCAAGGCTTTTGTTTTACATAGCGCTGGACAGAGTAGGGATGGGGGGGGGGGAGGGACTGTGGGGGGGAGTTTGTTTGTTCATGAAGGGTTCGATTGGTTTGGGTATGGCTTCTAAGCCTTTGTTTCTTGCATATTACGACTTGCTGAGTCGGGTGCTGGGCGGCCCTTAGAGGCCGGGACATTTGAACTGCATTCCGGAGACGCCTCTGGCGCGAGCACTGACCCTTTGCATAATTGTTTACCTCTTCCACTGTACCTTTCTAATAAAAATATTTTAAACATAAAATCACTTGCCGAGATGTTTTGCATGTGTATACCACTTTTCAAGATGTGGTTCACTGCATATGACAGTCCAGACAGATCGCTTTCAAACAGGAGATGAAACAAATAAGGAATGCATTGTCGAAACCTAGCATCTCCTGCATACAATCGCAAAGTCCGGTATTCAGAAGCAGGAATTTGATGAGGTCGCTCATCATATCTTCCTCCCTGACCTGTTGGAAAAAGCTGTGGGAAACACCGAGCTTCCAAACTTTCCTCCCAAACACTAATGGGACTCCCTTTGGCTTGTTTCATTTGAAACAACTCAATAGCATTCCCCACGACTTCCTTGGAATGCAAAGGATGAACACTATAATGTTCATATATTTCCTCACTAGTAGAGGGTTCTACTTTCTCAATTTGACCAGCACACAAATCGCTATCCTCTTCCTCACTTACTTCCTCTTCTGCAACATATACATTCTTATAGTATTTATTATTTTTTTTCAAATACAATGTTGCTTTTTTAACTTTCCTAACATCTACTAAATCTTGCCATATTTTCTTATTCTTTGTCGGAACCCCATTAACTAAGATAACCAGAGGTTCCTCTTCCACTTTTTCTACTCCAATTGTGTTAATGTTTTTCTTCAAATCTAGAGGCAAATAAACAACTCTTCCCTTTAATCCTCTCTGTAAATCTGATGGAGGCAATTTCCCTGTCTTTGGCTCCATTCTTACAATAGCCTGAAAGGGATGGATACTTTGAATCAAAATAGATTCATAAGTATTTAAGTCCTTCAATTCAGAAGGAATCTCAACCAATTCCAGATTATTATGAACTGCTCTAGCAGGCATCTGGTTTTGTTTTAATTTGTTACAACAATAAGTACACACACGTTGATACAATCCCAAATCAAAACAATTTTCTACCATCAAGTATGTTGCAAAATCCTTCCATTCACTATTATTTTCCCTTTCACTTTTTGCATATAAATCCACTAACTTAGTCTGATTCTTATAATAAGTGCGTCTACAACACACACAAGTGAAATTAGGCCTCTCACTTGATTTCACGTCAAACGTCGCAATTTCCCTCTGGAAATTATCTGTACTGGAAACATGTACACTATCTTCCAAATGACCCTCTACTTCTTGCTCAATTTCAACATTCTCCTCTTTACTTCCAAAGTAACAAAACTCAATTTCTTCACATATATTCTTCACATCTATTTCAGAACCATGCAAAAGAGCAGCGCATAATTGTTTCAGCATAATTGCTGGACTCTTAGCATAATACAACATTCTAACTAATTTCCTCACTTTGTTATGATGCACTGCTAGCATCCTGAAATGATGAAAAACACTCTGGCATACTCTCCTGGAAAGACAAGCCAGTGAATGACCATGCAAACCTGTCACTTCTCTTACTCTGCAAGGATCTAATTCTTGCAACAACATCATTTTCTGCTTCAAACTTTTTTTAGTAAATGACCGTACAAAATCACAAAGCAAATTGATGGAATCCTGTCGCACACTGCAAATACTACTACACTTCCAGGTGTACACAGGACCCTTAGCACGTCTTCCTAAAACCTCATTACCTAACAACTCTTCTGCCTCTGTTGTCACAAGTTTTTCTTTTTCAACTGGACAACCATCTTTCACTTCATAAGCACGACCACTGGTGTCAACTGCATGCACCAAATCATTATCCTGGAAATAACTCTCTTCATTAAAAAATGCCTCACAGCTTGAACTATGCATCCATTCTCCAGAAAAAACTTCACAAAAATTACTACGATTAACTATTCTCTTCCATCTACTATTTCTTTTGAAATCAAAAATTGCCTTGTTTAGCTTCCTAATTCTATTGATTATCAAAATAAATAACTTACGTTTAATTTCAAATGCCTGATCAATAACTTTCTCAACTTTTTTTTTTCTCTTATAAAAAACTAGTTTCTGTTGACCTTTCTTAATATTTTTTAACAAATTGCCAATTATCCTGTTGCGGAACATTCGTTTACGAATCTCCCTAAACTGTTGTTTCCTTCTACTATCATGCACAGATTTATCTCTTGCTCTAGCAGTAACATTTTTCATTGTCCTTTTCTTTCCATTTGATTTACTTCTCGTGTTATGGACTGAAACATTTTCTGTAGTAATATTTTTTTTATTACAAATATTTCTTATGAAATATTTAGAGCTCTTACCCGGTGCTTTCTTCGTGGCTTGAGAAATCTTTTTGTTAGAGGACTGCTGCGTTTTTTTTTTCTCCTGCTGTGTTTGACGTTTTGCAGCCTTTATCTGTCTTTGTATTGTAGGCATATTGAAATCTTGAAATGATCTGCAGTTGAATCTGAGGAAAAATATAATAAAAAATGTTAATAAACATTATTATCAAACAGTAAATCAGTAATAGTGATCAAAAACATAACACACTACTTGACATTTTAATTTGAAGATTTTTTAGTCATTGGCAATTTTACAATACAGAAATACCAGAAAAGAAATGACATTTATATTTATGTTACCTATGCTATTTTATATGTGAATCTGATCTAATTTTATGAGCATATTTTAATATTTTATTGAAGACACTACACATAACCTGTTTTTGAAGGTGTCTTTATTTTTAAATTAAACGGTTTACCTTTTTACTTTTTATTGATTATAAATTTTAAAAATAAATGTTTATAATTCCAAAGGCTCAAGCAGGTCAGCTTCCCATCCTATATCATATAATTCGGACAAATCTGCATCCTCATCACGCTCTTCTTCATCCTCAGGATTTAAATCATCCAAAGGATCAACATCCACTGATGTTTCAATTACAAGTTCAATGATGAGGTCAAAATCAACTGATTGCAGATTGTCGCTCATGTTGAGGTTGTCTTTATCTTTAAAGAAAGATAACAACAATGAGATGTTGCAGAGTAAGAAACAAATCTCAGAGATTATAATAGTAAAATTGTTTAACAAGATTAACATTTTGCAGCTATTATTTAGCCATGTCCAGCAATGCTGAGCAGGTGAAGCCTATGTCTAATTTTTCACTGAACAGGACTCATCTCTTCTTAACCTTGGATAAGCCTCAACGACTCTGTGTCCCCTGCACATACTTAAATGTTAAAGGGCAGATTTATAATAAATGGCACATCCCCAGGCATGCACCAGTTAATGTGCACCACTGCTTTACCACCCATGGTGTGCCGCATTTACAATCAGATAGGAGAAAGCTGCGTCAAAACCCTGCGCCTGATTGAAGCTGGCATAGGTCTTGACGCAGCATTGTGGAGATGGGGCACCCCTGAGCCTTGCTGGAGCTGCATCGCACTTGCGATACAACTCCAGCAATGCGCCACCTTTACGGCACAGATGCGTCACGCATCTGTGCCGTTTTTGTCCCATGCTGCGCCGCATTGTAAATGCAGCACAACATGGGTGGCGGAACAGCGGCGCAGGATGACTGTCACATCCCTGGTGATGCGCCAGTCATCATAAATCTATCCCTAAGCTTCTTATCTTGTTACAGATGAACTGCCATATGTATCATCAAAATATTTTACATTTTCTAAATAGCTAATTTTAAGGAATAAATAGCGATTCTTTACCATTCCTAATTTGCGATGAGCAAATTGCTAATTGCAAGTTACCCATTCATTTCCATGGCCTAGGAGGCTCATATGAATGAAGGTTTAATTTGCGATTAGCAATTTGCTCATCACAAATTAGGAATTTTTCCAAGGGTGCAGGGGTGTCTCAAGAACACCCTGCTGCACCCCTGAAAAACAAATTTTGGGGCATATGGCACACATACATGCCCTAAGGGCATGTGTTGGCGTCATATGGCACCTTTTGTTTTTTTGAAAAAAAGCTTTTTGAAAAGAATTCACAAATTACCACCAATTTACCACAATAGTTTCCAAATCCTTAATGTCATTTTTTACATAGTTTTTGTTTGATACATTGCATTTAAGTAGTCACAAAATTTGCAAATCCTTCAGTGCAATTGCAAAAATAAGGAATAGCAAATTTTGCTACTCCTTATTTTGCATCAAACTTGTTTGATACATACCATTTGTCTAATTAACATTCGCAAAGGCCGAAATTCATAGAATTTTGATCTTTGCAAATGCTAATTAGCTTGATACATATGGCCCCAAGTGAGGCCTGTCTTGCGACATGGTGCATCTTTTGCATCACTGCTGCATCGGTTTCATGTGGTACGTTTTTTTTACACCATGACATATCTGCCTAAATGCATCAATTTGTAATGTTGTCGCCTCATAGCAAATCTTTTGCACCGCCGCTGCATCATAAAAGTGACGCACAGTGGCACAAAAGAGGCATACACCTATCATAAATCTGTCCCTAGCATTTTAAAAGATTAATCCAGGATGACGATAAGGTGTGGCCTATCCAGAGGTTTGTTTAAGGTGAGGCCTACTCAGGATTGCAGATTAAAGTTACGCTTGATGAAGAATACAGAGGAGATAATACATGTAAAGGCCTACCAATGAAGTAAGTAATGTGCACTTTATTGCGCCAGTCATCATAAATGTATCCCTAAGCTTCTTATCTTGTTACAGATGAACCACCATATGTACCATCAAACTATTTTGCATTTCCTAAATAGCAAATTTTAAGGAATAAATAGCAATTCTTTACCATTCCTAATTTGCAATGAGCAAATTGCTAATTGCAAATTAGCACCGCCGCTGCATCATAAAAGTGACGCACAGTGGCACAAAAGAGGCATACACCTATCATAAATCTGTCCCTAGCATTTTAAATGATTAATCCAGGATGACAATAAGGTGTGGCCTATCCAAAGGTTTGTTTAAGGTGAGGCCTACTCAGGATTGCAGATTAAAGTTACGCTTGATGAAGAATACAGAGGAGATAATACATGTAAAGGCCTACCAATGAAGTAAGTAATGTCCACTTTATTGCGCCAGTCATCATAAATGTATCCCTAAGCTTCTTATCTTGTTACAGATGAACCACCATATGTACCATCAAACTATTTTGCATTTCCTAAATAGCAAATTTTAAGGAATAAATAGCAATTCTTTACCATTCCTAATTTGCAATGAGCAAATTGCTAATTGCAAGTTACCCATTCACTTCCATGGGCTAGGAGGCTCATAGGAATGAAGGTTGCAATTTGCGATTAGCAATTAGCTCATCACAAAATAGGAATTTTTTCAAGCGTGCAGGGGTATCTCAAGAACACCCTGCTACACCCCTGAAAAAGAAATTTGGGGGCATATGGCACACATACATGCCCTAAGGGCATGTATGGGCGTCATATGGGACCTTTTTTTTTGTTGAAAAAAATGCTTTTTGAAAAGAATTCGCAAATTACCACAAACTAGAAGTTGGTGGTAGTTTTCAAATCGTTAATATCATTTTTTACATATTTTTTGATACATTGCATTTAAGGAATCGCAAATTTTGAATTATTGACATTTTAAGTCATTTCCACATGTGCAGTGTTTTCAAAATATAATTTGAAAATCGTTTTTGGGGAAAAGTAATGGTTTGCAAATTTATGACAAGGACATAATGGTGTATGCTTCTCTATAAGGCATTTCAGTGTCTCTAATGTCATTTTTCCCATATTACATTATAAGACCTTTCCCCATGAAGCACATTCCTTGTAAATATGCTCCCACCTGTGCATTGCAAATTTAGATTTTGACTGTTTCAGTCACATAGCCATGTTGAAAGTGACCCAAAAAAATTGCAAACGTTTTAAAATAACACATTCATGTGTCTTAAGGACATTTTAAGTCATTTCCCCATGGACAATGTTTTCTAAGTGGCACAAAAGAGGTATACACCTATCATAAATCTGTCCCTAGCATTTTAAATGATTAATACAGGATAACAATAAGATGTAGCCTATCCAGAGGTTTGTTTAAAGTGAGGCCTACTCAGGATTCCAGATTAAATTTACGCTTGATGAAGAATACAGAGGAGATAATATATGTAAAGCTCTACCAATGAAGTAAGTGATGTCTACTTCATTGCGCCAGTCACCATAAATGAATCCATAAGCTTCTTACCTTGTTAGAGATCAACCGCCATATGTATCATCAAACTATTTTGCATTTCCTAAATAGTGAATTTTAAGGAATAAATAGCAATTCTTTACCATTCCTAATTTGCAATGAGCAAATTGCTAATTGCTATTTTACCCATTCATTTCCATGGGCTAGGAGGCTCATATAAATGAAGGTGCAATTTGCGATTAACAATTTGCTCATCACAAATTAGGAATTTATTCCAAAGGTGCAGGGGTGTCTCAAGAACACCCTGCTGCAACCCTAAAAAAGAAATTTGGGGGCATATGGCGCACATAAATTTTAACAACATTCCTTTACCTCAACAACGATTTTCAAATCATAACTTCAAAACACTACACATGGGAAAATTACTTAAATTGTCCTTAAGACACATAAAAGCGTTTTTTGATTGGCTTTCCTGCATGGTAGGGTCACTTTTAACATGGCTATGTAACACAAACATTCAAAATCAAAATTTTCCATGCACAGGTGGGAGCATATTTACAAGCAATTTGCGCCACAGAGAAAGGTCTTACATTAAAATGGGAAAAATAACATCAGGGACAGTCAATTGCCTTATAAAGAACCATACACCATTATGTCCTTGTCATGAATTTAAAAACAATTCCTTTTTCCCAAAAACGATTTTCAAATCATAATTTCAAAACACTGCACATGAGAAAATGACTTAAAATGTCATTGAAACACATGAAAGCGTTTTTTGATTGGCTTTCCTGCATGGTTGGGTCACTTTTAACATGGCTATGTAACACAAACATTCAAAATCAAAATTTTCCATGCACATGTGAGAGCATATTTACAAGCAATTTGCGCCACAGAGAAAGGTCTTACACTAAAATGAGAAAAATAACATCAGGGACAGTCAATTGCCTTATAAAGAATCATACACCATTATGTCCTTGTCATGATTTTATAAACAATTCCTTTTCCCCAAAAACGATTTTCAAATCATAATTTCTAAACACTGCACATGGGAAAATGACTTAAAATGTCATTAAAACACATGAAAGCGTTTTTTGATTGCCTTCCCAGCATGGTTGGGTCACTTTTAACATGGCTATTTAACACAAACATTCAAAATCTAAATTTTCCATGCACATGTGAGAGCATATTTACAAGCAATTTGCGCCACAGAGAAAGGTCTTACACTAAAATGAGAAAAATAACATCAGGGACAGTCAATTGCCTTATAAAGAACCATACACCATTATGTCCTTGTCATGAATTTAAAAACAATTCCTTTTCCACAAAAACGATTTTCAAATCATAATTTCTAAACACTGCACATGGGAAAATGACTTAAAATGTCATTAAAACACATGAAATCATTTTTTGATTGGCTTTCCAGCATGGTTGGGTCACTTTTAACATGGCTATGTAACACAAACATTCAAAATCAAAATTTTCCATGCACATGTGAGAGCATATATACAAGCAATTTGCGCCACATAAATCATAATTTTCTCCTTAAAGCATATTATTCTCTATCTGAAGTAAAGAAATATTTTCTCACCTTAGCAAATACTTTGAGTTTGAAAACAGTCTAAGAAACACACCAATTTGTCTTCAGCAGAGCAAAAGGTATGCACTCCAGAGTCTGCAGCTATCAAAAGCACAGAAATGCTGTAATTCTTCACACATATTTCTCATGTCACCCAATCAAAACTCTTCCCTCACTTTTTTTCAAATGAAAACCCTTCCCCCTCTGCCCTTTCTGCCTATTTTCCATAGCAACCACCTCTTGGAGAAACTCTGGTGTTTGCAAGTTCACACAACAATGTTGCAATTGAACTCTGAACTCTCAGTGCACCTGCATATCCAGTGCTTTCTTTCATTTAATGATTTTTTATTGACCACTCAAAATACATCTTTCAAACAACACATCTGTACACCCTAACTTTCTGTTTTCATCAATCAAAATCCACCAATCACTGTTACTGCTTCATGAACACAGAAACTCCACAGTTTTTTTTTCATTTTACACTCTCATTTTTTCAACTGCCATTTCATTGCCACACTTCATCTGACTGCAGGAGAACCTTCTCTCACCATGTTTTCTGTCTGGATTGTTGGTCATAGTTATATTCACTGGGCTCAAAGGTACGTTGAAAGCAGGAATTTACCTAACCTCAATTTACAAGATGTGGAAATTAAGTGGTTTGGCCACAGAGGATTAAAATGTCACCAATTGATACCATTGGTGAAAACCTTTATGCATTTGCCAAAACCTGACCTGTTAATTGTGCACTGTGGAGGTAATGACTTGGGCACTTTGACTGGTGTAGGTCTGGAAATGCTTTTAAAGGACACCTTTGAGCAATTAATGGCACTTTTTCCTCAGACTGCCTTGGTATATTCAAATATATGCCAAAGACAGAAATGGAGGTGGTCAAACCAATTTTGTCCACAAATTGAGAAGTCGAGGAAGCATGTAAACAAATCTGTTTCAGCTTACATGAGAGACCATGGAATGGGCTCCCTGTACAACAATAACTTGCGTTACTACATGCAAGATATCTACAGAGGAGATGGAGTTCACTTCTCAGATGAGGGCAACAGAGTTTTCACTCTGAATTTAAGAATGTGCATTGGTACCTACTTATAAGTACCTAAATGTACCATAAACCCAAAAGCTCTTCTCAGAGCTACCCTACATCTGATCACTCACAATTATTATTTTACTCTAACTTTTTTCACTAATTTTCAACAAAGTACACTCCCTGGGGCGCTACCCGGTACGCGTACCGGGAGCTAACCTCGCGAAATTTTTTAAAAAAATGTTTTTTTTTCGCACATATAAACCTCCTCAGCCACCCTCAGAAAACCTAGGGGGTCAAGATAACTCTACAGTGACCCCTTCTACCCATTCCGAACATTAATTGCCCTCCATCTTGTATCTTAATTTGACCGAAACACAAAATGGTGGACTCCCGGAACGCTTAAGGTCCGCGAACCGAGGCGCTCAACGGTTCGCGTACCTGGTCACTCCCTGGGAAGATAAAGGAAAAAAAAAATAATAAAAAAATCCAACAATTAATTAACATACAGCATTTGAAAAGACTATCATTCATTTTTCATTGTAGTACGCTCCCCAGAACGCTTTCCGGTTCGCGTACCGGGCGCTAACCACGAAAAAAAAACAAAAAAAAAATATTTTTTTTTTTTGCCCCGCGGGGCCCCTTTAAAACCTCCACATTAAACCTAGGGGGTCAGCGAGGATCTACTATGCCCCCTTATAGTTTTTTCCCCCTTTGTTTTGGCCTCCTCTTGTCTCTCGATCCTACCGAGAGACAAGATGGCGGCCGCGCCGGACTGTTTAGAATGTTGACAGACACCGGAGAGCCAATCAGCTTCGCTACGCGAAGTTCCGTTACGCGTCAAGTACGCGAACCGGGGCGCTGCCTGGTCCGCGCTTACAGATATATATCTTTTTTTGAACGTTAATTTCTCAAAATCCACTGCAGCACATATATTGAGACCTACAAAAGGCACATCGGGCTACCAGTCCCTACAATTTTGCCAAGTTTCGTGCAAATCCATTCAGCCGTTCGGGCTAAAAGTAAGGCTAACCGCCCTATGGAAAACTCAATGTTAAAAACACGTTTTGGGACCCCCCTTTTTTCTCGGCCCCCCCTTGACAAACCCCCCCCAAATTTTCAGGGGCTCCTCAGAAACAAAATGTTCCATTTTCCAGAAAATTTCAGCCAATTCCGTCCACAAACGCCAAAGTTATTAGACATAGAATTTTCAAAAATCCCATAGGGAAAAAATCCTAACTATATATACCTACTGGCGACCGCCAGTAGGTAATATGTATATATATATATATATATATATATTGAGGAAGATAGATCTCTCTCTCTTTACATATATATACATACCAGATAGCGGCTCCTGGAGGGAGTGGTGAGGGGCGGTATGGTGGGACGGGGGAGGGGCAGGTTGGGGGGTAGTAAACTATGGAATACGGCCAAACAGAGGTAAGTACATAAATACATTTTAAAAAACGAATTACATTGCGCACGTTGCATCATCATATGGTGATGCAGCGTGCGTGATGTAATTCATTTTGTTTATTTATTTATGTACTTACATCCGTTCAGCCTTATTCCGTGGTTTACTACCCCCACCCTGCTGCCCCACTCCCACCTCGCCTCACCACCCTGCACCACTCCCTCCAGGAGCCGCTTCTGATAATTACACATATACATATACACACAGACACACAAATCACTTTTTTGAGATGTTTGTGGTATCCATGGGGTGCTGCAACTGGCCCCCAGGGAACCCACACATATAAAAATAAAAAGCTGGTGTATCAAGACTCTTAACGAGTTGAAATGCGTTATGGCGGCATAAAAAATAAACACTTAAAATTGCACTAACTCTGTGGTCCGTGTCCGTGTGTGGCGAGAGAGAGCTGAGAAGCCTGCGGAGATAGCGATATATATATATATGTATATATATATATATATATATATATATATATATATATATATATATATATATATATATATTGCATTCCAAAAGAGCCCAAAAGCTTAAAGACGCACACTCAGTACTTGGAACCAACAGGCTTTAATTCATGAAACCGGCACGTTGCATTTCAGGTAAGGCTTTAAGCTGATGCCGGCGCGTTTCTAGGACTCTATCCTCTTCTTCCTGGGCAGCTCAACAAACCCACAGGTGACTCCAATCAACTTTGGGCGATTTGTTTGTAATTTTAATCACGGCTGCTCACCCCGTGGAGAGGAGCTCCGCTTCAATCAAATTGGAAGACTGTAGGATGGAACCCTTTCTACCCAACGCGGCACGGTACTTACTTGCAAATAAGCTTGTCTTTTTAATTTCCCTCCCTACTAAGAGTACAAAACAGACTGTGATATTAGCATAATTACACTGAACCTACTGAAGGAAATAAAAGTTACCTGCACCTGCAAGGGGACTACATTATTATTATTATTCGGTTTTGTACAGCGCGTGGTTACCCAGGAGCATCCCAGTGCTTCGCCAAACAGAGTAACAATACAGACAGGAACAGATACAGGAAAGTTTAGCAAAAGAGGAAGGTTTTCAAATGTTTTCGAAAACGTAGGAGACAAGGCTCCGAGCGTAAAACAAATGGAAGTGAGTTCTAAAGAGTGGCGACATTAACGGAGAATCTCCTTCCTCCTGATCGGGCCTTTTTGACCCTGGGGACAACGATAAGATGTTGTTGGTCCGAGCGTAAAGTTCTACTGGCTTTGTACAGGATCACCATCTTTTGAAGGGCGGGAGGGCCTTTGCCTTGCAAGATTTTGTGAGCAAGGCAGAGGGATTTGAATTTCACCCTCTCTCGTACTGGCAGCCAGTGTAGGGCCTTCAATGCTGGTTTAGCCGATCGTGACATGGGGATGTTATGAAGCATTCGGGCTGCCGCATTCTGAACTTGCTGAAGTTTGTTCAGAGTAATCTCAGGGGCACCTAGGTAGATCGCATTGCTGAAATCTAACCTGGACATGATCAGACCCTGGATTAATAACTTCTGAGATAGAAAAGGAATCAGAGGCAGCACTTTGCGTACCGATCGGAGAAGGCCGAAGAAGACACCAGCTAGTTTGGAGGCCTGGGTCCTAAAGGATAGATCTTGCTCCAGCCAAATACCCAGGCTCTTGATCTCAGCCTTGGGTTTGGGAGGGGATCCCAGACAGCTGGGCCAGGCTGAACAGGGGAGAGAGGGATTTTTCAATCCCATCAACATTATCTCCGTTTTAACCATTCAGCTTTAATGCTGAGTCCCCCATCCAAGAATGGACTTTGGACAGGCAAGAGTGTAACACCTGGGAATTATCCGTAGATTGGGAGAGGGCGAACACCAGCTGGGTGTCATCGGCGTAGCTCACGATCTTGATGTTGAAAGGAGCCACCACATCCTCCAGAGGGGCCATGTACACATTAAATAATGTGGGACTCAGGGAGGAGCCCTGGGGCACACCACAGTGGAGGTGGGTGGATGCCGATCGTGCGCCCCCTTCCCAGACCTGGAAGGATCTTTCGCTGAGAAATGACCTAAGCCATTTCAGTGCTGTCACCCTCACACCGGCATCTGACAGTCGCTGGAGTAACACTCGATGGTTAACAGCGTCAAACGCTGCACTAAGGTCCAGGAGGATCACTGCCACTGATCCTCCTGAATCCAAAATGCAGCGTTCCTCCTCCGTGAATGCCAACAAGGCGGTGTCAGTGCCTTGACCCGGGCGAAAGCCTGTTTGGGAGCTTCTCAGCGCACCGTTGGACTCAAGGAAATTGGACAGCTGAGAGTTGACGAATTTTTCCGTGATTTTACTGAGTCCCGGAAGTAGCGAGATGGGCCTATAGTTAGCCATATCTAGGGGGTCTAGGCTCGTTTTTTTAGGAGGGCTTTTACTATGGCACCCTTCCAGTTAGGTGGGACTACACCCGTGCCTAGTGAGGCATTAATAACCTCAGTGATAGGCTCCACGATGGAAGGGGCGACCAGTTTAAGGATCCTCATAGGGACAGCATCCCGGGGAGAGCAACTCTTAATGGACAGTAAGACTTTAGAGACTTCGTCCTCAGTCACTGGTCTGAAGTAAACCCTGGTCCTCCAGGGGCTCAACTCCTATCTTAGGTGGGGGTAAGGTGGACAGAATGTTTGCAATTTTTGTATGAAAGTACACTGCAAGGTTATTGCATTTGTCTTCCAGATTATCCGTAAGGGCAGGAGGTGTGGGGACCCTCAGGAGTTCTTTAACCACCCGAAAAGTTTCTCTAGAGGAGTTGGAGGCGTTGTTAATTTTCTCCTCAAAGAATGCAGTTTTAGCTAGCCGGATGGAGAGCTTGTAACTCCTCATCGCCGTACGATATACAGTTTTACAGGCTATTTCCCAATTTTTTCTCCAAGCGCATTCTAGTTTTTTACAAGCCCTCCGCATAACCCTCAGCTCAGGCGTGTACCAAGGGGCGGTGTGCAGTCTTTTCTCCTTTCTTCCTGTCGATCTTACAGGAAGGACGGCGTCGAGTGTGTTCGACATCCATCGACAGAAGTCTGCTTCTGCCAGGACAGGGTCCTGCGGGAGTAATGGGCGTGAGGCTTCCAGGCTTCGCGAGAAATTTTCCACAGATAGCCTGGCCCAGGGTCTATCTGGAGCACCAACGCTAGTGGGAGGAGTGTTCTCCAACTTAGTTCACCAGGCAAAAGGGATCATGAAATGATCCGTCCAAGGCAGAGGAATCGGGGGGGCTGCTTTCATGGTGGGAATATTTGAAAAAATCGGGTCTAACAGGTGGCCCTTGTTGTGGGTAGGCTCCGAGTTTATGAGGTCCGCCCCACAGATTTTAAGATCGCATTGGAGGGCTGTCGCTGACCGGTCTTCCTGGTCGTCAAAATGGAGATTAAAGTCTCCCAAGGTGATGAAATTAGTTGTAGAAGCAGCACAGACCATTACCGTTTCCGTGAGGGAGCTAGTGAAGTTGCCAATACTTCCTGGGGGACGATAGAGTACCAGCCCCGACATTGTGACAGTAGGAGAGATTTGGAAGGAGAACTATGAATGAACTATGCCATGACCACTGTGGGAGTTACACTGAATAAATGGCAAGTTGTAATGGAGGTGCGTGAAAAGTGTTTTTTACTGCTAGCCCATGATGAAGAGGCGTACTTAGCCTCGAAACGCGTCGGCAGAGGCAGACTGAAATAATTTGGGCAATGAGAGGCGAGCTGCAGGGAGGCCAGAAAACTGGATGGTAAAGTGCAGTGGTGTGCCCTCTCGCTGCTTTTGGGCGATTTGTTTGTAATATATATTTATATATATATTCACTGAAAAAACCATAGGTTATAGACCATATATAGTTAGGAATTAGCATTTAAAAAACCTTATTTTACTCACGCAAAACCATTGAAATTCCATATATAGTTAGTTGTACTAACTATATATCGCGCACCCGCAATCCACTGCTGATCATGTCACATATTACATCATTCATGACATGGTCAGTGACATCACTGATGACATCACTGATGACATCTCAAATGACATCACTGATGACATCACTGATGACATCTCAAATGACATCACTGATGACATCACTGATGACATCTCAAATGACATCACTGATGACATCACTGATGACATCACTGATGTCATCTCAAATGACATCACTAATGACATCACTGATGACATCACTGATGACATCTCAAATGACATCTCAAATGACATCACTGATGACATCTCATTTGACATTACTGATCACATCACTGATGACATCATTCATGTGATATTATGATGAACCTCTTCAGACTCTTATATAACCTTAGATACACTCAGTATAAACATACACTCACAGACTGTCACTCATCCATGGAGTTACTCACACACCTAGTCAGTCATGCAAAGAATCAATCACACCTCCATTTCCTCAACTATACAGTTATACACACCTTACTTATTCAAACATATACTAAAACATATTTACTCACTTATACAATCCTGGATACAAGTTCACAATGATCCATACAGCCACTCACACATTCACTGGCTCTTGGGCACAGTTATTTATATATGTCAACTCTCACATGTACTGTATTTTACATATGTACTTACTTTGACATGTAGCACTGAGATATCCATTCACTCACCAATACACTCATGCACACAGTCAACCACCCATACAGCTGTTTCCACATGCACTTTTGAACCCATACATCTAGTGAATCAACTGCTCACACATCTATGCACAGAGTCATACACCTCCCAGCCACCCACACACACACTCAGTCTCCCATATAAATGCTTGGGCAACCAATCAATAACCCATATAGTTAATCATATAGCTACTGATCAACACATGCAGCAGTTTACAGAACAACAGACATAATGATGCACAAATTAAGACAGTTTAGTCACTAACCCATGCACTCAGTGAGACACATTTAATCAGTCACTCATACAGTCAGTCATGCCCCTACTAAATCCTTCATCCAGACACTTATACATCCACTCATTCTTCAATATGTAAGACATATTTTAACTTTACAGAAAAATACAGTCACTGGATGTTGTCATCAGTGATGTCATCAGTGATGTCATTTGAGATGTCATCAGTGATGTCATTTGAGATGTCATCAGTGATGTCATCAGTGATGTCACTGACCATGTCATGAATGATGTAATATGTGACATGATCAGCAGTGGATTGCGGGTGCGCGATATATAGTTAGTACAACTAACTATATATGGAATTTCAATGGTTTTGTGTGAGTAAAATAAGGTTTTTTAAATGCTAATTCCTAACTATATATGGTCTATAACCTATGGTTTTTTCAGTGAATTTTCAAGGTTTTGTAAATGCTAATTCCTAACTATATATGGTCTATAACCTATGGTTTTTTCAGTGAATTTCATTGGTTTTTTAAAAGCTAATATCTGTAGCTGTAAAATGTATTCTTCTTTAAATCCAAAAATATATTTCATATGTTTATTAATAATTTTTTTTTTTTATATTTTTTTTTCTTCGCTCCGGGTTCACGAACCGGGAAGCTTCCCGTTAGCTCAATTTGATGCCGCGACCCGGTCCGCGAACCGGTAAACGTTCCATTTGCGCAACTGCCGCGTTAGAAATCAACATCGTGGCGCGTCGCGAAAGCGCGACGTATCACGTTGTCGCGTAATGCGTCTTATGACGCGCCGCGTTAGCGCACCCGGAAGTGCTCCGGTACGCGAACTGAGACGCGAAGCGCAGCTCCCCGGAAGCGATCCGGGGCGCGTCGCGAAAGCGCCACGTATCGCGTTGCCGCGTAATGCGTCTTATGACGCGCCGCGTTAGCGCACCCGGAAGTGCTCCGGAGCGCGAACCGAGGCGCGAAGCGCAGCGACCCAGAAGCGATCCGTGGCGCGTTCCGCAGCGCGTAACATAAGCGTAACAGGTCATGTGACTTGTTAATAAAACTTTTCATTGGTTCATTTCACTTTTGGTTTCATAATGATGTAAGGCTAGGTCAGGTGACCTAAAAATAACACTTTTCATTGGTTTAGAACTATTGTTTTTCCCAAATGATGAAAACCCCTCCTTCTTTCCTCACTCTGACTTTCATCTTTGTGAGAGGAAGACCTTTTTTGATATTTGAGCAATGGCTTCATTGGTAGCTTCAGCTGGTGGACCCCCACCACCACCACCACCTCCTCATGGGAAGAGAGGACCACCTCCCCAGTTCATCAGCAACACAGAGGAGGAAGAGGATGAACAAGAGGAAGAGGAGACAGAAGGACCACAGTTTTTACAAGAGCAGCCCCGGGTTTCTCATCGGAAAACCAGTTTTATTTGGCAGTTTTTTTCAATCCCTGAAGGGCAGAAGAAAGTTAATGCTAGATATGTCACCTGCCTCATATGTAAAGAGAAGTTATCTAGAGGCACCTTAAAAAAGTATAGCTTCGGTAACTACACCATGCATCGTCACATGAGCAGGTGGCATCCATTAAACTACAGCCGGGCAGAGATGCGTGACCTGCAGGACAACCCACCAACTCCTGTGGCCAGGTCATCATCACAGATATCTTTGACAGGAGCAGAGGCATGGGAAACCGTGCCAAACATTCAGGACAACTTTGTCCATATGAAGTTTACCTGTTTGTATTGTGGTGCATTACTGTCATGTGGCAATATGAGCATTACCTTAATCAACCTAGCTTATGAAAATCACAATTGCCCTAAACGCCCCAGACAGTAATTTTTTTTTTTGCTCCTGTTGAGCCCTTTCCAATGCCTGTTTTTTGTTGTTTCCCCTCCATCAAAAACAAAAAAAAACATAAAACTGTTCAAAAAATACAAAAAAAACAAAAAATGTTCAGAAAAATAAAAAAAAAATATAAAACAACAAAAACATTTAAAAAAAGTTATTTTCAGAACTACCTCCCCTTTCAAAAAAAATTGCTAGAATGTTTAGCACTCTGGCAAGCTCTATTTCTTTTGGTTCGCTTCCCCGTTCGCTTCCCGGTTCGCGAACCGGGAGCGAACCAAAAAATTTAAAAAGAAGAGTAAGTATAAGGGAAGTAAACAGAGAGTAATGTTAAAAGAAAGACAGCTATAGGGAGTAAACCAGAGATACTGTTTAATAGATCTATTTACCGAAGAAAAGATGGAAGAGGGTATAATTGTGAAAAACAAAATAGATAAGGAAGTGAAAGAAAAAAAAGAGAGTAGAACAATAACAAAGAAGAGTTTCTTGGAGAATGTGAGTGAATGTTCAAAATAAGATTAAAACATGTGGAATAACAGAGAGAAAAAACAGAAAACAGAAAAGAAAAATTAACAGAAATAGATTAATTGAAACAGCAAAGAAATGTAAATAACATAGAGCCATATCATCAACATAGCCAATAAAAGTTTTGCAGCTTTTATCGGCAGAAATGTGTCGCTAAAGCCGCTTTTGCGGCAGAAAACTGCCGCTAAAACCACTTTTCCAGCAGTTTTCTGCCAATAAAAACAGCAATAATTTTATTGGCTGTGTTCATAATATGCCCCTTAGTGTGCTTCAACTACACAGAGAAAGCCTTATGAACAAGTAGTGAAAGAGTGATCAGTCAAAGACACTAAGAGTAATAGAGACGGAGTGAGTGAACAAGAGTGAGGAACTATGAGAAGAGAGGGACTGAGAAAAAGAGTGGAAGGAGTTGAGTAAGTAGGTAATAGAGAAAGGAATGAGGAAAGTAGCAAAGGCAGGAAACTGAGGGTTAAAGAAATGAAGCTGTGGAACTAATAGTAGGTGAATGTGATAGAAATGTAACGAAAAAAGTACAAAACATTTACCTTATAATTGTCGTTAACTTACTCACTTTTTATTTTTATACTTTCAATCTGTGAAAGAGAGAACAAACATTTGAAAAATATTAAAACATGTATTTACACAGTCCTAAAGATATACATTTTAAACTAACAGTATCTTGATGCAGATGAAGTGAGGCCTATCTTAAAACATGGTGCATCTTTTGCACTGCTGTTGTCTCACAAAAATATTTTAAATGATTGTTTCAGGATGCCAATAAGATGTGTCCTATCCAGAGGTTTGTTTGAGGAGAGGCCTACTCAGGGTTCCAAATGAAATTTCGAGTTGTTGAAGAGAACAGAGGACATAATACATGTGAAGGCCTACCAATGAAGTAAGTCATGTCCACTTCACTATTGAACAAAGGCCAGACCTCTTCTGTGTCCGTGGACAGACCTAAACTTCATCTGCACAATGTCATTCATAAACTTAGAAAACACAGGTGATGTAATTGAAAAATGTGGAGTTTCTTTTCCTCATTTCACAATCACATCACCTGTGTTGCCTTTGCTTAGGTATCTCATAGTGCAGATGTAGTCCAGCATATGAAACAGTACCCAGAAATGCACACTGCATGCAACAACTTTGACACTTACAAAAGCTTCAGCTTCTGCATTGTTTCAGGTGAGGCCTACTCAGGGTTGCAGATCAAATTTAGACTTGTTCAAGAGTACAGAGGAGATAATACATGTGCAGGCCAACCAATAAAGTTCAGACTTCCTCTGTTTCCCTGGACAGGCCTAAACTTCATCTGCACAATGTGATTCGTAATGTTACGAAACACAGGTAATGTATTTGAAAAACGTGCAATTTCTTTTGCTCATTTCACAATCACATCACTTGTGTTTCCTTTGGTTAGGTATCTCATTGTACAGATGTAGTCCAGCATATGAAAGAGTACGCACTGCATGCAACAACTTTGACACTTACTGAAGCCTCAGCTTCTCCATGCCCCCTACACAGTCCTAATTATATACATTTTAAACTGACGGTATCTTGCTGGAAATGAACTGAGGCCTATCTTGCAACATGGTGCATCTTTTACACAAAAGTGACGGAACAGCGGCGCAAAAGAGGCACACAGCCTTCATGAAACTGCCCTTAACATTTTAAATTATTGTTTATAGATGCTGAGAAGGTGTAACCTATCCACAGATTTGTTTCAGGTAAGTCCTACTCAGAGTTGCAGATGAAATTTAGGTTTGTTGAAGAATACAGAGGAGATAATACATGTGCAGGCCTACCAACGAAGTGAGTCATGTCCACTGCACTCTTGAACAAATGTCAGACCTCCTCTGTCTCCAGGAACAGGCCTAAACCTCATCTACACAATGTGATGTGTAATGTTAGGAAACACAGGTAATATAATTGAAAAACGTGCAATTTTTTTGGCTCATTCCACAATCATATCACCTGTGTTTCCTTTGCTTAGGTATCTCATTGTGGAAATGTAGTTTATCATATGAAAGACTACGTAGAATATGAGCACTGTATGCAACAACTTTGACACTTACAGAAGCCTCACCTTCTCCATGCCTCCTACACAGTTCTACATGTACATCATAAATGCAAACAGTACAGAATTAATTATACATGTTAAATGGTTTATTTTTGCTGTTCTCAGAATGTATCAAATTTCACTAAAAACAGTGACTTGAAGGTATTCATCATATAACAGCGGGGAAAAAAAAACACAATCAAAATGATTGTGTTTAAAAAACCCATACAACATAACAAATCAGAATTCAGAACTCCTTAAAGTTAACTTACTTTCCATGACGTCGAAGGATGTCCTATGAACAGCTTACACTCTGTTGTGCTGTTATTACTTTCAGCCCGCCACTTTCTGAAAGAAAACCTCCATCGTTTTGAAAAATATGTTACATACAATAAATGACTTCTCGCTCTCTACCACACGTTTCCACAAGGCCAAATCGTGTAAGAGCCATTTATAACTCTTGGAATTCTTGTAAGCCAATCCCGTCATTATATATTTCCGCAACTTTCAGAATTAAAATGTTGAAGATCATTTTCACAATCCTGGACTACTAATATCTTACCCTTCTTGCTCACTCATGTTCTACATTTCCTATGACACTGATACTGCTTACTATGAAGCAGACTTACACTACCTCTATGACTACTACAATTATTTAATTCTCTACATCACTTTTAATCACAAAGCAATATAAAACAGTAGACAGCATTGCAGACGTACATTCCCTCTACTCCATGTTTTGATTGGCTGCTTAAATTAGCTTATAAAAAGAAATAGTTTTTCTGAACTCATTCAAAGTGCAGTTATTTTTCCATGACGTCCAGTGTTATGGTAAGAAGTTATGTCTCTGTACTACACTTATCCTCAAGGCCAAATCGTGTAGGAGCCATTAGAACTTCTTGAAATTCCTCAGAGCACATCCCGAGATTCTTTCCCTAAAATTTTGGTTTTAAAAACACCAGGTAACAATTTTTAAGGTCCTACGGCAATTAAAAAAAAAAAAATTAAAACAGAATCATTGCAGAATGACCAGCCATTTCTAGACTTTAAATACGCTGTGTAATGTCCTGATGTTATTGAAGGACCGTCATGATATATAATTGCTACAGTTACAAAAGTCCTTCCTGATATTGACAACTGTGAAGCCACAACATTTTTAATTAAAGTTGTCAATTTTGTTCCATGAGGCCTACATCGTTGGAATATTAAAATGACATACTGGCCATATGTTCGTATAAATAATGTTGACATCAATTCAGATTTACATTGGCTACACTCCATGTTGTGATCAGCTGCTTTTACTAGCTTATTAAAGGAGACTGATTTACTGTCTGGCAAAGTTAAATATATAAATCGTTCTGAGTCTACACTAGTAGTACTTGATACCCTACAGTTCTCGCAGTCATGCTGCCATTGATAAGAAAGCCCAAACAGGTGATCTACATCTACACCTTCAGCATGCAATACATCAAGCATATACATTAAAAACTCCTGACAATCTTGCTGAATATTTTGAGAGAATTGTGTTTGGCCTGAACATCTGTCTAACAGATTTCGAATTTCAGACACACTTTCTATGTTTCTTCTATCAGTGCTACATTTCTCTAACACAGAATTTAACAAACTGCAAAATCTTTGATCAGAATTGACCACAATCTCTTCTTTTACATTTTCTAGAGAAAACAAAACATTAACCACTACATTAGCATAGCAGTTGACACCAGAACTGTTTTCAAATTGAAAACCAACAACATCTTCAACAGAATCCTTTTTCTTTCTGCTTATAATTTCAGGTTCATCGACTTTTCGTCTTTTTGCTACAACCTCCCTACTATTGGTCACATTTCTTCGTTTCCGGCCTACCACACGTTTCTCAAACAAAGGATATTGAGGCAAATGTGGCGCATACTCTCTTCTTAACCTATTGTATTCCTTAACACAATCTAGATCCGTACAAATGTTTGTGACATCACACTCAATCAAGTACAATCCCGATAAAGTTTTAACTCGTGACAATGCCACATATGCCATACCCTCCTTGAACACAGAACTGCCACTATTCACCAATGCACTGTCTACACTTAAACCTTGCGATTTATGGATTGTCACCGCATATGCCAAGCAAACAGGAAACTGCTTACGGCGAACATATAAGTCTTTTACAAGCAAAAATCTAGCAGAACAACGACCAATTAGCTGTACTTCCTCAATGCCATCAAATTTAATTTTTAAAAATTCAATTCCATCTCTATTTCTGTATTTCACAAAATCAACAACATTACCCATTGATCCATTTACCAGACCTCTTTCAACATGTAAATTCCTTCTTAAAATTATACGGCAGTTTAAGCACACATTCAGAGTCTTTTCAAAACCTGCAGTTTTAGATATAGTCTTCTCTAATGAATCCAATTTGGATTTCAAATTCTCAGACAAAATAATTGTTGATCCCATATGCTCTACTCTGTCAATAGCTTCCAGTTTCACAATCTCTTGCTTTTCTAAATGCAACATTTTGTTGTTGAAGATGGCACATTCTGCAAGAGTTGGCATCAAACATATTCCAGATTTCTTCTCAGTAATTTTCTGAAAAATATTCTCAGGCACAACATCTTGTTCTGGATATAAATTTGACAGTAATCGTGCATGTAAAGCTTCTTTCCCATGCTCGGTCACTTTTCCAATTCTAACATCTTGTAGAATATTCTTGTAAACTTCATCTTTCGCCTGACGCATATTTTCATGCAGTTCAGCATAATTGAAGTTTAACCATATATTGACGTTGCCAATGCTCCCTAGGCACTTCCTGGTATCTTCATGCGTGAGCATTTTGAACACAGGTTGCCCTTTCACTGGTGTCAGCTGCAGAAGATCTCCGAAAACAATGATGTGTTTGCCACCAAATAACACATCATACTCTGTTTTGAGAACTTCTTGCATTCTCAAATGCACGAAGGCAAGCATGACATTGGAAACCATGCTTACTTCGTCAATGATAAGAAGTTTCATTTTCCTCAACATTCTTGAAACTTCACAACAAGCATCTCCAGATAGCTTGTGATATTGTAATTTGTTGTCATGCTCCACTGGCAGCATCAGTAAACGATGTAAAGTAATCCCTTTAATGTTATGTGCTGCCAGTCCAGTTGGAGCGGTGACAACACAAGACAGCGATGACTCAGTCCTTTCCTGCAAATAACATGAAATTGCTTTAATGAGGAAACTTTTTCCAGTTCCCGCTTCTCCACTCACGTACAGTCGGACAGGCTTCAACGACGTACATGAGCACTCTTTCTTCTCATGACTTAATCCATGATCAATTTGCATGGTAACTTCGTCATATATTTTCCTCTGCTCAACGTTGAGTTGTCTTTCCAAGTCTTCTAAGTTAACCGCATCCTCCTGAGCATGTGCCATGGCTCTTTCCACTTCATTCATGGCAGTGGCAGCTTCATGTTCGATAACAGGTCCTCCTAGTGGATCCTGACTCAATGAAGCAGAACTCTGACTGTCCTGAGAACTGTCTCTGGCAATCTCGGCTGCAATCGTTGCTTCCTGCTCGATTTCCGCATTCAACATTTCTACATATTTGGGAAAAGCAGGACATTCTATGGTCTCCTTGGCGGCAGTGAAAGAGTCTTCGTAACAGAGGAAATCTCCAAGCAGTTCCTCTTCTGCACGCCAAGGCTTGAAAAGTTGCAAAAGTGCTAAATAGAATAACTCCTTTTTTTCAGGAGATTCGCCACTCAATTTTCGATGGTTTACCAAGTGGCATTTTCTTTGCTTGACCAGACATCCCTCACTTCCAATTACAGCATACACTCCTTTCTCAGTATCTTCTTTGATGTTCCTCTTGAATATGTAATTTTGAAGAACCTCATACAGACAAACATTCTCGAGGTGACTGCTTCGATTTGGATAATATGTATCCAACATGTTGCTCTTCAAAATGTCGGTACTGTTTGGCTCCTTTTCCGCCAAATACTCAATTTCCCGTACAGGTTTCAGAACTCGATTACGCGTTGCAGCAAGACCAAGACTCGCCCAAACGATACTCCTAGATTTGGCATAGAGACTTGCTGAAGACAACCGGTCAGAACATTCGTAAGCTCCGATTTCTCGATGCGACAACATCTTCAGACTGAAACTGTACAACTTGTTACTGAGGCTCTTTTCATGGGAAATGTCCTCCCACATATCCTTCAATTCTGTCTTCTCTTTTTTGGTGATGTAAGATGTCACATACCGAGCCACAGCCATACAGTTATCAGCCACAAACTGTATATCCATGTTAGCATTCCACATGGACAAAATCACTGGGTTGTAGTCGTTGATGTACTTGGACTCTTCGTTCCTCTTCAAATTGTATGTGTTTTTCGGTGATTTCTTCATCACATTATGTCGCAGCGAAGACATCAAACTGTTTACTCTTCCTTTAGAAATCACCGGTCGTGGAAACCCGAAACGACATTTGGTGTAGAACTTGTCCTTGTTTCGGAATTTACGACGATAGTACTTTCCACAACGATGGCTTTGGAAACGTAGAACTTTTTCTCTTAGGCTTTTCTTCTCCTTTGCGTTTGGAACAGCACACGTAGAATACTGTTGTATGAAACTCATCACTGAGTCTTCTGGATCCGTTCCAAATTTAGGTGCATCCTTGATCCACAACATCATATGTATGTGAGGAGCACCTCTTGCTTGGTACTCCTTTCTCCAGAAGAAATCCAACACCTCTCCAAGAGGTGGATTCTTCTTATTCATGATGAAAGACATCATAGCTTCAAATCTATGATTGAAGTACCGGCATACATTGACTGGATCCAAAGAGCCCTGTTCTCCGGGTGTCTTGAATTCGATGTTTTCGATGTTTCCATTTGCCTCTCGTAGAAATTCAAGTAAGTCTTCCCAGCCATACTCGGCACAGCTCAGAGTGAGGAACCATGTGGGAGTTCCTAAGTTCCTCAGCATACATTTTAAATCACCATGACGACGGTACCAGTACTCATTAGTACCACGCTGACACGCCATGAGATTAATCAGGTGAGAATCCAAAATACTGTCTTGGACATTGACTTTATCCATAAAGTCACTTGCCGAGATGTTTTGCATGTGTATACCACTTTTCAAGATGTGGTTCACTGCATATGACAGTCCAGACAGATCGCTTTCAAACAGGAGATGAAACAAATAGGGAATACATTGTCGAAACCTAGCATCTCCTGCATACAATCGCAAAGTCCGGTATTCAGAAGCAGGAATTTGATGAGGTCGCTCATCATATCTTCCTCCCTGACCTGTTGGAAAAAGCTGTGGGAAACACCGAGCTTCCAAACTTTCCTCCCAAACACTAATGGGACTCCCTTTGGCTTGTTTCATTTGAAACAACTCACTAGCATTCCCCATGACTTCCTTGGAATGCAAAGGATGAACACTATAATGTTCATATATTTCTTCACTAGTAGAGGGTTCTACTTTCTCAATTTGACCAGCACACAAATCGCTATCCTCTTCCTCACTTACTTCCTCTTCTGCAACATATACATTCTTATAGTACTTATTATTTTTTTTCAAATACAATGTTGCCTTTTTGACTTTCCTAACATCCACTAAATCTTGCCATATTTTCTTATTCTTTGTCGGAACCCCATTAACTAAGATAACCAGAGGTTCCTCTTCCACTTTTTCTACTCCAATTGTGTTAATGTTTTTCTTCAAATCTAGAGGCAAATAAACAACTCTTCCCTTTAATCCTCTCTGTAAATCTGATGGAGGCAATTTCCCTGTCTTTGGCTCCATTCTTACAATAGCCTGAAAGGGATGGATACTTTGAATCAAAATAGATTCATAAGTATTTAAATCCTTCAATTCAGAAGGAATCTCAACCAATTCCAGATTATTATGAACTGCTCTAGCAGGCATCTGGTTTTGATTTAATTTGCTACAACAATAAGTACACACACGTTGATCCGATCCCAAATCAAAACAATTTTCTACCATCAAATATGTTGTGAAATCCTTCCATTCACTATTATTTTCCCTTTCACTTTTTGCATATAAATCCACTAACTTAGTCTGATTCTTATAATAAGTGCGTCGACAACACACACAAGTGAAATTAGGCCTCTCACTTGATTTCACCTGAAACGTCGCAATTTCCCTCTGAAAATTATCTGTACTGGAAACCTGTACACTATCTTCCACATTACCCTCTTCTTCTTGGTCAATTTCAACATTCTCCTCTTTACTTCCAAAGTACCAAAACTCAATTTCTTCACAAATATTCTTCACATCTATTTCAGAACCATGCAAAAGAGCAGCGCATAATTGTTTAAGCATAACTGCTGGACTCTTAGCATAATACAACATTCTAACTAATTTCCTCACTTTATTATGATGCACTGCTAGCATCCTGAAATGATGAAAAAAACACTCTGGCATACTCTCCTGGAAAGACAAGCCAGTGAATGACCATGCAAACCTGTCACTTCTCTCACTCTGCAAGGATCTAATTCTTGCAACAACTTCATTTTCTGCTTCAAACTTTTATTATTAAATGTCCGTACAAAATCACAAAGCAAATTGATGGAATCCTGTCGCATACTGCAAATACTACTACACTTCCAGGTGTACACAGGACCCTTAGGACGTCTTCCTAAAACCTCATTACCTAACACCTCTTCTGTCTCTGTTGTCACAAGTTTTTCTTTTTCAACTGGACAACCATCTTTCACTTCATAAGCTCGACCACTGGTGTCAACTGCATGCACCAAATCATTATCCTGGAAATAACTCTCCTCATTAAAAAATGCCTCACAACTTGAACTATGCATCCATTCTCCGGAAAAAACTTCACAAAAATTACTACGATTAACTATTCTCTTCCATCTACTATTTCTTTTGAAATTATAAATTGCCTTGTTTAGCTTCCTAATTCTATTGATTATCAAAATAAATAACTTACGTTTAATTTCAAATGCCTGATCAATAACTTTCTCAACTTTTTTTTTTCTCTTATAAAAAACCACTTTCTGTTGACCTTTCTTAATATTTTTTAACAAATTGCCAATTATCCTGTTGCGGAACATTCGTTTACGAATGTCCCTAAACTGTTGTTTCCTTCTACTATCATGCACAGAGTTATCTCTTGCTCTAGCAGTAACATTTTTGATTGGCCTTTCCTTTCCGTTTAAATTGCTTCTCTTTTTCTGGACTGAAACATTTTCTGTAGTAATACTTTTTTTACTACAAATATTTCTTATGAATGTTTTCGTGGTCTTACCCGGTGCTTTCTTGGTGACTTGACAAGTTTTTTTGGTAGAGGACTGCTGCATTATTTCATGGACCTGCTGTCTTTGACGTTTTGCAGCCTTTCTAATTCTATCCTTGGTTGGCATGCTGAAATCTTGAAATGATCTGCAGTTGAATATGTGATAAAATATAATAAAAAATGTTATTAACCACTATTACCAAACAGTAAATCAATAACAGTCATCAAAAACTTAACACACTACTTGACATTTTTACATAGAATATTTTTTAGTGCTTGGCAAATTTAGAATACAGAAATAGCAGAAAAGAAATGGAATTCATATTCATTTTACCTGTGCTGTTTTATATGTGAATCTGATCTAATTTTATGAGCATATTTTAATATTTTATTGAAGACACTACACATAACCTGTTTTTGAAGGTGTCTTTATTTTTAAATGAAACAGTTTACATTTGTACTTTTCATTTATTATAAATTTTTAAAATAAATGTTTATAGTTCCATAGGCTCAAGCACGTCAGCTTCCCACCCTATGTCATACAATTCTGACAAATCTGCATCCTCATCATGTTCTTCTTCATCCTCAGGATTTAAATCATCCATGGGATCTACTTCCACTGATGTTTCAATTAGGAGTTCAATGATGAGGTCGAAATCAACTGATTGCTGATTGTCACTCATGTTGATGTTGTCGTTATCTTTAAAGAAAGATAACAACAATGAGATGTTGCAGAGTAAGAGACAAATCTCAGAGATTATAATAGTAAAATTGTTTAACAAGAGTAACATTTTGCAGCTATTATTTAGCCATGTCCAGCGATGCTGAGGAGGTGAAGCCTATGTCCAAGTTTTCAGTGAACAGGACTCATCTCTTCTTAACATTGGATAAGCCTCACCGACTCTGTGTCCCCTTAAATGTACAGGGGCAGATTTATGCTAAATGGCGCATCCCCATGGATGCACCAGTTAATGTGCACCGCTGCTCTGCCAGCCATAGTGTGCCGCATTTACAATGTGGAGCAACATTGAGCAAAAACAGCACAGATGCGTCACGCATCTGTGCCGCAAAAGCAGCACATTGCACAAATCACGTCGTAAACACGACATGTCTACTGCAATGCACAGGAGGAAGCCACACATTGCATGGTGCTTCATCCTTATGCCTGTTTCAAACAGGCGTAAGGATTTGATTCAGCAATGCTATAAAGCTGACTCAGTGAAATCTTCTAAAATTCACTGTGTTAGTTTTACAGGGGTTTCATGCAAATTAATGCATACCTTGCAACAAAACACCTATATGAAAACTGACGCAGGCTTCATGTGGCACAGGACTTTACAGCATGACACATCTGCCTAGATGCATCAATTTTTAAATATGTCGCCACATAGCAAATCTTTTGCACCGCCGCTGCGTCACAAAAGTGACACACAGCAGCGCAAAAGAGGCACACGGCTATCATAAATCTGTCCCTAACATGTTAAATGATTGATTCAGGATGACGATAAGGTGTGGCCTATCCAGAGGTTTGTTTAAGGTGAGGTCTAATCAGGGTTGCAGATTAAATGGAGATGGGGCACCCCTGAGCCTTGCTGGAGCTGCATCGCACTTGCGATGCAGCTCCAGCAATGTGCCACCTTTACGGCACAGATGCGTCACGCATCTGTGCCGTTTTTGCCCCATGGTGCGCCGCATTGTAAATGCAGCGCACCATGGGTGGCGGAACAGCGGCGCAGGATGACTGGCACATCCCTTGGGATGCACCAGTCATTATAAATCTATCCCTAAGCTTCTTATCTTGTTGGAGATGAAGTGAGGCCTGTCTTGCAACATGGTGCATCTTTTGCATCACTGCTGCATCGGTTTCATGTGGCACGTTTTTTTTACAGCATGACACATCTTCCTAGATGCATCAATTTGTAATTTTGTCGCCACATAGCAAATCTTTTGCACCGCCACTGCGTCACAAAAGTGACGCACAGTGGCGCAAAAGAGCCATACACCTATCATAAATTTGTCCCTAGCATTTTAAATGATTAATTCAGGATGACGATAAGGTGTGGCCTATCCAGAGGTTTGTTTAAGGTGAGGCCTACCTACATTCATGGGGAAATGACTTAAAATGTCCTTAAGACACATGAAAGCGTTTTTTTAAAGCATTTGCAGCATTTTTGGGTCACTTTTAACATGGCTATGTAACTCAAACAATCAAAATCTAAATTTTCCAAGCACAGGTGGGAGCATATTTACAAGGAATTTGCACCACGGGGAAAGCTCTTACATTAAAATGGGAAAAAAAACATCAGAGACACTCAAATGCCTTATAAAGAAGCAGACACCATTATGTCCTTGTCATAAAATTTAAAAAGCATTCCTTTACCTCAAAAACAATTTTCAAGTCATAATTTGAAAACACTGCACATTTGGAAATGACTTAAAATGTCCTTAAGACACATGAAAGCGTTTTTTTAAAGCCTTTGCAGCATTTTTGGGTCACTTTTAACATGGCTATGTAACTCAAACAATCAAAATCTAAATTTGCCAAGCACAGGTGGGAGCATACTTACAAGGAATTTGCACCACGGGGAAAGGTCTTTTAATTTAAAATGGGAAAAATAACATCAGACACACTCAAATGCCTTATAAAGAAGCAGACACCATTATGTCCTTGTCATAAATTTTAAAAGCATTCCTTTACCTCAAAAACGATTTTCAAGTCATAATTTGAAAACACTGCACATGGGGAAATGACTGAAAATGTCCTTAAGACACATGAAAGCGTTTTTTGATTGCCTTTGCAGCATTTTTGGGTCACTTTTAACATGGCTATGTAACTCAAACAATCAAAATCTAAATTTTCCAAGCACAGGTGCGAGCATATTTACAAGGAATTTGCACCACGGGGAAAGGTCTTAAATTAAAATGGGAAAAATAACATCAGAGGCACTCAAATGCCTTATAAAGAAGCAGACACCATTATGTCCTTGTCATAAATTTTGAAAGCATTCCTTTTCCTCCAAAACGATTTTCAAGTCATAATTTGAAAACACTGCACATTTGGAAATGACTTAAAATGTCCTTAAGACACATGAAAGCGTTTTTTTAAAGCCTTTGCAGCATTTTTGGGTCACTTTTAACATGGCTATGTAACTCAAACAATCAAAATCTAAATTTGCCAAGCACAGGTGGGAGCATATTTACAAGGAATTTGCACCACGGGGAAAGGTCTTTTAATTTAAAATGGGAAAAATAACATCAGACACACTCAAATGCCTTATAAAGAAGCAGACACCATTATGTCCTTGTCATAAATTTTAAAAGCATTCCTTTACCTCAAAAACGATTTTCAAGTCATAATTTGAAAACACTGCACATGGGGAAATGACTGAAAATGTCCTTAAGACACATGAAAGCGTTTTTTGATTGCCTTTGCAGCATTTTTGGGTCACTTTTAACATGGCTATGTAACTCAAACAATCAAAATCTAAATTTTCCAAGCACAGGTGCGAGCATATTTACAAGGAATTTGCACCACGGGGAAAGGTCTTAAATTAAAATGGGAAAAATAACATCAGAGGCACTCAAATGCCTTATAAAGAAGCAGACACCATTATGTCCTTGTCATAAATTTTGAAAGCATTCCTTTTCCTCAAAAACGACTTTCAAGTCATAAATTGAAAACACTGCACAGCTCCTATGCACAAAAACACCCTGTCAGTACTAATACTTCACATTTTCTCCAATTACAATTTCTCAAAGAAACAAAATCTATTTGTAAAACACTTGAGACAAAGCAACATTTTAAAAACACAACTTTCTTCATAATTTTCTCCTTAAAGCACACTATTCTCTATCTAAATTAAATAAATCTTTTCTCACCTTGGCAAATACTTTATGAGTTTCAAAACAGTCTCAGAAACACACCAATTTGTCTTTAGCAGAGCAAAAGGTATGCACACCAGAGGCTGGAACCAACAATGGCACAGAAATGCTGTAATTCATCACACATATCTCTCATGTCACCCAATCAAAACTCTTCCCTCACTTTTTTCAAATCAAAACCCTTCCCCCCTCTGCCCTCTCTGCCTTTTTTGCATAGCAACCACCTCTTGGAAGACCTCTGGTGTTTGCAAGTTCACACAACAATGTTTCAATTGAACTCTGAACTCTCAGTGCACCTGCGTATCCAGTGCAATCTTTCATTAAATTATTTTTGCTTGACCATTCAAATTACATCTTTCAAAGAACTCATCCATGCACCCTAACTTTCTGTTTTCAGCAATCAAAATCCACCAATCACTGTTACTGCTTCATTAACACAGAAACTCCACAGTTTTTTTCATTTTAAACTCTCATTTTTTCAACTGCCATTTCATTGCCACACTTCATCTGACTGCAGCAGAACCTTCTCTCACCATGTTTTCTGTCTGGATTGTTGGACATAGTTACATCTATTGGGCTCAGAGGTATGCTGAGAACAGAAATTTACCTAACCTTAATTTACAAGATGTGGAAATTAAGTGGTTTGGCCACAGAGGATTAAAATGTCACCAATTGATACCATTGGTGAAAACCTTTATGCATTTGCCAAAACCTGACCTGTTAATTGTGCACTGTGGAGGTAATGATTTGGGCACTTTGACTGGGGTAGGTCTGGAATTGCTTTTAAAGGACACCTTTGAGCAATTGATGGCACTTTTTCCTCAAACTGCCTTGGTATATTCAAATATATGCCAAAGACAGAAATGGAGGTGGTCGAACCAATTTTGTCCACAAATTGAGAAGTCGAGGAAGCATGTAAACAAATCTGTTTCAGCTTACATGAGAGACCATGGAATGGGCTCCATGTACAACAATAACTTGCGTTACTACATGCAAGATATCTACAGAGGAGATGGAGTTCACTTCTCAGATGAGGGCAACAGAATTTTCATTCTGAATTTAAGACTGTGCATTGGTACCTACTTATAAGTACCTAAATGTACCATAAACCCTAAAGCTCTTCTCAGAGCTACCCTACATCTGATCACTCACAATTAATATTTTACTCTAACTTTTTTCACTAATTTTCAACAAAGTACGCTCCCCGGGGCGCTACCCGGTACGCAAACCGGAAGCTAAACTCGCGAAATTTAAAAAAAAAATAATAATTTTCCGCACATATGGGCCTCCTCAGCCACCCTCAGAAAACCTAGGGGGTCAAGATAAGTCTATCGTGCCCCCTTCTACCCATTCTGAACATTATTTGCCCTCCATCTTGTATCTTAATTCGAACGAAACACAAAATGGTGGACTCCCGTAACGCTTCAGGATCGCGTACCGGGGCGCTCCCCAGTTCGCGTACCGGGGCGTTCCCCGGGAAGCGCTCCATCAAAAAAAGGTGGGAAAGTAATTTACAGAAAAACGACTGGAGACACTTTCACCAAATATAGATTAGCTCATACTACATACCAATCCCTATCATTTTCACAAATTTGATTGAAATTCCATTTAGCCATTTAGCCTGTAGACCTCTCTAAATACCGTGAGGTAAATTACTTCACAAAACACATCTGAAGTGTTGGAATTGACAACCAATGAAAATGTTACTTTCATTTTCTACTTTTTTTACCTGACATTTGATTGGTTATATACCTGAATATATATAAAGGAAGAGAAGGAAACACAGCCATTTTGACTACTACTTCTTGTTGTACATTTCAATAGGATTTTCACTAATCACTTCAACTTCTTTGTAAAGGTAAGTTGTTATTTTTTAAAACTGAAGTATATTGTGCACTATAAGTTAATATGGTAAACTTTTTCTGATAGTTATATACTATCCCTCTGAAGTAGTTATAGATTTAGATAGACTTCTCTGTTATAGTTATGGATGGAGTTAGGTTTCTCTTGTGTAATTATGAATTTACTTACATTAAGTCACATACACTTTTTTATATTCCTACTTCCACTCTGATACTATACACTGCCCAAAGATAAATTCACTGATAAAAACTGCCTAGCTAAAATTAATCCCAACAGTGCCCTATCTGTACTAATATATATTTTTTTTATCCAAATTTCAGGCCAAATGGAAGGCGAACACAAAGTTTCATTTCCAAATTGTCCTGCAAGAGAGCAGCCAAGAAATAATTGATCCAAATTATATAGAATTTATGGATGAAACTTGGGACCAAGAACTACTGCAATGTGTGCAAGCAGTAGATGACCTCCTTCAAAATGAGGACATTTTACACACTCAGAGATTACAAGCTATGTTCAATGAAAATAACGACATTTCAGACAGTGAAATGTTAGAAAGTTTATTAAATTTTGAAACACAATCACAATAATAAATAATTGCTTAAAAAATAAAGAAATTAAAAAATAATCAACAAAACCAACAATCAATTAACATACAGTATTTGAAAAGTCTATCATTCTTTTTTCCTTATAGTACGCTCCCCAGAACACTTCCCGTTTTTTTTTTTGCCCCGTGAGGCCCTTTTAAAGCCTCCACATCAAACCTAGGGGGTCAGGGAGGATCTACTATGCCCCCTTATGGTCATTTTCCCCTTTGTTTTGGCCTCCTCTTGTCTCTCGATCCTACCGAGAGACAAGATGGCGGCCGCTCCGGACTGTTTAGAATGTTGACAGACACCGGAGAGCCAATCAGCTTCGCTACGGGAAGTTCCGTTACGCGTCAGGTACGCGAACCGGAGCGCTGCCCGGAGCGCGCTTACAGATATATATCTTTTTTTGAACGTTAATTTCTCAAAATCCACTGGATCACATATATTGAGACCTAGCAAAGGCACATCGGGCTACCAGTCCCTACAATTTTGCCAAGTTTCGTGCAAATCCATTCAGCCGTTCGGGCTAAAAGTGAGGCCAACCGCCCTATGGAAATTAACATGGGAAAAACACGTTTTGGGACCCCCCTTTTTTCTCGGCCCCCCCTTGACGAACCCCCCCCCAAATTTTCAGGGGCTGCTCAGAAACAAAATGTTCCATTTTCCTGAAAATTTCTGCCAATTCCGTCCACAAACGCCAAAGTTATTAGACGTAGAATTTTCAAAAATCCCATAGAGAAAAAATCCTAACTATATATACCTACTGGCGACGGCCAGTAGGTAATATCACAACAACTTCTCCTCCATTACGAGTAGAACACAAGAGACACAGCGGGGCTTCAGCAGTTGTTTATTCAGGAGCACTGGCATGACCGGTTTCGGCTGATTGCCTTTATCAATTGCCGCAGTCCATAGAAAATGTGAACACCCACTCAACAGATCAAATATAGGCTCCTCCTTTCAAGTGGAAATGGGCTCACCTGCGCTAGATAGTCGCTGCTCGCACCAGTACTGGGGACTACCAGTCCCAAAATGCAGCGTGCTGGAAATCCAATGCAGTGTAGTGGGGATTCACAAAAAATTAATTAAAAAGTAGCAGCTGAAGTCCCATACTTTCTGCCACCAACCTCAAAGGCAGCAAATACACATATATATATACACACAGACACACAAATCAATTTGTTTAGATATGTGTGGTATCCCTGGGGTGCTGAAATTGGCCCCCAGGAAAACCACACATATATATTTAAAAAAAAACTGGTGTATCAAGACTCTTAACACTTTGAAATGCGTTATGGCGGCATCAAAAATAACTTTGTGGACCGTGTCCGTGTTTGGCGAGAGGGAGCTGAGACTCACGGCCCCCCAGGGCAATCACACTACAATAAAAGAAAAACTTTAGCCACACAGGAGGTCGGCCAGTGAGCAGGAGAGCCAACCACATGTCCATTTCACTGTTTTTATTTTTTAAATCTTTTTGACACATTTAACCCCGGGGGGCAATTGCACCTCCCCCAGGATAAACGAACATTTTTTTTGATAAATGCCCCCAGGGGTAGCCCATTTTATGAGGGTTGACCCCCCATTACGTCCCTGGTGTCTAGTGGGGTTTCCTGTCAAAAAAACAAAGGGGCCCCCTGAAAGAACGGATACAGAGCAGACAGGCAGGGGAATCAAAAACAATTAAATACAACAGAGCAGTCTTCCCCCTCGCATACAGAAACATGTTAAATTAGAGTCCCAACATCGGATAGTCAGTAGTAAGCTCACCAGAACCAGCTCACAAACACATTTTCATGATCAAAAGAGAGTATTCAAAATGTTATTTCATTTTGTTTATAAATATATGAATTATAGTACAGAACATAAAATTGGAGTCAACATCTTTTTCAAAAGATAACAGTACGTGATAGCAACAGCATAAATAAAGTTTCAATCATACAATCACGTTCCTACACGTCCCTTCAGTCACACAGTTCAATTCAACCAAGCACAATCAATCATCAGGCATCCAGAACATATCACACTTCAGTTGCCAGAGTAGACGAAGTATCCGGTCCAAAATAGTCTCAAAACAACAGTCGGAGACTAGATGAGCAGATAGCAGGACAAGATTGAAGTGCCAACGCGCGTTTCGGTGCTAGGCCGGATCGTAGGCCACACCTTCATCAGGGCACAAAGTAGAAGGGAGAGGGGGAGAACAACAGCAACAAGGACCTCCCAACAGCATGTCCGGTCATGGATTCTTTATAAAACACCCAATTAAATGTTTAGGAGGGCAATCCCAAATTCAAAAGGTGACGGTTCCTCACAGGAGCAAAAAATCGAATAGAAACTGGGGGTCTTCACCGACCGATAGTTATGGGTTGAAATTGGCGTTCTGACACGCCTGAGCGAACTCCACTACGGGGATCCGATCATTTCAGGATGGATAAAGAACGGAAGAAAATCGCGAGCTCACTGAAGGATAAATCAGTTCGCACCGGAGCCCCGGCCTCGTACACGCACTCCGAACTCACAACGCAGAAACGCCAAAAAAACAACATTTTTTTTAATAAATACCCCCAGGGGTAGCCCATTTTATGAGGGTCGACCCCCCATTACTTCACTGGTGTCTAGTGCGGTTTCCTGGCCATAAATGAGTGTCCTCCCCACTTGTTTTTGTTGGCCAATGTGTAAAGGACAAAGTTTATTCATGCTGCGGATGCAGGTGATGTGTACACACAGCCAGGAGTGTGTAGACATGGATGGGTTTGTTAGTCATATGAAGAGATATTGATCTCCTTTATTACTCTAGTCCGTTTGTTGAGGCTATGTATTTCATGCTATGTACACATACAGTTGTGGCTCACAAACTGATCATTGATGCCATTGATGTGGGAGTGTAGATGTATGTGAACTACACATGTAGACTTTTGAAGGTACATTCACTGACTGATGAAATGCATCAGGGATGACATGCAGATTTGGTGTGATCATTAGGGGTGGGCGGAATTTGTAAAGTCGCACTACGCAAAGCTCAGCGAAACGATAAAAAATCTCAGCGAGCACGCAAAAGTTCTGCAAACACGCAGAATTGCTTGTACCACCCGTTTGCGATGCTTTTTCCCTGTTTGCGAATGCTGTTTGCATGCTCGGGGATAAATATCTTGCAAACATGCATTTTGTAAGCGCGAACAAGCAAAAAATTCTGCTAAGCCACGGACTGCGGAATTAGGGCAATTCCGAGTTCACCCAATTTCCACAAATTCCGTGAGCAGAATGGAATTTACCGCCCAGGCCTAGTGATCATATGTGGGCGCTTAAACACTGTGATACATTGGCATTTGTGTGCAAAACATTTTGGGAACTGTGATGTGCCATCCCTTTTGGACCCAAGTGACGCCTCATTTTCATGGACTGGAGATTACCTGATCCTCTTAAGACTTTCACTGTTCTATTGTGTTGTAGATATGCAATCTGAGAATTTTGTTTCCACCAAGACCTATGTGGACTGGGGATGCTCCTAGCCATAGGTGAGGTCTGTTACTAGGGATATATGCGCAACTTCAGACAGAAATCTTAGGGCCGCCTTGTCTACATGCAAATTTTAGCAAACCTTGCCAGTCGAGTGATCTGTGAACCTTTGATAATGTTATTGTGTATAATGGTTCATATACATTGAGCTTATGCAGATGTCTTACACCTATTTCAACTGTCTTTTCAGAATCAACTGAGGCAAGCAGAGGGGACAGTGCCGACGACGTTGGGATGCAGCTGGCCACAGTGCCTGCAGTCAAAAGACTGACACTGATGGATGCAGTGGTCCAGAGGGTGAGGGGGATTCCATAAAGGCGGCTGATTCAACTGCATCTTCTACTAAGTCGACCTCCAGTGGTAACTCTTTAGACCTGTGTCCACAACATCCTATTCCACCACCGCTGTTCCACATCCACCCTCCCTGCTGCTCCCAACCAAGTTACCCAGCTTTGCTCCCACAAAACGGGTGGTGTCTCCATTGGTCCAGGCACTTCTTCCCCTGCCCCTGTGCCCCTAGCTGCCCTGAGTGAGGAGGCTATTGACCTCCTGAGACAGATCTCTTTTGGTCAGTTTGCTGAATGCTGACGCAGACGCTGGCCTACCTGGAAGGCATTCACAGTAGTATGTCTGGCATAGAGAGGTTGTTTCAGACTCTGAACTCCTCAATGATGGCAGCCTTCCACCCACCTCAGCCTTGCACCCCACTTCCTGCATCTTCGCCATCCCAAATCCCTTTTTCCAGACCTGTCCACAGCAAATGCAGACTGAAGCATGTACCCACAACATCCACAAGCAGCACACACAAACCAAAACGCAGCAAGAAGTCCAGGCATGCAATCACTCAACCTCACAAGCTCCACCACAAACATATCCACAGACCCCACACCAACAGGCACAGTCCAGACACACAACATACCCAGCACATCCACAGCAACCACAAAAAATGCAAATGTAAAATCTCACCCAAAAAACAGACACCTACAACACAGACCCAACATACGTCAGACCCACACACACTTGCACCAACAACACGGACAGCCACAATACCCACTATGACTCCCTCTACCTCCAAAAGCCCACCACGTGTCATCCCAACTACCCAGGCTCCCAAAGAAAGCCAGCCCTATGATTGACCTTTACCTTTGCCACAGCCACTTCCACCTTCCAAAGTCAACCTAACCCCTCCCAATACCGACCCCAGCCCTCCAAAATAACATCATCGAGGTGCGTGGACTGCCCACTAGATGCCCCTACTGGGAGGTTTACCTGACTGTGTCAGTAAGGGAATGTTTGGTGGCACAGCATTGTGCTGTGGCACATGGACGGTTAATGGACTGTATCTATCAACAAAAATGTGTCCCTCTTGTATCTCCTTATTCATAAAGTTTTTTCACCATTTAATCAACATCCATACTATCAACCATGTTGTGAGACATGTTACTTGTAAAAAATATCTACTCTTTTATTAATATATTCTCTTGTTCATCAATAAAATCTCATAAACAATCCTTACAATTCATAAAATATTATCCAGAAATATTCATGGAATTACTAAATAACGATAGCATAATAAAAAAAAGAATATTTCTATTCTTGCTATATTTCTTCAATAATTTCCTCTACTAGTGTCTAACTACATCCAATAAATAAGAAACCATATCTGGCATTCTTATTTTCATATATGTGATCAAGGCAATAATAGACATATAAATACATCACAGATAAAGCTCCCAGAGATGTGTTTAGAAAAAAGGCTCAATTTCAGTTTATCAACGTTATCATAAAAACAAATTGTATCCTGTAATTATCATATACTATGTTTCTTTAATGATTCAGTGTAACTGCATTCTAGATAGCATTTTGTCACTTAGCAACTGTTAGAATGTTTTCTGTTAGGAGTTGGAGTTGTTGATGGAGTCAGTTTTGTCCGGCTCTTCCTACCATGTAGCTTATTATTAAACATCTTAATCACACTCATCTAGCGTGATTACTACAAATATATTGGCGACGATCTTTGAAGGCTACATGGTCATTGAACCCAATGCGTGTGGAGTCCTTCAGTGACTGGCATTTTGTCTACCGAAGCTGTTGAGCTCTTTATTCTCGTGATTGCCGCCTCTCAAGTTTCAAAAGGTGCTGCTATTGCTGCCTGTGTTGTAGATAAATATTTCACCATTTTCAGCACTTTGCTGGACTGATATTCAATTCTTCCAAGCGTTGTCTAACAGCTCCTTATTCCGCGCACACCTGTCTCGAGCAACATACCTTTGAAATCCACCCTCTCAAGAATCTTTAGTGCGGTATTTTGCCAAGATTTGTCTCTCGTTTCCTCTAATTCACGTTGGGCACATTTGGCACGCCCACTACGTTGACATATGATAACGTCCGCAGCCATTCGGAATGGTTGGGCAACTTTTCTACAATAGCTATAGACTCCACAATCTTCAATCAAAGCATTTGTCACTGCAACGTTTTATTTTCTTGTCTCTTTCGATTTTCCTGCTTCTCATTCCATCGACAACAAAGCAAGAAGCTTAATTGCCAAAAACACATTAAAAAAAATAATAATACTTATTGTCCCTATTGTGCATCTTTACCATTAAGCTTCATTTGATCAACGGTGTTCACATCAAGGAGCATTTTTTGTGCACTCATATTTAAATACAGTGATGCACACACCACATCGGTTTTGTTGTCACTGTTGCATGCTGTGTAAGTTATGGTGACGCATATACCATATGGTCATCAAAATGTTACTTTTCTTCACCTATGTCTATGATGATGCATACACCTTTCACCTTTTAAAACTATTTTGTCCAGTTTCCTTGTACACATTCTCAGGACAACAGTGATGCACACACTTATTTTCTTGAACTAAAGGTTGTTTTCCTATTACTTTCTATCATTTCCTGTGCACCTGTTACATCCAGGTAACTTTTTGTTTTAAACCTTTCTCAGTATATTTTTTTACAACATATATGTGCACTATGCAAGCTGTTAATCTGCCTCCTGCATTATTAGATTCACCTGGAGAGCCTGCAGTCCGGTGGGAATTTTGACACAATGGTTTTGAGACATACTTGGGTGCCATTGGTGCTTCACAATTTGTTTCAGAAAGAAAGAAGTGTCTATTACCACTTTTGTGAGGGTTTGAAGGGAGGTCTATTTTCAAACATTTGCCTCCACTGTTACAAGAGGAGCTACAAGACATTGATGAGTAACATGAGACTGTATTAAAACTTAAACACAGATTCGACAAACAACCAAGCCTTATGGTTCCAAGACATAAATTCTTTAAAAGAAAACAAGCTGAATTGGAAGATGTTGATTCATATATTTTGTTGCTACGTAGACTTGCGGATGACTGCAATTTGAAAATTTCACAGATCAACTGATCAGGGACCAATTTGTCTGCCAATGCAAAGATAAAAACATTAGGCAAAAGCTGTCGAGTATGGTCAAACCTTCCTTGGTTGAAACTATCAAAGTGGCCAAAAGTATAGAAATATTGATGGTGAAGGAATTAGACGAAAAACGTAATGATGTTGTTAACGTTGTTAATAATCCTGCTAAACAACGTGTTAAGCTCAATGTCAGTTCTACCAATGTCCCTTCAAAGTTTAAACCTGAAATTTTAGGTTCCAATAAGGTGAATGGTGGCAGCATGTGTTTGAGATGTGGTCATTTTCCACATCGCAAGGGATCTAGGTGTACTGATATTAATGTAATGTCCAATTACTGTAAAAAAGGTGGGCCACTTTTCTAGTTTGCCTGAAAAAAAGAGGTTTCATGAAACCTACTGTTTGCACTGTCGAGTCTGATGAGGATTCTGATTCTGAAGTCATATCTGCTGTCACGAATGATAGGGATGACACAATTCATAGTCCTCATGGGGTGGTGGAAGGTGATCCGTCTTCCTGTATTGATCCTATTTTTAACATTGATGTAGGGTGTCACACCATTAAACTGTTAGTTAATTCAGGAGCTAAAATAATGATGATTACACAAACGCTCTATGAACAAACCCTATCCTTACCCGATAGGTCAGCTATGTCATATGAACGGTGGAAAATGTACTTGTTGGGTTTCTTTGAGGAAGAATTGAAGTTTAAAGGGCGGAGAATCAAAGGGAAGGTGTATGTTGCTGTCAAAGTTCTAAACATTTTGGGTTGGTTTCGCCAAGGCCTTTTTTACATGATTCTGAAGCCTGGTGCCAAGGAACAAGTCTTAGTGGTTGGTAACGAAGAATAACGTAATTTGTGGAAAACAAATTTACTGAAGTTTTTGGAAATGTTCTAGGTAAAATAAAAGGGTTTAAGCACAGGATAATTGTGAAGGATGGAGCTATACCAGTTAGCAACAAGCTCAAGGGAGTACCTTTTAGTGTTAGAGAATACTTAGAAAAAGTACTGAAAAGTCTGTGTTCTAAGGGTATCATTGAGCCCACAGAGTCTTCTTTGTGGCTTTCTCCATTGGTGGTGGCCAGAAAAAGGGGAAGGGATCTTCGGGTCTGTGTGGACTAGAGATCCTTAAACAAGGACATTTGGGTAGACTCTCCTCCTTTCTCCAAGATAAGCGATTTGCTTTCATCCACTAAAGGCACCTGTTTTTTCACTAAACTAGATCTAGCCAGTGCATACCACCAGGGTGGAATTAGATCCTGAATCTCGCCACTTGACAGCATTTATTTCACCCTTAGGCACTTTCCGTTACTGTCGTATGCCATTTGGCCTAGCGTCAGCGGCTTCAGTGTTTCAGAGAATTATGGGAAACATTCTCAAAGGGGTTGTAGGAAATGGGATTCCCCGTTGGCTGAGGGTTGCACCTAAGTCCAGTAGGAATCCCACTCCCACGTAACGAGGGGAGGTGTACTCCCCCCAAAATGACGCTTGCTCCCCCTGGTAGTATTATAGCCAGGGCAGACAGGCTTACTCCCTAGATAGCGTGCCAAGCATTTCAGACTAAGCGTGGTAGTAAAAGAGACCCGCTACAGAGAGACGCCACACAGAATGTATGTAAAAATATCTGGTTCTTTATATAAATTTACAAAAAGGATCGGTGGTAGTGTTCCCCTACCAAGAGGGAAAACGTCCGCACATAGAGTTAATACATCTCATAGAAGTAATAATACACGTGAAATATATTACATAATAAGTATTAGTCTGCCTCAAAGAGGTGCTCTTGTGGCCTGATGCACACCCACCACCAGGGGTGTCAAGCAACACAAAGTGCCAAATATCAAAAAGAAAATGAGAGCAGGCCACACAGCACTCCTAATAATGTCCAATTATTGATTATTCTAGGAAAACCTAGATAACTGTTCTGAATGTATCAAAACAAAATAGTGTATTTTATGTTCATCCACAATCAACAATATGCAATGTCCATTATTATACAACAAACTCCAAATTCAGCGATCCAAGCTAAATCGTGTTCTTCCAACTCTTTATTGTGTATCCATAGACATATAAAAAAAACTTCACAGCTCACACCGCCGACACGTGTTTCGTCTCATAGAGACTTTTTCAAGGCTGGAAGCATAGAACAAAACTACAATCAATATGATTTATAAAAACACTTATTTTTTACATCTTTCTGTATTTACACTTTAAAAAAAGATATATTATAATGCCTGAGCTTTTCCGGAAAAACCACCAACGCAAATATCAACATTATAAATATCTAATAGACATACATAAGCACCATTAATGCATTTATCTTAACCTATACCAACATTGTTATTATGAAATTGCCCAATTGATAACATGTCGATATACGCCTGAATCACTTTAACCTATACATAATCAAAACACAGTGAATACAATTCAGGTAGAAGCTTAGTTCTGGTGCTGGGAGAAATATCAACTAAAATGCACAGATATAAATATATACAAATATGATACTCTACATGTGGAATCACTAGTGAACAAAAATTATACTGGGGGAATTTAGTGTAAGTATTTATTTATTCCTTTGTCCCTTATACCATTAACACGACCTATGAACTCGTATTGATCCATAAAAAGATCAATTATCACCACATGTTTAGGAAGACATACCTAGGATAGTAAATACGTGGACGTGTATTAGGTTCGTATTCCGCCTTTGTAAGTCGACCCGTTTCCATCAAATTGTGACTACTCAGTGCCGGTCATGAAGTCGACCACCTAACCAAAGTTCCTACAAATAAACGAAAAACAACACCACACACTGAGTAGCATGTTCTATAGTTGGCATGAGGATCCTCACACTTTTTCCATCAACAAATACATGTCGACCTATAGTGCTGTTCACAGTAATCCTACCGATTGTTGCCTGTTGCAACTAATAAGCTCTCATCTAAAAACGAAACTCCACTCACCTCTCCTAAATGTACAATCTGTGTGGAGAATCTTCAGCTAATCGTTGTATTTAATGAACAGCCATTATAATATGTCTGGAAATAAATATAAATCACAATCATGTATAAAATTGATATTAGGCTTGTAACTCTTTAATTATAAAGCTTATATAGGTATCCCTCACCAGAAATTGTAGAGTATATTGAAGCCAAGTCAAGCTACAAGATATCCCATGATAAGTATCAGCACCGCAATTGATAAAAATAATCAATAGTATCAGTTCGGTATAAGAAAGAGAAAATACGGCAAAGGAAAAGAAAAAGTTGTTCAGTGTTAGATATTTGTGATTGTCTTAGGGTAAAGCTCTTGTAAGACTACATACCCTACACAGTAACTGTTGCGACAAAAACCTCTCAAGGCATATTAACATCAATACACACGATGTCCTACTTTGCTAATAACATTGCATCCCATAAGTATCATTTAACCTGTATTAAAGTTGAGTGAAAGAACACCCTTTATATATAGTCACTTAGTGCCCGACGTTTCAAGATATAGCATGATAATGAGAGTGCCTGTCACACTTACCACGGCTCTGTTCGCCATGTCAGATTATTAGACTACCGCTCCACTGTATTCTGAAAGGTAATGAGCACCAGCTCAATAAATAGAGAGCACACACTGAAGTTGTGGAGATCTTAGCATCTCCCTACGCTAAGCAATAAGAGAGACAAAAAAGATTTATATGTCAAACTCACTTAATCGGTAAAACGCTATTGCCCTCTTCAGTGTTTATATGCACGTAACCCAAGACCTTGATAAGTCTGTAAAGCAATAAAAATATTTATATAAATTTGACACCGGACCAATAACGATAACCATCCACAGTATCACTTTTAGAACGAGGCTTATGTGTCTTCGTACAGATGCTTAGATTGGATGAGTGTTCGTGTCGTTTACGTAAGTTCTTGATACAGCACCCCCTTTTACTCGTAGTGTCTCAAAATAACTGGGGGACAATGGAGAGCCAGGCCCCTTCAGCTGGGGCGACGTTAAACAAAAGCAAGGATGGCCATCTGCTGGTGCGAGTTGCCGGTACGAGGCATACAGGCCAATATGATGCAATTAGTCCAACTCTGCGGGTACGGTGCGGTTGAGGAGTACGAGGCGTACTCTGATCTTTTGACAGGCTGAAGAACGATGCGCACCGGCGGGTGCGGGCCAGGAGTACGGAGCGTACTCTACGTTCCTGGATAGCAGGGTTCGATGTTCACCAGCGGAGGCGGGCCAGGAGTACGGAGCGTACTCTACGTTCCTGGATAACAGGGTTCGATGTGCACCAGCGGGTGCGGGCCAGGAGTACGGAGCGTACTCTACGTTCCTGGATAGCAGGGTTCGATGTGCACCAGCGGGTGCGGGCCAGGAGTACGGAGCATACTCTACATTCCTGGAGTCACAGATTGCGATGCGCACCAGCGGGTGCGAACCAAGGGTACGGAGCGTACTCAACGTTCCTGGGCTTAGAGGTTGCGATGCGCACCAGCGGGTGCGGTCCAGGAGTACGGTGTGTACTCTCCTGTTGTTCCCAAAAAGTCCTCGGTGTCCAGGGGAGCCACGACCAGGTCAGCAGGGCTCCCGAGTACGAGCAAGGAGGGTGTCAGTCTTTGTTCCACCGTCTGGGCTGCGACCAGGTCAGCAGGGCTCCAGGGGTTCTAGCAGGGAGGCGATCGATCTTAGTTTCAGCAGGCTGGGCCACGACCAGTTCAGCAGGGCTCCAGAGTTCCAGCAAGGAGGGGGTCAGTCTTTATTCCACCGTCTGGGCCGCGACCAGGTCAGCAGGGCTCCAGGGGTTCTAGCACGGAGGCGATCGATCCTAGTTTCAGCAGGCTGGGCCGTGACCAGGTCAGCAGGGCTCCAGGGGTCTCGCAGGGGCACACTCGCAGTACATTTGGTGGGGGTCTTTCAGGGGCACACTCGCAGTGCCTTTAAGTTGGAGACCCGACAGCGTCAGCAGGGCTCTGGGGGTCTGTCAAGGGCACACTCGCAGTGCATTTAAGTTGAAGCCACGACAGCATCAGTAGGGCTCTGGGGGTCCTTCAGGGGCACACTCGCAGTGCCTTTACATGGGAGCTATGACAGCATCAGCAGGGCTCTGGGGGTCCTTCAGGGGCACACTCGCAGTGCCTTTACTTGGGAGCCGTGACAGCGTCAGCAGGGCTCTGGGGGTCTTTCAGAGGCACACTCGCATTGCCTTTACGTGGGAGCCGCGACAGCGTCAGCAGGGCTCTAGGGATGCATCTTCTCTTATTCACCTAAAAGAGTCTCCCTCTCTAGTGCCAGCCTCCTTCCTTTTTTCCCGAAAATGTCTAAGATCTCCTTTCATGTAGGCAGGGAGTTCCCCTCCCCAGATCCCGGTTGGAGGTGTCTCCCGTCATGGGACACCTCATCCTTTGAAGCAGGGAGCCAGGGTCGTCAGCCGCCCAGCAGGCAGTGGCGTCAGCATTGTGGAGGACAGGACACAGCCCAGAAACCACTCCTCCCCTCTAATCTAAAAGGCAGACGGCTGACACCAGATGCTGGAGTTTCCCCAGGCCCTGTCACTATCTCTAGACGGGGAATACACATCCCGGCAGTATCGTCCAGCAAGATTGTATGAGAAAACAGTCACTGCCCAGAAATCCTATTTCTAGACTTAGAAGGTAGAGAACACACTTCCTAAAGAGTGTATTAATTAATTCGGATTTTAGGGATGCTAGTCTCGTATTTTTACCATGTTCCCGGGGTCAGATAAATAATAAGGGGTAATAATCAAAAGCTACTAAATTGAAGATGGCTGTAAAGTATTACGGGGTCATGCCTCCCACACCAGGGCAGGACCTACCTTCTACTAACAATGCATCCTGCCCAAGGGCCGACCATAGGGGTGCCTGGTAGGTAGAAAAGGAACCCAAATAGGCTTGAGAAAAGGGTAAATGTGTCGCAAAGTTCAGGGGTTATCCTTGGAAGGAGGGCCAGGTCCAACACAACCCCCTTCCAGCCAAACACAGGGGGGACCAATCACTATCAGGCTGGGCTTTCCTGTGGTGACCTGGCCCACAACAGTCTACTCCAGTCCTAGGCCCCATAAAAACAGTATTCTCCCTGGGGGACATCATCTGTGTAACACATAATCCTTGTTTGCATAGAGGGGTGTCCTCCCACATCCACAGTACACACACAGCTAATACCGGGGTGTGGCCTAGTCCACCCACTGTCAACCAAGACAACCAACTATGGGGGCCACTGACAGCTATCAGTAGTAAGAGCCAGGCCTCCCACCTGCTAGACTTCTCTACTGCTGGGGGGTCGCAAAGTGGGGGGCAGTAGACCCAGGTGCTGGGCATCTTCTTTCCACTCCCAATCCTGTTTGGTCAGGTATGACCGCCTGACACCAACCGAACAGCACTGGGCCCTTACCCAGCTGCCCGTTAGGAGGCTGAGGTGGGCGGTCCCACACCCTGGTTAACTTCTCTACGGGGTTCTGCATCCTCCCACCGGGAGAGAGGCCCCCGAACCCAATTCACTCATCAGTCCTGTACCTTCCTCTTGCAATTAAACCATTAACTTGGGGCCCAAACCCCCATGTGCAACCAGGGGCAGAGGCGAGGCCTCCCTCCCTCTGCACCCCCTTCCAGATGTTTGTACCCTCCCAACTGGAGGGGTACTGCTAGACATCAGAACTACTGGGGCCCTACGTATGGGTGCTTCACATCCTACTATTCCCGGGGGATCCCCCCAACGGCCTCTCCAGATCCTCTGGAACCCCAAAAAATATTTGCTTCCACTGGGGGTTCTCTGAGGACAGGGAACTCGTTTTCTAACAGGGGTCAGCATGCCCCGGGAACACCAGTACTTAAACTATGCTCTCCTACATTTACATCAGGTTTTTCTCCCGGGCTACCCTTCACCCAACCGGGCAGGGCATCTCCTACATACTCCTACATACTCCTCGCCGCTATCCTGATATTGGCTGGACAGTCCCGGGCTGTCCTTTAACCCACTCTCTTCTGGGCTGTTCTTACTTTCTGGCACCAGGCCCGTACAATTGGTTAAACCCTCTCCCGGTACCCCTCCTCTGGAGTCAGTATGGTGCCCCCATCCCTTGAACCACCAACTCCTGGGTCAGTCCCTGAATCCTTCTCAAGTACCCTGAGTCCTACAGGAGCTATCTCATCCCCTCGTTTCCCCTGGTGGGTGTCGCTCCCCTACCTCAAGTGGGGGGCCCATCTCTTGGTGGGTGTACTACACTCCCTGCCCTATTTGCTACGGGGTTGCGGCCCTTATCTGGTCTGAGCTCCACTTTCAACTCAGTACTGAAAAAAAAACAGCCGCTACCCGCTGGGCGGAATCCTTCCTCTAGTTCAGCATCTAGGAATACAATATTGCGGCCACCAGCCGGGTCGTATTTCTCTACAAAGTTAGCACAAAAGGACGAATTTCTGCTGCCGCTAACTGGGCTGGATTCCTCTTCCAGTTCAGCGCTTGCCATTGAAGCTTGGTGCCGCCGGCTGAAGTGTACATCCTTTCAACCTCAGCGTTGGGAAATGAACCATTGCGGCGGTCCGCTGAGGCATACAAACTTTCCACCTCAGCAGTTAAAAATGGGCACTCTGCTTCCCACTCAGCACAAAAAGGGGAACGTTCGCTGCCATCCACTGCGTGGGGCTCGGTCCCCCACTCAGCAGAGCCCATGGCGGGGGTTACATAGGTTTCTCTTTGTCGGGCGGCGGCCCACCAGGCCTCCTGCCTTTGTTGCTCCAAATCGAGTTCTTCCATCTTTAGTTCCTGCTCAATTCTCATCCGCTCCAGTCTCATCTGAGATTCCTCCCTCAGTACTTGGAGGCGGTTGTCCATCTCTATCCTTAGGTTTGCCAAGGCAATCTGATGCTCTTTGTCTCTTTCTCTGTCCTCCCATTCCTCTGGAGACAGGCCTCTGACTGGAGAATCACTGATGCTGGGTGGGGAAGAATCCCTCCTCCCCTCTGAGCCCAGGCGCCCATGTAACTTATCTGTAAGGTGGCTTTGTAATCCGTCTTTCTTACAAGCACCCATGCTGGATGCCAGGGACTCGGCAGTCAATGATCACGGTACATGAAATCATAGAGGCACACAGCAGCCTCTCCTGAGTCGAGGGTTCGTAATCCTTTTGCTGCCACCAGTGTAAGAAATGGGATTCCCCGTCGGCTGAGGATCGCACCAAAGTCCAGTAGGAACCCCACTCCCACGGAACGAGGGGAGGTGTACTCCCCCCAAAATGACGCCTGCTCCCCCTGGTAGTACTATAGCCAGGGCAGACAGGCTTACTCCCTAGATAGCGTGCCAAGCATTTCAGACTAAGCGTGGTAGTAAAAGAGACCCGCTACAGATAGACGCCACACAGAATGTATGTAAAAATATCTGGTTCTTTATATAAATTTGACACCGGACCAATAACGATAACCATCCACAGTATCACTTTTAGAACGAGGCTTATGTGTCTTCGTACAGATGCTTAGATTGGATGAGTGTTTGTGTCGTTTACGTAAGTTCTTGATACAGCACCCCCTTTTACTCATAGTGTCTCAAAATAACTGGGGGACAATGGAGAGCCAGGCCCCTTCAGCTGGGGCGACGTTAAACAAAAGCAAGGATGGCCATCTGCTGGTGCAAGTGGCCGGTACGAGGCGTGCAGGCCAATATGATGCAATTAGTCCAACTCTGCGGGTACGGTGCGGTGAGAAGTACGAGGCGTACTCTGATCCTTTGACAGGCTGAAGGACGATGCGCATTGGCGGGTGCGGGCCAGCAGTACGGAGCGTACTCTACATTCCTGGATAGCAGGGTTCAATGTGCACCAGCGGGTGTGGGCCAGGAGTACGGAGCGTACTCAACGTTCCTGGATAGCAGGGTTCGATGTGCACCAGCGGATGCGGGCCAGGAGTACGGGGCGTACTCTACGTTCCTGGAGTCACAGATTGCGATGCACACCAGCGGGTGCGAACCAAGGGTACGGAGCGTACTCAACGTTCCCAGGCTTGGAGGTTGCGATGCGCACCAGCGGGTGCGGGCCAGGAGTATGGTGCGTACTCTCCTGTTGTTCCCAATAAGTCCTCGGTATCCAGGGGAGCCGCGACCAGGTCAGCAGGGCTCCTGAGTTCCAGCAAGGAGGGGGTCAGTCTTTGTTCCACAGTCTGGGCCGGGACCAGGTCAGCTGTGCTCCAGGGGTTCTTGCACGGAGGCGATCGATATAAGTTTCAGCAGGCTGGGCCGTGACCAGGTCAGCAGGTCTCCAGGGGTCTCGCAGGGGCATACTCGCAGTGCCTTCGGGGGGGTATTTCAGGGACACACTCGCAGTGCCTTAAAGTTGGAGCCACGACAGCGCCAGCAGGGCTCTGGGGGTCTGTCAGGGGCACACTCGCAGTGCCTTTAAGTTGGAGCCGCGACACCGTCAGCAGGGCTCTGGGGGTCCTTCAGGGGCCCACTCGCAGTGCCTTTACGTGGGAGCCGCGACAGCGTCAGCAGGGCTCTGGGGGTTCTTCAGGGGCACACTCGCAGTGCCTTTACGTGGGAGCCACGACAGCATCAGCAGGGCTCTGGGGATGCATCTTCTCTTGTTCCCCTAAAAGAGTCTCCCTCTCTAGTGCCAGCGTCCTTCTATTTTTTCCCCAAAAATATCTTGGATCTCCTTTCATGTAGGCAGGGAGTTCCCCTCCCCAGATCCCGGTTGGGGGTGTCTCCCGCCATGGGACACCTCATCCTTTGAAGCAGGGAGGCAGGGTTGTCAGCCGCCCAGCAGGCAGCGGCGTCGGCATTGTGGAGGACAGGACACAGCCCAGAAACCACTCCTCCCCTCTAATCTAAAAGGCAGACGGCTGACACCAGATGCTGGAGTTTCCCCAAGCCCTGTCACTATCTCTAGACGGGAAATAATCATCCCGGCAGTATCGTCCAGCAAGATTGTATGAGGAAACAGTCACTGCCCCGAAGTCCTATTTCTAGACTTAGAAGGTAGAGAACACACTTCCTAAAGACTGTATTAATTAATTTGGATTTTAGGGATGCTAGTCTCGTATTTTTCCATGTTCCCGGGGTCAGATAAATAATAAGGGGTAATAATCAAAAGCTACTAAAATGAAAATGGCTGTAAAGTATTACGGGGTCATGCCACCCACACCAGGGCAGGACCTAGTTTGAGTTTAAAATTATTTATAAAAGCGCGCATACACCAGCGGTTTCTTGGCGCTGACCTACCTTCTACTAACAATGCACCCTGCCCAAGGGCCGACCATAGGAGTGCCTGGTAGGTAGAAAATGAACCCAAATAGGCTTGAGAAAAGGGTAAATGTGTCGCAAAGTTCAGGGGTTAGCCTTCGAAGGAGGGCCAGGTCCAACAGGGGTCGACTGAGCCTTGGTCTTTCGAGATGATGTCCTTAATTTTTGGAAAAGAACCTACTTCTCACAGCACTATTCTTCACAAAGTTTTGACACTTTAAAAAAATGGGGTGGTGTTGCAGGAGAAGTGTGAATTTTTGTGTTCAAAAGTGGAATATTTAGGAAATGTAATTTCACGTGATGGAGTTAGTCCCAAACCTGGATAGTTGGGAGCCATTGTTGATGCTCCCGTTCCCGTGGACAAGTTAGGAGAAGTCTCTCCTTGGCTTGTGTGAGTATTATTCCAGATTCATTCCTAATTTTGATTCAATTGTGCGACCAATTAGCAACCTTTTAAAAAAGGGGGTGAAGTTTGAATGGTGTGGTGAGTGAGTTACTGCTCTTAATATTATCAAATCTGCATTAAAAATAGTTCTGCCTTGAAACCCTTTTATCCCAGTCTTCCCTGCTGTTTTACAGTGGTTACCAGCCAGGTGGTTTGGGTGCCATGTTGACTCAGTCAGAAGATGGTTTGGAGAATACTGTGGGTTTTGCTTCCAGAGTTTTGAGGGCAGCCAAACTTCAGTATTCTGTTATAGAGAGAGATATTAGCTTGCAGATGGGTCATTGAAAAGTTTTACCTTTATATTTGGGACAGACGTTTCCTATTGCAAATGGACCATAAGCCTTTAGTCAATATTCTGGGTGGCAGCATGAGAAAATGTTGCACTCCTAGGATATTGCGGATGGTCTCAAGACTTCTCCAATATCAATTTGATGTTAAGCATGTTTCAGGGGGAAGGAATGGGAGACCTTATTTTTAGCCTTGTTTTCCTGCTAAGTCACAAGATCTTGACGATGTCACACTCCTTGATTTTTCTAATGAGGATTGTGACGATTGTTGGTGTCCACATTAGAAATACCCTGTTAGAATCTTTGTTTGGAAAGTGAGTGGATGCAGGCTGTAGAGGCTGATTATGTGCTACAAGAATTGTGATCTTATGTCCTCACTTATTCAGCCATTGTGGAAGGTGGAAGGTGAACTTTCTTTGGAAGATGGTTTGCTTCTTAGAGGTGATAAATTTGTTGCACATCATGTTTTTCGCAAATAGATTATACAAAGAGCTCATGAGGGTCATCTTGATTCTACTCTCATAAGGCATCGAATTTGGAACACCTATTGATGGCTGAGTATGGACACTGAGATCGAGGATGTAGTCCCGGGGTGTTGTGTTTGTGGTGTTGCAGATAAAAGTTTTAAGGTGTCTGTTTCTCCTTTGATACCAATTGAATGTCCACAGAGTCCATGGTTGAAACTTGGCATCGATATCATGGGGCCTTATGACTCCCTTCCAGGTGGTTTTAATTTCATCTTAGTCCTCATGAATTATGTATCCAAATGGTCTGAGATCAAGCTCGTCAGAGAAGCCAGTGCCAAGTATATCATCCAATTTTTGAGGGAAGGGTGGTTGAGAGAGGGTTTTCTGGATGTGCTGGTTTCGGATAATGGTAAACAGTCTGTTAGTCATGGATTTTAATCTTTCCTTTTGGAATCTGGAGTCAAACATAAGAAAAAATCTTTATGTCACCCTCATACAAATGGTCTTGTGGAAAGGATGAATTGGGTGGTGGGGGAGTGGGTCAGGTGGGCAAGATTGGGGAACCATCGGGGCCGATTCACAGAACTAACTTAAGACAAAACCCTAAACTTACTACTTTTGGTATTCACAGAAGTTAGGATTTTGTCTTAAGTTTGTCTTAAGACAGACTTAAGTTAGGATTTTGTCTTAGGTCTGTCTTAAGTCTGTCTTAAGACAAACTTAAGACAAAATCCTAACTTTTGTGAATACCAAAAGAAGTAAGTTTAGGATTTTGTCTTAAGTTAGTTCTGTGAATCGGCCCCTGCATGTTTAAAGGGCCCTTGACAGTATGGTATGGTTCTACAGGACAACGCCCCACTCCTCCATGAAGACTTCGCCGTTTGAGTTGGTGAGAGGGAGAAAGGCCAATTCCACTTTCAGGCCTGGTTGGACGACTAAATGGGTCAAGTCTGAATCCGATGTTTCACAATTAATGTCCATGTTTAAAGAAAATATGTCTTGTTCTCAAACCAAACAAAAGGAGTGGTATGACACAAAAGGGCTGTAAACGTTTCTCCACTTGAGGTTGGATACATGATCGAGATCAAATCTCCTGTTTATACAAAAAAGGGTAGCAGCAAATTTGGTGAGCCTCTCAAAGTGGTCAACATTGTTGGCAATGCTGTCAAAGTTATGGGAGGTCACTGGTGGAACCTCAACAGGGTGGTGAACGTTTGTGTCAAAGAACCTGTTCCTTTGGGTGGGGCTGTTGTTCCTTCTCGAGTTCACCAAGTTGATGATAGACGGAGTTCCAGGTTGATTGTTAAATCTGCCAGATATAGACTTTAGTTTTTTTGTTTTTTTTTTCATATTTTTTTGTTAGAAGAAGGGAAGATATGTTGTATCCTGTAATTTTCATTTACTGTGTTTCTTTAATGATTCACTGTGACTGTATTCTAGAATGCATTTTGTCACTTAGCAACTGTTAGAATGTTTTCTGTTAAGAGTTGGAGCTGTTGTTGGAGTCAGTATTGTCTGGCTCTTCTTACCATGTAGACTATTAATAAACATCTTAATCACACTCTTCTAGCATGATTACTACACAAATAAACAGAAAAACAAGTTGTCAAAGCGGCGTTTCGGTGGAACAGAATTAGTTAACACCACCTTCTTCAGGACACAATATTTAAAAAAAATGATGTTTTCTCTAAATATAAAAATATGTTCAAATATGGGAACTAAGAAAGATCAGTTATTTTTACAAAAAAACAGGCTCAATTACACACATACTGATTTCTACATCCCCATTACATCCATCTATCCATTGTCATAATTTGTACTTTGTTCTTATCATATCCATAAGGCACCCCTGTATATACGTGTATATTAAACTCACATACGTTGGTAAGTTTATTTTCACCACATTCGTTTTGGATTTTCATATGCCAAAGAGGTAATTGAGCGGACAGTGTCTCTCTTTGTTATTCTGATTAAACAACCTCAGTAATTAATTAGTCCTTTTTCTTATGCTCCCCTTACTGCCCATCCAGAGGCTTTCCAAAAGTATCCATCCTTCACCTTATTCAACTCAGTTTTTCCTGTTAATTAGGTTACTTTTAGTCTGTTTCTAAATTGTATAGAAGTTGCCAAGAATTGCTAATAGTGGATCACCCACATATAGTACTTTCTCTCTGGGAAATTTGATACCCAAGGTATGTTTCATATTTCACTTCATATCTACAGAGGGTAAGTATTAATAAAACTGTATTAGTCTTCATTTTATATGTAATTTATCAACCTTATATTGCTAAAATTGAGTGCTTACCCATCAATGCGCTCCTTTACATTATGGTGTAACCAAGTCAATTTTCCAATTCCTGGCTATGGTACATCCAACTTTGGACCGTTTTGACTTGACCTCCTAGTTTTGGAATTTTATATTCAAGGGCATCGGAATTAATCAGCTGCCCTAATATCTGAAAGGCATACATATAGAACTTGTATTTATGAACATAGGTTAAGCGAATACAATATTCTAAAAATATCACAATTCTTTTAGTAGGATAATATATTTTTTACTGTTAATCTTATAATCTGGTCGTCCCTCTAATAGACATGTGTCACTTTTCCCTTCTTCTTTAAACATTTCTGATAAGATGCACAGCTATTCATGAGCTAAATAAGCAATAATTCTATTTTGGTAACTAGATCATGGATAAGAAGATTTTTTACTAAAAGGACATCTTGAAATGTTCTATTTCCTTCTCAATTGTCCCAACATGCTATTTTCTACAGTGCACTAAACCTCTACGACGCAGTTAAAAGTAAAACTAAAAACGCTCCGCTATATTGTTAACCAATTCCAAACAGACTCACCTTAGCGATTGTTAGAAATGGGGGTCTCTAGTTGGCACTTCCTTCTAAGTCAGGGCAAGTGGGTCCCCCCTTTGACAACCCCTGCTCAACCCTGTGGTAAGGTAGCATGAGCAGTTAGGCCTATCTCAGAGGCAGTGTGTGAAGTGTTTAAGGCCACGTACAATAAGGCAGTAATGACACCACAAAAGGACACAACTCAGGTCGATAGAGACAAATAATATCTTTATCTAACAGTTTAACTCAAAACTCTCAAAGCGTTTCAACAACCACAATTCACCTCAACCCGTAGGAACTCAAAGAGACAAAAACGTATTCACCCAAAGCGTGACAATGACTGAGTTCAGGGCCGGGGCCTACGTGACCCGTCACGCATCAGATACCTGTCTTTGGGAGGAGATACAGCACGCAGATTCTTGAAGAAGCGGAGATGGTTACAGGCGAACTCCCAGTGACCACAAGTCTTGGAGGCTGAGGTCCGCAGCGTGCACTCACAGAGATTCGTCTTAGCTGCGGCGGCCCGTGGGGCAAATTACGAGGATGCAAAGTAGTACAGGGTGTTGAAGGAATCAAAAATATACACTAATGGACTATACTCACCAATAGCCCATATACCTTATTTATGCATAATAAGTCAGTCGGCAATGGAGAAGATTCAATTGTTTATTCTGCAAATACATACCCTGACAGGGGAGCCTCAGTCTACACGACCCTCAGAGGTGCACAGAGGAGACTGACTACATACAATTGATATCAAGCATATATATGTTTCACACACCCCACAATGTCACCTTACTAGGAAAGATACAACTTGTCAGTGAGCCAGCAGGAAGACCCATATAAGGCACAATTGATTGCTAGTAGCTAAGCTTAAGCTATTCCGGGGGCAGGTCAGTAAGGTGCCTCCCTGTCTATCTGTAGCTCGGGGAGTACAAGAACGGGCTCTGCTAGAATGTGCGCATCCCACAAGAAGGGCAGGTGCGACCTTGGATTTCCCTAAGCTAAAAGCTAGCAAGCAGAGCAAATAGCTAAGTCAGCCATCATGGTTTCGTGCAGAAAGCTTAATCACGTGGTTTCAGGGAAACGGGATTTGCAATGGAGAAACGAAACAAACATAGCTCTAATCATGTCAATAGGTTTAAGCAGTACGCAAGTGAATCATTTACAGATACAATATATTCATAATATAAAGCAATGCTAACGTGCGGTTATAAGGTTATACTGTATATACTAGGCCAACATTATGCATATATCGTATTTATATCCCATCAGACGGCCCTTTTGGCCTATTATAGCCAATATAACTGGATTCATTCTACGAACACTCCCTCATCGATCTGCATAAGATCTGTAACTTCCTTCTGAATCATTTGTTTTTCGACTTTGGCCTGACGAGAGATGGTCAAGGCAGACGTTATTCTGGTTGCACAGAAAGAGCAACAAGCCGGGCCACAATGGAGACACAACCAGCAAGTAAATATGACTCCAAAAGCTCCAGCCAGAATCATGAATATTTTCCAGCCCCAAGTAGCTAAAAGACCCCAGAACCATCCACTAAGGGACCAAGTACCATTGTCGACATGTGCTTCACTGGCCAATCGGTGTAACTTCTGGATTGCAAAATGTATAGTTGGGGCTGAATCAGGGATGAAAACACAACAAGAGCTGCCGATCACGCGGCAGGCTCCACTCCTATCTGCGAGGATGACGTCAAGAACCATCCGGTTCTGAAGCGAAACAAGCCTCGTCGCCTGAAGCTCAACAGTAATATCGGTCAGGATCCCAGTGGTGGTCTGAACCACATTTTCCACTATTCTTGACAAGCGTCTTATACTACGGCTATTAAAAATCGGTCCCCAAAAGGGGGTGAGACCTTTAGCAAAGTCTTCGAACTGTTGCAAAGAGGTGTCAGTTTGATCGGTACTGTCAGTATCGAAACTCCTGATACTCCGATTAGATTCTATCTCTCTTCTGACTAATTGATGCGTCTTATGATAATCAGATGGGGCAATATAAACTGGGGGGTATAGGAATGAGAGGTAACATCGCCCTGCCTATCCCCGGGGAAGCCATATATAGGTATTTTCACCGCACACAAAATATACGTTGGGAGGAGTAATCACGGGAGGAGAACTATATGTCTGCAAGGTGTAAGTGTAATTACATCTACTGATTCCTACCTTAATGTGACCTCGTCCCTGAATGAAAAAGGGGAAAGTACCATTTATAATGGGAATTGGCATAGCTTTGTCATTGGTGACATTTCGTTCTTTAAAGTGCTGAAAATACATGGTGGAGTTGAACAGTTCGAAATCCTGCATTTCTTCTTGTAACCAAGTAGCATTTTTATATTCAGTTGTATACATTCATAAAAGCACTTGGGTCCAAGGATCCCTCTCCTCCGTTCCCTTCAGCATCAAATCCTTGGTGCTGTTCTATATATTTCAAAATGGCCTCATAGTCTTTTTCGGTATATAACTTAGGTTCGGCTACATAGTGAGAATACATTAATGACAATAATTGGAACCAGGCTTCACCGCTAGCTAAGTGGGACAAGGGTAGGGAAATGAACAATTCATGCTGATGCATTACAGACGGGAGTAACCCACAGACCCAACAATTCGTTTTGTTCTTTGTACTATGGGTCTGATGTAACATTTCAATAAAAACATTCTTCGAATAGGTTTCTCTGTGTCTAGCCTTATGTGGAGGTAAGGAATAAAAGAGGTGTTCCTCGGGAGGAGGGGTAGTTCCTAGCAAAGTATGTACAGGGTGCTGAAATTCTAAATACACAAATACACACATCAAAATTACTGTGATTACAACAATAAAAGCAACAAATGCCACCTTCACTCTGGTGGGCCATCCGGAAAATGATTGCATATTATCAATATACCGTCGAGGGGCAAGTGGTCGTTCATCCTCCATCGCAAATCGAGCAAAAGGAAACATGCTCTCTATAAGTCCAAATCTAACTCGGTCCCTCTCTAAAAGTCCAAATCTAATCTTTGTATCCACAAAGCACGCACACCACCAGAGGGTTCTTCTTCCCACTGAGGGATCTTCTCCCTGTGTCCGTTAGAGTCTCACAGGCAGACTACTATCGTTCATCAAAAAGAACCAACCTATTTATTCCAGTAATACGACCGCGGCCCTTAACTCAGTCTTTCTTTCTGAACAGAGCTATTTAACACAATGTTCCCTGCTCTCAACGAGTTCAGTCCAGTGTCTCGCTCAGTACCCCAGTAGTTCTATCCGATGTTTCCCAACTCAAGTCTCCGTCTAATTCCTACCATTGGAAGCTGGGGTACCGCGCAGTTTTCGGGGCCGCAGGTCGTATTTACAAGGGCCAAGTTGCTCCTGGTCAGAAAACAATTCTGCTGCATGGGCATCTGATGCATTCGAGACCTGTGGTGCCCTAGGAACAACAGCTTCCGTTTGTTGAGCTGTTGCACTTTCAACTGCGGGCAACACCTCACTCGGCTGCCCTATCTCCTGGGCGTCTGAAAAAGGCACAAAACTTTGAATCAGCTCTCCTTCCTGGCTCGGAACTCCTACTCTGTTCCGTAGATCAAATGGCAGAGGCAACGGCAGGCGTTTCAGATGACTGACATGGATCCAGTTCTTTCTTCCATGCACTTTCACCGCCGTCCTCGTCGCCAGGAGGATCTGGTAGGGGTCAGACCATCTCGGCTCCAAACTCGATTTCTGTTGATAATTCTTCACCAGTACCCACTGGCCAGGCTCCAGTCGATGTCCAGGACCCTCCGGTAGTGGCTGCAATATGTCCGATACCTGTTGATGAATAGAACACAAATCTTTAGTTAAAGCGTACAGGTAATCTGTCATGAAAAGGGTAATCAATATCCCTAAAGGATCGGGGTCTGGGGACTCCCCACACATTTGCAGGGCGACCAAAGATCACCTCGTATGGAGACAACCCAGTTCTAGTGTGAGGGGTTGTCCTTAGGGACAGTAATGCCAATGGGAGGGCGTCAGGCCATTTTAGCCCAGTACTTGCATAGATTTTAGCCATCTTCAATTTCAGAGTGCCATTATATTTCTCGACCAGACCCGCCAACTGGGGATGTCTGGCGGCATGGAACTTTTGTTTTATTTGCAGTCCATCACAAACACTTTGTACTAGCAGGGCATTAAAATGAGGCCCGTTATCTGACCAGATGACCCGGGGTAAACAAAATTGGGGGAAGTATTCTTTAATCAAGGCTTTAGCAGTTGCAACTGCAGTAGCTTCTTTGGTGGGGTAGGCTTCGACCCATTTACTAAAAGCACATACCACCACCAATACATACTTCAAATTTTTCACTCTTTCCATCTGAATGTAATCAATTTGTATTACCTCAAAAGGCAAAGACGGTGGGGCAAAATTTCCACTTGAAACAGATTCTCTACCCCCAGGATTATGACACAAACACACAGGGCAATATTTCACTATATGTGCTGCGGTTTTGGAAATGTTTGGGTTATTCCATACTGGGTCTAACACAGCACAAATACCTTTCGCGCCTATGTGGGCTGGACCATGGGCCATGGTCACTACAGCATATACTGAAGCATTAGGTAGCAACCACCGCTGTTTTTTAGATTGATCTATCCAGCATTCATTCTTATCTAATTTCCCTATTTCCTGTTCCCATCTCAATACTTCATCTACTGTTGCTTCTTTCTGTAATTCCCTCACACTTTCAATGGTATTGTCAAACAGGGATGTCTCTGCCACCCACCGGGCCGATGTACTTGGGAACATGGGATTCATTCTAGTCAGGGCTGTTTCTTTCGCTACTGAATCAGCAAAAGCATTCCCCTTTCTAGTAGAATCAATGACTTTCTTGTGGGCGCTACATTTGATAATGGCCACTTTCTCTGGTAATGTGAAAGCGAATAACAATCGGTCAATTAAGGGGCCGTGATGAATTTTCTGACCATGTGTTGTAAAGAAGCCCCTCTCCCTCCACAGTCTACCAAAGCTAATGGCCACGCCAAAGGCGTACTGGCTGTCCGTAAAAATGTTCACCCTCAGCCCTTCACTCAATTCGCATGCTCTTAATAAAGCTATTAGTTCAGCTGCCTGAGCTGAGTGATGTGAAATTCTCGCGGTTTCCACCACAGTCTTTAGTGTTGTAACAGCGTAGGCAGCTGTTGCAGTGCCATCTGGTAACTTAAAACAAGAGCCATCTACATATAACTCCCCCTGGGGTTCTAGTAAAGGGGTGTCAGTGAGATCTACACGCCCCTTTGTTTCTTCTTCAGTTCTAAATATACAATCATGGACATCGTCCTTTCCATCATTTGAAGGGAGAGGCAATAATGTAGCTGGGTTCAAAGTAGCACATCTTTTAATTGTGATATTGGGTGCAAACAAGGTTAACTCACACCCTGTCAATCGAGCACTTGTAAGGTGCTGGGTTTTAGTTCGATTCAAAAGAATATCCACAGCATGCGGTACCATAACTGTGAGGTCCGTATTCAGGACTATTCCTTCCGATTGTCGGATAGCCACCGCTACTGCAGCAGTGGCCCTCAGGCAACTTGGAAGGGCTCATGCGACAATATCCGGGACTGATGAAAAGAATGCACAGGGTCTTTGCTTACCGCCAAAACCCTGTGTTAACACTGAAAGTGAACAACCATCCACCTCGTGCACATAAAGTGAAAAAGTCTTCCGGTAATCTGGAGTACCCAAGACAGGTGCAGAACAAAGAGCAGACTTTAAAGAATCAAAGACTTCTTGACATTCATCCGTCCAGGGTAGGGGTTCATGCACATCTTTGGTCGTCAAATACAACAAGGATTTAGAGAGGAGTGAATAGTTAGGAATACACTGGCGACAGTAAGAAGTTATGCCAAGAAAAGCACGAACATCACGTTGAGTACGAGGTACAGACATGTTAGTTATCACAGATATTCGTTCTGGATTCAATCGTCTCCCCGCTTTCGACAGTAAGTGGCCAAGGTAGGTCACTTCCTGTCGACAATATTGAAATTTAGAAAGGGACACTTTATTACCCTTTTCAGCCAAATGTTTCAACAATTTAACCGTGGCTTCCTTACAACCGTCCTCTGTATCGGAGGCCACCAAGATGTCATCCACATACTGGTTGATCGTATTCCCCGTAGGCAGAATTAAATCATCAAGGACTGCTTTCAAGGCTTGACTGTAAATACTAGGACTTTCTGTATAGCCTTGGGGTGCACGTGTAAATCTAAAGCTTCGGCCAGCTAATGATGATCCGAAGACATGTCTGCTATCAGAGTGGATTGGAATGCTAAAGAAAGCATTTTTTAGATCGATTACTGAAAAATATTGAGCCGTAGGGGGAATCATCGTCAGAATTGCAGTGATATCGGGTACCACAGGGTATTGCGGTACCACAATTTTGTTGACCTCTCGGAGGTCAATCACAAAACGATATGTATTTTTATAATCTGGGGCACCATTAATTGGTGTCTTCTTTAAAATCGGTAAAATCGGACTGTTACAAACATTGGCAGCTGTCTCCGCTACTAACTTGCTGCAACAGAACTCTAGTCTTCAAATCCTTAGTCGTATTTTCTGACTTTTCTTTACTTTCATTTTCTTGATGTTCATAATATTGAGCCATACTAAGAATTACTGTTGGGGCAGCCGTAGTCCATGTGCTTTCGGCTGCTTGGAGACAGGACATAACTTCGGGGAGCAAGTTTGTAACAAACCTATTCACAAACAACCGTATCCCACCTTCCGTGGATAGGTCCTGCCCACTAAAGTCAATAAAGACTTTCTCAAATCTGGTAAAGAAATCTGACACACTTTCATCCTTCTTCTGTTTACAGGCCGTCAATTTGTCCCAATCAACTTTTCTAGGAGGGAGGAAAGTTTTCATATACGTAATGATTTTATTTGGTACTGCTAGTACTTCGTCCCTAGGTTTCTCTCCAGGCTTCCGTTCCTTGTCCCAAGCTTTTAATTGGTCCCACGTCCCTCCTAATTCAGGAACATGGTCCGTGTCATGTATTTGTCTCCAGATGTCTACTGGGATCAAGAGACCAAAAAATAACTCAATATCAGGTATCGTCATAATAGCAGAATTGGCGGCCTCAGCTAATTCCTTATAGTAGGCAGTGGGATTCTTACGGGGGTCGGGGAGCTGAGCTTTTAGAGTGAGAACCTCGCTTCGTTTCCAAGGGGTATAAACCCATTGTTCCTAAAGCCTGGCAGCCACACGAACCCTAGTTACTACGTTATTAGCATCTTTTAACTCGGGCAAAAAGAGTGGATGTACTTCTCTCATGGGGTGCTGTGCTCCCCAATCAGCACACTTTCGGTGCATGCGCTCACGCTAATGTGCAAGTGTTTCTACATTCTGATATACCTCATCAGCCTGTAAATGGAATTTATAAGCTCGATCTCTTATTTCGCGCAGTATTTGAGGAGGGAGCCCCTCTTCAAAACACTGTTCCCATAGTGAAATTAGTCGAATCGCCATGTTCTCCAAAGCCAGTTGCTGAGCAACGGGCTCAAAATCTTTCATGGTGCTCCAAATGTCTTCCAGGGTGTAAATGGCGTTTCGCATCCATGGGATGCCTGCACTACTATGGCTCTCCTTTCTTCCGTACCCAACAACGACCTAGTATAGACTCGCTGATCACTCAAGTCTGATCTAAGGCGTTTGGGCGTGGTGTCTAGACAAGCCGTATATCAGGGATCTATAGCGGTCTGAATCGGAGGGTAGAGAAATATGGGGTGCGAAGAGGAGGGGACAGCCGCGTCCGGCTGTAAAGATATCAAGGGTGAGGTAGTTTGTCGAAGAGTGGGAGGGGGAAGTAACGCACTCCGTACTGACCCATCAGCAGGGGCCGTGGCAAACCGTTCCCCCCAGTGTTCCAATGGCCGATGCTGTTCCAAGTTGGTCTGCTCGTACCACAGGCACGGCTGGGTATAAGCCCTGTGGGGCATAAGGAGGAGGTGGTCGGGCTTCCAATGAGTCCTCTAATTATCGGGTTGAGCCACATAACTTTTGTCCGTTTCTAAACGGAACTGCCTATCCATTTGTACAATGTTCCCTTCCACCTTCCCTTTATCATAGGCTATAGCCTTCTGGGTGACTGTCTGTCTTGATTTTAGCTTTCCCAATTTCTCTTCTCTTATCCGTCGTCGTTTTGCCTCCTTCAACCATAGGTTCAAGGAATCAAACATCGACTGGCGGTTTTTCTTCATAAACAGTTTGTTTTGGATGTAATTAATCTTTTTCTCGTCAAATGTCCCCGTTAGAGGCCATTGCAAATCGGAGTTGTCTTTGGTATACTTGTGCCAAAGCGTATTAAACAAAATTGGCTGGAGACCATGTTTTATATACATATCAAAACTGGGGCTGCCTTCGGGAGGGGCAGGCTGTCTTTCTTCGAGCCGTGCACCTCCCCGACAGCAGCACCCAAAACATAATTTACTAAAACAGGGCATTATGAAAATAATTACACAATTCTATTTACACAGAAACCATTCACAGTCGGACGCGTCCTTCTCACCACTCACACTCTCATTCCCCTATTTTCTCGCCATAAAGTGCTATAAAGTGTCGCAAGGCAATTACTTATTCTATGCAAATGACGTCTTCAAAAACGAACAGAGCCCGTCGACTCCTGTTCGGGGAATCAACTCAAACGAATTCCGGACCAACAAAATTCAACCACAAAAGAAACAGTCACCAGACTGTTCTGATAGCACCTGATAGGCGAACCACAAACCCTCTCACAGGCCATCCCATGGTCCTGTTCTGGTTGGGCGGGCACGTGGGCAAGTAGCTCAGAACCCTAGCTTACCCAGTTGCTCCCAGGGCTTTCCCGAAGAGGATTCGGCCGAGCGAGTAACTTCGTACACCGCTAAGGCACCAGGTGTGATCTCAAATTTTCACAAAACAAGTCCGTGAGGTATCTGCCCGCACAGCCACTTCGCCGTAATGTCAGACCCCCAGATTCCCATGTGGTCCGGCTTCCCTGGCCACCAACCAAAAGCAGTTAACCGCTATCAAAGAAACACTTCTTCCAAGTGTCCTTCCTCTAATACAATCAAAATTCACTCACCTGGTGCACTCAGGTCGATTGCGAATTCTCCACTGCCGACTCCTTGACAGACCGGCACAGTCTGTCTTTCTCTCGGGTTAAGCCCGTAGGACTCCGGCATAGGGTCTTCAGCAGATGGGAGGGATACTGGGCTCGAGAGTGGAATTACTTGTTTTCGTACCACAAACGGGTGTCTCCTCCTTGTCCCTCTACTCCTGTTTACAGGAGGGGACGACCCTATCGCGGAGTCCCGGCGGAGTCGCCAACTGAAGGAATCAAAAATATACACTAATGGACTATACTCACCAATAGCCCATATACCTTATTTATGCATAATAAGTCAGTCGGCAATGGGGAAGATTCAATCGTTTATTCTGCAAATACAAACCCTGACAGGGGAGCCTCAGTCTACACGACCCTCAGAGGTGCGCAGAGGAGACTGACTACATACAATTGATAACAAGCATTTATACGTTTCACACACCCCACAATGTCACCTTACTAGGAAAGATACAACTTGTCAGTGAGCCAGCAGGAAGACCCATATAAGGCACAATTGATTGCTAGTAGCTAAGCTTAAGCTATTCCGGGGGCAGGTCAGTAAGGTGCCTCCCTGTCTATCTGTAGCTCGGGGAGTACAAGAACGGGCTCTGCTAGAATGTGCGCATCCCACAAGAAGGGCAGGTGTGACCTTGGATTTCCCTAAGCTACAAGCTAGCAAGCAGAGCAAATAGATAAGTCAGCCATCATGGTTTCGTGCAGAAAGCTTAATCACGTGGTTTCAGGGAAACGGGATTTGCAATGGAGAAACGAAACAAACATAGCTCTAATCATGTCAATAGGTTTAAGCGGTACGCAAGTGAATCATTTACAGATACAATATATTAATAATATAAAGCAATGCTAACGTGCGGTTATAAGGTTATATTGTATATACTAGGCCAACATTATGCATATATCGTATTTATATCCCATCAGAGTGGGCACTCAGCTGCTACAGCTCTCTCTGGGCTGTGGCGGCCCACAGGTCAAATTACGATGATCCACAGTATCAAAGGGTGTGGGCACTCAGTGGCTACAGCTCTCTCTTGGCTGAGGCGGCCCATGGGACAAATCACGATGATGCACAGTAGCAAAGGGTGCCGGCACTCAGCGGCAGCAGCTCTCTCTCAGCTGCAGTGGCCCACACGGGTCCAGCGGAGGGTTTGAAGATGCAGATTTAGGCAGGCTCTCAGTGATTGCAGTTCTCTCTTTGCTGCAGCGGCACACACAGGTTTAGCAAAAAGGTTCAAAGGTTCAGAGTCAGGCGGGTGCTCAGCAGCGGCAGCTCTCGCTTAGCTGCAGCGGCCCGCACAGGTTCAGCAAAAGTTTAGAAAGTCTCAATTCCAATTCAGGCTGGCTCTCAGCGGCGGCAGCTCTCTCGTAGCTGCAGCCATGGGCGTCCGCAGAAATGTTTCCGGGGGGGGCAACATTTTTACTTCATCACCATCCTCCGACATGATTGAGCACAAGTATTAAATAAACAAAAAAATATATATAATAAGAAAAGAGCTTAAATAAACAAAGAAACCCATGGGGTGGGAGAAAAATCATGTGAGGCTTCACAGCAGATTACCTGGCAACCACAATGAAACAGAGGAAAAAACAAACAAGCATTGGCATAGCCAATAGGTCTCGCCTTTGGTACCTTATACGTGTACTTGAAGTTGTTGCACCAAGGATATTGTACTAGACAACTAAACACGTATAAGGTCCCAAAGGGGAGACATATTGGCTATGTCAATGCTGTTTTTTTTTTTAAATGACAAGCAGTGCTATATGGCTCCGGCTGCCACTTAGTCGACCACATCCCACGTAGATGCTGCAGCCATCTTTATATGGTTTTAAAGCCAATTCAAAAGCTGTCACCAGTGTATGTTAATCCCTATCTCAACTGTGAGACTGCTCTCCTGCTTCCCAATTCTATTAAATACAAATGATGTAAAAAGAACATCCCTTTCTGAGCTGCACGGCTCATCCTACCCACGTTTTATGCGCAGATTTGAAATACTGATGGTTTGGGCTTCCCGGAATTCAACTGGTTGAGAGGTAGACAGGTGTAAAGAGGTAAAGAGAGGTAGAGAGAGAGAGGTGTAGAGAGGTAGAGAGACAGAGGTAGAGAGAAGTAGAGAGAGAGGTAGAGAGAGAGAGGTAGAGAGAGGTAGAGAGGTAGAAAGAGGTAGAAAGAGGTAGAGGTAGAGGTAGGGAGAGAGAGAGAGATAGAGAGAGAGGTAGAGAGAGAAAAAGGGGTAGAGAGAGAGAGAGGTAGAGAGAGAGAGAGAGGTAGAGAGAGAGAGAGAGAGAGAGCAGTAGAGAGAGAGAGAGAGGTAGAGAGAGACGTACAGGTAGAGCGAGAGAGAGAGAGAGGTAGAGAGAGAGAGAGGTAGAGAGAGAGAGAGAGGTAGAGTAATAGAGGTAGAGAGAGAGGTAGAGAGAGAGAGGTAGAGAGAGAGAGAGGTAGAGGTAGAGGTAGGGAGAGAGAGAGAGAGGGAGAGAGGGAGAGAGGTAGAGGTAGAGGTAGAGGTAGAGAGGTAGAGAGAGAGTGGTAGAGGGAGAGGTAGAGAGAGAGAGAGAGAGGTAGAGAGAGAGGTAGAGAGAGAGAGAGGTAGAGAGGGAGAGGAAGAGAGAGAGGTAGAGAGAGGTAGAGAGGGGTAGAGAGGTAGATAGAGGGTTAGAGAGAGCGGTAGAGAGAGAGGTAGAGAGAGAGAGGTAGAGTGAGAGAGGTAGAGGTAGAGGTAGGGAGAGAGAGAGAGGTAGAGAGAGGGGTAGAGAGAGAGAGGTAGAGAGAGAGGTAGGGAGAGAGAGGTAAAGAGAGAGGTAGAGGTAGAGAGAGAGAGGGGTAGAGAGAGAGAGAGAGAGGTAGAGAGAGGGAGAGAGAGAGGTAGAGGTAGAGAGAGAACAGTAGAGAGAGAGAGAGGTAGAGAGAGAGAGGTAGAGAGGTATAGAGAGAGAGAGAGAGAGAGAGAGTGGTAGAGAGAGGGAGAGAGGTAGAGAGAGAGAGGTAGAGAGAAGTAGAGAGAGAGAGGTAGAGGTAGGGAGAGAGAGGTAGAGGTAGGGAGAGAGAGGTAGGGAGAGAGAGGTAGAGAGAGAGAGGTAGAGAGAGAGGTAGAGAGAGAGGTAGAGAGAGAGGTAGAGAGAGAGGTAGAGGTAGAGAGGTAGAGGTAGAGAGGTAGAGAGAGAGGTTGAGAGAGAGGTAGAGAGAGAGAGAGGTAGAGAGAGAGGTAGAGAGAGAGAGAGAGGTCAAGAGAGAGAGGTAGAGGTAGAGAGAGAGAGAGAGGTAGAGAGAGAGAGAGGTAGAGAGAGAGAGGTAGAGAGAGAGGTAGAGGTAGAGAGTAACCCTGGGCTTAGTAGGCGTAGTGGGGCTACGTCAAGCTACGCGAAGTGGGCCAGAAACTACGTCCACCTACGCACTTCGCGTAGCCCCACTACGCGCCACCCGCCTCCCTCCCGCCCTCGCTAAATACTACCCGCCTCCCTCCCGCCCTCCCTAAATACTTGAATAACGTTTTTAAAAAGAATAAACACCACTTACCTTGTCGGCTGCGTCTCCGGGGCTCCCGCTCATAATCGCGCCGCCATCTTGGATACTAATGCGCATGCGCGGCCGCCCGCGCATGCGCATTAGTGTCCGAGACGGCGGCGCGATTACCAGAGGGAGCCCCGGGGACGCAGCCGACAAGGTAAGTGGTTTTTATTCTTTTTAAAAACGTTATTTAAGTATTTAAGGAGGGGGGGAGGGAGGCGGGTGGGAGGCAACTTCGCTACGCCCACGGAGTGGGCGTAGTGTTGCCTGCTACGCCTACTTCGCAAATGGCGAAGTAGGCAACACTACGGCCACTCCGTGGGCGTAGCGAAGTACTACGCCCAGGGTTAGTAGAGAGGTAGTGGTAGAGAGGTAGAGAGAGAGAGGTGGAGAGAGAGAGGTAGAGAGAGAGAGAGGTAGAGAGAGAGAGGTAGAGAGCGAGGTAGAGAGAGAGAGAGAGATAGAGAGGGAGAGGTAGAGAGAGAGAGGTAGAGAGAGAGAGGTAGAGAGAGAGGTAGAGGTAGAGAGAGAGAGGTAGAGAGAGACAGAGGTAGAGAGAGAGAGAGAGAGATAGCGAGAGGTAGAGAGGTAGAGAGGTGTAGAGAGAGGTGTAGAGAGGTAGGTAGAGGTAGAGGTAAAGGGAGACAGAGAGCGAGACGTATAGAGAGAGGTAGAGAGAGGTAGAGAGAGAGAGATAGAGAGGTAGAGAGAGAGGTAGAGAGAGAGGTAGAGAGAGAGATAGAGGTAGAGAGGTAGTGGTAGAGAGGTAGAGAGAGAGAGAGGTGGAGAGAGTGAGGTAGAGAGAGAGAGGTAGAGAGAGAGGTAGAGAGAGAGAGGTAGAGAGAGAGATAGAGGTAGAGAGGTAGTGGTAGAGAGGGAGAGAGAGAGGTGGAGAGAGTGAGGTAGAGAGAGAGAGGTAGAGAGAGAGGTAGAGGTAGAGAGGTAGAGAGAGAGAGGTAGAGAGAGAGAGAGAGAGAGAGAGAGATAGGGAGAGGTAGAGAGGTGTAGAGAGAGGTGTAGAGAGAGAGGTAGAGGTAAAGAGAGACATAGAGAGAGAGAGACATAGAGAGAGAAGTAGAGAGAGAGAGAGGTAGAGAGGTAGGGAGAGAGGTAGAGAGAGAGAGGTAGAGAGAAAGGTAGAGAGAGAGAGAGAGATAGAGAGAGAGAGAGGTAGAGAGGTAGAATGGAGATCCTAGCATTTCCAGAGCATTAAAGGCACTACTCATTTGTAACGTCATTCCTTTCACTGCACATCCTGCTTTATCTAAATAACTAGGGCCCTCAAATACAAAAGGATGTTGTGGTCATAAAGCTTACAATTTGCAGCATCACAGTGGTTGCTACTGCAAAACCCATTTTTAGAGTTGTGTATAACCTTCATGATTGACAAAAGGGGTTCTGCATCTTACTCCATATTGGAATTTGGAGGGGCAGTGGAAAGGGTGCTATCTTCAAATTGCAATTTACAATGACATGTATCAGTGGTTTTCAAACGCAATGGCAGTCGCAAACCGTTGATCTGATACCAACACTGAGCTGCAGTTGGTACATGATTCAGAAAAGAAAAGTTGTCCCTTTGGGACAGCTTTCCCTTCGTGAATCATGGCAGGCGGCAGTGAGTACAGACAGTGATCCAGGGGCTACACTCGATGCTGCAATGAACATGAGGTACTGCCCCTTTGGAGCTCAAGGCGTAAACTCTTTAATCCATCTCATATGCAGACCCTTCTGTAATATTAGTGCTTATGGTGCAAGAAACAGGCATATGGTGTGTGGTGCAGACACTTCTGTTCAGTTTTAACTCTTTTTCAGTTGTCAACAAAATATTTTAATTCATATTTTGGTTTCCATTGTTAACTGTTTTTTTATATATCCATTATTTTATTTTATTTTAGAAATAATGGATATATTTAAAAACGTATAACAACAGTTAACAATGGAAACCAAAATATGAATTAAAACTGATTATTACCATGGCAAAGAAATTGATGAAACTTTAATGTTCGCTGAAAAGTGCACACATCCATCGGAACAGAAGTGTCTGCACCACACAAGATATTGTATACGAAAGGGCACCTAAAGAGTAGGTACCAGGATGTAGTAGCACCAACAAAAGAAAGGAATATAGCTTGAGTACGAATAAATCACGAGTGCACAGAAGGACTTTCCAATTGATCTCGCAAAAAACAGGCAGACACACCCATTGCATCTCTGGGCGAATTGTGTAATTCGGTGCCGGCGTTAATGAGGCTTTGATGGTTTTCCTAGGGCCCCTGGATGCAGCTCCACTCTTCCTTAGCTTGAAAAATGTGCCCCCCCTCCGAAATTTGACTCTAGGCGCGCCTCTGCTTCAAGCTGTGGGAGCAGCCAGGCCCGGACCTTCTCTCTTGCCCATCAGCAGGACCGTCATTGCAAGCGCTTTCTCACGCTTTTAAAATTGACGGCCCTGCAGACAAACACCACTGTGGGGGCTGTCAATAGTGAGCGACCGGTGTTCCGGGGGGGGCAAGTGCCTCCCCTTGCCCTCCCCTGCGGACGCTCATGGCTGCAGCAGCCTGCACAAGTTCTGCAAGAGTTCAGAAGTTCCCAGTACACGGCCCTCACAGTAGAAATAGAGGCTCCGGATTACTCAACGGAGGCGTAACCTGCAAGCAGAACTCCTCGCACAGGAATTCTGACAGCTGACGGGGTGAAGTCTAATGTCCCTGAGACTTTGGCAGGAGGCGCTCTCGATTTAGGCCCTCGAGTAGTTTCTTTGGCAAGCTTGATGAAAGTTGCAAAGTTCTTTCCTCTGTTCACTCGGACAGAGTTTTGTCTTGGCATTCAGAAGGAACACCCTTGGCCAAAGTTCCAGCGCAGCGTTTTATACCTAAAAAGTGTTTGTTCTCTAAGGTCGCAAATCACTGACTCCGGTCAGAACCAGATCGGTGGGGTCAGAGAGCACTTGGTTTACGAGGAAACATCCTGCCCTTTCAGAATGAGGGGGTCTGCTATCAGACTCTCAGTGGGAGGTGGAGTCATCATTCACCTTGCCAGGCACGGCCCTGCTCGGTTCAAAGATTCACCCCTCCCCAAGCTCTGAATACCGATCTCTCTCTCCAGCCAGGTCTGACCCAGCTGGCCTTGCTGCTCCAAAACCGGACGGCCAATACGCATGCTCACAACAGCCTGCAGTAAAGCTTTAAGCAAGAAACTACTTTGTTTTAGGGAAGGCATTTCACAACATATGCTACTTAAATGGTCCTTACTAAAAGGTGGCCCACACTGGCCTGAGCATAAACATATCAAACTTGAAGTTCCTATCGGGTTCCTAGGGCCAGATAGGGTGATAGAAAGTATTCCTTAACAAACAGGCTACACAGATGTAAGCAATAGAGTTATCCTTATTCACACAGTCATTTATATACAGAGAACATTCGCGCTGTGGAACTGATTAGCAGTGGCATGGCGCCCAGAACATTGACATCCAGCCAACATACAAGACAGGAAGAGAAAAAGGGGAAAGGAGACCCACGCCAATAATGCCAGTTCTAACAGGAGTCCCCTCTCATTAATCGAATTTAGGAAAGGCCTGAAAACCTGGCTTTTCCCAAAACTCTGATCTATGTTCCATTTTCTCTCCTCATCAACCAGCTGACCAAGTATCTGGATATCTAAAAGCGCCAGGATACCCGTAGGGTGGCAGTAGCGCTATATAAGTATAGATACAATACAATACAATACAGCTGAAATGTAGGGGAGAACTAACCCTCCCCTTGGGGGTTCTCCTTGCTAAAGTGGGAAAATCTGCACAGACCGTCAGCGTTGGAGTGTTCTGTACCAGGGCGGTGTTTTACTATGAAATCCATACCCTGTAGGGAAATGGACTACCTCAACAACTTGGGATTCTCACCCCTCATCTGCATCAGTCATCTAAGGGGCCTGTGGTCCGTCTGAACCCAGAAGTGAGTCCAAAACAGGTATGGTCTCAACTTCTTCAGCGTCCAGACCACAGCAAATCCCTCATGCTCAATGGCACTCCACTTCTTTTCTCAGGGAAGTAACCTCCTACTTAGGAAGGCTACTGGTTGGTCTAGTCCCTTCTCATTGATCTGTGACAGAACAGCCCCTATACCATGCTCAGAGGCGTCCGCCTGGACAACAAATTCCTTTGAAAAGTTGAGCGCCTTAAGCACGGGCGCAGTGCACCTGGCAGTCTTCAGGGCGTTAAAAGCTTTCTGACTGGTGTCAGTCCAGTGAACCTTCTTTGGCTGTTTCTTAGAAGTCAACTCAGTCAAGGGTGCAACAATGTTGCCATATCCCTTGACAAACCTCCTGTAGTACCCCGTGAGTCTTAAGAAGGCCCTCATCTGCGTCTGAGTCTTGGGAGGTTTCCACACCAGGATAGTTTAAATTTTGGGCTGAACGGGTGCCACCTGGCGGCTCCCCACCTGGTGCTCCAAATATACTACAGAATGCTGCCTAATCTGGCACTTACTTCCTTTGATTGTGAGGCCTGCCTTCCGCAGTGCCATCAATACTTCCCACAGGTGGCCAGGTGGTCCTCCCAAAAGGAGCTAAACATCGCAATGTCATCAAGGTAGGCTGCACTGAAGTCTTCCAGCCCAACCAACACCCTATTGACCAATCTCTGAAAGGTGGCAGGGGCATTCTTCATTCCAAAGGCCATCACCCGGAACAGGTAGTGCCCATCGGGGGTGGAGAAGGCTGATCTCTCCTTTGCTCCCTCGGTCAAGGCGATCTGCCAACACCCAGACGTCAAATCAAATGTGCTGTCGTATTTGGCTGCCCCCAACCAATCTACGAGCTCATCAGCTTGGGGGATGGGGTGCGCGTCAGTCTTTGTGACTGAGGTGAGGGCCCGATTGCCCACACAGAACTGTAGTTCTGGGGAGGCAGCAGGCGTTGCAGCTTTAGGGACAAGGACCACTGGGCTGGACCACGGGCTGCTCGAGGACTCAATCACCCCAAGGGCAAACATTTTGGTGACCTCCTCCTTAATGTAGGTCCTTACCCGAACAGTCAAGCAGTAAGCCTTATGATTAATTGGAGGACTGTCCCCGGTGTCCATGTAATGTACACACCAATCAGTGACACTAGGTACCAGGGAGAACAGATCACCGAATTGTCCCAATAGTTGGCGACAATTACCCTGCTGCTCAGGAGTCAGTGCGGGGGAGAGGACCACACCTTCTACTGACCCATCTTGCTCCCTGGCACACAGGAGGTCAGGAAGGGGCTCGCTCTCCTCCTCCATCCCAGCATCTGTGGCCAGAAGCATGCCCACCTCAGACCTCTCAAAGTGGGTCTTCAGGAGGTTAACATGTAGGACCCGCAAGCAGTTCCTGAGAGACTGCAAGTTCACCATGTAGGTAACAGGACCTATGCACTCCACCACCTCAAAGGGACTGGTCCACCTATCCTGGAGCGCACAGGGCTCCACTGGGACTATGACCCAGACCTTCTGTCCAGGTTGAAACTCGATCAGAGTGGCATTCTGATCGTGCCAGCATTTCATCTCTTCCTGGCTGGCTTCCAGGTTTGCCTCAGCCAGTTTCCTGAAAGGCCGAGTCTGGTTTCTGAAGGGCAGCATGTAACTGAACACATCCTTTGGAGGTTTCCTGGGAGATTGCTCCCAGCCTTCCTTGACCAGACTCAGAAGCCCTCTGACCGGGTGACCATAGAGCAGCTCAAAGGGACTGAACCCTAAGGACTTTTGTGGCACCTCACGGTAGGCAAACAACAGGCATGGCAAGAGGATATACCACTTATGCCTCATGGGCTCACCTAGGGCCATAATCATGCCCATAAGGGTCTGGTTGAATCTCTCAACCAGCCCATTACCTTGGGGGTGGTAAGGAGTGGTGAACTTATAGGTTACCTACACTCCTCCCACAGAGGCTTCATGTACTTGGAGATGAAATTAGTCCCCCTATTGCACACCACCTCTCTGGGGAATCCCACGTTGGAGAAAATCCCCATCAGTGCCGTCCCACCATAGGGGCCGTCACCATCCTGAGCTGGATGGCCTCAGGATACCGGGTAGCATGGTTCACCAAGACCAGGATGAACCTGTTTCCCATGGCTGTCTTGGGATACAGAGGCCCCACAATGTCAATGCCCACTCTCTCGAATGTGGTACTCACAACAGGGAAGTGCTGTAGTGGGGCCTTAACCCCCCCCCCTTCCCACTTGCCTGGCAAGTCTCACACGTCCTGCAGTGAGCATCGGAGCTCCTGCGCACATAGGGCCAATAGAAGTGGGTGACCAGCCTCTCAAAGGGCTTGGTCTGCCCCAGATGTCCTGCCAATGGCACAACATGAGCCAACCCCAGTAGGAAGGTCCTGAAGCACTGGGTACCACCAGCACATGGACTGACCCAGGCTCAGGAACCCTTGGCTTGCTGTAAAGGAGGTCATTCTCCCAATTGATCCAATGTGATCCTTTCTGATCACCTGCTGCCTGGGCGGCGGCCTGTCGCCGCACTCCCTCAAGAGAAGGGCAAGTTCTTTGTTGATCACAAAATTCCTCCCTGGAGGGCCCCCTTCCTGCTGCCAATGGGTCCGCTCGGGTAGGTCCCCCAGTTCAGCCATTTGTTCCCAGGTAGGTTCGAGGGCATCCCCCTCAGGGTCTTCTCCCTCCGGGACCGTGGGAACCACGGGGGCCTGTTTCCCATGCCCCCACCCCTTCTCCTTAAGGCAGGGACCTGGGCCATAATTTCAGGCTCCAGGCCCACTCAGGCAGGCCCAACATTTCCAAATGAGACTTTCTCTCCACCGTAGCCCATTAAGAGTTCTCCAGATCAGTACACAACAGACTTTCTACAGGCATGGCGGTCCTCACAGCTCCTTGAAGAGTTCCTGAGGCCCCCCCCACCTGAACCTGAGCCACCTCACACTGGCTCTCTGAGTTGTTTGCTGACACTACGGGACAGATCACATGGGGGACAATCTGCTCTTTGGACACCAACCTGGAGCTGACAGCAGTCACACTAACTCCTGTGTCCCTGAGAGCCTCCACCCTATGCCTATTGATGGTCACCCACTGCCAGTACTTCTTAGTGTTATTATGCAGTGTGGGGTTAGGGACCTTCTCAAAGTCTCCCAGCGAGACAAGGGATAACTCTATGGGATCCAACCCACCTTAGACCTTCATCTCCCCCGGGCTACACTGACAATCTGGCGGGATGGTGCACAGAGTGGTGCACAAAGGGGTGCATTGGGGTCCCGCTGGGGACACTGGGGATCATAATACCGGTGGCCCCCCTGGCCACACTTGAAACAAGTAAGTGGCCCCCTCTGAATAGGCCTACCTGTCGGGGACACTGGCTTCTTCTCCGGGGGAGGCTGGGACTCCACTGCTTGGATTCCCTGGGAAATTACTTTGGGGCCCTTTCTGGAACTCCCTCGGTTTACCCTTGTCCCTCCCAATTCTCTGCTGGGGACCCTGCCCACCTCTGGTGAAGTCTCCCACAAAACCTTTGTGGACCCGGGTGCTCACCCAGCGGTCCGCCTCCTCAGCAAGCTTCCTAGGGTTGGTCAGCTTGCTATCAATCAAGTGCTGGCGTAGCTTTGAAAAACAGTTACTAGAGAAATGCTCCCATGCAAACAAATCGAACAACTGCTCAAAAGATTCCACCTTGCTACTTTTCACCCAGTGATCCATTGCTCTGGCAAAATGGGACACATATTCAACCCACGTGGTACCCTCTAACTTCTTACAGGTTCTAAACTTCTGCCTGTACATTTCAAGGGTCAAACCATAACGGGTCATCAAAGCTTCCTTCAAATGGGCATACACCATCCTGCTCTCCTCAGGCAGGTCCAACAGGGTATCCCTACCATCACTCACAAAGCGTCCCCACAACCCCGCTCCCCAATCCTTCTCAGGGACCCGGTGGGACACCATTGCTATCTCATATGCGGCAGACCATTGCTCAATATCCTCACTCTTTTGAAAATCCTTAAGAACACCTTTAGGAATATAAACTCTACTCTCAGGAGTAACTAAAGGTATGCTGTCACCAGAGGGGGATGCCCGGACACTCCTTGCCCTGATCTCTATCTCAAATTACGATAATGCAAATTAGGAAAGGGTGTGGGCACTCACCGGCTACAGCTCTCTCTGGGGTACGGCGGCCCACGGGACAAATCACGATGATGCACAGTAGCAAAGGATGTAGGCACTCAGCGGCTACAGCTCTCCCTTGGCTGCGGCGGCCCACAGGACACATCACGATGATGCACAGTAGCAAAGGGTGTGGGGACTCAGCAGCTACAGCTCTCTCTTGGCTGTGGCGGCCCATGGGACAAATCACAAAGATGCACAGTAGCAAAGAGTGTGGGCACTCAGCGCCAGCAGCTCTCTCTCAGCTGCGGCGGCCTGCACGACAAAAGATGGTCTCGACCAGGCAGGCACCACGGTGGACGCTCAGCGGCCACAGCTCTCTCTCAACTGCAGCGGTCCTCGCAGATTCATGCGGGTGCTCAGCGGCAGCAGCTCTCTCTCAGCTGCAGCGGCCCACACTGATCCAGCAAAGGGTTTGAAGATGCAGATTTAAGTGGGTGCTCAGCGGCGGCAGCTCTCTATCAGCTGCAGCAGCCCACACAGATCCAGCGAAGGGTTTGAAGATGCAGATTTAGGCAGGCTTTCAGCGGTGGCAGTTCTCTCTTAGCTGCAGCAGCCCGCATAGGTTTAGCAAAAAGGTTCAAAGGTTCAGAGTCAGGCGGGCGCTCAGTACGGCAGCTCTCTCTTAGCTGCAGCAGCCGCACAGATTCAGCAAAAGTTTAGAAAGTCTCAATTCTGATTCAGGTGGGCTCTCAGTGGTGGCAGCTCTCTCTTAGCTGCAGCACAAGTTTAGCAAGAGTTCAGAAGTGCCCAGTCTGCTGCCCTCAAAGTAGAATTAGAGGCTCCAAATTACTTGACGCAAGCCTCACCTGCAAGCAGAACTCCTCGCACAGGAATTCCGATGGCTGATGTGGTGAAGTCTAATTTCCCTGAGACTTTGGCAGGAGGCGCTCTTGATTTAGGCCCTCTGGTAGTTTCTTCAGCAAGCTTGATGAAAGTTGCAAAGTCCTTTACTCTGTTCAGAGTTTCGTCTTGACATCCAGAAGGAACACCCTTGGCCAAAGTTCCAGCGCAGGATTTAATACCTAAAAAGTCTTTGTTCTCTAAGGTCGCAAATCACTGACTCCGGTCAGAACTAGTTCGGTGGGGTCAGGCAGCACTTGGTTTACGATGTGACATCCTGCCCTTTCAGAATGAGGGGGTCTGCTATCAGACACCCTGTGGAAGGTGGAGTCATCATTCACCTTACCAGGAACGGCCCTGCTCGGATCAAAGAGTCACCCCTGCTCGGAATACCAATCTCTCTCTCCAGCCAGGTCTGACCCAGCTGACCCTGCTGCTCCAAAACCAGACAGCCAATACGCATACTCGCAACAGCCTGCAGGAAAACTTTAGGCAAGAAACAACAGCGTTTTCAGGAAAGGCATTTCAAAACATATGCTACCTAAATGGTCCTTACTAAAAGGTGGCCCACACTGGCCTGAGCATAAATATATCAAACTCGAAGTTTCTTTCGGGTTCCTAGGGCTGGATAGCATGATAGAAAGTAATCCTTAACAAACAGGCTACACAGATGTAAGCATTAGAGTTATCCTTATTCACATAGTCATTTATATACAGGGAGCATTCGCGCTGTGGCACTGATTAGCAGTGACACGGACCCCAGAACATCTACATCCAGCAACATACAAGACAGGAAGACCAAAAGGGGAAGGGAGACCGACGCCAATGATGCCAGGTCTAACAGCAAACGAGTCTTACTTGAAGTACACCTGATTGCCAGGGCTCCTTCGCTTTTAAGCCTCCTGTAGTCAATAAGTCACAGTTAGATTAATATTTTCATCTAACTGTGTTAGATATTCAACTTCCCTCTTAAGTGCCCCACCACACCGTTTTATACAGTGCTCTAAACTGCTACAGTACTACTAAAACTTAAGCTAAAAGCACCCGCTATTTCACTTACCAGTTTTCAATGAACTCGTCTACGTGATCGAGTCTTGTATAGAGTAAACCGGATTGTTATGGCTGCTTCGTTTTTATAGGCTAACTTAACCATGATTGTACCTGCACTGCACCAGGGGTGACGCGATATTCAAATAAGACTGATGTAATCGCCGGTTTATGATGATTTTTATTTATTTCCGCTCTTCCTCACCATTAATTAATGGAATTTAAGTATAATATCCATATACAAATATGCTTCACAATGTTATGTGCAAAACAGTCTTTCATATGTCCTATCCTATATAAATAGATGGTTGGAAGTGACGGCCATTTTGAACTACCTATAATATTGTAATGTGGACCTCACCAACTTGTCATTTTTCTAATTATAAAATAAAAACTCATTTATTTTGCCCCTTTTTTAATTGAACAATTCAGTAAATACATTCAAATATATAGATTGTTCTTGTTGTATTATTCCAAAAATACACATGTGTGGGTCCTATACTACACTCATAAAGTGGTTCACAAGCGCTGGGCATTATAAGCTTACCACACTACTGTTATTTTGATTACCCTCAACTCTTGATTTTCAATTCTAAGACAAGATTTACACTATTTAGACTCCTATTTACCGAATAATGATCATAACAAAAAATCTTCTCTCCCGAAGTAAAATTATTTATTGTAACCTAAAATACCTTAACCCTGTCCCTTTTTGTTTGAAGGGTTGCTCTCTTATTTGTTTTATGGTTTAAATCTGTTTTATTGTTGTATTCAAAACAGAACAAAGGAATAGTGAGGGGACACTAAAGGCCATAAGCACTAACGATGGACAGTAAGCTGTTTTCCTGGGTTACGCAGGGCCCCTGCTTAAGAACATATATACAACAAATGCAAACTAAAGAAACAAAGCCCCAATCCCTCCCTTCCCCACCCCTCCTCCAATTGACACTGCCTTGAGTAAATCACGGATTTAAACAGCATACCCCTTATTTGTTTTATGATGTTTTTATCAATTAATGGACTGACCATTGACCTTAGTTTCTTTCTGGATTTGTTTTCAATTCATTAATTAAACAATTTGACAGTTTGGAAGGCATTAGTCCTGCCATTATCCATTATTATCCTGTCAACTTGTCATACCTTTGTGTAGTTCTGCATGGACATGTGTCCATTTTTAAGTTGCAGTTATCCACTGCCTACACATGCCTTGTTTTATTGGTTGTCCCTAATATACTTCGGTTCCCATGTCCAGTGCACATGGAGTGTGTCAGACATGCATAAAATGTACTGTGCACCTGGGCCCCAGCCTTTCACGGTTCCCCCCTATAGAGGAATAGCTATCCTGCAGAGAGAGTTTTAAATGTGCCCTTCGAATGTTCCTCACACTAATTCTATGTTATTCCATTTATTGACATTGCATTATCCTGTGGGTGATGTGTGAGAGTCCAAGGCAGAGTTGTAGCAGAGAAGGTGTGTTTTTAATGACACATCCATACTGATGTTTCTTTGACCTTACAACTTGAATAAGGATGTGTGCAATGTGAGTGTGTCAAATTCGCTATATGTGTCAGAATTTCAGACACAGGGCCTCATGGTAGTTGTAGTCAGTTCAATGTTACTTTAGCAACACTTGACAAATGGTAAGCTATGACTATTGTGGAGCATTTGTGAGATGGCAGACAAGTGAGAAAGGGCAAAAGGAGTGCAGCATCTTGGTCAGAGTTACAATCACAAGGCCTCATGGTAGTTGTAGTCAGTTCAATGTCACTTTAGCAACACTTGAGAAATGGTAAGCTGCATGACTAGTGAAGATCAGTAGTGACATGGCAGACAAGTGAGAAAGGGAAAAAGAAGTGTAGTGTCTTGGTCGGAGTTACAATCACAAAGCCTCATGGTCGTTGTATTCACTTTAATGTCACTTTATCAACACTTGAGAAATGGTAACCTGTATGACTAGTGGAGATCAGTAGTGACATGGCAGATAAGTGAGAAAGGGAAAAAGTTATGTGTGACAGACATTTGTAGGTGTGATATTGATAAGGAGGTGGTACTGTGGTACATAAATTCATCACTTAATATTTGTTGCTAACACATTTGTGTACATTGTGCCTGTGCAGTACCAATGTTTTGACTTAGGATGGCATTCTACAGATGTGTTTTGAAAGATTGCTAAGAAACAATCCCAGACAGGGTCCCTATATATGTGTAAATCCCTTGGTGACCCCAACTCCCTTGCCTAGTCCATCGCAGGGCATCGTTTTGCAGAGGAGTCTATGGCAACAGGTAGTTGTATAACTTACTACCAATTTCGTGCATGACGGACTGCGCTTTGAAAGGGGTCGAGGAGGTAGGTAGAGCAGTGGCAGGATGTGTCTGATGGGTTACATGACTGTTAAAAGGTGACAAGGATTGAAATTAGTTCTTATATCCCCCCTTTCTGCGACAGTCACACTGGCTGTAAAGCAACTCGTAATTAGGCAGGCAGTGTCACTGGTGGTCGGAGCCTCCCACTGCCTCACATGCCCGCTCTGTGGCGGCTGAGCTCATTGTTCACTGGCAGTGTCAGGGGTTCGGCAGCGGTCTTTGCAAAACCAATCCGCAGGACTCATAAAATGGGACTTGGACTGCCAAGCTCACTGTGATTGGACTGCCACCACTGGTACAGCGGTCCACAGAGTGCCAAACTTTATATAAGGCCCTTTGTATAACGTGCAGATAAGCAGAGTCAAACCCTAATGTAGGGAAATATGGCAGTGCCTAGTGAGCAGGTGTGACAGGTCATTGTGGGTAATTCTGTTTTGTGTTATAGTCTGATTGGCCAGTTTTTGCTGTTGCTCTCCCTGACATTACTGCGAACATTGTATTAAACCACTTTTACGATGGTGCCCGGTTGTCCTTAACCCATTCGGGGTAGCGTGGTGATTCTCAAATAGGTGCAAACTTGCTATAATAGGTACGTTTTGTCACTTTCTTGATCCGAAACCGGCCTTCAACCATACCTTGCAATAACTTTAGTCTCACCTTTTTGTAATATTTAGGATCACCAAGCTTATACATAAAACCAAGATCTCCATCCCCGATTGTCCATCAACATTGCTCTGAACATCCTACCAATTACAGGTCTATCTGCCTCATGCAGGAGCATCCATATTATAATTAGTGATTAATCTGGATTATAAGTTACAATAGACGTGACCTGAAGAAGTAACAATAAATTGCAACAAAAAGTGGTGGTAATTCGGTTTAATTCCAACATTAATTGTCTTACTTATACTACAGTCCACACTCACCCATACACTGAAGCAACTATAACTCGCCACATTTATAATAAATATTTTAATAATGTTTTACTAATAAATAATATTGTATTTTTAAATTCAAAATATTTTTTTATATAAACAGGTAATTATAAAGAATAAATCATGAAGATGCAATGGGCAATTATAGTTGCTTTACTATATGAGTGACGCTGAGAATTGATGTTATCGTGTGGGCTGTAGTATAAGTGGAACAATTATTGTTGGATTAAAAAAAGAAATAAATAACAATAACTATTGAATTTCTAATGATTGTGTAATTTAAATATGATGTGTAATTGTGGAATATTGTAATCACCCCTAACAATAACGCACTTGGAACCTTTGTTTTTGTGTGAATTTTAAGGATTTTTAGAACAAGTATATCAAACTATGTGATATTTTTTAAAATATGTTATAAAATGGAATATATTTATTGTTTTATTTTTTTCATTTTAAAAGTACTACATGTGTAAAATGAAAACAAATAAATATGTGTTCAAAAATATATTTTGTTTGAATAAAATAGTTTTTATATTATTAATTGCAGTTATATATATATATATATATATATATAAATATATATTTTAAAATAGTATAAACAGTGAATTTTTTTGTTAGTATTATAGGGCTACACTTTAGTCGTGTGATAAGCTGTAAAGATTTGTTATTGAACCAATAGAAAGCAGAATTTTATTTCAGTTTCTTATTGTTGTATGTTTGAGTCTATCAGAAGCATAACAGTTGTGCAGGTGCTTTTACTGGATTCAGCTGTTATTTACAACCATGGCAGAAGCAGGAGAACCTCAAACTTCAATGGAGTGGAATTCTCTGCCCCGACTGTCGAGTCTCTGCACCCGTAAACCTACTATTTAAATGCAGTTTTGTCAATACTGAAAAAGTTTACCTTTGTATAGCAGGTCCTAAGTATACAAGGATACTGAAACTAAAAAATGATGGTACACATCAGTATAAAGGCTTGGGGCAGAGATCATATCAAAATCAATGTGGAAGTGAAGAGTACATTATGTACAGAGATTAACACAATTGGAAGCCTACACTTGAAAAGCTCAGGATTCACGTTTGAAGAGTTGTTAATGCACTATTACAAGATGCATAACTCGTTAGGAGTTAAATTGGCAAAGCTAACCACTGCCACCTACGGGAGGGCATCTTCAGACTCATATGTGGCGACCGAGTTGCACTTCACTTCCCAAGTCACTGACAGAGAGGGACTGTGGATGAGCATGTTTGTGGCAATGTTTACTGGTACATATGTCTGACATAGCGCCTCAAGAGACACCAAAGGGTTACTGCTAATGTATTTTCTGCTGATGCCTGCTACCCAATGGCTGTTACCGAACATGTGCACATGATCTCTCACATCTGTGTTAGCATCAACCCCTATTCAAAAACTCCATTCAGGGTTCATCATGCAGTGTTATCATATAACCTGAGAAGCAGTACTGCTCAGCCCATCAGCAGACTATTGATCGGATAATCCACCATTATCGTCCTGCTACTCAGATTCGTGTGATTATTAAACCGTGAAAAATGAATGGAGGCTGAACATGAAGGCTGCGGCATGTCAGGCAGCCCCATTCTGGAGATGACTAATTCTACTGTGTGTGTTAGCTGTGCAATTCTGCAGCTGCTATTTAATCGCCCACCCACTATAATTAATGTTCCTTTCAAACCAAATGAGCACAATATAAAGCATAAAGATGCAAGTATGTCATAAAAATGGAGGAAGAAAAAAAAGAATGTCTGACTTATGTATGGTCTGACAGGGGAACCCAGACACAAACAGAACATTGACAGACATGACCACGAACTTTGCTTCCCAGAAAGTTATCTTAATCCTGTTCTTTAGCTTGTGACAACTGCACAACAGGGAAAGAATATGTAAAAGACGATTTCATCATTATAGAAATGTTTAGAAAACGGATCCATACAAGTAACATGCGTTATCGAATAGGTCTCGCAATCCTGAAAAAGAGCCCTCTGTCATTCCCCACCGACCCAAACCATAACTGGATTGTCCACTCCAGTTTTTAGTCACAGAAAATAGTATTTAATGGCAACATTATATTTAAGAGTATGAGAGACGATTTTCTGGCCAAGCTGATGCAGTACATTATCTTTAGAATGTCACTGTGATTGTCAGAGTAAATTAAATGATAGGCTGCAATTTGATAACCCGAGGTCAATGTATTCGCCCATCGCTTGAATACTATTCAGCGGTGATCAAACAATGACAAACAACTTGCTTGGAGTTAACACACAACTGGTCCCAGATTTTGCAAGACATGCATTTTTGACAGAATATAATTAAAACGGATGATTGTAGTACACCATTATTCATAATAAATGTCAGACAATTACCATAAATAATGCAGCACACATCCAAAATTCCCATTTGTTAGGAAAATAGATCGGCAGTAAAATCAATACGAAATTGCATTTGTTCAATATTGTAACTACTACCTGAGACATAATATATGTAGTCTAGTAAATTCAGACCTATTTTCCCTAAATACCTCGACTGGGCACAAGCTCCTGTGACTTTCAACTTTCCTCTCTTTGTTAGAAAGGTTATTTTTAGATATTAATACTTCCATCACTCTTATTTTTTTTGCAAAGGCATGCAGAACTCAGTAACACAATAATTGTTATGTTTGCATTTGTGTAGTAGGTAATATATGATGCATTTTTCAAGTTGACATTTTAATAATTACATGGCCTAATGTCCGCCTTAGTATATCACTTTCTCAGTTCTCATTTATTCTTCACATTCTAAAGAATCCGGATTAAGCAATTTACGGTAAATGCATTTATTTGGAAAATATCTAAATCAAGCCGTGTTCTTTGTTTATCAGTATAAAAAGAGTATAATAGACACCAAACGCATATTTGGTATCTCACGCTGTCATGTGGAGTATGAAATATCCGGCAATGAATTGATATGGACGTTCTTCGTATTTTGAAAATTCTGACCATAAACAATGAAAACAATAAATTTGCTCGTAATGCAATTCAACTTATTATAACTTGAATCGCCAGTGCTTGTTATTGTGCGTTTGTAAATGTATTCAAGAATGACAGATAAAAATATAATTAACTCCTGTTCATGCGCTCCATTTCGAAGAAAAGCGTCCTGTGTTTGTGTGGTCATTACTGCCATTTGATTAATATTTAGTAATATTAGTATAACATTCACAAATGAGTCTACAGTATGTGAGTTTTTGTCTTTTAAAGACCTACCATTTGCTTCTCTGTACATGCACACAACAGAACATAAGAACAACTGTATATGTTTATAATGACGTTTGACCCATTTACTGATTTGCCTACATTTCCTGAATAACACATTGCTGTAAACTCACCTTAAACGTGCCCTTTGCGGCATAGAAAGGTCATGTGAAGGTAAAAAAAGTGACACCAAATGTCACAAGGCATGAAAATCACCCTGGAGAAACTTATGAAAATCTCAAAATGACTAAAAGAAAAGTCACCATATTTGGAAGGCACATATGCCCTCATTATGGGTATCACGAAAATTCCATTGGGACCAATATCTGGAGTTAAAGGCCCCACTGGGAATCACACCTGGTGTAGGATCAATGGGGCATATTACCAAGGGCCTTATCGCCGCTTTAGCGGGAATTTTTCCCTCTAAAGCGGCGATAATTTCATCGCCCTATTACCAGCTGTCGCTAACACCAGTTAGCGACAGCTAGTAGGAGATAGCGATCATCTTGGGGCCCACTTTGCATGTCAGCAATATTTATCGATAATGACATGCAAAGTGGGCATGCCAAGATGTTAGCGACTGTAAACAGTCGCTAACATCGCTATCTCCTATTAGCTACAAAGGCGTACTTTTGGAAATATTTGCGCTAAGTGCGAATAACTCCAAAAGCTAACGCCTGCCCAGAGCAGTTCTTAGCCATGTTATCCAATGGTAGGTGGATAGCATGGCTAAGAGCATTAGCTTGGTAATGCATGAATATCGCTGACTTTTCAGCGATATTCACGCATTCCGGCCGAATATCGCTTTTGAGATAAACCTTGATAATAGCAAGGTTTATCTGCGATAAAAATCGGCGGAGCTCGGCGATAAAAGGATTGCCGCTAACCGTGTTAAGCGATAAATATCGCTTACTCCTGGTAATATGCCCCAATGTTTTACAGAGAGACATTCATTGAGTCATTATTCAAGAATTTGTACCCCAGCTAACAAGTCTACACTACTGAAATTGATGTGATAGCAGCTATATCTAGATGTTATTCCCCTTTGCAGAGGGGCATATTTGAACTAATCTTCTGATGCCCTGATAGTACCAAGAAACAATATCACTAAAACCCCCGATTTATGTAACAAACAGTACTTCTTAACATGTCCCTTTCACAATTCAGTGCGACATTACAGGTCTCACAGCAATGAGCAATTGGAATTATTCGGTCAGTTTTGTCCTGAAACATTCCTCCTAATATTACATGAACATTGGGAGTGAGTGAAAAAGGAATTATGCAAAAGTAAGTGCCTTTCCACATTTGCCATTAGGAGGACGTGTTATTAGCATATACGAGGCTGACCTATTCAATGAGAGGAATAATAAGGAAGTGTATCTCAGCCGAAGGTGTAGCAGCATTAGAGCTATAAGTAGAGCAGAAAAACTAATTTACTATACTGAAAATGTCCGTGTACTGTCATTGGAGATGGGACTTTATAAATATATGGCTTGGACAGATTTAACACCCCTTTCGTAATGGCTTTTAGTCCCAGCAGAGTGAAGTCTTGGGTTGGAGACTTTATCTGGGGCACCAATGATATTACGGTTATTTACAAGCTTGTTCAGTTCTTAAGCTTAGACCCGTATTGTGTGACATAATAATGAATGCATCTAGGACAATTGACTTTTAGCAGTTCAATCTGATCTACAATAGAAGAGATGCACACCTCATTTAGGAGAGGGTGGAAGTAAGCTAGGTAAGGGTTTGAGTAAATCGAGTCAGAAGACAGTGAACAAAGGGGTTGTTTTTTCACTGAAATGTTGTTGAACATGAAATGATACTGGCCTGTTTTATGAGTATTGCCCCTAGTGTTTGAGATTACACCTAGTCATGAGCTAGTTTCAGTCAAGGAATAGTTATCGAGGCAGTCAGGTACCCTTTTCAATAAGCCACAGGGTCTTGAGATTTAATGCACATAGGACAGGAAAGTTTAATTGTGTAGCAAAGCTGAAGGCAAAATTAGAGGCATCCTTCGTCTGGCTATATATAACGAAGCAGTTGATAGTAGAGGTGGGAACAGTGAAACATTGAAAGTCGAAAAGCCACTGGATGAAGTTGGAGTAAATATTTCTAGGTTTGGACTTAGTCACTTTTTTGGAAGTCGAAAATCTCCAGCCGGACAAGGCTGGCGGCTGTAGCCTAATGCAATTCCAGGAAGTTGGATACCCCTTTGGTGAGGGACTGCTGAACAGGATTCACTACTGTGGAGAACAAAGTGGGAGCATCCGCGAAGTCAGGCAGACCAATATATAACCTTGGGCAGATTAACTGCAGGCAGTGTCAGAGGAGGAAGAGGAAGCATCTTCATTGAAGAGCCACCTGACGAGTTCAGAGTGAAGATTTCTAGGTTTCGACTTAGTCTCTTTTCTGAAGGTCGAAAATCTCCACTGGGACAAGGCTAGAGGTTGTAGCCTAAGACAATTCCAGGAAGTTGGATACCTCATTGGTGAAAGAGTGCTGAACCGGATTCGCGACTGTGGAGAATGGAGTGGGAGCATCAGCAAAGACAGGCAGACCGACAGTAAACCTTGGAAAGAATGAGTGTGTCGGTTCCAGTTTTTCCTTGGTTCTCAGAGCAGTTTTTAGCCAACAATTTCCTACGTTTTAGATTTTGGCTATATAGGCGCCTACAGCACCGACACCAAAGGTCCAGTACTGGCGGGATACTAAATGGGGGTTTAGAACTCAGTCAGGCTGGGTCCAGGTGAGGGTCCAGAATGATGGGAGCCTTTAGTGTCCCTATGGCTCTTAACAGGAGGCCAGCAATCTAGCCCTTTGGAGCCACTCTGATAGTCCTTAGTTCATGTGAAGATGAAGGGCCCAAACAGCAGGGATGGCCCCTGAGGGTTTGAAGGCAGGTTGCAGGCAGCATAGCAGTCCTTCCAGGTGCAGCAAAGCAGTCTTGTGGAGAACACAGGTAGCCACAGCAGCAGGCAGTCCTCTGAGAGTCCTTTCACAGATATAGAAAGTTAACTGAAAAGTGGGTTTGACAGCCTTGTTGTTATACCTGGTGCCTCCTTTGAAGTTGGGAGTAGTTTCTAGAGGTTTATCTTGAATTTGCTTGTAACTTCCTGACTCCCATGCCCTGGTTCCAAGCTGGCTGAAGAGACAATGCAGAGGTAACATTCCCTTTGTGTGAGGGCAGAAACAAGCCAATTCAGTTGCATGTGGGCTGTGCCCATTTCTACCCCCATACTGCCATCAGATGACCTATTCAGGTTCACCTATGTCTCTATTGTGTGACTGTGTGGGAGCATTTCTCAAAGTCTAACTATCAGTTATCCCAAGTGATGTGACCTAGGATTAGCTCCAGGCACCAAATGGCTAAGAGCAAGAAAATGGCAACATTCTAAAAGTGGCATTTTAAAAATTGAAGTTTCAAATCCAAGGTTACCATTAAGGAGGATTGTATATTGTAATTTCATATATACCAAACATGACATCCTTATCTGTCCTCAGTCATTTTCGTTTTTCATTGCTGTCAGGCTATCTTGCTCCATAGGCTATCATGGGGGATGTTGGCTACAGTGGCTACCAGCATATCTTCCCATAGGAGCAAGATACGACATAAAAGTCTGGTATCCCTGAATTCAGAATTTAATAACACATCTTTTAGGGAAGGTGGCTTTTAACTCCTGTGTTTGAGAATAGCACTTTTAGAAAGTTGCTGTTCTCTTGTCTGACCTTTCTGTGTGCCTTGGCCTGTTTGTGGATTGACTGTCTGGTTTGAGAGTGACAGGGGCTGGGGACTCCCCAGGAGGCTGGCTGAGTCAGCCCTAGGCTGAATGACTGCATTTGCAACTTGAGCGGTGGGAGTACATAGCATCTGGGCCTGAATAGGGCTGCGCCTGCCTTCCACAATGCTGGCTCCACCTCCTACTGGGTGGCTGACGACCCTGCCCCTCACTCTGAAAGGAAAGGAGAAGCCAGGAAAACAAAGTGCTCCAGGAACACCCAGAACTGGTTCAGACTGGGAGCAGAGCTCTCTTGCACAAAGGGAACAAAGACTTTTAGAGGTAAAAGTACAGGAACCCTGACAGCAGAAAATTAGATCATCCTGGAATGAATAAGGAACCTCTGCCAAGGAGAAAGCTGAAACTGAAGAAGGAAGATTGTCCAGCTGTTGCTCTGCTGGATTGCCCTGCTGTTGCTTTGCTGCCAAGGAGAGGGGAAGGACTTTGCTTTGTGCTGTGTCCCCTTGCTTGAAGGAATGTCCAAGGGCCTGAGAAGAGCTGGCTCCCTGTTTTTGAAGTCCCAGGCACAAAAGGACTTCACCCCCAGCTTCCCCTGAGCTCTACTGAGAGAGTTCTGTCCTTCCTGGAGTGTGTGGCCCATGTGTGGTGCCTCTTGAAGTTGTAATTGTGTTGGGGATCTGGAAATCAAGCTTTAAAGACTTTGCTACAGAAAAGTTATCGCATCGCTCGCTGCGGAGCGCATCCCCGACAGTGCGAGGAAATTCCTATTGCCGCTGCCAGAGCCGTCGCATCCTTCGTTTGCGGGACGCACCAGACCGGTGCGGGAAGACTAACATCGCCTCGAGTGTCATCGCAGAGCCTGTCGCCGCTGGGTGAGATCGCCGCACCGCTTGCTTGCGGATTGCATCACGTCGCTGCGAACATCGTTGCAGAGCCATCGCATCGAGGAGCTGCGAGAGACAGATCGCCGCTGGACCGCGCATCGTCGCCCCGGAGATCGTCGCAGCCCCTACGAGATCGACGCATCGTGCCTTTGCGAGAACAAACTTCCTACGGAACCTACGCACCGGAATCCATACAAATGGCCTTCCTCCCCATATAGACTGGATTCGTTGCAACACGCCCGCTGCTGCAGCGGGGTTGTCGCATCGCCTCCCCAAGGTCTCAGGAGCAACGCATCGCTTGTTTTCCACCGCTCCAGCTTCTGCTTTTGGAACTTTGTCGCATCTAAAGGTACTGTTGGCTAAACGTGATGCAACTGTGAACTTTTCACGCATCTGTGGATTATTTTATCGCAACCTTAAGAATTCTCTTGAAACCATATGCTTGAACTGTGCATTTTGCATTTTTAACGTTTTGGTCTTGTGTAGTTTAGATTAAATACCTTTATTTTTCTAAACTGTTATGGAGTCAGTTTGTGGTGTTTTCACTGTGTTACTGCGAGTGTTGGTACACATACTTTACACATTGCCCTCTTATTAGCCTTCACTGCTCGTGCCAAGTTACCTAGAGGGTGAGCAGGGGTTATCTCAGAGGATTTCCTCCTTACCGTGACTAGAAGCAAGGGTCCCTATTTGGTCAGTGGTACCTACCTCAGCCAACTAGAGACCCCCAGTTCTAACAGTTTTCATTGAAATGTACTCTTTTTGTCTTATTTGGGATGTCTATTGTTTAACATTTTTTGACTTTACACATTGTCCTAAGTTAAGCCTCTCTGTGTCAGAGCTACAGTGGGAGAGGTGTGGCGCCGCGGCCAGGGCGACTGACGCTGGAATCTGGGGATCAGGGTTCGATCCCCGGCTCCGGCGGCAGGTTAGCCCAGCACCATGTGACTCTGGGCAATAGCTTGCTTAATCTTCCCGACGGCCCCCAGCGCCTAGAGACCCTTACGGGTGATTGTGCGCTTTACAAATGTGGATTATTATTATTTTTATTACTAAGAGGTCGAGCTCAGGTTAATCAGTCATTTTTTAGGTTCACCCAGAGAAGGTAGTGTTATTATTGCTTGAATTGGAAGAATACCCAGCCGAAATAGTAATTCACTTTTTAAAATATATTTTGCTTTATCATTATCTAGGCGCTAACTTTTCACCTGCTAGGATGCGAGCCTAAGTCTAGCATATGTTTTGTACAGAAAGGGTACTCTTCATGTACAAAATACTATGCCTTGACACATTTCAGAGCTTTTCTACTTTATTTGTGTGCTGCACAATGCAACTCACATGCAAAATTGTAAGCATAAAAGGGGAAATTAAAACATTTCTTCTTTTAATGCCTGCTTTACAGCAGCATTAATCATTAGTGCTAAACCCTGTGTACTAATGTTAGTGGATAGGGTTTTGCATCAAAAATCATGGTTGGGTGCTTGGGAATGCCCATGTACCACCCATGAAATGCCTCCTTCAGCGTTTCGCTCTGCTTTGCATTTCTTATCATACAAACCAATGCTAATGCCAACTGGCGCAGAATTGTTAATCCCCAAATAGGTTTAGAGTTTTTGTTACAAAAGTAACGCTAATGCAACACTAGACCTTTGTGAGTCTGGGACTATGTTTGTTAAAAATTACTGGACATGTTTATGTTTACATTTCTTTATTGATTTATCAACAGGAAAAGGGGAGGAAAAGGCATAAGACAATTCCGAGGCAATACTTTTGTCATGGGAAGGACAACACGTAAAAAAGCAAGGAAACCCTGAAACTCCTCCCAAAACCGCCTACCCCCTCCCACGAGGACCACCCTGGCACTAGATATATGTGTATACACTGCAGCTACATCTTAAGGTGCAGTTGGTGGTAGCTCCATAAAGGTGGAAGCCGTAGATACATGGGACATGTTGCGGAATTCCGTGGTGAGCAGTGATATCAATGGGCACCAGAGGTTAGGGAACGAGGCCCCCTGATTGGAAAGGGAAACAGGGATACATTCCATGCCCAGCATTTACCAGATGCGATGCAGCATCCCACGTCTGTAGAAATGCGTCCCGACCCCCAATGAACCAAGATGTTCTGAAGGACTGCTCCCAGTGCCAAGCCTATCTGAGAGCCCCTGCGGGACTCACAGGGGAATGTGGGAGCATTAGGTAAGCCGAAGAGAGTGTATGCTGGAAAGCAGGGCAACTGTGTGTTGAGGTGGGCATCGATATCATCAAATACTTGCGTCCAGTAGGTTTCTATTTTGGGGTTGTCCCACAGCAAGTCTATCAACATGCCAGGGGAGCCACAGTCATTCCAGCACAGATGGTTGCAAACAGGGTTCCCTCTTTGGAGTCTCAGAGGTGTGAGGTATCAATAAATATGTATTTGATTGGCTGTCTCTATGCTTGTCATGTTACAAGCTGTGCGGCATTCTCAGAAATAAATATCCTCCCATTCCCACTGCATGAGGAAACAGCCCAATTTGGTCTCCCGTCTCTTTGACCTGGAGGTTTAATAAGAGTCAAGGAGGGGCAGAGAAGGCTATGTGCTTCAGAGAGGAGGTGTATATCTGATGTTTTGGATAACATTCACTTCTCAAAAGGGGTGAGATGGTGCTTGACCTGGGACCAAACCGTGGGATGCATCACCCAGTGTCCGATCTGGTGGTATTGATAGCATTCGGTTTCAGGGATTCCCTTTTGTAAACAGAGGACAGGGGCTGGCCTCATCGAAGAAGTGGCCAGTAGATCTACGGCCTTCCTGAGTCCACTGTGCGGAGGCCCCATTACTGAAGCCTAAGGTGAAGTCAGGATTGTCTGCTATGGGTGTCAGTGGTGAAGGAAATGTAGTTAGAGCTTTTCTCCTGGCCACTTTTTCCTATTCCACAAGAGGGACCCGCATGACATGCGACAGATATATACTATTTGGGTGTACCAATTTGGGAAGAAAGGGAATCTTCTATAGAGAATGTCACACTAGTGTCCATCTCCATGAAGATCCAATGTTTCTCAGATTTAGGGCGAGACCACTCTACAAATGTCTTCAGCGGTACCACCCAATAATACTCCCATAAATTTGGGACCCTGAGACCTCCCTCTCTCGGGAATCTGTATGTAGGCGAGGTCTCTTGTCTGCCATATAAAACTGTCTAGCTCCCGTTGCACAGAGTGTTGGGAACCTCGGAGGGGTGGGGGGTTTAACGGGAGTGTTTGGAAGAGGTATAGCACTTTTGGTAGTATTGTCATCTTTACAACAGCCACCCGACTGATAGAGTGTGCAGTCTCCAGCAGCATAGGCGTGCTTGCACCTAATAGAGCAAGGTAGTGTAATTAAGTGAAACTGTGTGCTGTGTGTTCGCAGTGAGCTGCAGCCCAAGGTAGGGTATTGCAGATGGGGCCCCTTTGAATAGGGTAAGTGCATTGTAGCTCCACTAATGTTAGGGCTTTGAGGGATAGGTTGAGAGTTTGAGATTTATGGATATTACCCTTGATGCCTGCCACTTGTGTGAATTGGTCCAGCTCAGCCATGAAGGAATCTTCCATCATCTGCGCATAAGCTAAGCATGTGCTTGTCCCCCTGGAGCTTATCCCACATATGAGACTTGGCTTTTTCAGAGGGTTTACCCCTAGACCTTTTTGCTTTTTCGCCTTCTGTTTTTAACCCTGTTTTGTTGGTTTTAGGATTCTGGGCACTTTACCACTGCTCTTCAGTGCTAAAGTGCATATGTTCTCGCTGGAAACTCCGTTTCTATAGTGGTAATTCCATGATTGACATATTTGATTTACTGGTAAGTCCCTAGTACAGTGCACTTTGTGTGCCCAGGACCTGTAAATCTAATGCTGCTAATGGGCCTGCAGCACTGATTGTGCCACCCACATGAGCCAGCCTCTAAATGTAACTCAAACCTGCCACTGCAGTGTCTGTGCACAGTTTGTAACTGCCATGTCGACCTGGCAAGTGCACCAACTTGCCAGACCCTAACCTCCCCCTTTCTTACATGTAAGACATCCCTAAGGTAGGCCCAAGGTACCCCTGTGGGCAGGTTGCATTGTATGTGAAAGTTAGGACATGTATTGGTGTGTGTGAAATGTCCTGATAGTAAAATATCCTGTATTTTGTTTTTCACTATTGAAAGGCAATCTTTCCCATAGGATAGAATGGGGAGTACTTTGTAACATCTTACAGGTGTAACTTCCCATTGGGACAAAATGGAAAGATGGAGCTTGGTATGCCTGAACTCAGAACATTAAAGTACATCTTTTAGTAAAGATGATTTTTATATTGTGTGTTTGAAAATACCACATGTAGAAATGTTCTTGCTTAGCCATCCTGTGTGCCTCTGCTTGGTTGTGGATTGACTGTCTGGCTTTGGAGTGATAGGGGCTGGGGATGCGTATTCTCTCGGACAGCCAGTGGGGGTGTTGATGTGAGTCCCGCCTTTCCTTAATGAGCCAGAGCTGGGCTGAATAGACCTAGGCTGCATTCAGAGTAGTGGGAGGAATTTCCCTTGTACCTGAATAGGCCCTGCCTCCCTTGCACGATGCTGTCTCCACCTCCTACTGGGAAGCAGGTCCAGGGAGAACAGAACTGGTTTGAGCTAAGCAGAGACACTCTCTGTCCCAGGGAGCAAAGAAAAATATAGTATAAATATTGGGACGCAGACCTCAGAACTTTAGATTACTGCCTAACCAAGGACCCTGCAAGGAAGAAGAGCTGGAAAAGCTGTAATGAGGAACTGCCCCTTTGCAGCATGCTCCGCTATGTTTTCCTGCTGCTTGCTGCTTCTGTCTTCGTCATCTTTCCGTTAGAGTTTTGTCTAAGGGCTTGAAGTAGAGTTTGCTACTGTTGGAAGTCTCAGGGAGATAAAATACTTCAGAGAACTCACTGGAATCAAGGAACCTGCCAAGGAGAAGAGCTGGAAGAACTGCCCATTGCTGTGTTGTTGCTTTGTTGGGTTGGCCTGCAGTTGCTGCTTCTGCCTTGGCAGTGAAAGGACTAGACTGAACTTTCTTCATCTGTGCTGAGTATCTCCAAGTGCCTGAATTAGAGTTTGCCTCCTGTTTTTGAAGTCTCAGAGACAGCAAAGTCTTCACCTACCTCTGGGACTGCCTCTGGAAGCGCAGTTTTAGTTGCCACAGAGAGGGAAAGCAGCCAACACCATCACCGACACTGCTACGGACTCCATGTCTTGAAGGCACCACAGAGGGTACTGCTGCAATTAGCACCACAACCCAGGTCTCACCAATGATGATGACTGCCGCTGCCACCAAGCCGCTGCTCGTACAGTGACTTGCTCGCACCGCACTCCACACTGCCTTACTTCAGTCTGCCATCCTGGTCTTACTAACAACATCGCTGCCCGCTAACCGTGACTGCTGTGACTGCACCATGATTTGGGGCACCATTCGTAAGTTACACAATGCACAGTCTCATCCCCCACTACAGTCTGGGCAGACCAACAAAAGCTCCCATCAACCTTTACTGTCGCCTGCACCTTTACCTGTCAGCACCACAAAGAACACCGGCTCTCTCCCCACTGCAGCTCCTGTCTCACTGACACTGCTGGACAACCGCCACTGAGCTGCTGCCTGAACTGCAACTTTAAGGCACCGCACACTGCACCGCTACACTTAACTTAACAATCACAACGGTTTCCACCCTTGGCCCGCACCGACGTGGTCGACGGAACCCAAGGTCTTGTTTACGAGTCTACTGACACTAAAGCGGGTCTGCATCGATGCGTTCAGTCAAAAATGTTGGATTCTGTTGTTATCAGCACCGCAGTAGCTCCAGATGGAGCTACCGGCTACAAGGAGCTGCGATTTAGAGTTATTTCTGTGAGGTGCATATTTTTGATTACTGTATGTTTGTCATTTATCATTTTGGTCTTAGTTGAAGAGATAAATATTGGCTATTTTTCTAAAATTGGTGTGGTGTCTTTTTGTAGTGTTTTAACTGTATACTGCTGGTTATGTGCAAATGCTTTACACACTGCCTCTGAAATAAGCCTACCTGCTCATGTCAAGCTACCAAGGGGGTGAGTACTTGGACAAAGGTGCAAACCATTGCGAACTAGAGACACACATTTCTAATACAATGTTATTGCGTGTGGAACAACCAGATTGGAACTGCAGCACTCCTAATCAAATAAGTTCATGGGTAATAGTCCATGGATATTGTAAGAAATGAAGGAAATAGATGTAACCACAAAATATGTATCATTTTCTTCTTTATTTAGTTCTTGAAACAAACCATCAGCCAATGTGTTTCATCCTTTTAAACATAGGACTTCTTCAGGGCTGTTAGTTAAAAGCATATAAAATAAGACATGTACAAAAAACACTCTTGACATGACCAACAACACTTATATATACATAACACTTATATACATAAATATCCCATTAACAACTATGATACATTGTTGTGTATCAATCCTAATACATGAAGAGAAAATTCCTCTCTACACCATACCCAAGGTGACATAAAAGACAAGAGGTTGCACAGACAATTCTTAAATATTAATAAACGATATTGACATTCATATGTACAAAAAAGTTCACTGAGAAAGCAGGAGGAAAAGGAAGATAAAAAGATCAAAGTCTGAGAATCAAAGACATGCTAGAGAGTATATATGAAATGAAAAGTCAGATGACAAAAAGACAATAAATGATAAAACACCCACAGGCCTCATTTGCCCATAGAAATTCCTCTTCAAAAAGGATTATTAAGTTAACCCCAAAGAGTAGGCAAATTACTGGAAAGTTATAGAACCAAAGCTGATCACTAAACTAAGTGCTCTCCAATTCAAGAACATAAGTAAAAACAAGCGACGCTGTGAAACACCCTTCGTGAACACATTAAGAAATCTACCACTGTCAACAGTAGCCGAGAACCATTCCATGGCCTAATATTAAGATTCCTCTTGAACAAAGGCTGTAGCCAAGCATCTGTGAAAATCAAAGCAAGAGTCCATACCCCACACAATCAATTGCACAAACTATCATTTTCTGCATGATCTGGAAAATATATGTGCAGCTTAATAGTAACGCCTACCCGGTCCGTGCTGTAAACTATAATCCAAATCATGATGTAAAGATAAATTGGCAAAATCATATGCCCAATTGGGAGCAAGAATGAGGAACAAATAGTATGATAGCAATAAATAGGCCACTGAACAGGCAAATTCTATTGGAACTGGCACATAGTGATGGATAATATCCACCCTATCTAGTGCACCTTAGAAAATGAGATATAAAACAATGCTTAGGCCAAAATGAAAGGGCATAGTTCTCTTGAACTAACCATCTTTATGTACATCCCTATTTTGTTTAACCCTAAGATGATAAATTGTGTAAAACCCATTAGTTGCAACCCATATCTCACAATACATTATATAAGGAGAATGATGATGTGGTCATCATCACGAGGTCACACAACATATGACACAGAATGTGGTCTAAAACCCAAAATCACATAAGGGTATTAGCTATACATCTCATGCACCATAATCATAATAAAGCCTAAGGTGAATTTATCCTTGGTCAACATATGTTCCCAAATAACGCAACTAATTGCTTGTAATGTAGCTGGGTCTATCAAACCCACAGACCCCTCCACAATAAATTACTGGAGTCACTCACCAACACAAGGAGACTATGCTGAGCTGACACAAGTCAGCATGATATGCAGCTAGATTCATCAAAGTCCCGTTTTGCGAGTCTGTAAATAACGATTCAGAAGGAATCGCTATTACAGACTCGCAAAACGGGATTCATGTAGGAATCGCAATTGAATTTGCGATTCCCACTGATTCCTTATTTGCGATTAGCTAATTGCTAATCGCAAATAAGGAATAACTCCCCATTCATTCCTATGGGCCTAAAGGCCAAATAAGATTGCGATTTCAAGGGTGCCTGAAATGTAATCTACATTGGTGTTGCGCACACACATGTCCAAAGGACATGTGTGTGTGTAACATGCAACTTAGAAAAATGCATTTAAATGCATTTTTCTCAGTTTTCGCTATTTACCACGAGGTTTGACCTCGCAGTAAATAGCGGCCCAAAATTGCGATTTCGCAATTTTAAAATGGTTCATGAATTGCATTTAAGGAATCTCAAATAGAGATTTCTTAAATGCAACTCCTCGCAAATGTGCAAATTCTTTATTAGCGAATTTTGCATTTGGGATGATGAATCCCAAATGCAAAAATTGCACTCGCAAAGTGCAAGATTCTCTGGCCCTTTGTGAGCGCAATTATGCTTGAGGAATCTGGCTGATGGATGATAATATAAGTCAGCAAAAACACAAGTAATTACAAGGCCTACACGAGGGGACCAACATAGGCATGGATAAACTGTGTGAGCAGGTAACCCCCATATGCAATCAGAAGTATATTTAAATGTGGACATACACTCCATCAAAGCTGCGATATGTGGGTAATGGCTCCCCCCAACCACACAACGGTACGAGTAAGTACTTACTAAAATTTGGAGTGTAGCCCAGCGTGAATCATGGCTTTGATGTCCACAAATAGGCTGCACTCAGTTTTGGGACGTCTTTACCGTAGCCAGACGTCACCAAGTGATTACATGGTGCGTCCGACATCGCATATCAACCGAATAACCAAGGAAAAGGAATCTTCCATATTGGCACTATATGAAAGAATAAGAATAAGGACACCCATACCTTGCGGACTGTTGATAAACGTCCAAGGGAACTCCCACTAGACGCACTAAAAACCAACATGTCTATGTCGGATCGTAACAGATGTATGTGAGGCATAAGCTCAAACATTCAGAAAATAGGTAACTGACAATCCATAAACGTGGAAAAATTGGAATGTAATTTTAAACTTGTATCAGCATACAAGAAACATCTTAACAGACAGTTAAGGGATGCACAAAGTTCATCATCACTCAGTAAGGTAATGTGTACCCGAAGCTAAGGGAGAGGGACCCAAACACCCCCATGCTTCGAGAATCATGGCACATATAATCAAAGCATAAAAAACGGCCTAGTTGATAATACAGGAATGCCACCCTGGCAATGCAGACCATATATATGACACACCAAGATAATATCATGGGTGTATAAAGAAAAAATGGCAGCACTACTGGCTGGTGTAGATAAGATCATGGGTGTCTAAAAAAGAGGGATGACAGAACTTCAGGCTAAAACCCTTTGTATTTGTCGTACAATTAATGCATGGTAGGCTAAGCATATTAAAAACCGTCCAAAGAAAAAACGTGTTCACCCACTGGTCAATATCCAACAACATGTGATAAATATAATTATTCAAGTCACCATGGGAGGCAATAAATCAGGGACAGTAAAAAATAAGAAAAAATTAGCACAAGAAGTTGACAGGAGAGATTATGCAGGTATTCATCAATTCAGCAATACACCAACATTTCATGGCTAATGTGGAGAGTTTGAAGCACCACTGAAAGGAGGGAAGCCCCATCAAGTTGGCCCAAAGACCAGATTCACGTATGCCAAATAGGACAACATTAACACCACTAGTGTAAATAGGCAAACAGAAATGGGTCCATATCATTCTCTAACTTATCATAAATGGTACTGCATTTTCTAATTCGTGTTGTGTCCTATTTCGGCACATCTTAGATGGCCTATGCAAACAGCTTCCCTGCGACGGAGTGCCAATTCACGAGTGCCTCCACGTGGGTGCTCAGGGATATGGTCAATACCATGAAACATGGCTTTGCAGTCACCACTATGGTGTTCACCCATGTGATAGGTCAGTGGATATTTCATGTCATTGTTCTTGATCGCACATATATGTTCTTGCATACATTGTTTGAGTTGTCTCACGGTACTTCCAACATATATCATTTCACATTCACAACCCAGAATGTACACAACGTCCTTAGTCTTACAATTGATAAAGTGTTTTATGTCATACTCTTTCATCGTATTTAATCAGACTTTCTTTGATTTTGTTTCTCCAAAAAGGACAAACATTGCAACCCTGACACTTAAAGAAACCATTTAACTTACAGCCCTGAAGAAGTCCTATGTTTAAAAGGACGAAACACATTGGCTGATAGTTTGTTTCAAGAACTAAATAAAGAAGTAAACAATACATATTTTGTGGTTCCAGCTATTTCCTTAATTGAACTAAGATTCTACAATATCCATGGACTATTACCAATGAAATTATTTGATTAGCAGTGGTGAAGTTTCATTCAGGTTGTTCTGTATTTAATCACCTTGTAGGGGATGGTGCCTCTGGACAGTGGTCACATGTGAATTGCTGCACACAGGAGTGTCTATGCCTTTAGTAGTAGTGGTAATTTATGGTGCAGATGCTGCACTTTTTGTTTTGTAGTCCACTGTCCACGTTTTGAGTTTTTGGTTATTGTGTGTTCTTTGACTAGAAGGATCCATGTATAATGCAAAAAGAAGGGGGTGGACTGGAACCCCGGTCTCGTGCCTCTCTGGATTGGGAAGGGGTAAAGGAATAGCCATTTACATGAGGGCCGAGTGTAACTACTCAAGACCCATTGTGCAAACACAGTAGGTAATCTGGAATGCCAATGGATCTATCGCATGTAAGACCAGTGATCTCTATCAAATGCTTATTCTGCATCGATAGACAGCAGCATGAATTCGGTGTCAAAGTATTGTGCCTTATCAATATTATGGAGCACTCGTTTTGTATTGTAGCCGCATTGGCGATTGAGTACAAATCCCTCCTGGTCAGAGTAAATTAGACCTGGGAGCAGAGGGGATAGTGGTGAAGCTAAGATCCCAGTACACAGCTTCAGGTCTACAATTAGGGAGATTGGCCTGTAAGAGGCGCAATGGCGCTTGTCATTGTCAGTCTTGGGTATGACGACAACTGAAGCGCCCAACATAGGCGGTGGGAGTACGGTTGAGACCCCAACGGCATATTAGACTCAGGTGACAAAGGGGGCCAGGGTGGGGCAGAATGCTTTATCAAAAAGGGCGGTGAACCCGTCAGGGTGCGGGAATGTAATCAATTTCTTCATGAAGATGGTGGATATCACATCTTCTATTTGGATCAGTGACTCTAGGGAATCGGTCTGATAGCACGTTAGTTTGGTGGTGGTAGCTTCCTGGAGATAACGGGCAGGGGTGCCTGAGGAAAGATCCTGTGCATCCTAGAGATCCGCATAAAATTGGTGAAATAGTTCAGCATTGTGCTGGTCTTTGGTCTATTGCACCCATCAAATTAACCATTGATGAAACCTTAGACACCTGGCATTGGGCCCTTAACCTATTGGCCAGTAGCCTATCCACATCTGCTACCCCCAGTGTAAAAGGTGTGGCGTAATCGAAGCGTCACCAATTCGGCCAAAATCTAAGCAGAACAGTTGGGCATGTGTGGCCTCAAGTTGTCGCCAGATCTGGGGGCGCCACTCCGATGGTGTATGGGGTCTATCTCTTGCACCTGTATCGTGAAATGGTCTGTCTTGTCTCTGTGGATCTTGTTTTCTGACGAGGCAATCGCAATAAATTCCCCCCTGATCACTGCCATCAGGGTATGCCAAAGAGTGGACCTAGAGGTCTCTGGAGTACTGTTCATGGTTAGGAAGTCTTGCAGTGCCTTAGCAATCTGTTGGGACACCTCAGAGCAGTGCAAAAGCATGGCTTTGAGGCGCCAGGATCTGGGTGGGGGTAAGAGAAAGGGAAGGAGAGTTCTAATGCAACCACCAAGTGATCTGACAGGTAACAAGGCAATATGTCATTGTATGGAGTTTGGGATACAATGCTCACAGTGCCCAATAAGTAATCTATCCTTGCATATGTCTTATGAGAGTGGTAATAGAAGTTGGGCCGTGCGATCAATAACATTGTGGAAGGTGAGGAGAAGGTCGCTCCCATCAGCAGCAGCAGATCCATTGCCCTGGTGAGCTCTGTCACCGCCCTATGCAGAAAGCTCTCTTGACCATCCTTTGTGACGTAAACTGAGCCTACTGTGAGGGTATAAGAGCCCAGCAAGAATGAGTGAGCCAATAACCTGCCCTTGATTTCTGCCTGCATAGAACGGATCTTCCCGGGGAAGGCAGAGGAGACATGGATGGCCACCCCTGCAGATTTAGAGGACAGGAATGAGAAGAGTTGATGGGGAATGCCCTAGAGCAAAGCATATGGGTGCCACCTGGAGGAGGCAAATATGGGCTCCAGAGTGTTTGAGGTAGGAAAGAAAGGCATGTTTTTTAACTGGGTTGTGGAGACCTTTCACAGTTAGTGTGATGATTTTAATATTCAGAGTCATCGCAAAGGTTACTAGGTAGATCTAATGGAGCTTGCTATCCGGGGGAGGGAGGAGCGTGTTGGCTGGGGATCGAAAGGTGATCTGCTTGGAGCCTTCGGTCTAGCAGTGTGGCAGTCAGGAATTCTGCCGCAGTGGAACCCTAGAATGTGGGGAGGCCCAACAACCCCAAACAAATCCAACAAACAGGTAACATCATAAGATAAACATCATATGATAAACATAATAAGGTTGTCCTGGGAAATGAGCCCCATGAGAGAGGGGTAAAAATGGTCAGCAAAATCCCATCCCATCCATACACTCCACCCTTGAAGAGATTAGACAGAGGAAACCAGAGGAGAGCAAGATCAATTTAAGACCAGTAATTAGAGTGTGCGACAAGGAGAAAGCTATGCTGGGCTGGAGATGTCATCACCATGGGAGGCCAGTACCACCTGGTGCTCTCTAGCCATTGTCTCTGGGTCGTGGCAAAGAGGGGCCAGGAAGTGAAACGTGACTTCCGTTTGCAGGGCCCCTCAGGGCCCTGCCTTCGCCCTCAGTCAGAGTGGAGCTCTTAACAGGATGAGCTGAGATGTCCAACAGTTGGCGGGCCTCCATCAGTAAAAGAAACTGGTGGATCTTCCCATTGAAGTGGAAAATCCAAGGGTGGCTCCTCCACTAGGGCGGAGGAGTGTCCCACACTGCTTTCTCGCAGTGCGAGAAGCAGAAACATAAAATTGTGAAACTAGCATTCAAGTATCTGCTTCTCACACTGCGAGGAAGCAGAAGGGTTTGGTTGGGGCGGCCTGTTCTACAGCAGGGGAGGAGTGGCTTGCCCACTGCTGAGGATGCTGACTCTTTTGTTGGCCCTCTAGGCATGCATGAAGCCTACATGGAGAAAATGGCCTCTCCATAGGCACCTGGCTGGTCAGCGTCCCGACCAATCACGATGTTGCCATTGCAGCATTGTGATTGGCTTAGGAGAGGGAGCCTGCCTGCAAGAGAGGAGCAGACACAAAGCGGGACCAGACCGACGAAGGTAAGTGCATTTTTTATTTATTTTTTTAAAACACACAACCCTCTTCCCATGTGACCCCCCACCCCTCCAACCGCTAGTCATGCAGAAAGAGTACCCCAGGAGAAGGGAACTCCAAAATGAGCAGAGCTGAGCCGTGATTTGTCAAAATGACCGACTTTTTTGAAGCGTAGAAGCGAGCAGATCTTGAAACAAAGTGGGTTGATACCCCTGGAATTTCAATAGATCGCTGTCTTTGGCCTTTTTAATGATGCGCTCGTGGACACATGTGAGAATGTCGGCAGGGGATCTCTCAGGCTGTCGTGATATGTCCCATCCAGCTTGATCTCCAATTCAGGAGGAGCCTCCAGGATGGCTCTGAAAAGAGTGCTCACAAAGAGAGCTGGGAAAGCCAACTGTAAGAGCTCACCAATTGCTAAAGACATTATGTGCTATTGAGCCATACTTGAAGGTCGTCACTAACCAAAACCACAGTTTTTTATTAGTCAGATTTAGGTTGAATCAATTCCATTTCCTCCTTGCTGGTTCCCCGGGTGGAAAAGGGAGGAAGATTTGGGGATTTGGTTCTTTGATGGTTTCTCCGCTCAAGACACAATGCAATTCATTTTTTTCTGTGAGCATTTTCTTCAAATTCGAAAACGTTTTAATATTCCAATTTTAAAAGACAAAGGCTTTCAGCAAGTTAAACCAGCCCTCCTCTACCTGCAGCTTCTTTCGAATGTGTGGGAGATATTTAATATTGCTAATTTTCTCGCTGCGGCATGGGTATAGTTAACTTCATGAATTAGCCTGAATGAACTGAATTTAAGAATGTTTTAATCTGGCAAGTCTTTTAGATACTATTTTAAGTGAATTGATTATTGATATTGCATGTATTTTAAGCTTGTGTAGTCTTACTGTATTTTTATGGCTTTTTACAAAAATGTGTTAATATGAAGTGTTTAGCATGCTTTTATGGTTTTAATATGAACCGACTGACTGACTGAGTGCTCACAGAGGAGGTGATGTTCAGGCCCTCTGCTCCACTTGGAATTCTCCTAATGCAAATGTTTTTGCATCAGAAGTGATTCTCCAAATCTTTGGCATTCACCAGGAGGTCTTGGTGGTGGTCTCTGATCTGGAATACCTCCTGCTGGAGTTGTTACATCTCCTCATCTCTACTAATGTTTTGTGCCTCAAATGTGTCCTCCCTGGCACCCAGCCCATCTACATCACGTCTCACCTCCTTGAGTTCCTGAGCGAATTCCTTCTTCATTGTTTGTAGGTCATCTGGCAGGGAGGCAAATAGCATTTCTATGAAGGAGTGGGTAAGTGAGGCTTCAACATCAGTGGTATCCATAGGTGCAGTCAACTCAAGGGCCGACATAGTGCTCTCAGCATTAGAGCTGTGGGTTTTAGGGAGTAAATCCTTGACCAAGCAGTCTTTATTCCCCTTTTTGTCACCATGAAGAGAGAATATAGAGTGTGCGGTGCAGGAGGTACTCTGTTACACTTCCCACTATGGCGGTCCCCCTGACAGTCTAGGCATGCATGAAGCCTACATGGAGAAAATGGCCTCTCCATAGGCGCCTGGCTGGTCAGCGTCCCGACCAATCACGATGTTGCCATTGCAGCATTGTGATTGGCTTAGGAGAGGGAGCCTGCCTGCTTCCTGTTCCTGCTGTAGGCAGGAGAGCAAGAGAGGAGCAGACACAAAGCGGGACCAGACCGACTAAGGTAAGTACATTTTTATTTTAAAACAAACCCCCACACAACCCTCTTCCCATGTGACCCCCCACCCCTCCAACCTCTAGTCATGCAGAAAGAGTACCCCAGGAGAAGGGAACTCCAAAATGAGCAGAGCTGAGCCGTGATTTGTCAAAATGACCGACTTTTTTGAAGCGTAGAAGCGAGCAGATCTTGAAACAAAGTGGGTTGATACCCCTGGAATTGCAATAGATCGCTGTCTTTGGCCTTTTTAATGATGCGCTCGTGGACACATGTGAGAATGTCGGCAGGGGATCTCTCAGGCTGTCGTGATATGTCCCATCCAGCTTGATCTCCAATTCAGGAGGAGCCTCCAGGATGGCTCTGAAAAGAGTGCTCAGAAAGAGTGCTGGGAAAGCCAACTGTAAGAGCTCACCAATTGCTAAAGACATTATGTGCTATTGAACCATACTTGAACGTCGTCACTAACCAAAACCACAGTTTTTTATTAGTCAGATTTAGGTTGAATCAATTCCATTTCCTCCTTGCTGGTTCCCCGGGTGGAAAAGGGAGGAAGATTTGGGGATTTGTTCCTTTGATGGTTTCTCCGCTCAAGACACAATGCACTTCATTTTTTTCTGGGAGCATTTTCTTCAAATTCGAAAATGTTTTAATATTCCAATTTTAAAAGACAAAGGCTTTCAGCAAGTTAAACTAGCCCTCCTCTACCTGCAGCTGCTTTCGAATGTGTGGGAGATATTTAATATTGCTAATTTTCTCGCTGCGGCATGGGTATAGTTAACTTCATGAATTAGCCTGAATTAACTGAATTTAAGAATGTTTTAAACTAGCAAGGTTTTTAGATACTATTTTAAGTGAATTGATTATTGATATTGCATGTATTTTAAGCTTGTGTAGTCTTACTGTAATTTAATGACTTTTTACAAAAATGTGTTAATATGAAGAGTTTAGCATGCTTTTATGGTTTTAATATGAACCGACTGACTGACTGAGTGCTCAGTCTGGAATACCTCCTGCTGGAGTTGTTACATCTCCTCATCTCTACTAATGTTTTGTGCCTCCAATGTGTCCTCCCTCGCACCCAGCCCATCTACATCACGTCTCACCTCCTTGAGTTCCTGAGCGAATTCCTTCTTCATTGTTTGTAGGTCATCTGGCAGGGAGGCAAATAGCATTTCTACCACAAGGGCTCATGAGAGACAAGACACTTATCTCAGGGCGGGGAGCCAGCTGTGGTTATGGCTCCATGCACCACTGCTACTAGGCCAGTCGCTCCAAGCTCCGGGCAGGCCCCCTAGGCCCAAGGCCAGGCAGAGTTCCCAAAGGGGGTGCAAAAACAAGCTCTTCAGTCAAGCAGATCACACTTTTATGTTGGAGCTGGCATGTAGTCCAGGAAGCCAGGGCTTTGATTATGGTGCTGAGGCAAAGCAGCTTGCAGTCCAGCTCAGCCCCCTATGCATGTCATCTCATGGTCTGCACGGCTACCTCTGACTCCACGTATATCCAGGGCCCAGCCGGGCTGTCAACGATGGGGGGCAGCCAGAGCTTCCCCATCCAGACCACAGAGGCTCTTGTAAGTTCTGGCTAGCTGGTGCTGCAGGCAGGGCACCATGCCCACAGGGAGCGGGGGTGAGATCACAGGCCAAGGTGCCAGGGCCTCCCACTCTTTCAGCGCTTTGGCTTCAGAGCACTCTGAGCAACTTTGGGAGCTCTGTAGGTTGCAGCAAGTCAAATGGCACATCTCAACATCAACAGAGGGGGCATTCTGGTAAGGTAACCCTTCAGTCCTCCCCCGGGCAAGTCTCTTGATCACAGGCAGTTGGGACCGCAGCTCACCAGTCACTCCAGGGAAACAGCACAGGCCGATCTGGGGTGGGGTCTGCTGTCTCAACTCCAATGGAGAAGGCCCAATAGAGTCCTGCTTCTCAACTCCTATGGGGCTCCCACTGACTCTTTGATACGGTCTGTGGTTGGTCGGGACAGCTCAGGGATCTCAGCTCCCTTTCGTCTTCCCGGGGTCTGCGGGGATCCCATTTCAAAACCAGGAAGGTTGCCAGCATTGTCTTTGCTCCTCTTTCGCAGTATCAGGGCCGTGCCCAGTCCCTCTATCCTCAGGCCTGGGCAAGGCCTCCCGGTTGTCCCCTCCATTGAACGCCTCCCCAGAGTCTTGGTCACCTTGCTCTGCAGGAACTCCAGTGTGGCCGGTGCAGTATTACGATCACCCTCCGGTCCAGAATGTCAAGTATGGGTGGATGAGCCCTGTCGGCAAGATGGGGCGACTAGAAGGCATGCCCTATTTGGTTGCCATCTTGGCCATGCCCCTACTGGACAAGTTTGGCACTACAGAAAGAACATGAATTTGAAAAGGAACTGACCCAACATAGTTCCTGGGTGTTAACAGGGGGATCAACACTCCCACTCTGGCACGTGTGTATAAATATGGGTACCAAACAACCCTACTTCGTTTCAGGTCCAATTTCTTTAAAACAAAGGAAGGCTCAACAGTATAATTGAAGGACTCCTTAGACACATTACTGATGTCTGTCGAACAGCCAGTCACACAGGGGAAATCATCTGCACATCTTGCTGGAAGAGCTGTAGGCCTTCCTTTCACCTGGAAGCCTTCTAGACCGGTTGAGAAGGACTAGAAATATGTTTGATCCCGCAGGAACTGACTGCATGAGGAAGAACAAGTCCAGCTGCTTGACTTGACTCTGCCCAGAATGTCTCTTAGCTTCCAAAAGTCTTTCTGCAAACAGACTTGTGTTAAATTTATCTTCTGGGGATCAGAAGACAAAAGGAGTGCTGGAACCTACCTGATCAAAGCATAATTCTCTAAAGTGACTGCCTCTTAATCAGGTCCTGAGTACAACAAAGGAGGTGGGCCACCTCAAAAAGTTACAGTACTCACAAGCACAAATGCTCATCTGTGTGGCTGTAGCTCACATGCTCATGCTTAATCCTTAAAACCTTCCAATATATCATGTAAAACCATAACCATAACTGCACATTGACTATGAACTTTAGTACATATTTGTTCGGAATTAACGCTTTAAAAACAAACTGTCTCGAAAAAAAAAATATAGACTGAACCAAAAATCTAATAGCATTATAATGGTGCTAACTGCTTGATGAAGAGTCTGTTTTTTTTTACCAGCATTCGGTTTTGGAAACATGCGATTTCGGTGTCTGGTGTTACAAAAAGTGTGTGTATATATATTACCTACTGGCGGTCACCAGTAGGTAGTTATAGTTAGGACCTAGTTTCCATAGGAAATCCACAACATTCTATTTGGAATAACTTTGGCGCCGGTGGACGAATTTCTCCAAGAAAATGGCCTGCTCCGCTCCACTCCTTCCCTGAAAGTTTGGGGGTGATTCGTCAAGTGGGGCTGAGAAAAAAGGGGGGTCCCAAAACGTGTTTTCCCCATGCTATTTTCCATAGGGACCTTTAGCTTGGCTACAGCCCGAACGGTTGAACGGAATTACACTAAATTTGGCAGAGAGGTAGAGTTTGGTTTGCAGATTGTGCTTTGTGTTAAATGGTGTAAATCCGTTCAGTAGTTCCTGAGAAAATCAAAAGTAAAATCATAGTGATATCTAGAGATGAATGACTGTACGCGTACGGAAATCCATACAATGAAGAGCACGAGCTGCATGTTGATTGTATGTCAACTGTCTGTAAACACTCCAAACCAGGAAGTGTTGGCAGCCATCTTGTGCCTCGGTAGAACCGAGTCACAAGAAAACAGTAAAACAAAGTTGAAAAATAAGGAAAGGGGGCAGGGTAGAAACATCCTGACCCTCTAGGCCTGCTCAGGGGGTCCTGCATGGATCTTTAGGCCCAACATTTTTTTTTTCTAAATCGCGTGATACGCGTATGGTACGCGTTTTGGAAAAAAAGACCGCTTTATTGTTAATTAACCCACGGGGGGTAAATATCGGGTGCCATTTTTTTTTTCATAGTGGGGGGCCCAGAGGGGTCCCTCTGCCCAGGGGATCGCCTGGGGCTTTAACTGTATGTATAGCGGGGGGTCATGGCCCCCTCGGAGCCCCGGGGACCACCAGTCCTTGGGGCCTCTTTTTATTTTAAAAAACTGTGTGGGGTGTTTCAAGCCCCCCACACACGCCCCAGGTACCGCCACCTCCCCGAGGCTCTAATATAGAAAATAGGGGGGATGGACCACCCAGCCCCGGGGACTACCACCCCTCGGGGCTTTTGAATGTTGGGAGGGGTGCTGTGCTTTTGATGGCCCTGGGGACCAACACCTTTCAGGGCCGGCTTCTGCAGTGTCCCAGGGTGCCTACAGTGCTGCCTACTGTAGTGCCCGGGTGACGAAAAGCAATGCCGGCTCCCGAAGGACGCGGGGAGCCGGTTTGGACCGTGGGGGCTTTGGGGCTCATGAAAAATAGTTCTTTTCAGAACTCACTTTACTGGTCAAAAAAAGAGCTATATTTCTATGATAGTATGTAAAACATTCAGGTTTATTTTTTCTTCACCAGTTGTACTCTCTACGCATGCGCAGCCTCGTTTCCAAGCCCATGCTTCTTTGTTTTTCTTCAAGTTCGCCAAGCAAACCTCCCCTCATTTCAGATATTAAATGTTACGCTTTCTTCTAACGGGTCGTGTGCCTCATCCGCTGCTATACTTTTGTAATATATTAATAATCATATTCTATCTATATTTATTTGAAATGTATTGTCGAGGCGCCGAACGTTAATTACATACTCCGTCCTCCGCCATTTTAGTAGTTTTCCTCCATTATTTTTATTATACCTGCTACTTTCAATATACCCCCCCCCTATCTTCTCTGTGATCCATGAGATTTCCTGCCACAGACACCATGGTGTTTGTCGTTGGCCTCCGATCTTATCAGACTTGGTCACACGCATACCTAAAAAATTATTTGAAGCACGTAAGGCACATCCATTACAACGCGTGACCGTCACCACAAAACCATTACCGTGCTTATGCCTTTATCATGCGTGGTAAATGTATAGTAGTTGTAAAAGCATGCGTGGTAAGGCCATATACGTGCTAATGAATTTGTGGTGATGGTCACGCGTGGTTATGGCCACGTTGTAATGGCTGGTTCCCCCAGGACACTGCAGGGACCGGGTCTGGGCGTGGCGGACTCCAGGGCATCAGGCGGTGGGCCACGCAGCCTCCCTCACACAATATAGAAATCTCTTGGGGGTGGTCATTTTCGTGGTTTGAGGGCCGTCATTGAGGCCCACACAGCTAATTTTGTAGCGGGGGAGGTTTGCAGGCGAAAATGTCGCAAGAGGTTTGTAAATGTGGTACACGTTGTTTTGTTTTACTTTTAATTCCTGTCTATGTTGTAGTCCATTCAGAGAAAATATAACTTATTGTACAGCCAGTACATTTCAACCCTACTGTCAAACATCTTACTATAGTACTTCAAATTATAAATATTATTTTTGTTGTGGACCGTCACCCCCACCCCAAAAAAAACAAGTTTATAGTTTTTTTATTAACTTTTATGAAAACAACAATAACTGTGAATGTAACCTAAAGATAAAATAATAAACAACTAGAAAAATAACTTTAATAAAACAGTATTATCAACAAATTGTGATGTGGACTCCAAAAGAAGGTGGGTAGGTAATCTGCAAAACAAAAAAGAAAAAAAGAGTTTAAAGTTATGTAGATATGACTAAATAAGATGAAGCATTACAAGTGAAGGTAACACTACGGTTTTACGTGTGCAGTGTGCCTAGTACATTTCACTTCTGTTATAGTCCCACGTTCAAGTGGTGTCTATATGGAAGTGCCTACTGCGTTACTGACACAAAAGTGGCACAACGGGATTGTAAATACGCCGATTTATTTCTAAGGCATTGCAATGAAGGCATTGTATATCTAGGCCATTGTGCTTACCTTGTATAAACACTGCTGCCAAAAGAGTTCACAACTTCATTTCAACTCTGCTTCTGCACATCAAAGTAGACAGCAGTGTCTATAACTTTAAAAGAGAAAGAGAAATGATGTCACAGAGAGTGAGAGAGAGAAAGTGACACAAAAGTGGCGCAATAAGCTTGTAGATCTGTTTCTCAGACTGTTGTAACCTATCTGTTGTCACTGCTCAAAGGTAATTATACATTTATACACAGTTAAGCTGCTGCACACTACCCACTCTCTCCTTTCACAAATAATTTGTTGTTGTTTCGGAAACAAAATTCTTTGCTCACCTAGTGCCATTGGCGTGATTGAAAGAGGGTGCTCTACATGTCGAACAAGTCTTCACTGTAACCAAGAGAGTTCACCACTTCAACTCAGATAAGGATCCGTACAGCAGACTGGAGATAGCAGCGTCCAAAACTTTAAAAAAGAAAGAGAAACGATGTGAGAGAGTAAGAAAGAGAAAGAGAGAAAAGAGGACATTAAAACGTGGGAGAGACACACATGACAGGGGGAGGGGTGCCTGAAGCCAGAGGCGCAACCACTGTCAAAAATATTGGGGGGGGGGTCTAGAAAATAAATTCGGGGGGCTTAACTTCAAGCAAAAAGAAGAGTGGAGCTGCAGGGGCTGTAAGCGGTGGGGGGCATCAAAGCCTCATTAACAAGCAAAATGTCTTTGAAAGACTTGTGAAGTACTTGGGTGCGACTGTGTGTGGGCCCAGGAAGCTATCTCATCCTAGCTGAAGCCCCGTTAGCTCAATGTGTGTTTTGCGCACCTACTGCATACTACACATTCTCTCCTTTCACATATAACTTGACGTTCTTTCGGAAACAAGCTTCTTTGCTCACCTTGTGCCATTGCCGTGGTCCCTGTTACATAATCCATCCTAAAGCTCTCCATCTAAAAGATATTAAAAGAAAGATGTTAAGATAGGTAATTGTTACTATATTAATTTGGAGTTAGATAACATTGCGCTTTTATACACATTCCTTCTCACATTTCTACGAAGTGTTTGTATTGGTAATATTCCGGACATTTCAGCGATTATAAAAACGTTCCTGCTAAAAATATATATACATGTAAATTAATACACTATATAGGAGTGCGTTCGTCTGAAATACTAAGTTGCGTTTTTTGTATCTAGTCTGCTACAACCCTGACTCCCTCCGATGCGTACTCAAGCCTCACTGCTCACCTTTTCGTGGATAAGACACCTTCTGCATGATGTAGTCCCGATCTCCAACAAAGAAGTCTCATATATGGTGTCGAGTCTTGATGTCTGTATGGCTAACAACATACTCCTGCTCCCATCATCATCATCCCAGGTTCTTCACCCGCTCAGTGCTTCGGGCACCACTAACTCAGTGACCAAAGAGGCCACGCATGTAGTAGTGGGCCCCTTGTTCGGTACTTTGGGAACAACTCTAAAATGTGTCGATTTGACAATGAGAACTGCAACTAAGAAATTACTACAATGGACATCTGGGCCTTGTACTGTTGTTGTGTTTTCCTGGTAGCGTAAGCACAGTAGACTGTACTAACGTATTCAATTTCGATTAATTTACCACCTCCCCCAGGGGCTTTTAAATGTTGGGAGAGGGGTCAATAATTGTGCTGACTTTTCTCCTTTAGCGTGCAGTACTATATTGTTTTATAAAATGTATAACTCTTCAAACCATCTTTGCTCTTACGAGGTACGGCCGCGATTTCCGTAATTGCTTTTAAAAGTAATATACGCTTATTTAAAGTTTTAAAAAACTATTTTCATGATTATTCCAGATAATGTCTTACCTTAATATGTACATTAAATACAGAAATATATGTTTTTGAACAATGAGAAACTTTCGCGCATTACGCGTACAGGGCGCCGTACATGACGTCACGCGGAAATTATTATTTTTTTTTTAAAAGCGGGGTACACGTTTTGGGCGAAAAAGAAAAAAACGCGAAGCCCACTTTATTGTTAATTAGCCTCCGGGGGCCAAATCCCGGGGGCACATTTTATTACATAATGGGGGGCCCAGAGGGTCCCCCCTGCGCGGGGATCGCTACCCCCAGGTCTTTAACTATATTTCCTGCTGGAGGGGCTCATGGCCCCCCGGAGTTCCGGAGACCACCTCCCCCCCTATCTGGGGCCTCTTTTTATTAAAAAAAACTGTGCACGGGGGTTGTAAATGTGGTATTTTGCTTTCCTTTCTGTCTTGTAGAGGATCCAGGGTAAATATAACGTTTTTTGTACAGCCAGTACCTTTCTGCCTGTTACCATAGTAACAGTTCATGGATCACTTGCGTGAGTACAGAGGTTAGAAGTTCACCACAATATGTTGCTAATTGAAATAGTTACTGTGATGGAGATTTATATATTTCTTTTTCATAGGAACCGTTAGTCGTACAAGAAGTCAGTGGAAAACCTTTGTTAGGGATTCCTTCCTGTTCGGGGAGTATTAGGGTAACGTGCTCCAAGCGGGACTTTACGAAGCTTAATTTTCATTGGCTGTAAAGTATGAAAAGTAGAAGGTTTGGCAGTCATTCCTTGCTCGTCTGTGGAAGAACATGGACATTTTATTGGCTAAAGTGTTCCGAGCACAAGTTTGCTTCTTATTGGGTGGGAGCGGTTCACTGTTGTCAGTGAAATTGTGATGCATTTTCCAAAAGAGTATGGTAAGTAAGTAAGTAAGTAATCATTTATTTGTACATGATTAATTAAAATCTTTACAAAGTTATAAAACATTGGCGAAAATTATTTAGAAAGTTCATTTGTACTCAATCTTATCAGATTAAAAGTTTGGTTAAAATCAGTTCAGGATTGTCCTTAAAATCTTCCAGCGTTCATCCTTCGCTCTTAAGTCTTTTTCCTGCTAAATTAAAAAAATGTTACGGCCTGGCAGTTAAATTTAGTGTTGATGGGGTTGAAACACAGTTTAACAGCCTGCCTGCATGTCCGAACGCCATGTAGTTTGAACGAGGGTCGTAATAAGTTGTATAACAAATAATAGCACACAGTTCCCCTGGGATTAGTGATTGCGTAGTGTAGGGTGCTGTCTTCCTCTCTGCCTAGAGTGCAACAGGGAAGGGTATCCCTTGTCGGAACTAGGGATGCCTCACACAACAGGCTGGTTTAATGGCTATTGTCATGTCACCAGCTAGTCGTATCGTGTCATCATCGGCGCCCTGCTCCAACGTCAAGCCGGCGCTGCAATGCCTGACGGGTAGCACGAGGTGCTACACTCTTGTGGAGATCTTTTGTTCCTTGCCGGTGGATGAAAGGGTGTGAGGGCCCTAGTGAGTGAAGTAGTGAGCGTGAGTGCAGTGGGTTAAAAAAGGTTGGTGTGATCTACTGCTTTGTCTTTAATCGTGTAGTTCACCACCTTAATAAAAAGTGTGAGGGGTAATGGGACTACAGTAGTTACGAGAAGTCAGTCCCGTTCAACCCTCAATTGTGGATCGGTCGACATGTTTCATGCCCTATTGGCAATTCTTCAGGACCAAAATGGTGCTCATAAACTTTAGTGAGATGCCCCGCGGCAGGCTGAGGCATCTGAAGGATACAACCTGTGTGGTTGCCGGATCCAGCCAGAGAGGGGTTCCTGCATCAGGCGGATGCCCTGTGGGGAGAGAAGTAGACTTCAACCGGTGATACAGGGCCCCATGTTACCCAATCAGGGGGATGCTACTAGGTTACGATGCAGTAATACATAGTAATAAGGTGAGGGGAGGGGGAGAGGACACAGTTTAGGTCACTACGCATCAGGGGGTTGGTGAAATTCACTTAAAAACAATGCTGGGTAAAGGACTGCCAGCAGACATTAGGTGTCTCAACGCGCAATTGGTGATTAAAAATGCATGGAAGGATCTAACGCTAGCCAGCGTTATTGCTACACTAGGAGGTGAAAATACAAAAGTACAGAGTATGGAAACCACTTACCCTCGATGGCGGTCGTAAGTGCCCCTGGGCTGCTCTGGAGAAACTGTACCGCCATCTCTGATTACCAGCGGGAGGCGCAATCCCTACAACACAAACTCCAAGACAGGGGCTACCCGACCAGACTATTAAAACGATCCATGAAGAGAGCCCAGAACAACAACAGGGAATCCCTTCTGGAAACTCACAGCAAAGAGAGCGAGGACATCATCACTTGCGTGACATCCTTCACGAAAAACTCACCTTACATTAAGAAGACAGTAAATGCACACTGGGGTATTTTGAATTCTGTGTCTTTGGACATCCCCCGTCCTCGGTTTGCCTTCAAAAGAACTAGCAGCCTGAAGGACCAGCTTGTCCATACCCGACCAAAGAAAACTCCCATTCGTTCGCAGAACACTCTGTGGGACCTGCCCCCAGTCACGGGACATTACCGATGTGGCAACTGTGTGGTGTGTCCGCAAACAATACAAACCAAAACAGTCCAACTCTCTGATACCTTCACATGGTGCCTGAACCGACACACCAATTGCAACAGCAGTAACTGTATTTATATGTTGACCTGTCCCTGCGGACTTAAGTACATTGGGATGACGACCCGCCCAGTAAAAATAAGAGTGATGGAACATAACAGCAACATTCGCTGCAAAAGGACACAAACTCGCCTATATGCACATTGCCATGAAAAGGAGCATGCAGCTGAGGGCATCCAATGGGTCGTGCTAGAATGGCATCCTTCATTAAACCAACAGGCTCTGTTTAGGATGGAACAAAGATGGGTGCACCGCCTACACTTAGATACTGAGGGCTTGAATGATTTCGTCCCGTGGAACACTCTATCGAGATAGACACACTCTCTCTCTCCCCAGTGGTATATACAATTGCTGTCAACATTCCAAGCTGCTGCCATTACTTACGCAATACCACACTTGATATGCACATCATATCCCCTTATCCCATTGTTGCCCACCCTCACCCCCAGCAGGATCCACCCAGGGACCAATTTCCCATGCACCCATCCTCTAGATGACGTGGTGATCATCTACATGCTTGGACTACTGCCCCTCTGATCAATGACCTCCTAATACCGGTAGGACTCCCCGGCCCATCACTGACGGGGCGTCACTCAGTCCCGCCGGTTTACTCAGTACATACGACTTCCCTCTGATCTCCTCCATCCACTTACCATCCTGGCTGGTCAACCTCCCCAGAGCCACGGTCTGGTTTTAGCACCTATAACATCGCACCATGTGGGCCCCTGATCAAGTGGAGACAGCCACATTGCTGATTGCTTGGGCTTCCGCTCTCCCTATTCCCCTCTCCAAGATGGCGGCGGACACCGACACCTAGACGCTCTGACGTCATGCCGGCGCGCCGCGGACACTGAGCCCCTGACCAGACACGCCTCCGGCGTTCACCGGAACCCTTATCAGCAAGCGCCAAGATCAAACAGCTACGGCTGCTTTTGGCGACACTCCGCGCTGGTACGTGGGTTTAGGTGCATAGGTCACCCGCCCGCTCTGCTGAGGTAAGGTGTTGGGTACGGGTTTATTATTATTACTATCATTTGTTTATTAATCACCCATTGCTAGTTGTTAGGCGGACACCTTGACCACCAGGAGCCCTGACGCCCTGGTTGGGCCCCCGGCGGGTTCCTCCCACCCCTTAGGGACCTCAGGCGTCGGCCCCCTCCGAGGCCGCTTGCATAGTTGGGGCACCGGGCTTTGAGCGTACGGGTCTACCTACCGCCAGGGTGAGGGCTGATCTATACGACCAGGATTGTTTCCTCGTGAGGTTTGGCGCGGCTGGTGGCCAGGGGCGACTATTCCACCACCAACCGGCCATGAAGAGCAGCGGAGTTCCGCCGCTCGTTGCCATTCGGTGCCCCTCCAGGCTGCGACCTCCCGGGGTGGTGTGATTGTCCTGGATCCACCGGGACCGGGTGGGACCACCGCGGACCTAACCCAGGCTGCTGACTCCGCCCCTGCTGTCCCACCAGACGGCATACACACACTTACCCACCTACTACCATTATCCCCCTGTGGGCAATTTACCCGTGTCTACTCCTGAAACTACTTACTTATACCCTCCAGATAACTGCCCCATCCCCGCAGACCCCACGGGAGCAGCCCAGGGGCACTTACGACCGCCATCGAGGGTAAGTGGTTTCCATACTCTGTACTTTTGTATTTTCACCTCCTAGTGTAGCAATAACGCTGGCTAGCGTTAGATCCTTCCATGCATTTTTAATCACCAATTGCGCGTTGAGACACCTAATGTCTGCTGGCAATCCTTTACCCAGCATTGTTTTTAAGTGAATTTCACCAACCCCCTGATGCGTAGTGACCTAAACTGTGTCCTCTCCCCCTCCCCTCACCTTATTACTATGTATTACTGCATCGTAACCTAGTAGCATCCCCCTGATTGGGTAACATGGGGCCCTGTATCACCGGTTGAAGTCTACTTCTCTCCCCACAGGGCATCCGCCTGATGCAGGAACCCCTCTCTGGCTGGATCCGGCAACCACACAGGTTGTATCCTTCAGATGCCTCAGCCTGCCGCGGGGCATCTCACTAAAGTTTATGAGCACCATTTTGGTCCTGAAGAATTGCCAATAGGGCATGAAACATGTCGACCGATCCACAATTGAGGGTTGAACGGGACTGACTTCTCGTAACTACTGTAGTCCCATTACCCCTCACACTTTTTATTAAGGTGGTGAACTACACGATTAAAGACAAAGCAGTAGATCACACCAACCTTTTTTAACCCACTGCACTCACGCTCACTACTTCACTCACTAGGGCCCTCACACCCTTTCATCCACCGGCAAGGAACAAAAGATCTCCACAAGAGTGTAGCACCTCGTGCTACCCGTCAGGCATTGCAGCGCCGGCTTGACGTTGGAGCAGGGCGCCGATGATGACACGATACGACTAGCTGGTGACATGACAATAGCCATTAAACCAGCCTGTTGTGTGAGGCATCCCTAGTTCCGACAAGGGATACCCTTCCCTGTTGCACTCTAGGCAGAGAGGAAGACAGCACCCTACACTACGCAATCACTAATCCCAGGGGAACTGTGTGCTATTATTTGTTATATAGACTGTTGGGACCGCACACTGGACCCCTTTAAATATCGTCCCCTCGTTGTCCCTTCCTGTTGTTGACCACTCGTAATAAGTTGTACCTCAAGTCCTTTAGTTTGGGACAAATGCAAATCGCATGGACAATGTCTTCCTTGCCAATTTTGCACAGGCGGCACTGCTGTGAAAAGTTTTTTCTCTCCCAGGGTGGTAAATGTTGGAGTACAGGAATTACACCAAGGCGTAGTTTCAGAAACTTTTCTTTAATTTTTATTTTCATACCAATATTGAGGTATGCTTGTGGTTGCGTTCTTCCATAATCACCAAGCGTGATCCAGCCGTGCGCTCTGTTTGCTAGTGCCTTCTTGTCCTCAATTGCTGAAATGATGCGTGCTGATTTTTTTGCCACTTTTTTGAATGATAGGAGGTCTATTGAGGTATCCCAGACATCGGACAGACCTAGGACTTGAAGTGATTCAAGTAAATAGTCTCTGGCTGAAGATTTATGATGCCAAAGCAGGTCTTCCCATACATTGGCACTTAAAGAGCCAATCTTGGCAGTGCGAATCTCATGCCAGCTGGTTACATACGAACTCCGCCTTTCTAGTGTTTGTTTAAGAATGCCGAATTCCAGCCGGATCTGAGCAGGTGAAACGTCTCTTGGGAGGTTAAAGATGGCCCTGTATGAGCTGGCTATAACTATGTCCAATAATGCGGCGTCCTTCCCGTGAAGGGATTCACTCCTGTATGTAAGGGTCGGCTGCAAATTTGCATGCAAGATCTGAAAGAGAGGGTTAAGCTTTAGATCGGGAAGTTTGGCCTTTAACAATTTTATAGCCAAGTAAGTCAAAGTTGCCTTCCCTCGTAAGGAGTCTAGTTGTGGTTTAAATGTGTTTTTGAGTCCAAAATTACACCCAAGTACTTGTAAGTAGTTACCAGGTCCAATTTTTCTCCGTTTAAATGCCAACTAATTCTCCTTTTTTTCCTATAATTCAAAGCCATAACCTTTGATTTATTGAAGTTTATTTGCAGGGCATTCTTTACTGAAAAGGTGTGAGCTACATTCAGGAGATGCTGGAGGCCCGTGGGTGTCCGACTAATCAACACCAAGTCGTCCGCGTATTGCAGGTTGGAAAGGGTAATTTCCCCTAATTTAGGTGCATGGTTGGGGCATTTGTCAAGTTCCCCTGGTAGGTCGGCAAGGAAAAGGTTGAATAAAATTGGCACTAATACACACCCCTGTTTTAACCCTTCTGTTGTCCGGATGGGTTTAGAGAGATATGTGCCTGCTCCTAGTTTGACTTTACACCAGGTGTTTGAGTGGAGTACTATTAGCACATCCAGGAGGTGTTTAGGTATACCCCAGTTGTCCAATTTCTGCCAAACTTTATTGCAATCCACATGGTCGAATGCAGCAGTATAGTGAATGAGCAAGAGATATAGAGGTGTTTTAATCTCTTTTGCTGCTCCCATCAGCAAGGTCAGTGCCATGATGTTAGTTGTGGTCCTTTGGCCACTGCAGAACTCCGTTTGATTTATCGGGATTACAGAATTTTCAGATGCCCATAACGTTAGCTCCTCCAAGATGGTTCCCTCAAAACACTTGGCCTCCACGTCTATGAGGGCAATAAGCTGAGAGTTGTTTGGGTGTTTCTTACTGCCATGTTTGAAAATTGGGCTGATAACTGACCCATGTCAGGACTCTGGAAGAGTCTGGGTATTCCTTACGCGGTTGAATATTGGTGTTAGTGATACGCTCTAAAATTCCGCGTCCGATTTATACAGCATTGGTGGAATGCCGTTTGGTCCGGGGGCTCCTGTAGGTCTCCCCCTTGCTATTTGCCTTTTGATGTCAGCTGGCGCAGTCATCTGTCGTCCAGACTCAATGTACTGAGAAGAACTTGCTTCCGGATCTAATTTGTCAAGTTTAGGTAGGAGCGTGGCCCCATTCTCACATGTATCTTGAGTCCTTGTTTCCGTGTAGCAATTGTCTGTTTCTACTGTTTTAGCCCTCATAACTTCGATGCTGGATTTTGTTTGTTGCCGCGTCTTCAGGACTTTCCTCATTATTAAAATGCTTAAGTAGATATTTTGTCCATGCCTCCTCTGATATGTTTGAGTTTAGGCCGAGATGTTCTGGATTATTTATTCTTTTAATCATTTGCCAGAACCCGGAGCTATTTTTCCGCTTTCCTTCATAAAGAAGTTTTGCCCATAGGTCGTCATTTCTTTGCTTCCGTTTTTCCCATTTCTTCTGTGTTAGCAGTTTATTTGCTTTCCGTAAGACAGTTTGCAAGTCGTGATTTGTTGGATCCTTTCGCATCTGCCTCAATGTTTGGTTTATTAACCGTTTTTGCGTTTTCATTTCTGGGGTGGGTTGTATTTTATCAGAAGTTCCCTTCCCTTGACGTAAGCAATTTGGCGAAGTTTTTAACAATTTCTCGCTGATGTTTTGAATAAAGTTTTGCCAAACTTCTTACAACTTAGTTGAGGAGTTGGCAGTTTGTGTGAAAAGAGTTTTCGCTGCAAGGCTTGTGGAGTCAATGTTATCGGCGTTGCACCGAAGCCGCCTTAGATTTGAAGTAGCTTCAATGTCAAAGCCTATGTGTGGATCAGTTTCCAGTTGCAAGTTAACTCTTATTGTAGCTTCTTGAGGCAGGTGGTCACTAAGGTCGCTCGTCCTTATTTTGAACGTTGTTACCCAGCCAAGCATATTTAAGGATGTAAACACGTAGTCAAGATGGGAGGATTGTATGTTGGAATGAAAAGTAGCAACTGGTGGATCATCTTCGGCATAACGCCCATTCAAGGCTCTTAGGATAAGTTGTTTCAGTTGTCGAAGTAAGTTTTTTGAGTGCTTCGTTGATTTGTTGATTTTTAGGGAGCCTTGCCTAGGCACACCCCATGCATCATTCAGTTCTTGGATAAGATCGTTACCTGCGTCTGCGCTGACAAGGAACATGTTAAAGTCTCCTGCCAAGATGATTAAGTCGGAGTCCTTTTCTTCCATTATTTTTACCAGTGCTTTCACCAGGTCAATGGCTGCTTTTTGTTTCTGTTTATTGATTATTATTAATTCTTGAGGCTGCCTCTGTAACTAAAGTGAAATCTTTACCACCTGTATTGCACTAGGAGGAGGTATGTGAGATTCTATTGACATAATTTCGCCTATTGTTGCTATTGAAGCAAAGAACATCAGGCCTCCTGATCCTCGTCCAAAGGTGGAGTTTTTATTTGCTGGAGTACAACAAGATGTAAACCCTTGCAGCTCAAATGCCTTTTCTTCCCAAGTTTCTTGGAGCAGTAGCAGGTCAAATGAGTTCAGATATTGTAGGAACTCTGGAACGTTACTTTTACTGGCTAGGCCATTGATGTTCCAGGAGCAAACGCTAATTTCCCTGATCTTTTCTAAGGGATTAACAAGGTCTATTCCCCTTTGTCAATTTGCGCCATCGTTGAATTACTCCTAGCTCCCTTCAGTACTGAGTTGGTATTTTTTCGTGCCGAAGGCCTAATGAGGGGTAAAAAAGGCGTAGGATAGCGAGGTTGCTTTTTAAGTCTCAATTCTATCCCCCATTGTTGGAACGTTGCTTCTTCTTCCATAATTTTATTAGCTATCTCAAAGGAGTTCCAGGTTGCTTTTGTTGATTCTGAGCATTGCGAGTCGTTATTTGACTGAAACTCTATTAGCATAAGGTCAGAGGTGCTGATGTTCTCTAGGTTTGTAACCGAGTGCAAAAGTCTTAATATATTTCCCCTGTTCAGTATGTCATCCCTACCTCGGGACGTATATTCAGGAGTGAAGATGATAATTGTCGGACTGTCCTGATGCTGGATTGTTGTTGGATTTGTTGATGATCCCTCATGGCCGTATTGAACGGACTGGGGGGAACGACTTGGGCGTTCCGTATCCGGGTAATTTGGTTGCTCACTTCGATTGTTATCCATCCTCAATGCTCTTATGTTGCTATTCGATCTCCTTAGTTTCTGTTAGTGGAGTGTGTTCAAATGTCGTTACGTCAGTATTATGTGCTGATTGAGTTGCTTTTCATTGAGGAAACTTCTGTTTGGGTTCACTTGGACCAGATTTCTGGATGGCACTGTCTGTTGTTTTTGTCAGAAGTGCTGGTGACGATGGGAAAGGGCTCTCTGGGTCCATGTGCAAAAGTGGAAGTTGTTTGATGTCTTTGGATTTCCGACCACTGGTCGTCACTACAGAAGATGTTTTTAATTGTGCTTCTGTGCTGAGTCTTGCATCCATTAAAAAACAGTTTCTTCCTTTCCTTTTTTTCTTCCTACGAATCTTGTTCGGGGCCTGAGTATTAACTGAAGCCGATTCTACTGGAGTTGCAGTATTGTTTGTGGGTTCAACTTCTATAGTTCCTAGCAATGTTGTTAGAACTGGTCTGCCACCTGAGGGTGGGTTAAAAGCTGCGGGCTGTTCGGCCTGCTGCTCTGAGCTTCGGTCTAAAGTTTGTGGGATCGAAATTTGTGGGACTACTTATTTTAGATCGCTTATCAGGTCCCCTAGCATAGATGGTAGAGATGATAGTTTGTCTAGGATCGGATCGCAGGGAAGTGGTAATAGTGTTATTATTTGAGCCATGGAGACAGCGTCTTGGCCCCTCTTTATGAAACCATTTAGTTCTGAGATTTTCCAATCAATTCCTGAAATGGAGTCGGACATTGTCTGTAGGACTGAAAGCTGCAGATCCATTTTGTGTGATTGAAATTCTAGAGCTGTAGCTGAGTTTTGCAAAGTATTTAAAATTGTTGTCCATATGGATTCGGGAAATGAATTTCCAACGTTGTTACTTTTATCCAATCTTGAGGAATTGTTTGCTTCGTTGGGTAATTTGCCGTTGGCTGGTTTAAGGTTATAAGAAGCAACTAGTTCTTCCCATTCCTGTGTTGCTATGAAAGTCATGTCATTATTTAAGGAGTTGTTTATGGTTTGGGAGTCGTTGTATGGTAATAAAGTATGTCGTTGAGGTGACATTTGCAATGCTGGTCTTCTATTTGTCACTGTTTGTTCCCCAGTTCCGTTGGGATATGTTTGTGATATCTTAGTTTGGATAGAAGGGCTGTTAGTCGGTTGGAGGAGTTGCGTTCTGTATTCCTGCTCTTTAGTTGTTATTGGTGGTTCTGTCTGTATGTCTCGGATTATCCTCATTAAGTTTGGTGAACTACTAAGTAGTTGGAGAGGGTGTGAATCTTCTCTTTTTCCGTCATTATGAATCTGAACTTTGATTTTGACTAATGAGTCTTGATTTTCTAAGTGCGATGTACTAACTTTTCTTAGTTAGTCTCAGCCTGACTGGCTGGGAGTAAATGGGTAGCTGTCTCAGCAAACTCAACTATCTTTGATGGCCTCCATGTGCAGTCTTTGGTGGTCTTTTTTCTGGGGCATACCGTTTCCGAGTTATCATTGCTTTGACTGTTATGGTTGTTTTACCTATTAGCTCCTTGGCCTGCTAAGCAGGTAGATACTGCCTCTCTTCTTGTTGCAGGCGATGTTGGTGTTGCAGATGCCACCTCAGTGATGGAAGAGTTGAGGGCCCCGGCTAGCCGGGGTGAGTCAGCTAGGTTACTGTGAATATGACTGCAATCAGGCTTGCTTGATAGGATTAGCGTGTGGAGACCTTTTATGTTCCCTATCTTAGAATAAATAACTGTTCCAGGGTCTTTTAAGAAGGAAAACTTCATATATATGTTTGGTTGGTGGGAGCATATCTTTTTTCTCGCTGGCGTTCCTTCGATAGTTATGAGGTTATTTAAGTCCTTTGATGATGGCTTTAATACTGGGGGTGATAAAGTATGTGAAGGTAGCTGTGATGGATTGGCGGAGTTGGTGATCTCAATGGTTGCTGAAGAGCCATAATTGAACAGATAGTAGAGTCGTCGGCCGTCGGTGATGCAGGATCCTTGTTATTTCTGAGGTTTTTTTGGGGTTACAATCGACGTTAAATTTAAAGTTGTAACTGGCATTCAAGTTGCCATAATTACGCCTTCTTTGTCTGTGTTATCAACATTAGAATTTGTTTCCTGAGAGTTGATTGGATATGATAACGATGTTGGCTCCCGTTTCCTTTTCCGCGACTTAGGCTTTGAGTTAGGTTTTGGTTTAAGTAGTGGTTGCCTAACTCTGCCGGTTCTCATTGCTCCTATATGTTGATTAATTTGTTGTGTCGAGTTTGTTGCTTGAGGCGCGTGCTGCCTCCCCTTTGGTGGTACCCGTCCTAGTAAGGTCTGCCGCCAGGGTTCTTGCTTAAATCAATCCTTGGTCTCCTGAGAGATTACTGATGATCCCAGTCCGGCACGTTAAGGCACTAGGGTGCCCTTGACAAGCTCAGGAGGCAGCTAACCCCCCCACCGCATCGCACCACAGGTCACTTTGCCAGAGCCGCCCCGCCCGTTCTCATGGGATATCCAAGGTCTGTCTGTCTGAAGTTTAAAGTTGCTGGCAGGTTTTGCCAGCGCGGCGCAACACTGGTGCAACACTGGCTGTGGCGGCTCCTTGTCGAGTTGCTCCTTGTCAAGTTGCTCCGTCGCTTCAGAGATTCCCTGCGGCACCGCTATTCTCTGCTGCTCTCTGCTGGAGAGGTGCCGACGAAGTGCTGGAAAAGTGCTGGAAAGGCGCTATCCCACAGGAGGAACTGCAGGAGGTACTGTGATTGTGCAAAGGTACTGTGATTGTGCAAAGCCTTATACAAGTCTAATACGAGTCTAGTGTTCTGTCTGTCTGTTTGTCTGTATGAACTTAGCTTAGCTGCTTAAGGGGACTTTAGCTTATGGAAAGATCGAACTCACCATGCAGCGATGCAGAGGGGCTTGGTAGTTCGGACTGGACTGTTCCCATGAGGCACAGGGTCAGAGCTGATTTGCATATAGCCAGTGTCTAACCCAGGGTGGTGTGGAGTGCAAAAAAACGATGGATTTAGGCCCAGATCCTTGTACTGGGGTGAATGTATGACATTGTTCTACATTCTGTCCATCAACTGTGTTTTTTGCAATTTTCACCCCGAGTGGGCTGGGTATACTCAGACGTGAGTCCCAGGCTCTCCACACCACTGGAGTCAAGCTATCCAGGCTGAATGAAGGCTGATAGCCAGAAACCGGTCCTTGGATGCTTGATTCCGGTCTGGGAAAGACATGGCTTGGTAGTTCGGACTGGACTGTTCCCATGAGGCACAGGGTCAGAGCTGATTTGCATATAGCCAGTGTCTAACTCAGGGTGGTGTGGAGTGCAAAAAACCATGGATTTAGGCCCAGATCCTTGTACTGGGGTGAATGTATGACATTGTTCTACATTCTGTCCATCAACTGTGTTTTTTGCGATGCAGAGGGGGGCCTGGAGGTGTGCCAGGAATACCAGGAGTTGCCGGGAAATGCCGGGAGCTCCAGGCGCCGAGAGCTCCAACCGGCTGCTCCAACCAGCTGCACACCGGGAGCTCCAACCGGCCGCAAACCACTCTCCAAGCGCGGTCAAGCGCTGTACTGCACCCGCCCTACTGCCCTTTACTGCCTGCTGATCCCAGAACCTGTCCTCAGCCTCGGAGCTAGCGCCCCCGCAATTCGAAGTCCTTCCCCAGAGCCCGGGTGTGCCGTAGTCCACGGGGGGAACCGCAGGGGGAGCAGCAGCAGGGAGCCGCGGGAGTGAAAGCGAGAGTGAAAGCAGCAAACAAGGTCAGCTGCAGTAGCGGCAATACGTGACTCCTCCTCCTCCTCCTGCCGGGCGGTCACTCTCTCCTCTAGCTCGATCCTGTAGTGGTGCTTGAGGCAGGAGACTGTGTATGGGGAAATAAAGTAGTAGACGGCAGGCTAGGAACACTATTAACTTTGTACAGTGCCCATAAGGTGGTGGAGAGGGATTATGAGGGTAACATTTTGTTTATATGTTTCAAGGGCCATTTATATAATTGCTGTGTGGTGTATAAATCACAGCGGAAAAATGACAGTTTCTTGCGCTATTTTTTTTATCAAGTTTGTAGGTGAAATGCTTCTTAGGAGTACTATTTACTTATAATGTGGTGTTTACTTTCCTGATGGGGAGGTCTGGTTGCGCAGCAAAAAAATCTGTCTAGGTTTGAAATTATTAAGCAAATACAAATAAATTTCTTCAGAAACTGTCGCTGTACTATATATGAAAGGTGTGACAATTAAAAATGGAATTTCATAAAATATCAGTTAAGCATGGCTATATACTTCTTTTTTGTGCTACAGTTTGTAAAAGTGATGCCCCACATTCTTGATGATGTAAGAGGGCATCAGTTACTTTTAGATAAAGTAGAATAGAAGTGCTACAACAAACACTCCCGCACTACATTATCTCAGATCAACAGAACAAGTAAAAAACAGTTAAATACAAATGATGTCCTATTACATAGAAATGCATGCATTATTATTTTTCAAATTTGTATTCTGTACAATTCAGGAACATGCTGTCGTAGTGCTTAGAGGTTGCAGACTGTTCCGCTAATAAATCACATACTCTCTAAAGAATATATAGGATGGTACTCTTATAATATAAAGTACAGGTCCTATATATTCTTCAGGGAGAAGGTGAATAGGAACCGCAAATAAGAATAGAAATTAGAAAACAACATTCAGAAATGTAGGGTTTATTAAATATTGAAAGTAGCAAAGTATGCATGATAGCTATATTTTTTTGTTCTGCTGTTTCGTAAAATATGTTTCTTGGAAAAAAATATCTGATCAAGTACTTTATAATATTCAAAAGTTGTATTATAGATGGCGCTGAAAAATCTCCCATTCCTCTTCTGTAGCAATGGGTCAATCTATTATAATATAATGATTGATACCATTGTTACAGTAAACAGAAAAGGAAAATAAAGTTATGTATTTAACAGAACATCCATAATTAAATACTTTCGAGTGGTAATTATTTACTGAACTTCTTTTCTCCGGGAGGTGAAAAAGTTTGATCTTCGTGGTGACGGGTTATAAACTCCTCTGAGATCATGACAGTGAGAATAATAATATGTATATATTCTCACAGCACATGATCACAAGGGGAATATAGACTGAAAAACGCAAGCCGGTATCGTTGCTTACTGATCGTTACTCTTTGTGACGACGGATCGTGAACTCCACTAAGATCACCAAGACTGTTAATGTTATAATATACATATTAACAGTATGTGATCTCTAGGGGAAAACATAATAGCAAGTGGAAGATGTTGACGTTGATTGTAAATATTTAGGGTCTGCGTCAACGGTTCACCAACACCTCTCAAGCTAAGTACAGTGTCAATATTATAATATAAAAAGTCACTATATATAAGGTGAAAGGAGCCAGAAAAGGAGCAATGTTTGTTATAATCTATCTGTTTCTAAAAACAAGCTGCTGACATTACAGAGAAAAAGCGAAAAACATGCAATAACATTTTTTTATACGTATAAATGTTTAAATATTGATAAATAGCCACAAATTATAACTAAGTACTATGCCCATGCCATATTGAAACAACTTACAACTCCAGAATATGTTTGTTGATACAAAAAGAGAATCCGATGCTAGAAAACGGAACCTGCAACACAGATTGGCGACTCAGAAATAACTCGCAAAAAACGAAACTAATTGCACAATAGGTGTGGTATATATAGTTTTTGGTTGTTTAGTAGTCTACGGAAGGAAGCTGTGTGTCCGCCTATTTAGATGGCACCTTTTGCTGTTTACACATGCTCACGTTTTAACTGTTTTTCTTCTGCACGTGTTCGGAAAAGTTACAAACTGTGAAGCTGTAAAGGTTTCGCTTTCGATCGTAACACATATAAGGTATTATTATCTACATACGTTGGAGAGTTTAAAAAGTGTTACTTGGTAAAATGTATTCTTTGCATTTTCATGATTAAAAACATGTAAATGGAAGACATAAAAAAAAATATCGTTATCATTAGAAGAAAAAAAAGGATTAATATGTGTTATTATTTTGCTTCTTAATTTAAAAAAATGCTAGCATTTGTAAATCTTAAACCTATCCTCGGAATGGTGTGCTGGTGCTTCGTGCTTTGGGAATATTAATAAATTATAAATTACTTTTTATATGCATCTGCAAACTTGGGTTTTAAACTTTCAATTGCACAGTCTGTATCTTTACACTTCCTCCAAACATTCTGCTACTGCTATTTTAGTATTGTATGAGCCATACAGCAGTATGTGTTTATCTATACACTGTTTTAAAAGTGAAGAAGTTATATATATACATATATATATATTCAGCTCAACACTCTCCCTGGACAACTGTAATCATCCAGTCAGTATCTAAGTAGTCATGGAGCAAAGTAGGCCTTAGGCCATGGACTGTTTTTAACTCTTATAGACTATGCTTGCAGTCTTCTATGCACCTGCAAACTTGCCTTTTATATGTTCAATTCCCAAGTCTCTATCCTTACACTTCCAGCAAACACTCTGTCACTACTGTTATAGTTTTGTAGTGACTCATTGATCAGTGTGTACTAATCCATTCACTATATTAAAACACTAATGGGTAGATGTACAATAACTGCCATATCCCCAGGGATATGCCAGTTATTGTGCACTATGACATCTTCACTATGGATGTGCTGTCTTTAGAATGTGGTGCACTATGGGGCAAAAACGGTACAGATATGTGATGTATCTGTTCCGTGAAGGCGGCGCATTGCTTAAGTTGCATTGCAAGTGCAACGCATTTCTAGCAATGGTCGGGGGCTCTATGCTCACAATGCTGAGTCAATCCTTTCACCTGCTTCGAGCAAGTGCAGGGTTTTGACGCCGCATGAGTTCCAAAAGGGACATAGTAAAATCCTGTATATTTCAATCTGCCACTTTTAGGAGGTGTTCCTGCGCCGGAACCCCCATCCTCCCACTTCAAATCATTATAGACTATGCATTCACTGTTGTATACAGCAGCAAACTTGCCTTTTATATCTTCAATTACCCAGTGTGTATCGTTACACTTTCACCAAACACTCTTACACTACTGTTTCAGTATTTTAGTGAACCATACAGCAGTACTCATGCATTAAAATAGGCCTTAGGCCATAGACGGCTTCAAACCCCTATAGACTATGCATGCAGTCTTCTAGGTACTTGCAAACTTGTCTTTTATACCTTCAATTCTCTAGTTTGTATCCTTACACTTCCACCAAACCCTCTGTCACTGCTGTTTTAGTTTTGTAGTGAGTCATTCATCGGTATGTAGTAAACCATTCACTACATTAAAACGGTATTCAACGTTTACAATGCAACTTTTACAACGCACTACCATTACAACGAAACTTTTACAACGCAACATCCATTACAATGCATACATTTACAACGCAGTCATTACAACGCATGACACTACAACGCACCCCACTACAACGCATACCATTACAACGCAGTCATTACAACGCATACCATTACAACGCAAAACTTACCATCCAACACTTACCCTACTGTTGCACCCCCTGGAGTTAGAATAGTAATTTTAACCCCTACACTATCCAAAACTTTCCCTACTGTTGCACCCCCTGGAGTTAGAATAGTAATTGTAACCCCTACACTATCCAACACTTACCTTATATGTAATGTAAAGTAATGCGTTGTAATGGTATGTGTTGTAAATGTAGTATGCATTGTAGTGGAATGCGTTGTAAAGGTATTTTTTAAGAATTTGTTGTAATGGTATGCGTTGTAATGGTGTGCGTTGTAATGGATGTTGCGGTGTAAAAAATGCGTTGTAAAGGTATGCGTTGTAAAAGTGTGCGTTAAAACGTCATACATCCCATTAAAACACTAAGGAGCACATATACAATAACTGGCATATCCACCATGGGACAAAAACGGCACAGATATGTGATGTATCTGTTCTGTAAAGGTGGTGCATTGTTTGAGTTATGTTGCAAGTGCAACGCATCTCCAACAATGCTCTGGGGGCCCTATGCTCAGAATGCTGTGTCAATCCTTACACCATCTTCAAGCTAGTGCAGGGTTTTGACACAGCATGAGCCCAAAAGTGACAAAGTTTAACTCAGCCACTTTTAGGAGGTGTTCCTGCAGCGGGACGCCCCCATACCGCCCCCATGTTGGAATGTCTCCTTGTGGTACATGGATTTACAATGTGACGCACCTCCCAGATACGTTACATTCTAAATACCACACACCATGGCGCATCTTTTGCACCACCGTTGCATCAGAAAAGTGATGCAAAGGCGGTGTAAAAGAGGCACAAGGGGGTTGTAAATCTGCCCCTAACAAACACTTACAAATTCACCCAGGCAGTTTCACTAGAAGTGCAAAAGGAAGCATAGACTTCTAACATATTTATGCAGCTATATTACACTCAAGTGCTTCCGAAGTACTACAGTATCCTATAAGTAAACACCTTATAGATTTATACAGTAGCACTTCCTTATAGTTCTGCACTTTCACATTCACCATACACTACTAATGTATTCATTCATTCATGTATGCACTACACATTCATTCGAACAAAGTTTTACACACTATCATAGAAATATAGCTCTTTTTTTGAACAGTGAAGGTAGTCCTGAAAAGAATTGTTTTTTTGTGTTTTTTTAAGTTTTGTATGTTTTGGGGATTTTTTTAGCAGGTTTTTTTTTAACAAAAAAAATGAAACTGCAACCAAAAAAGTGTCCAACAGGCCAAGTCTATCGATTGTTCACCATAACACAAAAGCTCATTTCAAAATTTGCAATGAATGACGAGATCTGCCAAATCAGGTTCGATATTTGGGTGTGGACTGTTTGCTTCAGGTGGTGGTGCAGTAGATGTGAAGAAACCCTCAGCAACGACTGACGACATCCGAACCCTGCTCGACAACGGGGAAACAGCGGCCCTCATCCTCCTGGACCTCTCCGCAGCATTCGATACTGTCTGCCACCGCACCCTAGTACAACGCCTCAGCAACATCGGAATCCAAGAGAAGGCACTGGAGTGGATCATCTCGTTCCTCGCCGGAAGAACCCAGAGAGTCCGCCTCCCCCGTTCAGATCCAAGGCCACCGAAATCATCTGCGGCGTGCCACAAGGATCATCACTCAGCCCCACCCTCTTCAACGTCTACATGAGCCCCCTCGCAGCCATCGCATGCCGACACAACCTCAACACCATCTCCTACGCCGACGACACCCAGCTGATCCTCTCCCTCACCAACGACCCTGCCACCGCCAGAACCAACCTACATGAAGGGATGAAAGAAGTAGCCGAGTGGATGAAGAACAACCGCCTGAAACTGAACTCAGACAAGACAGAAGTCCTCATCCTTGGATCATCACCCTCTGCCTGGGACGACTCCTGGTGGCCCCCGGCCCTAGGCAGCGCACCCAAACCAACGGACCATGCACGCAACCTGGGCTTCATCCTGGACTCCTCCCTCTCGATGACCAGACAAGTCAACGCCGTCTCATTATCATGTTTCAACATCCTACGCATGCTCCGAAAGATTTTCCGATGGATCCCCACCGAAACCAGAAAGACGGTCACCCAAGCACTCGTCACCAGATGACTGGACTACGGAAACTCCCTCTACACCGGAACCACAACCAAACTGCAGAAAAGACTCCAACGCATCCAGAACGCCTCCGCACGACTCATCCTGGACATCCCCCGACACAGCCACATCTCCGGAAACCTGAGAGACCTTCACTGGCTCCCCGTCAGCAAGAGAATCACGTTCCGTCTCCTTACCCACGCACACAAGGCCCTCCACGACCTGGGCCCCAGGTACCTCGACAACCGCCTGACCTTCTACACTCCCACCCACTAACTGCGATCGACCAACCTCGCCCTCGCTGCGGTTCCACGCATCCGAAGAGCCACCATGGAAGGAAGATCCTTCTCCTACCTGGCATCCAAGACTTGGAACTCCCTCCCCATCCACCTCCGTCGTACCCAAGATCACCTCTCCTTCAGGAAGCAACTCAAGCCCTGGCTGTTCGAGCAGTAGCGAACCCCTCTCCCCCAAGCGCCTTGAGACCCTCTGGGTGAGTAGCGCGCTATACAAATTTCTTGATTGATTGATTGATTGATGTTCTGGGAATAGGAGGTGGAGGATTGTCCCGCAGCCTTTGTGTGCAAGCTCTTGTGTAATTATTAGGGTGCAGAGTTTTCACATTGCGCACCATGCTCGCTGTTCCGAAGGAATATTTTTTGCTGGGGTCGCCCCTGGAAAGAGTTGCGTCACATAATTTGCATGTAACTTTTGGGGCATTGACCTTTTTTTTATGTTCAGGGAAGGTGAAAAATGTCCATATCATAGCCTCTTTCCTTTTTTGCTGAGGCTGCTCTGGAACAAATTCCTCCTCTGAAGAGTGCTCAGAAGAGGACTTTACAAGTGCAGCCATACTGAAGTTTGGTTCTAAATTGACTGGAACTCGACATAAGAGATGGTTCTCCTGAGAAAGTCAAAGAAGAATGATTAAAATGGGTGGGGTCTTTCAACAGTTGGAATAGGAAGTCATATGAATCAATCAAATCTGTTGTTTTAAAGTCACATGGCTTTGCATACGCTTACGGTGCACTTACGGAGTGCGTACGGACGACGAACTGCCGCAATTTCCGTAATTGCTTTTAAAAGTAATATACGCTTCTTAAAAGTAAAAAATATATATTTTCATGAATATCCCAGATAATGTCTTCCCTTAATATTTACATTAAATACATAAATATATGTTTTAAAACAATTGAAAACGTTTGCGCCGTACGCGTACGGGGCACCGTACATGACGTCACATGGAAGCGTTGATGCGACGCGTAACGTCAAAACGTAGTCGTAACATATGCGCCGGTACGTGCAAAGTACAATTACCAGTACAAAGTATGGTGCGATCGTACGCGTACCATACAATTACCCCAAAAAAAATTAAAAAGGAAATATATAGAATTTAATTTTAATAAATTGAGGAAAAAAATAATTAATAAAAAAATTATTTTTTAAGTTTGTTTTGTTATTATTTTACATTAAGAATATGAAAGGGAGCTACTGCTTATCGAAATAGAGTCTGCAGTATCCTTCCTAGTTCTTTTACCCTCGCCAGTGGGCCTGATGTCACATTTTTGGGCAAAGGTAGAGATCCTCCAATCTTCATAATCATTATCATCACACTTAATCTTTTTCAGTTTTTTGTTCCTCGAATAAATTTGATGTTTTTCGATGAACTTGTCATAAATATAGTCGACTTTCTTAATCGCATCTTTCAGATCAGAACTGTCAATCTCCCTTTCTAAATTAACAATGTCCTCACTTAGTTTAGTAACCATCTTATCCACGTGCTTAATCAAAATACGCATCATGACATTGGATGCGTTTTGCAGATTATCTTCAGAAGTCCTTGATCGAATCCTCATCAAGGTCCTCAAAGGTTGCGAATATTAATATCCTCAGGCCTCTTAGGATCTTTTTGTTGTCAAGGAATTTTTGTAGGGTTATAACATCCGACCAGTGGGACATTTCTTGCTTCTTCAGCTTCTCTAATTTCTGAAATTTTGATTTCAAACCTTCTCCTGATAGACCTTCGGTCATGCTTAGGTGTTAGAAAAAAGGACAAGGGCCATTTCTTCTCCTTTGTCAATAAATGTAGACATGTCTTGCAAAGGTATGGAAAAGATATGATTCAATACAATTTAAATAAACATTTTCTGGCTTGGACAGTGCCACTGGGTCCCAAATAATCAAAAACTCTAAACTTGGACAGTGGACCACAAAACAACATGTGCAGCACCTGTACCGTAAATTACCGCTACTATTAAAGGAAAAGACAATCCTGTGTGCAGCAATCCAAATGTGCCCACTGTCCAGAGGCACCACCTCTAACGAGGTGATTAAATACAGAACAACCAGATTGGAACTGCACTGCTAATCAAATAAGCTCATAGGTAATAGTCCATGGATATTGTAGAATCTTAGTCCAATGAAGGAAATTGTTGTAACCACAAAATATGTAATGTTTTGTTCTTTATTTAGCTCTTGACACAAACCATCAGCCAACACGTTAAGTCCTTTTAAACATAGGACTTCTTCAGGGCTGTAAGTTAAAAGAATATATAAAAGGTCATGTACAAACACACACTTGACATGACCAACAACACTTATATATACATAAAAATGATATACATAAATATCACATTAAAAACTATGATACATTGTTGTGTATCAATCCTAATACATGAAGAGAAAATTCCTCTCTACACCATACCCAAGGTGACATACAAGGTAAGAGGTTGCACAGACAATTCTTAAATAATAATAAACAATATTGACATTCATATGTACAAAAAAGTTCACTGAGAAAGCAGGAGGAAAAGGAAGATAAAAAGATCAAAGTCTGAGAATCAAAGACATGCTAGAGAGTATATATGAAATGAAAAGTCAGATGACAAAAAGGCAATAAATGATAAAACACCCACTGGCCTCATATGCCCATAGAAATTCCTCTTCAAAAAGGATTATTAAGTTAACCCCAAAGAGTAGGCGAATTACTGGAAAGTTATAGATCCAAAGATGATCACTAAACCAAGTGCACCCCAATTCCAGAACATAAGTAAAAACAAGAGACGCTGTGAAACACCCTTCATGAGCACATTAAGAAATCTACCACTGTCAACAGTAGCCGACAACCATTCCAATTTGCCGTGGCCCAATATTAAGATTCCTCTTGAACAAAGGCTGTAGCCAAGCATCTGTGAAAATCAAAGCGAGAGTCCATATCCCACACAATCAATTGCACAAACTATCATTTTCTGTATAATCTGGAAAATATATGTGCAGCTTAATAGTAAACCCTACCTGGTCTGTGCTGTAAACTATAATCCAAATCATGATGTAAAGATAAATTGGCAAAATCCTATGCCCAATGGAGAGCAAGAATGAGGAACAAGTAGTACGATAGCCATAAATAGGTCACGGGATGTGCAAATTCTATTGGAACTGGCACATAGTGATGGAAAATATCTACCCTAGCTAGTGAGCTAAAGAGATATAAAACAATGCTTAGGCCAAAATGAAAGGGCATAGTTCTCTTGAACTAACCATCTTTATGAACATCCCTATTTTGTTTAACCCTAAGATGAAAAATTGTGTAAAACCCATTCGTTGCAACCCATATCTCACAATACATTATATAAAGAGAATGATAATGTAGTCATCATCACGGGGTCACCCAACATATGACACAGAATGTGGTCTAAAACCCAGAATCACATAAGGGTATTAGCTATTTATCTCATGCACCAAAAACATAATAAAGCCTAAGGTGAATTTATCCTTGGTCAACATATGTTCCCATACAACGCAACTAATTGCTTGTAATGTAGCTGGGTCAATCAAACCCACAGACCCCTCCACAATAAATTACTGGAGTCACTCACCAACATAAGAAGACTATGCTAAGCTGATATAGATGATAACATAAGTCAGCAGAAACACAAGTAATTACAAGGCCTACACGAGGGGACCAACATAGGCAAGGATAGACTGTCTCGTTACGCAAACCGTGTGAGCAGGCATCCAACATGTGGATCATATATTTAAGACTGCGGATGGGTAACCCCCATATGCAATCAGAAGTATATTTAAATGTGGACATATACTCCATCAAAGCTGCGATATGTGGGTAACGGCTCCCCCAACCACACAACGGTACGTGTAAGTACTTATTCCATTTTGGATTGTAGCCTGGCGTGAATCATGGCTTTGATGTCCACAAATAGGCTGCACTCAGTTTTGGGAAGTTTTTACCATAGCCAGACGTCACCAAGTGATTACATGGTGTGTCCGACATCGCATAATAACCAAATAACCAAGGAAAAGGAATTTGCCATATTGGCACTATATGAAAGAATAAGAATAAGGACATCCATACCATGCAGACCATTGATAATAATCCAAGGGAGCTCCGGCTAGACACACCAAAAACCCAGGTGTCTATGTTGAATTTAAGTCCGCATTCAAGAGATCATAACAGACGTAGGAGAGGCATAAGCCTAAACATTCAGAAAATAGGTAACTGACAATCCATGAATGTGGACAAATTGGGATGTCATTTTAAACTTGTATCAGCATACGAGAAACCATCTCAATAGACAGTTATGGGATGCGTAAAGTTTATCATCACTCGGGAGGGTAATGTGTACCCGAAGATAAGGGGGAAGGACCAAAACAACCCCATACTTCGAGAATCATGGCACATATAATCAAAGCATCAAAAATGGCCTAGTTGATAATACAGGAACGCCACCCTGGCAATGCAGACCATATATATGACACACTAAGATAATATCATGGGTGTATAAAGAAAAAATGGCAGCACCACAGGCTGGTGCAGTGTGCACAGCATGATAGTATCATGGGTATCTACAAAAGAGAGATGACAGAACTTCAGGCTAAGGCAATGAACCCTCTGTATATGTCGTACAATTAATGCATGGTAGGCTAAGCATATTAAAAACTGTCCAAAGGAAAAACGTGTTCACCCACTGGTCAATATCCAACAACATGTGATGAATATAATTATTCAAGTCACCATGGGAGGCAATAAATCAGGGACAGTAGAAAATGAGAAAAAAATAGCACAAGAAGTTGACAGGAGAGATTATGAAGGTATTCATCAATTCAGCAATACACCAACATTTCTGGGCTAATGTTGAGAGTTCGAAACACCACTGAAAGGAGGGAAGCCCCTATCACGTTGGCCCAAAGACCAGAATCACTTATTCCAAATAGGACAACATTAACACCAGTAGTGTAAATAGGCAAACAGAAATGGGTCCATATCATTCTCTAACTTATCATAAATGGTACTGCATTTTCTCATTCGTGTTGTGTCCTCTTTCAGTACATCTTAGACGGCATATCCAAACAGCTTCCCTGTGACGGAGGGCCAATTCACGATTTCCTCCACGTGGGTGCTCCGGGATATGGTCAATACCATGAAACCAGGCTTTGCAGTCACCACCATGGTGTTCACCCATGTGATGGGTCAGTGGATATTTCAAGTCATTGCTCTTGATCGCACATATATGTTCTTGCATACATTGTTTGAGTGGTCTCACGGTACTTCCAACATATATAATTTCACATTCACAACCCAGAATGTACACCACGCCCTTAGTCTTACAATTTATAAAGTGTTTTATGTCATACTCTTTCATCGTATTTAATCAGACTTTCTTTGATTTTGTTTCTCCAAAAAGAACAAACATTGCAACCCTGACACTTAAAGAAACCATTTAACTTACAGCCCTGAAGAAGTCCCATGTTTGAAAGGATGAAACACATTGGCTGATAGGTTGTTTCAAGAACTAAATAAAGAAGAAAGCAATACATATTTTGTGGTTACAGCTATTTCCTTAATGGAACTAAGATTCTACAATATCCATGGATTAATACCAATGAACTTATTTGATTAGCAGTGGTGAAGTTCCAATCTGGTTGTTCTGTATTTAATCACCTCGTAAGGGATGGTTCCTCTGGACAGGGGGCACATTTGGATTGCTGCACACAGGAGTGTCTATGCCTTTAATAGTAGCGGTAATTCATGGTACAGATGCTGCACATTTTGTTTTGTGGTCCACTGTCCATGTTTCGAGTTTTTGGTTATGGTGTGTTCTTTGCACTAGAATGCTCCATGTATAAGGCAAAAAGAAGGAGGAGGGCTGTCACCCCTGTCTCGTGCCTCTCTGTATTGGGAAGGTGTAAAGGAATAGCCATTTACCTGAGGGCCGAGTGTAAGTACTCAAGACCCATTGTGCAAACATAGTAGGTAATCTGGAATGCCAATGGATCTATCGCATGTAAGACCAGTGATCTCTATCAAACGCTTATTCTGCATCGATAGACAGCAGCATGCATTCGGTGTCAAAGTGGAGAAGCGTGGCTCAGTGGTTAGAGGTGGCAGACCCGGAAGCTGAGATCGGCCGTGGACCAGGGTTCGATTCCCCGCCTTGGCGGGACTCGGGCTCAAAAATTCCACGGACTCGACAATTCTCGCTCCGGTGCCTACTCGACTCACGGGTTCACACTCTGCGACTCTGGGCAATAGCTTGCTTAATCTCCACTACGGCCCCTCGCGGCGGGATGCCTGGCTTTCACCTTGTGGATACCCTGCCGGGGTATCTCACAGGGGAATACCAGGACGGGTTCCCTAAGCAAGCGCCTTGATGCCTTCAGGTGATACGTGCGCTATATAAGTCGCAATACATACATACATACAAAGTATTGTGCCTTATAATATTATGGAGCACTCGTTTTGTATTGTAGCAGCATTGGTGATTGAGTACAAATCCCACTTGGTCGGAGTAAATCAGACCAGGGAGCAGAGGGGATAGTCGCGAAGCTAAGATCCCAGTACACAGCTTCAGGTCTACAATTAGGGACATTGGCCTGTAAGAGGCGCACTGGCGCTTGTCCTTGTCAGTCTTGGGTATGACGACAACTGAAGCTACCAACATAGGCGGTGGGAGTACGGTTGAACAGTTGGGCATGTGTGGCCTCAAGCTGTCGCCAGATCTGGGGGCGCCATTTGGATGGTGAATGGGGTCCTGCTCTTGCACCTGTATCGTGAAATGGCCTGTCTTGTCTCTGTGGATCTTGTTTTCTGACGAGGCAATTGCAATAAATTCCCCCCTGATCACTGCCATCAGGGTATGCCAAAGAGTGGCGATAGAGGTCTCTGGAGTACCGTTCATGGTTAGGAAGTCTTGTAGTGCCTTAGCAATCTTTTGGGCCACCTCAGAGCAGTGCAAAAGCATGTCTTTGAGGCGCCAGTATCTGGGTGGGAGTAAGAGAAAGGGAAGGAGAGTTCTAATGCAACCACCAAGTGATCTGACAGGGAACGAGGCAATATGTCAGTGTATGGAGTTTGGGATACAATGCTCACTGTGCCCAATAAGTAATCTATCCTTGCATATGTCTTATAAGAGTGGTAATAGAAGTTGGGCCGAGGGATCAATAGCATTGTGGAAGGTGAGGAGAAGGTCGCTCCAATCAGCAGCAGCTGATCTATTGCCCTGGTGATCTCGGTCACCGCCCTATGCAGAAAGCTCTCTTGACCATCCTTTGTGACATAAACTGAGCCTACTGTGAGGGTATAAGAGCCCAGCAAGAATGAGTGAGCCAATAACCTGCGATTTCTGCCTGCATAGAACGGATCTTCCCGGGGAAGGCAGAGGAGTCATGGATGGGCACCCCTGCAGATTTAGAGGACAGCAATGAGAAGAGGTAATGGGGAATGCCCTAGAGCGAAGCCTATGGGTGCCTCCTGGAGGAAGCAAATATGGGCTCCAGAGTGTTCGAGGTAGGAAAGAAAGGCATGCTTTTTAACTGGGTTGTTGAGACCTTTCACAGTTAGTGTGATGATTTTAATATTCGGAATCATCGCAGAGGTTACTAGGTAGATCTTATGGAGCTTGCTATCCGGGAGAGGGAGGAGCGTGTTGGCTGGGGATCGAAAGGTGATCGGAATTTCTTACTGCCACACTGCTAGACCGAAGGGTCTAGCAGTGTGGCAGTAAGAAATTCTGCCGCAGGGGAACCCTAGAATGTGGGGAGGCCCAACCACCCCAAACAAATCCAACAAACAGGTATCATCATAAGATAAACATCAGATGATAAATATAATAAGGTTTTCCTGGGAAACGAGCCCCATGAGAGAGGAGTGAAAATGGTCAGCAAAATCCCACCCCTCCCCCATCCCATCCATACACACCACCCTTGAAGAGATTAGACAGAGGAGAACCACAGGAGAGCAAGATCAATTTAAGACCAGTAATTAGAGAGTGCGACAAGGAGAAAGCTACACTGTGCTGGAGGTATCATGACCATGGGAGGCCAGTAACCACCTGGTGCTCTCTAGCCATTGTCTCTGGGTCTTGGCGAAGAGGGGCCAGGAAGTGAAACGCGACTTCTATTTGCGGGCCCCCCCAGGTCCCTGCCTTCCCCCTCGGTCAGAGTGGAGCTCTTAACGGGATCAGCTGAGATGTCCAACAGTTGGCGGGCCTCCATCAGTAAAAGAAACTGGTGGATCTTCCCATTGAAGTGGAAAATCCAAGGGTGGCTCCTCCACTAGGGCGGAGGAGTGTACCCCACTGCTTTCTCGCGGACAGAGAAGCAGAAACATAAAATTGTGAAACTAGCATTCAAGTATCTGCTTCTCACACTGCGAGGAAGCAGAAGGGTTTGGTTGGGGGCGGGTCTGTTCTACAGCAGGGGAGGAGTGGCTTGCCCACTGCTGAGGGTGCTGACTCTTTTGTTGGCCCTCTGGGCATGCATGAAGCCTACATGGAGAAAATGGCCTCTCCATAGGCGCCTGGCTGGTCCGCGTCCCGACCAATCACGATGTTGCCATTGCAGCATTGTGATTGGCTTAGGAGAGAGAGACTGCCTGCTTCCTGTTCCTGCTGTAGGCAGGAGAGCAAGAGAGGAGCAGACACAAAGCGGGACCAGACCGACGAAGGTAAGTACATTTTTATTTTAAAACAAACCCCCACACAACCCCCTCCCCATGTAACCCCCACCCCTCCAACCGCTAGTCATGCAGAAAGAGTACCCCAGGAGAAGGGGACTCCAAAATGAGCAGAGCTGGGCTGTGATTGGTCGAAATGACCTCCTTTTTTGAAGCGTAGAAGCGAGCAGCTCTTGAAACAAAGTGGGTTGATACCCCTGGAATTACAATAGATCGCTGTCTTTGGCCTTTTTAATGATGCGCTCATGGACACATGTGAGAATGTCATCAGGGGCTCTCTCAGGCTGTCGTGATTTGTCCCATCCAGCTTGATCTCCAATTCAGGAGGAGTCTCCAGGATGGCTCTGAAAAGAGTGCTCACAAAGAGAGCTGGTAAAGCCGACTGTAAGAGCTCACCAATTGCTAAAGACATCGGGCCTTATTTATGAAGACCTTGCGCCGCCGATGCATCACTTTTAACATGGAAAAAAGTGACGCACCGGTGGCGCAAGGCTTTCATAAATGAGGCCCATCATGTGCTATTGAGCCATACTTGAACGTCGTCACTAACCAAAATCACTGTTTTTTATTAGTCAGATTTAGGTTGAATAAATTCCATTACCTCCTTGCTGGTTCCCCGGGATGGAAAAGGGAGGAAGATTTGGGGATTTTTTCCTGTGATGGTTTCTCCGCTCAGGACACAATGCACTTCATTTTTTTCTGTGAGCACTTTCTTCAAATTCGGAAACGTTTTATTATTCCAATTTTAAAATACAAAGGCTTTCTGCAAGTTAAACCAGCCCTCCTCTACCTGCAGCTGCTTTCGAATGTGTGGGAGATATTTAATATTGCTAATTTTCTCGCTGCGGCATGGGTATAGTTAACTTTATGAATTAGCCTGAATTAACTGAATTTAAGAATGTTTTAAACTGGCAAGGTTTTTAGATACAATTTTAAGTGAATTGATTATTGATATTGCATGTATTTTAGGCTTGTGTAGTCTTACTGTAATTTTATGGCTTTTTACAAAAATGTGTTAATATGAAGTGTTTAGCATGCTTTTATGGTTTTAATATGAACCGACTGACTGACTGAGTGCTCACAAAGCAGGTGATGTTCAGGCCCTCTGCTCCACTTGGAATTCTCCTAATGCAAATGTTATTGCATCAGAAGTGATTCTCCAAAACTTTAGCATGCACCAGGAGGTCTAGGTGCTGGTCTCTGATATGGAATACCTCCTGCTGGAGTTGTTACATCTCCTCATCTCTACTCCTGTTTTGTGCCTCCAGTGTGTCCTCCCTGTCACCCAGCTCATCTACATTACGTCTCACCTCCTTGAGTTCCTGAGCGAATTCCTTCTTCATTGTTTGTAGGTCATCTCGCAGGGAGGCAAATAGCATTTCTATGAAGGAGTGGGTAAGTGAGGCTTCAACATCACTGGTATCCAACTCAAGGGCCGACATAGAGCTCTCAGCATTAGAGCTGTGGGTTTTGAGGAGTGTATCCTTGACCAAACAGTCTTTATTCCCCTTTTTTGTCACCATGAAGAGAGAATATAGAGTGTGCCACCAAAAAGTACTCTGTTACACTTCCCACTATGGCGGTCCCCCTGACGGTCGGGTACAGGCAGTCCGTGAACTGAACAAGACTCGATGTCCAAATCCAAGCTTGCCCCCTCAAGGATCCATCACCTCAGACAAGAGGAGAATCCTCTCCACAAGAGCTCATGAGAGACAAGACACTTATCTCAGGGCGGGGAGCCAGCTGTGGGTAGGCTCCATGCACCACTTCCTTCTAGGCCAGCCGCTCCAAGCTCCGGGGCAGGCCCCCTAGGCCCCAGGCCAGGCCGAGTGCCCCATGGGGCTGCAAAAACAAGCTTTTCTGTCAAGCAGATCACACTTTTATGTTGGAGCTGGCATGTAATCCAGGAAGCCAGGGCTTTGATTATGGTCCTGAGGCAAAGCAGCTTGCAGTCTAGCTCGGCCCCCTATGGATGTCTTCTCCTGGTCTGCACGGCTACCTCTGACTCCACATATCTCCAGGGCCCAGCCGGGGTGTCAACGAGGGGGGCAGCCAGAGCTTCCCCATCCAGACCACAGAGGCTTTTTTAGGTTCTGGCTAGCTGGTGCTGCAGGCCGGGCACCATGCCAACAGGGAGCGGGGGTGAGATCACAAGCATGGGTGCCGGGGCCTCCCACTCTTTCAGCGCTTTGGCTTCAGAGCACTCTGAGCAACTTTGGGAGCTCTTTAAGTTGCAGCTAGTCAGATGGCACATCTCAACATCAGCAGAGGGGGCATTCTGGTAAGGTAAGCCTTCAGTCCTCCCCGGGCAAGTCTCTTGATCACAGACAGTTGGGACCACAGCTCACCAGTCACTCCAGGGAAACAGCACAGGCTGATCTGGGGTGGGGTCTGCCGTCTCAACTCCAATGGAGCAGGCCCAATAGAGTCCTGCTTCTCAACTCCTCAGGGGCTCCCTCTGACTATGTGATACGGTCTGTAGGTGATAGGGACAGCCCAGGGCTCTCAGCTCCCTTTCATCTTCCCGGGGTCTGCGGGGATCCCATTTCAAAACCAGGCAAGTTGCCAGCATCGTCTTTGCTCCCCTTTCGCAGTGTCAGGGCCATGCCCAATCCCTCTGACCTCAGGTCTGGGCAAGGCCTCCCGGTTGTCCCCTCCATTGAACGTCTCCCCCGAGTCTTGGTCACCATACACTGCAGGAACTCCAGTGTGGCCGGTGCAGTATTACGATCACCCTCCGGTCTAGCATGTCAAGTATGGGTGGATGAGCCCTGTCGGCAAGATGGGGCGACTAGAAGGCATGCCCTATTCGGTTGCCATCCTGGCCACGCCCCTACTGGACATGTTTGGCACTACAGAAAGAACATGAATTTCAAAAGGAACTGACCCAACATAGTTCCTGGGTATTAACAGGGGGATCAACACTCCCACTCTGGCACGTGTGTATAAATATGGGTACCAAACAACCCTACTTCGTTTCAGGTCCAATTTCTTTAAGACAAAGGAAGGCTCAACAGTATAATTGAAGGACTCCTTAGACGCATTACTGATGTCTGTCGAACAGCCAGTCACCCAAAGATGAGGGGAAATCATCTGCACATCTTGCTGGAAGAGCTGTAGGCCTTCCTGTCACCTGGAAACCTTTTAGACCGGTTGAGAAGGACTAGAAATGTTTTTGATCCTGCAGGATCTGACTGCCTGAGGAAGAACAAGTCAAGCTGCTGAGCCTGAAAAATAGGTTGTGCAGAAGAGCATACTCTTGCTCTTAGCGGAGGAGTAACCAGAATTGACTTGACTCTACCCAGAAGGTCTCTTAGCTTCCAAAAGTCTTTCACAAAGAGACTTGTGTTAAATTTATCCCTAGGGGATCAGAGGACAAAAGGAGTGCTGGAACCTACTTGATCAAAGCAGAATTCTCTAGAGTGACTGCATCTTAATCAGGCCCTGAGTACAAAGAAGGAGGTGGGCCACCTCAAAAAGTTACTGTACTCACAAGCACAACTGCTCATCTGTGTGGCTGTAGCTCACATGCTCATGCCTAATCCTAAAAACATATCCAATTTATCAAGTAAAACCAGAACCATAACTGCACATTGACTATGAACTTTAGTACATATTTGTTTGCAATTAACTTTTTAAAAACAAACTGTCTCGAAAAAGAAATATAGGCTGAACCAGAAAACTAATAGCATTATAACAGTGCTAACAGCTTGATAAAGAGTGTGATTTTATTATCAGCATGCGGTTTCGGTGTCTGGTGTTACAAAAAGTGTGTGTATATATATTACCTACTGGGGGTCGTCAGTAGGTAGTTATAGTTAGGACCTAGTTTCCATAGGAAATCCACAACATTCTATTTGGAATAATTTTGGCGCTGGTTTACGAATCTTCGCGAATTCCTCCAATAAAATGGCCTGCTCCGCTCCGCTCCTTCAGTGAAAGTTTGGGTGTGATTCGTCAAGTAGGGGGGGCGAGAAAAAAGGGGGGGGTCCCAAAACATGTTTTTCCAATGCTATTTTCCAAAGGGACCTTTAGCTTGGCTACAGCCCGAATGGCTAAACGTAATTACACCAAATTTGGCAGAGAGGTAGTGTTCGGTTCGCAGATTGTGCTTTTTGTAGGTGTAAATCCGTTCAGTAGTTCCTGAGAAAATCAAAAGTAAAATCATAGTGATATCTAGAGACAAAGTACTGTACGCGTACGGAAATCCGTACAATTACGAGCACGAGCTGCATGTTGATTGGATGTCAACTGTCTGTCAACACTCCAAACCAGGAACTGTTGGCAGCCATCTTGTGCCCCAGTAGAACCGAGTCACAAGAAACCAGTAAAACAAAGTTGAAAAATAAGGAAAGGGGGCACGGTAGAAACATACTGACCCTCTAGGCCTGCTCAGGGGGTCCATCATGGATCTTTAGGCCCAACATTTTTTTTTTTTAATCGCGTGGTACGCGTATGGTACTCATTTTGGAAAAAAAGACCGCTTTATTGTTAATTAGCCCCCAGGGGGGCAAATATCCGGGGCCAATTTTATTTTCATAATGGGGGGCCAAGAGGGGTCCCTCTGCCCCGAGGATCGCCATCCCCTGGGGCTTTAACTATATGTATGCGGGGGGGCTCATGGCCCCTCTCGGAGCCCCGGGGACCGCCAGTCCCTGGGGCCTCTTTTCATTTAAAAAAAACTGTGTGGGGGGTTTCAAGCCCTCCACACACGCCGCGGGGACCTCCACCTCCCTGGGGCTCTAATATAGAAAATAGGGGGGCTGGACCACCCAGCCCCGAGGACTACCACCCCTCGGGGCTTTTGAATGTTGGGAGGGGGGCCACGCGGTCCCCTTCCTGGAGCTTTTGATGGCCCTGGGGACCACCACCTTTCAGGGCCGGCTTCTGCAGTGTCCCGGGGTACCTACAGTGCCGCCTTCTGCATTGCCCGGGGTGACGAAAAGCAATGTCGGCTCCCGAAGGACACAGGGAGACGGCTGTGACCGTGGGGGCTTTGGGGCTCATACAAAACAGTTCTTTTCAGAACTAACTTTACTGGTCAAAAAAGAGCTATATTTCTATGATAGTATGTAAAACTTTCCGTTTTTTTTTTCTGCACCAGTTGTACTCTCTACACATGTGCAGCCTTGTTTACAAGCCCACGCTTCTTTGTTTTTCTTCAAGTTCGCCAAGCAAACCTCTCCTCATTTCAGGTATTACATTTTCCACTTCCTTCTGCCGGGTCGTGTGCCTCATCCGCTGCTATACTTTTGTAATATATAAATAATCATATGGGGGGCGCTAGAGGGCGCACAGATGGAATGGCCGCCTGATTGCGGGGCTCCCGTTCCCTGACACAGTAATCCTCCATTAATCCTTGCTAGCTGGAGGACTATCGTGACTAGAAGTGGCTGCATCTTTGCCGGGACCCTATGCCTACCCTCGGTCCAAGTCTGAGACCCCGGGGGCCACGCGCGTGCTAGATATTGCTCACGCAAGTTTCACCGGCACTGCCCCTGGGTCTGCTCTGCCGCTGTGACCGGCCGCACTCCACTACGCGAGACCGGCGCTTCTCCTGCGGCGGTGGGCCTGACACGCTGACAAGCCGGCGAGCGCGGCGACTCCACTCTGCTACGCGCTGACACCCCGGCCGGCACACCGGACTCCTGTGCGGACGCTCGGAGCCCCGAAGCTGCCTATCGACATACGCCTGGCAGGGACACCGAGGAGCCCCGAAGCTGCCTATCGACACACGCCTGGCAGAGACACCGAGGCTGGTGGGCGGACGCTGGCGGACTTGCAGCGGGAGCCATATTGCCCATCCCCCCATCACCGCCGGCGCCAAGGTACTGTGCCCCACCGTGCTTGACTGCTCTTCTGCGGATGTGGTGTTCTGGCCTGCTCTCTGCCTGTGGAGGGGGCCCCATCGCTACGGAGATACGCCTCACCCCCCTCCCCCTCCTGTTCACGAGACACCGAGCGTGGACGAGGTGGGCCTGGCCCCAGGGGACTGCGGAGGAGGGGCACCCCCGGACATAACTTTGATGGGACAGTCATCCCTACCTGCACCGGGCCGCACGCACAGCTACTCCCCAACACCCTACATTTGCTGTCACGCTGGTCGGGGGGCTGCTGCTGCCGCTATGCTCCTAGCTGTTGTTGTGGCATAGGGGAACCTCTGACCGGCTCCATCGGCCTGAGGTGCTGACTGTTCTTGGGCACACGCTGGTTCTGGCCCCCTGATTTGCGCCTACCGAGACAGCCATCACTTGACGCTAGCTCTGCCTGCCTGTGGCGCAACCCTGTCTACTTACTGCCTCCCAGTTGGCCACACGCTACCTCACGATCTAAGGTAGTCCCCAGATATATATAGCCCACTGGAGCTCGGGGTTGGAAGGTGTGGACTTACCTCTGCCTGCTATTCACAGCCGGGCTATACTACGCACAACCCTGCTGGGCCTGTACCTTCCTGCCGTACTGGAGGGGCGTCAGCGACGTGGGGGCACGATGGTGCGCCCTGAGAACCGGCAGATGAAGATCAACTTTGACAGTGCAAAGAAAGGGTCCAGGACCGGGACGGTGGAGCCGGGGCCTAGCAGTGTGGACCCGGCAATGGCGCCCTCCCCCACCCAGGAACTCGATCTACACCGCTTGCTCTCAGAAATGCGACAAGGATTCGCCACGGTGGTGGACAAAGTTGACAAGATGTCCTCTAGAATGGACGCACTGGTCCATAAAGTGGACCAGCATGAAGAGAGACTCATTTCAGCGGAACAGCGCATCTCGGATGGCGACGACATCACCGCCTCCCATTCAACCCAACTTGCCCGTATGGATAATCTGCTGCGGGACATAGCGGCAAAGAATGAGGACTTGGAAGCCCGAAGCAGACGCAATAACATCCGCGTCACAGGCGTTCCGAAATCCACAGATACTGGGCGGATGGAACTATATGTGGAAAAGATCCTCCGGGCGTCGATAGGGGAAGAAGCCTTCTCCCCTCAATTTATAGTGGAAAGGGCACACCGTTCGCTTGCTCCGGTCCCTAAGCCCGGAGCACCACCCAGGCCGATCATCGCCCGATTGCTCAATTATCGTGACCGAGACGTCGCACTGCGGGCTGCCCGGTCCAAGCAGAACCTGCAACACAATGGAGTTACCTTCTCAATATATCCTGACTTTACTCCTATGGTGCAGGAGGAACGCCGAAGATTTCTAGCTGTTAAAAAGAAGCTTCGGGAGGCGCAGCTCGATTATGCCCTGCTCTACCCGGCGAAGCTACGGGTGACACACCAAGGCAAGCAGAGGTTCTTCACCAATCCGCAGAAGGCTGAGAACTACTTGAAGGAGATTCGCAGGACACCGCGAGATGATCGTAGAGACAATGCAGACCTCGAGGACGACTCGGCTCGACTGGACAATGCTGAATGAGACGGAACCTTCTTCATAACTCACGTGATTCTTAGACTTTCCTTGTTGCCTTTCTCTTTGAACTTTGTGCCAGGTCACTTACTTCCTCTGCAGCCACGGGAGTCCATGAGACCTCTCCACTGGTAACGTATTACAGGGCCCACTGTCTCCTCCAAGCCTACTCCTAGGGCGGTACAGAACAGTAGGCTATTGGGTGGAGACGTGGCTGCGCGCCCTCGCTGCTGTATTTCCCCCAACGGGTATACCCCCTTTAATGTTTTTTTGTAGACGCATGTTGTGTCTGTTAGGGAAGGGAGGGGGGTGGGGGGCCATGGACATGGGCGGCTGCTGGCATGATTGGGATGCCGTAGTGGGAGGAGGTTTGAGTTCTGACCTAGGGGTAGGAGTTTGGTTCTGTGGGAAGTTAAATCGGCTGATCATTGGACGAGGAGAATTGCATCACTCAAGAGACTTTGTTGGACTTGTATCGACTTGGGCATGTCACACTTGTATACTGAAACTCACAAATGTCGGGTCTAGGGCTTGATGCACGCTTAAATTGTATGTCATGGAATATACGGGGGCTTAACAATGCTAGGAAATGTCGCAATGTGATTGCATATTTAGAACGTCATAATGTCCAAATAGCCATGTTACAGGAGACACACTTATCGCCACAGACACGCTCCACCTTTGCAAGTAAATGGGCCACCACGCGTGTGTTCTCCTCTTACTCTTCCTACGCGAGAGGGGTCACTATTCTCATATAACGCTCTGTACCCTTTCAGGTCTGCGGTGAACTAATTGACGTAGAGGGTCGGTATACCCTGGTGTGGGGACGACTTGGTCGTGATACTTTTACATTGGTTAACTGCTATGCCCCTAACTTGGATACGCCTACATTCTTCACTACGCTCTGGGGGAAAATACTGGATGTTGGCTCACGACATATCATTTGGGGGGGGATTTTAACCTAGCATTAGAACCCCACCTGGACAGGGTGGATGGGGTGTCCCTTTACAAACCCAGGGCTAGGGAGGCGCTAGGTGGACTGCTCACGGAGGGCGACCTTATAGATAGCTGGAGATATCTATATCCCCACCGACAGGAGGGCACACACTTTACTTCCCTGACGGGCACGTGGGCACGCCTAGACTATTTCTTTATCACCAGGGAGATCTGTGCGGGGGTCACTACAGTAGGTCACCTCCCGAGGACGTATTCAGACCACAGTCCAGTCCTGATGCACCTGCACATACCTGGGTGGGACAACCCTAGACCACACTGGCGCTTGCAACCAGCGGCCCTTCTTGACACTGTATTCCGTACTGAACTCGGAGAGGAGATCGCTGCATTCTTCCCCACCAATAAAGGCTCGGTTGACTCGGTTGACTGTATCTGGGAGGCCTTTAAGGTGACGGTGAGAGGATACTGCATTTCGAAGAGCTTTGGGGTACTGCGCGATATCCAACGCACGATTCGCAAGCTCGATAGTGAACTGAAAGCGTTGGAGGCTCAGATGATAGAAGGTGACGCCCCCGATGTTCATGCGGTTTTTAGAGACAAACTCACGCAATACGAGGAGGAAGCTGATAGGGAAACCAAATTTAAAGGGAAACACTGGCGAGCGAGAAAATATTGCGAAGGGGATAGACCGGGCAAGGCCCCAGCGCTACTGACGAGATCGCCCCGCACTGACAACTCGATCTTAGAACTGTCCACAGAGCAAGGGAGCACACTTAGAAACTCCGACGACCTGCTTACTGCCTTTGTTTCGCATTATCGTACCTTGTACACCACTGCTACTACATCGGGCGTTCCATGCGATGATTTTTTGGGTGATGTGGCCCTCTGCTGGCTTAGTGATAGCGACAGGGCCTTCCTGGCCGCCCCCTTTGAGCTCGATGAAATTCGAGATGCCATCATGTCACTCCAAAATGGTAAGGCGCCCGGCCTCGACGGGCTCCCAGCGGAATTTTTTAAAACCTACATCGACATTATGGCCCCTGTCCTCCGCGAGGTCTTTGTGGAATCACTGGCTGACGGCCTCCTCCCTCATTCAATGCGTGAAGTCGTAATTACATCTCTATTAAAGCCCGGCAAGGACCCCAAGGTGTGTGGCTCTTACCGCCCGCTTTTGCTCTTAAACTGCGATGTCAAAATACTGGCGAAGGTACTGGCTACCAGATTATCTCTATTGATGACCCGGATTGTGTTGCCAGATCAGTCTGGTTTTGTTCCGGGCCGCCCCACCTCTCACAATCTGCATACTTTGTTCTCCCTCTTACATACTGTAGACCCTGTACTCCCTGTCGCTGCGGTCTTCCTAGACGCTACTAAGGCCTTTGACTCTGTTGAATGGCCGTATCTGTTTACCGTACTGGCACGCATGGGGTTCCCCACCCTGTTCATTTCGTGGGTCCAGTTACTATACACACGGCCGACGGCGAAAGTCCTGATTAACGGCCGCCTGTCTGCTTCCATTGATATTTCTAGGGGCACCCGTCAAGGATGCCCCCTATCCCCGCTATTGTTCGCGATAGCTGTTGAGCCCCTGGCCTGTAGGATACGCCAACTGCACCGTGAGAGTGCGATCCGCTGCTTTCAGCGTCAAATTGATGTTTCATTATACGCGGATGACATTACGCTATTCGTCAAACACTCCGAATGTAACCTTAATCCCCTACTTAGAGAGTTTGTCGCCTTCGGGGGCATGTCTGGGGTACATATCAATTGGGCTAAATCGCAGTTTTACCCGCTTACAGAAGCGGTCATGGATTTCACCCTTGACTACCCCTTGGAGTGGTTCCGCTTGGAATTTCGGTATCTGGGAATCTAAGTCTCGCGCGATAAAGATCAGACGCTACGCTCAAACTATGGTGTGGCAGTCACGAAGCTAACCGCTCAGGTGGATCGCTGGATATCCCTCCCCCTTTCTATGGCGGGAAGGGCGTCCCACATAAAAATGGTGGTACTTCCCCGATTCCTCTATCTTTTCCTGAACATTCCGTATTACCCGGGTGCTTTTTTTTTTAAGACACTGCGGTCAGAACTCTGCCGTTTGTTTTGGGGAGGTAGGAGCCCGCGGCTGAAGTGGTCCGTTCTGATACAACCTTATGTCAATGGGGGGTTTGATATCCCTGACTTCGAGTTTTACTATCTATGCGCTCAAGCGCATTATGCCTATCATTGGATGGTTCCCACCCCGTTTATGCCGCAACTGGCAGTGGAAGACTGGATTGCACACCCCCTCCCTCTCAACGGGCTTTTACATTGCCCACCATCGGATATCACCACGCCATACACCTCAGTCACGTGCACAATCGAGGCCTGGCGCCGACTGGCTAAAAAATTGGACTGTGCCCTGCTATATTCCCCCCGTATGCCGCTGGCTTCTCACCCGAGGCTCGCGCTCCTGAGTGAATGCGGCTTCCGATTGCTATGCAAGAAACTGCATATCACATGTTGGGGAGACCTATTTACAGCTGGTCGATTCAAAACTGCAGACCTTTTCTTTGCTGCGTATGATCGCACTCCGCTTGAAGTATTCTACTACATACGCTTGCGTCAGGGAATGAGGGAAATCCTACCTACCTTCCTGGACGAACCTGAGCCCCTGCCTCCCCTGCACTTCATGCTCAGTTCCGTAGGTGGCTCACATTTAGTATCGGATATGTATCGGCAGGTTCGAGCGTGTGCTCCAGTACCGGAATCCTCTGCCCGCATACACTGGTCCGCTGACCTCACCAATGAGCTCACGGACGAACAGTGGTCCTACTGCTGTTCCCTCACAGCCCGGATATCGGCTGGCAGTAGGCTCAAAATAATCCACTACAAATTCTTGCAGCGCTTCTATTATACCCCTGTGAAGAAATTTCGGTTCTGCTTAACCGATAATGACAACTGCGAACGGTGCCATGCGGAACATGCAGGTTTTTTACACCTTGCCTGGGAATGTCCTCCAGTCCAGGCCTACTGGCAGCGGGTACAGAGGGCTCTTGAAACGATGACTGGGATAACCATTGGTAATGATCCCTTATTAACACTACTAGGACACACACATTACATTCCCTCTACATGTCGAAAATTTGTGGACATCTCACTACTGCTTGCAAAGAGACGTGTGGCGTGCAGATGGGGTCGTGGCAGGGCCACGAAATTCAAGGAGTGGCTAGCTGACATGACGCACAATCAGGAACAACATTCGACATTTGCGGAACTACTCCCAGTTACTAGCCGACCGAAGGACATCTGGGGACCACTAACGACCTATTTGCTGGCCCACCCTGGGGATGATCTTCCTGACGACACCAACCTGCACACGTCACATATACATTCCCCTAGATAAACATACAGCGGGTATGATTCTGACCACATCTGCTCGTCTGGTCTGCCCATGCACACTTTCCTACCGCCACAAGCCCTTTTTTTTCCTATTTAGGCCATTGATGAACTCACGTCCTCCCCATACCTTTTTCCCTACACCCCATTGTGGTGCACTGTGTGATGACTTAACCTAGTATATGCTATTAATGTGTGCTCACACCAAAGGCATGGAATGCCGATAGACCCGATGCCTAACTCCGTCTTGGATTCATTTGTATACATCGTCATGTACTATATCTATAATGTGCTTTTGATGCTGCCTCGTTGAACGCTCAGCCGTGCTCTTTGTTGTACTACTTCGAAAAACTAATAAACAGAGTTTAAAAAAAATATATATATATATATATAAATAATCATATTCTACCTATATTTATTTGAACTGTATTGTCGAGGCGTCAAACGTTAATTACATACTCCGTCCTCCGCCATTTTACTAGTTTTCCTCCGTTATTTTTATTATACCTGCTACTTTCAATATACCCCCGCCTATCTTCTCTGTGATCCATGAGATTTCCTTCCACAGACACCACAGTGTTTGTCGTTGGCCTCCGATCTTATCAGACTTGGTCACACGCATACCTAAAAACTAATTTGAAGCACGAAAGGCGCAGCCATTACAACGTGTGACCGTCAGCACAAAACCATTACCGTGCTTATGCCTTTATCATGCGTGGTAAATGTATAGTAGTTGTAAAAGCATGCGTCATTGAGGCCCACACAGTTAATTTAGTAGGGGGGTAGGTTTGCAGGCAAAAATGTCGCAAGAGGTTTGTAAATGTGGTACACATTGTTTTGTTTTACTTTGATTTCCTGTCTATGTTGTAGTCCATTCAGAGAAAATATAACTTATTGTACAGCCAGTACTTTTCAACCCTACTGTCAAACATCTTACTATATTACTTCAAATTAAAAATATTATTTTTGTTGTGGACCGTCACCCCAACCCAAAAAAAACATACTACACATTCTTTCCTTTCACAGATAACTTCTCGTTCTTTCGGAAACAAGCTTCTTTGCTCACCTTGTGCTATTGCCATCGTCCTTGTTACATAATCCATCCTGAAGCTCTACATCTAAAAGATATTAAAAGAAAGATGTTATGATTGGTAATTGTTACTATATTGATTTGGAGTTAGATAACATCGCGCTTTTATACACGTTCCATCTCACATTTCTACGAACTGTTTGTATTGGTAATATTCCGGACATTTCAGCGATTATAAAAACTTTCATGCTATTGGTGAAAAAAATGTACACATGTAAATTAATACACTATATAGGAGTGCGTTTGTATGAAATACTAAGTCGCGTTTTTGTATCTAGTCTGCTACAACCCTGACTCCCTCCGATGCGTACTCAAGCCTCACTGCTCACATTTTCGTGGATAAGACACCTTCTGCATGATGTAGTCCCGATCTTCAACAAAGAAGTCTCATATATGGTGTCGAGTCTTGACGACACATTCACACACTTCGCAACAACTTTACTTTACGCAGATTCATCAGTGGCAAAGATATCATAGCCCTGATGAATCTGCGTAAAGTCTAGAAGCAGAGAACCATGTTGGCATCCAACAGTGGTATGTATGAATAGCAACCTATACTGTTTTTTAGTTTGACTGGATTCACTGAACGAAAGAATAAAATTGTTGCGAAGTGTGTGAATCCCTTCAATTTTATTATACACTTTTCACCACATAGTGAGGTGTGATATATCCTTGAACTTCACATATCGCACCTTTTTTACCACTTCATTCCTTTTCTGTTGGACACCCTTTTCTTCTGTTCAGAGCGTAATGAATGCCAATGATGACAACAATGGACTTCACTGGTGAGTACCTATCAGTGGTCCGCATGGTGGTACATCCGTGAGGTGTCATTACGTCCGTTTCACCTTTTTTCCACTGATTAAGGGGAGTGTGATTGGGACCGCAATTTAGTATCCCATCATTTTCTGAAATACTGTCAACAAAAAGTGTGAGAGTAGGTTTTAAGAATTGTGCATGTACGAATACTACATAATAGAGTACACCGAGTGTTATGTAGAAAACTACAAACCTCTAAATAGACTATATTGAGGAGATACGATACATTAAGATCTCTTAAGTCCTAGGACCCCGGTCTTTTTGTGGATTATTAAAGTGTTCCGGGCACAAGTTTGCTTCTTATTGGGTGGGAACGGTTCACTGTTGTCAGTGATATTGTGATGCATTTTCCAAAGGAGTATGGGGAAAGTAAGTAGTAGAGGGCAAGTTAGGAACACTATTAACTTTGTACAGTGCCCAAAAGGTGGTGGAGAGGGATGATGAGGGAAACAATTGTTTTTATATGTTTCAAGGGCCATTTATGTAATTGCCATGTGGTGTATAAATCACAGCGGAAAAATGTCAGTGTCTTGCGCTGTTTTTTTGTATCAAGTTTGTAGGTGACATACTTCTTAGAAGTACTATTTACTTATAATGTGGTGTTTACTTTCCTGATGGGGCGGTCTGGTTGCGCAGCAAAAAAATCAGTCTAGGTTTGAAACATTTTTTATTAAGCAAATACAAATAAACTTTCTTCAGAAACTGTCGCTGTATATATATAAGGTGTGACATTTAAAAAATGGAATTTCATAAAATATCAGTTAAGCATGGCTATATACTTTTTTTTGTGCTACAGTTTGTAAAAGTGATGCCCCACATTCTTGATGATGTAAGAGGGCATCAGTTACTTATCGATAAAGTAGAATAGAAGTGCTACAACAAACACTCCCGCACTACATTATCTCAGATCAAGAGAACAAGTAAAAAAGAGTTAAATACAAATGATTTCATATTACATAGAAATGCATGCATTATTATTTTCAAATTTGTATTCTGTACAATTCAGGAACGTGCTGTCGTAGTGCTTAGAGGTTGCAGACTGCTCCGCTAATAAATCACATACTCCCTAAAGAATATATAGGATGGTACTCTTATAATATAAAGTACAGGTCCTATATATTCTTTAGGGAGAAGGTGAATAGGAACCACAAATAAGAATAGAAATTAGAAAATAACATTCAGAAATGTAGGTTTTATTAAATATTTAAAGTAACAAAGTATGCATGATAGCTACATTTTTTTGTTCTGCTGTTTCGTAAAATATGTTTCTTGAAAAAAATATCTGATCAAGTACTTGTTAATATTCAAAAGTTATATTATAGATGGCGCTGAAAAATCTCCCATTCCTCTTCTGTAGCAATAGGACAATCTATTATAATATAATGATTGATACCATTGTTACAGTAAACAGAAAAGGAAAATAAAGTTATGTATTTAACAGAACATCCATAATGAAATACTTTCGAGTGGTAATTATTTACTGAACTTCTTTTCTCCGGGAGGTGAAAAAGTTTGATCTTCGTGGTGACGGGTTATAAACTCCTCTGAGATCATGACAGTGAGAATAATAATATGTATATATTCTCACAGCACATTATCACAAGGGGAATATAGACTGAAAAACGCAAGCCGGTATCGTTGCTTACTAATCGTTACTCTTTGTGACGACGGATCGTGAACTCCACTAAGATCACCAAGACTGTTAATGTTATAATATACATATTAACAGTATGTGATCTCTAGGGGAAAACACAATAGCAAGTGGAAGATGGTGACGTTGATTGTAAATGTTTAGGGTTTGCGTTGACGGGTCACCAACACCTCTCAAGCTAAGTACAGTGTCAATATTATAATATAAAAAGTCACTATATATAAGGTGAAAGGAGCCAGAAAAGGAGCAATATTTGTTATAATATATCTGTTTCTAAAAACAAGCTGCTGACGTTACAGAGAAAAAGCGAAAAACATGCAATAAAATGTTTTTATACGTATAAATGTTTAAATATTGATAAATAGCCACAAATTATAACAAAGTACTATGCCCATGCCATATTGAAATAACTTACAACTCCGTAATATGTTTGTTGACGCAAAAAGAGAATCGGATGCTATAAAACGGAACCTGCAACATAGATTGGCGACTATATACTTGCAAAAATGAAACTAATTGCACAGTAGGTGTGTTTTATATAGTTTCTGGTTGTTTAGTAGTCTACGGAAGGAAGCTGTTGGTCCGCCTATTTAGATGGCACCTTTTGCAGTTTACACGTGCTCACGTTTTAACTGGTTTTCTTCTACACGTGTTCGGAAAAGTTACAAACTGTGAAGCTGTAAAGGTTTTGATTTCGATTGTAACACATATAAGTAGGCTGTGGGGTTTTAGGTTTAAACCTATAATAACTGATAAAACCCCACTGAAAAAAAGATAGCCGTCACCAGTGATAACATGTAAACACTGAAAAAACACCTGCACAACCACAAACTAAATGTCATTCAAAGAAAGGAAAAGGAGAAGGAAAGAGTCATTTGTATTCTTCCTGAAGGGGCCAATACAATGTAACTTTGTTATACAAGCTAGCAGTAAGAAAGACCGGGCTAACATTATTCTGCTTGAGTTTTGATGTTTAGGGATGTCACTAAAATATTGTTTCTTCCTTTTTGCTTTTTTCAGTTTTGTGGTCTTTGGTCTAAAGATGCAGGGTTTAGAAGCAGGTTTTAGGTCTTGTTTAATTATTTTAGAAACTGTAGAGAATCAGGAAATATCAAAATCATATTTGATATTTTGGCTGTATTTGATTTTTTCACTGTTAGGTAAAATGGCTGGTTTCATAACAATCTTTCCTAATTTGTTTCATCACATTTACCCGCCGAGAATGAGTAAAAACCCTTAACACATCAGCCCCCATTTTCTAGTGGGTCAGTATTGATAGTAGGTGAATTGCTGTAAACATTCAATATAAGGTATAGTAACAAGTATATGTAAAATGTTATCGCCAAGCATCTGGGATAGTGGTGAAAACATGACACCAGACTTTTGGAAAACATGTAAAGCAGTGTCACATGGAATGCTCTTCAAAAAAGGTTCTTTCCAAGTTCAGCAAAGATTGGAGTGATATTGTTTGTATTTGCAGTGATTCAGCTACGGATTTGAAAAAGTTGAGTGATGTCCTGTCAAAATTGATACCTGAGCTGAAGTGATTCCCTGTAAGAGATCCCTGCCACTTGTTCGGTGGTATGCTAAAAGCATCTTTACAATCGTCAGAGTTAATGAGGGATGCAATTGACTTTTTAATCCATTCTGGTGCACTGTTTTCTTATGCACAGGAACTAAAATGCAAATATTTATCATTTCATGCTTTGTATGGCATCAAAGAAAGAGTCATCCCAACTGTGTTCCTTCGCTTATGGTAGTCAGTCCAAGGGGCTATGAATGCTATATTATCTATATGGTAATAAATTACAGAATTTCTGCTGAGTGATGATGCCAAAGGTAAGAAATGTGAGGATATTTGGTTGCATATTGATAGTGATATTTAAAAAGTACACTCTACTGCAGATTTTTACAGGAAAACATAACTGCTGTAGTGGGCATATTAAAAAAACTAGAGTCGGGGGCGTGGCTACGGCGGCGATGTGAGCAGACGTGTCTCACTTGAGCTCCGTCGCCCCGCTGCTTTAATTCGCCTGCTTCAGCGTAGTCTTCGGGGGGTGATCACTCCGGGGGACCCCCACACATCACGGTCCCTGCTGGTGCCCCTCTTTGACGGAGAGGCGCGGCCGCGAAAGCTCCTGCGGCCACACCGCCAGCCGGCGGGGATTTCACCAACGGTCGCAGACCGCCATCTTGCCCTGAGGCTGCTGCTGTGGTGTCGGGACGAGCCCCTGGGGAGGAGACCGACACTGCGGCCCAGAGGGGACACCGGAACACTCCTGGCCTCACCTGTGGCCGTGCGGGTGCAGCGGACCCGGTCTGTCGCCGGCGGAGCCGCGCCGGAGCTGCTGGAGCCGGACTGCCGGGCTGCCACCAGCGGGAGGCACAGCGGCGGCCCGGACGCCGCTCCTACCTGAGCCCCCGGCCTTGGCGGGAAACCCAGGCCCTGACCCGTGAGATTGCCGGCGGCCCCCGAATCCTGGTCGGAACTTCATCGCCCGTCCTGGGCCCAGACGGTGAGCTGCAGCGCGCTGCCCCCCCCCGCCTGCCATCTCCCGGGGGGCCCGACGCTTGCTCTTCCCGCCACTTCCCACCTCTGACGGCGGGCCGACCCCACACACCGACGGTCCCAGCCTGAACGCCCCCAGCCGCCCTGGACACATGGACTGCGGCCTGGCGCGCTGCTGACCGCGGTGCATTGGCGACCCCTGGGCCTTGGTGGGCCCCAGCCTTGCAGCAACCGATCCCTGGCCACCCTGCCGCCGAGACTCGACCCTACCACGCCTGGCGGACCCCGGACTGGGTGACCCTGCTGTACTCGCACGGGGCCCTAAGGGATCTCTACTGCCTGCTGCCCCTTGCCACTGAACTCCCCACCGCTGGGAGGCAGGGACCCTCCTGGACACTCCTTGCCGGCTGCGGTGGGACCGGCTGGGCACGACACTGGGAGGAGGCCCTGGTCTGGCCGGCGCCGGGGTACTGAGACACACCACGAGCCTGCGAGAGGCCCCCCGTCTGCGAACACCGGCCCGGCCTGCTGTGGCCCTTCTGCAGCCCTCACCTCTCCGCCGCCTCCACTGCCTCCGCGCTGCCTCATCTTCTCAGGTGCGCTGCCCACCCTAGCTCCGGCGGCCCCTCCACGGCCTGGACTTCCCCTATTTGAGTGCGGCCCCCGTGGACCATGACACGCGGCAGGGGGAGTAAACCGGACCCCACACCCACGACGACCAGAGGGGCGTCAGTAGCCTCTATGTGGGGTAAGGCGGGCTCGCCATCACCCACCGGTGGGCCCTCGGCACCGCCAGGGGGGAAGCCCCCACCGCCGCCCGACTCCCCACCGGTGACGCAGGCCTTCATGACCTCCTTTATGGCCGATCTGAAGACTGAAATTGGGTCCCTCAGGACGGAGGTCCACTCCTGCGTCAAAGAAATGCGCAAAGAAGTCACTGACCTTGGCGATCGCGTCGACGGCCTGGAAAGAACGGTCGACTCCCGCACGGAGGACCTAGAACAGATTTGGCAGAGAGTGGCGACCCTCGAGGAACAACATATCCAGCTCCAGATCAAGCAGGAAGATTTGGAAAACAGGGGACGCCGCAACAACCTCCGCATACGGGGTGTGCCACTCGGAGAAGAGGGGACTAATACCATGGCCTATGTGGCCCTACTCTTGCAAGCGGTGTGGGGTGAAGAGGACGCCCCCCCACCGCGCCTGGACCGCGCGCACCGTGTCTTCGGAGCGGGGGGAAAAGCGGGTCTCCTGCCCGACATCGTCACCAGGCTCCACTACTTCACCGAGAAGGAGGCCATCTTGAAGGCGGCTAGGGATAACCCGGACCTGCGCTACGAAGGCCACAAGATCCAGATCTTCCAGGACCTGGCCCCCACCACACTCCACAGACGGCGAGTCTTCCGCCCGATCACGGAGAAGCTCCGGACCCTCAACATCTCTTACCAATGGGGGCATCCCTTTGCACTCATCTTCAGATGGGAAGGCAAGCGCAGGTCACTTAGATCCTACCGAGAGGCGGCACAACTACTGGACATGCCAGAGTCACCGGATCACAGCCCGACGCGCCCTCCCCCCTCGGGGAGGGCTCCTCCACGCTCTGAATGGTCCACTGTGCGCAGACGACGGCGGTCCCCTCCGGTGGACACACTCTCTACCTCGCAAACTAAGCAGGACATCATTGCCCACATCCGCTCCCTCGAGAGCGACCGCGAGGAGCGAGCCTCCCAGCCCCCTGCTTCAGGTTCTGAGGGTGGGGATCGCCCCTCAACTCCGGCTGACCATTGAACGTTGCCACTGTGACTCCAGCTACCCCGTACACACGCTCGCCTTCTAGGCACCTCAGCGTGTCTCCCTGCTCCATGATGGCCTACCCCCAATGTTCGCGGAAAAGATGACGCCCCTTGCCTCCCTCAGGTCATGGACTTCACCGCAGGGCCCCTGCGCCCCACTGGCGCCTAAACGGACTGAGTGATCCCGCAGCCTGACACACCCCCGGACTACCTCTGGGCAGCGGGGTGGACGGGCTCTGAGACGATTTGATTCTACTCTACTTGCCCGGAACTCCGCTTCCTCCCCTTGTCCTGTAGGAAGTGACATTCCTGGATTCATCCAAACCCTCGGGTAGAGGATGTCCGGTACCTGGGACATTGTATGCTGGCCCTGTTGGCCTGTTTTGATTCGATCTCTTTTTTGTGCCTTTCTTCTTTTTTCTCACTTTCCTCTTCCTACTTTACTTTTATACTGCCCCTCTCGCGCCTGCGGTGGGGTGGAGGGGTGGGTGCTGCGGGGGCTGCCGCGCTGGAGGCGAGAAGCGGCTGCCGCTGTGCTGTCTACGGGAGGGTCTGCTACACTGGGACATGCGCGACTCTACTCCCCCTTAGTGCTATGACAGCGAACATCCCTACACCCTTGAAAGTCCTCTCTCTCAACGTCAAAGGGCTCAACTCCCCCAACAAGCGGCGGCAGGTATGGCGCTACCTCCTACACCACGCCCCTGACATTATCCTCCTCCAGGAGACGCACCTTCTCAGGGGAGACACCAAACGCATGGCCCACCCTAGATACCCTACACAGTTCTGGGCATCCTCTGACACCAAGACAGCGGGGGTGGCAATCCTATGCAGGGCTGGCATTAGGCGGGGATCCGTGAAACCTTTCAAAAGTGCTGACGGGCGCTTCCTCCGAGCCACGGTACAGCTGGGCCGTGCGCAGTTCACGCTTGGGTGTGTCTACGCTCCCAACCAGTCGCAGGACAAATACCTCCAGACGCTCCTGCGGGAGCAGTTCCCATCGGGCGATAGTAATGTGATCCTGGGCGGCGATTTCAATCTTGTTTGGGACCCCGAGCTAGATCGGGCGGGAGCCCTCTTTAATGGAGCGGGAGCAATGTCTTCCACTCTTAAATCACAGCTACGGGACCTGGGACTTGTGGATGTGTGGCGCTACCACAATCCGGGGATCCGGGACTACTCCTTCTATTCGCACTCTCATAGGACATACTCCCGAATCGACCATCTTTTCGCCTCCCTTGAGATAGCCCGAGACTCTTTGGCTGCTGCTATCTCCGACATCTCCCTGTCAGACCACGCTCACGTGGAGCTCCTACTGCAGGACCCCTTGTCCCACGCCGTTCGTGAACGCCGATGGACGCTCCCCCCGAGGATCCTTCGGGACCCGGACGACGTAGCCAGCATCCGTGACGCCATAGACTCGTACTTCGCCGTTAACGACACCCCTGAACTGCCGTTCCACACGATCTGGGACGCCTTCAAGGCCACCATTCGGGGTCACATCACCTCCCTGGCGGCGGCACGGAGGAGGGAGGAGTTCAAGATGGAAACCGACCTGGCTAGCGAAATCAAGCTTGCGGAGGCCCGAGACCGGACTTCCCCCTCGCGGGCGTCAAAGAGAGCTCTAGCTAACCTACGGGGGCAACTCCGCACCCTGCGCACCAACAAGGCGGAACACTCCCTGCTAGCACTCAAGCAACGATATTACGAGGGTGGGGACAAGGTTGGCCGCCTACTGGCCGGCAGGCTGCGGGCACGTGCCGCTAGGGCCCACATCGCCAACGTCAAGCAGCAGGACGGCACTTGCGCCACCGCCGAGAGGGCCAAGCAGGCCGCCTTTGTTGCTTACTATTCCTCCCTATATGCCGAGGAGCCCACCTCCCCGGAGGCCCGGGAGGCCGTCCTCGCAGACTATGGGGGGGTCTACCCTGTCCCCGGCATGTGCGGCCTCGCTGGAGAGCCCCTTACAGGAGGAGGAAATAACGGAGGCTGTTAAGGATCTCCCCGTGGGGAAAACCCCGGGGCCAGACGGCCTACCGTTGGCCTTCTACCGTCTGTTCTTGACCCAGCTCCGCCCACATCTGTTGCGACTATACAGCTCCTTTTCTGACACCGTCGGCCCCTCCCCTGACATGGGTCTGGCGGAAATAGCCCTGATTCCCAAACCTGGGAAAGACCCGGACTTGTGCGCCTCCTACCGCCCCATCGCCCTCCTTAACACTGATCTTAAAATTTACACCAAGGTCTTGGCCAAACGACTTGACCCACACATGCCGGGCCTGGTGAATCCGGACCAGGTGGGATTTATCCGAGACCGCCAGGGAGCCGACAATGTCCGCAGGCTGGCGCACTTGGTGGGAAAGGTGCACCACTGGAAACTACCGGCTTGTCTCCTCTCGCTGGACGCAGAAAAGGCCTTCGACCGGATCGATTGGACCTTCCTGCGGGCGGTCCTCAAGAAACTAGGTCTTGGCCCTGTCATGATCTCCAGGTGCATGGCCCCCTACCTAGGACCGCATGCCCGAATTCGGGTCAATGGCCAATTGACATCGCCGCTTTCGGTCCACAGGGGTACGAGGCAGGGATGCCCGCTGTCGCCGCTCTTGTTCGCCCTTGCGGTTGACGCGCTGGCGGAGCTGATTAGGCGTACCCCTGATATTCATGGTGTCCCCCTCGGAGGGCGCACCAATAAGGTAGCACTCTTCGCCGACGACCTGATTCTTACTCTCACGAACCCTCGGGTCTCCTTCCCCGCGGTGCACGAAGCCCTTTCCCTGTTTGAACAGGCGTCCGGCCTTAAAATCAACCATGCCAAGTCTTGGGCGCTTAACCTCACCGTCCCCGACGAGGAGATCTCTTTCCTGCAGGGGGTCACGCCCTATCGCTGGGCGGACAGCCATATTCAATACCTGGGCCTGGATCTCGCGCCCCATCTTGACTCGTGGTCCTCGAGGAATTGGGCCTCTTGCCGCAAGGAAGTCCTGGCTGACCTGCGCAAATGGAAACCCTTGATGGTCTCCTGGCTGGGGCGGCTCAACGCTGTCAAGATGTCCGTCCTTCCCCGCATTCTGTATGTTTTCCAGTGCCTCCCCACCCCGATCCCGATTCACTGCATCAGAAACCTTCAACGCGACCTTACGTCCTTCATATGGGGGGGCAAAAGACCCCGGTTCTCGCAGAAAGTCCTGATGGAACCAAGAGACAGGGGCGGTCTTGCCTGCCCGAATCTCCTCCACTACTATTGGGCATCTCACCTCCGGTACGTGATCGAATGGGGTGCACGCGAAAGCGACAAGCACTGGTTCCACATGGACCGATCGGTCACGGGGCGCACCATATGGGACCTGCCTTGGTTGCCGCGAGTGGTGCGTTCCAGAAGTGCATATCTTGCGGTCCCCACGAGGACGGTTCTTGAGATATGGGACAGGGTGGCAGTGGCCAAGGGTCTCACCACGTTTCCCTCTCCGCATACTCCCATTGCGGGTAACCCGCACTTCCCTCCAGCCGCCCGGACCCGAGCTTTTGAGAGCTGGACGCAAGGCGACTGCAGAGTTGCAGGAGACCTTTTTCTTGGCGGATCGCCTAAAACATGGCTAGACTGCAAGGAGGAATTCAGGCTCCCCCCCACCGCCCACTTACAGTACACGCAGCTGCGCCACTGGACCTCGGGGGAGGACATGTACCAAGCTGCTACTAGGACGTATACCCCCTTTGAGAAGTTGGCACGATCCCTCGGGGGGCTGAAACGGCTCATCTCCCAGATCTACAACATCTTGCAACACCCCACCGCCCCACCTGTACACCCCTATCAGAAACAGTGGCAGTCGGCGACAGGCGCTGACATCACGCCCTCTCAATGGACTCGGCTCTGGAACGACATCCCCAAAACCTACCGCAGCATCCCGCAAAGGGAAAACGCATACAAAATGCTGACGCAATGGTACTACACCCCCTGCGACTCAGCAAAATGTTCCCCACTGCCTCGCCGTTGTGCTGGAGGTGTGGCACTGCGACTGGCGACTTCGTACACATCTGGTGGTCCTGCCCTACCCTAGCTGTCTTTTGGAAGGAGGTCCTCAGTCACATCAAGAAGGTGTTGGGTTTCCCCCTCCCTGAAGAGATTTGCACACTCCTACTGGGCATCCGACCCCCCACACTTAGGGCTCTCACGCGCAGCGACTGGATCCTCACCCTCCACATGCTAGGTGCTGCCAAACAGCTCATTGCCCTGTACTGGAAGCGAACAGAGGCGCCGCCGATAGCATCCTGGTTCGTGCGCCTCTGGCAGATCCTGACTATGGAACTACTCACAGCGCGGATACAATTCAGGGGGGTGCGCTTCAAGGCAGTGTGGGAACCCCTAGTGCGCCTCTTGTGCTCGATTAGCTATGCCCGACACATGCCTCCCAGGCTCCGCGCTCTGCAATTGTTCGAGGACGCCCTCATCCCTGCTGACCCCAGCAGACTAGACTCTTAACCGCTAACCCCAACGCCGCCTTGTGCTCTGCACTCCCTGTTTGTTGCCACGGGTGCGCCCCTCTACCTCCACTTCACCTTGTCACTGCTAGCTCCTTTCCTGACTTTACTTCCTTCCTACTTGCCACTCTGGCTTCCACCCCTCTCTGGGGCAGTTAGGTCCCTGTTGGGCCTGTTGAAAATGTGACACCATTGCTATTCCTCACATACGTGCCTACCCCACACAACGGCGCATTGCCAGCTCATGGCCACCTCTTGCTCTGCTCTCCCCTAAGCCACGCGGCCGGCCCCCCCCTCCGGGGGTTGTAGGCAGGGCGCTGTGTTAATGACTCCATCTCCCCTGTTTAGTTCTACCTACTGGCCCTTCCATGCGCGGCCGGCCCCGAAAAGGGGTTGTAGGCTTATCGCTGTGTTCACAATAAAAACAGATTTGAACAAAAAAACTAGAGTCTGAAAACTCCCTTGTCTGCCAAATGTTCAACATAATTGCTGTAGATCTGAAACATCTCCTTGAGAGTAGGCTGGGCAACACCTTTAGTGACATTGGCACTGTAACATGTTCCATGTGCTTGCCACTTGGTAAGCAAAGCAATGTTGAAGAGAAATTCAGGAACGTGTATTTTACAATGAATGAGAAATGGCTTGCAATGATGCATAGAAATGTACCTTCACCACCAATGGCATTTAAAGTCAATGAAACCTCACAGTAGTACTCTGTACAAGTTCCAGATCCCGTCAGTAAAGAGGAATTTCCTCCATAGTTTCAAAAGTGGTGCTTCATTTTTGACCGCCTCCATAACTCTGAGGGCATAGGCGCCCAGCTCAACTCAAATGTTGCAGAACCTGCAATGAGAATCGCAATCTTCAAGTGCACCAGCATTGCCATGGAAAGTTATGTCAGGGGACAGAGTTAACAAATTGTGTACGGGCTGTTTTGCCGTTGCTCGTTCCAAGTGCCAATGTTGAGAGGGCCTTTTCACAGAAAAGATCGAGTGCACATGGCCAAAGACTCATTGAAGAAGTATTGTATGGTGTACTACAATAAGTTTCATTTGCAAAAATCTATTTGGACTTCATATACACTATACATATACTGTCTATATACCATGTGCAATCAGTGCAAAGAGCAAGCAATAATAAAAGCAAAACATTCCATATAGACCGGAAAAACACTTTTTCTGTTGTTTTTAGTGGCGCGGAAATGTGTAACCACCGATAACAACTGTTGTTTTAAGGTATTGAAAACACTGAAAAACCCCCACTAGAAATTACCAAAAATAGAAACTGAAAACAGGAAAACCTACATATAAGGTATTATTATCTACATACATTTGAGAGTTTAAAAAGTGTTACTCGGTAAAATGTGTTCTTTGCATTTTCATGATTAAAAATATGTAAATAGAAGACATAAAAAAATATCATTATCATTAGAAGAAAAAAAAAGGATTAATATTTGTTATTATTTTGTTTCTTAATTTAAAAAATGCTAGCATTTGTAAATCGTAAACCTATCCTTGGAAAGGGGTGCTGGCGCTTCGGGCATTGGGAAGATTAATACATTATAAATGACTTTTTCTATGCACCTGCAAACTTGGCTTTTAAACTTTCAATTATCTGAATCTTTACACTTCCTCCAAACATTCTGCTACTGCTATTTTAGTATTGTAGTGAGCCATACAGCGGTATGTGTTTATCTATACACTGTTTTAAAAGTGGAGCAGTTATACATTCAGCTCGACACTCTCCTTGGACAACTGTAATCGTCCAGTCAGTATCTAAGTAGTCATGGAGCAAAGTGGGCCTTAGGCCATGGGCTGTTTTAAACTCTTATAGACTATGCTTGCAGTCTTCTATGCACCTGCAAACTTGCCTTTTATATGTTCAATTCCCCAGTCTCTATCCTTACACTTCCAGCAAACACTCTGTCACTCCTGTTATAGTTTTGTAGTGACTCATTGATCAGTGTGTACCAATCCATTCACTATATTAAAACACTAATTGGTAGATGTACTATAACTGCCATATCCCAAGGGATATGCCAGTTATTGTGCACTGTGACATCTTCACTATGGATGTGCCGTATTTAGAATGTGGTGCACTATGGGGCAAAAACGGTACAGATATGTGATGTATCTGTGCCGTGAAGGCGGCGCATTGCTTAAGTTGCGTTGCAAGTGCAACGCATTTCTAGCAATGCTCAGGGGCTCCATGCTCACAATGCTGAGTCAATCCTTTCACCTGCTTCGAGCAAGTGCAGGGTTTTGACGCCGCATGAGTTCAAAAGTGACAAAGTAAAATCTTGTATATTTCACTCAGCCACTTTAAGGACTTGTTCCTGCGCCGGACCACCCCCCCCCCCCCCACCCCCCGCTTCAAATCATTATAGACTATGCATTCACTGTTGTATACAGCAGCAAACTTGCCTTTTATATCTTCAATTACCCAGTGTGTATCGTTACACTTTCACCAAACACTCTTACACTACTATTTCAGTATTTTAGTGAACCATACAGCAGTATATGCTTATCTGTACACTGTTGTAAAAGTAAAGCTGCTATACATTCAGCCACACACTCTCCTTGCAGAATTGTAATCATTCAGCCAGTACCCAAGTACTCATGGTGGAAAGTGTGCCTTAGTGCATGGACTGCTTTAAACACCTATAGACTATGCATGCAGTGTTCTATGCACCGGAAAACTTGTCTTTTACACCTTCAATTCTCCAGTCTGTATCTTTACACTTTCACCAAACACTCTCACACTTCTGTTTAAACATTGTAGTGAGCCATTCAGCAGTATGTGTTTATCTATATACTGTGGTAAAACTGAAGCTGTTATAAATTCAATCAGGCTCTTTCCTTGCAGAACTGTAATCATCCACTCACTACCTAAGTATTCATGCATTAAAATAGGCCTTAGGCCATAGACTGCTTCAAACCCCTATAGACTATGCATGTAGTCTTCTATGTACTTGCAAACTTGTCTTTTATACCTTCAATTACCTAGTTTGTATCCTTACACTTCCACCAAGCCATCTGTCACTGCTGTTTTAATTTTGTAGTGACTCATTCATCGGTATGTTGTAAACCATTCACTACATTAAAACACTAATGGGCACATATACAATAACTGGTATATCCACCACGGGACAAAAACGGCACAGATATGTGATGTATCTGTGCTGTAAAGGTGGTGCATTGTTTGAGTTATGTTGCAAGTGCAACGCATCTCCAGCAATGCTCTGGGGGCCCTATGCTCAGAATGCTGTGCCAATCCTTACACCTGCTTCAAGCTAGTGCAGGGTTTTGACACAGCATGAGCCCAAAAGTGACAACGTGAAATCTTGTAGATGTCACTCAGCCACTTTTAGGAGGTGTTCCTGCACCGGGAAGCCCCTCCTGCCCCCATGTAGGAATGTCTCCTTGTGGTACAGGGATTTACAATGTGACGCACCTCCCAGATACATTGCATTCTAAATACCACACACCATGGCGCATCTTTTGCACCATCGCTGCATCAGAAAAGTGATTCAACGGCGGTGTAAAAGAGGCACAAGGGGGTTGTAAATCTGCCCCTAACAAACACTTACAAATTCACCCAGGCAGTTTCACTAGCAGTGCAAAAGTAAGCATAGACTTGTAACATATTTATGCAGATATGTTACATTCAAGTGCTTCAGAAGTACTACAGTATACTATAAGTAAACACCTTATAGATTAATACTGTAGCACTTCCTTATAGTTCTGCACTTTCGCTTTCACATTCACATACGCTACTACTGTATTTATTCATTCATTTATGCACTACACATTCATTCGAACAAAGTTTTACACACTATCATAGAAATATAGCTCTTTTTTGATCAGTGAAGGTAGTCCTGAAAATAAGTTTTTTTTGTGTTTTTTGAAGTTTTGTAAAAAAATGAAACTGCAACCAAAAAAGTATACAACAGGAACAAATCATAAAAAAAAAATATTTACGACGTGAACAACGGTGCTCCTGTTTCCTCCGGATACTCAAGTCTATCGATTGTTCACCATAACACAAAAGCTCATTGCAAAATTTGCAATGAATGAAGAGATCCGCAAAATCAGGTTCGAAATTTGGGTGTGGACTGTCTGCTTGAGGTGGAGGTGCAGTAGATGTGCTGGGAACAGGAGGTGGAGGGTTGTCCCGCAGCCTTTGTGTGCGAGCTCTTGCATAATTATTAGGGTGCAGAGTTTTCACATTGCGCAACATGCTCGCTGTTCCGAAAGAATATTTTTTTCTGGGGTCGCCCCTGGAAAGTGTTGCGTCACATAATTTGCATGTAACTTTTGGGGCATTGACCTTTTTTTGATGTTCAGGAAAGGTGAAAAATTTCCATATCATAGCCTCTTTCCTTTTTTGCTGAGGCTGCTCTGGAACAAATTCCTCCTCTGAAGAGTGCTCAGAAGAGGACTCCACAAGTGCAGCCATACTGAAGTTTGGTTCTAAATTGACTGGAACTCGGCAGAAGAGATGGTACTCCTGAGAAAGTCAAAGAAGAATGATTAAAATGGGCGGGGTCTTTCAACAGTTGGAATAGGAGGTCTTATGAATCAATCAAATCTGTTGTTTTAAAGTCACATGGCTTTGCGTACGCTTACGGTGCGCTTACGGAGTGCGTACGGACGACGAACTGCCGCGATTCCTGTAATTGCTTTTAAAAGTAATATACGTTTATTAAAAGTAAAAAAAATATATTTTCATGATCATCCCAGATAATGTCTTCCCTTAATATTTACATTAAATACATAAACATATGTTTTTAAACAATTAAAAACTTTCGCGCCGTACGCGTACGGGGCTCCGTACATGATGTCAGATGGGCGCGTTGATGCGACACGTAACGTCAAAACGCAGTCGTAACATATGCGCTGGTACGTGCAAAGTACGATTACAGTACAAAGTATGGTGCGATCGTACGCGTACCATACAATTACCCCCAAAAAAATGAAAAAGAAAATATATAGAATTTCATTTTAATATATTGAAGAAAAAAATAATTGATAAAAAATTATTTTTGAAGTTTGTTTTGTTATTATTTTACATTAAGAATATGAAATATAACTTAAAAAAATAAAAACAAATATTTAATTTTTTTAGGAAATTACAATAACAAGAAAGAGATATAATAATTAATACATTTTAAAATTATCATTTACAAAACCTTTCAAATTCACTGAAAAAACCATAGGTTTCAGCCACGTTATAGTTAGGAATCAGCATTTAATAAACCTTAGAAATTCACTGAAAAAACATAGGTTTCACACATGTTATAGTTAGCTGGACATTTCACTCACACAAAACCATTGAAATTCCCCTGTTATAGTTAGTTCAGCTAACTATAACTCGCACGCCTGCAATCCATTGCTGAAAACGTCACATATTACATCACTCATGACATGGTCAGTGACATCACTGTTGACATCACTGATGACATCTCACATGACATCACTGATGACATCACTGATGACATAATCCTTGTGAAAGAGTGGCAGACCTCCTCTATATAACCCTTGATACACACATTCAAAAATAGAAACTAACATTTTCAAAAAAATTGAGATATCAATACCAGTTAGAACAACCTATTCAGTAATTCCAAAATCTACATACACATCCACTCATTCACCAGTAGTTCTATATAGTCACTCTTACATGTACTCACTCATCATATGTACTCATATACCTATACATCCTGTTACACACCTACACTTATACATAGAGTTATTCATACACATACTCACACATGCAAATGCACTATCAAACATCCATTTACTTGCATATACAGCTCTACACACACCACTACACTTATTTCTACAGAAACATACACATACTTACTCTCTTAAACAATCAGTTATAGAAACATATACTTATTTATACAGGAACTCCTCCAATCTGTCACTGTCATATATCCTTAATTATATACATCAATACTCACATATACTAGTTTAAAACATATGCACTTACTCATAAAGACACTATTGAGGCAGTCATTCACTTACTAACACACCCATACACACACTCATCCACCCATACAGTCCTGCACACATGCTGTCTTCAAAACACATGCAGTCAGTCATTCATGCATCTGTGCATCTGTGTGCTAAGTAATACCCCCCACCAAACCATACAGACACTCATTCTGATACTCAAAAAACCAACTAATAACCCATATAGACACTCATGTAGCTACTCACTAACCCAAGCAGCCACTTATACACAAGGTGAGACACTGATACAGATATATACATATATAAACATTACTCGCTTATGCATGTATTCACTAAGATATACTTAATAAGTCAGTTATACAATCAATTTTACAAAAAAAAACATTTAGACACTTTTTTACCCATTTATTCTTCCATCAACCTTTAGATATACATATATAAAAAATATTTAGTTTTCAGAAAGACACACATTCACGGAATGAGATGTCATCAGTGATGTCATGAGTGATGTCACTGACCAGGTCATGAGTGATGTAATATGTGACATCATCAGTAGTGGATTGCGGGCGCGCGAGTTATAGTTAGCTGAACTAACAATAACGTAATGTCCAGCTAACTATAACATGTGTGAAACCTATGTTTTTTTTCAGTGAATATATATATATATATATATATATATATATATTCTCACAAAATGATCCTTCAAGCATGAGAGCGCTCGACAGTGTGTGCTCGACCCAAGGGCTGGATCATAGCCCAATTATTAATTTTAAACACAAGGAGGGCGGCACAACTGGATACTTATTTAGAAGCTTTTATTACACAAACACTCCACCGACGCGTTTCAGCCTCACAGCTTTTCTCACGGTCAGCAAGTCCCTTTTTGCTTTTTGTTTATATACTGCCCCATCGTAGCCATAAGGTGGCATTATGGGATACGTAGTTTTTCAAGCATTTTGTTTCAACAATACATTTAAAACAGACAAAGGACTGGTGTGCTCTGATTATGCAAGTATAGTACTTATCGTCCTTAGTTAGTTCACTTAGGGCATCTTTATGAGTTCATAATTTCCTTACTGCAGTGTTGGGTATAGTACCCTATTACAGTCAAAAAAAGTTTCTGCTGAGTTCAAATTCACTCGAGGTGTATGTGGAGATCCTCTCCAAAGTTCATGCCTCTGGGATGTTTTGTTCGGAATTGAATTATGAAACGTGATTCCATCTGTCGTAGGAGACGGACTGTGTCTCCTCCTCTTTCTTGTTTGGGCAACATTTTTAATCCGTAGAAGTTCATGGCTCGCCAATCCCCATTTTGACAAAAGTTCAAATGTTTGGCTGTGGCATATAGCATGTTTGAGTTTTTTACAGCCCGGATGTGCTCCAGTATTCTTTTCTTTAACATAAATGTAGTGGACCCTATATATTTCATTCCACATTTGCATTCTATCACGTACACTACGTTTTTGGATGTGCCTGTGATGTATTGTTTGATCGGCATGTATTTTCCATTTGGTTCCATTACACTCTTCATTTTTTTGCCTATTTTACATGCTTTGCATGCAGTGCATGGTTTAAAGCCCACATTTTGTTCCGTCCACCATTTAGGTTGTTGATTGATCTGAAAGTGGCTTTTGACTAGTAGGTCTCGAAGAGATGTGTTTTTTTGTATGTAATGGAAGGGTGTTTGCCTGCCAATGGCCCAATGTCTGGATCACTAGTTATTAAATGCCAATATTTTTTCATTTTTTTTGCAATTAATCCACTCTCTTTATTGTAAGTGGTTATGAATCTTGGAGGATCCTTGTCTTGTGGGGGTTTCTTCTTTTCAATCAAAGTCTCTGCTCTGTTGATTTTATCAACTTTCTTTTTACAGTCTTTCAATACATAATCTTTATTTCCTCTGGATTGGAATCTTGTTGTGCTTTCAAGAATCATCTTTTCTGCATCTTCCGATTTTGAACAATTTCTCTTTAATCGTACATATTCTCCATACGGAATGCTTTTGAGTAGTGATTTCGGATGAAAGCTCGTGCCATGGAGAACACTATTGGTGGCAGTCTTTTTTCGGAACAGCGTAGTTTCCAATTTTCCTTCCAAGATGTAGACCTTAGTATCTAAAAAATCTATTTCTTTCTTATTGGTTGTGCTTGTAAATTGGAGTCCGATTTCATTCTGATTGAGTGTGGTAAAGAATTTCTGGAATTGGTCATTGGTCCCATTCCAGATCAGAAAAAGATCGTCAATATATCTGACCCAAAGAATTATTCGATCAAGTTCTTCCAGTTCGCTGTTGTTCCACACTATCATTTTTTCCCAATACCCCATGGTGATGTTCGCATAGTTGGGAGAAAAAGATATTCCCATGGCCGTGCCACATTCTTGCTTGTACAGATCATTGTTAAAAAGAAACACATTGTTGGTCAAGCATAGCTCTATCATCTTTAGAATCATTGCTGTGTGTTGCATTTATTTAATGCTGCATTGTTGCAAAAAGTATTTGCATGCTTTCAAACCTACTTCGTGTCTTATTGATGTGTAAAGTGACACAACGTCTATTATCACTAGGAGATAACTGGGATTCCATGGTATGTCCATTAAGATCCTAAGAAAGTCTCCAGTGTCCTTCAAGTAAGATGGCATGCTTTGGGCAATCGGAGCGAGAAAAGTATCCACATACCTCGAGACCTTTTCATATAGTGAGTTACACGAAGACACAATTGGTCTCCCTGGTGGTTGAATTAGTGTTTTATGAATCTTCGGTAAAAAGTAGACACATGGGGTGATTGGATATTCTGTTGTCATGTATTTTCTCTCGTCTTCATTTATCAATCCTTTAGCTTGCCAGGTTTGTAGTTGTTCTTTTAAGTCGGACATCATTTTCACTATAGGGTTGGCTTTCAATTTGCTATAGTGTTGTGAAATCTTTAACTGCCGTTCTGCTTCTAGGATGTAATCCTTAGTGTCCAGGATAACGATAGTTCCCCCTTTGTCTGCGGGTTTTATCGTTATCGTTGCATTGTTCATCAGACTTTGAATTGCCTCTCTTTCTTTAATTGATAGATTCTGTCTATTGTTGTCTTTAACCTTTGTAAGGTTATCTAGCTCTTCCATCAAAGCGTCAGAGAACAGGTCTATTTTATTTCCCGGCGATAGAACTGGACAGTATCGAGATTTGTTTTTAATCCAGTATTTTTACTTAGATTAGTTTGAATGTCCATTTGTTCTAACATTTGTGAGTCCGTTATGATATTGCCATCAGGGTTAAACATTGTTTCGAAAGTCTCTCTTAGGTCAGACAATTGTTCAATGGTAGTAGTGCAGCTCTCCTCAATTGCCAATTCAGTGGTGTCATTTACCGGATTTGATGTAACTTTGTTGGCATGGATTTTAGCCAATTTTAATTTCCTCACGAACTTGTACAGGTCAATTTTAGTTTGCGGATAATCAAAATGGGCTTCTGGACAAAACGATAAACCTTTGTTCAACACGCTTTTTTCTTCCTGTGTTGGTTGATATTGCGATAAGTTCACGATTAGGTTGGTCACTTCCTGTTGCGTAGAGGGTATTGCCTTCTTTCGTTGCTTGGACCTGCGGGTTTTGCGGGTACTGGTGAGGGATTTGGTTGGTTTTGTACACCTCTTCCTCTCCCTCTGTTCTGAAAGTGCATTCTCCCTGTTCCTCCCCCTCTGGTGATGTTTTTCTCTAGATTCACCATTTTTACCTCGTCTAAAATATTGAAGTTTTTTGACTGATCGCCTATTGCTTCTATTAGGCTTGCATCTGATTCACTTCCACTTGATGCCTGTGTGGTGGGAGGAAAGTTCTTTTTTAAGTTATCATAGCGTCTCACAAAAGTCAGGATTCGACCATGCATATAGTCCAATTCATCTCTTTTGAACTTACGCTCTTTGCGTTCTTGTATTTCTACTTCATATGCATCCAGTCTCGCTTCCATTTCTAGTCTTAACTTGGTGATTTCTTCCTGTTTAGTTTCTTTGGAAACAAGTTCTTCATTTTTATTGTGATGTCATCAATATCCATTTTGGCGTGTTTAATGAGAATACGCATCATATTTAAGGAACACATCGTGTTGTTTTCTAACCATTCCAAAATCAATTCCTCCTTAGTGTCTGGGTGTGTTGGCATAGTGAATATCCTTAATCCACGCGGAATTCGTTTGACTTGCACATAGTTTTCAAGCGTTATGATTTCCCAGCTTTTGTTCAATTCTTTTTTGTACAAACGTTCCAATGCGTTCATTTGTTGTTTTAGCGTGACATTTCCATTTTCAGGTGCCTTGGTTTTGCGTGTCACGTCTACCGTTATAGCCCCTGATTTAAACATTGTGGACGCCTTTGTAGCGCGTTTAGCAGCTCGCGCTTCCATTTTAGTAGTTTTCTCACAGTCTTGAATCAGAGCACACCTTAACTGCAAGAGCGCTCTGTTCTAGGCGATTTTCTTAATAAATGCTTCACTTTCTCCAGTCTGATTCACAACAACCCGCCTCGCGTATTGTATACGCTATGACGCATTCACCGTTATTGTTTAACAGCCACTTCGATTACCTGCTTATTCGGTCGCTCATGTTGAACGGGAACGCTCACCTCGTAGTGGATTCTTTTGACAGCCGCAGCCGAGCCCGCCGCCTCTTCCACGAAGCATCCGAGGGCGTGCCCTTCAGCTTCCAGCAGGTCTGCTTCTCGCAGGTAATCGGGCGCTTCTCTCATCAAAGTATTCTCACAAAATGATCCTTCAAGCATGAGAGCGCTCGACAGTGTGTGCTCGACCCAAGGGCTGGATCATAGCCCAATTATTAATTTTAAACACAAGGAGGGCGGCACAACTGGATACTTATTTAGAAGCTTTTATTACACAAACACTCCACCGACGCGTTTCAGCCTCACGGCTTTTCTCACGGTCAGCAAGTCCAAACAAGAAAGAGGAGGAGACACAGTCCGTCTCCTACGACAGATGGAATCACGTTTCATAATTCAATTCCGAACAAAACATCCCAGAGGCATGAACTTTGGAGAGGATCTCCACATACACCTCGAGTGAATTTGAACTCAGCAGAAACTTTTTTTGACTGTAATAGGGTACTATACCCAACACTGCAGTAAGGAAATTATGAACTTATAAAGATGCCCTAAGTGAACTAACTAAGGACGATAAGTACTATACTTGCATAATCAGAGCACACCAGTCCTTTGTCTGTTTTAAATGTATTGTTGAAACAAAATGCTTGAAAAACTACGTATCCCATAATGCAACCTTATGGCTACGATGGGGCAGTATATAAACAAAAAGCAAAAAGGGACTTGCTGACCGTGAGAAAAGCCGTGAGGCTGAAACGCGTCCGTCGAGTGTTTGTGTAATAAAAGCTTCTAAATAAGTATCCAGTTGTGCCGCCCTCCTTGTGTTTAAAATTAATAATTGGGCTATGATCCAGCCCTTGGGTCGAGCACACACTGTCGAGCGCTCTCATGCTTGAAGGATCATTTTGTGAGAATACGTTGCTGAGAGAAGCGCCCGATTACCTGCGAGAAGCAGACCTGCTGGAACCTGAAGGGCACGCCCTCGGATGCTTCGTGGAAGAGGCGGCGGGCTCGGCTGCGGCTGTCAAAAGAATCCACTACGAGGTGAGCGTTCCCGTTCAACATGAGCGACCGAATAAGCAGGTAATCGAAGTGGCTGTTAAACAATAACGGTGAATGCGTCATAGCGTATACAATACGCGAGGCGGGTTGTTGTGAATCAGACTGGAGAAAGTGAAGCATTTATTAAGAAAATCGCCTAGAACAGAGCGCTCTTGCAGTTAAGGTGTGCTCTGATTCAAGACTGTGAGAAAACTACTAAAATGGAAGCATACGCTGCTAAACGCGCTACAAAGGCGTCCACAATGTTTAAATCAGGGGCTATAACGGTAGACGTGACACTCAAAACCAAGGCACCTGAAAATGGAAATGTCACGCTAAAACAACAAATGAACGCATTGGAACGTTTGTACAAAAAAGAAGTGAACAAAAGCTGGGAAATCATAACGCTTGAAAACTATGTGGAAGTCAAACGAATTCCGCGTGGATTAAGGATATTCACTATGCCAACACACCCAGACACTAAGGAGGAATTGATTTTGGAATGGTTAGAAAACAACACGATGTGTTCCTTAAATATGATGCGTATTCTCATTAAACACGCCAAAATGGATATTGATGACATCACAATAAAAATAAAAGAGCTTGAAGAACTTGTTTCCAAAGAAACTAAACAGGAAGAAATCACCAAGTTAAGACTAGAAATGGAAGCGAGACTGGATGCATATGAAGTAGAAATACAAGAACGCAAAGAGCGTAAGTTCAAAAGAGATGAATTGGACTATATGCATGGTCGAATCCTGACTTTTGCGAGACGCTATGATAACTTAAAAAAGAACTTTCCTCCCACCACACAGGCATCAAGTGGAAGTGAATCAGATGCAAGCCTAATAGAAGCAATAGGCGATCAGTCAAAAAACTTCAATATTTTAGACGAGGTAAAAATGGTGAATCTAGAGAAAAACATCACCAGAGGGGGAGGAAGAGGGAGAATGCACTTTCAGAACAGAGGGAGAGGAAGAGGTGTACAAAACCAACCAAATCCCTCACCAGTACCCGCAAAACCCGCAGGTCCAAGCAACGAAAGAAGGCAATACCCTCTACGCAACAGGAAGTGACCAACCTAATCGTGAACTTATCGCAATATCAACCAACACAGGAAGAAAAAAGCGTGTTGAACAAAGGTTTATCGTTTTGTCCAGAAGCCCATTTTGATTATCCGCAAACTAAAATTGACCTGTACAAGTTTGTGAGGAAATTAAAATTGGCTAAAATCCATGCCAACAAAGTTACATCAAATCCGGTAAATGACACCACTGAATTGGCAATTGAGGAGAGCTGCCCTACTACCATTGAACAATTGTCTGACCTAAGAGAGACTTTCGAAACAATGTTTAACCCTGATGGCAATATCATAACGGACTCACAAATGTTAGAACAAATGGACATTCAAACTAATCTAAGTAAAAATACTGGATTAAAAAACAAATCTCGATACTGTCCAGTTCTATCGCCGGGAAATAAAATAGACCTGTTCTCTGACGCTATGATGGAAGAGCTAGATAACCTTACAAAGGTTAAAGACAACAATAGACAGAATCTATCAATTAAAGAAAGAGAGGCAATTCAAAGTCTGATGAACAATGCAACGATAACGATAAAACCCGCCGACAAAGGGGGAAATATCGTTATCCTGGACACTAAGGATTACATCCTAGAAGCAGAACGGCAGTTAAAGATTTCACAACACTATAGCAAATTGAAAGCCAACCCTATAGTGAAAATGATGTCCGACTTAAAAGAACAACTACAAACCTGGCAAGCTAAAGGATTGATAAATGAAGACGAGAGAAAATACATGACAACAGAATATCCAATCACCCCATGTGTCTACTTTTTACCGAAGATTCATAAAACACTAATTCAACCACCAGGGAGACCAATTGTGTCTTCGTGTAACTCACTATATGAAAAGGTCTCGAGGTATGTGGATACTTTTCTCGCTCCGATTGCCCAAAGCATGCCATCTTACTTGAAGGACACTGGAGACTTTCTTAGGATCTTAATGGACATACCATGGAATCCCAGTTATCTCTTAGTGACAATAGACGTTGTGTCACTTTACACATCAATAAGACACGAAGTAGGTTTGAAAGCATGCAAATACTTTTTGCAACAACGCAGCATTAAAGAAATGCAACACACAGCAATGATTCTAAACATGATAGAGCTATGCTTGACCAACAATGTGTTTCTTTTTAACAATGATCTGTACAAGCAAGAATGTGGCACGGCCATGGGAATATCTTTTTCTCCCAACTATGCGAACATCACCATGGGGTATTGGGAAAAAATGATAGTGTGGAACAACAGCGAACAGGAAGAACTTGATCGAATAATTCTTTGGGTCAGATATATTGACGATCTTTTTCTGATCTGGAATGGGACCAATGACCAATTCCAGAAATTCTTTACCACACTCAATCAGAATGAAATCGGACTCCAATTTACAAGCACAACCAATAAGAAAGAAATAGATTTTTTAGATACTAAGGTCTACATCTTGGAAGGAAAATTGGAAACTACGCTGTTCCGAAAAAAGACTGCCACCAATAGTGTTCTCCATGGCACGAGCTTTCATCCGAAATCACTACTCAAAAGCATTCCGTATGGAGAATATGTACGATTAAAGAGAAATTGTTCAAAATCGGAAGATGCAGAAAAGATGATTCTTGAAAGCACAACAAGATTCCAATCCAGAGGATATAAAGATTATGTATTGAAAGACTGTAAAAAGAAAGTTGATAAAATCAACAGAGCAGAGACTTTGATTGAAAAGAAGAAACCCCCACAAGACTAGGATCCTCCAAGATTCATAACCACTTACAATAAAGAGAGTGGATTAATTGCAAAAAAAATGAAAAAATATTGGCATTTAATAACTAGTGATCCAGACATTGGGCCATTGGCAGGCAAACACCCTTCCATTACATACAAAAAAACACATCTCTTCGAGACCTACTAGTCAAAAGCCACTTTCAGATCAATCAACAACCTAAATGGTGGACGGAACAAAATGTGGGCTTTAAACCATGCACTGCATGCAAAGCATGTAAAATAGGCAAAAAAATGAAGAGTGTAATGGAACCAAATGGAAAATACATGCCGATCAAACAATACATCACATGCACATCCAAAAACGTAGTGTACGTGATAGAATGCAAATGTGGAATGAAATATATAGGGTCCACTACATGTATGTTAAAGAAAAGAATACTGGAGCACATCCGGGCTGTAAAAAACTCAAACATGCTATATGCCACAGCCAAACATTTGAACTTTTGTCAAAATGGGGATTGGCGAGCCATGAACTTCTACGGATTAAAAATGTTGCCCAAACAAGAAAGAGGAGGAGACACAGTCCGTCTCCTACGACAGATGGAATCACGTTTCATAATTCAATTCCGAACAAAACATCCCAGAGGCATGAACTTTGGAGAGGATCTCCACATACACCTCGAGTGAATTTGAACTCAGCAGAAACTTTTTTGGACTGTAATAGGGTACTATACCCAACACTGCAGTAAGGAAATTATGAACTCATAAAGATGCCCTAAGTGAACTAACTAAGGACGATAAGTACTATACTAGCATAATCAGAGCACACCAGTCCTTTGTCTGTTTTAAATGTATTGTTGAAACAAAATGCTTGAAAAACTACGTATCCCATAATGCCACCTTATGGCTACGATGGGGCAGTATATAAACAAAAAGCAAAAAGGGACTTGCTGACCGTGAGAAAAGCCGTGAGGCTGAAACGCGTCGGTGGAGTGTTTGTGTAATAAAAGCTTCTAAATAAGTATCCAGTTGTGCCGCTCTCCTTGTGGTTAAAAAAATATATATATATATATATATTACCTACTGGCGGTCGCCAGTAGGTATATATAGTTAGGATTTTTTTGAATAGGGATTTCTGAAAATTCTATGTTGAATAACTTTGGCGTTGATGGACGGAATTGGCTGAAATTTTCTGGAAAATGGCACATTTTATTTCTGAGCGTTCTCTGAAAGTTTGGGGGGGTTTCGTCAAGCGGGGGCCGAGAAAAAAGGGGGGTCCTAAAACGTGTTTTTAACATTGAGTTTTCCATAGGGCGGTTGGACTCACTTTTAGCTCGAACGGCTGAATGAATTTCCACAAAACTTGGCAAAATTGTAGGGACTGGTAGCCCGATGTGCCTTTGCTATGTCTCAAGATATATGCTCCAGTGGTTTTTACGAAAATGTACTTTGAAAAATATATATTGGGCTACATTGGGCTATATATATGTTAGAGCCCAAATGTAGCCCAATGTAGCCCAATGTAGCCCAATGTAGCCCAATGTAGCCCAAAGATGGCCACCAGAGACAAAAAAAAACAAATGTAGCCCAAATATCAGCCAGATGTAGCCCAACTATAGCCCAGTGACAGAATGTCCCAGAGTCTAAAGAACAACTAGAGCGCTAACAGTCTTACTTATGACAAAAGTATGGCACACCTGAAGTCATCTTGATTGGAATAAAGTGTTAATACTTAAAACATTTAATTTGCAAAGGAACAACATGAGGGGTTTCATTTTGCCATAGAAATGTTATATATATATATATATATATATATATATATTACCTACTGGCGGTCGCCAGTAGGTATATATAGTTAGGATTTTTTTGAATAGGGATTTCTGAAAATTCTATGTTGAATAACTTTGGCGTTGATGGACGGAATTGGCTGAAATTTTCACGAAAATGGCACATTTTGTTTCTGAACGTCCCCTGAAAGTTTGGGGGGGTTTCGTCAAGCGGGGGCCGAGAAAAAAGGGGGGTCCCAAAACGTGTTTTTAACATTGAGTTTTCCATAGGGCGGTTGGACTCACTTTTAGCTCGAACGGCTGAATGAATTTCCACAAAACTTGGCAAAATTGTAGGGACTGGTAGCCCGATGTGCCTTTGCTATGTCTCAAGATATATGCTCCAGTGGTTTTTACGAAAATTAACTTTGAAAAATATATATTGGGCTACATTGGGCTATATATATGTTAGAGCCCAAATGTAGCCCAATGTAGCCCAATGTAGCCCAATGTAGCCCAAAGATGGCCACCAGAGACAAAAAAAAACAAATGTAGCCCAAATATCAGCCAGATGTAGCCCAACTATAGCGCAGTGACAGAATGTCCCAGAGTCTAAAGAACAACTAGAGCGCTAACAGTCTTACTTATGACAAAAGTATGGCACACCTGAAGTCATCTTGATTGGAATAAAGTGTTAATACTTAAAACATTTAATTTGCAAAGGAACAAAATGAGGGGTTTCATTTTGCCATAGAAATGTTATTACCTACTGGCGGTCGCCAGTAGGTATATATAGTTAGGATTTTTTCCCTATGGGATTTTTGAAAATTCTATGTCTAATAACTTTGGCGTTTGTGGACGGAATTGGCTGAAATTTTCAGCAAAATGGAACATTTTGTTTCTGAGCAGCCACTGGAAATTTGGGGGGAGTTGGTCCAGGGGGGGCCGAGAAAAAAGGGGGGTCCCAAAACGTGTTTTTAACATTGAGTTTTCCATAGGGCGGTTAGCCTCATTTTTAGCCCGAACGGCTGAATGGATTTGCACGAAACTTGGCAAATTTGTAGGGACTGGTAGCCCGATGTGCCTTTTGTAGGTCTCAATGTATGTGCTCCAGTGGATTTTGAGAAATTAACGTTCAAAAAAAGATATATATCTAGATCCGCGCCTGGAGCGCTCCCGGATACGCGTACGGGAGAGCGTTCCAGGCGCGCCACGCGACTTGCGCACGGCAAGCTGATTGGTTCTCGGGTGTCTATAAACATTCGAAACAGTCCGCAGCGGCCGCCATCTTGTGTCTCGGTAGGATTGAGACACAAGAGGTGGCAAAAATCAAAGGGGGAAATGAGCAAGAGGGAGCAGGGTACACACCCCCTGACCCCCTAGGTTTCATGTGGGGGCCATAAAAGGCTCCCGCGGGTGAAAAAAATAAATAAAAAAAAAATCGATTTTCGCGGGGGTGAGCGCCCGGTACGCGCACCGGGGAGCGTACGGGGGAGCGTACCATGGAGATTAAAAATGACAGACTTTAAAAAAAATAAAGCTTCTTTTTAAAAATTGGAGGTAGTTCTGAAAAGAACTTTTTTTTTCATTTTGTTGTTTTATATATATTTTTTTTTTGTTTTTTTTGTTTTATATTTTTTTAGACTTTTTAAAACAATTTTATATTTTTTTTGTATTTTTTTCAAGGGAAAAACAAAAACAAGGATTGCAAAACTGCTCAACAGGAGCAAAAAAAATTGAAAATTTAGGGACTGGAAGAGCAGCGGTGTTGCTGTTTCTTTAGAGCAATCAGTTCAACACTCTGCTCCCCATAGCAGAGCAGTTCGTCACACTCTGCGCACAAAAATTTGATGCCCGCAAACACCGGCTGAATGTTAGGGATCATTCTTCCACGGGGTGGTCCCGAAGGTGTTGCTCCACCAGTGGAGGTGCTGCCGCCATCTGTTGGTACATTCCGTGCCAGCTCTCTGACACTCTCCCTGGCAAAGTTGTTAGGGTGTCTTCTTTTGACATGCCGGATCAAATTGGCATTGCCAAAACTATATTTTTTCAGAGGATTGCCTCTGGATAAACTACTCCCACATATTTTGCATGTTACTTTGGGAGCGTTCACTTTTTTCTGTCCTTCTGGGATGTCGTAAAATTTCCAAATGAAATGGGTTTTTTTCTTTTGCTGAGGAGGGTCCTCATCCAAAAATCCCTCTGCATCACTGCTGGATGACTCTCTTGCAGCCATTGCTGGAGATCAGAAAAGTAGGAGATAGAGTAGACACAACAGCTCTTGCTCTCTCCAAGTACAAAGCAATAGTGAGAGAAATGGGTGGGTTTCACACAATTTGGAAAAAAAAAAGTTCTGAACCAATGAAAAGTGTTATTTTAAAGTCACATGGTTTGACGCGCTTACGCTACGCGCCCGGGGCGCGTCCCGGGCGTGTATCGTAAGCGCATCGGGGCGCTTACGTTGCGCGATCGTATGCGCTTCCGGGTGCGCTTACGCGGTGCGTCATAAGACGCATCTCGCGGCTACGCGATACGTGTCTTATGACGCAAGGCGTGGCGGCTACGCGATACGTCACGATGTTGTTTTCGTTCTCGACAATAGCGCTTCCGGGACGCGCATTAGTACGCGCCTCGGGGCGCGCCGCCAGATTGCGCTTACCCGTGCGTTCACCTGTCCGCGCCCCGGGAGCGCACTAAAAATAATATTAAAAAAAAATAAAAAAATTATAAAATATAAAATTAGATTTAAAATGTATTATTTTTATAAAGATTTGCTATTAAAAAACCTATGAAATTCACTGAAAAAAACATAGGTTATAGACCATATATAGTTAGGAATTAGCATTTACAAAACCTTGAAAATTCACTGAAAAAACCATAGGTTATAGACCATATATAGTTAGGAATTAGCATTTAAAAAACCTTATTTTACTCACACAAAACCATTGAAATTCCATATATAGTTAGTTGCAGTAACTATATATCGCGCACCCGCAATCCACTGCTGATCATGTCACATATTACATCATTCATGACATGGTCAGTGACATCACTGATGACATCACTGATGACATCTCAAATGACATCACTGATGACATCACTGATGACATCTCAAATGACATCAGTGATGACATCATGACACACCAATACCAGTTACTACATACGCACTCACTGATTCCTACGTCTACACACACATTCACTCATTCACCCATACAATCACTCATAAATACAGTCACTCATTATTACAACACTATCATATGCACTCATACACCTAGTCAGTCCTGTGAAGAATCAATCACACTTCGATTTCCTCATCTATACAGTTAAACACAGAACACCATACTTTTCACACATAAACTAACACATACTTACTCTCTTATACAATCACTGATACAAGTACACATTGATATGCACAGTCACACACCTCCCAGCCAGCCACACACACACTCAGTCTTCCATACATCCACTCATTCTTCAATATGTAAAACATATTTAAACTTTACAAAAACACACAGACACTAGATGATGTCATCAGTGATGTCACTGACCATGTCATGAATGATGTAATATGTGACATGATCAGCAGTGGATTGCGGGTGCGCGATATATAGTTACTGCAACTAACTATATATGGAATTTCAATGGTTTTGTGTGAGTAAAATAAGGTTTTTTAAATGCTAATTCCTAACTATATATGGTCTATAACCTATGGTTTTTTCAGTGAATATATATATATATATATATATTACCTACTGGCGGTCGCCAGTAGGTATATATAGTTAGGATTTTTTTGAATAGGGATTTCTGAAAATTCTATGTTGAATAACTTTGGCGTTGATGGACGGAATTGGCTGAAATTTTCACGAAAATGGCACATTTTGTTTCTGAGCGTCCCCTGAAAGTTTGGAGGGGTTTCGTCAAGCGGGGGCCTGAGAAAAAAGGGGGGTCCCAAAACGTGTTTTTAACATTGAGTTTTCCATACGGCGGTTGGACTCACTTTTAGCTCGAACGGCTGAATGGATTTCCACAAAACTTGGCAAAATTATAGGGACTGGTAGCCCGATGTGCCTTTGCTATGTCTCAAGATATATGCTCCAGTGGTTTTTACGAAAATTAACTTTGAAAAATATATATTGGGCTACATTGGGCTATATATATGTTAGAGCCCAAATGTAGCCCAATGTAGCCCAATGTAGCCCAATGTAGCCCAAAGATGGCCACCAGAGACAAAAAAAAACAAATGTAGCCCAAATATCAGCCAGATGTAGCCCAACTATAGCCCAGTGACAGAATGTCCCAGAGTGTTCTAAAGAACAACTAGAGCGCTAACAGTCTTACTTATGACAAAAGTATGGCACACCTGAAGTCATCTTGATTGGAATAAAGTGTTAACACTTAAAACATTTAATTTGCAAAGGAACAAAATGAGGGGTTTCATTTTGCCATAGAAATGTTATATATTACCTACTGGCGGTCGCCAGTAGATATATATAGTTAGGATTTTTTTGAATAGGGATTTCTGAAAATTCTATGTTGAATAACTTTGGCGTTGATGGACGGAATTGGCTGAAATTTTCAGGAAAATGGCACATTTTGTTTCTGAGCGTCCCCTGAAAGTTTGGGGGGGTTTTGTCAAGCGGGGCCGAGAAAAAAGGGGGGTCCCAAAACGTGTTTTTAACATTGAGTTTTCCATAGGGCGGTTGGACTCACTTTTAGCTCGAACGGCTGAATGGATTTCCACAAAACTTGGCAAAATTGTAGGGACTGGTAGCCCGATGTGCCTTTGCTATGTCTCAAGATATATGCTCCAGTGGTTTTTACGAAAATTAACTTTGAAAAATATATATTGGGCTACATTGGGCTATATATATGTTAGAGCCCAAATGTAGCCCAATGTAGCCCAATGTAGCCCAATGTAGCCCAAAGATGGCCACCAGAGACAAAAAAAACAAATGTAGCCCAAATATCAGCCAGATGTAGCCCAACTATAGGCCAGTGACAGAATGTCCCAGAGTCTAAAGAACAACTAGAGCGCTAACAGTCTTACTTATGACAAAAGTATGGCACACCTGAAGTCATCTTGATTGGAATAAAGTGTTAACACTTAAAACATTTAATTTGCAAAGGAACAACATGAGGGGTTTCATTTTGCCATAGAAATGTTATATATATATATATATATATATATATATATTCACTGAAAAAACCATAGGTTATAGACCATATATAGTTAGGAATTAGCATTTACAAAACCTTGAAAATTCACTGAAAAAACCATAGGTTATAGACCATATATAGTTAGGAATTAGCATTTACAAAACCTTATTTTACTCACACAAAGTGATGTCACTGACCATGTCATGAATGATGTAATATGTGACATGATCAGCAGTGGATTGCGGGTGCGCGATATATAGTTAGTGCAACTAACTATATATGCGAATTTCAATGGTTTTGTGTGAGTAAAATAAGGTTTTGTAAATGCTAATTCCTAACTATATATGGTCTATAACCTATGGTTTTTAGCTAGCTATGTCAATACTGTTGATGGGTATGGTTCAGATGAGATAGTAATCTTCATAGTATATTTCTAACTTTTCAATCCTTTTTCCGGATGAAATAGTGACACTGTTAATGTTAGAATTCCATGGCAGGGAGTATGTAGTGGTTAACTGTGGAATGCACTTTGTGAGGAATCAGAGGCTGATGACAAGCTTTAAATCTTCTTTTGGAAATCACCTTGTCTTATCGCATTATTACATAAAGATTTCTGAAAGAACTTCAGAATGCCTCTACCAGTATCTGAGAGACTGCTGTCTGTACTGTTTACCAGGATGAGTGAGACTTTTGTATGCCCACTTCCTTGTTAGTTATGAAGGGCTGAAGCCTCCCCTTTCTTGTGCTTCCTCTGCTCTGTGATCTCCTATTATTCACTCTCTTCCGCTTGGCTGCACATCTAGGTCATGTCTGTTTTTCTTCATTAGATATGAACCTTGGAAGGAACCGTTTGGCACTGACATTCTCTTCTGGGGGAAGTTTCTTGTGGAGGCAGGTGACACCTTGACCCACCACGGAGGTACCCCTATCAACCTCACCTTGTATGGGGACTCACACTCTATCCTTGCTGGGATATGTCTGCAGTGCAATAATCAACAAAAACTGCCTGAAACAAAAGAGGAAAGATCAGTTTATTTTAGAATTTCTAACTATGAGGCAATTTATGAGCTATACTGATGACATTTGCTAGAAACAATTCCTCACAGTATTTTGTGGACCATTATTGTGTGGACTATCCTACTCTTTTATTCACTGTGTTCATACAAACCACCATGTCCCTCTGAGTTTTCTGCATCAACCTTTCAATTACTACACAGTTTCATTTCTGATCACATTTCCTGAGGTCAATGGGGCACCTAGAGAATGATGAGGCCAATGGATCAACTGTTTTGAAATGCATCTTGTTGCCATTGAAGGAACTAGGTAGAGTAGATGCAGGATATAGGCTCCACTATATAATTGCTGAGGTGAAAAAGAATGGCAGTTTTTTTTACAAGCATTCCATCGAAAAACCTGAACTTGGAGTGGTGTGGGATATTTATACTGAGATGACAAATTCCACTGAAGTGCATTTTGACACCATGATCAGTATACAAATGGAACATCACAACGTTTATTGTAGATATCAATTACCTGGAGAGTCAGTAGAGGCATGTGTAGCTTCCTTACTTATTCTTGCATCTCCTTCTGCATTTAAGAATGCTGTCAAATTATTTCTCATTCTAACACATACAAGTGCACCAGAAGACAATATCAATTGTATGAAGTTTAGAAGCTCCAGATTGAATACATAGACTGTTTCACCTCCAAGTAAAATAAACAAGACTATTTAAAGAATGTATTTGATTGCTTTGGACGATTGTGTACTTGTGCAATATATAAAGCATACATTATTATTGTGGCTAGTTCAAATAATTATGGAGTAATATATGGCAGGAGAATGCTGGCAAATGACACTCGTGATTGAACTGACAACACAACAAGCAACAGTAGCCTTGCAACATAATTTACAGTATTTGATGATGGAACTATTCAGTGATATCTGTATCTAAATAACATCATCACGTATCAGTAGGTGCAAGTGAACTACTTCTAGAGGTGGGCTGAAAATGTAATTCTGCCCTCAGAATTGGTAGAATTTGGTCACTCTGTGTTACTCTTTAATGGGGAGTTCTGGTCAAAATTCCAACAATTGCTGCATGCCGGAATTTTGCTTGCATTCGAGCAATGTGGTGACAGCGGGAACAATACGAGTCTTCATGAAGTGAGCTTGCAAGTGTGAGCAAGATTTGGTGGCCCGGTGTGATTTCTCGTCATGAGTGAGCCTTCCATCACCATTTCTTTTAACATGGGTGGTCACCAGCAGGCAAGACTGCTTCTCGAGTGGATTTACTCCTCAAGGCACAGCTAAATCAACTTGAAAACACCTGTTTGAGTGAATATTCTACCCAAATGGATGGTACAGGTACTTTTTTGCACAGGCACTTTTTTCACTTTTTGTTGAACAGGAAGGAAGTGTCACAAGTACTCTAACTTCCTCTTCCTCTTCATCAGTCTACTCCTTGTTCTTTGTCCATCCCCTGGTCAATTTTGATTTGGAAAAAACCCTAATGTCACCAAAATCTAGTCTCAATTGGCCTTTTTTTGTGCATAAATACGCGTATCTTAAGAACTGTTTGGAAGTCGAGAAATCCACGTAGGCCCTCAGTGAAATGTCTCTCTTTGTTTATTCAATAAGGAGGAGTAGCATGGCTATAACAAGTCTATGAAACACAATAATCAAAGAGCACAAAAATAAGGCCAATTGAGACTAGATTTTGGTGACAATAGAGTTTTTTGACCCTAGCATTGGTTTCTCATTTTGCGTGCATTTTTCCTCTTCTGGTCTTTTCCTCATACTTGTCTTTTTCGCTTGGCAGGTTTTTGACCTAGCCGTGACAACGAGTAATTATGTTTGGTTAATCCAGAGAACTTATTTTGACTACGTATACGGATTTACCGTATCAAGGTATAGACATTAGGTGATCTCTTTCCTATTCCTAGCGCTCCCTTATTTTTATATTAGTATATTTTGGTGCTGCATAGGCTACGGCCTGTATAGATTCACTTTGAAGATAGATACACAATGAAGGTTGCTATTCTTTAGTATTTATTGTTTGTTATCACAGTGTTTATGCTTGCTCACAAGAGTTCACAAATGTTGCTTTTTCCTTTCTTTCTGAACCATGATTCCTGGAATTCACGTTTTCATTCTTTGTTCTGGTGGCACTTTTTTGTATGATGGATTGATTTGCCTCACTTTATTGGCTTGAAGAAATACTGTATTGAAAGTAGAGCTTGCAGTGATTTATCCCTCTTTAATCCCTGTGTATATAAAATCAGACAAAAAGGTGTATTTGTTCTCAATAACAGCCCTGAAAAAGTCATTCTTACGACGAAACACATGTCGGCTGAGGAGTTTCTACAACGTCGTGTCAACTCTTATCTATAAATACATGCTGCTTAGTTCTTTTTACTTGGACTGGAATATGTTATGTTGTATATGGTACATTAAAATATAAGTCTGACCTCAACTGTTGCTTATTATATTAAAATCCAACGCAAGACAGCTCCCAGCAAGATTTCGCAACATGGGCAGTCGTGGAGGGTCTCTACCGCTTGCTTTGAGAAACCTTCAGTTCAAGTTGAGGAAGCTATCACTTGAGCAGAACTTCTACATGAGTGGCAGAAAGAAGCAGCACCCTCTTGCACTGTGTGTGATGCAGTTTGCATTGAACAAACACCCGGTGCTAAATGCGAACAGTGCAAGGTAACGCACTCAGCCGCTCTTAGAACTCTACATAGGTTGACAGAGTTTTTTTGCATAGCAGAATTCTGTGAATACCACCCAGGCTTACCATTTTAGTCAGTGTGCTGCTTTTGCCACAGGCCTGCATGTGTTCTTTGTTATCCATGCCTCCTTGCTTGTTGTTGTTTGTGGCTGGCAGCCATTTTGTGTAATCGTCAATGTGCTTCTAGCCTAGGCCTGCTTGGGCTGTTTGTTCCCCCAGCCTTCTTGCTTGTTTTTGTGGCCCGTGGCCATTTTGCAGTAGTTAGTGTGATGCTTTTGCCCTAGGCTCTCATATGTTTTTTGTTGTTGATGACTCCTTGCTTGTTGTTGTTTGTGTTAGGGAGCCATTTTGTGTAGTAGTCAGTGTGCTTTTGCCATAGACCTGCATGAGTTCTTTGTTGTCCGTGCCTCCTTGCTTGCTGTTTGTGTCCGGTGGACTTTTAATGTAGTAGCTAATGATGGAGTTAGACCCAAATCTCTTTACTGGGATACGTGTTTTGCTTTGTTAACTATTCTGCCCATCAATAGTTCTTTTTAAATTTGTCACCTGAGTGGGACAGGTATGCCCAGATGTGGATACTGTGCTTGCCATGCCATTAGACTGGCTGATGAGGGGTGATATCTAGGATAATTGTTTTTGGTACAAGTAGGACCAGGCCTGGTAGTCCAGGCTAGACTGTTCCCATGGGGAGCAGGGACAAGACTCATTTCCATATGTCTGGGCCCAAACTGGGATGGGGTGTTGAGTAAAAAAACTATCGATATGGGTCCAGATCTCAGTACTGAGAGTGATTGTGTGACATTGTTCAGCTTTCTGTCCATCATTTGCTATTTTTGTATTTCCTTGTCATGCAGCACAGCAAGGTGACTTGCTGTGCTGCATGACTTCTTAATCAATATGCCACTGAGTCTACCACCTCCTGGTTATTTCCGTAAGTCACCTATGTCAGTGGCAGGACAAAAGAAAAAAATTAAAGAATATATTACGGGCGTGTTTATGCTGGAGGGACCCCACAAACACAACCACACAATATATGTATTGCAGGAAGCTGGCTAAAATGTTTTTTTTTTTTTTTAAGTTTCAAAGACCTTTATTATACCATCACAAAGTAACACTGCATGGTGCCAACAACCTCTCGGGCCGGCTGCATTCACTTTACTCCCCTGGTAAAACCCTTGTCAAACACAGCACAATTGCCGACATCCCGGAGGCTCGGCGGGGTAGAATCTTAGTAGTTGACGTTCCCAGATCATTGCGTGATATATATATACACTTTCAAAGGTCTTCGAAATTTTCATATGTCCAACATTAAACCATAACATGAGAAAAAGGGGGGGATCTGTTCCTCCTTTACTTGTGGAAGGTATCAAGCTGTAATCACAACAACATCCAGTATGTATATAGAAGCGCTGACTCACACGGCATATGTATCTGCATAGTGTAAAAATAAAGAGAGCTACATCACATGTACGGGCTTCGGTAGTGATCATTAGCATATACCATAATTACTAATACAGACAGCCAGCAATCCCATTCATTCAGTCGTCAAGGTACATATGTCAACACCACGCAAAGTTCTGTAGTAGTACAAGTCAATAGTAGTTAGCTACCCCTCCTACCCATCTGTGGTGCTACATACATCGTCTCGGCTTCCAGCAGTTGATGCAGCGGTAGTGGTCAGTAAATAGTCTCGCAGTGGTCCCCATATGTCTCTAACCCTACTGCTTACCGGTTGTGTGTCAGCATATACTGTATGTTGATACTGACAATAAATCAGATCATCCAACCAGTCCTTAAATTTCGGAGCACGACCTCTCCCCCATCTGCACGCCACTCTGCGCTTTGCCATCAATAATGCAACATCCATAAACTTCCGTATTGATTTAGGCAATTGCATAGTGTATCCTAATAGCATAGTGAGTGGATCCTTATCAATCGTCTCGTTAACCATCTCCTGGAGCGCCAAGTGTACCTCTGTCCAGTAGCTAAATACAACTGGGCATTCCCATGCTAAATGCAGAAAACCCGCCGCGTCCGATCCACAACGTGCACATCTGGCATTGTCCGATAATCGGAATCTCAGCATTTTCTCCGGCGTATAATACATCCTCTGCAGGAACTTATCGTGGATAATTTTCAGTCTAGAGCTGGGCGAAATATTAGCCGTCAGTCCACAACAGTATTTCCAATGTGCCTCAGTTATGTCCCTGCCAATATCAGTACTCCAGTGTTGGAGTGCCCTACCCCCGTCGCCATCACACTGTCCGCGAATATTACGGTACACGTGCGAAACCAGATGTCGGCCACCCGCGGAGACAAGCATAGCCTGTAGAGATAGCACCATTTCAGGTTCATCCGGGAATCGTGGTAGGACACTTCGCAGTCCCTGTCTCAACCTAACATAATAAAAAAGTTCTAGTGGTGTAGGCGAATGGCCCTGAAAAAACTGATCACGTGTTTTGAATTTGCCATCTATGAATAAATTACCCCAGGTGTATACTTTCCGTTTATAGCATAGTGTGTGGAATTCTCCTTCCTGCAACAGAGATAGCCCCGGATGATACACAAGAGGCATGCTCGGCGCGTATAAAAAATCAACCAGCAGCATATTAAGAATGCGGTGCCACGCATCTATCGTGCAAGTTACCGTAGTGGCCTGAGTCTCTATAACGCTGGTCGGGCTATAAATAATACCCTTAAGGGGAAGAGGTCGGGCTATCCAATCCTCCACAGCCAGTTGTGGCATGAACAATGTGGGAGCGAACCAGTGATAAGCATATTGTGCCTGAGCACTCAAATAATATATTAGGAAATCAGGGACATCAAATCCCCCATTAACATAAGGCTGGGTAATGACCGACCACGCCACCCTTGGCTGCTTGCCTCCCCAAAATAATCACAACAGTTCCGACCGCAGCCGCGTTACTCCCAGGCCAGCCCGCTCAGACAGGCACCAAAAGCTCCAGCAGGTATCGTTGAAGGGGGGAGGGGCGGGCGCTCACTCTCCCGTTCGTGAGCCCCAGCGTCCGCCACCCCAACTCACCGGTGACAATCTCCGTCTGTCCGCTCCGCCTTGATCCGTATGCTTCAACACCCTTCTCCGGTCAGTTCAATTAGACCGTTGCTGCCCGTCTGCCAAATGTCCAGAAGTTTGACGGGTGGGTCGCTGGTGCTGGCAGTGCTAGGCACAAGGGCTGTGTTGTCAATAAACGTCGCAGCGTATCAGCCGAGGAAGGCAGGGGCTATTCCTGCGTCCCGTCGTTTGAGGCCTGCATGCCTCGTGGTCTGCCGCGGCGCAGCGTAGTCAGTAGCCCCCAGCAGCGCGACCAGGCAGGGTCCAGCGCAGCTCCCGGTCTCACACTTCCTTGCCGATATCTTCGGGTTGCAAGGCCAGATCGCGTCCAGATCTTCACCGAGTCTGCAGACCAGTACCATCAACAGCTGTGCATTATTTGTATAGATTTGGACCGTGGTGGAAAAGGTTAATTATAGGATCATCAGTCCAGGCAGCAGGAGCCTCACTACAGTGCGGCCATTCTGCGTGCGCGCCCTCTAGCGCCCACTGGCTAAAATGTTTGCACTGGACCTCTACCCTTTTTCGTTTGAGGAAGGAGTAGAATTTTAAGAATTTGTGGTGACCATCTGCCCACAATGGAACTTTTATGCCAGAGTTCGCTGTTCCAGTGCTCCATCATGGTGTGCTGCAATTGGTTGGCCAAGTAATGCTGCAGATTGCTGTTCACAGTATATACCTGACAAAAAGCATATGGACCAGTTATGAAGCAACTGTTTATATGTGTATCACTGCACATTGAATCTATTTTGTGGGAGTTAGGTGAAAGCTATCTAAAGGTCTCGGCCCTGAGAACATTTTAAGAGCATTCGGCAAAATGTAAGACTAGTAATGTTTGCCAGGGACAAATTTCCTTATGCTGCAAACATCTTGGAAGATTTTAACAGCAAGGTGTTTGACCCAGAGATCTCAGAATTAGATTTCTTACCATTGACAATGGTAGTAATACAGTCAAGATCATAACAGATAATGGATATTTCAAAGTCCTGTGTTTGGCACATTACATCAACATAAGTGTGGAGGACGTTCTCAAAAACAAGACAGGCCACCTACCAAAGAATCTGCACTTATTTCTTTCATTTGTTTAAAGCCCCAAAGCAAATGAGGATCATTCAGCATGCCAATAGGGTACCATTAAAGACCTCATACAGGAGGTACCAACATGTTGGAATGGACCTACTGTATATTGCAATGTCTGTTTGACCTGTTAGGAGTAATAACCGGCTATGTCCTTCAAAGAGGATGGGAGGAAACATGGGAAAAGCATGACATTGGAGGTGGACAAATGGGGGCTAGCTGAGTGCCTGACACACACTTTACTTCCTTTTGAGGAGTTTACATGGGAATTCAACAAGGATTACAGTACTATGAGCCAAACACTCCCAGTGTTGCTACAGGACAAGTTTTAAAAGGTATTGCAAAGGTTTGCCAGCATATGAGTTGGTTCAAAGATTAATCCCTCACTTGGCTGTTCTTACAAGGCTGCAAAGAGAGGTTTTGTCCTCCAAAGAGCTCCTATGCACCTTTTTTATTCTTTCATCAGTGGAGGTTCATACATCTACTTTTAGGACTATATGCCAATTTTAAATCTACTAGGATGTATTAATGTTTTCTAAAAAAGGAGAGTTCCTGCTGCATATATATTGATTAAATATGTTATGTATCTAGAAGCATCAAAATTAATTATATTGCAAAGAAATTGATGGGCTAAACAGAAGGCCAGGATCCAATTAAACAAAAAAATCATCTAAACTGGAAAAACTATTCCAGAACAGATATGCAAATAACCAGTGCGCTACCTGACAACTGAATAATAACTTTTAATTTTAACCCACTTTTGATGTATATGATTTTTAGACAACTCTGTTAAATATGCATTGTTTGATCTAGACATTATATTATAGAATGTAAACACAATTGACACATATGGGAAAATTGTTAGTTTTAGATAACTAAACAATAATATTTACTTAAACCATGGTACAGGAAAATATTGGCCACTTTCATCCTTTTTCAGAAGGGGATGTTTCACAATATAAGACTTGGACTGAGCAAGAGACCTGGAAGAAGAAAGGTTGGAAATTAGAAGCCTGTGCAGAATTTCCTATGTGCAACCTTCAACCTCTTAAGATGGCAGTGCTATTGTCTCATAGCCATCACCATCACCAGCAACACCAGGAATGGAAGAATCTGACCCAATTGCTACAACAGCTTGGTTTCAAGTGTCGGGGCTGAGGTCAAGTGCAGGGGTGAAGGCAACAGAAGTCGAGCAAGTGTCAGCACTTATGACTATTCAGAGGATGGTCTAAGCCTATATGGAAGAACCAAAAGAGGTCTACCTGAATCAAACCCATTGGTCAATTGGTATGGGAAGATGCACCAATGAACACAGCTCAGAAGGCTGGAAAATTAATCTGTCTTGTCCGGTAGCCAGTGTGTCTTCTGAGCATATGTTCAATGCAACTGGTGCAGTTGACATAGTCTGAAGTACGAATCTCTCACATCAAAATCTGGAGAGATTGGCAATGATAAAGATGAACCAACACTTCATACCACAAGATTACACTGTTCCTGAAACAGCAAAGGTGCAGGATGAGGGCGATTGGTCAGACTCAATTGTGTTAGTTGATTAACTTCTGGGTGAGTATGCAAGTATGCAAAAACAAAAATGTAATATATATTATCATCAAACTGATTGCAATACAAAAGTCAACATGGAATTGTTTTTATATTTGGTGTCTAACTTACGCAGCCCTTCAATTTATTCACAAAAATGGACTGATATGAAATTGCACCAGTATGCACAGAAAACCCTCCCCATTTGTTTAAAGGATATGAAGAAGTCAATGTCTCCCATCCCTGTCCTTCTTTTTCATTCCCTTGCTGGGCTGCCAGTAAAGCTCAATAATTTTATACAATACTGCCATTGTTTGCTGCTTCGTGGGAGAAGAGATGATACAATAGACAAAAGTGCACAGCCATGCTTGGAAGAGGTAATAGCTATTGCACCAATGAGTGACATATTAAGTGAATGATGATGAATTGTGTAGTGGCAGTGGGTTGTTGCTCAACTAATTTGTAAAGGTGTTGTGTAATGTTTGAGACCCGTTAGGCTTTCACACTTCACTAGAATTACTTACATGGTCCACTCCTTTACTGTACTTCTTTTTTTGTGGTGTTCAGAGACTTGACCAGTCAGTTTAGTCTAGGTAACAAAACTATATAAAATACTACAATTATTTTGCTCTGCTTGCTCACCAATAGCACAACAGGTCTCAATCTCATTTGAATCAGGACTCGGAGTCAGGACTGGACTACCCCAAACATCGAGAAAAAGGAAGTTATGAACAATACTTATCTATTGCAATGGGAAACAGCATGACACAAATAGGCCTACTAAGCCCTGTGGACTGTAGAGAGGTGTGTTGATTTGGTAAATGCATAGTTGTGTACTGACTCAAAGGTCAAGCTCCTCTAATTAAGTGAGGGTGTTCTGGGGGAGTTGTAACTGGAGATATGTCATATGTCACAACACGGGCTTTACACCGCGCTGCCATTACGACGCTGCCATTACAACGCAAGTCGTTACAACGACTTGTGCTGGATAGTGCTAGAGACTGAGCAACAGTAGATTTACTATTCCAACACCTTCCCTACTGTTGCATAGGCTGGAGTTGGAATAGTAAATCATACTATTCCAAAATCCAGCACCTACAGCGCAAGTTGTTGTAATGACTTGCGTTGTAATGGATGCGTCGTAATGGCAGCGCGGTGTAAAAGACCGCGTTGTCATGACGTACATCCTTTATAGGTGGGTAGTGAAAATGCAGTAAGGGGTGCTTACATGCTGCAGGCTGTTCATGTAGCAGATGAAAGTCAATAAAATGAGCACATTCTTCAGTGAGAGGGAAAAGCTATGCATGTCTGCATTAGAGAGGAAATAAGAAGCTGAAACATCCCCAAATGCATCTTCCAAGTGTAGAAATGTTTTGGAAATGCAGTTCAGGAGTGTCCATTAACGAGCACTTTGCTGCATCAGCACCCACAATGCCGCTCCAGTCCATTTAAAATGGTGAGCGCCTCTGAGGAAAAAGAAGTGTTCCACTGCTAGCATTGAGACACAATGCTTCAGATGAAAAAGGAGTAGTTACAGGTGCTGCATCACCTGATAGTTCTTGAGGTGACCCTGCATAACCATATTGGAGAGAAAAGCTACCTTTGTATCCATGTTGTCTTTCCTAACCAGACAGTCAAAGAGTGCTGTATTGTTCAAATCTTTAATTTGTAAATAACATAGGTTATGTGAATGTGAAGATCAGCTTTTGGTCATGCTGAATTAAAAGTCTATGTTATATTTCCATGTTTAAAAACTGTGAAGTAAGATCTTTTTGTCTTTAAGATTAATGCCAGTAATCAAGAAAGCCATACTGGGATAATGTTTTGAACAGTGCTTCACAATGCTATTAGTAATGTTATTAGCCAATAAAGGGCACACTAATGGCATGATAATTACTACCCTGAAAACACTCTCTAAACACATCATCCTTCATTAATTCTACTCACTGTGCAAGATGTATTCTAACTGCTTTAAATAAAAGTACCAAACCAAAACCCGAGAACAACACTTTCTATACATTTCCAGGGAAGCTTGCACATCTAACTGTTGAAATCATTCTATTTGTTTGATATATTTGTTAACTGAAAGAAGTTTGTTGTTCCCCAGATTTTGAAAAACATGTAATAATGTGTATTATTTTCCTCTAACTACATGATTTAGCCCAAGTCCAGGGAGATCCTGCCAGCTCACAACTGAAAACATATATAAGTGCATATAATAAAAGGAAGTATATATGTACTCTGCGAACTGATCAGTATCAATCACATCTCTTTGTTGGTTTCAATATTGAGGTCATAATTGCATAAAAGAAAAAGAATTTCCTGAATTGTTTTAGTGTTTTCACCAATGTGCTATAAAAATAGTCTGAAGTGTTAAACTTCACGGTACAACACACCGAGTGAGCAGAGCAGCAGGTGCAAGAAGAGTCTCTGCTCAAGTAAATGGAAAATCGAGGGTAGTGTATATATTGGTAAAAGGTGGGTTCACTCTAAAGTAAGGCTTTCTACGGTGAGTGGTCGGAGGGTCAAGGTTGTGCATTATGGATTATTTACATGTGAACTACTGCCATTTTTGTGCACTGCAATGGTGGTCTTCTATGTGAAAACTATGCCTCCATGATCTGTTCATGATGCAGAATTGACCTTATGTACTTTTCCTTCATGATAGTTCACCCTACAGTTTCTGTGAGTCATCCAGTGAAAGTTGGCAGCAATGCACATGTGCTGTAAATCTGGAATCAGATTTACCAAGAGTTTGCATTGGATTTGCATTGCTTTTTGAACACAATGCGACACAGCCTATTGCTGGGATTTACAAACCAACACCAATTACTGCATTAGTTTGTAATCTAAAGTATTGCAACTAAGCGCAATTCGCAGTCTTATGTTTCTTTGTGGACAGGGCTTAGCCCATGGGTGTTTCTATGCAACCACCCATTTGTTTTGATGCAGATCCCTATCTAGAAAGTAAAACTTATATTTAAACTAAAACTTGTAAATGCAATTAAAAATGTGAAATAGTAAATATTTAACAAAACACTCTGTAACATCCACCTCTTTACATTTTCTTCCTTAAAGAAAGCACTACACATTTGAAAAGTGATAACCTGTCAATAACACTTATCACAAACCAGAAAAATGATACAAAAAAGTATGCATTTTTTATTATAAAATATGAACTAACCCAAAAAGCGAGTAAAAGTAAACATCGACCCATACAAACTACCAACAAGTAAACATTTAAAATGAAACTGATCCTTTTTTTTCTTCCAACACAGTAGAAAGCACCTGCTCCACATTACAAAACCCCCAATGGAAACATCTGAAAAGAACACACTTGTGACTATAAATATTAGAAGTGTTTGCCTAATTTTATGTGTGAATAGCAAACATATAAACTTTATAAAAATATATTTCTTCACACTATTCTACTATTTTCAGACACAGTGACAGAGACAGCTAAATACATAACATACAAGAAAGAATAGCAGTTACTAAGGGACTGATTATGAGTCCCTGAAGCCATGGTGGAGGTCCAGTGGCAGTCGGGGACTGCTGCTGCAGTGGTCTGACCACTATATTACCAATACGGTGGTCAGACCTCAGGGAGATCCACTGCAACCACCAGGAGTCCACGATTCCTGGGGGAGATACAGTGATCTAAGGAAGCAATATACTTGGGGGGTGCTGCTGCGGCACGACCAAGCATATTACATGTTTCCCACCGCCGGCCTTTTCATGGCAGTGGGTCCACTAGAAAAATGCTGGCATTGGGGAAACAAAGTGGGACCCACAAGGCCCCCTATTGCCCTTGTGCATGGGGATGCATGCAGGGGTAAGTATGGGCGAAATTTGCGAATTTGTGGTCCGCGAATTCATGCGAAATTGCAAAAAAAGTCTGTGAGTTCGCGAATTTTTCCGCGAACTCGCGGATTTTTGTGCCAGTTGCACAAATATGTGACCACGTGTGCCCGTAACTTTGCCAGCGCGCCAAAAGGCGCCGAGGTCCCCTGAGTGAGCTCGCCATTATAGTGGGGACGGGCGGAAAGACGTTTCATACCGCTAGTGTGTGGTGGATGGGGCCAAACGGGCGGGGTTTCTATGCGAGTTCACATGCATCTTGTTTATAAAGGGTCAGAGACTGAGCAGAGCAGCAGATGAGGAGAAAGCAGCCTCCTGGTCACAGGAGCTACACGGGGATGGCGCTCTGGAAACTCATGGATGTAAAAATACATTTGGCACAGGACCCCAGAATCCTTCAGATGTCCAAGATAGCTCTGCTGCGCGTTTTGGTACAAAGTCATTCTGATCCTGCTCAGTGGGTTCAGGCGCATGCAGCTGCTGCTGCTGCTGGACAATGTCCCATCTCATCAGTGGAGTGGTGTGGCTCACTGGTTAGAGGCGGCAGACCCGGGAGCAGAGGACGGCCCGGGACCAGGGTTCAATTCCCGACGCGGCAGGTTCTTGGACCAGGGTCAACGGACTCGATAATTCTCGCCTCGGTGCCTACTCTAACTAGGGATCACACTCGGCAACTCTGGGCATTAGTTTGCCTCATCTCCACAACGGTCCCCCACATACGCCGGGGATGCCTGGCTTCACCTTGGAGATACCCAGTAGGGACCATCTCACTGGGAAAGCCAGGACGGGTTCCCCAGCGGTCTACAGCACAGAGATACTCCTTCGGGAGTCGATTCTAGCGCTTTAGAAACCCACAATCAATCAATCAATCAATCAATCTCATATTAAACTGCCACGTACAGGCATATGCTGGCGCTGAGCAGTAGGGTGTAGTGGCATGCGGGTGCTCCACGCCTGGTACATGCGCATACCAGTGCCAGGGGGGACACATGTTTATTGGTGCTGTGTAGCAAGTTATGACTTTACATTTTGACTGCACCAGACGGTGGTACCACCTACATGGATCATGAGCATCCAGGCACCAGACTTCATGGTGCAAGAGCATAATGATGCTGTGCGGTTTGGGTATATATGTACTGGGGGCAGGGGGACTCTTAGCACAATGTGTGCTCACACCCAGAGGGCTCCCAGGCAATTGAGCACGAATGATTTTCACACTGAGAGGGCTCCGGGGCAGTTCAGCAGCACGGGGGCCAGCACCCACTGGGCCCTGGGGCAGTTCAGTAGCGCATGGGCTCACAACCCCTGGGCAGCTCAGCAGCGCAGGAGCTCACACCCACAGGGCTCCCAGGCAGTTTAGCTGCATCACCATCGGGTTCATCACTGCCACCCTCTGATTCATCACTGCCACCCTCTGGTTCACCACTGCCACCCTCTGGTTCATCACTGCCACCCTCTGCTTCACCACTGCCACCCTCTGGTTCACCACTGTCGACCTCTGGTTCATCACAGCACCCTCTGGTTCATCACTGCCACCCTCTGGTTCATCACAGCATGCTCTGGTTCACCACTGCCACCATCTGGTTCATCACTGTCACCCTCTGGTTCATCACTGCCACCCTCTGGTTCATCACAGCACCCTCTGGTTCACCACAGCCACCCTCTGGCTCATCACTGCCACTCTCTGGTTCACCACTGCCACCCTCTGGTTCACCACTGCCACCCTCTGGTTCACCCCTGCCACCATCTGGTTCATCACTGCCACCCTCTGGTTCATCACTACCACCCTCTGGTTCACCACTGCCACCCTCTGGTTCATTACCATCACCCTCTGGTTCATCACTGCCACCATCTGGTTCTCCACTGCCACCCTCTGGTTCATCCCTGTCACCCTCTGATTCATCACTTCCACCCTCTGGTTCACCACTGCCACCCTCTGGATCATCACTGCCACCCTCTGGTTCATCACTGCACCCTCTGGTTCACCACTGCCACCCTCTGATTCACCACTGTCTCCCTCTATTTCATCACTGCCACCCTCTGGTTCCCCACTGCCACCCTCAGGGTCATCATTGTCACCCTCTGGTTCATCACTGCCACCCTCTGGTTCACCACTGCCACCCTCTGCTTCACCACTGCCACCCTCTGGTTCACCACTGTCGACCTCTGGTTCATCACAGCACCCTCTGGTTCACCCCTTCCACCCTCTGGTTCATCACTGCCACCCTCTGGTTCACCACTGCCACCCTCTGGTTCATCACTGTCACCCTCTGGTTCATCACTGCCACCCTCTGGTTCATCACAGCACCCTCTGGTTCACCACAGCCACCCTCTGGTTCATCACTGCCACTCTGGTTCACCACTGCCACCCTCTGGTTCATCACTGCCACCCTCTGGTTCACCACTGCCACCCTCTGGTTCATCACTACCACCCTCTGGTTCACCACTGCCACCCTCTGGTTCATTGCTGTCACCCTCTGGTTCATCACTGCCACCATCTGGTTCTCCACTGCCACCCTCTGGTTCATCCCTGTCACCCTCTGGTTCATCACTGCCACCCTCTGGTTCACCACTGACACCCTCTGGTCCATCACTGCCATCCTCTGGTTCATCACTGTCACCCTCTGGTTCATTACTGCCACCCTCTGGTTCGCCACAGCCACCCTCTGGATCATCACTGCCACCCTCTGGTTCATCACTGCCGACTTCTGGTTTGCCACTGCCACCCTCTGGATCATCACTGTCACCCTCTGGTTCATCACTGCCACCCTTTGGTTCATCACAGCACTCTCTGGTTCACCAGTGCCACTCACTGGTTCTTCACTGCCACCCTCTGGTTCATCACTGCCACCCTCTGGTTCACGACTGCCATCCTCTGGTTGATCACTGCATCCTCTGGTTCATCACAGCACCCTCTGGTTCACCACTGCCACCCTCTGGTTCACCACTGCCACCCTCTGGTTCATCACAGCTCCCTCTGGTTCATCACTACCACCCTCTGGTTCATCACTGCCACCCTCTGGTTCATCACAGCACCCTCTGGTTCACCACTGCCCCCCTCTGGTTCATCACTCCCACCCTCTAGTTCATCACTGCCACCCTCTGGTTCACCACTGCCACCCTCTGGATCATCACTGTCACCCTCTGGTTCATCACTGCCACCCTCTTGTTCACTACTGCCACCCTCTGGTTCATCACTGTCACCCTCTGGTTCAGCACAGCACCCTCTGGTTCACCCCTTCCACCCTCTGGTTCATCACTGCCACCATCTGGTTCTCCACTGCCACCCTCTGGCTCATCCCTGTCACCCTCTGGTTCATCACTGCCACCCTCTGGTTCACCACTGCCACCCTCTGGTCCATCACTGCCATCCTCTGGTTCATCACTGTCACCCTCTGGTTCATTACTGCCACCCTCTGGTTCGCCACAGCCACCCTCTGGATCATCACTGCCACCCTCTGGTTCATCACTGCCGACTTCTGGTTTGCCACTGCCACCCTCTGGATCATCACTGTCACCCTCTGGTTCATCACTGCCACCCTTTGGTTCATCACAGCACTCTCTGGTTCACCAGTGCCACTCGCTGGTTCTTCACTGCCACCCTCTGGTTCATCACTGCCACCCTCTGGTTCACGACTGCCATCCTCTGGTTGATCACTGCATCCTCTGGTTCATCACAGCACCCTCTGGTTCACCACTGCCACCCTCTGGTTCACCACTGCCACCCTCTGGTTCATCACAGCTCCCTCTGGTTCACCACTACCACCCTCTGGTTCATCACTGCCACCCTCTGGTTCATCACAGCACCCTCTGGTTCACCACTGCCCCCCTCTGGTTCATCACTCCCACCCTCTAGTTCATCACTGCCACCCCCTGGTTCACCACTGCCACCCTCTGGATCATCACTGTCACCCTCTGGTTCATCACTGCCACCCTCTTGTTCACTACTGCCACCATCTGGTTCATCACTGTCACCCTCTGGTTCACCACAGCACCCTCTGGTTCACCCCTTCCACCCTCTGGTTCACCACTGCCACCCTCTGGTTCACCACTGTCACCCTCTTGTTCATCACAGCACCCTCTGGTTCACCACTGCCGTCCTCCGGTTCACCACTGACACCCTCTGGTTTACCCCTGCCACCATCTGGTTCATCACAGCACCCTCTGGTTCACCACTGTCACCCTCTGGTTCACCACTGTCACCCTCTGATTCATCACTGCCACCTTCTGGTTCATCACTGCCACCCTCTGGTTCACCACTGCCACCCTCTGGTACACCCCTGCCACCCTCTGGTTCATCACTGCCACCCTCTGGTTCATCATTGCCACCCTCTGGTTCATCACTGCCACCCTATGGTTCACCACTGCCACCCTCTGGTTCACCACTGCCACCCTCTGGTTCACCCCTGCCACCATCTGGTTCATCACTGCCACCCTCTGGTTAGTCACTGCCACCCTCTGGTTCATCACTGCCACCCTCTGGTTCATCACTGCCACCCTCTGGTTCACCACTGCCACCCTCTTGTTCATCACTGTCACCCTCTGATTCACCACTGCCACCCTCTGGTTCACCACTGCCACCCTCTGGTTCATCACTGCCACCCTCTGGTTCACCACTGCCACCCTCTTGTTCATCACTGTCACCCTCTGGTTCACCACTGCCACCCTCTGGTTCACCACTGCCACCCACTGGTTCATCACTGTCACCCTCTGGTTAATCACTGCCACCCTCTGGTTCATCACAGCACCCTCTGGTTCACCACTGCCACCCTCTGATTCACCACTGTCTCCCTCTATTTCATCACTGCCACCCTCTGGTTCCCCACTGCCACCCTCAGGATCATCACTGTCACCCTCTGGTTCATCACTGCCACCCTCTGGTTCACCACTGCCACCCTCTGGTTCATCACGGTCACTCTCTGGTTCATCACAGCGTCCTCTGGTTCACCCCTTCCACCCTCTGGTTAATCACTGCCACCCTCTGGTTCATCACTGCCCCTCTCTGGTTCACCACTGCCACCCTCTGTTTCACCACTGTCACCCTCTGGTTCATCACAGCACCCTCTGGTTCACCACTGCCGTCCTCTGGTTCACCACTGACACCCTCTGGTTTACCCCTGCCACCATCTGGTTAATCACAGCACCCTCTGGTTCACCACTGTCACCCTCTGGTTCACCACTGTCACCCTCTGATTCATCACTGCCACCTTCTGGTTCATCACTGTCACCCTCTGGTTCACCACTGCCACCCTCTGGTTCACCCCTGCCACCCTCTGGTTCACCCCTGCCACCCTCTGGTTCATCACTGCCACCCTCTGGTTCATCACTGCCACCCTCTGGTTCACCACTGCCACCCTCTGGTTCACCACTGCCACCCTCTGGTTCACCCCTGCCACCATCTGGTTCATCACTGCCACCCTTTGGTTCATCACTGCCACCCTCTGGTTCACCACTGCCACCCTCTGGTTCATCACTGTCACCCTCTGGTTCACCACTGCTACCCTCTGGTTCACCACTGCCACCCACTGGTTCATCACTGTCACCCTCTGGTTCATCACTGCCACCCTCCGGTTCATCACAGCACCCTCTGGTTCACCACTGCCACCCTCTGGTTCATCACTACCACCCTCTGGTTCACCACTGTCACCCTCTGGCTCATCACTGTCACCCTCTGGTTCATCACTGCCACCCTCTGGTTCACCACTGCCACCCTCTGGTTCATCCCTGTCACCCTCTGGTTCATCACTGCCACCCTCTGATTCACCACTGTCACCCTCTGGTTCATCACTGCCACCCTCTGGTTCATCACAATACCCTCTGATTCATCACTGCCGACCTCTGGTTTGCCACTGACACCCTCTGGATCATCACTGTCACCCTCTGGTTCATCACTGCCACCCTCTGGTTCATCACTCCAACCCTCTAGTTCATCACTGCCACCCTCTGGTTCACCACTGCCACCCTCTGGATCATCACTGTCACCCTCTGGTTCATCACTGCCACACTCTGGTTCACCACTGCCACCCTCTGGTTCAATCAATCAATCAAAGTATTTATATAGCGCACTACTCACCCGGAGGGTCTCAAGGCGCTAGGGGGGGGTCCGCTACTGCTCGAACAGCCAGGTCTTGAGCTGCTTCCTGAAGGCAAGGTGGTCCTGGTTCAGGCGGAGGTGGGTCGGGAGGGAGTTCCAAGTCTTGGCGGCCAGGTAGGAGAAGGACCTTCCTCCTGTGGTGGCTCTTTGGATGCGGGGGACGGCGGCGAGGGCGTGGCCGGTCGATCGAAGCTGGCGTGTGGGAGCGTAGAAGTTGAGGCGGCTGTTGAGGTATCCTGGGCCTTGGTTGTGTAGGGCTTTGTGTGCGTGGGTGAGGAGACGGAAGGTGATTCTCTTATTGACCGGAAGCCAGTGCAGATCTCTCAGGTGTCCGGAGATGTGGCTGTGATGGGGGATGTCCAGGATGAGTCCTGCCGAGGCGTTCTAGATCCGCTGGAGTCTCTTCTGGAGTTTGACGGTGGTTCCGGCGTAGAGGGAGTTGCCGTAGTCCAGACGGCTGGTGACGAGGGCCTGGGTGACCGTCGTCCTGGTCTCGGTGGGGATCCACCGGAAGATCTTACGTAGCATGCGCAGGATGTTGAAGCACGACAAGGAGACGGCATTGACTTGTCTGGACATGGAGAGGGAGGAGTCCAGGATGAAGCCCAGGTTGCGTGCGTGGTCTGTTGGTTTGGGTGCGCTGCCCAGGGCGGGGGGCCACCAGGAGTCGTTCCAGGCGAGGGTGAAGATCCCAGGATGAGGACTTCCGTCTTGTCCGAGTTCAGTTTCAGGCAGCTGTTCATCATCCACTTGGCTACGTCAGTCATCCCTTCATGTAGGTTGGCTCTGGCGGTGGCGGGGTCGTTGGTGAGGGAGATGATCAGCTGGGTGTCGTCGGCGTAGGAGATTATGTTGAGGTTGTGTTGGCGTGCGATGGCTGCGAGGGGGCTCATTTAGACGTTGAAGAGGGTTGGGCTGAGCGAGGAGCCTTGAGGAACGCCACAGATGACTTCGGTGGCTTCTGATCTGAACGGGGGGAGGCGGACTCTCTGTGTCCTTCCAGCGAGGAAGGAGATGATCCAATCCAGTGCCTTCTCCTGGATTCCGACGTTGCTGAGGCGTTGTACTAGGGTACGGTGGCAGACAGTGTCGAAGGCCGCGGAGAGGTCTAGAAGGATGAGGGCCACTGTTTCTCCGTTGTCGAGCAGGGCTCGGATGTCATCGGTGGCTGCGATCAGGGTGGTCTCGGTGCTGTGGTTGGCCCGGAAGCCAGACTGCGAGAGGTCGAGGGATCCGTTCGTCGCGAGGAAGGCGGCTAGCTGCTTGTTGACGGTCTTCTCGATGACTTTTGCGGGAAACAAGAGCAGCGAGATGGGGCGGTAGTTCTTGAGGTCGGTGGGGTCGGCTGATGGCTTCTTTAGTAGAGCGCTGAGTTCGGCGTGCTTCCAGCTCTCCGGGAAGGTAGCGGTGTCGAGGGAGGTGTTGATGATGTCCCGCAAGTGGGGTGCGATGACAGCGTCGGCCTTGTTGAAGACGTGGTGAGGGCAGGGGTCGGTCGGAGATCCGGAGTGGATGGAGTTCATCGTGCGGATGATGTCTTCGGTGCTGATCGGGGTCCAGGCGCGGAGGGTGGTGGTGGGGGGCGGTGGTTCAGTCGTGGCGAGCATTGGTTGAGTGCTGAAGCTGTAGTGTATGTCCGGGATCTTGTTGTGGAAGTAGGAGGCGAGGGAGTTGCAGAGGTCTTGCGAAGGGGTGATGTTGTTGTTTCCGGCGTTGGGGTTGGAGAGCTCTTTAACGATGTTGAAGAGTTCCTTGCTGTTGTGAGCGTTGTTGTCCAGTCGTTCCTTGAATGCAGTTTTCTTGGTGGCGTGGATTAGTTGGTGGTGTTTTCGGGTGGCGAGCTTGAGGGCAGTCATGTTGTTCAGTGTTGGGTCTTTGCGCCAGGCTTTCTCGAGGGCTCGGCAGTTCTTCTTGGAGCTCTTGAGTTCGTTGGTGAACCATAGGGCTTTCTTGCTGCCGGGTCTGCTAGGCGGGGTCTTCAGGGGGGCGAGGTCGTCTGCGCAGTTGCTGATCCACTTTGCTAGGTTGGTGGACGCCTGGCTTGGGTTCGTTGCTCTGGTGGGAGGGTTCATGCTCAGGGAAGTCGCGAGTTGGTCGGCTGTGATCTTGTTCCAGGTTCTGTGTTCAACTTGTTGCTGGTGGTGGTGGGTCGTGGTCCTTCTGAAGCTGAAGTGGACGCAGCTGTGGTCAGTCCAGTGGAGTCCGGTGGCGTGACTGAAGGTGATGTCCTTGCTGGATGAGAACACGGGGTCGAGTGCGTGAACGGCGTAGTGGGTGGGGGTGGTCACCAGCTGCTTGAGACCGAGGTTGGCCAGGTTGTCCAGCAGGGTGGTGGTGTTGCGGTCGTTGTTGTTCTCCAGGTGGAAGTTGAGGTCCCCGAGGAGGATGTAGTCAGCGGAGAGGAGGGCGTGCGGGCTGATGAAGTCGGCGATGTCTTCGCTGAATTGTGTGCGTGGTTCCGGGGGTCTGTAGATGAGGGTTCCTCTGAGGGTGGTCTTGGGGTTGATGTGAATCTGGAAGTGCAGGTGTTCGGCGGGAGTGAGGGTGTCGTCGGTGTTGGTCGTGATGCGGATGGTGCTCCTGTGGATGATGGCGATGCCTCCCCCTGTGTGGTTGATGCGGTCCCTTCGGGTGATCTTGTAGCCGTCCGGGATGGTGATGGCGATGTCGGGCGCTGAGGAGGCGTTGGTGCTGGTGTGGTGCAGGTCCAGATGCAGGTGAACTTGCAGGAGTGGCAGCAGAAGGGTCCGTGGGTGCGTCTCGGGGTGGCTCGATAGCAGCCCGGGATTCGACCGGCGTTGAGTTCGGTGGTGTTGTAGGTACGGCGGGTGGGCTGGTGACGGCGGGATCCAGGGATCCTGGCACTGGGCGCGGTCCAGGCGTGGACGGGCACAGACGGGCTTACCTTTGGTGCGCCTTCGGCGCACAATCGGGGCGCCCGCTGCGCGTCAACGCTGCGCGTGCGCACGGTCGCCATTTATGGCGAAGTGCAGGGAGGGAGGAGCAGCTGGGAGGCGGGAGCGGGGAGGGTACAGAAGGAAAGAGGGGGCGTGTCCACACTCCCGGCGGCGGGAAGCGGGGTGGGTGGGCGCGCTGCGGGGGAAACTGCACAGGGGGGGAAAACAGGACAGAAAAGGAACCAAAACTTGAAATAGAAGCTAATTACAATACAATATACAGTACAATACAGTTACAATATAACAGAACAGCAGGGAAGTGCGGGCGAGCAACGAGCGAGGGAGGGGGGCGTGGCCAGGAGGAAGGGCGGCTCAGCGAGGCTGAGAGCAGCGGCAGGCGGGGGGCACACGCGACAGCTGGTGGCCGTGCGGCGCGGGGGTGTCCTGAGATTAGGTTCATCACTGTCACCCTCTGGTTCATCACAGCATCCTCTGGTTCACCCCTGCCACCCTCTGGTTCATCACTGCCACTCTCTGGTTCATCACTGCCACCCTCTGGTTCACCATTGCCACAATCTGGCTCACCACTGTCACCCTCTGGTTCATCACAGCACCCTCTGGTTCACCACTGCCATCCTCTGGTTTACCACTGACACCCTCTGGTTCACCCCTTCCACCATCTGGCTCATCACAGCACCCTCTGGTTCACCACTGTCACCCTTTGGTTCACCACTGTCACCCTCTGGTTCATCAGTGCCACCTTCTGGTTCATCACTGCCACCCTCTGGTTCACGGCTGCCACCCTCTGGTTCACCCCTGCCACCCTCTGGTTCATCATTGCCACCCTCTGGTTCACCACTGCCACCCTCTGGTACATCACTGCCACCCTCTGGTTCATCATTGCCATCCTCTGGTTCATCACTGCCACCCTCTGGTTCACCACTGCCACCCTCTGGTTCACCACTGCCACCCTCTGGTTCACCCTTGCCACCATCTGGTTCATCACTGCCACCCTCTGGTTCCTCACTGCCACCCTCTGGTTCACCACTGCCACCCTCTGGTTCATCACTGCCACCCTCTGGTTCACCACTGCCACCCTCTGGTTCATCACTGTCACCCTCTGGTTCACCACTGCCACCCTCTGGTTCACCACTGCCACCCTCTGGTTCGTCACTGTCACCCTCTGGTTCATCACAGCACCCTCTGGTTCACCACTGCCACCCTCTGGTTCACCACTGCCACCCTCTGGTTCATCACTGCCACCCTCTGGATCACCACTGCCACCCTCTGGTTCATCACTGTCACCCTCTGGTTCATCACTGCCACCCTCTGGTTCATCACGGCACCAACTGGTTCACCACTGCCACCCTCTGGTTCACCACTGCCACCCTCTGGTTCATCACAGCACCCTCTGGTTCACCACTGTAGATTATGGGGAGAAAGCACACCTGCCCAGCCTCAACCGGGGGCTGGTTAATGTGTTTCTGAATTTGAGCTTCAAGTCCGGCACCTGCTTCCTTATCTGTAAGTGCTTCCTGTTGTGGTTTAATTTTTGTGACAGCCTGGAGCATTGTGCCATACTTGCAACTATTCTCTGACCCTGCTACGAGGGTCAGAGCAGGGTCCGAGAATAGTTGCAAGTAGGCAACAACTTTGAAGGCGCCGCTCAGGAAGCACTTACATGGTTACAGCAGGTGCCCAAGTTGAAGTTAATTTCTTTGAAACCATTTTGTAAATTGTTACAAAGAAATTAGCTTCAACTTGGGCACCTGCTGTAACCCTGTAAGTGCTTCATGTACTTCAGTTTTTGAAAATCAGTCCCGAACGCCATTTCGCGGATTTTTCTGCAATTTCGCGACATTCGTGGGCCGCGAAATTGCAGAAAATCCGCAAATTCCGCGAACTGAACGGATTTTACGCCCATGCTTATGCAGGGGGCACATGTTTTACCCATCTATGTGCATGCACTCCCTTTCCTGCACAGCATGGATCGCACAGTTCATGCCCTGCAGGAACAGTCTTTCTAATAGGCACCTCTATTGGACCACCTCGCTGTCCACCAGTCAGAACACTAGTAACTTGCAATCTGGAGGGCGGGCGTTGGTTGGCTTTGGCGTTATGGGAGCGGGGCACACCACCAAAGTCACAATCAGGCCCTAGGTCACAGAGGCTACACCTACAACCATGAACATACATCGAAAAAAAATGTGAGCTGGTCATGTAGCAAATATTATTCTAATGCATGCTATGGGAGAGCAACTACAACATATTATGTTGTAATTCATGTAAGGAAACACAACCCCCTGGCCCCAAATATAACAGAAAGCAAAGTAAGGGAGGTGTTGAATTATGTTAGATCCTTGCCCTGGTTTCCCCAGACTTTTTGCCTCATGACCTCCTATTTTGATGACCTCGTTTTTTCTGGCATTACAATTCTGGGTACTTTACCACTGCTAAGTAGTGCTAAAGTGCATATGCTCTGTACTTTAAAAATGGTCACATTGGATTATCCACAATTGGCATATTTAATTTACTTATGACCTTGCATGAGTTCTGTAGCCAGCCTGCCCTCCATTGTGGTTGGCCTGAACTTTGGATTTGCATCGGTTCCTCGTGACCTCAAGTACCCTTTTGATGATACCAACCAATGCATCATGATTTAACTGCCAGGTGTTGTGGCAGCAATGACATGGCAGCTGCATGCTTCGGTTGATAGAGAGCTAGCAGCACCTGCTGCCACCATGACATCTCTTCTTTCCCGTTGGTGCACTGTGAACCATGCATCATTTCATGCATGGCACACAGTGCAATAGTGCAAGAAGAGGTTACCACCATGCACATTCAAATGGGCTACAGGGCCCTGAGGCCCTGTTTGGGACCCCTTCCCTGCCATGAAAAAGTTGGCGGTTAAGACAGGTCATAATCTACATAGTGGTGTCGTCAATGGCTCTGCTGCCAGAGACTGACACTTTCCCCACGCTGCCCATCGGGATCCAGGATCCTGGTGGTGGTGGCAGTCTTGTGTTGGGCTTGTAGTGGTCCGACCACCAACATCGCACTTGGGTGGTCAGACTGCTGAGAAGGCGGCCATACTAAAAATCAGGCCCTTAATCTTCAAACAATTCATATCTCAACATCTACTTATTGGATGTGTGTCAATTTGGCCTTGTTATAATCAGATACATATTTACTATTTTCGAAATGGATATGGAGTCTTTTTGTGAAGCTCTCATTGAGTTATTGTAATTTAAGGGTGCACAAATACTTTACATATTTCTTCTTGAGATAAGCCTGACTGCTCTGTGCCAAGCTACTAGACGGTAAGCACAGGTTAATTGAGGTTGTGTATCTGACCTACTCTGACTGGAGTGGCAGTCCCCTCCTAAGCAGGGTGCATTCCTCTGCCAACTAGAGACCCCATTTCTAACACAGGATATAAGAGAGACAAGCACTAGCTCTAAGGAATACTAAAATATATACTTCCTAAAGTCCCTGAACACATCACAGTCCAACTATCATCTATATCCACAATTGCACAAACAATAAAAGCCACTAGTACTACTCCTTCTGCCCCTAGAGGATATCAAGACATTAAACAATAAGACAAATAATGAGGAACCATTCCTGTTCTATGACAACCTCAACACTGATAAAGAAATCCTAATATTTTCTACAGCAAACAACTAACTAAAACTAAGCCACCCTAAACCTAGATGATGGATGAGACCTTCAAAATGTACCCCAAACTATTCAATCAGCGATACACATACATAGTGACTGCAGCAGCCCATGCCGTGCTGGTACTGAATTTGTCATTCCTATTGTGGGTTTCATAGGCACCGTCGTGGGAATGCCAAAGAACAACCCGCCAAACAACTGAAAACTCCTAATCTGGCGGGCGTTTCAACCACAGGTTTGATGGTGCGGGAGCGGGGCAATCCCACTCCCGCACTGCCAAACTCATAACGAGGCCCTAAATTAGTATACAAAAACCCAATACTACACACCTGTGAAAAACACTACTATTAATGCCACTAAATGTACAAAAAACTCAAAAGCTAAACTATAGCTGACCTCTACACCCCTCCTTGCATTCCACTCTAAAAAACCCTTAACAAACCCTTTAAGAAGGACTTTCCTGTTCTGACAAACAGCAGCACCTTACCATGACTTGGATCCTGGAAAATAGTCTAACATTCAAGCAAATAGAATACAAAATTGAAGGCAGTATTAAAAAAAGGCTGCTAAGTGAAACAAAACAAAAATCAATAGAAATGGAAATAATTAAACATAAATTAATAAATGTATCCAAAAATATAAACACATTATTAAACATGTAAACCATGCCAAAAGTTTAAAAAAAACTGTTAGAAAAATGTAAGGTATAAATTAACTAATAGTACAAAATATAAACAATTATTTATTATATACTGAAAAAAACAAATTTAAAATAATGATTAAAATATGTGTATAAATCATTGTAAGAAAAGTTAAAACATTTCAAAAAACAAAGTAGAAAATGTACAATATATATTGTACTATTTAATATGATTTGTATTTTCAATTTTCTATAGGTGAAATATATTTGAATAAAATTTAAAACTAGGGGGGCATGGCCAGTAGCGATGGAGCGATGGAGATGGCCACCATCTTAGTAAGCTGCTCTAGCAGCCAGCAAGCGAGCCCTCAATATCTGCCACTATTCATTGTTCCAAGGGCAACCAACTGCAAGTCGCCGATCGGGGATGCCGCAGCTGCCCCTGAGAGCAAGAAAATCCCAGAGCTGAGCTGCAGGGACCGTGTGAGGGAAGCATCTTCGGATCGGTCTACACATACAAGATGGCACCATCCATGTAGCCCAGAGTGAAAGAAGCATTGACCGTCCCTTTGCAGGTCTACAGTAATGTGTGACCGTGCTTCAGGGGTTTATGGAGGGCCCTCGTAGCTGATTACCGCTCCCAACGTAGGCGGGATGCGGGACGGTAACCGTGGAGGTGTGCAGTGTGGAGCCGGCAGTGCTGCATGAGTGCAGCGGAGTTCCCTAGCCCTGTTCTTTCATTTCCAGCCAGGCTGCCCAGATAAGTATGGGTGAATTTTGCGGATTCGCGGTCCGCAAATTAGCGCAAAATGGCAAAAAAAAACGATTTTCCCGTGAACTCGCTGATTTTTTTTGCCATTTCAGAAATGTGACCACGTGTGTCTGTAACTATGCCACCGTGCCGAAAGGCACCAAGGTCCCTCGAGTGAGCTGTCCATCATAGTGAGGAAAGGGCGGGAAAATGTTGCATACCCTAGTGTGTGTGGGACGGGCCTTCTATGAGAGTTCACATGCCTCTTGTTCATAAAGGGTCAGAGACCGATCAGAGCACCAGATGAGGAGAAAGCAGCCTCCTGGTCACTGGAAGTACACGGGTATTGCGCTCGAGAAACTCGTGGATGCAAAGAACTCCATCAAGGATTACATCTAATTGTAGGCGGTAGATATGGGGAGGAAGCACACCTGCCTAGCCTAGACCGTGCTCACTAGTTGTTTGGGCTGATTATTTGAGCTTCAACTCGGGCATGTGCAAAAAAATCCACCCGCAAGCGAATTTTTCAGCAATTTCGTGAGATTCGCGGATCGCGAAATTGCCGAAAATTCACAAATTTCGCGAGCGGAACGGATTTTGCGCCCATACTTAGCCCAGACGCCTAGACTGAGTGCAGGCACTGAGGCTCGAGGCAGCGACCATCCCGAAACCTGCCTAGCTGAAGAATCGTAGAGCGGGCCGGGAACTGAGGAAGTACTCTCTCCCCCCTCCTCCCCCTTGTGGGCACAGATAAGGTATCACCGATCGACCCCCCTGGGCTGTGTAGTCACCGGGTAAAGGAACAGGCAAATCTCAGTGCAACGGAACGATCGGTTTGACCTGGTGACTGCTTACTGTGAAGACACACGTATGAGCCAAAGGCAGCTCAGCTGATTGCAGTGGGAGTCATTCCACTTCTGGGGCTTGCAGACCCGTGGAAGGCCGAGACAGAGAGGTGCCTGTATGCAAGGGTAAAGGGCAGTGGTTTGGGAGGTCGGTACTAACGACTATTTATTTATTAAGGAGTTTTAAATAGCGCTAGCCAGACCCGAAGGTATCAGAGCGCTTTGCAACTCTTTGTAAAAAGGAAAACATATTATAGCAGTGAAGCCACCAGGTGCAGTGGAGGGCTTTGTGGTTTGCGCGTTGCATAACGATAGAAGGAAAGTTTCATAGTCTCGTAATAGTGAACAGTTGTTCATGCCGTGCTGCCTTCTGATCCAGGGGGTGGTGTGGAGGAATTGGGCTAGGAGTGAGGTAGAGGATTTGGTTGTAAAGTGTCATGGTGCAGTGCTGTGCACGATTGTGAGTTTCGGTTTCAATCTATCCATTTGGGAAGGAACGATTGAGGTGGAGGTCTTTGAGCTGCCCTTTGAATTTTAGAAAGAAGGGGATCTTCCTGATTTGGTGTGGGATTGAGTTCCATATTTTGGGTGCATTTACGGAGAATGATCTGGCTGCAGTTTTTTGTTTACGGGTTTTCGGCGAGGTGAGTAGTAGAGTATTGGAGCTCCTGAGGCTCCTTGTCTGACCGGCCTTCGAGAGTTTGGTGGCAACGTAGGCGGGTTTTCCTGCGTGGAGGGCTTTGTGCGTGAGGCAGGCAGTTCTGAAACTGGCTCTTAATTTAACTGGAAGCCATTTCAACTCTCTGAGTGCGGGTGATACATGGTCGTATTTTTTTACTCCGGTTCCCATTCTTGCAGCTGCATCAAGTGTTGATCGTAGGGGAGCTAGGTGAGATGTTGCTCTGCCTGTGATGGTAGCATTCCCGTAGTCTAATCAGGAAAGTAACAGGGATTGAGTTGCTTTTTTGAGGTCGTTGGTCAGGATGAAGGGTTTTATCCTATTGAGTAGTTTCAGGTTGAGGAAAGCGCTCTTAGCAGTGTTCTTGATGTGTTTGACCATGCTTAGTTTAGGGTCCAGGGTGATTCCCAGAAATTTGAAAGAGGCGGCCAGGGAGAGATTGTTGTTGAGAGCATCAATTGCTTTTAGCCCATCTGCGACTTGGGCATTCTTCGTTTTCTTGGAAATGAGGAGGATTTCCATTTTGTCTTGACTCAATTTCAAGTGGTTTAGAGAGAACCAGTGTTGGACTACTGTAAGAGTGTCATTGAGTCTCTGGATGTCTTCAATGCAGGAGGTTTCAATATAGATCTGGGTGTCATCCGCATAAAGGTGGAAGGGAATGATGGAGGGTTTGAGTACAGTGGTGAAAGGTTCCATGTATATGTTGAAAAGTTGTGAGGGGGGACTAATCCTTGTGGGACACCTCTGTTGACAGGGTGAAGGTCTGATGAGAAGTTTTTGATTTTGACTCCTTGAGAGCGATTCTGGGGAAAAGAGCCGAACCAGCGTAGGACCACCTCTTCTGCCCCTACCCTTTCCTGTAGTACCATAATGAGTAGTTGATGGTCAACCGTATCGAAGGCTGCTGATAGATCTAGGAAAATTAGTAAGAAGCATTTGTCTGTGGTCTACCACACCGTCCAGAAATATAGCAACCCCTGAAACTTAAAGACACTACTAAGGCCTACTGACTGTGGCCATGGGCCACAACATAGTGGTGGGGCCGGGCCAGGCCAACCATACAGACAAATACACAGTAAATATGGGCCATGAGATTGGAGCGACAGTAGGGATTCAGCAGGGGGAGCAAGAGAATCTTACCCCGGGCTCTTCCCTGACAGACATTATGAAGGCTATTAGGTAGCTGTAGGGATCCCTAGAACCTAAACTGGAATCCGTTACTAAGGAAGTAAATATCTGGCGGGCAGACTTCCGAAAGATGTTGGAGAAGGTGTCCGTGGCGAAGGCCGGGATTGGAAGACTGCAGTCCAAGTCTAAATGCCTCGATGACCAGGTATCGGCGCTTACAAAGAACCAGTACGAAATACTCACCCGGCTTGAAGACCAGGAAGGGAGGGCCCGTCGTAATAACATACGGATAGTTGTAGTTGTGGATGGGATGGAAGGACCATCAATGGATCTCTTCCTGGAAGGCCTAATCCTGAATAATTTGAAACCCAAACTCCTCTTATCTTTCTTTTCTGTGGAGCAATTGCACCACGCTTTGGGGGGCAGGCCTTGACCAGGGGCACCTCTGCTCACTATCATTGCCCGAATATTGAACTTCAGAGACAGGGACACTATCCTACAAGCAGCACATCTACATGGCAATCTCCAGTATGAGAATGTTACCATCCGCTTCTTTCCGGATTTCACACTTCACGTCCGACGCCAGAGGCGAAAATTCGATGCAGTCAAAAGGGCTATCCATTAGCAAAACATAAAATATATGATGCTCTTCCCAGCAAAATCAAAATCATCGATGAAGGGAAGGCATACTTCTTTGATTAGCCAGCGGAGGCAAGTCACTGGCTAGAAGGGTAGGGTACCGTCATGCACAAAGGGGGGAAAAATCGTACATCACCGAAGAATGGACACACCGTGACAGAGCAGGAAGCGAAGCATTCGCCCAGCAATAAAGAACAGCCACAAATGTACAGATAAGTGACACAAGAGATGTTCTCCTGGGCACTGGAACTAAATCTTCCCTGCCCAGAGACATTGAGGGCAGTAACGGGGAGGACCGTGGAGGATACAGCAATTGAAAAGGCTTCCTTGGGGGGTCCACTACAAAGACCCAAAAGGTGCTCCGGTGGGAAAGGTTGTTTTTGAGTTCATACTGAACTTGAATAAAGCTTTTTTTGAATTTGATTTGAGTTATTTTAATAGGGTTTGACTGTATCGAACATCAGATTTGTTTTACTTCATGCTGGAGGCTGCCTCACGACCCCTCAATTATATTTGTTAATGCACAGTTTGGGCTTGCAGGTCAGGCCACTTCCCACACTGCACAGCACCACCTGTGCATCTGTGCCTCTGGTGCCCCGCTGCTGCCGCTTTGTAGGTTCGCCGCTTCTCCTCTGCCCTCTGCTTGCCTGCACCTGCCATTTTTTGCCCTGCAAACTGTGTTTCTGCTTCTGGCAAAAAACTATATTTGTATTTTAATTTGCCTCTTTTACTCTCTGTAATTTAGCCTTTAGCCCCGTTTCCATGTCACCTTCTTGCCTTCTGTACCCAGTTCTCGCCGCTGCATCCCCACGGGCCGCCCCCTGAACACCTATTGTCCGCCCCTGCTCACACCTCCCAGCTGCTCCTCCCTCCCACCTACCCTTACATGATGGCAGTGCAGTGGCCGCGCCGCTAGCACACTGAAGGTGCACCTACAGGCAAGTCTGTCCGCACCTGGACCGCGCCCAGCGCCAGAACCCCAGGCCTCAGCAAACGCCACAACACCCGCAGACTCCCTGGACCCCCTCCAAAGTTCAGCAACTCCATCACTGACTTCGTCAGCACGCACGCCCTCACCTCCATGAACTACATCCTCCTCGGGGACCTGAACTTCCACCTCGAGAACAACAACAACACCAACTCTACCACCTTGATTGACATCCTAGCCAACCTCGGACTCAGACAACTCATCACAACACCCACCCACACCCCCAGGCATATGCTCAACCCCATCTTCTCCGCAAGCCCCCACGTCTCCTACAACCACACCACCAAACTCCACTGGACCGATCACCGCTGCATCCACTTCACCTTCAACAAGCTCACAACGCACCACCTCACCCAACAGATGCCTCGCCGCTGCTGGAGCAAAATCACTGTAGACCAGCTAACCATCACCCTCGCCCAGAGCCCACCCACCGATCCCAGCGACCCCGACACTGCCGCCTGCAACCTCAGACAGTGGATCAACGACTGCGCCAACACTCTTGCTCCGCTCAAGAAACCCTCCAACAATCACACCTGCAAGAAAGCCATCTGGTTCACAGAAGACCTCCAGGCCTCTAAGCAAACGTGCCGAAAACTGGAGAAGAACTGGTTCCGCTAACGAACACCGGACAGCTACGGAGCTCACAAGAAAGCGACCCGCAGACGCCATCACCTCATCAGATCTGCTAAAAGGGCCTCCTTCAAAGACCACCTAGACAACAACGCACACAACAGCAAAGAGCTCTCCAACACCAACGACATCCCACCCTCGCAAGACCTGTGCGACTCGCTGGCCACCTTCTTCCACTGCAAGATCACAGACATCCACAACAGCTTCAATGCCACGACCGTCCAGACAACCACGAAGACTGCTGCTCCCACGACCACCACCCGCACCAACCGCATACTCTCCTGGACCAACATCGATAGATAGAAAGGATGCACAAGGCTTTGACATGTTTTGGAATAATGTTTCCTGTTGTAAAAGTATGCTCTGGGCCCCATTGCTGTTGTACGGTCTCTTAACTCTGTTGCATATTGTAGCTATAATACTGAAACCTCACCATGTACGAATATCAGTGATACATGTAAACAATGGTCTTTTGAGCAAAGTTAATAAAAAGAGTTAAAACGTACTTTGGAAAAATAAATAAAATTGGAAACATTTGTTACATGGCTTTATTGTTTAAAAATGTGCAACTAATAATATTATTATTTACAAACATAAAACTAACTCCTTTTTGTTATATTTCTAAACATCTACACTACTAATTAAATAACATAAACTATTTATACAGCTTAAAAATATAATAGAAACAAAGGACTTCACTCTAAGATTATAAACTTAAGTAACCACACTCCAACATACACCATTTCTAATAAAGTGTTGGACATTAAATGAGTGGCATTGACCATCCTCACCCGATTCTAAATCAATATGGGGAAATTGTTGGACACCAGCTGTGTAACATTTACTATTCCCACTCCATTCCAAACCTATTTGGGGAAGGTGTTGGAAAGTAAAGGGCTCACATTGCCTATTCCCTTTCCAAAGTAAACTATTTTGAAAAAAGTGTTGGACACTGAGGGGTAACATTTTTATTTTCACTAAAATATAAAAGATTTTATTCAAGGCGCAACACACTAAGGGCCAGATTAAAAGTATTGTGGATTTGCAACCCGAGTTCTTGCAGAGTGTGGAATGACGGTGTTCTGATACTGGCGGTCTGCATATTAGGCTCTTCTATGAGCCTAACAGACTGCCACGTCAGATTGCCCACTGCAGCACCGCCCGCCAGAATAGGATTTAACTCCTAATCTGGCGGGCGATTCTACAGCAAACGGTGCATTGCACCATCCGCTGTAGGACTGCCAAAGTCGTAATCAGGCCCTAAACATTTCATATACACAATCAATACTCCATAGTCGCACATAATTTCTTAAATATAAAATTAAAAAAAATACTTCAAGTACACTAAGGGCATTATAATGAGTTTGGCTGTCCTGGTCTGGCAGGCAGTTCTTCAGCATTCCCAAGGCAGTGCCTATGAAATAGGCACTGCAATGATAATGTAAAAAGGCAGTACCTCTGTACCGCATGGACTGCTCTAGTCCATGCTGTGCAGGTACAGGTGTGCAGGCACACAGGGGGCAGATGTTGTGCCCCCCTGTGTGCATCCACATGGTGTGAGGTCCTAGGGAGCCCTTTAGGGACCCCTTTGCTTCTTCACCGCCACACTTTTCATGGCGGTTGCACCCTCATAACACAGTGTAGTCACGAGGAAACTCGAATTATGCTTGGCGGGCCATAGCAGGCCCATCAAGCATATTGTAGCCTCAAGACTGCTGTGCCACTGGATCGGTGATCGCTAGCGGTTGGGGTCGTCCCAGGGTGGCCCATCCTTCCTAGTCCTAATAGGGTGGTTGGAAGACTGCCAACTGCAACCTCTGCAAGTCTGGTGTTTAACCCCCCAAGGCAAAATACAAACCTATATATTCATAATTAAACATTTGCATATAATAGTTTATTATTATCACTGTTAATAATTAATTAAAAAAATAAGTACTATAGTTCCTAATATTTTAACATAATAATGAATCATTGTACTCCAAAATTAACAAGCTAAATTAAAAAATAGAATGTGTTTATATATTTATTTGAAAAATGTTAGAAAGTATATTTCCAACAACAGAACTTACTCAAATATTAAAGATAATAAAAACCTGTACATTTATTTTGTAAACAATTTTTTTTTATAAAGAAACAAATAAGATATAGATATACAACAAAATATAAATGTATAAATCATAATTAGTACTTATTTATATTATTTTCATATTATAATTAAACAACATTGACAAAAACTTTCAAATAAATGTAAATATAGAAAGGAAATCCCAAAAAGTTTTTACATTTACATTAAAAATTTCAAACTACATTTAAAATAAATATATTTTAATTATGATAAAATATTGTATTTTCTTTTTAAAAACTAATTTACTTACTTTCTTTAAATATATCTTAAATCATTTTTACAAATGTGATACCATTGTGTTATTTATTTTAAAATGTACAATTAAGCATTGTTTTTATTTTAATGCAAAATTATCAACAATTATTCATTAAAATGATTAATGTAACAAAAGAAATTTAAAAATGTTGCTACACTAATCTGCATATGCATTACTTTTAGATATATTTTATCTTCCTACAAACACAAATAAAAAAATATTAAAGATAAATTATCAAATACACTACAATAAATTACATCCAAAATAGCACTTACAAATCATATTACATCCAATAATAAAAACAAAACTTAAAACAATATTCTTTCCTACAATATATTTGACATCCTGATAATCTTGCCACAAAGTTTTTGTATCACAACATTTTTTAACCAATTGTTTGTCCAATCACCATGTGTGCATTGAAGGCCAGGTGCAGAGCATAGCTTGCAGCAAGGACCCGCACGCACCTAGTCCATGATGGGCACCCAAACTCCCAAAGGATATTTGTGTCAATATCATAATCTGTGAAAAAGGGCAGTAGGGTATATATTGCACAAGATTATATAGCTCTAGTAAACATCAAGTATTTTTCTGAATGAATGTGCTCCAAGGTTATTGTATAATAACCACCCCACTTTGTAAATGTTGTTGACCTAGGTCCACACACTTAAAGCAATGAAAGAGTCAATATCATGAGCAAAGATCATATATTTTTATTGTTATAACAATAACAATACAAAGATCATATATGATCGTTGCTCAGGATATTGACCCTTTCCATATTTGTGTCAAAGCTAGCTGCAGGACTTGACTAAAGGGCATGACCTCAGCCCTACTTTGTAGGTCCCTAACCCAAAATTCAACTGTAAGCTTGGGGTTGGGTTAAGGTCCTGCCTTAAGGCTAGTCCAAGCCAAACCCAATCTTTCATGGGGTCCAAAACATTGCTGTGCATGGCCTTCAGCTATGAGCAGAAGTTATTGTGTCCAAGGTCAGTCCTTTAGACAGGCCATCTGCCCATCTCACAAGACAATCAAAGGATGGGGAAAGATAGAGGTTGAGGTTAGGTTCACCCTGCTATCTGAACGAAGTTTCGCAAAATCTGGAATACCTGAAATAAAAACTTAACCGTGGGGAAGAACAGGGTTTTCACTGAACATGTATGAAAATCCTCTTTCCAGAAAAACACAATATTTTCTAGATCCCCCTCACCCACAGGGTATCCCCTAGGTGGCATGCTTCCTCAATGGGGTCCTCTCAATCCACTGTGGATTGAGGCATGCTTCGATTTGCGGAAATACATAGGAGCATTAAGTTGTGGAAAATGTGTAGTGCAGTGAAAGTGAAGTGGAAAAACAAAAAGTTAAAAATACCTATTTACTGGGCTAATATTTTATTCCTGCTCCTAGTTGGTATGACTAAAATCAGGGGTTAATAATGGGGAAAGTCTAACTATAATGAGTATATAGTTCCTAGTATTGGGTCAACATGTTTTGAGCTGTCCCCTCCAAGCTCTTCTTTAGGACCACACAAGGACCAGCCCCGTGTGTGCCACACCTAAGCAAACCTATAATTAGGAATTAATGAGGTGCACACCTACTGTGTATACACAATTCAATTAAAACATTTATTAAGATTTGGAACTCAGATGAGGTCCACATAAAATGCATACACATTAATACAAGAAAATTTAAATATAGCAGCACTCATTCCACAAACAGTAAACGGAATAAAATGGCAAGATGTATCCTGAAAAGAACAAAAGTGTACGGGGGCAATAAATATCAACAATTTAAAATACAAGATAAAAATGTAGAATTCATCCTCAGCAGCCTATTTGATTTTAGCAGTGAACAGAATTTGTAAAGCGTATCCTATCCTAACCAGAAATACAGTAGCAGCAATACTTGTGTAAACGCAGTCCAGTATCTCACTTTATCGAAGGTGGAAAAAGAACACAGCATCTCCCTCTTGTGCATACAGCCGCAGAAAACAGGATTAAAATATACACATGAACTCCTTAAAATAATTAAAACGTTTTAAACACACTGCTTCATTTCTTGGACAAAATAGAAAATCGTGTGCTGATGTTACATTTTTGAGGCCATTTTGTAAGGACATTGGTCGTAGCCAACGACAGCGGCTCGAGGTCAATGCAGGACATGCAAACAAGACATGATCCAAGGTCTGAACACTCAGATTGCAAAGGTTACAGATTTTTCCATTACTCAGATTTGGGGACCAGTGTGCAGTTAGATCGTTTAGAGGTAGAAGATTCATGCGACATAGTGTGAGAAGTCTTCGGGATCCATGCTGTAAATTCCAATATACATATTTTTGGGGAGTTTTTGGTGTGTTTGTCTTTACAATTAACTCAAGTCTCTTTTTGGAATTACAGAATTCAATGTCTCAATAAAAAGTAATCTTACCATTAAAGGTTTTTAAGAAAGATATAAATTCTGAAGGAAGAAGAGAACACACTTAGGGGTCAATTAGGATGGCGGACGGAAATGGGTACTGTCCGCCATGGTCGTGGAAATTTTACTCCCGGCTGCGCCGCGGAGATTCCGCGTTGGGATTAGGATAATCATGTCACGAAACTCCGACTGCGGCGGACGGATCATAACAAACACCGTCCGCGGTAGACGGAACACATCTAACTCCGTCCGCGGCGGACGGAGCCCAATGAACAACCCCCGCCGCGGACGGAAATGACCGCGGAAAAAAACACATGTACCGCCATACCTGTGAATACTCCGTGTCCGCAATTAGGATAAATCCGCCCGTACCACGGAACGCACAGCCATCCACGTCCGCGGCGGAAAGAATGCAACGATAAACAGTGCATCACTGCGGAAGGCCAACACGCACAACATCCCTAACGTCAAACAAATGTCAGAAAGTGTACCGCAAGTACAAAGCAAACATACGAACATTGACAAGGCCCCCCACCCCCGATATACCAACACCAAGCACAAGCCAGCATGACACGCCCCAAGTACCCAATAATGCACACTAGTCAACACGCCCACCTACCACCTGACTGCCAACAACCATTGAGACACGACTATAAAATGACACCCACACACTACCACAATCCTTTGCATCACAGCATTGCTGCTAGCAAGAGGCCCTAATCGAGATACAGCTAACTCACATAGAAGACACACAACCACCACCCTACCACACCCACCACACAATTCCTACACATCACACACCACACACCTGCACCCCCCAACTCACTCAACCCACACACTGAGCACCACACACCATGGCACCCAAAAAAAAAACTAAATTCACGGAGACAGAGTTGAAGGTAATGGTAGATGAAATCATCCGTGTTGAGCCCCACATCTTCGGGGCCCAAGTCCAGCAGACGTCCGTGGCGCAAAAGAACCACATGTGGGACAGGATCGTCACTCGGGTGAATGCGTCAGGGACCGTTCCGAGGACGCAGCATGACATTCAGAGGCGGTGGCATGACCTGAAGACCCGGGTGAAAGGCATCCGCGCAAAAAACTATGCAAGAGCCAATCATACTGGCGGAGGAACACCCCCGGAGCCCATACCCTTCACCGATTGGGAGGAGAAGGTGCTGGTGATACTTCACCCAGAGAGTCTATACGGACTTGATGAAGGAGAAGAGGCTGGTAAGTACAAACCAAGCCCCACGATCAGTACGACATGGACAGGCTCACACAACTGAGAAGACACATCACCTACGCCCCAACCCATGCACGTCGGACACCTACTCACAAACATGTACATGGCTACCAACAGGCCCCCATGTTCACGGGGAGGGTGGTGGTGGTAGAGGGTGTGGTGTGTGAGAGGTCCAAACTACAACTCCCAACAGGCCCCCATGTTCACGTGGAGGGTGGTGGTGGTGGAGGGTGGGGTGTGTGAGAGGTCCAAACTTCAACTCCCAACAGCCCCCCATGTTCACGTGGAGGGTGGTGGTGGTGAAGGGTGGGGTGTGTGAGAGGTCCAAACTACAACTCCCAACAGGCCCCCATGTTCACGTGGAGGGTGGTGGTGGTGGAGGGTGGGGTGTGTGAGAGGTCCAAACTACAACTCCCAACAGGCCCCCATGTTCACGTGGAGGGTGGTGGTGGTGGAGGGTGTGGTGTGTGAGAGGTACAAACTACAACTCCCAACAGGCCCCCATGTTCACGTGGAGGGTGGTGGTGGTGGAGGGTGTGGTGTGTGAGAGGTCCAAACTACAACTCCCAACAGGCCCTCATGTTCACGTGGAGGGTGGTGGTGGTGGAGGGTGGGGTGTGTGAGAGGTCCAAACTACAACTCCCAACAGGCCCCCATGTTCACGTGGAGGGTGGTGGTGGTGGAGGGTGGGGTGTGTGAGAGGTCCAAACTACAACTCCCAACAGGCCCCCATGTTCACGTGGAGGGTGGTGGTGGTGGAGGGTGGGGTGTGTGAGAGGTCCAAACTACAACTCCCAACAGGCCCCCATGTTCACGTGGAGGGTGGTGGTGGTGGAGGGTGGGGTGTGTGAGAGGTCCAAACTACAACTCCCAACAGGCCCCCATGTTCACGTGGAGGGTGGTGGTGGTGGAGGGTGGGGTTTGTGAGAGGTCCAAACTACAACTCCCAACAGGCCCCCATGTTCACGTGGAGGGTGGTGGTGGTGGAGGGTGGGGTGTTTGGGTGTGTGCGACAGGAAACAGAAATGTCTACAAATCCATATGAACATGTAATGTCCACATTACTGACCAGCTCTATCTTGTCCCTCAGGTGATCGTGAACTGACTGGGGAAACCAGTACCCGGCCGCAAGCCTCGCCTCCCACACATACCGGACTCTCTGGTGACGATGACACAGGCAGCTCCGGTGAGGAGGATGGAGCGGGACCAAGCACACAGCCAGGGCCATCTGGCTCACAGGGACTCCCGGGCCCGACAACCGTCGCATGTGTGACTCCAGCGACACCTGCCTCTGTGATCTGCAGAGTCCCCACCACCACCACCACCACCAGTACCACCAGTACCACCAGTACCACCAGTACCACGACTCCTGCCTGTGCCACCCAGCCTAACCCAGCGCACGATGCAGGTCCATCGGCCTCACACCCAAGCAGGGTGAGTGGGCCACAAAGGAGAGAGGCGACGGGACATCAGGCAATAAGGCGACCCACACCCCGCCGTACAGAGGAAGGACAGCTACCCCATCCTGTGGCAGAGTCCCTACAAGCCCTTGCCAGGTGCCAGGCGTCATACGACCGTTCCCAGGAACATGCAGATCGTGCACACCAGGACTCAGTGGACAACACCAACATGTTGCGCGAAATCTCTGGGTACCTTGGCCAGATCGTGCACATCATGGGCCAACAGACAACAATGTGGAGGGAATGGATTGCCCGGAACAACCCCCCCTCCACCAATTGTCGTAGCACCACCGCCACCGTCACCTCCACCTCCACCTCCACCGCCACCGTCACCTCCGCCTCCACCGCCGCCACCACCACCTGTGCCCCTGGCGACGGATGTGGCCCATGACCAACCTGCACCCCCAGCTGACTCTGTTCCACCTCAGAGACGGAGGGGCCGCCCGAGGCTGGAAGTGGGTGAGAGCAGTGTTGGAGCGCCATCCACACGCTCCAAGAGGGGCCGCCAATGACTTTGTCACTGCCTGTGCCAGACATTCACCCTGCAAAGTATCCTGTCCCACATAGACAATCATAGCCACTGGTCCGCTGGACTAGCCTGACACCCCCCAATGTGGTGTCAGCACGGACATTTCATCTGCCATTACCTTCAACTCCAACTCCCTCCCCACCCACGTACTTGTAAATATTCACCAGCACAAAAGCACAACCTGTAAATAAAGTTCACTTACACACTCAATGATGTTTTGCCTCCATGTTTATTCACATGATTGCCTTCAGAAACAGACGTAAACAGGTTCAGGGATCCTAGTCGTACATGTTCATGGCGCTGCGGGAGTGACCTATGGAAAATCAGAGACAGCAAACACACGTCAGGAAACAGATTCACACACATCACAACACACTGCACAGCAACATTACACAAACTACACTCTTCACTAAAGCATGGGATGAGAGGACACACATCATGGAGACTTGTATGTCCAAAGAAATGAAGACACACATATGCAACCATCACAAACAAGAACACACAGCTGATGCACCCCACATCCACACAACACCAGCAAACATACATAAGGCATTGTCAACTGGCACAAGAGGTAGTTACTCACATTCAAGGGAAGTAGCGATCAATGAGCTGGCGCCTCTGGTCCACACCTTCCTCCTCACCTCTATCCTCATCAGTCGACATGGGTGGGATGGGAGGCCGAGGAACTTCTTCGTCTTCAGGGTCCAAGAGCAGTTCAATGTCATTGCGCACTGCCAGGTTGTGGAGCATGCAGCAGGCAATCACGATCCTGCATACTTTTCCTGGTGAGTAAGGCAGGGCCCCTCCGGTCTTATCCAGGCACCTAAACCTAGACTTTTGCAGTCCAAAGGTACGTTCGATCACTCTCCGTGTCCTTCCATGTGCATCATTGTAGCGCATTTCACCCGCTGTAGTAGGATTAGGTATGGGACTGAGGAGCCATGGCCGGTTTGGGTAGGGGGATGACAGACACAAATATCACAACAAGAAATGGTGGGTACCCCATGCCACACAGAGATCACAAAAGTCCCCACTGCACACTCACCAACAAGCCACGCTTGACCGGGTCGCAGATTTGCCATCAGTTGGGGGACAATGCTGCTCCGCATGATGTGGGCGTCATGTGCGGAGCCAGGAAATCTTGCACACACATGGGAGATGATGTTGTTTGCCAGGCACACCACCTGCACGTTCAGCGAACGGAAGTGTTTGCGATTCCTAAAAACCTGCTCACGTGCCCGTGGTGGAATGATAGTGATATGTCTGCCATCAATTGAACCCACAACGTGTGGTATGTGGCCCAGTGCATAGAAGTCTGCTTTGACTGCTGCCAACTCTTCCGGCCGTGGGAAATGTATGTAGTCATTCTTGTACAGCATCATAGCTCTTAAAACATCCCGAAGTACCGTGCTGAACATGGACTGTGACATCCCCCCGGCATATCCAACTGTGTACTGAAAGGTGCCAGTAGCAAAAAAGTGTAGGGCAGCCATCACCTTTGCTGTGGGTGTAATGGAACCAGGATAAGTCCTTCGTGGCTGCAGATGAGGAGACAATTGTGCAACAAGCTCCATCAACCGTCGTCGATCCAGCCGGAATTTCCTAATCACCTCCTCGTCAACCATATCCTCCAGCACAGTGTATGGCCGATGCACATTTGGAGCCCTCCTGTGTGGGAGAGAAATGTAACTTGGGTCAACTTCCAAACGACGCATACGTGTGCAACTCCATCACATGTGCGCCAACATTAGCAACAACAACTTTTCTAGGGAGAATGGTCATATGTGTGATATCTCTGATAGTCTATACAATACGGAGTGCCCCTTTAACAAAGTGCAGCCACTTGCAACAGGAAGTGTGTCAACGCAACGTAGTCACATGTGAACCTTCCTGACAATACGTGTGTCTTTACCCTAATGTTTAATAGCCACATCACAGACACACATGCAAGTGCATGCGCACAAACGATAATGATACACACACACCATGTCATCATGCACCAATGCCAACACCAATAATGTTGTGCATACGGTAATTACATGCATGGTGACACAACGTCCAAAACACATACACTGAATGCATGTGTACCACCACCACTGTAGCCACCTCGCCAGAACCACACACTGACAACAGATGCATAATTTGGCCATACAGCCGTGATGTACTGTGTAGTTGTGAAGATGTAATAACGTTTGTAGGGTCACACCCGACGTCAACACGTCCAAATGCACATCTGTTGCCCATTGTGTGCCCACTGATTGGCATAGTATGGACACACATGCAATAGTGTATGACATATGACCTTTCCCTATCACGCTCACAACCCTCATGACGCAACTGCACACAACACATCACGGTGCAGCGTCTGACAAGATAACATAATTGGCGCCGCCATGGCGGTGCACAACTTCCGCTACTTCCCAAAGGCCATACGCGGCCAGCGTCCCTCTTCCCATTGGCTGCATGTGCACGGACCGTCACGGGCACACATCGGCAACCGCACGTGCAAGCTTCGGGCACGGATGCTTCAGTTGCAACAATGTTCAGCGGGGGAGGTGCAGGCCTATACACCCTTTAGATGTACTCAATGGACATGCCAGTTCATGTCCCCTCTTACAGTCACATTGCATCATCCACCGTACACCGGCCGGAGCGGCCGGGGCTAGGACGGCCGTGCCGGGCATGTCCACAACCGCCGTGCCAGGCCATGTACACAACTGCCGTGCCGGCCATGTCCACAACCGCCGTGCCAGGCCATGTACACAACTGCCGTGCCGGCCATGTCCACAACCGCCGTGCCAGGCCATGTACACAACTGCCGTGCCGGCCATGTACACAACTGCCGTGCCGGCCATGTCCACAACCGCTCCGGCCGGTGTACGGTGGATGATGCAATGTGACTGTAAGAGGGGACATGAACTGGCATGTCCATTGAGTACATCTAAAGGGTGTATAGGCCTGCACCTCCCCCGCTGAGTACGTGCACCGCCATGGTGGCGCCAGTGATAGAACATTGTTGCAACTGAAGCATCCGTGCCTGAAGCTTGCACGTGCGGTTGCCGATGTGTGCCCGTGACGGTCCGTGCGCATGCAGCCAATGGGAAGAGGGACGCTGGCCGCATATGCCCAATCGCAAGTAGCGGACGCAGTGCACCGCAACAACAGGGCCAGTCATTGGCCCATTTCACGAACACGCTTCCAGGGCTGACCAATTGCTGGCGACGTATGCCACTGACACGTGCTGAGGGCCCTATATATGTGTGTTGTCCAAAAGCACACATCCTACCCTGGGAACCAGTGCTGCCTATTCACCTCGACCTTCTGCTGCTGCTGAGCTGACCAACGACTGCTGCTTGTGACCATCACCTCGACCTGCTGCTGCTGCTGAGCTGACCACCGACTGCTGCTCTAGTCCCATACTCCGTGATATTGCCATGTCGAGAGGCAAAGAGATCCGGTCTCGTCCCTTCACCGCCGCGGAGCTTGATGTCCTCGTGGACGGTGTGTTCCGCAACTATGGATGCCTCTACGGCGCACCCGGACGGGTGGTAAGTGCAGTGTGGGACATGTTGGTGTGCATGAGGGGGCCAAATAATCGTGCCTACTGCTATCTTAGCTGTGTACTGTGGGCTCGACATATGTTCCGGATTGTGCATGGCTGCTGACAAATACGTGTTGCCCCTATGTGTGTGACAGGCCAACTGTCCACTGACTTACACCCTTTTGTCTCCCATCATGGTAGGTCAAGCTGCACCTTCGCAAGGATGTGTGGAGGAGCATTGCACGGGAAGTACGGGCATTGGGGGTGTGCAACAGACGACATACACACTGCCACAAACGCTGGGACGACATTTCCAGGCTGAGCAAGAATGTAGCGGAAGTGACACTGGGGATGATTCCAAGGACGCCCCATCTGGCCCGACGCTCAATGACCCCTCTCATGCACCGTATCATTGCAGTGACGCATCCTGAACTGTCCGAACGTCTGAGTGTCGATCAACAGCAAACTAGCGGTGAGCATACTGTCTGTGTAGGAAACTTGTGAGCGCAATGCATGTATTGGTGCACTGACACAGTATTGAGTTCCGTGTTGCGTATGTATCTCTGTGATGCCATGTTGGTCCCATTGGGTGGGTGTCATTTGACATCCAGGTCCACCATGTTGACACGCCAATTGCTTAGTAGTTGAGTGTTGAAGCACATCCCCTAGTGGTCCATGGCCCCATGGCAGGAAATGTGTGCAGATGTACGTGCTCCTGCCCTGTCCGCATGCTGTACATGTGTCACGGCCACCAACGCTTATGTAATGTGAGGATGACTGGTAGAGGTGGGCCGTGTGCAGGATGGGGGCTACAATTACTTTGTCAGCTATGGAATTTGGCAATCCTTGTCCTTCTGTACGTGAGTGTGCCCATGACTTACACCTCTTTTATGTGCATTTCAGCTATGACAGAGGACACTCTGCCACAGACGGAGGAGATCAGTCGAGGAAATTAGTCCGGGTCAGACTTCACACACACGCAGACTGACACAGAGGAGGGCAGCGCCGGAGAGGGGGACAGGACCGTCCCTGAGGACTCGCATGTGGAGACACCATCGTCCTCATCTTCGGAAACTCTTGGTGAGCCTGCACTGTTGTCACAGACTGGGAGTGGGCAATCATCACCTTCTGTCGGAAGACAGCACACAGGGCCCACACGTCCGCCAACTGCACCATGTACTGTTCGTGGCCGCAGGAGTAGGGGGAGCAGAGTGGCGTTCGGTGCAGGCACCGCTGCCCCTGCCACGGTGAGCCAAAATGCACTGTGTGCTGAGGCCGTTGATCTGCTGCGACAGCTGTGTGTGGGGCAGACCAATATGACAAATGCTTTCCAAGACCATGATAGGAAGTTGGGGCAGGTGGTGGCGTTCATGGAAGGGATGCATGGCGATCTTGCTGGTCTACACAGGACAGTGCAGTCATTGGCAAGCAGTGTGTCGTCTGCAATAGTACAGTCGCATGGACAGGGTGCTACTTCTGTTTCCCCATCTACACCACTGGATGTCTCAGGGGGTAGTGATTATTCAGAGCAGGACTCAAATACAGGTTATTGCACTAGAAGCAGCGTCAGACAGCACGTCAGGGCACGCAGGGCACAGACCTCATCCCCTGGATCAGCTAAATCTGTTCACGAAGACAACGTCAGATACACTGGAGTACACACACACGATCCACAAGTGTTGTTGGGGGACATGCCTTCAGGAGCTACACAGGCATTCAACACAAAAGGTACTCCCAAGGCAAGGGATACTCACAAGTCCATGGACAGTCCCTTGGACAAGGCCACTCAAAAGACAAAGGACCCTCCTAAGAGCATGGAGACTCCCAAGGGCAGGCCCACAACAGAGGAAAGGGACCCTCCCAAGGACAAGGACAGTCAAAAGACAAAGGCACCTCCTAAGAGCAGGGAGACTCCCAAGGGCAGGCCCACAACAGAGGAAAGGGACCCTCCCAAGGACAAGGACAGTCAAAAGACAAAGGCACCTCCTAAGAGCAGGGAGACTCCCAAGGGCAGGCCCACAACAGAGGAAAGGGACCCTCCCAAGGACAAGGACAGTCAGAAGACAAAGGCACCTCCTAAGAGCAGGGAGACCCCCAAGGGCAGGCCCGCAACAGAGGAAAGGGACCCTCCCAAGGACAAGGACAGTCAGAAGACAAAGGCACCTCCTAAGAGCAGGGAGACTCCCAAGGGCAGGCCCGCAACAGAGGAAAGGGACCCTCCCAAGGACAAGGACAGTCAGAAGACAAAGGCACCTCCTAAGAGCAGGGAGACTCCCAAGGGCAGGCCCGCAACAGAGGAAAGGGACCCTCCCAAGGACAAGGACAGTCAGAAGACAAAGGCACCTCCTAAGAGCAGGGAGACTCCCAAGGACAGGCACACAACAGAGCAAGGTCCATCTCCCAAGGCCAGGGACACACACAGAGAGCAGGTGTCTACTGGAGACAGGTGCACCACAGACGACAAGTCTGCTGGCAGGAACAGGGCGGCGACCAGGGCACAGGCAAAATCCAGAGACAACACTCCACCTAAGGATAAGGCACATCCTACGGACAAGGCTTCTAGCATGGACAATGGCGCAATCAAGGACAGGCATACTTCACCCCTGGCTGCACTGAGGCTGATGTTTTCAAATGAACGCCAAACAGATGTCTCCGCGGCGGAGTCTCCCCATACCTCCACTCCCATCCAGCCCAGTCAGAAGCAGAAGAGGGAGTCCCCTGTTGTTGCATCCCCCATTACACATGAATCTGAGTCCAGGCGGCAGGCACACAGCAAACGACAAGCAGGCTCCAGCACGTCCCCAGAAACCCGATCCCCGGCTGCAGAGGCTCCACCTATGGTGGGTGATAATTCTTTAGAGTCCCCACCACTTGGCAGTCCTGTCCTGTCCAGAGTGCACTCACACATCCCTAAGAAACGCAGAAACACACCATTGACACCTGCCCACCCCGATGTCGCTCAAGGTCAGCTATCCCCAGCTCCCAGGGCCACCCTGCCTCCTGGCCCATACAGCCCTGTGGCTCATCATTTCAGTGGTCCCAGTGGCGCAGGTGCAGTTGACTCTCATGTATCAGATAGTGGCACTGTGTCTGTTGTTGGCTGTCATGCATCATGTAGTGGCACAGTCTCTGTTGTGCCCTCTCCTGTTGCTGGTCCTGGCAGAGTATCTGGGTCTATGGCTCACGTGTCAGTGAGTAGATCTGTGGCTGTGTTGCAGACTCCTGTTTCTGGTGCTGGCAGTCTGTCTGGGTCAGTGGGTCACGTGTCAGTGACTACATCTGTGGCTGTGTCTCACATTCCTGTTGCTGGTGCTGGCAGTGTGTCTGGGTGTGTGGCACATGTGTCTGTCACTCGGGCTGTGGCTGTGTCTCACACTCCTGTTGCTGGTGCTGGCAGTGTGTCTGGGTCCGTGGCCCATGTGTGTGTCACTCGGGCTGTGGCTGTGTCTCACACTCCTGTTGCTGGTGCTGGCAGTATGTCTGGGTCCGTGGCCCATGTGTCTGTCACTCGGGCTGTGGCTGTGTCTCACACTCCTGTTGCTGGTGCTGGCAGTGTGTCTGGGTCCGTGGCACATGTGTCTGTCACTCGGGCTGTGGCTGTGTCTCACACTCCTGTTGCTGGTGCTGGCAGTGTGTCCGAGGCAGGTAGTTCACGCAGTCCCCCTGATTCTGTGATGTGAGGTGCTGATCACTTCACTCAAATGTTATTTCACATGGTGTGTCCATTGAGAACTGCGTTGCACTCTTGTGGTCCCTGAGACGGGTTGGTTGGGACATGTACTTGTGCTGCCTCTGATGTACCTGCTCTGTACTCGACAATGCCCTGTTGATGTTCTGATACTGCATTCTGCCCTCTGATGTGCTGCCTCTGATGTAGCTGCTCTGTACTCCACAATGCCCTGTTGATGTTCTGATACTGCATTCTGCCCTCTGATGTGCTGCCTCTGATGTACCTGCTCTGTACTCCACAATGCCCTGTTGATGTTCTGATACTGCATTCTGCCCTCTGGTGTGCTGCCTCTGATGTACCTGCTCTATTGGGCACAATGCCCTGTTGATGTTCTGATACTGCATTCTGCCCTCTGATGTGCTGCCTCTGATGTAGCTGCTCTGTACTCCACAATGCCCTGTTGATGTTCTGATACTGCATTCTGCCCTCTGATGTGCTGCCTCTGATGTACCTGCTCTGTACTCCACAATGCCCTGTTGATGTTCTGATACTGCATTCTGCCCTCTGATGTGCTGCCTCTGATGTACCTGCTCTGTTGGGCACAATGCCCTGTTGATGTTCTGATACTGCATTCTGCCCTCTGATGTGCTGCCTCTGATGTACCTGCTCTATTGGGCACAATGCCCTGTTGATGTTCTGATACTGCATTCTGCCCTCTGATGTGCTGCCTCTGATGGACCTGTTCAGTGCTATGGACTGTTGATGCACTTGGCCCCTCTCACGTGCTGCCTCTGATGGACCTGTTCAGTGCTATGGACTGTTGATGCACTTGGCCCCTCTCACGTGCTGCCTCTGATGGACCTGTTCAGTGCTATGGACTGTTGATGCACTTGGCCCCTCTCACGTGCTGCCTCTGATGGACCTGTTCAGTGCTATGGACTGTTGATGCACTTGGCCCCTCTCACGTGCTGCCTCTGATGGACCTGCTCTGTTGGGCACAATGCCCTGTTGATGCTGTGATACTGCATTCTGCCCTCTCATTTACTGCCTCTGATGTACCTGCTGTGTTGTCCACAATGCCCTGTTGCTGTTCTGATACTGCATTCTGCCCTCTCACTTGCTGCCTCTGATGGACATGTTCAGTGCTATGGACTGTTGATGCACTTGGCCCCTCTCACGTGCTGCCTCTGATGGACATGTTCAGTGCTATGGACTGTTGATGCACTTGGCCCCTCTCACGTGCTGCCTCTGATGGACCTGTTCAGTGCTATGGACTGTTGTTGCACTTGGCCCCTCTCACGTGCTGCCTCTGATGGACCTGTTCAGTGCTCTGGACTGTTGATACACTTGGCCCCTCTCACGTGCTGCCTCTGATGGACCTGTTCAGTGCTATGGACTGTTGATGCACTTGGCCCCTCTCACGTGCTGCCTCTGATGGACCTGTTCAGTGCTATGGACTGTTGATGCACTTGGCCCCTCTCACGTGCTGCCTCTGATGGACCTGCTCTGTTGGGCACAATGCCCTGTTGATGCTGTGATACTGCATTCTGCCCTCTCATTTACTGCCTCTGATGTACCTGCTGTGTTGTCCACAATGCCCTGTTGCTGTTCTGATACAGCATTCTGCCCTCTCACGTGCTGCCTCTGATGGACATGTTCAGTGCTATGGACTGTTAATGCACTTGGTCCCTCTCACGTGCTGCCTCTGATGGACATGTTCAGTGCTATGGACTGTTGATGCACTTGGCCCCTCTCACGTGCTGCCTCTGATGGACCTGTTCAGTGCTATGGACTGTTGTTGCACTTGGCCCCTCTCACGTGCTGCCTCTGATGGACCTGTTCAGTGCTATGGACTGTTGATGCACTTGGTCCCTCTCACGTGCTGCCTCTGATGGACCTGTTCAGTGCTATGGACTGTTGATGCACTTGGCCCCTCTCACGTGCTGCCTCTGAGGGACCTGTTCAGTGCTATGGACTGTTGATGCACTTGGCCCCTCTCACGTGCTGCCTCTGATGGACCTGCTCTGTTGGGCACAATGCCCTGTTGATGCTGTGATACTGCATTCTGCCCTCTCATTTACTGCCTCTGATGTACCTGCTGTGTTGTCCACAATGCCCTGTTGCTGTTCTGATACTGCATTCTGCCCTCTCACGTGCAGCCTCTGATGGACATGTTCAGTGCTATGGACTGTTGATGCACTTGGCCCCTCTCACGTGCTGCCTCTGATGGACATGTTCAGTGCTATGGACTGTTGATGCACTTGGCCCCTCTCACGTGCTGCCTCTGATGGACCTGTTCAGTGCTATGGACTGTTGTTGCACTTGGCCCCTCTTACGTGCTGCCTCTGATGTAGCTGCTCTGTACTCCGCAATGCCCTGTTGATGTTCTGATACTGCATTCTGCCCTCTGATGTGCTGCCTCTGATGTAGCTGCTCTGTACTCCACAATGCCCTGTTGATGTTCTGATACTGCAATCTGCCCTCTGATGTGCTGCCTCTGATGTAGCTGCTCTGTACTCCACAATGCCCTGTTGATGTTCTGATACTGCATTCTGACCTCTGATGTGCTGCCTCTGATGTAGCTGCTCTGTACTCCACAATGCCCTGTTGATGTTCTGATACTGCATTCTGCCCTCTGATGTGCTGCCTCTGATGTAGCTGCTCTGGTGCCCACTTTGCCCATGCTCACGCATACACTGTGATTATACCCCTATTATGTACAATAAAGGTAGTCTATCAAGTCTCGTGGTTTGTCGTTGTCATTCATGCTTGCGTACTACAAATGTGTATTTCTATTTGCTTCTCATCAGTGGTTTGGGTAACATGACACTCCCCCTCCCTACGTCACGACCCTTGCAGCTATTCCCCTCCATGCAGCCAATGGTCTGTGCCTTACCTGCGTCGGCGTCGATGGTGGGCCAAGACTAGGACGTGGTGGATCGCGAAGAGCATCGGGAAAGCGAGTAGCGCTGGGTCCATGGTGGCGAGCAGCTTGTGGTGGGTCTCTCTGCTGTGTCTCTTTTCTTCGCTGTGGGGAATCCGCCGTGTTCAGACAGGTTGTGTTTCCGCTGCGGTTTTATGTGTATTTTCCGCCATCTTGATTTGGGGGACGGTCTTAGACGTCAGTACGTACGGCGGAGCCTCCGGATGTGTTCCGTCCGCCGCGTGGTCGTGTGTAGTTCGACGGCGGTGCGTGCTTTTCCGTCGCAGACGGAAATTTGACACGTTTTCCTATCCTGATATGGCGGACGGAGTGTCCGCGGCAGGCGGACACGGAAAAGGCTTTTGCCGCCTACTCCAGGGCTGCGGTGGCTCTTCCGTCTGCCATCCTAATGAGCCCCATAATCTTCTTCTATAGAGACGGTTTTTTGTGCAAATAAAAAATCATGATAAAAGGAATATTTAGTTGCCCGAACACCAAAAACTTCTTGACACATGATCTCTCTTAATGAGTCTCGCTCTGAATTTTTCAACTGGTATCCCCAACATAAAACCCTAGCTAAACCTTGAATGTAGGAGCTTATTAAGCCAAATTCCAGCCTAATAGCAGCCGATGGAACTAAAGTATTAAAATTGCACAATTTGGGTAATTTCTGACCTTCGATTCTGTCCAACAAATGTATATCTTTGATGGGGATGGATTTAATGGCATAAAGCAGCGTTGATGGAATTTTTACTTTAAAAACCATTAATACATGTAAGAAATGCCTTCTAACTATAGCATTATAAAAAATACGCAAACCATTGGCATGTGATATTGCTTTAACTGCGCTGTGTTCGATATGGAGTTTGTTCTTTGTGCTACCTGCTATTAATTTCCCTAAATAAGGATATGAATCTACAACCTCCAATTTTTCATAACCTATGTGCCAATTGAAATTACATAATTTTCTCTTTTTCTTACTTTTCATTACTAAAATTTTACTTTTTGAAACATTTATTTTCTAAAAGTGATCGACTGTATAGTTCTGCAATGAAATCAACTTTCTGTTCAACCCAATAGGGGTTAGGTCCATTAATACAATATCATCTGCATAAAGTAGGCATACAATTGACTGGTTACATATCTTTGGGGTCGTCTCCCTCAGCACAATTAAAACAATCAGGTAGATCAGCTATATATAGCGAAAACAGCAACGGCGCTAACAAGCAACCTTGTTTCAGGCCATTTTTAGTAGGAATAGCTTCAGATAAACCTTGATTTCCACCCATTAGTATCTTGCACCAAGTTTGTGAACGTAGTGCAATAATTAGAGATAACAGTGGATGGGGCACGCCCATTTTTTGCAATTTTCTCCATAATAAAGGGCGATCTATCTTATCAAATACCGTTGAGAAATCTATAAACGCCAGATATACATTTGAATTGCGGATAATTGTATATTCCTACTCTATTAATTTTAGCATAAAGATGTTATCTAAGGTGGAATGATTTTTCCTGAAACCTGCTTGCACTAAAGGACGAACCTTCTTCTCTTCTACCCATTCAGTAAGATGATCAAGTGTGCTACGGGCGAAAAGCTTTCCCGCAGCGTCCAATAGAGCTATTTGCCGGTAGCTACCAGGGTGTGTTCTGGAACCCTTTTTATATAAGGGGACTAGAATACTTCCGGACCAGGATGGAGGAGTCTTTCCCTGGAAGTAGCACTGACTCAACAGGGGAGTTAGTTAGGTAGCCCACAGAAGTGGTTCTTTCTTAATTACTGTCATGGGGATTCATCGGGACCCATTGCTCCAGAGGATCTCATTTTTTTGATTGCTCCGACTACATCATTGATTGTGTATACACATTCAGGAGTTATAAGCCGACTAGATGTCACAAGGGTTGAATTAGTAGAATTAAAATTAGCAGAGTACAGATCTAATAAATGAGCTTTCCAGTCCTCTTCTCTAATGGGAATAGGAAGCGATTTCACTCTAGTACCACAGCAATCGGCGATTATTTCCCAGTATCTTTTGGCATGATTTTTTGATGCAGCCTCTTTTAATTACACCCATACTCCATCTTCTTTTATTCGTCTTAAAGAGCGTTTTTTCCTATGTCTCTTCCTCTTGAGTAAATTTAATAAATTACATCGTTCATGAGAAAAATGCAAAAACTGGACTCGCACTAGTTTATTTATTTCCCTACTTAATTGTAATAATGGATTGAAATGTATTCTTCGTTTAGTTGAAGCTTGCGGTAATTTGCATGATTTGGCCAAGGAACCTATATTGTGGGAATAGACTTCAAATAAATCCAATTGAAAAGGATCTTGATCACCCAGCAATACTTGCTGTTGGTCCCTTATTAGAACCGTTAAGCCTGCTTTTAATTTATTGGTAGCCTGACTATTCCAGTGGATTCTACCATTAGACGCATTGAACCCTACTGTACTACCTTTGAAGTTCCAGGGATCTACCTTAGCGCTGCTAAATTCAAATTTAAAGCAAATCAACATATGATCACTAAGAGCATTTCCCATGACCTCCATATTTCGAAGTTTACAGATAAAATCTGTCGAAGTAATTAAATAGTCTATGACAGATCTCCCAGATTGCGCCTTGTGAGTATAATTTGCTGGGATATCCTTTTTTAGCCTTCGTTTAACAATTATGAGATTTAGGCTTCTCAAACCTTCAAGTAATACTGTTCCTCGCTTGTCAGTCCTGCATTGATTCGGGAATTGAGCCTTGGGGATATTTAGGGCCTCATTTTTTTCAGAATTAGCAAATATCTTTACACTGTAAGATGAAACTTTGGCATTCAAATCTCCCACTAATATAAGGTACTTACAGTTTTCCTTCTCCAAAGTAGAGGAAATAAAAGAAAATAAATCATTTAATAGGAAGGAATAAGAACTATCAGGAGGGAGATATGCATTTATGATCAGCAAGGAATCCATATTGCCTTGGTCATACTTGTGGTTTAGCTTGATTGCTTGAATTAAGTTGGAGGCATGGTGAATATCTTTATATGACCAATTGAGGCTTGTGCCTAACAGAATGGCAATACCTCCTTTTGCGTGACCTCTATTCACTGGACGCGCAGGCCGGCTTAGTACTATGTAATCTTCAGTGAATACATATGGTTAAACACTGACACGTAGTGTCTGAGGAAATAAAGCAAAGAAAGAATTGAAAGCGTGCCTGTCTCACAGCTGGGCTGGTAGGTCCTTGACACATGCAGAGTCTTAACTTAATCAATGTACTCCTCTATAATGGGTGTGTGTAATTAAAAGTAATAATTAGTGCGAACATCCAGTGTGGTAAGGAACTCACACTTGTGACACCTGCTAATAAATATGTGGTTAAATAAGAGTTAAATACATAACGAAAAAGCATGAATGCAGAGACACCACTTTACATCCAACATATAACACTTAGGGCCTGATTCTGATGCGGGTTGGAAAGCTTCCTGACCGAATCGGTTTGGAAATGGTTTCCGACCCACTCAGATCGTTAGAGTCCGACCGACGGAGTACGATGCATCTGGATTCTTACAGATACGATTTGGTTGGACTCCTATTGACTTCAATGGGTGCATATGTTCCTAACCGCATTGTAATTGGGCCCTCGATTTGGAAGACACATTCCCGATCCAATTTGGAAGGACCAAATGCCGTTAAGAGGCCTTCCTAACCGCATCACAATCAGGCCCTAGGTAGGAATGCTTTCCTAACCTCATCAGAATCAGGCCCTTAATTGTCAGCATATTAGTGACACATACTTTAGTTTAGGCAGAATTTTGCCTCATGATCTGCAGGGGTAGAGGGGCTTGTAGTTAGCCCAAAGAAAATAATGGGGACACGGAGTAATAATTAGCGAGGAAAAAACAAGAGGGGAATTCTCCCGGTGTCTCACATTGATCTAAAATGCAATATTGAAAACTCATTAGTTCTTCGGAAAGGAACTTAAGGAGAAAAGGGTTAGCAATACTTACTTCGTCAAAGAACTCCTCAGGAAAATCACCTAATGGCACTGCAGAGACCGCATCTTACCGCATCTGTCTCCCAGAGTCCATTAAATACTGCCAGAACCGTCCAGTCATGATTGCTTTGACAACTAGAGCGTAAACCTCCAAAATGGCCCATCCATATGGCAATACCGGGGGCCATCTTGCGCGGGTGACTCAGATGCCTTTCTTTGAGACCTCTGAGTGGCATATTTCATAAATGAAATGGGAACTGAAGATATGAAACCAACCCAAAAGCGTTCTACCACCACCCAATGCAGATCGTTTGGTGTATGTTGCATTTCTTTAAAATGTGATGTAATTTTTGTGGTGATCCTTTTGCACCTGATGTTGCTTCCGTGCTCTAATATCCTGGTGCTGACCTTTCATACCTATATAATGCAGGTTGCATGTGCATGTGATCATGTACACCACCCATAGGGCTTGTAATTAGTGAAATTGCGTAGTTCCCAAATCATCTTGTTGTTACCACAGGGGTAGTGACCCATTGGTAGCGTGCTCAGCAATGGTTGTGTTTTATTGTTCCTAGTTTGGGGTTTGGGGCAGGTGTGTACCAAAATGTTCCTTAGGTTTCTCCTTTTCCTATGTGAGAACATGGGTTTTGGGATGTTAAGTAAGTATGGGCGAAATTTGCGAATTCGCGGTACGCAAATTCGTGTGAAAGCGAATTTGCGTTCCGCATAGTCCGCGAATTTGCGATTTTTTTTTTGAGTGTTCACGGGGCTTTTTGCGTGTTCGTGGGCTGCTTTCAGCACGCCAACCGCGAAGTTATCCATGCGGTCGTACATGGGAGCGGCCATCTTGTTTGCATTGCGTATTTCCGTTTCCGGGCACTAGTTGCATTCTCGTGTTATGCGCGGGGCACGATTACGTGGTTGCGTGCTCGCGGGGGAAATATCGCGCAAACTTACCCACGCGGTCCTCAATGGGCGCGGCCATCTTGTTTTTCATTCATTGCTATGGTTCTGGGCATGCTTTTTCAATCCTCCCCTAATCTTTGCAATCCTTTGTTTCTTTGAACTGTTTTTTTTAATCTTTTTTACCCATTATCTAACCCTCTCTTTTTCTACATCTATATTTTGTGGTTTTTTCTACTTTTGGTTACTTTTAAACTACTTTTTCAACTCTTTTCTTTTATTTACTTTTTCTCTATTCTCTTTCTATTATTTCCATTCCTGTCCAGGACTATGGCAAAGGGAGCCGGAAAGAAGAAGGGGAAGGGTCCCGCACCCCGTACCCGGCTCCCTTGTGGGCAATTAAGGGGGGAGCAAGTAGTAGCCAGGGAGATCTTCAGCGAGGTGGAGGTGGCCACACTGATTTTCTACGTCCAGCGCCACCTCCCCAAGACCGTGGCAGCAGGGGGCAGACCCGGTTCAGGGTATGGCCTCCGGGAGCGTCGCCAGCTGTGGGATAAGGTGTGCCGGGCCATACGTAGGGAGTCGGGGGTTTGACGCACCTACCATAAGGCGACGCACCGGTGGGCTGACCTCCTTGACCGGGAGCAGGACCTGCTCCACCTGCTAGGCGTGGAGATCCCTGGCCTTGGTGAGTAGCTATTTAATAACTACTTTGTTTTCTTCTGCTCTGTGTTATATTGCTAATATATGTTTTTCCCGAAGAGCAAGAATGCTGCAGATTCGATTACATTGGAGGTAAATTATTGTTTAAATAGCTTCTGTGATTGCAGGTGCTCGGCTGCTCAGTGGAGTTGCTCCAATGCTTACTTGTTTGCAAATTTGTGCTCATTTGAGCAGAACTGCATAATGCTAGAGAGACAAGAGACTCAAGTCTAGTCCTTCCTTTGTACCCCTGCTGCTACTAAGAAGAGATAGTGGTGGATTGATAGGTTGAGTATATTATGACTTGTTATTTAGTAGTAGGACATTTTTTAGTGGTCTGCAATCATGATGATGGACTGTGTCTGTCACGTCGCGTATTGAGTATTGAGTATTGGTTACAGTATTTTTCTTTCTTTCTTCATATAGATGCTCCACAAAAGCTCACCCGAAAAGAGATGGCTGTCCAGGCCAGGGCCCAGAAACTGGAGGCCATTTGTGCAGAATATCGCTGGCTGTGGGCTCGAGAACAGGAGGAGGAGGCGGCAACAGCTGTATCCTCCTCCAGTGCCCCAGGGTCCACAAGCCAACAGCCTCCAGTACGGCGCCTTGGTCCGACAGCCTCCCGCTGCCGCCGTTCAGCTGCAACAAAACCAGCAGCTGCCCCCCCCCAGAGCCTGGATGGCACGCCTGCGCCGGCTACGCCGCTGAGTGGACTACCTGGAGCGCACGGTGGAGAAGCAGCAGCGCCAGCTCTGGGACCTCCGCAGAGAGCTGCGGGACCACCTGTCCACAGGACATCGCTGGAAGTTACTGTGTACCTTGCCCCTTTTTTAAAGACCATTGGGGGGGTGGGAATTGGGAGTTGGGGATTCTGAGGGACTTTTTGCGGGACATTGAAATGGACAATTGTTGGCGTTAGGTAGGGGGGTGGTTTGGGTCGTTGGACTAGTTTATTTTTGTGAGGGTAAATATATATTTATTTATTTTACATACTTCAACATAGGGTACGCGTTCATATTATTTTGTGGGGTGGTGGGCGGGGGTTACTGTACGTTTGGTTTCCTCAAACTTACCAGCATGACTTATCTAAAATGTCCAAAAATAAACAAAAGTGCCACTAACAGAGTTAGTGGATTCAATTGGCCTATTATTACTTTACTAGTACTACTGTCAGTCTCTCCTCTCCTCTGAGTCCTAGCACATTATTCTATCTCTCCAAAATGCTTATCTTACCTGTGATTCGTGTTTGAGAATAGAGCTAGGCACAGCGCTGGCTCCATGGCAAATGGCGATTACGGTTGCCCATGAAATCCATCCAGGACACAAATTCCATTGTTGTGGTGGTAGTAGGAGTGGAACCGGTGGTAGTAGGAGTGGTACCACACTAGCAGTAGCAGCATATGAAAAACAAAGGGAAAAAAGAGACATTGGGTGGCCTGAGAGGAGTATTAGAAGGAACAGTATATTTCGTAGCCTAAGCAATGCTGAAGATAAGTATGGGAAAAAAAATGTGCATGGATGATTATGGCTACAACAAGAACAGTGACACAGCAGCGTAACACGTCTTGACATGTAGGAGGATGATGTTGACGATGGATCCAATCAATGGTGGGCATGAAATTCAGAATGGATTTGAAAATAGTAAAATACTCATTGGTATTTTTTTAAGCATAATTACAATATCCTAGTCTTTATCTAGCTGCCTTAAAATTGATTTGAGGAGGTTGCTTGCACCTTATCCTCCCCAGAAAGTGTGTGGAATTATTGCTGTCATTTAGTCACACCTCAATGAAAACCACACAGCCCGGGGGAAGAGGGTTAGGGTTTGAAAATTGGATGGGAATGGGGGTTTTTGGGAAAGTTTTGTGGAGAGAGGAAAAAAACCACAGCATGGACAAACAACAAATGAAGAGAAACAAATCTTTGGATATGAAGATATCCATAAATCTTTTAAGGGACATAAAGGAAGTGCATGCATGAAGTTGTTTGCTAAATGGATGGTTCGGTTACTGAAAAGTAGTACTAACTACAACTTACTAAGTAGTACTAAACTATTAGACAGTACAGGGCTGCTGTAATTACGCAATTTCACTCAGATAGAGAATGACTTAGTAGTACATCACATTATTTTTAAAAATAGCAAAGAAAGTTATAAAATAGCTGTAGAGATGAAATGGAAGCAGAGAGTCACACTCATAGAAGTTCACAACAATAAGTTATTTAAAAGATCATGAGAAGCGAAGAAGAAAGGATATTGTAACTGTATGTTGTTGTTGTCCTGTTCAATTTGGGAAGTTGCATGCATCCAGCCATTCCTCTTATTCGCGGTACTCCTCCATTCCATCTGACGCTACGTCGATCAATCTTGGTGACCAGACACACTGTGCACTGCCTGCCTGGTGGATGCGGAATTGCGGATTGATGTTGTTCCCATGGCACAAGGTAAAAGCCGGCCTGCAATTGTTGATGCAAAAACAGGAAGGGATATTAAAACAGCACTGAGAAAAAATATAAGGTACGGTGTGTAGTGCAAAAATAACACTTTCAGAGGCGACAGTATTACATATAGGCATCATTTCTAAAGTGCATACTCTGAGTCTCCTTTTCAAGGGTAGTAATTGCACACAGCAGGCCAGGGACATGCAGACGGTCAAGGCAGGCACCACTGAGTGAACCACCCTGATGATGTAGCATACCACTTTGACACAGACAGACAAAGCATATCTAATTTTATGCAGCAAGCCACATAGCCACAATTTTACATGAACTGCTGTCTGGTCTCTGGCATACACTACACTGGCTCGACCAATCCCATACCCCGACTAGACAGACATGTAGGTCTGCTGTGGTTGTTGTTGACTTGTTTACCTGTTGTTTGCCACTCACGAAACGGCCATATTTCTTCCGTAAACTGACAATGATGATGATCCATCCATCCCAGTGAGTGACTGTGTAAAGAATAAAGATAATATGTAACTTTAATCATCAAGACTCATCATCATCATGGTATGTTATTGGCAAACTCAATGTTGTCTACACACTGAGTCCAGGGACATTTTACATATTGAAAAATGCAACGTAGTGGCTGGCCCCTGCAGTAGAAGTACAATTTGTATTAAACTAGGTAACAGAGTACACTTGAGTTACATTTAGTGTGTAAACGATTAAATAATAATAACAGAACACATAGATAGTATTCACTTCATGCACAACAAACAAACAACAATTGCTTTCATCAGAGCCAGACAGCCAGTGTTGTCCACCACTGCATGCCATCTCATCATTCATTATCTGTTCCACTTGTCATCATCTTACTCTTAAGTGAAGGGCCACAGGGCAGCCTCTCGTGTCAATTTCAGAAGGTGCAGTCAGCATAGTGAGTCATTCCAGTCCCACTTCTTTTGAGGGGACTTGTGTACGGACTGAAGCGACAGTTTCTAGATTCTGCGTAATCCGGCCATCTGCCTTGAGGGAAATGGATAGGGGGAGTCTGGAGGAGGAGGATAGAGAAGCATGACTGAGTTGTGAACTTCAGGAATGCAGACAGCGGCACCATCAATATGGAAAATAAGACGAAGACCGTGATGCTGATGGATTTGTTGTGATTAAAGTTTTGTTGTGCGAAAAGTTGTAAATCAAAGAAAGACCCACAGAAATAAAAGTAAAAAAGGACGGAAGAAAACAAAAAGTACGTTTTTCAAGCCTCGTTGTCAGGGAAGTTGAGCTCGTCCTTAAACTCTGTGATTTGAACATGGAGTAGGTCAGCTAACAGAGAAGAGCTTCCGTAACCTAAGTCGGTGTCCTCTTCTTCCTGCGTGGATTCACGTATTTTGTAATCTGGTGGTATGAAGTGCTGATTCATCTTGATCATTGTTAACCTCTCCACATTTTTGGGCGAGAGGCGGGACCTTTTTGAAGTGACAATGGCACCAGCAGCACTGAAAACTCGTTCCGAAGACACGCTTGCGAGTGGGTAAGACAAATAATTTATAGCCAGCCTACTGAGCAGTGGCCAGTGGTGCCTATTCCCATACCAATACAGCAATGGATCAGGATCAATGTAGACCTCTGTTGGGTAATCCAGATAGGCCTGCACCATCCACTCAAGGACCTCCCTGGGTGGTGCTCCACTTTGCGTACCATGTGTTTCCTTTGCATCAACACCGGAGCGAGCAAACCCTTGCCGAGTTATCCAATCCGCTTCCGACAATATTATGGCTGGGCCTGGTGCAGGTGATGATGACGAGGATACTGGTGCTGCTGTCGGTAACGGCTGTGAGGGAAAGTGATTGCCTTCGGCCACAGAAGTGGACCTTGACGCCGGATGGCCTGCTGATTCAGTAGTACTTGTGGTGTTTCCTTCAATTTCCTGCCGCTCTTTTTCGAACCGAGTGGCTGACACAGCTAGCCAATTTTTGTACTTTGAAACATCTTCTTCATCAAAAGGAATGAATACTTTAAGCCTTTCATTGACAAGTAGGCGGCTTAGTAAGCTCTCCGCCAACCGATATGCGTCTTGTTTGTGAACGTCAGCTTGGAACGTTGGAGACACCACCTTCAGTTGTTGCTCTAGCATGAACAACAATGGGATAGCTTTGCCCAAACTACAGTCCTCCCTGCTGACTTCACGAGTGAAGACCTCAAAAGGACGAAGCATGTCTGTCAGGCTTTTAACTAGGTCCCATTCCTCTGGCTCTAGCCTCATGTCTTTCATAGGTGCAGACTCTATGTTAATGCCATTGGCATACTCATTGATTACCTTGTACTGCTCAAACAGACGTTCAAGCATGTAGAAGGTTGAGTTCCAACGTGTTGCCACCTCCTGGATGAGTCCTTTGACTGGCACTCCATGGCTACGTTGAATGATCCTCATCTCCTTCCGGGCCTTACAAGAGTGGCTGAAATGTGCGCAGATTCTTCAACAGGTGGTCAGTAACTTGCTGACTGTGTTTTCTCTTTTCAAGAAATCTTGAACAACAATGTTAATGCAGTGCACCAAACACGGCTCTCTGAAGTAGCCACCCTCATTCATGGCCTTAACTATATTACTACCAATATCCGTGGAAACATAACCAATCATGTGACTTCTTGGCACCAGCCATTTAGAGACCTTACTCTTAAACTCATCCAAAATGTTTAATGCAGTATGAGATTTCTCCATGGCAAACATGGCTACTGTTGCATGTTTCCGACTCGCTTGAAAAATTTGTGGCATGGTCAACACCTGCAGACATCTTTTCTCTAACCCCTGCAAAAGAGACCCAGTGTGCAGTGATGCACATGTAATACACGGCTTGGCAACTGGTCCACATGTCTGTTGTCAGGTGGATAGTGTGAACAGCACTCTTCTGCAAAGCTGACCCAATCACTTCCAGCACATCTTCATGTAGTGCTGGAACCGCATCTCTGGCAAAATAGGATCGACTAGGAACCTTCCATTTAGGGTAGACTGTTGCCACAAATTCTATAAAACCCACCCCTTCCACGAAAGAAAAAGGGAGAAGGTCCAGCGCTAACATTTTAGCCAGCTTTGCGTTATACAGACGTGCCGTTGGTTGGTTGCCTTCAAATGGCGCCTCCGACCAAAACATGCTTTTAATGGTGGTCTGGACCATTTTCATATGTGATGATCCAGACTTCTTCAACCCAGTTAGGCTCATTGATATACTTTTTCGCATTGGTGTCTCTCCCAGACTCTTAGTGTGCCTCATACATGTTGCTGGGGTAGAGGGTGTGGGCGCAACCACTGCAGTGCTGCTGCCAGGGGTACTGGGTGTAACAGAAAAAATGTCTGTCGCTTCTGTACTTCCCCCCTGCACGATCAGCCCATCGTCATCATCAGATGCAATATGAATGGATACATTTTGATTTGTTGTACTTGTGGATTCCCGTATCTTCCTCATGTGCGCCTCCCAAATGATAGTGTGGTGTTTTTGGAGATGACCTCTCTGGCCTCCGGTACCATAGTTGGTACCAAGCTTACCCTGACTAACTACAGTTTTACAAATCGAACAAACGACCAAGTTTTCATCCTTTTTGCTAACACTAAAAAAGTCCAAAACTGGGGACTGGAGATGTCTGCTGGTGGTGGAGGTGCTAATTTCAATGCCAGATGAAGTGGAGGATGGGCGTGGCTGAATTTGACTCTGTTGTGCACTTACAGCACCACTACTTGAGGTAATAGAGGTCGAGCTGAATAGAGGTCCATGCCGGCCCGTCTGACGAGAAAATATGGAAGCTGTAGGTCATGTTGGTGTAGTAGTTAACTGCATTGATGGTGGTACCAGTGTCACGTTGCCCACATCACGCTCAGCAGTAATTCGGGATAGGGTCAAAATGTCTGTCTGCTGCATGCCCGCTGGGCCTGGAGCGACGACTGTGGTGATTGGGTCATCGTCAGACTGTTCATTAGCAGACGAATACACCACTTCTTATTCGTCGTCATCATCACCTATAAGTGGAAGCCTTGCGGGAACCTTCCTTTTAGGCTTAGCTACCTTTGTCGACTCATGGCGTGCCTCACTCTCAGACTGCATTGATGTGTTCCAATCAACATCAAGATCATCAGAAGGAAGGGGGCTTGAAGAAGAACTAGTAGTAGCCCTCCTTGACCTTTTTCTTGCTGGGGATCTGGAAGACAATGGATTATCATCAGGAGGAGTGGCTCCCTCGGATGATACCTCCGCTTCAATCTCGATTTCCTATGTGCCCCTACTTCTCGAGGAACAGTCATTGTGGGCAGTTGTGCCGCTCCATGCGCCTCTAGTTGCGCCTCTCTATGCACCTCTCCATGCGCCTCTCCATGCGCCTCTCCTTGCACCTCTCCATGTGCCTCTACTTGCACCTCTCCTGGCGCCTCTCCATGCGCCTCTTCTTGCGCCTCTCCTTGCGTCTCTCCATGCGCCTCTACTTGCGCCTCTCCTTGCGCCTCTCCTTGCGCCTCTCCTTGCACATGTACTTGCACCTGTGGTTGTCGTTGTGGCTGTGGTTGTTGAACACTCGTCAGATGAGTTACATCCTGCGTTGATTGGATGCTACTTTCTTGCGATGAGCCAACATCACTGGTCGATGGTGATTGAACAATTAAAGTGGCTGCCTCTGCAGCACTCATGGCCTTGGACCTAATTTGGCATGGTGGCACTGAGCCCAATAAAGCAGAGGTGCTGCTCCCAGCTTGGTCCCCGGCGGACCCGGCTGCTGCAGGCGTAGTTTTTTTCACCCAAAAAAGTGTCTGTAGGCACACCAGTCTCTTTGGTAAGTTGCGCCACTTGTTTCTTCTGCTGCTTCTTCTTACTGGCAGTGGCACTGGCAAATCTCTTGGTGGAGGAGCTACGGACAACTTTCTTTGGGCCCATCTTCTTCATATGTCAGAACAGCAGGCCGCAGTTGCACAAGCTGCAGAGTTGTCTGTGGCCACACATGACGTCACGTGATGTTGTGCTGCACACACCGCAGCAGGACTTCTTCCTGGCACTGATGATGAACGATGACTGATTTGTGGTTCTCTTGTGCACCTAAAAGCAAAGAAAGCCAGAGGAACATCAGTTAATTAAATGTTGCATATGTCGTGCTTCAATTAATTTTTGCAACTAGACATTTATTTTTACAACCCACCCAAAAACGGAAAGACCCAAAATAAAAATTGCAATTCTAATAAAAAATGGATGTTTACATTAATAGAAGAGACACCCCACAGAAAGACTTGGTCCATGCACTACTGAGTACCCCTGGGCATAATGGATGAAAGCAAGGCAAACTTAGTGCAGGCTTGAGCACACTGACTGGCTTCAAAATGGCCCCTTGAGCCTTGACCCCCACCACATGGCCAGGCCCTGCCTGTACCAGGCCTCAAAATGGCCCCCACCCACATGGCCAGGCCCAAAACAACACCCCAAAAAGTCAAAAAACACACACAAATCACCCCAATCCAATGCCATCCATGCCCTCAATGATGTTTAAATTCAAGAGACCCCACAGAAAGACTTGGTCCATGCACCACTGAGTACCCCTGCGCATAATGGATGAAAGCAAGGCAAACTGGGTGCAGGCCTGAGCACACTGCATGGCTTCAAAATGGCCCCTTGAGCATTGACACCCACCACATGGCCAGGCCCTGCCTGTACCAGGCCTCAAAAAGGCCCCCACCCACTTGGCCAGGCCCCAACAACACCCCAAAAAGTCAAAAAACACACACAAATCACCCCAATCCAATGCCATCCATGCCCTTAATGATGTTTAAATTCAAGACACCCCACAGAAAGACTTGTCCCATGCACCACTGAGTACCCCTGGGCATAATGGATGAAAGCAAGGCAAAGTGGGTGTAGGCCTGAGCACACTGCTTGGCTTCAAAATTGCCCCCACCCACATGGCCAGGCCCCAACAACACCCCAAAAAGTCAAAAAAACACACAAAAATCACCCCAATCCAATGCTTTCCATGCCCTCAATGATGTTTACATTCAAGACACCCCACAGAAAGACTTGGCCCATGCACCACTGAGTACCCATGGGTATAATGGATGAAAGCAAGGCAAACTGGGTGCAGGCCTGAGCACACTGCCTGGCTTCAAAATGGCCCCTTGAGCCTTGACCCCCCAGCACATGGCCAGGCCCTGCCTGTACCAGGCCTCAAAATGGCCCCCACCCACATGGCCAGGCCCCAACAACACCCCAAAAAGTCGAAAAACACACTAAAATCACCCCAATCCAATGCCATCCATGCCCTCAATGATGTTTAAATTCAAGAGACCCCACAGAAAGACTTGGTCCATGCACCACTGAGTACCCCTGGGCATAATGGATGAAAGCAAGGCAAACTGGGTGCAGGCCTGGCTTCAAAATGGCCCCTTGACCCCCCACTCACATGGCCAGGCCCTAACAGCCCATCAAAAAGTCAAAAAACACACAATAATCACCACAATACAATACCATTTATGCCCTCAATGATGTTTAAATTCAAGACACCCCACAGAAAGACTTGGTCCATGCACCACTCAGTACCGCTGGGCCTACTGGCTAGTGTGGCTTTACAGGCACCCCGAAATTAAAAAATTAAAAATCCACATATAACAGTGAGCTAAAATTTAAGGGTGGGCGTAAAATCCGTTTCGCGGGCGAATTTGCGGATTTTCCGTGATTTTGCGATCCGCGAATCTCGTGAAATCGCGGTAAAATCCGCGAATCAGCGGGGACGAATTTTCAGCCAAGCAAGGGTTACAGCAGCAGGTGCAAAAGTTGAACCTAATTTCTTTATAACCTTTTACAAAGGGGTTACAAAGAAATTAATTCAACTTGGGCACCTGCTGCTAAGTGCTTCCTGGCGCCTCGTTGCCTACTTGCAACTATTCTCTGACCCTGCTCTGATCCTTGAAGCAGGGTCAGAGAATAGTTACAAGTAGGCAACGAGGCACCTGTCCCAGGAATTAAACCTCATCAGGAAGCACTTACAGATATAAAAAAACAGGAAGAAGGGAGAGGATGGCAAATACACACATTTTGAGTTGTCAGGAGGGGTTAAACTAAAAGAGACCTTTACAGCACAATTTTCATATGCATTTTGCTAAAAATAAAAAGCTGTATGTTCTGTAGGGGCAACTCAGGAATCTGGCCCTTCAGAGATCCGGCCTCTCTTTCTTTCTCTCGTTCTCTCTCGTTCTCTCTTTCTGTCTCTTTCTCTCTATCTATCTCTCTCTTCCTCTCCTTTCTTGCTCTATTTATCTCTTTCTCGCTCTCTTTCAAGTTCTTCCTCTTTCTCTGCTTATCTCTTTCTTTCTCCGTTGTTCTCTCTCTCTTACTCTCTATTTCCCTCTCTTTCTTTCTCTCTCTCACATCCTCTCTTTCTCGCTCTCTCTTTCTCTCTCTTTCTTTCTCTCTCACTCTCCCTCCTTCTCTCTCTCTCTCTCATCCTCTCTCTCTCTCTCTCTCCCTCTCTGTGTGTCTTTCTCTCTTTCTCTCTCTCTTTCCATATCTCTCTCTCTTTCTGTCTTTTACTTTCTTGCTCTTTCTCTGTCTCTTTCTTTCTTTCTCTCTCATTCTCTCTTTCTCTCTCCCTCTCTTTCTCTCTCTCGATCCCTCTCTCCTCTTCTCTCTCCCTCTCTTTCTCTCCCTTTCTCCCTCTCTTTCTCTCTTTCACTTTCTTGCTCTTTCGCTGTCTCTCTCTTTCTTTCTCTCTCATTCTCTCTCCCCCTGTTTCTTTCTTCCTTTCTTTCTTTCTTTCTTTCTTTCTTTCTTTCTTTCTTTCTTTCTTTCTTTCTTTCTTTTTTTCTTTCTTTTTTTCTTTCTCTCCCCTCTCTCTCGTACTCTCTCTTTCTCTTTCTCTCCCTCTCTTTCCCTTTCTCTCTCTTTCACTTTCTTGCTCTTTCTCTGTCTGTCTCTCTCTTTCTTTCTTTCTCTCTCTCTTTCTTTCTTTCTCGCTCTCTTTCTTTCTTTCTTTCTTTCTTTCTTTCTTTTGTTCTTTCTTTCTTTCTTTCTTTCACTCTCTCTCTCCCTCCCTCTCTCTCTCTCTATCTCTCTCTCTTTCTCTCTTTTGAAACATTGCAAAGATCTCGTAGATGACAAAGTACAAACAAGCATTTGCAATGCAATAGGTCTCGCATGTTTTGTATTTACATGACTTAGCTGTATTGATATTACAAATTACAATGGCTTTATTTTTTAAAATAATTAATACTTAAATAAAAGTGATTTTAATTTATAATGGCAATAGCTTAAACTTTTGTAAATAACTTTTGTGAAGATTATGTTCAGTGTATTTTATTGTGACGAAAATCCAAGAACAGAAGTGAAATATTAACATCTTTTTGTGACATTTGTAATAAAGTTTGAAACATTGAGAGAACATATTTGAACCAGTTGTTGTTGAATGGTTGCGCAGGTTGATGCTGGGGTGGCGCTGAGTGGTGCTGTGGTAGTGCTGAGTGGTGCTGTGGTGATGCTGAGTGGTGCTGTGGTGGTGCTGAGTGATACTGGGATGGTGCTGAGTGATGCTGGGGTGGTGCTGAGTGGTGCTGTGGTGGTGTTGAGTGATGCTGTGGTGGTGCTGAGTGGTGCTGTGGTGGTGCTGAGTGATAATGTGGTGGCACTGAGTGATGCTGTGGTGGCGCTGAGTGGTGCTGTAGTTATGCTGAGTGGTGCTGTGGTGGTGCTGAGTGATGATGTGGTGGTGCTGAGTGGTGCTGTGGTGGTGCTGAGTGATGTTGTGGTGGTGCTGAGTGATGCTGTGGTGGCGCTGAGTGGTGCTGTGGTTGTGCTGAGTGGTGCTGTGGTGGTGCTGAGTGATGATGTGGTGGTGCTGAGTGGTGCTGTGGTGGTGCTGAGTGATGTTGTGGTGGTGCTGAGTGATGCTGTGGTGGTGCTGAGTGATAATGTCGTGGTGCTGAGTGATGCTGTGGTGGTGCTGAGTGGTGCTGTGGTGGTGCTGAGTGATGCTGTGGTGGTGCTGAGTGATGCTGTGGGGGTGCTGAGTGGTGCTGTGGTGGTGCTGAGTGTTAATGTGGTGGTGCTGAGTGATAATGTGGTGGAGCTGAGTGATGCTGGAGTAGTGCTGAGTGATGATGTGGTGATACAGAGGGCAGAAAGACACAAAAAGCAGTCTAACAAAGGGCAGAAAAACAAGGGAAAAACGAGTCTAACAGAGGGCAGAAGGGCACAAAAAAACAGTCTAACAGAGGACAGAAGGGCAGAAAAAGAAGGGAAAAATGAGTCTAACAGAGGGCAGAAGGGCACAAAAAACGAGTCTAACGGGGCAGAAAGGCACAAAAACGAGTCTAACAGAGGGCAGAAGGGCACAAAAAACGAGTCTAACAGAGGGCAGAAGGGCAGAAAAACAAGGGAATAACAGAGGGCAGAATGACACAAAAACAAGTATAACAGAGGGCAGAAGGGCAGAAAAACAAGGGTAAAATGAGTCTAACAGGGGGCAGAAGGGCAGAAAAACAGGGGGAAAACGAGTCTAACAGAGGGCAGAAGGGCAGAAAAACAAGGGAAAAACGAGTCTAACAGAGGGCAGAAGGGCACAAAAAACGAGTCTAACAGGGGGCAGAATGAATCCCGCCCTGCATGTTTGTCCACGAAGATGCCAACTTTTTGTGCAATACCTCTACTCAACTGGAGTACTTTCTACTGTCTAATCAGTAAGTGCTCCCTCGTTGGCTTAATGTATAGGGGCAGATTTACAATAACTGGCGCATCCCCAGGGATGCGGCAGTTATTGTGCGCCGCAGTTCTGCCACCTATGGTGCGCCGCATTTACAATGCGGCGCACCATGTGGCAAAAACGGCACAGATGCGTCACGCATCTGTGCCGTAAAAGCAGCGCATTGCTGGAGCTGCGTCGCGCTTGCAACGCAGCTCCAGCAATGCTCTGGGGGGCCCTATCTCCCCAATGCTGCATCAAGCCTTGCGCCTGCTTCAAGCAGGCGCAGCGTTGGCCTAAAGTGACTGAGTGAAATCTTGTAGATTTCACTCAGCCACTTTTAGGAGGCTGAGTCGGAACGCCTCCTAATGGCGCAGGGCTTTACAACATGACGCATCTCACAGAGAGATGCGTCACGTTGTTAATACCCAGCTCCATGGCGCATCTTTTGTGCTGCCGCTGCGTCACAAAAGGTCTCAGTAGAGGGTGGCAGTGGTGAACCAGAGGGTGGCAGTGATGAACCAGAGGGTGACAGTGATGAACCAGAGGGTGGCAGGGGTAAACCAGAGGGTGACAATGCTGAACCAGAGGGTGGCAGTGCTGAACCAGAGGGTGGCAGGGGTGAACCAGAGGGTGGCAGGGGTGAACCAGAGGGTGACAGTGCTGAACCAGAGGGTGGCAGTGCTGAACCAGAGGGTGGCAGGGATGAACCAGAGGGTGGCAGGGGTGAACCAGAGGGTGGCAGGGGTGAACCAGAGGGTGGCAGTGATGAACCAGAGGGTGGCAGTGGGGAACCAGAGGGTGGCAGTGGGGAACCAGAGGGTGGCATGGGTGAACCAGAGGGTGGCAGTGGTGAACCAGAGAGTGGCAGTGGTGAACCAGAGGGTGGCAGTGCTGAACCAGAGGGTGACAGTGGTTAACCAGAGGGTGGCAGTGGAGAACCAGAGGTGCTGTGATGAACCAGAGGGTGGCAGTCGTGAACCAGAGGGTGGCAGTGGTGAACCAGAGGGTGACAGTGCTGAACCAGAGGGTGGCAGGGGTGAACCAGAGAGTGGCAGTGCTGAACCAGAGGGTGGCAGTGGTGAACCAGAGGGTGGCAGGGGTGAACCAGAGGGTGGCAGTGGTGAACCAGAGGATGGCAGTGGTGAACCAGAGGGTGGCAGGGGTGAACCAGAGGGTGGCAGTGGTGAACCAGAGAGAGCTGTGCCCATACACGACTGCATGGGTAACTTCGCCATGCAAGCGGCCCGCGAACACACAAAAAGCCCCGCGAACACGCACAAAACCCCGCAAACACGCAAAAAAACCCGCGAACACGCAAAAAAACAAAAATTCACGAATTCATGGATTTTGCGGATTGCGAATTTGATTTTGCGCGAATTCGCGGAACGCGAATTCGCAAATTTCGCCCATACTTACTAAAATTCCATGACATAAATGAGATTTAAGTTCAACCAAACTAACAGAAACAGTTGTATCATGCACCCATGACTAACCCTGGGCCTACTGGATACTGTGGCTACCCACAATATATTTTTTTTAAAGTTGTGAAAAAGTTTTAAAATTGTAGTTGCAGCAACTGCAATGCCCCAAACAAACAACACCAACTTACTTGTAAAATCTCAAATCCAAAAGTGATCCAAACTCCAAAGTCCAAAATGTCCTCAAATACAAATATCCAGCAACAGCCACAAAAAGTAATCCTTCCAGCTCCACATCCAAATGAAAAGTGACCAGGACATGGACAAAGCACTGGGAGGAACCTGCTTGGCAGGAACAGGAAGTTGGAGACTCTGGGACACTTCCTCCCCCCCCCCAAAAAATGGACTCCTTGCACAAAAAAGTGCAGCCAAATGTCAATCTGAGGAGTTATTCTGATCAAATCATCATTTCCAGAAGGTTTATGCGGTGGATTTCTTGTGCAGAATTGCAATTTTTGCAAGTTCGGGAAAGCAAGCTGTTCAAATCTCCCGCCGGAAGTCAGCTGCGCGCCGCATCTACGTGTTCTCAATTGTTTACTCCCGCGATGCTTGATCGCGGGCCCTTATGACGTACACACGTTATCAAACTCTCGCTGTGCAAGATGGCTGCCGCGATGATGCATCCCGGTCGAAAAACTCTTGCGCGATCACGCAGCAAGATCCAAAATGGCGCAGCACACGCAAACCGAGAGAAAAACAACTCGGCAAACTCAGAATCATGGTAAGTCAACACCGAGCATGCGATATTGTATTTTTCAAGCGCGACCAAGCAAAAATATCCGCCAGCTTGCGAATTGCGGATTTTTGGGCAAATTCGCGCGATTTGCGGAACGCAAATTTGCCAAAAATCTGCAAATTCCGCGATAGGAACGGATTTTACGCCCACACTTACTTAATGTCAAGCTTTCCACTTTTGAGGGTACATCAATGTTTTTTTACTATATTGCTGACACAGTTCGACGCAATGTTGAAAGTTGTGATACATATTGGTCTTCTGTCTTTTTCTGAGTCGTGTTTCTAATGTGTTTCCAGAAGCGCTTCTCTGTGGTTGTTTGTGGCTCTCTTCTAAACTTTTGATATCAAGTACTTATGGTATTTCCTAGTGAGCAATTTCTCAGATAGGTCTTTGGATTGTGCTCTGATGTCCTTAGTCTCAGAACAATTTCTTCTGAGCCTGAGAAACTGTCCAAAAGGGAAGTTCTCCTTCAGGTTTCTTGGATGAAATCTGTCATAGAGTAGTAGACAGTGTTTTTCTGTGGGTTTAAAGTGTGTGGTTGTTTTCAATAGACTATCTGTAGCATAAATATTGAGGTCCAGAAAGACCAGTTGTGATCTACTCATGGTATGTGTAAACTTAAGGAAAGGGTCCTGGTAGTTAAGCCACTCAATGAACTCATTGGCTTTGGATTAGTCACCTTCACAAATTAATAGAACATCGTCAATGTATCTTTGCCAGAGTTTAATGTTTTGGTGGTGTGGGTTGGTGTTGGACAGGATTTTGTGCTTTTCCAGGTGATGTACATGCTGTCCTGCCACACTAGGGGCAAAAGTGATGCCCATACTGGTCACATGCTGTTGCCGAAACAGGAAGTCCTCAAAACGGAAGAAATTCTCCGTCAGGGTCCACTTGCAGTACTCCAGGACTAAGTGCCTTCATGTATGATAGGTCCACTCTTTTACGTATAGGACCTCTTCAATGATTTCAAGGGTCTCTTTGTGGGGTAAGCTGGTATAAAGACTCTCCAAGTCCAATCCAATGAGGATACTGGTTGAAGGGTAAAAATGTAGATCGTGGAGGAGGCAGAGTACTGCCTTAGTATTCTTCCGGTAAGTGCTTGTTCCCTGTATCAAGGGGCATAAGAAAAAATCCACAAATTTAGCGAGCGGTTCCAAAATGTATCCTATGCCAGAAATGATAGGTTGTCCCGATGGGTTATCCAATGACTTTGAGATCTTCAGTATAATATAAAAATATGGGGTAACCGTGTGGCTGTTGTCCAAAAATTCCCCTTCCTTTTTGGTGATCCAGTCATGTGCTGTGGCTTCTTCAACCATGCTGGCAAACTCTGTCTGGAGGCTTTCCGTTGGGTCTTCGCTGATACGTAGGTAGTTCCTCTGATCTGCCAGAAGTCTCATGCATTCTCTGCGGTAGGCCACTGTAGTTTGTAGGACGGTAGCGCCATCTTTGTCAGCTGGTTTGATTTATACAAACAAATTAGGTAACAGGGTAAGGGGGCGCACTGCAAAAAGTGAGGCCAAAGTAAAAAGAACAAATTACAATAGGTACTCTTAAGCAAGAGAGGGAGGTTACCTAACTCCCCCAGATTTCCTGAGCAAAACTCAGGATATGCAAATTCAAATTTCTTGCTGAGCACTCAACATTGAAAGTATCACGATTCGTAATTCAATCCAAAGTCATTAGAATTGCAAGTCCATCTTCATACAATTAAATTCAAGACACCAAAGTCTGTAAGTACATGCGATGATTTCAATCCATTTCCAGGTCAAAACACCAAGTTACGTGATGTAGGTCCTTTTTATTTTCAATCTCAAACAACTTCTGCAGCCAACACGTGTTTCGTCGGGCATCAATCTTATGCCAAGACAACTTCCTCAGGGCTGCATGCCAAACATAATACAAGAAAAATATATAACAGAGCTTCTTCACTAATTATAAATAATTTAAAGTAACTATCAGAAGATTATATAACCATTTAAATCTCTTCACCACCTAAGTGAAATAATAAAGACAAAGAACCCAAGTTGGTGACTAGTAAAGCGCATCCAATATCAATATCGTGATTCCCGGTGTCAAAATTAAATTTACAAAACATTCAGATTTTTAGCCAAATTCATAAGTATATAAGTAATATTTACCTATATTAAGCAGATCTCGTTTTTATATAGTTGGAATTCATAAATGTAGAAATTAAATCTGGAATGACATAAGGGAACCCTCAGTCCCGACCTAACATCTTGAGCCCAACAAGATAAGAACACCAATTAATTAAACCTGTTCTATGGTTTTGTTAACATAAATTTACTAATAAAGCAACTACTATGTACTCTGATAGTAAACCACACGTCACTATTATAGTGTTTTGTAAACCTAAGTGAATTAATAAAACAACAACTATTTGCTCTGATAGTGGACACAACGTCATGATTCTATCGAGTATTTTACCTTATGTGTTTTCAACACCCGAATGGCAAGTTTTTAGTCCATGAAATTCGTCGTCCCAATATCAAAGTCCAGAATCTATTAACAATAGAACACCACATAAGTCTATGTCTCTTTTCGTTACTACGCCAAACATTATATTATTGCAAATAATCTCTCACCTAGTTTCAAAGCTTAATCATAGCATGTTCGGATTTCCCATCTCCGTCCCACCGTGTTCGGCAGACTGGCGTCTGTTACGGCCGCCATATTGTTTAAGTATTCTAGGAACGTAATCCTCTCAAACCGATCATGTGGAAATAAATGTCTTATTGCAATGTGAATTTTGATTAATCTCTATCTAAATCAAACTACCGATATTAAACGGCAATTCGTCGTATTTTTCGGTGTTTTTACGGTTTTTGTAAACTTATATTTAAAATTGTATTTCAAGTTCTAAATAATATTCAGGTTATAGTAAACCTATAAAAAACTTTAAATTTGCAAAAGAATTAAGTATTTGAATCTTTATTCGCATAACTCGCTTTTCCCGCTTCGGTTTTCGCCGCCATCTTAGAATGGGCAAAGTGTCTATATTACGGTCGTAATGTTGTATAAGTGTACTAGAATCGAACCGATCGTCTTAAAACAGGCAAAGTGTCTATGAATAATAGAGACTTAAGATTATTATTATTGATCTTTCTTCTAATCATATATCCAAATAATTGAAACTCAAATATATATCTCGTGTTCGACTGGACTTTGAAACTCAGGCTAAGTCCTGCTATTTTACCATTTTACAAAATATTACTAATCAATCATTATATATTATGTTCTATCTTTCCTGAAAGGCTCAAGAGTCAGTGTCAAGCCTATGAGCGCCCCTCATCACGCCATCAATATCTCCTTAATAAACTTAAAAATAATACATTATATCGTAATGTTTAAGTACATCTCAATTCAAAAGAATTACATTACAATATAATTCTAGCATCTTGATCCTGCTACATAGGGATATGGCATAGGCGTGAGAAGGATCCATATTTCACTAATTGTACATAAATACATTACGAAAAGTTACATAGCATAAAAAACAGAGAATACTATTTACATTGTTCACAAGTTAAATTTGGTACCATAGTCCAAGATATTACTGTTCCCCTAAGAAATACTGTAGTTCTGTGTCAACATTAAGTCCCTCTTCAACAGCACAAAGGACCATAATCCATTTGGCTTCTCTTCGTCTCAGTTTTAACAACCTATTGCCTCCACGTTTATCCATAAACACTTGTTCAATACCATGGTAAAAAAAATTATGATTTATAGAATCATTCTTATTTTGAATCATATGTGAGGCTATAGGATACCTGGTATCTCCATTTTTCAGGGCTCTATAGTGTTCCACCATACGATCTTTAAGTCTTCTCACTGTACTTCCTACATAAATCTTCCCACATATGCAGGCAATTACATAAATTACAAATGTCGATTCACAGTTGATGAAAGAATCTATATAGAAAGTACCGGTATCATTATATTCGAATTTGTGTATTTTTTTCACCGCCCACCAACAAGAGCTACAATTCCCACAGTAATAGAAGCCCTTTTGTCTTAACCATAGCCAGTCACTTTGACTCGGTAGTGTTATCGGCTTGGGGTAGCTTGGACTCATAAAATTAGCAATAGTCATCCCTTTTCGATATGTCACACTTGGTTTATCCGTTAAAAAAGGTTTCAGATCTTTATCAGAGCACAACATGTGCCAATATTTACGCAAAATGTTATAGAATTTGTGACTGCCTTTAGCAAAGTTAGTAATCATTCTCACTTTCTGACTCTTTTTGGAAACATCATTCTTAATTTTTGGTTTCAATGTAATATCTCTATGTAATTTCAAAACTTTATTGGTTGCTTTCTTAATCACATCATTAGTGTATCCTCTGTTTTCAAATCTGTTTTGCATATCCTGTATATTCACATGAAAATCAACGTCCTTGGAGCAATTTCTCCTTGCTCTAATCATTTCCCCAAATGGGATAGAATTAATTTGACTTTGAGGATGGCAACTATCAGCTCGCAGTAAAGCATTGCAACTAGTTTCTTTGCGAAACATCCGACTGCATAATTTGTTATCTTCCACAAAAAGCTCGATATCCAAAAAGGTCAATTTTTTTCTATCATAATGGGTAGTAAATGTCATGTTCAGATTGTTAGTGTTAAGATACATAAAAAAGGATTCCAACTCCTCTGAAGTACCTCTCCAAAATAATAAGCAGTCATCAATGAATCTACCCCAGAAATAGATGTGATCTATCCATTGTTGTCCTCTGGGGCCCCAAATCCACTCCGCCTCCAGTCTCCCCATAAAGAGGTTCGCGAATGACAGAGCAAATTTGGACCCCATTGCTGTACCAAGTTTTTGTCTGTACCAGGTAGATTCAAAAACAAAATAGTTGTTTTCCAATACTATCCTTGTCATTTCTAATAACATTGATGTATGATCCAAATACTCAATGGGTCTATTGTTAAGAAAACTCTCAATTGCTTGAATCCCCAATTCATGATCAATGTTTGAGTAAAGGGATACTACATCCAGTGAAGCCATAATCATGTCATCTTCCCAAACTATATCATTCATGATGTTAAGCACATGTTTCGTATCATCAATATGAGATGGTAAATTCTGAACAAACGGGCTTAAGTATGAATCAACAAATTGTGATAACCTTTCCGTTGGACCACCTATACCCGAAATTATCGGTCTGCCTGGAGGGCTACATCGATTTTTATGTATTTTTTGTAGGCAGTACATACAGGGGGCCCTGGGTGCTTGGATTTTAAGATATAGATATTCGTCAGAATCTAATAGACAACTATCATACCATTCTTTAAGTCTCTTGTTAATTTTGTTCTTTACCATTTCCAAAGGATTGTTTTTTATTTTCTCATAGTATTTACCATCTTCTAATTGGGATAATACTTCATGATTATAGTCACTGCGATTCATAACAACAATGTTGCCACCCTTATCTGCACTTCGTATGATAAGGTCAGGATGATCTGTAAGTTCACGTAGTGCCTCCCTTTCAGCTACTTTTAAATTGTCTGATAGGATTTTCTTATGATGTTTATCTTTTTTGATTATATTGTCAATTTACATAGTCACAGATTTGTAAAATGCATCTACTACGTTACCAGATGACAACTGTGGTGTCCATTTCGATTTCTCCTTAAATCCACTCTGTAATGATAATCCCGGATTAATTTCTAAATCTCTCAGAAGTGAACTCATTGTTACAGGATCTTCTTCAGTTTCGGTAAGTGACAAAAGTAATTTAGTGTCATAAAGTTCTTGAATTGTTAAATTGCTTAGTACATGTTTATTTGCTGATCTCACCACAACATTATCTTGTTTAACAAAAAAATGTTTTAGTTTCAGCAATCGAACAAACTTATACAAATCAATTTTAGTGAGATACCAGTCTATATTCTTAGTAGGACAATATCCAAGACCCTTCTTTAGTACACTTTTCATACTGTCAGACAATTCAATAGATGAAAGGTTGATCACTTCAATTTCGTTAATACCAGTAGTTACTTCCTCCAAGACCTCAATCTCTCTCTCATCCCTGGGATTCCTTCTCCTGCGTTTGCCACGACTCCCTCTCCTTGTCTTCCTATATGGGTATTCCCATATCTCCCTCCTATCTCTCGATTCCCCTTCCTGATTCTTTGAACTTCTTCTAAAAAATGTATATTATCTCCTGTAGGGACAGTGGGGCCCTCAATACTGTCACCATTAGTCGATAGACTACTAGATGAAGTATTCACTGCTGAGCTCATGGGAGTCATAATTTTCTTATTTCCTTGAGATTTAGTAAATAAATGATCAAACTTTCGGGCAAAGGTAAATACCCTTCCTTCTGTGTAATCCTGTTCGTCCCTCTTAAGTTTACGTGCCTTTCTTCTTTTAATGTCAGCTTGTAAATTTGTCAATATCTCATCCAACATATTATAATTCTTAACAATAGCTTCAGGCAAGTTGAGTTGTTTAATCTCTTCTTCACAAGCTTGTATCTCTATCAGTAATTTAGCAATCTTGCGTTCTGCATTATCAATTAGTATTCTAATCAAATTACTTGAACTAGTACTTAGCTCACGCTCCCACTTGTCCAACAAATCTGGTTCCAAATCCTCATATGTAGGAATAATCGTGGATCTTAAACCCCTGCGGATGCGATTCAGGGTTAGATTTAATTCTGGTATCTTTTGCCAGTTGCTGAATGGTTTCTTGCTCCTGTTTGCTAGTGTAATGGAACACTCTTATGGTCCTGGGATCGATTTCTCCTACTTCTTTTAGTATGGCCTTCGCGAAGGCTAGGAGTTCCATTGGTAGGATAGATGATGGAGGGGTAAATGTAGATTTTTGATTTAGGCCTGTATCCCCAGTGTTGGTGCCCATTAAAGGTTTGTTCTCAAAAAACACTTGTAGTTTCATCTTACGAATGAACTTATTCAACTCGCAGCTGAGTCGGAACTTGTCCAAATTAGGTGTGGCAACGAAGCCTAATCCTCTTTCCAGGACAGTCAGTTGAGTAATTGAGTTGATGAAAAAGTAATGTCAGACAAATTTACCACTCGGCTGGATGGCTGGTGGTGGTTGGGTTGTTCGGTGGGCCCATACTCCTTGTAGTCATCCTCGTTGTTTCCCAGGGGTGTGACCATTGTACTTTTCTAGTTCTTCCTATCTAGGTTCCTTTGCCTCTCCCTAAAAGGGAAACGACTGTCCAGGATGCTCCGGTTGTTGTGCTGGATCCCAGTAGGTATAGAGTTGTTGCTGATAATGAGGTGGTCCATAGAAGAAGTGTGCCAGAGGAAAGGGTGGGGGGCCTTGATAGGTAGGCAATCCAAAACTCTGTCCTCCTTTGTTCCTCATCCTCCCGCTGTGGTTACGTCAACTTCTGGTGTTGTTTCTTCGGCCATGGCCATTGTCAGAGCTATCTGAGCCGGTATCCAATCCCTCTGTATCAGTGTTGTACCCTGGGTTCCACCCAGATAGATGATAATCCTCTCTTGAATATGGGTATACTTTCTTGGGTGAGAAATTCTTGGAATCCTTTTGGATTTCTGATATTTTGTATCTTTAAGTGTTACCTCAACATCTATCATTGTTTTATTCAATTTCGTCAGCCTCACCTTTACCTCTTGAGGCAAACCTTGAGTGTTTGTATTTCTTCTTTGATCTCCTGCAACAGTCGTGCTGCTGCTTTGATGATGAGTACCTACCAATCTCTGGTGCAGTGTCAGGAGATTAGGGACTAGTCTTTCTTGAATGATTTATCTTGTTGAAAGATGAATGGTTTGTTGCGTACTATTAAACCCTTTGGTGCCGCATTTACCCTCAAATATTCGGTCATCATGACCCCATGGATTATGGTTTTGATCTGATTCCTCTTCACTTCTGTAAATTCTTCCCTACATTGACCTGCTTCGTTGGTATCTCTGTTGGGTGTCTCTGCGAATGCGGTCATAGTGGATAAGATTTTCTCCACTTCCTCTTCCGAGAAGGTGAGGCCAGTAACTACGCCCATCTTGACAAATTGTGTGTAGTTGCTGATGCCAGGAAAACACAAGTGCAAGGGGTGGGACCTCCCACAGCTGTGCGCTATATATAATGCAATCTAAAGATGAGGGGAGATAGAAGTTGAAGTTAGGTTCATGGGGACCAAAACATTGCTGTACATAGCCTTCAGCTATGAGCAGAAGTTATTGTGTCCAAGGTCAGTCTTTTAGACAGGCCATGTGCCCATCTCAAAAAACAATCAAAAGATGGGAGAGATAGAGGTTGAGGTTAGGTTCACCCTCCAAACTGAATGAAGTTTCACAGAATCTGGAAAACCAGTAATAATAAGCTAACCGTGGGGAAGAACAGGGTTCTCACTGAACATGTATGAAAACCCTCTTTCCAAAAAGAAAAATTATTTTCTAGAGTCCCCTCATCTACCATGGTTTCCCCTAGGTGGCATTCTTCATCATTGGGGTCCTCTCAATCCACTGCGTATTGAGGCGTGCTGCGACTTGCGGAACTACGTAGGAGCACTAAGTTGTGGAAAATGTGTAGTGCACTGAAAGTGGAGTGGAAAAACTAAAAGTTAAAAATACCAAATTACTGGGCTAATGTTTTATTTCTGCCCCTAGTTGGTATAACTAAACTCGGGGTTTAATAATAGGGAAAGTCTAACTATAATATATAGAGTATAGAGTCTCTAGTATTGGGTCGACATGTTTCGAGCTGTCCCCACAAAGCTCTTCTTCAGAACCACATGAGAACCAGCCCTGTGCGTGTCACTCCTAAGCAAATCTATAATTAGGAATTATTGAGGTACACACCTACTGTGTGGACACCTAACATGTAATTCATAGTATCTGAGCAAATAAAACAAAGAAAGAATTAAAAAAGTGCCCGCCTCCCAGCCAGGGTGGTAGGTCCTTGACACATGCGGCATCTTAACTTAATCAATGTACTCCTCCCTAGTGGGTGGGTATAATCAAAAGTAATAATTAGTGCGAACATCCAGCGTGGTAAGAAACTCACACTTATTTAACCACTTATTTATTACCTGGCGTCGCAAGTTTAAAGTTTCTTACTACGCTGGATGTTTGCACTAATTATTACTTTTAATTACATCCACCCACTATACAGGAGTACATTGATTGGTGTATACACAGTAGGCGTGCACCTCATTAAAAACAAACTAAAGCCAACTGGCAAGACTCATCCACCTCCTGCTGTGGTGCACACAGCATTTAACTTGTTAGGTTCAGGGCTTGATCCAGGGCTCTAGACTCTGATAATAAAATGTGTTCACATATTGACCCTCTTAACAAGGCTCAGACCAAGAAACCTAAAGTTGACATTTACAATATGCATTACAGTTGGCCAAACCACCATGGTATTTGAGGTCACACCTCTGCAAGCGAGCCATTAAACTGCCAGCCATATTTAGAGAACCATATGATAAAAACAAGTATTTTTCACCAAAGTGTACCTACCAACATGATGGAAACACTCTTGGTAAAAATGCAATGTGATACAGAATATATAATTGCGGTCCACTCAGTAATTTATTTCAGAAACACACTCCCAAAGAAGATATATTCCTACATATCAGGGAAAACTTACAATCTTTCCTGTTGTTGACCATGAAGTCTTTTGTGACTGATATGAACAGGACAAATCAGATGTGAAAGGCATGTCTTAAAGGGGGAACACTCTGGTTGCTAAAGTTGTGTGTCTCTATGGCATATGGGCTGCTGGCTAGGGATTTCTAAAGGAAGAACCAGCGAAGGAACCACTGTTGGAAACACAGGGGCTCTCTTGATTTTAAATGATGCAGAGTAACTTTGTGTATGATAGAATTGGACCCCAGCTTTTATGATGGAAGTCCAGTTCAGCGACACTGCCAGCCCACCCCGGCAGCAGTCAGGAGAACTGTGCCAAGCCAGCAGCATCGTTACCACTGCATAATGAGTTCACCATGGTACTGCTGTGTGCCGTGTGCTGGTCTTGTGGTGGCCGCCTGCTTCGGCTCAATGAGTGAGCCTGAAGGCAATGCCACTACACTGCAGCTCCTTCGTCATAGTCACCATGCACCATGCAGTGTGCGCATGACAATGCAGGCACAGGTGGGCACAATATGTGTGCCCAGCCACAATGCCCAATGGGGTGAATCACCTGCGGGCCCTGTTTGGGCTCCCCTTACCTCCCTTTCCACTGACCTTTTGATAGCGGGGTCCTCGTCATGAAAAGGTCAGAGGAAAAGAAGGGCATAATCCCCATGGGCGTGTTGATGCTGGTACTGCCTCTATACACCGCCACTTTCCCCACCTCGGGACCCGTCAACCTGGCTGTGGTGGCGGTCCCAACACTTGCAACCTAATTTTGCAGGTGGACCACCAGGTATGCAGGCAGCCGGACCACATGAATTTAACAACTGACTCATACCTGATTCTTTTTTCTCTGTCAAATTGTTGTGCTTCTAATCTTTTTGAAAACGTCACACAACATCGAGAAGTATGTCATTGATTTAGTGTGAAAAGTGCATTTCAAATAGATCATTGCTGTACCTTTTGAATGATGAGTCAAGAATCAGGATCTTATTACGGTCTGTGAACTGCTATACCTGTAGTTGTGGTACGACTGCCACGAGCTTGACGGCCCGACCACCTTATTAAGAGCAGATTGGCTTTGCAAAGACCACGGTTGAACCACCGGCACCACCTGCCAAACATTGCAGCTGCAGTTGGAGAAAAGCAGCTGCCTTAAGGTGGTATTGTGGGACCACCCGATTCAAGTCAGCGGAAACTAGAGATTTGGTGTCTATAGTCATCGTTTTCCTGTTCTTCCCATCAGAATTCAAAGTGGATCCCTTTCTTCAGGTCCCTCCTCCACAATAACATGTTCACTCAGAGGAATACAATTCTGTTTGTGGAGAAATACAGGTAAGTCCTTTATGTACCATATATCCGTTGCCTGGACTGTCCATATATGGGCCTGAGTCCAGCAGCAATCGGTAGGTGGTAATTTTCCACAAGTATCGTGCATATTTGTGCATTAGACACATGCAGTTGAAATGTTCACACAGGCATGTATATATATGGAAAACTAGTCACCATAGCTGGATGATCTCCACTGCCACACTGTGGACCCAGAGGTAAAAATTGTAATATCTGGAGTCTACTATTGGTCGCAGTTCAGGCGGTCAGACCGCCAAAATTGTAATCAGTCACTTAGTATACTAGTAGGTTGCTTGATATTAGGGGTGGCGGAATTTGCGTAATTGCTTTACACAAATCTCCGCGAAATGGTAAAAAATTGCGGAATTGCTTGTTTGCGATGCTTTTTTCCTGTTCCCAATCCATGTTTGCATGTTCAGGGGGAAATATCTCACGAACATGCACTTTGAGAACACAAACAAGCAAAAAATGTCTCGAAATCGCGGAAAGCTGAATTTTGGGCAATTTTGCGTTCTCCGCGGAACGCACAATTACCCAAATTCCGCAAATTCTGTAAATGGAACGGAATTTACCGCCCAGGCCCAGGTTTGTTTTACTCTCACATAGATAGATGGAAGTGGTTCTTGGGTGCCTTGCTTATATATGGGGCGTCCCAAGACTAGGAAGTATTCTGAGACTATCCTCTCTGTGCCTTGTCTAAAGACCTTTTGTTCTGTCCACCAATAGATATCTGCTGCCTTACAACCATTGCCAGAGGGGCCCAGACATCAGATTCAGCCTGGGGAGTCAGCGTCAGCACCAGTCCAGCTTGAAGCCAAAGTGAAGGTAACCAGCACAGGCATTGCTGACAACCAGGACCTCAGTGAAGGCGGAAGCCCTGTGATGTAGTGTGTACCCCTGCCACTGTCTTGGGTGAAAGACGGGGTCACAAATCAGAAAGGAGAAAATGTGGATCAAGTATTTGATGCCCAGCTGAGAGTCACAGACCGACCAGAATGGCGAGGAGGCTTTGCTTGAGGTGACCCCTTTTGAAACAAGGGTTGCTTCAGAGATCCTAGCATTAGGCCTCTGAATCCTGGTGCCGAAGTGAATGCAAGTTTGCTACTTTGTTTGTTGGTCAAGAGATACCTGGGTACACTGGATGCAATGTGTGGCCCCAACGAATTAACAGTGCACCAGCAGAGCAATACAGGAGTTAGGAAAGGACTTGAGTTTAGGGTACAGGTGCTGTGTCTCTGGTGCCTGTTAGATTGAAGTGAAGGAAATTGGTGCACTGCCTGAGACACTGGACAGGATTGTTGAGAGCATTTGCCCTGGTGGGTGACTGCCCTATCCTGACAGAAGAGACTTTTTCCTTGAAGCTGGGCTGTGATTCTTGAGTTGCGAGTTGTGCAGCTCCACTGTGGAAACAAAAAGAGCCTGCCTGTGAGGCTCAAACGGACACAGGGAGAAGACTCCCCTCTGGTTGGTTGTACAGCGGCTTCAATTTCACCAAGGACTTCTTCTTTTTCTTGTTTATGATTTACCCCTTTAGTCGTCCCGTTTTTGAGGAGGAGTAGCCCTTTGCAGCTCTTCGTCCTAATTCTTATGGCCCTGTGTGGTCCTCCTGGTCCCAAATATAATTGATGTTCTAGCCCTCATAAATGGATGGTCATTGAAATGCATAGGAGCTCTGAAAATGTTTTTACTAGACTGTTTTAGGATTTTCTTAGGACTAGGAGAACTGATAATTCTGTTTGTAATAGTGGTCGTTACTCTCTCCTGCAATTTGAATGTTAATTATGACCTGATGCTCTGTTCCCTTTGTATTCGTGCTTATTCCTCATATCTACCCGCTTAATGAAATGTTTAGAATGGAAAATGCCCACCTAGCAATGAATTAGGATATTGATAAATTTATGAAAATTAATGTGCAAATATTTTCTGTGTTCCTACTGGATCATAGGAATGTCTCATGCTAAAAGGACCATCTGTTAAAGATTGCAGGGATTTGTTAGCATGAGCTGAAAGCCATTTTGTATTTTGGCAGCCATTTTAGTTATCCATGTGCTCGCCATCTGCTGTTTCCCTCTTCAGAGCCTTGCACATGCTCAGAAGAGCCTAGCTAGTAGAATGCACCTGCTTCTCTCATACAACTGTCAGGCTATTTTTGCTGCTTTATGGAGAAGTAACTCTCCTTTCACTTTGTTGAGCAAGCAGATCTTGCATGCCCATATTAGGCATTTTGCATTCTTACATGAGCCAGGCCTGCCCCTTGATCTTATGCTGACTATGTAACTCTAAGCATGTATAAGGCCCCAGTTTTCTGTACTCCTTAGAATGCCTTATTCAGTTCCTAAGGCTTCTTTGTGACGTAGTCTCCCTCATTTGAGGTTATTAAAGATGTTACTTTTATATTACAGTTTCTATGCCAATTTCTTCTTTGTTGGTTTAAAACGACCAAGTATCAGTGAGACCCCTGAGAAGGTTTCTATGTTCTTCAAGGTCTCCATGACAATTGCTAAATCAATTGAGTGTGTCTCTAAGAAATCAGCGAATTCCCATTTATGTTTTATAAGGGACGAGTTGTTAGTAAGAACACATTGCCATAATTTAGAATTGTCTGAGGCCCTGTCAAACAAGCTTTTGAGCTTTTCAATCAATCTCACTTTCTAATTAGTCAGAGTGGGTTTACAATCTGGGCAGCTTTGAAGAAGATCTCTATTGGCACAACCAAGCAAAGGACTGCGGCACATTTTGATCCTAGCTTTCAATTTCAGAAGGTCATACCTTGAGTAGTTGATCGTAGGCCTAGAATGGGGGATGAAACCAGCAGGGGGGCGGCTGCTGAGCATTGTCCGCGTTTGGACTGGCACAGATGGGCTTGCCTTAGGCATGTAATCAGCGAGCTGCTACGTGGATACTCCGTCACCATTAATATGTGCCCTCCCAACTAAGGGACATGCCTCAGGTCCGGCGCCCCACAGTTCATTATAAACATCTTTGAAGGATTAGTGGTAAGACCCAAACTTGACATCAAATTAGAAAAACTAGTGACAACCCTTTAGAGTCCCAGCGGCGTGCAGGCCATAAGGAGCGCGTCATCTGCATACAGAAGTGCTGGGATTGGTTGTTTCCCAGCTACCGGTGTGTCCTTGCACTCTTGAACCAATGTATTACCTAAATCATTTGCATATAGCGTAAAAAGGAAAGGGGCAAGGATGCAGCCTTGTCTCACTCCTCTCCTAACTCCCAAATGATTTGTGTACTCGCCCCCAACCCCATAGCGGACCCTCGCCTTTGCCCCTGAGTAAAGCTGCCTCAAAAAAGAAATTAATAAAACATCCACCCCATCCCCTCTAAAATCCTCCATAGCTTATCATGAATGACACAATCGAACACCACTGTTAAATTAACAAATGCCAAGAAAAGCCTTCCCATTTTTGCCTTAATGTTACCTAACAGAATAGTTAGATCAGGGCCCTGTTCTACTGTGCCCAGGCCCTTACGGAAGCCATATTGTAGATTGCTAATAATGGAACGATCTTTTGCCCATTCCTGTAATCTATTTAACAAAACTTGCCCTATGACTTTTACTGTAGAATCCAACAGTGAAATTGGCCTGTAACATGCTGGTTTTGCCCTGTCCTCTTTTTTAAAAATGGAGACCAGTATTGATTTGAACCAAGTTGGCAAGAATCCACTCGAACTGCATGCATTAAAATCTTGTGTTAAAATTGGGCCCCATAATGCCATGTTAGATTTAAAAATGTCCACAGGGATACCATCAGTGCCTGGGGCCTTACCACCCACACTTGCAGTTATGGCCAAATTCATCTCACTGAGATCAAAGTGTAAGTATTGTTGTTGGTCTTTTAAGAATTGATCAGTCTCATTCACCATGAGCGAATCTCCATGTAACTCAGAAAGTGGTTTATTATACAGCATCGAATAATGCTCAATCCACTCTTCCTCACTAATAGCAATCTCTATGAATGAATTATAGACATTTTTAGAATGCATGGTTACCTGGGGGCATCCCAGCGCTAAATGAAGGCAACTTTGAGTTCAAGAGTTCGCTTCGTGATTTCCTTATTTTTGGAACTGCTGCCAACTGCTTGTCATCAGATCTTGAAGACCTAAAGGAGCGATAAGGCTGAATGATAAATCTGATGATCAGTGGACCTTTACCTAATAAGGCTTTGTGGGTGACACACATTGCCTTAAATTGGATTCTTTCTTGAATCGGTAGCCAATGGAGCAAAGTAAGCACAGGTTTGGCTGAAGTGAGTTTAGAAGTATTCATGAGCAGCCGTGTCACACAATTTTGCACAATCTGCAGCTTTTTGATGGTGGAAGGTGGGGCTTTTAGGTATAGAGCATTTGTGTAGTCCAGGCGAGACAAAATTAGTGCCTGGATCAGCAGTCTTCTAGCAGAGAAAGGAAGCAAGGGGAGGATCTTTCTAAGCATTCTTAAGATCCCATAGCAGCAAGCTGCCACCTTGTGTGCTTGGTCCTTAAAATTAAGATTGTGATCTACCCACACTCCAAGACTCTTAATTAGGTTTTTGGGGGAGGGAGGAGGGCCAAGACAACTAGGCCTGAAGGAGTCTATTCTCCATGTGGTATGATTACGCAGGAGCGTCAGCTCTGTCTTAGCTCCATTAAGTTTCAAACATGAGCTATCCATCCAGCTAGAAAACTTTCCTAAGCATAATGCTAAGCCTGAGCCTGAGTTCTCCAATAAGCAACACCACCAGTTTAGTGTCATCAGCATAGGTGATGATCAGGACACCAAAGGGTGTTACTATTTCCACCAAGGGACTCAAATAAATGTTAAATAGAGTGGGGTTCAGGGACGAGCCCTGACGGACCCCACACCTAAGAGGCATTGGTTTCTAGGTAAATTCCTCTTCAAAGACTACAAAGGATTGATCCTCTAAAAAGGATTGTAGCCACTTTAATGCTGAGCCAGCAACTGTAACATTCCTGAGTCTTTGAATTAGCAGCTGGTGGTTAACCGTGTCAAAGGCTGTGCTGAGAGCAAGTAAAATGAGTGCAGCACAGCCTCCTACATCCAGAATTTTTCTTAGTTCTTCCACCACTTTCACAAGTGCAGTCTCCGTGCCTTGTTGAGGTCTTAATCCTGTCTGTGTGGGGTGAAGACAATTTTTATTTTCCATGAAGGTTGAGATTGTGGCGTTTACGTGCTTCTCCGCCACTTTTCCTATTCCTGGTAACAGAGAGAACGAGCGGTAGTTTGCTAGTACCTCGGGGTCAAGGTTTTTTTTTTAAAGTGCTCTAACCAAAGCCTGTTTTCAAAGGGGGGTTCTTTTCCCTTTTCTAAAGAGGTTTTGATCACTTCTAAGATCACGGGTGCTACTGTCTCAGAGACTACATTTAAAATCCTATGGGGGGCGGCATCAGTGGGTTCTCCAGATTTCAGTTGGCTCAAAATCCCTCGAAGTGAGATCAAGTTCAACGGGGGAATTTCCTCCAGCAGATGTTCACCACAATAGGTAGAAGAATTAAATGGAGAAAAGGTTTGCAGAGCTGTCACCAGAGGAAACGACTTATAAATCATTTGTATTTTATCATTAAACAATTCTGCAATTAAGTTGCAGCGTAAAGGGATATCAGCAATAAAGATGGGGGCGCAGGAGGAGTTAAAAGTGATTTAGCAATCTTCAAAATTTCACAAGGGCAGTTTGCTGCTGAAGTGATTCTTTTTTCATAAGAAAGGGATTTGGCAGCTTTTATTTAAAAGTTTATAGACCCTTGTTCCATGTCTGTATTTCATTTTATTAGCAGCTGTAGGATCTTTTCTCCAATTCCTCTCTAGCCTCTTACTGGACTGCCTAAATTAACACAATTTGGGCGTTTACCAGAGATTATGATAAACTCCCACTTTATTATAAGTGCGTTTGTTTGGCAGAGTAATATCGAGTGATGACTCTAACCATCTATTAAGTTTATCATTGGCAGTTACTGGGTTAGTGTCCATAGTGGGGATTGTGTCTTCCAAAATATTCTTCCACGATTTGGTCGACAATTTTGCACACAGGCGTACATGTCTGATGCATTTCTCAGACGGAATGGAAGCATCTTGCACTGTCCATACAAATAAATAGAATTAGAGAATGGTCAGACCAAGATGTTGGAATGGGGTCCATGACCAGTAGAGTTCAGATATTAGAAAAAATTGGGTCAAGTGGTTGGCCTTTACTGTGGGTGGACCTGCTGATTAATTGTGTGTGTTAGTAACCTTGTCTCTGTAAACCAGGAAGGGCGCATTAACTGCTTTCCAAAAGGCAGAAGAGTCTCTAATTACAGTGGCTTCGTGTAAAGCACACCAAGCTTCTTCTTTCAAAGCATTTCTCCTTTTTTTAATACCCGTTTGTACTCCTTTCTTGCCTCTCTAATGTCATCCTGATTTTTCACTATAGTATGCAGAGTGTGTTTAAGCTTAGTGTAGGCCTTCGTACATTTAGAATCAAGCCACCCTTGCGTTTTTGTGGCTTTTATATTTGTTTTCACAAAAAAGGCTTTCCTTATATAGTCAGATATCCCTGAGAAACCTTCGATAATATCCTTATGTGGACTCTTTTCATCTAAACAGGCTAAAAACATATCATTGCAGTTTAACACAACCTTTCTCATAATCTCATCAGAGTTCAAGTTAGCCCAGCTTAACTCATACTCATTTTGAGTAGAATTGTCTCTCGTGTTCTTCTCATGACTATGCACCAAACCACCCACACTTAAAGGAATATGGTCACTCTAAGAGATCTCATGAGTAAAAAAATCCTTGAGCTATTTCTGCGTTTGGTGCCGTGACATCAGCAGGTAAAGTGGGGGGTAATATGGGTACAATTTGTCTATTAAGGCATATGGAGTTAGTATTGATTACCTTTAATAATTCTAATGTGGAATATGAATCACAGCCCTTATGAGTTTTTAATGGTGGTATTACCTGGGGAAAAGGGTCACTACTTGTAAAATGTTTTTCATTGCTAGGCAGGGTATCCATGAATCCCTCAAATGAAGACATGCGTAGCCTACCCGAAAGACTCAACCGAGCTAGTGGCTACTGAAAGTAGTCAGTCAACTTCTTCAAGATTTGGGCGTATGTCAAAACGGTTATAAGTTGAAACACTAAACCAAGGGTTATGAATCACGGCTGGAGGTACCATGCTTGAATAAATATCATTATAATAGGTAGGTTTATAAAAGTAACCTAAAGGAGCTAAATTAATGTTTTGCTGTGAGATAGGGAAATTTCCATCCCTACTCAGAATTGTTTGTTTGAGGTCTGGGTTTTTAAAATGTAATATCACGCAATCTCCAGACAAGTTCTTACACCCTTACCTATCCAACCCACTCTTCTAGCCATTGTGAACTCAGCAAAAAGTCTATCAGTTAGACCCATCCTGGCACCAAGTCAAAACAGAGACTTATTTCTTAGAACTTCCCAGGACTCAACCACCCTGCAACGCAATCTTGGAACATTTGCTAGCACCACAATGTACGGTATTACAGCTGAGGGTAAATCTAAGTATGTTGTAAAGGGCTCTAACTCAGGGTCACTCTGGGGTCGAGGCACATTACTACTAGTTGCGCCTGAAATATGCATAGACCCCACCGGGACCAGGGAAATTCCCAGACAGGGAGTCTCTGCTTTGGGAATAGGGGTTTGTCAATCTCTATTATGTAAATCCTCCCCTGATTTCAGTTGTTTAGCAACAGCAGAATTTGTAGTTTGAATACGTAGCCACGTGGTGTCATTTGGGTTAACCAGACCACTGCTGTGAATATTAGCTGATTCTAGAGCAATAGGCTGACATTTATCCCAACATTTGCATAACACCTCTTCCATTACTCCTAGTCCACTAGTTAGGCTATTTAGGGTTTCTCTAAGATAGTTATCCAGCGCATCCAGTTTGGTTTTTAACTTCGCAACTTCACTCTGCGTACTCGAGTTAGAACTGGGTATAGCTTTTTTCCAGCCACCAAACTTATGTGTTGACTGGGGTTTCTCCTTTTTGGTAGATTTTTTTTGTGCTTTGCGGGGTGTTACCCTAATGTTTAACGCGGGTTCCCCAACAATACAGGGGGGTATCAGGATTTCTAGAACGCTTAGTAGGTGGTTGCGTGTCACACTCCTGGTCACATATATTCAGCATACAGTCGTTTGATCTTATCACGCTACTATGCACCTCAGTGGGCAGTGTAGGCGTCCCTTGTTTAATATTATCTGATGAGGAGCCAACACCAGCACCTGTTTTATCTGGGTTCATGGCCACATCCACTGATATAATTTGCTGTTTGATAGCGCCCATAGCTCCCATTAAGTAATTTAATAGTGTCAAACGAGGACCCACCCCCCGATTTAAATTGCTTTTTGTGCTGGACACTAGGTGCTTTTCTCTTCCTCATTATGACAACCCTTTAGCAGATTGTACTCAAACAACCAGAACCAGCAGAATCCTTAAATACTTTGTCCAATACTCGACCATTTAGAATGCCTAACAAGGCCACATAAAACTATTGTAATTCAGTTATTTCTTACATTGTTGACAAAGATTTCCAAATCAGTGAAAAGATGAGATTCTCACACTCGGTTGGCACAAAGTTTATCTTTATGTCACTGTATTTCCAGACCCCAATCAAAATCAAAGAGACATAGGCCAGCCCAGCCTCATCCGGTCTATGATGGGCTTAGACGGGCCCGCCTTGGCCCGGTCTTCACCCGGGTCACGCCCTCGCCTATCTCGTGGTGCGTGACCTGCTCTGTGTTTAAATAGCCCGCCTCCAGGGGCCGAGGGTAAAGTGCAGCTGTGCTGTGCGTTTCCGGGCTCAAGGCTCAGGGTTCGGTAAAAACTGTGACTTGACGATGCAGAGCGCCTGCCGCGTTGCAGGACCTGCTCCGTGTTCAAATAGCCTGCCTCCAGGGGCCAAGGGTAAAGTGCAGCTGTGCTGTGCGTGTCCGGGCTCAAGGTTCAGGGTTTGGTCAAAACTGTGGCTTTACGATGCAGAGCGGTCTCCAGCGTTGCGAGACCTGTTCCATGTTTAAATAGCCTGCCTCCAGCGGCTGAGGGTGAAATGCAGCTCTGCTGTGTATGCTCATGGCGCAGGATCCGGAAAAAACTGTGGCTTGGCGATGCAGAGCGGTTTCCCCGACTCAATTTATACTGCCCTTAAGACTTGCTCAGCAAGACTTTTTTCCTCATAAAATCATATCTATGATTCAGACTTTACGCATTTCATGCATAGATGTTTCCTAATTTTGGTAAGGAAATGTAACGCCCTAATGTTATTTTTGCAGGCCAAACCTAGACAAAAGGTAGTGCAGTGCTGTACAAATTCAAAGATGAGCAAAAAGTCAGTGGGCAATAGCAGAGGAATTCTGGGCAATGGACGGTTAATGCACTGTGGTTGTGCTCAAGTATTTCTTAAATTGGAGCAACTTGGGGGAGTCTTGATGGATAAGAAGATTTTAATTTAGAACCTGGGTTCATAAATGATAAAGCCTACTGTCTTACATTTTTTTCTTTATAGACATCTTATTTTGCAGTCTTATAGTGTCCTAGCTGTGGGGGTGCCCGTTGTTGAATCTTGATGCTATAGTCTCTGGGTAGAACACCAAGCAGTTCCCTCTAAAGGTATAGGATTACAGGAGACAATATGGAACCCTGGGGGACTCAACTGATGATATGGTTCTGTTGTTCTTTAGTTACCTGGAGATGCAAAGTGAACAGGCTGATGTTGCATGCAATTATATGAGAACCAGTGAAGGATATAGGCAGCAATTCCTATTCAAGACTCCTGGGTACATATGTGGGTGAGATTGTCTATGATGTGAAAGGTAACAGCCTCCATGTGGCAGTTCGATCTGAAGCCAGACCAGTAGTCGTGCAGGAGATGATTAGCATTGATGTGATCTTGGAGTTCAACATCAAATGTTTTTTTCAATGATCTTGCTTATCAATTGAAGGTGAGTGTTGTGTTTCCTAGGGTAGCCCAATATCGGCCTAAGTAATATCCTGACCTTTCACCTACATTTACCGTACCATTACACTACATAACGGGTTTTGATATTGACCTTTTACCTAGTTAAGTGCTGCATAAAATGTCATGTGGTTTTCCCCGAAAACTAGCCTAATTAATTATGCATGAAGATTCTCAGAATCACAGCATGATTACCATCTTTTGCATAATAACTATCATCCCTTCTGTCATCCTCGACCGACGTGACACAGCCAGGTAGAATCCCCTGAGGGTACCTTTTGGGTATATATACACCATATCTTTTCCATGGCAGACAGAGGAGAAAGACTTCCATGCTGGCACACTGACATGAAACGCTGAGGTTACTACATGAAGACACTCCAGCTCGCAGTGGTCTGACATCCCTCTCGGGTTGTCCATCTCGAGACCAAGACGGGGTCCCACAGTCTCTCACTTCCGGTAGTGGGGTTGGATTTAGCCTAGGAGGATTCTTGGCTGTACACCTACATGCTAGGTACGCTTTGGTATATCTATTTAGGGTTGCATCGTAGGAGTATGCATTGTTACTGCCATGAATTTATATGCTTGCATATATTCACTGTCTTTAGCACCATGGTAGAAATCTACCATCCGTTTACTCTGTTGGTGCTTATAATCATTTATATCTGTTTCTGTTTCATGGTTGTTTCAGCACACCTATTTTACACTAGAATGGCACTGGTTCAATAAATGCTTATTGAAAAAGTCATCACTGTTTATTTCTGTGTATCTCTCTGAGACAAAGAGAGCATGAGTGATTGAGCGAAATGTACTGTACTGTTTCCACGACCCGTGATGGGGCAGAGTTGTCATATTCGAAAGTTGCCAAGAACTATTCTCTCTTTGGTCAGAGTAGTTTACACTAACCCTGGGCGAAGCACTATGCTACGCTCGCGGAGTTTGCGAAGTTTTCGCAACTTCGCACTACGCGAGCTGCACGTAGCACAGTGCGAACATGCGTAGTGCAGCGTAGCGTAGTACAGCGGTCATTTTTGCTTGTTCGCGGTCCTGAACGTCATGTTCGCGACCGCGAGCAAGCAAAATGACATCCCGGAGAGATTCTCAATGCGAGGAGGTCAGGTTTCTCATTGTGAGTGGTTGCGCATGCTCGCGACCGCTCTCAATGAGAAACTACCTGTTCGCGTTGAGAAAGCTGCCGCTCGAGTAGTAATCTACTCGAGCAGCAGAAAACTACAGCTCGCACTGTGCAAGATGCCGTTTTCAATGCTTGCACAGTGCCGGATGCTTGTCCGCACTGTGCAATCATTGAAAACGCATCTTGCACAGTGCGAACATGCTACTACGCAGCTCGCGTAGTGCTACGTGAAGTTCGCGTAGTGCGAAGTGCACTTCGCGTAGCTTCGCGTAGCGCTACTTCGCGAACTACGCCCACCCTTAGTTTACACTGGCACTGTGAGCTAGCTGGTTTACAGGTGAACATACCTGTTGGGGGTGTCTGGAATCAGTCTGGACACCAATCCCACAGCCTATGTTGTCTAAACGTGCAGAACCTATATAGGTTTATAGGAACGATCGAGTGTAGGTTTCTTTATGATTGGGAGGATCTGGCTTGTCTTGAGAGCTTCAAGGGACATTGTTTGAGTGAGGGTGACATTGACAATGTGAAGTAGGGCTAAGAAAGCATCCCCAGAGAGAGCTTTGTTAAAAGACAAAGGAAAATATCTTCGCATGCATTTTAAAGTGAAGGGTGAGTATGTGTTTCTGCAGAGGGATGTCCTTTTTCTAATTTGGTGATTCGGAGCTGAACACATTATTTCGCTCCAAAAATGTGTATAACATTGCAAAAGAAAATATCAATCGGTTGTAAGTTTCGAAACTCCTTTTCCTTATTTATATGGACTGAGATCAGTAAATATGTGTTTTAAATATAGACATTTTAAAGACTTTAGTATAGGCTGTTTTTAACTTTGTCGAAAATGTTTTTTTTTGCTGTGTGAAGCTACTAGCAAAACATAATAAAATCAAATTAAATCAACCATAGTTGAGTGCGCTTCAATCTTGGGAACTTAATATTGTAAGACCAAGGGTAAAGACAATTACAATGGGACATGTTTAGGACTAATGTATATCTGATCATTAACAATGAGTATTACTAAGCGACTAATTTACAATAATTTCGAAGAAAGTTGAAAATCTGCCCTTTTTTGATGAGTGGTTGTGATTTGAGTAGATTTCGGAGATCCTCTTTATTTAGACTCTATGCAAGTCATGCATTTTATGAGTGGTACATCAAACACATGTATTTCTCTTTATTTTGTCCAACCAAGCAAATATTTGTTGTGATAGAAAACCCCCTTAGTTCAAGTAGTCATTCACTTTGATAGTGTTCTTTTTCTGTAGTCAAATTGAAAAAAAAACACGAATAGGAAATATAGACAGCAAATTTGCAAACAGAAAGCGTGTGCATAGCCACAACATTCTAATTGCACATCCCTGAAGCTTAATGTCACAGGATATTTCTCACTAATGGATCTTCCACCCAAAATAAATACCTAATAAAAATTATGAACAATTGTTATTCGATCCATAACATTTCAACACCCACACTTCCTTATAATTAACATATGATAGGAGCTGTAGGTGAACCAGGAAAACTGAAGGGACTTCACCCATTATCACGTACTCCTATTTATTTTGATATGGTAATTGTTCAATGTAAAGGCTTATGCATTCTTCACTTAAATCATTTCAGGCATAGAGCTGACAAGCACAGTCAGAAAAGTAATAGCATTGCATTGGTTGTGTCATTTCCTCTGAATAATTCCTGATTATCATGAATAATGATGGTATATGACAATCTAATAATAACCTGCTGTGCAGCTTCAATCCAGTATTCAGTATATGCAAGGTCAAATGTTTGCATTCCTCTCTGTTATCCACGCTTCATTAAAACAATTAAGAACAATATGCACTGTAACATATTAAAGCACATCAAATGATAGGCTGTATTGAAATATAGCAATAACGTTTAAATATAAGCGACATATTTAAAATGTCATAAAGAATGTGCATGTTTCATACATGGATATAACACACAATGCACATGAATGATTTAACCACGAGACTTACATGCTGCTTTCCGTGAAAAGCTAATTGATGGTACTTTCTGCATGCCTGTGCAATTCCAACATGCCTGTCTTGTGTGGAGATATTGCCATCACCTCATGTGGGACTGGAAATGTGAAGCCCAGAACCAGTATACAACTGTGTAATCCAGTGCAGGATTGTGATATAGTATTCTTGGCATAATAGCGCGGAAGATGACTCAACCAAGATGGTGGACGATCAGCATGACATGGCTTGATCTAAAGTTTAATCAAAATCCAATGTGTGTGTGGCACACTGGGGCATATTATCAAGGGAGTTATCTCCGCTTTTTTGGCTTAAAAAGCCAAGAAAGCGGAGATAAAATTATGTCCCTATTACCTAGCTGTCGCTAACACCAGTTAGCGACAGCTAGTAGGAGATAGCGACCATCTTGGGCCCCACTTCGCATGTCAGAGAAATTTATCACTAATGACATGCAAAGTGGGCGTGCCAAGATGTTAGCGACTGGAAACAGTCGCTAACATCGCTATCTCCTATTACCAACTTTTGGAGATATTCGCGCTAAGCGCGAATATCTCCAAAAGCTAACACCTGCCCTGAGCAGTTCTAAGTCATGTTATCCAATGGTAGGTGGATGACATGGCTATGAGCATTAGCTCGGTAATGCATGAATATCGCTGACTTTTCAGCGATATTCATGCATTGCGGACGATTTTTATCGCATTTGCGATAAACCTTGGTAATACCAAGGTTTATCTGCGATAAAAATCGCTGCAGGTCGGCGATAAATTTTTGTCTCTAACCAAGAAATAGCGATAATTATCGCTATTGCTTGGAAATATGCCCCTCTGTTTCTATTCTCGTAGTTTTATATCTCCAACTTCTGTAATAGGAATGTTAAACTGTTTGGGTGCTGGTGGGTTGCTCCCTCTGACCTTAGGGAGTTGGATTCAAAGGTTTATAAATAACACTGCTAAACATACCAGTGTGCCAACCAGCACTCCTTTGTGAGACAAGGTGTTTTCAAAAAACATAATCAATTGTCAGCATACTGTAATCCGAAAAAGACGAGATATTCCAAACTGTACGTGTCTTTTATCTTTATCCAATATGGTTGTTCACTGTTACATCACAGTTCCAAGAAGTTTGCAAACGTAATCCATGTAATTCTGGTGAATGCGTAATCTTATCCAGAGCATTATAATCTATGTGCGTTCAATCCCAATGCATTTCGCGATCTAAAGTTTCTCAGATGGAGTAGTGTACTTTCACAGCGATAAAAGATTTTTTTTAGGCCGCCATTGCTTTTGACGGCCATTTACTAAACGTTTAACATGTTTTTTTTTGTTTTCCGAGAACAAACTCGAACAGAGGATGTTTGCTTTTGAAAAAGAAAACAACAATGACCCCCACACCCAAGGAATTTTCTCCCAGGGTGTTGTGCTCATTACTGTTTTATTTCCTGTCCCTCGCAATCAGATTTGTCCTGGTGGTGATTGACAGGAAGAAAGAGGCATCACACCGTTTGCCCTGGAAAGAGCAGATGGTGTAATGTTAACCTCTGAAGTCCCCTACTCAGAAGTCGTATGTTTTGTTGATGGAGCTGACAGGGGTCCATGCAATATCACTTGAAAACACAGACACTATGGATAGGGAATGGTTTAATGTTCTCAATCAACCTTAAATGCATTTAAAAACTTGATTTCTAAAATCTCATCCAAAAAAAAGAGAAAATGTAGTGTATATGTGCATAAGAACAGTGAATTATAGTCCAGAGGTGTTTTATAATTGGATATATATGTTAAGTAACACTTTTAACTATGTTTCTCAAGAGACAACCTCAAACAGTTAGAATGTCAAAGTGAAAAAATATGCATGTTCTCTAAGTCCATTCTTTATAAACACTAACGGAAACATCATCAATAATTCCACTTGCATGTCAAAAAAGTTAAAATACAAAACTTAACAAGATAGCCACATAAATGTTAACTGCATCATTGGTTATCCTCCGAGTAATCTATGCCTCATTGCACTGCTGAGCTTGGGAAGGATTTTGTGAACTTCTGTTGACCTCCCTGATTGTGTCAGAGTCTCTGTAATATGTTTTGTAATTCAAATTATTGCTTTATGTATTTCTATTGAATGAGATTCCTAAAAACACAATGTTTCCTACCCATCAGTTTCCTGTATCATAATTACCTGGACAGATCTAGCCTCTTCTCACTATGTTACCTTATTTTATGCTATGTTTCACAAGTGTAAATAAGGTTACATTGTGTCAAATCATGCTTGCAGATTTTCACCCAGACCGTATTGTGCTGCTATGGAGGAATGACTAGAAAAGAAATAGAACTGAGATTAAGTTACTGTCTGAAGAATCAGTATCAAAGTCCTTTATAATTTTAATATTTTCAAATCTAAACAAAGACACTCTGAAAATACATTTTTGAGGAAACTGCATGACAAGGATGCCACTGGTTAATGCTCATGGGATCCTATCAGCACAATATTTCTGAAATGCTGACTTTAAACCACGTTTATAAGAATCATGATACGAAATTTAAACAATGCATGGGGACTTAAACCTCTTTTGTACACAGAGCAAGTGAACCAGTTTTCCTGCTCTCTCAATTGGGATGGTCGGCATTTCCCAAGATAATGTGTCAAAGGTCATGGTGCCATATCCCCTATTTGCAGTTCACCCTGCCCCTTCTTTTAATGCTACCATGATGTGTTGCCTATGATGCAGATACACACCCTGCACTTGAAGTAATAAGCTGCTGAGACAAATCTCTTTTATCTGCCTCAATTTTGCAACAGACCTTTTCATATGCTTGTGATATAATGTCATAGTAAATATTCCTATGTAGTCCAAAGTAATTATAACCTATTAAATTGAACAGCATCAAGGGTCTGATTACGAGCTCGGGAGTCCGACCGCCAAAACCATGGCTGCAGTCTCTAGAAGACCACAGTGCTATTGGTTTCCTGACTGCTGTATTATGAGTTGACCGTGGGTCAGCAGAGGTCTTCCTGGTGGCGGACAAAGGTTTTCCATACATATTGATGCCTGTGTGTGTATTTTGACTGCACATGTGTTGGAGGTCCACATATGCATGATACATGTGGAAAAATACCACCTACCCATTGCCGGAGTCTGGCCCATATGTTGGCAGTCCAGTCAATGGGTATATGGTACAAAACACACATACCTGTATATCGCAGCAAACAGGGTCGTATTCTTCTGGGTGAAGATGCTGCTGTGAGGACCTGAATAAAGTGATCCGCATTGAACTCTGACAGGAAGAACAGGAAAGGGGTGAGTATGCCGCTCCATCCTTAGATTCTGCAAACTTGAATCCGGGGGTCCCACCACCGCAGTTGGCTCGTCGAATAGCCAACTCTTAATTTGAACGCAGTTGAACTTCTCTGTACTGCCCTACGGCAGCTGCTTTTCCATGAACACGGCGTGGTCTGTGGATGACTGGAGGTGTCAACAGTTCGCTGGTGGGGTTTTCAAAAGCAATCCAACAATCTCTAATGCGGGACTTAGACTGCCAAGGTCACAGCGGATGGACTGCAACCGCAGTTACAGCAGTTGGAGAACTGCCAAAATTGTGCTCAGGCCCCTACTGTGTAGACTATTCTCATTGTATTTCATTTTATCTGAGTGTTCGTTGCGTCTTCAGGAGGGTAGATATGTCTATTCTTCCAAGAAATATTTGTCAGTGTGATAAATGGGTATTTTATTTTGATCACAGTTGAATGTCCCTGTCTTCCACTCCCAGAGTATGTTACACTTCTTCTTTGTATCAATGTCAGTGTAGTCACTGTCACAAATGTGGTGTATATTTCAAAAACAGATCTTTCTTCACCTGCATGTCAGAGCATTTGATAACTACTTGAAAGAATGATATTTATGAAATTGTGGCTGTGAACTCCTTATTTCAGTGCATGTTCTGGGGTTGCTAAAGGCTGCTGGTATTACTATTGCTGGATGTACTTCAGGTCTTATGCACCGTCAAGGTAATTCATGACTCACGGGAAAATTACTCTAGTTGAGATGTGGTCTAGGCTACACTCTTGGTTTCTAATTTACCTGCTCCTGTGAAATCTAGTTATGTCAATTCAACAAAACATGGTAGCATAAATAACTATATGTGTTCTTTGGCTGCCTGTTTATGACATTATAGTAAGTGATTTTACATGACATTTGGCCAAATCAAGATCACATCTATGGGTGTCTCATAGCTCTTAAAAGCAGGGAGATATGAGCCAAAGGCTTATCCTGATGAATGTCATGATTCACCCCACTGGCTTGCATCAGTCGTGGCTCCCACAATAATTTTTTTTGTTTGAATATTTTTATTATCATTATTTCGTGCATGAGGTTACATGAGAATTACAAAGAAAACAGCAAACATGTTAATCAGAACACTTATTGCTTTTTGTTGATATCCGCCCCCTGTACCCAACAAGAGGAAGGAATATGGCATATATAACAAAGATGGCTGTGTAAGGATATCCACAAGCATCAACAGTTTGCTGTAATAATCACCATTGCCACATGGAACCTGTAAGGCAAACAAGCAGGTTAAGGCACCTCTTTCTTTAAACAGGCAATACAGGCGCAGCTTAGAACCCTCATGGTCCAGCTGATTAGGTTGGGTGTACTCCGACCAAGAGGCGCCCTCTCAACCAGAAAGTGTGTTGTAATATATGAGGTCCGGGCATTTTGTGTGTTTCAGTGTGTCTGGTCACGTCCGTCGTACTGCAATGTCCCCGTTCCCAAAAGGAGTGTCCCCCGTTCATTGCCCAAGGAAAGCACTCACACCTCTGGGCGCTGCAATATATTAGCATACCACAGTCCGCATGAGTGGCCACCGTGCGGGGCCCAGAAGAATCCATGGCTAAGTCAATATTCAATACCTTTCGTTCAATAAAAGAAAAGGGGGGGAACTATGGATCCGCAACCCATAAAAAACAGGAACTGAATTTTATGCAAGATTAAAACAAACGGGAGAGAACGTGGATAAGCACGGGTGTGTGTTAGTCTTCGTCAATAGTGTAGGTCGGTCAGTGTATCGGTCTATTGTCGTGGTGGGAGTGGGGGGGAAGCACCACTGGAGCCGCATTGCTCAGGGCTACGCAGACACGTCCGTGTGAGCTCCCGTCAGTGAGACCAATCCACCTATGAGAGTACAAGTGCAGACGTATCAAGAGGGGCGAAGTCCTGCCTTGGTGTCGTTACCGAAGTGGTAGATTAAGGGAAGTGCGCTTAAGTGATGCCTCCCTGCAAACACGCCCGGTGGAAAGCGGCCACGACGTCGTCCCAGGCCTGGGCTATGGGGTACTTACGGGTGCCCGCAGTCTCTTCCCTATGTAAGGCTAAGCTCTCCGCTCTCGCCCAGTTATCAAAGGAGGTGCGCCAGTGTATAGCTTGCGGGGGCTCGCCATTCTTCCAGCGCTTGGTGATGAGTCTTTTCGCAGTAAGTAGACCAAGATCCCAAAATCTGGCCGGGACTTTCGTCAACTTTGTCCGCCTATAAAGGCCTAACAAACAAGCCTCCCATGTGTGAGGCAATCCTCCTCCCGCCCTGTCGCCAGTGTGACGATACCGCTACCTAGTAGCCATGCAGGGAAGGTCAGGACCAGAGCATATGCAAGAAATCCGCATCTACCAGTGCGCATCTAGGGCATGCGGTTGTGGCTAGCCCAAAATAGCGATTTATCTTATCCGGGGATAAGTACACCCGGTGTATTATATAATATTGAATACGTTTAAAGCGGGAGTTACGTGGGATATTGAGAGTCCCAGCAAGTATCTTAGCCCATTCTTTGTCAGTCCAATCCCGCCCTCTGTCCATGGTCCAGTTATCTCTCAACGCTGTGGGGAATACTGTGTGTGTAAGGCTTGTGCAAGCCAATGCACCAAGTGGGAACCGTTCCCCATCACGTGTAAATACTGTATCAGTAGGTGGGTCGGTAATTCTCCCGCAACATCACGCCAAGCACGCGCCAGCGCGCACGTTAGTGCTGCATTCATGAGAACCTGTCCCGCCGGCAGCCCCGTGTCAGCGGCCAGCATCTCAAACGGAAGTAAAGTGCCCTCTTCGTATAGGTCGCCCAGTGTGTCTATTTCGGCTCGCACCCAACTGCTCAATGCCGCTTCCGTGAGTACACCGCCTTCCCAGGGTGTCCCCAGTAGTGGCAGATTAGGGGCGTATGATTTAGTGCGGTGTGTGAGTTTCAGACTTCGTAGGTAACATTTCCGCGCCGCAGCTAGGTGTATCTGTATGGGGCAGCGAGACCTCGCCAGTGGATGAAACAGCGCGTGTATCCGGGCAGCATTCATGACCACCTCGTCCGTGGCAGTGTCACACAGGTTCTTCCCACTCAACCAATAGCCTACCCACTGCAATTGTGCAGCTAGATAGTATAACTCCTGGTTTGGGACAGCCAGTCCGCCAGCCTCCACCGAAGCATACAGCATCTGTAACGCAACCCTGGATCGTCCCGCATTCCAGATCAGTCTCCTGATCAGAGTCTCCAGTTGACGGAACACGCGGGTAGGGAAATAGACAGGCAGGTTGGCGTAAAAATACAATAATCTGGGTAATACCACCATTTTTGACAGAGTGATACGGCTCGGGACATTGAGCGGGAGGGAGTTCTAAAACGCCACCTGCGCTGCGAGTGAAGAAATGGCCCGTATCAGGTTACCTTCCAGCACATCAGCAGGGTCCCGGTATATAAATATCCCCAGATATCGGAACGTAATAGGGTGCCACCCAAACCGCTCTCCCAGGACTGTGATGTCACGTTCCGGCATACCAGCAACAAAGGGGTACACGCACGATTTTGCCCTGTTAACTTTAATCCCCGACATGTCTCCGAATATGCGGAATACATCGGAAAGCGCCGGTGGAAGACTGGTAAGGTCTCTGATATAGAGTAGTAGATCATCTGCATATAACGACACCGCATGTGTCCCGTCAGCTAGTAGAATGCCCCAGTTCTCACCCGAGGCTCGGAAAAGGACCGACAGGGGTTCCATCAGGGGAGCAAAGATGAGGGGGGAGAGGAGACATACCTGCCTGGTACCCCTACGCACCCGAATAGGGTTGGAGAGCAATTTCCTCGTTCGAACGCGTACTCTGGGCCATTGGGACAGGAGCTCCACCAGCTGAAGAAAGCCGTCACCCAAGTCGTATTTGTGCAACACCGACATAAGGTAGGGCCACTCCACAGAGTCAAATGCCTTCTCTAGATCAAGTATTAGCACCCCGAGTTAGGCCATCGGGATGCAGCTAAACTCTGAACTCTAAACAGACGCCTGATGTTATACGACGTGCTGCGTGTAGGCACAAAACCGTTTTGGTCGGCGTGGACAAGAGTGGGCCAGCATAGACGCCAGGAGCTTATAATCCGTGTTGAGGAGGGCCAGCAGCCTGTACGAGCCCATCTTGGTCCTTTCTCTACCCGTCTTCAGGAAAGATACGAGGTTCGCCTCATTTAGTGTGGGTGGAAGGGCTGAATCAGAGACAGCTGCCCCGAATACACGCAGTAGTTCCGGAATTAATATAATAGAGAAGGCCTTATAAAACTCGGCGGGTAATCCGTCCGGACCCGGCGTTTTCCCGTTGGCTAGAGAGAATATAGCTGTTCGAAGTTCCTCCGATGCGAGCGGTGCGCCCAGGTCATCGCGCTGCGCATTAGTGACCTCCGGTAGGGGCAGGGTAAATAGATACGCCGAGATCTGGTCGGCAGTGGCCTGTATACGGGAGCGGTAAAGGTCCTTATAGTGTGATGTGAAGGCGTCATGAATGGCCCTTTGTGTGTATATGATGGTGTCTGGGCCTGTATGTATAGCCATCACCGGGGTGGTCTGGGTATCTCGCTTAATTAACCACAATAGCAGCTTACCTGGCTTGTCCCCATAGTTATGTGTGCGTGCTTAGTGCGCAGCGTAGTTCAGGTGTTTCAACCTATCAAGTGCTAATGCGTGTCGTTCCCTAATTGCCAGCAAGGTCTCGTCATCTCCCTCAACCACCTCCCGCTCCCCATCCAACAGTTCAGATTCAACACGCGTGATCTCTCTTTCAATCTGTTTCAGCATTCCCACCTGTGTGCTCAAACAGTGACCCCTGATGACAACCTTAAATGCGTCCCATTCTAATTGTGGGGAGGAGGCGGTGTGGTTGTTTTCCTCAAAATATCGCAGGAGGCGTGTTTCAAGTGCTCCCCTAAACGGGGCATACAGTAGTGTATCCAGCTGGAGCCGCCAAGTGGGTACCAGTGGGTGCGGGCGCTCCCAGGCAAAGTCTAATGTGTGGGGATTGTGATCAGAATGAGTGCGGCCCAAATAGCAGGAGTCCGTGACTTGGGGGAGGAGGTCACTCGACAGAATGTATCTGTCTAATCTGACATGTAGTGCGTAAGCCCCGGAATAGTATGAGTACAATCTCGTGTGAGGATTGCGCTTTCTCCAAGCATCATGAAGATCCCACTGCCCCCCCAGTCCTTGAGTGCCCTCATGGCCCCACTCACCGGTGCACTGGCTAACGGGGGAACGAGCGGTCCAGCGCAATGTCTAGGACACAGTTATAGTCACCCCCAACAAGAAGGGTACACCATGCCATGGCGCGAGCACTGCTGACAACAGTGCGAAGAAGTGGGCCTGGTCAGAGTTAGGGGCATAAAGGGAGGCCAGAACAATGGGTTGCCCATCTAGACTACCTTGTAGAACCACATACCTGCCCTCTGTGTCAACTATACAGTGGGAGAGTGCAAAGGAAACCCCAGGGCGCATTCAGACCAATGCCCCCCTCGCATAAGCTGAATATCCGGTGGCATACAACTGCTCCCTCCATCTGCGGCGCAGTGCTAGTGTCTCCGGGCCAGTCATATGAGCCTCCTGTAATAGTGCTATTTGTATATGGTGTCTCTTTAGGTAAGAGAAGATTTGGTAATGGCGGGATGGTGTGTGCATTCCTCGCACGTTCCATGTGCAGAACTTGATCGCAGTCATTCTATCCACATAGTTTCAGCGTACCCCTCGTCCACCCGCCACCAATCATCCACACCACCGCGTGACCGCACAGACCGTTAATCACAGCACCAATACATCGCCACACACACTCATGACTCTGGAGGAAAATGTGAGGGAAGCACAAGGGAACAACCAATTCTGAAAACAAGTAATACAGTAATACAATACCAAAAGGCTGACAGCAAAACATGTTAACGTCCAAACGCGCTAGGGAGCTGAAGAATCCGTGAGTTCGAGGGGGAGGTTACTGAGCACTCAGTTCCGTCACTATTAGTGCATCATGTGATCAGACGGAGGGTGCCTCCCCCCACAGGCTTCACAAAGCCCGTAGCCGGGTCCCAACGGGTGTCACTGTAACTCTGGACCACAAAACAGGCGGGCTCCGGCATCCTCCCCGGGGGTGAAGCAATCCCAATAGGACCCCAGCGACGGATCACGCAAGCAAAGAGTGACTCCCTGCAGGGTACAAAGAGACTTAGTACCATACAAAATGGGCCAGATTGACCGGGTAAGCTTCAGTGAATAAAGTCAGCGGTCTGCGGGGTGACGTCTGGTAGGTCCGCCGACACCTGTGAGTCCGGCAGTCCATATATGCGCTCATCATCACTCGGGATATCGCGGGGGCTAGCTTCCAAGTTTGAGTCCGCTTCCAGTGAGCCACTGATTACCGCCACCATCCGCAAGGCTTCTTGTTGCTCGCTGTGTACGAGCTCAGCTGGGGGGCCGATGTCTGACTCAGTCCTCGTTCGTCCAGGTGGCGAGGGTTTTCGGTGGAGACGACGCCGGGGTCCTCGGTTGCGTCGCATATTCGATGTCGAGGGCATTGTGCGGGGCTCCGTGTCGATGCCCGAGTCCAGCCAAGCCTCCACTGCCTCCGGTGTGTCAAAAAAATGGGTCTTATCCTGGGCAACCACACGTAGCCGGGCTGGGAAGAGCAGAGAGTATTTCAGCGCTAGACTGCGAAGACGTCTTTTCACTGCCAAAAAGGAGTGTCTCTGGCGCTGTACCTGGATAGTATAATTAGGGAACAACATAATCGTAGCGTTCTCAACTCTGACTTCCGATAGTTTCCTAGTTCCACGCAGTATGGTGTCGCGGTCACGATAGTTCAGAACTCGGATAAGCATGGGTCTTGGGTTGGAGCCCTCGGGAGGGGGCCTCGCCGGTACCCTATGGGTCCGTTCCACCACAAAGTGTTGAGAAAGGGAGCCCTCAGGAAGAAGTTCCGTGAGCCATCTCTCCACGCGCTCCTCTGGCTCCCTTCCCTCCCACCGTTCCGGGAGGCCTACGATACGGACGTTGTTCCTCCTCGCCCTCCCTTCTGTATCCTCCGCTCGGTCCTCCAGAAATTCCACACGGTTAAGGAGGTCTTGGACATGCTTGTCCGTTTGCGCCACCTTAGGCGTTATATCCATCACAGTGGCCTCAAGGGGGGCCGTACGCTCCGACAGTTTCCTGTGGTCAGCCCGCAGGTGCGTGAGGTCGATGGCCACGCTATCAATTTTCGTTTCTAGAGACGTGCGGGTGAGCTATAGGGATTCCTCCAGTCGCTCCATTGCCGCCAGCATTGTATCCAGTTTAGAGGAGGTCTGGTCATGGTCCGCAGACTTTGCCATTTTCCCTTTCACCTGTGCGCCACCAGCACCGGCTCTCGTTTTAGTGCCCCCAGACATGAGCAGCGTGGTGTAGATCAAAGTATGGGTGTTTCCGGGAACCCCCCCAGGGTCCCAGAGAGGGCTCTGGCTCCTGTGGTAGGCAGAGGAGTCCAGCTCAGGGAGGGGTGTCGGGTAGTAATGTTCCCAAGATACGTGGGCGACTCCAGTACACACCAGAGACAGGCGCAGGATATCGTCTTCTCTCGTGGCCAGTGGGCCCTAGTGACTGGCGTCCCCCTGAAAGGAAGAGTCCGATGTGGGAGTCGTGAGCGCCCCCAGGTCCCCGCCGGTCAGTCCCCCTCACAATTGGCCGCTCCAGCACGCACTGTAGACCGGAGCGGAACAGTTGCACGCCTCCTCAGCGCCCCCGGTGGTGCCCCCAGGGTTCTCCAAGTGGTCAATGGCCTCAGAAGCAGAGACGATGGGCGCGGGGTCTCAATGAAGCAGGCAGCCCAACTCACCGCTTATCTCAGGCGCAATTTAGAGGACCTACTGCGGGCTAGCGGGCGCCCACACCACAAGAGAGGGGGGCTCTCCAGTTCGTGAGCAGCAATGAATGCGGCCAGGGCAGGGGGATCAGTCTCCACGTGCGCATGTCCCTGGCCCCCACCCTGTTGGCCAGTAGCGTCCCGCAATAGCACCAGTCACATCACACAAGGGCGCCTATGGCTCCCACAATCATAATGCTAGTAATGTGTCATCCTGCCATGTAAGGAAATGTCTTTGATTGTTGGTGGGTGGTGGTTTATATCTACTAGACAGAAAGTTCTTTTTCACTCTTTCTAAGCTCTGTCTTGTGATTCTCAAGTAAGTTCCGATACGCTGTATTGAATGCAATGTATGGATCTAAATCAAATGGATGCCAGTTCCTCCTGATAACTATTCAATCAATCAGAGATTAATTAAGCCATGCCATTCAATTGGATCTTGTAACTACTTGTGTACAACAATTATATTACTAAGCTAATTGTAAGTTGGATATGAGGCTGTATGTAGATCAAGGCAAGGAGAGGACCTTTTGAAGAAGGTGGTTGATTTCCCCTTCTTGATGTCAAGGTCCAGGATGACTATGATAATGGGATCTGGTGGCCTTGAAAGATTAGTTGAAACAAATATTTCTGTTTTGGAATAATTTAGGTTTGTGTTTTAAAGTCCTGCCCATATCATCTATCACCTACACAAATGACATGATTACACGTGCCTGTTGTTCTGATTTGTGAGGTCACTTATTAGAATTAATAATGCCAAAGTATTATTGACCCCTTCATTAATCTGCTTTTCAAAACAGTATTTTCTAATCCAATGCTTTTTGAGACTGCTTGGTATATTTCTGATAGCAGCATTTGCTCTCTTTTTCTCTGTCGTTTTCAGCTTTCATTCGTTGATTCTACGAGCACTGCACAGCTCATAGATTTCTCGTGTTAAGTATGTATTCTATTTCTATGAAAATTATGGAATTTCATTTAGTAATCGGGTGCTGGTGTGTCAAATCATGTGATGGGGAATAGAAAAAAACAGAAAGAAACATCTTGTCTGTTGATTACACGAAACCTGAATTCCTCTTTTCTTTGCACCAAGTCTCTTATCTTGAAGTAGCATCTTATATGATGCAATGCAATGAATAATCACAATTAGTGCACATTTTCACTGACATTCATAGAACAATACAGTCTATTCCCAAATGAGTATTACCACTTCCAAAGTACCTCATTTTGTGCACTCTTAAGCTTGAATGTAAATCATTCTTGTTAACTAATTGGCAGGTAGAACAAAGAGCATAGCCTCTTTTCCCAAAATGTTCTAAAATCAGAAACGGTTTGTAAACCTTCTGAATGCACCTTCAGTCCTACAATGCCTCGGCCAGCCTTGAAATCAAACTACCATGATCAGTGTTAGACCTGTCATCCTCAGGGTGGTCTTCCCCCAACTTTTTGCCTGATTACCTCCCCTTTTTGATATATCTTTTGTTGGCCATAGGACTCTGAGGAACTTACCATTGCTAACAAGTGCTAAAGGGCATGTGCTTCTCCCCTCAACATGGTGACATATATACCTAATTTGCATACTTAGTTTACCTTTAAGTCCCTTAAATAGTGTTATACCATACCCAGGGCCTGTAATCTAAATGTTACTAGTGGGCCTGCAGCACTGGTTGTGGCACCCACACAAGTAGCCTTTCAAACCTATCTCAGGTCCACCATTGCAAGGCCTGTTTCTGCAGCTTTATTGCCACTTCAACTTGACATATAAAAGCACTTGTGCAGCCTTTCACTTACACATAGGTCACCCATAAGTTAGGCACTAGGTAACGCTAAAGGCAGGGTGCTGTGTAAGTAAAAGGTAGGACATATACGTTTATGTTTTACATGTCCTGGCAGTGACAAACAGCCAAATTCATTTTTCAATACTGTGAGGCTCTTCTCATAGCTTATCTTCTCATAATTTCACATTTGGAATTTCTTTAAAACACTTTTAAGCTGTAATTCCTGATTAGAAAGGAATGGCTAAATCATGTTTCATATCTTTCAAATGATAAGGATAAATCCTCGTTATCGGTAAAGTTGAATTTGACATTACTATTTTAGAAATGCCACTTTTAGAAAGTGGACATTCCTCTGCTCTTAACTTAGCTTTGTGTTCCTGTAGCCTGTCTCTAATACACGTCTGAGCTAGGTGACAGCTATTCTTTGTGCAATTAGTTCTAGACAGCCACAAACACAGGAAGCATAGGTGTGACAAAGCACTCATCTGCATTCATCTGCTTTCTGATAGCGTTCCTGGGACGCAAGGGAGAGAGGGAGCTGACATGTACATCTGAATAGGCTTTGTCCTTTCCCCATACAAAGGACTGATTACCCCCCACAGATAGCCTGGGAAGAAAGGGGACATGTGCATTTCAAGGAGCGGCTTTGAAGTCACCCCCACTTCAAAGGCACATTTGGGTATGTACCTACCTAGACAGTACACTAGTGAACCTGTGAAAAACGTTGCCAGGAGTAAGGGCTGCTGTGCTACAAGAATTGCCACTCTGCTTGATTGACTGTTCCTACGAGCTGCTTCACTGCTGTGCTGAGTTGCTACTGCTGCCTGCTGATCTCTGCCCTGCATCAACAAGGCTGGAGCCAGAGTGATTCCAAGGGCTTGCTAGTTTGCTGAAGTCTCAGAGACACAAAAGACTTCTTGTAAATCTGCTGGTGCTGCTGGACTCTGCCATCCTTGAGCCCTATCCTTGCCTGAGGTCCCCCTCCAGTCCTAGGCCTCAAAAGTAGGGAATGCAGTTGATCTGCTACAAAATCTAAGCATCGTCACCACTGAGCCAATAGGAACCAATGCAGTGCCCTTCGACATCGATGCAGTACCAATCCAAAGAAATCACTGTGTTGCTCGATGACGATTCGGGAACCAAACTGCAAGGTTAATGATGATGCAGCGCCTAGCTGAGCTCTCGACTGCGAGGCTTGACTTAGATGCATCAACTTGACTGTGAGAAGCAGGACCTACGCATCGGAGACTCGACAATGACAATTTCAAGGTACATTTTCAGCAGCCCCTGCATGGGTCCTGTAGCCAGCCTGCCCTCAATCATGGTTGGCCTAAACTTTGTATTTACCCTGGTCCATTGCAACCTCAAGTAACCTTTTAGCGCTATTGACTTCTAAGCACAGTTTTTTAGATCATATCTTGACTTCTACTTACAGAATTATTGTCATTTTGGTCTTGTTTTCTTGGATAAATATTCTCTATTTAACTAAACCTGTGTGGAGTTTGTTTTAGGTGCACTCATTGTCTTATATCTGTGTGTGCACAAATACTTCACAACACATTGCCTCTTTATATAAGCTTGACTGCTCTGTGCCAAGCTACCAAAGGGTGAGCACAGGTTGTCTTTTAGTGTGTATTTAGCATAGCCTGACTAGGATTGTTGACCCTACTTGGACAGGGTGCATTCCTCCACCAACTAGAGACCCATTTTCTAACAATCAGTATCATCTGAAATAGATCTCATCAAAAATGTACATTGCAACTTGTTCTTTGGTCCTTATCTGTCTCTTTTGCAGGGTTGTGTCTTGAATGTGACAACGTGGATGTGTGCTGCTTTGAAATGAATCAAAGTCCAGGTTCTGAGTAATCTGCAAGCAGGTGCATGTGTTTCCTTCTCTTTCAAACTGCAATTGCCTAGCAAGGTGTGGTTCTCATGGGGTGGATAGTTGTACTGTGGAATTTCAAAATGTCTCTGAGATATGCAAATATTCTTTGACTGTTCCTTGAGGATTCCAGTCATAGAAAATAAAAAGAACCATCCTTATGTGTGCGTCTGCAACCCCCTCTGATGCATTTCACCCCTAGTGTCTTTCCTTACAATATCAACAAAGCTAATATAATTCTGGAAAGGTCTTGGAAATGACCACCCTCCATTTGTTTGCTCTCACCTTTTCCATCCAGCTACAAGGGGCCTGAAGTGGAAAATTGCAGGTGTTCTGTGGATGAAAGGTGGTATGGATGCCGTGGGTGAGATGAGCCTGACCGTGAAGACTTCACCTTATAGATGGTATAGGAATGCATTTCATGAGAGACCATGCTATAAGAAACTTCTCTGCAGGAGGAGAGACTATCCTGGAGGAGAGATCCACCATGTGATCGGCTGGTGGAGCACCCACATAGAGATGACAAAGAGAATGTGACAGGTGTCACTAGTGTTGCAAAGGGTCCCCTCAATCCCACTCCATAGTTCCTGAGTTCATTTTTTAAGGATTGCACAAGAGTGAAGATACCTGCTTTGTCCTGCAGTATGCAGCTTCCTTGAGAAATATTTCTATTGCCCTACCAGTGGGAACATGAAAGCTGCATCACTGCCAAAAGGGGCAGCCAGGATCAACCTTGTAGCTGCAATAGCCACAACGTGATGGTCATGAGGAAAACTCAGATGTAGGCCACAACTGCTACATCATTTGCCATTTAATCAGTTTTGCTGCATATATAAACCCCAAGAGCCATTGCATAATTAACATGAACTGATTTCAAGAAACGGTTCGATATACAGGTGCGCCGAGATTGTTTACCTCCATGTGTCTCTTCCTTGAGCTGCATGAAATAATATTACAATGGCCCCTTCTAATATATAGCTTGCTATATTTTGGAATTGTATCATTTAAGAATTAATCACACATGTATTTTTGATTCAACCTGAACGATTATAGTTGCTAAGGTTTTAGAAAGTGTTAGGTTATTTCCCCCCCTCATTTCTTCAGTGGCTTTCTAGCTATTCTTATATGCCAATACACCATGTATTAAAAATATTATTTCATTCAAAACAAACATTTAATTCCAGCAAACTTGTCCTACTCACATTCATCAAAACTGGCTCCCCTGCACCTAGGCTTTGAACCTTAGAAATGAATGGTTTAGCATTTCCTAATTGCGATATCCTAATTTTGATTGTGACTCTGTAGGAATCGCTATTAAGGAATCACTATTTTTTTACATACCATTTTGCATTCCCTAAATAGTGATTACCCAAAATTTGCTATTTAGGAATGCAAAATGTAACTTTGAAACATCTGGCCCTAGTATTTCAAGTTGCAAAGCTCAAGTTTCTCACAAGTGGTTAAATCAATCCCTGCTTCAATATAGCCATGCATCCATGTAGGGTGAGGTGGGGACTGTCTATATAGCCACCTGAGGCTGAGAAAGTAGTTTATTGTTGGAGGTAGGTGAGACTGAATCAGGCCAACGAAGTTTAAAGAGATCAGGGAAGAGCCATGAGGGACAGATTAAAAGGTATTACCTACCGGTGGCTGTACTATACTGCTGATTTTGGGCCACATTTATGAAATAAGCTTTTTGCGAGTACCAAATAGCGATTTTTACCAAATTGTATTTGGTAATTCCAAAATGCTATGTATGTAGGAATCACCAAAGATGTTCCTATGGTCCTATGGTCGAATAGTTTGCATTAGCTAATTTGCGAATACCTAAAAAAGAAAATGTTTACATGCAAAGGGGCATGTGTGCGATACATGGCACTTTGAAAAATGCATTTTTGTAAATTTTTTAAAGTTTGCACATGGATACCATCAACTTGGAGCTAATGGTAAAAGCATTTCCTAAATGCACAGTTTACGTTTAGGAAAGGCTTCTTACATGTGCGGTAGGGATTCGCAAATTGCGATCCCTCGTCTGCATTTGTATTTTAGGTTATTGCTACAAATTGCAATTACCTAAATCTAAATTGCGAATCCCAAAGCCTTTCATACATTCAGAAAGACCATTTTGCATTGGAAAATGGGCAAATTTAGAGATTGACACAATTTGCAAATGCAAAATACATTGATACATGTTCCCCATTAAGGGAACCTACAACAAAGGGAGGGCTGATCAGGCCCTCTCCAGTTCTGGGCCTAGCATTTGGCATGGCGAGTCTGAAGGCAGACATACAAACCTAAACACCTCATTAGGTAATTATCAAATGAAACAAACTATGTGGGTAATGAAATGGTTTACAAATCTGCTTCTTTAGAAAACATTTATGCACAAGGTTGGTGTGTGGGTTGATTTCAAACTGTACAAATTTGGAACACAGAAGACAGAATTTCTTAATTGACGATAACATGTATGTTTAAAGAGCCACAACAACCTTTATACACATAGATATAAAAGTTAGACCCTTGACTTCAGCAGGCAGGCATTTGTCATTGTAACTACACAAACCTTGTCAGTCTGAGGCTCATGATTCTTGGTTGTCTTGCTCGCAATACGTAAATCAGAGCATGCAAATTAAACATTTCTTTCAGAAAATAACCTCTTATTGCTCCAGTGTACACTTCACTAAGGAAAGGAGAGGAAGGCAGAAATAACAGTTTTTTATTCTGCTAGGTGTTCTAGGGAGTAGAAAGGTGTATTTCAAGCTGAAGGGAAGTTCCTGTGCTGCATCCAAGAAAAGAACAAACACAAGGAAATGATGGACATAGTGCTGCAATTTTTCAGACACTTAACCCCAGTCACAGATCTGGGTTGAATCCATCATCATTCTTTAGCTCACTTCGCCACCCCAGTTCAGACACAGCTATATGCAAACTAGTCTTAACCCTGTGCCTCATGGGACCAGTCCAGCCCTAACTGCCAAGCCATGTCTTCCCTGGACCGGAAACAAGCATCCTGGGACCGGTTACGGGCTAACAGTCCTCATCAGCCAGGCTAGCTTGAATCCAGTAGCAATGTGAGCAAGGGACCCACGTCTGTGCATACCCTGCCAACTTATGGCGAACAAAGCAAACACAAGGAGATGATGGACTGAGCGCTGAAACATTTCCCCCCAAAAAAAGAGAGCAGAAATGTGCCATCAGCTAAGATGCTCCTCATTTCTGCTCTTTTGTAGCAGTGGAACAATTCTGACTGCATAGCAGCAATGAAGATACCCTTCCACCATGACACAAGGGTGTCTGCATTGTGTTCAAGATATTTTTGGTGCAGAAAGGGTTAACTTCCTGCACAATAAATATTTTTAAAGGCTTATCAGCAGAATCTAGCACACATGCAAAGTGAGAGTAGAGATGAGAAATGGAGATATTCCTCCTTGTTATCTCAGCCTCGTGTAGACACACCATTTTTGAGCAAACCCATGATTAATGACTTCAGTAAATACAAGCTTGCATCAAAATACATGGGTGTAAGCATAGAAATGCCCATGCTTCACCTATGTAACGTCTCCCTGTTACACCTGTCAGCCCTAGGGTGGTGTACTTTTTGCTGAATTTCATTTTTCTTGGCCTCAAGACTCTGTGAACTTTACCACTTCGAACCAGTGCTAAAGGGCTAGTGCTCACACCCTAAAACATGACTTACACCTGATTGACATATACAATTTACTTGTAAGTCCCTTATAGATTGGTGTACTGTATGCCCAAGGTCTGTAAATGAAAAGCTACAAGTAAGCCTGCAGCTAATATTGTGCCTCCCGCTTAATTAGCCCCTTAAGACATGTCCCAAGTCTGCCATTGCAACCTGAATGCGGCTTTAAATTTAACTTGCCAATATAACTCCCTTGACAAGCCTTAGGCTGGCATAATGATGTCTTCGCCATGTGGGCAACTCCCTGACAAATTCTGGTGGCCGGTCTTGTCCTGCTAGAAGTATATCATAACCTTTGGAAAGTCGCTTCCAAAAGAGTGCTTTCACTTTTCTTGGTATGTTTCCCTCCATCAGGAGTGTTATTTCATATAACCTATGTGGAGAGTTAACCATGGTGTCTGCAGTCTCAACTTGAACGTCTTCATTCAAGTCCACTGTCTCCAGAAGTCCCTTCAGGTTCTGGGAAGCTATTGTTACTTCTGGTGCACTGCCCAAAAATGTCCGAGCCCATTCTCCGTTCTTGAGTTGTGCCCTTAAGATCCTCTGCATGTCTGAATTTTAGACCTGCTACCTTCTTTTTGGTGAATTGAATTTTTGTTTTGTTTTTCTGAACGTGTGGATCGTCTTTGGACTTCACGCGTTCTCCTTTGTTTTCTGACAGTCTTCTCTTTTCTGATGTCGGTGACGATATCTGAAAGGTACGAGAGGAACGTGTATCAGTATCTTGATACCTGTTGGGTTTTCTCAAATTAGCCCTATTCCTGAGGTAATACCTCCTTTCAAAGGGCTCCTTTTGAGGAGACCTACCTCGGGAATGAGAACGCTTCTCTTTGGAAGTTTGGTATTTTCTCACTTCTTTTTAGAAGAGGTAGGAGTGTATTTAGTAAAAGCCTTTTCAGGACTTTTAGACAGTTGGGGTTTAACTGGTTTCCCACCCAAACTGACTCTACCTAATTCTTCATAGGATTTTTCAATTATTCTGGCTAGTTCTTGTGGTTGTTCTGTTACATCAAATTCCCTTAATTTCTGGTGGATCGCCACTGATGCTGCTTCTCCTTTAATATTAGATAATATTATTGATGAGACCTGATTGGAAATTTTCAGTAACTTCATACCTAAATTCAGAGCAGGGTCTGCCCCGTATTCATTTTGATTCTGTTTCAGGACATCAGGTATTACCGCCATAGACGGAACACCATGTGTTTTAGTGTAGATTGCAGCGAAGACTGTACCCCAAGTGGTGCAGTCCTCCAGTTGTGGTGTGATCCCCATTGGTAAACAGACTGTTAAACGTATGTGTTTCTCATGAGGGCTAGTATTGGGAAATACTGCTTCGATTTGAGTAATGTTTTGAGCTATCCAGAAAGGAACTTGTTCACTTTTTGTGGGTAATTTACCCATGACTGCATGTAAAGTCTGTGGTGTAATTTTTTGTATATTCCCCTGGTGAGAGGTTTGTTGTGGAATAACTATTGGTGGTTGGACTGTAAGAGTCCTCATGACATATTGAAACAATTGTCTATGAATTCTGATTAACTCTTTGAGTTGAGTAAGTAATTCTATGTCTGACATTTCTTCAATGTCAGGAGGAGGTCTATAGCTAAAATCGGCCATGTTGCTCCTGGTCTACCTAGTGGACCGAGCCTGGTAATGTGATTTAAATGTTTTAGGGCACCTTCAAACCAGAGCTCATGCTCCTGGTATGTGAGTGGAATTTCAATATCCTCGAAAGGAATATATTCCTCTGATGGATCATCTTCTTTGTAGGAGTGAAACAAATGTGTTACTGGATTTGATTCTGGGAATACTATCCATGAATAGAATACCTCTGTCTGGTGATATTTATGTGCCTCTGTCACAAAAACTGCTCTACCACCTCTTGATGTTAGGCCATGTTTTATACGTTTTAGAGTGATAGCTTTCCTTAAATTTTGAGGAATGATTACAGCTTTCACATCAGTTTCATTAAAACCTGTTAGGTTAAAAGCTGGTACGGCGCTGTCCCCTGTAGCTCCACCGTTTCTGGTGGTAGATATTGTTTAATGAAAATTGCAGAGAAAGATTCAAGGGAACAAATATAAGGTGCACAATATTTCGGAACACTGTATCATTCAACGTTGAACATACCAGAAAGCTAATACATCAAATTTTTGTCCTACTCAGCTATGGTGGATATTATCCCTTACCCACTTCAGACATCTATTGGAGTATTATGAGTAGGAGGTCTCTGAGAAAAGCACGACTGAGTTACAGTATCTAGTGTTAAATGAGTGCCTTACCAAACCGTTGGGCACCATGTCGTGTAGTTCCTATGTCCCTAATAAGCACTGGCCAATAGTCAGGGGATGACGAGACAACGCTCACTCAGCCCAACATACGCGTCACAACATAAAGCAACAGACGTGCTTTAAACAGGGGAAATTCTGATCAATAGAACCCCCTGAGGTGTGGTGGCAGCCGGTATGAACTCCCTTGGCTCCCACATGCCAATCCGCACCACAAGGTTTGCAGTCCAGTAAGGCGAATACCAAAACTCGCGCCCTGACAAAATTGCCACGACTCAGCAATGGCAATGAAACATGTTGGCCTACTTTGACTAGGTTTGCAACATGCAGTGCTTTTTGTTTGAGTAAGCTCACTACTATCAATATCTCGATTTTAATTGAAGGAGCATACTGTCCTTTACACATCACGGAGTTTTTGTTTTTTGGAGTTAGTTGAAATTCTCTTTTCTACTCTTTCTATCCTCTTGCTGAGCACGATTATGTTTTTTCAAGTGAGTAGGCAACCGATGATGACAAACGTGGGCATACTGGTGAGAAACTGCTGGTAGCCTCCCTGGTTTTGCGTATGTGAAATGCATACTCACTCTTTCACTTATTTTCATAAGTGTCCTTCACTCACATACTGGGTTTAAGGGTTTGTGAGGGCGTATTGGCTTATTGCAATTCTTCTTTTTTTTAGAAAATAGAATGGTTGAGGGTTCTAGGATTGGCCTACACTGGACATATTGCCAGAGATTGATTGAAGGCAGATAGCTTCACTTCATAAGCCTTTCTTCAGAAGTAATTTGTTATCCACCCTCTTATAAGACCACGCCTTATTGTGTAATACAATATAAAAACAACCATAAGTAGCGGAAGAGTGATCATAAATATTTGCACCCTTGGGCTTTCATCACACAGGGGTCTGTTGTTGTTGGACACAGTTCAATGTGGCTGATCAGTTTCAATAGTTAGTTTAGCTGGATATAAATAGCAGCTTGTTGCTCCTCATTAGTAAGCCTGGGCGTAGTTCGCAGAGTTTTGCTACAAGGAACTCCGCAAAATTACAAAACAACTCAGTGAAGATCCGCAAGTGGTGGAGTGTAGTGCGAACTGCTGTTTGCGCTGGCCTTCTTGCCACTCGTGTAGAAATTCTGCCCGAGCGGCAGCTGGTGCTCGCATGCTTACAGTTCAACAGCAGGGAATACCTCCACTGCACTACACAAAGCGGAGCTTTCTGCACTCCTTCAGCCCCACGCAGCTCGGAGTGCAGAAAAGTCTGAAAACTCCACGAATGGAGAGGAGTTCACCGCCCAGGTCTACTCATTGGTAGAAGCACAGGACTGACGTTTTTAAAGAAAAAATAGACTACAAGTATGTCCCATCTGGTTAGCTTAAGCCAGAGTAGCAGCAAACTAATCCTCATTACCAACAGAGCAGTGAACATAAGTAGCAGCAGAGGGATCCTCAAAGAGACACCGTCGGGTTTGCATTGCTCAATAATCTGTTGTGATTGGATACAGTTCAATGTGGCTGATCAGTTTCAATAGATAGTCAGGGGAGTATACGGGGCCCTGCTGTTTAGCGATAGCCGGCTGAACATATTGGATGCAATGGTGACAATTTTCATCAGCAAGACGTTTAGGCCTGTGTTGTTGGGGTTTAAAGAGACAATAATGGCCTTCCGACATGTATGACCTCCCAGTTTGTTTCACTCTCTCTGTAGTCTGGTCCTTCACTCATTCAGCAGTGCTGGGCATAGACATACAACATGTTCGAGTGATTCTTTGCAGCCGCTACAGCAACTGCATGTTGTATCCTCATTTGGCAAACACCAACTGGCTAGATGTTTCAGAAATGGCCACTCCCCTAGCCTGAGGCCCATGAATCTTGCCTTCTAATGGAAGCTTCATGGTTAAGCAGTCGTTGGAGACCTACTCTTGAGTGAGTAAATAGGGCAAGGTTGTCTGTGTACAACAAGTTGCTAATTCGGGCACCATCTGTTTTTGGGAAGTGACTATTAGTGACATCAAGTATCTGTGGTAGGTCTGAAATTTATAGATTGAAAAGTAAGGGGGCTAGCATGCACCCCTGCATCACTCCTCACCATGCTATATTTTTTTCTGGATATGTGGGTGCTTTCTCCCCATTTAATGAGTATCCATGTGTCAGAGTACAGCTGGATTGCAGCCTCCAAAAGGCTCTGTAGCATATCTCCATAGGGCTCTCCTTTGTACTCGATCAAACTCAGCCTTGAAGTCAACAAATCAACAGTGCAACAGAAACTTTGAGACTGTACTTTTATCCTTAAGGACAGATATTGTCATTATATTGGTTATGTCCCAGATTTTGCATTGAACCCCATTTTGTTGAAGAGTATTAGCCGATGTTCCACCTGTAGCCGTAGATCTTTCAATATGCAAAAGAAGCAATTGATGGACAGATTGCTGGACAATGCAAACATTCATCCCCAGTCACAAGGATCTGGGTTTAATCCATCATTCTTTTGCTCACCACACCACCCCCGTTTGTACCCAGCCATATACAAATCAGTCTTGACCCTGTTCCTTGTGGGAACAGTCCAGCCCAATCTGCCAAGCCAGGTCCTCCCTGGACCGGAAACAAGCTCCTGGGACCGGTTTTAGGGCATCGCCCTTCATCAGCCAGGCTAGCTTGAATCCAGTGGTGTAGTGAGCAGGGACCCATGTCTGTGCATACCCTTCCCACTTAGGGCGACATATGCAAAAGAAACAATTAATGGACAGAGCAAATCAGACTTGACCCTGTTTCTCGTGGGAACAGTCCAGCCCGAACTACAAAGCCAGGTCCTCCCTGCACGCACCACTCAGGATGTGAGAGTGGCCAGGTCCACGGCATTGAGGTGTAAGGGGTCCAAATCTTGATGAGAGTCCTGAATGTTGAATGTGGGTGCCATTTTCACACTGAAATCCATGGAGCTAATTTCATCCTCTGTGGCCCTAAAGTGCATGATTAGAAAGGATGGTATGTTGGTGCAGCCCAAGCCACTTTGGCCATTCATTTGTTTGTTCAGCAGGGACCAAGAGCCAGTAGAGATAGGGTTCATACTGGCATGAAGTGTTATCTGGAAATTTTCTGATTGTTTGCACTTCTTAAAGAAAACTGCCTGCCTGTAGGTTTTCTTTGCCTGCTTAAATGCATTAACCCCTTCGACGCTGATGACGAGCTGGGCTCGTCATGAGGTAGCCTCCTCGCACGCTCATGACGAGCCCAGCTCGTCACGTAACATGCGCTTTTGAAAAAGTCAGCGTACGAGCGGAATTCCGCCCGCACGCATGCGGTTAAGTAGCTCCCTACTGCCTGGAGACCTCCAAACCCACCTCTAACAGCTTTATTGCAAGTTTTCTTGAGTTCCTTGATTGTGGCTGAGGTGATAGATTCACTAGAGGACACAAGTTTATGGGTAGGTCTGTGGAATTTTGTAAGAAATTGCAGAGTAAATTTCATCCATTCCGTAGTTATGGATACATTATTAGTACCGTTTTCATATAAGTGCTGCTTATATTCAGCCACAAAAGTGCCACTAATGGAATCGTCTGTTTGAACAATTTGAGTTTCTCTATGTGTTTCAGCTGAATGTCAATCTCGCCAAGACATGGTGACATTGATTGAATGGCAGCATGATGAGCTCTGGCTGATGGTCATTCTACCCACGGAGTAATGTGTCAATTTTCTAGAAGGGGAGACATTTCAGTCTTGAATATGGAGTACTCAAGGAAGGAGCAGGTTTTTCCATTGGTTCTTTTCCAATTTACTAGCGTGTCATGTGTGAAGCGGCCATTCAGTATTATGTAGTCCATGCTACTAAGTTGCAGTACCTAACATTGGCCAAGCATGCTATGCAGGCAGCCGTTCGGCATGGCCTGTTCAATGATGTTTTAGACACTCACTGGCGTGGGTTCCTCATGGTTTTCTGGGAGATCTTGGGAGAGATTTGTATTAAAGTCTCCAGTGATAATGCATGCTGCTTTAGGATAATAGTTGACTAAGTCACACAAGGTGTTTATTAAACGATTAAACTTAGACATTTTCTCTCTTGATTTGAACAGATGTAAACATGTATCAGTAATGTCAACTGTTGGGTGGCTTATTTTGATTCCAGACAGCAAGTTCTCCTCAAATGTTAGCAAGTCAATGGTCTCCTTTAGCTTGACTGAGTTTCAAATTGCCCACCTTTATGATCGACCATGCTTGTGTTCCCTAGAGGCTGGTCTCCAATGCTCGATGTAAGACTTGTCTATGCCCAAGTTTCCTGTAGGGCTATTATTTTATGGTTCTTTAAGAATGTAACTACTTCTGGGGACTAAAGTTTTCTGGGCATGGCTGTTGACATTCCAGAAACACAAGCATTTTGATGGTGGCTTGGTGCGGGTAGATACTTGAGGACTGATTCAGTCAAGGCTTTGGCTGAATAATGCTCTGGGCTGCCAGGCCCAGCATTTCCCCATGTGGTCTGTGGGTTGCACCCTGTGTTTTCTGTGTGTTGTGATGACACAACCGTGGACATTTTTTTTAAACTGAGAACAGATTCTTCCTACCAGACACTGTGGGAGCTGGTGATTCTGCTAATACTGTGGGGTAACCTGTCTCTTTGGACGGATTGATCTTGATACCCCATTAGCTAAATAACTTTGATCTGGATAATATTATATGTACAACAGTTGTTGAAATAAATGTTGCTAGTGTGGGTTCTAAAATGTTATGACATTTAGGCGGAAGGAATTCAATTGCTATCTCACCAGACTCCAATCTGCTCAGTTTAGGGATGGCCTTTAGCAACCAGAAAATGTTCCCCTTATTTAGAATATCATGAAGACCTTCCAATTGATACTCCGGGTTGAACAGCAGCCTGGTGTTTTGGTTTTGGCTAAGCTGGTTTTTGGTTGTGTCCTTGTTTGGGACCCTAGGTCCTGAACAGGGCCTGCTCTGCATTGTGTGTCTCCAGTGTTGTTCCTTGCTGGCGCTACTATTGAGGCCATGATGTAAGTGCTCAATTTAAACGTTGCCTCTATTTCAGGAGTTTGGGGTCCCTGGTAATTTGTTATTGTTACTCTAGTCTATTAAAATTTGTATTTCGTCATCACTGACAGCTTTGGTAATGTTGGGTTGCTTTGTGGTTTCATCTCAGGGGGGTCAACAGGTCTTTTACACTCGGATTCTCATTGACAATCCTAATTGAGGCTCCTACTTCACTGCTGCTATGGTTTGAGGGTGATTGGGTCTGCTCCACTCTGCTCAACTCTGCAATGGTTGGCTTACATATCGTTTCTCTTTTTCTGGGACCGGAGGGGCCAATTCACAGAACTAACTTAAGACAAAATCCTATACTTATTACTTTTGGTATTCACAGAAGTTAGGATTTTGTCTTAAGTTTGTCTTAAGACAGACTTAAGACAGACTTAAGACAAAATCCTAACTTAAGTCTGTCTTAAGTCTGTCTTAAGTTTGTTTTAAGACAAACTTAAGACAAAATCCTAACTTCTATGAATACCAAAAGTAGCAAGTTTAGGATTTTGTCTTAAGTTCGTTCTGTGAATCTGGCCCGTATTGTCCTGATGGTTCACTTGGCTCACCCTTTGGTGCTTTTCAGTGTCTTGGAGTCTGCAGATTATATTACAGCATCAAAGCTCAGCTTTGGAGGATTCTAATCTGTTTGGGTGGATGGTTTATGTCCTTTTACTTGCAAATATTGGAAACCCTCTTACTGAGGGGTTGTGGTGGTCATGGGCTTTAAGTGACCATCTACCAGTGTCTTAATCCCCCCAGAGTTATTGTCAGTGACCCTGCCTGGTTGGGGTTGCATTGTCGGGAGGGCTGTTGTTCACTCCAGGATTTTACACTTGTGCTGCAGGGGAGGGGTTTTCCTGTTCTTGATTTCATTGCTTCCACGGTTGCCGTGGGGCTGGGACTCAATTGGGAAGCTTTACTCCCAACGCTGAAGGTTAAATTTGTGTCATTGTGTGTATTGGGAGCTAATTGGGTGACTGCAACTATGTGTTGTTAACTCTGAATGGGTCCTCCAGGGAGTCTCTTAATTTCAGTCAAAACTGTACTAAGGAACGTTGGGAGCGAGGACAGGGTTTTGATTATAGGAGAACAGCAGCATGCTGATTGCACCAAATTGATGTTAGATTACACTCTTAAAATCAGTATGTTTATTTTACCCAATTTGTTGTATTTGCCTTCTGTGAACATAGTCAGACAGTCAGAGAATTCAAAAGATCAAATTACACATCCAATGTATTAGAGTTGTAATTTAAAGCAGAGACTGGGAATTGCAGAGTTTGTAGAAATTGTGCTAGAAATATCTGTTATTATTTCAGGGACAGATCTGTCTTGTGAGTCTGTGTTTCTTGTGGGATCCGTGTGAAAGAAGGACAACTCCAAGAGCGATTGGTCATTTGGTTCCATACCACCAGGTTAATTTACAGGATTTTCTGCGCCATCCAGGTAAAAAGATTTCATGGGTGTAAGTGGTATTATATTTCTGATTGGAGCTCAGGTCCATTACGCCACAGGGGACTAGAGATGATGTCGGCAACTGTGATCTGGTTGCCTCTGTAATGGGGGCCTTGCACATCCTGTTGAGGGAGTCCCTTGGATAAATTGTCACTTGATATAACTATTGGTGAGAAATTGTGTTTGGAAGAGCTCATCCGAGGAGGTGACTGTAGGTCAACCTTTTCTTTAGAAGTAGATGTTACCAACAATGCAGATTTTTTCACATAGTTTGCAGGCTTTATTGCCTCGTTCATCGCTGTTAGGTTACCAAAGAGGGTGTTGCCATCCAGCGATGGCGGGGATGGGGATAGCGGCAGTCCCCTGTTGGATACTCCCGAATTAGAGTGTATGGTAAGAGAATTGCCTTTTCCTGCGGCCATGTCGGTGCTGTTGACTGTCATACCTGGGGGTTTCTTGAAGAAATCCCAGAGCATTGTTTAATGAGGGCCTGGAGTGCCTGCTGCTCTGATATCTGCCTCGGTGGCTGTTGACAAATGGCCATGCATGTTTATAACTTGTTCTGAGTTTTTGAGGGTTGTGGTGGTTGAGTCCAGTACTGATGTCAATAGTGTGGTGATTGAGGTACATCATTGTTGATTAAACCTTGGGGTCAATGGGGGACTCCCCAGGCCTACTGGGAGACTTTGTGCTGCCCTCCTTATTCCTAATGCATCGCTGAGCTGTCGGTAGTTCCTTCCTCCTTCTTCCTGATCCCATAGCTAGAGAGTTGTATTCTGGGGAAATAGCCCTGCCTCTTCTCCCCTTGGTAGGTGCACTCCACTGAATGCTGGGGGGAGGTGCATAAGCATGCTGGTTTTTCTGTCTTGTCCTGGTGCTCTGACTGTTGTGCTGCCTCACCTCCCCCTGGCAAGGCACTAGGGAGAGGGGCATGAGCATGCTTACTTTTTTAGTGGGGTCAGTGGCTTGTGGAGCTCCAGTGCTACAGCGTACTGTTGTGGCATGTGAGGCCTCCTAAGGGTCAGGAATGTTGTGTCAGTGTTGGTAAGCAGTCACACACTTCAATTAGAGAAGTATCAAATTGTCCTTTAGTCAAACAAGTGAAAAGCAGATGGTACTCCAGGCACAAGCCTCATCAGCCTTTAAGGTGACAGCTTCCGTGCACCAGGGGCTGTATTACAGAATGTGCCCTGGGGGTGGAATGGGCGTTTGTACCCGCTTTGTGCATCCCCAGGGCACTTTGGAATTACAGAAAGGGCTGCAGATGCTTGTGTTGCCTCTTCTGTAATACCGATTGGGGACTTTCCCTCATGTGAATGCGAGTGTGACCCATGAATATAAGGGAATCTCCTTGCCTCAGCCCCTGCACCATATTACAGATGCGGGCGCAGAGGCAAATAAGCTCACAGCAGGCACACTTTCAGTGTGCATCCTGAGATTAGACCTCTGGAGGGGTTGAAGGAGGTCCCATGGATCCTCCAGACATCCCTTGCATGCAGGTGCAATCACTAACGAATGTATGATGTTACAACGCATACATTTATAACGCATGCACATACAACGCAGTTTTTACATCGCAACATCCACTACAATGCATTCCATTACATTGCATGACGCTACATTCCATAATAAAAAACTACCTTTACAACGCATTCCAATACATCTCATACTACCTTTATATCACATACCATTACACCGCATACCATTACATTGCATTTACGGTAAATATTGGATAGTATAGGGGTAAAAATTACTATTCTAACTCCAGGGGGTGCAACAGTGGGGTAAGTGTTGGATAGTGTAGAGGTAAAAATTACTATTCTAACTCCAGGGGGTGCAACAGTAGGGTAAGTGTTGGATAGTGTAGGGGTTAAAATTACTATTCTAACTCCAGGGGATGCAACAGTAGGGTAAGTGTTAGATAGTGTAGGGGTACTATGCATTGTAATGGTATCCATTGTAATGCCTGCGTTGTAGTGACATGCGATGTAGTCTCATACGTTGTAATGGTATGCGTTGTAATGGCTGTGTTGTAGTGACATGCATTGTAAAGGATGTTGCGATGTAATGACTGCGTTGTAAGTGTAGTGCGATGTAATGACTGCGTTGTAAAGGTTGTTTCCAATCACTAACTGCAACCGCCTACAGAGTGTCTCTAAGTCCCCTTCCAAGTGCTGGGGGATACTTCCTGCACTGTGGAAACACAGAGTGGTTTTAAAGCAGCTGCTCCATTTTTCACATAAATGTGCTACTCCCAGGGCACCGCTAGATGGCAGCTGCCTTCGGGGCAGAGCATTCCATGCAATAGGGCACACTTTCCCTGTTTGCACCCAGCGCACGTTTTAAGGTGTGCCAGGTGCAAACAGGGAAAGTGTGTCCCTTACATATTAGGGCCCCAGGTGCCCTTACTCTGTATGTGCCTAATACACTCTTCACTTCTCTTTCCACTTTCTCTGCCTCACACACCTCGAGCATGGAAGGCTCTGGCTGTGGGACTCATCAAGGGCTGTGACTAACACAACTCTGCCCCACAATCCCCATCACTGCTCGGTTTGTGTTCAAAATATTTTATTGAAGACATTTTTCACATATATGAAACACAATTCAAAAAATAATACCGAACTATAGAGTATAGAAAACAAACTACAATATATAAGAGAAAGTACAATGGCAGTACCAACATTGTATAACAGTATAAGCATAAAATAAATAGGAAAACAAACATAAATGGACTATATTAAGCAAAGATTCATTATTACAAAATGGAAAAAAGTATCCTAAATTGTAGAACATGTACCAATGTAGAAATCCAAACTAGACCACATACTAGACTTAAAAGAAGAAGAGTCCTTATGAGAATGTGGATAAAACACTGCCCAAGTCTCAGAAAAATTATCCACTCCCACCATGCATTAACCGGTCTCACTGCTCGGTTTGATGTGCACCACTCACCGTAACTCTTGGTGCAGGTCTCAAAATTGACACCATGCCATCTCTAAGTTGCCTCTGGCTGTGCTTGTCCTGACCTCCTTACCGCTTGTCGTGCCTTGGGACCTGGGCTCAGTATTTTCCTTTGTCAAGCTGGTTGGCCTTGTGGCTCCCAGCCAGTCCTTCTCCTATTCAGCACATTCAGCGGTGCCCTCATGGGTAAACTCACCCTTGACCGATCTGCGGTCCGCGGATGGGAGCTCTACCCTACTGCTTCACGTGACTTCACGTGACTGCAACTAAGCCTCCTCCAGCAGCAACTTACAACTAGCGATAAGTCACATAAAGCTTGTGTTTTATGTAGTTGGCGTATTGTTCATCTTTATTTTGATTTCGAATTATAAAATGAATCTCAATAAATATTGACAGATTGGCTGATAAGCTGACTGGAGGCTTCACTGATTTTGGTAGTTTTGTTCTCTTTAATAAGACAAATTAAGCTGCATATTACAACACAGGTTGGTTGATTGTGGTATAAAATGTAACTTCCCAAGTATATGTTTGGGAAGTAAGAGCACCTTCCAGAAAGGGATTTACTTCCCCGACTTGAGAAGACAGCACCAGGATAATCATGTATTACAAAAACATCTCTCTCTTCCACAACTCATGAGTTCCTGACAACCCTCCAAGATCCCTCAATCACACCAGTTGACGATAAGAGGAGGTGAATGGGTCATGAGAGGTTTAAATCATTACCAATCTTCAGAGTGGCATGTAAGAACATGGCAGGCCCATATGGGTCTCTGGATTGTACATGCGTCAGAATTGCTCGGATAAATACTTTCACATATACATAATCAGTAGATGTTAACATACATTATATATATATATATATATATATATATATATATATATATATATATATATATATATATATATATATATATATATATATATATATATGACTCAGGCAGTGAAGAACACATTTTAAAATGGGGCAGTGAGGGTGCTCATCAATTAGCCTTTCAGGCCAATTGGAATCTAGAGAACAGGTGCATCATCCCAACAAGTATCCCTGTTTATCATAGGTCTGAATCTTCCACCATATCAGAGGGCAAGAACCCAGCCTTTATCCCATTAATCCTGTTCCTGTGCCGTGTGTGGCTCTCTATTTGCAGCATGTGAATCCTGAAATTACAGTTCCCATTTAAAGTTCCACATTTCTGCCTTGTTACTGAAATCGAGGAAGGGAGACGTTTTTAGTTGGAAACAGGCCTCAAACAGAAGAAGCAAGGTAACTAATAAAATATTCTGGTGTACCTCTGTTTACTTTTGTGCCTTAAGTGAAGAGTGGGTTAGCATATGTGAGCATATGTGAGTGCATGTGAATGAGTGTTTGAGTCTGAGATTATATACCTGTGAGTGAGCCACTGGCTTTTGTATGCTAGAGGTAGTTACAGACGTAAATAGGGATATATATTTACTAAGACTAAGAGTTGTGTTTGCGTCACAAGTGACGCAAATCGGCGCAATAGATAATCACTTGAAAGCAGTGCAAGGCAGCACACAGCACTGCTTTGCATTACTGTGCTCCAAGGGAGCTTACTATGGGTGGTGCATGGGCGTTTCCATGCAACCACCCAAGGTTTCTGACAAAAAAAACATATTTACTGAAAAAATAGTCAACAAGGTTTTACATCAAATAATAGCTGCCCCTTTAACCAGGTACTATCATGGAGAAATGCTTTTATTTCTGCTGTCTTTTCCAACTTTACATGTGCTGCATTGTAAAAGCACACAGTACAGGACCTATGCTAAACTCACCTAGATACCCTTGCACTGTGGTGCACAGGTGTGTGCGTGGCACGCGGCTGCACATTTCTGCTCCAGTGCTAGGGAGAGGGGATGAGAGTGACATATTTCTGTAAATATGATACTGTCCTGCTCTCTCTTCCACAGCATTTGCGGCTGCTGCATCGTGCTGCATTATAATTGAGTAAATCTGGGTTGTAGTGTGTCTGAGGCATATGAGAAGCTCTGAAAGAAAAATTGTAAAACTGGTATAGATGGGGTAACTGGTGACATACAATCGGCCTTAGTATATTAGTGGCACTGATTATCTTAATTGGGGAGAGGGACCCATGGAATGAGTATGCACGGTGTGTGACTTTGCCTACCTGCCGGGGAACCGAGGATTGGACATTCGGCTGCTGACTCCTGTCTTTGCCCCCAAGCCAGCTGCTCGCCGGACCCGCTCCGCGAGTCCCGCTTCGCGGCTCCTTTTGTGGGAGTTGCTCATAGCAAGGGGCTGAGACTCGGGAGACTGTTGGGGTGTGCGTTGTAGTGCAGCAGGGCTGCGAGCGGTGAAAGCAGGGACTCCATCTCCCAGGAGTCCCTGCAGCCTGACCCGAAACACCTGGGCCGCTCTCCCTGCTTGCCCCGCCCCCCTCCACGGACCTAAAAACCCCTCTGTTTGGACCCTCCCTGGGATACGGTGTGTGACTTTGCCTACCTGCCGGGGAACCGAGGATTGGACATTAGGCTGCTGACTCCTGTATTTGCCCCCAAGCCAGCTGCTCGCCGGACCCGCTCCGTGGGTCCTGCTTCGCGGCTCCTTTTGTGGGAGTTGCTGATAGCAAGGGGCTGAGACTCGGGAGACTGTTGGGGTGTGCGTTGTAGTGCAGCAGGGCTGCGAGCGGTGAAAGCAGGGACTCCATCTCCCAGGAGTCCCTGCAGCCTGACCCGAAACACCTGGGCCGCTCTCCCTGCTTGCCCCACCCCCCAACCACCGCTCCCTCTACTTTAACAGGCCCTCTCAACTACCGCGCGGGAGCGTCCCGGGAGAAACCCGGGACAAGGGCGGGACCGTCTGCGGCCGTCCGCGGTTGGGCGAGGTTCGGTTGGGCCACCCCCCTTGGTCCTTCTCTCTTACAAACTGAGTTATTGTGGAATCACCAAATACCTCTTATCTTATCTTAGGTGCCATTTGTAAAGCGCACTGACGCTGAGGCTTCCTGGCGCTGGGAGACAGAATGAGTGAGGGGGAAACAAAGTAGCGGGGTTCTAGCAGAGGGGAGGGAAGAGGTGAGTTTTAAGTAATTTTCTGCAGTTCAAAAGAGAGGATGAGGATTTGATGGAGAGAGGGAGGGGGTTCCAGAGTGCAGGGTCTAGATAGGAGAAGCGGCGACCGTCGAGTTTCTTAGTTTTGATTTTGGGGGTGACAAGCAGGTGACGGTGGGCCGAGCGGAGGTCACGCTGAGGACAGTAGGGGCGGATAAGAGATGTAACAAACGCAGGGCCAGAGCAGTGAAGGGTTTTGAAGGTGAGACATGCCACCTTGAAGGCTGCCCTTTGGGCTATTGGGAACCAATGAAGACTGTGGAGCAGGGGTTTGGCAGATTGCCATCTGGGGGTGTTATGGATTAGGCGGGCCGCTTGGTTCTGGACAACTTGGAGGCGGTGAGTCAGGGATGATGGAAGGCCATGGTAGATCGAGTTTGAAAAATCCAGGCGGGAGAGCACGAGTGAGATTACAACTTGGGTAAGTGCAGCGGGGGGAAGTAGGTGGCGGACTTTGCGGATCTTCCGGAGCTGGTACATGCAGGAGGATATTACTGCTCCCACCTGTGTTCTGAGAGAAAGTTCAGCATCGATGATCACTCCCAGACTCTTTACAGTTTTCACCGGGATTGGGGGGGGGGCCTAGCTCCGAAGGCCAGAACTGCGGGCCCCAATGAGCGTGGCTGAGTCCCGGGAGGAGGAGCTCAGTTTTCCCGGGGTTAAGTTTCAATTGGTTCTGGTTCATCCAACATTGGATGTGGGTCATAACTGCGTGGAAGGTATTGATGGCGTGAGGTGAGTCGAGCGGGAGGATGAATTGTAAGTCGTCAGCGTAATTGTAGACGACAATGTCCCATTTTTTAAGAGATTGGATCAGGGGCCGGAGGTATAGGTTAAATAAGAGCGGCGAGAGAGAGGAGCCCTGGGGGACTCCACAGTGCGTGGGTATTTTAGTGGCAGTGTAGGACCCCAGGCGGACCGCCTGTGCTCTTCCAGTAAGGAAGGACTTGACCCAGTCAAGAGCGGTGCCCTGGATGCCAGCCTGCTCGACACGGTGGAGAAGGAGTTTATGGTCCACCGTGTCGAACACGGCTGATAGATCCAAGAGGACGAGGGCTTGGGGGGAACCCGCGTCTGCGTTGCTCCTGAGTGTGTCCAGAACTGCCAGGATGACATGCTCAGTAGAGTGGGCAGGTCTGAAGCCGGCTTGATTAGGCTAGAGATGATGAGATGATTCAATGAAGTTTGACAGGCACCGAGTGACGTTTGCCTCCATCAATTTTGAGAAGTACGGGAGGAGGGAAATGGGACGGTAATTCGAAGGCTCCGCGGGGTCGGCTCCAGGTTTTTTGAGGAGGGGCACTAAAATAGCCTCCTTGAATGAAGTTGGAACGATGCCGCTGCTGAGTGCCCCATTGAGTAAAGGTAGGATACAGTCTGGTAAGTACAGACATATACTCCGCAGGACAGATGGCGGGCAGCAATCGTTCGGGGGCCAGATTTTACCCGGATTGCTAGTTCTGCTAAAGAGGTAGGGTCTAGGAGCGGGAAGGAGGAGAAAGTTGAGGAATTGTTGGAGCAAGAGACCGGTGGGGGTGACTGGGGAGAGGGGGGGATAGAGTTTTTAATTTTTTTAATTTTGTCTAAGAAGAACGAGTTGAGGGTGTCACAAGCCTCTTGAGTGGGGGTCTGGGCTGGGAGAGTCCTGTCATCTGTAGTGAGTTCGTCCATGACTCTGAACACCTCCTTGGATTTGTCAGCTGCCGACGAGATCCTGTTAGAGAAGTGTTCCATTTTGGCTAGGCTGATGGCAGCTTTGTATTCTTTACGCGCAGCCAGGTAGGACTGTCGGGCAAGGTCGGAGTAGTCGCGTCTCCAGGTGCGTTCTGACTGCCAAGTTTTTAATTTCAGAAGCTTAAGATCACCAGAAAACCACCTATGGGAGTTGAGGTGCCTAGTGCTAGGGAATTTGACCAGGGGAGCAAAGAGGTCGCTGGCCGATTCAAGCCAGGAACCAAGATCATGTTCCATGCTGTCGATGTCATTAGAGCGGAGGAAGGCTGGACGGGTGTCGGCCAGGGCAGTGAGAAAGCCCTGAGAATCGTATGTGTTCCATTTCCGTGAGGAACCGCCAGCCATCAAAGGAGCGGGGATCTGACCGGCGACAGTGATGGTGGTGTTGACTAGGTTATGATCGGACCAGACGCATGGGGAGACGTCTGGTGTGGATAAGGCCAGATTACAGGTCCAGATCTGGTCCAGGATATGGCCCTTGTTGTGGGTGGGTTGGGTAACCTGTTGGGTGAGATTCAGGCTATTGAGAGTCTCGAAGAGCTCTGTGGCATGGGAGCCGGCATTGACGTCATTGAATCAATAGTTTAGGTCGCCGAGGAGGGCGAAACTGGAGTGCAATGTTAAAAGGTTAGACAGCTGTTCACTCAGGGTGGTGGAGAAAGATGGCATAGGGTGGGGAGGCCGGTAAAAGAGTAGAAGGGTAAGGGTACCGGTATCAGTTTGCACACTGATAAGTAAATTGTCCACCTTAGGGATGGGGAAGGAATAGGAAGAGACGGAGTTCAGACGTTTGGATATGATGGCTGCCACCCCACCCCCGGGCCGATCACTGAGGCGGTCGGCATGGAGGATGTAATAGTCAGGGGGAGGGCGGCCAAGATATCAGGGAGAGACTCTGAAGTTAGCCACGTTTCCGTGAGCAGGAGCATGTCCGGATTGGTGTTAGATAGCAAGATGAAAATGTCCTCAGAATGTTTAACCAAACAGCGGGTGTTTAAGTATAACACCCTGATGGTCATGACATTCCTAGTCGACATGACTGATGGGGTGCTACCGCCTAGGTGGTGTCGGTCGGGGTGCATGATACCGGCAGTGCGTATATGGCGGATAGCCGTTGGAGGTGGGGAGGTGGCGAGGTGTTGCAAGTCTCTGAGGGTTTGAGGGGAGTACGAGATATGATGGTCGGCGTGGCGTGCCCTAGGGCCCGACCTGGCGTGGACGGGCGCAGACGGGCTCGCCTTTGGCGCGCCTTTGGCGCGCAGACGGCGCGCCCGCTGCGCTCGTCTGCTGCGCGTCCGAGAGATGCACATTATTTATAGGGCGTGGAAGAGTAGCGTGGGGGGCGTGGCCTCGCAAAGGGGCGTGGCCTCGGTCCTCGCCGAGATGGCGGCGGGAAAAGTTTGTGGATCGTGAGGGCTGCAGCAGCGCTAACTCGGCTGCGCAGGAAAGCAGGGGAGCCAGAGAGGCAAGTGCACACAAATTAAAGTGACAATAATGTTTTAAAAAGCAATTTGTTAAGCGAGTAAAAAGCTCCCGGCTTCCGCCTCAAGAGCACAATCTATCTGGGCTGTAGGCGCTAGTGATCAGCGCTTTTAAAGGGTGGCGTGGGGGCGTGGCCTCGCAATGGGGCGTGGCCTCGGTCCTCGCCGAGATGGCGGCGGGAAAAGTTTGTGGATCGTGAGGGCTGCAGCTGCGCTAACTCGGCTGCGCAGGAAAGCAGGGGAGCCAGAGAGGCAAGTGCACACAAATTAAAGTGACAATAATGTTTTAAAAAGCAATTTGTTAAGCGAGTAAAAAGCTCTCGGCTTCCGCCTCAAGAGCACAATCTGTCTGGGCTGTAGGGGCTAGTGATCAGCGCTTTTAAAGGGTGGCATGGGGGCGTGGCCTCGCAAAGGGGCGTGGCCTCGGTCCTCGCCGAGATGGCGGCGGGAAAAGTTTGAGGATCGTGAGGGCTGCAGCAGCGCTAACTCGGCTGCGCAGGAAAGCAGGGGAGCCAGAGAGGCAAGTGCACACAAATTAAACCTGTTCCCCTTCTTGCTACTCGTTTGTTGCTATCATGCCTTTGCGCTCCGGAAAGGAACGAACTGTTCAACTACAGACTACTAAGGGGGTGGTTACTGGTCCCCTGGACGCTTTTATTATTTAGGCAACAGGAATTTTGGAGAAGGAGATAGCTTTTGCCGAAAAAAGGCTCTCACTTGACCTCATTAGTGGGAAACGTTCCTCGTTAGGCCCCCTTGCCACAGTGCCTAGTCCCGAAGGTTCGGCATCAGTAACTATCCCATCTGTGGTTCCTGTATTAGTGGATGTACATTGCGAGGCGGAGGGTTTGTCTTTGATTCCCTTCCGACAGCGATTCAAATTCTAGTGAGTCACCTAGGAGTATGGCGGGGGGGAGTGTACACTTGGCAAGTCAATCTCAATTAGACTCATCATCAAACGGGGACTCGCCCAGGAACTTACCCTGTAAAAGAAAACGAAGTAAGGGCCGCCAGAGGGGAGGTATTTCAAAAATATCTAAAACAACTAGCATACCCCAGCCAATAACTATTCCTGAAACCTCCACCTGTTCACAGTCCCCCCTGCCTGTAAGTGACCCCTTACCCTCCCCCCAAATACAACCTGGGTCTTCGGATTCTTATCCTGCGAGCTATAGTGGTGATGCGGGCCTATTAGGCAAAATGGAAGTATTATTCAAAACACTTATGCTGCCCTTACTGGAAAGAACTAGACTCATGAATTCAAAATTGGACGCTCTTGAGAATCTCGTCAATACCAACACTGGTTTGTTAAAAAAGTTAGGTAATGTCCAAGTAGCATCGTCTCACTCTATCTGCTCTAGTAATTCTAAACTTCAGGGAGTAGTTGTTACTAGTAAGCAGCCCCTTTCAGCATCTGCCAAGCCAAACACTATCCGGCCAGCTCCAAATAATCCTGCTTGCATGGGCCTCGGGGGTAGGAAACCACATAATGCTACTACTCCCGCACTAGCCTCAAGTATCCAGGTTTTGAAACCTAAGAAGGCCAGTTCTAAATCTAATACCCCGCCCCAGCCAAGTACCTCTATGCCTACACCTATTACTCGGCTTCAGGACCATGTGAGGGGTGGATCCATACCATCTACGCATTCTAAAATAAGCTCTAGAGCAGTGGGGAGTGCAACTACTAATTCTATCATTACCCCTCTGAAGGCTAATAAACGGGGACCCCCTTGCACAGATTTACCTATTGAAGCTACCCCATATACGATTGTCCTAACAGGTGTCTCACCCATTAGAGAGGGCCAAATCGAATCATATGGGGATCTTAAAAACAAAGTTGTTTTTTGGTTAAATAAGAATCGTCCCCTTCCACCGTCCTCCGCTACAGATATATTGAATGTGAGAAGAGTAGACTGGGTGGGACATTGTGCGAAGGATTTAGAAGGGGATTGTATTATTATAAATTTCAGGGATCCTTGGGTGGTGGACTTCGTACGTAGGGAAGCAAAGTTTGGGAGGGTGGGTGATGTGCAGTCTCTGGGTCTTGGCTATTTTTACCCCAAAAGATATAGTGTGCCCTTCTCCAACTCCCTGATGCCGAATAGACTAGCTGGGAGATCCCAAGCTGTTGGGTTCCCATATTCCCCTTCTTACCCTTGCTTGTTTAACCGTTTCGAACCTCTTTCTGGCATGGAGGGCATTGATTGACTCTATTCCGCACCTGATAGAGGGAGTGAATCTGACAATTATGTTAGTGGGGGTGATGGAGTACGTAATGTGGCAATGAGTAAGGAGGGAGAAAACCTAGAGAAGGGGATGGAGATAGCCTTTGTGAGTTACAAAGATGGTAACCGGCCGGCTAATTGTCAACCAGGTATTGATAGGAATTTAAACCTGGAGCAGTGTGTTTTGGATCGCGTTGCTCCCGCCAGTCAGGTTGTGCGCTTAAAATGGCTTCATGGAATATTGCAGGGCTAAAGGGGCGTATAGGTTCAGAGGATTGGACAGAAATTATTGACACCTTTGACATCCTAATCTTCCAAGAGAGTTGGGCTCCTGATTCAATATATCGGGTAGGGTTTCTAAATTTTTACAAACCAGCGATTCAGGGTCCCAAAGGTAGAGCTTCAGGGGGCCTAGTGATCTGGGTTAGGCAGTCTATTGGCTATAATCCAACAGAAATTGTAGTGGATAACCCGGATCTCCTGGGAATCAAGTTACGTAAGAAAAATCATCAGAGCATAGTAGTTATTAATATCTATGCCCGAGGCCGCCCTGGTGGGCGTTGTCCGGTTATTGTAGATGAACTGGACTCCTACCTCGATCTGATTGGGAGAGACAAATTAATTCTCGTAGCAGGGGATCTAAACTGCACCTTCGAACCCTTGTTTAGCGAGAGTGAGGACCTGGGGTCCGAGGAAGATGCAGTGTGGAATATTCCGACGTTGACCCTGAATAATATTAAGAAGGGTACCGAGGCCGCTCTTCACTGGTCAGGGCTGTGTTTGGAGTGGGGTCTGAGAGCGGCTAACGGTCGTTCGGCTTCCGACAAGGCTGGTCATCCCACCTTTGATAATGGGGTTAGTAAAAGTAGAATAGATTATATCCTGGTTAAAATGGAATACTGGTCCCTCCTGGTTGACATGGAAGTTTTGGTTCGCCCAGAAAGTGACCACAACCCATTGTTTTTAAGTTTGAAGCTCCCAGGGAAACCCGTTAGGCCCCTATTTGCTCCGTGCATAACGGCTGAGGCCGTCCTGACTAATGATAGAAGAAGGGTCAAATGGTGTAGGGTTGTGGAGGATGTTACCTTGCTAGATGGCATATCGAAGGAAGTTTTGACGACTTTGAGTGCCATTCTGAATCTATCGCCCACTTTGGATGCTGTTCATCAGATCAGTGATCTTCATGAACAGTGTTTCATTAAACTCAAGGCCCTCCTGACTCTACCGCCAAAATGAGGGAAAGAGATGGTAACGGGTTGCCGGAAAAAATGGTATAATAAGAACTGCAGGGCTGCACATAGTAACCTAATTAAAGCCATTAAATCTAGGGATACCTGTGATATTAAAACGGCACGTCAAATGTATAAAAAAGCATAGTGGGAGGCGAAGAGAGAGTGGGACGAGTGCCATTGGTCCGATCTTTTTGAGGCCTGTGTATCCTCGAACCAGGTAAAATTCTGGGAAATTGTGAAATGGGGTAGGAACCCCGATTCTCAAACCCCAGTAAACTATGTGACTGCGGAAGAATGGGTGGACTTTTTCTCCTGTCAGTTTAAGGATCCTGACCTAGAACCTCTTAATGGGCAAGAGAAGCTGGTACCTCTGCACCCTGTCCACAGTCACTCGCTAGTCTTTACGACTATTGATACCGAGTCTGCTCTCCCGTCTGGTCCAATAGGCGAAAGCCCCAGGGATGGACTCTATTCCGGCAGACTTATTTAAAACAAACCTCCAACTATGGGCTCCCTATATAACCTTGATCGCCAATGCTATCACTAAGGGGGCTAGGATCCCAGAGTCCTGGAAAGGGGCGTAAATTCTTCTCATTTTTAAAAAAGGGGACCGTTCGGCACCGAGCAATTACCGCCCTATAAGTTTAATCGACTCCCTACAAAAAATTATTGCCAGGATGGTCCTTGCCAGAGTCCAAGGGTGGATGGAGATGGAAAGTATTCTCTCCCCATTGCAGGCAGGCTTTAGATCAGGCACCAGCACCATCGACCAGGTTTTCAGATTTACTCTGATATACTGGAAGGTGGTGCTGTTGGGCGGTGGATACATCTATGCCGCCTTTGTAGACCTAAAGTCGGCCTTCGATCTTGTGCCAAGGGCTAAACTGTGGGCGGTCTTGAGAAACTTGGGATTACTGCTAGACCTCCTAGACCTTGTGGTTAGATTACACGAGGGCAATTTTGCCAGGGTAAGGTGGGGAGGCCAAGGGCAGGTGACGGATAGCTTCCCCGTAACACGAGGTGTCCGTCAGGGGTGTGTCTTGGCACCTACCCTTTTTTTATTGTTCATTGATCAGGTGGTGAAGTTTTTTGCTGATACCCCCACCGATGCTCCTTCCTTAGGTGGGTCTAAGTTTCCTATGCTCATCTTCGCAGATGACACTCTACTCCTCTCAAAGACACGTAGAGGGCTGCAAACTGCACTTAATAGGTTTGAGGAGTTCTGCAAATCAAACGATCTGCAAATAAACGTGAGCAAGACCAAATTCATGGTCCTAACCAAAAATCGTCCTATTAAAAGTTTTGTTAGCATGAATGGTGTCAGTCTTGAACAAGTGGAGGTTATGACATACCTTCGAGTGACCATAGACTATCGCATTTGCTGGAAACCCCAGATTGATGCGCTCCATCTAAAATTTGCGCGCCTTACGGGCTGCTTAATTCAGGAGCAAAAAATGTCGCTAACCAAACGGGTTACACCAGCACCTAGGATCTACGAAGCCAAAATCAGTTCTGCCATTTTGTACGGGGCTGATCTTTGGGGCTACAAGGACCTATCGTCATTGGTAAAAGTTCAAAATAAATTCATGCGGAATTTGGTAGGTCTTCCCCAATCCACACCAATCAAACCACTCTTGTTGGATATGGGTTGTAAACCCATCAACGAGATGGCTCGATATCGGCTAGTAGCATTGTGGAGACGGATCTGGACGTCACCGGATCTAAGTCTCTTTGCCAGCGAATTGGCGGAAGTGAGATCAGCACTGGGTTCTAGCAATATTCCCTGGCTACGTGAGGTGAAACAAATTTTGGAAGACATGGGTCTTAACCAACTGTGGGTTTCTCCGGGGTCCACTACTTTCCCGACGAAGCACGTTTTTAAAGCACTTTATTGGGCATCTGTTAAACCTCCATCTGTTGTGCAATCTGATGCTACCAGCTTGTCAGGTAGATTTTTGGTCCACAAATTGGATCCTTTTCTGGAGAACTATTGGGACGTTATCATAAAAACTCTAGACAAAAAACTATACCATCAGTTTCGAGTCGGGTCCCTGCCAGTAAGGTCCTTTACCAAAAATTGGTCTGCTCATTCAAATGATTTGTGCCCCTGGTGTGCTGACCTTAAGGAGAGTGTGGGTCATTTCCTCTTTGCATGTCCCGCCTATCATGCCCCTAGAATTAAATGGATTAGGCCTATCTGTTGTCGAATGAAAATTAGAGGGAGCACTGAGGCTTTGTGGGCGCTACGTACCAACACCTCAGAGACGGTGGTAATAGGTGTGGCCAAGTACTTGGGGTGGGCGTAGATCATCACAGCCAAACACTTGCAGTCACTTGATCCTTAATCTTAGCTGGGTATTTCACACATTGGGTCTTTAATACACTGTTTAATCTTTTTTTAATGATGAAATGTTTTAAGTATATATGGTGTTTTTAGATAGTTTTATGTATCTTTTATCCCTTTTTGTATAATTGTCTTTTATGATGCAAAAATCGAAATAAAGACGTATGAAACCTGAAACCTGAGTATGCAAGTCAGTGAAAAATACTGGCCTTACCACATTGGTGGTAATTCTTGCAATAAGAGGGCTAGTCATCGCATTATGTTACTAGAGGTATACAAAATATGCATCATTTGCATTTACATAATAATGCACAATTTCAGGAAATTGATAAATTCCAGCAAATTGACACAAAATATGCTTAATTATCCAAAAAGAAAACCTTGCATTTGGTCCTATGCTTTAGTACCGAATGCATAATTGTGTCTGTTCTGGACACAAGGAATCATTTTATGCTAAAAATAGACAAAGCAATAACAAAACTGCAGGTGGTTGTGTTAAGGTTATTTGCATTGTTAGTGAGCACGTATGCTAATTTGTTTACACGAACAGTGCGTATTTGCGTGATGTGGAATAATATCATAAATTCTAGAATTTCTTATACCCAATGTTACATGGAAGTACTGAAATTATACAAGATAACACCATCATAAGGACATTTTGCCTGGTCCTAAATGGTATCTAACCCTTTTGCTGCTGGCTTTGGCACAGCAATGTTAATTTATTGCCCACCCTTAGTATAATGCTGTACCCTTACACAATTCTTGTAATAACTGGCTTTTTGTGGACCTCCATGGTTTGATTATGCTCGCTTGTAGAATGTTCCTTGCTGTAGCATTATATTGAATCTATTTGTATCTTATTGGTGTTATTGCAAAGTGCTGTATCCCACCATGCTGTAGCCTCGGATTGCTTAGCATATAGGTTATTTGTTGATTATAGTGTGATTCTTGAGATGAAACAGTGGCACATAGCGGTGGGAAACAGAATTTATTTATGTATGATAGTAATAAAGGTAACAGAGTATAGGTACTGCCAATATGAAAGTTCACCCACCCCCAATTAAAATATATCCGGGCCTTTAGTTTGGTCATGGCAGAGCCCACTCTGCTTCTCCCATTGTCAAACTTCTCCAATGGCCCTGGGGAATTGGAGAAATGGCGATATGTTCACTCGCCCTATTTGGATTGGCGAACATGCAATCGTTTCATACCACCAGGTAAAACCTTGCAGTAAGGAACAATAAAAACATTATAATGCTTCTCCTCACCTGTTGGGTGCATCTTAACAAAAGAGATGTCTCCTCAACTACAAGGGAGACCTCCAACCAATTAAGAATATCATTCCCTCTGGAAAATTCCAAAACCTGGTCTCAAAAGTTCAAGTCACATTTACCCCCAACTTCCATGCTGTGGGAAGTTTTCTGAGTTTCATTAGGATGATGGTAGCCACGCATTGACTGTAACCCAGGTGGAAGTCACTGAGAAGTGTATTTTTGCGCAAGAAGGCTGCAACCCATTTATTTTCCACAATAGCACCAGTCTTCAGAAGACTTTCAAGAAAGTAAGCTAGGTGACTTTCTGACCTTAACCACTTCCAAACGATCCGCTCCAAATAATGAAACTTCGCTATATATCCATAGGTTATATTTATATATCAAGACTCCATGTGTACAATTGTTTTCATCTCTTTTTATTGTTGCTATTTACCCATGAACCTCAGTACCAGTGTCTTTTAGACATAGTGGCGAGTCTGACAGTTTCCCTTGTGAGAAACTAGGCCTGCATCTTCTGTGTTGCTATTAATTGTACATTGTTTTCATTATCCCTCGCAATTAATTAACTCCGTTTTGATTGCTTCTTTTTCCTGAAGTAAATTACTCCTATTATTTATCGGTAAAGGCTTTAAATCGAAAGCCAGTGAGACATGTATGATATAGAGCATTGCCTTAAAGAGGCATGACAACTAGGAATGGGAATATCTGTACCTGACTTTCTACTGAATCAGAATTTTATTTTAATACAGCTGTACGATTTTAAGAAATGTAAACTTTGTAAAAGGTCATGGAAAAGAGGCAGGAGGAATTGTGTTTAACAAAAGAATATGTTTTGTCTAAAATTGAAAAGTACATTAACAATTATTGAAATAGGAATGTCCTGCTAAGAAGAATTCCCTTAGCAGCTACGGCTATTTAATTGTTGCAAAAAAAATCGGATGTGTGAAGATTTACATATTCAGAATGTGTACAGACAGAAAACAGATTTCCCATTAGAATTCATGCGGAGAAATGTATTAAAAACCAATTTTATGCATTGTTTTAATGTAACTATGGCAGCTAAATCCCTTTTTCCTGTAGCTAATCTCACATTGAGATGGTTCTGAAACATTCAGTCACCACATGTTTTACTATCCCTTGCGATCACGAATATAATAGGATACCTTATATTTTTATTATTAGGGGAGTCCAAACTCAGTAGGATTTTACACATATTACAAGAAACAGCAGGCAGAGTAGATTAATAACTCTGTAAATCATTGGAGATAAAAAACAAATAGTGTCCGTCACAGAAGAACCAACATGCTGGGTCAGGTATCATGGCTAAGAAATAAATTGCACTGCAAAGTACTAAGCACATAAAAAAAAATCACATGAAAAGGAGACATAAGATCAGCAAAGAGTGATTTAACAGAGGTTATCTTAAGTTTCTCTAGCTGCAATACTTTTGGCTAAACAGGAAAGCTTCTGCAGTGATTTTGTCTAAACCGGGCAGCCACATGGCAGCCATTAATTGCCATCCCCCCACTCAGTGTGTGTGGCTGTGTGTGTGTGTGTGTGTGTGTGTGTATGTATATATATATATATATGCAAAAAAGAAGGAGAGAACTCTGGGTAGTTCCCAAATTTAGGTGGAAGGCAGCTCCTGTATAGAGCACCCTCAACACCAGCGACACTCCAAATTTGCTCACCTCAAATGTCTGCTTTTCTATCAAAGTTTTTAAGCATAGGATTAGCACAGTGCTATCCACGCGGAGATAGAAATGGACAATTTGTACAGCAAAGTCTTTAAGCATAACATTAGCACAGCGCTTATGTATATATATATTCACTGAAAAAACCATAGGTTATAGACCATATATAGTTAGGAATTAGCATTTAAAAAACCTTATTTTACTCACACAAAACCATTGAAATTCCATATATAGTTAGTTGCACTAACTATATATCGCGCACCCGCAATCCACTGCTGATCATGTCACATATTACATCATTCATGACATGGTCAGTGACATCACTGATGACATCACTGATGACATCTCAAATGACATCACTGATGACATCACTGATGACAACATCCAGTGACTGTATGTTTCTGTAAAGTTAAAATATGTCTTACATATTGAAGAATGAGTGGATGTATAAGTGTCTGGATGAAGGATTTAGTAGGTGCATGACTGACTGTATGAGTGAGTGATTAAATGTGTCTCACTGAATGCATGGGTTAGTGACTAAACTGTCTTAATTTGTGCATCATTATGTCTGTTGTTCTGTAAACTGCTGCATGTGTTGATCATTAGCTATACGAGAGGCTATATGTGTTATTAATTGGTTGCCCAAGTATTTCTATGGGAGATTGAGTTTGTGTGGGGGTGGCTGGAAGGTGTGTGACTCTATGCATAGATGTGTGAGCAGTTTATTCACTAGGTGTATGAGTTCAAGAGTGCATGTGGAAACAGCTACATGGGCAGTTGACTGTGTGCATGAGTGTATTGATGAGTGAATGGATATCTCAATGCTACATGTCATAGTAAGTACATATGTAAAACACAGTACATGTGAGAGTTGGCATATATAAATAACTGTGCATGAGAGCCACTGAATGAGTGAGTGGTTGTATCGATCATTGTGAACTTGTATCAGGGATTGTATAAGAGAGTAAATATGTGTTAGTATATGTTTCAATAAGTAAGGTGTGTTTAACTGTATAGTTGAAGAAATGGAGGTGAGATTGTTTCTTTGCATGACTGACTGGGTGTGTGAGTAACTCCATGGATGAGTGGCAGTGTGTGAGTGTCTGTATACACTGAGCGTATCTAAGGTTATATTAGAGTCTGAAGAGGTTTATCGTATTAGCACAAGAATGATGTCAAATGAGATGTCATCAGTGATGTCATCAGTGATGTCATTTGAGATGTCATCAGTGATGTCATCAGTGATGTCACTGACCATGTCATGAATGATGTAATATGTGACATGATCAGCAGTGGATTGCGGGTGCGCGATATATAGTTAGTGCAACTAACTATATATGGAATTTCAATGGTTTTGTGTGAGTAAAATAAGGTTTTTTAAATGCTAATTCCTAACTATATATGGTCTATAACCTATGGTTTTTTCAGTGAATTTTCAAGGTTTTGTAAATGCTAATTCCTAACTATGGGGTCGATCAGGATGGCGGACGGAAGAGCCACCGCGGCCCTGGAGTAGGCGGAAAAAGCCTTTTCCGTGTCCGCCTGCCGCGGATACTCCGTCCGCCATATCAGGATAGGAAAACGTGTCAAATTTCCGTCCGCGACGGAAAAACACGCTCCGCCGGCCAACTACACACGACCACGCGGCGGACGGAACACATCCAAACGCTCCGCCGTACGCACTGACGTCGAAGACCGTCCCCCAAATCAAGATGGCGGAAAACACACATAAAACCGCTGCGGAAAAACAACCTGTCTTAACACGGCGGAATCCCCACAGCGAACATAGGTGACACAGCCGAGATACCCACCGCAAGCTGACCACCACCATGGACCCGGCGCTACACGCTTTCCCGATGCTCTTCGCGATCCACCACGTCCTAGTCATGGCCTACTATGGACGACGACGCAGGTAAGGTACAAACCATTGGCTGTCTGGAGGGGAATACCAGCAAGGGACGTGACGTAGGGAGGGGGAGTGTCATGTTACCGAAACCACTGATGAGAAGCATATACGAATACACATTAGCAGGACGCAAGCAGGAATGACAACGACAGACCACGAGACTTGATAGACTACCTTTATTGTCAAATAATAGGGGTCAAATCACAGTGTATGCGTGAACATGGGCAAAGTGGGCACCAGAGCAGGTACAACATAGCAGGTAACGAGAGGGCAGCATGCAGTATCAGAGCATCAACAGGGCATTGTGCATTACAGAGCAGGTACATCAGAGGCAGGTAACGAGAGGCCAGTATCAGAGCATCAACAGGGCATTGTGCATTACAGAGCAGGTACATCAGAGGCAGGTAACGAGAGGCCAGTATGCAGTATCAGAGCATCAACAGGGCATTGTGCATTACAGAGCAGGTACATCAGAGGCAGGTAACGAGAGGCCAGTATGCAGTATCAGAGCATCAACAGGGCATTGTGCATTACAGAGCAGGTACATCAGAGGCAGGTAACGAGAGGCCAGTATGCAGTATCAGAGCATCAACAGGGCATTGTGCATTACAGAGCAGGTACATCAGAGGCAGCACAACTACGTGTCCCTACCAACCCGTCACAGGGACCACAAGAGTGCCACGCAGTTCTCAATGGACACACCATGTGAATTAACATTTGAGTGAAGTGTACAGCACGTCACATCACAGAATCAGGGGGGACTGCGTGAACTACCTGCCTCGGACACACTGGCAGCACCAGCAACAGGAGTGTGAGACACAGCCACAGCCCGAGTGACACACACATGGGCCACGGACCCAGACACACTGGCAGCACCAGCAACAGGAGTGTGAGACACAGCCACAGCCCGAGTGACACACACATGGGCCACGGACCCAGACACACTGGCAGCACCAGCAACAGGAGTGTGAGACACAGCCACAGCCCGAGTGACACACACATGGGCCACGGACCCAGACACACTGGCAGCACCAGCAACAGGAGTGTGAGACACAGCCACAGCCCGAGTGACACACACATGGGCCACGGACCCAGACACACTGGCAGCACCAGCAACAGGAGTGTGAGACACAGCCACAGATGTAGTCACTGACACGTGAGCCACTGACCCAGACAGACTGCCAGCACCAGAAACAGGAGTGTGCAACACAGCCACAGATCTTCTAACTGACACGTGAGCCATAGACCCAGATACACTGCCAGGACCTGCAACAGGAGAGGGCACAACTGACACTGTGCCACCATCTGATACATGAGAGTCAACTGCACCGGCGCCACTGGGACAACTGAAATGATGAGCCACAGGGCTGTATGGGCCAGGAGGCAGGGTGGGCCTGGGAGCTGGGGATAGCTCACCTAGAGCCAAATCGGGGTTTGCAGGTGTCAATGGTGTGTGTCTGCGTTTCTTAGGGAGGTGTGAGTGCACCCTGGACAGGACAGGACTGCCAAGTGGTGGGGACTCCAAAGAATCACCACCCAGTATAGGTGGAGCAACTGCTGCCGGGGATCTGGTTTCGGGGGACGTGCTGGAGCCTGCTTGTCGTTTGCTCTGTGCCTGCCGCCTGGACTCGGAATGATGTGTAATGGGGGATGCAACAACAGGGGACACCCTCCTCTGCTTCTGACTGGCCTGGATGGGAGTGGAGGTATGGGGGGACTCCGCCGCGGAGACATCAGTTTGGCGTTTAGTAGAAAACATCAGCCTCAGTGCAGCCAGGGGTGAAGTATGCCTGTCCTTGATTGCGCCATTGTCCATGCTAGATGCCTTGTCCGTAGGATGTGCCTTATCCTTAGGTGGAGTGTTGTCTCTGGATGTAGCCTGTGCCCTGCTCGCCGCCCTGTTCCTGCCAGCAGACTTGTCGTCTGTGGTGCACCTGCCTCCAGCAGACACCTGCTCCCTGTGTGTGTCGCTGCCCTTGGGAGTGTTCCTATCCACTGCTGTGGGCCTGCTCTTGGGAGTCTCCCTGCTCTTAGTAGGTGCCTTAGTCTTCTCACTGTCCTTGGGAGTGTTCCTATCCACTGCTGTGGGCCTGCTCTTGGGGGTCTCCCTGCTCTCAGTAGGTGCCTTAGTCTTCTCACTGTCCTTGGGAGTGTTCCTATCCACTGCTGTGGGCCTGCTCTTGGGGGTCTCCCTGCTCTCAGTAGGTGCCTTAGTCTTCTCACTGTCCTTGGGAGTGTTCCTATCCACTGATGTGGGCCTGCTCTTGGGAGTCTCCCTGCTCTTAGTAGGTGCCTTAGTCTTCTCACTGTCCTTGGGAGTGTTCCTATCCACTGATGTGGGCCTGCTCTTGGGAGTCTCCCTGCTCTTAGTAGGTGCCTTAGTCTTCTCACTGTCCTTGGGAGTGTCCCTTACCTCTGCTGTGGGCCTGCTCTTGGGAGTCTCCCTGCTCTTAGTAGGTGCCTTAGTCTTCTCACTGTCCTTGGGAGTGTCCCTTACCTCTGCTGTGGGCCTGCTCTTGGGAGTCTCCCTGCTCTCAGTAGGTGCCTTTGTCTTCTGACTGGCCTTGTCCAAGGAACAGTCCATGGACATGTGAGTATCCCTTGCCTTCGGAGTACCTTTCGTGTTGAATGCCTGTGTAGCTCCGGAAGGCATGTCCCCCAACAACACTTGTGGATCCTGTGTGTGTACTCCAGTGCATCTGACGTCGTCTACGTGAACAGATTTAGCTGATCTAGGGGATGGGGTCTGTGCCCTGCGTGCCCTGACGTGCTGTCTGACGCTGCTTCTAGTGCAATAACCTGTATTTGAGTCCTGCTCTGAATAATCACTACCCCCTGAGACATCCAGCGGTGTAGATGGGGAAACAGAAGTAGCACCCTGTTCATTCGACTGTACTATTGCAGACGACACACTGCTTGCCAATGACTGCACTGTCCTGTGTAGACCTGCAAGATCGCCATGCATCCCTTCCATGAATGCCACCACCTGCCCCAACTTCCTATCATGATCCTGGAAAGCATTTGTCATATTGGTCTGACCCACACACAGCTGTCGCAGCAGATCAACGGCCTCAGCACACAGTGCATTTTGGCTCACCGTGGCAGGGGCAGCGGTGCCTGCACCGAACGCCACTCTGCTCCCCCTACTCCTTCGGCCACGAACAATACATGGTGCAGTTGGCGGAAGTGTGGGCCCTGTGTGCTGTCTTCCGACAGAAGGTGATGAGTGCCCACTCCCAGTCTGTGACAACAGTGCAGGCTCACCAAGAGTGTCCGACGAGGAGGACGATGGTGTCTCCACATGCGAGTCCTCAGGGACGGTCCTGTCCCCCTCTCCGGCGCTGGCCTCCTCCGTGTCAGTCTGCGTGTGTGCGAAGTCTGAGCCGGACTCATTTCCTCGGCTACTCTCCACCGTCTGTGGCTGAGTGTCCTCTGTCAAAGCTGAAATGCACAGAAAAGATGTGTGAGTCATGGGCACACTCACGTACAGAAGGAACAGGATAGCCAAATCACATAGCAGACAAAGGTTCATGAGCCCTCAGCCTGCACATGGCCCACCCCTACCAGTCATCCTCACATTTTCTGCCATGGGGACATGGACCACTAGGGGATGTGCTTTAACACTCAACTACTAAGCAAGTGGCGTGTCAACATGGCGGACCTGGATGTCAAATGAGTACCACCCAATGGGACCAAAATGCCATCACAGGCATACATACGCAACACGGAACTCAATGGTGTGTCTGTGCACCAATACATGCATAGCACTCACAAGTTTCCTACACAGACAGTATGCTCACCGCTAGTTTGCTGTTGATCGGCACTCAGACGTTCGGCCAGTTCAGGATGCGTCACTGCAATGATACGGTGCATGAGAGGGGTCATGGAGCGTCGGGCCAGACGGGGCGTCCTTGGAATCAGGCCCAGTGTTACTTCCGCTACATTCTTGCTCAGCCTGGAAATGTCGTCCCAGCGTTTGTGGCAGTGTGTATGTCGTCTGTTGCACACCCCCAATGCCCGTACTTCCCGTGCTATGGTCCTCCACAGGTCCTTGCGAAGGTGCAGCTTGACCTACCATGATGGGAGACAAAAGGGTTTAAGTCAGTGGACAGGTGGCCTGTCACACACATAGGGGCAAGACGTTACTGTCAGCAGCCATGCACAATCAGGAACATATGTCTAGCCCACACTACACAGCTAAGATATAAATAGGCCTGATCATTTGGCCCCCTCATGCACACCAACATGTCCCACACTGCACTTACCACCCGTCCCGGTGCGCCGTAGAGGCGTCCATAGTTGCGGAGTACACCGTCCACGAGGACATCAAGCTCCGCGGCGGTGAAGGGTCGAGACCGGATCTCTTTGCCTCTCGACATGGCAAGATCACGGAGTATGGCACTAGAGCAGCAGTCGGTGGTCAGCTCAGCAGCAGCAGCAGGTCGAGGTGATGGTCACAGGCAGCAGTCGGTGGTCAGCTCAGCAGCAGCAGCAGGTCGAGGTGATGGTCACAGGCAGCAGTCGGTGGTCAGCTCAGCAGCAGCAGCAGGTCGAGGTGATGGTCACAGGCAGCACTGGTCCCCAGGGTAGGAAGTTTCATGTTGGCCAAGACACATATATAGGGCCCTCAGCACGTGTCAGTGGCATACGTCGCCAGCAATTGGTCAGCCCTGGGAGCGTGATCGTGAAATGGGCCAATGACTGGCCCTGTTGTTGCGGTGCACAGCTTCCGCTACTTGCGATTGGCCGTATGCGGCCAGCGTCCCTCTTCCCATTGGCTGCATGTGCAGGGACCGTGACGGGCACACATCGGCAACCGCACGTGCAAGCTTCAGGCACGGATGCTTCAGTTGCAACAATGTACTATCACTGGCGCCTCCATGGCGGGGCACGTACACAGCGGGGGAGGTGCAGGCCTATACACCCTGCAGATGTACTCAATGGACATGCCAGTTCATGACCCCCCTTACAGTCACCTTGCATCATCCACCGTACACCGGCCGGAGCGGCCGGCCCATGAACATCCGCCGTGCCCGGCCATGAACACAACCGCCATGGCCGGGACCGGCGGTTGTTCATGGCCGGGCACGGCCATGGCGGTTGTGTTCATGGCCGGGCACGGCGGTTGTTCATGGCCGGGCACGGCCATGGCGGTTGTGTTCATGGCCGGGCACGGCGGTTGTTCATGGCCGGGCACGGCCATGGCGGTTGTGTTCATGGCCGTGCACGGCGGTTGTTCATGGGCCGGCCGCTCCGGCCGGTGTACGGTGGATGATGCAAGGTGACTGTAAGGGGGGTCATGAACTGGCATGTCCATTGAGTACATCTGCAGGGTGTATAGGCCTGCACCTCCCCCGCTGTGTACGTGCCCCGCCATGGAGGCGCCAGTGATAGTACATTGTTGCAACTGAAGCATCCGTGCCTGAAGCTTGCACGTGCGGTTGCCGATGTGTGCCCGTCACGGTCCCTGCACATGCAGCCAATGGGAAGAGGGACGCAGGCCGCATTCTGCCTTTGGGAAGTAGCGGAAGTTGAGCACCGCCATGGCGGCGCCAAATATGTGATCTTGTCAGACGCTGCACCGTGATGTGTTGTGTGCAGTTGCGTCATGAGGGATGTGAGCGTGATTGTGAAAGGTCATATGTCATACAATATAGCATGTGTGTCCATACAATGGACATCGGTCGGCACACAATGGCCAACAGATGTGCATTCGTACGTGTTGACGTCGGGTTTGACCCTACAGACGTTGTTACATCTTCACAACTACACAGTACATCACGGCTGTGTGGCCAATTCATGCATCTGTTGTCGGTTTATTGTTGTGTCGAGGTGACTACAGTGGTGGTGGTACACATGCATTCCGTGTATGTGATTTATACGTTCTGTCACCATGCATGTCATTACCGTATGCACATCATCATTGGTGGTGGCATTTGTGCTTGATGACATGGCGTGTGTAAACTTATCGTTTGTGTGCATGCAGTTGCATGAGTGTCTGTGATGTGTCTACGATACATTAGGGTGACGACTGGAGTTATGTCAGTAAGGTACACATGTGATGGAGTTGTACACGTATGCGTCGTTTGTACGTTGACCTAAGTTACATCTCTCTCCCACACAGGAGGGCTCCAAATGTGCATCGCCCATACACTCAGCTGGAGGATATGGTAGACGAGGAGGTGATTCGGAAATTCAGGCTGGATCGACGTCGGTTGCTGGAGCTTGTGGCTCAATTGGCTCCTCATCTGCAGCCACGTAGAACGTATCCTGGCTCGTTTACACCCACTGCAAAGGTCATGGCGGTACTACATTTCTTCGCTACTGGCACATTTCAGTATACAGTTGGAGGTGCCGGGGGTATGTCACAGGCAATGTTCAGCACGGTTCTTCGGGATGTGTTAACAGCTATGATGCTGTACAAGGATGAGTACATACATTTCCCACGTCCGGAAGAGTTGCCAGCTGTCAAAGCTGGTTTCTATGCACTGGGCCACATACCTCACGTTGTGGGCTCAATTGATGGCACGCACATCGCGCTCATTCCACCACGGGCACGCGAACAAGTGTTCAGGAATCGGAAACACTTTCATTCGCTGAACGTGCAGGTGGTGTGCCTGGCGAGCAACATCATCTCCCATGTGTGTGCAAGATTTCCTGGATCCGCACATGACGCCCACATCATGCGAACCAGCAATGTCCCACGACTCATGGCAAATCTGCCACCCGGTCAAGCGTGGCTTGTTGGTGAGTGTGCAGTGGGGACTCTTGTGATCTCTGTGTTGCATGGGGTACCCACCATATCTTGTTCTGATGTTTGTCTCTGTCATCCCCCTACATAGGCGACTCGGCTTACCCAAACCGGCCCTGGCTCCTCAGTCCCCTACGTAATCCGAGGACGGCGGGTGAAATGCGGTACAATGAGGCACATGGAAGGACACGGAGAGTCATCGAACGTACCTTTGGACTGCTGAAGTCTAGGTTTCGGTGCCTCGATAAGACCGGAGGGGCACTGCCTTACTCACCAGGAAAAGTATGCAAGATCGTGATTGCCTGCTGCATGCTCCACAACCTGGCAGTACGCAATGACATTGAACTGCTGTTGGACCCTGAAGACGAAGGAGTTCCTCGGCCTCCCATCCCACCCATGTCGACTGATGAGGATAGTGGTGAGGAGGAAGGTGTGGACCAGAGGCGCCAGCTCATTGATCGCTACTTCCCTTGAATGTGAGTATCTACCTCTAGTGGCGGTTGACAATGCCTCATGTATGTTTTCTGGTGTTGTGTGGATATGGGGTTATTCAGCTGGGTGTGGTTTGTGATGGTTGCACATGTGTGTCTTCATGTCTTTGGACATAGGAGTGTCCATGATGTGTGTGCTCCCATCCCATGCTTGTGTGATGGTTGTCGTTTGTGTAATGTTGCTGTGCATTGTGTTGTGATGTGTGTGAATCTCTTTACTGACGTGTGTTTGCTGTCTCTGGTTTTCTCTAGGTCACTCCCGCAGCGCCATGATCATGTGCGACTATGATCCCTGTACCTGTTTACGTCTGTATCTGATGGCAATCATGTGAATAAACATGGAGGCAAAACATCATTGTGTGAGTAAATGCAATTTATTGACAGGTTGTGCTTTTGTGCTGGTGAATATATACAAGTAAGTGGGAGGGAGGGAGTTGGAGTTGTAGGTAATGGCAGATGAAATGTCCGTGCTGACACCACATTGGGGGGTGTCAGGCTAGTCCAGCAGACCAGTGGCAATGATTGTCTATGTGGGACAGGATGGTTTGCAGGGTGAATGTCTGGCACAGGCAGTGGCATTGTCAAGGTCGTCCCCTCTTGGAGCGTGTGCCTGGCGCTCCAACACTGCTCTCAGCAACTTCCTGCCTCGGCCGCCCCCTCCGTCTCGGAGGTGGTACAGAGGCAGCTGGGAGGGCAGGTTGGTGATGGGCCACATCCGTCGCCAGGGGCTCAGGTGGTGGTGGCGGCGGTGGAGGCGGAGGCGGAGGCGACGGGGGAGGCGGAGGTGACGGTGGCGGTGGCGCTGACACACATGGTGGAGGAGGGGGGGGGTTGTTCCGGGCAACCCATTCCCTCCACATCGTTGCCTGCTGGCCCATGATCACCAACATCTGGCCAAGGATGCCAGAGATCTCGCGCAGGCTGTTGGTGTTGTCCACTGAGTCCTCGTGAACACGATCAGCGTTTGCCTGGGACCGGTCGTATGAGGCCTGGCACCTGGCAAGAGCTTGTAGGGACTGTGCCACTGGCTCGGGTAGCTGTCCCTCCTCTGACCGGCGGTGTGTGGGTCGCCTGATTGGCAGTTGTCCCGTTGCCTGTGTTTGTGGCCCACTCACCCTGCTTGTGTGTGGGGCCGTTGGACCAGCGTTGCGCGCTGGGTCATGCTGGGTGGCACCGGCAGGAGTCGTGGTGCTCGTGGTAGTGGTGGTAGTGGTGGTACTGGTGGTACTGGTGGTACTGGTGGTGGTGGGGACTGTGCAGATCACAGAGACGGGTGCCGCGGGAGTCACACATGCGACGTTGGTCGGTCCCGGGAGTCCCTGTGAGCCAGATGGCCCTGGCTGCGTGCTTGGTCCCGCTCCATCCTCCGCCCCGGAGCTGCCTGTGTCGTCGTCGGCAGAGAGTCCAGTAGGTGTGGGAGGCGAGGCTGGCGGCCGGGTACTGCTTTCCCCAGTCAGTTGACGATCACCTGAGGGACAAGATCGAGCAGGTCAGTAATGTGGACAGTACATGGTTACATTGATTTGTAGACATTTCTGTTTCCTGTCGCACACACCCCACCCTCCACCACCACCGCCACCCTCCCCGTGCACATGGGGGCCTGTTGGGAGTTGTAGTTTGGGCCTCTCACACACCCCACCCTCCACCACCACCGCCACCCTCCCCGTGCACATGGGGGCCTGTTGGGAGTTGTAGTTTGGGCCTCTCACACACCCCACCCTCCACCACCGCCACCCTCCCCGTGCACATGGGGGCCTGTTGGGAGTTGTAGTTTGGGCCTCTCACACACCCCACCCTCCACCACCACCGCCACCCTCCCCGTGCACATGGGGGCCTGTTGGGAGTTGTAGTTTGGGCCTCTCACACACCCCACCCTCCACCACCGCCACCCTCCACGTGCACATGGGGGCCTGTTGGGAGTTGTAGTTTGGGCCTCTCACACACCCCACCCTCCACCACCGCCACCACCACCACCACCCTCCCCGTGAACATGGGGGCCTGTTGGGAGCCATGGACATGTTAGTGTGTTGGTGTCCGACGTGCATGGGTTGGGGTGTGGGGGATGTTTCTTCTCAGTTGTGTGAGCCTGACCATGTCGTGCTGATCGTGGTGCTTGGTTTGTACTCACCAGTCTCTTCTCCTTCGTCAAGGCCGTCTAGGCTCTCTGGGTGTAGTATCACCAGCACCTTCTCCTCCCAATCGGTGTAGGGTATGGGCTCCGGGGGTGTGCCACCGCCAGTAAGATTGGCTCTGGCGTGGTTTTTCGCTCGGATGCCCTTGACCCTGGTCTTAAGGTCATGCCACCGCCTCTGAATGTCGTGCTTGGTCCTCGGCACAGTCCCCGACGCATTCACACGAGTGACGATCCTGTCCCACATGTGGTTCTTTTGCGCCACGGTCGTCTGCTGGACTTGGGCCCCGAAGATGTTGGGCTCCACACGGATAATTTCATCTACCATTACCCGCAACTCTGTCTCCGTGAATTTGGGGGTTTTTTTGGGTGCCATGGTGTGTGGTGCTCAGTGTGTGAGTTGAGTGAGTTGGGAGGTGCAGGTGTGTGGTGTGTGATGTGTAGGATTTGTGTGGTGGGTGTTTGTGTGGTAGGGTGGTGGGTGGGTGTCTTCTATGTGATTTTATGTGAGTTAGCAGTGTCTCGAATGGCCCTCTTGCTGGCAGCAATGCTGTGGTGCAAGGGATTGTGGTTGTGTGGGGGTGTCTTTTTATAGTCGTGTCTCGATGGTTGTTGGCAGTCAGGTGGTAGGTGGGCGTGTTGACTTGTGTGCATTATTGGATAATTGGGACGTGTCATGGTGGCTTGTGCTGGGGGGGGGGCCTTGTCAATGTTCGTATGTTTGCTTAGGACTTGCGGTGCACTTTCATACATTTGTTAGGCGCTAGGGATGTTGTGCGTGTTGGCCTTCCGCCCTGATGCTGTGGTTCTCGTTGCATTGTTTCCGCCGCGGACGTGGATGGCTGTGAGTTCCGTTGTACGGGCGGATTTATCCTAATTGCGGCCACGGAGTATTCTCAGGGATGGCGGTACATGTTTTATTTTCCGCGGTCATTTCCGTCCGCGGCAGTGGTTGTTCATTGGACTCCGTCCGCCGCGGACGGACTTGGTTGTGTTCCGTCCACCGCGGACGGTGTTGGTTGTGTTCCGTCCGCCGCGGTCGGAGTTTCGTGACATGAATATCCTAATCCCAACCGCGGTTTCTCCGCGGCGCTGCCGGGAGTAAAATTTCCCCCACCATGGCGGACAGTACCCATTTCCGTCCGCCATCCTAATCGGCCCCTATATATGGTCTATAACCTATGGTTTTTTCAGTGAATTTCAATGGTTTTTTAATAGCAAATATCATAAGCTGTCGAATGTCAAGTACGTGGTAAGTGAAAACATTTTCGTGTTTATGCACACTGATCTGCTTTGAATGGTGCCCCCCCCCCCTCATTTCTATTAGGAGTACTCTCTCTTTGCAGATAGTGAAAGGTAGTTAACGCAGGCCTTTGCCCCCGTTGTAATCCGTCGTGCCTGCTTCTCTCTCCATTTGATTGATTGTTATCCAAGTATTTACTGTTTTAGAATTAGTTCTCTTTGGTTCATTCTCTATTTACAAACAAACACAGAGTCGCAATACTCTGTTTAGTCTTTGCAGATAACGAAAAATCGTGTAAAAAAAAAGAAAAGGAATCGAGCAAAATCAGTAGGCCACTAATGGGATCTCTTTTTGACCTCGCTAAAATAGAAACATTAGGAACAACCCCTCATGACAAATACAAAACTAGTGAGATGAACTGAACTCCACACAATGATGGCTGCAAAACAGCTCGGCTCCGCCACCCACCCCGCCCAAAATAACGATAAAGAACGGCTGCCATGATTAGTTGCGGAATGACCACGACGGAGCTACGAAATGGTGCTGCTCTCATGCTAACCCCAGCTTCAGTCTGAAACATCCAGAAACACTGTAGACTACCAATTCGATCAGTTCCGGTAGCGCCCCAATGTAACCCGGTAGAGAAGAACTAGCCCTCCCCTCTTTGACTGATGGTTCTTGTTGCCTGTCCCTTCTGTTGTCATTTAACAGAACTATTTAGCCTGCTGAAAGGGGTTGTGTTCCGACCGCTGGTTGGTGGAGACATTTTGACTATATTCTGTACCTGCGTTGTCGCGTAATGCGTCATATGACGCGCCGCGTTAGCGCATCCGGAAGTCATCCGGGGCGCGCAGCGCGTAACGTAAGCATAACAAGTCATGTGACTTGTTAATAAAACTTTTCATTGGTTCATTTTACTTTTCTTATTGTAATGATGAAAGGCTTGGTCATATGACCTAAAAATTACGCTTTTCATTACTTCCGAACATTATTTTTTCTTAAATATATGTTATAATGTTCCAGGCTAATGTACTTTCCCGGAAATTTTACAACTGTCCTGCAAGTAAAATATATTCTTTTTTCGAGAAAAAGAGCGTTTCTTCGTCCCATGACGGAGCCGTTGAGCAAAAGAGGGTCGACCTGCTGTCTTAGTCGCCGATACGCCTGAATATGAGATTCTTATCGATCACTTTATGTTGCAGGAATAGAAAACACAACAGCCCTTGACCATTTATCTTTACTGCGTTCCTTCGTATTATACCTTTTACCCTTCATGTAATTGGTCTGCTTTATTTCACTTGCCTTTTAATGATTCTAACACAGTCACTATTATTAAAAACTTTACCAATGTATATACTACTACCATGTTTTCTTTTAAAAACCTTTATTGTGAAAATTTCATTATACAAATACGAGCCTATAACCACGTGGGCCTGCCACAGAGCAAACTGTAATCGTATATGATGAATAGACATTTACACTGTAGAGGAACGTAACGGGCGGGCCATTAGGTTGCAAGAACTAAGGTGTCTAACAGTTACGGAATCGGTGGACGTACATTTTATAATTAAAATACGACAGGGCCAGTTACAATAAAATTATCTAGATATACATTTGCGGGCAAGTACCATGGGTGATGTTAATTCGAACTTTCAACAGTACAGTAATCAATAACACATCAGAACTTAATATCAATAGGGATGTCGAAATAGTCAATCAATTCTCGTCCCCGCCCGCCATGTGCTTCAAAACTGCATACGTATCTCGTGATTTCAAGGTTCTGCAACCAGTACACAACAAGGAGTTACGAGTCCCATTTATTCCGGCGCCATTTTGGGCGAGGACGGGCAGGTCCAGGATATAGTCAAAATGTCTCTACCAACCATCGACTATGATGATGTTCATATGCTGTATTTATTAGAGTAACACTCATCTGTCCACATGAAATTAATTTGCCACAATCTAAACATGTCATTTTAATCTTTCCAAAGTTCTTCTAAATATTTGGGACCGTTTCCCTTGCCTCTGAAGCTCTCAGTGCCACTTCTTTGATGAATGTACTAGCAGGTCAGGGATTCTCCTCCAAATCTCTCTTTTATGCAGCACTATAATTAATTGGTGCCACCTCTCCATATGACGATGCATGGTATAGTTACCACAACTATATTTTTTTTCGGTTCCTCTGGAGAGTTCATCGTGGCAGATGAAGCGTGTAACGTACCGGGCATTTACCTTTTTTTGCATGTACAGGAAAGGAAAAAAAAATCGAGCGTCCGAGTTCTAAGGTGTCCCAGGGCCATTTTAGTGGACCAGGCCCAAATCCAAAGAACAGGCCGCCATTTTGAGAGTCCTCTTGCAGCCGCCTGTCGCTGTAGCATCAAGAGCAGCCGAAACTCAGCTGAATGGCAACTGAAACGGTAAAGGGGCGCCCCACTACAGCAGACGAGCCTCCACCTAGGAAGGCCCATTCACGCCGGCTCCCCCCCCCTTCGGGCACCCCACGCCGTTATTCGGAGCAGTATTGTAGGATGGCCACACCAGTGCGGCAACTTGCTAGACATCACCTCGGTGGTAACCGAATCTCAACGCCTTGTGGTGTCTTCTATTCAAAAAACATTGTTATGCTGCCTTCGACCTATTCGCCGCAAGTGCGCACACAACTCAACTGCATAGCTTGCTAGACACCACCTCGGTGCCATCCGGATCTTGGAATGTCAGCACCTTTTGGTGTCTTCTCTTCAGAAAATATTGTTGCGCTGCCTTTGGCCCCATTCGCACATCAGTCCGCTACTGACGCCATCTCACAGGCTAATGGGGCGCCCCACGCCGACTTTCAGCATTGTAGAATGACCACACCAGTACAGCAACTTGCTAGACATCACCTCGGTGCCATCCGGATCTCGGCGCCCCACTGCAGATGAAGTGCCTCTCAACTATGAAACCACCACAGTGACATCCGGATCTTGGCGCGTTGTGCTGCCTTCGGCCTATTCGCACATCGGTCCGCTACTGACGCCATCTCACAGGCTAATGGGGCGACCCACGCCGAGTTTCAGCATTGTAGGATGACCACACCAGTACAGCAACTTGCTAGACATCACCTCGATGCCATCCGGATCTTGGCATCTCAACGCCTAGTGGTATCTTCCATACAAAAAATATTGTTACGCTGCCTTTGGCCCCATTCGCACATCAGTCCGCAACTTAGACATCACCTCGGTGCCATCCGGATCTTGGCATCTCAGCGCCTTGTGGTGTCAGTCAGAAAATATTGTTGCGCTGCCTTTGGCCCCATTCGCACATCGGTCCGCTACTGACGCCATCTCACAGGCCAACGGGGCGCCCCACGCCGACTTTCAACATTGTAGGATGGCCACAGAAGTGCGACAACTTACTAGACACCACCTCGGTGCCATCCGGATCTTGGCGCGTTGTGCTGCCTTCGGCCTATTCGCACATCGGTCCGCTACTGACGCCATCTCACAGGCCAACGGGGCGCCCCACGCCGACTTTCAGCATTGTTGGATGGCCACACCAGTGCGGCAACTTACTAGACACCACCTCGGTGCCATCCGGATCTTGGCGCGTTGTGCTGCCTTCGGCCTATTCGCACATCGGTCCGCTACTGACGCAAACTCACAGGCCAACGGGGCGCCCCACGCTGACTTTCAGCATTGTAGGATGGCCACACCAGTGCTGCAACTTGCTGGACACCACCTCGGTGCCATCCGGATCTTGGCGCGTTGTATTGCCTTCGGCCTATTCGCACATCGGTCCGCTACTGACGCCGCCTCACGTGCCAACGTATTTTCTCCGCATTTTATACCCTATGCCGCATAACAGGTCATGTGACTTGTTTATAGAACTTTTCATTGGTTCATTTTACTTTTGGTTTCCTAATGATGGAAGGCTTGATCATATGACCTAAAAACAACACTTTTCATTGGATGAAAACTTTTTTTTTTCCCAAACGATGAAAGCCCCACCTTGTTTCTGGATGTTTCAGACTAAACTGGCGTCAGCATGAGAGCACCACCATCTCGTAGCTCCGTCGTGGTCATTCCGCGAGCAATCATGGCAGCCGCTCCCCACCAGAAGCCTGCAGGAGTCGGGGCCCCCAAAACTTTTGATGAATTCTCAAGGCGGAGGGGACGCTTTCGAGAATGGGGTCCAAGACCTAGCAGACAAGCGTCCGATTTCCAAGGTGTCACAGGGCCATTTCAGTGGACCAGGCCCAAAAAGGAAAGAGCCTGCCGCCATTTTGAGAGTCCTGTGACAGCCGCCTATCGCTGCACCGCAAGAGTGGGCGCAACTCAGCTGAATTGCGGCTTTTGACACAGTGGACCAAAAACGGACGGAATGGCAACTGAAACGGTAAAGGGGCGCCCCACTACAACAGATGACACTCCACCTGGAGAGGCCCGTTCACGCCGCCTCCCCCGGGGTGCCCCACGCCGTTATTCGGAGCAGCATTGTAGGATACCAAAACCAGTGCGGCAACTTACTGGACATCACCTTGGTGCCATCGTTCTGCTGCCTTGGAACTATTCGCACAACAGTTTGCTACTGATGACCCACCCCCCGCGACACCCCACGCCGTTATTTGCTGGGTGGCAACTTACTAGACATCACTTTCGTGTCATCTAGATTTCGGCGCGTTCTGCTGCCTTGGAACTATTCGCACAACAGTTTGCTACTGATGACCCACCCCCCGCGACGCCCCACGCCGGAAATCTGGACGTTGTGCTGCGTTGGGACTATTCGCACAGCCGACCGCTACTTCGTTGTTTTTCCCTAAAAATGTTTATATGTTATTACTATTTTTGTTTTCTTGTATATATTTATAAATTATTAAAGTTTTATAATCTTACTACTTTGTCGGAGTGCTATATATTTTTAATGTGACACATAATTGTAAAAACTTTGATGTACAAAGAGTCATCCCTGGAATCTTCCGCTTCACGCTCGGTCCCCTCCCCAATCACAATACAGGATGGTTTTCAGATAATAGCAACGCTTCTGCTGTGACGGATCTCATCGAGTGTGGGCCTTGATCTACTATAACTCCTTTGAAGAGGGGTGATTCTTTACAGCTGTGGCCATAAACTACATCTGCAGGGCTAGCTGATAGCCTAGGACCGGCCTGGACAATCGGACACAGAGGAAAAGGAGTGTCAGAGGGTGCGGTAGTGAATAGGGCGAAAGGGAGGTTTCGGGCGGGCACAGGGTGTGATTCTCAGGGAAGAGCAGCGCAGATGGGGGGAGGTTTATTACCCATGCATAAGACAGAGAGCGGGGGTGACCACTGCCTGGGTGAGATGCTTGCGAGGGTGGGGAGCCATGCTAAGGATCGACAGCGTGCACAGAGTGGGTCTGGTCAAGGCATCTAAAATGGCTGCCGTGCACGACAAAAGTGTGGCATTTGAAAAAAGACAAGATGGCGCAGACAATGTTTTTCAACACTTCCTGATTTCCTTCGAATCGAACGTTAACAGACGTTGGGGCATATTACCAAAGTTAAGCAATATTTATCCCTAACGATGCATTGCAAAGATTTTTTTACCGTCAGAAATTATCGCAGATAAACCTTGCTATTATCAAGGTTTATCGCAAATACGATGAAAAACTACCGCAATGCATTAATATCGCTGAAAACTCAGCGATATTCATGCATTACCGAGCTAATGCTCTTAGCCATGTTATCCACCTCCCATTGGATAACATGGCTAAGAACTGCTCAGGGCAGCTGTTACTTTTTGGAGATATTCGCGCTTATCTCGAATATTTCCAAAAGTTGATAATAGGAGATAGCGATGTTAGCGACTGTTTCCAGTCGCTAACATCTTGGCATGCCCACTTTGCATGTCATTAGTGATAAATATCACTCACATGCAAAGTGGGGCCCAAGATGGTCGCTATCTCCTACTAGCCGTCGCTAACTGGTGTTAGCAACAGCTAGGTAATACAGATATAATTTTATCTCCGCGAAGCGGAGCGCTGTTACAGATATATATCTTGTTTTTGAACGTTAATTTCTCAAAATGCACTGAAGCACATATATTGAGACCTAGCAAAGGCACATCGGGCTACCAGTCCCTAATATTTTACCAAGTTTCGTGCAAATCCATTCAGCCGTTCGATTATTATTATTATTTTTTTTTTTTGCCCCGCGGGGCCCTTTTAAAACCTCCACATCAAACCTAGGGGGTCAGCGAGGATCTACTATGCCCCCTTATGGTCATTTGCCCCTTCGCTTTGGCCTCCTCTTGTCTCTCGATCCTACCGAGAGACAAGATGGCGGCCGCTACGTACTGTTTGGAATGTTTACAGACACCGGAGAGCCAATCAGCTTCGCTTCGCAAAGCTCCGTAACGCGAAAAGTACGCGAAGCGGTGCGCTGTTACAGATATATATCTTTTTTTGAACGTTAATTTCTCAAAATCCACTGAAGCACATATATTGAGACCTAGCAAAGGCACATCGGGCTACCAGTCCCTACAATTTTGCCAAGTTTCGTGCAAATCCATTCAGCCGTTCGATTATTATTATTATTTTTTTTTTTTGCCCCGCGGGGCCCTTTTAAAACCTCCACATCAAACCTAGGGGGTCAGCGAGGATCTACTATTCCCCCTTATGGTCATTTGCCCCTTCGCTTTGGCCTCCTCTTGTCTCTCGATCCTACCGAGAGACAAGATGGCGGCCGCTACGGACTGTTTGGAATGTTGACAGACGCCGGAGAACCAATCAGCTTCGCTTCACAAAGCTCCGTTGCGCGAAAAGTACGCGTCCTGGAGCGCTGCCCGGTCCGCTGTTACAGATATATATCTTTTTTTAAACGTTAATTTCTCAAAATCCACTGTAGCACATATATTAAGACCTACAAAAGGCACATCGGGCTACCAGTCCCTACAATTTTGCCAAGTTTCGTGCAAATCCATTCAGCCGTTCGGGCAAAAAGTGAGGCCAACCGCCCTATGGAAAACTCAATGTTAAAAACACGTTTTGGGACCCCCCTTTTTTCTCGACCCCCCCTGGACGAACCCCCCCCCAATTTTCAGGGGCTGCTCAGAAACAAAATGTGCCATTTTCCTGAAAATTTCAGCCAATTCCGTCCACAAACGCCAAAGTTATTAGACATAGAATTTTCAAAAAACCCATAGAGAAAAAATCCTAACTATATATACCTACTGGCGACCGCCAGTAGGTAATATATTCACTGAAAAAACCATAGGTTATAGACCATATATAGTTAGGAATATGCATTTACAAAACCTTGAAAATTCACTGAAAAAAACATAGGTTAGAGACCATATATAGTTAGCTGGACATTTTATTGACATAAAACCAATGAAATTCCATATATAGTTAGTTGCACTAACTATATATCGCGCACCCGCAATCCACTGCTGATGATGTCACATATTACATCATTCATGACATGGTCAGTGACATCACTGATGACATCACTGATGACATCTCAAATGACATCACTGATGACATCACTGATGACATCTCAAATGACATCACTGATGACATCATCTAGTGTCTGTGTGTTTTTGTAAAGTTTAAATATGTTTTACATATTGAAGAATGAGTGGATGTATGGAAGACTGAGTGTGTGTGTGGCTGGCTGGGAGGTGTGTGACTGTGCATATCAATGTGTACTTGTATCAGTGATTGTATAAGAGAGTAAGTATGTGTTAGTATATTTGTGAAAAGTATGGTGTTCTGTATTCAACTGTATAGATGAGGAAATCGAAGTGTGATTGATTCTTCACAGGACTGACTAGGTGTATGAGTGCATATGATAGTGTTGTAATAATGAGTGACTGTATGTATGAGTGATTGTATGGGTGAATGAGTGAATGTGTGTGTAGACGTAGGAATCAGTGAGTGCGTATGTAGTAACTGGTATTGGTGTGTCATGATGTCATCAGTGATGTCATTTGAGATGTCATCAGTGATGTCATTTGAGATGTCATCAGTGATGTCATCAGTGATGTCACTGAAGTATGGTGTTCTGTGTTTAACTGTATAGATGAGGAAATGGAAGTGTGATTGATTCTTTACAGGACTGACTAGGTGTGTGAGTAACTCCATGGATGAGTGGCAGTGTGTGAGTGTCTGCATAGGTGTATGAGTGCATATGATAGTGTTGTAATAATGAGTGACTGTATGTATGAGTGATTGTATGGGTGAATGAGTGAATGTGTGTGTAGACGTAGGAATCAGTGAGAGCGTATGTAGTAACTGGTATTGGTGTGTCATGATGTCATCAGTGATGTCATTTGAGATGTCATCAGTAATGATCTTATATTAACAAATAGGTTTGCTGCCCTTTCCAATTTAGAGGAGAATGATTGACTAACCTTAACAGGACGTGCCATAAACCAGTCACAACTCCCTGGCCCACCTGCCACAGACAAGGGCAACGCAGTAACTAAATTAGGAGATTCTCTCCCTCCATCTCAACATACTTGGCCAAATATTGTTGGAAATGATAGCAGAGTGCAACTGATGAGCTGGAATATTGCAGGCTTACGCTCCAAGAGGAGCGATATAAGATGGTTGGACCTGTTAAAAAAAAGTGATGTGGTGGCCCTGCAGGAGACGTGGGATAGGGACTGTGACTTTTGGTTAGACGGATACACCTCTTATTTTCTAGCTGCCCAGACATCAAGTTCAGGCCGAAATAAAGGGGGTCTGCTGTTCTTGATATCCGTCAAAGTAAAAGGCACTGTGAAGGTACTTGATACACCATCCAAAAACTATTTGGCTCTTGAGGTTACAATGCCTAATAGATATAAATGTGTTTACATTAATTTTTATAATAGTATACAAAGTATAGCATTAAATGCCAATATCAACTCCTTGATGGAGTTTTTAAAAAGATATAGGGAGAGTCAGACCACTTTTGTTTATTTTTTCCTGATGGGAGATTTTAATACTCATCTATGTCAACAGAACTGTCATGTTATAGATACAATCAATACTGACATGCCACAACTACCACATTTTGAGCACTCAGAAAAGGGGTTTGCCTTAGAAGAACTTCTTTTAGAAAATGATTTACATGAACCAGAGTTCAGTGACAGAAAGGAACGGGTGCCTACCTATAGTGCTAGGGACAGTAATACAATAATTGATTATATCTTCATTTCACCGGGCATATTACAAAATGTATTGTTTTATAACGCTGTACAGACGATTTTCAGTGATCATAATCCGGTAATTCTAGAAGTAGATAATAATAATTTGTTTTTATTTACAAAAGGAGACAACATTGAATTGAATATAGTGGGATCTACTGAATTGATTGCTAAGGACCAGGGGAGACGGGTCAAATGGAGCAAGATCATCCCTGAGGACTTTCTCTACTCTCTTAATCTAAAGATGGGTAAAGAAATTAACATCTGTATGGACCCTACTAGATTTGAAGGGAATATAGTCCAGTCCTTTGAAACAATCTGTTGCCAAGTATCGAACGACCTAAAAAGTAACATGAAAAAGATAGAGAAAAGGGTTAAGGGATGGTTTGACAAAGAATGCTCCAAATCCCATAGAGAATTATATAAAGCTCTAAATAAGATACCACGTGATAAACAGGAAGTGGCCAGCAAAAGGCAAAACTATAAGGCAAATATCTTAAGAAGGAAAAACGAAATTAAAAGAAGGGCATGGGAAGATCTATATGAAAAAGCCACCCTGAAGGACAGTGCCAAATTTTGGAAAATCGTTAATACTCCCCTATTTAACGGGATTGAAAATGCACCGTTAGAAGTGAATATTGCGGAACGAGATTGGTTGGAGCATATCCAAAATATCTATGGTAGTAATATTGCTGTAGACCCCCAAGATCAAAAATTGCTCCAAATTGAAGAGGTTTTGGCCAGTTTTTCCATTAAAGAGGTGCAGAAGGCAATTGAGGACACGGCAGGAAAGAAGGCCCCTGGCCCAGATGGCGTACCAGCCGATATGTTTAAATCAAATTCGGGCATGTGGGCAGTGGTTCTCACTAATGTCTTCAATGTGATTAGTTTGGAAAGGAAAAAAGCACCAACTACATGGTCACAGTCTGTTATAATTCCCATTTTCAAGAAGGGCCAAAGGGGAGACCCTAGATGCTATAGGCCCATTTCTTTGTTAGATTCTTCTTTTAAAATTTTGGGTAAGGTTATTTTGGAAAGAATCTCAACTTGGGCGACAAATAATAACATCTTGTGTGAAGCCCAGTATGGCTTTCGAGCCGGGAGAGGCACTGAGGATCAGTGCCTAAATTTACTCCTCACCCTGGGTAAATACACTGTAGCGTCAAAGGGTATGATGTATTTGGCTTTTATGGATTTGTCCACAGCCTTTGACCTGGTAAATAGGTCAAAGCTGTGGACAATACTCTTGGAACTGGGGTTAGATCAAGCACTGGTGAGTTTCCTGGCACGACTTCATAGTGATTTAAGGGCAACGATACGCATGTCACAAGAGGGAAATTGCACTGCCTTTTTTAAATCAGGAAGGGGGGTGCGCCAAGGGTGCATCCTGGCACCAATGCTCTTCTCACTTTATATTAATTCACTGGGAAAGACCCTGGAAACGGCTTCCATTGATGTACCACATATGGGTGACTCCTTAATGCCGGTTTTATTATATGCCGATGATACGGTATTGCTGGCAAGAACCCCAAATGGTTTACAACGCCTTTTAAATTCTTTTGGGGCTTTTATGCAAAGCTTGGATCTAGCAGTTAATATTGAGAAATCCCACGTTATGGCAGTAGGTAGTCGCAAAAATGGTACGAAAACCCTCACCTGTAATGGTTCAGTGTTATCTAAAGTAAAAGTTTTTACCTACCTAGGTGTGGTGTTCGATGGGAATGGGACATGGGCTCCACAAATTAAAAGTAAAGCTGCGGCAGTAAAAAGATCGGCTGCCGCCATCCTAGGTTTTGCTAAAAGGTTGGGTGGTAAACCACCTGAGGCTATTTTATCAATTTATAAAGCTAAAACACTGTCCATTGCGAGGTATGGGGCCATGATATGGGGTTATAAAAATCTGGGCAATATACAAAGAGAGGAAAATGTATTTCTTCGATCCCTACTGGGTCTTCCAAAATCCACCCCAGCTTTTCCTGTACATATGGAACTGGGAATAGGGTACATTGAAGACTCTTTGTCTCTGGCCCCATTACTGTCATGGATTAGGATATGGCTAAACCCAGCTTTAATTTTAAACCATGTGATTATTAGGGATTGTATGGGGAGGGAAAACGTGGCTAAGATCGGGTGGCTAAAATACATTAAAAGTACAGTAGAATATTTAGGTCGACCTGAGTTGTATACAAACCCCGAGAGCATTATGAGAGAGGACATTGACTGGGTAAAGAAAAACTTTAAAGAGAAAAAGGTTTTAGAGAGAGAGGCTAGCGAAATTTTAAAACCAACTGTTAGGGCCCACTATATGTTGATTGCTTCGTTATCTATTCAATCCTACTTAACGATAGTAAATAAATCTTTTCATAGGTGGGTCCTCACTAAATTTCGTTTTAATCAAGCACATCTTTTGCTAGGTGAATATGAAAAATGGTGTAAGCCTCACGAAAATGCTCCCTGCAAATGTGACTACTTCTCAGATCAGGATATACTAAATTTTTTGTTTTTCTGTCCCTTTTATAAGAATGGGAGGGAAAGATATATTAAACCAATTCTGAGAGGCTTTGTGCAGGTTAAACCAGCTTTATTGTACCTACAACTCATGGAAACTTCAGTAGTAATGTATGGGGTAGCCAATTTTCTGACTATGTCAATCCGGTCAAAGCAAGCAAGATTAAAGTCAGATAATCAATGTAATTTAACTGCTTGTGTAGAATAACTTACCATTGTTTTATGTAACCATGAAATGTGTCAAATATGAACTCATGAACTGCATGTTTTGCACTTTACCCCCAGGCGGCTAGCATCTCTGTAACAGACATTCTAGATTGGACTATATTTATATTTTGAATACTGTAAATGGATTACAAGATTGTGATTACTGTAAATATGTTTGTAAAGATGATTTTTTAATGAATTTTCTATGTGCATAGCAATTCTTAACTTTTTAACTTGTTTTAAAAATCTTGCCTGTATGATTGAAAATGGTTCTGTAGCATCTTTTTATGATTTTAAAACAATCGAATAAAGTGTTTCTGACTTGACTTGACTCATCAGTGATGTCATCAGTGATGTCATTTGAGATGTCATCAGTGATGTCATCAGTGATGTCACTGACCATGTCATGAATGATGTAATATGTGACATCATCAGCAGTGGATTGCGGGTGCGCGATATATAGTTAGTGCAACTAACTATATATGGAATTTCATTGGTTTTATGTCAATAAAATGTCCAGCTAACTATATATGGTCTCTAACCTATGGTTTTTTCAGTGAATTTTCAAGGTTTTGTAAATGCATATTCCTAACTATATATGGTCTATAACCTATGTTTTTTTCAGTGAATTTCATTGGTTTTTTAAAAGCTAATATCTATAGCTGTAAAATATATTCTTTATTACGTGACGTATCACGTAGCCACGTGAGACGCCTCATGACGCTTCGCATAACCGTGACTTATCGGCTCTGCAGCGCAAACAAAACCCGTAACGTAAGCGTGCCGGAGCACGCTTACAGATATATATATTTTTTTTAACCTTAATTAGACAAAATCCACACGTGCACATATCTTGAGGCCTTGCAAAGGCACATCAAACAAACAGTCCCTACAATTTTGCCAAGTTTGCTGGAAATCTATTCCCTTAATTTTTTTTTTACTGTTTCTCTTGGTCTTCCCTTGTTACGCTTACCGGGATGCTACCCGGTACGCGAACCGGCCGCTCCAAAAACACAAGATGGCGGACTCCCGTTACGCTGCCGGTTAGCTGCCCGGTTCGCGTACCGGGAAGCGCCTCTACCGCGAAAAATCGCGGGGGACTTTAATATCCCCCTCATTAATCCTAGGGGGTCAGGAGGGGTTTACCTTGCCCCCTTTCCTTCATTTCCCCCTTCTTTTTTCACCACATCTTGTCTCTCGAACCTACCGAGAGACAAGATGGCGGCCGCTCCGGACAGTTTACAGTGTTGACAGCTACGCTGCAGGTTAGCTGCCCGGTTAGCTGCCCGGTGAGCTGCCCGGTGAGCTGCCCGGTTCGCGTACCGGGACGCGCCTCTACGGCGTAAAATTGCAAAAAATTCTAAATTTGTTTTTTTGTTTTTTGCCCCGCGGGGCCCTTTAATAGCCCCCACATCAATCCTAGGGGGTCAGCAGGGGTCTACCTTGCCCCCTTTCATTAATTTCCCCCTTCGTTTATTTCCACCTCTTGTCTCTCGATCGTACCGAGAGACAAGATGGCGGCCACTCCGGACTGTTTAGAATGTTGACAGACACCGGAGAGCCAATCAGCTTCGCTTCGCGAAGTTCCGTTACGCGTCAGGTACGCGAACCGGGGCGCTAACCGGAGCGCTGTCACAGATATATATATTTTTTTAAACGTTACTTTTCGTAAAAACCACTGGAGCCTATATCTTGAGACATAGCAAAGGCACATCGGGCTACCAGTCCCTACAATTTTGCCAAGTTTGGTGTAAATCCATTCAGCCGTTCAGGCTAAAAGTGAGGCCAACCGCCCTATGGAAAATTGCATGGGAAAACACGTTTTGGGACCCCCCTTTTTTCTCGGCCCCCCCTTGACGAAACCCCCCCAAATTTTCAGGTGCTGCTCGGAAACAAAATGTGCCATTTTCCCTGAAAATTTCAGCCAATTCCGTCCACAAACGCCAAAGTTATTAGACATAGAATTTTCAGAAATCCCATAGAGAAAAAATCCTAACTATATATACCCACTGGCTATCGCCAGTAGGTAATATACATATATAAACATATATAATCTGCATATCTATATAAATATAAATGCATGCATACATATACACATATGCATACATATGCATGTTATTTACATGAAAGTTTTAAAAACACTAATAAAAGCAAAGCTAAAAAGCCACCTCATTACAAACAGAATGGCTTTAACTTAAACGAGGGCGAGATCTATCGCATTTTCAATGCTTGTTTACTTTGGTTCTATCAAGAAGGCATTCAGATGTGTCACACATTTGCCATAAATTCTGAATGTTAGCACTCTAGTTGCTCATTAGATCACTGTAGTAAAGCTAGTGCTCACCAGGGAAGTCTGCTGCTAATCATGGTTTGCAGCCATTTTCCCGCATTTTTTATCCCGCAGACTTTCAGTCCGCATACCATTATCCCGCAAGGTCATTGACCTCGCATACCATTATCCCGCATTTTTTCAAAACGCATGTGCATTTATCGCGCATGCCTTTACAAAGAATTACGTTTTAAAGGCATGTATGGTAAATGCATTTGCGTTGTGAAAACCACGATGACGAGAGAGGTAAGTGGGTTTGTGTTAATTTTTTCGTGGGTTAGTGATTGTGTAGTGTAGTGTAGTGTTGTGTAGTGTAGTGTTGTGTTAGTGTAGTGTAGAGTTGTGGTGGTTGTTTAGTGTAGGGTCATGCTGGGGGTAGTGTTTTAGGGTTTAGGGTTGTGTTGTAGTGTTTGCGTAGTGTAGGGTCATGCTGGGGGTAGTGTTTTAGGGTTTAGGGTAGTGTTGTAGTGTTTGCGTAGTGTAGGGTCATGCTGGGGGTAGTGTTTTAGGGTTTAGGGTTGTGTTGTAGTGTTTGCGTAGTGTAGGGTCATGCTGGGGCTAGTGTTTTAGGGTTTAGGGTAGTGTTGTAGTGTTTGCGTAGTGTAGGGTCATGCTGGGCGTAGTGTTTTAGGGTTTAGGATAGTGTTGTAGTGTTTGCGTAGTGTAGGGTCATGCTGGGGGTAGTGTTTTAGGGTTTTGGGTAGTGTTGTAGTGTTTGCGTAGTGTAGGGTCATGCTGGGGTGTAGTATTTTAGGGTTTAGGGTAGTGTTGTAGTGTTTGCGTAGTGTAGGGTCATGCTGGGGGTAGTGTTTTAGGGTTTTGGGTAGTGTTGTAGTGTTTGCGTAGTGTAGGGTCATGCTGGGGGTAGTGTTTTAGTGTTTTGGGTAGTGTTGTAGTGTTTGCGTAGTGTAGGGTCATGCTGGGGTGTAGTGTTTTAGGGTTTTGGGTAGTGTTGTAGTGTTTGCGTAGTGTAGGGTCATGCTGGAGTGTAGTGTTTTAGGGTTTTGGGTAGTGTTGTAGTGTTTGTGTAGTGTAGGGTCATGCTGGGGGTAGTGTTTTAGGGTTTTGGGTAGTGCTGTAGTGTTTGCGTAGTGTAGGGTCATGCTGGGGGGTAGTGTTTTAGGGTTTTGGGTAGTGCTGTAGTGTTTGCGTAGTGTAGGGTCATGCTGGGGGTAGTGTTTTAGGGTTTTGGGTAGTGTTGTAGTGTTTGCGTAGTGTAGGGTCATGCTGGGGGTAGTGTTTTAGGGTTTAGGGTAGTGTTGTAGTGTTTGCGTGGTGTATGGTCATGCTGGGGGTAGTGTTTTAGGGTTTAGGGTAGTGTTGTAGTGTTTGCGTGGTGTAGGGTCATGCTGGGGGTAGTGTTTTAGGGTTTAGGGTAGTGTTGTAGTGTTTGCGTAGTGTAGGGTCATGCTGGGGGTAGTGTTTTAGGGTTTAGGGTAGTGTTGTAGTGTTTGCGTAGTGTAGGGTCATGCTGGGGTGTAGTGTTTTAGGGTTTTGGGTAGTGTTGTAGTGTTTGCGTAGTGTAGGGTCATGCTGGGGGTAGTGTTTTAGGGTTTAGGGTAGTGTTGTAGTGTTTGCGTAGTGTAGGGTCATGCTGGGGTGTAGTGTTTTAGGGTTTTGGGTAGTGTTGTAGTGTTTGCGTAGTGTAGGGTCATGCTGGGGGTAGTGTTTTAGGGTTTAGGGTAGTGTTGTAGTGTTTGCGTAGTGTAGGGTCATGCTGGGGGTAGTGTTTTAGGGTTTAGGGTTGTGTTGTAGTGTTTGCGTAGTGTAGGGTCATGCTGGGGGTAGTGTTTTAGGGTTTTGGGTAGTGTTGTAGTGTTTGCGTAGTGTAGAGTCATGCTGGGGGTAGTGTTTTAGGGTTTTGGGTAGTGTTGTAGTGTTTGCGTAGTGTAGAGTCATGCTGGGGGTAGTGTTTTAGGGTTTAGGGTAGTGTTGTAGTGTTTGCGTAGTGTAGGGTCATGCTGGGGTTGTGTTTTAGGGTTTAGGGTAGTGTTGTAGTGTTTGCGTGGTGTAGGGTCATGCTGGGGGTAGTGTTTTAGGGTTTAGGGTAGTGTTGTAGTGTTTGCGTGGTGTAGGGTCATGCTGGGGGTAGTGTTTTAGGGTTTAGGGTAGTGTTGTAGTGTTTGCGTAGTGTAGGGTCATGCTGGGGGTAGTGTTTTAGGGTTTAGGGTAGTGTTGTAGTGTTTGCGTAGTGTAGGGTCATGCTGGGGGTAGTGTTTTAGGGTTTAGAGTTGTGTTGTAGTGTTTGCGTAGTGTAGGGTCATGCTGGGGCTAGTGTTTTAGGGTTTAGGGTAGTGTTGTAGTGTTTGCGTAGTGTAGGGTCATGCTGGGCGTAGTGTTTTAGGGTTTAGGATAGTGTTGTAGTGTTTGCGTAGTGTAGGGTCATGCTGGTGAGGTTCCGTGACGATTTTACCCGTGTTTGTAACATTGTCGCAAATGCATAATTTTGGTATCAGTGAACCGCAAATGATCCATTTAGTATATCCTGGTGTTTTCGCTATGCTACGAGCAAGAGCACTCCTGTTACAAACACATTTCTGTTCTACCCGTGGCATCCATCTTAGAACAAGGAAGCCATTTTGTATTCCTTGCCCTCACATAGTCAATGGACACGCAATGACCTCTTTTCATTTAAGGACACGTAGGCTTTAGCCGGCAATTCACCTTGCTAGTGACACGTGCACCTTAGGCCAGCAACGCTGTGGCAGCATGACTCGGCAAGAGCTGCCTCCCCAGCCTGAGGCCAGTCCTGCTATACTGGTTCTCGTGTTCGATGGTCTGATCATGATTAGGCGGCCGAAGCTGGTAACCGTGCCCATTTACGACCCACAAACATCTCTTATCCTACTTTTCTATCTTCTGCACCTGGCTCTGCTCCTTTCCTTCTGGGCCTTTATTAGGGGGAGGTAACGAAATTTACGATGAGGCGGTCCGGGTCTTGAATGGAAAGTTGACATGGGATTATGATGGAATAGTGGAAACCCCTCGTTCGTAATGTTTTGACATCAGATATTGTTGACGATTCCTGTGCAACGCCAAATATTTATTGGTTAAGATACAAAGGTTTTGGAATGTACTAACATGTAAAGAATTTGCCTGAAGCCCAATATTCAGTATATAAGGAGCAACCCTCTTTGTACAAATTGAACAGGCTCCTAGATACTGCCCATGTGTAGTTTCTGTGACTTCTGTGTCCCTGCAGTAATAAACCTTTGGTCTTTGACGCCACCATCGAGAAGCCCGTGTTTCTGTTTGTTTGTGCACCGAGGCAGGTTGAACTCCGGGGTCTTCGGGTGTTATCCCTGACACCTCTGGACGGAACCAAAAAGTCCAGAACTCCAATTGGCGCCCAACGTGGGGCGACGTCATTCGGTACCGGTCCAAAAGCCTGAAGAGTTCGAGAAGCTTCGTGTGAAGATTTCAGAGGGAGGCGCCCCACTTCATCGATCCCGGCATATCGCAAAAGTGGCCCGACGTTCTCTTCCACGAGGGTTCCCGTTCAGACGGCTGCAGTGGTTCGTTGCCTTGACCGTCGCCCTGTCTTGGACCCAAGGTGCAGTCCTTAGTACGGCGAGACGTGACGGGTTTCTCCTTGGTGACGTCTTCAGTGCCTCAGTTAAGTATTAAGTGGTTGATAGTTGGTTACTTCGTAAGGGTTGCTCCTGTTTGGATAATCCTTTTAGTTTTTGGTTTGGTTCGGTTTCATAAGATTATCGCTGGTTATTCTGGTTACGATAATCATTCAGTTCAGTTCGGGTATCGATACGTTTGTCTGTTCTGGTAGGCCTAAGTTCTTGGTTCAAGTGCGCACCTTTCTTTTAATTTGTGTTTCGTCTGTTTTGTGTTCCGGGTTATAAAATGGTAAGTCGGAAAAATTGTATGTTGTCTTGTTTTAGTTGCAACAGTGATTCCCAGTTGGAGGACTCGTGTTCGGTTCCTCCGATTGGAACTCCCCTTTATGATCTATATTGCAAATTTGGTGTGAGCCCTATCTCTTATAACGAGGTATGGATCCACTACACAGAGAAAGATGGTGTCCTTAGTTGGCCACTGCATGGTAGTTTCGAACCTCAAGTTCTTGATAATTTAGAAACGAAATTATTCAAGAAGAAAGCCCGGCCGGCAATGTTTGATTCTTTCCGTTATTGGCGAAAATAATCTAAACAGAGAGAAATTAAAAAGTTGAAGAAAGAACAGAAAGAGCAAGAGTTGACTTTAGAACAGTCTGCTAAGCAGCTGCAACTCAACGAGTCTGAGAAGGCGATGGAGGTAGCCAATAGAGAGCGTAATTTAGCGATAGACAAGTGCTATCCTGCCTTGCCATCGAGTACAGCTAAGATAGTAGAGGACCCTGAAAAGGATCCCCTGTTGTCTTACTTGTTACGATCACCCCCACCGTATGCACAGGGTGCTACGGCTCCACCTATACCGAATGTTCAATTACCGGTTGCTGGACAACCTGGTGTTCCCGCTCCTCTGAATCAAGTTCCTGTACCTCCTGTGGTCACTATTAATGTTCCTTCGGCACCCCCTCTTTCAGGGTTGCCGGCTTCTTTACCTATACTTGTATCGCTCACACCTGCTAGTTCACAGGCTATTTTGCCCGCTACTCCTACTGCTCCTGATCTATCTGTTCCAACTGCTACTCTATTTACTGCTTCTGCTAATATTATGACTCCACTTTCTGTTCGTCGAAGAATCACTGATTCTGTCTCTAATATTCTATCTCCCTTCTATAAAACTCCGATTAAGACTCCTACCTCTGACTCTGTGCAGAGACGTAGTCAGCTTCCCAGTACTGAAGAGCGAGGAATATTAGATTCCACTGCTCTTAGATGGATTTCGAAAATTGGAAGATATAACGTACAAGATGTATTAGATACATTTATGCAATGGAACGAACCGACACAACGATATGTGTTCGATGAAATGTGCTTCCTTCTACGTGAGGAATTAGAAGAGGATGACCCTGAATCAAATCTAGAAGAATTAATTAATGTTCAGAAAGAGTTTGCTGCAGGTATGATAGTTGGACAAAATATAAAAGAAGCGATGGAACTGGTTTTAAGTTATAGGAATGACCCATCCCTTCGTTCTCCGAGGGAGTTAGAGAAACGTAGTACGAAACAAAATCGTCAATATCCAATGAGAGAGGTTCCACCAATTTGGCGTGAAGCTGTGCAAGCTAATGTAAACCTTGGTATTGCAGCCGCTCCGGCCCAATTCCAGAGAGTATGGATACATATTCCGTGGAAGCGAGCTGAAGTATTAGCAGTGAAACAGGCCTTGCCAGATCCGCGTAAAAATCTTGCAGGGTACTACAAAGAGTTGGCTCAGACAGTTGACGCTTGTGTATTAAATCTAGCTGACATAGATCTGCTATTTGGTAATATAGTACCGCAACCAATTTGGGCTAAAATTCGTAAAGAGAATCATCCAGTTGCCCTAGGTGGTGATTGGGCAGCTATAATTGCAGCGGATGGTCAACAAATAGGTGGTTCTAAACCTGAACCCTTAATTGCTAATTTGCCTGGTAGAATAATAGATTTAATGAAAACCCTAATGCCAGCATTACGCGTTAACTGGGACAAATTGTCCGCGTGCAAACAGAAGAAAGACGAAAGTGTCTCCGACTTTTTCACAAGATTCGAGGAGACTTTTGTGGATCATAGTGGTCAGGATATGAGCACAGAAGGAGGCCAGAGATTATTTGTTGATAAATTTGTGCACAATCTGTTGCCAGAACTTAGTGGTAAATTAAAAAATTCTGAAAGTGCGTGGGCTGTCTCTACGACTGCGCAAATACTTGCTACTGCCCAGTACTATGAAAATAGGGACAAAGAGGAGAAAGAAAAATCAGATAAAAAGACGAAAGAGTTAAAAACTAAAGTTCTTTTACAGCAAGCATATCCGCCTCGCACCAATCAGACCAATACACAGCAAGGGTCATATCAAAGAACGGAGTATAATTCTCAGAGGCCACAGTACCAATGGAATCAGTGTGCTTATTGCAAAATGGAAGGCCATTATAAGACTGAGTGTCCGGTACGGGCACAAAATAATACTGCGGCAGCTCAGAGAGGTCGTGGTGGTTATATGCAGAATTCTAGAGGTCGAGGAAGAGGTGCTATGCCTCCACAGACAAGTGATCGCCCTTCTAATTATTTCGACCAACGAAATGGACAATCTGCCCAACAGAATAGGTCTCAACAATATCATGTTGAAGATTACTATGAAGCTAGTGAGGAAGTTCAGCCAAGGGAGTACTAGGACAGCCATGGACAAAGAGAGGGAGTAGTATCAGTTCCAGTAGATCAGAGTGGGCCTTATGTCGCAGTAGCAACATCAGGTATAGTCGAACAGTTTCTGTTGGATACTGGTGCAGCAAAAAGTTCTATCATACATGCGAAACTCCCTGGCGCACCTTTGTCTGGCTCAACAAACGTTTCAGTAGGTTTTTCAGGCGCCCCTGTCCACAACCCTGTTTCTGGTCCTTTGTCTATTTCTGTTGGACCCCGACAATTGAAAGCACCCCTGATTTTGACGACAGGTTGTAATGAAAATCTGCTTGGTTTAGACTTATTAAAACGCCTATATGCGACATTGTACTGCTCTCCAGAAGGAGTACAGCTTACGTTGGGTAAAAGAATCATCTCTCCAATGTACTTGTCGATGGATGCACTCCCACCAGAGCTGCGTTCACTCCCTGATACTCTTTGGGCGACTGGTCCTAATGATGTAGGTCTTTTAGAAATTCCACCATATGTAGTAACTTTGAAAGCGAATGTAAAATTTCCACGAATTCCACAATACAGAATCTCTAGTGAAGGTGAGCGTGCGCTCCTACTGATAGTACAAGATCTGATCAAGAAAGGCGTTATAGAGGAAACTAGAGGTAATGTCTGTAATAGTCCTGTACTGCCCATTCTGAAACGAACTGACCCAACAAAACCTCCAGTATATAGATTTGTAATTGATCTTAGAGAGGTTAATAAAATTGTGATTCCACAGTTTCCTGTGGTTCCAGACATTACTGCATTGTTAACGTTGATTCCTGCTACAGCAGCATGGTTTTCGGTTATCGACTTGAAAAATGCCTTTTTCAGCATTCCGATAGCTGAGGAAAGCAGAGATATCTTCGGTTTCTCTCTAAGAGGACGAAGCTTCAGGTTTAAACGCGCTCCACAAGGTTATTGTGAAAGCCCATCCATTTACAGTCAAGCATTAAAAAGCCAGTTAGACTCATTTGTACTTCCTCCTGGTTCTGCTTTAATACAATATGTCGATGATCTTCTAGTGGCTGCCGATGACAAGGAAACTTGCAAAACAGCTACAATTTCTTTATTGCATCATTTGTCAAATTTGAATCATAAGGTGTCAGCTTCAAAAATGCAATACTGTTGCCAAGAAGTGACCTACCTAGGTCATCTCTTGTCAAAGGAGGGAAGGAAGTTGACCCCAGAGAGAATAAAAGCAATTACACAGATGAATGTTCCTAGCACGCAGAGAGAAGTACGTGCCTTTTTAGGTATTACCTCATATTGTAGGCAATGGATCCCAAATTTTTCTCTTTTGGCGAAACCATTGGTAGCTTTGACTGGGAAAAATGTTCCGAGTCCAATGCCATGGTCTGCCGAATGTCAGGAGAGTTTTTCTGAGTTACGAAATGCTCTGTGTTCAGCTTCTGTATTGGGTACACCCGATTACAGTAAACCATTCACGCTCTATGTCCATGAGAGAGAAGGTTGTGCGTTGAGTGTTTTGACACAGAAATTTGGTGATAAACAACGCCCTTGTGCGTATTTTTCATCAACATTAGATCCAGTAGCTAGAGCGTTGCCTAGTTGCTTGAGAGCTACAGCCGCAGCTGCAGCCTCCATTCGACAATCTGCTGGTTTGGTAATGAACAACATGCTAGTAGTTATGGTTCCTCATGCTGTGGATACACTCATGAACCGAACCAAGACGCAGCACCTTACCAGTGCTAGATTATCAGGTTATGAACTGACATTGCTAGCAAGTCATATTCAGATCAAAAGATGCAATGTATTGAATCCAGCAACATTGTTGCCGACTAGCCAAGAGTCGAGTGATTCCGAACCACACGACTGTTGTTTCAGAACTGAGGAAGAAACAAAAGGACGAATTGATTTAAAAGACACTCCATTATCAGATCCAGATGGCACGTTGTATGTTGACGGGTCTTGCTTCAAATTGGAGAATGGTGATGTGACTGCTGCCTATGCAGTAACAACTTTGAGTACGATTGTGGAGACTGCGAGAGTGAGTCAGAATTCTGCCCAGGCTGCAGAATTGATCGCGCTGACAAGAGCGTGCGTTTTAGCTAAGGGAAAGAGAGTGAATGTGTTCACAGATAGTCAGTACGCGTTCGGCGTGGCCCATAGTTTTGGCCGTTTGTGGAAAGAGAGAGGTTTCATTACGTCCCATGGGACTAAGATTCAACATGGCCAGCTAGTTAATGACTTGTTGGAATCTCTAACCTTGCCGACTGAAGTTGCGATTGTGAAATGCAGTGCTCATAAAGCAATCACGGATGATGTTGGTCGTGGGAATGCTTTTGCTGATGAGACTGCAAAACAGACAGCTAGAAATATGATGAGTAGAATGTATGTTGCAACGTCTGCAAGATGGATTTCTGAGTCTGGAATGTGTGAGGACACAGTGGAAAGCGTGCAAGAAATTCAGAAAGAGGCGACTGAGGAGGAAAAGCGTGCATGGAAAGAGAGCACGGGTAAATTGGACTCGAGTGGGTGTTGGATTGACTTGTCGGAACAACAGCGTTGGATGTTGCCTGATGCGTATGTGCTTGCAGTAGTAACGATGGCACATGGAGCAGCGCACATCAGTTCTAAAGGGATTTGTAAGATGTTGGCTCCAGTTTGGAAGAATGATGGGATTAGTAAGTGTGCAGAGAGAGTGGTGAGAAATTGTATGGTATGCTTGATGCATAATCCTGGCAAGGGAATCCCCACACCTGCAGGTCACTTCGCTCCTCCTTCCTGCCCCTTTGAAGTGATCCAGCTAGACTTCATTCACATGGATCGTTGTAATAATCTAAAGTACGTCCTAGTGGTAGTTTGTGCGTTCTCCAGATGGATCGAAGCATACCCACTGAAGGACAATACTGCTTTGTCCACTGCCAAGATCCTTCTTAAAGAATACTTCCCCAGATTCGGAATGCCACGGATTGTATGGTCAGATAACGGAAGTGAGTTCGTAGGGAAAGTTATGCAGAGTGTGTGTGCCGGCCTAGGGATTAGACAAAAGTTTCACAGTGCGAATCATCCCCAGTCCGCGGGTTTAGTTGAGGGTTACAATGGCACCCTTAAACTGAAACTTGCTAAGATACAAGCATCCACGGGTTTGCCCTGGCCAGATGCACTGCCTTTGGCTTTGTTATCAACAAGAGCAACTGTACATTCTAGAGTAGGGCTTAGTCCATATGAAATAATTTTTGGTCGTCCTGCAAATGTCTGGGGGGTACCTAGACCGAAAGAATTTAAGCAGCTGGAATACCCAATGTTAATTGATTATCTTTTTGACTTGACTGCTAAATTGAGCCTTATTCACCAACAGGTTTTCGATGCATTGCCAAAGCCACCGGAGAGTCCAGGTCATCAGCTGAAACCTGGGGATCAAGTAGTCATTAGAAATTTTGCAAGAACGAAAAATCTTCAGCCCAGATTCGTTGGCCCTTTCCAAGTCCTATTGGCGACGAGAACTGCTATTCGAGTGGCCGGAAGGAAGAATTGGATCCACACGACACATGTCAAACGTGTGCCTCTGCCACTTCCTTACGACAACTGGGTAAAGAAAGGAATCAGTGCCTCTGAAGCAGAACAAATACCCAAGTTCATCCCTTTCAGTGATGCAGAACTGATCACTGATACACCAAACTCTGACTCTCCTCCTGAAACTGCTCTTTTGAACCCTGAACATTTGTCATCTGCACCAAAAGAACATTTGTCATCTGCAAACGCGAACATTGCAGCGTCGGCTGAAAATATATTGTTTTCAGATCAGACAGCTCCTGCAAAACTGAGATACAACTTGCGACCTCGCAATATGGACAAATAAAGCAGGAAACTGCCTATTTTCAGATTTGAATTTTCTATACATTGCCTCCAGCCAGGAAGTTTGCTATTATTTTATTGTTTTAAATTTTGCCTTGCCGTCTGGGTAGCCGTAGGGTCGTGGCTGTGTGCCTAGTTGAATCTGCAGGGGTCAGACATAAGGTCGATCTTTCTGTTAGTTCTGGGAACTCCCAGGGCTGATAGAGGCATTTTCATCTACGTACACATCATCAGTGGTCACGAGCGGATTGTAGAAGATGGAGCTTCCTGAGCTGCAACGAAAGAATGTAATTTATGTTCGCAGAAATAGACTGTACCGAATACTTCACAACAAATGCTTTCTAATGCAATGTGCAGTTACATTTTTAATTGTTTTGATAACGTTGGTGGGTGGAACCATCTTTGGTGTGCATTTGATTTTTATGCCGGTAACTACAGTACCTCCCCTTGATCCTACTACTTCTACGGTTTCTTCTATGCATTCTTTTCACTCGTTTCCTGAACACGAACAAGCTCGACGCTCTGAATTTATTAACAATACATTTGTACAGCTCTTGCATCAACACCAACTGGTAGTTAATACTACAGACTGCTGGGTGTGTGGCTTGATACCTCACACTATGGATAAAGGCATTCCCTATCTAGTCTTGCCTTTTAGCTATAATGGATCATTTCAGGCCTTTCAGACCATTTTTTCCTATGCCCTTGAGACCTATCCTCCGCGTCCACCACGGTCCATTAAATACAACTCAGCCAACAAAGCTTTAGTCCAGGGAATTATTGACATGATTAAAGACGTCAATAATACTCCATCTTACCCTAGAGATGAATTACGGGTGTATTTGAGTTGGAACTCTACCGAGTATCGCCTTAGTTTGGGAGAAAGCAAGCGTAAAAGCTCCACTTCAGTCTGGGTCGTGCCTCACCGAGGTCAGGTCTGTTTGCAAGGAAATGGGAGAAATCTGAGAGCTCAGCTAGGGAGGAGTGAGTGCGTTGAGACTTACGTATTTCCGTCTAACTCCTCCCCTGCCTTCCTTACTGCTAGGGGTACTTACTTCATCTGTCAAGACAGAGCGTATACATGGCTGCCCGCTGACTTCTCAGGTTCATGTTATATTGCTCGATTGTTACCTCCGACATACACTGCTTCTTCAGATTATCACAAGACCAGAGTAGCAAGAGGTGTCTTCAGCAAGGAAGATACCGCTGGTCAGGAAGCTGGAGACTTCTTCAAAGGTTTCCTTCCGTTTTGGGGGCCTATGGCCAATAGTAGAAATCTACGTCAACTAACACGGGTAGTTGAATCTACTATTACAGAAACTGCTGGTGCCCTTAGTAACTTAACAGCTGAGCTTCAGGAGGATCGTCTCATGACGTTGCAGAACCGTATGGTTCTAGACGTAATACTTGCAGATCGAGGTGGGGTATGCAGAATGATCCAATCGAGCTGCTGTGTTTTTATTCCCAATAATGCTCCAACCGTCTATGAAGCGATCTCTAAGCTACACAAGATTTCCGACTCTATACACGTAGACAAGGGAAACTGGTCCTTCATGGAGTGGTTTTGGACTCTGGTATCAGCGTGGGGATGGAAGGTTCTGATGGTCATTGGTGTCATCCTAGTATTTCTGTTCTCATGCTGCCTTATTATCCAATGTGGTCCCGCTCTGTGTAGCCTCTGTGCTGCAACCTGTTTCAGAAAACCACCTGCATTAGGAGAAAAGACACGAGACAGAATGATGATGCAACAACATGTCTCTGACCTAATGAGCATAGAGTTAGATTCAGACATAGACTGAGTAATTGCCTATGTAAGGGCAAAAGGAGGGGCTGAGGTTCCGTGACGATTTTACCCGTGTTTGTAACATTGTCGCAAATGCATAATTTTGGTATCAGTGAACCGCAAATGATCCATTTAGTATATCCTGGTGTTTTCGCTATGCTACGAGCAAGAGCACTCCTGTTACAAACACATTTCTGTTCTACCCGTGGCATCCATCTTAGAACAAGGAAGCCATTTTGTATTCCTTGCCCTCACATAGTCAATGGACACGCAATGACCTCTTTTCATTTAAGGACACGTAGGCTTTAGCCGGCAATTCACCTTGCTAGTGACACGTGCACCTTAGGCCAGCAACGCTGTGGCAGCATGACTCGGCAAGAGCTGCCTCCCCAGCCTGAGGCCAGTCCTGCTATACTGGTTCTCGTGTTCGATGGTCTGATCATGATTAGGCGGCCGAAGCTGGTAACCGTGCCCATTTACGACCCACAAACATCTCTTATCCTACTTTTCTATCTTCTGCACCTGGCTCTGCTCCTTTCCTTCTGGGCCTTTATTAGGGGGAGGTAACGAAATTTACGATGAGGCGGTCCGGGTCTTGAATGGAAAGTTGACATGGGATTATGATGGAAAAGTGGAAACCCCTCGTTCGTAATGTTTTGACATCAGATATTGTTGACGATTCCTGTGCAACGCCAAATATTTATTGGTTAAGATACAAAGGTTTTGGAATGTACTAACATGTAAAGAATTTGCCTGAAGCCCAATATTCAGTATATAAGGAGCAACCCTCTTTGTGCAAATTGAACAGGCTCCTAGATACTGCCCATGTGTAGTTTCTGTGACTTCTGTGTCCCTGCAGTAATAAACCTTTGGTCTTTGACGCCACCATCGAGAAGCCCGTGTTTCTGTTTGTTTGTGCACCGAGGCAGGTTGAACTCCGGGGTCTTCGGGTGTTATCCCTGACACCTCTGGACGGAACCAAAAAGTCCAGAACTCCACTGGGGGTAGTGTTTTAGGGTTTTGGGTAGTGTTGTAGTGTTTGCGTAGTGTAGGGTCATGCTGGGGTGTAGTATTTTAGGGTTTAGGGTAGTGTTGCAGTGTTTGCGTAGTGTAGGGTCATGCTGGGGGTAGTGTTTTAGGGTTTAGGGTAGTGTTGTAGTGTTTGCGTAGTGTAGGGTCATGCTGGGGTGTAGTGTTTTAGGGTTTTGGGTAGTGTTGTAGTGTTTGCGTAGTGTAGGGTCATGCTGGGGGTAGTGTTTTAGTGTTTTGGGTAGTGTTGTAGTGTTTGCGTAGTGTAGGGTCATGCTGGGGTGTAGTGTTTTAGGGTTTTGGGTAGTGTTGTAGTGTTTGCGTAGTGTAGGGTCATGCTGGGGTGTAGTGTTTTAGGGTTTTGGGTAGTGTTGTAGTGTTTGCGTAGTGTAGGGTCATGCTGGGGGTAGTGTTTTAGGGTTTTGGGTAGTGTTGTAGTGTTTGCGTAGTGTAGGGTCATGCTGGGGGTAGTGTTTTAGGGTTTTGGGTAAAGCTGTAGTGTTTGCGTAGTGTAGGGTCATGCTGGGGGGTAGTGTTTTAGGGTTTTGGGTAGTGTTGTAGTGTTTGCGTAGTGTAGGGTCATGCTGGGGGTAGTGTTTTAGGGTTTTGGGTAGTGTTGTAGTGTTTGCGTAGTGTAGGGTCATGCTGGGGGTAGTGTTTTAGGGTTTAGGGTAGTGTTGTAGTGTTTGCGTAGTGTAGGGTCATGCTGGGGGTAGTGTTTTAGGGTTTAGGGTAGTGTTGTAGTGTTTGCGTGGTGTAGGGTCATGCTGGGGGTAGTGTTTTAGGGTTTAGGGTAGTGTTGTAGTGTTTGCGTAGTGTAGGGTCATGCTGGGGGTAGTGTTTTAGGGTTTAGGGTAGTGTTGTAGTGTTTGCGTAGTGTAGGGTCATGCTGGGGTGTAGTGTTTTAGGGTTTTGGGTAGTGTTGTAGTGTTTGCGTAGTGTAGGGTCATGCTGGGGCTAGTGTTTTAGGGTTTAGGGTAGTGTTGTAGTGTTTGCGTAGTGTAGGGTCATGCTGGGCGTAGTGTTTTAGGGTTTAGGATAGTGTTGTAGTGTTTGCGTAGTGTAGGGTCATGCTGGGGGTAGTGTTTTAGGGTTTTGGGTAGTGTTGTAGTGTTTGCGTAGTGTAGGGTCATGCTGGGGTGTAGTATTTTAGGGTTTAGGGTAGTGTTGTAGTGTTTGCGTAGTGTAGGGTCATGCTGGGGGTAGTGTTTTAGGGTTTTGGGTAGTGTTGTAGTGTTTGCGTAGTGTAGGGTCATGCTGGGGGTAGTGTTTTAGTGTTTTGGGTAGTGTTGTAGTGTTTGCGTAGTGTAGGGTCATGCTGGGGTGTAGTGTTTTAGGGTTTTGGGTAGTGTTGTAGTGTTTGCGTAGTGTAGGGTCATGCTGGGGTGTAGTGTTTTAGGGTTTTGGGTAGTGTTGTAGTGTTTGCGTAGTGTAGGGTCATGCTGGGGGTAGTGTTTTAGGGTTTTGGGTAGTGTTGTAGTGTTTGCGTAGTGTAGGGTCATGCTGGGGAGTAGTGTTTTAGGGTTTTGGGTAGTGTTGTAGTGTTTGCGTAGTGTAGGGTCATGCTGGGGGTAGTGTTTTAGGGTTTTGGGTAGTGTTGTAGTTTTTGCGTAGTGTAGGGTCATGCTGGGGGTAGTGTTTTAGGGTTTAGGGTAGTGTTGTAGTGTTTGCGTAGTGTAGGGTCATGCTGGGGGTAGTGTTTTAGGGTTTAGGGTAGTGTTGTAGTGTTTGCATAGTGTAGGGTCATGCTGGGGGTAGTGTTTTAGGGTTTAGGGTAGTGTTGTAGTGTTTGTGTGGTGTAGGGTCATGCTGGGGGTAGTGTTTTAGGGTTTAGGGTAGTGTTGTAGTGTTTGCGTAGTGTAGGGTCATGCTGGGGGTAGTGTTTTAGGGTTTAGGGTAGTGTTGTAGTGTTTGCGTAGCGTAGGGTCATGCTGGGGTGTAGTGTTTTAGGGTTTTGGGTAGTGTTGTAGTGTTTGCGTAGTGTAGGGTCATGCTGGGGGTAGTGTTTTAGGGTTTAGGGTAGTGTTGTAGTGTTTGCGTAGTGTAGGGTCATGCTGGGGTGTAGTGTTTTAGGGTTTTGGGTAGTGTTGTAGTGTTTGTGTAGTGTAGGGTCATGCTGGGGGTAGTGTTTTAGGGTTTAGGGTAGTGTTGTAGTGTTTGCGTAGTGTAGGGTCATGCTGGGGGTAGTGTTTTAGGGTTTAGGGTTGTGTTGTAGTGTTTGCGTAGTGTAGGGTCATGCTGGGGGTAGTGTTTTAGGGTTTAGAGTTGTGTTGTAGTGTTTGTGTAGTGTAGGGTCATGCTGGGTGTAGTGTTTTAGGGTTTAGGGTAGTGTTGTAGTGTTTGCGTAGTGTAGGGTCATGCTGGGGTGTAGTGTTTTAGGGTTTTGGGTAGTGTTGTAGTGTTTGCGTAGTGTAGGGTCATGCTGGGGGTAGTGTTTTAGGGTTTAGGGTAGTGTTGTAGTGTTTGCGTAGTGTAGGGTCATGCTGGGGGTAGTGTTTTAGGGTTTAGGGTTGTGTTGTAGTGTTTGCGTAGTGTAGGGTCATGCTGGGGCTAGTGTTTTAGGGTTTAGGGTAGTGTTGTAGTGTTTGCGTAGTGTAGGGTCATGCTGGGCGTAGTGTTTTAGGGTTTAGGATAGTGTTGTAGTGTTTGCGTAGTGTAGGGTCATGCTGGGGGTAGTGTTTTAGGGTTTTGGGTAGTGTTGTAGTGTTTGCGTAGTGTAGGGTCATGCTGGGGTGTAGTATTTTAGGGTTTAGGGTAGTGTTGTAGTGTTTGCGTAGTGTAGGGTCATGCTGGGGGTAGTGTTTTAGGGTTTTGGGTAGTGTTGTAGTGTTTGCGTAGTGTAGGGTCATGCTGGGGGTAGTGTTTTAGTGTTTTGGGTAGTGTTGTAGTGTTTGCGTAGTGTAGGGTCATGCTGGGGTGTAGTGTTTTAGGGTTTTGGGTAGTGTTGTAGTGTTTGCGTAGTGTAGGGTCATGCTGGGGTGTAGTGTTTTAGGGTTTTGGGTAGTGTTGTAGTGTTTGCGTAGTGTAGGGTCATGCTGGGGGTAGTGTTTTAGGGTTTTGGGTAGTGTTGTAGTGTTTGCGTAGTGTAGGGTCATGCTGGGGAGTAGTGTTTTAGGGTTTTGGGTAGTGTTGTAGTGTTTGCGTAGTGTAGGGTCATGCTGGGGGTAGTGTTTTAGGGTTTTGGGTAGTGTTGTAGTTTTTGCGTAGTGTAGGGTCATGCTGGGGGTAGTGTTTTAGGGTTTAGGGTAGTGTTGTAGTGTTTGCGTAGTGTAGGGTCATGCTGGGGGTAGTGTTTTAGGGTTTAGGGTAGTGTTGTAGTGTTTGCATAGTGTAGGGTCATGCTGGGGGTAGTGTTTTAGGGTTTAGGGTAGTGTTGTAGTGTTTGTGTGGTGTAGGGTCATGCTGGGGGTAGTGTTTTAGGGTTTAGGGTAGTGTTGTAGTGTTTGCGTAGTGTAGGGTCATGCTGGGGGTAGTGTTTTAGGGTTTAGGGTAGTGTTGTAGTGTTTGCGTAGCGTAGGGTCATGCTGGGGTGTAGTGTTTTAGGGTTTTGGGTAGTGTTGTAGTGTTTGCGTAGTGTAGGGTCATGCTGGGGGTAGTGTTTTAGGGTTTAGGGTAGTGTTGTAGTGTTTGCGTAGTGTAGGGTCATGCTGGGGTGTAGTGTTTTAGGCTTTTGGGTAGTGTTGTAGTGTTTGTGTAGTGTAGGGTCATGCTGGGGGTAGTGTTTTAGGGTTTAGGGTAGTGTTGTAGTGTTTGCGTAGTGTAGGGTCATGCTGGGGGTAGTGTTTTAGGGTTTAGGGTTGTGTTGTAGTGTTTGCGTAGTGTAGGGTCATGCTGGGGGTAGTGTTTTAGGGTTTAGAGTTGTGTTGTAGTGTTTGTGTAGTGTAGGGTCATGCTGGGGGTAGTGTTTTAGGGTTTAGGGTAGTGTTGTAGTGTTTGCGTAGTGTAGGGTCATGCTGGGGTGTAGTGTTTTAGGGTTTTGGGTAGTGTTGTAGTGTTTGCGTAGTGTAGGGTCATGCTGGGGGTAGTGTTTTAGGGTTTAGGGTAGTGTTGTACTGTTTGTGTAGTGTAGGGTCATGCTGGGGGTAGTGTTTTAGGGTTTAGGGTAGTTTAGTTGTTTAGTGTATGCTAAAGGCATATTCGTTCTAAAAGTTTTCGTTATTTTAATTTGCGGACTAATAGTACATGCGGGATTTTTTTTGCGGACTGATGGTATGCGGGATTTCGTCATATATTCGCTAATCATACTTTCTATGGCAAAATGAACCCCCTCATTTTGTTCCTTTTTAAATTAAATGTTTTAAGAGTTACCACTTTATTCCAATCAAGATGGCTTCAGGTGTGCCATAACTTTGTAATAAGTAGGACTGTTAGCACTCTAGTTGTTCTTTAGAACACTCTGGGACATTCTGTCATTGGGCTATAGTTGGGCTAAATCTGGCTGATATTTGGGCTACATTTGTTTTTTTTGTCTCTGGTGGCCATCTTTGGGCTACATTGGGCTACATTGGGCTACATTGGGCTACATTTGGGCTCCAACATATATATAGCCCAATGTAGCCCAATATATATTTTTCAAAGTTAATTTTCGTAAAAACCACTGGAGCCTATATCTTGAGACATAGCAAAGGCACATCGGGCTACCAGTCCCTACAATTTTGCCAAGTTTGGTGTAAATCCATTCAGCCGTTCAGGCTAAAAGTGAGGCCAACCGCCCTATGGAAAATTGCATGGGAAAAACACGTTTTGGGACCCCCCTTTTTTCTCGGTCCCCCCTTGACAAAACCCCCCCAAATTTTCAGGGGCTGCTCCGAAACAATATGTTCAATTTTCCTGAAAATTTCAGCCAATTCTGTCCTCAAACGCCAAAGTTATTCGACATAGAATTTTCAAAAATCCCATAGGAAAAAAATCCTAACTATATATACCTACTGGCTATCGCCAGTAGGTAATATATATATATATATTCACTGAAAAAACCATAGGTTATAGACTATATATAGTTAGGAATTAGCATTTACAAAACCTTGAAAATTCACTGAAAAAACCATAGGTTATACACCATATATAGTTAGGAATTAGCATTTAAAAAACCTTATTTTACTCACACAAAACCATTGAAATTCCATATATAGTTAGTTGCACTAACTATATATCGCGCACCCGCAATCCACTGCTGATCATGTCACATATTACATCATTCATGACATGGTCAGTGACATCACTGATGACATCACTGATGACATCTCAAATGACATCACTGATGACATCACTGATGACATCTCATTTGACATTACTGATCACATCACTGATGACATCATTCATGTGATGATACAATGAACCTCTTCAGACTCTAATATAACCTTAGATACACTCAGTGTAAACAGACACTCACAGACTGTCACTCATCCATGGAGTTACTCACACACCTAGTCAGTCTTGCAAAGAATCAATCACACCTCGATTTCCTCAACTATATAGTTATACACACCTTACTTATTGGAACATATAATAACACATATTTACTCTGTTATACAATCCCTGATACAAGTTCACAATAATCCATACAGCCACTCACACATTCACTGGCTCTTATGCACAGTTATTTATATATGTCAACTATCACATGTACTGTGTTTTACATATGTACTTACTTTGACATGTAGCACTGAGATATCCATTCACTCACCAATACACTCATGCACACAGTCAATCGCCCATACAGATGTTTCCACATGCACTTTTGAACCCATACATCTAGTGAATCAACTGCTCACACATCTATGCACAGAGTCATACACCTCCCAGACACCCACACACACACTCAGTCTCCCATACAAATACTTGGGCAACTAATCAATAACCCATATAGTTAGTCATATAGCTAATGATCAACACATGCATCAGATTACAAAACAACAGACACAATGATGCACAATTTAAAACAGTTTAGTCACTAACCCATGCACTCAGTGAGACACATTTAATCACTCACTTATACAGTCAGTCATGCACCTACTAAATCCTTCATCCAGACACTTATACATCCACTCATTCTTCAATATGTAAGACATATTTTAACTTTACAGAAGCATACAGTCACTGGATGTTGTCATCAGTGATGTCATCAGTGATGTCATTTGAGATGTCATCAGTGATGTCATCAGTGATGTCACTGACCATGTCATGAATGATGTAATATGTGACATGATCAGCAGTGGATTGCGGGTGCGCGATATATAGTTAGTGCAACTAACTATATATGGAATTTCAATGGTTTTGTGTGAGTAAAATAAGGTTTTTTAAATGCTAATTCCTAACTATATATGGTGTATAACCTATGGTTTTTTCAGTGAATTTTCAAGGTTTTGTAAATGCTAATTCCTAACTATATATAGTCTATAACCTATGGTTTTTTCAGTGAATTTCAATGGTTTTTTAATAGCAAATATCATAAGCTGTCGAATGTCAAGTACGTGGTAAGTAAAAACATTTTCGTGTTTATGCACACTGATCTGCTTTGAATACTGCCCCCCACCCCTCATTTCTATTAGGAGTACTCTCTCTTTGCAGATAGTGAAGGGTAGTTAACGCAGCCCTTTGCCCCCTTTGTAATACGTCGTGCCTGCTTCTCTCTCCATTTGATTGATTGTTCTCTTTGGTTCATTCTCTATTTACAAACAAGCACAGAGTCGCAATACTCTGTTTAGTCTTTGCAGATAGCGAAAAATCGTGTAAAAAAACAAAAGGAATCGAGCAAAATCAGTAGGCCACTAATGGGATCTCTTTTTGACCTCGCTAAAATAGAAACATTAGGAACAACCTGTTGAAAATAGCAATGCGTATGTACATAAGCGGCGTTCATTTGTGTTCACAGTACCCCTTGTTGATTGTTTCAATCGAGCATTGAATTGTTCGAAGTTAATTCTCTTAAGGATCTTCTCTACCTGCAAACGAGGAAGAATAGGAATATTCTCTCTCCCTTTGCAGATAGTGAAGGGTAGGTAACGCAAGCCTTTAACACGTCGTACCTATTTCATTCCTCATTGATTGATTGATTGTCCGAACATTGACTGTTTGGGAATTAGTTATTTTTGGAGGTATTCCCTGTTTGCATATAAACGTAGGAAAATCTTTGCAAGTAGTGAAAGGGTACGTAATGCGGACCTTTCTCCCCCGTTGTAATCTGTCATGCCTATCTACTCCCCACTGATTGATGCACCTTTTTCACCCGGACCATTTACTAGAGATACGTCATCTGGCCCGACCAGAGAGCACCCCTAGTGAAAAGGACATATGCAATAATAACGAAGTGATCACTGTATCCTGTTAACAGAAACTTTACCATGAAACAACCTGGAAAGAAAAAAATAGGAAAACGAAAATCAGTAGGCCACTGATGAACATGAACTTTTATTAAACAACAAACAAAGAAACGATAACATAACGTAATGATAAAACCTATTAATGTCCTAGAAACAAGAAAACGTTAAACTATGCCAGTGGTGAGAGACCAGAAAAACAGTCCGAGAAACCAAATCCGAGAAACCAAATCACCCCTCGCTGTCCCAACTCATGCACTCTGAAAGTTCAAAGTTTTGAGGAGTGCTTGTAACATTGTCTGAAGCCTATTTGCAATTGCTTCATCTTCACTATTCTTAAAGTAAGTGGGGGCTGTTGTGATGCGGTGCCACCCTGAACCGCTTGACGGAGGCCCCCGAGGGACGGTGTCATGTCGCGGACTCGGAGGGGGCGCTTGGCTCCGGCCCCCTCCCCAAGTCGTGTTGCCCTGGTGTGGCCTGAGATCGCCCCCGACATAGGTGGCCGGCTCCCGGGGTCAAGCGGAACTTTTTTCCTTTTGGTGACTCTTCCATTCTTCACCTTGTCCCACAATCCGTTTCACCTAAAGACACGCTGTAGTGGGGCACCCCTTTTCCGTTTCATTTGCCATTCAGCCCGCTTTTGCTACACTGTGCCTCTTCCGCTATTCAGCTGTTTACCGCCCGCTCTTTCGACTACAGCGTCTCGCTCACCATGTACTTGAGTTGCTCCCGCTCTTGCGGCGCAGCGATAGGCGGCTGCCACAGGACTCTCAAAATGGCGGCCATCTCTTCAGATTTGGGCGTGGTCCACTAAAATGGGCCTGCGACACCTTGGAACTCGGACGCTTGTCTGCTAGAGCTTGGGCTCCATTCTCGAAAGCGTCCCCTCATCCTTGAAGATTCTACAAAAGTCTTGGGGGGCCCCCGACTCCCGCAGGCTTCTGGTGGGGAGCGCCTAGCATGATTGCTCGTGGAATGGCCACGACGGAGCTACGAAATGGTGGTGCTCTCATGCTAACGCCAGCTTCAGTCTGAAACATCCAGAAACACTGTAGACTACCAATTCGATCAGTTCCGGTAGCGCTCCAACGTGACCCGGTAGAGAAGAACTTGCCCTCCCCTCTTTGACTGATGGTTCTTGTTGCCTGTCCCTTCTGTTGTCATTTAACAGAACTATTTAGCCTGCTGAAAGGGGTTGTGTGCCGTCCGCTGGTTGGTGGAGACATTTTCACTATATTCTGGACCTGCGTTGTCGCGTAATGCGTCATATGACGCGCCGCGTTAGAAAGTTTAATAAATTATTAAACACAATAAACAATCCTTAAAAAATAAAAGTCTATCATTCATTTTTCATTGCAGTACGCTGCCCAGAAAGCTTCCCGGTTCCCGGACCGGGCGCTACCCACGCAAAAAAACAAAAAAAAAATTATTTTTTTTTGCCCCGCGGGGCCGTTTTAAAGCCTCCACATTAAACCTAGGGGGTCAGGGAGGATCTACTATGCCCCCTTATGGTTATTTGCCCCTTTGTTTTGGCCTCCTCTTGCCTCTCGATCCTACCGAGAGACAAGATGGCGGCAGCTACGGACTTTTTGGAATGTTGACAGACGCCAGAGAACCAATCAGCTTCGCTTCACAAAGCTCCGTTGCGCGAAAAGTACGCGTCCTGGAGCGCTTCCCGGTCCGCTGCTACAGATATATATCTTTTTTTAAACGTTAATTTCTCAAAATCCACTGGAGCACATATATTGAGACCTACAAAAGGCACATCGGGCTACCAGTCCCTACAATTTTGCCAAGTTTCGTGCAAATCTATTCAGCCGTTCGGGCTAAAAGTGAGGCTAACCGCCCTATGGAAAAATCAATGTTAAAAACACGTTTTGGGACCCCCCTTTTTTCTCGGCCCCCCCTTGACGAAACCCCCCCAAATTTTCAGGGGCTGCTCAGAAACAAAATGTGCCATTTTCCTGAAAATTTCAGCCAATTCCGTCCACAAACGCCAAAGTTATTAGACATAGAATTTTCAAAAAACCCATAGGGAAAAAATCCTAACTATATATACCTACTGGCGACCGCCAGTAGGTAATATATATATATATATATATATATATATATATATATATATATATATATATATATATATATATATATATATATATATATATATATATATATATATATATATATATATATATATATATATATATATATATATATATATATAATCCAGTTTCCAGTAAATACAGGCAAGAACAATGTGGCACACCTGAGGCCAGCCCAATATTGTACACACATACAACGTGTTTTCGGTTGTGAGCATTTGACAAGTATATATATATATATATTTATATATATATATATATATATATCCGGTGGCTCGCCACTTTAGGGAATGTCACCAGAGCAACAACACCAATCTTAAATATTGGGTGATTGATGCGATTATTAACAGCAGAAGGGGAGGTGACAGGGAAACCAAGTTAAGGAGGCTGGAAACCAAGTACATTCTATTACTTAACACTAAGGCCCCAATAGGCCTCAACATCACGGAGGACCTCTATACTTGCTTGCCCTGAATCCCATACTATTCATGTCTCCTCTACATGGGAGTCATGCGCGAGATGAACCCGGCTGGGAGAGTCTTGTGCAGGCACCATGAATTGGCTGCGACAAAATAGATGTTCCTAAACATGATCGACTTTAGCTGCTGCTTTCTGATGAGCCACTAACAATGATTATAAGAATCCACTATGCACTGGTTAACATTGTTTAGTTTATTTTTTTGGTTTTAGTAATCACTATATTTTTTCTTTAGTAGCATGCACTGTGTTCATATTGCTTTTTTAAATAATCTACAAGTAGTAGAACTACGATCAGAACATGAAGGTTGAATCTGACTTTGAAATATAGCACTAGATTAATAACCAATATGAGTGGAAAAGGTATAATGACAGTAGGTTTTAACAAAGTCTGACTACAGAATATGGGGGTTAGAGTTCCATTAGTAATATTGGTCCTTAGGAAGAGAACAATTAGCGTATTTTGCACATATTTATTGTAGATAGGTTATTGACATTCGCTTCATTTTGCACATTTCATGATATTTGCACATGTTATTAAAATAGTCAATAATGTATATATATAATGAACTATGCACTTGCACTTTATTTCTTGTATTCTGCCTATTACCCTCATATTTACAATCATAAGCAGACTTGTCATCTCTATGTATTTTACAGTGATTATTGTTGCCATTAAGGATTCGCTCATATGAAGATGTGCACATATATCTATGACGTTGGTATCTACTTAAAGTATTTGACTGTTATGCAATGTATTTTATAAAAGTTAAATGCTACCATTTAGTAGCTGGAAGTATATCTTCAATGTCTATGCTAAGAATATTCACAGGTGATACTCATTATTTATCGTCACTAGCACTTTAAAAGGGCTGTCCCACTATCAAAACGTTGTCATGTGAACAAGGCTCCGTTGAGCCGAAACGTCTTTGACAGTACCTCTGCAATAAAAGGAAAAGCAGGAGCCCATTTGGTCCGTGTCCGAGTTTCTTTTGTTGGCTGGCGAGAATCGGTGCAGCGCAATTTGAAAGCGGCATTTCTGATATATATATATATATATATATATATATATATATATATATATATATATATATGTATATATATATATCGCAGCAATTGTAAGGGTAAAAGCTACACTCCGTCCTTATGTGATTACAGTCCTCGTGTCGCATAATGAAGCCTGACGCGTTTCTGGGATAATGCCTTCATCAGAGGCTCAACAGGAGAATCGTGGAGTGGACACGCCCACCTTATGTTTTTAACCGTCCTCAAATGGGCTGCTTTCAGGTAAATAACTGCAAAGGCTTATGGGTCATGCAGTGTGTGTCCGCCACGATAATTTAACTGTATTAGGTGCCCAAGGGGCCCGTTTGAAGAGTGGTGCAATGAGGGGGCATGGCCTCCGGCTGCGATCCCCTTTTTTTTTTAAAGTAGGGGGGCTGTGTAGCCCCCCTTTTTTTGCTATTTTTTTTAGCCCTGGGGACCCCATCCCCCAGGGCCTGCCCCCAATTTTTTATTTAAAAAAAAAATTGGGAAGGGGGCTGCATGGGGAAAACATGTTTCGTGACCCCCTTTTTTTCTCGGCTCCCGCTTGACAAATCACACCGAAATTTTCAGTATAGTAGTAAAGCAGATCGCCCCATCTTCTTGGAGAATTTCGCGAAGATTCGTTGACCGACGCCAAAGTTATTCCAAAGGGAATGTTTCAGATTTCCTCTTGAAACTAGGGCCTAACTATAACTACCTACTGGCGACCGCCAGTAGGTAATAAATATATATATATTCACTGAAAAAAACATAGGTTTCAATCCTTATATAGTTATGAATTAGCATTTAAAAAACCTTGCAAATTCACTGAAAAAACCATAGGTTTCAGGTCATATATAGTTAGGAAATAGCATTTAAAAAACCATTGAAATTGCTCCTATATAGTTAGTTGTACTAACTATATTTCGCGCACCCGCAATCCACTGCTGATGATGTCACATATTACATCATTCATGACATGGTCAGTGACATCACTGATGACATCACTGATGACATCTCAAATGACATCACTGATGACATCACTGATGACATCTCAATTGACATCACTGATCACATCACTGATGATATCATTCATGTGATAATACGATGCACTTCTTCACACTCTAAAATAACCTTTGATACACCCAGTGTTAAACACAGACTACCATTCTTGAAACCATTGACACACCAATACCAGTTACTACATACGCACACACTGATTGCTAGGTCTATACACACATCCAATCATTTACCCATAGAATCACTCATACATACAGTCACTCATCAATACAACACTATCATCTGCACTCAAACACCTCTACAGACACTCACACTCTGCCACTCATCCATGGAGTTACTCACACATCTAGTCAGTCCTGCAAAGAATCAATCACACTTTCATTTCCTTAACTATACAGTTATACACACAACACCTTACTTATTCAAACATATACTAACACATACTTACTTTGTTATACAATTACTGATACAAGTACACAATGATCCATAGAGCCACTCGCACAATCAGTGGCTCTTATGTATAGTCATTTATATATGCCAGCTACCCACACACACACTCAGTCTCCCATACAAATACTTGGGCAAACAATCAAAAACACATATAGCCACTCATATAGCTACTGATCAACACATGCAGTTGCTTACACAACAACAGACATACTGATGCACACATTCAGTTTAGTCACTAACCCATGCATTCAGTAAGACACATTTAATCACTCACTCATACATTCAGTCATGTACCTACTAAATCTTTCATCCAGACACTTATACATCCACTCATTCTTCAATATGTAAAACATATTTAAACTTTACAGAAACACACAGTCACTGGATGATGTCATCAGTGATGTCATTTGAGATGTCATCAGTGATGTCATCAGTGATGTCACTGACCATGTCATGAATGATGTAATATGTGATATCATCAGCAGTGAATTGCGGGTGCGCGAAATATAGTTAGTACAACTAACTATATAGGAGCAATTTCAATGGTTTTTTAAATGCTAATTCCTAACTATATATGACCTGAAACCTATGGTTTTTTCAGTGAATTTGCAAGGTTTTTTAAATGCTAATTCCTAACTATATAAGGACTGAAACCTATGGTTTTTTCAGTGAATTTCAAAGGTTTTTTAAATGCTAATTCCTAACAATATAAGGCCTGAAACCTATGGTTTTTTCTGTGAAATTGCAAGGTTTTTTAAATGCTAATTCCTAACTAAATAAGGCCTGAAACCTATGTTTTTTCCAGTGAATTTGCAAGGTTTTTAAAATGCTAATTCTATTAGCGGATAACGTTTAAATATGTTAATATCCTTGTGGGACCACCTGAGCAGCCCTAGGGATCCGATTTTTGGACCGGAGCAAGATGGTCTCTGATTGTGCCGTATTTCTTGCCTTCTACCCCCCGGATTGTGCCGTATTTCTTGCTTTTGCCCCCCTGATTGTGCCATATTTCTTGGCTTCTGTCCCCCTGATTGTGCCGTATTTCTTGCCTACTGCACCCTAATTGTGCCACATTTCTTGCCTTCTGCACCCTGATTGTGCCGTATTTCTTGCCTTCTGTTCCCTGATTGTGCCGTATTTCTTGCCTTCTGCCCACTAATTGTGCCGTTTTTCTTGCCTTCTGCCCCTGATTGTGCCGTTTGTCGGTCCTTCTGTCCCCTGATTGTACCGTTTTTCGTGCCCCTGCCCCCTGATTGTATTATCTTTGCCAGTGTTTGTTCGCTGCTGGTATTGCCTTTGCCTGTGTTTCTTTGCTGCCGTTATTGTCTTTGCCAGTGTTTCTTTGCTGCCGTTACTGCCTTTGCCAGTGTTTGTTTGCTGCCGTTATTGTCTTTGCCAGTGCTTGTTCGCTGCTGGTATTATCTTTGCCAGAGCTGTGTGGGTGGTGAGGGCTGTGAGAGCTGTGTGAGCTGTAAGAGCTGTGTGGGCTGTGAGAGCTGTGTGGGCTGTGAGCGCTGTGTGGGCTGTGAGAGTGTGAGCTGTGTGGGCTGTGAGAGCTGTGAGAGCTGTGCGGGCTGTGATAGCTGTGTGGGCTGTGAGAGATGTGTGGGCTGTGTGGGCTGTGAGAGCTGTGTGGGCTGTGAGAGCTGTGTGGGCTGTGAGGGCTGTGAGGGCTGTTTGGGCTGTGAGGGCTGTGAGAGCTGTGAGAGCTGTGTGGGCTGTGAGAGCTGTGTGGGCTGTGAGAGCTGTATGGGCTGTGAGAGCTGTGAGAGCTGTGTGGGATGTGAGCTGTTTGGGCTGTGAGAGCTGTGTAGGCAGTGAGAGTTGTGTGGGCTGTGAGAGCTGTGAGAGCTGTGTGGGCTGTGAGAGCTGTGTGGGCTGTGTGGACTGTGAGAGCTGTGTGGGCTGTGAGAGCTGTGTGGGCTGTGAGGGCTGTGAGGGCTGTGTGGGAAGTGAGGGCTGTGTGGGCTGTGAGGGCTGTGTGGGCTGTGAGATCTGTGTGGGCTGTGAGAGCTGTGTGGGCTGTGAGAGCTGGGGGGGGGCTGTGAGAGCTGGGGGGGCTGTGAGAGCTGTGTGGGCTGTGAGAGCTGTGTGGGCTGTGAGAACTGTGTGGGCTGTGAGAGCTGTATGGGCTGTGAGAGCTGTGAGAGCTGTGTGGGATGTGAGCTGTGTGGGCTGTGAGGGCTGTGTGAGCTGTGAGAGCTGTGTGGGCTGTGAGAGCTGTGTGGGCTGTGTGGGCTGTGAGAGCTGTGAGAGCTGTGTGGGCTGTGAGAGCTGTGCGGCTGTGAGAGCTGTGTGGGCTGTGAGAGTGTGGGCTGTGTGGGCTGTGAGAGCTGTGAGAGCTGTGTGGGCTGTGAGAGCTGTGTGGGCTGTGAGAGCTGTGTGGGCTGTGTTGGCTGTGAGAGCTATGTGGGCTGTGAGAGCTGTGTGGGCTGTGTTGGCTGTGAGGGCTGTGAGGGCTGTGTGGGCTGTGAGGGCTGTGAGGCCTGCGAGAGCTGTGTGGGCTGTGAGAGCTGTGTGTGCTGTGAGAGCTGTATGCGGTACAAAAGGGGGTGGTGATGGATGGAGCATCTGAATCAATCAAACACTCACACCCAGTCAAAAGATCTGGGTTTAATCCATCACCGTTCTTTAGCCCACTCTGCCACCCCAGTTCAGACATGGCTATTGCAAATCAGTCTGACCCTGTGCCTCATGGGAACAGTCCAGCCCGAACTGCCAAGCCATGTCTTCCCTGGACCGGAAACAAGCTTCCGAGGACCGGTTTCTGGCATACCAGCCGTCTTCAGCCCGGCTTGATTGAATCCAGTGGCAAAGTGAGCAAGGGACTCACGTCTGAGCATACCCTGCCACAGTTATGGCGGCCAAAAGCGGTACAAAAGGGGGTGGTGATGGACGGAGCATCTGAATCAATCAAACACTCACACCCAGTCAAAAGATCTGGGTTTAATCCATCACCGTTCTTTAGCCCACTCTGCCACCCCAGTTCAGACAAACGGTAAGCTTACGGTAAGCTTACTGTACTCTGTACCCCAGCGATTCCCCCCCCCCCAACATTTTTTTTTGGGCCTGGGGGGGCCTTGTGGGACCCCCTGAGCAGGCCTAGGGGGTCAAGGTGCTTCTACCCTGCCCCCTTTTTGAGTTCTACAAGTTTGTTTTTCTGCTTTCCTGTGCCTCAGTCTACCGAGGCACAAGATGACTGCCAACAATTTCTGCTTTGGAATGTTCACAGACAGTAGCAGCCAATCAGCATGCAGCTCGTACTCTGGAAGGTACAGAGTACAGTAAGCTTACAGTGCACTCACGTGTGCCACATATAGATATATAATTTGAACAAATTCACTTTTCTCAAAAACTACTGGAGGGATTTACACCAAACATACAAAAGGCAATGCTGCATACCAGTACCTACCATTTTGGCAAATCTGTTGTAATTCCGTTCAGCCGTTCGAGCTGTAGCCTTGTCAGAATGTCCCTATCGAAATTAACATGGGGCAAACACGTTTTGGGACCCCCCTTTTTTCTCGGCCCCCCCTTGACGAATCCCCCCGAAGCTTTCAGGGAAGGAGCGGAGCGCAGCGAGGCAAATTTAAGGAGAATTACAGACAGATCCCTCAATCGGCGCCAAAGTTACTCCCAATAAAATGTTCGGAATTTCCTATGGTAACTAGGTTCTAACTATATATACCTACTGGCGACCGCCAGTAGGTAATATATATATATATATATATATATATATATATATATATATATATATATATATATATATATATATATATATATATATATATATATATATATATATATATTCACTGAAAAAACCATAGGTTATAGACCATATATAGTTAGGAATTAGCATTTAAAAAACCTTATTTTACTCACACAAAACCATTGAAATTCCATATATAGTTAGTTGCACTAACTATATATCGCGCACCCGCAATCCACTGCTGATCATGTCACATATTACATCATTCATGACATGGTCAGTGACATCACTGATGACATCACTGATGACATCTCAAATGACATCACTGATGACATCACTGATGACAACATCCAGTGACTGTATGTTTCTGTAAAGTTAAAATATGTCTTACATATTGAAGAATGAGTGGATGTATAAGTGTCTGGATGAAGGATTTAGTAGGTGCGTGACTGACTGTATGAGTGAGTGATTAAATGTGTCTCACTGAATGCATGGGTTAGTGACTAAACTGTCTTAATTTGTGCATCATAATGTCTGTTGTGATGTAAACTGCTGCATGTGTTGATCATTAGCTATACGAGAGGCTATATGTGTTATTGATTGGTTGCCCAAATATTTGTATGGGAGATTGAGTTTGTGTAGGGGTGGCTGGGAGGTGTGTGACTCTGTGCATAGATGTGTGAGCAGTTGATTCACTAGGTGTATGAGTTCAAGAGTGCATGTGGAAACAGCTACATGGGCAGTTGACTGTGTGCATGAGTGTATTGATGAGTGAATGGATATCTCAATGCTACATGTCATAGTCAGTACATATGTAAAACACAGTACATGTGAGAGTTGGCATATATAAATAACTGTGCATGAGAGCCACTGAATGTGTGAGTGGTTGTATGGATCATTGTGAACTTGTATCAGGGATTGTATAATAGAGTAAATATGTGTTAGTATATGTTTGAATAAGTAAGGTGTGTATAACTGTATAGTTGAAGAAATGGAGGTGAGATTGTTTATTTGCATGACTTACTAGGTGTGTGAGTAACTCCATGGATGAGTGACAGTGTGTGAGTGTCTGTATACACTGAGTGTATCTAAGGTTATATTAGAGTCTGAAGAGGTTTATCGTATTAGCACAAGAATGATGTCAAATGAGATGTCATCATTGATGTCATCAGTGATGTCATTTGAGATGTCATCAGTGATGTCATCAGTGATGTCACTGACCATGTCATGAATGATGTAATATGTGACATGATCAGCAGTGGATTGCGGGTGCGCGATATATAGTTAGTGCAACTAACTATATATGGAATTTCAATGGTTTTGTGTGAGTAAAATAAGGTTTTTTAAATGCTAATTCCTAACTATATATGGTCTATAACCTATGGTTTTTTCAGTGAATTTTCAAGGTTTTGTAAATGCTAATTCCTAACTATATATGGTCTATAACCCATGGTTTTTTCAGTGAATTTTCAAGGTTTTGTAAATGCTAATTCCTAACTATATATGGTCTATAACCTATGGTTTTTTCAGTGAATTTTCAAGGTTTTGTAAATGCTAATTCCTAACTATATATGGTCTATAACCTATGGTTTTTTCAGTGAATTTCAATGGTTTTTTAATAGCAAATATCATACACTGTCGAATGTCAAGTACGTGGTAAGTAAAAACATTTTCGTGTTTATGCACACTGATCTGCTTTGAATGCTGCCCCCCACCCCTCATTTCTATTAGGAGTACTCTCTCTTTGCAGATAGTGAAGGGTAGTTAACGCAGGCCTTTGCCCCCGTTGTAATCCGTCGTGCCTGCTTCTCTCTCCATTTGATTGATTGTTCTCTTTGGTTCATTCTCTATTTACAAACAAGCACAGAGTCGCAATACTCTGTTTAGTCTTTGCAGATAGCGAAAAATCGTGTAAAAAAACAAAAGGAATCGAGCAAAATCAGTAGGCCACTAATGGGATCTCTTTTTGACCTCGCTAAAATAGAAACATTAGGAACAACCTGTTGAAAATAGCAATGTGTATGTACATAAGCGGCGTTCATTTCTGTTCACAGTACCCCTTGTTGATTGTTTGAATCGAGCATTGAATTGTTCGAAGTTGGTTCTCTTAAGGATCTTCTCTGCCTGCAAACGAGGAAGAATAGGAATATTCTCTCTCCCTTTGCAGATAGTGAAGGGTAGGTAACGCAAGCCTTTAACACGTCGTACCTATTTCATTCCTCATTGATTGATTGATTGTCCGAACATTGACTGTTTGGGAATTAGTTCTTTTTGGAGGTATTCCCTGTTTGCAAATAAACGTAGGAAAATCTTTGCAAGTAGTGAAAGGGTACGTAATGCGGACCTTTCTCCCCCGTTGTAATCTGTCATGCCTACCTACTCCCCACTGATTGATGCACCTGTTTCACCCAGACCATTTACTAGAGATAGGTCATCTGGCCCGACCAGAGAGCACCCCTAGTGAAAAGGACATATGCAATAATAACGAAGTGATCACTGTATCCTGTTAACAGAAACTTTAGCATGAAACAACCTGGAAAGAAAAGAATAGGAAAACGAAAATCAGTAGGCCACTGATGAACTTTTTATTAAATAACAAACAAAGAAACGATAACAATACGTAATGATAAAACCTATTATTGTCCTAGAAACAAGAAACGTTAGAAGTAAGCCCGTAATAAGAAACCTGAAAACATCGCCCCTCACTGCCCCAAAACGTGTCTGTCCCACTGCCTGCCACGGCCAAATAACGGCAAAGTGGGAAAGATAGAAGTCAGCAGACATCCGCCCCATTCTAGAAACTTCCAAAGGGCAACAGGTTTTCGGCTACGCCCAGCCGGAAGCAACACATATAAGGCGGGTCCTGCTGCCACGCCTCGGCCAGGAGATCATCACGTAGGGTGTAGCCGGAGGAGAGGCCGAGGCCAGCGGGACCCGGCCAGGGGGATTGACAACACTGGAGAGTTTCAGGGGGGGGAATGTCCCTGTCCTCGACCCTCCCCTCTCTCTCCCAGTCCGGCCGCGGTGGCCCTTGAGAGTTGCAGGTTGTCCCTCCACACTCTCTCCCGGTCCGGCCACCAACGGCCGGGGGCTGGGGCCGACGGGATCCGGCTGCAGCCGATGAGCCAAGGAACCCGTTCATGGGGCCAGAGCAAAGGGCGTCCGGCCGCCATCCACCGGAGGTGCGGCCCAAAGACGGACGGGACATTTCTTCTTTCTTTTATAATGGCTGCGACAACACTGGGGGGGGATGTCTTGCACATGCCTCCGACCCCCCCCCCTCATCCTCATCGCCTGGTCCGGCCATAACAAATGTCAAGCGAGACGCCGTGGGGTGCACTGGGAGGGAGAGACGATGCGAACAGGCCTCTCCCGCCTCCCCAGGTGAAGACTTCCCAGCTGCACCCTCAGCGCTCCAGGCGCCCGGAAAAGGGTTCTTCCACTGTGGCGATGCTGCAACGTCTCGCCCGGCAGGGTGGAGCCCGTCCGCTCATTTGACCCCGCGATCGCCAGTAGCTACCGAACTCTCAAAATGGCGGTCGACCTGGCAAGAGCGGGCCCAGCATAAAGAAATGGCCCGGTCACTGGTTGACTCCACCACCGTAGTCCTCCACGACCTTGAAGTTTCTAGAGGAGCCGCGGGAGTCTCCGACCCCCGCAGACACCCCCGATGGGGAATGACTGCCATGATCGCCCGTGGAGTGACGAAACTGTAGCCGCGGGACGTCGGCGCTCCCATGCTGCCACCAGCCTCAGTTTGAATGACTAGAATCCTGCAGACCTCAGTTCCGGTGAAAGCACAGTGTGACCCCGGTAGGAAAAATTGTTGCACCCCCTCCCCTTTTTGACTGATAGTTCAAACCACCGATCCTTTCCTTTGCCCTTTTACCGGAACTATGGACTGCCTCCCCCTCTTTTACATTTTCTAGAGAAAACAAAACATTAACCACTACATTAGCATAGCAGTTGACACCAGAACTGTTTTCAAATTGAAAACCAACAACATCTTCAACAGAATCCTTTTTGTTTCTGCTGTGACCCTGCTACAGCACAGGTATTGTCCCCAGCAGTAATTCTGCAATGGCGATAAGTATAGCTGTGGTGCCTACTGGACTCACTCACCCCCGCGGCGCCCCACGCCGTTATTTGCTGGGCGGCAACTTACTAGACATCACCTTCGTGACATCCAGATTTCAGCGCTTTCTGCTGCCTTGGAACTATTCGCACAACAGACGGCTACTGACAATCCACCCCCCGGGACGCCCCACGCCGGATACCCAAATCAGTGCGGCACCCAGGCAACATCTTCTGAGTTTTCATAATTTGAAAGAACTAGTAACATGTCCTCATCAGGAATTTCCTCATGAAAAGTCTGCAATGATGATTCTTGTAACTCTATGGTCTCCAAACATTCGATAAATTCGCCATCAAGAGATTGATCAAAAAAATCATTCAAGTCATCTCCTCCTTGTGAGAATATTTCATTATTGGTGCTGTCAATTTCAATAAATGTATTGGATAATTCAAAAGAAATTGCCACGGTCTCTTCGTTGTTTAAATGTTTTTACTGTTTTTGTTTTGTTGTATATATTTATAAGTTATTAAAGTTTTATAATCCTACTACTTTGTTGGAGTGCTATATATTTTTAATATGACACATAATTGTAAAAACTTTGATGTACAAAGAGTCATCCCTGGAATCTTCCGCTTCAGGCTCGGTCCCCTCCCCAATCACAATACAGGATGGTTTTCAGATAGTAGGAACACGTGTGGTGTGACGGATCTCATCGGGTGTGGGCCTTGATCTACTATAACTCCTTTGAAGAGGGGTGATTCTTTACAGCTGGGGCCATAAACTACATCTGCAGGGCTAGCTGATAGCCTGGACAATCGGACACAGAGGAAGAGGAGTGTCAGAGGGTGTGGTAGTGAATAGGGCGAAAGGGAGGTGTCGGGCGGGCACAGAGTGTGATTCTCAAGGAAGAGCAGCGCAGATGGGGGGAGGTTTATTGCCCATGCATAACACAGAGAGCGGGGGTGACCAGTGCCTGGGGAAGATGCTTGCGAAGGTGGGGAGCCATGCTAAGGATCGACAGCGTGCAGAGAGTGGGTCTGGTCAAGGCATCTAAAATGGCTGCCGTGCACGACAAAAGTGTGGCATTTCAAAAAAGGCAAGATGGCGCAGACAATGTTTTTCAACACTTCCTCATTTCCTTCGAATCGAACGTTAACAGACGTTGGTGCATATTACCAAAGTTAGTAAATATATAGAGGGGTCCCCGTGAGAAGGAATTATTTATACACAAACAATAAAAATTCCAAGGAAACTAAGATAGTACTCAAAGGAAAAAAGATGTTGTCATTTATTCAACAACACAGGATAACAATTTAAAGCAATATTTGCAATCATTTAGAAGTAAAACGAGAAATCGAAAAAATGAAAAGGCCCCAAGAAAGGGAGGGAAGGAAGTGTGCTCAAAGGCTGTGTGAAAGATTATAAAGATAGTACACAGACTTAAACATAATGTACATATATCCCAAAATCAACAAAGAATTACAAGTTATTCCAAGAAACCAAAACGGCCTACATCAATTAAGGCAAGTATTGGGCAAGTATTACAAAAGAGGTGGGGCATTCCACGGTCACATGTATAAATCAATCACATACAGGAAATGTGCCGGATGTCCCAAAGTGAAGTGGTGTCGACGTTTCGACCCCTGTTTGTAGGATAAATTCAGTCCTTTGCCGGGGTCTTCATCAGGACCGTAGTAGTGGGGGAAGGGACGAAGAGGGGCCGTCCTATCTGAAAAATGTAAACCCATGTCAGGGAATGGAGTATAAACTTTAAAACCTAAACAGTCTTTGTACTGTACACCAAGGAGGTGACTTAGTTAAAACCAAACTAAAGCCATGGAGTCCGGGTCGTAGGACCTCTGGACAAAGGGACCAAAAGCAAAATATGTAATTTATCCATAAACATGCTTGTAAATTAATTATATTATACAATACATCAGGGGCACATTAGCCAAGAATTAATGATGTCCACGCAAAATGGGGGACCAATTAGCAATTCATGTAGTGATACGGGACTCAGATTGACTCTAAATCCAATAAAGACCTTAGTTCCAGAGGTGGGTCTCAATGTATTAATTCAATGCAAGAGCAAAGTCGACAGGTAAAGAGAAATGTGGGTGGTTACCTGAAGTGGAATGAAACACACTCCGTAAAATTCAACTGAAAGAGCTGCCGGTTTTTTAATAATTGTACAGCTGGGCAAGTCTAAATAAAACCATTGAGTTCACGTTAGTCAGTGTTACCTCAGCTGGTGCTGAGTTTTAGCTAAGACAATTAAAAAGATGGAATTACCTTAGTCTATTTTACCCAACTTGTTGTGATATTGCAGGCAGGCAAAAGCGCTGTGCTGATTCAATTAGCTGTAGATTTAAAGTATAGACACATTGATTAAAATACGAGCGCAACGCGAAAGTCTGACAGGCAGACACCACATTCGCGTATGTCCGTACCTTTTGGAGTTCGTACAATGCTTTACGAACTGGAGAGCTGAATGCAGAAGGACCGGTCGACTCCGTGTCGTCACAATCAGGTCCTGAAACAATCATGAGGGATCGACTTGCCCAGCTGTACAATTATTAAAAAACCGGCAGCTCTTTCAGTTGAATTTTACGGAGTGTGTTTCATTCCACTTCAGGTAACCACCCACATTTCTCTTTACCTGTCGACTTTGCTCTTGCATTGAATTAATACATTGAGACCCACCTCTGGAACTAAGGTCTTTATTGGATTTAGAGTCAATCTGAGTCCCGTATCACTACATGAATTGCTAATTGGTCCCCCATTTTGCGTGGACATCATTAATTCTTGGCTAATGTGCCCCTGATGTATTGTATAATATAATTAATTTACAAGCATGTTTATGGATAAATTACATATTCTGCTTTTGGTCCCTTTGTCCAGAGGTCCTACGACCCGGACTCCATGGCTTTAGTTTGGTTTTAACTAAGTCACCTCCTTGGTGTACAGTACAAAGACTGTTTAGGTTTTAAAGTTTATACTCCATTCCCTGACATGGGTTTACATTTTTCAGATAGGACGGCCCCTCTTCGTCCCTTCCCCCACTACTACGGTCCTGATGAAGACCCCGGCAAAGGACTGAATTTATCCTACAAACAGGGGTCGAAACGTTGACACCACTTCACTTTGGGACATCCGGCACATTTCCTGTATGTGATTGATTTATACATGTGACCGTGGAATGCCCCACCTCTTTTGTAATACTTGCCCAATACTTGCCTTAATTGATGTAGGCCGTTTTGGTTTCTTGGAATAACTTGTAATTCTTTGTTGATTTTGGGATATATGTACATTATGTTTAAGTCTGTGTACTATCTTTATAATCTTTCACACAGCCTTTGAGCACACTTCCTTCCCTCCCTTTCTTGGGGCCTTTTCATTTTTTCGATTTCTCGTTTTACTTCTAAATGATTGCAAATATTGCTTTAAATTGTTATCCTGTGTTGTTGAATAAATGACAACATCTTTTTTCCTTTGAGTACTATCTTAGTTTCCTTGGAATTTTTATTGTTTGTGTATAAATAATTCCTTCTCACGGGGACCCCTCTATATATTTACTACTTGACGCCCAGGTCCCCACGATTGCATGGGTTCTACCCCCCTTTATAATGTATTACCAAAGTTAAGCGATATTTATCGCTAACGATGCTTAGCAACGAATTTTTTACCGCTAAGCATCGTCAGAAATTATCGAAGATAAACCTTGCTATTATCAAGGTTTATCGCAAATGCGATAAAAAACGTCCGCAATGCATGAATATCGCTAAAAAGTCAGCGATATTCATGCATTACCGAGCTAATGCTCTTAGCCATGTTATCCACCTCCCATTGGATAACATGGCTAAGAACTGCTCAGGGCAGGTGTTAGTTTTTGGAGATATTCGCGCTTAGCGCGAATATCTCCAAAAGTTGGTAATAGGAGATAGATATCTTGCATGTTGTAATGCAAGTTATTGTGGTATATGGAACTCATACCATAATCTCTCAGGAAAGCAGAAACTGATCCTTTTGGGACCGCCTGAGAAGGCCTAGGAGGTGAGGGGTACTCTACTTTGCCCCCTTTTCACGTTCCAAACTATTTTTTTTTACTCTCTTCTGTAATTACACAAAATGGCAGCGATAAGATGCATCAGAGACAGACAGTGAGAGAAAGGAGGCCGGAGATGAAGAAGAGATGTCAAATACACATTGGAGATAATATAGTGGGAGAAGGAAAGTAAATATGAGTAAACTTACCATGTAACATAAAAATGTTGCACTCTATACTATAAGTCTCATTTTATACTACAATCACTTCGCTACAACCTCATAAATTAAAAATAAAAATGAATAATGTCTCAAACAATTTTTGATTTCTAAATATAAATTTATTCTTCTGAATTTTCAAAATTTGAAAGAACTAGTAACATGTCCTCATCAGGAATTTCCTCTTCAATCATCTTATCTGGAATCTCCTCATGAAAAGTCTGCAATGATGATTCTTCTAACTCTATGGTCTCCAAACATTCGATAAATTCGCCATCAACAGATTGATCCAAAAAATCATTCAAGTCATCTCCTCCTTGTGACAATATTTCATTATTGGTGCTCTCAATTTCAATACATGTAGTGGATAATTCAAAAGAAATTGCCACGGTCTCTTCATTGTGAGCCATTTTATTTTGAAATTGCTTACTGTAAATTGCAGAAAAAAATAATCACTTTCATTTATCGTTTTTAGTAATACATAATATAAAACTAACTTTATCAAGTATTTAGTATAACAGAAGGACTGTAAATAAATAACAGAAAACATTTTTCAAATTATCTTCAAGTGTACAACATAGTTCCCCTTACAAATTAACAACTCACCTTTTTAAAAGTAGGAGAAGTGTTAGTACTGTGTAAATCAAACACCAGCAATTGACCACCAAAAATTCCTCACAAATGTACCTCAGACAGTAGTATCACAAAATGGCTGTGGTTTCCTCTCATTTTAGATATATACATAACCAATTAACTTTCATCACACACAAATACAAAACCAAAGTAAATTTCAACACTTTCAAATGTGTTTTCCCCATGCAATTTTCCATAGGACATTTAGATACGTCTACAGCCTGAATGGCTGAACGGAATTACACCAAACTTGGCAAAATGGTACATCAAACCTAAGAGGTCAGGGAGGATCTACTATGCCCCCTTATGGTCATTTGCCCCTTCGCTTTGGCCTCCTCTTGTCTCTCGATCCTACCGAGAGACAAGATGGCGGCCGCTACGGACTGTTTGGAATGTTTACAGACGCCGGAGAACCGATCAGCTTCGCAAAGCTCCGTAACGCGAAAAGTACGCGAAGCGGAGCGCTGTTACAGATATATATCTTTTTTTGAACGTTAATTTCGCAAAATCCACTGGAGCACATATATTGAGACCTAGCAAAGGCACATCGGGCTACCAGTCCCTACAATTTTGCCAAGTTTCGTGCAAATCCATTCAGCCGTTCGATTATTATTATTATTTTTTTTTTTGCCCCGCGGGGCCCTTTTAAAACCTCCACATCAAACCTAGAGGGTCAGGGAGGATCTACTATGCCCCCTTATGGTCATTTGCCCCTTCGCTTTGGCCTCCTCTTGTCTCTCGATCCTACCGAGAGACAAGATGGCGGCCGCTACGGACTGTTTGGAATGTTTACAGACGCCGGAGAACCAATCAGCTTCGCTTCACAAAGCTCCGTAACGCGTAAAGTCCGCGAACCGGAGCGCTGCCTGGTCCGCTGTTACAGATATATATCTTTTTTTGAACGTTAATTTCTCAAAATCCACTGGAACACATATATTGAGACCTAGCAAAGGCACATCGGGCTACCAGTCCCTACAATTTTGCCAAGTTTCGTGCAAATCCATTCAGCCGTTCGGGCTAAAAGTGAGGCCAACCGCCCTATGGAAAACTCAATGTTAAAAACACGTTTTGGGACCCCCCTTTTTTCTCGGCCCCCCCTTGACGACCCCCCCCCAAATTTTCAGGGGCTGCTCAGAAACAAAATGTTCCATTTTCCTGAAAATTTCAGCCAATTCCGTCCACAAACGCCAAAGTTATTAGACATAGAATTTTCAAAAATCCCATAGAGAAAAAATCCTAACTATATATACCTACTGGCGACCGCCAGTAGGTAATATATATATATATATATATATATATATATATATATATATATATATATATATATATATATTCACTGAAAAAACCATAGGTTATAGACCATATATAGTTAGGAATTAGCATTTACAAAACCTTGAAAATTCACTGAAAAAACCATAGGTTATAGACCATATATAGTTAGGAATTTGCATTTAAAAAACCTTATTTTACTCACACAAAACCATTGAAATTCCATATATAGTTAGTTGCACTAACTATATATCGCGCACCCGCAATCCACTGCTGATCATGTCACATATTACATCATTCATGACATGGTCAGTGACATCACTGATGACATCACTGATGACATCTCAAATGACATCACTGATGACATCACTGATGACATCTCATTTGACATCATTCTTGTGCTAATACGATAAACCTCTTCAGACTCTAATATAATCTTAGATACACTCAGTGTATACAGACACTCACACACTGCCACTCATCCATGGAGTTACTCACACACCCAGTCAGTCATGCAAAGAAACAATCTCACCTCCATTTCAATGGTTTTTTAATAGCAAATATCATAAGCTGTCGAATGTCAAGTACGTGGTAAGTGAAAACATTTTCGTGTTTATGCACACTGATCTGCTTTGAATGGTGCCCCCCCCCCCTCATTTCTATTAGGAGTACTCTCTCTTTGCAGATAGTGAAAGGTAGTTAACGCAGGCCTTTGCCCCCGTTGTAATCCGTCGTGCCTGCTTCTCTCTCCATTTGATTGATTGTTATCCAAGTATTTACTGTTTTAGAATTAGTTCTCTTTGGTTCATTCTCTAATTACAAACAAACACAGAGTCGCAATACTCTGTTTAGTCTTTGCAGATAACGAAAAATCGTGTAAAAAAAAAAGAAAAGGAATCGAGCAAAATCAGTAGGCCACTAATGGGATCTCTTTTTGACCTCGCTAAAATAGAAACATTAGGAACAACCCCTCATGACAAATACAAAACTAGTGAGATGAACTGAACTCCACACAATGATGGCTGCAAAACAGCTCGGCTCCGCCACCCACCCCGCCCCAAATAACGATAAAGAACGGCTGCCATGATTGGTTGCGGAATGACCACGACGGAGCTACGAAATGGTGCTGCTCTCATGCTAACCCCAGCTTCAGTCTGAAACATCCAGAAACACTGTAGACTACCAATTCGATCAGTCCCCAATGTAACCCGGTAGAGAAGAACTAGCCCTCCCCTCTTTGACTGATGGTTCTTGTTGCCTGTCCCTTCTGTTGTCATTTAACAGAACTATTTAGCCTGCTGAAAGGGGTTGTGTTCCGACCGCTGGTTGGTGGAGACATTTTGACTATATTCTGTACCTGCGTTGTCGCGTAATGCGTCATATGACGCGCCGCGTTAGCGCATCCGGAAGTCATCCGGGGCGCGCAGCGCATAACGTAAGCATAACAAGTCATGTGACTTGTTAATAAAACTTTTCATTGGTTCATTTTACTTTTCTTATTGTAATGATGAAAGGCTTGGTCATATGACCTAAAAATTACGCTTTTCATTACTTCCGAACATTATTTTTTCTTAAATATATGTTATAATGTTCCAGGCTAATGTACTTTCCCGGAAATTTTACAACTGTCCTGCAAGTAAAATATATTCTTTTTTCGAGAAAAAGAGCGTTTCTTCGTCCCATGACGGAGCCGTTGAGCAAAAGAGGGTCGACCTGCTGTCTTAGTCGCCGATACGCCTGAATATGAGATTCTTATCGATCACTTTATGTTGCAGGAATAGAAAACACAACAGCCCTTGACCATTTATATTTACTGCGTTCCTTCGTATTATACCTTTTACCCTTCATGTAATTGGTCTGCTTTATTTCACTTGCCTTTTAATGATTCTAAAACAGTCACTATTATTAAAAACTTTACCAATGTATATACTACTACCATGTTTTCTTTTAAAAACCTTTATTGTGAAAATTTCATTATACAAATACGAGCCTATAACCACGTGGGCCTGCCACAGAGCAAACTGTAATCGTATATGATGAATAGACATTTACACTGTAGAGGAACGTAACGGGCGGGCCATTAGGTTGCAAGAACTAAGGTGTCTAACAGTTACGGAATCGGTGGACGTACATTTTATAATTAAAATACGACAGGGCCAGTTACAATAAAATTATCTAGATATACATTTGCGGGCAAGTACCATGGGTGACGTTAATTCGAACTTTCAACAGTACAGTAATCAATAACACATCAGAACTTAATATCAATAGGGATGTCGAAATAGTCAATCAATTCTCGTCCCCGCCCGCCATGTGCTTCAAAACTGCATACGTATCTCGTGATTTCAAGGTTCTGCAACCAGTACACAACAAGGAGTTACGAGTCCCATTTATTCCGGCGCCATTTTGGGCGAGGACGGGCAGGTCCAGGATATAGTCAAAATGTCTCTACCAACCATCGACTATGATGATGTTCATATGCTGTATTTATTAGAGTAACACTCATCTGTCCACATGAAATTAATTTGCCACAATCTAAACATGTCATTTTAATCTTTCCAAAGTTCTTCTAAATATTTGGGACCCTTTCCCTTGCCTCTGAAGCTCTCAGTGCCACTTCTTTGATGAATGTACTAGCAGGTCAGGGGTTCTCCTCCAAATCTCTCTTTTATGCAGCACTATAATTAATTGGTGCCACCTCTCCATATGACGATGCATGGTATAGTTACCACAACTATATTTTTTTTCGGTTCCTCTGGAGAGTTCATCGTGGCAGATGAAGCGTGTAACGTACCGGGCATTTACCTTTTTTTGCATGTACAGGAAAGGAAAAAAAATCGAGCGTCCGAGTTCTAAGGTGTCCCCGGGCCATTTTAGTGGACCAGGCCCAAATCCAAAGAACAGGCCGCCATTTTGAGAGTCCTCTTGCAGCCGCCTGTCGCTGTAGCATCAAGAGCAGCCGAAACTCAGCTGAATGGCAACTGAAATGGTAAAGGGGCGCCCCACTACAGCAGACGAGCCTCCACCTAGGAAGGCCCATTCACGCCGGCTCCCCCCCCCTTCGGGCACCCCACGCCGTTATTCGGAGCAGTATTGTAGGATGGCCACACCAGTGCGGCAACTTGCTACACATCACCTCGGTGGTAACCGAATCTCAACGCCTTGTGGTGTCTTCTATTCAAAAAACATTGTTATGCTGCCTTCGACCTATTCGCCGCAAGTGCGCACACAACTCAACTGCATAGCTTGCTAGACACCACCTCGGTGCCATCCGGATCTTGGAATGTCAGCACCTTTTGGTGTCTTCTCTTCAGAAAATATTGTTGCGCTGCCTTTGGCCCCATTCGCACATCAGTCCGCTACTGACGCCATCTCACAGGCTAATGGGGCGCCCCACGCCGACTTTCAGCATTGTAGAATGACCACACCAGTACAGCAACTTGCTAGACATCACCTCGGTGCCATCCGGATCTCGGCGCCCCACTGCAGATGAAGTGCCTCTCAACTATGAAACCACCACGGTGACATCCGGATCTTGGCGCGTTGTGCTGCCTTCGGCCTATTCGCACATCGGTCCGCTACTGACGCCATCTCACAGGCTAATGGGGCGACCCACGCCGAGTTTCAGCATTGTAGGATGACCACACCAGTACAGCAACTTGCTAGACATCACCTCGGTGCCATCCAAATCTTGGCATCTCAACGCCTAGTGGTATCTTCCATACAAAAAATATTGTTACGCTGCCTTTGGCCCCATTCGCACATCAGTCCGCAACTTAGACATCACCTCGGTGCCATCCGGATCTTGGCATCTCAGCGCCTTGTGGTGTCAGTCAGAAAATATTGTTGCGCTACCTTTGGCCCCATTCACACATCGGTCCGCTACTGACGCCATCTCACAAGCCAACGGGGCGCCCCACGCCGACTTTCAACATTGTAGGATGGCCACAGAAGTGCGACAACTTACTAGACACCACCTCGGTGCCATCCGGATCTTGGCGCGTTGTGCTGCCTTCGGCCTATTCGCACATCGGTCCGCTACTGACGCCATCTCACAGGCCAACGGGGCGCCCCACGCCGACTTTCAGCATTGTTGGATGGCCACACCAGTGCGGCAACTTACTAGACACCACCTCGGTGCCATCCGGATCTTGGCGCGTTGTGCTGCCTTCGGCCTATTCGCACATCGGTCCGCTACTGACGCAAACTCACAGGCCAACGGGGCGCCCCACGCCGACTTTCAGCATTGTAGGATGGCCACACCAGTGCTGCAACTTGCTGGACACCACCTCGGTGCCATCCGGATCTTGGCGCGTTGTATTGCCTTCGGCCTATTCGCACATCGGTCCGCTACTGACGCCGCCTCACGTGCCAACGTATTTTCTCCGCATTTTATACCCTATGCCGCATAACAGGTCATGTGACTTGTTTATAAAACTTTTCATTGGTTCATTTTACTTTTGGTTTCCTAATGATGGAAGGCTTGATCATATGACCTAAAAACAACACTTTTCATTGGATGAAAACTTTTTTTTTTTTCCCAAACGATGAAAGCCCCACCTTGTTTCTGGATGTTTCAGACTAAACTGGCGTCAGCATGAGAGCACCACCATCTCGTAGCTTCGTCGTGGTCATTCCGCGAGCAATCATGGCAGCCGCTCCCCACCAGAAGCCTGCAGGAGTCGGGGCCCCCAAAACTTTTGATGAATTCTCAAGGCGGAGGGGACGCTTTCGAGAATGGGGTCCAAGACCTAGCAGACAAGCGTCCGATTTTCAAGGTGTCCCAGGGCCATTTCAGTGGACCAGGCCCAAAAAGGAAAGAGCCTGCCGCCATTTTGAGAGTCCTGTGACAGCCGCCTATCGCTGCACCGCAAGAGTGGGCGCAACTCAGCTGAATTGCGGCTTTTGACACAGTGGACCAAAAACGGACGGAATGGCAACTGAAACGGTAAAGGGGCGCCCCACTACAACAGATGACACTCCACCTGGAGAGGCCCGTCCACGCCGCCTCCCCCGGGGCGCCCCACGCCGTTATTCGGAGCAGCATTGTAGGATACCAAAACCAGTGCGGCAACTTACTGGACATCACCTTGGTGCCATCGTTCTGCTGCCTTGGAACTATTCGCACAACAGTTTGCTACTGATGACCCACCCCCCGCGACGCCCCACGCCGTTATTTGCTGGGTGGCAACTTACTAGACATCACTTTCGTGTCATCTAGATTTCGGCGCGTTCTGCTGCCTTGGAACTATTCGCACAACAGTTTGCTACTGATGACCCACCCCCCGCGACGCCCCACGCCGGAAATCTGGACGTTGTGCTGCGTTGGGACTATTCGCACAGCCGACCGCTACTTCGTTGTTTTTCCCTAAAAATGTTTATATGTTATTACTATTTTTGTTTTCTCGTATATATTTATAAATTATTAAAGTTTTATAATCTTACTACTTTGTCGGAGTGCTATATATTTTTAATGTGACACATAATTGTAAAAACTTTGATGTACAAAGAGTCATCCCTGGAATCTTCCGCTTCACGCTCGGTCCCCTCCCCAATCACAATACAGGATGGTTTTCAGATAATAGCAACGCTTCTGCTGTGACGGATCTCATCGAGTGTGGGCCTTGATCTACTATAACTCCTTTGAAGAGGGGTGATTCTTTACAGCTGTGGCCATAAACTACATCTGCAGGGCTAGCTGATAGCCTAGGACCGGCCTGGACAATCGGACACAGAGGAAAAGGAGTGTCAGAGGGTGCGGTAGTGAATAGGGCGAAAGGGAGGTGTCGGGCGGGCACAGGGTGTGATTCTCAGGGAAGAGCAGCGCAGATGGGGGGAGGTTTATTACCCATGCATAAGACAGAGAGCGGGGGTGACCACTGCCTGGGTGAGATGCTTGCGAGGGTGGGGAGCCATGCTAAGGATCGACAGCGTGCACAGAGTGGGTCTGGTCAAGGCATCTAAAATGGCTGCCGTGCACGACAAAAGTGTGGCATTTGAAAAAAGACAAGATGGCGCAGACAATGTTTTTCAACACTTCCTGATTTCCTTCGAATCGAACGTTAACAGACGTTGGGGCATATTACCAAAGTTAAGCGATATTTATCCCTAACGATGCATTGCAAAGATTTTTTTACCGTCAGAAATTATCGCAGATAAACCTTGCTATTATCAAGGTTTATCGCAAATACGATAAAAAACGACCGCAATGCATTAATATTGCTGAAAACTCAGCGATATTCATGCATTACCGAGCTAATGCTCTTAGCCATGTTATCCACCTCCCATTGGATAACATGGCTAAGAACTGCTCAGGGCAGCTGTTACTTTTTGGAGATATTCGCGCTTATCTCGAATATTTCCAAAAGTTGATAATAGGAGATAGCGATGTTAGCGACTGTTTCCAGTCGCTAACATCTTGGCATGCCCACTTTGCATGTCATTAGTGATAAATATCACTCACATGCAAAGTGGGGCCCAAGATGGTCGCTATCTCCTACTAGCCGTCGCTAACTGGTGTTAGCAACAGCTAGGTAATACAGATATAATTTTATCTCCGCGAAGCGGAGCGCTGTTACAGATATATATCTTGTTTTTGAACGTTAATTTCTCAAAATGCACTGAAGCACATATATTGAGACCTAGCAAAGGCACATCGGGCTACCAGTCCCTAATATTTTACCAAGTTTCGTGCAAATCCATTCAGCCGTTCGATTATTATTATTTTTTTTTTTTTTTGCCCCGCGGGGCCCTTTTAAAACCTCCACATCAAACCTAGGGGGTCAGCGAGGATCTACTATGCCCCCTTATGGTCATTTGCCCCTTCGCTTTGGCCTCCTCTTGTCTCTCGATCCTACCGAGAGACAAGATGGCGGCCGCTACGTACTGTTTGGAATGTTTAAAGACACCGGAGAGCCAATCAGCTTTGCTTCGCAAAGCTCCGTAACGCGAAAAGTACGCGAAGCGGTGCGCTGTTACAGATATATATCTTTTTTTGAACGTTAATTTCTCAAAATCCACTGAAGCACATATATTGAGACCTAGCAAAGGCACATCGGGCTACCAGTCCCTACAATTTTGCCAAGTTTCGTGCAAATCCATTCAGCCGTTGGATTATTATTATTATTATCTTTTTTTGCCCCGCGGGGCCCTTTTAAAACCTCCACATCAAACCTAGGGGGTCAGCGAGGATCTACTATTCCCCCTTATGGTCATTTGCCCCTTCGCTTTGGCCTCCTCTTGTCTCTCGATCCTACCGAGAGACAAGATGGCGGCCGCTACGGACTGTTTGGAATGTTGACAGACGCCGGAGAACCAATCAGCTTCGCTTCACAAAGCTCCGTTGCGCGAAAAGTACGCGTCCTGGAGCGCTGCCCGGTCCGCTGTTACAGATATATATCTTTTTTTAAACGTTAATTTCTCAAAATCCACTGTAGCACATATATTGAGACCTACAAAAGGCACATCGGGCTACCAGTCCCTACAATTTTGCCAAGTTTCGTGCAAATCCATTCAGCCGTTCGGGCTAAAAGTGAGGCCAACCGCCCTATGGAAAACTCAATGTTAAAAACACGTTTTGGGACCCCCCTTTTTTCTCGACCCCCCCTGGACGAACCCCCCCCCAATTTTCAGGGGCTGCTCAGAAACAAAATGTGCCATTTTCCTGAAAATTTCAGCCAATTCCGTCCACAAACGCCAAAGTTATTAGACATAGAATTTTCAAAAATCCCATAGAGAAAAAATCCTAACTATATATACCTACTGGCGACCGCCAGTAGGTAATATATATATATATATGCAGAACAACTCCGAGGCTACTTCCAATCACGCAGATCGGCGAAGCAGGAGACGGATCACAGGATCAGGTAAAGTGGAATTTTATTTTACAAAATGGGCAGCAATGACGCGTTTCGGGCTCGGAAGCCCTTGTTCACAAGCAGAGAACAACAAACACAAGCCATCTTGGAGTATTTAAAGAGAACCTGCCTCCACATCTCAACAGTGCCGATCACATGATCAATGGACACTAAAAATATACTATCTTGTAAATGTTTGGTATAACATCATTCTATAAATTCATATACACACTAAAGCGATATTAAAAATTGCATAACAGCATAAATGCATGGATAGTAAAATAGACGTAAATTTCATTTTGGCAAATGGTACCATTTCTCTATTACAACAGGCAGCAAGTATGGTTGAAGTGCAAAACTGTGCAATAAGAACTAGTGCAAGTGGATTTTAAAGTGCTAACTGTGTGATAAATATTAAATATGGCCATAAATAACAATAAAAGCAGGTGAACACCCGATTTCATTATTAAAATCATATAAATAACATTTTATCATAAACACAGTTAAAAAAGTGCAAAAAAGTGATTAAACGACGGGATGGAGACCAAAATTATAGTAGGAAAATTGGGGAAAGTCAATCTTTCTGTAAATATTTAATATTTTTATATTTTCAACTGTAAAAAGGAGGAGAGTAATTTAATTCACTGTCTGGCGGGAAAGTCAAATATACTATAAAAAATCATCAAAGTGACCAATAAGCATCACAGGAATACAGGCAATGTGTCAAGACATGTTATTCAAGTATTCTAATATATGCATCTTAAAAATTATATATAAAATACACATAAATAGAATGCAAACATAGAAAAATGAATATCGACAATAAAAATGGCAATCGTTCAGATCTAAAATGGCGATTGAAAAAACGGGGAACAATTGATCATAAAAAGTTGTACATATCTTCTGTGTTGTTCAACCCGTTCGGCCATTTGCTGTCAAATTCCAGTATCATGGTGGTTTCAAGTTGTCTTAACCTGTGTTCTCTATTACCACCTCTACGTGACTTAGGAATGGCCGCTACTACATAATATCTCAAACATGCCAAGTTATTGTCGTTAAATCTTTTGAAATGACGAGTTACTGGATAGGCTTGATCATTGTGTAAAATAGCTCTAAGATGCTGGAGAATCCTGACATGCACCTATAGCTTGGTGCTCCCAATATAATTCAAGCCACAGGTGCATGTCAAGACATACACAGCATAATCCGTCTTGCAATTGATACTGCCGGCTATGGCTATGTCTTGAGAGCTGAAAGGAGTTTGATAATGGGTTTTGTTGATACCAAATTTACATGCTCTGCAGGTGGAGCATTTGTGAAAACCACGCGCAGGTTGTAACTATATAGTGTTAGGACTCACTTCAGGATTGCATTTATCCAATGTCATTGGAAGTTGGAAGCAGTAGACTATCTCTGGGTCGCAAGCTGGCTTTCACTATAGCCTGATTTAAAATACTATCCGAATAGCCTCTCATTTTCAATCTAGCCTTCATGTCTTTGACACATGCTTCAAAATCGCTGGTGGTACTGCATATTCTCTTAAGTCTGAGAATTTCTCCATACAGAATGCTATTAATCGTATGTTTGGGATGTAGGCTAGTGGCATGTAGGATTGTGTTGCCCGCGGTGGGTTTCCTAAAAAGAGTAGTTTCAATCCTGGCATTGCTGATATATACTTTCACGTCCAAAAATTCAATTTCCTGCTTATTAATATGGGACGTGAAATTTAAATTCAGGGTGTTGTCATTAATTTCTTTTAGAAACATAGCAGCCTCATTCTCATCACCTTGCCAAAGGATAAAGATATCATCGATATAACGAAGATATCTGACTATCTTCTTATTGACCCACACTTGATGTTGTTTATTTAGGACCTGCTCCTCCCACCAGCCGACGTGTAAACACGCGTAGCTGGGGGAGAAACAGGATCCCATTGCCACCCCTCTGAGTTGTTTGAATAACCCATTCCCAAACAAAAAATAATTATTATGCAGACACCATTCGATTAAACTGATTAAAACCTTATTGTGTTGATGAAACTCAAAGGCTCTTTTCCCAATATATATATATATATATATTCACAGAAAAAACCATAGGTTATAGACCATATATAGTTAGGAATTAGCATTTAAAAAACCTTATTTTACTCACACAAAATCATTGAAATTCCATATATAGTTAGTTGCACTAACTATATATCGCGCACCCGCAATCCACTGCTGATCATGTCACATATTACATCATTCATGACATGGTCAGTGACATCACTGATGACATCACTGATGACATCTCAAATGACATCACTGGTGATATCTCTTTTGACATCAATGGTCACATCAATGATGATATCATTAATGTGACAATACAATGCATCTCCTCACACTTTAATATAACCTCTGTTACACCCAGTGTTAAATACAGAGTATAATTTTTGAAACCATTGACACATCAATACTAGTTACTACATACGTACTCACTGATTCCTACGTCTACACACACATTCACTCATTCACCCATACAATCATTCATACATACAATCACTCATCTTTACAACACTATCATATGCACTCATACACCTATACAGACACTCAGACTCTGCCACTCATCCATGGAGTTACTCACACACCTAGTCAGTCCTGTAAAGAATCAATCACACTTCCATTTTCTTGTCTATACAGTTAAACATAGAGCACCTTACATTTTCAAACATATACTAACACATACTTACTTTCTTATACAATCATTGATACAAGTACACATTGATCTGCACAGAGTCACACACCTCCCAGCCAGCCACACACACACTCAGTCTCCCATACAAATACTTGGACAATCAATCAATAACCCATATAGTTAATCATATAGCTACTGATCAACACATGCAGCAGTTTACAGAACAACAGACATAATGATGCACAAATTAAGACAGTTTAGTCACTAACCCATGCACTCAGTGAGACACATTTAATCACTCACTCATACATTCAGTCATGCACCTACTAAATCCTTCGTCCAGACACTTATACATCTACTCATTCTTCAATATGTAAAACATATTTAAACTTTACAGAAACACACAGTCACTGGATGATGTCATCAGTGATCTCATCAGTGATGTCATTTGAGATGTCATCAGTGATGTCATCAGTGATGTCACTGACCATGTCATGAATGATGTAATATGTGACATGATCAGCAGTGGATTGCGGGTGCGCGATATATAGTTAGTGCAACTAACTATATATGGAATTTCAATGGTTTTGTGTGAGTAAAATAAGGTTTTTTAAATGCTAATTCCTAACTATATATGGTCTATAACCTATGGTTTTTTCAGTGAATTTTCAAGGTTTTGTAAATGCTAATTCCTAACTATATATGGTCTATAACCTATGGTTTTTTCAGTGAATTTCAATGGTTTTTTAATAGCAAATATCATAAGCTGTCGAATGTCAAGTACGTGGTAAGTGAAAACATTTTCGTGTTTATGCACACTGATCTGCTTTGAATGGTGCCCCCCCCCCTCATTTCTATTAGGAGTACTCTCTCTTTGCACATAGTGAAGGGTAGTTAACGCAGGCCTTTGCCCCCGTGGTAATACGTCGTGCCTGCTTCTCTCTCCATTTGATTGATTGTTATCCAAGTATTTACTGTTTTAGAATTGGTTCTCTTTGGTTCATTCTCTATTTACAAACAAACACAGAGTCGCAATACTCTGTTTAGTCTTTGCAGATAACGAAAAATCGTGTAAAAAAAAAAGAAAAGGAATCGAGCAAAATCAGTAGGCCACTAATGGGATCTCTTTTTGACCTCGCTAAAATAGAAACATTAGGAACAACCCCTCATGACAAATACAAAACTAGTGAAATGAACTGAACTCCACACAATGATGGCTGCAAAACAGCTCGGCTCCGCCACCCACCCCGCCCAAAATAACGATAAAGAGCGGCTGCCATGATTGGTTGCGGAATGGCCACGACGGAGCTACGAAATGGTGCTGCTCTCATGCTAACCCCAGCTTCAGTCTGAAACATCCAGAAACACTGTAGACTACCAATTCGATCAGTTCCGGTAGCGCCCCAATGTAACCCGGTAGAGAAGAACTAGCCCTCCCCTCTTTGACTAATGGTTCTTGTTGCCTGTCCCTTCTGTTGTCATTTAACAGAACTATTTAGCCTGCTGAAAGGGGTTGTGTTCCGACCGCTGGTTGGTGGAGACATTTTGACTATATTCTGGACCTGCGTTGTCGCGTAATGCGTCATATGACGCGCCGCGTTAGCGCATCCGGAAGTCATCCGGGGCGCGCAGCGCGTAACGTAAGCATAACAAGTCATGTGACTTGTTAATAAAACTTTTCATTGGTTCATTTTACTTTTCTTATTCTAATGATGAAAGGCTTGGTCATATGACCTAAAAATTACGCTTTTTATTACTTCCGAACATTATTTTTTCTTAAATATATGTTATAATGTTCCAGGCTAATGTACTTTCCCGGAAAATTTACAACTGTCCTGCAAGTAAAATATATTCTTTTTTCGAGAAAAAGAGCGTTTCTTCGTCCCATGACGGAGCCGTTGAGCAAAAGAGGGTCGACCTGCTGTCTTAGTCGCCGATACGCCTGAATATGAGATTCTTATCGATCACTTTATGTTGCAGGAATAGAAAACACAACAGCCCTTGACCATTTATCTTTACTGCGTTCCTTCGTATTATACCTTTTACCCTTCATGTAATTGGTCTGCTTTATTTCACTTGCCTTTTAATGATTCTAAAACAGTGACTATTATTAAAAACTTTACCAATGTATATACTACTACCATGTTTTCTTTTAAAAACCTTTATTGTGAAAATTTCAATATACAAATACGAGCCTATAACCACGTGGGCCGGCCACGGAGCAAACTGTAATCGTATATGATGAGTAGACATTTACACTGTAGAGGAACGTAACGGGCGGGCCATTAGGTTGCAAGAACTAAGGTGTCTAACAGTTACGGAATCGGTGGACGTACATTTTATAATTAAAATACGACAGGGCCAGTTACAATAAAATTATCTAGATATACATTTGCGGGCAAGTACCATCGGTGACGTTAATTCGAACTTTCAATAGTACAGTAATCAATAACACATCAGAACTTAATATCAATAGGGATGTCGAAATATTCAATCAATTCTCGTCCCCGCCCGCCATGTGCTTCAAAACTGCATACGTATCTCGTGATTTCAAGGTTCTGCAACCAGTACACAACAAGGAGTTACGAGTCCCATTTATTCCGGCGCCATTTTGGGCGAGGACGGGCAGGTCCAGGATATAGTCAAAATGTCTCTACCAACCATCGACTATGATGATGTTCATGTGCTGTATTTATTAGAGTAACACTCATCTGTCCACATGAAATTAATTTGCCACAATCTAAAAATGTCATTTTAATCTTTCCAAAGTTCTTCTAAATATTTGGGACCGTTTCCCTTGCCTCTGATGCTGTCAGTGCCACTTCTTTGATGAATGTACTAGCAGGTCAAGGGTTCTCCTCCAAATCTCTCTTTTATGCAGCACTATAATTAATTGGTGCCACCTCTCCATATGACGATGCATGGTATAGTTACCATAACTATATTTTTTTTCGGTTCCTCTGGAGAGTTCATCGTGGCAGATGAAGCGTGTAACGTACCGGGCATTTACCTTTTTTTGCATGTACAGGAAAGGAAAAAAAAAATCGAGCGTCCGAGTTCTAAGGTGTCCCAGGGCCATTTTAGTGGACCAGGCCCAAATCCAAAGAACAGGCCGCCATTTTGAGAGTCCTGTTGCAGCCGCCTGTCGCTGTAGCATCAAGAGCAGCCGAAACTCAGCTGAATGGCAACTGAAACGGTAAAGGGGCGCCCCACTACAGCAGACGAGCCTCCACCTAGGAAGGCCCGTTCACGCCGCCTCCCCCCCCCCCTTCGGGCACCCCACGCCGTTATTCGGAGCAGTATTGTAGGATGGCCACACCAGTGCGGCAACTTGCTAGACATCACCTCGGTGGTAACCGAATCTCAACGCCTTGTGGTGTCTTCTATTCAGAAAACATTGTTATGCTGCCTTCGACCTATTCGCCGCAAGTGCGCACACAACTCAACTGCATAGCTTCCTAGACACCACCTCGGTGCCATCCGGATCTTGGAATCTCAGCGCCTTTTGGTGTCTTCTCTTCAGAAAATATTGTTGCGCTGCCTTTGGCCCCATTCGCACATCGGTCCGCTACTGACGCCATCTCACAGGCTAATGGGGCGCCCCACGCCGACTTTCAGCACTGTAGGATGACCACACCAGTACAGCAACTTGCTAGACATCACCTCGGTGCCATCCGGATCTCGGCGCCCCACTGCAGATGAAGTGCCTCTCAACTATGAAACCACCACGGTGACATTCGGATCTTGGCGCGTTGTGCTGCCTTCGGCCTATTCGCACATCGGTACGCTACTGACGCCATCTCACAGGCTAATGGGGCGCCCCACGCCGACTTTCAGCATTGTAGGATGACCACACCAGTACAGCAACTTGCTAGACATCACCTCGGTGCCATCCGGATCTTGGCATCTCAACGCCTAGTGGTATCTTCCATACAGAAAATATTGTTGCGCTGCCTTTGACCCCATTCGCACATCGGTCCGCAACTTAGACATCACCTCGGTGCCATCCGGATCTTGGCATCTCAGCGCCTTGTGGTGTCAGTCAGAAAATATTGTTGCGCTGCCTTTGGCCCCATTCGCACATCAGTCCGCAACTTAGACATCACCTCGGTGCCATCCGGATCTTGGCATCTCAGCGCCTTGTGGTGTCAGTCAGAAAATATTGTTGCGCTGCCTTTGGCCCCATTCGCACATCAGTCCGCTACTGACACCATTTCACAGGCCAACAGGGCGCCCCACGCCGACTTTTACCATTGTAGGATGGCCACACCAGTGCCACAACTTGCTAGACACCACCTCGGTGCCATCCGGATCTTGGCATCTCAGCGCCTTGTGGTGTCTTCTTTTCCGAAAATATTGTTGCGCTGCCTTTGGCCCCATTCGCACATCGGTCCGCTACTGCCGCCATCTCACAGGCCAACGGGGCGCCCCACGCCGACTTTCAACATTGTAGGATGGCCACACCAGTGCGGCAACTTACTAGACACCACCTCGTTGCCATCCGGATCTTGGCGCGTTGTGCTGCCTTCGGCTTATTCGCACATCGGTCCGCTACTGACGCAAACTCACAGGCCAACGGGGCGCCCCACGCCGACTTTCAGCATTGTAGGATGGCCACACCAGTGCTGCAACTTGCTGGACACCACCTCGGTGCCATCCGGATCTTGGCGCGTTGTATTGCCTTCGGCCTATTCGCACATCGGTCCGCTACTGACGCCGCCTCACGTGCCAACGTATTTTCTCCGCATTTTATACCCTATGCCGCATAACAGGTCATGTGACTTGTTTATAAAACTTTTCATTGGTTCATTTTACTTTTGGTTTCCTAATGATGGAAGGCTTGATCATATGACCTAAAAACAACACTTTTCATTGGATGAAAACTTTTTTTTTTTCCCAAACGATGAAAGCCCCACCTTGTTTCTGGATGTTTCAGACTGAAGCTGGCTTCAGCATGAGAGCACCACCATCTCGTAGCTCCGTCGTGGTCATTCCGCGAGCAATCATGGCAACCGCTCCCCACCAGAAGCCTACAGGAGTCGGGGGCCCCCAAAACTTTTGATAAATCCTCAAGGGGGAGGGGACGCTTTCGAGAATGGGGTCCAAGACCTAGCAGACAAGCGTCCGATTTCCAAGGTGTCCCAGGGCCATTTCAGTGGACCAGGCCCAAAAAGGAAACTGCCTGCCGCCATTTTGAGAGTCCTGTGACAGCCGCCTATCGCTGCACCGCAAGAGTGGGCGCAACTCAGCTGAATTGCGGCTTTTGACACAGTGGACCAAAAACAGACGGAATGGCAACTGAAACGGTAAAGGGGCGCCCCACTACAACAGATGACACTCCACCTGGAGAGGCCCGTTCACGCCGCCTCCCCCGGGGCGCCCCACGCCGTTATTCGGAGCAGCATTGTAGGATACCAAAACCAGTGCGGCAACTTACTGGACATCACCTTGGTGCCATCGTTCTGCTGCCTTGGAACTATTCGCACAACAGTTTGCTACTGATGACCCACCCCCCGCGACGCCCCACGCCAGAAATCTGGACGTTGTGCTGCGTTGGGACTATTCGCACAGCCGACCGCTACTTCGTTGTTTTTCCCTAAAAATGTTTATATGTTATTATTGTTTTTGTTTTCTTGTATATATTTATAAGTTATTAAAGTTTTATAATCTTACTACTTTGTTGGAGTGCTATATATTTTTAATGTGACACATAATTGTAAAAACTTTGATGTACAAAGAGTCATCCCTGGAATCTTCCGCTTCAGGCTCGGTCCCCTCCCCAATCACAATACAGGATGGTTTTCAGATAATAGGAACGCGTCTGCTGTGACGGATCTCATCGAGTGTGGGCCTTGATCTACTATAACTCCTTTGAAGAGGGGTGATTCTTTACAGCTGGGGCCATAAACTACATCTGCAGGGCTAGCTGATACCCTAGGACCGGCCTGGACAATCGGACACAGAGGAAAAGGAGTGTCAGAGGGTGCAGTAGTGAATAGGGCGAAAGGGAGGTGTCGGGCGGGCACAGGGTGTGATTCTCAGGGAAGAGCAGCGCAGATGGGGGGTGGTTTATTACCCATGCATAAGACAGAGAGCGGGGGTGACCACTGCCTGGGGGAGATGCTTGCGAGGGTGGGGAGTCATGCTAAGGATCGACAGCATGCACAGAGTGGGTCTGGTCAAGGCATCTAAAATGACTGCCGTGCACGACAAAAGTGTGGCATTTGAAAAAAGGCAAGATGGCGCAGACAATGTTTTTCAACACTTCCTGATTTCCTTCGAATCGAACGTTAACAGACGTTGGGGCATATTACCAAAGTTAAGCGATATTTATCCCTAACGATGCTTAGCAACGATTTTTTTACCGCTAAGCATCGTCAGAAATTATCGCAGATAAACCTTGCTATTATCAAGGTTTATCGCAAATACGATAAAAAACGACCGCAATGCATTAATATCGCTGAAAACTCAGCGATATTCATGCATTACCGAGCTAATGCTCTTAGCCATGTTATCCACCTCCCATTGGATAACATGCCTTAGAACTGCTCAGGGCAGGTGCTAGCTTTTGGAGATATTCGCGCTTATCGCGAATATTTCCAAAAGTTGATAATAGGAGATAGCGATGTTAGCGACTGTTTCCAGTCGCTAACATCTTGGCATGCCCACTTTGCATGTCATTAGTGATAAATATCACTCACATGCAAAGTGGGACCCAAGATGGTCGCTATTTCCTACTAGCCGTCGCTAACTGGTGTTAGCAACAGCTAGGTAATACAGATATAATTTTATCTCCGCGAAGCGGAGCGCTGTTACAGATATATATCTTTTTTTGAACGTTAATTTCTCAAAATCCACTGGAGCACATATATTGAGACCTAGCAAAGGCACATCGGACTACCAGTCCCTACAATTTTGCCAAGTTTCGTGCAAATCCATTCAGCCGTTCGATTATTATTATTTTATTTTTTTTTGCCTCGCGGGGCCCCTTTAAAACCTCCACATCAAACCTAAGAGGTCAAGGAGGATCTACTATGCCCCCTTATGGTCATTTGCCCCTTCGCTTTGGCCTCCTCTTGTCTCTCGATCCTACCGAGAGACAAGATGGCGGCCGCTACGGACTGTTTGGAATGTTTACAGACGCCGGAGAACCAATCAGCTTCGCAAACCTCCGTTACGCGAAGCGGAGCGCTGTTACAGATATATATCTTTTTTTGAACGTTAATTTCTCAAAATCCACTGGAGCACATATATTGAGACCTAGCAAAGGCACATCGGGCTACCAGTCCCTAATATTTTACCAAGTTTCGTGCAAATCCATTCAGCCGTTCGATTATTATTATTATTTTTTTTTTGTTGCCCCGCGGGGCCCTTTTAAAACCTCCACATCAAACCTAGGGGGTCAGCGAGGTTCTACTATGCCCCCTTATGGTCATTTGCCCCTTCGCTTTGGCCTCCTCTTGTCTCTCGATCCTACCGAGAGACAAGATGGCGGCCGCTACGGACTGTTTGGAATGTTGACAGACGCCGGAGAACCAATCAGCTTCGTTTCACAAAGCTCTGTTGCGCGAAAAGTCCGCGAAAAGGAGCGCTGCCCGGTCCGCTGTTACAGATATATATCTTTTTTTAAACGTTAATTTCTCAAAATCCACTGTAGCACATATATTGAGACCTACAAAAGGCACATCGGGCTACCAGTCCCTACAATTTTGCCAAGTTTCTTGCAAATCCATTCAGCCGTTCGGGCTAAAAGTGAGGCCAACCGCCCTATGGAAAACTCAATGTTAAAAACACGTTTTGGGACCCCCCTTTTTTCTCGACCCCCCCTGGACGAACCCCCCCCCCAATTTTCAGGGGCTGCTCAGAAACAAAATGTGCCATTTTCCTGAAAATTTCAGCCAATTCCGTCCACAAACGCCAAAGTTATTTGACATAGAATTTTCAAAAATCCCATAGAGAAAAAATCCTAACTATATATACCTACTGGCGACCGCCAGTAGGTAATATATATAATATATATATATATATATATATATATATATATATATATATATTACCTACTGGCGGTCGCCAGTAGGTAGTTATAGTTAGGACCTAGTTTCCATAGGAAATCCACAACATTCTATTTGGATTAACTTTGGCTCTGGTTGATGAATCTTCGTGAATGTCTTCAAGAATATGGTCTGCTCGGTTCCGCTCCTTCCCTAAAAGTTTGGGGGTGATTCGTCAAGTAGGGGCCGAGTAAAAAGGGGTGTCCCAAAACGTGTTTTCCCCATGCAATTTTTGATAGGGACCTTTAGCCAGGGATACAGCCCGAACGGCTGAACGGAATTAGACGAAATTTGGCAGATTGTGCTTTTTGTTAAATGGTGTAAATCCGTTCAGTAGTTTCTGAGAAAATTGCAAGTAAAATCATAGCGATATCTAGAGACGGAGTTCAGCACGTGTACTGAAATCTGTTCAATTACGAGCGCGAGCTGCATGCTGATTGGCTGTGAACTGTCTGTCAACACTCAAAACCAGGAAGTGTTGGCGGCCATCTTGTGCCTCGCTAGAACCGAGTCACAAGAAAACAGTAAAACAAAGTTCAGATATAAGGGAAGGGGGTAGGGTAGAGACATTCTGACCCTCTAGGCTTGCTCAGGGGGTCGTACATGGATGTTTAAGCTCTATTTTTTTTTTGTAAAGAAAAATCGCGGCGTCCACGTATGGAAATACATACAATTACGAGCAGGAGCTGCATGCTGATTGGCTGTGAATACTCCAAACCAGGAAGTGTTGGTAGCCATGTTGTTTGTCGGGCGAGCAGAGTCAGAAGAAAACAGTAAAACAAAGTTGAGAAATAAGGAAATGGGGCAGGTTAGAAACATTCTGAGCCTATAGTCTTGGTCAGGGGGTGGTATGTGGATCTTTAGGCTCAATTTCTATTTATTTTGATATTAAAAAATGGCGGGGTACTCGTGCTGCACTTGTACGCGGTGGAAAAGGTGAAAAAAAGTAGAAGTCCATTTTATTCATTTGGTCCCGGGGGGGGGGGAAATTACGGGAGCAATTTTTCTGCATAATGGGGGTTTGTAAAGTGCCCCGAGCACTGGGGAACGGCACTCCTCTGTTTTTAATTTTGAAGTATGCGGGGTTTACGGCCCTACTTCCCGCAGTCTCGGTGAGCGTCACCCCTCGGGACTTTTTAAAAAACAATATATGTTTTAAGCTCTCTCTCCCCGTACATGTTGCGGGGAACGCCACATTTCTGGGGAAGTGATATGTAAAATGACCTTCCAGCTCCGGGTACCTGCATTGTCTGGAGTTTTTTATTAATGTTGGGAGGGTGGGCTTGATAATACGTCCTTGTAAATTCCCATAGAAGCCTATGTTCTGGTGTTAACATGGGCTTCTATGGGAAAAGAACAAGGCTGTATTATGAAGCGCATTTTTGCCGTTTTATACGGCGATAATTTTAACACCGGTCCTTGATAACATGCACCTAAGTTTACTGGTCAAAAAAAAGAGCAATGGGCCATATTATCAACAAAAGGCGATACATTATTGTCGCTTTTATTGGCAGGAAACTGCCGATAAAGCGGCGATAATGGGCTTGATAATATGCCCATGTGAATAATCATAGCAGCCCAGGTTAACATCAGAACTTGGGCTACTATGGGAATTTACAAGGGCCTATGGTTTTTATTAATGTTGGGAGGGTGGGCTTGATAATACGTCCTTGTAAATTCCCATAGAAGTCTATGTTCTGGTGTTAACATGGGCTTCTATGGGAAATAACAAGGCCGTATTATCAAGCTCATTATCGCCGTTTTATCGGCAGTTTCTGCCAATAAAACGGCGATAATTCTAACACTGGTCCTTGATAATATGCACATAAGTTTACTGGTCAAAAAAAGAGCAATGAGCCATATCATCAACAAAAGGCGATACATTATCGTCATTTTTATCGGCAGGAAACTGCCGATAAAGCGGCGATAATGGGCTTGATAATATGCCCTGGTGACTAACCATAGGAGCCCAGGTTAACACCAGAACCTGGGCTGCTATGGGAAGTTACAAGGGCCTATTATCAAGCTCATTATCGCCGCTTTATCTGCAGTTTCCTGTCAATAAAAGGGGCGATAATGTATCGCCTTTTGTTGATAATATGCTCCTTCATTTCTATGATAGTATGTAAAGCTTTCCTTTTGTTTTGGTGTAGCAGTTGTACTCTCTTCGCATTCTCAGCGTCGGTTCGAAGCCCACGATTTCTTTTTCTTCATGTTCAACAAGCAAACCTTTCTTTATATCACTTGGTAAATCTGTCGCTTTCTTTTCCCAGTTCGTGTGTGTCATCCGCTGCTGTACTTTTGTACAGTATTAATAGTCATATTTTTTATATATTTATTTGAAAGGTAGTGCTGAGGTGCCAAACGTTGATTACGTACTCCGTCCACCGCCATTTTGTAGTTTCTCACCGTTGTTTTTATTATATCAGTAGTTTTCAATCCTAGTTTTGAATATCTTACTATAGTATTTCAACATTATCTTTATTGTGGGCTGTTATACCCGTCCCCCACAAAATAAAAGAAGTATGTCGTTTTTTTAATTATCTTTTACTAAACAATAAATATAAAGAAAACTCAATTATAACTATATTAGAACTGGAAAAATAACTTAAACAATGTTATAAACAAATTCTGAAATGGATTCCAAAAGGTGTCTGATTGGTAATCTGCAAAAGAAAAAAGAAAATTAGAGTTTAGAATTATGTAGATGTGAGTAAATGAGCTGAAGCATTACGGGGCATATTATCAAGAACGGCGATAAAATTATCGCCGTTTCAGCGGCAGGAAACTGCAGCTAAAGCGGCGATATTGGGCTTGATAATATGGTGTTGTGAATTCCCTTAGCAGTCCAGGTTCTGGTGTTAACCTGAGCTACTATGGGAATTCAAAAGGGCATATTATCAAGCCCATTATCGCGACTTTAGCGGCAATTACCTTCCGCTGAAACAGCGATAATTTTATTGCCGTTCTTAATACTATGCCCCTACACGTTTTGGTAACTCTAAGGTTTTACGTGTGCAGTGTGACTCGTACATTCCAGTTCTGTTATAGTGCCGCATTCAAGTGGTGTCTATATGGAAGTGTCTACTGCGTTACTGACGCCTGTTATGGCGACTTATTTCTAATGCATTCCTATGAAGGGTTTGTAGATCTAGGCCTCCGTGCTTACCGTTGTATAAACCTTGCGGGTAACCATTTCAGGCAGTTGGTGTCACAACTTATTTTGAACAATTCTTCTACACGTCGAAGACAGCAGTGTCTAAGTTTAAGAGAGAAAGAGAAATGATGTCACAGAGAGTGAGAGAGAGAGAAAACAACATTAAAACTGTGTCGCAGAGTCTGGAGTTGAGATGTCGATTTTCTAGCTCCTTGCATCTCTTTACCCATGTCAAAAGTGACTCAAAAGTGGTCACTTTAGCGGCAGTTTGCTGTCGATAAAGTGGCGATAATTTTGTTGCCCAGGCTTGATAATATGGCCCGCTCTCGTTTCACAAATAAAGCTAACACGACAGTTTTACGAGTGCAGTGTACCTGGTACATTTTACTTGTTATAGTGCCGCGTTCAAGTGTTGTCTATATGGAAGTGCCTACTGCGTTACTAACGCCCGTTATACCGAATTATTTCTAATGCATTCCTATGAAGGATTTGCAGATGTAGGCCTCTGTGAAATGATGTCACAGAGAGTGAGAGAGAGAGAAAGAGAGAGAAAACAACATTAAAACTGTGTCACAGAGTCTGGAGTTGAGATTTATTCTTGAAAATTTAGACGTATATTTACTAGCTCCTTGCATCACTTTACCCATGTTAAAAGTAACTCCAAAGATGCGTAATAAGGTTGTGGATCTGTTTGTCAGACTGTTCCAAGCTATCTGTTGTCACTGCTCAGAGGTAATTATAGATTTTACAGAGAAGCTGCTGTACACTACGCACTCTGGGCCATAATATCAAGCCTGGGCGACAACATTATCGCCACTTTATTGGCAGGAAAGTGTCTCTAAAGTGGCGATAATGGGTTTGATAATATGCTCTATGGAATTCCAATCGAAGCTCATGTTAGATGTCCTTCACATCTAACATGAGCTTCGATTGGAATTCAATAGAGCATATTATCAAACCTATTATGGCCACTTTATCTGCAGTTTACTGCCGATAAAGTGGCGATAATTTTGTCGCCCAGGCTTGATAATATGGCCCTCTCTCGTTTCACAAATAAAGCTAACACTACAGTTTTTCGAGTGCAATGTACTTGGTACATTTTCCTTGTTATAGTGCCACGTTCAAGTGGTGTCTATATGGAAGTGCCTACTGCATTACTAACACCCGTTATGCCGAATTATTTCTAATGCATTTCCACGAAGGATTTGGAGATCTAGGCCTCTGTGCTTACCGTTGTATAAACCTTGCGGCCAAACACTTCAGCCAGTTGGTTTGACAACTTCAATTCAACAATTCTTCTACACGTCCAAGCAGACAGCAGTGTCTAAGTTTAAGAGAGAAAGAGAAATGATGTCACAGAGAGTGAGAGAGAGAGAAAGAGAGAGAAAACAACATTAAAACTGTGTCACAGAGTCTGGGGTTGAGATTTTTCTTGAAAATTTAGACGTATATTTACTAGCTCCTTGCATCACTTTACCCATGTTAAAAGTGACTCAAAAGTGGCGTAATAAGGTTGTGGATCTGTTTGTCAGACTGTTGTAAGCTATCTGTTGTCAGTACTCGGAGGTAATTATAGATTTTACAGAGAAGCTACTGTACACTACGCACTCTGGGTCATAATATCAAGCCTGGGTGACAAAATTATCGCCACTTTATCGGCAAGAGAGTGTCGGTAAAGTGGCGATAATGGGTTTGATAATATGCTCTATGGAATTCCAATCGAAGCTCATGTTAGATGTCTTTCACATCTAACATGATCTTTGTTTGGAATTCAATAGAGCATATTATCAAACCTTTTATGGCCACTTTAGTGGCAGTTTGCTGCCGATAAAGTGGCGATAATTTTGTTGCCAAGGTTTGATAATATGGCCCTCTCTCGATTCACAGATAAAGCTAACACTACAGTTTTACGAGTGCAGTGTACCTGGTCTATTTCAGTTGTTATAGTGCCGCGTTAAAGTGGTGTCTATATGGAAGTGCTTACTGCGTTACTGACACCCGTTATGGCGATTTATTTCTAATGCATTGCTATGAAGGCTTTGTGGATCTAGGCTGCTGTGCTTACCTTGTATAAAGAGTGCGGCCACCGGAGTTCACCATTCGACTTGAACTCTGCTTCTATACGTCAAAGTATATTCAATAAGTTGCAGAGAATTCCATTGCTGTTGCTCGATGGGCCGTGGTTGCTTCTGAACGATGTTTGGTGAAGGAAACAAAAGGACGTTTTGATTAGTCATCGTAAACTGAGTTGCGTAACTACTATCAAAAGTGAATTTTAATGTGGGTTCTTAATATTCTGTAGTTAGACTGTTGCAGCTCCAGCAAATAAAGGACGATCAATAAGTTAACAGAGGCCTGGGACGGCGTCGTGACGCAGAAAAAAAAATACTATCATGGACGCACAATTAATAATAATAGAGACCTAAGCACGTGGCGTAGTACAGAAATACGACACAGAAATGTATGCACGCACAATTTTTAGGATTAGAGGTGTATAGACCTCGTGACTTATAAAGAAATATTTCTATTATGTAAGTACAATTTAAAACCATTGAGGGGTAGGAAAGCCATATGAAGGATAAAAAAATTGCATTATGCATATACAATGTACAGTGGAGGCTGATGTTGTGACGTCTTCTCTTACCTTTGCTTCTGTCGTCTTTTGTCGTGTCTTGAAAGGCTGCGGTTTTGCTGAGTCTGGGGTGTTTTCGACAGTCTGTCTGTCACCGCAGCAGAGGCAGGCAAAAGAGAGCGTGCTCACATCAGGGCCCGCATTATATGGGAACCGCGGGGGCTGAGCAAACCAAGCCCAGGGCCGTCATTGGTAGCTTTTTCGCGGTCTGTAAGAATGATGGCCCTGGGGGACATGCCATTGGGTAATGTATTGGTTTCCAGGCTAAATGATAGCAAGCATGCTAGGTGCTGGCATGTGGGTAGTGTGGACCGGCGTGCACCGCGCCTGTGCAAGTATGAGTGTGTGCACTAACAATTAACAACAGAGAGAGATGGGGCGATGTTATAATGTGCGCAGAGGCAGGCCCAGAATTGGATATGCAATGAGTCAGCACTTCTAATCATTCTCCTTAGCGTGCCCTGAGCTCTGATTTGTCAGTGAGAGGGTGATCGCACCATAGTTTGTACTGCTTATCATGCTCAGCGCGTACCTGCGCATACGGTACAAATATGCTTAGACTTAACGCGTCGCATTAAAGCTTCAGTGTGACGTCATGTACGGCGTTCTGTACGTGAAAGGGGACAATGTTTCTACTTGGTTTAAAACATGTATGTATTTAATGTACATACTAAGGGCAGACATTTGGGATGACTATGATTTTTTTAATACTTGTGATAATCATATATTAGTTTTAAAAAGAATTACACAAATCGCGGTAGAACATTAGGCGTATTCGTAACTGACGATGCTTTGCCTTAAAATTGCACCCCGTAGGCCCAAAACAAGCCGATCTGCCCCTGTCTGTGGCTGCTTCTATGGGGAGAGACGACCTGATTCGAACAGCTTTCAAAACAGAGTGGTGGCAAATTGAAGGCGGCCCTGCCCTGAGATTGACACGCTTAGGTCATAGAAGTTGGCAGGCAGCCACAGTGGATGTTCCCTGAATATTGCTATAATGGATCTTTCCGATGGGATTCTGAGGCCACTTTGTCATAGTGATCCCTGGCTGATCACACAACCGTGCAGCTCCCCCTGCTCCAGATTGGGGTGCCCTAGCTGAGTGCCTGCACTGACCAGAGGTGGCATTGCACTGACTGAGGCCTTCGCATATATGCCACTAAAAAAGGCACAGACCAACAGAGTCTCCAGTTATTTTACACCAACTGAGTCCCGGACGGAGAAGGAAGTGGGGGCCCACACAGAAGGCAGTATGGTGCTCACCAGGGAGGACCTTCTGGCTTTGCTGCAAGAGTTCAAGAAAATCTCAGGGAGGACATCAAGGTGGACCATGGTGCCTCATTCAAAGCATTCCGATCAGAGGTGGGGTAGCAGCTGGTCCCGATTCAGGCAGATGTGGACTCGCTGTGAACTGTACTCTGGATCTGGGGATGAAATACCAGGAACTTGAGGAACAAATGAAGCCCTGGAAGAGGGATCAACCAACATGAGCAACCTGTTGCACTCTACCTTACTAAAATGTGAAAACTTGGAGAATCACTCCTGCAGAGACAACATAAGATTAAGGGACCTGGAAGAGGGAAGTGAGTGGCCAGATATGGAGGCGTTAATGGTGGGCCTCTTCTCCATTGTCCTGGGGATGAATGTCCAGAGGTCACGTTGGAATGATTCCACAGGGTGGACCAGCATCTACCGGGTGATAGCAAGCGTCCAAGGGACATCCTGGTCAAATTCAGCTCATTCAAAACTAAGGAACGTGTTCCATGGAAAAAGAGAAACAGTGACTCTATCAACTTTCAGGGGGCTATGTGCTCACTCTTCTAGGATGCAGCTCAAGCCACGCTGGCCCGCAGGCAGCAGTTTTGACCAATCACAGCAGCATTGAGGGAGCTACAGATCAAATACAGATAGACCTATCCTTTTGGCATCGCCTTCTCATTTGGCAACCTGCAATGTCATTTCACCTAGTTAGAGGGGGAAGCAGCTTTGATAGCCTAGAAATAACTCCACCGCAACAGACCATGACTCTTGGGCAGGCACTCTTGGAACAACCACTGAAGCAACACCCACTGAGACCCTGGCAGACACCCAAGAAGTAAGGCAAGACAACAAAACAGTAAAAAGCATTGAATCCATGTCATAAGACCCTTTGTCTGTGTGGTTTGTATTTGATAGCCTTGTGAGCGATCAGGGAAATTGCCCCTGCTTCGGTACCAAACTGCAGTCGGAGCTCTAATTTAGGTGTCTGGGGTACAAGACAGTGATAAGCTTGGGGACTCCTCTTCCATGTACCCACTCTAGTCTGGGCGAAAAAAGTCATATAAAGACTAGTGTCCAGTGACTCATTCAAGCGGGCCCCAGGTGTGGTTCTGGACTCGCCCCTGGAGTTACCAATAGTGAGGACTTTTCATTACTTTGGAGACTTCGTACTTGGACATATTTTCATGTTCTGTTGTTTTGTTTTTATCGTGGTACTTGTCATGTGGTTCTTCTACAAGCCAGATGGAGAAGGGGGGCTGTGATGGGGGTTGGGTTGGGGGATAGAAAGGGGGTTGTGCTGGGGCATAATGGATGATATCTGGAGCAGATGGTGGGCTCCCCACAAATGATCTAATGTCATTTAACTGTACATCTTGGAACGTTAAGGGCTAAACTCCCCTAACAAGAGACAATGCTTCTGAAAATTCTTAGGGGACCATCATAACTGTAGTGTTGCTCTACAGGAAACTCACCTAAAGAGAGGTGAGTTTACTGTCAATGTCTGATTGCGACATTGATCATTGATGCCTCTACTACAACTAAACAGGACAGAGTCGCCCTCCTCTTTCACTGCCTGGTTCACTTCCAACCTCACTGCACAAAGACGGACAAAACAGAGAAATCCCTTATGGTTAATGGGGTTCTGTTGGGTCGCCCATGCATTATTTTGGTTCCGTGTGTGGACACTACTCATCTTCACAGGTCAGCTGCAGGATTCTTGACTAAGCCGCTTAAATTCACACTGCAGCGGTTGGGGCTGATAGACATCTGGAGGGCCCTGAACCCCTCGAAACATGATTATTTCTTTTTTCCATTCCTATAGATGCTCTAGGATAGACTACATTTTTCTTAGCCAGTCGCTCTGCCAGGCGATCCCGATAGCTACATTTTATCCGATATGCCTTTCAAATCACGATCTCTGGAAATATTGGTTAATTTGCCTGCACCTCACTCTAAACTGAAGAGGTGGTACTCTCCAAATATTCTCAGTAGGGACCGGATTCTTTGTGATGAACTGAGGAAAATAATCAAGGACTTCTTCACCAACAATGACCCTTGAGACACTTGAATAACTGGGACACCTTTAAAGCTGTTATGAGGTGCAAATGCAGTGCCCTAGCTATCACCTTGCAGAAGCAACAAAATACAGAGTGTTTGTCCTCAGAGAGGGAATTACGGTGTGCTGAGAAGTCACATCACAATGCCCCATCTGTAAAGGCTCATAGGAAAGTAACGGCACTAAAAGGAGAACTCCATGCAATCTATATTAATAGGGCAGAAAAAACATTTCCATGCCTCCAAGCTCATGGGTATGATGCCAATGATAAAATCAGATCCCTGCTGGTTTGAGAGCTACAAGCCAAACAGGAGAATGAGTACATTAGACGGATAGATGACAAGTCAGGCAACACCATATTGAGAAGGGGAAAGTGGGTACCTTTTGTGATTTCTATAAAACGCTCTGTAAAGCAGACCCCTAGTTGACCGGGCCAATCTCAATATTTCGACTCGATGGAACTCTGCCACAATGAAGCGCTCAGTCAGCCCATAACAAGGGACAAGGTCAAAAGCGCGATAGATGCTCTAAAACTCAAGATGGCCCTAGGACCCGATGGCTTTTGTGCCTAGTTATACAGAATGTTTGGCGCTGAGCTGACAGATCTCTTCAATGAGATAGCAACCTCTCGCCAGGTGTCTGTGTCAATGGGGCAGGCGTTAATCACTCTGATGCCCAAAGCAGGGAAAAGTGCCAAACTATGCACTTTTGTACAGGCCTATTGCGATTCTAAATCTAGATGCTAAATTATACTCCAAGATACTTGCCAGGAGGTTGGAAGGGATTCTTCCAGACTTGATTCCCCCGGATCAGTCAGGCTTTAACAAGGGTCGTCAGACCCTTGACAACGTGCGTAGGATAGTGCATTTAATCAATAAAGTACAGAAGAAACATATCCAAGTGGCCTTGTTCTCATTAGATGCGGAGAAGGCCCTTGACCAGGTCGATTCGTCCTTCCTCATGAGCACTTCACGCTTTTTTCGGGTTTGGCAATACCCTCCTGGGCATGTTGAAAGCTAACTATCACTGTCCCAAGTCCTGAACCTTGTCAACAGTTTTACCTTAGACTTCTTTAATTTATCAAGAGGCACAAGAGAGGGCACCCCCCTCTAACCCACGTTCTTTGCTTTCTGCATCGAACAACTTGCTGTGCATAACAGGGCTAACCCAGAAATACATGAAATTAGGTTTGGCACTGACGAACACAAAATCTCTTTATTGGCAGATGATGTTCTGCTACCCATTACATAACCTCATACTTCCCTGCCAGCTATACAAGCTGAACTCAGTAGCTTTGAGAAAGTGGCAGGTTTTCAAGGTTACCCTTTCAAAATCTTTCTTTCTTAATCTGTCAACACCCCTTGAGGTGATGGCAACAATTACGACGGCTTCGCCCTTCGGGTGTGTTCACCAAGAAATCATTTATCTGGGCTTCAAAATTACCCCCAACCCATCATATCTCTATAAAGCAAACTTTCCCCCTTGCTACGACAACTTAAATCAGATTTTTAAAAATGGGGTACATTACCTGGATCGTTCACATAAACGCGATTGAGATGAATGTGTTGCCCCGGCTACTCTATCTATTTCAGGGCCCACTGATTACAGTTAACAGGGAGCTGTTCGCTGAGTTAAAGGCGATGATGACAAAATTCATCAGGCAGGGTCGCAGGGCTTGCTTATCTCAACAACTAATGACCAGACCGTAACTAACAGGGGGACTGTCCCTTCCAGATTTCCTTGATATGATATGATATGATAAATGGGACTTGTAAAGTGCGCGTACACCTACGCTTTCTTGGCGCTGGGGTGGGAGGGCTGTACAGTACAGATCAGGTGAACTAGTTGTGAGCCAGCAAGAAGAGCCAAGCTTTCAGAGATTTTCTAAAGTGGGTGTAGGAGGGGAGGAGACGGAGTGCGAGTGGAAGGGAGTTCCAAAAGAGAGGGGCCTGGGTGGAGAATCGCAGTCCTCCATGTTTTTTACGCCTGAAGGAGCAGGGGGTGAGAAGATTGTGGTTGGAGGAGCGGAGAGCACGCTGGGGAGCGTATCAGTGCAAGAGGGAAGAAATGAAAGAAGGTCCCTGGGAGGAAAGAGCTTTGTGAATCAGGCAGCCGAGTTTGAAGAGGCTGCGCTGGGCAACTGGGAGCCAATGAAGGTTCTTTAAAAGAGGCTTGGTGTGGGTGGATCTTGGCAGACCATAGACCATCTTGGCTGCCTGATTCTGGATAAGTTGGAGACGTTGTGATTGATATGCTGGTATGCCCACATATAGGGAATTTGCATAGTCAATGCGGGAAATAACGAGCCCCAGGGTGACCTGTACAAGGGATTCGTGAGAGAGAAGTCTGCTAATTTTGTGAATACGGCGCAGGTGGTAGAAACAGGTGGATACGACTGAGTTAATTTGCGCCCTCATAGAGAGGTCCTTGCAAATGGTGATGCCAAGGCTTGTAACAGTGTCAACAGGGGAAGGAGAGGGGCCAAGTGAGAGTGGCCAGAAAGAAGAATTCCAATGGTTGTCATGGGGACCAGTGAGAACTAGCTCAGTTTTATCGGGATTGAGTTTGAGCTGATTGAGGTTCATCCAGGAGCTAATGAAGTTCATAACAGAGTGGACGTTTTGTATGGAGGATGGGGAGGGGTCGATGCTAAAGATGAGCTGAAGGTCGTCAGCGTAATTGAAGATGGTGACAGATTTTTGTTGAAGCTCCGAGATGAGGGGACGAATATAAAGATTAAAGAGAAGTGGTGAGAGCGAGGAGTCCTGCGGGACTCCACAGGCAAGATGCTTTCCCACTGAGGAGAAAGGTGGGAGGGAGACTGCCTGAGCATGATCCTGAAGAAAGGAGGTAATCCACTTCAGTGGTAGCCCCCGGATGCTAGCGTGCTCGACACGTTCGAGTAGGATGGGGTGATCTACAGTGTCGAACGCCGCCGACAGATCCAGGAGCACCAAAGAGAGATGTTCTGGTCCGCCCCCTTTCTTAACTCCTCATGGACGGCCAGGGCGATAGATTCAGTGGAGTGCTGAGGCCTAAAGCCAGCCTGATGAGGGTCAAGGAAGTGGGTAGATTCAATGAAGGTGCTCAGACAGTTGACTACATAGGCTTCCAGGACTTTGCCCAAATAGGGGAGGAGGGAAATTGGGCGGAAATTGGAAAGGGTGCCGGGATCTGCTCCAGGTTTTTTTAGGATGGGTGAGACCACAGCTGTTTTGAAAGGGAGGGGGACCACCTCTGAGGAAAGGAAGTTATTTAAAAGAGAGAGAGGGGGCGTGGGAATATTGCGGTAAATTTCACGACTGATGTGGGGAGGACAACTATCCTGGGGGGAGCCCGACTTGATTTTCCCAAGAATAGAAAAAAAGGTGTCTTCCGTAAGTGTGGGGAATGTGAGATAATGAACGGGGTTGGGGAGGGCTGCAGTGGAATGCGGTATGGTAACAGCAGTGGGGATACTAGTTTTGATTGTTATGATTTTTTCAATAAAGTAGCTATTGAGAGAGTCGCAGAGGAATTGCGATGGGGGGGATTTTGCAATGACACGGTCAGGTTTTACCAGCTCATCCACGATGGAAAAATAGTTTTCGATTTGCAGCTGGAGCTAAGTATTTTCGCAGAGAAGTGTGTGGATTTAGCCATCACGATGGCCACTTTATACTCCTGTAGGGCCTTTAAGAACAGAGTTTTTTTGAGGGGGCAGTAGTGAAGTCTCCACTTGCACTCCAATTGGCGCAGAGCGAGCTTCCTGTCCCTAAGGTCTTTAGTAAACCAGAGTTGGGCGTCGTGGGGTCTCTTTGATTTTAGCGCCTTGAGAGGGGCAAAATTGTCTCTCAACTGGGTCATCCAGGAGGCGAGAGCTTCAGCCTGCGCGTGAGGTGAACATTGAGGGTCCAAGAGGTCAGGAAAAGTGGGAAGGGTGGAAGTGAGGTTCGTACAGATGGAAGGAATGTCTACATGCTTCCAATTTCTGACCATGGTGGGAGCGGCTGTGTATGTTACGGTGGCGATCGGAAGACTGATGGAAAGGGAGACAAAATAGTGGTCAGACCAGGCACAGGGGGATACTCGGAGGTCGAGAATATCCAGATTTAGACTCCAGGCCTGGTCCAAAGTATGCCCTTTAATGTGGGTGGCCACTTTGATGTGCTCTGAAAAGTTTAGCCCAGAGAGTAAGTCCGTAAATTGTTTGGAGCAGGAGTTCTCGAGTGGGTCGTGTGGCCAGTAATTGAAATCACCTATGATGAGGAGCTTGGCATGGTTGACCACCAGCTCTGCAACCAGGTTGCTGAAGAATTGAACAAAGTTTGAGATGGGGTTAGGTGGCCAGTAGCAGAGAACACATGCCAGCGGGAAATATTTAGAGTGCATTGTGACTGCAAGGATGTCAGCCAAAGGAGTGAGGGTAATTGTTAGGGAAGTGAAAATGTGCGGGTGGGCAATGATAGCAGCAGCTCCCCCCCAGTCTTCCCATCTGGCCGGTTAGCCTGGAGGATGTAGTAATTGTCAGGGAGAGCAGCCAGAATGTCTGGCGTGGACTCAGACGAGAACCATGTTTCGGAGAGAAACAGGATATCAGGGCTAAAGGTGTCGAGCAGATGGAAATCTCAGCCTGGTGTCTGGCTAATGAGCGGGTGTTTAGATACCAGATGGAAAGTTTGGTGAGAGTAGGTTTAGAGGGGGTGGTGGTAGAAGGGGTCTGAGGGGCACTAGAGAGTGCGAGGGGGGTGGAGGGGGAAGGTTCAATGAGGATTACAGGAGGGGCCTCGGGGGGCAGGGAGAGGGTCCTAGTGTTGCCTAGCCTATTACGGAGTTCACTACTAATGGGCCAGGTGTCCTGGTGGATCCTTAGTTCTGCTGAGGTGTAGGCAAGGGCAGGTTGGACAGGGGGTAGGGCCCTAGGCCCCAGCCGGACGCAGACGGGTGCGACTTGTATAGCATCTGTTTAATAGTGGTAGAGCGACCAGTGGGTGTGTCTGATGGGAGTATCTGGTTAGCGGATGGGCCCGGAAGTAGTAAATCACTTCCGGGCCCAAAATCTCCTCCCTTGTCCCTCCACACAATCCAAATGTTTGGCGGTGGACCGGGGACTGTGGAGTCGGTAGTGGCGGTGCAAATGAACAAGTTATTAACGTGGTTTCTAAATTAAAAGAAAAGAGTTACAGTTTTTTAAAACTTTTTCCTTCTCTATTATAGAGCAGGCCAGCCCCCAGACCTGGCTGAAAGGTCCCTCAAAGCCTTGGACAAATGCTGGCACCATATGAATAGGCTACTAGCGGGAAGAACAATACATGATCTTCCTTGGAAACCAAAACTGGATAGGCCAAGAAATGTCTATCTTAGCACCCCTACAGCAACTACTCTCAAAGCATGGGATATCACCACGAAAATCCTGACCTTGATGACTTTCCCGTCACCCTGCAAACCTATTCATTTCAACCCCGCCTTCCCCCCGCTTTGCTGGAGGGTCCCTTTGACAGATGGAAGGAGGGCGGTTGCCTAAAGCTGTCAAACATGTGTGTCTGAGTGGAACTATGTTTTTAAACTTCCACCCACAGAGGAATACACTATTTCCAGTTGAAACACTGGGCGCAGCAACCTCAGATTCGGCTAGCCATGTCCAGGGATCTGCTCCTTATATAGAGATTTGTGCAGACTGGAGGCACGTCTAGGGGCTGCATCTCTTTCCTCTACTCTCTCCTTCTCATGGTGGGTCCCTCTCAGGCGCCGCCACATATGGCTTTTTGGGAGGCCATCATGCATACCCCTATAACAGAGAATCAATGGAGTTCTCTATAGAAAGATATCACTAAATATAATCGCTCCATGTTTCTAAGGAGAGATCATGTATGAGGGGGCGCTAGGAGGCGCACGCAAGGAATGGCCGCCATGAAGTGAGGCTCCCATCGCCTGGTGCAATCATCCTAAAATGATCCTTGTCCTGAGGTTAAAAACTGTTGGGGAATGCAGTGCCGAGTATTGCCCACAGATTGAAGTGTCAGCGCTCCAGGTTTCAGAGCGCTACGATGCGGTTTGCTGATACAGAAGCTGGGTGTTTGGACGGCCGAGGTGGGGCACGGATTTGGAGGCGGCGCGAGAGCGGTGAGTGTCACCACGGCGGCGCTGCTGTTCTTGCACCCAAGATAAGGCAGGCGGCCTGCAGAGCAATGCTCTATATCCCTTGATAACTGCTGGGTGGAGGCAAAACAGACTTCAGGGCTGAAGCGGCGCACGTGTGGTGGATAGGCCATGGGCAGAAGACCGCATTGGAGTCCTTAAGAGCTCAGGGACAGGTAGTGCGAGAAGCCGGGGGAGAGTGTGTCAGCAATACCCCTCAGCAGTGGCGTTCTCCTGAAGTGGCCCTCATCCCACCAGTTACTGAAGCCCCTTAGGTGAAGCACTGGCGGTTAGAGGACTAGCTACCTTTGTGGACTCTGGGCAAACACAAAAGTCATGGATTGACCGGCGCACTCATGTTTGAAGTAGCTTTAGTGCCCTGTAACCCACATTCTTTCTAGCTGCAGCTTTCAGCATGGGAAGAACAGATGCATGCCAGCTGCGCCTTAATTTTGAGGCGAAGAAAGGCACACGTCTGCCAACAACAGAGACAGACCTTGGTGCAGAAAGCCTTTGGAAATATTCACAGCCCACATCGGGTAATGATATGCAGGCGATCCTTCAAGAAGTGTGGCAGGGCTTCGCAAACATGGCAAATAAGATGGACCCTCTATCCACACGCATGAATGCTATAGCCCATAAAATGGATAAACATGAGGAGCGCATAAAAGATGCAGCACACCGCATATCAGAGACAGAGGATACTGCAGCCTGTATGCACACCACGGTAACACAGATGGAAAAGTTGCTTGAAGTAATAGCCACAAAGAATGAGGACATTGAAGCGCACAGCCATAGGAACAACATTTGCGTAGTTGGAATACCGGAGAGTGCCAATACGGGCAAAATGGAGGAGTATATTGAAAAGTTACTGCTGGAAGTAATGGGTGAGGAATTGCGATCTCCTCATTTTTTTGTTGAGAGGGCCCATCGTTCCCTCGGACTGAAACCTCCTCCTGGCAGAACCCCCAGACTCATCATTGCATGTTTATTGAATTATAGGGACAGGGATGTGGCCCTAAAGGTGGCAAGGGAGAGGAAGCAATTACACCATGAAGGAGTGCCTTTCACTATGTACCCAGAATTTACCACACACGAGCAAGAGGAGCGATGTAAGTTCATGACTGTGATGCAAAATTTAAGACAGGCCCAAATTGATTATGCTCTCCTGTACCCTGGTCGCCTTTGAGTTACCTATCAGGATAAACACAGTCATTTTATACCAAACCTCAGCAGGTTTAGGAATTCCTGAAACACCTTAAGAAGCACAGGGCAACATTCTCCTCACAACAGGATTCGACGAGATTGCACTCACCGACTTCAGAGTGATGCCCACATGTCGTAGGTTACCAAGAATAGACTCTACACTGCGAAAACGACAGGACTACCCCCCATACGGGGCCTCATATAGCTGAGGCGAATGTCGGCACAGAGGAGAGTTCTCTTGCATAGGGGACATGTAGATTGGAAAAGACCAGGCACCCTCGAGGCCCAATAAGGGACGTGCTTGACGGTACAGACATTCCCTAAACGGCAAGGGGAACTCATGAACCACCTAGCTGTGCTTCCCTCTATGGGTGATCCCCCTCTTGTTTAAACACGTTATGGTTGTTTATCAGGAAAACTTATGAAAATGGTTTGCTTAATGGGTATAGGGGAGGGGGCGGGATGGACAGTACTCGCATGATTGGGATGCTTCAGTGGGAGGGGGAGGGTGGGCTGCGGGTAGACAAATGTATGTACTGGCAATCCTTACAAAAGGAGGTTTTTAATTGTGACTCTCGATCTGTTCGAATGTGGTTCTATGTAACACTGCTTTGTTTTAGGCATCATCGAGCACCAGAATATGACAGACACAATAGATAACAAGTAACTGAGTATAATGTTCTGCAATGTTAGGGGCTTGGGGGATCCGAGAAAGCGCAGACAGATATTGTCATATCTAGACCATCAGCAGATAAGTATAGCATTGCTACAGGAAACCCACATCAACCCACGGTCCTCAGGTGTGTTTGCTGGCAAATGGACATGCAAACGTTTTTTTGTCATACTCCTCATACGCCCTTGGCACAGCCACCCTGAAAAAGAAGCGAACACCTTTTGTGTTGGGGGGTGTAATGACAGATCCCCAGGGACGATATGTAATAATATGGAGCCGACTGGGCATAGATTCTGTTACAATAGCTAATTGCTACAGCCCTAATGTTGATGCGCCAGATTTCTTTCATAACATGTGGGGTAAGATTGCGGGGGTAGGGTCCACGCATATTATATGGGGCAGGGATTTCAATGTGGCCCTTAACCCGGCCTTGGATAGGTCCAATGCTGTAGCACATCACTATACCAACTCGCAAGCAGCACTGCAGGGTGTACTAGAGGAGGGGGGACTGATAGACAGTTGGCGTTATACTCACCCACAGGTGAAGGAAGGCACACACATCAAGGCACACGCAGGGACTTGGGCACGGTTGAATTACTGTCTGCTCTCCAGAGGACTAGGACAGGCTATAAGGAAAGTGCTTCATCCTCCCCGAACCTTCTCTGATCACTGCCCCGTGAAACCTGCGCTCACAATTCCGGGGTATGACACACCAAGACCTAGCTGGAGGCTGCAACCTACTGCTCTATTAGACACGGTTTTTCACACTGAATTGGGGGAGGAGATTCAGGACTTCTTTGTGCAGAATAAAGATTCAGTGGACAGTGGCAATGATATGGGAGGCCTTCAAGGTCACTATAAGAGGGTTTTGTATAGCAAAAAGTTTTGGCGTGCTCGGGGATATTCAAACAAGGCTCAAGCAATTAGAACAGGATTTGAGGGCACTGGAGGTGAGGATGAGTGAGGGGGGGATGGGTCAAGTACAGGCTGACTTCCGAGAGAAACTGTCGACTATGAGAAGTCTGCGGCGCAAGAGGGAAAGTTCTGGGGTAGATACTGGGTGGCCCGCAGATACGGGGAGGGTGAGCAGCCAGGTACAGCATTGGCCGAAGTGATCAGGCGCCCATGCTTCTCCACGCATATTTTAGAAATCACATGACCAGGAGAGGTATTACATCGAGACACAAGTGACATACTTGCAGCGTTCACTTCTCACTATAGCACATTGTATACCACACAGCGCAGTGGATCGCTAGATATAGATGGCTTCCTGGGGGTTGTAGTACTTGGGCGGTTAAGTGATACGCAAATAAAATTCTTGTGCCTTCCTTTCGAATTGGCCGAAATCAGGGAAGCAATAATGCAACTGAAAAATGGAAAGGCGCCTGGGTTAGACGGCATACCTGCCGAATTCTATAAGCACTACATTGACATTATGGCCCCAGTCCTTAAGGAGTTATACGAGGAATCCTTAGGGAAGCGCTAATCACGTCCCTTTTAAAGCTGGGTAAACCCCCCCCGAGTCCTGTGACTCTTACAGGCCGCTTTCACTTATGAACTGTTATACGAAAAGACTGTCTAAAATTTTGACTAACAGATTAACCCTTCCAATGGATAAACTTATTCTCTTAATCAGGATTCGTCCCAGGTAGGGCCACAACTCATAACCTTAGAACCCTGTTCTCTCTCCTACAGAATGTGGCGCCAGAATTCCCACTTTTTTCTTTTTAGATGCCACCAAGGCGTTTGATTCTGTGGAGTGGGATTATTTGTTTAGTGTTTTACAATGCATGGGCTTCGCCCTGTTGTTTATCTCCTGGATCCGGCTGTTATACAGACAATCTACTGCCACGGTACTGATTAATGGGCATCTCTCTCCCACACTTCCATTAGGAGAGGCACGCGGCAGGGTTGCCCGCTGTCTTTCGCAATAGAGGTGGAGGCACTGGCATCCCGAATCCGTCAACAGCACCGAGAGAGAGTGTTCCGCTGCTGTCTGCGGCAAATCCTAATATCCCTACACGCAGACGACATTTACGCTATATGTTAGAGACCCACAACAAAATATAATCCCTATACTGCGGGACTTTCTGATATTCGGACGGTTATCTGGGATTAGTATCAATTGGGGGAAATCTCACTTTTTCCTTTAACGCCCACGGTCAAGAAGTTTACACTAGACTTTCCACTAGATCGGTGTGACACTGACTTACAGTACTTAGGTATACAGCTGGCTGGGGACAGGGACACGGTTGTACGTCTAAACTATGGTAGAGCCGTTACGAAACTTGCAGATAATGTTACCCGCTGGATTTCGCTGCCCCTTTCACTCGCAGGTCGCACGTCCCTTATTAAAATGGTTGTTCTCCCACAATTTATATATATATTCATGAATATACTGTACAACCCTGGCCCGCATTTAAAAAAAACTCTATGAACTGAGCTACTACAATTTCTAAGGGGAGGTAAGCAACCGCGGCTAAAGTGGTCCATACTCACCAGGCCATATGCTCAGGGTGGTTTCATTATACTGGCTTTTGAGGTTTACTTTCTCAGTGCACAGGCAAACAATGCATATTATTGGGTTAACCCCCCTGGATACATGCCACAAATCACCACGGAAGATTGACTTGCAGACCCTATTCCACTGACCGGTAACATACACTCCCCTGCTCGCTCACGTATATCACCAATCACCACTGTTACCACTACACTAGATGCATGGAACCGAATCACGGGCCTCCTCGATGCCCATCTGTTATACTCCTCGAAGTTGCCACTGTCTTATCATCCCAGCATACCGCTGCTGCAGGAGAAAGGGTTTCAAAGGCTGAATGAAAAGGTTAATTTCGCAACATGGGGCAATCTGTTTCATGACGGTATCCCGCAGAGCCCACGAGTCTAGCCCCCTTCACTTCATGTTGCGGTCTGAGGATGGCAAGCATCTAGTGTTTGGATTATACAACAACATACGCATGCAGCAGGTGGGTGCTCCTGTCTGGCTCAAGCACATTGGGCTGCAGAACTGGGCGAGGAAATTGATGATGAGAAATGGACGTATTGTTGTCTCCAGACCGCAGGGATCCCTGCAACTTGTAGATTGCATGTGATACACTATAAATTCTTACACCGCCTGTACTACACCCTGGTTAAAAAGTTCAAATATCAGCTGTCCGATAATGATTGTTGTGAGAAGTGCAGGAGGCCGGCGGTGGGATTTCTTCACTTGGCATGGGAATGTCCAAGGGTGCTGGAGTTTTGGGAGCAGGTCCACGTGGTGCTCGACACAATGACGAACTGCACACTAAATAGGGATCCCTTAGTGGCACCCTTAAGCTATACTGCACAGATACCCAAAACACATCGAACATTCTTAGCTATATCTTTTTACTGGCAAAACGCAGAGTGGCGGGTAAATGGGGTAGGTGGAGAGCACCGAATTTCAAAGACTGGCTGGGAGATCTGATATATTGCCTTGAACAGCTGACTATTTATGCAGAGACACTTCCGCATGCCTAGAGGCCCAGGGACATTCGGGAGCCACTACACAACTATGTCCTCCTGCAAGATGCTGATGGGTCTGAAGATACTCCTCTGGAACAGGTTGTTTGGATGAGCTATGTGACCACCTTGCCCTGCGGCCGATACCCTTTATGTCATGGCCTTACAGTAATCATATACTGTCTTTGGTCCCCTGCAATAGGCCCTACCTCTCTAACGCCAGCATTGGACACCCTGTGTCAAGCAGCTTGGATGAATTGTGTGTAGGACTAAATTATGCTCTTGAGGTATTGTGTCGGAAGATGATTTTAATACATGCTTGCTTAATACTGTCTACGACATTTGGACATTTGCTGGGAAACATGGAACCATTGATCTATCTATATGTTGTACTTTATTTAGTTGATAAAGAGCATAGAAAGAGAGTGCAATGTAAGAATCGGCATGTACTGTTTATTCTTAATTTACTACTATACGGACAATGTACTGTACGTTACTTATGCCCAAAATAATAAAAATAAATGTTCGAAAAAAGTTTATGTATGACTGGTATTTACACCCCTAAAAATTAAACACTCTTTTTCCGAACACATTAGACAAATGTTGGCGGGGATGTCGGCTGCTGGGTGATTTCCCTGCCATTCAACCTTTTTGGAAGGAAATTCTCTCCCAGATCAAAATGATTCTAGGATACCCAATTTCAGACTCCCTGGAAAACATCCTGTTGGGGTTGCACGATCCCAGATTGAAACACCAAATCCTGGGGGACCATTCCACATGTGGTAATGCTTGGGGGCAGCCATAATGGCAGCGGCAGCAGTATGGAAGAAACTGTAGGCCCCCTCTCTTCCCCAATGGCACGCCCAGCTGTGGCAGGCTCTGGCCCTTGAATGTATGACTGGTATCATGGCTGACTCCCGTAAAGGTTTTGATTATATTTGGAGTCCACTGCTGGGGTGGCTATTGGAAGGTTTGACACTCTTTGCTTTCGGCCCCAGATTGTGGGCCCTTCATCTCTTTGAAACATAGCAAACTTGGACCCCATTTCTGTCCGGGGCAATGGGCCCTAGGTGTTTGCGCCTCCCCACATGCGCAGCTCTCCCATTCTCCCTTGTCTGGGAGTAGCCTCCCACCCTTTCCCTCAATTTGTCACTGTACGGTCCACACTCTCCTCAGTACACTATAGTCATGTGCAATAAGTGCCACGGAATTGTTTAGTTGTTTACCCTTTTGTTTATTTTGTAGGCTCTCACTCATACTGTAATGTGCATTGAGAGATATGTAGATTGTTTGACATAGTCAATTTGATAGTGGGGGAAGTTGTACCTGAATATATCAAGCGTTATGCTGAGAACTGGTGGGAAAGATTTGTTTTTTCTTTAGCTATTTGACGATCTTGGCTTGAGGCAAAGCTATGTTGAGCCACATAAGTTGTTAATCTTTGAAAGTGCAATAAAAAGATGTTGACAAACAAAAATATCAGCATAGCTAGAAGATGACAAATACATAATTTTTACTCACCGAACCCCGCACCCTCCACACCCAGCAGGTCGAGCAGGTACTGGGCCCGATCCAGGATGTCAGCCCATTAGAGCATAAGCTGGTTTAGGGTGGGCAGAGCAGCGGTTCACAGCCCAGAACATCCCCTTCCACTGCTGCCTATGCTACCAGAGGGTGTACCCACTGCCAGGCCTGCTGCCAGCTGCCAGGGAATAGGGGAGGTGGTGCTGCAGAAAAAAAACAAGTTTACCCACCTCCACCTCTGAAAAAATGGCAATGAGCTGCACCCCTTCATGGTGCAGCTGACCGCAAGGTAGGCAGCTGCGGCTTGCGATGCTGTTTTGGAGGGGCCTGGCATTAATGCTCCCCTGCTCTGCTATGGGCTGGATGGGCTGAAGAGAAGCGCAGAAGGAAATAAATAAGTAAAGCAAAAAAGTACATAAATCACAAAACAATTTACAAAAATGTTTAAATGTTCAAACACAGAAAGGTAATAAATACAATTGAGGGGTAGATAAATTACAAAGTGGTATGATTAAACAGATTAAGGAAAGTATCCAAAGTAAGCCCCAGCACCACAACAGTGCAAAAACAAGATGGCTGCACTCATGCGAACTTTGTGGCATTGTTTGCTTGTGATTTCTGGTGCAATAATGCACTTCACATTGCGTATATCACACAAACGGGCACAGCGTCCAGCTCTGCCCACTCTCAGAATCCTGCACAGCACTGCAGAGTATTTTGCCACTTCAAAACGTTCTGTGTAGAGCAACTACATGTACTCTACCTGATCCTAACCCTACCCAGTTTGAGGATTGTGTTTTCACAGCAGGAAAACCCCAATTGCAGGACACCACACAAGAGCAATAAAAATATGAAAATAGGCAACAATGACCTGCACAGTCCGATCAGCCACTGGGGTAGCCAAGGAAAATCAGTTAATGTACTATTCATTCTCAGGGGCATCTCCTTCCTCAAGCATATCTGTTTGTAAAAGGTGCAATGATTGGATGGAATGAGCCAGAGGCCCATTATCTGGGTTTTTGCCTGGCAGCACTTACAAACTGAGTCTTTTGCCATAAGGAATACCTGGGGATCCTTTTGCTGTTCTGTGGGTGAGTTAGTCTGCCAGAAGCACCCCTCGTCATCTGCGGACCGCGCGCTGCCCAACCACAAGATCCACCGGGCAGCGCGGTCTCGCAGGCGGGGCACGGCAGCAGCATCGCCCCCCCCCCGGACCTTTAAAAACAGAGTGGGCAAACGCGCAGCGGGACGCGCTTACAAACTGAGTCTTTTGCCATAAGGAATACCTGTGCTGCCGCCCATTGACTGTGCCAAGGTTGGGGATCCTTTTGCTGTTCTGCGGGTGAGTTAGTCTGCCAGAAGCACCCCTTGTCATCCGCGGACCGCGCGCTGCCCAACCCCAAGATCCCCCGGGCAGCGCGGTCTCGCGGGAGGTGCTCGGCAGCAGCATCGCCCCCCCCCGGGACCTTTAAAAACAGAGCGGGCAAACGCGCAGCGGGACGCGCTTACAAACTGAGTCTTTTGCCATAAGGAATACCTGTGCTGCCGCCTATTGACTGTCACAAGGTTGGGGATCCTTTTGCTGTTCTGCGGGTGAGTTAGTCTGCCAGAAGCACCCCTCGTCATCCGCGGACCGCGGGCTGCCAAACCACAAGATCCACCGGGCAGCGCGGTCTCGCGGGAGGTGCTCGGCAGCAGCCCCGCCCCCCCCGGGACCTTTAAAAACAGAGCGGGCAAACGCGCAGCGGGACGAGGGCGGGCTCGCCCGGGCAAAGCCCGGGCCAAGGGCGGGCCCGTCCTTGCCCGTCACTGGCTGGAGGATGCCGGGCTGGGCCTAGTTATTTGGTTTTTCTTCCCTTTATATCTTAGTTCTAGGCAATCTAGTCTGGGCTGTCCTGATTGTGTTATAATAGAAGGGACCTTATTAATGGTTCGTCTTCATAGGTGGTGACTAATTGTGATAATGGGAAAAAGAAAACTAGCAAGCCCCAAGGGCAATAAGCTCAACCCAGAGACACAGCAATACCCTACTAAGTTATTTAACCGGGGCAGTCGACGTCCTGGACAAACAGATCCACTCAGTGGAGGAATCCATTGCGGGCTCTACATCCGTGTTAAGCCAAGCACCACCCTTGAGTGAAGACTCAATTAAATCAGTGGAGGGGGGGGAAAGGGCATCCCAGCCAATGGCTGTATTCAAACATCTATTGATGAAATCCAGTGCATGGGGAACGAGTCAGGTACCCAACCCCCCCAGAAAAAGTCACGCAAGCCAAGATCAAGAGTCCCCGGTATTCAAAATGCTCAAAAAGAACCCAGCACTGTAACAGTACATCAGGCTCCAGACGATCCAAAAAATCATCAAAACCCTGCATTTGAAAAGAAACAATCAGAACTCCCTAAGAATCAATCTAAACAAAAAACTAGCAGTCAAGGCAATAGAAACATCCACCCACAGTCTGATATCGTGAAATTAACTGCTCTGGTGGAGAGATTGGATTCATATTCAAGAATCAGGTTAGATCAATTAACCACCAGAGTAACTAGCATAGAAACCATTCTTATGTCTAAACAAAGTATATCAAATTCACTGATAATCTCAGATGTGAAGGCAAGTATGACTTTAAACACCCATGTAACAAACCAAGGGGCACTGGTTAATGGAAGGCAGGGAACGGAAAGATCTGGTCCACCCGCTATTCAACCATCTACCATAGAAACATCGCATTTAAATCAAATTGGTAAAGGGACTCGCCACATGCTATCAAGACAAACTAATTTACATTTAAATTTGCCACCACAGGAAAAAATTGTACAAACGCCAATGTCCCTCGGTTTGCAGCACCCTAGTCGAGGTTATATTGCGACCCCTTCCAAGGAGCAAATGGCAGTAGACTCACACTTGAACCTTCCACCAGGAGCCACTCCCTATGAAATTATCTTAGGAAACGTCCCCTCTAACCATCCTTCTAAAAAAGAATCCTGGGCAGCCTTAAAAAATAAATCGCTACATTGGTTAAGCAATAGAACAGGACTTAACACCCAATTATTTGATGAATTCAAGATGGTTAGAGGAGTACGATGGGTGGGGACGAGGGAGAAAGATATGAAGGGGGACTGTGTGGTTATTACATTTAGATCACCATACTTAGTGAAAGAAATTTTGAGGTTAGAGCGAAATTATTTTCAACTATGGTAGGTATCACTATACTCCCATTAGGCTATTTCTATCCCCCACAGAGTATGAAATACCATCCCACCTTCTCACAAAACTTTTATAACTTGCAGCGGCCGCACCAGGCAATCCCTACCTATAACAGCTTTGGTGCATTGTCAGGGTTGGAAGACAATGAGTGACTGGACCCAGTGGCATCAGATATACCATTACTAAGTCCAATAAATGTTATCCCTAAACAGGACCCGTTGTCTAACAGTGCCACCCAAGTCATTTTAGCCACGTCTCTCCTAGCATGTATGATTTAAGAAGCTTGACATTTGTTGGAGACATGGTAGGCGTATGTGGGAAGGGTGTTACTGAACAGTCCTATTCATCTGTAACACCCCAGATAGTACATTCCCCACCGAATCCTAACCCTCTCCTTGAAATAGATAAAAAGAAATCAATGTTAGATATTATCTTCTGGAACGTGGCTGGACTTCAGAGTAAATTCATAAATACTAACTGGAGAGCACAAGTAACAACACATAATATTATTGGCCTACAGGAAACATGGCTATGTGCCCCAGTACACTTGCTGGGATACAAAACTTATTTTTCAGAAGCCGTTCCATCTCCCTCTGGAAGAGCAAAGGGGGGCTTAATAATATATATATCCAATGCCCTGCCCGCTGATAAAATTGAAGTTTTAAGGTTAGGAACTAATTACCAGGTCCTTATGATAGCCCATAATACTGCGTCCATTTCCATTATTATACATTTCTATAATAATTTGAACACATCTGAACTAATTGATGTTCTAAATAAGATTTCTATTTTAATCCAAGATCTATCTCAGAAATATATTAAAACGTTTGTAACATTAGAATGGGGCGGTGATTTTAATTTGACACTGTAAAGGAAGCGGCACTAAAAATTGTGGAATTGAGGACGAGGGTGGGAATAACTCGACACACTTTTCACACACGATCAGTGGAGACCATATGAATGAAATAATGGCAGCTATGAACCTGGGTTTTGCAAACGAAATAGTTTGCCCTCCAGTCCCCTTCTCTACAACCTTTATTGGATGGGAGAGGTTCTAATAGCACAATTGATTTTATACTCACCTCGAATAGTATTACATCAAGAATAGGTACATTTGAAACAATCATGAATGCAGTTAGCGATCATTTTCCAAATAGAGTCTTAATAAGCAGCCCCTCCGCTATGACCGAGAAAGCTTACTGGAGCATCCTGGACCAGCAATCTCTGTATCTAGACAGACTTAATGGTATCTCATTAAAATGGGGTAAGGTAGACAAAGAATTATTAATGGGCAATGTATTAAAGAAAGCTTGGCCCTCCGTGCTTACCTGTTTAGATCTGTCCGCTACCCCCGAGTTGGTACTGTCTAGGTATGCTATTATGACTAAAACAATAAGAGACGAATTACTATGTAAGAAGAAATTGAATGGGTCCACCAGGAGGGGTTGGTTCAACACAGACTGCACAAAAGCCTATACAAAATTAAAGGTAGCTTTAATTAAGGAAATAAGGGATAGAAATGAAATAGCGGAACTAAGGAAAAGTTACAAGTTAGCGCAAAAAAATCGCAATGCCCAGATTAAGGACACTTTATGGAAGCAGCTGCATGAGAGCTGCACCATGAAAGATAATACTACCTTTTGGAGGGTAGTTAAATCTCCCTTTCTCTGTGACGGTAATGATCTCCCGAAGCTGGAGGTGGCGGTAGATGCCGCCGCCTGGGTTGAACACTATTCAAACATCTTCAGAAAAGAAGATGATAGTCTATCGGGTCCACCGGAGTGCATGCAGCAAATTACTTACCCTATACAGTTAAAATTTGCTCACAAAGAAGTCATCACTGCCCTTAAAATATTGAAAACTGGTAAAGCACCAGGCCCGATAGGGTCCCAGTGGACCTTTTTAAATATATTTTAGACTTGTGGTCTCCTATTTTAACGAGATTTTTGGAAGCAGCTATCAGTATAGGATTAGTCGAGTCGTGGTCCACGTCAATCTTGGTACCAATTTTTTTAAAAGGCGATCGTCACAACCCAGCCTGCTATCGGCCCATATCGCTTTTGGACTCCCTCGGTAAAACCGCTGGACGATTTCTTTTAGACCGTCTCCAGGTCTGGGCCTCTGATAATAGTATAACATCAGACTTACAATACGGCTTTCGAGAAGGCCTGGGCACAGTCGATCAAGCTTTGAATCTTGCCCTTTTAATGGGAAAGTACGTCTCAGCGAAGGGAGGAGCCCTGCACATGGGCTATGTAGACTTGACAGCAGCCTTCGACTGCGTCAGTCATTCAAAAATGTGGGTGATAATTTTAGATATGGGGTAGATCCCCCGCTGGTGAATTTCTTGAGAGAGCTCTACTCAGATGCATCGGCTAGGGTAAGATATGGGGTAGAGGAAGAGCTGATGAGCCCTTTAGGATAGAGAGGGTGGTCAGACAGGGGTGTGTCCTGTCCCCCTTCCTATTCACACTGTATACAAATGGGTTGGAGTCAGAGATGGTTAAAGAGAGCCAAGACCTACCAGCAATACGGCGTCAACCTATACCGGCACTTTTATATGCCGATGACGCCGTTATTTTGGCAAGAACCCCCGTACAGCTCCAGCGCTCATTAACCAGCTATTGCAACTTTTTGAGCTCCCTGAATATTGAAATTAACATAAAAAAGACATTCACCATGCATATTGGCTCGAGAATAAAAAAAAAAACTAAAGACATATTTATCAACAATTCTAGCTTAGAGTCTACAACATCTTACCCTTATTTAGGGATTCTAATAGACAATAAGCTAAATTGGGTAAAGGCTATTCAAGCTAGGAAGCTAGCTTTTTTAAGGCCTACGAAAGCACTGATGGCATTTGCTCAAAAGCTAGGCAAGAGATCGCCTGAAGAAAGGCTAAGGCCCACATGCATCAAAGTAGATTGCATTCGCAATCGGTGTTGGTCGCACAAATCGCCCGATTGCGAATGCAATCTACCTTTTTGAGATGCATGATATTTTTAATGGTATTTCGCTTTTTAAGAAATCGTAGTCACATGTGCGAATTCTAAAATGATTCGCAGTGGATACGAATCGCATTTGTTAACGAAAATTGCCTATGCATCAAAATTAGCAAATTGCGATTTCAATGAAATTTGCAAATTGCATTTCCTAAAATTAGAAGAAGTCAGAGATGGTGGTAAGTTTTCGCAGCCATTGGGAAACTTGTGCTGTGGGCCCTTAGGGAAGTTGTTGAAGCCTGTCTAAATGTCAGATTTTACTTTCATTCAAATAAACTGATCTGACATGTCATGTCATAGGCTGATGATTTCTGACCTTTGACCTTTTTGTAATGTGAAATGAAATAGAAGGGATGTCCCTTGCATACACATTACAATTGAGAATTTTGGAATGTAGGTTGGTTAAAGTTGTACATATTTATTTATAGTGTTTTTGCTGCATATGCAAAACACATTTATAATATGTAAATTATGATGTTAACAGTGTCAATGCAGTTGGTTGAGAAAATCAGAGAGTAATATATGTTTGCACTCTCTCATCCACCTGCACTGCTATTTAAGGCAGAACAGATGTTTTAAGGGCCTTGCTGATTAGCAGCTACAGTATATAAGGCAGGGGTCTGTCTTGTTCTCTCTTTTGATGGGCTTCACAGAACTTCCGGGAGCATTGCACAATGGCAGCACTTTTCTTCTTGGCTCGCCGCCACAGATTGAGAGTAGCCGCAGGTTTGAGGAGAAGGCAGATACAAGAGAGAATTTTTAGAGTAAGGATCACCTTGCTTGGACAAACAGATGATCAGATTTATGATAGGTACCGGCTTACTGGCAACTTAATAATTGATTTAATTAATGATTTAGATCCCATTTTGCAAAGGGAGACTCGCAGGACAAATGCAATACCTACTCATGTTCAAGTCCTGTGTTGTCTACACCTTCTAGCTTCAGGGTCTTTTCAGGGAGTAGTAGCTATTGCTGGCGGTGTCTCCCAGAGCTCGCTTTCCAGATTTTTTAATTCTTTTTTGGATGCTATGTTGCATAGAATAAGGAATTACATAAAGTTTCCATCTTCTCAACAGGATTTGCTGAAAACTAAAGTTGATTTTTATAGTATGGCACAATTCCCACATGTGATTGGTTGTGTGGATGGGACACATGTACCTATTTGTCCCCCCTCAGAAAATGAGTACATATTCCGTAACAGGAAATGTTTTCACTCACTGAATATTCAAGTGATATGTAACTCTAAGACCATTATTACTGACATAGTGGCTAGTTACCCTGGCAGTGCCCATGATTCATACATCTTTAAGCACAGCGCAATACATGCAAGACTTCTTGCTGGACAGTTTGGAGATGGTTATTTGCTAGGTAAATATGGTTTTATTTTTTTTAAAACAATTAATATACCTTAGACATTTGTGAAGTTTTAGATATGTAATTTGTATATCTATGTTTTTTAAAAGGTGACAGTGCCTATGGTGTTAGGTCTTACATATTGACTCCTTACCTAAACCCAGCAAGTAGAAAGGAGCAACATTACAATCAAGCTCACAAATCAACTCGTAATGTCATTGAGAGAACCTTTGGTGTTCTGAAATCAAGGTTCCGCATACTGCATAAGACTGGTGGAACTTTGCAGTATAATCCCAAAATATGCTGTAAAATAGTTGCTGCCTGTGCAATGCTACACAACATGGCAACAGAGAGAGGCATACCTTTGGAAGAAGAAGATATTTTACCGCCAAATGACAATGAACCACAGCAACCCCCAGCCAGACAACATGGACCAGAGGCAGCAGAAGGAAGGATTAGAAGAGCTCAGATTACACAGAATTATTTCTGATAAAGGTACCAGGCTTTATTTGTTTTTTTGCCTTAATGATTTTTATTCTTTTAACCAACATAAGATGATGTGCTTTCAAAAACGTTTTTCTTAAAGGACAAAAATTAATAAATGACATGTTTCATGGTAGATGATCTTTTAAATTTTAAATTCTGGTTACATGTCAAATTCTTCAAGAAGTCTTGCATTGTAAATACATTGCTGTCATGTCACTTTTTACGCCCGCGCACACCCAAAGCCTTTGCACCATGGGTCTACACTTTGAGCACCTACAGCACTGTTAAACTTGGAAAAAGTAATCCCTGGTGGGTCACTACTGTTTGAAGCATGTCCTAATTCATTCCCTTTCACCATTCCCCTTGAAATTTCAACAAAAACATCATTCATTTTTTCCTGCATGATAACATTTTGTTTGCACATTTTTGCTGTACTATTAGAAATACGTGACAACTGTCTGTTCTGACCATGTAAGCTGGTCATTTGCCTCAGGTGCCTATTCACACTTTCCTTATGTTGCATTTTCATTACATTGCACATTGATTCCAATGACTTAGCAATCCTGTCAAGTTTCTCAGCATTAGCCTCATTGCCATGTTTCAAAGCCTCTACCATCCTATTCATAGTGCTGTGAATGCCACCTAGTTGTTTGGGCATATGTGCTATTTTGCCTTTAATAATTCTAACATCTTTGCCTTGCATCTTCAATATTTTGTCCTCAACAACACTGCCAGTGCTGGATCCCTCCTCAAATGTGGCCAAGTTTGATGTTCTAGGACGCCGTCTATAAAATTGACTTTGCCTCCTTCGCCTACTAGGCCTTGCATTGGTGACTGTTGGTGTTGGATCAGGTCTTGACACTGGATTAGTTTGACTGTTACCCTCCTCTGAATCACTTTGTAGTAACTGGCGTACTCTTTGCCTTTCATTCACTGGCAGATTAGCAGTGGAAGTACTTGGATTATTGACCTCTTCATTTACATGAATTTCTAGGGTACTGAAATCACGCAAATCTTGTTCAATTAATTCTTGAAGCAATTCTGTTTGAAAAAGTGAAAACATAACTTTACTTTACAGATTGTTTTGTGAATGTTTCAATGAAAATAAAATTACTTTAGGAGTACTTTTTTCCGAGACATTGCTTCATTTACTAGAAATTTAATCTGAGTTTCACTGAAAGTCACAAATATGACTTTCACCCCGCAACTCAAAGATAGGAACTACACTTCCCAAGATGCATTGCTTAAAGCATGATTAGTTTACTACTCTAAAGCTGCCAACTTCAGAGGATGTGATGCACTTATTAGTTGGTGTTTTAAAAAACATGCTTTTCCTAAGTTCACTTTGACAAAGTACACTAGTATTTCAATAAATTCATTTGTTAATCAACTTATATTTAGACTTACCTTCAGAATGGGGTAATGAGATCAGACGTGTCTATGTTCATGACACCCACAACTGCCTCAGTCAAAAGTGTCCCTTCAACAAGGTCTTCCAAAGGGGTTCTGGGTATGTCTTTGGGGGGACCATCTCCTGTTTTATTTGCAGATTTCACTCTTGACGCAATCTTCTCCTTTGCACGACTACGCAAGTCATACCACCTTTTCTGTAAGTTGCTGATGTCACGGTGCGCCACACCAACCGCATTAACCTTGGATTGTATGTTTAGCCACACATTTCTTTTCATAGCATCAGGCACCTTATGTGACAACTTGCCAAAGAGTTGATCATGCCTGTCAGTCACCTCTTCAATAAGGATTTCAAGTTCCTTCTCTGAAAACTTGACTTTCCTTTTCCTTGAGGGACCCTCTGCTTCTTGGTTTTCCATCTCTGACTCCTTCACAGTGAAGAACACAGACTGCAGCAGCAGCAACCTTCCACAACAGCCTCAGAGACCAACTGCCAGAGCTTCAGTCAAAGGAGTTCCCAGGTGTCAGTGATTGCCTTACTGGCTTTCTGGCAATCAGAGTGGTTGAATTCATCATGTGTGGTTTTTTCGCAATATGCGAATTCGCAAAATGCGAATTCGCATATTGCGAATTCTTAAATAAGAATTTGCGTGCGATTCGCATTAAAATGCGAATTTTTGCGATTCGCAAACAAAATGCGAAAAAATCATGAATAGACAATTGCGATTTCTTATTTACGATTCTTTAAAAATCGCAAATAAAAAATCGCAATTACTAACATTGATGCATGTGGGCCTAAAGATCTACCAGTCAAAATGCACCAGTGTTGCCAGCTATGGTTCAGGTTTATGGGGGTATTTAAACACGGAATTATTACAGAGAGTAGAGAACTCCTTCCTCCGATATCTTTTGTCAGTCCCCCAAAGTACAACGACATACGGCTGCCACCTAGATTTAGGACTGGATCATATATCAGATATTCTTAAGATCCAGCCAATAATGTTGTGGCGGCGTATCTGGACCACTAAACAGTGTGAGTTAACCCATTCCCTCATAGAGGAATGCATGTTACTTGATAACACGCAAAAGATTAGATGGTTAGCTTACGTAAAGTCCTTTTTTAATGATTTAGGCCTCCAGAGATATTATACACACCCACATACTATCTCCGAAATACCCAGAAGAGAGCTAAAAAGGATCTCTCTCCTTCATCTGGGCGACCTTCGACTAATCCAAGAAAAAGTAAAAAGCTCAGTGCAACATCTGCTGACTATTCAAACCACCTTTTCGATCCAGCCATATCTAAAGTATAACCTTAATCAATTTGAAAACTTTTTGCTCATTCGATTTAGATTAAATATTTTCCATAGGCTGATTTCGTTTCAAAAGCAGAACGACTGGACTAAGAATTTACCACCATGTCCATGTGATTGTAATTCCCCGCAATCCTCAATCCATATTTCCTTTTTCTGCAAGTTTTATGAGGCTCCAGGCAGACGATGGATTGTCCCGATATTGAGACAAATGGGACTCCGAACTTGCCGCCCAGCTTTCCTAGCACTACAAATGTTAGAGAATGAATTACATGCTAAATTCATTGCCTGTTTTTAAAAATTTTGTGTAAATCACAGTCCAAATCTTAACTAATTAATTACTGTTTTATTCTCTAGTCAAATCATGTATTTTTTTAAAAGATTTTAAGTGTAAATATGTTAAGTTTGTACTTTTATGGTTTTCCACGAATAATGAAAATCGAATAAAGATTTTGACTGACTGGCCTGGCAGCACGCACTGATCTTGGCACACACCCCTCCCACCATTGCTGTCAGTAAGTACACCATATATCGATGTTGCATCACCATATGACGGATGGCTCTAAATTCTTCCTTGATCCCATTATGGCCGAGCTCAGCGCTGTTCATTATCTTGCGCATCTCCACATCTGGGGATGAACTGCATTGCCAGTAAATATTCATCAGGGTGTAGGTGCCCCATTGCCTGTGCTGTGCCACAATGTTCATGTGTTCCCAGGAGAATGGCTCCTTTACCTCTGGAACACAAGAAATAGAGTGTAAGTTTCCATACAATACAGAGATGCCCCTTCCCTTCTAACCATGTACAATTACTCACCTTAGTATCCAGATTTCCTGACATGTGGTATCTATGCGATTGTTAAACCTTCCCCATAGAAACTAAATTCAATTTGTATCATTAAGGTTGATGGTCCTATACTGGAACACCATCTGTGGGGTCCAACTGTAAGCGGGAGCGGAAGTGTTCATGCATTGGTGTGGTGGTTTTGCTACCTCCAAGATTCTCTTCTCTGGAAAGTCTTGGAGGCAAACAGTATCCGCCCCTATTGTGTCCTTCTTGTGCATCCTATCTAGCTCAGTTTTAATGTCACTAGGCTCGTGAAAAGATAGAATGCTGTGGGATTGGTCATGAATTACTACTAATCTATGGGGTTCTACTCTGTTGCGTTGCATGTTAGCCATAATCCAACCTAAGTATAGGTGGAGAATGCGTTTTGCTTTTCGGGGGATACTCTTGGGACAAGTAAAGTCTGTCTGGGCCTACTGCATGTGGTATCAGCGAGCAGACATGACATGACCATGCTGATGTTGTGGAGTCCACGGTGGTTATGCGCGGATACCATGTGTTGTGTAAGAGGGCATGTGTAGAGAGTGTGGAATGCAGGTGTTGGGTTCAGTGAAATTATAAGTAATATGAGGGCGGTCACTACACAAGCGCAGTGATAGCTTTGGGGTGATCTCCATTAGACAAGCCAGTTTTTGGGTGATGAATTGATGCAACCACCACCGTAGTAAACAGAGGGTACCTAGAAATGCAATAATACATAACTTACTGAACATTTCAGGTCTTGGGATGAATCCAGGGGAGATGTCTGTAGGGTAATTGAGACAGTCTTTAGTCAACAAATTGTGAGGAAAATACTTCAAAGTAAAGTATGCAGTTCTTTCACTGAGTAGGTCCTATTGGGGTGCTGGTGTGGCTACTGAAAAGTGGCGCAGGTGGGCATTTGATTATCAACCTGTTGAATAGGAGCTGTGTTTATTGGTTAATTAATAAAAATGTGCATTATTGCATGTGTCGTCGTCAATCATTTTCTTCCGAATTCCGGTGCTTTTCTTTAAGGGTTTTCTCTCCATACAACATTCACACACATTTAGAGTGAGGCACTGGAAAGTGGCCCCAGTTAGGTTATCTATTTTTATGGGTTAAGTTAAAGAGTGGGACACATTAATTTTAATGTGTTGTTGGGCCACCCCCTTCTACGTGATTGAAAAGATAGTTTACAGGGTGATTTTTGTGAGCATGTAGATGGTCTCAGTTATTAACTAGCATTCTGTGGGTTACGCCAGCTCTCCAATATCCTACACCTCCTAGTGAGTGCCTGGGAATGCTTATCAATGCGGGAGGTGTCTTTTGGCCTACATGTGTGCGGGGCTATGTACAAGGAGGGGATGTGTCGCAATTGAATGCTGTTGGCAATCGCAACTTGCCCTAAGGTCACGTGTATATACACCGTCAGTCCAGGCATGCGACGAACAAAGTGACCCTTGTGGCACCAGGTGTCTTGGCTATTCCCTTTGTTGCAGGTTTCTTTTGGGTTTATTTTGGCTTCTTTTTGTTGGTCTTTTAGGTTTCTCCCTAGATGTCATGTGATCTGTTGTCTTATATTTCTATGAAAGCAGAGGTGGTCGGGAATCTTTTCCATGGCCCTCTGTACCCCAGCTTATGTTGATGTGCAGTGTTTGATGGTGGGCTTACAGTTTTCTCTAAATGGTAAATGTAAGGTCATGTGTGTTTGGAATATTGCCTGGCTTAATATGGAGGTGAGTGCATTCTGCGTCCTGCTCTTGCTTGGAGCTGTGATGGACCTTGTGGACCCCCTTCATCAAAGGGTCCCCTCTCCCTTGGACTGTGTCTTTTCCAAGATATTTGGACCTGCAGTTCCTGGCTGTGGCTTGGGAAGGCTAACTGGTGTCACGCTTCTTATGTTACTTTGATGGGAGATGACCCATAGAACAGGCTTTGGATACTTAGATGATGAGGGGGAAAAGAAGAGAAAATATTGCTGTATGGGGAGTTTGGTATTTTAGGCCAACAATCTAGTTGAAACTTGCCTAATGATGGTGATGGACTGGAATAGCATGCTGGGGACATTATGGGGTCTTCATTATCCCAAGCGCACGAGAAACCTGGCTCCCCTAACTGGAGGACAGCTTTGTTTTGGCTCTATAAGGGGGCCTTCATTTGGCTGGTGGCTTCTGTTTTTTTGGGGGCATTGTTGGGATCACACACCATAGAGAAAAGTTGGTCCCGGGTTGGAATCCCGAGAATGGGGCTCCTTTTCTTTGGTGATTGAATCAGAACCTGACTTTTGGGTGTGGGGACCTGGGTGCATGCTTTTATGGACTGGATTGGGAGCCGCTCCTTGGACTGCCATCCCCCTGGGGTGTGGTCAGCTATCCCCACCCTGGGGGATCACTACCAGGGTGAGCACCAGACATCAGCTGGCACCCTAAATGGGAGACTCTAGTCTGGATACCCAATCAACAAAACACTTCCAGGAGCCCTGAATTCCTCAAAACAAGTAGATGCTTGAAATTCCTAATATTTTCTTCGCTCCTTCCTTTGACTTTTGGTAGAGTGAATTTTGGGATGTGGACGAAATGGGTGGTTTACATTTGAGTTTTTTAACTTACTACATGTTTGGGTTCTGCGTTTGTGCGAAGGCATTGCCCTGCCAGACAGTTACCCTGCCCTGTCGCTTTTGCTGCCCCATTCTCTTTTGGGCTGGGTTCCTTGTCTGTTGTTGCTGGTGAAGACTCAGAGACAGAATATTGAGTAAAAATTATTGAGTTGCACCAATATTGAGCTATTAATATTGTGGTTCAGAAATATTAACAGCAAGAATATCATGGTCATGAACATTGACTTAAGGTAAGCAATATTGTTTTCAAAAACAGAGTTGTTAAAAATATCAGTTTTATTAATATTATGTATTTTATTATATATTTTATTTTTATGTGTTGTATTTTTCTTTGTATAAGAATTATTTGTATTTTGTATGTGTTACGTTTTTAGTAGTTATTTTTATTTTATTTCAATTTTGCATTTTTAGTTCTGAAGCGGGTTGTGGGTTTATAGGGGAATAAGCTGGGAAGTAATTTAATTATATTAAATGTATTGAATATTTTTTGTTTAATAATATTTTGTTTAATTGAGATGGTATAGTGGTAAATGTGTCAAGTAATTAATTAACCAATTAATTGATAATTGATTGATGAATACTTTTAATTAATTAATTGATAATTGATTATGTTAATTGTGTAATTAATTTTAGGTGGGTGTTGTGTTTATAGGTGTAAAGAGTGGGACGTAATTTATTTTTAATTTATGAATTAATAATTGGCTGTTAGTTAATTGTAATTAATTCATTGGTTATTGGTAATGGTAATTGTGTAATAATTTTAGGTGTGTGTTGTGGTGTTTATACTTGTAAAGGGTGGGAAGTAATTGGTATTTAATTAATTAATCTATAGTTGTTAATTAATGTTAATCATATGATATTTATTTTAGGTAATTGTTTTTTTGTGTGTTGTTTTTAGTTGTAAAGGCGTAAAGGGTGGGTATTAATACATTTTAATAACTGTATTATTAGTTGTTAACACTTTGTAATTGAAAAATACGTTTTAATTGTGTTTTATTATTTTATAGTTTCATTTAGGTGTGTGCTGTGGATATTATAGTGTTAAAGTGTGTGTAGTTAATTAATGTTTATTCGTTTTTTTATTAATACTATTTTTTTTGATTATTAATTATGTTAATTATGGAAGTAAATGTAATTTAAAATATTGAAGTGCTTTGTTATTGGTGTCATGGTATAGGGTAGGAAATAAAATAAACACATTTATGTATGAATTAATATTTTTGTTTGTAAATATTTTCTTGTTTAAAAGAACTATTTTTTTATATATGTATTTATTATTGTATTTTGTATACTATTTGCAGGTTTTTCTTATATGTAATTCACAATATGATATGTTTTCTTTTTATGTATTTAATATGTTTTATTTTTCATTTTTTAATCAATGTTTATTTTTATGATTTGTTTTATTCTTATGATTTTTTATTTTTGCTTTAACTGTTTGAGTGTGAATATTGTCTCGCCACTAGCCAATACTTTCTCGAATGTTGCACTCAATGGATTGGGAACAGTAATTTTTACCTCTCCTCTATCCTGCACTTTCCCTACTGTTGCTCTCACCGGAGGGGGAATAGTAATTTTTACCACTACGCTATCCAACACTTTTCCTACTGCTGCACTAACTTGAGTTGGAATAGTAATTTGTACCCCTCTGCTATCCAACACTTTGTCTACTGTTACACTTACTGGAGTGGGAATAGTAATTTTTACCCGTACGCTATCCAACACTTATCCTACTGTTGCATTCATTGGAGTGGGAATAGTATGTTTTACCCCTCCGCTATGCAACACTTTCTCCACAGTTGCACTCTTTGGAGTCGAAATAGTAATTGTTGCCCCTCCTCTAGCCAACAGTTTCCCTACTGTTGCTCTCGGTGGAGTTGGAATAGTAAATTGCACCCCTTTGCTATCCAACCCTTTCCCTACTGTTGCTCTCAGTGGAGTGGGAATAGTAATTTTTACCCCGCCGCTAACCAGCACTTTCCCTACGGTTGCACTCACTGGATTGGGGATAGCAATTTTTTCCTCTCCGTTATCCAACACTTTCCCTATGTTGCACTCTTTTGAGTGGGAATATTACGTTTTTTCCCTCCACTATCCAGCACTTCCCCTACTGTTGCTCTCACTCTAGTGGAATATTAATTTTTACCCCTCCGCAATCCAACATTTTCCCTACTGTTGCACTCACTGGAGTTGGAATAGTAAAGGTAATTACTCCGCTATCCAACACTTACCCTACTTTTGCACTCAATGGAGTGGGAATAGTTATTTAAACTCTGTTGCTATCCAACACTCTTAGTATATATTTTTATTTGTTATACTATTCTAAATATTTAACATAAATTGCATATAATCTATTCATTTTTTTAAAGTAAATATATATGTATAAATTATGTTTATGTGTTTATTTTTATTATAAAGTGTATTTGTTCTATATTATTAAAAATATGTTACATTTATATTATTTTATTAAAATTATATTGAATATTTAATATATTCAATATATAAAGTCGATATTTTATACATGTATGTTTTTTATATCACTATTTTTAGTCAATATATTTGTACTCACCCGTTTAAGTACAGGAGTGGATATTTTTGTTGTCTATATTTTTTACTCAATATTTTTACATCAATATTGTTTACATCAATATTGTGTCAGTAAACCGTTGTTGCTGTGGCCCTACGTTTCTCCAGCTACCTGATTCCTGTTGTGGAGGTGTGGTGACTGACTGACTTTCGTACAGGTCCTTTCACTTGGTCCAACAGGCTAGCAGGTGGCAAAATGGCCATGCAAAGATCTTGCCTTCCCGCCGGGGCACTATCTTTCTTGGGGTCAATTGTCTCTCCTGCGTATTCAGGAGGTGCAGCAGATTTAATTGTTGCTGCTCCCCTCGTGAACATGTAAAGGTGCCATCTTACATCTCTGACATCTTAATGGATTTTGCACCAGGCTACCTTGGTCTCTTACTTCCTGGTCAGTCCCTCTCCTTTGTTGATAATCTGGTGAGACTCTGATCCCAACTAAAAGCCTCTCCTAGTTTTGACTCCATCCCAAACGGTGCTCTGTACCTATCCCTACCCTCCTAGGGTGGCAGGTGCACTGCTGCGCTACCATGATGCTCTCTCTCTTTCTTCCTCCTTAGTTTGCACCTTTCCTCTAAATCCCACCTAGATAGCCTCCTTCATTCTGAGCTATGCGCCGTTCATTTTGGTCGGAGCTTGCCTTCAAACTTGCTTCCAGTCATTTCTTCAGCTACCTGAGAAAACCCAGTGGTTTCCACCTCACTGTCTGATCACGGGGGAAAAGCATCCCTTTCCCTCCGCTAGTTTTATCATTGTCCAGAAACAATATGAAACTCCCTGTTACCCTCATGCGTTCAACCTAAACAGAGGGAATACCTGTTCTCTGTACCACTGGTGATCGAAAGCGAGGGATATGGGGTTGAGCTTTGGAGAGCTCTAGCTCTGGACTGAGGTGGTGTTAGGCTTTTTAGACCCTCATGCCTGGACCTGGCCTTGTTGTTCAGTTGGGGACCCTTCAGCTCCCTCAACTGGTGGGTTGGTTATTCAAATGCAGGAATAGAATGCATTGTGGAGAGCAATTCCCTACCTGCATATGGTAGGGGAGATCAAACTCCTTGCTTTCTGACTGTAGAAGAGACACCCAGCGTTTGAGGGCAATAGGGATTCAGGACTCCGCGCTGGCCCTCCTCACCTCCTTCCTGACAGGGAGAGAACATAAGGTCTGCTGGGGTAACCTTAAGTCAGACAAATTCCATCTTCCCTGCGGAGTCCCTCAGGGCTTGGCACTTTCACCCACATTGTTCAATATATACTAGTTAAGCACCGTGGCTTTTAGCTTGTGTCATATCCTGATGACACACAAGTTATAATCACCATATCCTCCCCAGAAGATTTTCCCTCGGCCAGGTTTCACAATTGTATGGTTCATATCATTGAATGGATGCACCTCAAGTTTCTAAAATTGAACACTCAGAAGATGGAGGTCATGGAATTTGGCTCTGGTCCTCCCATTTGGAAGTCTGACTGGTGGCCGGGAGAAGCAAGAGCCTGTCCACTGCCTGAGACCAAAATGAGAAACCGGGGCGTGGTGTTTGGCACCCAGCTTAGTTTTATGGGGCAGATAAACCAGGCTAGCTCTACCTGCTATTTCACTTTAAGAATTTTGCGGAAGATTTTACAGTTTCTCACGATGGAGCTGCAAAAAACAGTTGTGATAGCACTTGTTCTGTCTCGGATTGGTTATTGCATGCTCTTTATCTTGGTTTGGATAAGAGACAATTGAACAAATTGCAATCCCTAGAGAACGCGGCTGATCGGACCCTACTGAATCTCCCCCAATATAGTGACATACATCGGGGACCATCAGAAAACCTAATTGGCTCCCAGTCAAGGAGCAAATTGAATTTAAGGCCTAATGCTTGATTCATAAAACCTTACATGGAGGAGAACCCACAGAATAGTGTAAAATATCAGCAAAGCAAGCACTCTTTGGGATTTCAAGAATCAAGAAAGCAAAATGGGGTGGCAGAAGCCTCTCTCATCTAGCTACTAAATTATGGAATAAGCTGCCACTTAATATTAGATCTTTACCGGCCCATGCACATTTCCGGGCCTTTTTGAAAACCTGGCTTTTTTCCCACCCATGAACATTCTTCTTTTCCCTGGCCTTTTTCTATCTCTGCTATTCCAGCGCCAAGACTGTAGAGATGTCTTTATTAGAATGTTTATATGTTGCTAGGTAACATAGAATGTGATTATTAGAAAGGCTGTGTACAATACAGAGTGAAGCTGGTGGATAGAGGAGCTGGAGTTTCCTATGCCTTATCTTCAATAAAAGACTTAGGGCCAGATGTAGGAGAATCGTATTTACCGATTCATAAATACCGAATTTTACCGATTCGGTATTTATGAATCGGTAAATATGAAGGAGGGAGATTTAGGAAGAATCAGTAATTGAATTACCGATTCTTTACTGAATCGGTATTTCCCATTGATTCCTATGGGCTTCACAGCCCATGGGAATCAATAGGAAATACCAATTTGGTATTTACCGAATCGGTAAATACCGAATCGGTATTTCCTATTGATTCCTATGGGCTGTGAAGCCCATAGGAATCAATGGGAAATACCGATTCGGTAATTACCGAATCGGTAAATACCAATTCCTGCAAGGGTGCAGGGGGTGTCACTTTGACACCCTCTAGCACCCCAAATACAGGCATGTGTGCCATGTGGCAGACAGACATGCCCTAAGGGCATGTCTGTCTGTCACATGGCATAGGTGTGCATGCACAAATGTGCATGCACACCTGGATTCGGTATTTTACCACCCAATTGGATTGGGTGGTAAAATACCGATTCGGTAAATTTACCGATTCGGTAATTTTACCGAATCGGTAAAATAGGGCCCCTACATGCCAATTCCTAAATACCAGTCGGTAACGGCCGAAATCGGCCGTTACCGACCGGTATTTAGGCTCCTACATCTGGCACTTATATTCATAAATCTACAATTCATGCTTTCATCTTTACATTGGCGACGAGGGCTACCCACGGACTTTTGTGTGCAAGGGGCAGATGTATTTTGGATTCTTCACCCTTGGATTATCATTACTTAAAAGATAAATAAGCCTCATCCACTGTAAGTACATTTTTAAAAAAAGAGCTTCACTAGAACAATTTTGGATTGTACTGGAACTTAATTGGAATCGATTTAATTTGTGATACAACAAGCTGTCAATGGAGATTTTGTTTAAATACTTTCTTCTTGAAGATTATCGTTTTTGAAATGTTGGGAACATTGAAAGTGTTACTTTTTCAAGATCTATGCTTTTTGAATTAGTGGCTTCGTAATGGAATGAACATCTTCTTAAGTCACAGGGAGTTTCTGTAATGTGCTACGCTACGCTTGTTTTCAAGGAAAAAGGTGTTCGTTTTGAATGCGTTTTTTTCAAGTACCTTTTCCTGTAAAAAAAAAATTGTTATATGGTCTTTGATAACTGCCATTACAATTTTTTCTGCAACAACGTTATTAACGTTAATTATCTAGCGTGCTTACTTTGAAAGACGTGTTGTGTAATTCAGCGCCTGCATCACGAACGTTCTCGCATTTGAAGGACGCACCTTTGTCTGCTTACGTGAGCTTTGGAAGCAAATTCCTCTAGAAATCAGCGTGAAGCACGCAACGTGGCTCAACTTCCTCTAGAGATCCCCGTGAAACGTGCAACGTGGCAGCCATTTTACCTGATTGGGCAAACTTACATTAGATAACATGAGAACAAGACAACGCGCATGGAACTATCGATACTCGTTTTCTACCAACTTGTAAGGATTTGAAACTTTATTATATTGATTCCAACAAGAAGAACCTCATCATGGGACTTTCGAAGAGATTGTGCCGGATTCAAATTAATTTTTATTTTAATTTGTTGTTTTAATTTCGTTCTTTATTAACGATGATTTCTTTACAGGGACAGTGTTGCTGAAATTGTAATTTGCTTGTTATCTAACTTCACCAATATTGCTATTTAGAACTTAAATTTGAACTTATGATGGGTGATCAAAGTTTTTCTTCTCCTCCCTCTTTTCTTCCAACTCCTGGAGAGCCTACTATCCCATGGAAGGAATGGAAAAAGTTATTTTTAACCTACATTCTAGCTACAGGTGCTGACAAGTATGGGCCAGTGCGTAGACAAGCTATTTTACTTCATAATTTAGGTGTAGAGTTGAAGTTTCCTTAGGAAATGGTGATGGTCAACCTTCCAATATATACGAAATGAGTATGCAGATGTTAGATATCAGATTCATTGCAAAAGTTAAGGTAGTATTAGAGAGGCATAAATTCTTTTGCAGAGTACAAAAGATAGACGAAGACATATTATCTTATGTAGCAGCTTTGAGGGGGTTATCTTTAACCTGTCAATTTGAACAACTTGCGGATTCATTGATACGTGACCAAATAGTCAGATGTACAAATAATAAGAGAGTCTGTGAAAAGTTATTAATTAAGGATTCTACGTTAGAGGAGGCAATTCAAATTGCGAAAGGTTTGGCGCACACTGATATTTGGATCAAGGAAATGGATATGTGCACTAATTCTATGGTAAACAAAGACTCTGGATCAAAAATTGTGTCATCTAAGGATTCAGAGATACAGGCAGACATTAATCAGACTAAGGTAATTAAACCTTATACTAAGCCGATCTATGATAAGATCATTGATAAAACGAATGAATCTTCCCAATACAAACCATCTGTGTCTTTTGGGTCGCGACCTGTTAAGTGTTATCGTTGTGGTGCTCCAGGCCATATTGCCTCTAGCAGTTAGTGCATGGGAAGGAATACTATTTGTAGGACATGTGGTAGAAAAGGACATTTTCTAAAGTCTGCAGAACCAAGATGACTTTCGTACACGAAATTGATGATTCTTGTGAAAATGTTCACGAGTTCATTCCTTCTATAGATGTTGTTACTTCTCTGACTGATGTTGGCACTGTCAAACCTGATTCTAACACCTGTAATTCTACTATCAAAATGGAAAGTACAAGCAAGTTAGAAAAGCCGCATTATGTCATCAATCTAGATTCTAAGGGAGTAAATATGTTGATTGATTCTGGCAGTCTATAAACTCATCTATCTAAAGAAATGTACCTCAAAACATGGGGAGAGTTAATTAGCGTAAAAGATTGGGATGCTCCTGACATCAAAGCAGTGGGGTATGGTGGCAAAACCATAGATATTTTGGGTTTGAAATGGATGGTGATTGAATTCGAATGCAAGAAAGTTAATGGGCGTGTTTATTTGTCCAAGCAGGGGTCAAATCTATTAGGGTGGCGACATCAAAAAGATTTAGGGATTGTCTTAAATCCTAATGCCAGTGAACCAGTTCAATCTGTAAATGTAAATAACATTGATAATTATGATTCCTTGATAATGAGTAAATACGCTGATGTTTTTTCTAAAGATTTGGGAAAACTCAAAGATTTTTCCCATAAGATCATTCTTAAAAGTAATGCCACTCCCATCGTTGATAAGGTTAGATCAGTGCCTCATTTAATGAGGGGTCCTTTGCAAGAAGAGCTTAATAAGTTGTTAAAATTGGGTATTAATGAGCCAATTGAGGCGTCTGAGTGGTTGGCACCCATTGTGGTCGCGCCAAAGGATGGTGGAAAGAAGATTCGTTTATGTATTGACCTCCGCGATTTAAACAAGAACATATGAAGAAATGCTCACTGCAATGGGTGGGGGGAGTGTGTTTAGTGTAATAGATATGTCGGCAGCGTATCATCAGATAGACCTTGATTGAAATCTAGACACCTGACATCGTTTGTAACCCCGTTAGGTGCATTCCGTTACTGTTGAATGCCATTTGGCCTAGCATCAGCCTCAGCAGTTTTTCAAAGAGTCATGCAAAAAGTGTTACAAGGTTTGAAAGATGTGCTTTGTTTTCAAGACGATGTACTTATTGTAGGAAGGGATTATGAACATCATGACATTGTGATGGAAAATGTTCTATGTCGCACGCGACAAAATGGTTTAACAATCAAGAAGGAAAAATGTCAATTAAGGACAGATGTAGTGTGTTATTTGGGTCATGAAATTTCTGAGCATGGAATTAGACCGAAAAAAAACATTGTTGTGGCTATTAAAGATGCACCTACACCTAAAAACAAAGAACAACTTAAAAGTTTCTTAGGATTGGCAGAGTACTGTTCGAAATTTGTGAAGGGGTTTACGAACATTGTTGAACCTCTGCGATTATTAATGAAAGTGGGGGTAGAATTTGTTTGGAGTGATATTTGTGAAAGAGCATTCAATGAAGTGAAGGAAGAAATTTAATCTGCTCCTTGTCTAGGACATTTTGATGTTAAGGCGAAAACGTATGTCACAACAGATGCTAGTGCTGTGGGAATTGGGGCTGTGTTGTCTCAGGTGAAGGATGGAGAGGAGAAGGTAATTGGATTTGCGTCCGCTGCAGAACTGAAGCAGAAACAGAACTCGGCTGGATTGACCGAGCAAGGGCGGTGTCGAGCGACTCAGCCCAGGCAGGAAAAAAAAAAAGGGGAAAGGTAAAGGATTTTAAAGCCTAAAGCCGATAACTGCCGGGTGCCGCAGATTACCAGCCTGTGCTCACTGTGCTCGCTTGTTGCTCACTAGTTGCTCAACAGGCGGATTTTGGGGAAAAATTGCTGTAGCTGACTACCGACACCGGCATTGATACCGAAGAGCACTGAAAAGCATTGCAGCTTTAATTAGCTGTAATCAACGACGACGACGGCGGCGGCACTACTGAAGGGTGCAGACGGAGGGAGAGGCTGAGCTGAGCAAGCCGAGGAAAAAGCTGAGCGGAGGATTGTCAGGAAGATTGTCAGAAAACAGTGGGTATCTGAGTTAGAGATAGAGCTGCACAGAGGGAGGTGCAGAGGAGATGCCCACCTGCAGAAGCCACTGAAAAGATCCTGTAAGTTTTCTAAGGCAGGGGAAAAAAAATAAAATAATAATTTTGAGTGATAAAGTGGACAAAGCGGACGTGAAACACGCCAGGAGAACAGACGAAAGTGGCGAAAACAAGGAGTAAAAAAAGCTGGAAGGTAGCGTTATAATGGCTCCCAAAAGCGCACCCAAGAACCCCCCTCAGCAGAATAAACTACACAAGGAGATTACTGAAGGTAAAGAGACTGCAGAACCGGCTGTTATAACAAAAGAAGCAGTAACAACATTGCAAACAGTTGTCACGAAAACTCCAATAGCAGCTGCCAAATTAACCATTGGATCCCCCTTCAACACACAAGGCAAGCAGAGCGGTAAGCAAATGCCCATTTGCGAACCAGTAGTAAATGTAACTAAAATTGCGACAGTGACATTGACAGGGAAAGGCGAAAGTGCTAATAATAAAACGCCAGTTACCTCTCCGGCTCTTTTCGGCCCTGTGGGACATGTGAGCATAGATGCAATTAGTATTAACACTAATAATGCTAATGCGCCCCCTACAGCTCCTATAGCTCCTATAGCCGCTCCTATAGCCGTGACCACCACAGTCATCACAGCAAAAGCTAGTTCATCCCAGCTAGGTGCTGATCCGGAGGGGCTTACTAAAAAGACTGCAGAGAGATGTCAAGTCAACAAGGGGCCGAGCAAGGCGGCACAGAACCAGGACTTGGTTATTAATTAGAGGAAAGCTAATGTGACTGTTGAAGACGCTGAAGATGGTGATGGTGATGGAATTTCTAACCTAAAAAACCAACCAAACAGCCAAAACTTAGGCTCCACAAATATAGACATAACAAGTGAGATTAGTGAGACTATTGTGAATGCAGGAAACATCCTAAGCGATCTAGAAAAGGGGAGGACTCTGCAAAAATTGACGTCTCAGGAGCCTATGGTATGGACTCCAATGAGGATGAATATGAGGATTTGGTTAATGAGGAGAGGGTTGAGGGTGATGAAAATGATGAAGATCCTGTTATAATCATGAATGACAAGACTAATGGTCTACAAAAAAGGAAAGAGAAGGCAAAAGCCAAGACTAAAAAGGGCAGAAGCATAAACTTTAACTCTATGTCATTGACACTAGCATCTGCAATTACTAGGGAGAAACTCTTGAAAGATCAAAGTCCATTACGTAAGTGGATACAAGCTAAAGGTGGTTCTACAACTATCTCTGGTAATAGCCCCATGGAGGGATTGAGTAACCCTTCTGACTCCTTAATAACAGGTGTGTCAAGAGTGGTAGAGGATTCTGTCTTAGCTGCAAAAGAAGGTGAGACTGTAGACTTGTTATCTCCTCTATCTCCTCTACCCTCTGTATGTGCTGATTTAACCCATGCTACTTCTTTGATACCAAGCCCTTTGATACCATCCCCATCTGCGATACTAACTCTGCCTCCAAAACCACACCCAGTATCCGTGACAGCAGGTACTTCTCTGGATTTGATTCTGCAGACTCTTTTAGAGCACCGCCAGGAGGTATTGCATAACTTCTCTCAGCTAAGGGAAGATAACTGCAAAATGCAGAATTGTCTGCAGGAAGTCACCGGCAGACTACATAATGTCACAGAGGAGATAGTGGAAATTCAACAGAGGATTGTTACGGTAGAAGAAACTTTAGCTACCACGGTTGTTTCTTCTGAGTGCCAGGACAAAGACATTGTAACGCTTAAAAACAAAGTCGAAGACTTGGAAAATCGCCAGAGGCGCCAGAATCTGTGCTTTTTTGGGGTTCCCGAGGGATCGGAAGGGGCTGACGCTAGGGTATACATGGTTAAGTTATTACACAAAGCTTTCCCAGACCTCTCTGATTGGGATTGGGACTCCCACGTTCAGAGAGCTCACAGATTGCCCATGTTCGCTAAAAACAAGGATAGCAGATTTCCAAGACTTATCTTGATCTATCTGGGGAACTTTTTACTAAGGCAAGCAATTTCCATCAAGGCTAGACCTAATACTCCAGTGACGGTAGACAATGTAACGTTTTTCACGAAGTCCGACCTGAGCAAGGCCACAATGGACAAGCGATGGGAACTGAGAAAATTGATAGACCCCTTGAAGTCAAATGGGGCGGTGGTCTATTTACAAGAACCTGCTAGGCTCAAGGTTATAAAATCAGGCCGCACCCGCATATTTAATGATTTCAAGGAGGCCGAACAATTTCTCGCATCATTAACAACCGACCGTTAAAAATACTAGAAGTACTTCATTTTTATTATATAAAGAGATTCGATTGGATATTGTGTTTCACCTCCTGCTTCACTTCTTTTTCTCTCCCTCTTTATACCTCTCTATTTTTGTAAGTTGATACTATTTGATACTATTTTTTCTTGACTTTCTCTTTTTTTTTTTCTTCTTTCTCTTTTTTTTCTCTCCCACTCTCTACCCCGATAATACGATACTTAAGTATGCACGATGGGATGCGGAGGGGGAGGGTCCGTGGAGGGTCCACACTGTCTCGCTGCCTAAACCAGCGGCAGCAGAAGATAGGGGTAGGCTTTCGGGTATGTACAGGGTGGGGGGAGGGATCTAGGTCCAGACCTGGGGGTGGCTGTGGGAGGGAAGTGGGGCTAACTAAAAAGTGTATCACAGGCAGGTATGATGCAAGGTACAAATTTATAATTTCAGAATGGGTACATATGTCACTAGAAGCGGTTATACAGAACATTTCTGAACTAAGAAATGTGCCAAGTTAACTGTCTAGCATGGAACGTATCAGGGCTTAATAATAGGAACAAAAGGCAGCTTGTATTAGAAGAGTTAAAGATGTATAACCCTCACTTGGCACTGCTAAATGAAACACATATAAGACACTGAGATAGGAAAATGCTGGTGCAAGGGGGGTATGAGTTGATAACCAGCACATCTTTTAATGCCCCGATACGGGGGTAGCAATACTAAGGAAGAAAACATTCAAGGTAGAGGTTAATAGGGTTGCATCTGATAAAGCGGGTAGATGGGCCATCGCACAAATTACGGTATCAGCTTCTAAATACACCATATGTGCAGTATATGGGTCTAATCACGATGATGCTGCAGTTTTTGATCGTTTGAATATAGAACTACTAGGGTGGGAGGGAGAGATATTAATCATGGGGGATTTCAACTGTGTTATAAACTATACGACAGACACGACCAAGAGTACCCCCTCACAGCGAATGTGCAAAACCAGGGCATCTATTTTAGAGCTAGCCCGTATACATAAATTAAAAGATGTCTGGAGACAGCTATACCCTACATTGGCGGGATACACCTACCATTCTATACCTCATAAAATGTATTCCCGTATAGATATGGCATGGGCAACGAGCCAAATCATCAATGGCTGTAAAATGGAGATCTGCCCAAAGGTGACGTCAGATCACAATCCTATAAAGGTAATTTTTAAGGTACTACCTTCAAAAAAAGAACCCAGGCTATTTTCTTTCCCCAGACATCTTTTATCAGACAATACGTTCATTCCTCTATTGAAAGCCCACATAAAGGAATTTTTAGAGTTTAATATTGATTCGACTAAAATCACTCTAGTTTGGGACTGCTGCAAGGCCAGTATCAGAGGATTTGCACAGCAATATATCATTCAGCAGAATAGAAATCATAAAATAGAGACTCAATGCTTAATTTCAGGAATTAGAGGGTTAGAAGAACACCTGGCTGAGATTGCTAGAAAAGAAAACGCAGGAGCTCCTAAAAATGTAAACAAAGATAAACTCGAACTTAGATTAACTACGATGCGCTGCGAGACTAAAAAATATTTAAGAGATAAAATTACTGCTAAACTATACAAATATAAAATTACACAGTATGAGAGCGGTGACAGAATAGGAAAGATACTTGCCTATAAAATAGCTGACGAACGAACCACCTCTCTAATTAAAAGTATAAAAGGAACAGACGGTACTATTTATACTCGAGCTGATAAGATATTGCAGCAGTTCACTGATTATTACACTAAGCTGTATACCCCTGAGAATAAGCCCTCTAGTGATTTGGTGGAGAATTATATAAAAAATTACTGGCAATCGGAGAACGATTTGATAGATATGGAAGAGCTAGAAAAAGATTATACTGAGGAAGAATTAAAATTAGCTATCTTTTCCCTCCCATCTGGAAAAGCTGCCGGAGATGATACCCTCCCTATTGAAATTTATAAATTATTATGGGAGGAACTCGTGCCTGTACTTTGTTTGGTTATCAATCAGATTGTTACAGATGATGGGGCCCCATCATCCTGGAACACCGCCAAAATTATATTCTTTTTGAAAAAAAATAAAACTCCTACAGAATGCGGATCATACCGCCCAATCTCTTTGATTAATGCTGATGCCAAGGTGTTTGCCAAATTAATAGCCTTGAGACTGTCCCCTATAATGCCGAGATTGGTTAGCAAACACCAGCATGGTTTTGTAGTTGGTAGAGATACGACGCAACATGTAAATACTGCCATCACAGCGCTTGACATGGCCGCAGCTGACTCCACCCCACTCGGTATTATACTACTAGACGCTGAAAAAGCTTTTGACCGAGTGGGGTGGGATTACCTGTGGTCAGTTTTGATAGCAATGGGGTTTAAGAGTAAATTCATTACAAAGATAAAAGCACTTTACTATTTACCTAATGCAATAATTGGATATGACTGTCTACTTTCCACCAAATTTCCCATAAGAAGAGGAACTAGGCAGGGTTGCCCTTTATCACCCCTTTTATTTGCACTCTCTATGGAACCTTTTATTAATGCCATACAGCTTCAAATTATGATAAAACCATTTATATCTGGGGCAAACTCTCTTAAAATAACAGCATACGCCGATGATCTGGCAATCTACACTAGCGATGTGACAGAATCCATGTTAGGTATAGTTAAAGAGGCTGAAACCTTTGGAAAAGTTTCGGGCTACAAGTTAAACTTAGATAAAACCCAAATTATAGCCAACTATAAACTACCAATACCTGTGATGGGAGTATGCTATGCTGCTACTTACCTCGGCATTAAGCTAACATCTAATATAAGGGAAATTATTATGCTGAACTATGATACTTTATTAAAAGAAACTGAGACCCTCCTTAAAAAGTGGCATAAGGTACCATTAAATCTCATCGGGAGAATCAACCTTATTAAAATGAATATTTTGCCAAGATTTTTATACTTATACAGATGCATACCCCTGAAAATAAATACAGTTTTCTTTAAAAAACTAGATGGCATATTGGGCAGCTTCATTTGGGGTTATAAAAAGAACCGAAGAGCACTTTCTTCTCTGAAACTCCCATTTATAAAGGGAGGGCTTAATTTCCCAGATTTTCGACTATATTATTTTGCATCATTTATGGGGCGGCTACAGAGCTTGTTTAATTCCAGCAACCCATATTTTTTTCATCAATTGATGCTGGGGCCAGATTGCTTGCAGTTCTTGGCTAGAAGTAACGACCCAAACTACTTCAAAAGAGTGAGGTTCAAGACCGCAAAGGACATGATTAACATTTGGAGGATACTTATGAATTATACTAAGTTGTCATTTTATCATCCTCTTTTACGCCTATGGAACAACCCAGGATTGCCTAGCATTTTTTCCGACTCTGGGTGTAAAATATGGGCGAGTCAAGGTATACTGAAACTTGGGGATCTGTATGGCTCCTCAGGTTTTTTGGAGTTTGAAACGTTAAGACTATTATATAAGCTACCAGAATACACTTATTTTAAATATGCACAAATTCGTGACTTCCTTGTAAGAAAATTAAAACTGAAAGAGATTTTGGACTCGGATTTTTGGCACTGCTTATACAAGGGAGAGGAAAATCAAAAAATAACTATTAGTGAGGGATATAAGTGTCTCATGGAAAATAAACAAGATGAATGTCCAAAAATAGCAGAGAAATGGGCCTTACACTTTCCTATAGGTATTACCTCAAATGAAATATCATACTCTTTAAAGAAAATTGATAGGCTAGTCCATTCTTCATGCTTAAAACTGCAAGCATATAAAACAATATGCCAACTTTATTATACACCTCTACAAATAGGCAAATGGTCCCCGAATAACGCCTTTAAGGATCGAACTAAATGCCCAAAATGCCATCTACAGGCCGCTGATTTAGAACACATGTTGGTTCTTTGTCCTGCGCTAGTTCCGTTTTGGGACGGTATAGGAAAGATACTGAGATTGAAATTGCTAATTGATGCACCTTTAACATCTAAAATGATTCTGACAGGTATACAGACCAATCCTACACCTTTTCAAGATTTAATCTTTATTGTGTTGGCATGTGCAAGGCTAGTACTGGCTCGAGCCTGGATAGCTGATCAAGCACCCACTGCGAATGAATGGTGGTGCTTGGTTAAAGAGATACATCATATGGAATTATCTCTAGCCAGGAAAAGAGGAGTGAAAGCAATGATTAAAGTAAAGAGAATTTGGGGAGGCATGTTTTACACATCCGAAACTAACTAACCTGATTTGTATTTATGTCTATCTCTAATTTAGTTAAGACTGTATTTATTTGTGTTAGCTTTTTTTCCTTTTTTTTTTTTTTATTACTGTATTTAAGTGCCCGTCGGAGTAGTGTTCATTATTTGCAAGTTTTGGTTAACTACTTTTTGAAATATTTGTGTAAATACTGGTAGTTATGTACAACAAAATTCTGATTACTTTGTTTAAATCTGCCTGTGATACCCACAAATAAAAAGGTTTAAAATAAAAAAAAAGGATTTGCATCCAGGAGATTACAGAATGCAGAAACATCGGACTCTGTCATAGAAAAAGAAGCTCTAGCGTGCTGTTGGGAGATAAAACACTTCAAATATTTTGTTTGGGGCATTCCTTTTAAGCTTCGAACCGATCACAAACCCCTTTTCCACTTATTTAAAGGAGGGAAAGGATTGGAAGGGAGTGTAACTCTGAGGATATCAAGGTGGATTCTTTCTGTATTGGAATGTCATTTTGAGATTGAATACTTGAAAGGATTAAAAAACATTGTGGCTGATTGTTTATCAAGGATGCCTATTAAAAGGAGTGAAGAGGAGGAAATTGAAGAGGACTTGATATGTTATACTGAGGAACAATTTTTTAATAAGGAGGAATGGGGTGCAGCAATGTTGAGTGATGTTATATTAAAGGAGGTCATTCGAGGAGTGTCTAATGGTTGGAGTGGTGATTCTAGTCATGATTTGTCTTTCAAGGGTTACAAGAATGTGGAAGAAGAGTTGAGTGTAAGAGAAGGAAAGTTATGGAGAAGGGATAAACTGGTACCACCTCAGGCTCTTAAAGCTAAGATAATCAATATTGCGCATGAGGGTCATATGGGAAGGAATATGACTAAAAGACGTATACGTCAGTCATTTTGGTGGCCAAAAATGGATAATGATGTTGAGAATACTGTCAAGGATTGTTATGCTTGTGCTGCTAGCGACAAAACCAAGGTTGTTCGTCAACCACCTCTTTCTTGTGTTGAATTTCCTGATCATCCTTGGGAAAGAGTTGCAATAGACTTCTTAGGCCCCATTTCAAGGTTAGGGTCAAAATGTAAATTTTTAATGATTTTGGTGGATTACCATTCTAAGTGGTTTGTTGTGGAAACTACTGACAGTATTGTATCAGAGAAAGTAGTAAAATTTTTGGAGAACGTCTTTATGAATGAGGGAATTCCCAAGATTCTAGTGTCTGATAATGGTCCTCAGCTAGTTTCTAGGGCTATGCAAGATTTTCTTCATAGCAAAGGTGTGAGACATGAAAAAGTTCCCATGTTCAGACCTCAAGCGAATGGTTTAGTGGAGAGAATTAATCGGTTAATAATGGATAATATTCAACTTTCCTTGTGTAATGGGTTGTCATGGTCAGATGAGTTAAAAAAACTAATATGGTCCTATAGAGTGACCCCACATTCTGTGACTGGTGTGTCACCCTTTGTATCACTTAAAGGAAGGGCGCCAGGGCTTAAAGAAATACCTGGATGGTTAAAAGACAAGGAATGTGTGTGGGTGGACCGGGACAGAATTAGTAGAAATGTTAGGTGTCAGCAATTAGCTGCTGCCTCTCGGTATAATCTAATGAGAAGTGTCAAGGTTCCTACTATCAAGGTGGGTGACTGGGTTGTGGTGAAACGGGGTGGTGTCGTTGTCAAGGGAGATAGTAAATTCTCCAAACCTTTTCAAGTCAAAGATGTGAAGAAAAGTGTGTTAGTTTTGAGTGATGGTTCCATTTGGAGTTATGGAAGCATTTCTAAGTGCTCTTCACCTTCATAGTTGCCATGCATTTGTTTATTTTGATTTATGGATACATGTAAAGTATGTATATGTGCAATTTATATTATATAATAAGTATAAGTGTTGTTTAAATAAGTATATTAGTTATTTAATGTTTTAATTACCATTTTGTTGGGGGGAAGATGTGTGGAGATGTCTTTATTAGAATGTTTATATGTTGCTAGGTAACATAGAATGTGATTATTAGAAAGGCTGTGTACAATACAGAGTGAAGCTGGTGGATAGAGGAGCTGGAGTTTCCTATGCCTTATCTTCAATAAAAGACTTATATTCATAAATCTACAATTCCTGCTTTCATCTTTACAAAGACGTCTCAGCAATCAAGTGCTTTAGAAACTTTTACTTACTAACAAACTTTTACTTACTAATAAGATTATCAGTCTGAGCCTCCTCGAAGATGGTCCATAATTCTAATAGTGTGACTCTCCTGTCCTTCTTCTGTCCCATGTATTTCTTCCATATAGTGTGTGTCCTCATGTGTTTGTTTATGTTAGTGAATATGTTAGTGTCAAAGGTTCTCTCCTGTAGGTGTAGATATGTATATGCCTTAGTGCGCGCATGCCACTCATGGTAAAACTGGACCTGGTTTGCATGTGGCGACCCATAATAATTTGCATACTTTTTTAAGGGACAGATGTGCCCTAGTTTTTCTAGTTTTAGGGACTATAAAGTTCTACTCTTGTCGTAGGGAAAAATATATTTACAGGGATTGCTGGTTCTAAATACTATTGGAAGGTCAGCGCTATTTAGAGATGCATCAACACAAATATTTCACAAACACAAATAGCAATGCATATGAAGGGCCACAATCATGAGAAAAGTAATATTGTTAATCATGAAATAGCAGACTTCACTTTGATGTGAAATAACAATTGTGAGAAATAGCAACTCTTTTATATAGCAACTAAGACATCTACAGAATGCACTACTCAAGACAAAATACAGTTGCGTTAATTTACCAGCACAACAGCATCAAATCATTACAACATCAAATATACCTTGCATCGAATTCAATACACCAATACTAAAAACTGACAGAGAAAAAAGGATGACTTTGTCAAAAATATCTTAGCTTCGCTTCTAGCACATGCTATCCTGTGACCAGAAGAAGCCCTATGCAGCACACAGAACTAAGTGAGCCCAATAGACTGTCAATATTGCCTGCCGGACAAAGAAAATGACAATGTTGTTCCCCAGAGAAAAGGAATAACTTAAAGAACCACAGGCCCTTCTACACCTGATCTCTCAGATCCAAGTCTTTTTCCCTGTGTACGAATCACACCAAGGGGCTTACTGTACCATCTGTGTCACACCCAGCATTCCAAGCAAACAACACCTCACACTCCTTTCAAATACTAACAGTGTTTGAGAAACCAGTAGCATGGAGAGAACCCTTTTAGACTTAAAAATAAGATTGTTGTGCCTGTCCTATATTTCACCCAAGGCCCATGCATACCACCTGTCCAATGCCCAGCGGTCCAAGCAAAGAGGCCTCAACCCTGTAACAGACCCAGGACACAAACGTGTCATGTATCACGCCCAGTGGTCCAAGCGACATCCATTTTCACCCCTCCTAGTGTGCTGACCATGGAAAAAAGGCAACCTCCAGGGGTACGTGTTCGAGGTTGCCCTATGACTACTCAGTTTGGGCACATAAAATAGGTCATATGCAAGATTTCTGGCAGTGGCAGGGCTCTCAGGTTACATATTGCAGTTCTTCCTAGTTTGCCATATAACAAATGCTGGGGCTAAGGATCAGATATGGACTTTTTACCCTCTGACGGCAGCTTCAGGATGGACCTACACCCTGCAGATTCAGCAGGGCTTCCAATCAATTGCTGCATCTGCGCAAATGTGAATCAGTCAGGGTTGGCTTTTTCCTTCAGCTGCAGTCGGGTCCCAGGTACCAATCTCTCCTGGCTGGCTCACCAAAATGTTGCTCAATCATGAACTAACCTTGAAATTACAAAGTATAAGAGGTGTTTGGTAAAACAGGAAAACTTGGTTTAGTTAAACACTGCAGCCTGGAGTACAGTAACTGAAGTGGGTCTGAGGATTGTCTCTATGTACTATCAATCTGACCAGATTTTTATACATTTCTTTGGGTATCATAAAGCCATTTTAGCTATCCTATTTGGGTAAAAGAATGCAGCTTTGTCTGTGGAGTCATAAAAAGGCCCCTAATGACAATTGCAGGTGGGTCTCGACCTTGCGTGGACACAATGTGGGACAGCGGTAACATGTCCAGATGTCCGGCATGAGGGGCGTCCTGATTAGTTGTGTGGCATCTGACTTTATGGTGTTTTGGAAATGTGCGCCCCCCCCCCCCCCCCCCTGGACATGTGTGCATGGATTACCAGGGGCTCAATGCAGTCATGAAGAATGATGCTCACCTCTTACCCTGAGCTCATTAACTCATTGTAGTAATTTGACAACACTCCAGCAGGTAAGTTTCAAAGTTCTGTTTATTCATATAATGAGAAGACACACCCCCAGCTGCAGGCACCGGGTAAGACTGTTTGAAGCACTCCCAACATTCCACTACAGCCTTCATCTGAACGTTCTAGGAGTGAACCAACAGGAGGAGAGGGACAGGGGGGGGGAAGATATAGAGAGAGAAGAGGGAAGGTTACAACAGTTCTTCCTTCCTAAGGGAGGATGAGGGCAGATGAGCAGAAGCAGGGAAGTCTAGAAGGGAAGAAGTGGCAGGAGAGAAAGAAAGGGCTGGAGAGAGGTGAGGGTAGAGGCAGAAGAGAAACAAAGGAGAAACCAACAAATCGAACATGAGGGGTCTAACGCAGTAGACCCATGGTCAAATGACGGAATGAACCGGTAACAAACTCTTATTCACATTGAAACTCTTGATGCCACCCTAGTGTTTTACGAGGCCTAGTTCCCCTTCTCAACAGAGGCTCCCCTCCCTGCACTTCTCTCGCCTCTGTACTGTTGCTCACACTAGGTTCTGCACCGGTTTTCCCGGTGGCTACTCTGTCCATACTCCATTTCTTTCCATTCTCCAAAGTGACCATGTTTTCGTGCACCTCCCTTATTCTTTCTGGGGCAAAGTACTTGTCCCCTTTCCTGCCTAACCCTTCCGGTTTCCTTATGTAAACCATCTGACCTTGTCTCAGAACCTTTTCTCTTGTATCCCACTTCTTGTCGTACCACGTTTTGTACTTCCCCTGGCGTGACTCTACATCCCTTCTAAAGTCTTCCTTGTTCACATTAACTGGCTCTTTAGGAAACAACCAGTTGGGAGACAACTTAGAGCCAGCTTTCCTTCCCCTCAATAATTCGAAGGGAGAGTAGCCTGTGCTGAGGCTAGGCGTCGTGTAATACGACCATAACATATCTCTGATGGCCTGCTCAACAAGTATACCAGACCTTCCCGCTAGTTGTATGCATTCCTTCAACATTCTATTGGCTCTTTCTACTTTTCCATTGGACTTTGGACAGTAAAGAGGAGTACGTATATGGTTCACAGACATATCTCTTAGGAAGTTCCTCATTTCCGCCGACACCAACTGTACTCCATTGTCTGTGACCAATGTAGAGGGGAAGCCTTCTTTGGAAAACGTGTCACTTAAAAACATTATTATGGCCTTAGTGTTGACATTGTGTACGAATTTATGCGTGATCCAACTCGAGTAATAGTCAATAAGTACCAGTACATACAATTCCTGTGTACCCTTAACTTGTAGGGGCCCTGTGATATCCAATCCCAGATTGTCCCAAGGTGCTTGAGGAATTTGTACTGGAATGAGGGGAGCCCGCCTGATGGTTCTAGTCTTATCACAGAGCCCACACGCATAACACTCTTTCACTTTTTCTTCCATTAATTGGTCCATTTTAGGAAACCAATAATCAGATCTTAATTTTGCCTTGCAAAGGCTTCTGCCCAAGTGTCCTTCATGTGTGAGGTCCACAATATGATTTAACAAACCCACAGGGGGAACAATCTTTCCTGACTTGTACAAATTCTCCCCTACAATAGATAAGTCATCATTTACATTCCAAAACGGTTGAATGTCATATGGGAAATCTTTACATTTACTAGGCCACCCTTTTACCGCAAATTTTTTTACATTTCGTATCACCTCATTATTTTCCATATTCATTTTCCACAGATCTTTTGTGATGGGCGGTTGTCTTATTTCTAATACCATGTCCTTTTCATTTGAATCCTGCAAATCATCTTTTACAGGGGCCCTAGATAAAAAATCAGCCACCTTGTTTTGAGGACCAGGAACATGTACCATCCTGAAATTATACCCTTGAAGACCAATGCACCACTTGGCAATCCTGGGCGTCATGTTTTCTACCTCTTTTTTGCTGAACAAAGACAACAGAAGTTTATAGTCTGTATGTACTTCAAAAGGTATTCCCCACACATAAAAGCTGAAGTGTCTCTTTGCCCAATACACTGCTAGTGCCTCTTTTTCCACTGTGGAGTAGTTTTGCTCTGACCCCTTGAGAGTTCTTGACACAAAAGCCACCACAGTGATCTTTGAATCCTGCCATTGAGCTAATGTGGCTCCAATGCCTTTGCACTAGCGTCGGTGAAGATTACAGTGTGTTTTTCCAAATTGAACTTCCCTATGAAAGGTGCAGATATGATCGCTTTCTTGATATTCTCTAGAGCTCGGAGCTGTTCTGTACCCCATGTAAAGTCTGCATCCTTCTTTACTAAGTCTCTGGGAGGTTGGGAGATCATAGCAAAGTTCTTTATGTATTTTGACATATACTCGGCCAAACCTAAAAAAGCCAGGATTTCATCTTTTTTTTCCGGAATAGGAGCTCTTCTTACTGCATCTACCAGATCAATCTTTGGTTTTATGCCCTCTTCTGATATTGTATGCCCAAGATAGTCTACTGATGATACTCCTATTTTGCATTTGCTTTTCTTCTTTGTAAACCCCACTTTTCTAAGCTCTTCTAGAACAGTGCATGCATTGCGGTCATGTTCTTTCTCATTTGAGCCATAAATGAATACATCATCCTGAAAACACATGGTTTTAGGGCAATTCTTCAACACATGCTGCATAGCTCTTTGAAAAGCTGAAGCTGCTGATGCCAGCCCAAACCGCATTCTCAAGAACTTGAAGTTGCCGAATGGGGTGGTAAAAGCAGTCAAGAGCTGGAAATCGTGATGCAGCCTGATTTGATAATATGCCAAGAATAAATCTAGGACACTGAAAAACTTGGCCCATTGTATTGTACTCAACATTTCATTTATTCTCGGCAATGGGTGTCTGTCTACCTGAATATTGTCGTTTAATGACCTTAAATCCACACAAAGTCTTATGCTCCGCCCCCCATCCTTGGATGTGATAACAATGGGCGCCAACCAAGCTGACCTTTCAACTTCTTGTATGACTCCTTGACTCTTCAACCTATCAATCTCCAATCTTAGTGGTTCCCTCATCATCAAAGGAATGGAGCGTGTTTTGTGTACCACTGGGATAGAACCCTCCTTAAGGACAATCTTATGCATGTAAATCTTTAATATACCCAGCTTATCGTTAAAGACATCAGTGAATTCCTCCACCAAATCTGTTCCAATAGCTGGAGGCTCTATCAACAAAACTTGTTCGTGATTGTTGGGATCAAGTTTGATACCCAACTCCTTCTGATGCCTCCACCCTACCAAACTCGAACCCTGTTTGGTTATGTATACTTTGCCAACAGTGTGCCTGTCTTTAAATGAAATCCTCATTCATGCCATGCCTTCTAAAGGTATGGTTCAGAAAAGGGGGTGGTGATGAACAGAGTGTCTGAATTAAGCAGACCACTCTTACCCAGTCCAAAGATCAGGGCTTGATCCATCCCCGTTATTTAGCTCACTGCCCCATCCCAGCTCAGAACCTGGCTATATGCAAATTAGTCTGTCCCTGGCCCAGTGCATCATGGGAACAAGGCAGACCAAACTACAAAGCCAATTCTTCACCAGAAAGGAGACAAGCTTCCGGGGACCGGTTTCTGCCATTTCAGGCGTCGTCGGCCCGGCTTGCTTGAATCCTGATGGAGCAGTGAGCAAGGGACTCATGTCTGAGTATACCCTTCCACGCTTATGGTGGACAAAATGATTCAGAAAAGGGGGTGGTGATGAACAGAGTGTCTGAATTAAGCAGACCACTCTTACCCAGTCCAAAGATCAGGGCTTGATCCATCACCGTTATTTAGCTCACTGCCCCATCCCAGCTCAGAACCTGGCTATATGCAAATTAGTCTGTCCCTGGCCCAGTGCATCATGGGAACAGGGCAGACCAAACTACCAAGCCAATTCTTCACCAGAAAGGAGACAAGCTTCCGGGGACCGGTTTCTGCCATTCCAGGCGTCGTCGGCCCGGCTTGCTTGAATCCTGATGGAGCAGTGAGCAAGGGACTCATGTCTGAGTATACCCTTCCACGCTTATGGTGGACAAAATGATTCAGAAAAGGGGGTGGTGATGAACAGAGTGTCTGAATTAAGCAGACCACTCTTACCCAGTCCAAAGATCAGGGCTTGATCCATCACCGTTATTTAGCTCACTGCCCCATCCCAGCTCAGAACCTGGCTATATGCAAATTAGTCTGTCCCTGGCCCAGTGCATCATGGGAACAGGGCAGACCAAACTACCAAGCAAATTCTTCACCAGAAAGGAGACAAGCTTCCGGGGACCGGTTTCTGCCATTTCAGGCGTCGTCGGCCCGGCTTGCTTGAATCCTGATGGAGCAGTGAGCAAGGGACTCATGTCTGAGTATACCCTTCCACGCTTATGGTGGACAAAATGATTCAGAAAAGGGGGTGGTGATGAACAGAGTGTCTGAATTAAGCAGACCACTCTTACCCAGTCCAAAGATCAGGGCTTGATCCATCACCGTTATTTAGCTCACTGCCCCATCCCAGCTCAGAACCTGGCTATATGCAAATTAGTCTGTCCCTGGCCCAGTGCATCATGGGAACAGGGCAGACCAAACTACCAAGCCAATTCTTCACCAGAAAGGAGACAAGCTTCCGGGGACCGGTTTCTGCCATTTCAGGCGTCGTCGGCCCGGCTTGCTTGAATCCTGATGGAGCAGTGAGCAAGGGACTCATGTCTGAGTATACCCTTCCACGCTTATGGTGGACAAAATGATTCAGAAAAGGGGGTGGTGATGAACAGAGTGTCTGAATTAAGCAGACCACTCTTACCCAGTCCAAAGATCAGGGCTTGATCCATCACCGTTATTTAGCTCACTGCCCCATCCCAGCTCAGAACCTGGCTATATGCAAATTAGTCGATCCCTGGCCCAGTGCATCATGGGAACAGGGCAGACCAAACTACCAAGCCAATTCTTCACCAGAAAGGAGACAAGCTTCCGGGGACCGGTTTCTGCAATTTCAGGCGTCGTCGGCCCGGCTTGCTTGAATCCTGATGGAGCAGTGAGCAAGGGACTCATGTCTGAGTATACCCTTCCACGCTTATGGTGGACAAAATGATTCAGAAAAGGGGGTGGTGATGAACAGAGTGTCTGAATTAGGCAGACCACTCTTACCCAGTCCAAAGATCAGGGCTTGATCCATCACCGTTATTTAGCTCACTGCCCCATCCCAGCTCAGAACCTGGCTATATGCAAATTAGTCTGTCCCTGGCCCAGTGCATCATGGGAACAGGGCAGACCAAACTACCAAGCCAATTCTTCACCAGAAAGGAGACAAGCTTCCAGGGACCGGTTTCTGCCATTTCAGGCGTCGTCGGCCCGTCTTGCTTGAATCCTGATGGAGCAGTGAGCAAGGGACTCATGTCTGAGTATACCCTTCCACGCTTATGGTGGACAAAATGATTCAGAAAAGGGGGTGGTGATGAACAGAGTGTCTGAATTAAGCAGACCACTCTTACCCAGTCCAAAGATCAGGGCTTGATCCATCACCGTTATTTAGCTCACTGCCCCATCCCAGCTCAGAACCTGGCTATATGCAAATTAGTCTGTCCCTGGCCCAGTGCATCATGGGAACAGGGCAGACCAAACTACCAAGCCAATTCTTCACCAGAAAGGAGACAAGCTTCCGGGGACCGGTTTCTGCCATTTTAGGCGTCGTCGGCCCGGCTTGCTTGAATCCTGATGGAGCAGTGAGCAAGGGACTCATGTCTGAGTATACCCTTCCACGCTTATGGTGGACAAAATGATTCAGAAAAGGGGGTGGTGATGAACAGAGTGTCTGAATTAAGCAGACCACTCTTACCCAGTCCAAAGATCAGGGCTTGATCCATCACCATTATTTAGCTCACTGCCCCCTCCCAGCTCAGAACCTGGCTATATGCAAATTAGTCTGTCCCTGGCCCAGTGCATCATGGGAACAGGGCAGACCAAACTACCAAGCCAATTCTTCACCAGAAAGGAGACAAGCTACCGGGGACCGGTTTCTGCCATTTCAGGCGTCGTCGGCCCGGCTTGCTTGAATCCTGATGGAGCAGTGAGCAAGGGACTCATGTCTGAGTATACCCTTCCACGCTTATGGTGGACAAAATGATTCAGAAAAGGGGGTGGTGATGAACAGAGTGTCTGAATTAAGCAGACCACTCTTACCCAGTCCAAAGATCAGGGCTTGATCCATCACCGTTATTTAGCTCACTGCCCCATCCCAGCTCAGAACCTGTCTATATGCAAATTAGTCTATCCCTGGCCCAGTGCATCATGGGAACAGGGCAGACCAAACTACCAAGCCAATTCTTCACCAGAAAGGAGACAAGCTTCCGGGGACCGGTTTCTGCCATTTCAGGCGTCGTCGGCCCGGCTTGCTTGAATCCTGATGGAGCAGTGAGCAAGGGACTCATGTCTGAGTATACCCTTCCACGCTTATGGTGGACAAAATGATTCAGAAAAGGGGGTGGTGATGAACAGAGTGTCTGAATTAAGCAGACCACTCTTACCCAGTCCAAAGATCAGGGCTTGATCCATCACCGTTATTTAGCTCACTGCCCCATCCCAGCTCAGATCCTGGCTATATGCAAATTAGTCTGTCCCTGGCCCAGTGCATCATGGGAACAGGGCAGACCAAACTACCAAGCCAATTCTTCACCAGAAAGGAGACAAGCTTCCGGGGACCGGTTTCTGCCATTTCAGGCGTCGTCGGCCCATCTTGCTTGAATCCTGATGGAGCAGTGAGCAAGGGACTCATGTCTGAGTATACCCTTCCACGCTTATGGTGGACAAAATGATTCAGAAAAGGGGGTGGTGATGAACAGAGTGTCTGAATTAAGCAGACCACTCTTACCCAGTCCAAAGATCAGGGCTTGATCCATCACCGTTATTTAGCTCACTGCCCCATCCCAGCTCAGAACCTGGCTATATGCATTTTAGTCTGTCCCTGGCCCAGTGCATCATGGGAACAGGGCAGACCAAACTACCAAGCCAATTCTTCACCAGAAAGGAGACAAGCTTCCGGGGACCGGTTTCTGCCATTTCAGGTGTCGTCGGCCCGGCTTGCTTGAATCCTGATGGAGCAGTGAGCAAGGGACTCATGTCTGAGTATACCCTTCCACGCTTATGGTGGACAAAATGATTCAGAAAAGGGGGTGGTGATGAACAGAGTGTCTGAATTAAGCAGACCACTCTTACCCAGTCCAAAGATCAGGGCTTGATCCATCACCGTTATTTAGCTCACTGCCCCATCCCAGCTCAGAACCTGGCTATATGCAAATTAGTCTATCCCTGGCCCAGTGCATCATGGGAACAGGGCAGACCAAACTACCAAGCCAATTCTTCACCAGAAAGGAGACAAGCTTCCGGGGACCGGTTTCTGCCATTTCAGGCGTCGTCGGCCCGGCTTGCTTGAATCCTGATGGAGCAGTGAGCAAGGGACTCATGTCTGAGTATACCCTTCCACGCTTATGGTGGACAAAATGATTCAGAAAAGGGGGTGGTGATGAACAGAGTGTCTGAATTAAGCAGACCACTCTTACCCAGTCCAAAGATCAGGGCTTGATCCATCACCGTTATTTAGCTCACTGCCCCATCCCAGCTCAGAACCTGGCTATATGCAAATTAGTCTGTCCCTGGCCCAGTGCATCATGGGAACAGGGCAGACCAAACTACCAAGCCAATTCTTCACCAGAAAGGAGACAAGCTTCCGGGGACCGGTTTCTGCCATTTCAGGCGTCGTCGGCCCGTCTTGCTTGAATCCTGATGGAGCAGTGAGCAAGGGACTCATGTCTGAGTGTACCCTTCCACGCTTATGGTGGATAAAATGATTCAGAAAAGGGGGTGGTGATGAACAGAGTGTCTGAATTAAGCAGACCACTCTTACCCAGTCCAAAGATCAGGGCTTGATCCATCACCGTTATTTAGCTCACTGCCCCATCCCAGCTCAGAACCTGGCTATATGCAAATTAGTCTGTCCCTGGCCCAGTGCATCATGGGAACAGGGCAGACCAAACTACCAAGCCAATTCTTCACCAGAAAGGAGACAAGCTTCCGGGGACCGGTTTCTGCCATTTCAGGCGTCGTCGGCCCGGCTTGCTTGAATCCTGATGAAGCAGTGAGCAAGGGACTCATGTCTGAGTATACCCTTCCACGCTTATGGTGGACAAAATGATTCAGAAAAGGGGGTGGTGATGAACAGAGTGTCTGAATTAAGCAGACCACTCTTACCCAGTCCAAAGATCAGGGCTTGATCCATCACCGTTATTTAGCTCACTGCCCCATCCCAGCTCAGAACCTGGCTATATGCAAATGAGTCTGTCCCTGGCCCAGTGCATCATGGGAACAGGGCAGACCAAACTACCAAGCCAATTCTTCACCAGAAAAGAGACACGCTTCCGGGGACTGGTATCTGCCATTTCAGGCGTCGTCGGCCCGGCTTGCTTGAATCCTGATGGAGCAGTGAGCAAGGGACTCATGTCTGTGTATACCCTTCCACGCTTATGGTGGACAAAATGATTCAGAAAAGGGGGTGGTGATGAACAGAGTGTCTGAATTAAGCAGACCACTCTTACCCAGTCCAAAGATCAGGGCTTGATCCATCACCGTTATTTAGCTCACTGCCCCATCCCAGCTCAGAACCTGGCTATATGCAAATTAGTCTATCCCTGGCCCAGTGCATCATGGGAACAGGGCAGACCAAACTACCAAGCCAATTCTTCACCAGAAAGGAGACAAGCTTCCGGGGACCGGTTTCTGCCATTTCAGGCGTCGTCGGCCCGGCTTGCTTGAATCCTGATGGAGCAGTGAGCAAGGGACTCATGTCTGAGTATACCCTTCCACGCTTATGGTGGACAAAATGATTCAGAAAAGGGGGTGGTGATGAACAGAGTGTCTGAATTAAGCAGACCACTCTTACCCAGTCCAAAGATCAGGGCTTGATCCATCACCGTTATTTAGCTCACTGCCCCATCCCAGCTCAGAACCTGGCTATATGCAAATTAGTCTGTCCCTGGCCCAGTGCATCATGGGAACAGGGCAGACCAAACTACCAAGCCAATTCTTAACCAGAAAGGAGACAAGCTTCCGGGGACCGGTTTCTGCCATTTCAGGCGTCGTAGGCCCGGCTTGCTTGAATCCTGATGGAGCAGTGAGCAAGGGACTCATGTCTGAGTATACCCTTCCACGCTTATGGTGGACAAAATGATTCAGAAAAGGGGGTGGTGATGAACAGAGTGTCTGAATTAAGCAGACCACTCTTACCCAGTCCAAAGATCAGGGCTTGATCCATCACCGTTATTTAGCTCACTGCCCCATCCCAGCTCAGAACCTGGCTATATGCAAATTAGTCTGTCCCGGGCCCAGTGCATCATGGGAACAGGGCAGACCAAACTACCAAGCCAATTCTTCACCAGAAAGGAGACAAGCTTCCGGGGACCGGTTTCTGCCATTTCAGGCGTCGTCGGCCCGGCTTGCTTGAATCCTGATGGAGCAGTGAGCAAGGGACTCATGTCTGAGTATACCCTTCCACGCTTATGGTGGACAAAATGATTCAGAAAAGGGGGTGGTGATGAACAGAGTGTCTGAATTAAGCAGACCACTCTTACCCAGTCCAAAGATCAGGGCTTGATCCATCACCGTTATTTAGCTCACTGCCCCATCCCAGCTCAGAACCTGGCTATATGCAAATTAGTCTGTCCCTGGCCCAGTGCATCATGGGAACAGGGCAGACCAAACTACCAAGCCAATTCTTCACCAGAAAGGAGACAAGCTTCCGGGGACCGGTTTCTGTCATTTCAGGCGTCGTCGGCCCGGCTTGCTTGAATCCTGATGGAGCATTGAGCAAGGGACTCATGTCTGAGTATACCCTTCCACGCTTATGGTGGACAAAATGATTCAGAAAAGGGGGTGGTGATGAACAGAGTGTCTGAATTAAGCAGACCACTCTTACCCAGTCCAAAGATCAGGGCTTGATCCATCACCGACGACGCCTGAAATGGCAGAAACCGGTCCCCAGAAGCTTGTTTCCTTCCCAGTATAAGAATTGGCGTGGTAGTTTGGTTTGCCCTGTTCCCATCATGCACTGGGACAGGAACAGACTAATTTGCATATAGCCAAGTTCTGAGCTGGGATGGTGCAGTGAGCTAAAAAACGGTGATGGATCAAGCCCTGATCTTTGGACTGGGTAAGAGTGGTCTGCTTAATTCAGGCACTCTGTTCATCACCACCCCCTTTTCTGAATCATTTTGTCCACCATAAGCGTGGAAGGGTATACTTAGATGTGAGTCCCTTGCTAATTGCACCATCAGGATTCAAGCAAGCCGGGCCGACGATGCCTGAAATGGCAGAAACCGGTCCCCGGAAGCTTGTTTCTTTCCCAGTATAAGAATTGGCTTGGTAGTTTGGTTTGCCCTGTTCCCATCATGCACTGGGACAGGAACACACTAATTTGCATATAGCCAAGTTCTGAGCTGGGATGGTGCAGTGAGCTAAAAAACGGTGATGGATCAAGCCCTGATCTTTGGACTGGGTAAGAGTGGTCTGCTTAATTCAGGCACACTATTCATCACCACCCCCTTTTCTGAATCATTTTGTCCACCATAAGCGTGGAAGGGTATACTCAGATGTGAGTCCCTTGCTCATTGCACCATCAGGATTCAAGCAAGCCGGGCCGCGACGCCTGAAATGGCAGAAACCGGTCCCCGGAAGCTTGTTTCCTTCCCAGTATAAGAATTGGCTTGGTAGTTTGGTTTGCCCTGTTCCCATCATGCACTGGGACAGGAACAGACTAATTTGCATATAGCCAAGTTCTGAGATGGGATGGTGCAGTGAGCTAAAAAACGGTGATGGATCAAGCCCTGATCTTTGGACTGGGTAAGAGTGGTCTGCTTAATTCAGGCACTCTGTTCATCACCACCCCCTTTTCTGAATCATTTTGTCCACCATAAGCGTGGAAGGGTATACTCAGATGTGAGTCCCTTGCTCATTGCACCATCAGGATTCAAGCAAGCCGGGCCGACGACGCCTGAAATGGCAGAAACCGGTCCCCGGAAGCTTGTTTTCTTCCCAGTATAAGAATTGGCTTGGTAGTTTGGTTTGCCTTGTTCCCATCATGCACTGGGACAGGAACAGACTAATTTGCATATAGCCAAGTTCTGAGCTGGGATGGTGCAGTGAGCTAAAAAACGGTGATGGATCAAGCCCTGATCTTTGGACTGGGTAAGAGTGGTCTGCTTAATTCAGGCACTCTGTTCATCACCACCCCCTTTTCTGAATCATTTTGTCCACCATAAGCGTGGAAGGGTATACTCAGATGTGAGTCCCTTGCTCATTGCACCATCAGGATTCAAGCAAGCCGGGCCGACGACGCCTGAAATGGCAGAAACCGGTCCCCGGAAGCTTGTTTCCTTCCCAGTATAAGAATTGGCTTGGTAGTTTGGTTTGCCCTGTTCCCATCATGCACTGGGACAGGAACAGACTAATTTGCATATAGCCAAGTTCTGAGCTGGGATGGTGCAGTGAGCTAAAAAACGGTGATGGATCAAGCCCTGATCTTTGGACTGGGTAAGAGTGGTCTGCTTAATTCAGGCACTCTGTTCATCACCACCCCCTTTTCTGAATCATTTTGTCCACCATAAGCGTGGAAGGGTATACTCAGATGTGAGTCCCTTGCTCATTGCACCATCAGGATTCAAGCAAGCCGGGCCGACGACGCCTGAAATGGCAGAAACCGGTCCCCGGAAGCTTGTTTCCTTCCCAGTATAAGAATTGGCTTGGTAGTTTGGTTTGCCCTGTTCCCATCATGCACTGGGACAGGAACAGACTAATTTGCATATAGCCAAGTTCTGAGCTGGGATGGTGCAGTGAGCTAAAAAATGGTGATGGATCAAGCCCTGATCTTTGGACTGGGTAAGAGTGGTCTGCTTAATTCAGGCACTCTGTTCATCACCACCCCCTTTTCTGAATCATTTTGTCCACCATAAGCGTGGAAGGGTATACTCAGATGTGAGTCCCTTGCTCATTGCACCATCAGGATTCAAGCAAGACGGGCCGACGACGCCTGAAATGGCAGAAACCGGTCCCCGGAAGCTTGTTTCCTTCCCAGTATAAGAATTGGCTTGGTAGTTTGGTTTGCCCTGTTCCCATCATGCACTGGGACAGGAACAGACTAATTTGCATATAGCCAAGTTCTGAGCTGGGATGGTGCAGTGAGCTAAAAAACGGTGATGGATCAAGCCCTGATCTTTGGACTGGGTAAGAGTGGTCTGCTTAATTCAGGCACTCTGTTCATCACCACCCCCTTTTCTGAATCATTTTGTCCACCATAAGCGTGGAAGGGTATACTCAGATGTGAGTCCCTTGCTCATTGCACCATCAGGATTCAAGCAAGCCGGGCCGACGACGCCTGAAATGGCAGAAACCGGTCCCCGGAAGCTTGTTTCCTTCCCAGTATAAGAATTGGCTTGGTAGTTTGGTTTGCCCTGTTCCCATCATGCACTGGGACAGGAACAGACTAATTTGCATATAGCCAAGTTCTGAGCTGGGATGGTGCAGTGAGCTAAAAAATGGTGATGGATCAAGCCCTGATCTTTGGACTGGGTAAGAGTGGTCTGCTTAATTCAGGCACTCTGTTCTTCACAACCCCCTTTTCTAAAGGTATGGGTCCTTTGTTGTAACCTGCTGGACAGACGTTAGCTTTTTCCAACTCTATCATTCCTCCCCAAATATCTCCTCAAAACCTTTCCTGTCTATCAACCTAAACGGAGAACAGGAGTCAGCAGCATATACCACAAATTTCGGACCGTCCAAACCAATCTCACAGCTAGGATACTGTGTTTCTTCCTCTGATTCTGATTCCTTAATTTGAAAGATAAAAATGTTTACCCCCTCCCTCTCTTCCTTGGGATTCTTTACCAAGTGCACTTTGAGTCCAAAAACATTACAAAACTTCGAAAAATGCCCCCTTTTGTTAAATTTTCTGCACGTTATGTTTCTAACAGGGCACTTTTATTGGCCAGATGGTTAACACTGCCGCACCTATAGCATTGCAATCCCTCTACTTTCTTCTTAACTTCCTCTCTGCCTTTAATTCCTATTTTGCAAACCGCTTCTTCACTACTAATAGTTTTAGATTCATTCTTCTCCCTGAAAGTTTCTGACCCTCTCATTTCTCTCATACAATGAGCGGTGTGTTCTAAACCTTTTGCCATACTAATGGCTTCCTCCAGATCTGGATAACGTGTGAGTAACTCCTCTTGAACTTTCTGATCATTAGTACATCTGACTAGTTGACCTCTTAGAACAGCAATGTATGTAGATACTTTCTCCTCTTTCTTTTGAACTCTTTTGAAAAATGTATGTCTTTCTAAGACCACATTGACCTTCATTTTGAAGTGTGCCTGAAGTTTCTATAACGTGTATTCATACACATCCCCCACTTGATCTTCCTCTAAAGGCTCATCATCCACTAATCTCCCTGTGATATCCTAAAAGACCTTCCTGCCCTGAATTCTCAAATTGTGCAATAGAAGGTGTTGCTTTCTTATGCTAGAATAGTTTATTCCCCCAATTGCAATTAAATACGATTTAAATACACCCTCCCATCTTTTCCACGGAATGTCAGGTTCTCCCAACTCATTCAGGAAAGGAGGTGGTTGATTCATCCCTGAACACGCCATGTTGTAAACTCAATGGGTGTAAACTGTGAGGTGACAAACACAGAGAGGTTGAACAAAACTAGCACCCCTTGGTTATGGGCAGAATAAACTTGCACATATTGAAAATCCAGCAGTCCCATATGTCACAAGATGTTGCACACTTCAAACCTGTAAGTACTACAGTAAATTATGAAAATTCCCAAGATAACATGGGGTTGACTCTTTAGATGAACCTTACAACACCAATTTCCTTATACAATTAAATATTTCTTTGAAGCACCCACGCATGAGGAAGTCAAATGTGTTCAGATAGGTTCGTGTGAGGATCTCGAGTCCTATTTCTAAGACCAACACTTCGCTGCACAGCCCGCCTCTCCTGAGAAAAGAGGCGGGAACATCCTCTGTGGTGAGAGAACAACACGGAAATATCAGCACGTCGTGTTTCCTCTCCCTTCAGAAAGCGCCTGATTAATGCTGCCTATTCCACAACCCGGTCTCGACACTCAGCGTTAGGCACAGCTCAGGTAAAACGCTTTCAATACTCCACCAAGCATTTCGCTCCCAGGAACACTTCCTTGACTGAGACGCCCACTGTGAAATCGCCGCAAAGTACGCCGCACTACCATACTACCACACGGCACCCAAGGGCTAACGGCAAAGACCAAAGTGCTCAGGATGTCTCCTCAGCCCACAGCCTGTGTGATAGAAAACTTCCCTCAAGACCTCTCGTTAGATCCTCCAGTTGCGCTCAGAGACACCATTCCTTCACTCGATTCGCCGCCAAAGTCCACCATATAATCACCCCACAGCTGAATCTGGGCTAGGAGCAGGGGCAGTTGGTCACACTTTCCGCTGCAGAAGTCACACCAGGAAACTCGCCAGGGAATCTTGCCACAGCTGAATTTGGATTAAGAGCTGGGGCAGATGGTCATCGTGGAGCATAACCTGGTAGCGCACCCCCCAGAAGTCCAGGAACAGAATGTAGCCTTAGACTCACTCCACCAGCTACCACTGAGCTCGGGCCACTCACTGTCACCAGGAAAATTTCCAAGACGGATCACCATAAACTGGCAGCTGCTTGCCTCAGTCTCCTCTGCCCAAGAGAATATTAACTTTTACACTGAGTGGAAAGTCACTCCACACTTCATCCTTAGGGTCCTGTGCCTCACCTGTTCATGAGCACTGAAGCGACCCTTTACAACCACGAGCTGCCCGCAGACGAAATATCACAGGGAAGGATGCGCCGCTGTCCTCGTCGCCACAAAGTGTAGTAATTCGACAACACTACAGCAGGTAAGTTTCAAAGTTCTGTTTATTCATATAATGAGAAGAAGCACCCCCAGCTGCAGGCACCGGGTAAGACTGTGTGTAGCACTCCCAACATTCCACTACAGCCTATATCTGAACGTTCTAGGAGTGAACCAACAGGAGGAGAGGGACGGGGGGGAAGAGATAGAGAGAGAAGAAGGAAGGTTACAACACTCATTAATTGGTTAACAGCTGGCACATTGCTCAGCAAGTTTGATCTGATGTCTGGTCACTGGCTGATCAGCTTAACTGAAGGGGCCAAAGAGAGGTCTGCGTTCTCTATCTCAGAAGGCCAACTCCAGTCTCAGGTGATGCACTTTGGGTGAGGAACGCCCCTGTCACCTTTCAGAGGTTGGTCATTCAGGTCCTACCTACACTTCATTGAGGTCTTCCGTTCCAGCTACAAGCACCATGTGCACCACCATGTGCACCACCTCAGAGAAGTGGTTCAGGCTCTTCATAGAGCAGGCCTGGCTAGTGAGGTCAGTAAGTACCAGATAGGACAGGGTTCAGCGGTCTACTTGAGGCACCAATTTTGGAGGGAGCAATGAACAGCCCCACCAGGCCAAAGTTCAACTCATTCTGGCTTCAGACCACCCCGACCCGGTGAGGGCATTCCTAGTCCCCACTAGGTATTACAGGAGATTTGACAAGGTATCCGGCACTAGTGTTATTCCCAGCTCAGCAGCCTAGACAGGTAATCAGGACAGAGGCATGCTGTCTACACTCTGAAGAAGGCGATGTGCACAGCACCCATGTTCAAGGCCGCTGATTTCTCCCTAGAGTTCATCATGCAGACAGATGCCTCAGAGCATGGTATGGGGACCCTGATCTCACATCTAAATGATGAGAGCCTAGCTTGAGCAGTAGCACTCATCAGCAAGAGATAACTTTCCAGGGAACAGAGGTGCAATGCTATGGAGAGGTAAGCATTTGCATTGGTCTGGAAACTAAAGAAGTTGAGACCATACCTGTTTGGGGCTCACTTTTGATTCATACAGACCACAGGCCCCTAAGATGCCTGATGCAAATCAGAGGTGAGAATCCCAGAATGTTGAGGTGATCCATCACCCCGACAGGGAATGGACTTCCATCTCCATATAGAGAATGGTCTTACGGTGGAATTTTGCCCAGGAACTGACCACACCAATGATGATGGTCACTCCAGGTTCTTCCAGTTTAGCGACATGAGCTCCCTTGAGGGTGGGTATTACTCTCTGTTTTCAGCTGTGGGGGTGCTGACATCCTTGTTGTGGTTTCCCCCAGCTTTTTGCCTTCAATCCTCCTGTTTTTGCTGACCTGTCAGCAGAGCAGAGTTTGCCAGTGAGCTCACTCCTAGCCTCAGCAATTCTGCTGTGGGGGACTTACTTGTGGCAACAATAGGGGTTCTCGCCCCCCAATGACCTTCAGCAGCTATGGGGATTTCATCCCCCAGCCAGTAGAGCGCCAGAAGGCCCCTTTGGAGAGTGGGTGAAAAAGGGGGCAGGTCTCCAAGAACATCTCATCAATCCCACGGTGGGGACATACCTGTGGCAACAATAGGGGTTATCACCCCCAACAACCCTCAGCAGCCAAGGGGACTTCATTAGGGGTGGCCGAGTAATGCTCTGCACCACGGAACTCCGAGGAATTTGCTGGAGTTTTTTAGCAACTCTGAAACTCTGTGAGCTTTGCCAGGCCTAACATGAGCCAGAATTTGGTTTATTGCATGATAGTACATCAGGAAGGGAAGAGAGGCTTTTAAATATAGAGGGAATGGGACACACTCTCTCTAGTCAAACTCACACTTCTCTCTCTATCTCCACCGTGCGGGTAGGTGAAGTGTCTACGTCCGTCCTGCGGACAGGTACCTGAACCTTGGGTGCCAGCACACGTGAGAAGACCGTTGACGCCTGATTTCGGTCCTAGTAGGGTCCCACTAAGATTCAGCAGGACCATCTGGCCTGCCTATCATACTTCAAGTGGAAGGTAGTATCTGCCCCTTCCTCTTTGTGTAGCACTTACTTATTTTCTTTAGGTCCTGACGAATTGCACATCTTGCATGAAACATGTCGACCGCTAGGTAGACTACACACTGCTGGATCCTAGCACCAGCGTGTATAAGTCTCCTCACTGTTTTTAATAGGGTAGTAAACCACATTATTAAATATTTCGCCGTGGATTTATTAACCTTTTTTAATCCCCACACTTACACTTGTCTACACTTTCCCTAAAGCCCTTATAGCCACATGCACATACTGGCAGGAACAGAAGATCTCTGGTAAAGAGCCCCAGTTTTGGGAGCCCGACACATTGCAGCGCCAGTCTGACGAGGAGCAGAACCCAAATGATGAAGCATGACACCTAGCTTGCTGGGTGTGTGATGGTTTTAGTTCCGAAAGGGGTATTCCCCTACCTTCGTTGGTGTCTCCCCTTTTCTTTTTCTTTTTCTTTTGCTTTGCTTGGTTACACCTATTCTACTCTACCTTGGGGAACAGCGTCCTTTCGTTTGTTGTTACTTCTTTAAAACACTCTGTTGACAAAGATTTTTAAAACTGAGCTGTTCAGATCATTAAATTTCGGCCCATATAGGATGTGAGAGAACCATTTTGTCAAATGATCATGGACAGATCTTCTCAGCAGAATTGAAAATGAGGCAAAATAAATAACTCTCTGTATCGTAAGCTGCAGATATGTGGCAGCTGAAAATACCAACATACGCCATTATTGCGAAAAAATTAAAGAAACAAACCCATCAAACAAAATAGTTTATTTATTATGAAAATAATGTCGCTGAACCAAATGCGCATTGAATACATAGATTTTAAAAGGTTTTTAAAGAGTGTTTGCATCCAGTATGTTTTTGCACACTCAAAATGTAGGCTAGTGAAGACAGAGTTAACACTTTTATGAAAACGATGCAAACGAGTCGTACGCGTCAATTCCTCCATTTGGCAATAATGAGACATTTGTACTCGAAATATTTCAAAGTATTGGAACTCTTGGAGCTGATGCACACTTCATTAAGCTCAAATGCGCGAGTTTTCTTCCATCTTTGCTGAACTGCAAATTCAGATGTTTGTGTCTACACTGTGCTCTTTTCGAGGCATGCATGCCATCTGTTAGAGGCTCCCTATTTTAAAAACGCTTACTGTTGTGGTTGTAGCCAAAGGTCAGAAGTATACAATGGTTCTTGCTGTTAGTTTTAAAAATGTGTTTTTGCACTTTTAGATTCCATCCAATAAGTCTGTTGTATTGGGGTTTTAACAGCAAACAAATGTAAAATATATATATATATTGTGATCAAGGCTCCACGAGAGCCGAAACGCGTCGTGGCAAACTGGTGTTGGGCAAAATAAATTTCTAAGAAACACCAAGAATTGGGTCTCGTCTCGTCTTTGACAGAAATTAGCTGTTGGCGTCACATACCGTATATATATATATATATATATATATATATATATATACATTTTATGATACATTTTGGACTTAACTATTTCTTAGGCACAGAACAACACATACAACTTTGCAAAGCTTGTTTTCACCCTGGATGTACAGGTAATGCGCTACATTATGTATGTAAACGATGTTGCAATTGACACCAATCTGCTATGATAATTTAGGACTAAAATTGTATTTTAAAAAGGCAAAGAAAGGCAATGCTGAATAATTACACTTAAGAATGATATCTTGTAGTGAGAAACGTGGTACTTGGTTGACAATGGTGTGAGCACTGGTCATACAATAGCCACAATCCCTTGCAGGGTGATACACAAAAAGTCACCATATTAACCTGTGCTTAACCCTGAGTAGCTTGGTACAGAAAGCCATCAGGCTTAACTTAGAGGCAATGTGTAAAGTATTTATGCAGCACACAATCAGTAATAAAGAGAAAAGTCAACACGATAAAATCCCGAACCAATTTAAAAAAATAGTTAAATTTTAATAAATTACTTGACACTAAAATGACAAAAATCCAATCAGCTGAACCCCAGTGATGAATTTTCAAGGTTTAAGATTCAAGATAGCGCATAAAAGATCAAAGTGCCATCCGCAGGCATCTTTCATGTGAGACCGGTTCAAAGTCAAAAGTTTAGGTCACCTGGGATGGAGGGCAGTTCGGATACACGAAGAGGATTGGGCCCGGTCGGCGCTTACCTTTGGACTTAAAACAATTCTTGAAGAAAAGTGTCTTAGAAGATGAAGTTCGAGGGGGCAAGGCTGCAGGGGGTATCTGAGAAGAGAGCACTCTCGACCGATGGCCTAAGTCACAGTGAAGGATTCTACATTTGGACTTATAACTTTGGTGGTCCTCAGACAGCTGTCACAATCTGGCGATCTGACTGCCTGCATGCCTGGCAGTCCGACCGCCGAATTAGGATGTGGGTGGTGAGACCATCACAAAACCGCTATCACTGCCAGGATCTTTGGTCCCACAGTGGTGAGGAAAGTGGTGGTGTATGGAGGCGGTGCTGGCATTGGCAGCTTGTTGAATTGAGACGCAAGGCTAATTTAGGTGAGTACAGTTCTCTTTTATTCTCACGGCTGCTTCCACCACCACAGCCGCCACGAAGACAGGGGCAACTACCATCCTAACTCACACCTGGAATGTTGGTAACCTGCTCCGCTTACCACGCAGGGAAGTCGGGAGAAACCATAAGGAAGTGAGTAAGGTGGGGAAGAGAAAACGGGGACAGGGTGCAAGTTAAAGGGTAGGCAGTGGAACAAAGACCTTACAACACACTTCCATGTGGGTTATGACCTTCCTGGGACCCTGCTATAAAAAGGTCAGTGGCAAGAAAGGTAAGGAGCTCCAAACATGGCCCCAAGGCAATTCAGCCCAGTGGGAATAGTGGCTGGGGCATGTGTTATGCCCCCCTGTGCCTGTACTGTCATGCTTTCACTGTGTGCCATGCATGAAATGATGCATGGCAACAGTGCACCCGACATGATGCAGGCGCTGCAGTTCAGCGGCATTGCCATCAGGCTCACTCATTGAGCTGAAGCATACTGCAGCCACACTTCAAGCCTCGTGGTGAACTAGTGACGCAGTGATCAGGAGGCCATCAGTTTGAAAGTGGTCTCCCGACTGCCATGGCAGCAGGCTGGCAGTGTGCCCGTCAACATCATAATCAGGCTCTTATTCACCAAAATGGGAGTCGAGAAACTCTAGTGGGATGAAGAAGAAGGCTGTAACTGAAGACAGTACATGTAGCAGGAGAAGCCACATACTCAATACAAACAGTGATGCACCTCACGCGGATAGACGAGCAGGTTGATTTTGGTCCCCTCCTGGTTCTCAGAGCACTTTTTGACCCAATTTTTTCTCAGTCCCCAGTTTTGGAGATTGGCCCTTTAGGCATCTTTAGCACAACAACCAAGGGTCCAGGACTGGTGTCACACCTCTTAGGGGTTCAGGACTCACGCAAGCTGGGACCAGGTATGAGTTCAAGATGGCAGGAGCTTGTTATGCCCCAGTTTCTCTGAACAGGAGGCCAGCAAACTAGCCCTTGGAGTCACTTCTGGTATTCCTGGGTGCAGGTGTAGATGCAGGGCTCAACAGCAGGGATAGACTGTGAAGGTTCAAGGGATGCTTTAGGCAGCAGGACAGCAGTTTGAGGGGCAGCAACAGTCTGGCAGAGTGCACATCAGGTCACAGCAGCAGGCAGTTCTTTTAGAGTTCTACGGCAGGTCCAGTAGTGAACTGAACAGTCGGTCTGAAGGCCCTATTATTTTATACTGGTGCTCTTCCTCTGGAAGGTGGGAGAAAATGTCCTCGCTCCCTTGCCCTGACTCCAAGCTGGCTGCAGTGACAACACAGGGTTGTCGTTTGTGTGGAGGCAGAGCACAAACTATTCATGTGTAAGTGGCCAAGGGCAGGAAAATGTCAACTTTCTGAAAAGTACTGAACACCTAACAACATCCAAATACTGACTCGGAGACTCAGTGTTATTCTTTTATGTGGTCACTATATTTAATACCAGTGATCTCCATTAATCTCTTCCACTATTCATTTTACAGAAACAATTTTTTAGAAAAAACATTTGGTAAATGAACATTGAAATATACATGACACCAAAAATAACACATTACAATTACCCCCCATTTTACACACACTCTACATAAAAATTGTTACAAACCAACATATAACAAACATTTGAATGTTACAGTTCAGAATTGTATTGCCCAAAAGGAGAGGTTTCAATATATAATTAGTGCATTCAAATGAGCTTCTCCTCTTTAATGGGTTACTTTATCACAATATGCCATACTGTTTTTTGAGCAACAGAATGGTCAAATAATTTTTCTCATCCTCTGATGTTCCACCACTTATTGAGGGCATATACTTGTGGGTTGAGAATGTGTCAACGCGTTTCGAACCTTACACAGTTTATAGGTTCTCATAAGGATTCAGAACTGGTATAAATTACAACAAAAAACACTAAAACAAACATCAGGGAACTCTTAATTGGATGGGTGATTTAATCCTACAAGATCTTATGACCACCCACTGTTACCTCATATCAATCGTGATCTTTCACTGGTCTTCCATAATTGCATAGGTCTGAATTGAGGATGATTTGAAGGTTGACATCAGGGCTATTGTAGGACATAAGCTGAAAGGATAGGAAAGCATACTCTGGGGAATAAGTCATAGTAAATCAAAGTGCTAGACACATGATTTCACTACTGATTTTGAGAGTCACACAAAATAATCTATTGATAGTTAAAATAAGGGCTCACATATCTTATAGTGCTAACCTTACATAGCCAAATTTCAGGGCTAATTTGGATGTAATAAAAATATATAAAATTTTATTCTGACATATTTAGCATGGTATAGCAACACAAAAAGATGAAGGACGGAATGAGGAACATTGTCAAGCATTCACAACTCACAGTCACAGATCTGGGTTAAATCTTAAAGATGATGGATGGAATGCTGAACAGCGTCAAAGATTCCCCTCCAGTCACAGATCTGGGTTATATCCATCATTTCTTTGTTCACTATGCCACCCCAGTTTGGACCCAGCCATAGGCAAATCAGCCTTGACCATGCTCCCCATGAGAATAATCCAGCCCGAACTGCCAGTCCAGATCCTCCCTGTACCAGAAAACAAGTATCCTGGGCCCAGTTTCCGGCTATCACCACTCAATAGCCCGGCTAGCTTGAATCCAGTAGCATAGCATGTACAGACCCACATCTGGTCATACCATTCCCATTTAGGGAGACTATAGCTGCACAAAAAGATAATGGATTGAATGCTGACATTATCAAACATTCACACCTCCTAGTCACAGATCTATGTTAAATGTGTTGGTTCTTTCTTCTCACCATGCAACCCTAATTTGGACACAGCCATATGCAAATCAGTCTTGACTCTGTCTCCAAGGGAACAGTCCAGCCTGAATTTTCAGTCCAGGTCCTCACTGAACCGGAAAACAAGCAGCCTAGGACCTGTTTTGGGGTATCACGCTTCATCAGTTAGTCTAGCTTGAATCCAGTGGGATATCGAGCACAGGACTGACGTCTGGATATGTCCTTCCCACTCAGCACAATGAATCTCCTTAGAGCTCGGCTTCAGAATGTCTGCATAGCACCACATCACTGATACAAGATCTTGCATCTCAACCCACAGTCTCCATGGTACTGCCGCTGTGCGGTGCACCCCAGACAAAGGCCCCTTGTTGACGGCATTCTCCGATGCTGTACTTTCTATTACAAGCTCCTCATTGATGACATCCTTGATGATAATGCAGAATGCTTCATCACAGTACCTCTGCTTCCTCGTGGCTGCCACTACACAATGCATCCTTTATTTGGGATCTTGCAATGCTCTGTGACCCAGGATTTAAGGTATGTTTTTCAGTAGGCCAACTTATCCTTGTATCAAGACCACTCTCCATCGCATTCAGAATTTGTGACTTTGTCCCAGTTCATCGTGATCAGATAACCAAATGTGATGCTTTGTGCTTCTAAGTATTAATTTCAATAACTTTTTTAAACTGCATATCTCTGGTTCTACTGATTAGATTTTTGACATTTTGGTCTCAAGTAATGTATTACATTTTACTAAAATGTTATTCTTTTGTGTTTTCACTTTATTACTATTTGAAGAACTGCATAACAACTTTACACATTGCCTCCAAGTCTGACTTGCTTTGTTCCAAAGCTACCAGTGGGGTAAGCACAGGTTAATTTGGGGTTTGATTGTGTTTCACTCTGGCAGAATTTGTGATTGGTGCTTGAATACCCAATTTCCAACACAGTCCATGTAGCTGGTAGAGAGGATGTCCTTCTCAAGAGGTCGAGACAGAGATGGGTTTCAATTGGCCCTCTAGGATGAGCTTGAGTCAGCTGAATCCTGGAGAACTTCTCATTGAACCACCTTCTCTCTTCCTGCCATTTTTCTTGACATCCCACATGGAATGGTCCTCCTTCCTCAATGCACTCACTGAGGGCTCATTTTGGTATTCACAGAAGTTAGGAGTCCTAACTTTAGGACTCTTAAATGCCTTCTGTGAATACCGAAAGTCTTAAAGTTAGGATTTTTCTCAGTTTAGGAGTAGTAAAGTTAGGACTCCTGACTTTAGGACTCCTAAATGACTTCTATGAATGCCGAAAGTCTTAAAGTTAGGATTTTTCTCAGTTTAGGAGGACTCCTAATTTTAGGACCCCTAAACTGAGAAAAATCCTAACTTTAAGACTTTCGGTATTCACAGAAGGCAGTTAGGAGTCCTAAAGTTAGGACTCCTAACTTCTGTGAATATCGAAATGAGTAAGTGCATTCTGTGAATACCAAAATGAGTAAGTGCATTCTGTGAATACCAAAATGGTAGTTAGTTTAGGATTTTGTCTTAAGTTAGCTCTGTGAATCGAGCCCTGGGTTTGTGCGTTCCAGCCATGAGGCTGAATTTTGAGGTCCGGTGAAGTAGAATGGAGCTAGCCATGCAGTTGCCTGTAGTATTTAATCACACATTTAACTCCAAGGGCTCTCTCTTTCTTGATGAAGTTTCTCATCCTCTTTTTGACGCAGGCAGTATCCTTGAGGAAGAAAGACACAGTGGTGGCTAGACAGCACATTAACTGAAGAGTAAAGAAACAAATCCTTTGGCACTTTCAGTAATTATTCAATAGTAAGGGAATGTGTCTCAGATGTGTCTTATTTGTTTCAGATGTATGTAATTTGCCTTTTCGCTGCCATGCAGTGGTTTCCTATTCACTGCCATCCAAAGTTCGCTGTCCTATTTGCAGATATTTCTTGTGGAGGTTGTCTATTCATTACCACAAGTATAGAAGTTTCTCCAGGTATAAAATACAGTGGTAACTTACATGTAGTAATTATGCAGTGGTAAATCCTCATTATGCTGACTCAACTTCTTAAACTAAGGGGGCGGAGATATGCAAGTCTACGTATTTCAGTAACTTTACATTTGAAATTTGTACAGCCAAATTTACTAAAGTTTAGGAGCAAATTACAAATGTAAATTACTCACAAGTGTAAGTTATGTTTGTCAGTTTTTACGTGTGCCGGCAACAGCCTGACCAGTGACAGTTCATTTTCTGCCTATACTATGGGAAGCATATGATTTCTATTCTCCCACATGTTCCACTCCTAAATATAATGCATCCTACCTTGTGGGCAGCAAGAAGCTCTTAGGAATGACTTATTATTTTGAATCAGATTTCTCTATCTGTCAAAAGGGTGATTGTGAGAGGTCTGTGTAGCAGGATTAAAGCGTTCTGCTACTTTCGGCAAGATATCGGTTATTGTACTTTTGAATTGACATTTACTATTGATGTAAAGTAGCGTACAGTACTTTTAAACCGTGAATTTCTGACCCTAATTATGCTACTGGATCTACTCATTGTATGTTGATGCTGAAACAACCAATAAAAAACTTATTGAACAAAAAAAAAAAAAAAAAAAAAGCTGCTGCTGTTATGCTAAACAGACCTGAAGCCATTTTTTTCACTACCACTGTACTGGATCCCACAATAAGAGCTGGAGTCCCAGGTGTCATTTACTTTTCCATGGCAGGGGTGTATTTCCATGCAATATATTATGGTCTGATAGGAATGTTATCTGCATCAATAGTGTTTCAGACAATTTTGAAATGTTTAAAGTAGGACCACATGCACTTCACTCCTGCTTAGGAAGAGTAAAGTGTGAAGAGTTCTAATGACAGAAAAATAGATAGGGCAACAATTGGGAGGAAACCACACAAAATATGGTATTTTCCTACATAAGCCAAGATTCATATGACATACTCTTCCATTCTTGCTATTGTTACCTGTTGGGTAGTTGACTCGTTGTTGGGATGAATGTGGGCCAGCATAAAGTGAATGAGTCTCAGATGGAGAACTGTACAGTAGCCGAGTGTATAGAGGCTATGGATAGGCTAACAATTCCTATTTGAGAATGTGGGGATGGAAACTGCCAGCTTATCATGCACTCTCAAACTGTGTCAGAAACCCATTGGAACTTATGAGTGTTTACTACAGCATTCTTGTTTACACATGTCCATGAAAGAGCAGAACAGCCACCAGTAGACAGGTACCACCCCCCACTGCAATTCCAGGCCTTCAGACTCCACTTTATCTCCACATTATTCCACAATATAATATAAAACCCCATTGATGGTACTATATTTTAAAGTAGATGCCTGAAATAGGAGTGTCCTGCTATAAATGAGGGCAGGTCATCTAACTTGTAATACATTGTCATGTGAAGTACCAGTCATAAATTCCTTGCAATTCTGAGGTGTTGATGTAATGGTTGAGTAAACATTCATGGCACTGTGTTGACAGTGGTTATTTAACCACAACCTTCTTCCATTATTTGCACTGTTATCATTGAAGTAGTGTTGTCAGTAAGCAGGTGTCCCCATCAACTTTAAAGTTATACCCTTTAATTAATAGCAGTATTGTTTTACAAGTTACAACCTTCCACAAACAAGCTGGTGTGAATGTTATTGTCTAAATCTCCCCTTCAAACTGTCAATGTTCATTTCAAATCTCTTTCCTTGTTAAAATTGTCTATAGTGTTTAATTAATGGCAATGCTTAGTTACAAATAAGATCATGGATTATAATTTGACAGATAGCATTGCTGTAAAATTCTGTCTCACTTTTATTGCGTGTTGTTCACCTTTACTTTAAAAAATTTAAAGTATGTTCAGTGCTCCTGTGATATGCTTCTCTCTTTTTGTGTTATTTCTCTGAGATAACTGTCTTTAGTGTAAGTCTTTGGTATGACTGTGCAACTTGATTGTGTTATTTTTCCTTTCCATCTTTGCAGGCAGTCTACACTATATGCCATACTTTCATGAGTCTTTCATGTTCTCTTTCGCTGTTGGATTTTCTTGATTAATATCTATGGCTACTATTTTGGCATGTACTTTAACATTTCAGGAGCAACATATTCACACTTTTTGACTTGAACTGCAGTTCTAGCAACATATCTACAACATTTGGGGACAGTGACTTCCAAATTGAGATTTTTTATGAAATCGCTATTCGTAATGTATGAAAACTTTCTACTTTATTTAGCGATTCTTAACAGGTCTCAAATTGACCTATCTCATCAATGCTAATATATTAGGTCACAGTTTGTGACCCATTAGGAAAGATAGCTCTAACAGGGATGGTGGCCTGAAGGGTTCAGCATATCAACGTGTCTGTTGTTGGTTTTATATGAAGCAATCTTTTTTGTATTTTAAATGTAGCATGCTTTCTCTAAAGGAAAATGGGATGTGTCTCAAAAACAGAAAATGAAGCATTTAACTTTCATTTTGTAAGAGTAGACAGTGGTTCATGGGACCTGTGCCTGCTCCCAAAAATATTTTTTTATATTCTGAAAAACAAAAGGCTCAATTTGTGAATGGGTTACCACCTCCTGCGAAGACGTAGTAGAATATTAATGTTTTACGACTGTAATTTGTCCACACAACATTATTACGTAGCACTAACCTTCAGTATTTGGAAGGGAAGCCCTAAATACACCGCTTCCAATACTAAAATGGTATTGGGTTGCAAACCCAAAATGGGACTCGATAACTTAATACCAAAGCACAATTTGAGCTTTGGGGCCTTTTGTAACCTCAAAAAGGCTTTGTATATCCGGTCCTCACTTAATTACTCTTTCTTCTTTTTTGTAACATGAGTACCATAACATCTCTTAGTCCCTCACCCTTATTTTTTGACCGTATACTTCCTTTATTGATCGATTAATTAATATTTTTCATGAAACTTAACTGAATTCTAGTAGCTTCTCAAGGTTCTCTTGTGTTTTTTGTTTATTTTTGCAATAAACAAAGCATAGAAAGGAATGATCTGGGTCTCTCACTCACATTTGTGACCATATTCCAGGCTGACGCAGAATAATTGAATTGAATTGAATTTTATTACATTTGCATAGTTACTTAAAACCATTGCAATACGAGTATACAATAAAATTAAGATAAGATAACATTACATATTTGCAAAAATTCATAGCTCCTTAAAAAGGTTAAAACAGTTACATTGCTATCAGGTAAAAATTGCTTTGTTCTTCATACACATAGTTCTCAATGTAAATTATGCGTTCTGCCCGGCTTCATACTCTGTCTTGGCGGTACTACTATCCAAAAGGAGACGTTATTGAGAACCCAGTCCAAGTGCTTATATGGAGATTTCCCAGGTCAACCTTAATGGTGGCAGTCTCATGTCATAGTTAGGAGTGCGCACAGTAGTCGCAGCTTCTCCTAGGCGGAGTTTAAGCGTTCAATGGCTTTTTTTTCACAGCTGCATCTAGGAATCTCACTAGTTTGCAGTTTAATTGAGGTGGTGCTGGGTTTAAACATGCCAGAACTGCTTGTCTCCTTGAGCGAATATTCCTTTGGTTCAAGGGGGCTCTTAGCTGCTGTCTCCTTTCCTGTATCAGCTCCTTGCAGGAGCATAGTAAATGGGTAATATCGCCCTGGCCATTTTTGCACAGACACAAGATGTTCGAGATGGCTCCCTCTTCCATGGTGGAAGGTTCTGAGTGCACGGGATCAAGCCAAGGTGAAATTTTAAGAATTTTAGTTTCGGTGGTTTTGGGTAGCCCAGATTGAAATATTTTTGAGGGGCCAAGGCTTTGTAGTTGTTCACAGTCATCCAGGCATGCAGAATAAAGATTTACAACTATACAATTAGTCCTAAAGTTGGTGCAAATAAGTATAGGTCTTCTGTTGCTGTCTTAGGAATGAATCCAAAATTCCATATTTAATTTCGAAACCAGTGAAACCAAATTGAATCCATTGCCAATATTTTCCATTATTCTGTGCCTGAGTAATAGTTTTCACTTGTCTTAACTGAGTTAAGATATTGCAAGAGCGAATTTTATTTGCTAACAAAAATGGCTTTAATTATTAATGTGCAAACCCTGCTTTTAAATGGCAAGAGATTTGTGGTAGGCAACCATACTTAATAAAAGCCTGTAAGTGAAGTAAATGTGTGCTGAATTAAGTTACACTAAAAGTCAATGTCATGTTAACTGATCCCCTGGGATCACAGCTTACTGGACTTTGGACGTTGCTTTGACTCGTCTAACGGTTTGTGTCCCGTCGCCCTTCCCCTCCTCTTTCCATGTGGTGTCTCTCACCCTCCTCTCCTCTTTCCCGCCTTCATTAGCTGTCTACTTCCCCTGCTCCTACCCACCTCCCCTGAATCTCTCCCCTTGCCTGCTTTTCCCCTTACGTATTTGTGCTTATTGTTTATCTCGACCTTACAAGTAACTATGTTGCCATGCTCTAATAACTGTGTAACCTTTGTAACAAGGTAACCTATAACTATGATCTGATACTCATGTAAAGCGCTCTGATACCTCTGGGTATCTAGCCAGCGCTATATAAAACCTTTAAAATAAAATACAATAAGATAAAATAAAAGCCTGCTTTTATGTTGAACCATTTTTTGCACTAGATGTTTTTCTCTCTTTTCTGCAGATGTTGTAATATTCCAGAAGTCTACTGTTAGTTAGTGAATAGGCTCTTGTTTTGTATTAGACAGCTGGTAGAGAGGTTCTCACTGGGAAGAGAGGAGGCAATAGGAAGAACGAGTCATGAGAAGAACACTCTGAACCAGAGAAGGCAAACAATGTATCTTTATAAGGTTTAATGTCTAAAGACTATTATACCAGTCTGATAAAAGGGGAGTTTGCCTGTTACCAGGTGTTTACTGTATTTTTTTGGGAGGATGTAGGAGACAAAAGAAAATAATGTTGCAACACAGAATATTGTTTATCTATATAAGTGCTTATTTCTGGAGTAGTGGCCGGATTCCTTTCCCAACTCTCTGACAAGAGATTCACCTTTGAGTTTCTGATACCTTCTTCATGAGAGCTACCTTAATTAGTTTTGTTAATTATCTGTTGTTTTTTGAGCTGAGAATACTTTCCAGTTTATTACGCTAATGCTTCACTCATTAGAACACTTTATTGAGTATCTGAATTGACACTTTATTTTAACTTTATTCTAAAATATTTAGATTAGCTAATTTCTTTTATGGAAAACTCTTGCCGAATTATAACAATAATTACTATTGTTTTGACTAATGCATTATTTTACCTTATATTGAAATATCAATTATTGGATTATGTTCATTTCTAATGCTGATGCTTAAAGACTAATTCTTATTGAATAAAATGAGTAAACCTGGCATATTGAAAAATAAACTCTTTGAATGACGCAAACTCTCTTTATTGACTGCACTAAAATTCATTACAATTTATTGGACTGAAGTAGATGATTGTACCTTAGTTCTCCCTCAAAACAATCAAAGGTACATACAACCAGTGGCAAGGGTTATTTAATAGTTACATCCAAGATTAAGGTATAGAAAATACCACTTTCTAAAATTGTAGCGAGAGAACAGTTATGTCATTGGAGAAAAAGAGCTAAAATAATTTGTCCCAGTTTAGAATTGCACATGTCCCATAAGCCCAAAGTTTGAACTTAAAGCCTGATAAAGTTCATGTTTTGAAGATGGATGTAGTGATGGAGTTGTCAGTATCAATTGGATTATGTGTCACAGTTGTCTGATTAAGAGTCTGCCATTGTGTTAAAGTTGTTTATTTTGTGTGTGCAATTGTTGTCTGATGAAGAGTCTTGCCATTGTGGTAAAGTTTCATGTTATAATAAAGTTAATAGAAAATCTATGATTCTGATTAGATGTTGAGCAGTTGATGTGGCTATTGGGCTCAAAGTAGTTCAACATTCGTCGATAGGTTAAAGTGTTATTTGGCTGCTAAGGTTTGTGGTACAGATTCATGGGTACCATCAACTCCACAACTGAGATAGGAACTATAATAACTTGCTAATATTACTATTAATTAATTATTACTAATATTGATTGGTGTTAGTGGAACCTGTTGCGCAAGGGGGAAGCTGTATCAGTAAGGGTGATTTCATGCTGGTCGTAATTTCATTTGTGTGTTTGTGTGTGTAGGGAAGTTGGAGGGTATTAAAACCTTATTTCCAATTGTTTCTTGTGTGAATCGACTACTTTGAATTCTTGACTGGAGTATACAAAAGTTATTTGTTTATTGTGATTAAAGTTGTGGAATTTGTGTATGAGAACATTGTAAAGGAGGGGGAACTGATACAAGGAATGAAGAACTACATCAGAGTTTGCCGCGCTGGGATCGGTCAGATGGTGTGAAGTGCTGTGCTGAGATTGGTTGACGAGTCATCAGTTAATCAGCTGCAATATGGTGTGATATGGCCCTTAGGGACATTGTCAACATTGCTAAGTTAGCATGACCTTTGCTGCCATGATGCTGCTTTTACACATATTACTTCATTGGCTTTGTTTTTGAAAGAATCTGTTTGGGCCTTTCACACAAGAACGGGTGGCCTTTAGCATTCTCTGCCTTTCTTGGAGTTTAGTCTGAACACGATGTGCAAGGTTGATAAACAATGCCCTTTGTTATTCTGTCCTGGTCAGTCCCTAGCACCTAGTTATAACATGCTATACACAGCTGGAATACTGAGGACTCGTGATTTGATATTACGGGGTGGCATGTTGTTTTAACACACTTGGAGAAAGCCTTTCCATGGAGAAGAGCTCTGCTGTTCCTATGATGAAAACCTTACATCCAGGCTCTAAGGTATGGGGTCTGCTGACAAAGCCCAGAGATCTTCCTTTATATAAAATAAACTTCTTATAGTCAAGGGGATGGTGGTTAGGCCTAATCGCCCTATTTTCACAGTCTTTATATAATGACCTCTCTTTGTATTCTATGGAATTGTAACAATGCTAACTGTGCTGAGTTTATGCATGTTGCTGCTGGTAGTGGCTTGTATACTGTATTATAGAGCACAATAGTTAAAATAAAAATGTTGAACTATTTCTGTGACTCCGCCTACTCTCATTGTGGACAAGTACGAGTGAGTGAGCAAAAGAGTACGTCTTGCTCCTGCAATTCCTGAGAGAGTCGGTAGTATTGTGTTCTGGGTTCTGGGTTCTGGGTTCTGGGTTCTGGAGAAGTGTGGCTCACTGGTTAGAGGAGGCAGACCTGGAAGCAGAGGTCAGTCCGGGACCAGGGTTCAATTCCCAGCTCGGCTGGGTCTTGAGTCCTAAAATGTCCATGGACTCGACAATTCTCGCTCCGGTGCCTACTCGATTCACGGGTTCACACTCTGCGACTCTGGGCAATAGCTTGCTTAATCTCCACAACGGCCGCTCGCGGCGGGATGCCTGGCTTTCACCTTGCGGATACCCTGCCGGGGTTATCTCACAGGGGAATACCAGGACGGGTTCCCTAAGCAAGCGCTTAGAAACCGCTTGGTGATTTGCGCTATATAAATTCCTGCACATTTACATTTACATTTACATTTACATCTAATCATGTGTAGCTTTGTGATATTTGGAGGAGAAAGAATGAGACACTACAGTTAGTCGGATTGGGATTTTGGGTACAATTGTGGTAGGTTGGTACACCCCTATAGAGTGAGGTCCTGTTTTCCTGCGCATAGTTTTGTTTATGTGCAGAATCCCTGCAACTTGGCGCCGCCAACGTTTGGTCTGGTTCTTATCTGTGAGACGCTTGAGTAGAGCTTGTGCTTGTCCACTAAACCCTCATTTTTGTTTCCAGAGACAGCTGTGACTGCCTGGCACTGCTGCGCAACCTGCGGGACCGGGTGCTGTGACCATCAGTCCCCTTATGGTTAATTCAGTAATGGGCAAGCATCCACAGAATAAGGATGAGATACCTTAATGGCTTGCTGAAAAATTTGGACAACTAGAGGCTGTCTTCCAAATTCCTCTCCTGTGGCGAAACACAGGATATTGATTATTAGTTTGCCTAAAGACTTACTTCCTTTGTTAGCTGACTGTAATACCTGGGGTAAGGTGTTCGCAGTGATATATTCGAAGTGTTTCGGCACTTCGTCCATGACCCTGCTCCCCTACATGATTTAGCGTGTTCAAGATGAATACAGAGCCAAAGCGTCTGTAGAGCTGGGGATGAGGCTGGTGGGGGTGTTCGACGTGGTTGCTGATATGATCCTTGCCAATGTCAAGGTCAATGCAGTACGTTTTCAAGTGGCAAACCACTTGGAGGCTATCCCTGATGGGGACAAGTCACGGGAATTACCAAAGATTATTGCAAAAGCTTATAAGACCATAGCACGCAATTGTCTGGCAGTTAAGCCTTTTACTAAATGGCAAACTTAATCTCAAACTCAACAAAAAGCCCAGACTGATAAAAATGGGTGTCATTATTTTCTAAACAGAAGCAAGGTTCGGGTGCTGTTCACCAACACCTGAGTCTTCTAAGCATTCTTATGACTTGCTCAACTGCACAAAATTAAGTCTCCTGATAGATTTCAGGTCCCTCATCAGTGTTCTCCTCATTCTTCACAGGAGACATTTGGCTCTCACGTCGGTGGAGAGGAATGCCAAGATCATGGCAAAAGTCAATCTGCGCCACAGGGATGAGATCAGCCTCGACAGTTTGAATTCAATGGAAAACAAGAGGGTCTAACTTCTTTTTGCCTCCTGTTTAGGAAGAAAAAAGTTGCCGCTTTACAGCAAGATATGCCTCAGACGATGAGAACGCGACTCCTGGATTGGACAAGAGCAGTGACTCTGCTCGACAGTGCAGCTGAGGTTACCATAGTGCAGGAGGCTCTGTGTCCCTGTCTGGAAGTGACAGCAACTGATACATTCATTACTGTAGAGACTGCAGACACCCGGGTTGCCTCCCAGATAGGCTCTATTTGATTTGTTTCCAAATTGAAAGTGATATACCACCTCCCATCAAGGTGGCTTTCTCAGAGAATCAAACCTCCTCGTATGACATTTTGTTAGCGGAGGCAGATTGGCCTCCACCCTTTATATTAGCCGCTTCTAGAGGGGAAGACGTGATACTTTTGATTTTTTCTCGTTATGTCCCTGAGGAGCATGCACAACCCTTTGCAGTCGAGTGGGCTCTGGCCCTAGCCCTGGTGGTGTATCGTAATCAGGTGGGTTGGGATGTTGATTCACTGGCTCAAGTTATCAAGGAGTGATTAAATCATGTACATCACTGACGAATAATACTCTTTTTCTTTCCGGTACCTAAACCTGATGGTTCATATCGGATGGTATTGCATTACTGAAATTTGAACAGTTATTGTCGCACTTTTGTAGTGCAGAACACTCACAGCTCTGTGCTGGTGAACAATCTTGTTTGTAAAAAATACAAAAATACACTTGATATTTCTAATGGTTTCTACAGTCACAATCTCGCTCCTGAGAGCCATGGCTTCACAGCATTCACTGCTGTCGGGAACCAGAAAAAATATACACGATTGCCTAAGGGGTATAAGAATAGCCCCGGATCATTTGGGGCAAGTATTGTGTTTTTGTTTAACGACATAGACCCAGATGCGTTCTCGTACGTGGATGACATTTATCTGACTATGAACTTATGCCGTATCTTGTCCGAGTCAACAGACTGATCTTGTCCTTTGCCGACTAAGGATATAAATAAAATTTTGCAAAATCGCACATTGCCCATTTGGCGGTACCCTTTTTGGGCTACGAGCTCAAAAATGACGGAAAGGGCTTAGCCCCCCACTTCTTGGAGAAATGTGCACAGTTGCAACCCCCTTCTACACTGAAGAAAATTGAGTTCTTGCTGGGATTTTTGAATTTCGAAGACATACAATCCTGATTATGTCCAGGGTATCAAAACCGCTTTATGCATTGATACAACCCAATTTCTCTTCTGCCTGCTGGCTTCCGGAACATACCACTATCCTACATTTTTTGCAATCTGGCTTGCTTGCAACTAACTACTTTTTGGCGTGTGATAACACCACAAACCTGGTAATACGTGTAATTTCATGGACAGTAGGTTTCACTTACTTAACGTTCAATGAGGGAAACACAATACCTACTGCATACAAATCACATTTATACACTGCTGCGTTTTTCTACTGTTGGTACAGATTCATGAGTACCATCAACTCCACAACTGAGATGGGGACTATAATAACTTGTGAGTGTACTAATATTGATTGGTGTTAGTGGAACCTGTTGCACAAAGGGGAAGCTGTATCAGTAAGGGTGATTTCTTGCTGGTTGTGATTCCATTTGTGTGTTTGTGTTTGTGTAGGGAAGTTGTAGGGTGATAAAACCTTATTTCCAATTGTTTCTTGTGTGAATCGACTACTTTGAATTCTTGAGTGGAGTATGCAAAGGTTATTAGTTTATTATGTTTGTTTAGAGTTGTTGAATTTGTGTATGAGAAAATTGTAAAGGAGGGGGAACTGATACAAGGAATGAAGAACTACATGATAGTTTGCCGCACTGGGATCGGTCAGATGGTGTGAAGTGCTGTGCTGAGATTGGTTGATGAGTCATCAATTAATCAGCTGCAATAGGTTGGTATATGGCCCTTAGGGACATTTTCAACATTGCTAAGTTACTTTAGTTACAATGGGGTAACCCAGTATCCTTCAGAACCTGGGCAGTCATGAAAAAATATACGGGTGCGTACTATTTCTTCAAGTTACTCTGGCTATTCAAAAAACTATTCACAAATCGACAAGTTAATCAAAAGAAATCCAAATCCGAACCATCTATGGTATATCAAGAACTTTTATAAATTGCATCATTTATAAATACCATATTTCAATGTATGTAAGGCTGTTAGAGGCACATAGTGACACATAATATGAGAAGAAGGTGACATTTAGTGCTTGGTGATATTGTGAAGGTGTAATATGATGGGAGAGGAGGGGGAGAGAGAATTGGCCAGAGATGTAGAGTATATCAAGTAATTCTGCGGACTGAACGAATGAGTCTCATCGCAGAATCCTATAGCTGGTCCAAGTATTGTAATGTCTACGTTTCAACCCTGGATCTGCACTGTTGGTAGGTCAATGCGGGTCTTCATCAGGACTAAGGTAGTGGGTTAACAGCCTGTTAAGTATAAGGATCAATGGTCAGGTTTGGATTGGGAGGAGAAGTGCTAAAACATTACTGTAGCACTCATGATGGCGAAGAATCACCTAAGCAAGGCCAGATGGGCTCAACAGAGCTAGCTCAAGAAGTGTCACTTTCAAGGCTGTGGGTAGTTGGAGCCTGTTGTTCCCTTCATTCAGTGGCGCTATAGGAAAAAATGGGCGTAACATTACTATCCCATTCTCAGCATCTCTCTCATGAGTCAGGAAAAGAGTGGTGGGTAGGGGACTCACCTTGATTATAAATGTACGCGAGTCAGCATTGTGATCAACTCACAGGGTACTCACAGGGTACTCAATCGCTGTTGTGGGTAGAAAATTGAGACCCAGAATGTAGTCTGTAAGGAGGAGAATGTGAATTATTCATCTCCATCGCAGGATTGGATTAGTAAATTAAACAATTGTGGGGAAATGGACGATTATTTTCTCCACTTCTAGTCTGCTTACGTCTTAGATCAAAGTATAATTCTCCTTTATCGCACGGGTCATCAGGCATCTAATTTCTTTGGCTGCTGCCGTGCTCACAATTGTGGTAGCTTGCGGCTGGGAACAGGACCCGTTTAAGCCTGCTTAGCGTGCGCGAGGATGCTTTGCCGGCAGGGACGCGTCGACCGGTTGCCTAGCAACCAGTCGGGCGTAACTAAATCATGTGGTTGCCGTGTCGGGTCAGGCCGGTGTTCGCGGTGGCTCTCAGCCAAGCGCGACACAGGTGCATTGGGAAGATATTTAAAAGGACAAAACATGTGATGCTGATAATATTTACAGTGTGTTGTAAAATACATTCTTTACATGAATTCAAGAAATCACGCGTGGAATGACAAAATTCGCGTGGAATGACAAAATTCACAGATATTTACCGCAAGCATGAGCGGCTGATTACCAACGCATTCGAATTGCATTTGGAATGCCAACAGTGACATTGACAGGCGAAGTTTAGTGGCATGCTTAGTATTTCACTAAGACACATAAATTGCGAATATTAACCTGTTTACTGCGGCTGTTATTTCAGCACAGTGCGGGCGTTCTATAGAGTGGGCGGGCCACGTCGGCCGTTGAACGTTCGCAGCACCAGCCAGGTAGTGCTCCGGACGTTCAGCGGCCGACGGCAGCACTGATAGGGTTAACAATATAGTAAAGTCATTTCATCACTACTACAGCGTGCTATGCACTTATCTGTAGCATGCCTAGTACTTCATTATGACATGCAGAATGCGGATATTTACAATAATGTTAAGCCATTCCGACACCAATTAGGCTACGCACTTAACAAAAAACAAATGTGCAGTGGAAATATTTACGATGCATTATAAATTACATTCTTTTCAAGTAATTCAAGTAGGCACAATGTGCATAACGTGACGGAATTCACAGATATTTACAACAGGCTTGGGAATGCATTCGGAGTGCCAACATTAATATTGACTGTTAACACAGTCTGGCAAAGTTCTGTAGCATGTAAAGTAGTTAGTTAGGACATGTAGGATGTGAATTTCACCAGTATTGCAAAGCAATTCCTACACAAATAAAGCGCACCAAACATTTATTTGTAGCCTGAATAGTACTTCTTTATGTCACATAGAATGCGAATCTTTGAAGTATTGCAAAGCCATTCCTGACATAAATAAATAAAGTAGGCTAAGCACTTGTCAATCAGGAGTGAGAATATGTACAGTGTAAGTTTTAATAAAAAACCTAGTTTCATTATCACATAAGAGCTGTGGGTAAATAGTAGCCAAGCAGTCTACCGTGTGTTCAATTACCAAGTCTTTTGGACAGTCAAGACATCCCAACCTGCTGTATGATTATAGGTTAGATGCTGGTCAATGTGACACACTGAGTAGGAACATACAGAGATCATTTGATCTGGGGTAGCATTCCAGAGTACTTATAGTATGGATCAAACATTTGGAAAACTGTATCAATGGAGCATGCACTACTAGCCAGGTACAGCTATGTGGCTTGTCGACCCACTGTGCTACAACTGTCCCATTTTTCTGGCGGTTTCTTCCATTTCGTTCAGCCCAGACTGCACTGAGATAAGAGAATGGATCCATCTACATTCTTTGTAGTTTAGTGACATGGCAAATGATCCCCCTTGGCGTTTGGGCAGATCTTCTCTATGACCCACTATTTCATATCATCAGGTGTGTGGTTGTGTGCAGTGAAGTGTTCGGCCAATGGTGCCCCCAGTGTTTAGCATCTTATTCTGCATATGAGCAGAATAAGATGCCCTTGACCGTCCAAAAGACTTGGTAGGATAGTGAAAGAAAATGATGACAGGATAGGGACAAAATATTGATGTGTTCAGAATTGTACACTGAACAAATACATTGACATTTTCTAATTCTGATTATTGTTACTTTATTGTTGAGTATTTGCAAACATCAAATGTTTTAAGGCTGTTAGTGATTTTATGAGAAGTGATGTACCGATACAAGTTCTGGATGTTTTGGAGGCTTCACCAGAGGGTATGCATGCTCTGTATATGGCAACACATATAGAGCTTCATACATGTTTGCGGCTTTGTCAATGGCGCAAGATTACTGAAAATGATGGACTATTCAAATTTCCACAATATGGAACTTTTGATTTAAAGATTATTGAAAACTTAAAAGAAATATCTCATTAAATGAAGCTACCTCCAAGACCTACACAGTATGAAGCATTAAATGCTCAGTAGTGAGCAACTGATGCCAAAGAGAAAGAAAAACACCAGAATACACTAAGGAGAGCAGTGCAAAACTGTGTCGATGCTAAATGGGATGAAGGACAGCAGAGATGGAGAAAATGTGCAGTTGAGGGGGCGAGAATGTATCCAGCAATAACAATAGATAAGGGTAAAAGGAATTGAAAGCAGGTACGTGATGACAAAGTTGCAAGAAAAACAGACCCTGATAGTGATTCAGGGGATGACAATTTAGGTGCTTAGTTATCTTCATACCAACGGCTAATGTGGCTCCCATACCAAACACAGAAGGTGTTACAACCATGAGTGCTACAGTGACTACAGCAACTGGTAATCTGAACACAATTCAGATTGAAAGAATGCTTTTAGCACTACCGATTGCACATGCACAAACTGAAGCTACCCCTACTGTAATAGCTCCAGGTACTTCTATTGTGACTGTTCCTGACCCAGTGTCACAAGTTTTATCAACTCTCACATTGGCAGTGTCTAGTGCAACCGCACCAATAAATACTGTTCTGAACATTGTTGTTAAAAGAGGTGTCCAAGGAGTAACTGCAAAATGGTTCATCCAGACATCGCAAGGGTGACAAATTGTTGCCTGGACCCTACCACAAAATGTTCCATCATTAAGAGAAGGGCAAAGGATTGTTTCTATGAGACCTATTCAAAAGGAGAGACAGGACCATTTGACAACGGGATTTTTCCCCCAAGGTTTGAAGAAAAGTTTAAAATAAAAATGTGGGAGATACTAAGAGCCATGGAACGGGTAAGGCCCTTAGATGTACCAAAATTGAAGATGGACTGACTCTGAAATTATCAGAGGATGCCTAGATATTTCACATTTGAATCAATACCAGCAAAATAAATTGATATATCTGAGTAAATAAATCACAAGATGTGCGGCATCCAACCACAACAAACTGAATTGGCAGAAAAATACAAGGTGGATCTCTCTAAGAGTGTTCCTTTACAGAAAAGCTTTAGGGCACAGTTCGATGATTAAGCTTTTGTGACAATGTTGTTTTCAGGGATGAGAATTGGTAAAATGCATCTGCAAATGGATAGGTCTTGATAGATTTGAAAGCAAGTGGGAAAAGAAACAGGGAAACAAAAAGAAACAAATGGATGACCCAGAAATGAATGTTAAGCCACCACTATTACCCCAGATGAAGATGAGGCTCTAACTTTCCAGATATAGAAATAACAGGAGCAGGTTATGTTCATGAACTGTGGAGTAGAGGGGACTTTGCAACATTTACAAACAACTTTCTAAAACTAAGAGATAATCACTCTTAGTGGTGCACACAAGGTGACAGATTTGTACAAATGTCAAAGGTTTTGTGGACAGAATCTAATACTTTTGATTTTGTGGTAACAAGTAAGCATGGGCGTAAAATCCGCTCCGATCGCGGATTTTTCGGATTTTCGGCAAATTCGCAATCCGCGAACTCTCGCGAATTTGTCGAAAATCCGTGAATCCGCTCGCGGCGGATTTTTTGCTTGGTTGCGGCGCGCGGCGTGGTGCACGGCGTTCACTTTCCGTCATTTTAGCGTTTGCCGAGTTGTTTTTCTTTGCGAGTGACGCGCCATTTTAGATCTTGCTGCGTGTTCCCGCGGGAGTTTGTCGCCCGCGAATACGTACTCGCGGCTTGCCACCTTGCACAGCACACCTCGCGAGAGTTCGCAATTGCGAACACGTAGTTGCGGCGGAAAGGAACAATCTCGCACTTGCGAAATAGAGATTTTGCAATTTCGCACAAGAAAATCACCAGCAAACAGGATAAACCTTCAGAAAATTATGATTTTTATCAGAATCACTCCTCAGGTTGCCATTTGCATGGCCTTTTTTTTGCAAGGAGTCCATTTTGGGGGGGGGGAGGAAGGAAGTGCCCCACAGTCTCCAACTTCCTGTTCCTGTCCAGCAGGCTCCTCCCAGTGCTTTGTCCATCTCCTGGTCACTTTCATTTGGATCTGGAGCTGGAAGGATTACTTTTTGTGGGTGCTGCTGGATATTTGGATTTGAGGCCTTTTTGACTGTCTTTGGATCACTTTTGGATTAGAAATCAACTTTCACAAGTAAGTTTGTTTGGGGCATTACAGTTGCTGCAAGTACAATTTTGGAACTTTTTCAGAAAATTAAATAAATTATATTGTGGGTAGCCACAGTATCCAGTAGGACCAGGGTTGGTTATGGGTGCATGATACAACTGTTTTGTTGAATTTAAACACCATTGAGGCCATGGATGGGCTGGGATTGTGCAGATTTTATTGGTTTTTGTCGTTTTTTTGGGCCTGCTGGTGTGGCCCTTTGCCCAGGGGTGGTGAGTGTTGCATGGGCCTAGTCTTTCTGTGGGGTGTCTTCTTGAATTTAAACATAATTGAGGCCATGGATGGGCTGGGATTGTGCTTATTTTATTGTTTTTTGTCGTTTTTGGGGGGCTGCTGGTGTGGCCTTTTGCTTGCCCAGGGGTGGTGGTGGTGCATGGACTGAGTGTGCCTGTGGTGTGGTCTCACTCTCTTTGATGTAAACATCATGGATGGCATTGGATTGTGGTGATTTCTGGCTGTTTTTCTGTTTTTTGGGGGTGTACTGTTGATGTGGACTGGCCATGTGGGTGGTGGTGGTGGCCATCTTGAGTGCTGGCTGGTACAGGCAACATGTGCTTGGGGTGTAAGGGGGCCATTTTGAGGAGAGGCAGTGTCTGAGGCCTGCACTTATTTTGCCTACTTTTCATCCCTTATGCCCAGGGGTAGTGAGTGTTGCATGGGCCTAGTGTTTCTGAGGGGTGTCTTCTTGAATTTAAACACCATTGAGGCCATGGATGGGCTGGGATTGTGCAGATTTTATTGTTTTTTGTCGTTTTTTTGGGCCTGCTGGTGTGGCCCTTTGCCCAGGGGTGGTGAGTGTTGCATGGGCCTAGTCTTTCTGTGGGGTGTCTTCTTGAATTTAAACACCATTGAGGCCATGGATGGGCTGGGATTGTGCAGATTTTATTGGTTTTTGTCGTTTTTTTGGGCCTGCTGGTGTGGCCCTTTGCCCAGGGGTGGTGAGTGTTGCATGGGCCTAGTCTTTCTGTGGGGTGTCTTCTTGAATTTAAACATAATTGAGGCCATGGATGGGCTGGGATTGTGCTTATTTTATTGTTTTTTGTCGTTTTTGGGGGGCTGCTGGTGTGGCCTTTTGCTTGCCCAGGGGTGGTGGTGGTGCATGGACTGAGTGTGCCTGTGGTGTGGTCTCACTCTCTTTGATGTAAACATCATGGATGGCATTGGATTGTGGTGATTTCTGGCTGTTTTTCTGTTTTTTGGGGGTGTACTGTTGATGTGGACTGGCCATGTGGGTGGTGGTGGTGGCCATCTTGAGTGCTGGCTGGTACAGGCAACATGTGCTTGGGGTGTAAGGGGGCCATTTTGAGGAGAGGCAGTGTCTGAGGCCTGCACTTATTTTGCCTACTTTTCATCCCTTATGCCCAGGGGTAGTGAGTGTTACATGGGCCTAGTGTTCCTGAGGGGTGTCTTCTTGAATTTAAACACCATTGAGGCCATGGATGGGCTGGGATTGTGCAGATTTTATTGTTTTTAGTCGTTTTTCTGGGCCTGCTGGTGTGGCCCTTTGCCCAGGGGTGGTGAGTGTTGCATGGGCCTAGTCTTTCTGTGGGGTGTCTTCTTGAATTTAAACATAATTGAGGCCATGGATGGGTTGGGATTGTGCTTATTTTATTGTTTTTTGTCGTTTTTGGGGGGCTGCTGGTGTGGCCTTTTGCTTGCCCAGGGGTGGTGGTGGTGCATGGACTGAGTGTGCCTGTGGTGTGGTCTCACTCTCTTTGATGTAAACATCATGGATGGCATTGGATTGTGGTGATTTCTGGCTGTTTTTCTGTTTTTTGGGGGTGTACTGTTGATGTGGACTGGCCATGTGGGTGGTGGTGGTGGCCATCTTGAGTGCTGGCTGGTACAGGCAACATGTGCTTGGGGTGTAAGGGGGCCATTTTGAGGAGAGGCAGTGTCTGAGGCCTGCACTTATTTTGCCTACTTTTCATCCCTTATGCCCAGGGGTAGTGAGTGTTGCATGGGCCTAGTGTTTCTGAGGGGTGTCTTCTTGAATTTAAACACCATTGAGGCCATGGATGGGCTGGGATTGTGCAGATTTTATTGTTTTTTGTCGTTTTTTTGGGCCTGCTGGTGTGGCCCTTTGCCCAGGGGTGGTGAGTGTTGCATGGGCCTAGTCTTTCTGTGGGGTGTCTTCTTGAATTTAAACACCATTGAGGCCATGGATGGGCTGGGATTGTGCAGATTTTATTGGTTTTTGTCGTTTTTTTGGGCCTGCTGGTGTGGCCCTTTGCCCAGGGGTGGTGAGTGTTGCATGGGCCTAGTCTTTCTGTGGGGTGTCTTCTTGAATTTAAACATAATTGAGTCCATGGATGGGCTGGGATTGTGCTTATTTTATTGTTTTTTGTCGTTTTTGGGGGCTGCTGGTGTGGCCTTTTGCTTGCCCAGGGGTGGTGGTGGTGCATGGACTGAGTGTGCCTGTGGTGTGGTCTCACTCTCTTTGATGTAAACATCATGGATGGCATTGGATTGTGGTGATTTCTGGCTGTTTTTCTGTTTTTTGGGGGTGTACTGTTGATGTGGACTGGCCATGTGGGTGGTGGTGGTGGCCATCTTGAGTGCTGGCTGGTACAGGCAACATGTGCTTGGGGTGTAAGGGGGCCATTTTGAGGAGAGGCAGTGTCTGAGGCCTGCACTTATTTTGCCTACTTTTCATCCCTTATGCCCAGGGGTAGTGAGTGTTGCATACTTGCATGTCCCTAGTCTTTCTGTGGGGTGTCTTCAATGTAAACATCATGGATGGCATGGGATTGTGCTCATTTTTCTGTGTTTTGTCGATTTTTTGGGGTGTATAACTGAACTGATGTTCCTCTGTCTTCCATTGCTTTTAGGTGCACAAGAAGACTCAATAGAACCACCAGTGCCAGGAAGAAGTCCTGCAGCGGTGTGTGCAGCATAACGTCACGCGACGTCACGTCTGGACACAGAACCCTCTGCAACTCGTGCAACTGCTGCCTGCTGACCTGCTCTGAAGAAGATGGCCCCAAAAAAAGTAACCCGTAGCTCCTCTAGCAAGAAAGGTGCCAGTAAGGAGCAGAAGAAGCAAGTTACCAAGGACACTGGTGTGCCGCCCGCCCCTTTTTTTGGGAGTAAAAAAAAAAGTATGCCTGCAGCAGCTGCAGCGGGATCTGCTGGGGACCAAGCTGGCAGCAGCACCCCCGCTCCATTGGGCTCAGTGCCACCACCACCACCACGCCAACTTAAGTCCAAGCCCTTGAGTGCTGCAGAGGCAGCCAGTATACTTCTTCAATCACCATCGACCAGTGATGTTGGCTCATCGCAAGAAAGCAGCAGCAATGTCCCTCAATCAACACAGGTTGTTGTAGCTCATCTGACGAGTGTTGAACAACCACAGCCGCAACAACAATCACATGTGCAAGTACAAGCCCAAGTACATGTGGAAGGAGAGGCAGCGCAAGGAGATGCGCAAGCAGAGGTGCATGGAGGGTCACAACAAGTGCCCACAATAGTTGTTCCTCCCGAAGTAGGGGCACATCAGGAAATCGACAATCAAGGCGAGGTATCATTTGAGGAAGCCACTCCTCCTGATGATCCTTCATTGTCTTCCACACCCCTAGCAAGGAAGAGATCAAGGGTGGTGTCTACATCCTCTTCAAGCACACCTCCTTCTGATGATACGGATCAAACTTGGGAACAAACAAAGGTAGTTAAGCGTAAAAGGAAGCTCGTCCAAAGTCTCAGAGTTATGGAGTGTGATGAGTCTCAACAAGAAGTGGCGGATACTGCTGCTGATGAAGACTCTGCCAACGACGACCCAGTCATCATAAAGGTCACTGCAGCCCCAGCGGGCATGCAGCAAACAGACATTTTGACCCTAGCCCGAAGAGCTGCTGAGCGTGATGATGATGTTGTCGATGAGGAGGCAGTGGAAACACCACAATCATTGGAGTTAAGTAGTACACCAACTCGTCCCGCTTCCATATTTCTTTCTGGCAAGAAGAGACCTCCGTCAATCTCGACCTTAATTAGTGGCGGTGAAAGTGCAAAACGTACAAAAGTTGGGCAATCCACATCCTCCACTTCATCTGGCATTAGCTTCATGACCACCACCACCAGTATCGCCGCCTCCTCCATGTCCCACAGACACTTCAAGTCCCCAGTTTGGGACTTCTTTACTGTTTGTCCCAAAAATCCAAAGTTTGCCATTTGTACCATTTGTAAGCAAGCAGTTAGTCGTGGTAAGCCAGGTACCAACTATGGTACCGGAGGCCAGAGAGGTCATCTTAGGAGACAGCACACTGTCAAATGGTTTGCGCACCTAGATGCGATCAAGAAAGGCCAAATTCAAGGAAACGTTGATGTTTCATCTGATGATGACGAGCAGGAAGAAGACGTGTCAAACACTTCCCTTACACCCAGTACCCCTGTCAGCAGCACACCCAATGTGAGGCACACTAAGAGTGTTGGAGCGAGTGAGACACCAACGCACAAAAGTTCACCAGCGAGCAAAATTGGGTCAACGAAGTCATTATCAGCCCGTAAATGCTTGGTCCAGGGCAACATTAGAACAATGCTTACTTCAGACGTGCCATATGAACGCAACCACCCACTGACGCGTCTGTATAACACTAAGCTGGCTAAAATGCTAGCTGTGGACCTTCTACCTTTTTCTTTTGTAGAAGCAGTAGGTTTTCTTGAATTAGTGGCAACGCTCTGCCCTAAATGGAAGGTTCCGAGCCGGTTCTATTTTGCCAGAGTTGCGGTTCCAGCACTACATGAAGATGTGCTGCAGGCGATTGGGGCAGCTTTGCAGAAGAGTGCTGTTCACACAATACATCTGACAACAGACATGTGGACCAGTGGCCCAGGCGATGATTACATGTGCATCACTGCACACTGGGTCTCTTTTTCAGGTGTTATAGCAAAGCTAAACGCAGGTGTTGACCCGGACCAAGTTTTCAAAGCTGCTCGGAAACATGCAACACTAGCCATGTTTGGCTTGGAGAAAAGTCACACAGCAGAAAACCTTTTGGAAGAGTTTGACAAAAAGGTCTTGACAATGCTATCCCCCCTAAAACGCAAGATTGGTTATGTTTCCACGGATAATGGCGCCAATGTAGTTAAGGCCATGTTGAAGGGTGACCATGTTAGAGTGCCGTGTTTGGCGCACTGTATCAACCTGGTAGTTCAAAAATTCTTGAGTGATAAAGAGAGTCCAGCGTTCGAGGTAATGGCCACCTGCCGCAAAATGTGCAACCATTTCAGCCATTCTTTTAAGGCCCGGAAGCATCTGCGGAGACTGCTACTTGAACGTGGAATGCCAGTGAAAGCACTCATCCAGGAGGTGGCAACACGTTGGAACTCAACCTTCTACATGCTTGAGCGTCTGTATGAGCAGTATACGGTACTCGATCACTATTTCTTGACAGAGGCTACATCTCAGAAGGAGGACCTGCGGATGAGTAAGGCGCAATGGGCCATAGTTAAAAGCCTGACAGACATGCTTCGTCCTTTTGAGTTCTTTACGCGTGCAGTCAGCCAGGAGGACTGTAATTTGGGAAAAGCTATCCCATTGTTGTGCATACTGGAGCACCAACTGATGGCGGTTTCTTCTGAGTTTCAAAAAGATGAAAAAAAAAAACCCATTTCATTTTGTCTGAGAAATTATTACATCGCCTACGTGGTGATGAACGTCTTAAAAACATCAACTCAGATCAGCATTACATTTGTGCTACTATTCTGGATCCACGCTACAAAAAGGCGCTGGCAGACAACGCATTCTTTCCTTTCGCTGATGCAGATGTTCAAAAGTACAAACATTGGTTAGCCTGGTCAGCCAAGAGGTTTGAAAAAGAACGGCAGGTTATTGAAGGAGAAGCCAGTACATCAGCATCAGCATCAGCAGGCCATCCGCAGTCACAAGAATCCACTTCTGCACCTGTGGCTGGGGCACAAGTGACCTCTCAGCCGTTAAAGACACCGGCAACTGGATCATCTGCACCACACACAATGACAACACTAACAGTGGCTGGGGAGGAGGATTGGCTAAGTTTGATGGGGTATGGTTCTCGAAAAAATGTCACAGGCACAGCAAAAAGTAAGCAAAGTGGAGGAACAGTTGATGACCTTGAGTCGATGGTGCAGGACTATCTGAATGACTCAACAGTGGTCTTTCTTAATGAGGAGCCATTGCAGTATTGGCATGGCAAAAAACAATTGTGGCCACAGCTCTACAACCTGGCTATAAACTATTTGTCTTGCCCACTCGCAAGTGTGTCTTCTGAACGTGTTTTCAGTGCTGCTGGTGGCATTGTAACTCCCAAACGGAGCCGCCTCTCGCCCAAAAATGTGGAGCGGCTGACAATGATCAAGATGAATCAGCACCTCATACCACCAGATTACAAAGTACGAGAAAGCACGCCGCATGAAGACGAGGAGGACAGCAACGTAGATGAGGGGATTTTTTCTCTGTTCGGTGCCACTGACCTCATCCAGCCTGAATTCGCAGAGTATGATGACGAAATCTTGTTCTTATTCCCTGACACCGAGCCCTGAAAATGAGACAATCAATCAAGAACTTTCTTTTTCGTCCTTATTCACTTTTATTCCTGTGTGCTTTGTGTCTCTCTTTCTTTGTTTTGCACAGTTAATTTAATTCAAACTTTAATCACCTAATCCCAAAAACAAGACCATCATCAGAACTGTCTTCACTTGTTTGCTTATTGATTTGAAGGTGCCGCAGTCTACATTCCTCAGGTTCACAAGTTCTGAAGAACATGCTCCTCTATCCTCCTCCTCCAGACTGCGATTTCCCTCCAAGCAGAGTGCTGGATTACGCACAATGAAGAAAGACTCAGCACTTGTGGGGGTGTTGTACTTCTTTGCGGGTGAGTTGACGGTTTTGGGCCCATTGCTGTGAAGCTCTAATAATGGACAAAAGTGTTTTGGACCAAATATGAGGTGGAAATTTCTTGCCGTTTTTGCTGACTTGCTTGCCTTTGAGGTGCTCTTTGGCGGGGTTCCGGGGGTTTGTGTGTAATTTTTGGTGTCTGTCGAAGCACTGCTGCGACAGTCTAATCTTGATTGCATTTGCTTTTCAGGAAATCCGTGGTGGAAAACAGGAGTTATGATGATTGATGATGATGACGACCTAGCTGCACAGCGCCGCGTTTGGACCGAAGGCCGAGAGACATTGTAAGTATGAGATTTAGCTTTTCCGCTGTTTGGGGGTGTTGTGTCGGGTGTTTTTTTGCGGGTGGGTTGGCGGGTCTTGCCTGGGGCATTCCTGGGAAGGTCTAATACCGGATACAAGTGTTTTGGACAAAATCCATAAGGAACAGCCTTTTTTTTGCCATTTCTTCAGACATCTTGCTCAATGTAGCGTTTTGGGGGGCTTCCTGCTGTTCGTGGGTGGGTTGCGGCCGGGGTCTCTGTCGAAGCACTGCTGCGACAGTCTAATCTTGATTGCATTTGCTTTTCAGGAAATCCGTGGTGGAAAACAGGAGTTATGATGATTGATGATGACCTAGCTGCACAGCGCGTTACTTTGGACCGAAGGCCGAGAGATATTGTAAGTATGAGATTTAGCTTTTTCGCTGTTTGGGGGTGTTGTCGCGTGTTTTTTTGCGGGTGGGTTGGCGGGTCTTGGCTGGGGCATTCCTGGGAAGGTCTAATGCCGGATAGAAGTGTTTTGGACAAAATCCTTAAGGAAAAGCCTTTTTTTTGCCATTTCTTCAGACATCTTGCTCAATGTAGCGTTTTGGGGGGCTTCCTGCTGTTCGTGGGTGGGTTGCGGCCGGGGTCTCTGTCGAAGCACTGCTGCGACAGTCTAATCTTGATTGCATTTGCTTTTCAGGAAATCCGTGGTGGAAAACAGGAGTTATGATGATTGATGATGATGACGACCTAGCTGCACAGCGCCGCGTTTGGACCGAAGGCCGAGAGACATTGTAAGTATGAGATTTAGCTTTTTCGCTGTTTGGTGGTGTTGTGTCGGGTGTTTTTTTGCGGGTGGGTTGGCGGGTCTTGCCTGGGGCATTCCTGGGAAGGTCTAATACCGGCTAGAAGTTTGTTGGACAAAATCCATAAGGAAACACCAGTTTTGGCACTTTTTGTAAGTTAGGGTTCGTTAGGGTTAGCCCTAGCAGCAGGATTGCATGTGTTTAGGGGGGTTCTATTGCAACGCGGTTCTGTTGTTGTAGAGCACTGTTGGAGCGATGCTGGCTATGGATACTTTTGCTTGCAGGCAAGTGGTTTGAATACAATCCACGGTCTGTATTTGGGTCTACTGTTACTTTCAAAGTACGTTTTGTAACCATTTTTCTGCTAGGCATCGTTTTTGGAGATATGATTGGGTTCTTCTACATTTTTGCGACTGGCTTTAGTAAGGGTCTTGGTGGGAGCATTGCTGGGAAGGTCAAATTTTGTTCTAAAACACAGTAGTACACCCACCTTGAGGGGAAAGATCCGCTATAATATTTTGGCCATACTTATTGATCCTTAAAAAGGTGACTCAGACAGAGCACGCAATTTCAAAAATATTGTACTGTCTATTAGGGAAATCAAAGTGTCACTTTTTGAACCACACAGCGTACATACCTTTTATTTATTTATCAGTGGTATTGTAATAGCACTTCCTGTTTTCCGTTCAATAATTACAGGCCGGGTTTCAGTCAACATCCGCCAGGCAGGCAGTGGACAGGGTGTCTCTTCTGTCAGTGGTCACCACCACATTGATGGACGAAGCGTCAGCTGGAATGGAGGAGTGCCGCCAATAAGAGGAATTGTTTGCTGCATGCAACTTACTTACCAATTTCAACAGGACAACTCCAACAACATACGCAATACAGATACAGTATCCATTGTTGTCTTTTATTCTATGAGTGTGACTGCATGTGCTTACCTTTAGTTTGTAACCAAAGATTGTCTGTAAACTCTGTATCTTCAATTATTGTTTGTCCATGCTCTGCTTTTTTTTTCTTCTCTCAACAAAACCTACCCAAAAAGAAACCCCCATTCCCATCCATTTTACAAACCCTAACCCTCTTCCCCCGGGCTGTGTTGTTTTGCTTGATGTCTGACTAAAATGACATCAATAATTCCACACACTTGCTGGGGAGGATAAGGTGATAGCAGCAACAGGCTGGTGAAGGAATACGAGAATATCTTCTAGACTTACTCAGCTTCAGTACTATATCTTCTAGTAGTAGTAGCCAATGTCAAATAAATTCAACGCAAGTACTAGTTATACTTGCAATACTTTACCATTTGTTAGGCTACATTATGGCACTGTTCTAGTGTACTGTCACCTGCTATTTTCTCGATCGTACCATAACCGTTGTAATGCTACAGTAAGGAGTACAAACAAGGTTTCGTTTTCTTTTTTTCCATAGGCATGCAACTGCCACTGTGTCACACCACTAGTACCACCGCAATGAGGAAATGTCACCCGCCCAGGAATGACAACGTTAATCCCCATTTCACCTGGAGCCAGCCCTGGGCCTAGCCCTAATTTCTAACACAAATTACAGGTAAGATAAGCGTTTGGTGGGAGGTAGTATAATGGAGTATTATTTCGGAGTAGACAAGAGATTGACGGTTGTACTACTAAAGTCCTACGACTGTTCAGGAAAACAAAGTTACTGTTACACCCCCGCCCCCCACCCACCAGACTGAAAAGCAGTAAAAAACAGGTATGGTCAGATAAAGTTGAAAAATATATTTATTTATCCCTAACAAAATAATCTCCCTCACCCACCCTAACCCCAACGATTGTCTCTGAAACGTCCCAAAACGATCCCAACTCCCAAATCCCACCCCCCAAAAGTCTATAAAAAAAGGGCAAGGGACACTCCACTACTGGAGGGTGCTGGTGCTGGTGCATGATGCGGCATGGGCATCATACTCCTTGCGGAGGGTGGCAAGCTCGGAGCGGAGGCCCTTAACCAAGGTCTTATACCTCAGGACCTCCTGCTCCAGGTTGGACATGCGGACTCGTAGGCGGCGTTGGCGTTCCTTGCAGCTCCTGTGGGGGGCAGCTGGTATTTCGGTTGCTTGGCGGTGGCGGTCGGCTTTCTTAGCCCGGCTCGGTCCCGCTGGCTTAGTCACGGAGGAGGATGCAGTGGTCACAGTCGAAGATGTTGCCCCGCTCGACTGCGTGTCCTCCTCCTCCTCCAGGGCCACCAGCCGCCGATACTCGGCGACTGTGGCCTCCAGCCTCCGTTGCCGGGCCAATCTAGCCTGCTCCCTCCTTGTTGTTGATTTGGAAGGAGCAACTATATGAAGAAAGAAAGACATAGTCTGTAACCAATGCTCCTTATTAATAACACAAAGTGATTGAGCCGAAAGTTGGGTCACAGAGTACAAGTAGCAAATTGAAAGCACAGTACATAACTATTGAGGACAGTATCTATGTAACCTCCCACTTCTGCATCCTTGCTCTAACAGTAGTGGTAGTTTAATGAACTAATTCTACGACCACTATGGACTTCCATTACAGTCGACTATGACAGTACACCAGTCTTATTCTTCTTCTTCTCTCTTGTTTAGGGAAATGGGTACGTTATCTTATGCAAGCCGGCAGAATGACATGGACACAGCACAGTGAAGTTGCACCCGAGAAAAAAAGTTGCACACCATGATGATGGAGACAGACTTGCGTTACTGTACCGGTCCAGTACATGCAGGTGGTGAAGCTATTACTTTTCTATTACGGGTGGCACTGAGAATACTCTGTTACAAGGGCTACTGCTTAATTAATTTACCTTTCACCCTACAGTGCAAATGAGTACTAGAAAAGGAAACTGAAGAAGCTAACTAATTTGATTATCTATCACTTCACATGGGACGTATTTAATGACAGATGAGATGACTTTAGGTGCTTTGCTTAATATTGAGTGAACAGTGATACACCCACACATGAATGACGTACTACAAGTAAACTAAAGTTATTAAGAGAGGTACGGAGTGTCCACCGTAATAACCAGATATATGCTGTGAATGCAAACGCAATACAAAGTACTGCTACTATTCATGGTAGTATTGGACACATTTACAATTTCTTTTCCTTGCCTTCCCTGCACTGGGACGGACGTGCGGGTGCGGTGGTACATGCTCTTCAAGGTAACACTTACTTCACCTGGCGACCATCTACTCTCTCTAGATACACATGTGCTATGTAAGAGTCAGAGAATACCATGCTCCAGGCATCCATTCAGTCAAAGTATACGCACACATACAGTTTCTGTTTCACCCACCCAGGCTGCTGTCCTTCCACCCATCCTTGCTTCATCATTGACCCAGCCATGCACCATACCATATTCTTTCCTTCCCAGCCACCTCTGGGTCCAAGCAAACACATATCGTTCTTCTTTGCCAGCCATCATACAAGTTCGCGTCCCACTTACTTACACCCTTCTTTCGCTTTTCGTTCATCCCATCCATCACGTTCGTCTAAGAACTTATTGGGATTCTTCTCACCAAAAACTTCACAGCTAAGTCGAAGTACATTTCGAGGAGGCTACTACCTGGTTGACTTGTAATTGTAATACACCCGTGCAGAAAGCACACTATGCAGTCTTCAATCTCAATAAGTAAGGAATATATAGCTTACCTGTTTCCGCCACCACCGTTTGATCCCCCACAGGAACGGCCACCAGCTCTTCTACCGCCGCCTCCTCCCCAGAGGCCTCCGAGTCCAAGTCCAACACAGCCACCTCCGCGCTGGCCCCGTCACCAGATGTTACACCTACAAAGTACATTTAAGAATGTTAGAATACACCACTCACTACTATATAATATTTGGTCTAGGAGAAATGTTAAAAAAACAGAATACAATGTAATAATTTGTGACTGTCTACTCCATAGTAAAAATGTCCCATTTTCCAGGGAAGGCTGTTGTCTTGCTGCACTTTTATGCACAACTGATGAATGCTTGCTTTTGATTTTTAACACGCACCACTTTTTCTCCTAACAGACAGAAGCTTGACTCCTGAGTCCTAAGAACACGACCAGGATCAAGTTCAAACTAGGTGAGAGTTCGGCTCGACCACAAGAAATGTGTCCAATTAATCGTCAGCACTAACCACTTTTCCGTTTACAGTTAAATAGTTTTATGACAAAGTAGATTTTAATAAATGTGTTTACTTTTAATAAAGCTTTTACACTTAAATAGACTCTGTGGTTTTTGTTCCTCTAGACTAGAGTGGATGAGCTAAAGGTTTTGGAATTTTTGCAAGCATGAGTGCCTCTGACACTTCTTGACTGTGCTGTGACTCCGTAGTACTACTCTCTTGTCCTGCGTACGATAATCTAGAGATTATTGGGGATCTATAATCGGTGACTTCGGGAGCTGAATGACTCTGCCACACTATCTAGTCAGTAAGGAGACAGTGCATAGAGGTATTGCTGAATATAATGGGAGTCCAATGGAATTGCCAAATGTCCAATCTTAGTTAGCTACACAGACAGACTAATAAGAATAGTCTAGTAATACCACAGGGAGTCATATTCGAGGCAGGATAAGAATTTATATCCAGTCTACAAGAAGATCAAAGACGATTTAGAAAAAATCGAATGAGGAACGCTAGGAAAAAATATGTACTGTTTATTAAAATGTAAACTTACTGGGGCCAGCAAAGGAGCCCTCGCCTGCCCGATCCTGGCCTGCATCCTCAGCACCCTCCTCCTGTGTCCTCTTGCCCTTGGGGGGAGCTGATGTACAACATGAAAGAAAGAAAAACCAGAAAACATGGATGAGATTTTTCAACCAAATCAAACATTTCAAAAGAACAATAACAACATATTTTGGAAAAATAGCAAATAGATAGACAACTATTCCACGGGATCTATCTCATGTGGTATACTACGTTATTCGTATTGCCTGATTTGCGGAACGTTGACTTAGAAAGTTCCTATGTAACTCAATAAACAGACTACTAAAGAGGTTTGCCTAGGCCTGGCACTGCAGGCAGCAGTGCGCAACACGTGACAGACAAAGTCCATCCTGCTTGCAGATCAGTGAATACTCAAACTATCAATCCACCCGCCACCACCGCCACTATTTCTTCTGATAGCCATGTGACTGTCTAAAGGAAGGACTGGACTTCAGTCTGTTGGGGCTGATTTATAAGTCCCTTGCGGAAGTTGCGGCTGATTTTCCTCCATTGTTGCGTGCCTTTTCTGACGCAGCGGCAGAACAAAAGACTCGCCATGGTGTTGGTGCGGCGTATATATTAAAAAAAAAAACACATATGGGCATATGGGCGATGCATCACGTTGTAAAGCCCTGCGCCATCAGGGGGCGTTCCGGCGCAAGGGAGGGCGTACCTGCGCAGGAACGAATCCTAAAAGTGGCTGAGGGAAATCTACAAGATGTCAATCAGTCATTTTTAGGACAATGATGCATGACTCAAACCCTGCGCGCTTGAAGCCGACGTACGGCTTGATGCAGCATTGGGGAGATAGGGTACCCCAGAGCATTGCTGGAGCTGCGCCATCGTTGGCACGCAACTCCAGCAATGCGCTGCCTTTACGGCACAGATGCGTAAGGCTTCTGTGACGTTTTGGGCCAATGGGTGGTGGTGGCATGGCACACAATTACTGCCGCATCCCTGCTACTTTGCAGGGATGCGCCGGTAATTGAAAATATGACCCTTACTGTCTAGCATTACGCAGTTCTTTTCTTTACAGTACACTCATACATAATTTCTCAGGCCAATGAAATGCTTCTGAACACAACATACAAAACAAAGAAGCATAGTAGCAAGCAAGGCTACTGAGAAGGAGAGCAGTGCACCTGAAAATGAAATGCATAGAAGATTTTGAAATATAATTTACCTCAATGTAATCGGCAGCATTATTGCTCTTGGTAAAGAACAAAGATTTGCAAATAACAGAGCAGGATAAAACAGAGTAGTAAATGTACTACTACTACTACTCACCAAGCCCGGGGACCTCTACGCCGAGCGCGTCCAGCAAGTCCCGCTCCCGGTCCATGACATCGGTCCAGCGGTGGGTGGCCTGGTTATATGTGCGCCGGACCCCAGAGATCTTGTACATGGCCCGGCACACCTTCTCCCACCGCTGGCGGCGCTCCCGGATGCCATAGCCGGTCGCGATCTTGCCGCCTCCCAGGATCGTCTTGGGGAGGCGGCGCTGGACGTGAAAGATCAGTGCCGCCACTTCCTCCGCGCTGAAGATCTCCCTCGGGACCACTTGCTCCCCCCTTAAACGCCCGCACGGGAGCCGGGCACGGGGTGCGGGACCCTTCCCCTTCTCAGGGTGCTTCCCGGCTCCCTTTACCATGGTCTGGGCAGAAATAAACTTAAATGATAAAGAAGAAATAGAATAGTGAAGAAGAAAAGAAAAGAGTTTAAAAAAGTAGTTTAAAAGTAAATAAAAGCTGCAGAAAACACAAAAATATAGAGCTAGAAAAATAGAGGGTTAGATAATAAGTAAAATTAGATCAAAAAAACTTCAAACAAGCAAAGGATGGCAGAGATTGAGAGAGGATACAGAAAGCATGCCCAGAACCATAGCAATGAATGAGAAACAAGATGGCCGCGCCCGTTCACGACCGCGTGGGTAAGTTCGTGCGAGATTTTCCTTGCGAGTACGCGCAAAATTGTACTAGCGAGCAGCACACTTTGCGAGATTACACATAGCGGGCGGAAACGGAATTACGTCACGCCAACAAGATGGCCGCGCCCGTGTACGACCGATAGGGTAACTTGGCAAACGAATAGCTAGAAGCGCCTCGCGAACACGCGCAAGATCACGCGAACATACACGTCGCAACAAAAACAATTTTGTATTCGCACGTATTCGCGGCTTCCGAAATCGATCTCGCACGGATTCGCGCCCCAAAAAACGCGCGAAATTGCAAAAAAAACGATTTTAGCTAAAATGAAAGCAATGAGCAGGTGCAAAAGTTCAAACTTAACATTAGTAACATTCAAGGTAGTGCTTCCTGATGGGCCCCTCCAGAGTTTGCAACTATTCTATGACCCTGCTATGACCCAAACAGCAGGCTCATAGAATAGCACCATAAAGGTCCTGTAAAAAAAAAATTTCACTGCAACAAAAAGCAAATTACAGATAAGGAAGGAAGCAGGTGCCAGCCAGACTGGAACTTTCAAAATTACTGACACATTAATGAAACACAAATTAATTGATGGCAGTTGAAGAAGGGCAGGTGTGCTTGCTTTTTTCAACCACCATAATCTACAGTGATAAATAAACCTAATAGGTGCCAGTGAGGATGTACTAGAGGGTGGCATGGGTGTCCCAGAGGGTGGCAGTGGTGAAACAGAGGGTGCTGTGAACCTGTGATGATAAACCAGACGTAGAGACAACATAGTCACGGCCGTTGCAAGCCGAAAAGTAAGTTCGCAATTGCGAACTTGTCCCAAAATCGGCGCGAACACGCGCCAACACAAAAAACGGAAAAATCCGCAAATCCGCTAGAGTTCGCGGATCTTCGCGGATTGCGAATCCGTAAATCCGCAATTTCGCGTACGCGAGATCCGCTAGATCCGCCCATGCTTAGTAACAAGTTAACTGTGGGTGAATGAAATATAGCTGTGCAATGGCCACATACTGATACTCCAAGAGATGCATGTACTTGTGCACCTTCACATGTGGTAAAGACCAAGGGGGTTACTTACAAGCCCCTTGCACCACTTTTGCATAATTTTTAACATGGGAAAAGTGACGTACGAGTGGTGCAAGGGGCTTGTAAATAAGCCCCCAAGGATGATGAGTTGATTACCTTCTTGAAAAGAAAAGTTCCAGTGAGGCACATTGATTGGCTCAACAGTACTACAAAAGAAGCTAAAACATTAGTCCATGCGTATTATGAATGATTGTTGCAGGTTTTTCAACAGCACAGCAGACAAGAAAATCCTGAAAAGGGAGATATGGGGAGTTTTGTGTAAGACTGGGCAGAGTTCGTAAAGCGGTAAAAAAAACTCTACCGCACTAATAATAATAATAATAACAAAAAAGACATTTATTAAGCGCCTGGTTACACAGAAGAACAGTGCGTCTCCGTGCTATGAATGCATTCCATCAGAACTCCCGCAACAGGCCCAGAAAGAGGGAGAAGAACAATGAATCCTACAATCGCTAAATCTTGGGAAATAAAAAGGTCTTCAGTTTCAGCTTAAACCGTGATTCAGATGGTTCCATCTGAAGTTCGATAGGAAGTGCGTTCCAATGTTTACTTGCTAGGAACCTGAAGGACTGTCCTCCCATCCGCACTCTGCGGATACGAGGAACCACCAACTGCATACTGCCCATAGATCTACTACGCGGAGTTCCGTGAGCGGGAAGAGTTACTTGTTCTGCCCATTCACGTGATGTTTTCCACAGTACTGCAATGCAGATTGCGAGTTTGGGGGGAAATATTGCACAAACTGCACCATGCTGTAGCTCATGGGAACAGCCATCTTGTTTTCTTCTCTTTTAAGGCGCTGGGCCTACTTTTCAATCCTCCCTAAAAATTCTCAAAACCTCTGATCTTTTTTATTATCTTATCCTCGGTCTTCTTGAGTGTATATTTTGCATTTTCTTCGTAATTTTTGTGTGTTTGTTAGTGAGTTTTGTACTGTATTTCTCTATTACTTGCTTCCTAATTTATGTTCCTTCTTCTACCTTAATTTTGTTATACATTCTACATTTTCTTTTCTGCCCCCAGCCCATCATTTCAGAGACCTGTGCCACTAAAAAGATGGCACAGAAGAGCTGCCTTCCTTGAGGAAGGCTGCGCCAGGAAGGGGTGCAGCCCTGGGTCTTGTTTGCAAAGGTGGAGGTAGCAGCGCTGTGGTGCACCACCTCCCCTCCACCCTCGCTGCAGGCAGCAGGCCTCGGTTCGGGTATGGGCTCCAGGAGCACCAGCAGTGGTGGACAAGGGTGCCCTTGGCAGTATATTGTTGCTTTGGGGTCCGGAGCACCCATAATCAGCTGAAGCACCGGAGGTGCAGCATCCTGGAACAAGAGCAAGACCTGCATGTGGTTGACGTCACGGGGCTTGGTGAGTAACTAATTATTAATAATATTATCACTTGTGTGTTCTATGTTATTGCTAATATTATCTTCCAAAATGGTAAGCATGCTTCTCACATGCAGGTAAGTTAGTTTACAAATCTTATATTATGTGCTCGCTAATCTTCTAGACAGCAGCTCAGTACTGCATAATTGTACTTGTTTGGAGCTTTGCACTCGCTTGGGCTGATTATGCAAGAGCTTAAATTCAGTAATGCAGACTAGAGAGAGACACCTTTCTTTTGGGAAGAGGTGTGGCGCAGCAGCCAGGGCACCTGACTCTGGACCACAGGGTTCACGGTTTGATCCCCGGTGCCGGCAGTAGGTTAGTCCAGCACCCTGTGACTCTGGGCAATTGCGTGTTTAATCTCCCTGACTCCCCCCAGTTCCTTGACACCCTCGGGTAATTGGGTGCTTTACAAATACTGGATTTGTCGTGTCACTAAGATAGTGGTAGTTGGTATTAGTAATTTGGTGGCATGCATCCTCTCACTTCAGTTCTTACAACCTTTTTGTAGCTTGTACAGTTACAAGCAACAAATCAATTTGGTATATGCATGAATCCATCTTTTCCATTTAAAGACAAAATGCAGACTTAGTGAATTGTCCCATCAAAGGGGGATTTTGCGAATGACATCGGAACTTAGAAGCACTTAGAACTTAGAAGCAAATAATTGTTGTTGCACTTTATTTCAAAGTCTTTAAAATAGGCAGGCTAGATAGGATTAGGAAATATGGCATCAATACGATGGTCTGCGATACTACTCTACTACTAGTCCATAGGATTTCGGAAAGTTCAATGTTATTTCAATTACCATTTCCTGTCCAGTACACCTGGGAAAGATAAGTCATTTACCACCAACTATTTCTTTTCTTTGTAATTATGTCTTACATCAGCATCCAGGGGCAAGAGTTAATCCGAAGTGGGTGAGGGAGCTAGAGGTGCCTCCCAGGAAGAACACTTCTTGGCCGATGGTTCTGCTGGCCCCAGTAAGTCCTCTTGTTGTTAGTACATTTCCCTAACTTTCATTGCTCCTTAATTTGAACTATTTTATATCTGTTTCCTAATTTTATCTTTTTCCCAAATCCCCTTCAATATATCCATTTCAAAAATCATGTTATCTCTGCATTATCCTATTTACTAAGCAATTTTATATTTCTAGTGTCTGTATTACTTCCTTTCTTCTGGTTTTTCAGTCAGCTTTCCCTCTCCCCATTTATATTTTGTGGACTGCCTAGTGGTGGTACTATAAGACTCAGAAATCACATTGGTCCTTGCTACTCTACAAGTACTAGTACTACTACTCTGCCTTGCAGAATGCATGCCCGAGTAAGGTATGCATGTTTGTTAAGTTGAGAAGGCTTTCTTTTACTTTCTCATGCTCAATCAGTAAATCTAGAGAGTGCCATGGTCACGTTGGACACCCCAAAGGTGTGTCTTCTTCATATCTAGGCCTAGTATTATTAGCAGCAGTTGATGGTGAACTGATTACCGTGCAGTGTGGCTGAAACGAAGTATGAGGAGGAACAGGACTGTACCATACATTTGCAAACCAAGAAAACGTTATGTCCATTTGTCTGGCCAGTTGGCCACTCCTATTTCCTTTTAAATACTCAGATTCCCCATTAGCTCAAGCCACTCAGTTCAGTACTTTACAGGTTGTGTTCTTGAGAGGCTTTTCAAAAATTGTCACAAACAAAAACAATATGCCCAACCGGGTATTTTATAATTTGTGACAGGACATATTGTGACTGTATCCAAATTGCTAGTGATATGTGTGGTATAAGTATTTTCAATTTTGCTACAGTAAAAAAGGAATAGGGAAAGTCGCATATGGCATCTAAAAATGCTTAAAGTTTTTTCTAGCTGGGGCCAGCAGGGATGATTCAGAAAAGGGGGTGGTGATCGGCTTGCTTGAATCCTGATGGTGCAATGAGCAAGGGACTCACATCTGAGTATACCCTTCCACGCTTATGGTGGACAAAATGATTCAGAAAAGGGGGTCTGCCCTGTTCCCATGATGCACTGGGCCAGGGACAGACTAATTTGCATATAGCCAGGTTCTGAGCTGGGATGGGGCAGTGAGCTAAATAACGGTGATGGATCAAGCCCTGATCTTTGGACTGGGTAAGAGTGGTCTGCTTAACTCAGACACTCTGTTCATCACCACCCCCTTTTCTGAATCGTTTTTAGCCACTATAGGTGTGGCAGGGTATACTCAGACATGAGTCCCTTGCTCACTGCTCCATCAGGATTCAAGCAAGCCGGGCCGACGACGGCTGAAATGCCAGAAACCGGTCCCCGGAAGATTGTCTCCTTTCTGGTGAAGAATTGGCTTGGTAGTTTGGTCTGCCCTGTTCCCATGATGCACTGGGCCAGGGACAGACTAATTTGCATATAGCCAGGTTCTGAGCTGGGATGGGGCAGTGAGCTAAATAACGGTGATGGATCAAGCCCTGATCTTTGGACTGGGTAAGAGTGGTCTGCTTAATTCAGACACTCTGTTCATCACCACCCCCTTTTCTGAATCGTTTTTGGCCACTATAGGTGTGGCAGGGTATACTCAGACATGAGTCCCTTGCTCACTGCTCCATCAGGATTCAAGCAAGCCGGGCCGACGACGGCTGAAATGCCAGAAACCGGTCCCCGGAAGCTTGTCTCCTTTCTGGTGAAGAATTGACTTGGTAGTTTGGTCTGCCCTGTTCCCATGATGCACTGGGCCAGGGACAGACTAATTTGCATATAGCCAGGTTCTGAGCTGGGATGGGGCAGTGAGCTAAATAACGGTGATGGATCAAGCCCTGATCTTTGGACTGGGTAAGAGTGGTCTGCTTAATTCAGACACTCTGTTAATCACCACCCCCTTTTCTGAATCGTTTTTGGCCACTATAGGTGTGGCAGGGTATACTCAGACATGAGTCCCTTGCTCACTGCTCCATCAGGATTCAAGCAAGCCGGGCCGACAATGGCTGAAATGCCAGAAACCGGTCCCCGGAAGCTTGTCTCCTTTCTGGTGAAGAATTGGCTTGGTAGTTTGGTCTGCCCTGTTCCCATGATGCACTGGGCCAGGCACAGACTAATTTGCATATAGCCAGGTTCTGAGCTGGGATGGGGCAGTGAGCTAAATAATGGTGATGGATCAAGCCCTGATCTTTGGACTGGGTAAGAGTGGTCTGCTTAATTCAGACACTCTGTTCATCACCACCCCCTTTTCTGAATCGTTTTTGGCCACTATAGGTGTGGCAGGGTATACTCAGACATGAGTCCCTTGCTCACTGCTCCATCAGGATTCAAGCAAGCCGGGCCGACGACGGCTGAAATGCCAGAAACCGGTCCCCGGAAGCTTGTCTCCTTTCTGGTGAAGAATTGGCTTGGTAGTTTGGTCTGCCCTGTTCCCATGATGCACTGGGCCAGGGACAGACTAATTTGCATATAGCCAGGTTCTGAGCTGGGATGGGGCAGTGAGCTAAATAACGGTGATGGATCAAGCCCTGATCTTTGGACTGGGTAAGAGTGGTCTGCTTAATTCAGACACTCTGTTCATCACCACCCCCTTTTCTGAATCGTTTTTGGCCACTATAGGTGTGGCAGGGTATACTCAGACATGAGTCCCTTGCTCACTGCTCCATCAGGATTCAAGCAAGCCGGGCCGACGACGGCTGAAATGCCAGAAACCGGTCCCCGGAAGCTTGTCTCCTTTCTGGTGAAGAATTGGCTTGGTAGTTTGGTCTGCCCTGTTCCCATGATGCACTGGGCCAGGGACAGACTAATTTGCATATAGCCAGGTTCTGAGCTGGGATGGGGCAGTGAGCTAAATAACGGTGATGGATCAAGCCCCGATCTTTGGACTGGGTAAGAGTGGTCTGCTTAATTCAGACACTCTGTTCATCACCGCCCCCTTTTCTGAATCGTTTTTGGCCAGCAGGGATGGCAGCACCATCCAGGAAGCAGCAGATATGGCAGCTGTAGGGGGTAGTCGGCAGTGGCGGGAGGAGGTAAGTCATATTGCTTGCTTTTTTACAATTCTATACTCACTGCAAGGGGGTACATTGTACTGTTGAGAGTGAGACTAAGTTGTGAACAGTTGAAGACACCCCTCTTTACTTAGCCATAGCATATACAGCTGACTTGAGTAACTAATGGTGGCCTCTTCAACTCAGCAGAGAAAGTTTCAAGAAGAAGAGTTAGACCTAGATAGGAAAGAAGGATGGAAGGAGGAAAGATGGGTGAAATGTAATATGACTGGCAGAGAACGATGCATGGGTGAAAGGATGCATATAGGTGGCTGATAGGATGCATGCATGGGTGGGTGGGTGAAGGATGGGGGAAAGGTGAAAGAAATGATGCCTGCCTGCGTGGGTCAAAGTGTAAGGATTGAAAGAATCCTCCAGTTGGTTTTATGGGTCAAAGCAAGGATGCATGGGTGATTAAAATGACAATTGTATGTTGGTGAAAGGTTTATTGAGAATGCTAGCTATGTTTGGATGGTACTAGTATTCATAGTGAAGACTGGAAGAATATAATGTAAAACATAAATAGTGACTGAGTATTAAAGCCAAGGGTGAAGATTAAAAAAAAATGCTAGTTGAAAACTGCATTGAAAATTGGAAAAATCCCTGGGAAAAAGAGTAAACAAGGAATGTTTTTTTCATCAAGGTTTTTGATTCAAAGTTTGAGGGAGGTTGTGTTTCAGACTACTCCCTTGACTCACATTAGTTTTCAAGCACAACATATATTATGGACCCCTACCCACCCATCATCATCAATCGCCTCCCTCCGAGGCCCACTACCTCCCCATTGTATTTTGCCAGTGTCTGCCATGGGTGGCCTATCAGCTGCATAGTTGCCATAGTAGTACCTCATGTTGTGCCATATATATTTCATATATTAGTAACTATTCATCTGCCTTGTTGTAGCCAGTGTGAAAGTGAAAGTGAGCAGTTTATTTAACAGAGCATGGCCATGATAGCAAAAGGATAATTGTGTAGTACCTGCTGCTCCACCTGCATAGAGTAGCAAAGTATAGCGGAACACAAGTAGGTCTGTCTAAAGCGCAAGCTGAGTTGGCATGCCTACATTAATGTAGCTAAATTAGTGGGAAGAAGAATACTTGTATACTCCACAGTGCTTAATACCTGGAACTGAAGTCACATCCAAATTGAATGGGCTGAGGTATTTATCGAGGATACCGGCAAAAGTTATGTGCTTCAAAGGCTACTGTGCCATATGTCATTTTTTTGTGTTATTGTTTTGCTATGAGTATTGGTTACAATTTGTCTTTTTTCTTTCCTGCCAATCCATATCATCCAACAGGCAGGAGAGAGCAGCCAGGACCCGGCAATGCAAGCTGGAGGTCATCAGGGCTGAAAACCACTGCTGGTGGCCGAGGAGAAGAAGGAGGAGGAGGAGGAGGCAGCGGCAGCAGCTGCAGCATCCGATGCCCCGGGCCCCAGCCAGGCTGCAGTGTCTCCAGTTATACGGTGCCATGGCCAAGCAGCCTCCTGCAGCCATTCATCAACTACTGCTGCTCCCCCTATAGACTCTATAGAGCCTTTCAGCACTGCATCCTCCTGAAGATGGTGCGCCTGGAAGCCAGGATAGAGGAGTGGTTCGACCACCGCTAAGTCTTTCTTGCCCCTTTTCTAATCTTTTGTTTGGTGGGTCGGACTTATTGGAGAGAGGGTGAGACTATGAGAGTTGGATAACTTGGGGTTTTTTGGCATTGTTAATTATGGACATTTGCACAGTTATTTGGACTTGCTTTACTTTGGACATTGGATGTGGTTAGAGAGAGGGGTGGGCAAGGTGTTTTTGGGCTTTATAGTTTATTTATTATGGAACTTAATTTTGTATGGCTGTACATTTGATTTAAAAATTTTTGGGGAGGTTACTCTTTTACTTCGCACTGTTTCCTCTGCTGCCCATGCCAGCAGACAGTTTTCAAAATCTGCTGATAGTGTACCACACAAACAGATAGTTATGCAGTACCCTCACTTGTCCTACTGTTCTTTACTCGTCACCTCTGTATGTCGGCAACTATATGAACCCCCTAAGAACTTGGGGGGGAATTGGGTGTGAAAATGTTACTACCATATAGATTATTGTCGCTGAACTATGAATCCCCCGCAGTTTTTCTCTTACGTGCGATTAGTTGAAGAGATGGCTGCATGATTTCCCAAGGTGCCATGGTGGTGGTAGTAGACAGTAGCAGAATGCTAGCGGACTAGTCGTTGAATGCAAGTGAAAGCCCCAGATCCAGAATCCAGGTTCCATACCCTCCTAGCAAACCTCAAACTATAGGATGAGGAATATTCTTTGCAGGGAACTAATTAAAGTAAATTAAAAACAGAGTTAATACCATTTTATATGCAAGCTTTGCAAAAAAAATTGAGACAGTCACAAGAGGGAGATTAGAGGACGATTAGTAGTACTAGTACACAAGAAGAAGACTGTTATACAAGAAAACAAGATAAGCAGTGCTAAAGTAAAACAAATAATCAGAATGGTGAGCTAGTAAAAGTTACAAACTGAAGTCGACTCGAGCTATGAAGTGGACACGTTTAACCTTTAGTGCTGATTAGTGCTGAAAAGATGCTGATGCTGGCAGTTATGAATTATATTCACCTGAAAGAAATGTAAAAATCGAATTATGTGCATGGGTGGGCAATCTAATATATATAATATTGCCAGTGTGAACTATAATTAGAGCAGAAGAAGATCCACACCCTGCCTTGAGTTTGTTTTGCTTTCACCACACCGCCCCATCAAGTGTGTGATCAAATAATCGTGTAAATTTAATTTAGTCATACCTCAATAAGTCACACAGCCTGGGTGAGGAGGGTTAGGGGTTCGATGAATGGATGGGAAGGTGGATTTGAGAGAAAGGTTTGCCAAATGCAAACACTACCCAAGGACAACATTCATCTTGGCAGCCGATCATCCTAAATCGTTTATGGGAGAAAAAGGTAATGCATGCATGATGATGAGTACTAGTATCCGTAAAGCAAATCACATTGTCCATCTTCCCCCAAAGATACCCAAGTTACATTATGTTCTGTAACTATTATACCGAGCTTTGAAATATATCAAAGAAAATTAAAATATCTATAGGAGTCTAGTAAAAAAACATAAGCAACACACACAGTTGTAATGATTAAAGAGAAATAAAGATACTGTTTTGCCAAAGTGGGAGTTGCATCTGCATTCCTCTTGGACTGTCTGTCAATCTTGGGTGCCTGGCGGATGCGGTTTGGTAATGTAAATCGGAGTATGTTACATTGTTTTACTAGTATGGAGCAAGGGAAAGTCCAGGGCCCATAGAATGAAAAGCAAAAATCATATTGAAGCGAGAAGGAGAAAAGTTAAACCGCATAAGGAGGAGTGCAACAAGAAGAGAAGACTCAGCATGGCTAAATGTCTGTTTTTGGCAGTTACCTCAACAAAAGGACTCCACCCAAATACCACTTAGCTTAGGATTAAACGAATAATTTGAGCCAGACTGCACTGAGCAGTGAGCACACACAGTAACATAGCATTTTACAAGTCAATTAAAAATTCAATGCATCGCTGCCAGTCACACCACACATCACCACTACTACACAGACTTTTGTTGGCCTGGTGCTGTTGTTTACCTTTGGCCACTTCGGTCATCATCGTCCCTCCAAGCAAGATGGCTGCCGGGTAGGAGCTCAGCCCGGGAGCTCCCAGGTCAGAGATTACCAAATGGGTAACAATACCCTTCTCTACACATCCATCTACCTCCAATCTTCCCACGTCCAACTCTCTTTGACATCTGACTTGGTTCTACAGCGTGGCCTACCTCCGGGGACAAACACCAGGAACCCGGCGTTCCTTTCGCTTTGCCCGCCGCACCTCACCAGGATCGGGCCCTCTGAGCCGGACGTGTGGCGACTCTGACTCCCACTGTCACGCCGATTCAGGGCTGTTCCACTGTCGAACATGCAGCGCCATCGCTGGACAAATTTCCTCCAGACTGGACGTGCTTCTACTCGTCGCCTTTCCCTTGTCTGCGCTGACGCTGACGATTGCCCATATTGGTGCTCTTGTCCGCATGCCACACCACTAGGGCTGCTCCCTATTAATGGCTCACCGTTCGGGAAGCCTTTTGGTTCAACCCGCTGCCTGAGCTGGGTGCCCTCCACCGCTGATAACACGTTGCATAGCTGTATAGCATCGTTGCTCACGCCGACGTGGCAGACAGCAACAAACTTGCCAGGAGATGATCCAGGATAGTAGCGGCTGTTTCACAAACCGGAGTGATGCGGACAACCAACAAGCACGGTGTTGGGCTGATTGATGAGCCTGTTACACTGTTTTGTTCTTCTTTGTCTCCTATGCGTTCAACTCAGAGCGCACTCTACTCTATCAGGGAAAAAATGGCTGATGCCCGTGGTGCTCCTGACACGGCATGGTTCATGATGAAGCTGGGACCCACAAGTAAGTCAATCTGCTTGCCCCCTTGAATCCACGCACGCGGTACTGCTCCCAGAAGTTCTGTCTAGACATGTGTTCAAGTTGAAAAAGTGTCTCATGTAAATTCTCCCTACGCTCTGCCTGACTTGGCAAAACACACAAGATGATGGACGGAATGTTGCACAATGGCAAAACATTCACCCCCAGTCACAGATCTGGGTTTAATCCATCGTTATTTTGCTCACCAGACCACCCCAGTTCAGACATGGCCATATGCAAATCAGTCTTTACCCTGTGCCTCATGGGAACAGTCCAGACCGAATTGCCAAACCATGTCTTCCCTGGACTGGAATCAAGCATCCTAGGACCGGTTTCTGGCTATCATCCGTCTTCAGCATGGATAGCTTGACTCCAGTGGCTTAGTGAGCAAGGGACCCACGTCTGGGCATACCCTTCCCACATAGGGTTGTACAGCAAAACACACAAGATGATGGACGGAATGTTGCACAATGGCAAAACATTCACCCCCAGGCACAGATCTGGGTTTAATCCATCGTTATTTTGCTCACCAAGCCACCCCAGTTCACTTTAAAATGGCGGCCGCACTCGAGACACTGAATAATGTTTGCTTTAGCCTGAATCTAGACGTGGTTGCATTTTCCTATCATTCCCTCTGAATTATACCGATCCCCAATGAACACCATTAATATCCAGGATACATGTTGACACTTAGTGAAAACATGAAGCATTACCACTGGGTGCCTGCACAAATGCCCAAACACTCAGTCAGTCAGTCAAATACTTTTATTCAATAAATTAATATCATAAAAAGACATAGTACGATGCAAACAATTAGTTATACACAGAAACATCATAGACAAAAGAGTTCATTGTGCTAGTGTGAATATTATACGTAATAAATATGTCTTAAAAATGAGATGAAAGGTAACAAGAGCTCGTGCTCGATAAGATCATGAAGTAAAAAACAACAAGCAATCTTATTCATAAAATATCAACAGAAATAGGTATAGCCTTGACGATCTTATTCCTAATCCGAGTAGCAGCAACTAGAAAATTAGCAACATGGAATATTATTCTTGGGGAATTTAATTGTTGTAAGTACAGGAGGGCTGGCCTAACCTGAATAAAACCCGCCTCCCTCAGAATAGGGCACAAGAATTTCTTTCAATCAATCAATCTAACAATCAATCAATCAATCAATCAATGATAACATTTGTATAGCGCGCTACTCACCCGGAAGGGTCTCAAGGCGCTTGGGGGAAGGGGTCCGCTACTGCTCGAACAGCAAGGTCTTGAGTTGTCTCCTGAAGGCGAGATGGTCCTGGGTCAGACGAAGGTGGATGGGGAGGGAGTTCCATGTCTTGGCTGCCAGGTAGGAGAAGGATCTTCCTCCGGCGGTGGCTCTTCGGATGCGTGGTACGGCGGCGAGGGCGAGGCTGGTAGACCGTAGCTGGCGGGTGGGCGTGTAGAAGGTCAGGCGGTCGTTGAGGTACTTGGAGCCCAGGTCGTGGAGAGACTTGTGTGCGTGGGTGAGGAGCCGGAACGTGATCCTCTTGTTGACGGGGAGCCTTTGCAGGTCTCTCAGGTGGCCGGAGATGTAGCTGCGTCGGGGCACGTCCAGGATGAGTCGGGCGGAGGCGTTCTGAATGCGCTGGTGTCTTTTCTGTAGCTTGGCTGTGGTTCCGGCGTAGAGGGCATTTCCGTAGTCCAGTCGGCTGGTGACGAGTGCCTGGGTGACCGTCTTCCTGGTCATGGTCGGGATCCATCGGAAGATCTTGCGAAGCATGCGCAGGGTGTGAAAGCACGATGAGGAGACTGCGTTGACTTGTCTGGTCATCGAGAGTGAGGAGTCCAGGATGAAGCCCAGGTTGCGTGCGTGGTCTGTTGGCTTGGGTGCGGTGCCCAGGGCGGGGGGCCACCAGGAGTCATCCCAGGTGGAGGGCGATGGTCCCAGGATGAGGACTTCCGTCTTGTCTGAGTTCAGCTTCAGACGGCTGTTCCTCATCCACTCGGCGACGTCTTTCATCCCTTCGTGTAGGCTGGTTCTGGCGGTGTCGGGGTCTCTGGTGAGGGAGAGGATCAGCTGGTTGTCGTCGGCATAGGAGATGATGTTGAGGTTGTGTTGGCGTGCGATGGCTGCAAGAGGTCTCATGTAGACGTTGAAGAGGGTGGGGCTGAGTGATGATCCTTGCGGTACGCCGCAGATGACTTCGGTAGCCTCGGAGCGAAATGGGGGGAGGCGGACTCTCTGTGTTCTTTCGGCGAGGAACGAGATGATCCACTCCAGTGCCTTTTCTTGGATGCCGATGTCGCTGAGGCGTTGAACTAGGGTGCGGTGGCAGACAGTGTCGAACGCTGCAGAGAGGTCCAGGAGGATGAGTGCCGCTGTTTCCTCGTTGTCGAGCAGGGCTCGGATGTCGTCGGTGGTTGCGATGAGGGCGGTCTCGGTGCTGTGGTTGGCTCTGAAACCGGACTGCGAGGGGTCGAGGGATCCGTTTGTCTCGAGGAAGGCGGGACGCTGTCTGTTGATGATCTTCTCGATGACTTTAGCAGGAAAAGGGAGGAGCGAGATGGGGCGGAAGTTTTTGAGGTCGGTGGGGTCCGCTGTTGGTTTCTTCAGTAGGGCGCTGAGCTCGGCATGCTTCCAGCTCTCCGGGAAGGTGGCGGTGTTGAAGGAGGTGTTGATGATGTTCCGGAGTTGGGGTGCGATGGTGGAGTCGGCCTTGTTGTAGACGTGGTGGGGGCAGGGGTCGGTTGGAGATCCGGAGTGGATGGTGTTCATCGTGCGGGCTGTGTCTTCGGTGGTCACCGTGGTCCAGGTGCAGAGGGTGGTGGTGGGGGGCGTTGGTTCGACGGTTGGGTGCGTGGATGGTGCGCTGAAGCTGTTGTGGATGTCGGCGATCTTGCGGTGGAAGAACGAGGCGAGGGAGTCGCAGAGATCTTGTGACGGAGTCATGTCGTTGTTGCTGGTGCTGGGGTTGGAGAACTCCTTGACGATGCTGAAGAATTCCTTGCTGTCGTGGGTGTTGTTGTCCAGTCATTCCTTCAGTGATTTCTTCTTGGTGGTGCGGATAAGCTGGTGGTGCTTGCGGGTGGCGTGTTTGAGGGCGGTCATGTTGTCAGTGGTCTGGTTTAGGAGCCAGGCTTTCTCAAGGGTGCGGCAGGTCTTCTTGGAGTCCTTGAGTTCATCGGTGAACCAGGATGCCTTCTTGCTTCTGGGTCTGCTGGGAGGGTTCTTCAGTGGTGCGAGGTCGTCGGCGCAGGCGGTCAGCCACTGCGTGAAGTTGCGGGCTGCTTCGTTGGGGTCCGTTGTGCTGGCGGGTGGGTTCTGGCTGAGGGAGGTGGTGAGCTGGTCGGCGGTGATCTTGCTCCAGCTTCTGTGGGGAACCTGTGGCGGGTGGTGGTGGGTCGTGGTTCTTCTGAAGCTGAAGTGGACGCAGCTGTGGTCGGTCCAGTGGAGTCCGGTGGAGTGGCTGAAGGTGATGTGCTTGCTGGATGAGAAGACGGGATCAAGCGTGTGGCCGGCGTAGTGGGTGGGGGTGTTGACCAGTTGCTTGAGTCCGAGGTTGGCGAGGTTGTCCAGCAGGGCGGCGGTGTTGCGGTCCTTGTTGTTCTCCAGGTGGAAGTTGAGGTCTCCAAGGAGGATGTAGTCAGCGGAGGGGAGGGCGTGCGGGCTGATGAAGTCTGTGATGTCTTCACTGAATTGTGTGCGTGGTCCCGGGGGTCTGTAGACGAGGGTGCCTCTGAGGGTCGTCTTTGGGTCGGTGTGTATCTGGAAATGGAGGTGCTCGGCGGCGGCGAAGGTGTCGTTGGAGTCGGTCGTGATGCGGATGGTGTTCCTGTGGACGATGGCGATGCCTCCTCCGGTCTGGTTGACGCGATCCCTCCTGATGATCTTGTACCCATCCGGGATGGCGATGGCGATGTCGGGGGTTGAGGAGATGTTCATCCAGGTTTCCGTGAGGAAGGCGACGTCTGGTGATGTTGCGTCGAGGAGGTTCCAGAGTACCACGACGTGTCTGTGGACGGAGCGGGTGTTGAGCAGGATGCACTTGAGGTGGTTGCTGCTGGTGCTTGGCTTGGCGGGTGCGGTGCTGGTTCGGATTTCTCGATAGTATTCGCAGAACATAATAAAATGTAATGTGTCCTGAGTCAAGAAATCATCACATTGGCAAGGCTCAGCCCATTCTGGGGGGCACCAATTTTTAAAGCAACCAAGGGAAAAATGAATCAAATTAAAACGAAATCTTGTTAAAAGGTGCCGATGAAAAGGGTGATTCACTATTGTGAGGTACAGTTCAGGGGCTGGGGAGCTAATTAGGGCTTAGTTTGTTCTAACTGTTGGTTTCATCAGCTCTACCTCCTCCCGCTCTAGAGAGAGTAAATTCATCATAGCGTTTTTGATCAGTCCAATGTCTTTCCGCACTATGGAATCTGGGGACAAAAAAAGTTCCGGACGTCCTAGGTTATGAAAACCCGTTTTTATGTAGGCCAACCAAGGAATTTTGTTAGACTTATCCAACTTCAGGCAGTCTAGTAGTATGGTGTGATTCAAAGTAATTTCTTGGTTCAGCCAGGTTTTCAACCAGCATATTAGCGGGGCAATTTTAATTTGATCAGAGACATATCCTAGCCCCAGCTCAGTATGAATGGAAAATGTTGGGGAGGACTGAGAAACCGTCAAGACTGATCTGAGGAATTTATTCTCAATAGTCTGGATTTTAACTTGAGGCAAGTATCCCATATCTGGGAACCATATGTGGCTACCGCTAGGCATTTGGCTTTATAAATCTTAATGAGGGCTTCTATCGGCCTAGCCCCTAGCTTTTAGGAGAAACCCATTAGTGCAGATGCGGTTCTAGCGAAGGCCGCACTGCGACTATTTTTTTGGGGGCCCCAGTTTCCACTTTCATCAAAAAGAACTCCCAGATATGGGAATGTGGATACCCTACAAACTTCTTCCCCACAGCAATAAAAAGTTTTGACCCTTTTATCCCTACGTGCCTTTCCTACAATCATGACTTGAGATTTTTTGGTATTAATTTTCAGGTCTAATTCCTCCATAAAATTTCCAAAGGCGTCTAAAAGTTTTTGCAGACCCACCCCTGTACGGGCCAGGAGGACGGCGTCATCCGCGAAAAGGAGAACTGGGATAACCAGTTCCCCAATACGCGGTACATCGTGTGACACGTCCTCCAAAGCAGGCTCCAAGGCATTTATATATAGTGTGAACAGGAGGGGGGCCAAAATACACCCGTCTCTGACCTAAAGTGGCTTGTACATCGTCCCTCAGAATTTACTCTGATTGCAGCTAAAAGACCCGAGTGCAGGTCCGCTAAAAAGTGCACTAATGGGGGGTCCATACCCAAGTTTAATACAAATGTGCCACAGCTTTGACCTATTTACAAGGTCAAATGCTGAGGAGAGGTCCATGAACCCCAAGTAAAGTGACCCCTCCTTAGCTATGGTGTACTTACTGATTAAAAGTTGGAGGTTAAGACATTGATCAAGGGTACTCCTTTTAGCTCTAAAACCATATTGTGCATTAGACAGGACCCCTCTCTCAGACAGCCAATCTGATAATTTGCATAAAATCACACGACCTAATTTTTTTACAGACGAATCAATTAAAGAAATTGGCCTGTAACAGGACGGATCCTGTCTGTTCCCCTTTTTAAAAACTGGAATTATAATTGAGGTGGCCCAAGTAGCTGGTGAGCTGTTCGGTCCCAAGGAATTAAACACATTTGAGAGAATTTTGAACCAGAAATGTGGGGCAGCTTTAAATAGATCCCCTGGGACCCCATCGGGGCCCGGGGCCTTGTTCTGTGACAATTCACCAATGGCCCTTTCGACTTCAGAGACATCAAAGACCACCGCAGGGGAAGCATTCTCCGGAAGACTATTGTCAGTCCTATAGTCGTCTCCTCGCAGCCTGTAGATTTTCTCAAAGTGAGCAATCCAGTCATTGTCTGGAATATTACAGCTCAAGGGAGAATTCTCATCTTCTGAGAACAGGGGTTGGTTTACGGTGGCCCAGAATTTCCCGCTGTCTCGCAAGACTTCGGGAGATAAAAGTTTAATCCAGGCCTCCTCCTTCAGTTCCCGTTTTCGGGCTAATAAAGCCTGTTTGTAAGCTGATCTGAGACTGGCTATAATCCCCCTGTCCTTTGGAGATGCTTTTAGAGCTTTAAAAAGTGCAGCATGGGCTCTGGTACAACTACTATTGAACCACCTCTTACCAGTATGAGTTTTCTGGCTACGCTCTATCTGTAAACTAAGATTAATTTATCGACAGATGATACCAAAAGCATCTATCGTATTGGTGCCCAGTGACTCAGTGTCCAGACATATATTAACTTCCCTTTCTACCTCAGGTAGAACTTCTCTTAAAAAACTTTCAGGGACCACTTTGGACCACCTCAGTCTTCTACCTTGTTGTGTCAGGATCACGTCTTTCCCTCCCATTTGCACCGCATCCTTAAAACGAAGGAGGTCCCCCGGCCCAAACACTCACTATTGTTTCACACTCACTGGGGGCAAGTTGGAGGATGGGGCGGCCAATGCTGCTTTGATAGAACTATGACGTTGCCCCCTGGGCAGAATCCATAATTGTTCGGACTTATCGAGGAGCCAGAGAAACTTTTGGCTGATGCCCGGTGGAGCTATCATATGTAGCTAAAGAGGAGCTTGACTCTGGTTCAACCCCTTGGACGGCACCAACCCAGCTGGACATCAGACATTATTTTCTTCCTCATCTCCTGTTATGTTCCCTTCCCTCTCTCCATCGGTCTTGTTTTTCTATGCTTATTGAATGTTCTAGCAACGGATGTAACTGTAATGTACTGTAACTAATGTAACGCTGTAACACATCTTAATCCTCATGGAAAGTGCTCTGATACCTCCGGGTCTAGCCAGCACTATATAAAACTTAAATAAATAATTAAAAATCATTGAAATTGGTTGGTTTCAATGAATTTGAAAAATTCCATCTTCTTCTGATGGCAGTTCTTGAAATAGTCACGCTCAAGACTAGACCCAGAGTCATTCAATCTTCTCTGAATATGGTGTCTAACTCCGTACCAACAGCGGCTCGACTCCCGAGTGCAAATGCAATAGATCGACCTCTAGTAGTACAATTTTGTTATTGAATAACAAGAAGGGAAATTTAGAATCACTTTTTATGTAGACTAGATGTGTGTTTGCAAACTTTGCATTATCTAAGGGACTGGTTGGGTCTAAGTCTTTGAGGAGTGTAAATATAAAGCATATAATAATAAAAAAGCAAAGCAATGTGGAGTGTGGACTGTGTGGAGTGGAGCTGGACCAGGTGAAGGAATCTCGCTATCCTATCTTTCAAAGGACAAGGAAATTAAATTATTGATCAGCCGCAGATAGGCCATCAACATTGTGAATCTCAAATACCATCAATTATATATTAAGCATAGCAAACAAATACCCAGTCTCACACTGCCTGCCACTCAGCCAGCACATGAATCATCCCATCTCTTCTCAATCTCAACACACATGATGATGACACATCACAACAAGTTCACATCACAACAATCACTCAGCGTGCAATGCATGCCAGCATTTACCTGTTTTTCTGGTGTGCTCACTGTGAACGCTTGGTGGTACATGGCAGAATGAGAGCCTCCATTTGTTCACACAGCAGAGAACTGCCAGTGTAAATTGAATAATAATATCAATGTCTGATCTGGGTGGGGCAGTCCCTCTAGGGTAGGAAAGCACAGATAGTCATGACCCAGGGCTGGAGGAAGGACACATTTGTTTGTATTCTCCGTCCAATGTCTGGCTTGAATAAAATGGCTTTAGAGGGTGATTCAGGAGTCAGGCTTCTTCACTGACTGCACACAGTTTCAACTCCAATCTGGCAATAAAAATGTGTCTAAGATTAAGTCGGTGGGGATGACTTGGTCAACTAGACAGTCAGACATACACAAATAATAAAGTAAATAATGTTCCCTAGCTATATATATATATGTTTTGGGGAGAGTCAGACAAAGCCTCGTAGTCAGTAAAGTAGAGCTCATCTTCAAACTCTGGTAGTTTTCCCAGAAGTAGGTTATCTAACACACTACTTCAATGACCTGAGTCTCTGTCATCTTCCTCCTGTGGTACTTCACGTATGGTGTAATTCTGTGGTATAAAGTCTTGATTCATTTTGATCAAGGTTAATCTCTCCACGTTTTGGGGTGAGAGACCTGTCCTTCCCACTGTGACAACGCACCAGTAGCACTGAAAACGCACTCAGCGAAGACACTGGTGACAAGGCAAGCCAGATAGTTTATTGCCAGACTGCTGAGCTCTGGCATTTGGTACCTCTTCCCATACTAATACACCAATACGTTTTGATCAAGCTAGACCTGTGTCGCATCATCAAGATAGGCCTGGACCATTCACTCAATGTTCATTGCTGGTGCTCTACTTTGCTCGACCTCTTTTGCCTTCGTATCTGCTCTGGACTTAAGCCCTGCCAAGAGAAACTAGGCCTGAGTGGTGTACTCCGCTCTGTTTGCAGAGTTTGCGGAGTTTTCTGCGACGCACATTCCGCAAAGCTTGAAGAGTTTTTCCCCTCTAGCGAATGGTCAGTTGGCAAATGCGGGCTGCCGCTCGGGTCAAATTTTTACCCGAGTGGCAGGTAGATCAGCACGAACGGCAGTTCACACTGCACTCTACCACTTGCGGAACTCCGCAGAGTACTTTGTTACTTTGTGGAGTTCCACATAGTGAAATTCCATGTACAATGCACAGGCCTGGTAGAAACCACAGAGTTGCATATTTGGGGGCTGATGCTCCTGGTCTTGGTGTTGTTGACAGTGTTCTTGTTGTTGGTTTTGGCTGCTGTTAGCCAACAGCACTACTCACAGGCTCTGCAGTTGAAGTCTGCACAATACACCTTGTGCCCATGACCAGTGGGCCTCTAATTCTATGTTGTTCTTTTTCTAGCTCACTGTCTTGCTCAGCTATCCATGTTTTGTAATTTCTAACATTCCCATCTAAAAAAGGAATGAAAGTGGACAGTAATGGTTTGTACCATGCACGAAGAATAAATGCACAGATGTAATGTTTACAGTACACAATGTCTCTTTGCACCCTTATATTAGCAGACACGTGAAGGATTACACTCTCCACCAAGTCATATGCATCTTTTTTTCCTCCACACCTGCGTACATTGCAGACACCTCATTTAGATGTTCCTGTAGCACGTGCAATAATGGTATAACTTGGTCCATGGTATTATTCTCTTTGCTGACATCCCATGGGAATACCTCAAAATGAAGCAGCATCTCTGTCAGGCATTTGACTAGGCCCCATTGGTCCATCTCAATGATCATGCCTTTTACAGTTGCATCTCCTCTTCACATGACATATTTATTGATAGGTCTGCACTGCTCAAACAGGCGTTCAACCATGTAATAAGTGGAGCTCCTGTGTGTTGGCACTACCTGTATGCTTTAACAGGCATTCTATTATCACGCTGAATGACCCCCAGCTGTTGCTTGGCTTTTAATGAATGACTAGACTGAGTGCAGATTCTTCTGCAGGTGGACAGTAAGTTGTTGTGAGGTGGCGCCCCCGCGGCCCCCCCAGGAGGGCTGTACTACCCCGCACCTACCTCGGTCTTTTCCACCACCGGGACTACAAAAGCGCACCCCCTATCATATAGCGAAGACAGAACCGGGCAATCCGGCCATAACCCACGAGGCTCCGCCCTTCTCTCTTCCCCAGGGACCAACCAGAACCACGAGCCCGGAGGAAGCATATCCCTCCGACCCCGGAAGTCCCGCCTTGGCGGCAGAGTCAGCACAGGATAAAAGCGGGATCCGAGTAGAACACCCCGTCGGAGTTTTGTGGCAGGAGATTCAGACCGGAGCTGGAGTAGGAGAGCAGACGTGTGACGAAGAGGTGTGGACCGAAGAGTGGTGGAGCCCACAGGAGGTGGCTGAAGAGCGGCCGTAACTCACTTGGAGAGTTACGGCGGACCAGGTGAGTGTCTTAAGCCTTCCTTACCCCGACTCATTAGGAGTCCTAGTAACGCCCTGTAAATATACCCTTCTCTTTAGCATCACGTCCCTTGCACTGTAGAATATTTGTATAGCACTCGCACTGTTTGAAGTGGCCCCCTGTCCCCGTTCCCGCACCTCCCTTCCCGACACCCTTTCTACAACCCCCCCTTGTGTTCCGGCCTCCCTACGCCCTCCTTTCCTCACGATATCTTTTCTCTTCCCGCCCCCTCACGGCCCGGGTGACGGTGTTCGGTATAGCATTGGAGCATTGGATAAGACTAACGGTCCTTTGTTTCTTTCTCTTACTGCCCTCCGTGGACCTCCCCTACATCGGAGCTGTCGTTGGAGAATCCCAGACCCAGGACTGCACCCAAGACCCGGAGCGGACTGCGAACCCGGAACTCTCTTTGCATTCCTTTTTGTTGGGACATTGATTCTGCCTCCTTGTATAAATAAACTTACAGAATAGCACACTACATACGGCCTCCTCGCCTGCTTTTTCGGCCCGCAGATCGCCCAGCCTTACATTTGGTGTCAGAAGTGGGATCTGCTGGAGGTATGGAGGCCGTGGTGAAACAGATGGCGGAATCCCAGGAGCTATTCGGGAAACTTATGGAACAATTCCTCAAGACCGCTGAGACCGACAGGGGACAGCTCCATGACGTCCTTAAGGGACAGGGGGTTGCCCACGAGCAAACCATGGACAAGCTAACTACCGCCCTGGGACAACCTAGGCCGGTCTCGTCTTTTCCGTCAGTCGTCTTGCAGAAGTATGTTCCGGGTGAGGATCCGGACTACTTCTTCACCAACTTCGAAAGGCTAGCCCAAGCGGCCAACTGGCCTGTGGATCGATGGGGTCAATACCTGGGTCCCCTTTTGACCGGCGACCTACAGGCGGCCTACCAGCAGGCCAACATTCAAGGCACCACCCCGTATGCAGACATAAAACGGTGCATATTAGAACGCTTGGGTATCGATGATGACACCTACAGGGTAAAACTGCGACAAGCAAAGGAGAGACCCCAGGAGAATCCAAGAGCCCTCTCCTTCCGGATCAGGGATCTCGCCAACAGATGGCTCCGACCCGAGACATCCACCAAAGACAATATCCTTGAAAAGATATATCTGGAACAGTTCCTGAACTCCTTGCACCCGGCCACCCAGCGATGGGTGAGACAACACTCTAGGCTCACTCTTGAAACCGCCATAGAGATAGCCTCTGCCTATAGCCGGGCTCAAGAGCTCCAGCGGGGAAAGGAGGAACATTCTCACAGGAATTCACACCCTATGGTCCCCCGTCCCCCTCGTCCACAAACGGGACGGAGACCGGAACCTTCTCCTCTTCTGCCCTCTCCGGTCCTGTTCCGACCCCCCAACCCCGGACCCCAGTGTTACTCATGTGGTGGGTTTGGACACATCGCTCGGATGTGCCCACAGAAGGAGGAGCCAATGGAGATCGGCCTGGTACGGAACTACCTGTGTCACCCTCCAGGGGTCGCTCCCCCGCCGTTCCACTGTCCTGTTTCTGTGGATGGACAACGACTGATGGCCCTGGCTGACACGGGGTGCCGTCAGAGTATAGTAAGACCCCAAGATCTGGCCCATCCAGTCCAGCACACTACGGGAGTAGTGGCCATCCAATGCGTCCACGGGGACACCAAGCACTACCCTACTACACAAGTGCGGATCCATCATCAGAAGGATCCAGGAACCAACCTCACCGTAGGTCTCGTGCCTGCTCTCCCTGAACAAGCCATTCTGGGGAGTGATTATCCGGGATTACCCACACTACTTCAGGAGACCTCTGACTCTCTAGCCCAATGGTGGAAGGATGCACCTTATCCGGGACAGTCTCCCCCGGAGTCTACACCTAAACCACATAAACCCAAAAGTCAGAGGAGAAAAGAAAAGAAAGAGTACGTCGGCGCATATCCCGTGGTAACCGAAGAACACCCCTGGCAGACTGATAGAGAGTTCAGGGCGGCACAACAGGAGGATCCCCTCCTGCAGGAAGCCTGGGGAAGGGCCCATGACCACGAAGACCCCTTACAAGTAGGTCCCTACTTTTTCAAGAGAAACGGGTTGCTGTACCGGGGAGGGGGAACTCTACAGAACGCACAGTTACTTATCCCAGGCCCCTTCCAGGACAAAGTCCTCTTCCTCGCACATAGCCACCTTCTAGGGGGCCACTTTGGGGATGAGAAAACCAGCCAAGCAGTTCTAGAGAAATTCTATTGGCCGGGGGTACACCAAATGATCAAAACCTACTGTAGAGAGTGCCTTTACAACCCCTTCCTCTCATAGACGTCCCTTTCAGTAGGATAGGAATGGACATCATAGGCCCCCTCCTTCCTTCCCGCAGCGGGTGTCGTTATGCGTTAGTCATAGTCGACTACGCCACCCGCTTCCCGGAAGCCATACCCCTGCGCCAACCCACTACCCAGGCGATAGCAAAAGCCCTGATCACCCTGTTCTCTCGGGTAGGGTTTCCCAGAGAGATCCTGACTGATCAGGGTACCCCTTTTGTATCAGCCCTTATGAAACGGGTCTGTGCTGAGCTGGGGATTAAGCAAATCCGTACCTCGGCCTACCATCCGCAGACAGATGGTTTGGTAGAACGGTACAACGCCACCCTCAAACAAACTCTCAAGAAGCTTTTGGGTCTGGAAGCTAAAAGATGGGAAGATATGTTGCCACTGGCTCTGTTCGCCATACGCTGTAAAACGCAGAGCAGCACAGGCTACTCCCCTTATGAGCTGCTATATGGACGACCTCCCCGCACACTGTTAGACATGGCACAGGAGGCCTGGGAAGCAGAGCCGGATCGCACACGGCCGCTTCCAGAATATATGGATAACCTTAAAACCCACCTAGGCATGATACGGGACATAGTCCGACAGAACCTCGAAAGTGCCCAAACCAGCCAGTAAAAGCAATATGACAGGGGCACGCGTCCCAGGGTATTTGCTGTCAACGATTTGGTCCTTCTCATGATGCCCTCGTCCGACCAGAAGCTCCTGGGTCGGTGGCAAGGCCCCTACACCATTCTCCAGCAGGTGACGCCGGTTACCTATGAGGTAGAACTGGACGCCACACGCGGTACTTCCCAGATATTTCACGTGAATCTGCTGAAGAAATGGGAAGGACCCCGGCCGGTGTTAACAGGAACCAGCCAAACCCTGTCCTTTCCTTTTGACCCTTGTGTAGACCCTGAACTACCTCCTACTCTAGTCCAGGAACTCCGCAACGCCCTAGGACCCCTTCAGCGAGTCTTTTCCTCTTCTCCTGGTCGAACCACTATTACTGAGCATGCCATTGAAACCGAACCAGGAAGGGTGGTCCGGTTACGACCCTACAGAGTACCCGAGGCCCGTCGGGCGGTTATAAGGCAGGAGATAGAAGACATGCAAAAGATGGGAATAATAGAGCCCTCAGTTAGCGACTGGAATTCCCCTATCGTCCTTGTCCCAAAACCAGACGGGTCGGTCCGCTTCTGTATAGACTTTCGGGAGGTCAACAAAATATCCACCTTCGATACCTATCCCTTGCCCCGGGTGGACGAAATGATAGAGAGGATAGGGAAGGCGAAGTATATTTCCACCCTGGACCTCTGTAAAGGGTACTGGCAGATACCCCTCAGGGACCAAGACAAGAGAAAGACCGCCTTCTCCACCCCTGAGGGGTTATACCAGTTCCTAGTTATGCCCTTTGGTCTTCACGGGGCGCCCGCCACCTTTCAGCGTGCAATGAACCATGTTCTAAGACCCCATGCACAGTACGCAGGCGCCTATCTAGACGATATCGTCATATTCAGCGACAACTGGCCACAACATGTGAAACATCTATGCAGTGTTGTCTCTTCCCTGGGCTCTTTTGGATTCGCCATTAATCCCGCCAAAACCACTCTGGCGGCGAGGACTGTCAAATACCTGGGGTATCATCTGGGGGAGGGACTTATAAGACCTCAGGAAAGCAAAACCGTGGCTATCAGGTCCCTATCCTTTCCACAGACAAAGAAAGACCTTCGTGCCTTTTTAGGGCTTCTTGGATATTATCGGCGGTTCGTGCCCAACTTCTCCCAGAGACCCGCCGCCCTGACGGATCTTCTAAAGAAGACTAACCGCTCGGATGAGTTGTTACGAAACCCCTCTCCCGAAGCCTGGCACGCGTTTACAGATCTAAAAGACGCCTTGACCTCAAGCCCTGTTTTGATACCCCCTGACTACTCCTTGCCCTTTATCCTGCAAACAGATGCTTCCGAACATGGGCTGGGGGCGGTGCTGTCCCAGAAAGACTCCTCAGGAAACGAAAGACCCATTCTCTATGTTAGTCGTAAACTGTTTCCCAGGGAAAAACACTACTCAGTGGTGGAAAAAGAAGCCCTGGCCATAAAATGGGCGATTGACAACCTACGATACTACTTGGAGGGCAGGGAATTTGTCCTCTATACTGATCACGCTCCCTTGGAGTGGATGGCCCGGAACAAAGGCCAGAACGACCGGGTCCTCCGCTGGTTTCTCTCCCTTCAGCCGTTCCACTTCAAAACTCTACACAGGAAAGGGTCAGACCAGGGCAATGCCGATTATCTGTCACGCTACCCTCATACTCCCTCCAGTACAAGAAGGACAGCTAGGGGAAGGGTATGTGAGGTGGCGCCCCCGCGGCCCCCCCAGGAGGGCTGTACTACCCCGCACCTACCTCGGTCTTTTCCACCACCGGGACTACAAAAGCGCACCCCCTATCATATGGCGAAGACAGAACCGGGCAATCCGGCCATAACCCACGAGGCTCCGCCCTTCTCTCTTCCCCAGGGACCAACCAGAACCACAAGCCCGGAGGAAGCATATCCCTCCGACCCCGGAAGTCCCGCCTTGGCGGCAGAGTCAGCACAGGATAAAAGCGGGATCCGAGTAGAACACCCCGTCGGAGTTTTGTGGCAGGAGATTCAGACCGGAGCTGGAGTAGGAGAGCAGACGTGTGACGAAGAGGTGTGGACCGAAGAGTGGTGGAGCCCACAGGAGGTGGCTGAAGAGCGGCCGTAACTCACTTGGAGAGTTACGGCGGACCGGGTGAGTGTCTTAAGCCTTCCTTACCCCGACTCATTAGGAGTCCTAGTAACGCCCTGTAAATATACCCTTCTCTTTAGCATCACGTCCCTTGCACTGTAGCATATTTGTATAGCACTCGCACTGTTTGAAGTGGCCCCCTGTCCCCGTTCCCGCACCTCCCTTCCCGACACCCTTTCTACAACCCCCCCTTGTGTTCCGGCCTCCCTACGCCCTCCTTTCCTCACGATATCTTTTCTCTTCCCGCCCCCTCACGGCCCGGGTGTCAGATCCCGTCGCGCCGCATGGCGATTATGGGTTCGGAATGAAAAGACTACATATTCCAAGATGCTCAGCGGCTAGGAGGCGGGGTATAAGTAGAATCCATTTCCTGCAGCTGTTGTCGGATATTTTGGCTTGTTGTTCCTGGCGTTCCAGACGACCGTGCGGAGTGGTGTTTTCTGCGCTCCTGTGTTTCCCTGCATTGCGGACCCTGTCTAGTGCGTTGTTTCTGACTTTGTTGTTACAGTTCTGTCCTCCGTTGGAGAGCCTTGTCACCGGCTATTGCGGAGGACAGTCTTCCTTGTGCCGAGTTATCGGTTCCTGTGTATCCGTAGGTGAGCCTACTTTCCTCGGCTCCTGCGGAGGACACGTTCGCAGGTTTTGTCGTTTCCTCCGTTGGCGAGCCTTCTTGCACCGGCTATTGCAGAGGAAACAGTTGTTTGTTTGTGCATTATTCATCGCCATAAATCCTCTGTTGGAAAGCCTTCTTGCACCGGCTATTGCAGAGGATTTACTTTGATAAATCCCAGGGTGGACGAAGTGTCTATTCCTGCACCTGAAAACAACTTCCCTCAGGTAACCTTGTTCTCATTACTTTTGGGTGACGTAACCCTTATTTTTGTTTACGGGAGGTACTGTGTACTGGGTACTTACGCTGCATTTCTTAGAACCCTGTCTACATTCCTTCAGAACACTAATGGAAAAAGATTAGGGTATGTAGCATCAATACTTACCAGTATAGTTTTTTCCATTGCATGGGTCTTACGGGCGGTTTCAATAGTAGGTTTTGTGTTTACAGGGGAAGGCAATCACAGGCGATATTTATGTGCTCTCCATGGAAGAGAAGCATCTCCTGAGTTAGTACAGTTCGCCTTCCCGATACAGGTATAGCACAGTTTAGCTTAATCAGTAGCATTCGTATTAAGAAAACGTTACTGAGAATTGATATCCACCAATTATTGGTTTCTTTTCTGTCTTCGCAGCTCTCCCTCCCTGCAGTCCCCTTCCTTTCCTACCTTTTGTTTATTATTTTGCCCTCACCTGATCCTTCTATAGCCCACGGCTTTAACAGCATTCGGGGCTTGGATAGATCTGGAGGTAGCCTACTTGTACTACAAGCTGATCCTGAGGACGGAGAGGATAACAGAATATCTGACCCCAGTATTATTCTCCTCCCGATCAGTTTGGGGCAATGGCTACTCTGGACGAGGTGATGGCTGCTTTAGTCGTGGTGCAATCTGAGTTGATAGCATCCAGACAAGAGAGCACAGAATTAAGGAATCGGTTAGATAACATTCACAAAAACCCTTTTAGTGCTGGGGCGTCAGGGTCGGGTACAGCCGGTTCAGTAGTGGTAGAAATTCCCCCTAACATTCCGTTGGCACATCCAGAACGATTTAACGGAGATGCTGGATCTGTGCAAGTGTTTTTGACACAAGTCGCAATGCATTTTTCATGCAAACCCAGGTCATTCCCCACCAATCAGTCAAAAGTTGCGTTCGTCATCTCATATTTAGTAGGGGACGCAGCTCAATGGGCTGTTCCAATAGTTCAGAGAAACGATCCAATGTTACATGACTGGGACGTTTTCCAGGCAGAGTTCACGAAAGTGTTCGATAGAAGAGCCGATACATATATGGCGGACAAAGAACTACTAGGCCTACGTCAGGGGAATCAAGATCTGGTTACTTATTTGAATCATTTCAGACGTCTAGTTGCTGAAACTAAGTGGCCAGAAGCCAAACAAGCATCAATCTTTCATCAGGGTTTAACTGAGGAAATGCAAGACATCATAGCTCAAATAGACCCCCAGCCTGAGTCATGTGAGGATTTGATCAATTTGGTGTTACGATTAGACCACAGGATGAAGAATCGTAAAGGAGGTAGCGGGGCTAAGAACAGGTCAATCCCCTCTTCTGTGGCGGTAAAGACCCCTGACAGTACGGTATCACACGCCTCTTCTGAGCCTATGGAAATTGGAGCGGTCCGTGCGGCCTTAACCGCCACCGAAAAGGAACAGAGGCGTAAGTTCGGTCTTTGTCTTTACTGTGGCAAAAAAGGCCATTTTGTTAGAGAGTGCCCTGTTAAACCCAAATTTGCCAAATTTCGCATGAATAGGGGGGTGTCAACGGCCACAGAGAAACCGGCGGAAAACTGAAGGGCTCTGGGGTTGATGAAGGGGTTCCCTGGAGTCATGTTGTTATCCCTTCAATGTTGAGTACGGTAGTGGGAGCGCAACATTTATTTATCAAGATAATCTTGATGATCGGCATGATGGAGGTGCATACGCAAGCTATGGTGGATTCTGGGGCTACGGGTTTCTTTATGGACATGAAGGAAGCAGAAAGATTAGGCATTCCTCTGATCCCTAAAGAAGACGGTACCGATGTGTTTGCAGTAGATGGCAGGAAACTGAACACCGGGCCCATAAGTTATCAAACAGCTCTGACAGAGATGAGGTTTGGGTATCACAGAGAAAGAGTTTCTTTCAGCATAATCAAGGCACCGCAGTATGGGGTGATCCTAGGCATTCCTTGGTTGAAAAGACACAACCCTGACATCAATTGGGAAACAGACACAATAGTGATGAATTCCGCTTATTGCGAGGAGCATTGTTTTAGATACGCACAGTGTCCTTCGTTTGCTTTGGCATGTGGGGATCGGATAGCCACAGCCGCAGAAAAAGCGGTTACACTTCCAGTGGTATATCAGGACTTTGAAGGGGTTTTTGATGAAGTACGAGCTGAGGAGTTGCCCCCACATAGGCCATACGATTGCCAGATCGAGTTAGTTCCTGGGGCAGTGATTCCCAAGGGCAGGCTGTATGCGCTGACGGAGCCAGAAAATGCTTACTTGAGAACCTATTTAGACAAACTGTTAGGTTTAGGGTTCCTACACCCTTCACGATCACCAGCAGCATCCCCGTTGTTCTTCATCCCCAAGGCCAACGGGGATTTAAGAGCCTGTGTAGACTTTCGAGCCCTCAACGCGGTAACAATAAAGAACAGATACCCTTTACCTTTAATCAATGTATTATTGGAACAGGTGAAAAAGGCTAAGGTATTCACCAAGTTAGACTTGAAGGGAGCATACCATCTCGTGAGAATGAGAGCAGGGGACGAATGGAAGACGGCCTTCCAGACCAGGTATGGGTTGTTCGAATACCTGGTCATGCCCTTTGGGCTATGCAACGCCCCTGCTGCATTTCAGTTTTTCCTTAACGACGTGTTGAGGGAAATACTGGACAGACACGTCATAGTGTACATAGACGATATCCTCATCTACTCTGAGTCGGAGGAAATGCATGTACAGCATGTCCAATCTGTCCTGAGGATCCTACAGAAAAATCATCTCTACTGCAAACTGTCCAAATGTGACTTTCACGTCACTACCGTGGAATTTTTGGGGGTTATGCTTACCCCTTTGGGGCAGGAAATGGCGGAGAGGAAGATTCAAGCAGTACGAGACTGGCCGATTCCTAGAAACATCAAGGATGTTCAATGTTTCCTAGGATTCGCCAATTTCTACAGACGTTTTATCAACCAGTTCTCGAAAGTAGTGGCTCCCATAACCAGACTGTTGAAAAAAGACCAAAGGTTTGGGTGGGATGAGACAGCCCAGGAGGCGTTTGTAACTCTAAAGGAAGCATTTGTCACCGCTCCAATACTGAAGCACCCCAATTCTGATGTTCCATTTATAGTCGAGGCAGACGCTTCAGAGGTCGCTACCGGAGCCATTCTTTCGCAACGAAATGTATCCACAGGCCAATTACATCCCGTGGCTTTTATGTCACGTAAACTTACGGGGGCAGAACTCAACTACTGCATTGCCGAAAAAGAACTCTTGGCTATCAAGCATGCTTTCACAGAATGGAGGCATTTCCTCATGGGGGCGAAGCATATGGTGACGGTTTATACCGATCATCGTAATCTGCAGTTTATGTCAGCAGCCAGACATCTATCCCCTAGACAACTGAGGTGGATGCTTTTTTTTCAGAGTTCCATTTTGTTATTACTTTCAGGCCTGGAGTGGACAATAGAAAGGCGGATGCCTTGTCCCGTCAAACATCCACAAAATCCTCGGAGGTTGGGACAGAAGCTCCGATAGTGGACCCTGTCAAGGTGGTCTGTGGCATCCAACCTGATGCCTTTTTGCAGGGCATACGATATGGGATCAGAACGGACCCCTGGAAGAGATGGTTACAGACACATCCTGAATGGCACATACAACATGGCTTTCCGATCAAACAAGGGCGAATGCTGTTACCCACTGAATCCTTGCGGAAACAAATGTTCTCTTGGTGTCACACTTCACCCAGTGCTGGACACGTCGGGGTTGATAAGACTATGGATCTAATCCAGCGTAGATGTTGGTGGCCCACGATAAAGGACGATATAAGGAGATGGGTGTCGGAGTGTGATGGTTGTGCCCGCGCCAAGTCTGATCATCGTCGTCCTGCAGGGCTTCTACAGCCCATGCCTACCCCTTCTACTCCTTGGGAACGAATATCATTGGATTTCGTGGTAGGTCTACCCAGAGACCAGGGTTGTACAACAGTGTTGGTCGTCATTGACTATCTGACAAAGATGGGGCATTTTATTGCTTATCCTCAAGTGCCTACAGCAGGTCAATTGGCACAGCTTCTTATGGTCCATATTGTGCGTTTGCATGGTTTACCCAAAGTCATAGTGTCTGACAGGGGCTCTCAATTTACCGCAAGGTTCTGGAAGGCATGGTGCTCCTCTCTTCATATTGAAACAGCTCTGTCCACAAGCTTCCATCCGCAGACTGATGGTCAGACAGAGCGTCTCAACCAGACATTGAAGCAATTCTTACGATGCTATGTGTCTCAGGGTAAAAACAACTGGGTGGAGCATCTATGGCTCGCGGAAGTGGCATACAACAATGCGACCCATTCTGCCACGCGAGTATCGCCTTTTTTTTGTACTTACGGACATCATCCTCGGTTTCTTCCGTTTGCACACCCTTCCACTGAGGTGACGGTGCCTGAAGCAGTCAGGAGGGTTTCCCGGCTGAAGTTGGTGTTGGAGCAGGTGCAGGACTCCCTGGAAGCATCGAAGGCGGCTTATAAGAAAACGGCTGACAAAAGACGCCGTCAAGGTCCTATGTATCAGGTGGGAGACTGGGTATGGCTGCCAACCCGGAACCTCAGGTTTAGGCGCTACAGCGTGTTTAACCCTCGCTTCATTGGCCCGTTTCGTGTGGTGCGACGCATCAATCAGGTGGCAGTGAGGTTGATGCTACCGAAACATCTGCGTATACATCCAGTTTTCCATGTGTCCCTGCTCAAGCCTGCAGCTGCGGTGGTGCGACGTCTCCCTCCCCCTCTGTTGGTCCCTGACGGCCTGGAGTACGAGGTGGAGGGTATTCTGGACTCCAGGTGGCGGGGCCGTGGCCTTCGGTATCTGGTGGCTTGGAAAGGGTACGGTCCCGAAGAGAACTCGTGGGAGCCCGCTTCTGGGGTTCATGCTCCTCGCCTGGTGGCGGCATTTCATCGCTGGTTTCCTGAGCGCCCTGGCCCCCTTCGGCGCTCCTGGTGAGGGGGGGGATATACTGTCAGATCCCGTCGCGCCGCATGGCGATTATGGGTTCGGAATGAAAAGACTACATATTCCAAGATGCTCAGCGGCCAGGAGGCGGGGTATAAGTAGAATCCATTTCCTGCAGCTGTTGTCGGATATTTTGGCTTGTTGTTCCTGGCGTTCCAGACGACCGTGCGGAGTGGTGTTTTCTGCGCTCCTGTGTTTCCCTGCATTGCGGACCCTGTCTAGTGCGTTGTTTCCGACTTTGTTGTTACAGTTCTGTCCTCCGTTGGAGAGCCTTGTCACCGGCTATTGCGGAGGACAGTCTTCCTTGTGCCGAGTTATCGGTTCCTGTGTATCCGTAGGTGAGCCTACTTTCCTCGGCTCCTGCGGAGGACACGTTCGCAGGTTTTGTCGTTTCCTCCGTTGGCGAGCCTTCTTGCACCGGCTATTGCGGAGGAAACAGTTGTTTGTTTGTGCATTATTCATCGCCATAAATCCTCTGTTGGAAAGCCTTCTTGCACCGGCTATTGCAGAGGATTTACTTTGATAAATCCCAGGGTGGACGAAGTGTCTATTCCTGCACCTGAAAACAACTTCCCTCAGGTAACCTTGTTCTCATTACTTTTGGGTGACGTAACCCTTATTTTTGTTTACGGGAGGTACTGTGTACTGGGTACTTACGCTGCATTTCTTAGAACCCTGTCTACATTCCTTCAGAACACTAATGGAAAAAGATTAGGGTATGTAGCATCAATACTTACCAGTATAGTTTTTTCCATTGCATGGGTCTTACGGGCGGTTTCAATAGTAGGTTTTGTGTTTACAGGGGAAGGCAATCACAGGCGATATTTATGTGCTCTCCATGGAAGAGAAGCATCTCCTGAGTTAGTACAGTTCGCCTTCCCGATACAGGTATAGCACAGTTTAGCTTAATCAGTAGCATTCGTATTAAGAAAACGTTACTGAGAATTGATATCCACCAATTATTGGTTTCTTTTCTGTCTTCGCAGCTCTCCCTCCCTGCAGTCCCCTTCCTTTCCTACCTTTTGTTTATTATTTTGCCCTCACCTGATCCTTCTATAGCCCACGGCTTTAACAGCATTCGGGGCTTGGATAGATCTGGAGGTGGCCTACTTGTACTACAAGCTGATCCTGAGGACGGAGAGGATAACACCGGGTGACGGTGTTCGGTATAGCATTGGAGCATAAGGATAAGACTAACGGTCCTTTGTTTCTTTCTCTTACTGCCCTCCGTGGACCTCCCCTACATCGGAGCTGTCGTTGGAGAATCCCAGACCCAGGACTGCACCCAAAACCCGGAGCGGACTGCGAACCCGGAACTCTCTTTGCATTCCTTTTTGTTGGGACATTGATTCTGCCTCCTTGTATAAATAAACTTACAGAATAGCACACTACATACGGCCTCCTCGCCTGCTTTTCCGGCCCGCAGATCGCCCAGCCTTACAGTTGTTTACTTGGTCTTCTTTTTTTAGAAAGTCCTGTACAATTATGTTGATGCAGTGTGCCAAACACAGGACCCTGAAATAACCACCATCGGCAATGGCCTTAACTATATTACTGCCATTGTCAGTGGCAACAAATCCAATCTTAAGCTTTCTTGGTCGCTGCCATTCAAAGACATTTTTGTTAAAGCCTTCCAAAATCTTTGCAGCTGTATGGGATTTCTCCATTGTGAACATCGTTACTGTCACATGCTTCCGAGCAGCATTAAATATCTCAGCAGTGTCAAACCCTGCAGATATTTTTCTCTAGCCCCCACACTAGAGATCCAGTGTGCAGTGATGCACATGTAATCATTCACTTTGCAGCTGGTCCACATGTCTATTGTCAAGTGGATAGTGTGAACAGCACTCTGCTGCAAAGCTTGTCCAAGCAATTCAAGCACATCGTGGTGTTGAACTGGAACAGCAATTCTGGCAACATAGGATTGGCTGGGAATCTTCCATTTCGAGCAGATGGCTGCCCCAAATTCAAGAAAACCCATTCCTGCAACAAAAAAAATGGAAGGAGGTCGAATGCTAACATTTTAGCCACCTTTGCCTTCTACAAACATGCCATAGGGTGGTTGCATTCATACTGCCCCTCTGGCCTAGAAATTGCAGGAATACTTGCCTGAATAGTTTTCTTTCCTGATGCCACTGATGCAGGTGACTCCTTGAGAGCAGGTGGTGTTAGGCTCAATGTGCATTTCAGAGGGGCAGTCACTGTCCTCTGTTGCCTTGGTGTCTCTACCGGAGTCTTGTACCATTGCAATTTTGCTGATGTGGGCAATACTACTGCACTGTTGGGGAAAGGGCTGGTTTGTGTAATGAAGATGTCTTTCTCTTTTTCTCCTTCCACCATGATCATATTCCTGAACAAACAATCTATAACATTCTTCTAGCAATAAACCCCTCCAATCACTACTCTGACCCCCTTCCTCCTACCTTATACAAAATGATAAAAACTTCTATCCTACCACTACGGGCAACAATTGTAACTGCCTCTCTGAGACACAGGTCCATACGGGACTATCTTCAAATAGGGCAGGTCACACCTATACTAAAGAAATCTGAAGCCACCCCATCCGATCTCAACAACTATCGCCCTATATCCAACATCCCCACAGTGGCGAAACTGTTAATGAAATGTGTACAAATACAACTATGCAATCATATTGAGAATTTAAACCTCTTAGACAATCACCAATCTGGCTTCAGTCCAGGTCACAGCACAGAATCTGCACTCACCCACATAATGGATGATATACTAAAAATACTTGACCACAACAAATCATACCTAATGATACTGCTTGACGTGTCCTCCGCCTTCGATACGGTGAAGCACGACAACCTTTTGTCCCTTTGGAAGGAAGGATAGGCCTCTCGGGCACTGTTTTACAATGGATCCATACTTCTTAAATAACAGAACTCAAAGATTCAAGATGATGAACTCACTCTCTCAACCCTCCGTGGTCACCCTAGGCATTCCAGAGGGCTCTGCCCTATCATCCATTCTCTTCAACCTACCAATGGAACCCCTGGCGAATGCATTGAAATGAGCAAATATTCTATATGTATGCGGACGACATCCAACTGTATCTGAAAATCTCCACTCCAGAAAACTTAATTTCCCTCAACTATTCTACAGAACACGCAAAACTGGCTCACTGACAACATGCTTAACACTAAAAAACAGAATTCATTCTCATCTCTCCAACCAATCACACACCTAAGATAGATCTATGGCTGAAACACCTAACCTCCTCTGACTGTGCTCCCCTCATCATTGACCCTGCGAAATCCTTGGGAGTCCCCTTAGACAAACTTTTGAATATGAAGACACACATCACTAATGCCACCAAGGGAGCTAATCTCCAAATGAGTATTAAGGAAACTCAAACCATTCCTCCCTTAGGCCAACCTAAAAGTGTCAGTGCAAGCCCTAGTGCTACCAAGATTAGACTATGGAAGCACCACCATCTGCGGTCTCCCCAAATACAAACTAGCTCAGATGAGGGCATCACTTAATGCTGCAGCTAGATTGGTATCCGGAACTAAAAGAAATAGCCACATTTCTCTGCCCTTGAGAGCTCTGAACTGACTGCCATATGAGGCAAGAATACACCTAAAGGTTGCCTGCATGACCCATAAAGCACTCCATAACAATACACCCAGTTACTTAGCTCTAAAGCTAGAACAGTCAGGAGGATGCAGACAACTACGAAGCACGAGTTCTTTACTTCTGAAACCACAATCCTTTCATAAAAAGAGAACTGGTTGCAAAGCGTTCTCAGGGATTGCTCCAAAGATCTGAAACTCCTTACCTCTAGCGGTACGTGGAATCTCGTCATTTACAGTCTTCAAAAAAGAATTACAAATTCTCCAAATGAACAAATTCACATCCTAAGACTTGATTCTAGGCAGACCTGGAGTCACCTATGCGAACCTCTTCTCCTCCTCTTCTCAATGCCTACCTCTTTTGGTTGGAAGGAGAATATTATATGTATGTTTATTACCAAAACCACCTAATGTTCAATAACTGAATATAATGGAATGTTCTATTGCCATCTGGGATCCTTGTGTCTCGTCTACGGATCACCTATGTTACCCATTTATTATATACCTGTCTTGTACGTAATGACAAATAACTAATGTCTTAAACTACCTCATATCTTTATGTTTTATAACTGTATACTTTATAGCGCTCTGATACCCTCGTGGGTCACGTTCACGCTATATAAAACCTTATAAATAAATATGCATATCGTATACCCTGCTCAGCCATCTTTCACCCCCTTCTCCAACAAAACTTGCAGTTTTTGTCCGCTAAGGCGTGCCTCTTAAAAGATCATATGGTGCTTTCTCAAATGGGTTATTTGGCCCCCGGTACCATAGTCTGCACGAAGCTTACCCTGACTAACAATGTTTGCCTGCTTCTGGCTAGCTGAAAAGAAATTCCAAACTGAGGAGCTCAACTTTCTGACACTGATGTCACTGCATATGTCGGATGAACTGACAGTAGGTGGGCGTTTTGATGTTTGACTCTCTGCAGTACTTTCTTCTACTGAGATGGTTGTGGATGTAGGTCACTGTCGGTGTTGGAAAGTGGGTTATTGGTAGGGGCTAATGTAGGTCTGCCCCTGGCAATAAGGCCTTTAACACATGATAGGACTCAGCATAGGTCTTAAAGAACTATTCTGATGCTCAACCCTTGGTAACATGGCTACAAGCAGACAGTCTTAACCTCAAAGACAGGTATGTAAAGCATTTAAAACACCATTTCAGTACAATATTTAAGACACAACACATAATAAAAATCCAACACCAATTTATAAAAATCGGTAATATTTTTATCTTTAACATGACACCAAAACGACTCAAATCCAATGTAGGGAACCGGAGATATGAATTTCCAAAGATGTAATAAAATATAGCACTTAGAAGACTATAGCACCATATTGTGATACCTGCTCCCGATAGACCAGGCTGGGCACGATGGAGCCCTAAGCGGCTATAGCTCCCGGCAGGTCCCGTTCTCCGTTTCTACCTCCACACTTAGAAACTTTTCTGGAACTTTTCTTCCCGAGGGCCCTCAAAGCTCCCAGACAGTCTGGATCAGGTGAGAGTACGCCGGCTTGACTTGTGAAGAGGTCACGGCCAACTTCCCTGGAGCAGACTTAGAAATTTTCTGAAGATCGCTTCAGCGGGGCAACCCAAGAATCCAGGCCGTCACACGATGCAAGGCTTGGTTTTAGTGGTTGCTCCAGGTCTCCTTTTCTACGAGCAGACTTCAAAACTTTTCTAGAGCTTTTTCTCACAGGGTCTCTCAATGCTCCTCATGTAGCCGGATCCGGTGAGGGTTCGCTGGCTTCAGTATTCTTCCAATCCCGGTCAAACTCTGGAAGTTGGGCCCATGGAGCTTTTAGCAGGACAAACCTGGATGACTTGGCCGGCTTGTGGTTGAAGGCAGGCGGCCTGGCTGGCCAGGTTGAGTCGGTCCCTCTATGGAGCTCTTTTTCAAAGTTACTCCAAAATGTCTAAAACTTACTCCAAGGGTCTGGAAGCTTCAATATGGTCATTGAAAGTTGAGAACGTCATTTCCCACAATCCACTGGACAAATCCACTGATGGTTCTCCAAGGTGTAAGTTTAGCTGGTGATGTTCCAGATGAGCTTTTTAACCTGTAGCTTTCAGGGAGTCCACTCTTTAGTTCTTTTTCAGAAAGATAATCCACAGGGCTGTAGTTTCAGATGGTGCAGTCTTCAGAGGTCAAGCCTTAGAAATCTTTGCACAGAAAAACTTCTCAACAGGGCACTTCTGGCATCAGTACGTTTCATGCAGCAGATATTAAGGGCTCAGCCCTGCTCAGATAGTTATTCTTAGTTTTCTGGGTAAAGCAGGAGTTCAGTTCTGACCAATGGGAGCAGGGTAACTCCTCCAAAATTTGACCACATCCTGTAAAGTGTGCCATTATTTTGTCCCAGAGTGCATCAAATCTTCCAAATCCATAATGGCTGATTTTCCAGCAAGGAGGTAAGAACTGGCTAGGATGGCTAATTTACTTAGACTCTCCCCCTGCAGCTGCTCATACCTTCCTTAATCCTACCATCTGCCTAAGGTGGAAAATTCAGAGCTGTAAATGACAATGGTCTATACTATCCTCTTTGAAGAACATAGTTTACGACTCCTTCCCTTGGCATGGCATTCCTATGGAACAGCACACTGCCCTGCCAGCAGAGCTGCTTAACCCCAGGGGCTCTTTATCACCTCTTCAAGGTCGCCTGGCTAATCGAATTAACTCTGACCAATCAGGGCAGACCACTGGAAAGCTGAATTTAGATTTACAAACAAGAAAGTCTTATAACTTCTTGTATGTACACTTTAGGAGAAATTCAACAATAAGATGTTGTTGAATTTCTTAATGCCATTCTGGGAAGTCTTGAAAGGCATTTCTAGCCCTCACCTATAAAGAGTTATTAATCAATAACGTCCTACCATGTTAACCTATGAAACAAGGGATTTGCAGTAGGAAAAATTAAATTTTTCCAGCACCAGGACTTATAAAAACATATTTTATAAGTACTTGCCTTAGATATCAAGGAACCCCACCCCATGTGCAACAAGGGGAGACTTTAGGGGTTCTGAATCTGTAGAAATATTGCAGATTCTCCCTCCACAGTGCTCCAGGCATCAAAGTCGAATTTGAGCAGCACTTTACCACAATGTGGAGAGTGAAAGGTGAAATTTCACTTTACTCAGGCATATAAAAACTCATGTTCAAGGGTGTACCTTATAAATACCTGATCCCCCACCCCTGGGATATTTAGGGGTCCCTAATATGCCAACACATTTTAGGTTTATCCATTTTTAAGTGCCCCAAACACCGAAGTTGAGTTTGGGCACAATTTACCTTTTAAAAGCAGTCCTGGCACCCAGGGCTGTTTTTAAACTGACCTCAGGCTTCAGCAGTGCACACATGCAAGTGCAGAAAAAGGCTGCTGGCCTCTAAACTGCCATGCCCCAGGGTACTGGGGACTTCTAGATAGTTTCCATTCTTCTGCCCTATTAAATACTAGGGGCCTATAGGGTAGTTCATGCCAATCACAGGGATGCCCCACCATACCATTTTGTTCCCTAGTGTATGTTGGTGTTTTAACTGTATTCAAATGAGTCTCTTTCAGAATATCACTGGCCTTGTGCCTGGTTAGGCAGAGCCCAGGGTCAGTCAGAGTCAGTTACCACCAGTATCAGTCATCAAAAAGTTGGGGGTGCCCAGGGCACCGGATGACTTTGCAACAGCCAGGATGTTGCAAATATTTCTGCTAGCGGCGGTTGGATCTGTGGTGCCACTACCACACACCCCCATGTAGATGGAATGGGGTAACCTCAGTCTCCACTGGGGCTGGGCTAAAATCCATGATGACTGGTTCATCATCCTCTTCTACATCAGCCTCCATAACTCCAAGGCTTTCTAGAACCTTCCTTTTCCCTAGCCTCATCCACATTGTCTTGTAGTGTGTCTAACTCTCAGACTGAGGCCCGATCAAGTGGTGTCTAGATCATCAGGAGGAGAGCTTGAAGAAGAATATTATGCACCACTAACCCTCCTTTCCATAAATACTCTGAGTAAGAAACTTCTCAAGTACTAACCTTTTAACTATGGTCACCACGCAGACGTGTATTGATTATCACACAGTAACGCATATAAATGAGGTGTTTTTCTTTTAACACAAGTCATTAAACACCCCACTCCGTCCTCACTACACTTGCTCACATAGAAAACGGACAGCATGCACCTAAATCACAAGATACCATGAGCCATGATGGCATATTAAAATCTTTTTTGTATGCATGTCTGTCGATTTTTCTTCCCCGCAGGAATGCGCCGCTAGAGGAAACCATCCTCTACCACACAACACACCTTAACATGTGCGTCACATAGACGGTCTTCAATACACTATGTTTTAGACCACCACTTTAATATTCACTCACATAAGGTCCTGATGAATTCCAGCTCAATGAAGAGAGTCTGGCTGAAACATGTTGACCAGTAAGGATATCAGAGTTACTAAAGACCTCCACATTAAAATAGTCCCTTCTGTTACCTGGGACCCTTCGTACAGTTTTTTCATTCTCACTCATTCACTTTCACTGCACACTCATTGCACAAAACCTGTTCCGCTGTATACAGGCGTTGAAGCACACCCAAGGTACATTCGGTACCTTGGGTGGGACCCGATGAGGAAGCATGTCACCAACCAGGTTGGTGAGTGAGGGTCTTCTTAAAACACAAATGTGTTTCACCTGTACAAACATATACCAGGAGCACCTTTCTTATAGCTAGTTCTCCTTGATATATACATACATACATACGCGGGGAAGTGAATTGGCCTCAGTACACTTCCTCTCTCTCCACCTTGATATCTGTTTGAATTTAAAAAGGCCTCACAAGGAACTGCTGTCTGTAGAATTGTATCCTGTGAGAATGGCAGAGGATCTACTTCTTGATTTAAGAGATACTATACAACCAGAAGTATGAGATTTTTCAGGCAAAAAGACATCTGACTCATCAAAGGTGAAAAACCAGTTGGAATCACAATAAAACCAAATGGTCTAAGTACACCACATTATAATATAATATTAGAGAAACTGGCTGGAATAACACCAGTAATTGAAAACATGTTACAAAAAAGGGTTTTGAAAGAAATTCTCATAAGTCCCTGGAATTTGCTTATTACGGGTTTACATAAGCCCAATGGAAAATATAGAATTGGCTATGCCTTGAGGCTTACTGGACTAATTTGTTCACCATAGATGCCTGTGTTCGACCTCATGATCACAGGTTCAAATCCTGGTGGGTTCACACATCCTTATGAGGTAGATAAAATGTGTGCCAATGAGTTGGGTAACAATAAACATTTGTTATTCAGCACCAAGATACTATTGATTCAAAGTGCGCATTTACACATGTATTTTGAATTGTACTCAATGTTAAAAAAATTAACAACATAGTTGTCCAGTTTTGTCCTGTGGTACCTACTCCAGCAACAATACTTTTTCAAATTCCACGCACTGCAGAAAGGTTTATCATTGTGGATCGTTGTTTACACAATTCAAGAAGTGGTAGAAGCCTCTTGGCTTTGAGGTGCTACCTCTGCACAAGTGTCAGAATGAGTTACCCAACCAAAGCTTGTTGTCTATCAGCTTAATTGAGAGTGACTATGTTTAAAAATAGCAAAGATGGCTTTGGCATGGTGCAATATTTTGGACAGTTATGGTGAAAGATCAGAAATGGGAAATATCTGATGAAATTATAGAGGCCTTACAGATACCCCAATAGGTTGCTGTAGTTAAATGTGCAGATCACAGAGTGGTAGTGTCTATGTCACAGTTAGATCCTGATATGCTGATGAAGTTACTTGATATTGTGCACTTGTGACATGGGCATTCAACAGAGAATATACAAATTATTCAGAAGACTACACTATCTTTTCAATGTAGCTGTCAGTGTCTAATAGTTGGGAGGAAAGAAAAGTCTGCAGGAAGAAGTTTCAGAGGCAGGTTGGATCAGAGCAGAATATGTTAAAAATGTAAATGACATATGTGTTTTAGCAGATGGAAGACCAGTGTTACCATATAACCTGTTATTTCTCATGAGATGATATTCCCACAGCCTGGCACACTGTGAAAGGGATGCAATGGTTAGGCTCTTTAGACAGAATTGGTTTAATCCACGATTCACAGTTTTAGCTGAAGAGCTGTGTCAAACGGGTGACAGCAGATGAATGTAGGGAGGTGATCCATGGAAGATCAGAAAGACCCTTTAATAAGATACAGATGGACTTTATTGAAATGCGTGGCTGCAATGGGCTGAAATTCGTCATAGTTATAGTTTGCATTTTCACTTTATATGTGGAAACCTATACAACATGGAAAAATGACAGCGTTATTATAAACTGCAATTAATTTCCTGTTGCTGTAGCTGACGCTCTTCCTGATGCTCTTTTCTTGGTCCCAACTGCTGACGCCTTACTCTGGTGGGACCGCTGTCCCAGGGTATCCTTTTGCTTCCAGCGCTGCCGTTTCCCGCATCATCACCCTGGTGGGAACTTCAACATCCAGGGTGCAACACGAGTACCATCAGGTATTGCTGACAAGGGGGAGGCACCGGAACATATCTCTGTGCATAAAGCGCAGCCTCTATCCCCGCAGCGCAGTATGTGCCGGACGAAACCAGGGCCAAAGGCGGGCACGTCTGAGCCCATCAGAGACCAAAGGAGACCAGGCTGGGCTACCTCCCTGACATTGTATACACTGGGTGAGCCGATTAGTTGTTTGTGTAACTTTTAATTTGTATTTGTTCTCTCGTTCAAAGTCAGGGGATAATGAGTAAGAACAAGCGTAAGGGGAGTGGGGGGTCAGGAGTAAGGGGGACTTTGGACGTGTCTCTTTCTTGAGCCGAATCTGCACTGATGCACGAGATTTAACTAACAGAACGCAGACTTTTGTTAGAACCCCTCAACCCCTCACTGGAATGGCACTAACCCCTGTTCCCGAGCACAATGCAACAGCTGACTGTACCTCCCAATTAAGTCACACGTCTCTGGTGCATTTGCAATCTGGGCCATCTATAGTATCCAGTCCGGACAGCATTTCATCTACACTGCCTGCCTCCCCATCTAAGGTACTTACCAGGCGGAAAAGGTCTACACAGGCTCTTGGTGGTGAACCCTTACAAAAAAAGAAGAAAGCACATGGTCTACCCAAGACCAGCTATCAGGCTTCTACAATGGTGAAACACAAGTCCTCCATAACAGGAAGCGAGGGAGGTTTGAAGTCTGCATCTATACCTACAAATTTGGGTGCTGGTCACATTAACACCATTGTTACAGAGGAACAGCCATCCCGTAATATTGAGGCTGATTTCTGAAACCGGGTTAAAGAGAAGCTTTTAGCTCTGATTGATCCCATGATGTTGCAATTGTCAGAAATAGATATGAGATTAGCCAAAATAGAGCAGCATATTTTTAATACCCCTCAACCTTCTTGTGGGGATCGGCAGGAAGGAATGGTTGATACCCGACAGGAAAGTAGTTCGGATAATAGATCACATACCAATTTAGCATTATGTCCTCCCCCTTCTGCGGTAGTCATCTCTATGGCCACCCCTTTGGTAAACCCCCTACACAGTGGTACATCGACACACACAGCAGGGCCAATGGATCCTCGGGCTCCACTGCAAAGTATGGGTGAGGCCTAGAATACCCATATGTCCCTCCACCTCGCACCTGAAGCAACACCATACACAATGGTATTGGCAAATGTTCCAGTGCTCCCAGCCAATGCCCAGGAACACTGGTCTTCCTTAAAGAATAAGGCATTACACCTGTTGAGTACTAGGACTGGAGTAAGGAACCATCTTTTTTCGGAATTCAAGATGGTACTAAGAATATCTTGGATCGTTAATCCCACAAGGCTCTCAGTGGAGACTGCGTGGTTTTAAGTTTTAGGTCCTCTGGCCTGATCCAGTTAATATTGGATAGGGCAGGGTACGGCCACCTAAGTAAGGAAGACATCAACATACTTTCATTGGGCTTTTTTATCAAACATGTGTCAACCACGGAAGGGGAGTTTTGAGGGAACCTGCTTCCGATCCGGGTCCCTATAACTACGCAGTCCCTACTTTTAACAGATTTGAAGCCTTTGCCTCACTGGATGAAATTGATTGACTTGGATTCAACTCCAGTTCTATTAGTCTTGAGACACATGTACAAAGGGAGTTTTGTGTGGTCGATCCTGAATTCGATATTTATAAATTAGGAGTATCTCAATTACTAAAGTCAACTGTTCAGAGGGGAGCTATTAATGTGGTCGACAATATTGTGGGTGAAGTTAGGAACAGCAGGCTCTCTCAGACTAATTTATTTTCTTGTGAGGGAGACTTGGGTTATGTCCATGTAACTAAGAAACAGCCTACTCCCCCACAGCATAAACATGAGTTCCCTCAAACCAAATCTACTGCAAGTATTCTGGAATATAGCATGGTTAATGTCAAAAATACCCTCAGTAGAGGGGGCGTGGCTTGAACGCCGTACAAGATGGCGGCTTGACCTCGGAGCTCCGTCAGCCGTTCACCGGAGCCGGCGATTTTCTCCGCATTTACCTGCCGAATGTCAGCGCTGATGCCAGATTCCGCCGCCGGAACATGAGGTGAGCAGGGAGAACTAAACTGCTCTCCTCTACACCGGCGGTGTGCGTTATTTTCACCAGTGACGCGCTTCGCTCTTCAGCGGCCGCCATTTTATCCAATTTTCACCGCGCAACTTTTCCATTCAACAAACGCCGCTTTTTCACCTCAGCGCGCATAATGCGGATGTTTCAAACACCGACTTCTTGGCATATTAGTCTCCTCTCCGACACCTTCTCGCTTCACTTGTGATGCATGTCTATTGCCTCTTTGACAGGAAACAACGCTGTATTTTCTCTCAGCCTAACTAAGCGCTACTTCGTCATGCTTGACATCCTTCTTTACATAACAAACTGTCACCTTGCTCCGCATTGACTTTATTGACCTTCCTATGTCATATTAGCGCTTCAGTTTGTTTTCTCCCTGTTATGAGGTGATACTCTCTCTCAACGATCTTCCTGGTTTCTATGAAGAGACAGTATATGTTTTAGTGACGCTCATTTTGCTGCATCTCATCACTCCTCGTTGTGCTTTTTTCACCATAAGGAATATTTCTTGCATCATATTTACAACATTTTTCTCATTTGCTGGTTGTGGTGTCACTGCGCTTCCTTCCCCTGTTCTTTATGGGGAAGCTTCGTAACCTCAAGCTTTCAGCTTCAAAGACCAAACCACAACTTTCCTCAGACTCTGACTCTGCGCCACACACCATGGACGACTCTGTTTCCATCAAACCAAATGCTGCCCACGGCGCAATTCCTAAAGCTACTGCACCTAGTAAGCTTCAACAACCTGCTTCAATAAAACGTCTGAAAAAAGACCCTCCTTCTCCAGATTCTTCAGCGCATTCTGCGTCAATGGATCTTATTCTGGAGGAGCTTCGTGCACTCAAACCCTTCATGGCTGAGACAACTAAAACTTTACAATTTCTACACGACAAATGGTCTACTTTGGAATCGAGGGTTCTATTGGTGGAACAATCTACAGAAACACTTCAGTCTTCCTGCACAAAAATTACACTCTTAGAAAAGGATATCTCTCTCTTGAAGCGACAGTCGGAAGAGTTGGAAAATCGCAACCGGAGGAATAACCTTCGCCTTTATAATCTTCCGGAACTTACAGAAGGATCCAACCCAACAGCTTTCTTCCAAACATTTTTGCCACAAATTTTGGGTCTTCCTCCTTCCACCTCTCTTAATATTCAACGTGCGCACAGACTTGGTCCTAAAGTCTCCACCAAGCCCCGCGGAGTCATCATGCTGTTCCTCCAGTATACTGATCTTCTTCAAGTGTTGTCAGCAGCAAAGACTAAAAAACAAATCATATGGGAAGGTCATAGGCTATACCTTTCTCAAGACGTTGCTAAAGTCACAGCTGATCGTCGGAAACAGTTCCTTGATTTAAGACCACGTTTGAGAGCCCTTGGCGCCCGTTATGGACTGCTACATCCATGCCTCTTCAAGGTGACCTACAAGGAAAGAACAACTACTTTCGAAGATCCACTCGTCCTTGAAGAGTTCCTTCGTCGTCACGAAACCGTCAACATGGACACTGCAAGACCTGTTTAACCATCTTTGTTTTACCATGTGTTCTCATTTATCTACCTCTATGTTTTCCTGTACTTACTTGTTTCTAATGCCTGTATTTGAATGAACACCTCCTATATATATATATCCTACCTCTGTTGTGCAATTGTTCTTGTGTTCTTTTTTATCTTACTCTCCGTTTGTATCTCTAATGTTTCTTCTAATTTTTATCTTTTTACAGATCCTAACCTCGTGTCTCTTCATCCCGGTGTATCCGTATTTCCCTTCATTTTGTTCCTTCGCTGGTTCCTCAGGTGTTCGACGATGTGAGTCTCTGTTGTTGATGTCGTCCTCTTCTGACGTCGTCATCCCTCAGTTCTCTTGATTTGTTCGCTATTAGTTGAGATGTTACTCCTCTCTATACTCTTTGCTCTATTTTTTCTATTGCTTCTCTTTTTCTCTTCCCTTTTTCAACTTTTTCTCTTCTCTTCCTCTACTATTTCATCTCCACTCTCTTTATTATCTTTCTCTTACATTTACTGTTTTTCGCATTTTCATTACGATTCTCTTCATTCTCTCGCTCATCTCTTAATGTATTTTATCTCATATAATTTTACTGAAGTTACAAATTCCGAGTAGTTACTTGGAATGTTAAGGGGTTAAATAACCCCATTAAACGTCAACGTGTCCTCACTCACTTGGCACGGCTTAAAGCCGATGTAGCTCTTTTGCAAGAATCCCATCTTTCGGACGCAGAAGCTACTAAACTTAAACGTTGCTGGGTGGGACATGTTTTTCACTCTCCTGCTTTAGGTAAGAAAAATGGTACTGTTATTTTATGTCATAAAAAGTTAAATGTTTCAGTTGTGACTCATGAACATGATGATAATGGCCGATGGGTTATCTCTAATCTCCTCATTGATAAAATACCTATCGTTATCTTTAATGTTTATGCTCCTACAGGTGTTGATAAGTTATTTTGGCCTGCTATTTCTGACAAGTTGGTTACTCTTAATGAACAATATGTTATTTTTGGTGGTGATTGCAACCAAGTTCTAGACCCTTTTCTTGACAGGAATTCCAAAGTTAAGTTTGTCCCCTCCAAGATGCATTCCCAATTTATTACTGCAATTCAGAACTTTGCTCTAGTTGACATATGGAGATTATGTAACCCTGACCTTAAAGAATACACGTTTTACTCCCCCACCCACCACTCTCAATCTCGTATTGATTACCTTTTCCTCAGCAAACCCCTAGCACAACTAACCACCCATTCAGATATTGGTTCCATTTTAATCTCAGACCATGCCCCCGTTTTCGTCGATATCGACCTTATTCCCTTCTCCCCTCATTCGGGACGCTGGAGATTTAATAATTCTTTACTCCTAGACCCCATTTTCTCCACTAAATTTATAGATTTTGCTTCTGAATTCTTTACACTAAACCACCTCCCTGGGTCTTCCTTTGTCACAGTTTGGGACTCTTTCAAGGCAGCTGCTAGAGGCTTTATCATCAATTTTGTTTCTCAAAAGAAAAAACAGTCGATTACCAAGTCAACTCAACTTTTGGATAGAATTAAGAAACTAGAATATACATATTATAACTCTACCTCTGAATCATCTCTTCGTGAACTCATTTCTGCCAAAATTGAGTTCAATAGGTTTACTACTAATGCGGCTTCAAACTCTCTCCTTAAATGCAACTCCCGCTATTATGGAGGCCAAAACAAAATGGGCAAACTTCTAGCTAATTACCTTAAAATACGCAAGGAAAAAACAAAGATTGAGTCCTTACTAGATTCTGCTGGTGTTTCTTTGTTCAAAGACAAAGACATATTAGCTCAATTTGTTTCTTTTTACCAAACTTTATATACTCCTGAGTCTAGCCCTGATCCTGATGACCTTCTATCCTATTTCCAGAATATCCCTTCCCCTCACTCTTCTCATGTTGATTTTCAATCATTAGATTTAGACATTTCCCTCTCTGAAATTTCACATGCTGTTTCAATCCTCCGTAGAGGCAAAGCCCCAGGACCGGACGGGTTTACTATTGAGTTTTACAACCACTTCTCCTCTCTTCTCCTTCCTAAACTTTTATTATTGTTTCAGTCCTTTGTCCAATCTGGCTCTTCTCACGGAACTTTTCAAGAAGCATTAATTTGTCTCATACCCAAACCAGATAAAGATCATACGTTATGTAAAAATTATCGCCCAATTTCCCTGGTAAATACTGATTATAAAATTTTCGCCAAAATTATAGCTCTTAGATTAGACCCTCTGCTACCAGAACTTATCGGTCCGTAGCAATCCGGATTTGTTAAAGGTCGCTTGTCATCAGATAATTCTCGTGTTTTCTTTAACATTTTGAGTAGAGCTGCCTCTCTTCCCTCTCCATTAGCTGCCATTTCTCTCGATGCCGAAAAGGCCTTCGATAGGATAGGCTGGGATTTTATGTTTCAATCTCTTCGTTGGTTTGGTTTTCCACCCAAATTCATTTCTCTTATTTCCTTACTTTATTCCAGTCCCCACGCCTCCATTTTTGCTAACGGTATCACTTCTGATTATTTTCCTCTTCGCAGAGGTGTCCGTCAAGGATGTCCTCTATCTCCTCTTCTGTTTATTCTAGCCTTAGAACTCTTCTTAACCAAAATTAGACGAGACGAGAATATTTCTGGTTTTCAGTATGGTCCCCAAAAACAAGTTAAGTTATCGGTATACGCTGATGATATTTTATTTTACTGCTCAGATCCTCAAACAACTTTACCTTCCTTCCTTAATCAAGTATCTGCTTTCTCTAATGTATCTGGATATAAACTTAATACGGACAAATGTGAAATCCTCCCCCTGAATCTGTTATGCCTCAAGCATCTATTCGACTCTTCTGGCTTTTCCTGGCAACCTTCTAAGATTAAATATTTAGGTGTATGGTTCGCCCCTCGTCTCTCTGACACTCTCAAATTTAATTTCGAATCTCTCTCCACTAAAATCACTACTTCTACCAACCGTTGGAACCCTCTCTTTCTTTCTTGGTGGGGACGCTTAGATTCCATAAAAATGATGCTAGCTCCTTTGGTCCTCTACACTATTTCCATGACTCCTATTCACATCCCTAATCATTACTTCAAGTCAATAGATTCTATTCTGCTGAAGTTTTTATGGAAGGGTAAGAAATCTAGAATAGCTCTTTCTGTTTTAAAGAGGGATAAATCTTTGGGTGGGGTCAAATTTCCCAATTTTAAATCGTATCACACTGCTTTCTCTTTAAAACAAGCCTTACGTTGGCTTTCTTCAGACCTTCCGTATTATCCTCCACTCTGGCTAACTCTAGAATCATCCTTCCTCCATCCCTATGACTTTAACGAAGTTCTTTCTTTTTCCTCTAATGTCTCTTCTCTCCGATCTCCTATCATTTCTCACACACGTTCTCTTCTTCAGCCTTACTTGATATCCTCCTACCCTTCTGCTTCTTCTGTTCACACCCAACCTATTTGGCATAATAAGTACCTTCAAATTCGAAATCGCTCACTTTATTGGAAGTCTTGGCACTCTCGTGGTTTAAAATGGATTTCTCAACTTCTTTCTGATACTTGTCCTCTTCCTTTTCACCTTCTCCAAAACCAATTTTCATTACCTTCCTCTTCTCGTAAACAATATTTATCGCTGATCCCCTCCCTTGTCCAATATCTCTCCTCCCTTCCTACTACCAACTCTATTCCTATACCTCACCTTTCCATAACTAATGCCCTTGACCAGTCCCCCTCTGCTTCTTTTCTATATAAAGCTCTACACTCATCGACTGAACGCACTAAATCTAAGGTTGAATTGGCTTGGGAGGAAGACTTGTCTCAAAACTGGCCCCCTAATTTTTGGGATAAAATTTGGTCTAAAATTCACAGTACATCTAGAGCTGCCAATACTACCCAAACATTATTTTTTATTTACATTCGTACATTATATACTCCCTTAATTCTGTCTTCTTTCTCCTTGGATACCCCTTCCACCTGTTGGTCCTGTTCTTGTCCTATAGCTGATTTGAAACACATGCTCTTTGACTGCCCTCCCATTCTCCAGTTCTGGCATTTAGTTTGGTCCCAAATTCAAAGGATTTTCAACATCACTCTTCCCTTTTCAATCCTTCACATTTTTCTAGGTTCCCTTTCCCCTGATCTTCCTGGACCCCACCATAAACACCAACTACTCGATCTCCTGATAGCCATAGCCTTTCATCATATTACATCGCATTGGAAACAGGCTAACGACGTTTCCTTCACTGCATGGTGGAACGCAGTGTGTTTTAACCATCGTCTAGACACCAATTTTGTTTCTCCTATTTCCCTAGCAATTAAACGTGACCTTCTATGGATCCCTCTTACCGAATACCTATCCAGGATTTCCAGACCATCTCCCATTTCTCCATTACGTAATGTTGAAGTTCAAAAGCCACCGTGATTGTTTTATTCTAATATGTATGAGTTTATTGGTACAAGCTATGTTTTCTTTTTGCCACCTTTAAGATATATGAATCTAATGATTTTCCCTCACCCTCAATATTCCTGATTTTCTTAATACATATTGTTCTATTTTACGTTATTTCTATGAACAATTCCATTGTAATGTAAGAGAGTCTTCTTGTTTTTATAACTTATGACTGTTTCTTCATGTACTGTCTTTTCCTCTTTATGCCTTAATAAACTTCAAACTTAAAAAAAAAAAAAATACCCTCAGTAGAATGTCCACATTTATTGAAGGCCATGATATTATGGCCTTTCAGGAAACCTGGTCCATGGACCACGTGTATCGACAGGGTTTCCTAAATTTATCTAAAATATCTCAGGGGGGCCAGAGGGGAAGACCCATGGGGGCCTCACCACATGGGTAAGACAGTCAGATTGTTACAGGGTAGAGGTACTGTGTATCGACAGTAGGGATACTTTAATAATCAAACTACAGATGCTCAATGTACCTGATCTGCTTATTATCAATGTATACGCGATAGGGCTTCCAGGTGGAAAGGCTTCCAGTATTGTTGCTCTTTTGGACACTTTTTTAGATCAGCACAAAGGCGCATGTAATTTGATAATCGCCGGAGATTTCAATTGTTCTTTTGAACTATTAGACAATAATGACGTTAACCTTAGCTTAGAGGAGGATGCTCAGTGGAACATTCTGTCCCTGGACCTTCCGCCAATTAAAAAATGGACCGGAGCAGCGCTGCAGCTAAAAGTGTTATGTTTGGAATGGGGGATTAGGGCTGTTAATGGGAGGTCTGTTTCCGACATGCAGGGCTCGCAAACTTACAAAAATGGGTTAAGAAGCAGTACAATTAACTTTATTTTTCTCAATAAGGAATTCTGGCCCTCCCTAATAGATATGGTAGTTCAGGAGCGGACCGAAAGGGATCAGAACCCCCTAGTACTATCCTTGAAGCTTAAGGGTTTTTCTGTCATTGATTGTCCCGCACCAGAAAGGCTCTTTGTAGAAGTGCAGCTTAGTAACGACACTAGGAGAGTCAAATGGACTAAATGTATTAACAAAGAAGAGCACTTGGAGCAGACAAGGGAGCTGGTGGCAAGTGCAATAGCTACCATTCAAAACTGTGTTACACAAGATGAAGTTAATTTAATGGTCTTACAGGTCCACAATGAAATGTTTAATAAGCTTAAAGGCTTTTTTATTACAAAGTTTAAAAACCCTCAGAAAAATTCTGGCCCTCAAGTGGCCGTATGGTACAAGAAATCCTGTAGCGAGGCTTATAGAACCCTAGCTAGGGCAATTAGATCAAAGAATATGGGAGACATCAAAAGGTCGAGGGTTGGGTACAAGTTACTCCAACAGCAAGCTAAAAGGGACTGGGATGAGCAACATTGGGATGAGTTGATCAAGGCTAGTAAAGGGAGAAGCATTGTTACTTTTTGGCATCTTGTGAAATGGGGCAGAGGCAAACCAAGCCAAGCTCCAGTTAACCATGTAGGCCCCGAGCAGTGGGTATCACACTATAAGGCCCAGTTCGCCACTGCGGAACAAGATCCAGAACAGTTTAAAATGCATGTTACAAAGAAAGAGGTAGAAATAGCGTTAAACTCAGTTTCGAGAGGTAGGGTGGGATTGTATTCCAGCTGATCTGTTTCTGAATGATAAAGCAAACTGGGTAACATATATCCAGTTACTTGCGAATGCCATCGCCAGTGGTGCTCCTATGCCGTGCATGGTGAGGCAGAAATCCTCCCAATTTTTAAGAAAGGAGACCGCTCCAACCCAGGCAACTGCAAGCCTAGAAGCTTCATTAATTGTATTCAAAAAGTCACAGCCAGGCTGGTACTAAGTCGATTCCAGGCCTGGATAGACAAATTTGATATCTTGTCTCCATTGCAGGCAGGGTTCCGTTCACACACCAGTACTATTGACCAGGGTGGTAATCATAGGAGGGGGTACCATTTACGCGGCTTTTATTGATCTTAAGTCGGCTTTCGATCTTGTCCCACGCATTAAAGTGTGGAGAGCATTCGTGGAACAGGGCATGCCATTGGAATTCCTGGCCATTTTAGTTACATTACATGAGTCTAATTATGCACAGGTATGCTGGGGCCCGCAGGGGAGTGTTACCGATAGGTTTCCTATTGCAAAGGGGGTTTGACTGAGGTGCGTTTTAGCACCAACCCTCTTTTCCTTGTACAACAATAGGGTAGTGCAGTATTTCCAGTATCATCCCACTGAAGCTCCTACCCTAGCAGGCATGAAGATTCCTTTGCTCCTGTTTGCGGATGATACTTTGATAATTATCAAGACACATAAAGACTACACAAACTTAAGGTTATAAAAGGCAGAGCAGCTATGAACGAAGTTACCTTAGAGCAGACTCATGTATTTACATATTTGGGGATTACTTTAGGTAGAAAACTTGATTGGAAGCCCCATATTGAACTTTTGGTGCTTAAACACGCACAATTGTCCGGTGCCCTGTTGAAGGAACAGCATCTTTCCCACACCAAACCTGTTGCACTTGCGCTAAAAATATATAACTCTAAAATTAGCACTTCAGTTTTAAATGGGGCAGAATTATGGAGATTTTACAACTTAGCTATGCTTGCTACAGCCCAAATTAAATTCCTGAGGGCCATTACTGGTCTTCCCTAAACAACACCATTATTGCCCCTCTTTTTAGATTTGGGTTGTTATTCTATTGAGGACACGGCGTGATTTAGAACAGTGACTTATTGGAGAAGGCTTTGGGTTACACCAGAATTGTCCCTGTATGCCCATGCTCTTCTTGAAGTCAGGGAGGCAGATCGTATGTGTAAAATCCCCTGGCTGAGACGGGCAAAAGATATTTTGAGCGAGATGGGGATGAGTAGACAGCGGAAAAATCCTGTTGATAATCCATTTCCTTCAAAGAAGGAATTTAAGGCGGAGTACTGGAACATGGTCAAAATGAAGCGTTTTTCCTCTTTAACAAGGCCATCACTGACAAGCGAATACTTAAAGCATAAACATGACATAGAGTGTGAAGGCTATTGGGATTTTATTACTGTCTTTAATGATAGGAAACTTTACCATCAATTTAGAGTGGGTTCTCTCCCAATCAACTCGTTTGTTATTAAATGGCTTGGCCTGAACCATAGTAAATGCCCCCTCTGTCCAACACAGAACGAATCTTTAGCACACATTTTATTTGTATGCCCTGTTTATAAAATCCCTAGGCACAAATGGCTCAAACCAATTTGTTTGATTTTGGGCATTAGTTCTGGCAACGAAGCATTCAGTGTCTTAAAAACAGATATTAATGAGCCCATAGTGATTGCAATGTAGTGTAGCTCCTATTTTCCCAATAGGCTCTGCGCATTGGAATAGTACCTACAGCAGTAAAGGCCTAGACCAGACGTTAACTAGGTCTACTACTGTCGATACTAGACTTAATTTTTGGGTTTGCCAGCTAAGCTCAGAGTTCGCTAGAAACTTTCTCGAATGTTCAAGGAAGGAATTAACTCCCCTGATTAGACAAGAAGGGATTTAGTTTCTGACAACCATAGAACATGACAACTTTGCTCTCCCCTAATCAAGAGTCAATCTCGAGAGTCGTGTGAGCACAAGGCAATTATTTTACTCAGTCAGTACGTGCATTCTTAGTCTCATCAGAATGTAGAGAAAAGGAAGAGACGGGCGTGTTCAATAAAAAGGTGTTATTTATTGATCAGTCTCTTTTCTCATACATGAGAAATGGATCGATATTATTGCAATACTTATAGTTAAGTAAAGTGCATACATTAAAAGCAATAGTATAAAATAATACTGTAAAAACATTGATATGGTTTCTGAGCCATATGATGTTTAAAATGATTAAAATATATTTACATACACATATACATTTGACTAAACGTACTCAACTGGTGTTTCTAAATACGCCTACCCCGTGTACCTGACCTAAGTCTAATGCGTGGGCGGGAATAGAAAGTTACAGTTTAAGTTAAGTTTGTTTTTGCCAAGTGAATAACTAAAGAATTCTCTGTGAGGGGTTATTCAGTTCTGTACCTGGAATTTAGGATGGATGAGGAATAGTATCTCTTTCTCTGCTCTCGATATTCCAGGCTGCCTGCGAGGGCTGCCCAGAAACGCCGGTGCTGGGTCTCTCGGCTTGAAATAGCAGCGCGTCTCTCAGCGTGTCAGGAAGGCGGGGCTGCTGCCAGCGGGGTCTGCTTCTGCTCTCGGCTTCGGCAAGTATGGCAGCTCCGTCTTGTCACCACGCGTGTGTTTGCATAGGGCAAGGTCGGCAATATTTATACCTTAAAGGTGCCGAGATTGACGTAAGGATGGACATAGATACGTCAATAAAGATGTCATACGACTTGCTCGTTACACATTCTTTACTAAAGTTCTCTGTGAAATCAAAACAATGGCCGCACGGATTATCCAGGTTGTCATAGGTTTGATTTGTTATGAGAACGTCGTATGCCTTATCAGGGGCTGGAGGAATGTCGCTTGTCTAATTAGATCTCAAGCGTTATGACCTAATCAGATAACACGTTCCTGTGCCGTAGTGTGACTGCGTCAGATAACGGTATCTGCATCATGGGGGTTTTCTTGCCTCATGGGCTGACTGTTAGTTAACTTGATAGTTAGTTTAACCAGAATAGGGTCAGGAATAGGGGGACTGATTCAGAACCTATAGAAATACACGACACCCACTCCACGCTAACTATGGTCATATCTACTAATCTATGCATAGTATAACATAGTACAACATACTCTAGAGTATAGTGTATACCTTACCACCCCAAAATACATAAATGCATTTCGAAATTTTCAAATATACTGAAAAATTGCAGTCATATATATTGTATGCACTTAAGCTATGAATTAAATGCAAAAGTAAACACGCATTTTTATGCATTATTGCTTATTGGTATATGAGAAATACACATGAAATGGCTCTTAATATGGCTATACAGAAAGGAAGTTCGAGACCATTTCATCACATAATAACATATTTGTGAACATACCAGCGAGCAGCTAAAGTCTATAAAGTATCTAAAAATAGAAATTTTAGTTCTCTAGGAATAGTTTCTTACTTTAAGCAGAAGATCAGTGTCCCGGGAAAAAAATATGTAGAAAAATATTTTAAGGGGCTTGCTGAAAAATATTGCTGTCCGTGAGCTGGAGTGAAATTGTTCATGTAACTTTATTTTTAAAGTTGAAGGCCGAATTCAGGGAACGCCGTGTGCGAGTTTACTCAAAAGTCTCTATTTCTGTTCTGGAGAGAACATCATATCATTCAGGCTTTCGAAAAAACTGTCAACAGCTTCATGGGAAAGTTCCACTAAGTCGGAAATAGGGGTAACCATGCATTCGTGCGCATGATTGTCTCCATTGACATTCTGATTCGCATTGCTGACAGAAGGTCGTACCTGTTCGATGCTGCTTTCATCTTGAACTTCACTACTCTTCAATCGCAGTGGTGAAGATTCCAGGAATGCCGTCATCAGGATTGGCAGCCTTTGAGGGCAGCACAAAGCGTGAACCTTGGTAGGAACCAACAGTGTATCTGCATCCACTGGCGCATCCGATTGTAGCGTCAGACAGGTGTCTAACACGCATTCTTCTCCGCATAGCAGACACCTTAGTACAGGTAAAACACACCTTTGCCACATTGGTCGAAATGATAGAAACCAAGTCATGTTCAGGTCTCTAAGCCGGGAGAGTCCCAGGATTTTTGATATCCGGTCCCGGTATCCAATGGCTAGGATCGTATCTTCCATTGTCGCGAGAGTTTGATCTGTGACATGGGTTGCCATAACGAAAAATAAGGACTAGGAATAGGATTCCTGCAATTAGTCCCAGGATCAGGGGAAGTCCGCCAAAAATCGAATGGACGAAATCTGGAAAAATACCCAGTATGGCTTTGAATGGTGTTAATGCCATCGAAAATACTGTCTTAAATACCTTTGAGACCCCAGTGGTATCAGAAATATTTAAGATTTCGCTCAGGATTTCCGCGAAATGTACGGGGGAATTAGTCGATAATAATGTATGTATCCCTGCAGTCGTCCTTGCGACTTGTAGATCATACGTTTCTTTTGATGACGTGAGCCTTGTAGGCGTCTGAAGAAGCACTGTTTTCATTCTGCTTAAAGTATCTATTCAAATAGAAGTAATTTTCAAACTGGGCCATGCCCTTGCCTCCCTGTCTGGAAAGGAGCTGGGGAATAAAGAACGTCCACAGCACTTGACCTTCGCCGTTGTAGTTACTAGATAAGGAGTCCCGGGCATAAGACTGCAACATCTGCGGTCTACAATAAGAATGTAACTCCCATTATAGAGTCTTTGAAAGAATGGTTCTATTTCAGTTGCAGGTGCGCCTTGCTGGTGACATGAAAGGTTGTATGAATTCCCTTCACAGGCTCCATGCAAACTAATTCCGTTACACAGAAGCGTGCCGCTTAGTGACATAGCACAATTGTTGCCACTAAGAAACACTTTCTGTCCTTTATTACTGACATATGCATGTGAATAGGGCAGGTTCCAAGTTGTTTTAAGGTACCCTTTTCCCAATTTCTCGTACATGCCAGCCTGTATATATTTTTGGCAGTATTGAAACCTGAAGGTTGAGATTGGAATATTTATGATTCCGTGGATTATCCATTCACTGACAGGTCGTTCTGACATTGTCAACGGTAATCTTTCTAGTTTTTCAATGCTCAAGATTGTATAATCAGCACCCTTTTGCGCCATACCGATTTGTCTATCAGTAAGGTTAAAGATTTGGAATAGTGACGTTGTGTTGATTAAACGCCAAGGCACATAGCCTGAACGCAGATTTTGTAACGTCCAGCCAAGCTGTACAATGGAACGCAATTGTGACTGACCATGTTGTAATAACAGTAAGTCTTGCGATAATATATCGATTGCTGAAGACACAATGCTGTCCAATGAAAAAATTCTGGAGGACAGAGTCATTAACCCATTGTCCACTACAGATAGTGATTTTTCCAAATTAATACGGTCAATTTCCCGTATTCTTTCTGCTGTTTCAATTTGAGTAACCTTCCAGGCCTCATTGTATGCTGCATATACAGAGGCTGCTATGAAACGCTTTTGACGCTGTTTGCGTGGTCCCAGTATGAAATCACGCAAGTCAGCACCATCAGTAAGTAAAGTTAGGTGTTGCCTAATTTCAGGCAGTGTGGAAGTCTGTAGCCATTGAAGGCATAATTTGCCCACACTGTAGGTTGTTATTATCCCTGGGTGATGTCTTTGGGGATATCTAGGGTCTGGCCTGGTCATTTTGAAACCCTGTGTTTTATTCAGGAATCTATCTTGACAGTTATTTGTATCTGTGGGCCAGATCAACCATTGTTTCCAATCAGGATGTGTTCTGTTTTGGTTTAATATATGGTTTACGTCTATCTCTTCATCTGTATCAGAGTTATTGCTAAACATTGTTGGCTTTGGAATAGACGGTTTATTTAAATCTTTGATTTTGGCTAAACCAAGACAGGTGGTTTGTTGAACAGTGTCATTTAAAAATATCATTTGTTCTGGGATCATGCAGGCTCTAAACAAAGCTTCTATACCCTGTACTTGCCATTCTTTTGTACCCCAAACACTTTTCAAATCAACATTTTTGTCCCAATAATCAAATCCAAATGTATTCATTTTTTCAAAGAATGAATCTGAATATATCAATTTTGTGTTGGTTATCATGGTTTTCATCCCTGTCTTGTTTGATAATTTAAAATAAAATGTTTCAGCATTACTTATGTTAAAACCTGAAAAATATGAATATTTGTCATATACGGTTCTTGAGCTTCCTTTTGGAGGTGTAGCACAATGTTCCCATTGATTATAACTTAAAACATTTCTAGGTTGTGCAGATTTATGTAAAAAATGGTTACCATAATGGTTATAGCAATACATACTATCATAATTTGTAGAACCTTGCAAATAATCATGTTTTGTAAATTTAGCAGACATTACTAAGTCAGACATCATGTTGTTAATACTTTCGAAGTCCCAATCATCAGCAAATGAGTTTGGTTTTGCAAAGTCACTCAAGGAGATCTTGATTTGGTGTGGATATTTCAGGATCTCGACCGGACCATAAATTTCATAGTCAGTGTTGTCCCAGGCTACCCCACCAGGTATAGGATTGGCTGTGAAGTTGGCTGAAGAAAGTTCTGAAGAAAGTTCTCTTTTCTCGACGTGTGAAGATGTGTGTGGTTTGAGGATCAAGTTGGTGTTCTGACTTGCTGTGTCCATTTTAGCATATTTTCCCTCAATGAAGCGTCCCAAAGTAAATACCATGATGAGCCAAAGTATGAGGATAAATGCACCAAAACCCACCCAAAATTCAATCCATGGAGAAACCAGATATGTTTCTTTCAGATGTTTCAAAAGTTCCTTAGCTTTGTCTTTAAAGGATTTTGATGATGGCTGTGTCTTTGATTCACTGAAGCCGTCAGAGGAATCATCGAAGTTGATGAAGTAACCGGATGCAGTTCTGTCAATTGTTCCAATTGGTTCAGGATTTCTGTTTTTTGCATTTTCACTTGGTACTTCAGTATAGATTAGTGTGTCTCTGCTAAATGTCTTTATTTGGGTTTTCAGAGGTCTGAGTTCTATTGCATTGTTGCATAGTCCTTCTTGTTCTTCTTTAGGCGTTTCAAATGTGATGAGCCTTTTTGTTAGGACCTCTGTGCTGGTAGCAAACCTTGGTGTTCTGCTACTTATTGGGAGTCCACTTGGCCTACTGTTTGTTATCGGCCACATGTTGTGGTTTTACCAGGTCGATGGATACAACTCGGTTCTCCTTTTTTCCAGCAAGTGTCGGTAGTACAACTGATCTTGTCCCGTTGACAGACAAGACAGGAACTGCTTTTCTGTAAGAAGGCCCAAATTCCTTCTTTACCGCGATCTTCTCCCTGACTAGATCCCCGACTTTTGGAATCCAGACAGGTCTTGCTGGGACAGGTGGTGATTCTTCAGTGGTCGTTGGCTGTTGTTTCAACTGTATGTTGCTCAGGTCTTTTCTTGTTTTGTTTAAGTCCTGCAAAATAGCCAAACGGTCTTTGACATCAAAGGTTTTTTCTATTACCACTGAAGTCTGACTATCAAGGTCAGAGATCAACATCCTAGTTCCGAATAATAATTCGTACGGACTGAATCCCTTCAGAGAATTTCTTGGCAAGTTATTTAGACTACGTTGGACACTTATTAGATGTTTGACCCACCCAGCTCCCGAACCTAATACCTTTGCCGTTATAGATTGCTTTATGTCACGGTTTTTTCTTTCAACAATTCCGTTCCCCTCAGGGTGAAATGGACAAGAGTACCGCAATTGCACGCCCATGCTGACCATGGCCTCCTTATAAGCCCGAGAGCTAAAAGCAGGACCATTGTCCGAATGCAGCATGCCAATTCCGTATGTGCCGATAAAGACTCGCAAATCTTTTATAACAGTTCTGGCGTCAGCCGTTCGCTGGGGCCACATCCATATGAATCTCGTGCATGAATCCACTGCGACCAAGATATATTTATAGTTACCATCCCTTTGTAAGGGACCGCAGTGGTCTAGATAAACATAGGCTAATGGTTTATCCGAGATTAGAAGGGGCGTCTGTGCTGGACGTCTCACCATTGATACTTTCATTTTTTGACATATTTCACATGCTAGAACATAGTTCCTTGTTTGTCTTCTCATTTGTGGCCACCAGTATCTCTGTTTTAATAATGATACTGTGGCTGAGACGCCAGCATGAATAGAAGCAAGCCCTTCGTGTGCCGCTATTATTAGTCCTAACCTATGTTCCATGTTTGGAATTGCCCTATCCCCCACTCCAGGGATTCGAGCAAAAGGAACATTGTTTGCATCAGTTATGTATGAGTATTTTACTGGAAAGCCTTTAGGGAGTGGTTCTATCGAATCCTTTTCTGAAGCGCTGACAGCTTGTAAAATTTTGCTGTCTATTTTTGTTTTTGACCGGGTGACGGCAGCTACGGAAGCCGTTTGCACAGCTGCCTTCGCGGCCTCATCAGCCAATGAATTCCCTGCAACGTAAACGCCATCACGTTGATGACTCAGTGTATGTATCACGTGAGTCTTTGGTAGTTCTTTTTGTAAAAGAGCTACTTGTTCCCAGAGCATTTTATGCTTGATTGTGCCACCTTTCGCATCCCTGAATCCGTTCTGAAGCCAGATCTGCAAGTATTCATTATAAGATTGAACGCAATAATACGAATCGCACACTATGAGTGTGGGGAATTCTCGATCGGTATTTTCAAGCGCCATCTTGAATGCTAGTAGTTCAGCTCGCTGAGCTGTACAATCTCCTAGGGATTGTGTTTTAGTGAGGGTTGGTTTAAATTTCCCTTCGTGCCAACGACCTTTAACAATCGCGCACGCAGCACTGTAAGCTTGTTTACCCCCTACTGCGGGTTGTGCTGATCCGTCTGTATATATTATACAGCCGTAGTGATCTAGAGGCAGAATTTCGGTTGGCGGAGGACATTCAAATTCATATTGGAGAAATTCTTGTGTTTTTAAGTAAGGATCAAATTCGTACACCACGTCTGTTGCAGCAAGAGAGTTAGCCCATTGTATCCATCTCGGATGGAGTGCTTTAGCATTTGGAATGCTTGCCTTTGTTACCGCCTCTAAGGCTGGTATTGGTGTCACGATTACTATTCGTTTACCTTGTGCCAGGGCTCGTTCTTTTGCTATAGCTGTCTGTGTTGCTGTAAGAATTTTTTCCGTTGGGCTAAATTTCATTTCAGCCTTAGTGTACAAGTGTGATTTAAATGCAATTGGTACCTTTTCTCCCTCATTAGAGGTCAGGTATGTGAATCCGCATCTCCCTGGGATGACTCGGATCACAAGGTTGCGTGTGTTATCACGTGTTTCTAATATTGTTTTAATTAGCATGTCTGTTTGTAAGGATCTCAAAATTTCTGTGTGTGTTTGAGTCCAACTGGATCTTTTAAAGTCTGGTTTAATTAGATCATAAAGGGGTTTGACCCTTTCTGCGTAATTTGCAATGTATGTTCTTCCGAAATTTAGGAAGCCTAGAATTGACTGTAGGTTTTTTAGTGTTTTAGGAGCTTGGATTACGGCACATTTCTCTAGGAAATTGTCTGCCAGGCTTTTGCCTTCACTTGATAACTCATATCCTAAGAATAGGACCGTCAGATGGGCAATTCTGGATTTTTTAAAGTTGAATTTGTAACCCTCTGCAGCGAACCCAAGTATTATGGTGTTCACCCTTTTCAAGTGAGTCTCCAAGTCATCATCTGTTAAGTAAATGTCATCGACATAAGATAATGCTTCATCATCATATAGTTGTAGTAATTCTGTTACTCTCGCTGAGAATACCCCCGGGCTGTTCTTGTACCCCTGGGCTAACCGACAGAATTGTTTTTGAGTGCCATTTACTGAGAATGCAGTTAAATATCTGCTCTCTGGTGCTATGTTTTGACAAAAGAATCCATTGGAGATGTCCAGGGTTGTTTTGTATTTTTTGCGCACTATGTTATTCATTAGTGCAGCACTGTGTGAGTTTTGCACTGCAAAGGTTTTGCAACATGTGTTAAGGTGTCGGTAATCCAAAACTAGACGACATGAATTGTCTGGTTTGGAGACCGGAAACAAAGGATTGTTCATTTGTGAGGTGCAAGTTTCAATCACCCCCTGGTATTCTAGCTGATCTAGTATTTCATTTACCTGTTTTTTAGCTTCTTGCTTAATTGGGTACTGCCTTTGTGCAGTAGGTTGTGATTTTAACTGGATTTTGTGAAGAGGAGAATCCTCATCCCATCCTACATGATTTTTATATAAAGCAGGTGCTAAGGCCACTGCCCACTTTCTAGCAAGTGTGTATTTTTTATGAATCGGTATTTGATTCGAGAAGGCAGGCATAATTACTTCTTCGCCATGAGGGCACTCCCTGACAAACTCTGGTGGCCAGTCTTTTTCAGCTAGAAGGATGTCATAGCCTTTGGAGAGGTTATCCCAAAATAGTCCCCTTATTTTCCTAGTCTTATCTCCCTCTATACGTAATGTTATCTCGTATATCTTGTGGGGCTTGCTAACTCTGGTGTCTGCAGTTTCCACTTGAAGGTATTCATTCGTGTCCACTGTCTCCAGATGATTCATAAGGACTTTGCTAGCTATGCTCACCTCTGCTGCGCTGTCTAGCATTGTCTGAGCCCACTCTCCGTTTTTCAGTTGTGTCCTCAGTATTCTCGGCATTTTTAACTACCTTGATACTGCTACCTTCTTTTTTGGAAATTGTAATTTCTTTTTTTGTTGAGCAGGTTCCTTGTCTTTGGACTTGGCGTGCTCTTCTGATCGTCCTCTTCTTTCCGATTTCTGCGAGGAATTCTGAAAAGATTGAGAGGGACGTGTATCAATGTCTTGATATCTATCAGGTTTTTTAATATTATCCCTATTTCTAAGGTTATATCTATTCCCCGAGGGGTCACTCTGCGGTGACCTCTGTCTTTGGTTTGGAGATTTCTCTCTTCGCCTAGGAGACCTTCCTCGGGACTGGAATTTCTTTTCTTTAGGATTGGATTGTTTGTTTCCATCCCAGTTCTTTTTTGGTGAATTATTATTATTAAATATTTTTTCTGGACTTGTAGTCAGTTGCGGTTTTACTGGTATTCCACCTAGACTATCTCTGCCTAGTTCTTCATAGGATTTTTCTATGATTCTGGCAATTTCAGCTGGTTGGTCTGCTATATCTGTCTCTTTTAACCTCTGGCGGATCGCCACGTTTGCTGCTTCACCTTTTATGTTGGCTAATAATATAGCCGAGACCTGCTTGAAGTCTTTTAGTAATTTCATACCAAGAGTTAAAGCAGGTTCTGGACCGTATTCATCTTGAATTTGTTTTAGCACATCTGGTATTACCGAAATGGATGGAACACCGTGCGTTTTTGTGTAGATGGAAGCAAAGACTGTACCCCAAGTGTCACAGTCCTCAATGTGTGGTGCGATTCCCATTGGGAGACATATAGTCAGAATCCTGTGTTTTTCTAATGGGGTGGTGTCAGGAAACACCGCCTCTATTTGGGTGATTTTCTGTGCCAACCAGAATGGTATTTGTTCCCGTTTAGCTGGAACTTTACCTAGGCAGGATTGGATGTTCTGTGGTGTAATTTTATTTGTGTTCCCCTGGTGAGGGGTCAGCTGTGGAAGTTTAATCGCTGGCTGAATTGTTGAAGTCCGCATTACATACTGAACTAATTGTCTATGAATTTTTAGTAGTTGTTTTAGCTGTATTAACAGCTCTGCTGCAGGCATTCTTTCGATGTCTGGATGTGGTGTGTATCCGGCTAAGACCGGCCACGTTGCTCCTGGTCTTCCTAAAGGACCGAGCCTTGTAATGTGATTGTTATGTATTAGGGCGCCATCAAATAAGAGCAAATGCTCTTGGAATTTGAGTGGTACTTCCACCTCCTCGAAAGGAGTGTATGTTTCAGGAGGTTCCTCTACTTTGTAATAGTGGAAGTACTTTGTTACAGCATTTGCTGCCGGAAAATGTATCCATGAATAGTATACCTCTGTCTGCCGATATTCGTGTGCCTCAATTACGAATATGACTGTGCCACCTCTAGGTGTCAGTCCATTTTCTATAAGTTTTAAGGTTATAGATCTCCTTTTAATGACCGGAATGAGTGTTATATTCGGGTCTGCTGCTTGCATGGTAGCATCAGCATCTGCGAGTTCAGTAGCTAATCTAACTGCCTCTCTTTCTTCATCACTGTCTCCCATTTTACAGACAGGATGGTATTATGTCTATTTGCAGATCAGGTTTCTTTATGGAACAAAGATTAGATGCACAATATTTTGGAACTGTTTATCCTTCAACGTTGACTTGACCAAGAACCATACATAGGAGTTCCCTCCTGCGAGGTTTTGGAGGATATAACCTTTCACCCACTCCAGACGTCTTTGGAGTATTTGGGAAAAGGGGTCTGAGTGAGAAAGCACGACTGAGTTACTCTAAATGTCTTACGTTAGTTTTATCGCCCTTTCCAAACGCGTTGGGCGCCATGTAGTGTAGCTCCTATTTTCCCAATAGGCTCTGCGCATTGGAATAGTACCTACAGCAGTAAAGGCCTAGACCAGACGTTAACTAGGTCTACTACTGTCGATACTAGACTTAATTTTTGGGTTTGCCAGCTAAGCTCAGAGTTCGCTAGAAACTTTCTCGAATGTTCAAGGAAGGAATTAACTCCCCTGATTAGACAAGAAGGGATTTAGTTTCTGACAACCATAGAACATGACAACTTTGCTCTCCCCTAATCAAGAGTCAATCTCGAGAGTCGTGTGAGCACAAGGCAATTATTTTACTCAGTCAGTACGTGCATTCTTAGTCTCATCAGAATGTAGAGAAAAGGAAGAGACGGGCGTGTTCAATAAAAAGGTGTTATTTATTGATCAGTCTCTTTTCTCATACATGAGAAATGGATCGATATTATTGCAATACTTATAGTTAAGTAAAGTGCATACATTAAAAGCAATAGTATAAAATAATACTGTAAAAACATTGATATGGTTTCTGAGCCATATGATGTTTAAAATGATTAAAATATATTTACATACACATATACATTTGACTAAACGTACTCAACTGGTGTTTCTAAATACGCCTACCCCGTGTACCTGACCTAAGTCTAATGCGTGGGCGGGAATAGAAAGTTACAGTTTAAGTTAAGTTTGTTTTTGCCAAGTGAATAACTAAAGAATTCTCTGTGAGGGGTTATTCAGTTCTGTACCTGGAATTTAGGATGGATGAGGAATAGTATCTCTTTCTCTGCTCTCGATATTCCAGGCTGCCTGCGAGGGCTGCCCAGAAACGCCGGTGCTGGGTCTCTCGGCTTGAGATAGCAGCGCGTCTCTCAGCGCGTCAGGAAGGCGGGGCTGCTGCCAGCGGGGTCTGCTTCTGCTCTCGGCTTCGGCAAGTATGGCTGCTCCGTCTTGTCACCACGCGTGTGTTTGCATAGGGCAAGGTCGGCAATATTTATACCTTAAAGGTGCCGAGATTGACGTAAGGATGGACATAGATACGTCAATAAAGATGTCATACGACTTGCTCGTTAGCACATTCTTTACTAAAGTTCTCTGTGAAATCAAAACAATGGCCGCACGGATTATCCAGGTTGTCATAGGTTTGATTTGTTATGAGAACGTTGTATGCCTTATCAGGGGCTGGAGGAATGTCGCTTGTCTAATTAGATCTCAAGCGTTATGACCTAATCAGATAACACGTTCCTGTGCCGTAGTGTGACTGCGTCAGATAACGGTATCTGCATCATGGGGGTTTTCTTGCCTCATGGGCTGACTGTTAGTTAACTTGATAGTTAGTTTAACCAGAATAGGGTCAGGAATAGGGGGACTGATTCAGAACCTATAGAAATACACGACAGCAGTTGCCAAATTTCTAAGATGAATGCGGGCCATACGAGCAAAGAAGATGAGGCTATGATAACTTGTTTTTTAGTGTACCCACCTGGTTATTTATACATATAAGCTGAGACTACTGGTATTTGATTTCTGCGGCACAATCGTCAGAAGTTTTCTTAGTTTTAATTATGTATTACATATCAAGGCACCTTATCATTGTGGATCTACTTTCTCTTTTGACCGCCATTTTAATGTATAAACATGTAAAAACGTATGAAAATAAATCAGATAAGGATGTTTTAAATGTAAACGTCTTTTATGGTTTTTAATCGAAAGAAAGACATATTGAATTGAATTGCAATTAATAGACACACATACTGGGGTTCAAATTCCCAGTTTCTCTGGAGTCAGCCAAGGGATACGTTTTAATTAGGAGGTCCTTAGAATGCTTTGATTGGCTCTTCAAATGGAACAAAGATTGCACTATAGCTATAGTCCCAAAGCTTCGGGGATAGTTGAACAGTTAAATGGAACATTGAAGTCTCATGCATTTAATTCTCTGCAATGGCCAGATGCTTTGCTGATGGTTGGATGAGTCTTTGAAGCGACCCTGACAGGGGAACAAGATTATTTCCACATGAAATGGGTCATGCTATGAGGTTGCCTACTGTGTCTGCAAATGGGCTTATTAACATCACTGATGACATGATACCCAAAGCGCGAGACATAGGCAGGCCTGTCTTCCTCATAATCATGCAGAAGAGACTGAGCTGGGCCACCCCATGTGGCTTGATCTCAGGACGTCTAAGAGGATCTGTTTTCACTTTACTTTTCTTTTACAGGTAATTCAAATTTCCTGGTCGAGCCCTGAGCCATTATTTATACATTCCTTGCTGACATTTGGGGTTTGCTTTGTTCTTCTAGCAGTATCTTTTTTAATAGCATTGGGTGGAACTAACGGAGTTTCACTCTGCAGAATTCCGTAGAGTTACATCAAAACTCCGCAAGACTCCAGAGAGTTCCGCAAACAGGTGGAAATCAGCATGTTGCATTGCTTGCACTGAGATTTAGCACTGGGAGCTTGTTCCATGCTCACAAAATCAGCGCAAATGGCGAGAGGGCACAGCATCTTGATTTGGGTTTGCTTTCGCTCAAGTAGATTAGACAAGAATAAATTAGCTAAACATGCTGCTACTAACTGTGCTGTCTAGGAAACTGACAGTTTATTTGAAGTAGTGAAACCACACTGTACAATAGTGGAAGACCTTCTTGCCAAAACACGAAACAAACCGCATTAGCTACATTGATTGGGGAAAAGCTTAAAGTGCATTGTATCAGCCTTGAACGCTGTCAGTATAAGAGCAAAGTTCCAATGGCACCCAACTTACCTTCTTCCTTTGATAATCTTTTTCAGGATATTAATGCTGTGTGTACCCATAGACGTATTCCTTTTTTGCAGCTTGGTGCTTGCTCCAGTAGGGAGCTATCAGAACACTCCTCAACGGTAATGTGTTGTGCGGAGACCCAAACTGCGTACATGTCTCAGGACTGCTTGATGCCTAGTTCTATTGATATTTCACTTTGATTGTATCATTGAAAAATAAGTATGAGACTATGTAGCATATAGTAATGAATCTAACTGGCTTACTTACTAAGTGTGCCGCGCATATTGTAAGTAGCACAGATCCTGTATCTGTTTCAGCCCCTCAAACTGTAACACCCATTCCACAAACTATAAGTTACATAGCAAATATAGGGGCTGACAAGGATTGGTCCCATATGTATGTATGTATTGCGTACTTGTATAGCGCAGACTGTCACCCAAAGAGTATCGTGGCGCTTTGACTTATCCAGACCAACGCAAAAACACAGCACAACACTGCCCTGGTGAATAGATAGGACTTCAAGCCTTTCTTAAATGAGAGGAGTTCCCCCGTGCTCCTTAGGGTCACAGGCAGAGAATTCCAAAGTTTGGCCGCAGTGTATCCAAAGGAACGGCCTCCCATTCGTATCCTCCAAATTTTAGGGACTGTGACCAAATATGCAGAGGAAGATCGCAGAGTTCTGGAGGTCTAGTACCAGGAAAAAAGCTCTTGTAGCGGGACAGGGCCCTGGTCATGGAGGGCCCTAAACACTATACACAACGCTTTAAAACAAATGCGCTGGTAGACAGGTAACCAGTGAAGGTCCTTAAGCGCCAGAGATGAGGAGGCCGAGCGCAATCGAGCGCAATTTAGCAGCCATATTCTGGATGCGCTGCAGTTTTCCGATTAAAGTACCAGGGGCACCCAGAAGCAGTGCGTTGCAGTAGTCAAGCCTAGAGGATAATACTACGCACTACTTCTGGTCTAGCTTGAGCCGGAAGCATAGGGAGAAATTTACGTAGAATGCGGAGCAGCATCATGCATGTGGCGACGGTTTTATTTACAAAAACATTCAGTTGCAAATTAGATCCAAACGTAACGCCCAGATTACGGGCGGAATCTGCTGCCGCAACTGTACCCTGGAAAGCAGTGGGCCAGAAATCCGCCGGCAAAGGCCGAGGAATGCGATCCATGGAGCAGTGCAGCACCTCAGTTTTTGAACCATTAAACTGAAGGGAGTTGGTACGCAGCCAATTCGCAGTGGCTGTCATGCAGCGATGAAAAGTCTCCTGGGACACAGCCTCTCAACCTTTCAATGAAAAGATAAGCTGCGTATCATCGGCGTAGTTAATAACCGAGATACCGAATGATTTAATCAGCTTAACTAAGGGGCGGAGGTAAAGATTGAATAAAATGGGACTGATGGCCGACCCCTGAGGTACCCCTTGCCCCACTCTTTTTGTGCCAGATCTAAAAGGCGGTCGAGCGACTACTTGATGTCGATCCCGGAGATAGGAAACCAGCCAGTCTCTGGCCAGACCAGCCACCCCGGCTTCCTCCAATCTGCTGATGAGAATGGCGTGGCTGACCGTGTCAAACGCGGCCGACATATCAAGCAGCACTAAAAAGGCCGCATGACCTGAGTCGACACGCGAACGAAAATCGTCCAGGACAACCACTAGCGCAGATTCCGTGCCGCGGGCAGGCCTGAAACCGAACTGGACCATGTCCAGCCAGGTGTTAGTTTCCAAAAAGCTGGACAGGTGTTTTGTGACCCACCTTTCCAGAATCTTAATAGGAAATGGAAGCAACGAGATTGGCAGATAATTCCCCAAACAAGAGGGGTCCAATGTTGCCTTCTTCAGGAGGGGAGAGACCACGGCAAGTTTCCAGCTATCCGGGACCATAGCTGTTATGAGGGATTGACAGCAGATGGAAAACAAAGGCGGAAACAGTTCCTCTTGAAACACCTTCCACAATCTGTGGGGCAACGGGTCCATAGGAGATCCGGAAGATACACCATTTGCCAATTGGCAAAACTCCTCATAAAAGGAGAGGGGGAAACTATCAAGCCGAGCCTGTTCCATCACAACCTCACATATCAATGTCTAAAACTCTTGTTATCCCATTGTGCAAACTAGCACAGTTACATCGTGCAAAGCTCATATTCAAAGGTGCCTTCATTTGCCTATGGGTATTTTGGGAGCTTGTGATACTGCAGTAATAGAGGGGAGTGGATTAATAACTCTTATTCGACAAACGTTATCCAGCAATCTGAAGGGAGCATTTTGCAGTCAGGTAGTAGCTGTTCCTATTTACGGTGCAAGAAGCTTGGGTCCAGGGAGTCATCACTTGGAGGTAAACATTAAAAATAATGTGGTCCATTGGATTCGATCAGTGTTATTCATTAGTCCATGAGGATTTGGTATATGCAGAACATCTCCCTTGCCCTTTTGGCCAGTGGAACTATATTGGAAATACACGAAAAGGGGCCCGGATGGTGGAAGGTTTAATAACTCTCGGTTTTAGGACCAACCCTCCCCAGAGCTCCAGAATTCCATTTTAAAACATTGCCCCAGCTCTTCACTGGGGGTGTCAGCTACTTCTAAGCTCTTGTTCCACAATTCCTATGTCCATCGTTTTGATAAGATTATTCTCCGGCAGCATAATAAGAGTATGGCATGACTTAACCTAGAGAGTAGTCAATCATGGAGTACCTCTGCGCCTCCCCTCTTAAAATCATTAATGGAAGTCAATTATAAACCAAGGCTGCAGCAGGCTGAACAATTGCCCATGCTTGTTAAACCCATCTAGCCCTATTCATTTTAGCAGGATAGTGTAGTCAGCCCTAAACCACTAGATGAGTAGAAGGGATTACAACAGTTAATGGGCACTGGTTTTATCCCTCCAATTTATTTGAATGGCAAAGGGGCAGTTTTTATCACAAATCGTGTTGCACCTAAGGTTTTTTCTGAAGCTCTTGTGGCTGACAAGGTTCAACTCTCATCCCCCGTTGCTCATTTTGAAAGATCTGTAGCCCTGCTTCGTTGGAACATTGCAGATATTATTCCAAAGCTGGGTGATATGGATTGGGGGACTTTGGTAGATTTATTCGAAGTGTGTATATTCGAAGAAACATGAGCTATAGGTTATACAAATTATCAGGTGTTATTCAAACAATTTATTGCTGGCCAGCCATCAGGTGGCCTAATAATATAGATTGAGATATCCCTGGCTTGCAGTGAAAAAACAATTGCCACTGGGTCTCTTGATTTACATGCCCTAAAAGTTTACCCTACGTGCAAGCATCCTATTTTTTAGTTAAGGTGTATCATTGAAGTTCTCCACACTCTACTGAATCTGTCACTTTAAATTGTCTGAGGAATTGTATTAATGTGCATAGAGGTTGTTCTGCTCCGAAAATTGGGGGTGGATTTAATACTGTTTGTGAACGATGAGGGTTACTTATGGAGGTGGCCAGGGAAGAAAATTATTATTAGGGGGTCCGAGATCTGCCAACTTCTCTACAAAAAAAGCACTCTAAATCAGACCTGCGAGTAGCAGATATTTCCTCATTGCTTGGAGTCTGTGCTTTTAATGGTTGTACTTTTTTAGATCATCTGGTTCCTCCTACGTTTTTGACAGTTCCGACCAAATAACGGTTAATTATATATTTATTGATGTTTCCTTGCTGCATGTGCTGATTGAGATAAAGGATCTAGATAGACAAAAGAGTGACCACAATCCTTTGGCTCTATATTTAAATGGATCTGTAGTGATTGACTCACTTGAAGCTTCTAGTTCACAAACTGATTCTCTTGATGTTTGCAATAAGCGTAAAAATGTTAAATGGGCTAGCGTCAGTGGCAGGCCAGAGGTTATGAGCTTCATGTATGATGTGGTAAGAAAGAATTTGGAAATTGTTAGTACTAACTTAAATAATACCTTCTTTTTAATGCATATGAATGTATTCTCTTTTAGGTTCTAAAAGCTCTGTTTTACAAGAATGTTAAGACTAGCAATGCACTAAGGTCTGGTAAAGAATGGTTTTATAGAGAATGCTGCCGTGGGAAGCTGAATCTCATTGAAGCCATGAGATCGGGAGATTGATAGCCTTCAAAAGATCTTTTGTAGGTAGATTCTTGATAAACTGACAACTTGGCTGCTACAAAAAGAAATCACTAGAAAAGATACAAGTACAGTTGATTGCTTCTATCCTGATTAAATGGAAGACTGTTGATCTCTTGGGGGTAGTCTTTATGTCACTTTTGGTTACTTCAGTGCAGCTTTTGATATGGTCCCAAGGGCCAAGTTGTTGGAAGTTCTGCAACTTGTAATGCTGGTCATTCATGTTGTACATTACACTACAAGCCCAGAAGTTAAAGGATAACCTGGATTGGGCAATCACATCCTGCATGGACCTGCGAAATTTAGCAGGGCTAAACTGGGATGAATTAATTATCACGCCCAATTAGATTACATTCATATGATGGATGAGTAAAATGTGAAACATTCATGCGCTTTCCCTTGCACACAGCGCAGTTCAGCACAGCAAGGTGTGTGGCTGCGCTGTGCTACATGACGTTTTTCACCATATTGCCCCGTGTTTTGACTTACCCTGTAGTTCTTCTTGGTCCACAAATGCAACACTGTTCTGTCCTTTCACTCCTGCCACTAACTTTGTTGGTAGGAGTGATGTAATCTGCCTCTACAATGGCTACAACTCTCCTCCTGGACATCAGGTCCTTCTCCAGTCCTCCAAGCTGCCCTCTGGTTCTTAGTTCTCATTGGTCCTGTGCTTATCACTGTGCCACCGCTTCCTGCATTTTGGCACTGTCCTTTTTGTATACCCTACACTGTTTAACTATGGACTGCCAAATGGCTTCCATCTTCCCTATTGGCAATTTGGAGGAGACGAAGAGATGGTGCTCATTTTTTGTCACCTGAGATATTAATATTTGGTTCTCCTCCTCATTTAAATTGCTCTTCCTCTGACCCTTGTCTGCTATCTGGTCATCTTGGCTGGGGTTGAGGCTGTTGCCCTCCTGATTGGTGAATTATTCTCTTTCCATTTTTTAAGCTATTTTTAGCCTGTTGCTCTGTCTTTGAAATACACATTTTGTTTTTAGGCTTTACGCTACGCAACGCACTCCTGAGTGATGCAATGCTGATTTGTGGCACTTACAAGTCCTTTACGACACGCAAATCAGCATTGCGCCATGTAGGTGGCAGTTGCCTTGTGACATGTTCTGTCATTTTTTTCGTTGATGTGTCAGAAGTTTTGACGCTGCTTCGGAGTTTGCAACATGGTGCACCGTGCCATTAATACGGTGTATACATGTCGCAAGTCAACAGCGATACGAAGTGCAAATTCTTTTGACGCGATTCAGCGTTGCATCAAAGTTCATAAATATGCCCCTTAGTTTATAACTGTACCCTTAGACTTTCTAAAGTTTTTATAGTTTAAGTTAGGTTTGTAGAGAAATTATAAATACATTTTTCCTATCTATAACTTAGGTTTAAACTTTATTTTTTTTCATTTATTGAGAACAAATGCAGTTATGATCAAGCGTATTTCTGTTTTTACTTTATAAAAGAATGCCAACCGAATCTGAAGCAAAAAAAAATCAAACAAAAACATATGTACAATAAGAGGGATAATGTAAAGTTAATAAGGGCGCTTTGAATCTCAGGGGAGCTTATGATGAAGGAACGATATTAATTTAAATGCATGGCTAAAACAGACTGAACTATCATGCAGAACCATAGCACTTCAGCTGTAGATTTTCATTAAATTGACCATTAATAAAGTGTAATAAAAAGGAATATCATTGCATTCATAAATTTTGTAATGAGGACTTCATTAAGTCGGAACCATATAGGGATTGATGGTCTGACATTTCCAAGCTTTGGTTAAGCTTAACGGTGTTTTATGTATGAGCTTTCAACACTCTCAGTAAAATGATTGACATAATCCAGCTCTTGATTGTTCTATTGCTCTTAAAGTAAATTCCGGGAAAGACTATGCCCTTGTGTGAAATGTACTCGTCGTTATCAAAGTCATTAAAATCAAATATCTCAAGTGGTTTATGTGAGAAATCCTAGAACACGTTCGAGCAGTTTAGTTAAAATGTAGTACTGTGTATTTCCTTCAACAAACACTTTACTTCTGTTCTGCAATCTATTTTTTTGAATCCTATTTTTCTGATCATTTGCATAAATCAATTTTGACTTGCCCCCAAGAGCACATACAATAGTCATTTAGAATACGATAAACCCGTTGAATACTTCAAACTGAAGCCTTCAAGCCTTTGCTATTTCAGACAAAAACGTGGGCGAGCAATTGCAAAAAAGTATATACAAATTCAGGCAAGTGCTTGCAGATCTTAGAAAATGCCATGGTTTCTTTATATTCAAAATGATTTGAAGGTACTTGGTCTTAGCACTACTTGGACTCTTGCTAGGGCTTAGCTAAAGATGATCTTTTAACCCTCAGAAATAAGTAATGGGAATGTGTTTAATGCTAAATGCCAGTGATTTCTTTTTAAAGCCAGTGATTTCTTTGTTGAGCATGAGCAAAGACTCAATCCGACGTCAGTGTTAAATTGGGGTGCAAAAAACAACTAACTACTTTGGGCGCAGAGCATTCATTGAAAGCCAAATCAGAATTTACATGCCATTCACAGTGCAGGAAGCAGCTCCTGGACTTTAAAGAAGGGACAGAGGGGCATATTACCAACGATTAGCGATATTTATCGCTAACTAGGCTTAGCAACGAATTTTTTATCGCTAAGCATCGCCGGAAATTATCGCTGAGATAACATGCTATTAGCAAAGTTTATCTCCAAAGCGATAAATTTTCCGGCGATAGCGTGAATATCGCTGAGAATACAGCGATATTCACGCATTAGCGACAAAATGCTCTTAGCCATGTTATCCACCTCCCATTGGATAATATGGCTAAGAACTGGTGAGAGCAGGAGTTAGTTTTTGGTGATAGCGGGAATATTTCCATCGCTACGCCTGCCTTGCTAATAGGCGATAGCGACTGCTTTCAGTCCCTAACAGGTTGGGTACGCCCACTTTACATGTCATTATCGATAAATATCGCTGACATGCAAAGCGGGACCCAAACCGCTAGCTATCGTCTAAAGCTGTCGCTAACTGCTGTTAGCGACAGCTTGCTAATAGAGAGATAGAATTATCATCACTTAGCGGCCGAAAACGGCCGCTAAAGCGGCGATAATTGCCTATCGCCCTGCTTGGTAATATGCCCCACAGGGTGTAAGCAGTGCAGTGAGTGACTGCACCCACCTGCAGTGGGATGTCTGTGTTCCAAGTGTCACCCTTTCACCATTCCAGAGGCCTGTCCTCAGAGGGCACATTGACATTGCGCCATCTCTTTGTGGCACACTGACAATGATCCCTAAGAGCCTTTTTGTCACTGCATCCTCCTCTGTAATAAGGCATGCGCTTTAAGACAATGAGATTCTCTCAGATGCATGGAGCTTCACCTCCATGCAAATGAGGCAACACACTCTCCAGATAACGCTGGGTTTATCTGTGGCCAGTACCAATTAGTATTATAGAAGGGGCCGAGCAAGTGTCTTCAGCCCTTTATGTAATAATATAGTGCCCTCGGAGTGCACAGAGCAGGTGTGGGTCCCTGGTAGAAAAATATTGGTTGTTAATTCCAAACCAGTATTTTTGCGACCACTAAGGATTTTTAAGAACTGGCCTATGTACTAATAAGTCATTGCGTAAAAGTCTGAATCGTAGTGGTCACAATTCAACCCACCTCCTGAATAATCATGCAGTGGGTTGAAAATTGCGACTCACAGCAATTGGAGGTCATCATAGGGATGGTTGCCGGATGGGGTCAACAGACAACCATGTCTGTGACTGCCTATCAATAAAGTACTTTTATTTTGCAAATGCATTACCACCTTCTTCTATACATTAGATACCAATTCAGTATTTGGAATGACACTTACAACATGCCCTTCCAGATAATAGGTATCCATATTTTAACCCATTTTAAGAGTTGTAAAAACTTTACTGACGCTTAAAATGTAATTAGTACATGATGAAACGTCTTTTAATGCCTAATTGAGGCATTGGGACTTCTAAAATGCTTCTTACATCTGTCCTTTGGTGCTTTTCCAGCAAAAGCTATGATGTGTGCTAAGTGTTAAAATCAAACTCAAACACTGTATGCTCCTATATTTCAATACTCGTCTTGGAGAAATAGGTTATTAGTAGTTAAAGCAGAAGATATAGAACAATACTCGCTTGATTAGAATCAGCAAGAGTTATGTGGAACTGTTACTGTTAAGTTACAATGAGCACCCATCCCACTAGATGCTATGATTAGGAGCTGAAAATAAAAGAACTGAAAAGCACCTTCATTGGAGAACGCAATTGAATGTTCTGAAACAATAAGTACCTGTGTTGCCTGCTTGATACAGTACATTTTGATTGGCTAGTGAGGGGGACAAATAGCTTTGTGGATCCTATTTCATTTTACAGCACACCTATCATTTTACTGTAAATTTCTCTACATAAACGGGCAATGACTGTCATTATGTGTGTAACTCGGTGTGAAATATGCCTAATAAACTATTCCCCTGTCTGTAACTTTGCAAAGCACAGTTTTGCTAACTAGATGATTGCTGCAGTGAAGGCGATGCAACCTTGTACAAAGGATCTGTAGAAGAAGTGTTTGATTACTGAAGAATAAGTGTTTTATTTGGTTCTTTGAATGTGTTGACACAGTAATGTTAACCGAGTGAAATTAGGAGAAACAGGAATCAATAGGTTGTTGACTGGATGAAGCCAGAGGTGTTATTCTTTTAGAATCACTGATAAAAAAAAATAGGCATAATCAAGTTCTAAGTTGGCGAGGAGCTTCTCACATTTACACAGTTGTTCATAATACAACAGTAGCCCAAGTAGGCTCCAGGATTATGTTTAATTTATGGCACGTGTAAAAGAGCACTTAACACTAGACTACTGACCAGATCAGTTAGAGGAGTTAGTATTTAAAGTAAGGAGTGAGCTAGAAACTGGAATATTCCCTAAACATAAGGTCCGATTATAACCCAAGTGCTGGAATAAAGGTGATCTGTTGGAAAAAATGGTGGTCTGCCCAGGTTTGACTTACATTTACTCCGAATATCTATTTCGAGTGAAACTGTAAATGTTTCAGTCTCAGTAGAACACACGTATCCCCCATCACCCTCACAGAAGAATGCAAGAGTGCTAAAGATCAGTCTGTTTTTCAAAATAAACTAATGTGTTCATCACAGTAGGAGAAGATGTAAAATGTAATACTGGTAGACTGATGAATTTTTAGTAAGCCATTTGTATATGTGCAATTTGACAAGTCTCGCTGAAACTGTATGATAATGTAATGCATTCACTTTTCTACAGAAAGCCTTAGTATGAGTTAGAGAAAAGGAGGCTCATATTTGGTCTTGCTTTTGCTATAGTATGATAATTCTGATAAGTTACACTGGCAGGAGAGTTGGCCAAGTGTCTTGTGCAAAAGCTGTCATCCCCCAACGAGAGCACCCTTTACATGCTCATTCTGGGCAATTTAGAAGATGCAGCCATGTTTTAACATCATAGAGCATATGAAAAACCACATGGAAGGAAAAGGGACCCTCCTCTCCCTCCACCAAATACACAAAAACTTGCATTTGGCTATGGATATGCTGTGTTCGGGTCACCGTTAGAATAAGCATCTTATCAGTTGCGATGCCTCACAAGCCCTCTCTTTGCTGACAGTTGCCAAAATGTCAATATGCCAGATACTCTTGTCGGATGATCCAAAACTGAATGACACCAATTGTTGCAGGGAGCACAAACAAATATCCCCTCTGTGTTTTATATATTTTGGTTGCTCACGTGAGGTTCAGCACTCAGCTAAAGCTTTCTGTAGCAGACTTAAAAAGAGAAACAGAAACACCCCTCAGATGACAGATTGTTTTAACTGGCCCGTCTTGCAGGGTCATCCCCAAACTTTTTGCTTCTTACGCCCTTATTTTTCCTGACCCGTGGCTGTTGGCAATAGGACTCTGAGCACTTTACCACTGCTGATCAGTGCTAAAGTGCATATGCTCTCTGTGTAAATTGTTATTGTAATTGGATATACATGATTGGCATATTTATATCACCAAGAAGTCCCTAGTAAAGTGCACTGGGTGTGCCAGGGCTGGTGATGACAAATGCTACTAGTGGGCCTGCAGAACTGATTGTGCCACCCACATGAGTAGCCCTAAAACGGTGTCTCAGGTCTGCCACCGCAGTGCCTGTGTGTAGTCTGTGAACTGCCATGTCCTCCTCGTCAGTGTCCCCACTGACCAGACCTAACCCTTCCCTTTCTGTGCACATTGGGCACCCCTATGGAAGGCCCAAGGTACCCCCTTGGGCAGGGTGCAGTGTATGTGAAAGGTAGAGCATGTACTTGTGCAGGTGACATGCTCTGGTAGTGAATTACAACCATTTTCGTTTTTCACTGCTGCAAGGCTATCTTGCTCCATAGGCTATCACGGGGGATGCTGGCTACAGTGGATACCAGCATATCTTCCCACAGGAACAAGATAGGACATAACATTCTGGTATCCCTGAACTCAGAATGTAATAACACATCTTTTAGGAAAGGTTCTTTTTAAATCCTGTGTTTGAGAACAGCACTTTTAAAAAGTTGCTGTTCTCTTGTCTGACCTTACTGTGTGCCTTGGCCTGTTTGTGAATTGACTGTCTGGTTTGAGAATGACAGGGGCTGGGGATTCCCGAGGAGGCTGACTGAGTCAGCCCTAGGCTGAAAGGCTGCATTTGCAACTTGAGAGGTGGGAGGAGATAGCACCTGGGCCTGAATAGGGATGTGCCTGCCTTCCACAATGCCTGCTCCACCTCCTGCTGGGCGGCTGACGACCCTGCCCCTCACTCTGAAAAGAAAGGAGAAGCCAGGAAAAAAAAGTGCTCAAGGAACGCCCAGAACTGGTTCAGACCGGGCTCAGAGCCCTCCTGCACAAAGGGAACAAAGACTTTTAGGGGTATAAGTACAGGACCCCTGACAACAGAAAATTAGATCATCCTGGAATCAAGAAGGAACCTCTGCCAAGGAGAAAGTTGAAACTGAAAAAGGAAGCCTGTCCTGCTGTTGCTCTGCTGGACTGACCTGCTGTTGCTTTGCTGCCAAGGAGAGGGGAAGGACTTTGCTTTGTGCTGTGTCCCCTTACTTGAAGGAATCTCCAAGGGCCTGAGAAGAGCTGGCTCCCTGTTTTTGAAGTACCAGGAACAAAAGGACTTCACCCCCAGCTTCCCTGAACTCTACTGAGAGAGTTCTGTCCTTCCTGGAGTGTGTGGCTCATGCTTGGTGCCTCTGGAAGTTGTACCTGTGTTGGGGAGCTGGAAACCAAGCTTTTAAAGACTTTCTGCAAGTTTTGTCCCATCGCTCGCTTGCGGAGCGCATCCCCAACAGTGCGAGGAAATTCCCGCCACTACGAAGGCCGAGATCGTCGCACCACCCGTTGCCGCTGTCAGAGCCATCGCATCCTTTGTTTGCGGGATGCACCAGACCAGTGTGGGAAGACTACCATCGCTGCGAGTGTCGTCGCAGAGCCTGTCGTCGCTGGGTGAGATCGCCGCACCGCTTGCTTCCGGACCGCATCACGTCGCTGTGAGTGTTGTCGCAGAAGCCATCGCATCGAGGAGCTGCGAGAGAGAGATCACCGATGGTCCGCGCATTGTCGCCCCGGAGATCGTCGCAAATCCAGAGATCATCGCATCGTGCCTTTGCAAGAGAAAACTTCCTACGGAACCTACGCACCGGAATCCATACAAGTCCCCCTTCCTCCCCATAACGACCGGATTCGTCGCAACACGCCTGCTGCTGCAGCGGGGCCGTCGCATCGCCTCCCCAGGGTCTCAGGAGCAACGCATTGCTTGTTTTCCACCGCACCAGCTTCTGCTTTGGAACTTTGTCGCTTTTAAAAGGTACTGTTGGCAAAACGTGACGCAACTGTAAACTTTTCCCGCAACTGTGGTTTATTTTATCGCAACCTTAAGAACTCTTTTGCAACCATATTCTTGAACTGTGTATGTTGGATTTTTGTCGTTTTGGTCTTGTGTAGTTTAGATTAAATACCTTTATTTTTCTAAACTGTTGTGGAGTCAGTTTGTGGTGTTTTCACTGTGTTACTGTGAGTGTTGGTACAAATACTTTACACATTGCCTTTGGATTAGCCTGACTGCTTGTGCCAAGCTACCAAGGGGGTGAGCAGAGGTTATCTAAATAGTGTTTCGTCCCTACCCTGACTAGAAGCAAGGGTCCCTATTTGGACTGTGGTACCTACCTCTGCCAACTAGAGACCCCCCGTTCTAACACAGATCAACTGGTCAACTTTCTATATCAATACATGCATACTCTTAAAAAAAAAATCATGCATTAATTTGGTTATGTACTTGTCTGTGCAACCCGTTTAATCGTAGCGATTACAGCAATTACAATTAGTTTAGCACTTAAGATGTTGAAAGGTGGATTATTTTGTTAACTGCATATTAACAAATTTAAAAGTTCCTATAGATAATCATACAACTTTAGTTTTCTTGGTATTCCTTATTAATCAATATCACTACTTTTCATTATAGCAGCTTGGTTCCAGGAATTCTTTTCTGACTTCATTATGTTCAAACTTACAATCAGCACAAACAAATTGTTCACATATGTTTGATTACAAGCATCACCAGTTTTCTGTCATCTTGTCTCCACAATGTAGTGAGACATTTCCCCACAGATCACAGAACACGCAACTTTGTAGGGGAAGAAATTGTTTTATTGATAAACGGGACTACATTAAAAACATTCCCACTAGAATAATACCAGAGGTGCAACAATGTTTGCTTGCATATTGATTATTTTAGTCACTTGTGTATCTAGCTCTATTAATTAAATACAACTTACCAATTCACTCATTTGAGTCAACAAACTTTAATTTCTCAACTCAACCATGCCACTGTTTTGTTGAATCTTTTAAAGCGTTTTACAAACAGAAAGAAGAAAATAAACCAAGGCTTGCTAGGCTCTGCTGAAAATGGGAAAATCATGGAAAATGTGAAAAAGGTAGAAAAATGACTGTTACCCATGAAAAGCCATCACCCATTCTTCGAAAGTTAAAGGTACTGACCAAAGATTGAAACTTCCAATTGTAGGATTTTCCATCAAATAAGTAGTCCCATAAAAGCCATTAATGAGATATTATTAACTCATTAATGGCTTTTATCATTCCAAACTATGCGCCAAATGGGAAATTGGGCGCAAAACAGTGTTCACGTTATGGAAATGGAAATTTGTCCTGGTGCTCATCTTCTTTGGCTACCCACCACAAACTCATATTGGCTGTAGGTGATTTCTGAGGTTCCATTAAGGTATAACGTTGGGAAAATCAACATATGGTGAATCCCTAATTGGTGCTTACTTTGTAAAATAATGCACTTCTTAGAACCTTTTGGCCAGCCCTAGTGAATGTCAGCACAATTAAAGCAAGGCTAGGTAGTCATAAATACCTCAGGCCTCTTTAATATCCCTGCCCTGGTATATTTCTGTTGCAGGCTCTTGCTTTCTCCGTTGCTGACAGTTTTTCCATCTTTCTCTTCCTCCTTCTTTCCCGTTTGTGTGTTTTTCCCTTTCGTAGTCTTGGGAAATTTCTGTTGAGGAAAAATAAGTGCTGTTCCTCAAAAATGAGGGTGAGTGGCCCCCACCGGCTCAAAAACAATATGATGACAGTAAATTACCTGTGAGAAAGTGAATTATTTATTGGGGTGGATGATAGTCCATCTCAATTAATAAAGCCACAAACATGTTAGCCTTTAATACTTTAAAACTGAGCTCTACTCCTAGTAGCTATGGCACAGAGCAGACAGCCTTAACTAAGAGAAACTGTGTTCCTAAACAGTTAAAAAGCCAAAACCACAACACAATAAAAATCCCACTCCAATTTATAAGAATTTTGAAAGATGTGATAAACAAAAAAAACATCAGAACAACAAAAACCTAATAAGAAGATTGAAGGCAAAAAGGATAAAGAAAACGCAAAGGTCTGTTAGAGCGTTGTTAATAAGTGGAAAATAATGTTTTATTTAAAAGTTTTTGGATTAGTAGAACAGTAGGCTGCAAATATAATAATTAGGCCTTGAGTAAGCATTACAGGACCTCAGCCTCCTTGCACCGACATCCAATTTAAATCTGCTGAAGATGAATACACAATTCATTGTTTTGTGAAAGAGCTTTTCTATGTGCATGTTTTTCTTCTGTTTTGTTTTTTACAGAGAATAAGGGAAATAATATTCAGTTTGTGGTGGTGTATATTATGATGAGTTGAAATGTATTAATTTGTGCTACTTCGGAAGAGAGCCATATGCTGAGTGTTCCTGTATTCACAACATTTTAAGGATCCTTTGTCCTGCCTGTTCTAAAAAGTAAACTGTGCATTGCATTCACTTCTTTTGCAAATGTAACATTATTATTTATCATTTCCTATTATGATTATACAAGCAAGTAGGTGTTCTGTAATGTTTCTGTATTTGTATACCATGTTTACACAAATTAATATTTATTGTGAGCTCTCTGATGTCACTACCCCTCATGTTGTGAGAGTGTCTGAGAACCTACAAAAGTTGTCCTTTTGGAAGGTGAGCCACACTTTACTTGCCTTTCAAATGGAGCAGTCTCCGTGTCGTACTGTTATTTTACTCTATGCTTAGACTTTTCTTGCTTTCTAAACCATCTACGCTCCACTTTAGTCTATAACGTTTGATTTGGAATTAGACTTTCCTTGAATTTGACTTTCACTTTGAAGTGAGCAGATTTATGCTATTCCTTTCCTGAACAATATTGTGGTACTGGCTAGTAACGTAGGTTGGAGATGCAATATTGATGCACATTTGCGCACCAAGCAGGCTCATCCAAGGCAAAGATTTTTCCTTCTGACATAGTGCCTGAAATGGAAGTCAAAATCCTCCAGTGGGGCAAGGTTGCAGCCTGTATCTACAGAAGTCCTCTCAAAGCTAGTTAGCAATGAGATGAGGTCCTACTGAAGCTGGCTGTTTAGTGGGGAAAGTTTAAGCACACAGATGTCCGCGAGTTGGCTGGATACTTTTCATTGTTGAGCCTTCTGAGAATTACTTTGTTTTGATTTAGGGCCTGATTTAGGGTTTGGCAAACAATGTAAAGGCAGACAGGGTGATAGAGGACTTTGCATCCACCACACTGCGTAAACTACACCCATAAAATTGAGAGATGTCTGCCGACCCTTCTGATATGTGTCTTGATCAGTCCTATCAAATTTGTACAATTTTGACAGACAGCACCATCAAGGATGATGCCCGGCCGTCAAACTTTTCCAGATTTTGTTTTTTAAAAGCTCCCAAAGTGTTTCTCCCATGTTGTGAGGGTCATTCAAGTTTTCTTTCTGTCCCTCTCTAGTCTCTACCAGGTTTTACATGGTAGTGACAGAGAGGAAAAACAAATTTCAGCGTCCAGCCTAAGTTGGTTGAATGGCGTTAGGAGCTTCTTCCAACAGCCTCCACTCTTTTAGGCTGTAGGATTAAGGTTTTCACAAACAGAGTACATTTTGCTTCATCAACGTAAACCTGATGGTCCACCCACCTCTGAATTGGGAGAGTGGACTAAACGTTTACTGCAGTGGGATTGAGAGGGTACTTTGTCTCCGTTGAGATAGAGTACCCTCTTAAGCAAACTTTAAATCAGCCATTTAATCTCGTTTTGGTACTCAGAAACCTCCAGTCGACCAACTCTGTGGGCTGTATATGGGAAGGTTGCACTGAAGTTGAATAGGCTTGCCAGAAGAATGTACTGAACAGTTTTTCTGAGTAGCAAAAAGCTCTGAGTAGGAACAATGTGAAATCGTCACTCACTGAGGTCACTCCTTGGTCTGATTTACTATGGTGGTTGGTCTCTGTCCTCCATAGGTCTGGATGTCCAAAAGACATAGTCAAGGGTTCAAGGTCCTCAGAAGTAGCACTTAGGGGTTGATAGTACACCAGCAGAAGCACCAGGTGGGTCCGGTCTAGGTCAGTTGCAACTGGTCATGTAGGCATTTCTGAGACAATGCCTCTTGCAGCTTGTTGTGTCCTTTTTCCCACAAGAGGTCACCCAAGTGACCCTTGGAGTCTTCTTATTTGCACTGGTTACAAGTAGGAAAATGTCTAGCATTCAGGTCTCCTCAGAGGTCTTAAATGGCAGGCTCAGCCCTTGTTCTTTTCTTCCAGTCTGGTCTGAAAGTGTTTTGAGGAGTGGATGGCGAGGTACATTTTTTTACATTTCAGCAGCATGTATGCGGGGGAAATTCCTGTACACTCCCTAACTAATTCGGAAAATGCTCCAGGGGGAAAGCCAACCCACATTTACAGCACATACTTTGTGCCTTACTGCAGAATATCTTGAAGAGCACTATTCTATGGGAAATCCCAAATGACATTAATGTACTGCCCTTGGAAGGAGCTTGTGCGCCAGACATTGGTGTGTTTAGGGAAATAAGCTGTGTCTTCATTCTAAGCTACACAAAACTGGGCCTGGGCCTAGCGTTCACAAGGACAGAGCCAGGCTGACTACCATGTGTGCTGAGATAAAAGCTTTTCCCCCTCCCTGGTGTCACCTTACTCTAAACTATGACTGGACTGGTCTCAGCCCTGCCCCATTGATGTTAATGGAGTTACTGGAACCTTATAAGGTAACCTTTCGGAACTGCTAGGGATCTTGTGGCTCACACCCAGCCCACCCTGTCAGCAGGCCTAAGTCATTGTCTTGCTTTTGGAACAGTTTTCACATCTCAATAAGGTCAGGCAGCTGCTGTCTGGTTAGTGCAAATTAGCCTCTAGCCGCTTCAATCAGAGAATAGGTAACTTTCAAATATAATATTATTAAAATAATAAAATATTTTATTTCTAAAAAAATACATTCGTATAGAAATATACACTCAATTCATAAAAATAAACAATGTAGACAATTTTTACATAGCCTAAAACAACAATTCCTGATTATATCTTTCAACTCCACATACTTACAATTTACGCAATTACAAACATACAAACATTACAATTTCTCCATACCATGGTTCAATATAGTTCACAGCCCAAGATCTCACATATATTTACAGCACTTTAAAAACATAATACAATTTTAGCCTATGACAAACAATTCATATTACTCCAATCAGCACTTATAAAGTGCAAAATGCATAGCAGCTTATCGCAACTTCAGTGACCTCTCTTAATCTTGCTTTAGTTTGAGACATACTTCCAGTCTTCTAACTTATTGCTATGAGGAGTTCCTCTCATTGCAATTAGGATGTCCATAATAAGCAAATAATATTGCCTATATCATTAAGAATTTAAACAAATATTGGCCAATGGCTATTGCTAGACCTCGGTACCTAAGGTCATGTATCAAATCCAGACCTATTTCCCTCATTTGAATTCCGTACTAAGCAAAATATTATTGCCTATGTGATTAAGATTTTACACAAATATTGGCCAATGGCTATTGCTGACCTCGGAACCTAAGGTCATGTATCAAATCCAGACCTATTTCCTTCATCTGAATTCCATATTTTTTAACTACAAGTCGGAGTAACTTTTTCCTTTCCAACATGAAGAATGCACAATCCATTAATATGTGGCTCACTAAATATTTCCTGCCTTGCTTACAGAGGCACTGCCCATTGTTCTTAACAACTTCTATTTTTAATCCCTTGATACACCATTCTGGGTCGATTGCTACCCTCTAATGCAAAACTTCCTTACGTAGGCACTTGTCCGAAATGTTATACAGGTAAGAGAATAGATCTGAGCTTTCCTGAGAGCTTAAGTAGGGAATATCTGAGCTCTTTGTTTTGAAATAGTGCAAATCCTCTCTCCAGCTAGTTTCTAGAGCACTTTGCCTGAGAGCTTTATCTGTTTTGTCCGTGCCACTTCCCCTCTTTCGATGCACATCTCTGGGACCCCCAAATGATTTACCATCATTACCACAGGATTCTTTTTATCAGCATAAATTAACATCATTTTTGGTAAGATTTGCCCCAACAATTTAGCACCAGGCATCTAATTTCAAAGAGAAAAGTAGAAACGCAAGAATGTGGTGCCTGCCAGGGCACTCCAGGGTACAGTTCACGTCTCCCTCCTTACAGCTTGAATCCTAGCATTTTTATGGAATTCAAGGAGCAGTTTCAGAAAATTAATTTCTAAACCTTCCCATGATGCCCATCTATCCAACACCTGTGCTCCATAAAGGGCCTGCAGTATTAGCTTACCCTGTATAACTTTACTTAGTGGCTCAGGGTATGGCTACCAAACGTATGCTCAAATCTTTTCACCCCACTCACTATTGTGGATTGAACAAGTCTCCAGGAAGCCATATGTTTATCTCACCTCAAAGCATATGAAAAGGTTACACCCAGATATTTATACTCTCTAACTTGCTCTAAAAGTACATCACCTAGGAGCAAAGTAAACACAAGGAGATGATGGACAGAATGCTGAATCTTTGCAGACAATCACCCCCTGTCTCAGATATAAGTTGAATTCATCATCGTTCTTTAGCCCACTTCGACACCACAGTTCAGACACATCTATATGCAAATCAGTCTTGAACCTGTGCCTCATGAGAACAGTCCAGCCTGAACTGCCATGCCATGTCTTCCCTGGACCGGAAACAAGCCCTCCGGAGACCGGTTTCAGGCTAACAGTCCTCATCAGCCAGGCTAGCTTGAATCTAGTGGCAAAGTTAGCAAGGGACCCATGTCTGAACATACCCTGCCAACCCAGGACGAACAAAGCAAACACAAGGAAATGATGAACTGAGTGCTGAAACTTTGCAAACACTCACCCCGAGTCACAGATCTAGGTTGAATCCATCATCGTTCTTTATCTCAATTCGCCACCCCAGTTCAGACACAGCTCACCTAGGAACTACACACGTTTCCTTTTCCTATAAGCAAAAAACATTGGGGCATATTATCAAGACAGGCGATAAAATTATCGCCGCTTTAGCGGCAGAAAACTGCTGCTAAAACGGCGATATTGGGCTTGATAATATGCTCTATGATATTCCAATTGAGGCTCAGGTTAGATGTCCTTCACATCTAACTTGGGCTTCAATAGGAATTCCATAGAGCATATTATCAAGCCCAATATCGCCGTTTTAAAGCGGCGATAGTTTTATCGCCTGTCTTGATAATATGCCCCATTGTTTTTATCTTGTCATCATTTATTGTTCATTTGTTTTCAAGACAGTAGGCATTTAGGGCGTTTAGTTTCCATTTCAGCCCTATGGGCGTGATGTCCATCACCACCAGATCAACCACATGCATGAGGCAACAAATATGTCTATCTCCTATATTTGGTGAGAAACTATGCATACCACTTAACCTCTGGGGGAGGTCTGCAATGCACAGTCTAAACAGAAGGGGTGCTAAAACATTCACCTGTCATAGGCCAGTCACTAACGGAATTCTCCTAGTCAGGGTTCCATGCCTATTGAGGTCGATCTGTACCCAGATACCACTAACAATGTTAGCTATAGTGGTTGAACTGGTTTTCAGGATTGTCTGAAAACTGAGATAGCAAAAATTATGTATTAATCTGAGCTCCGGTTTTCCTCATAGAATAGCTAGAGTCTCCCCTTTTGAAAATAGCTTTTGGGAACTAGTCACTGTAGGGATATGGCACCATTAATATTTTACACACCCCACTATTAAATACTATTCACCCTACCTTTTGGGCTACAAGACCTACATAGGGGTGACCTTTTAATAGTTAAAGGTAAGTTGTTTTCACTATCAAAAGGGTTATTTTGTCAGGCTAGACAGCAAGTTGAAAATGCACCAATCAGGCCACATTAGTAGGCATGTTGCCAGAGATATTTTATTTTTCATACAAGTGGAAGGCACAATGAGTGCTGCCTTCTACAGATGACATTTAGCTTTCCATACCATGGGCCTGATTCACAAAGGTAAGCCTTTCAAAACTTTTCAGTACCTTTGCTGCTTTGCAATATTCACAAAGTCTGAGTGTAAAATACAACTAAAGTTGAATGTTTTCAAATATATATAGATATTATCTTTATAATTTAAACATAACATATTTTAATACAATATTGAGAATATTATACATACTGTTACAAAAGAACTTTAATTACTACTAAACATGACTTTTACTTATTATTAATGCACATTAAACATTGTTTTCTTCAGGTTGGAATTTTTCTAACATGATATAACAAAAAAATACTTGTAAAATGTATTTTCAAGTTAAATACATGTTTTTAATTTTCCCCATGTATTACCAGAGGGATACTCTTCATTTGGGGCAAGGACAAATGTGACCATCACCATTGAAAAGGTGTCCTCATTCTGGAGATACAGCATTATTTTGTTAATGTGTATTCTAGTTTTCCCCATTGGACAGCTGGGGTGCTGCAGTGAAAATCGCCTTTTGTGCCTTGTCACTGTAGGAACATGGTAATAATAATTTTCTAATGTTCCACTTTTAAGTATATTGCACCCTGCCTTGTAGGCTAGAAGGCATACAGAGGAGTAACTTAACAATATTTAAAATGTTATTTCCCTCTACAGGCGTTACACTGCAGTAGCCAGGCTACACAAGGCAGGCCTCTAGTCACGTATGCCAGTGTAGTTGATGCCCCAACATACTGAAGCCCACAAGCGCATTTAATTTACAGGCCCTGAGTGCATTTTCCTCATCATATACTAGGGACTTACAGGAAAGTTGGATATGACAATCAGATGTAAGCCCTTTTAACCATGTTTCAAGGTGAAGCACGGGCACTTTACTCCTGTTTAGAGAGGGTAAAGTGTTCAGAGTTGGAACGCACGTGAAAATAGGGTCCAGCAAAAGAAAAAAAAACTGTGGTGACCAATCAGAAAAGGAAGACTTCCTTCACTTTCCGAATTATAATAGAAATGTTGCCACCCATTTCAAATTGAAAAGCTACTGTCTTTCAACTTTAATCCTGATATACCGCTGTAAAAAAAAAAAAAAATTCCAGCGATTTTCAATTTGTTCTTTCGCATCATTAGAGAATAGAGAAGCAATTTAGCTTTGGTAGGCATTGCCAGTCTGAATGACATTTTTAAAAATGGCAAATGTGTTGCAGTGATGATGTAATATTTCAGGAACTATTAGACCTTTATGCTTCATTTTGGTGTCAAAACATTTTGGGGGTAGAGAAGTCTTATAAAGACAGACAATATCTTCTCAGAGCAACCCTTCTGCCATTTTCCAAAATGGCAGCTCCATAATAGTGTGTATTAGCCATCATACTGATAATTTATTTTTATATTGTTTGGATTTCAGGTTTTCCATTGATTCAAATTCATAAACATGAGTGAAGCAGATGATAGCAGAGGAACTTTACCTCCTGACAGAGTGTTCCTAACTACAAAATCTGAGGAGTCCTGAGTCACATACCAAACTAATCTTAAAAAAAGCTACCATCAAATGCAGGGGGTAGAAGAGAGTTTGAGAGGCTGCAGAAACAGTTCACAAAAGATTGAAACTGATGGGTGAAGAGGATCAAATATTTTATCATTTTAACAAGTGCAACAAGTCATACACAATGGGAAAAGCCTGGGAAAAAATTGACAAAAAATTGCAGACACCAATGAATCACAACCAATGATTTACAACAAGAATCTGATTCTTCTCAGAAAGCGACAACAACTAAACCCAATGCCCGTCCACTTTGAAGATCGATGGCTACCCCTCATCCACCTTGAACAAATGATCAGAAAGCAGAGGACCTTCAATGTGTTATCTCTGGTGTAGCCCGAATAAGGGCCAAAGAGATTGCAAGAGAACAAAGTACAGGGTATGTTAGTCTCAAATGGCAGCTAGTTTTTTCCAAGATGAGGTTTTCAGCCGAGTAGCTGATCTAAACAGCAAGGTGAATGTTTATGCAGCAGATTTGTATGTCCAACCGAACTGCATGCATGAATTAATTCGAAAATATGAATGTACAATGAGCTCCCAGCAACAGTGTAACCACAAGCATTCAGTTAAGTTTTCACTCTTTGAAAAAGCAAATCAAGTTTGAAAGCAACTCTTGAGTGCTGGCTATAGGTTCACACTCAGTGAGATCAGACAAATAATGGTCAACATTGATGAAACTGTATTGACCAATAACAATGAAATTAAGATGTTTCTGATGAGAATCTACAAAGACAGAATTTGTTTTTGTCAGTCTAACAAAAAAATAAGCCACATATGTTGTTCTCATCTTAATTGACTCCTGAAGTCCTTGCTGCCAAAATAAGATCACAGGATTCAGTAAAATCAACAGGAAGCGTTTTAAGAATTGTTCTGAAATATTTCGATTTTGGACTTGATGACAAATGTTGTGATGCCCCAGAGCTTCACAAATCATGTGAGTCAACAAGAATGCCTGAAGTAGAAGACAAGCCCATGAATCGACAGGCTGATGCTGTGCAAATGTAATGTCTTATCCAAAATAATGTTTTATGAATTACATCACAGCGAAAAGAAAACTCTGCTACACATGATGACTGCCCACACAATCTATGACAGTTGCAAAAGTGGGATTGGGGAATCAGCAAGTCATAATGATATAGTACGGAGCAGGAACTTGTTAACAGTTCATGTTGTAAAATCTTGTGAATCTGACAGCACACCACTTCTACGTCACTTTACCAGGAAAGGATTTACAATTGCTGCTCTTGATAATTTTGATTTTGAAAACAGCTATTCTTTGTCTGGAACATCCAGCATACATGACACTGCCATGGTGCTTTTGCAAGACTGTACCAATAAAGTGGCTACTGGAAAGCAAGCTATGTCAGCTGTAGGCATAAACATACGAAGCTGCAAACTTATAACCCAACTGCCTTACCAACATGTGCTAAATCACTACAAGCCATCAACATGTCCCAGTCTACCAGAAAGTTTCAAAGTGGCTGAGGACATGGATCTTCTTATACCCGATGCTGTGATCCACAAAGCTGATGTAACTGAATTTATCATTTTGCTTTTTTTGATGCGGACTGAAGAATGAAGAAAAGCCAGTTCCTCTGTGGGCTAGAATTCATGCTCTGATTGCCCAGAATACCGTCCCACGGAAGAAGGTGTTTTTTTTACTAGTAATATGATCTTCAGTCACAAATTACACAACAGTGTATACAGCTCTCAATACAAAAATTTCCAAAATGTGCATGCTGAGCTTGAAGACCAGTATATGCTGCAATTTTCTGTGATAATTACCTTTCCGTATTGTAGCTGACATTTTTACGAACAATCCAGTAGAATTTTATGATCTTTATCCCATGATGGGCGTTTTCCAAATGACAAACATTGCGTTGTATTGCATTGCATTGCTGTGTGCAGGAAGTTATCCCAGTGTATGTAGAATAGATGATACAATTATTGAGGCTGGCTGCTCCTCTGCTGCTCAGAGCCCTGCATAACAGGGAAAGGGGTATCGACTTGTCACAGATGGCGACTTCAACGCTGCAGGCATAAATGTCCTACCTGCGATTTTGGTGCTCTGATGGCCTGCCTTGCAAGGCGATTCCTGCTGAAGACTGCCTCAGTTCTCGGTGGGGAAACAGTGAGGTCCGGGTGGCTCACAGCAAAGGATTGCACCAGGGACTGCATTGAGGGATGCCTCCCAAAGTGGCTCACACATTGCACGAAAAGGCAACTGATGCTGCAGTGCTGCCAGTAAATAAGAGTCTAACACAACCCTAGCACCTCAAGCCTGAAAAACCTGGTACATCAACCACCAGTAGTAGCAAGGCAATCCAAACAAATAGAAAAGGCTCAGAGATTGTTATCACAGTGGATGGGAAAAAAGATGATAACATCTCACCAGGGGAGAAGGAAGACTCTCAGGGCAATCAAATGCAGGTACAGCAACAACAACAACAGAGCATTACTGAATTTTTCCCGGCTGTAACAGTAACCGTGGGCAACTCTCAGGTGTAAATATGCAAAGAAACCTGGAGAGATGGTGATGGTGACTACTCTCTGGTTATTAGCAGCAATCCGGTGAGGGGGAAGCATGGAGCAGATGGTCTCCCATGCAATCCTGCGATGGTCAGTGGGGTTCCCCGAGGCTATGGGAAAAGTCTCCAGATGAATTTGTCCAGGGGCCAGGACAGGGGGATAACGAAAAAGCTTGAACAAAGTATTACCCCCTTGAGACATAACACAATGGATGCTCACAGTCAGCCAGTAGATAATACAGAGAGAAATCAAGCAGCTCAGCTGCCACAACTACCTGTTTGGAGCAACACGAAGATCAGCGCTCTGGTTGAAGGAGTGAAGGCCTTAAGAGGGCTGGAGGACCCCCAGTACTTAGGAGATACATTTTTGTCTCTCACTGATTGCTCCGACATCTGATCTGGTGACTCGGAGACTGGGAGTATCCTCCAGACATCTAGCTCTAGCCCAGGCAGCCACAATGATGGCCCTGGCACTGAGGTCAGAAGAAAAAGGCAATCCAGACGGAATAATGATGCTCCATGGCAAGGACATGTCCCCGATGGTTTACAAAGGCAAGGGTCGGGGCCTTTTTAAAGTGGGATCACTCGGCGATGTAGAAAACCTATTCCAAGTCGCAAAAAGGCACCCACAGTGAGGCCATGGCAGCACAAAGTGAGGAACCCTCACTACAAATGATTTATGAGACTATAAAACAACATCAAGAAGAGACCCGAGCTGATGCCAAAAAAACAGACTTGCACGAAAAAACAGCAAGGGGCAGTCAGTTAAGTGGCAAAAGCATGCGCTTAGGTTCGAGAGAAGCTCGTAGTGACTGAAAAACCAGCAGCCACTTTGGAAAAAGCTGTCGCAAGGGCCTAAAATCAGACAAAATCACAAGGCATGCAAATCACGGATATCCAACGTAAAATTGAAGATTTTGAAAAAAGGCAGCACACAGTAACCTGAGAATTTTAGGTCTCGATGAAGGGGTTAAATAAAATGACATCCGGGGCTACATGCTGAATCTGATTAAGGGGGCCTTCTCAAAGCTTCAACAATGGAACTGGGAGTTGTTAATCCAGCGAGTGCATCGATTTTTACTTACGATGAAGAAACCCAGTCAGCCGCATCTTGGAGAAGCATGGAAGCCAAGAGCTATAATTATTTATTTTGTGAAATTTTTGCTACACAAAACTGTTTTGCTAAGGCCCATCCGAATGCTAAAAGCACTTATAATGGACAGTCTTTTTATTACAAGACCGGACTTCTGTTATTCTAATGTTGAGAGACGCTGGAGGCTTAGACAGCTGATCCAACCATGTCAGTCATGTAGGGCTGAAGTGTATATAATGAATCATGCCTTGCTAAAAATAATGTATAATAGCAAAACAAGAGTCTTTACCTCAGAGATAAAAGCTAACGAATATATGGACGAAATGGTAAAGTATGGTTAAGTGCTTATTTCTTTTTTCTGAGATGTTTAAGTGGATGTGGTAGGGTATAGGATGGTAATTGTAAAGGTGGATGGTCCTTTTTTACCCGCAGGTGTAATTGCAGTCAAATGGCCCGAGCGGCGGGCAAGGATACAAGCATAGATTACATCAGCCAGATCACCTTGGTCTGTTTCCCACAAGGGCTAGGTGGGGTGGGTGAAGGGGTGTGGGGGTGTTTAGGGGTTAGGATTTAATGGGTAGAGGGGAGCAGGGGTGTTGGCATGTGCACAGGAGAGGGGAAGTACCGAGGGGGGCAAAAAAGGGAACAAACAATGGTACTTGAGGAGATTTAAGAGACTATGGGGAAGTTGCTGATGCGAGCCGGGCCTGTAGGCTTAGCCTATCAATAAAAAATGATATTGCTAAAGATTACAATAATTTGAATAGTAACACTGAAAATATGTGGCCTACCCTGATCAGGAAATCATTAGATTTGGGAGCCTTTCAGGCATCACCATTAATTGGGGGAAGCCAGTCATCTTCCTGTTGGCCCATGCTACTGGCCGGGTCTAATCAGAGTACCTTAGTTGGGATGGCACTCCAGTGAAATATTTAGGGATCTGGCTTAGCCGGTACATTGAGGAGGTTTGGCGTTATAATTACGGGAGACTAATGGACTGGATCGAGAGCTGCTTGGGCCGATGGATGGCATTGGTGCTGCCCCTTGTGGGGCGATTAGCCATAGCAAAGACGGCGGTGCTCTCGAAGTTTCTGTACGTTTTTGTTAACCTTCCGCTACCCCTCACCACTGGCTTTAGGAGCAGGCTACGCTCGAACCTGATCACTCTCGCATGGGCTGGCAAACAACCCAGGGTCTCCTGGGAGACTCTGACGCTCCCCTTCAAACAGGGAGGACTGGAAGACCCTGACATGGAGCTCTACTATAATTGTGTGCAGGCCCAGTTTGGATTCTACTGGCTATACCCAACTGTTCCCGAACATGACAAGGCGATTCTGACACCACTATACATGGCCCTCTATGCTCCACAGACCATGCCGTGCTCAGAGATAAACACAGTGGGATGCACAAATGGACGTGGTGAGAATTGAGAAGTAAGGTGCAGCTAGAGGCGATGTTTGCCCCCTCTGAACCTCTACTTTTCTCAGAGGACACCGGGGTGTCAGCGACTGAGGAAGCTCTGTTTGCATATTATGGGACACGTGTTTCCTGATGGGGTATTTACATCGCTGGACGAGGCGCTCACTGGGCAGAATTTGTGCTTAATTGACAGAATGACATATTACCAGCTCTGGCAGCATTGTGGAGTCACTTTGCTTTGTTCCCGATTGCACCCTAAATGTTCCAAGACCTAGAAGACTTTAAAAGTAACTGTTCACCTCGTAAGCTCATTACCCGGTTGTATTCCGGCATGCAGCGCACAGCACCAGTATATGTCCACTCAGCGAGACGTCAGTGGGAAGAAATATTAGGTATCCATATAGAGGAAGACAAATGGTCATACTGCTGTGCGCAGGCCAAGGAACTATCCCCCAACTACAGGTTGAGGCTCATCCACTTTAAGTTTCTTCATAGGCGATACAGGACACCTGATTGGCTGCATTGGATTGGCCTGAGTGATGATATGAGGTTTGTTAGGTGGCAGGCCCAAGAGGCGATGTTCTTACACCTGGCCTGGTCTTGCCATAACATTGCGCAATACTTGGGAATTACATTTCAGGCGCTGGTCGAGATGCTGGAATGCACTCTAGAGTACTCCTCCTTGTTATCATTGTTGAGTTTGTGCATGCAGTTTGGACGTCAGTCAGGAAACTAGTGGCTATGCTGCTCCTGTTGACTAAGCACAGAATAGCGATGTGTTGGGACCGCCTTAGAAGCCAGCGCATAACTGATTGGCCTAAGGATGCAGCTTTCTGTCAAGACCAGTTGTCTGTATACTGGGCACTGATGCCAACGCAAGATATATGGGGGACGCTGCAGAGTTACCTCCGATCCCACCACTTAGACCACAATGGGACCTGTCTTGCTATGTCATATCACTCTGAACCTACACATTTTTAAGGTAAGCAGAATTACATGAGTAAGGTTGAAAGCATGGGATATAATGAATTTACCACATCTTCAAACAATAACACAACTAAAATGTCCTACCTCTGCACTTGTTGTACTTCCGTCACGGTCAGTAGGTGGTAAAACTCTGAATCTAGATTTCTGTATAGGGAGTAAAATATGTATCAGTGTGCTTATTAACCTCCTTAAAATGCAGAAACTATCTTACCTTCAAAACTATATATGCTGCCCAAAGTTTCATCTCCACGCAAGAGTTTGCCCCAAATATGGTACATGAAAATTATTCAAAAGAAAATGAAAATACAATTTTAAAGCGCAATAAATTACCCAGGGGTATCTAGGCACTGAGCAGATACAAGGCTAGGAAGATCCCGAAAAACCAAAGTTATTTACTAAAGAGACAGGTTTTCAGACGTTTCCTGAAATCCAGCAGATCTGACTTAAGTTTTAAGTTCTATAGGAAGAGACTTCCATAGCCTTGAAGTGCATACAATGAAGCCTCTCTCTCTCCAGCTAGCTCTTGTAATCTGGGGACCACGAGATTGCCGCTTGTGAATGAGCGTGAGGAGCGTATCGGAATATAACTTTGAAAACTTTGTCTCAACTAGTCAGGGAGCCAGTGTAATTGGATCAATGCTTGGGAAGTTGATTTATGTTTCGGAACACCCTTTAGTAAACGAGCAGCGGTATTTTGTAATGTTTTTAATTTGTGAAGAAAATGCTTTTGGTTATTGATAAAGAGGATGTTGCCATATTCAACTTTGGAAGAGATGAGAATTGTAACTACCCTCTTCTGCAAGCTTGAAGGAATATAAGGCATCACTTCCTTAGAGTTTCAAGATGAAGATAAAGAAACCTGAGGAGGTGATGTGAGTTATGTGTCCTACGAAGGACAAATTAGTGTCAATAATCACCCCAAGGTGTTTTACATTGTCACTGGGAGTAGGCAAAGTCCCTAGTTCTTGGGGCCACCAGTTGTTAGACAAAAAAGAAGGATTATTGCCAAACAGCCGGACCTCCATTTTTGAGGAATTTAGTCTAAGACAATTGCTGTTCATCCATTTCCCAATGTGAAGCATGCAGTTGTGGATCTGAGCTGCCATGGCTCCAGGGATATCAGTGAAGAATACAGAGATCTGTTCTCTCCCCCTGCAGCTCCGCTGGTAAGTGCTGCTGCCCGTTTAGTGCTGTTCTCTGTATTGTGAGGGGTTTGAGGCCCTCCTCCACCCGCAGGTTCCTGTCTTCGCCTCATGCCTGGTGGTCCAGTGGGTCTTGCTCTCCAGCTGGTTCCACTGTATTGTGCCCATTCCCTGTCCTGTTTTTTGTTTCATTTCTACCTTGATTGTAAATTACATTTGTTGTATTTATTGTAATCATTTTGCCCTTTGTGTAGTCTGTTGCCTGCTTTTCAGTTGTGCGCCCATTTTCTGGCTTGTTTTCCTGCCCGTTTCCCCTTCTTGCCACTGCTGCCCCTCTCCCCTGCAGATTCCTCGGTCTTGCCTCCCAGCTGCAATTTCCTCCCATTCCCTACTTAATGGTGGTCAGATGTGCAGATGCGTGCAGAGGGCGCACCGAAGGTGAGGCGTGCCAAAAGCTTGCCCGTCTGCGGCCATCTGCGACCCGACCACAACCAGCACCAGGGACCCTGGATCTCCAACACTCCACCGCTACAACCAGGCTGCCCTCCTCACACTCAAACCCTGGAGAAATAGCAACTGCCAGCCGTCAGTGCCGAATATCACCCATGGTCAATTCTCCTTCACCATCCACAGCACCCCTCCAACCACCGCATCCATGCCGGACACCCACACCGACAAAACCCTGAAATGCATCCTTCTCAATGTGCCCTCCTTGGACAGACACACCGTAGAAATCTGGGATCTCCTCAAGACCCTCTCATCAGACTTCTCATTCTTCACGGACCCCTGGACAAAAGCTGCCTCTGCCCCCGACATGGCCACCGCCATTTCTGATGGCTACTAGATTCAGAGGAAAGACTAGCCCCACCGCCAAGGAGGAGGACTCGCCATCGCACACAAGAGCTCCCACCAACTCTGCATCTCCAGCATGAGTGACCCCCCTCTCCAACACTGAACACCTCCTCTTCCAGATCCAAACCAGCCACAGAACCATGCTCTGTACCACCCTTGCTTACAGATCCCCCCGGACCCCGCGCTCCTTTCACCATCACCATTGACAACCTCATCACACCCCACACCATTGCCTCCATGGACTACATACTCATCGGAGACCTGAAGTACCACCTCGACAACCGCAGCGACCTGGGCTCCACCATCCTTCTGGAGTACCTTGCCAACCTTGGACTGAAGCAGCTCATCAGCATCCCCACCCACAAGTCCGGACACATACTCGACCCCACAACCCCATCTTCGCAGGAGGGACTAACTTTCACTTCAGCCACACCTCACAGCCCCTCTGGACAGACCACAACTGCGTACACTTCTTCTTCAGCACCACCACTGCTCGTAAGCCCACCGCGCACCCGCCACGAAGAGAACTGGAGCAAGGTCACAGAAGAGGAACTTAACTCTACCCTCGTCCACGCCCCCCCACTCCGCCACGACAGACTCCATATCTGCTGCCACAGAACTACACTGCTGGATCTCCAGCTGCTCAGATAAGCTTCCTCCCCTCTGCCGCCCCTACAAACAACGCCCTCTGAAGACAGCCCGGTTCTCCACCGACCTCCAAGAAGCTAGACGTTCATGCAGACGGCTCGAGAAAGGATGGAGAACCAGCATAATTACTGAAGACCAGTCCATGAACCAGCACGCCATGACAGCTAACCGTGGGCGTAAAATCCGTTTCGCTTGCGGAATTTGCGGATTTTTGGAAATTTCGCAGTCCGCGAATTGCGCGAATTTGCCCAAAAATCCACAATTCGCAAACTGGCAGATTTGTTTGCTTGTTCGCTCTTGAAAAATACAATATCGCGCGTGCTGTGTTGTTTTTCTCCCAGTTTACGTGTGCTGCGCCATTTTGGATCTTGCTGTGTGATCGCGCAAGAGTTTTTCGACCGCTAGTACGTCATCGTGGCCCGCCATCTTGCACAGCGAGAGTTTGACAATGCGAGTACGTCATCAGGGCCCACGATCACGCATCGCGGGAGTAAACAATTGCGAACACGTAGATGCTGCGCGCAGCTGACTTCCAGCGGGAGATTTGAACAGCTCGCTTTCCCGAACTTGGAAAAATTGCAATTCTGCACAAGAAATCCATCGCAGGCATCATAAACCTTCTGAAAATGATGATTTTGATCAGAATAACTCCTCAGATTGAACTTTGGCTGCACTTTTTGTGTGCAAGGCGTCCATTTTTGGGGGGGGGGGTGGAGGGAAGGAATTTCCCCAGAGTCTCCAATTTCCTGTTCCTGTCCAGCAGGCTCCTCCCAGTGCTTTGTAAATGTCCTGGTCACTTTTCATTTGGATTTGGAGTTGGAAGGATTACTTTTTGTGGCTGCTGCTGCATATTTGTATTTGAGGACTTTTTGGACTTTGGAGTTTGGATCACTTTTGGATTTGAGATTTTACAAGTAAGTTGGTGTTGTTTGTTTTGGGCATTGCAGTTGCTGCAACTACAATTTAAAAACTTTTTCACAACTTTCAAAAAGATATATAGTGTGTAGCCACGGTATCCAGTAGGCCCAGGGTTAGTCATGGGTGCATGATACACCTGTTTCTGTGAGTTTGGTTGAACTTAAATCTCATTTATGTCATGGAATTTTAGCTCACTGTTATATGTGGATTTTTAAAAAAAAAATTGGGGTGCCTGTAAAGCCACACTAGCCAGTAGGCCCAGGGATACTGAGTGGTGCATGGACCAAGTCTTTCTGTGGGGTGTCTTGAATTTAAACATCATTGAGGGCATGGATGGCATTGGATTGTGGTGATTTGTGTGTGTTTTTTGACTTTTTGGTTGGTTGTTGGGGCCTGGCCATGTGGGTGGTGGCCATTTTGAGGCTTGGTCCAGTCAGGGCCTGGCCATGTGGTGGGGGTCAAGGCTCAAAGGGCCATTTTGAAGCCAGGCAGTGTGCTAAGGCATGCCCCCAGTTAACCTTGCTTTCATCCAATATGCCCAGGGGTACTCAGTGGTGCATGGACCAAGTCATTCTGTGGGGTGTCTTGAATTTAAACATCATTGAGGGCATGGATGGCATTAGATTGGGGTGATTTTTGTGTGTTTTTCGACTTTTTGGGGTGTTGTTGGGGCCTGGCCATGTGGGTGGGGGCCATTTTGAGGCCTGGTCCAGGCATGGCCTAGCCATGTGGTCGGGGTCAAGGGGCCATTTTGAAGCCAGGCAGTGTGCTCAGGCCTGCACCCAGTTTGCCTTGCTTTCAACCATTTTGCCCAGGGGTACTCAGTGGTGCATGGGCCAAGTCTTTCTGTGGGGTGTCTTGAATTTAAACATCATTGAGGGCATGGATGGCATTGGATTGGGGTGATTTTTGTGTGTCTTTCGACTTTTTGGGGTGTTGTTGGGGCCTGGCCATGTGGGTGGGGGCCATTTTGAGGCCTGGTACAGGCAGGGCCGGGCCATGTGGTGGGGGTCAAGGGGCCATTTTGAAGCCAGGCAGTGTGCTCAGGCCTGCACCCAGTTTGCCTTGCTTTCATCCATTATGCCCAGGGGTACTCAGTGGTGCTTGTGCCAAGTCTTTCTGTTGGGGTGTCTTGAATTTAAACATCATTGAAGGCATGGATGGCATTGGATTGGGGTGATTTTTGTGTGTTTTCGACTTTTTGGGGTGTTGTTGGGGCCTGGCCATGTGGGTGGGGGCCATTTTGAGGCCTGGTACAGGCAGGGCCTGGCCATGTGGTGGGGGTCAAGGGGGCATTTTTAAGCCAGGCAGTGTGCTCAGGCCTGCACCCAGTTTGCCTTGCTTTCATCCATTATGCCCAGGGGTACTCAGTGGTGCATGGGACAAGTCTTTCTGTGGGGTTCCAAGCTGATGTTCACAAACAAGATGCATATCGCTTGGCGGAGAGCTTATTAAGCCGCCTACTTGTCAATGAAAGGCTTAAAAAAATACATTCAGAACAACATTACATTTGTGCCACTATTCTGGATCCACGGTACAAAAAGGCACTGACCAGCAAAGTATTCATTCCTTTTGATGAAGAAGATGTTACAAAGTACAAACATTGGCTATCTGTGTCAGCCACTCGGTTAGAAAAAGAGCGACAGGAAATTGAAGGAAACTCCGCAAGTACTACTGAAGCAGCAGGCCATCCGGCGTCAAGGTCCACTTCTGCGGCCGAAGGCAGTCACTTTCCCTCACAGCCGTTACCGACAACAGCAACAGTATCCTTGTCATCATCACCTGCACCAGGCCCAGCCATAATATTGTCGGAAGCAGATTGGATAACTCAGCAAGGGTTTGCTCGCTCCAGTGTTGATGCAAAGGAAACACGTGGTACGCAGGCCTATCTGGATGACCCAACAGAGGTCTACATTGATCGGGACCCATTGGTGTATTGGTATGGGAAAAGGCCTCACTGGCCACTGCTCAGCAGGCTGGCTATAAATTATTTGTCTTGCCCACTTGCAAGTGTGTCTTCGGAACGAGTTTTCAGTGCTGCTGCTGCCATTGTCACTTCAAAAAGGTCCCGCCTCTCGCCCAAACATGTGGAGAGGTTAACAATGATCAAGATGAATCAGCACTTCATACCACCAGATTACAAAATACGTGAATCCACGCAGGAAGAAGAGGACACCGACTTACGTGACAGAAGTTCTTCTCTGTTAGCTGACCTACTCCCGTCTCAATTCACAGAGTATGAGGACGAGCTCTACTTCCCTGACATCGAGGCCTGAAAATGACTTCCTTTTTTTTCGTCCTTATTCACTTTTATTCCTGTGTGTCTTTCCTTGTTTTGCAAATTTTACCACAACAAAACTCTAATCACCTAATCACAACAAGTCTATCAGCAGCACTGTCTTCATCTTATTTCCTTATTGATTTGAAGGTGCCGCATTCTGCATTCCTGAGGTTCACAAGTTCACAACTCAGTCATGCTCCTCTATCCTCCTCCTCCAGACTCCCCCTGTCCATTTCCCTCAAGGCAGATGGCTGGATTACGAAGAATCAAGAAACTTTCTCTTCGTAGACGGATCCCCTCAAGTGGGACTGGAATTACTGACTACATGCTGACTGCTGACAGTTACTTCTGAAATTGACAGGAGAGGCTTCCCTGTGGGCCTTCACTTTCAGAACAAGATGCAGACAAAAAGTGGAACAGGTAATGAATAATGAGAAGATGGCATGCAGTGGACAGCAATGGCTGTCTGGCTCTGATGAAAGCAATTGCTGTTTGTTTGTTGTGCATGAAATGAATCATTTGTCTTCTGTTATTATTTAATCTTTTACACACTAAGGGCCAGATGTAGGAGACAAAATACGGCCGTTACCGACCGGTATTCAGGATTTGGCATGTAGGGGCCATCATTTTACAGAATCGGTAAATTTACTGATTCGGTAAATTTACCGATTCTGTAAAATACTGAATCGGTATTTTTACCGATTCGGTAAATCCACATGTAGGTGACACTCCTAAGAGTGTCACAGGCCCTTAAGAATCGGTATTTTACCACCCAATCCTATTGGGTGATAAAATACCTAATTCAGGTGTGCATGCAAGGGCATGTATGTGTGCCACATGTCAAACATGCCTTTACTTTGGGTGCTAGAGGGTGTCAAAGTGACACCCCCTGCACCCTTGCAACATTCGGTATTTACCGATTCGGTAAATACCAAATCGGTATTTCCCATTGATTCCTATGGGCTTCACAGCCCATAGGAATCAATAGGAAATACCGATTCGGTATTTACCGAATCGGTAAATACCGAATGTTACTGATTCGGTATTTTTATTTTAAAAAATACCTACATCTCCCACCTTCTATTTTACCGATTCATAAATACCGATTCGGTAAAATTCGGTATTTATGAATCGGTAAAATAGAATTACCTACATCTGGCCCTAAATGTAACTCAAGTCTACTCTGCTTTTTTTTTACCTTGTTTAATTCAAATTGTACTTCAACTGCAGGGGCCACTACGTTGAATTTTTCCAATATGCAAAATGTCCTTGGACTCACTGTTTGCCAATATACCATGATGATTGATGATGAGTGTTGATGATCAAAGTTAAATAATATTTATTTTTTCTTTACTCACTCTGGGATGGATGGATCATCATCGTCGCTTTACGGAAGAACTATGGCCAATTCCTGAGTGGTAAACAGGTAAACCAGTCAACAACAACTACTACAGCAGAACTACATGTCTGTCTAGTCATGGTATGGAGTGGTCGAGCCAGTGTAGTGTTATGCCAGGCAGAGTCCAGACAGCAGTTCATGTAAAATTGGGGCTATCTGGCTTGCTGCATACAATTAGATATGCTTTGTCTGTCTGTGTCAAAGAGCCTAGGTATGCTACATCAGGTTGCTTCAATCAGTTGTGCCTGCCTTGACCGTCTGCATGGCCCTGGCCTGCTGTGTGCTAATTATTTTTAGGGTTTAGGGCTGTTTTGGGGGTTCAGTGCGGTTTACTAGAGTTTTTGGGTTGAATTTGGTAGGGTTCCCGGAGTCTAGGGCTCAGGGACCGATGCAGGCTTGTTCATAATGATGTTGGCAAGGTTTTAGGGGGGTTTGGCGTTTCTTGGTCCAGAATTTGCCGAATTTTGGCCTTTTTTGGTGTTTTGCAGGAACGTGTGTTTGGGTGAAAAGTCGTACACCTTCCAGTGGATAGATTTTGTTCTGCCCTGCTGAGATTCTTGGGAATTGCTGGAACAAGTGTCCAGGTAAGTTTCAAGAGGATCAAAACAGTCGAAGTGCTAAAAGCAGCATTTTTTGTCAAGGCGTGATTTGCCATATTATCCAATGTTAAATAATAATGTTTGGGGGCTCAAGGAGAAAGTGTGTTTGGGGTGTTCCAGTTGAGCTAGGGGAACAGGGCTTCTGTGAGTGATAGGGAGGGGGACTTGGTGGTTGTGCAGGAAATTTGGGAGGAATCGATTGATGGGAAGGGTGTGTTTAGGCAAAGTCGAGGAAGAGAAACCGCTGCCATAGACACCCATGTTAATTTTTGATTATTGCATGTTTTCAGGGTGCGATTGGAGGGTGTTGTAGGTGGTTCTTGGTGGATTTGCTTAGCTGGGATGAGAGTTGGGAATGTCTAGTTTTAATTGCAAGTGGGTTGAAGAAAATCCATGGTGGAAAAGGGGTGTTTTGGGCCTAGTTTCAGAGTGTGTTTTGGCATGATTTTAGGGCCTGTGCGAGGTCGCGGTAATGAACGTTTTTGGGAGGGTAATGTGGGGTGTTCTAGATTTTTGAGAGTGGGTTTAGGGGTCTGGGAGCACTGCTGGGAAGGTCTAACTTTGTGTAAAAATAGCAGTTTGGTCGTAGGTTGAGGGGAAAGGGAAATTAGGCCCTGTTTCTGAGGTGCATTTTTGCCATTGACTTACATTGGTGGCCTGCAAGGTAGCTGTATTGCATGTTTTTGGGAAGCTATTTGGGGGTGTTCTAGATTTTTGGGAGTGGGTTTAGGGGTCTGGGAGCACTGTTGGGTAGGTCTAATTTTGTGTAAAAATAGCAGTTTGGTCGTAGGCTGAGGGGAAAGGGGAATTAGGCCCTGTTTCTGAGGTGCATTTTTGCCATTGGCTTACATTGGCGGACTGCAAGGTAGCTGTATTGCATGTTTTTGGGAAGCTATTTGGGGGTGTTCTAGATTTTTGGGAGTGGGTTTAGGGGTCTCGGAGCACTGCTGGGAAGGTCTAATTTTGTGTCAAAATAGCAGTTTGGTCGTAGTATGAGGGGAAAGGGGAATTAGGCCTTGTTTCTGAGGTGCATTTTTGCCAATGGCTTACATTGGTGGCCTGCAAGGTAGCTGTATTGCATGTTTTTGGGAAGCTATTTGGGAGTGTTCTAGATTTTTGCGAGTGGGTTTAGGGATCTGGGAGCACTGCTGGGAAGGTCTAATTTTGTGTCAAAATAGCAGTTTGGTTGTAGGTTGAGGGGAAAGGGGAATTAGGCCCTGTTTCTGAGGTGCATTATTGCCATTGGCTTCCACTGGCGGCCTGAAAGGTAGCTGTATTGCGTGTTTTTTGGAAGCTATTTGGGGGTGTTCTAGATTTTTGGGAGTGGGTTTAGGGGTCTGGGAGCACTGCTGGGAAGGTCTAATTTTGTGTCAAAATAGCAGTTTGGTCATAGGTTGAAGGAAAAGGGGAATTATGCCCTGTTTCCGAGGTGCATTTTTGCCATTGGCTTACATTGCCGGCCTGCATGGTGGCAGTATTGCGTGTTTTTGGGGGGCTATTTGGGGGTGTTCTAGATTTTTGGGAGTGGGTTTAGGGGTCTGGGAGCCCTGCTGGGAAGGTCTAATTGTGTGTCAAAATAGCAGTTTGGTCTTAAGTTGAGGGGAAAGGGGAATGAGGCCCTGTTTCTGAGGTGCATTTTTGCCATTGGCTTACATTGGCGGCCTGCAAAGTAGCTGTATTGCATGTTTTTGGGAAGCTATTTGGAGGTGTTCTAGATTTTTGGGAGTGGGTTTAGGGGTCTGGGAGCACTGCTGGGAAGGTCTCATTTTATGTCAAAATAGCAGTTTGGTCGTAGGTTGAGGGGAAAGGGGAATTAGGCCCTGTCTCTGAGGTGCATTTTTGCCTTTGGCTTACATTGGCGGCATGCATGGTAGCAGTATTTTGTGTTTTAGGGGGGCTATTTGGGGGTGTTCTAGATTTTTGGAAGTGGGTTTCGGGGTCTGGGAGCACTGCTGGGAAGGTCTAATTTTGTGTCTATTAGCTGACCTACTCCATGTTCAATTTACGGAGTTTGAGGACGAGATCTACTTCCCTGACAACGAGGCTTGAAAAACGTACTTTTTGTTTTCGTTCTTTTTGACTTTTATTTCTGTGTGTCTTTCTTTGATTTGCAACTTTTAGCACAACAAAACTTTAATCACAACAAATCCATCAGCAGCACTGTCTTCGTCCTATTTTCCATATTGAAGGTGCCGCTGTCTGCATTCTGAAGATCACAACTCAGTCATGCTCCTGTATCCTCCTCCTCCAGACTCCCCCTATCCATTTCCCTCAAGGCAGATGGCCGGATTATGAAGAATCTAGAAACTGTTGCTTCAGTCCGTACACGAGTCCCCTCAAAAGAAGTGGGACTGGAATGACTCACTATGCTGATTGCACCTTCTGAAATTGACACGAGAGGCTGCCCTGTGGCCCTTCACTTAAATAAGATGATGACAAGTGGAACAGGTAATGAATGATGAGATGGCATGCAGTGGTGGAAAACACTGGCTGTCTGGCTCTGATGAAAGCAATTATTGTTTGTTTGTTGTGCATGAACTGAATCCTATATGTGTTCTGTTATTATTATTTAATCTTTTACAAACTAAATGTAACTCTAGTGTTCTCTGTTACCTTGTTTAATAAAAACTGTACTTCTACTGTAGGGGCCAGCAACTACGTTGCATTTTTCAGTATGGTAAATGTCCTTGGACTCAGTGTGTAGACAACATTGAGTTTGCCAATAACATACCATGATGATGATGAGTCTTGATGATTAAAGTTACATATTATCTTTATTCTTTACAAAGTCACTCACTGGGATGGATGGATCATCATCATTGTCGGTTTACAGGAGAAATATGGCCGTTTTGTGAGTGGCAAACAACAGGTAAACTAGTCAACAACAACCACAGCACACCTACATGTCTGTCTAGTCGTGGTATGGGAGTGGTCGAGCCAGTGTAGTGTATGCCAGAGACCAGACAGCAGTTCATGTAAAATTGTGGCTATGTGGCTTGCTGCATAAAATTAGATATGCTTTGTCTGTCGGTGTCAAAGAGGTATGCTACATCATCAGGGTAGTTCACTCAGTGGTGCCTGCCTTGACCGTCTGCATGGCCCTGGCCTGCTGTGTGCAATTACTATATTTGAAAAGGAGACTCAGAGTACGCACTTTAGAAATGATGCCTGTATGTAATACTGTCGCCTCTGAACGTGTTATTTTTGCACTACACACCGTACCTTATATTTTTACAGTGCTGTTTTAATATCTCGTCCTGATTTTCCATCAACAATTGCAGGCCGGCTTGTGCCATGGGAACAATATCAATCCGCAATTCCGCATCCGCCAGGCAGGCAGTGGACAGTGTGTCTGGTGACCAATATTGATTGACGGAGCTTCAGATGGAATGGAGGAGTACCGCGAAGAAGAGGAATGGCTGGATGCAGGCAACTTCCCAAATTGAACAGGACAACAACAACATACAGTTACAGTATCCTCTTCACTTCTCCTTATCTTTTAAATAACTTATTGTTGTGAACTTCTATGAGTGTGACTCTCTGCTTCAAATTCATCCCTGCAGCTATTTCATAACTTTCTTTGCTATTTTTAAAACTAATGTAATGTACTACTAAGTCATTCTCTCTGAGTGAAATTGCGTAATTACAGCAGCCCTGTACTGTCTACTAGTTTAGTACTACTTAGTAAGTTGTAGTTAGTACTACTTTTCAGTAACTGAACCATCCATTTAGCAAACAACTTCATGCATGCACTTCCTTTATGTCCCATAAACGATGTATGGATATCTTCGTATGCAAAGATGTTTTTCTTCATTTGTTGTTTGTCCATGCTGTGTTTTTTTTCCTCTCTCCACAAACCTTCCCAAAAAAAACTATTCCCATCCAATTTTCAAACCCTAACCCTCTTCCCCCGGGCTGTGTTTTTTTCATTGAGGTGTGACTAAATGACAGCAATAACTCCACACACTTGCTGGGGAGGATAAGGTACAAGCAACTTCCTCAAAACAATTTTAAGGCAGCTAGATGAATCCTAGGATATTGTAATTCTGCTTAAAAAAACACCAATGAGTAACTATTTTGAAATCAATTCTGATTTTCATGCCCACCATCGATTGGATCCATCGTCAACATCATCCTCCTACATGTCAAGACTTGTTACGCTGCTGTGTCACTGTTCTTGTTGTAGCCATAATCATCCATGCAATTTTTTTCCCCATACTTATCTTCAGCATTGCTTAGGCTACAAATATACTGTCCCTTCCAATACTCCTCTCAGGCTTCTAAATGTCATTTTTTCCTTTGTTTTTCATATGCTGCTACTGCTAGTGTGGTATCACTACTACTACCACCTGTACCACTCCTACTACCGCCACAACAATGGAATTTCTGTCCGGGATGGATGGGCAACCCTAATCGCCATGCAGCCAGCGCTGTGCCTCGCTCTATTCTCAAACACGAATCACAGGTAAGATAAGCATTTGGGGGAGGTAGAATAATGGGCTAGGACTCGGAGGCGAGGAGAGACTGACAGTAGTACTAGTAAAGTACTAGTAGGCCACTTGAATTCACTAACTCTGTTAGTGGCACTCTTGTACATTTTTGGACGTTTTAGATAATTCATGCTGGTAAGTTTGAGGAAACCAAACTTGCAGTAACCCCCGCCCACCTCCCCAGAAAATAATATGAATGCGTACACTATGTTGAAGTATGTAAACTAAATAAATACATATTTTTCCCTAACAAAAAAAAGTTGGCCATAGACCCAAACCACCCCCCTACCTGACCCCAACAAGTGTCTATTTCAAATGTCCAGCAAAAAACCCCTCAGAAATAGAATCCCCAACTCCCAATTCCCACCGCTCCAACAGTCTTTAAAAAAGGGGCAAGAGACACAGTCACTTCCGGCGGTGTCCTGTGAACAGGTGGTCCCGCAGCTCTCTGCGGAGGTCCCGGAGCTGGTGCTGCTGCTTCTCCACCGTGCGCTCCAGGTAGTCCACTCAGCGGCGTAGCCGACGCAGGCGTGCCATCCAGACTCTGGGGGGGAGCAGCTGCTGGTGTTCTTGCAGCTGAGCGGCGGCGGCGGGAGGCTGTCTGACCATGGCGCCGTGCTGGAGGCTACTGGCTGGTGGACCCGGGGGCCCTGGAGAAGGATGCAGCTGTTGCCGCCTCCTCCTCCTGTACCCGAGCCCATAGCCGGCGATATTCGGCACAAATGACCTCCAGCTTGCGCGCCCTGGCCCGGACAGCCATCTCCTTTCGGGTGAGCTTTTGTGGAACATCTGTATGAAAAGAAAGACAAATACTGTAACCAATACTCTTTAACAATAACACAAATAATTCAACAGAAAGTTGTCTCACAGTAACACTAGCAACTTGCAAGCACAGTATAACATTTTGGCATGTATCTTTCCACCGTCTTTGTGGGCCTGTAACATTAGTGGGAGTTTCAGGAATTCTACTAGCAGCACAAAGTACTCACTACATAGTCAGAGAGTCAGAGAGTACGCCAGTCTTGTGGTAGCCGGCATAATGCCAGCTCAGTCAGCTTGCACCCAAGAAAAACAGACACAAGCCATGATGATGACGCAGACTCGCATTACTTTAAGCAGTACATGTGATGGAGCAGATTCCATCTGCAGTCAGGCATTGTTTATTTTTGTGCTTCAGACAGACTGCATTTAAATTGCCACGCACATGTTGGTGCAAGTTAAAAACATGGCACATGAAAAACATGAAAGTGAGGCCTATTCAGTCTGAAATGCTTTTGCTGAATTAACATGTGTTTTTTTTGCAATGTAGAGAAAAGTGGCCTTTTTAGCTTTGAAGATTAATAGAATGTGTTTCTCTCTTCCCAGCTCATCCCTTGTAATCTAAATTTACTATTTCTGTCTTAATAGACTTTGACTTGTTGCATATTTTGATAAATATTTTCAGTTAATAACACCTCTTTTTATAATGTGTGTGAATTAATAATGCACAAACACTACAAAGGGGGCTAAATGCTTTTTTGCATGAAAAGCTATCTAAAACACCAAAGCATGTTGCTGTGTGCGCTGTATGTTACTGTGTGCACTATATTAACTGTGTGTGCTTTTAAAATTTACACTAAAGCATGAAAATGCTATTTTGCACATTGCACATTTTTGCATGTTGTACACAAATTAGAAAAAGCAGCTTTATACTAATAGCTTGGCTAGGTAAACATTTATAAGGGGTATTAGTATGGAGTTGGGAAACATAATGGGCTGATTTATATGAAATTAATATTATCTTTGTGTTTGTTTTATTTTTGGAGCCTACACAAAACATGGCTGCCTGTGAATCCATCAAGGCTATGGCTTGCAATTTAATGAGAAGGGAGCATGCGCAGACTGTGGCAGCTTTCCTCATGACAAGAAGTGAAGGACATCTTGAACTGTAGATTCTTGTGACTGTGCCAATGTACCAGTTAGTTAAAAGTATCCATCTGATTGCGCTGAGAAGGGAAGGAAGAGAATTAGAATGAAACATTTTTCTTAGTAAATGTTGCAAATGTTTATAAATGTAGTTATTCATGTATGCTTCTTTTGTTAAAACTGGTAAAGTCAGGATTTTAGAATGAGTCTGGGTAGTGAGAACTCATGCCATTATGACTGACCAATCACGTACAGGTTTTCCTGAAAGATGCTACATCTTTGTGTAGTCTGCCAATAATTAGAGTATAAACTAATGTCCTCTCTGGATGGGGCTGGCTTTCTCAGCTCAGCTGGCTTCTATGGGTTAGGTACGCGAAACGTCCCGGGAGATTGCTGAAGGGGAGGTGCATCCGAGGAGAGTCAGGGGGAGGTTTCTTGCTTCCACGTCATATCTTGGCACTGCAGGCCACATTTCTTTGAGGTCTGGTGAAGGGCGGGCTGTCTCCCTCCTTTTTGCTCTTTAGACACAGAGATGCACAGAGCAGCAACAGATAGAAAGGCTCTTTAGATTTAGATGCTAAACTTTAAGTTTATGTTTTGACTAATTAATTAGGTCTAAAAAGATTTATTTGTTTTATGCATTTATTTCTCTTAATGGGAGATTTTTTGCCAACTATTTAATTATTGATTAGCTCTGCAAGACTATTTTTTCTTAGAAACTCTTTAAGAATTTTGACTGATATTTTGCGCAACATTTTCTTTCCTACATGTAATGCTTATATGCAGACTGTAATATGTTCGGTATTAATGCTATTTTTCCTGTTTTCCAAATTCTGTAACCTGATTGATATTTTGCTAATGAATAAAGGGTCAGAGAAAACTTAACTTTTGACTAGAAAATAAAACCCTTTAAATAATCAACAACTCTCTTTATTGGCTTAAAATAATAATTGCATTTTTGACTGTTCATCTTTATTTAAAGTCTCCTGAAGGTAATACATGGTGTGAAGGGCCCAACACCTTTTGAGCGGTAAATTAGAGGTAGCATGAGGGTTTTGCATTGAGAAACTACCAGAAGAAATTACCGCCCCATCACATGCAGGTGGCTCTTAGTTTTCTATAGGGGTGGCACTGGCCATACTCAGTTACATCAAGGGCTACTGCTCAATGTAATTTATTTTGCACTGCTCCCCGGGCCTTCAGTACTACAAGGAAAATGAAGATTATTCATTTCTGATCATTTATCCAGCCGATCACATGATCTTTGCTTATATGATGGATGACTTTAGGTGCTTTGTTGTGATAGACTGAGTGAACAACAGCGATAGTCCACCCATGATTGACACAGCTGAAAGAAAATTATTAACATAGGGAGTGAGTGTGGTACCCATAATTGCCGGAGGAAGGGACTTGACTTGATATAATGTCAACTATACAATACATACACAATATATGCTGTGCTTGCAAAATAAACTACTGTACTGTTAGTCAAGGGAGAATTTCTGAACAATCACAACTTCTAGTATTTGGATTTCCTCTGCTTTGCTACTTTGGCACGGACATGCTGTTCAAACAAAGTAACACTCTTCATCCACTGAGCGTCTGCTCTACATACACCTCTGCTATCTATGATACCATCCATGCTTCCAAAGTAAACGTCTATCATTCTTCTTAATTTCTCAACAACCAACTAAAACCCTTTTCATTTTATTTGGTAAACCACCGTCTTGATTTGCCTTTCACTTTCACTCAAATTATATATTGCAATGCACGACACACATGCATTTTCTGATTCTCCCACACAGGCAGTCATCTTTTCTTTCACCTCCAACCATCCTTGCTTCAAGCAGCGATGCATCTGATTCCTTCCTATCAGCCACCTCTGCATGCATTCAAAAACACGTATCATTCTTTGCAGTCATAAATGTTACGACTTGGTCGTCCTTCCTTATACCCTTCTTTCCCTTTTAGTTCATCAAATCCCTCAAGTTCATCTGATCTGACTTGGCTTCACGATAACATTTTCACAGCTGAGTTGAAGTGAAATAGAGGGGGCCATTGCTTACTCGAAAACTACCGCCGCTAATGCTATGGCTAAGTCAAGGGTGACTGTCTTCCCCGTGATTGGCAAAAATGTAGTTCTGAATTAGTAAATGTTCATAACAGTACAGTGTACTTCTACTAGTGTACTGTCTACTGTACAGTACATCATACACCCCTTTGCGAGCCTACTCTAAAATGTCAATAAGTAAGGAGTGTAATAACTTACCACCGTCCGCTGCTGCTGAGCCATCCCCCTCAGCTCCTCCTGGTGGCACTTGTGGTGCCGCCGTATCCGCCCCTGGAGTGGACCCCTCCACGCTGCTGGCCCCGGCACTGGTGGTGGGAAGTGCCGCATCCAATGTTGTGATGACGCCTAGAAAAAAAAATGCAATATTTTTAGATGCCATACACCACCCCCTATTTCGTCTCGTAATGGAAGGGAAAATGTTAAGTTATAACACTTAAACAATGTTTTATTATTGGGACTGAAAAAAAGTCACGGTTTTGGGGAGGGTGTTAACTTATATGCTTAGCCATAACATGCTGCACTTTTTGGCACAACTGATGAATGCTTGCTTTTTAACGTGCAACATTTCTCTAATTACAGACAGGACCACCTACTCCTCATCACCACCAAGAGGCCTTGAAGTTCCAACAAGGTGAGGGCTCCGGAGTCCCGCACAGTTACTTCTGTTCTGACTGAGGTATGTGGAACGTCGAACTGCACCTATCATCAACAATGTCCTATTTCTCTTGTCCATACTTCTGTATGTGCAGAATAGTCCCTGAAACACTAACGCTATGGTATGTGCTACTATCAAATCAAAAAGCCAACTACTAGCTTATTCTTGGTGGACATTGACATTTTGTTGTTGGAAATTGTCAAAGCACTAACATTAAGAAGACTGGAATAGACAGCAAGGGCAACCCAGAGGACTGCACTCAGTGCCTCTAGAGCTATTGCTGGATCAGAATTTTGTTTACCAACGTTTGCTGACTGGGCAAGCTTAGCTACCTACACAGACCGACTCATAATAATAGTAAATAGTTGTAGCACAGAGAGTGATGGTAGAGAGGCAGGATAAGAATGTAGAAACAGTCTACAAGAAGATCAAAGACTATTTTGTAAAAAAAATAGAATTAGGAAACAGTTTGGAATGAATAGAAGCTGTAAAAGTTAGGGAAGTATAATTATATTAACAATAGAACAACTTACTGGGGCCAGCAGAAGAGCCTGCAGAGGACTGTTCCTGCCCAGTTGGTTCCGTCGGAGTCTCAGTAGTCTTCTTGCCCCTGGGAGGTGCTGATGATCATGAAATAAACACAAACATGGATGATTGTTTTTTTGAAATATTTGATTTCTTTGACCACAATCTAAAATTATCTCGGGGAAACAAATTACCAATTGCACTACATGTATTGATTGACCTATCTGATCTGGTCAACTAGGATAGATAGTACAGTATTGCTGGATTCGCAGACCGTCTACTTGGAAAGTTATGTAAATCACTAACTAAACCAACAACAAAAAGGTTCTACTACGACTGCCAGCATTCATCAGCACGCGACGTGACAGACACAGTCCGTCATCATGGTTGCAGACCACTAAAAAATGTCCTACTACTAAATAACAAGTCATATACTCAACCTATCAATCCACCACTATCTCCTCTTAGTGGCAGCAGGAGTACAAAGCAAGGACTAGACTTGAGTCTCTAGTCTCTCTAGCATTACGCAGTTCTGCTCAAATGAGCACAAAGTTGCAAACAAGTAAGCATAGTAGCAACGCCACTGAGCAGGCGAGCACCTGCAATCACAGAAGCTATTTAAACATTAATTTACCTGCAATGCAATCGATTCGGCAGCTTTCTTGCTCTTCGGGAAAAACATATATTAGCCATCCGTTCATCAACGTCACAACGATTTCTTGGAAAACCAGATTCTTAAGCAGAAGGGTCTTCCCCTAGCCTGGATATTGGTTTCGCCAAGAAACTCATTATTATGCATGAACAACTATTCCTTAGGGGTTCATCCATGACGTTCATATGCCCAACTTTACGTCAAAGCTGGCATTCCTAAACCCCTTCAAGGTATAAATATACCTTCACTTGCTATAGCAAAGGACGGTGTGGTTCGGTGCGGTTCGACTACCTACTTGCCCGATGCAGCTCACTACAGCAAGTGCCGAAGGAAGCCGACTCTCCAGCTGTCGCACTGACAAGAAGCTGTCCTCCTCTGCCGCGAATCCAGCTCAGTGTTTCTGACTCCCCTTGCGGGATGTTGGGAAATTGATAAGTGTGGGCGAAATTTGCAAATTCGCGGTCTGCGAATTCATGCGAAAGCGAATTTGCGGTCCGCAAAATCCGTGAATTTGCGAATTTTCTTTTTTTGCGTGTTCGCAGGGCTTTTTGCGTGTTCGCGGGGCTTTTTGTGTGTTCGCGGGATTTTTTCAGCGCGGCTACCGCGAGGTTACCCATGCGGTCGTACATGGGCTAGTTGCATGCTCGCGTTGTGCAATTGCGTGTTCGCGTCCTTTTTACGTGCTCGCGGACAAAAAGTCTCGTGACCAAGCAAAAAAATCCGCAAGCTTGCGAATTTTTTGACAAATTTACGTGATTCGCGGAACGCAAATTTGTCCAAAATTCACAAATTCCGAGAGCGGAACGGATTTTACGCCCATGCTTAGAAATCGAGTCCGAGACAGAGATACCAACCTCCTTCATTCTTAGGTATGGAGCTGAATAGCACCTAGGGTAACCTTTGGCAGTTCTTGGCAAAGACCATACTTTTTTTAAAATCATTTATTTATTGGCATTTCAGTAAAATGACAAAACAAGAAAAAAAAAGCAATACCAGCTAATCAAGGCATCGGCATATACAGACAAAGTGTGAGATCAAAGGCAGAGAACTGAAAATGTCACATATCCATTAGTACAGTTAAGGTGTAAACCCCACCAGTATGACAACATTACTTCCAAAGCATTCATGTATATGTCAGCTTTCTACCCAGGTGTCTCCCGCTCCCCGGATCACAGTGGAACCCAATCTGCGATTCGTCCTTCAATATTCCTGCCCGCTGCCAGCACGGAAAATGTGTATGTCGCGGGGTTAGGGTCCTGCAAGAGGACAATTATGTAGTAACTGCTGGACGATCTTCCCCAGCAACCATGGCCGCATCCCCCCCATCCATTGTCTCATTTGCGGGCCTGCTGTCTAGGAATGGGGACCAAAAGTTCTTAGGCCTGTTATGTGGGGGCAATAGTTTGCTATATAATTCAGTCTTTGTACTACAATAAAGCATTTGCTTAGTCCATTGCACCCAAGTCGGTGTGGGGCCTCGCATCCAGGAAAGAGCAACACATCTCCTGGTCAGGAGGAAGGCCATATCTACCAGTCGTCTAAAGTCCTTATGGAGAGGTTTAGAGTAGCCTAAAATAGCCAGAAGTGGATCTGGAGTCAATGTTATTTCAGTTATCCGATTCACTTCAGCATATACCCTGCTCCAGAAGCATGCAATCCCCGGACAGGACCATGCCACATGTAGAAAAACGGCAACCAGCACTCCGCATCTCTCACATAGGGAGCTCTCTCGAAGGCAATATCTATGAAGTCTTTCGAGGGTATAATACACCCTATTCAGAAATTTGAAATGAATCAGCCTGTGGTGACCAATGAGCGATATTCGCTTAGTGCTCGAGGAGCAGTAGAGCCACGTTTCGTCCGTCATTTCCACTTCAAGGTCCCTCTGCCATTCTAGTTGTGGCTTAGCATATTTAACATGTCTCTCCGAGAAGGCAATGCGGTTCAACTTGGAGACCAGGTTAGCGGGCGACTTAGCCTAAATAATGGAGGTTAAGGCTGTAATCTCCGGGAGTTCCATCATATATTCTCCCAAAAGGCCCCTGAGTGCGTGTCGCACCCTATGGAACTGGAAACGTGACATCAGCGAATACGACTCCCCCTCCACCGCAACAGCATCCCAGGAGCGAGCAGTGCCAGCCGCAAAAAGATCCCCCAAATTTTGTATTTCCAACGTTCTCAACGCGGCTATTACCCCTTTGTCCCTGCATGGGGAAAGCCAGTAGCAGCAGCTGAGAGGTGCCAACGGACCATATTAATAAGCTGCCAGCCTGTACGTCCAGCATGTGTAACCGTGTTTAGCAAATCTATTATGCCGGTGCGGCAATCTCGGGGTAAAAACAATGGCACAGGTAGAGAGACAGGGTCCACGACAATAGTTTCTATACAAAGGTGTGGAACCTCAGCAGGGCCGTGGATCCAGTGATAGGCGTGTGAGCTTTGTGCCGCCCTATAATAGAGTTCAAGATCAGGGGCGCCAAGGCCTCCAGCTGTGTACGGGCGAGTGAGTATTTTCCAAGCCACCCATGGTGCTTGTCTGCCCAGGCCAGACGGATCATCAACGAGTGGAGCTGCTGAAAAAAAGATTTGGACAAAACCATGGGTATATTAGTGAATACGAAGAGGAGACGAGGCAGTACAATCATTTTCACGAGGGAAACCCTCCCCATCAATGACAGTGGTAGGGCAATCCACCTCTCAATGTCATCTTCCAATTTGGAGATGGCTACCCCATAGATCTCCTTCAGAACGACCTCTGAGTCTGTATGCATACCTATCCCTAGATATCGCACCGCATCTGTGGTCCATTGCAGTGGGTATTCCGGGTCCACTCGCGTCGTGGCGGGCGTGAGGGGGAACATAATGGATTTTTTCCAGTTGACATTAATGCCAGAGAGAGAGCTCAACAACACCACCTCATGCAGAACTGGGGAGAGGTGTATATCAGGGTCCCGGACATATAGACGGGTATCGTCCGCATAAGTAGGAACAATGAGACTATAGTTCGGGAACCGTATGCCCCTGTGCCCGTGGTATTCGCACAAAGCTCAAGCAAGAGGCTCAGCCATGAGAGCATAAAGTATGGGGGATAGGGGGCAGCCCTGTCTCGTGCCCCTACTAATTTGTATAGGGTCGGTAACCAATGATCCAATCCGGATCCGAGCCGTGGGGGCTGAATACAGCATCGCCAAGAGTTGAAGAAAGAGCGCCCCCACCCCCATTCGGCCAAGAACCTGCTCATGAAAGGCCACTCGACGGAGTCGAAGGCCTTTTCCATGTCCAAAAATACTGCCACCGCGGGGACCTCTGGGTGCATGTGCTGCATAGCCGCAAACACCATCCTAAGGTTACAGGTGAGGTTGCGACCAGGCACAAAGCCGGACTGTTCCGGCATGACCAGTGTGGTAACCAATGGGCTAAGACGATTGGCTATCAGCTTCGCAAATATCTTTGCATCAACATTCAGTAGCGACAAGGGTCTGTATGAGGCGCACTCCTCTGGAGGCTTCCCAGGCTTGAGTATAGCTACAAGTATCATCTTACGCATAGTAGGCGGGATAACCCCAGAATTAGCAATATCCTCAAACAACGTAAGTAGCTGCGGGATCAGCAGGTCAGATAAATCCTTATAAAAGGCGACAGTCAGGCCGTCAACCCCCTGTAGGCTCCTCCAGCCTTCATAGCCGACACCAAAAATTCTTGGTGTAAGTTCGATAGCCACAGCAATTCAATGTGGGTGAGGTAATCTAGGATGCGTTCTTCCAGAGCAGGACCTCGGGAGGCATACAAAGCCGCATAGTGCTCAGGAAATCCCTCCGCCACCTGTACTTCAGTAAGCGGCGGATCCGTCGGCAAAGCCCTGATGTCAGGATCGCCGTTCTGTTCTGGCACTGTCTGACGAACTGCGCTAGGACCGTCCCCGGGCACTCTCCCTCACCATAAATTCTAGCAGTGGCATACTACCCAAGATGCTTTATTTCCACATCCACTACCTCGTGTTATTTATACAGCCTCTGTGCCAGTTCTTGAGTAAGCACTTCACTCCGGGCTGTTATACGCCTGGCCTCTAACTCTTTTTTTGTTTTTTCTCTTAAGTCTCCAACCGAACCCGGATCGATGTAAGCACTCCTGCGTGTTTCGAAATAGCAATCCCTCTGATATATGCCTTAGAGGACTCCCACACCATCTGGAAGGAGTCAACTGATCCCACATTTGTTTCAAAGAACGACTCTATGGACGTGGCCAGTTCCTCCCTAAAGGCACTGTCCAGTAGGGAATAGGGAGGAAAGCGCCACATAAACGGGGGGATTTGCCTCTTGGGAGAGGTAACAGACAGTAGGAGTGGCGAGTGATCAGAATAAGTGTGCGGCAGTATTGAGCAAGCACGAACATTGTGGATTAAGTGATTGGAGGCCAGCCAGTAGTCAATTCTAGTATGAATATTATGTGGAGCCGAGCAATGTGTGTAGCCTCCCTGTGTTGGGTACCTATGTCTCCATACATTGCACAGGCCTAGACGCAACATCGACGACTCTAGTATGTTGGCCGAGGACGAGGGGCGTCTATCAGGGCCGTCCGATCTGTCAATACTTGGTTGTCTAGTCAAATTGAAATCACCCCCCCAAAGGACAGAACCCCGTGAATATAACTGGACTTTGGAGGTCAGGGGGGTGTAGAAATCAGGGTGGTCATAGTTGGGGCCGTATACAAATCTCCAAGCCTTTACCACAAAATCTGGAAATTATGAAACGTCCCTCCCTGTCCGTCTCCAGAGGCATCAATGTCAGTGAGGCTTTCGGATTAACCCACGTCAGGACTCTCCTAGCATGTGAGGTGAATCCCGCAGAGTGTACGTTACCCAAAAGACCCCTAGTACGCCGAATAGGGCTGTCCGGGTGAAGGTGGGTCTCCTGCAAAAGCGCTATGTCATCGTTGTGTCTGGTAAGGTAGTGCAGTACTTTCCGGGCCTTACAGTGATCATTAAGACCCCTCACGTTCCAAGTCAATAGGACCAGAGAGTCTAAGGGCTCCCCTGGTGGTGTCACCGAAGGGTTAGGGGCAGGTAAATGAGCCATGATGTGATGACGTGTACATATGTAGACGTAACATGCCTCGTATCAGCTGTGCCAAAGAGCCAACATAAACCAAAAGATACAACACAAAAACCTCTCCCCAAGTAGAACATAGATTCATCATCCCTCTCCCCTCCCAGTACCCACCTATGCCTGCCCAGCCCCAACTTGGCCGCGGAGTACCACCTCCCAAACAGAACCCAATCCCCTCCCCCCCACATCCTGCAGAAACCAAGAATTAAAACATTTCACTAGTGTAATTCACGCTGGGGTGGAAGTAGCTTGCAATAAACAAAATGGTTCTTTGTCCAGTAATTACATTCCTCCCTGCCTCACTAAGGGTGAGCAATGTGAGCTGCACCGTAGTGTATGAAAAATCCTTTACCTGTGTCCACCCATGAGCCGTGCTATAGAGCGTTGAATCCTGCAGGGCCCTCCGCCCCCCCGGAGACCTCCCAGCCACCCACAGGAACCCGCAAGATGCACAGCCAATCGCAGCGCCACCCCACTAGGGGGGGCGAACATCAAAACCTCAGAGCAATAGGTATACCAAATTTACAAACCATGAGAAACCATGTCTAGTCCCTCTCCCCCCCCTTAGCTAGTCAGGATGGCAGTGGGTTTTGGTCATAGGAGGACAAAAATACACCACACAGTATCAACATTATCTCTCCCAGTCTATCAACAGATGCAGCAGGTACTCAGCCATTATGAGACATGGATCGATCCTAGTCCTGTTCTTCCATGGCGCCGCCTGCTGCTTCGTCCAGTAGCTCCCTTTCCGGAGAAGGTCGTCGTTCCGTACGCCATTCTTTTAGGGCCTTCTGTAATGCTTTAGGGTCGGTGAAAATCGAAGATCGCCCCTGCCGATTGACACGCAGTTTCGCAGGGTACTGCATTGGGTAATCAGCCCCCATGTCACGAAGTTGTCGCTTCATTGGGATAAACTGTTGCCTCGCCTCCTGTACCCTGGCCGTGAAGTCTGGGATAAACGAAATCGTCGACCCCTCGTATTGTAGCGGCTGCTTCTCTCTGGCAAGCCTGAGCGCTGTGTCCCGGTCCCTGTAGTTTAACAATTTCGCTATTATAGGCCGGGGATTCAGTGCGCCCTCTCAACCACGAACATTCCAGAGAAAGCGGTATCCCCCAACAAAGACTTCAAAAGACTTTCAATGAAAAGTTCCATATTCCCGGTTTGGGTGGTTTCCGGAAGGCCAGTGATGTGGAGATTGCACCTCCAAGAGCGGGCCTCCATGTACTCTGTCTTGTCCTGTATGATATGGAGGACCTTACCTAGCTGTTTGTGCTCAGAGTCCACATGTTTATCTGCCACTCAGCCATTCGATCCATTCGATAGGTGAGCGCATACATCTTGGTTCCCAATGAGGCGATCCCTCCCTGTAGGCTCTTCTTCATGCCTATCAGCAGCCCGCGAATGTCTTGCTGTTCGTTCCTTCTGGCCGGATCCGTCTCGCTGTGCCCCTCCTCTAGTGCAGGCTTGTTAGATTTGGACTTCTTCGGGTTTTGTTTGATGCCTGTCAACCCACCCCATCGCGATATCGTTGGCTGTCTCCTTACAGGGGGTGATGTCGCACAGACAGCGGGGTGCTCACAAGTAACAGTACTTCAGAACAGGTGCACCACGACCCCCACCACGAGTCTTGATTTTCCACCACCACTGTATCACTCCCTCAAGCGGAACACACCATGCAACGGGAGCCACAGGGGTCCTTCAGGGAGAACGTCAAAGTACTTCTGAACTGTCCCTACCGGGGGGCTGGCAAATGTGGGCACAGCTGGGGCAGCATTCTGCTCTTCCGAAACACGTGGAGGGATGTATGACGTTACAACGCATGCTTTTACCACACATGCTGTTACAACGCAAGTATTACAATGCAAACCTTTACAACGCATTGCACTTGGGGGTGCTGGATAGTGAATAGTTTAATTTACTATTCCAACTCCAGTCCCAGTGGACACTAGGGAAGGTGTTGGATAGTAAATTAAAACTATTCCCTATCCTAGAGCGCCCGCCAGTGTAATGCGTTGTAAAGGTTTTTGTTGTAATACTTGCGCTGTAACAGCACTGCGTGGTAAAAGTTTCATTGTAAAGGATGTTTCCCACGTGGAGCACCCTGAACTCGAAACCACGCGGTCACAGGCCACTCAATCTCTTCTCTTCAGAGTCCCCACTGAGCAGTTCTACAATTCCGGGCAAGGTGACCCAGAGATAGCTCAAATGAAATGGGGGAGGCGCTCAACACAGTGTACATGAAGGCCACCAGACGAGGACTGCGCCCAGCCACACGCCTAGTGGCTATACCTCAGGTGGCTCCTGGAAATGGCGGGGCCTACAAAACTCTCCTGTGGCCCCTTGGTTAACACAATTCCGGATCCGAAGTGGGGGACACAGCCCCCCCTATTGTGCTAGCACCTCTTCAGGGCAGAACCCCTCCACCATCTTGCACTTCCTCCTAGAAGCGCTCCCGGGGGCACTTGATGGGTACCGCTAGGGGAGAGGGACCGGGCCGCCCCTCGCAAGCCAAGCAGAGACAAGCCTACCTGCAGATCTCCATTGTCACAGGACCGCAGCCCGGCGCCTGCATCCGCTCTCTTCAGGACGAGTCCACAGTGCCCAGCCCAGTGCTCTCTCACTGGCAGCCAGGCCACACGGGGGACCGCCCCCACCGCACAGCGCTCTTCCGTCCCGGCAGCCACCACGAACTCTGTTGGCAAGCGGGTCACACAGCGAGACACTGTGCCAGGGGGGACTATCCTCCTCACACACCCCCGGCCTCAAGACCTGCTCCGGCACCCTCCGGCACACCAAGCATGCAGCCGGCGCACCCCCAGGGGTCTCCAAGGCCCTTTGCAGTCCTGCCGTCCACGCCAGTCCCAGCGCCCGGGGCTGACACAGCCCATGTAAGGAGAAGGAGGCAGGTAGGAAGCCCGCTCCTTCGGCAATTTTGCTCCATTACCGCTGGGCTGATTAATATGCAGGCTCTGGACCAGACATAGTCGTGCAGCACACTGGATATTTTACGGATAGTGCAGTGAAGCTGGGAGCTCTCGGCTCAAGCGGCCATCTTGGTCACAAGCTAACTCCGCCTCCCGGCAAAGACCATACTTACTTCTTCCCTCATACTAGACTTAGGTTAGGTACATTGGGGTAGGCATATTTTATAAGCACCAGTTGAGTATTTTAGCCTGTATTATTTATGTATGGATTTTTATGTCATAGCACTAGACAATGCTATTACAGTAATATTTTATAATACTATTCTCGCTGTACTCATTATACTTTGCATTCTGTCTAACGATTATAGCAGTTCACCTCTCTTGCATGAGAAAGAAGACTGTTCAATAAACCTTTTATTGAAAACGCCTGTCTCACTATTTCTCTGCATCTCTGTAGAAACAAAGCATGCATGATTGACTGAGTAAAATAGTTATCTATTGTTTCCACGACTCTGAAGATATTTGTTCCAGTCCTAGGGAATCAATGTTGCCATGTTTATGCGGTTGTCAGAAACTAAACCCATTTTGTGTATTTGAGTGAGTTTCTAGTGGCCTCTGAGCTAGCTAGCACTCACAATTAAGTTTAGTATATTTGATAGAGACAGACTGACCTCAGTCCTATGTCACATCTATAGGATATATGATTCCAATGCACAGAGCCTATTGGGAATATTAGAACTACACTACACACTGAGGATATCCGCATGCTATTCAACCAGGGACACATCGCTGCCCTCATCCTGCTACACCTCTCTGCTGCCTTGGACACAGTCTCCCACTGCACTCTTGCAACCAGACTCCATGATGCTGGCATACAAGGTCTCGCCCTTGACTGGATCCACTCCTTCCTCACTGGCAGAACCCTAAGGATCAGACTCCCACCCTTCCCCTCCGAACCCACAGAGATCAACTGTGGAGTACCCCAAGGATCATCACTCAGACCCACGCTCTTCATCATTTACATGGCCCCCCTTGCCACTATCATCAGACAGCATGGGCTCAGCATAGTATCATATGCCAACCACACCCAGCTCATCCTCTCCCTCATGAAGAACCCAGAAGACACCAGACTTAGTTTCCAAGAAAGAATTAAAGATGTTGCAGCCTGGATGAGTGACAGCTGCCTAAAGCGGAACTTGGAGATGACAGAAGTCCTCACCCTTTGACCCTACCCCTCCAAGTGGGGCAGCTCCTGGTGGCTCTCCACACACCCCAATGAACCACACATGGAAACTCAGCATCATTCTAGACTCCTCCCTCACCATGACCCACCAGGGCAACACAGTCGCCTCCACCTGTTAAAAATTCCCTCCTCATCCTTCGCAAGACCTTCAAGTGGATCCCACCCGAAGCCAGGAAGACCGCCACCCATGCACTCATCACCAGCAGATTGGACCACGGAAACGCCCTCTATGCTGGAATGAACAAATCCCTGCTACAGAAGCTCCAAACCATCCAGAACACCACTGCCAGACTCATCCTCTGCACCCCATGACATGAGCACATGACCCAATTCCTGCAAGACCTGCACTGGCTCCCCGTCGAGAAGAGGGTAACTTTAAAGCTACTCACCCATGTCTACAAATCCCTCCATAAAATCAGACCCAAAACCTCAAATAAAGAATCTCTTTCTATGCACCCAAAAGAAACCTCCTCTCTTTCAACCTTGCCTTAGCACTGACCCCACGTATCCATAGAACCAGAGCCGGGGAAGAGCCTTCTCTCACATCACAGCCGAGACCGGAACGAACTCCCAGTCAACATCAGAAGCTCCCCCAACCTGCACAGCTTCAAGAAGAGCCTCAAGACCTGACTTTTCGGCTGACCTTAAGCTGCACACCCCCTCCACCAGCGACTTGAGACCCTCACGGGTGAGTAGCGCGCTTATAAACCCATAATTGATTGAGTGATTGAATTTGTGTATCATCCATGTAAGAAACTAAGGCAAAGCCAAATGATCTAATTAAGACTGCGAGTGGGGTAACATAAAGATCGAACAAAGTGGGGCTCAGACTTGAGCCCTGGGGGACCCCACAAGGCAGTGAAAAGGCTGGTGAGGTGAATTCACCGAGCAAAATAGACTGAATGCATTCAGCCAGCAATGTAGAAATAAACTTAAGAGCATTGCCTTTGATCCCAATTGAATCAAGGCGATCATTTAGGAGAGCGTGGTTGACTGTATCAAATGTGGCTGGAAGATCTAAAAGGATCAAAGCTGCATCACTCCGCTGTCTATTGTCTGCCTGATTTGTTCCTTACCTGTGATCAGTGCTAGCTCGGTACTATAGTGACTTCAGAAACCAAACTGTGTAGAGTCCAGACAGTTTGTTTTATCTAGGAAGGTGCTCAATTCAATGTTGACAACTTTTATGACCAGTTTGGCGGGGAATGGAAGTTGATTAATTGGTCAATGATTGTTGGGTTCACACGTGTCAAAGTGGTCTTTTTTAATAATGGCTGCATAGAGGTTACCTTCCAGTCCTTAGGATAATTACCTGTTTTAAATAGATTGTTAAATATGGCCGCAAGGTGAGTAGCTGTCACCTCAGGGACCAAGTGAATAATTCTGGCTGGACAAGGGTCTTGAGGAGAACTTGATTTAATCAGCATCAGTGTCCTTAGCGTCTGATCCATCATCAAAGGCCCAAAGTGGCATAGTGTGTTGACATTACAGGCACCCATCATCGATATGTTATTTGGATTGTCAGCTTGACTGGTGTCTAAGAAAGAATCATAAACAGATTTAACTTTATCGTGAAAGTGAAGTGCTAACTTATTACAAAATATTTGGTTTCTGTTTAGGTTCTTGGAGTCAGGGAGTTTTAACTGTTGCAAAAAGTTCTTTAGAGGACTTTATGGCTCGATTAATCTTTTCTGCAAATGTTATAAGTCTACAACTTGATTTTATAGAGCTTTTGATCAACTGACTTATAATCAAGTCTCCATCTACGTTCTGCTCTCCTACATTGCTGTTTTATCCATCTAAGGTTGTCATTGAACCAAGGTTCAGAAGAGTTAGACTAGTGGCTACGTGATTTTTTTGCTAGGGCTAGCTGAGTTTGTGATCTATCCAGCCATTGATGATAGTTGTGAGCCGCTGTATCCAAATCAGGGCAGACCATTGGGGTGGATTGATTAAGGGATGCGTTTAGCTGCCCAGCATCAATGACACTCCATGGGCACCTCATAGTACTCCCAATGTGCTGGTGAATTGTTCCTGCCTTAGATAGCCCATTTATTTCTAACATGATTGTGTTGTGGTCCGACCATAACAGGGGGAGAGAGGATATCCAGTGGAGCCAAGAGTTATCCTTAAAAAGGCAGTCTAAAAAATGACCGGCTTTGTGTGAGGATCCCTGAAAAATTTGTGTTCAGCCTACCTCTGCCATGTGATCCAGTAAATTCCTAGAATGTGGATCAAGAGGATTTTCCATTTGGAAATTAAATTCACCTAAAACGCTATTTTCTGTGAGATTGCCAATAGATTGGATTAAATCTGACCTAGGACTGGGCAGCCGATAAATAGGAAGTCCTTTAAAAGAATAGTGGCTGTTTACTTCGATTTTAAAATGTATTGCTTTGCTTGTGTTGTTTTCTTTGGTGATGGTTCCTTACACAGATGGTCTTAGAGTTATTGGAGATCATAATATTTAAATGTGATGTAGGTGATTTTATAATACATGTATTTAGATTGATTAGGTATAATTTAATGTTTTATATGTAAAAGTTAATAATCTAAGTGGATGAGTATTTGGCACTGTTTTAGCACCCAATATCCAATGATTGGAGAGTGACATATTGAAATATTCATGACTTCTGTACACACGGTGATGTGCAGATCAAGATAGCATATCCACCCTTTCTCTCTTTGTACATCATCCTCCAGTCCCACTACATCTTCCTCCCAATATTTATCGAGTTGTAGGAGGGGGTCGGACATGTTAATAATTAACTTTTGGTATGTCATAGAGAACGCTTTGGTAGGCATGCTATCTTCAAGGTTTCTGTCCTAGAGAGGGGAGGACTCCGGGAGAGACTGCTCATGTGGGAAAACCATCTGGAGAGCATGTTTACTTTGTAGATAAGAGTAAGCTTCTGTCTCAGCCATCTCATATTCCTCCTATAGCTGTGTGAAGGGGATCACCCCACGCGCTTTCCAAAGGTCCCCGACCCTAGAGAGCCCAATCAAGTCCCAGTGATCGAAGCCTTTGTTGTTTCTCAGAGTGCCTAATATTTAGGCCTGGGCGAAGCACTACGCTACGCTCGCATAGTTTGCGAAGTTTGCGCAACTTCGCACTACGCGAACTGCACATAGCACAGTGCGAACACGCGTAGCGTAGCGTTGCGTAGTGCAGTGGTCATTTTTTGCTTGCTTGCGGTCCTCAACGTCAAGTTCACGACCGCGAGCAAGCAAAATGACATACTGGCGAGACTTTATCCTCATTCGCTATCAGCAACATCCAGTTGCCAATCACGAGCGTGGAAAATAAACCTCCCTGCGAGATCCTCAACGCGGAGAGGTCTGGTTTCTCATTGCGAGTGGTCGCGTATGCTCGCGACCATTCGCGATGAGGAACTACCAGTCTGCGTTGAGAAAGCTGCTGCTTGAGTAAAAATCTCCTCGAGCGGCAGAAAACTACTGCTCGCACTGTGCAAGATGCCTTTTTCAATAATTGCACAGTGCCGGATGCTTGTCCGCACTGTGCAATCATTGAAAACGGCATCTTGCACAGTGCGAACATGCTACTACGCAGTTCGCGTAGTGCTAAGCGTAGCTCGCGTAGTTCGAAATGCACTTCGCGTAGCTTCGCGAAGCACTACTTTGCAAACTACGCCCAGCCCTACTAATATTTCCGCATCCCACAAGGGGGTGGCCTGCGTAAATTTCCCCGCCCATCCCATTAATTGCATGCCATAGCTGAACGGAATGTTTAGTTGGGCCTGTTAATTTTCCCATTGCAGGACTGGAATACAGAGCCCTTTAGTAGTTCCCACCCGGAAGAAGCCACCTATCCATTGTATACCCGCGGTCATCCTGGGGCCTAAGATCATTCTTATTTTCATTGTTACTTCTTCCTAGGACTGCCTCTCTCTCTGTGTGATTGAGCGATTGAACTTTAGAACCTTGTGCAAACTTACATAAAGAGTGATATGGATAAGTTCACCGCGTCACACCATATTACACTGTGATTGTGCGATAGTTATGTACATAGTCATATAGCATCCTTGGTTTGCATAGGCACAATGATTTTGAAACAAACTATGCAGTTGATGGATTCAGTCTTATATGGACAATACACTATTTTGAATGTATTGGTTTTGGTTTCCACTACACTGTTGTACTTCACACACTACAATTGTTTTGTAAATTATTATTTTGCCAGCAATGAGGAAGTCGTGGATTACTGTCCTAGACAACGAAACACGGGTTGGCTGGACAACTAATGGAAGAAAAGAAAGAACAAGAAAGATTGTTTTGGAATTGTGTTCCATGATAGGATTGCAAAAAGCTGATATATTGTTTCTAGTGTGTGCTCGAGCAGCGTGTTGATATTATGAGAATTTATAATGCGAGGATCAACGTTCCAAGGTGAGCCTAATCAGAGCTTTTTTAAGCGTTATTCAACTGGAGCAGTTTTTTCCAAAAGACGCTGAATTCTTATATGCTCCTTTCTTAAAAGAAGAAATATGTAGTGCACTCAGCGATCTTCCTTCTGGAAAGGCTGTGGGACCCGATCAGATTCCTCTGCAATTTTATAAAAACCTTTCTCACTACCCTAGGGCTTGATCTGGTTAATACGCTTAGCCAAGCCCAAAACGGAGTCCCCCCCCCAGAGTCATGGGCTTGGGCCACGACTGATATTTTTTGAAGAAGATAAGCCTCCAACTGATGGTGATTTCCCTCCAATAGCATGGCTTTATACCTGGCAGAGATGCCACAGATCATATACATAGGATGGTTACACTGTTTGATGTGGCCACAATCACTGGAGACCCTATGTTGTGGAATCTGCTTGGTGCCGAAAAGGCACCAAGCAAATCGATAGGAACTCCTGAGATTACCTCTGGGCTGCCCTTGAGTGGTTCGGTATGGGTAAGGGTTTTATCAATGCAATACAGGCAATATATCAGGCCCCTGCTGTCCGGCTTTACCACACAACACCACTTTCAATTACAAGGTGGACTATACAGGGTTACACCTGTTCCCGTCTTTCTCTTGCATGTTACATAGATCTCTTTATTTGTATTATTGAGGGCAATAGGAGCATCAAACCTATGTGCTTTCAAGGGCATGACACCAAAACTTTGGGCTTTGCTGATAATCTAGCGGTTGTAACATCTGACCCCCCAGTTAGCACTTGGAGAAATCGAGGCAGCAACCAGGCTGTTTGGGAGGATCTCTGGGTATTCACTCAACCAGCAAAAATCCCAAATAGTCACTAATAGCATGGTGGAGCTGGAGGTTCCCCAGGTAATGCACTCAGAGATAAATATAGGGATACATATAACATCAGTGTTGGAGTAAATTGTGGAGCTAAACTTAGCCCTGGTCATTCAGAAAGGGAAGAAAGATTTTGATAGGATGAATTACCTTCATCTGTCTTTTGTAGGCCAGTGTCATATAATTAAAAGGATTTTCCTACCCAAAGTCCTCTACCTCTTTAGGGCAATACCATTGGAAATTAAAAAACTTTGTTTTAAGGGGATGGAAGACATGATCAGTAGTTTTGTATGGGCATCCCTGAAGACAAGGAGAGCTCTAAGGTTTATGACACTTTCTAGGGAGAGAGGAGGGTGGGCTGTCCTGGATATAAGAATGTAGTATTGGGGGGCAGTGTTAAGGTATATGCATGGTCTAGTGGGGGGGGGGGGGGGACTCTGCCGATCAATGGAGTAGGATGGGGTGACCCAATACATGTGAGTTATTACTAAGAGACGAGGCCCAAAATTGGTTCCTGAAATATAAGGAACCCAGTTATTACAAGAGGGTCAGATTTTAAACTCTATCAGCCGCATTTCAGGTATGGGTGGCTCTAAAGAGGAAATTAGGGCTCAGCTGGATACGTTTCTAGGCCCGGCTTTTCAGGAACCCAGCACTTCCCAAAATTTCCCAGGATGTGTCTATGTCACGCTGGGAGAATTTGGGAATCTGGAGAGTTGTGGACCTTATCGATTCAGATTAACTTCAGTCATTTAAAGAAGTTCATATCAAATATGGAGTTGATCGGAGAAACTTTTTCAGTATCAGCAAACACAGAAATTTTTAGCTAAGAAGAAAGGGAGGCCAAAGGGATTTTGCAAAGACTCTATTATGGAGGTGGTTAGGGATTAAGAGGGATGCACTATCAGTCACATATACTTGGAGCTAACCCAATTGATGCAGGACGACCTTGAGAAGCAAGTGGGGAGATGGAAACAAAAGCTAGGTACCAACTGCTGCAGCTTTCTAGACCCTTTCAAATTAGGTCAGTCTATTCTGTGCTCAGCTGGGATACAGTCACAACCTACAAAACAAGTTTCTCGCTGTGTTACACTTTGTCCAAGATAGCCCAATGGGGGAGGTCAAGTGGGGGTCTGCTGTGCTCACTATAGTAGTACTGAAGCGTATCTAATACATATGTTTTCAACTTATCCCCTGATAGAAACCCTGAAGAGGGATATAGAATTATTTTTAGATCAATCCCTGAAAATAAAAGTAACCCTAACACCAGAAGTAATGCTGCCAGTGGTCAGTAGCGATGGAATGAGAGGGATTTTGTTTTTGGCTATGGCAGTGGTTAGAATCTGTATTGCTTCGGCTTGGTTGGATCAACCCACCCCAGCATTTCAACAAAGGCTTGCACAGTTTTTATCTATTTTTAATCAAGAAAAGGGGGTGTATGAATGGAAGGGCAGAAGGGCAAGAAAACTAGGAAGGTGAATTTGGGCCCCGATTTATAGCTGGAAAAAAGACTGGTTGATAGGCCACGATTGATTAATTAATTATGAACTGTCTGTACTTTAAGTATGTCATATGATATCAATTGTTGCTTTTAAACTTCGATCCATTTGGATCCCCATGGTCCCTAAATATAGTATTGTAACATATGTATTACATGTCTGGCTGAATTTCCTCATGATTCTATCTGCTAGATTCATCAAAGACCCGTTTTGCGAGTCTATAATAGCGATTCATAAGGAATCGCTATTACAGACTCGCAAAACGGTCTTCATGTAGGAATCGCAATATTTATTGCAATTCCTACAGCTTCCTTATTTGCGATTAGCTAATTGCTAATCGCAAATAAGGAATAACTTCCCATTCATTCCTATGGGTCTACAGGCCCTTAGGAATGAATGGGGAGTTATTCCTTATTTGCGATTAGCAGTTAGCTAATCGCAAATAGGGATGCAAATTCAAGGGTGCCAGGGGTGTCCAAAGGACACCCTGTAGCACCCCTGATATGCAAATTTACACATGTGTTGCGCACACACATGTCCAAAGGACATGTGTGTGTGTAACATGCAAGTGAGAAAAATGCACTAAAGTGCTTTTTTCTATTTTTTCGCTATTTACCACGAAGTCAGACTTCATGGTAAATAGCGACCGAAAATTGCGAATTCGCAATGAACAAATGGTTAATGAATTGCATTTAAGGAATCTCAAATAGAGATTCCTTAAATGCAATTCCTCGCAAATGTGCGAATTCTTTATTAGCGAATTTTGCATTTGGGATGATGAATCCCAAATGCAAAAATTGCGCTCACAAAGGGCCAGATTCTCAGAATCTGGCCCTTTGCGAGCACAATTGAGCTTGATGAATCTAGCTGTCAATTTTTATTTATGTATTTGATGGTGTTGAATAAAAAAAAGGAAATAGAGGTCCGCCATTGTGCTCCCTCATAAAACTCACAATGTTCTCTTGGAGATTTCCTTTTTTTCTGTTTTTGTTTTTCTTCAATTTGTCCTCACATCACCATTACTGCAACATCAGGCACACTTTCCTACCCTTAGCCTGTTGCATACAATCACTGGCCCATGCCACTCAGTCTTGACCAGATCCCTGGTTTATGGCTGTTCCCAGGTGTAATCATAGGACTTCTCATTAGATTGCCTATTCGACCCTCATTTTGGCCCACCTTAGGTACCCAGCCCAGATTTTCTTTGCCTTAGCCCCTCCAGGTCGACTGATCATATCCATTCGACAATTATAGCTGACTGCCTGAAACCAGTCCCCTACTCTAGGGGTTATCGGGTCTGTCCGTCATTTACAAATCTTCCTCCTAGCCAAAAGCATCAGATAAAACAGCAAAGCCTGTTGTGGCCATAACTGCAATGTTCTGGGAGAAATGTCAACTCCCATTAAGACCAGAGTTGGGCTAAAGAATATATTCATCCCGATGATATCCCCAACCACCTGCTCCATGACCCGCCAGAAAGATTTCATCTCTGGGCATGAAAAAAAAACATGTAAGTCATCCGCTTTTAGAAGGCCACACCTAGAACATCTGGGGGTAGGTTCCTCTATAAACCGCAATATTTTGAGGAGTCCAATACAATCTACTAATAGTGAAAAAGTGATTATGCTTCAGGTTGGCGGGCTTAACCACTGAGTAAAGAAATTTAAAAGATCTTTCCCAGACTTTTTGTGTCTCGGTCCCATGAATATCTTTTTCTCAGACTGAGTACGGGGACTTCAGTTTTCATTCCTGGGTGTTGTGCAGCCTACAATACCACTGAGCAACCTCTTTAGCCTTTGGAGCTCCATCCTTCAATTCTGACTTGAACTCCTGCACTCCACCTGTCTCCTCTAAATTGGCCGTGAACCAAGAAGCCAGCTGAATATATTTAAATCTTGGAGATTTCGTAGTCATAGTCACTGGATGCACCTGTGATACTGGACTTCAGATCTGGTAAAAAAGCAATTGCAAATTTCACTGTTAAGTGTATTCCATTTGAGACCAAAGGAGTTAAGATATGGATAATGATGATAAGGATGATTCCCCTGGCACTGGTATCAGAATCCAATCTTATTGATTCCCGTGATGGACATGACCCGCCACAGACCAGCTTGCTTAATGTTGCTGGCAGCACATACTGGCTCGCTGCCTATCCATGAAGCTGGCATTGACAGCACCGCTGACTGTATACCACCAGCGGAGGACCTGACTCCATTGCCGGTGGCTGAAAACAGTGTGTGTAGTGTGCTGTGCAGCTGAGATCTCAAGGCTGAGCAAGAATAGCTGTGGGAGTCCATGGCGCCTCAATGTGGCCACCACTGGGGTCTGCCAATTGCCAATGCGCTGACTCGCTGCTGGACTCCTGCCTCCAAAAGAAGTAAGTGTGCTCTGAGAGTCCTGTATTTAGTTGTACTTGTTAACTTTTAATGGCTGTTATAAAACTTGCTCCATGATTAGCTGCCTACGATGCCTTTGTACTCTAAGAACTATGCAGTCACGCAGACTGTCTATGCTCAGTTTCATGAGCAATGCATAAGCACACTTTATTATGGTGTGACTGAGTCAGGGGTTGGGTGCCGTGAGAGTCGGTTAATTTATCATACAATTCGCCTGGGTATAGCACCATGGCCGGCGCTGCGTGCCGGACAAAACAACAATCTCTCCAACACTAGGCTATCCTGCCCAGCTTAACACTACAATCAGCTTACAAGGGCACTCCCTTAGTCTTTTTTCTCATTGCTCAAAAGGGCGTACTTTCTGATATTTAAATGTTTCCCTCGTCTTTATTGCTTGATTTTGCTCACGAGAAAGTGTCACTCTTAGTTGAAATGTCACTCATAATTACATTGAAATTATTAAATGTCACACATAGTAATCTGAAACATTGGCAGCTATGCTTTCCATTGATTCCGATCTGATTCAGGTTTTTGATATCTTGTGCAGGCTTTTTGTTTATCTCTACCTGATCAGGTCTCTTCTAGTCCTGGTCAACTCTTGTAGGATCTTCACTCTGAGTTTTAGTAGCAATTGTATTAGCAATTTGGTATCGTACCAATTTTCCTATGCAACATGTCTGTTACAATATGCAATAGCTTTAAGAAACACAAATTACATTGTTTAAATATGATCCATTATTGTCAGACACCTTGGGGTGGGAGTCCCACAAACCTCTTACCTTCACCCCTTCTGTTTGATGAATTCATTTTTGGTGGCTTTAGTACTCTGTGTACTTTGCCACTGCTAACACGTTCTAATGTGCTTGTGCTCTCTCACTCTAACTAAAACATAGTAACATGTGTTGGAACCTTATTGGCACCTTTAATTTACTAGTATGTTCCTAGTAAATGGGGCTGCCTGTACCCATAGCCTGTAAATTAAATGCTACTAGTGGGACCCCAACACATGTTGTGCCACCCACTAAAGTAGCACTACAAAACATGTGTCAGGCCACTGCATCCTGCAGTTCAGTTGTTAACTGACATTTTGACCAGGCAAAATAAACTTTTTACCAGGCCCAAACCTTCCTTTTTAATGCCTATAAGTCACCACTAACGTAAGCCCTGAAAGCTCTTCAAGCAGGGTGGATGATATTGAAAAGTAGGATGTATTGATTTATATTTTACATGTCCTGGCAGTGAAATGCTCCTAAAGTCGTTTTTCAATGTTGAAAAGCCATTTCTCCTATACCCTACCACTAGGCTACCCTTATACAATTAATAAAGTGCTAACTACAGACTGGGATCAAATAGAGAAATATGTCTTGGACACTTCTGAATTGTAAATTGAAAAGCTATTTAATGGTAAATTCAGATTTTAAGTCACACATCTCTAAATACCACTTTTAGAACGTTTGCATTTCTATGCCCAAATCAACAGTGCCTTTCTGCCAGTATCCAAGATCACGACTGTAGTTGTCCCTTTTGGAATGGGGTGTTGATTGCTTCTAGACATGGGGACAAAAAAGAGGCTTAGGTGTGGCCAGATGGGCCATCCTGGCAGGATGATTGGGGGAGGAGCAGTAGCCAGCCCTGAAAACAATTTGAAGGACCATTCCTGCAGCCCTCACAAAGGAATCTGACACCAGACTTACCCTTGTCTTTGTCTCAATAGACAGTTTGGAGCCTAACCCAGGAAGAACAGGGGAACAGGATAAAACTAGTATAGATGGGACCTTGGGGTTGATGCCCTTACAAAGGCTGGCCCTGGAGATAAAAGATGGCACTCTCAGACCCCACATCGAATAAGTTCTTGGACTGTGGAAGATTCAGAAGAAGAATTGTCTTGCTGCCTTCCTGTTAGAAGGACTTCCTTGATACCCATCTGTCTGAGGAAGGAAGACTGGACATGCTCCTTTGAACTCAAGACCATCAGTGTGACTTCAAGGGCGAGCTGGCTAGGCTCATGTGTGAGCTACCAGTGATACAACAAGCTGCCAAGGCCTCCCTACAGCTGACCAGTTGCAACTGGACTTGCCTAAGTCATCTTGCTGGCCTCTGCTGAATTGAGTCCTGATCCCCAAAAGGTTCCTCACAGGGCCTGGACCATTGGGTGGTATCAGAGTGTATTCCTCCTAAAGAATGTTGAATATCTGAAATTTGGGAACAAGCTTGTTCACGCAAAGACTCTGCTGTCAGTCACTACCTCCATTGAGAAGGTCCAGCGAGACCTGCTCTTCATGCCAACAGCGACCTTCCACCATGAGCGTCAACGTGAAACCTGCTCTTTGCGCTACAGTGACACCAGCTGGCTGCAACTGGCAATGCAAACCTCCAGTGTTGACCATCTCTTTGAGCTACAGTGCCAATCGTCCATGGAGCTTAATTGGCTGTTCACACAAAAGAGACCACCATCCGTGATGCTTAATCTACTCTTTGCACCAAGAGCTTCCTCTTTGCGGTCTCTTCTAACTGAAATGGTACTCCGTGCACCTGAATTAAGAAGGTAACATTTCAGTGAGTCTAACCTGGTTCCGGTGTCCAGCACTGCATTGCAGTCAACCTGAGCTTGTGACTTACCCCCGATCTAGCATGCCCAGAAACATTTGAGTGCCAATTTCTGCTTCTTGGTGTTGTTTTTGACTGAAAACTATCAAATTCAAAGTCTCTAGATTTTTTGTTGTATGATTTTTTATTTATTAAGATGTACTTTATTGTTCATAATTGGATTGCATTTTTATAGTTGTGTTTTCACTTTATTGCTGTTTGTGTCCTCTTTCCTGCGTTTCAACTTGAGCATTACCCCTGGAAATGCTATACAACCCCCTAACCACAACAGAGATCATTGACCACTCGGAGCACTATGTCACTCAGAATGACAGATTGATAAAATGGTACACATTTAAGGTGGTTCAGAGGGGTCATTATCCAAACAGTGTACCGGATGAAGCGTACCCTACTAAGGGAACTCAACACGTTAGAGGACTGCATGCACACAGTAGGTGGTTGACATCCAATGAGCCCAGCAAACTCTTTGCACAACCTGAGCAGATTACGGAAAAACATGCTACATCATCTTTTGTTCCTCGTAAGCATTTCGATATTATCTCAAATGGGTCAAGTGTCATCACAAGAACCATTGTGTGCCCTCGCTGGACATTGAAAAGGTTTTCGATACCTTATGCTGCCCTTATCTGTAGGGGGATCTGTATTGGCTGGGACTGGGGAATGTTCACTCCAGTGAGGGAGTCTGTTGTAGAGGGATCCAGAAATGGGGGGAGTGCATGGGGGATTGCCAAAATCCTCTTTTAATATCAGTAAGGGCACAAGACAAAGATGCCCACTTTAACCCTTTATCTTTGAGTCAGCTATAAAAATAATGTAATTTCTAGCTACCTCATTTGAGGTGTCCCAGTGCTAGGTAATGACATCCGCCTGCTTCCATGCAGTTATCAAACACCCCCCCCCCCTTCCATCCTGAGCTGAATAAACAGGTTTTAAGCTTTCCGTCTGGGTCTGATGAACTGCTGAGGGCAGAGCATTCACAATTTGGGCGCTAGGTAGCTGAATGATTTTAATTCTAATTCTAAAGTTCCTCTGACGGTACATAAGGTCTGACAAATGGTTTCAAATTACATGGGCATTTGTTATCCAGGGCATCTAGCAAAACATAAAGCTTTAAAAGCGCATCTCTGTTTTACTGGGAGCTAATGAAGCTGTTTGAGCACAGCCTCCATGGATGCACGTCTTGGCAGATTCAGAATGAGCCTGGCCACTGCATTCTGCACTCTGCAGTCTATTGACGCTGCCCAGCGTCGCTCCAAGATATAAAACATTACAGTAGTCCAGCCTTGACACTATTAAGGCCTGAACCACTGTCTCCCTGTTTGTATCAGGCAAGACGCACAATAACAGCTATAGAGCCCCGTGTATGAGCTTTGAGAGCACGAGCATGCGATTTGGGGATCCAGATGGGTGGAGAATGACACAAAGTGATGCTCTAGCAGACAACGCTCTGATATATATAATGGAGGGTATGGCCACTAAATGAATGAATGAATGAATGGGGAATTTATAATGCACAAACTTAACCCAGAGGGCATCAAGGCGCAATGTAAATGTAAATGTAACCTCGCTCCAGTAATGGCTTTATTAGAGAACTTTGGCAAAGTCTTGGGCTTGAGAGTAAAACAGGAAACGTTGTTCCTGTTCCCAAGGGCCAGATATATTGAAAGACACTGACCTTGCCTGAAGGAGGAGCTACATTTAATGACCATGGGCCCGATTCACAGAACTAACTTCAGATAAAATCCTAAACGTACTACTTTTGGTATTCACAGAAGTTAGGATTTTGTCTTAAGTTTGTCTTAAGACAGACTTAAGTTAGGATTTTGTCTTAAGTCTGTCTTAAGTCTGTCTTAAGACAAACTTAAGACAAAATCCTAACTTCTGTGAATATCAAAAGTAGTAAGTTTAGGATTTTGGCTTAAGTTAGTTCTGTGAATCGGGCCCAGAAACATTTAAATCCTGGAAGGGCACATGTACCACGTAGAAAAAGACCTGATCAATGGTAACTTGGGCAAGGTCCTGACCTTGATTTGGTACTCCCTCCCTTTCTGCAACACCGTGCCACTGTCCACTATGAGCCTTACAACTATCTCGACAATGTTAGTGCTCCCTAGCTTAGAAAAGTTCCCCGACTGAGATGAAAGGGGCAGAGGAATACGCTATTCCAAGTGGGACACCTATTTGGAAAAGTAGGAAACTACATCAGACACACATCGTCCCAAGATCAGCAAGCCCATTGCAGTAGTGCACCATGGGAATAAATTGGTGGGGACATGGTTAACCAGAGGGGGAACCAAGAAATAACCCAGAAGGTATTACAATGCATCTCAGGGTGCGACTTTGAAGCTATGGCTCAGTGATTCAATGATACACTGATATGTAGAATTTAAGCACCACTATTAGTATTTATATCAATGTGATTATATTAAATTCTGGCATTGAAACGAACTAGAACCATTTGATACAAATGTCGAACAGTTCATATGCAGTGGTTGTTATTTTTATATAAAAGCAATAAAGAATTATAATACAAAAAAATTGCTGTCTGTGTGCTTCAAAAATACTTTACACATTGCATCTAAAAGTTCAGCCTGACTGCTTTTGTGCCCTGCTACCAGAGATCTAAGAAAGGTTAGTTTACTGACTTTTGTTGTTCATCCTGGCATGGATTGTGGTTGTTGCCTGAGTGGGACTTCCAACCCCCTCAACTAATAACCGAATTTCATTACAATTACATATTTTTAAAATGCAGGATTATTAAAAACGTGAACACCATTATAATAACAATAAAAAATTCACCTGTGGACCTCGTCATATAAAGTATATAAATCATTAATCACCACATTCAGATCTCTTTTTCTCAGAAGTGAACTTTCAATTAACAATATAGGGGAATTTTTTAACTGGGACACGGGCTAGGTAGGGATGGACGAATTTTGACATGCAGCACTTACAAACTACGTAGGGCCTTTTTATAAGTGCCCTCTTTCGGATGCAATAAATAACACTCCCAATAAAATCTGACAGCAAGGTGTTTGGATAATAATTATTGTTTATTTCTACTTTTGGGGGGGGGGGTACATTTTTATAGTTCACAGAGCAAAATCCAGGTGTCCTGGTAAATATTGGGCATTTTCCCATGTTGCATTCCGGCAGGTTAGACGTGCTACAATCGAGTGAAATGTAATGAAGGGTGTGAACACCAATTACCATGTACAAAGATTATTTTATTCTTTTAAACCTTTCTACTGTACCCTAATGTCTAATATTGGTACTTGTTGACAAAGTAATTCCGTGCTGTCAGGACTGATTTTTGTAGCGAGACCAGAAGCAAGAGCTAATCATAATGTTTTACACATGTAATTCATTTTTAGTTCATTTGCGGATTTACATAGTATTTTTTTATTTATCTCTCTATTGTTCCTCGTAATCATTTCGATATTATCTCAAATTTTCTCAAGATCATATTTCACCATGCATAGACTAATACCCTGGTCTTTTCAAAATTCACTATGAGCTAACTATTGCACGGTCACACCCAGCTAGAGCATTATCTGCACTTCTTCCTATTCCATTGAAATAGTAGAGGGCTGCTAATTCCAATAATTTAGATATGGCTGGAACTCCAAATAATTCATCATGCATTAGACACTGAGAAATTAGAGAACTGGCATGAAATAGCATTACATACTAGGTGGTCTACTATTTTGGCATCTTCACCGGAAAGGCAGGAGCACTGTCTCAATTTTTGCCTCAAAGAGCTCTAGGAAGGGGATATGGGGCTTCACTCATATATGTGATTAAAATGTCTTAAGCTCGTGGATTATTATGTCAATCTAGCAGTTTGATCGTAAAGGTGATATTTTTGGTTTAGTGTACTACAACATTTTATCGCTAAGAATGTATATTAGGATACTGGTCCCATTGTTGCCATTCAGTTGCCAAGAATCTCCAACTTTGCCTCTGCCAAAGTCAGCATTTGTTTATTTCAAATGTTAGGTACCTATTAAGTTTTTGTACTATACTATAGTAAATCATTAATTAACCTTTATAAGTCCATGCAAATCAGCATTAGACTTCAGCACATGCTAGAATGTAAGTGGGCATGCTGGACAATGTAGGTAGGATACACTCTGGGGCAGATTTACTAACAAGTCCCACTATACAATGCAGCAAGATAACTTGCTGCACTGTGTTGTGTCAAAGGGATAGAGTAGGAATGCACAATATCTACAAAGATTAGACGAGTTCCTACTGGTGCACTGAGTGCAGCCTAGTGCTTAACCAGGCACCATGGTGCAAGGCAGCTTGTGTTACAGGTAGGATTGTTTTTGTGCAGAAAGGTACATCATCCTGATAAAAAGCAATCATCTGAGGATTTTTCCTTCTTCGGATGCTTCAGAATGCAGCAAGTTGATTGTTTCTATGTGTGCTGCAGAATGTAGCAAGGTGGGTTTGTGTGGCATAGTAAATCTGAGTTAAGGGCTTTCATTGCCTTGTGTCATGTTGAGTGACTTAAAGGGAATGCAAGCCCTTGATAAATCATGCCCATAGCTTTTTGGAGGTTTAAAGACATATCAGCTGTTCATAGGCTGAAATGATAAGGTGCCCATATGCAACCATGTTAGGATGTCTGAAAAATTTGAGCCCATTGACCCTTTATACACATTTCTTTTCTTATTGTCCTCATCCTGCCAACATTCTTGCTGGTCTAGGTCTTACCCCTCGCAAGAGGGCATGAAAGCATGTCCCAGCAAAGAATGCTGCTGTTTCCACATTCATCTCCCTTCCGTAATAAGAAAGAAACAGAGGGGAGCCCGGATCTCCAGCATGTAAGGCTTAATCATTAGACCCACTTGGCTGTTGTCTCTAAGCAACATACAATGCCCAAACCTACAAACTTTTGCCATCACAAGCAATATCAGTATCACTCATACACTTGATGCTTCTAAAACAGTCAGCAGCAAGAGGAGGGTTTTCAAATTTCCATAGTCTTAAAATCTCCTGCCTAGCCAACAGGACCACATAGGAAACAAATTTTGTCATGGCAGGGTTTACTCGTAGGCCTGCTTCTGAACATAGGCCAAAAAATATAAGTCGAGGGCTTACCTCTATCCGTTGAACAGTCACATCCTCTATGAAGTTGAGGGTAAGTGCACTAGACATTGCATAAACATATGGATGTCATCTGCCAAAGGAAGCACAGACTTCGGACAGACATAGTAATTCCCAGTCACTCTTGAGACCAGTAGACCCTACGAGTTGTAAACAGGTGATTTCTCTTAAGTGAGGCAGGTTTCACCACTGCAAGTAGAATAGAGTAGGAAGATTGCCAGACATGCATTAAATCTCCCTGCCCGTATCTCTCTTCCCACAAATTTGATATATTCGATAGACTCTTATACTCTACCTCCAAAAGGCCCAAAAGGCCCAATACCAGATTGAAACCTTTTATAGTGGACCAGTTCTCATTGCCTGTTCTAACCATGTCTCATCATCCTCCTCAACCCACTCTTCTGCAACCCACAAGGAGCGTAGCTGGTACTACTTGAATCTCGATAGTTGTCCCTTAGTACAATTACTTAGGAACTCCCAGCCTCCTAAACTGGACCCCATTTTGAGATCTGCCCAGTTGATTAAACCCGCAGATTTTAAGGGTTGACTAAGCTGATCTAATAAACAGTTAGGTGTGCCTGGGCAATCCCAAATCGGTGCCAAAGATGAATAATATGGTATACCAAACCTCCTTCGAGAATAAACCCAAGTTTTTAAGGCTGTTTTTAGAATCTTTAACCTCACCTTTTTAAAAAATGTTGGATCCCTGTACTTAAACAAAAAGTGGCGCAGCCCCTGACTTAAATCCCCAAGCAGTGCGTCAAAAGTCTCCCCATTGATAAGCAATGTGGTTTATTTGCCTACATCCGAAAGTTCTTACAATGGAACGCATGACAATAATTGAACAAATCCGGGAGGGCCAGTCCACCCACCCCCAGCCTTCTCCTTAGCTTCTTCCACGATATCCTAGGTCCCTTTGATGCCCAACTAAAGCTACCTATTTAAGAACAAAAACCAAATGCACACCAATATACAGTACAGAAAAAGATGTCTCAATGGGCATAAATTAGTACAAGTAACAAAGTTCAGAACAAAAAGGGGAAGCGAAGTAGTGCGATTCCTCTTTAATTGTATGGATGGCCAGCCGACACGTGTTTCGTCGTCAAGCGGTAACAATGCTTGCACGACTCATCAGGGCTGGGGAAGATACAAAGTACATGATGGAATACGTTGTCCACACGACATGAATTAAAATGATTTTACAGAAATTGGTAATCGTGTCCAGTTTTTAGTGCGCGTGAGAGTGCAGGTGGAGGTCGTGGCAGTAATGAATTCGTTTAAATAAAACAGATTGCGTGGGGGAAGCACACAGTGCCAAACAAAGTGAAGGTGAAAAAACGTTACACCGGGCGAAGGAAGTGATTGAATGCGGGTGCGTGAGAGAGTGCGGGTGCAGGGGATACCGGTCGTCATGTGCGTTTGGTAGCTAGGTTCACCTTTACTGGGAGAAGACGGATAAAAGTGAGTGTTCTGTGATCGTAATGTGGTTGGTGGTACCAACTGTGGTAGTTCCAGAAACAAAAGAGGGTAGGTAGTCCTCTGATGGTATTGCGAGAACATGCAAACACGAGACGCGGGTAGGTTCAAAAAGTAAAAAAGTGCACGCGCACATAATCTATTGTGGAAGTGAGACAAAACGGCTAGGCGCTTCCTACCTGTAGCGCGAAGGATTTGGACCATAGGTCTATGGAATGGAAAAAATGAAGGAGGAAACAAAAGGGCAAGACAAAGTATCAGGACCAATTAAAATTATGACATGGAGCACTGTACACTCATCTTTAAGTCTCGTGGACGGATATTGTCACTGACGAGAAGAGTGATTAAGATACAGGAATAAAAGACTCACCGCTAAGCCGGTGATACTTCCGACCCGGCCCCTGCTCGAGACCAGGTAGACGCTCGTCGGTGGTTGTGGCTCCAGAATCCAATGGTCATGTAGTTTGAGCGATGCTGATGGGAAGTACAATAAGAGTATTGTATTTGTAACACCCCAAAGTTGTGTACTAATAAAATTTAAACCATGCCCCACAGGAAAGAGCGGAGCGCGAGTCAGGTAACGGGATCACTCTTAATAAATGTGTCCCAAAGTATAAGTAAAGGGTCTCACCTTTATGTTAAAGAAACAGTGCTCCAGGCGATTCTAGTATATGAATGCCACAAATGAAATAAAATAAAGCCTCTGCTTTCGTGGTGCTTGAGTAGCTGAGTCGGACAATCCGTAGTGATTGTTAAGGTTCTTGTGATCACACATAAATGTGTGTTCTGTATGGGACGAGAAAAAGGAAAAGCGAGCGTGTGTAAGCTCGTTTTACTGAAGACCGGATAATGCGGTCTTGTTTTTAAAAACGTGAGGATCGGACTTAAGTGTTCCTGAGTGGGAGCACAAGGAAAAGTCAAAAAGCTTACCAGTAGTTAAGGCAAGATGCTGATGGCAAGACCTGCGAGATGAGTACCTCCTCGCAGCGGTTCCGGGTGCGGACACGTGATTCCGACCCGGAAGTGATTTTGTAAGGTTTCAGAGACGGGGCCCGTATGTGGACAGCTAGAGCGCTACCACCTCCGGTTCGGTCGTTGTGTTTATGGGAGAGTTGGGCACGAAATGGGAGGTGCGCAGAATAGGCAAAGCGTACCAATCCGTCAGATGGTAGGGATGGCATGCGTCAGAACTGACAAGACTGTGTTGCCTTGCGACATATGATTTGCGACGGAATTCCGTAAGGCTTGTCAATTTACAACAAATCTGTCAATCGACTGAAAAGTCGGCAAACCATAGATATCAATAAAAATGACAACGATAAATAAGTAGAAAAATCTCGCGAAATGACATTGATAAATGTAAGAAAAAAGTAGGATGATTTTAAATGCAGTAAACAAAAACCATCATGCAAAAAGGTGGTCATGCATCCGATCCACGACGTGTAAAGGTGGTCAGTGACACATTAACATAGACGGAAAAAGAAAAGTAATACATCACATTGGTCATCTCACATCAATTAGAACGACATGTACGGGCAAAGAGGTAGCTGATAAACATGTCTCATCCCAATTCGCCTGGAAGATTATGCATGAAATCCAGATTAGGCATAGAGGTTCATAATAACAAAAATTGTACCTGCAGATTGATAGTGTTGCGTATCTGATGTGACACGAAATGAGTGACATGGGTAATACAGTATCATTTGTGGCATGAGATTAACATTCATGTGTTATAATGGTGCATAGAGAAACAATAATGTCATAACCAATAGTAACCCCATGGACACTTCATTGCGAGAAGCCGCCGCAAGGGTAGTAGCGGAGGACAGTACAATGAGGTCTGGTGCAATATTCACTACAGAAATGACAAGATTATAGCATGTAGAGCTATGCAAGCAGGAAATGTATAAAGGGGTTCAGTCCCCTAGAAAGAATTGCATCTCCTGGTCGTAGTTGAGCCCCTGAGACACGGTACGAAGGCGGAGAATCCATGTTGCCTCCAGGCGTCTTAGCTTGAGTTCTCTGTTACCGCCTCGTGCACCAATGGGGACAGTGTCAATCCCATAAAACGAAACTTGTTTGTCCAAAGATTGATCACCACACGCAGCCGCGTGTAGGGCAACTGGATATCTAGGATCCTGTTTGTGTAGCGCCCTGATATGTTCCGCTATCCTCTCTTTCAACGGGCGGATGGTGCTCCCCACGTAGATTTTTTTGCATCTGCATTCAATTATATATACCACATAGCGTGTGGTACAGTTGATGTTAGTCCTGATGATATAGGTTTCTCCCTTGGTGTCCTGAAATTCAGTAGTTCTGTGTTTGGCCCACCGGCACATGGAGCAGAACCCACATTTGTAGAAGCCAATGTTACGTTTGGTCAACCAATTGTCCTCTGTGTTGCTTCGAGGGATTGTGGGACTTAGTCTGTTCCTCAAGGTTCTGCCTCTCCTGTAGGTGATCTGAGGGTGCTCTCCTATGTAATTAGAGATGTTTTTGCCCTTCTTAAGGATGTTCCCGTGTTTGCTGAAGGTCCTGCGTAGTGCCTGGTGGTGGTTGCTGAAGTCGGTGATCATGCGGATAGTACCAAGGTCGTCTGTCTTCTTGTTGGGTTTTTCTTTCAGAGTGTCTTGTCTTTGGATTCTCATGATCCTAGATGTCGCTTTTTTTAGGAGGTTGTCTGAGTAGCCTCTTCTCTTAAAACGTTCCTGCATGCTTTCCAATGTTTTCTTGAAATCTTGATCGTTACTGCAGTTTCTGCGAGCTCTTAGGAATTCTCCAAAGGGTATGCTGCTGATCTGGTGGGATGGGTGAGCGCTGTCGGCGTGCAGAATCGCATTACAGGCAGTGTCCTTCCTAAAGAGTCTGCTATTCAGTTTATCGTCCAGGATATAAATCTCCAGGTCTAGAAACTCAATCCTATCAAGGCTCGCCACCATGGTGAACCTCATGTCCCACGTGTTGTGGTTGAGATGCCTGTAAAAATCCATCAGGTGTTCATGTGTGCCAGACCAAATCAGGAAACAATCATCTATGTAGCGCCCCCAGTATACTATTGAGTCAATGAAGGTCGCTCCTTTGGTGCCCCAAATAAGATCGTTTTCAAGTGCGCCCATGAATAGATTGGCAAACGAAGGGGAAAATTTCGAGCCCATGGCGACTCCTTTGATTTGTCTGTACCATGCATTGTTAAACATGAATGAGTTGTTATTCAATATGAGGTCCATCATGGAAATGAGCATGTTGGTGTGTTGCCACATGGTGGCTGGACGCTTCTGTAGAATTTTGGTGACGACTTTGAGTCCAAGATCTGGTTTGATGCTGGTGTACAGGGCTACCACATCCATGGTGACCAGAAAATTGCCAGATTGCCATTGAAGATCAGAGAGAATACTCAATATGTGTTTGGTGTCCTGTATAAAGGATGGTTGGTTGCGTAACAGAGGCCCCAGGAACAGGTCGACGTATTCCGCAATTCTTTCTGTGGGACCCCCAATCCCGGAAATGATGGGACGTCCGGGCGGGAAAGGGTGATTTTTGTGTACCTTAGGAAGGGTGTACAGCCAAGGGTACGAGGGTTTAATCACTTTCATGTAAAGATATTCATCCTCATTAATCAGACCACTTTCTTTCCAGGTCATGAGAGATCTATTGATGTATGTCGTGAGTGGTGCTGTGGGGTTGTGGTCAAGAAGTAGGTAGCACGTGTCGTCTTGTAACTGACTAAGGATTTCTTGATCATAATCCTTTTTATTCATGATAACAACATTCCCTCCCTTGTCCGCTTCCCTTATGATGATCTCATGATCCTTGATGAGGCTGTTCATAGCTGCTCGTTCTCCTGTAGTGAGGTTGTCTTTATATCTGAAGGTTCGTTTAGTGTCTTTCAGTTCTAGTTTATCAATGTCCTCCAAGACTCTTTTGTGAAAGTTGTCTATGGAGTTACCTCCTGGTAATGTGGGGATCCATTTAGATTTAGATTTGAGCCCACTGACAATGCTGAAATCTGATTCGATATTGAGTTCCTCTAGTAGGGTGTCCATGTCTTGAGGAGTTCGTTCTACATCCGTAAGAGAGAGAAGGAGGTGTGTGGCTTGAATATCATTGATAGTTAAAACATCAGGTTCAAACTCAGTAGGGATATTTGTAGAATTTTTATTAGACATGATTTTATTTGAAAAATGTTTTTTCAATTTCAGTTTTCGAGTGAACTTAAACAAATCAATTTTAAGTCTACATACATCAGTGTTTGAGAATGGATTGAAGTTTAGGCCTTTGCTCAGAAGGGAGATCATGTTAGGGGTGAGGATTTTGGATGAAAGATTAATAACCTGTACCTCCCCCTCCTGTGTATCGGTTACTGTTGCTGGTTCCCGGATCTGAGTTTCTTCCGGTAATCTTCTACCCCTCCCCTTCCTGCCCCTACGGGTTTTGGTTCTAGTGTGCGGATACCCCTTCTTATCCGCTGGATCTCGCATAAAAAAGGATTTGTTTCACTGTCAGTGCGGTTTGACTCATCTTCACTGATGCTAATAGTGCTCAGCGAAGTACTGCTGGACGAGATAGAGCTGGCATCAGTAAGATTTGCTCCGTCTCTGCTTTTGGGCGTAGGTTTGTTAATCATGTAGTCGTATTTTCTGTCGTATGTGAAAATTCTGCCGTCAGTGTAGTCAGCCTCATCCCTTTTCAACTGTCTGGCTTTACGGCTCTTTATCTCGTTCTGATGTTTGAGAAGAATCTCGTCTAGTGTTGTGTAATTCTTTACAGTGGATTCAGGACGATTAAGATCTTTGATCTCCTGCTCTAGAATGGCAATCTCGGCTTGAAATTTCGCGACCTTACGGTCAGAGCTCTCAATGAGAATATCCATGAGGATATTGGAGTTGTTAGTCAAAGCGTCTTCCCATTTGCTTAAAAGATCAGGGTCTAAATTATCGTAAGTGGGGAAGATCTGTGCTCTCAAACCTCTCGGTATGCGCTTGAGTCTGACATACTGTTTCAAAGTGATGCCATCCCACCACTTTGAATTTTCTAATTTTTTGAGTTTTTCAAGTCTCACAAATTTGTCCCTCAGACCTTCTTCCTTGGTACTGTTAGGGGCATTGATGGTAGTAGCTCTATGTGTGGACATACCTTTGGCAAGATTGTCAAAAAGCTCTTGGCAGCTTTATCGCGATTCATGGTGAGGAATAGAAAGTGCTATCCTCAAAGAAGAAACAGTGACAGTACGTGGCGGCTGCCCCCCTGTACAGTAAGATAAAGGCAAGGGAGAACTCGGGTTTTTAGAAGTTCAGGGAAATACTGGGCGCACAGCACACGTTAGTGTAGGAAATAGTTGGGTCTGGGTGCAAGTAGGTGAGGGGAAAAGGCCCTAAACCCCTCTAAGGGTGTGCAGAGCACACGCTCAACAATACAAGAACAAAAACCAAATGCACACCAATATACAGTACAGAAAAAGATGTCTCAATGGGCATAAATTAGTACAAGTAACAAAGTTCAGAACAAAAAGGGGAAGCGAAGTAGTGCGATTCCTCTTTAATTGTATGGATGGCCAGCCGACACGTGTTTCGTCGTCAAGCGGTAACAATGCTTGCACGACTCATCAGGGCTGGGGAAGATACAAAGTACATGATGGAATACGTTGTCCACACGACATGAATTAAAATGATTTTACAGAAATTGGTAATCGTGTCCAGTTTTTAGTGCGCGTGAGAGTGCAGGTGGAGGTCGTGGCAGTAATGAATTCGTTTAAATAAAACAGATTGCGTGGTGGAAGCACACAGTGCCAAACAAAGTGAAGGTGAAAAAACGTTACACCGGGCGAAGGAAGTGATTGAATGCGGGTGCGTGAGAGAGTGCGGGTGCAGGGGATACCGGTCGTCATGTGCGTTTGGTAGCTAGGTTCACATTTACTGGGAGAAGACGGATAAAAGTGAGTGTTCTGTGATCGTAATGTGGTTGGTGGTACCAACTGTGGTAGTTCCAGAAACAAAAGAGGGTAGGTAGTCCTCTGATGGTATTGCGAGAACATGCAAACACGAGACGCGGGTAGGTTCATAAAGTAAAAAAGTGCACGCGCACATAATCTATTGTGGAAGTGAGACAAAACGGCTAGGCGCTTCCTACCTGTAGCGCGAAGGATTTGGACCATAGGTCTATGGAATGGAAAAAATGAAGGAGGAAACAAAAGGGCAAGACAAAGTATCAGGACCAATTAAAATTATGACATGGAGCACTGTACACTCATCTTTAAGTCTCATGGACGGATATTGTCACTGACGAGAAGAGTGATTAAGATACAGGAATAAAAGACTCACCGCTAAGCCGGTGATACTTCCGACCCGGCCCCTGCTCGAGACCAGGTAGACGCTCGTCGGTGGTTGTGGCTCCAGAATCCAATGGTCATGTAGTTTGAGCGATGCTGATGGGAAGTACAATAAGAGTATTGTATTTGTAACACCCCAAAGTTGTGTACTAATAAAATTTAAACCATGCCCCACAGGAAAGAGCGGAGCGCGAGTCAGGTAACGGGATCACTCTTAATAAATGTGTCCCAAAGTATAAGTAAAGGGTCTCACCTTTATGTTAAAGAAACAGTGCTCCAGGCGATTCTAGTATATGAATGCCACAAATGAAATAAAATAAAGCCTCTGCTTTCGTGGTGCTTGAGTAGCTGAGTCGGACAATCCGTAGTGATTGTTAAGGTTCTTGTGATCACACATAAATGTGTGTTCTGTATGGGATGAGAAAAAGGAAAAGCGAGCGTGTGTAAGCTCGTTTTACTGAAGACCGGATAATGCGGTCTTGTTTTTAAAAACGTGAGGATCGGACTTAAGTGTTCCTGAGTGGGAGCACAAGGAAAAGTCAAAAAGCTTACCAGTAGTTAAGGCAAGATGCTGATGGCAAGACCTGCGAGATGAGTACCTCCTCGCAGCGGTTCCGGGTGCGGACACGTGATTCCGACCCGGAAGTGATTTTGTAAGGTTTCAGAGACGGGGCCCATATGTGGACAGCTAGAGCGCTACCACCTCCGGTTCGGTCGTTGTGTTTATGGGAGAGTTGGGCACGAAATGGGAGGTGCGCAGAATAGGCAAAGCGTACCAATCCGTCAGATGGTAGGGTTGGCATGCGTCAGAACTGACAAGACTGTGTTGCCTTGCGACATATGATTTGCGACGGAATTCCGTAAGGCTTGTCAATTTACAACAAATCTGTCAATCGACTGAAAAGTCGGCAAACCATAGATATCAATAAAAATGACAACGATAAATAAGTAGAAAAATCTCGCGAAATGACATTGATAAATGTAAGAAAAAAGTGGGATGATTTTAAATGCAGTAAACAAAAACCATCATGCAAAAAGGTGGTCATGCATCCGATCCACGACGTGTAAAGGTGGTCAGTGACACATTAACATAGACGGAAAAAGAAAAGTAATACATCACATTGGTCATCTCACATCAATTAGAACGACATGTACGGGCAAAGAGGTAGCTGATAAACATGTCTCATCCCAATTCGCCTGGAAGATTATGCATGAAATCCATTTAGGCATAGAGGTTCATAATAACAAAAATTGTACCTGCAGATTGATAGTGTTGCGTATCTGATGTGACACGAAATGAGTGACATGGGTAATACAGTATCATTTGTGGCATGAGATTAACATTCATGTGTTATAATGGTGCATAGAGAAACAATAATGTCATAACCAATAGTAACCCCATGGACACTTCATTGCGAGAAGCCGCCGCAAGGGTAGTAGCGGAGGACAGTACAATGAGGTCTGGTGCAATATTCACTACAGAAATGACAAGATTATAGCATGTAGAGCTATGCAAGCAGGAAATGTATAAAGGGGTTCAGTCCCCTAGAAAGAATTGCATCTCCTGGTCGTAGTTGAGCCCCTGAGACACGGTACGAAGGCGGAGAATCCATGTTGCCTCCAGGCGTCTTAGCTTGAGTTCTCTGTTACCGCCTCGTGCACCAATGGGGACAGTGTCAATCCCATAAAACGAAACTTGTTTGTCCAAAGATTGATCACCACACGCAGCCGCGTGTAGGGCAACTGGATATCTAGGATCCTGTTTGTGTAGCGCCCTGATATGTTCCGCTATCCTCTCTTTCAACGGGCGGATGGTGCTCCCCACGTAGATTTTTTTGCATCTGCATTCAATTATATATACCACATAGCGTGTGGTACAGTTGATGTTAGTCCTGATGATATAGGTTTCTCCCTTGGTGTCCTGAAATTCAGTAGTTCTGTGTTTGGCCCACCGGCACATGGAGCAGAACCCACATTTGTAGAAGCCAATGTTACGTTTGGTCAACCAATTGTCCTCTGTGTTGCTTCGAGGGATTGTGGGACTTAGTCTGTTCCTCAAGGTTCTGCCTCTCCTGTAGGTGATCTGAGGGTGCTCTCCTATGTAATTAGAGATGTTTTTGTCCTTCTTAAGGATGTTCCAGTGTTTGCTGAAGGTCCTGCGTAGTGCCTGGTGGTGGTTGCTGAAGTCGGTGATCATGCGGATAGTACCAAGGTCGTCTGTCTTCTTGTTGGGTTTTTCTTTCAGAGTGTCTTGTCTTTGGATTCTCATGATCCTAGATGTCGCTTTTTTTAGGAGGTTGTCTGAGTAGCCTCTTCTCTTAAAACGTTCCTGCATGCTTTCCAATGTTTTCTTGAAATCTTGATCGTTACTGCAGTTTCTGCGAGCTCTTAGGAATTCTCCAAAGGGTATGCTGCTGATCTGGTGGGATGGGTGAGCGCTGTCGGCGTGCAGAATCGCATTACAGGCAGTGTCCTTCCTAAAGAGTCTGCTATTCAGTTTATCGTCCAGGATATAAATCTCCAGGTCTAGAAACTCAATCCTATCAAGGCTCGCCACCATGGTGAACCTCATGTCCCACGTGTTGTGGTTGAGATGCCTGTAAAAATCCATCAGGTGTTCATGTGTGCCAGACCAAATCAGGAAACAATCATCTATGTAGCGCCCCCAGTATACTATTGAGTCAATGAAGGTCGCTCCTTTGGTGCCCCAAATAAGATCGTTTTCAAGTGCGCCCATGAATAGATTGGCAAACGAAGGGGAAAATTTCGAGCCCATGGCGACTCCTTTGATTTGTCTGTACCATGCATTGTTAAACATGAATGAGTTGTTATTCAATATGAGGTCCATCATGGAAATGAGCATGTTGGTGTGTTGCCACATGGTGGCTGGACGCTTCTGTAGAATTTTGGTGACGACTTTGAGTCCAAGATCTGGTTTGATGCTGGTGTACAGGGCTACCACATCCATGGTGACCAGAATATTGCCAGATTGCCATTGAAGATCAGAGAGAATACTCAATATGTGTTTGGTGTCCTGTATAAAGGATGGTTGGTTGCGTACCAGAGGCCCCAGGAACAGGTCGACGTATTCCGCAATTCTTTCTGTGGGACCCCCAATCCCGGAAATGATGGGACGTCCGGGCGGGAAAGGGTGATTTTTGTGTACCTTAGGAAGGGTGTACAGCCAAGGGTACGAGGGTTTAATCACTTTCATGTAAAGATATTCATCCTCATTAATCAGACCACTTTCTTTCCAGGTCATGAGAGATCTATTGATGTATGTCGTGAGTGGTGCTGTGGGGTTGTGGTCAAGAAGTAGGTAGCACGTGTCGTCTTGTAACTGACTAAGGATTTCTTGATCATAATCCTTTTTATTCATGATAACAACATTCCCTCCCTTGTCCGCTTCCCTTATGATGATCTCATGATCCTTGATGAGGCTGTTCATAGCTGCTCGTTCTCCTGTAGTGAGGTTGTCTTTATATCTGAAGGTTCGTTTAGTGTCTTTCAGTTCTAGTTTATCAATGTCCTCCAAGACTCTTTTGTGAAAGTTGTCTATGGAGTTACCTCCTGGTAATGTGGGGATCCATTTAGATTTAGATTTGAGCCCACTGACAATGCTGAAATCTGATTCGATATTGAGTTCCTCTAGTAGGGTGTCCATGTCTTGAGGAGTTCGTTCTACATCCGTAAGAGAGAGAAGGAGGTGTGTGGCTTGAATATCATTGATAGTTAAAACATCAGGTTCAAACTCAGTAGGGATATTTGTAGAATTTTTATTAGACATGATTTTATTTGAAAAATGTTTTTTCAATTTCAGTTTTCGAGTGAACTTAAACAAATCAATTTTAAGTCTACATACATCAGTGTTTGAGAATGGATTGAAGTTTAGGCCTTTGCTCAGAAGGGAGATCATGTTAGGGGTGAGGATTTTGGATGAAAGATTAATAACCTGTACCTCCCCCTCCTGTGTATCGGTTACTGTTGCTGGTTCCCGGATCTGAGTTTCTTCCGGTAATCTTCTACCCCTCCCCTTCCTGCCCCTACGGGTTTTGGTTCTAGTGTGCGGATACCCCTTCTTATCCGCTGGATCTCGCATAAAAAAGGATTTGTTTCACTGTCAGTGCGGTTTGACTCATCTTCACTGATGCTAATAGTGCTCAGCGAAGTACTGCTGGACGAGATAGAGCTGGCATCAGTAAGATTCGCTCCGTCTCTGCTTTTGGGCGTAGGTTTGTTAATCATGTAGTCGTATTTTCTGTCGTATGTGAAAATTCTGCCGTCAGTGTAGTCAGCCTCATCCCTTTTCAACTGTCTGGCTTTACGGCTCTTTATCTCGTTCTGATGTTTGAGAAGAATCTCGTCTAGTGTTGTGTAATTCTTTACAGTGGATTCAGGACGATTAAGATCTTTGATCTCCTGCTCTAGAATGGCAATCTCGGCTTGAAATTTCGCGACCTTACGGTCAGAGCTCTCAATGAGAATATCCATGAGGATATTGGAGTTGTTAGTCAAAGCGTCTTCCCATTTGCTTAAAAGATCAGGGTCTAAATTATCGTAAGTGGGGAAGATCTGTGCTCTCAAACCTCTCGGTATGCGCTTGAGTCTGACATACTGTTTCAAAGTGATGCCATCCCACCACTTTGAATTTTCTAATTTTTTGAGTTTTTCAAGTCTCACAAATTTGTCCCTCAGACCTTCTTCCTTGGTACTGTTAGGGGCATTGATGGTAGTAGCTCTATGTGTGGACATACCTTTGGCAAGATTGTCAAAAAGCTCTTCGGCAGCTTTATCGCGATTCATGGTGAGGAATAGAAAGTGCTATCCTCAAAGAAGAAACAGTGACAGTACGTGGCGGCTGCCCCCCTGTACAGTAAGATAAAGGCAAGGGAGAACTCGGGTTTTTAGAAGTTCAGGGAAATACTGGGCGCACAGCACACGTTAGTGTAGGAAATAGTTGGGTCTGGGTGCAAGTAGGTGAGGGGAAAAGGCCCTAAACCCCTCTAAGGGTGTGCAGAGCACACGCTCAACAATACAAGAACAAAAACCAAATGCACACCAATATACAGTACAGAAAAAGATGTCTCAATGGGCATAAATTAGTACAAGTAACAAAGTTCAGAACAAAAAGGGGAAGCGAAGTAGTGCGATTCCTCTTTAATTGTATGGATGGCCAGCCGACACGTGTTTCGTCGTCAAGCGGTAACAATGCTTGCACGACTCATCAGGGCTGGGGAAGATACAAAGTACATGATGGAATACGTTGTCCACACGACATGAATTAAAATGATTTTACAGAAATTGGTAATCGTGTCCAGTAGTTTTTAGTGCGCGTGAGAGTGCAGGTGGAGGTCGTGGCAGTAATGAATTCGTTTAAATAAAACAGATTGCGTGGTGGAAGCACACAGTGCCAAACAAAGTGAAGGTGAAAAAACGTTACACCGGGCGAAGGAAGTGATTGAATGCGGGTGCGTGAGAGAGTGCGGGTGCAGGGGATACCGGTCGTCATGTGCGTTTGGTAGCTAGGTTCACCTTTACTGGGAGAAGACGGATAAAAGTGAGTGTTCTGTGATCGTAATGTGGTTGGTGGTACCAACTGTGGTAGTTCCAGAAACAAAAGAGGGTAGGTAGTCCTCTGATGGTATTGCGAGAACATGCAAACACGAGACGCGGGTAGGTTCATAAAGTAAAAAAGTGCACGCGCACATAATCTATTGTGGAAGTGAGACAAAACGGCTAGGCGCTTCCTACCTGTAGCGCGAAGGATTTGGACCATAGGTCTATGGAATGGAAAAAATGAAGGAGGAAACAAAAGGGCAAGACAAAGTATCAGGACCAATTAAAATTATGACATGGAGCACTGTACACTCATCTTTAAGTCTCATGGACGGATATTGTCACTGACGAGAAGAGTGATTAAGATACAGGAATAAAAGACTCACCGCTAAGCCGGTGATACTTCCGACCCGGCCCCTGCTCGAGACCAGGTAGACGCTCGTCGGTGGTTGTGGCTCCAGAATCCAATGGTCATGTAGTTTGAGCGATGCTGATGGGAAGTACAATAAGAGTATTGTATTTGTAACACCCCAAAGTTGTGTACTAATAAAATTTAAACCATGCCCCACAGGAAAGAGCGGAGCGCGAGTCAGGTAACGGGATCACTCTTAATAAATGTGTCCCAAAGTATAAGTAAAGGGTCTCACCTTTATGTTAAAGAAACAGTGCTCCAGGCGATTCTAGTATATGAATGCCACAAATGAAATAAAATAAAGCCTCTGCTTTCGTGGTGCTTGAGTAGCTGAGTCGGACAATCCGTAGTGATTGTTAAGGTTCTTGTGATCACACATAAATGTGTGTTCTGTATGGGACGAGAAAAAGGAAAAGCGAGCGTGTGTAAGCTCGTTTTACTGAAGACCGGATAATGCGGTCTTGTTTTTAAAAACGTGAGGATCGGACTTAAGTGTTCCTGAGTGGGAGCACAAGGAAAAGTCAAAAAGCTTACCAGTAGTTAAGGCAAGATGCTGATGGCAAGACCTGCGAGATGAGTACCTCCTCGCAGCGGTTCCGGGTGCGGACACGTGATTCCGACCCGGAAGTGATTTTGTAAGGTTTCAGAGACGGGGCCCGTATGTGGACAGCTAGAGCGCTACCACCTCCGGTTCGGTCGTTGTGTTTATGGGAGAGTTGGGCACGAAATGGGAGGTGCGCAGAATAGGCAAAGCGTACCAATCCGTCAGATGGTAGGGTTGGCATGCGTCAGAACTGACAAGACTGTGTTGCCTTGCGACATATGATTTGCGACGGAATTCCGTAAGGCTTGTCAATTTACAACAAATCTGTCAATCGACTGAAAAGTCGGCAAACCATAGATATCAATAAAAATGACAACGATAAATAAGTAGAAAAATCTCGCGAAATGACATTGATAAATGTAAGAAAAAAGTGGGATGATTTTAAATGCAGTAAACAAAAACCATCATGCAAAAAGGTGGTCATGCATCCGATCCACGACGTGTAAAGGTGGTCAGTGACACATTAACATAGACGGAAAAAGAAAAGTAATACATCACATTGGTCATCTCACATCAATTAGAACGACATGTACGGGCAAAGAGGTAGCTGATAAACATGTCTCATCCCAATTCGCCTGGAAGATTATGCATGAAATCCAGATTAGGCATAGAGGTTCATAATAACAAAAATTGTACCTGCAGATTGATAGTGTTGCGTATCTGATGTGACACGAAATGAGTGACATGGGTAATACAGTATCATTTGTGGCATGAGATTAACATTCATGTGTTATAATGGTGCATAGAGAAACAATAATGTCATAACCAATAGTAACCCCATGGACACTTCATTGCGAGAAGCCGCCGCAAGGGTAGTAGCGGAGGACAGTACAATGAGGTCTGGTGCAATATTCACTACAGAAATGACAAGATTATAGCATGTAGAGCTATGCAAGCAGGAAATGTATAAAGGGGTTCAGTCCCCTAGAAAGAATTGCATCTCCTGGTCGTAGTTGAGCCCCTGAGACACGGTACGAAGGCGGAGAATCCATGTTGCCTCCAGGCGTCTTAGCTTGAGTTCTCTGTTACCGCCTCGTGCACCAATGGGGACAGTGTCAATCCCATAAAACGAAACTTGTTTGTCCAAAGATTGATCACCACACGCAGCCGCGTGTAGGGCAACTGGATATCTAGGATCCTGTTTGTGTAGCGCCCTGATATGTTCCGCTATCCTCTCTTTCAACGGGCGGATGGTGCTCCCCACGTAGATTTTTTTGCATCTGCATTCAATTATATATACCACATAGCGTGTGGTACAGTTGATGTTAGTCCTGATGATATAGGTTTCTCCCTTGGTGTCCTGAAATTCAGTAGTTCTGTGTTTGGCCCACCGGCACATGGAGCAGAACCCACATTTGTAGAAGCCAATGTTACGTTTGGTCAACCAATTGTCCTCTGTGTTGCTTCGAGGGATTGTGGGACTTAGTCTGTTCCTCAAGGTTCTGCCTCTCCTGTAGGTGATCTGAGGGTGCTCTCCTATGTAATTAGAGATGTTTTTGTCCTTCTTAAGGATGTTCCAGTGTTTGCTGAAGGTCCTGCGTAGTGCCTGGTGGTGGTTGCTGAAGTCGGTGATCATGCGGATAGTACCAAGGTCGTCTGTCTTCTTGTTGGGTTTTTCTTTCAGAGTGTCTTGTCTTTGGATTCTCATGATCCTAGATGACGCTTTTTTTAGGAGGTTGTCTGAGTAGCCTCTTCTCTTAAAACGTTCCTGCATGCTTTCCAATGTTTTCTTGAAATCTTGATCATTACTGCAGTTTCTGCGAGCTCTTAGGAATTCTCCAAAGGGTATGCTGCTGATCTGGTGGGATGGGTGAGCGCTGTCGGCGTGCAGAATCGCATTACAGGCAGTGTCCTTCCTAAAGAGTCTGCTATTCAGTTTATCGTCCAGGATATAAATCTCCAGGTCTAGAAACTCAATCCTATCAAGGCTCGCCACCATGGTGAACCTCATGTCCCACGTGTTGTGGTTGAGATGCCTGTAAAAATCCATCAGGTGTTCATGTGTGCCAGACCAAATCAGGAAACAATCGTCTATGTAGCGCCCCCAGTATACTATTGAGTCAATGAAGGTCGCTCCTTTGGTGCCCCAAATAAGATCGTTTTCAAGTGCGCCCATGAATAGATTGGCAAACGAAGGGGAAAATTTCGAGCCCATGGCGACTCCTTTGATTTGTCTGTACCATGCATTGTTAAACATGAATGAGTTGTTATTCAATATGAGGTCCATCATGGAAATGAGCATGTTGGTGGCAAAGGCCTAAACTTCAATCCATTCTCAAACACTGATGTATGTAGACTGAAAATTGATTTGTTTAAGTTCACTCGAAAACTGAAATTGAAAAAACATTTTTCAAATAAAATCATGTCTAATAAAAATTCTACAAATATCCCTACTGAGTTTGAACCTGATGTTTTAACTATCAATGATATTCAAGCCACACACCTCCTTCTCTCTCTTACGGATGTAGAACGAACTCCTCAAGACATGGACACCCTACTATTCATGGGCGCACTTGAAAACGATCTTATTTGGGGCACCAAAGGAGCGACCTTCATTGACTCAATAGTATACTGGGGGCGCTACATAGATGATTGTTTCCTGATTTGGTCTGGCACACATGAACACCTGATGGATTTTTACAGGCATCTCAACCACAACAAGTGAGACATGAGGTTCACCATGGTGGCGAGCCTTGATAGGATTGAGTTTCTAGACCTGGAGATTTATATCCTGGACGATAAACTGAATAGCAGACTCTTTAGGAAGGACACTGCCTGTAATGCGATTCTGCACGCCGACAGCGCTCACCCATCCCACCAGATCAGCAGCATACCCTTTGGAGAATTCCTAAGAGCTCGCAGAAACTGCAGTAACGATCAAGATTTCAAGAAAACATTGGAAAGCATGCAGGAACGTTTTAAGAGAAGAGGCTACTCAGACAACCTCCTAAAAAAAGCGACATCTAGGATCATGAGAATCCAAAGACAAGACACTCTGAAAGAAAAACCCAACAAGAAGACAGACGACCTTGGTACTATCCGCATGATCACCGACTTCAGCAACCACCACCAGGCACTACGCAGGACCTTCAGCAAACACTGGAACATCCTTAAGAAGGACAAAAACATCTCTAATTACATAGGAGAGCACCCTCAGATCACCTACAGGAGAGGCAGAACCTTGAGGAACAGACTAAGTCCCACAATCCCTCGAAGCAACACAGAGGACAATTGGTTGACCAAACGTAACATTGGCTTCTACAAATGTGGGTTCTGCTCAATGTGCCGGTGGGCCAAACACAGAACTACTGAATTTCAGGACACCAAGGGAGAAACCTATATCATCAGGACTAACATCAACTGTACCACACGCTATGTGGTATATATAATTGAATGCAGATGCAAAAAAATCTACGTGGGGAGCACCATCCGCCCGTTGAAAGAGAGGATAGCGGAACATATCAGGGCGCTACACAAACAGGATCCTAGATATCCAGTTGCCCTACACGCGGCTGCGTGTGGTGATCAATCTTTGGACAAACAAGTTTCGTTTTATGGGATTGACACTGTCCCCATTGGTGCACGAGGCGGTAACAGAGAACTCAAGCTAAGACGCCTGGAGGCAACATGGATTCTCCGCCTTCGTACCGTGTCTCAGGGGCTCAACTACGACCAGGAGATGCAATTCTTTCTAGGGGACTGAACCCCTTTATACATTTCCTGCTTGCATAGCTCTACATGCTATAATCTTGTCATTTCTGTAGTGAATATTGCACCAGACCTCATTGTACTGTCCTCCGCTACTACCCTTGCGGCGGCTTCTCGCAATGAAGTGTCCATGGGGTTACTATTGGTTATGACATTATTGTTTCTCTATGCACCATTATAACACATGAATGTTAATCTCATGCCACAAATGATACTGTATTACCCATGTCACTCATTTCGTGTCACATCAGATACGCAACACTATCAATCTGCAGGTACAATTTTTGTTATTATGAACCTCTATGCCTAATCTGGATTTCATGCATAATCTTCCAGGCGAATTGGGATGAGACATGTTTATCAGCTACCTCTTTGCCCGTACATGTCGTTCTAATTGATGTGAGATGACCAATGTGATGTATTACTTTTCTTTTTCCGTCTATGTTAATGTGTCACTGACCACCTTTACACGTCGTGGATCGGATGCATGACCACCTTTTTGCATGATGGTTTTTGTTTACTGCATTTAAAATCATCCCACTTTTTTCTTACATTTATCAATGTCATTTCGCGAGATTTTTCTACTTATTTATCGTTGTCATTTTTATTGATATCTATGGTTTGCCGACTTTTCAGTCGATTGACAGATTTGTTGTAAATTGACAAGCCTTACGGAATTCCGTCGCAAATCATATGTCGCAAGGCAACACAGTCTTGTCAGTTCTGACGCATGCCAACCCTACCATCTGACGGATTGGTACGCTTTGCCTATTCTGCGCACCTCCCATTTCGTGCCCAACTCTCCCATAAACACAACGACCGAACCGGAGGTGGTAGCGCTCTAGCTGTCCACATACGGGCCCCGTCTCTGAAACCTTACAAAATCACTTCCGGGTCGGAATCACGTGTCCGCACCCGGAACCGCTGCGAGGAGGTACTCATCTCGCAGGTCTTGCCATCAGCATCTTGCCTTAACTACTGGTAAGCTTTTTGACTTTTCCTTGTGCTCCCACTCAGGAACACTTAAGTCCGATCCTCACGTTTTTAAAAACAAGACCGCATTATCCGGTCTTCAGTAAAACGAGCTTACACACGCTCGCTTTTCCTTTTTCTCGTCCCATACAGAACACACATTTATGTGTGATCACAAGAACCTTAACAATCACTACGGATTGTCCGACTCAGCTACTCAAGCACCACGAAAGCAGAGGCTTTATTTTATTTCATTTGTGGCATTCATATACTAGAATCGCCTGGAGCACTGTTTCTTTAACATAAAGGTGAGACCCTTTACTTATACTTTGGGACACATTTATTAAGAGTGATCCCGTTACCTGACTCGCGCTCCGCTCTTTCCTGTGGGGCATGGTTTAAATTTTATTAGTACACAACTTTGGGGTGTTACAAATACAATACTCTTATTGTACTTCCCATCAGCATCGCTCAAACTACATGACCATTGGATTCTGGAGCCACAACCACCGACGAGCGTCTACCTGGTCTCGAGCAGGGGCCGGGTCGGAAGTATCACCGGCTTAGCGGTGAGTCTTTTATTCCTGTATCTTAATCACTCTTCTCGTCAGTGACAATATCCGTCCATGAGACTTAAAGATGAGTGTACAGTGCTCCATGTCATAATTTTAATTGGTCCTGATACTTTGTCTTGCCCTTTTGTTTCCTCCTTCATTTTTTCCATTCCATAGACCTATGGTCCAAATCCTTCGCGCTACAGGTAGGAAGCGCCTAGCCGTTTTGTCTCACTTCCACAATAGATTATGTGCGCGTGCACTTTTTTACTTTTTGAACCTACCCGCGTCTCGTGTTTGCATGTTCTCGCAATACCATCAGAGGACTACCTACTCTCTTTTGTTTCTGGAACTACCACAGTTGGTACCACCAACCACATTACGATCACAGAACACTCACTTTTATCCGTCTTCTCCCAGTAAAGGTGAACCTAGCTACCAAACGCACATGACGACCGGTATCCCCTGCACCCGCACTCTCTCACGCACCCGCATTCAATCACTTCCTTCGCCCGGTGTAACGTTTTTTCACCTTCACTTTGTTTGGCACTGTGTGCTTCCACCACGCAATCTGTTTTATTTAAACGAATTCATTACTGCCACGACCTCCACCTGCACTCTCACGCGCACTAAAAACTGGACACGATTACCAATTTCTGTAAAATCATTTTAATTCATGTCGTGTGGACAACGTATTCCATCATGTACTTTGTATCTTCCCCAGCCCTGATGAGTCGTGCAAGCATTGTTACTGCTTGACGACGAAACACGTGTCGGCTGGCCATCCATACAATTAAAGAGGAATCGCACTACTTCGCTTCCCCTTTTTGTTCTGAACTTTGTTACTTGTACTAATTTATGCCCATTGAGACATCTTTTTCTGTACTGTATATTGGTGTGCATTTGGTTTTTGTTCTTGTATTGTTGAGCGTGTGCTCTGCACACCCTTAGAGGGGTTTAGGGCCTTTTCCCCTCACCTACTTGCACCCAGACCCAACTATTTCCTACACTAACGTGTGCTGTGCGCCCAGTATTTCCCTGAACTTCTAAAAACCCGAGTTCTCCCTTGCCTTTATCTTACTGTACAGGGGGGCAGCCGCCACGTACTGTCACTGTTTCTTCTTTGAGGATAGCACTTTCTATTCCTCACCATGAATCGCGATAAAGCTGCCGAAGAGCTTTTTGACAATCTTGCCAAAGGTATGTCCACACATAGAGCTACTACCATCAATGCCCCTAACAGTACCAAGGAAGAAGGTCTGAGGGACAAATTTGTGAGACTTGAAAAACTCAAAAAATTAGAAAATTCAAAGTGGTGGGATGGCATCACTTTGAAACAGTATGTCAGACTCAAGCGCATACCGAGAGGTTTGAGAGCACAGATCTTCCCCACTTACGATGATTTAGACCCTGATCTTTTAAGCAAATGGGAAGACGCTTTGACTAACAACTCCAATATCCTCATGGATATTCTCATTGAGAGCTCTGACCGTAAGGTCGCGAAATTTCAAGCCGAGATTGCCATTCTAGAGCAGGAGATCAAAGATCTTAATCGTCCTGAATCCACTGTAAAGAATTACACAACACTAGACGAGATTCTTCTCAAACATCAGAACGAGATAAAGAGCCGTAAAGCCAGACAGTTGAAAAGGGATGAGGCTGACTACACTGACGGCAGAATTTTCACATACGACAGAAAATACGACTACATGATTAACAAACCTACGCCCAAAAGCAGAGACGGAGCGAATCTTACTGATGCCAGCTCTATCTCGTCCAGCAGTACTTCGCTGAGCACTATTAGCATCAGTGAAGATGAGTCAAACCGCACTGACAGTGAAACAAATCCTTTTTTATGCGAGATCCAGCGGATAAGAAGGGGTATCCGCACACTAGAACCAAAACCCGTAGGGGCAGGAAGGGGAGGGGTAGAAGATTACCGGAAGAAACTCAGATCCGGGAACCAGCAACAGTAACCGATACACAGGAGGGGGAGGTACAGGTTATTAATCTTTCATCCAAAATCCTCACCCCTAACATGATCTCCCTTCTGAGCAAAGGCCTAAACTTCAATCCATTCTCAAACACTGATGTATGTAGACTTAAAATTGATTTGTTTAAGTTCACTCGAAAACTGAAATTGAAAAAACATTTTTCAAATAAAATCATGTCTAATAAAAATTCTACAAATATCCCTACTGAGTTTGAACCTGATGTTTTAACTATCAATGATATTCAAGCCACACACCTCCTTCTCTCTCTTACGGATGTAGAACGAACTCCTCAAGACATGGACACCCTACTAGAGGAACTCAATATCAAATCAGATTTCAGCATTGTCAGTGGGCTCAAATCTAAATCTAAATGGATCCCCACATTACCAGGAGGTAACTCCATAGACAACTTTCACAAAAGAGTCTTGGAGGACATTGATAAACTAGAACTGAAAGACACTAAACGAACCTTCAGATATAAAGACAACCTCACTACAGGAGAACGAGCAGCTATGAACAGCCTCATCAAGGATCATGAGATCATCATAAGGGAAGCGGACAAGGGAGGGAATGTTGTTATCATGAATAAAAAGGATTATGATCAAGAAATCCTTAGTCAGTTACAAGACGACACGTGCTACCTACTTCTTGACCACAACCCCACAGCACCACTCACGACATACATCAATAGATCTCTCATGACCTGGAAAGAAAGTGGTCTGATTAATGAGGATGAATATCTTTACATGAAAGTGATTAAACCCTCGTACCCTTGGCTGTACACCCTTCCTAAGGTACACAAAAATCACCCTTTCCCGCCCGGACGTCCCATCATTTCCGGGATTGGGGGTCCCACAGAAAGAATTGCGGAATACGTCGACCTGTTCCTGGGGCCTCTGGTACGCAACCAACCATCCTTTATACAGGACACCAAACACATATTGAGTATTCTCTCTGATCTTCAATGGCAATCTGGCAATTTTCTGGTCACCATGGATGTGGTAGCCCTGTACACCAGCATCAAACCAGATCTTGGACTCAAAGTCGTCACCAAAATTCTACAGAAGCGTCCAGCCACCATGTGGCAACACACCAACATGCTCATTTCCATGATGGACCTCATATTGAATAACAACTCATTCATGTTTAACAATGCATGGTACAGACAAATCAAAGGAGTCGCCATGGGCTCGAAATTTTCCCCTTCGTTTGCCAATCTATTCATGGGCGCACTTGAAAACGATCTTATTTGGGGCACCAAAGGAGCGACCTTCATTGACTCAATAGTATACTGGGGGCGCTACATAGATGATTGTTTCCTGATTTGGTCTGGCACACATGAACACCTGATGGATTTTTACAGGCATCTCAACCACAACACGTGGGACATGAGGTTCACCGTGGTGGCGAGCCTTGATAGGATTGAGTTTCTAGACCTGGAGATTTATATCCTGGACGATAAACTGAATAGCAGACTCTTTAGGAAGGACACTGCCTGTAATGCGATTCTGCACGCCGACAGCGCTCACCCATCCCACCAGATCAGCAGCATACCCTTTGGAGAATTCCTAAGAGCTTGCAGAAACTGCAGTAACGATCAAGATTTCAAGAAAACATTGGAAAGCATGCAGGAACGTTTTAAGAGAAGAGGCTACTCAGACAACCTCCTAAAAAAAGCGACATCTAGGATCATGAGAATCCAAAGACAAGACACTCTGAAAGAAAAACCCAACAAGAAGACAGACGACCTTGGTACTATCCGCATGATCACCGACTTCAGCAACCACCACCAGGCACTACGCAGGACCTTCAGCAAACACTGGAACATCCTTAAGAAGGACAAAAACATCTCTAATTACATAGGAGAGCACCCTCAGATCACCTACAGGAGAGGCAGAACCTTGAGGAACAGACTAAGTCCCACAATCCCTCGAAGCAACACAGAGGACAATTGGTTGACCAAACGTAACATTGGCTTCTACAAATGTGGGTTCTGCTCCATGTGCCGGTGGGCCAAACACAGAACTACTGAATTTCAGGACACCAAGGGAGAAACCTATATCATCAGGACTAACATCAACTGTACCACACGCTATGTGGTATATATAATTGAATGCAGATGCAAAAAAATCTACGTGGGGAGCACCATCCGCCCGTTGAAAGAGAGGATAGCGGAACATATCAGGGCGCTACACAAACAGGATCCTAGATATCCAGTTGCCCTACACGCGGCTGCGTGTGGTGATCAATCTTTGGACAAACAAGTTTCGTTTTATGGGATTGACACTGTCCCCATTGGTGCACGAGGCGGTAACAGAGAACTCAAGCTAAGACGCCTGGAGGCAACATGGATTCTCCGCCTTCGTACCGTGTCTCAGGGGCTCAACTACGACCAGGAGATGCAATTCTTTCTAGGGGACTGAACCCCTTTATACATTTCCTGCTTGCATAGCTCTACATGCTATAATCTTGTCATTTCTGTAGTGAATATTGCACCAGACCTCATTGTACTGTCCTCCGCTACTACCCTTGCGGCGGCTTCTCGCAATGAAGTGTCCATGGGGTTACTATTGGTTATGACATTATTGTTTCTCTATGCACCATTATAACACATGAATGTTAATCTCATGCCACAAATGATACTGTATTACCCATGTCACTCATTTCATGTCACATCAGATACGCAACACTATCAATCTGCAGGTACAATTTTTGTTATTATGAACCTCTATGCCTAATCTGGATTTCATGCATAATCTTCCAGGCGAATTGGGATGAGACATGTTTATCAGCTACCTCTTTGTCCGTACATGTCGTTCTAATTGATGTGAGATGACCAATGTGATGTATTACTTTTCTTTTTCCGTCTATGTTAATGTGTCACTGACCACCTTTACACGTCGTGGATCGGATGCATGACCACCTTTTTGCATGATGGTTTTTGTTTACTGCATTTAAAATCATCCCACTTTTTTCTTACATTTATCAATGTCATTTAGCGAGATTTTTCTACTTATTTATCGTTGTCATTTTTATTGATATCTATGGTTTGCCGACTTTTCAGTCGATTGACAGATTTGTTGTAAATTGACAAGCCTTACGGAATTCCGTCGCAAATCATATGTCGCAAGGCAACACAGTCTTGTCAGTTCTGACGCATGCCAACCCTACCATCTGACGGATTGGTACGCTTTGCCTATTCTGCGCACCTCCCATTTCGTGCCCAACTCTCCCATAAACACAACGACCGAACCGGAGGTGGTAGCGCTCTAGCTGTCCACATACGGGCCCCGTCTCTGAAACCTTACAAAATCACTTCCGGGTCGGAATCACGTGTCCGCACCCGGAACCGCTGCGAGGAGGTACTCATCTCGCAGGTCTTGCCATCAGCATCTTGCCTTAACTACTGGTAAGCTTTTTGACTTTTCCTTGTGCTCCCACTCAGGAACACTTAAGTCCGATCCTCACGTTTTTAAAAACAAGACCGCATTATCCGGTCTTCAGTAAAACGAGCTTACACACGCTCGCTTTTCCTTTTTCTCGTCCCATACAGAACACACATTTATGTGTGATCACAAGAACCTTAACAATCACTACGGATTGTCTGACTCAGCTACTCAAGCACCACGAAAGCAGAGGCTTTATTTTATTTCATTTGTGGCATTCATATACTAGAATCGCCTGGAGCACTGTTTCTTTAACATAAAGGTGAGACCCTTTACTTATACTTTGGGACACATTTATTAAGAGTGATCCCGTTACCTGACTCGCGCTCCGCTCTTTCCTGTGGGGCATGGTTTAAATTTTATTAGTACACAACTTTGGGGTGTTACAAATACAATACTCTTATTGTACTTCCCATCAGCATCGCTCAAACTACATGACCATTGGATTCTGGAGCCACAACCACCGACGAGCGTCTACCTGGTCTCGAGCAGGGGCCGGGTTGGAAGTATCACCGGCTTAGCGGTGAGTCTTTTATTCCTGTATCTTAATCACTCTTCTCGTCAGTGACAATATCCGTCCATGAGACTTAAAGATGAGTGTACAGTGCTCCATGTCATAATTTTAATTGGTCCTGATACTTTGTCTTGCCCTTTTGTTTCCTCCTTCATTTTTTCCATTCCATAGACCTATGGTCCAAATCCTTCGCGCTACAGGTAGAAGCGCCTAGCCGTTTTGTCTCACTTCCACAATAGATTATGTGCGCGTGCACTTTTTTACTTTTTGAACCTACCCGCGTCTCGTGTTTGCATGTTCTCGCAATACCATCAGAGGACTACCTACCCTCTTTTGTTTCTGGAACTACCACAGTTGGTACCACCAACCACATTACGATCACAGAACACTCACTTTTATCCGTCTTCTCCCAGTAAAGGTGAACCTAGCTACCAAACGCACATGATGACCGGTATCCCCTGCACCCGCACTCTCTCACGCACCCGCATTCAATCACTTCCTTCGCCCGGTGTAACGTTTTTTCACCTTCACTTTGTTTGGCACTGTGTGCTTCCACCACGCAATCTGTTTTATTTAAACGAATTCATTACTGCCACGACCTCCACCTGCACTCTCACGCGCACTAAAAACTGGACACGATTACCAATTTCTGTAAAATCATTTTAATTCATGTCGTGTGGACAACGTATTCCATCATGTACTTTGTATCTTCCCCAGCCCTGATGAGTCGTGCAAGCATTGTTACCGCTTGACGACGAAACACGTGTCGGCTGGCCATCCATACAATTAAAGAGGAATCGCACTACTTCGCTTCCCCTTTTTGTTCTGAACTTTGTTACTTGTACTAATTTATTTATTTATTTATTTATTTATTTCTTTCGATTTAAATAGCGCTATATAACCCCGGGGTCTCTAAGCGCTTGTCCAGTAAAACACCACAGGAACCAAAAGAAACACTGCAGGAAATTTATATCCCTCCCCAGGCTTTCTGGAAAAGAACAGTCTTCAGCCTCTTCCGAAAGGTCAACAAATTGGGTTCTTTGCGCAAGTCCACCGGTAGACTGTTCCAGGCCCCTGGAAGGGTGTTAGAAATGGCACGACCGCCCACTGTCGCCAATCTAAACCGAGGTTGCATGAGCAGGGTTGCTTCAGCAGATCTTAACACCCTGGCCGGTGTGTATGGGGTCAGGCGGGACTTGATGTAACTTGGTGCCTTACCATAAAGGGATTTATGTGTAATGCATAACCCTTTAAAGAGCACCCTCTGCCTTATTGGGAGCCAATGTAGCTCACGCATGAGTGGGGACACATGCGTGCTCCTGGGTTTTTTGTGAATGAGCCTGGCGGCATCGTTCATCACCAACTGAAGTTTGTCCAGGAGTTTTTGAGGTAAGCCCAAATAGAGCGAGTTACCATAATCCAGTCTTGCAAGGATCATAGCAGAGACCGCCCTTCGCAGGGTAGAATGGGACAATAATGGCGCGATCTTCCTAAGTTGACGCAACATGCCAACACAAGTTCCTACCACCGTGGTGACCTGTTTCCGCATGGAAAGCTTGTCATCCACATAAATGCCAAGGCTTTTTACCGCCACTGCCGGCTCCGGGGGCGGTCCAAGTTCCCTCGGCCAGAATCCATCATGCCATGGATTACCGGCGATGGTAACAGGTAGAACTTCCGTCTTCTCCGGATTGATTTTTAAAGAATTCAGTGACATCCAGTTAGCTGTCTGCTTCAAGATGGTTTGCAGATTTGCTGGTGCCCCATCACCCATTTGGATAATGATTTGGGTGTCATCAGCGTAGTTATAAACCTGACAATCCATCTGATTCAGAAGTCCAATCAGTGGTTGAAGGTAAATGTTGAATAGCAGGGGCGACAGAGCCGACCCCTGTGGCACTCCACAAGAGATTGGTGATGCAGTGGAGAGCAATTCTCCCAGCTGAACTCTTTGTGTCCTCCCTAGTAAGAAAGAAGCAAACCAGGCGTGGGCTGTGCCCCGGATGCCCAAGTCTCTCATCCGCGTCAACAGTTGTTTGTGACTGACGGTGTCAAACGCCGCGGAGAGGTCTAACAGCACCAGGGCGCCGGGTATCCTCTTGTCTGCCCTATTTCGGAGCTCGTCTATGATGGACAGCATGACCAGTTCCGTGCTGTGGTTTGCACGGAACCCTGATTGGTTTGGTTCCAGCAGGCCATTCTCTTCTAGATGGTCCGAGAGGGCGGCCAGAACGTGCTGTTCCAACACCTTGGCCAGGAAAGGGATCTGGGAAATAGGCCTAAAGTTTTTTAGGCATTTCACATCTGCCCCAGGCTTTTTCAGCAAAGGGATCAACCTTGCTTCCTTAAAGGCATTAGGAACCTTTCCTGATGCAAGAGAGGAGTTCAAAAGATTCAGCACCTCCTCTTCTATTCCTGGCATGGCCAGTTTGAAAACGTCAGGGGGACAAGGGTCCGCCTGGGAACCCGACTTCACTCTCCCGGTTTATGCCCATTGAGACATCTTTTTCTGTACTGTATATTGGTGTGCATTTGGTTTTTGTTCTTGTATTGTTGAGCGTGTGCTCTGCACACCCTTAGAGGGGTTTAGGGCCTTTTCCCCTCACCTACTTGCACCCAGACCCAACTATTTCCTACACTAACGTGTGCTGTGCGCCCAGTATTTCCCTGAACTTCTAAAAACCCGAGTTCTCCCTTGCCTTTAAAGCTACCTATTTTACCCTGGAGTTTAGCTACGTCCTCCCTCTGGAATGTTAATGGTATGGAATTAAAAGAAAGTAATTTTTGGAAGGATAATCATCTTAATAAGATTGACTCTACCATATATGTGTAATGGTAAATAGGCCCATCTAACTAGCAGTCTCTCTACCTCCTGGCTCACTTTTTTCCAATTTACTCTAGGAATTTCCTAAAGCTTCTGTGTTATTTGGATACTAAGGTATCTCATTTAAGTCTTTACTCCCCTGCTACTATTAGCCTGGTTCCAATCCATCATTTCGGTCTTGTCTACATTGACCTTATAGCCTGAAACCATGCCAAAATACTGTGCCTTAGCCATCAAGATAGGAATCGCAGCCTGCAGGTTGGTGGTATACAGGCTCAGATCCTCCTCATAACATGCTAGTTTTGCCACAAACCCAGATCTCCTAAAGGGAATTATAGATTAGTTCCATATTACTATGGGTACAAGGCAGGGATGTCCCCTGTTTCCACTTCTATTCAACCTCTACATTGAGCCCTTCGTACAGCAGATTTGGAGCAGATCCTTTAAACACGTTTCTGTGTGAAATGTTCTTAAATATTAATGACTTGAGTCTACGTACATGTTTTCCATTTTCTCTCAACAGTTTTTCTTTTCCCTTGGACAAGGTGGATGACACAATCAGTGCTAAGGGCTTTACCTAGTCTAACAGACTTGCTCCTTTCCGATACCTAGTTTGAGTTAACTATAACATAGCAGCCTGTTGTAAACAATCCATTCTCTAGCATTGACTTTCCCTTCTGAGTTAAGTGATTATGATATAATTGTAGGTGATTTAATATACTCGTTCTTGTGGATTATTATACTCCACTTCCACTAAATGGAATTCTCACTGTCAAATTAACCAATAATTTAACCAAAAATTAGGAATCATTTTTCATATGGGTGACAGGGATGCAGACTGGGTGTACAGTTTTAGAAGTTGATGAAGTTTTCCGCATTTTCCGCATTCTTTTACCAGATTCAGGAAAGAGTTACCTCCTGCTCATTTCAGGTACCATATTGATTACGCATTTGGTTTTCCAGACCATACTACTTATTTGGCAATGGGACTCCCATCTGTGAGTAGTTTCCAAAACAATAACCAAAGTATCCTACTGTAAGAAAGTGGCTTATTAGTTGTGAAGCTTGTGAGTCCTTCACAAGTAATACGTCTGCAACATCTTCTTTACTGGGAGCAAAGTAGCCCTATGTAGCATTATACTCCCTGAGGAGAGCGAAGCAGATCAGTCCAAGGTCTACTCAGGGGAGGTGGTGTGAACTTGTATCACAGCTTGCTTGGGTAAAAAAAAAAAAAACCTCATAAAGATTCATTGTCCAGTCACTGCTTTTCCTTAGGAAATACTATGCATTAATGACAAGTATATACAATCAGGTAGATGGAGATTCCTTTTGTAACACATTCAGAACGATTTACACTTCCAGCAAGCTCTAACGCTACAGTAACAATCTCCCTCACCTATCCATACTAATATTATAAAGAGAGAGCCCAAACCTTTGAGGCGGGTAATCTCAGTAACCACAGCACCAATCACAACACCCAATACAGCGTTGGAAAGGGCAGTTGCAGCAGAAGGACATAGGCTATGCAGACGGCCAATATATACATTTAAAAGGTAAAAGAACCGTGCCAGCAAAGTAGTCCCTGGTGGGCGTGTCTGCGTTCTGCTGTGGGAGTGTGCTGGGGGCGTGACAAACGCTGGGGGCGTGTGGTAGGTTCTGCCCTTCATGCCATGTGAGCTGTAATTGCGCCGCATCAAGGGGCACGCTGGAGGCGTGACACGCTGGGCCAGTGACAAACGTGGTGGGCGTGTGTCTGCGCTGTGGGCGTGTGTCCGCTCTTCATGCCATGTGAAGCGCCAACTACGCAATTGTGCCGCATCAAGGGGCACGCTGGGGGCGTGACAAACCCCGGGGGCGTGTGCTACGTTCCGCACTTCATGCCATCTGGGTCGTACATTAATCATATCGTCTGCTGTGGCCGTGTGCTGGGGGTGTCACAAAGGCGTTCACCGCGAAGCGTGGAAAGTAACCATTCCCAAGACTCCCTTGGGGGACTGCCCGTTGTCTCACACAACCGAATGCAGTGTGTACCTTGGTCTGGGTGCGTCTGAAAGGGCCGAACGCAGTGTGTGGCTTGGCCTGGGTGCGTCTAAAAAGCACTCGGGCCGAAGAGCGTCGGTGTGGGTCATAAAAAAATAAGAACAGCCGGAAACAATCATTCAAGACTCACACAATTCTAATTGTTAGACGGTTGCCGCTGGCCCTCAAGCGGGGGCACACGCGACTGAGCGTGTCTGCGGGGACAATTACTGCAGACTCTCATGCGCGCTGTTACTGAACTAGCACATTAAACCAAATAACACGCGCCTGCTAACATCAGCCAGGGCTGTAGCCGGGCTCAGGTGGCGGATCACTACACTAATTACATGCGCCTGCTAACATGAACCAGGGCTGCAGCTGCGCCTCAAGCGGGGGGACACGCGCCTGCTAACATCAACCAGGGATGCAGCTGGGCCTCAAGCGGGGGAACACGCGAATGACCGTATCTGAATACACACATTACACACATTCTATTTCATACCCGGGAAACGTCGGGACGGGCTGCTAGTACTAAATACAATCTCACTATATAAGAGGGAGTCAGTATAACCAAGCCAGATCTGCTGAATTTCTCAGGGTGCAGACTCTTTAGTAAATAAGGACACATGTTAATCCACTACGGTAATAAATGGGGATAGTACCAATATTGAATAGTATTATCTGCAATAAAAAAAGAACTTTTATGGTAAATCATTATAATTATCCATACAAATACAGCATTACAGTAAATAACATGTACGTTAGAATCTAATTTCGTCTTTCACTATACTAACACTGCAGCTTTAGGACCAACCTTCTATGTGTTCCTACACTCAAAACCTTGTGAGCAAAACACCAACTCCAAGAGTGCAAGAAACAGAATGGAGGAACTCCCACAGGTCAGGGATTCATTCTCCTTGAAGACTTAAGGAAACTTTGGTGAGGCATTTTCTGTGAGGCTTGTTGCAATTTCTGCAGACCCCATAATACTTGAAAATGATTGATTGTGCCCCAGCCCATTCTTTGGGCATTACAAAGAGCAATATGCAAATTATGAACCTCTTGTTGGGGCTTATGGGGCCCTCTTCTACCCAGAAACATGAATAATTTATGATTCGCTGCCATGATGCAGAAATGCTTAATGTGACTCTCGTGGTGTGGTGTGTGCCATGCCCCCCAGACATGGGACTGGGCAACTGGGACCGCATACCACCAGAAACTTGATTGCAGTGGTGCTCAGAGATGAAAGCCCCTGGGACAGTTTTCTAGCGTGTGAGGCTCCAAAGCATGATGTCCCTGAGACAAAAAGGATCTCATAGCAGAGTGCTCCAGGTGTGCCCCCTACTCATTTACAATTAAAGAGGAAGGCTATGACAACCCCCAGGTATTTAGCTGTCACCAGGGGATTTGGAGAGAATCCCAGAAGAGCACTATGTGCTCAGTTACCCACTGGGTCCCCCTGAGGGACCATACTCTAGATGTTTATTTTCTCGGCATAAGAAAGCCTATTTTCATAATTGTTGTGCTTTTTTTTATGGCCTCCAAAATTACTTTTTGGGGGGAGCTTGGTTTTGCTGCTACCTTGTCCTCTGTGTGGTCTACTGCTTGGGGCGTCTTCCACAGGCCCTCCATTGCCAACTGGTAGAGCACCATCAGAGCCCCACTACCCAGTTCCCACAGCCTGCTAGCTACTTGAAAGGTATGTGTCTATTAGAGGAGTCAAGTGCCAGTCCATCAGTGTCCAAGGGGAACCATCCAGGGTCCCTCAGCAGGGTTTATTTCCCTAGATCTTAGTTGGGGGTATAGGGGAGCCAGCACCACTGGCCCTAGAGTGACCCATCATAATCCTGGGTTCAGTTGGAGTTAAAATCCTTAAGTCCATTTTCTCAGTGGGGTAAAGTGGCTTCTCTTTCAAACTGGCCACTCATCAACTATTGTCACTCCCTGGTCTCAAGTGTCTCAATTTTGTGCATGGGAGTTTTAAATAGGGGCGGAAGGTTATAGTAGCCAGGCACACCTGCAAATGCTAGGGGGCCACATTATCACCCCACCCATGACCCAACAATCCTGCACAGTATTCTGGGACATTTTGAGTAGGCGATCCAAATTGGTGATTCAGATCTACCTCAGCTGGCACAGCTTCCTATCCCTTCTCATAAAAACTTCAAGGGGAATGCCTCATATGTTTTGCTCCAGATATCTGACCTTCCTAATTTGCATTCATGGGCTTGATGCAGTGTGTCCACGCCAGATATAATGTGAACAGTTAATTAGCAGATGCAGATCTCTTCTCCACCCCTTCCCATTCCAGGAAATGGGCCAAGCACTGTATATGGCCTTATTGTGTGAGGAGGCCATTGATCTTCCATTTGACCAGCAGATTATTTAAAGTAGCCCAGTATGGGGGAAAATGGCCTGGATTCTGATTATGTCTGGGCCAGGGAAATATGATAATTTTTAAAGTGGCGTAAGGAGTCCAGTTATCATAAATGTGAGCGTAGATCTGCACTCGGTGTACAAGTTTACTCTAAAATTGATACCTGACCAGTATCTTTAGGCCTAAGTATGGTGACTACAGTGGAGCAGATTTCACCCATAAGGTGTAATGCAGTGATTACCGAGCCTTTTCAGTAAGCACTACAGAAATACACTATGAATGCCGACCCTCATTAAAAGGCCAACAACAGGTCAGCATCAGTCCCTCAAGTGTCCCTTCTGTAACGGCTACATGTGCGCAGATACCATACTGTGCTAGAAGGTAGTCTACATGCACATCTGTGTGTTCATATGTTAATGTTAAAAAAGCCCAGTGCCTCTTACCCTTACTGTTCCTTATCTTAAAAGGTGGACATTGGTAGTTAGCAGTGTCAATCCATGTCCGCAGAATTTAATGTGAGTGAGATACATTTGTTGTGACTTAGAGTAAATGTCCAATACCGTATAGCTCAGAAGTGAAAAACTCAGAGAATAAATGGGCAGAGGACACATTTTTACACCTACAATCCTCCGCTCTCCACAAACAGTTTGTTGTCCTATTTATTCATTACCCCCTGATCTAAAACGTTGCATCAATTCATATTTTATTTATTAGATCTAGGTGTTTCATCTTTGCCATGAGGCATATTGCTTGTCCCAATTATGCTCACACAGATACATGTTACTGGAGAGATACATTGACTGTTTCCTTTTGGATTCAAGTTTTTTTAATAAAACCTTTTATTAGCTTTTCAACAATTATAGTAAATAAAGCACTGATCAAATAATTGAACATTTCCTGCATATTGTGTGTCACCCACTTATAAGCCAGATAATCATCATTAACAATCATTCGTAAGCACGGTCATCATTGTACATTAAATTTACTGTAGAGAAAGTTTTAAGGTTTTCTCTTTAGTAATGATTTTTTAGGGGCTGGAGGGAGATATCAGGATACAATCATGAATATCGGTAGTACCTTGATAGAGTCCTTTACTAAGAGGCAAACAGGCCCACCTACCTTATGTGGCTTTGGCAACTCTTGGTTAGGGTGAGCAATAGTTTCAGGCTTATTCGTCACAGAGTTGCTTACTTTCCTACACATTCACTGAGTGCATGCCTGTGGTGTGCTTTTTCATTTACTGTACTATGGCACTTTCCCTCACAACAACAAATTAAATGCTTTTATTGAGCAGTAACATACAGTGCTCAAGCATTTTGTATGTCTGAAAAGAAAGAAATACTGCATTTGATTTAATGTTCTATTCGTTTTTTAAAGTTTTTTCGATTCATTTTGGTAAGATACAACACAAGGTGAACACAATAAAATAAAGCTTCAGTCGAGCAGCATGCAGTGACAGAAGAATAGTCAAAGGAGAAATAATACCATCTCTATCACATATGAATACATGCTCGAAAATAGAAGAGTATTCGGGAATGGCAATCAATACTGTGCAGAGGAATGGCAGCAACCGTAGTCAGGTGCTATTGCTATAATCTGTACATGCATTGCAGTCAATAACACCTGTCAAAAAGGAAAAAGAAACAACTAGAAGAACAATAAAGTCGTCATTTTCTCTAGAGCATATATATGGAGTCGTACGGCCACATGCATCAATGTTGCCGTCTGCGATTTCTTAATTGCGAAAATGAAGGAATCGCAATTAAGAAATTTCAAAAAGGCTATGCATCAAGAAATCGCAATTATTTTTACTATTTCTTAAAAATTCCTTAATTGCGATTCACAATTTGCGAATCGCAATTAAGGAATCCCTTCCCATTGATTCCTATGGGCCTAGAGGCCCATAGGAATGAATGGGAAGTCATTCTCAATTTGCGATTAGCAATTTGCGGATCGCAAATTGAGAATACAATTTCAAGGGTGCGGGGGGGGTCCAAAGGACCTCCCCCTGTACCCCTGAAATATAACTTTAAGTGCATTTTTGACACCCACACGCTTGCGCCAAAGCCAGGCAGAAACCACAACTCTAGTCAGGGCAAGGGAGTTACACTCCAAAGATAACCCCTGCTTAACCCCCTTGGTAGCTTGGCACGAGCCTTCAGGCTTATACCAGAGGCCATGCGCATGCACCCAGCAACAACATACCAGGCACACCACAAAGGAGCTCCACACAAGGTTATATCAAAAATAGCCTTTGTATTCTCATAACACATTAGAATAGTACTCACATAATATACATTGTACCACCATCTACAAGGGATTATATACACCTGACAGGGCCCACTGGACCACTGTCGGAACCATCACAAAGTGAACTTAGTAAAAGTAAGACATAGCATAAACGTACGACCAGTAATCACTGGTAACCACTGTACTCAGCATCAGCCTGTAACATAAACCACATTATGCACAGTATTACATTAGGCGCCAAATCCATTGTACGCCAACCTCATCAGTCTAACCTATTAGACCCTAACCTAATAAGCATCGCTCACATTAGGGTAAAACTTGCAGTAGGAAATACCCTCACCAGAATAAACACATTATGCACATAATCTCATACATAAACACATTTAGCAGCATGATTCATAGTGGAGCATCCAATTTCCTAATATCACATGAGTCACTGACCCCTTGGCCAACTGGCCTTCTCAAAGGGGGCTCAAATGCCCTAACTCCGGGAATGTCAGGGCTGTTGCCAATGCATAGAAAGCAGAAAGTGTGCAATGCACAGGGCAGAAGAGTGCATCTCACTTCTATCTCTCTCAAAGATGCCCCCAAATGTCCCCGGAAGCTTGTTTCATTTCCAGTAAAGAATTGGCTTGGTAGTTTGGTCTGCCCTGTTCCCATGATGCACTGGGCCAGGGACAGACTAATTTGCATGTAGCCAGGTTCTGAACTGGGATGGTGCAGTGAGCTAAAAAACGGTGATGGATCAAGCCCTGATCTTTTGACTGGGTATGAGTGTTCTGTTTAATTCAGATGCTCTGTCCATCACCACCCCCTTTTTTGAATCGTTTTGGCCACTATAGGAGTGGCAGGGTATGCTCAGACATGAGTCCCTTGCTCACTGCACCATCAGGATTCAAGCAAGCCGGGCCGAAGACGGATGCAATGCCAGAAACCGGTCCCCGGAAGCTTGTTTCCTTTCCAGTAAAGAATTGGCTTGGTAGTTTGGTCTGCCCTGTTCCCATGATGCACTGGGCCAGGGACAGACTAATTTGCATGTAGCCAGGTTCTGAACTGGGATGGTGCAGTGAGCTAAAAAACGGTGATGGATCAAGCCCTGATCTTTTGACTGGGTATGAGTGTTCTGTTTAATTCAGATGCTCTGCCCATCACCACCCCCTTTTTTGATTCCCAAATGAATGATGGCCTAAATGTTGCAGCTGCACAATACTTGTTGGGAAGCTGTGATGCAAACAAGGACTGGCACCACTGTGCACTTGTGCCCCACTCAGGGACTCTAGATCAATCTGCGCTCTTGCAGGGCACCTGGGAAAGAAGCAAGCCTTACCAAGGTTCATGTTGCAGTCCCGCTCAGGGACTCTGGAATTCAACAATGGCTCAATGGGTGCAGCTGCCCGCTATCAGGTGGGGCAGCTGGAAAAGAAACATATAAGCAATGGCACCGGGGGTGGGCACCGACAATGTTCCCCCAAAACACTCCCCAACCCCTGGAAGACTGAGCCCCACTCACCGGGCTCTGCAGGCTCCTTGGGTATCCTCTGGGACCGCTCCCTGCTTACATTGAGGACCCTCCGCTCACCGGGACTCTATGAGGACTCCTTGCCGGCTTTTAGACTGCATGCGGGGCTCTCCTCACCACACGGGCACCCCGCCTCACAGCAAGTGCAGTGCCGCTTGTCCCCTTTGCCCGGTCCATCACTGCTCTTCACCTGTGCCCTCTCCTAGGGCTCAGGACTTCTCCCTTGCTTCACCCGGTCCCCTTTCTAGGGACCAGGGCTTCGACGTGGGCGGGCGGGCTCCAAATGTCTTCCTGTTTCCGTCCGCAAGGCCCCACTCACAGTCAGGCGGACGCGCCTGCTTTTGGTTCGTGGCTCAGGGCCACAGTGGTGACTTCTTTTCGGGCAATAAGGGGTAGACTTTCATTAATTAAATATGAAAAAGCGGAGTGGGCACTCACGTTGCTGAATTAGTCATAAGTGGGGTGGGCCCCTGCTCGATGCATAAAGAATGCGGGGTAGGCTCCCACCTCAGCCGCATCACGGGCGAATCCCTCACACCGGGATTCCCTCTATCTCCACGTGCAGTGCCGCGCTGGACCAGCCCACGCTCCCCTTTTCCTTCAGAATGAAGCGCTCACAAGGCACTAGAAGCAGGCAAAGGTCCTGCAGTAAAACAAAAAAGTCCAGCAAAACTTTCCTCTAGGTCTCAAGGGCAATGCAGGGCCCAGGGAGGCAAGCCCTCATGACAGTTCCCCCTGGGCCCCAGCAGCAGCATGCCCCAGCAGGATCAGTACACCAAAACTGAACATTTTCATGCCCCTACATTTATATCATACAATCTTTTGTCGAAAAGTGCAGGGCATGGGGGAACCAGATGCAACTGGTTCAGGCGGGATTTGGAGTACTTTGTTTTTGAAGCTCCTCGTCCCCTTTGTCAGGTGGGGGCTTGGTGATCAGACACACCACAGGGGGCAGAGCCAGCATTGTACAGCCTGGGCACAGACCTATTTAGAGTCAGGGGATTACCATTCCTGCGACTCTTAGCCCAGGTGTTCCATTCAGCCTAGCTGACTCACCCTGCCCCTCCTGGAGCCACCCACACCTCTCAGCTCCTGTCACTGACAAGCCAGACATGCAATTCACCTCAGGCAGGCAGACACATAGCACACAGGAATTCCAACTTGTGAAAGAGGCATTTCTCCACCAGTCATCATAAATCTGTGCAGACCATTGTGCAGCATTTATGACCCTGCACTCCTCTTATATCAGGAATTACCATGGACACACTTATCCCCTATGCATTCCTATGGGAGGGAAGGCCCATCTCACCACACGTACACAGAGAGCGCACACACTTTACACTGGGTCACAGTGCTTAAGTGCCTAGAGGCCTAAAACCACTACCACCATGTCAGTGTTTCAAGCAAAAAGTTCAGGGGTGAAGCTGCCAAAAAGGGCCAAGTCCAACATAGATTTAATGGCCATGTTGATCTGTACAATTGGGGATTTCCTGCTAAAAAATGCAGTCCTGAAACTGGGTAAAATGCAAGTTTCTAGGAAAGAAGTCATTGTCAAAAGCCAGCTTAAAGAACAACTGGTCCCCCAATAAAGTAACTGTCATGAAGTATGGGTTAGATAGTATAGTTGAAAATGTAACTTTAGGGGGAACGATAATATTGCAAAAGTCGATGTCATTTTGAAGAGCGATACATTTATGTATAAAAACTAAATTACATCTTTATTAATAAATTCACTTTTTGTGAACTCCATATCAAACCTGACTAAAATACATAGTCAGGCAGGCTCTGAGACCTAGGCCTGAGGTCACTGATTGACAGATCACAGGTGGGGTGACACGTAGCCAGCAGAAATACTCAGGAATGAGACATCCCAGATTAATCTCATAGGTAGGCACAGCAGCACCTCAATAGTCCAGGGAGATCGTCCCCAATAAGGCACACATGGCCAGAGGGGACGCGCGCTCCCAAATCACCATAATGTTAGATGCCACTAAGTTAATAACAATAGCCAATAAAGACACAGATCACACAGTGATCACACAGTCCCAATGCCGGACATGTGGACAAGTTTCCCACTGGCTGCATTGTGTCCAAGCAAGATCGAGGAACACCTGAATTATCCAGTGAATACATTAATGTGCAACTCCTAAAACAGCAATTCACATTCCTTACCATACAAGGATCGGGGACAGTTTATGGCATTCAATGAGTTGTATATAAACACATCTAAGATCGATTGTAGGTTAAGACATTCCTCAGACCCTATGCCGGTAACTGTTCTCCGGGCTGCATTGTTTAATTAAACAAACTTTTCCTGCTTTGCCAAATGTCTCTCATCCTTTGTAATTTCAAGGTATTTCATGTTCAAGTAACATTGTGATTGAAATGCTTTTAATGTGTGAGGATCCATCTGTAAAGTATGATAAATGCCCACAAACTGATAACATTCTGTCTATTCACATCAAGAGCACTTACAATGTCTATTAGAGTTGAACGGTGTCACTGGTACTACCCAGGACTAATCCTTGCCACCACAATGCCATTCTCCTATTATAACCACCTTTAGACATTTCCCTCTATTACAGAGAAATACAGGCTGTGGATAGAGAAAAAAAGAGGTATTGACATACATATGCAGGAATGTGTAAACACCCCCAAGGTGATGTCACTTATTTGCCAGGACATACTGCAGGACAGTCATATGGAAGACAATATTGTTGGCTGTTAGGATTATGGAATATCTGAGAGTATATGTCCATACAGCTGTTCATGCATGGGACTGCAAGTCGAAGTCTGGGGATGCAATAGTTCTTGTAAACATAAGTGAACGACTCCACAATGCCTTGGAGTGCGAGGGTTACATGAGCTGCACATCAGTTTCCTTCAAGTCCTTTGGGCTCGGTAGACTGGCCTGCCAATCTCCCTGGTATTTTGCAAGGTTAGAGCTTACAGGCCACATTTCTACCCCTCTGAGATCATTCCTACCAGCTAGGTAATGTGCTGTGGTTTATATGAAATAAGCCATATATGCTAACTCTAAAAAGATAATGTTTATAACTAACCAACTATTGTGTAGCACTGAAGTTTTTGTTTGGCAATAGTTATAGATGCTTATAGCCCAGTCAAAGTAAATCTGTTTTTGCAATTTACATGACAAGTTTAATAGTTTGTAAGTCAGATATAAATGTGTATTCAAAAATAAATGTTTTAAATGAAAATCATTTTTGTCTTATGGCAACAAACATATGGGCTTAGAGACTGCTGATCCTGTTGTGCTCCTTGGACGATTTTGTGACTCTGTCAGGTCTCAGGGTAAATCGAGGCAAGTTCCTGCTTGCATCATTGGCCGGGAACCCAATGGAGTGGCTACCAGACATCAGTTTTCACTGGGAGTTGGCCGACGTCTGACATCTAGGCATTCAGGTCATGCACTCTTGGGCACAGCAATTACATCTAAATATAGGCAAGATTATGGGGGCATTGCGGACCTAGGTCGCCTTTCAGAATACACTCCTGCTCTCATTGATGGGTCAGTTGGCCATTTCTAAGATGGTCCTTTTTCCACTCTGCTTATACACTATTTATACTTCTCTTTGTCCCCTTCCAGCCAGGGTATTTTGGCAATTAGACTCCATCCTTGTTTCTTTGCTCTGGATGAGCAGGTGCAGCAGAGTGGCCCTGACCACACTGACTAGAACTTACGGTGAAGGTGGCATAGAGGGTGCCTCGTCTGGTACTGTATTATTATGGTGCACATTTGCAGTATGCCGCTGACCCTGGTGATAGCTGAGAAAAACACCTGCCTGTGGGAACATCTGAGGTCGGGCAGTTGCCAGTGATTTAAATTGAAGAGGCTTGAGAACCAGATTGTGCCTCATATGTGGTGTGACAAACAGCACAAATTTGGCAACGATTCATCACTGTGGTATCGCGTTGTGCTCCATTCCATTGGGAATGGTATGTGTGGATATTGGGTCCGGTCCTTCCAGGATTAGAGAGAAGGGGGCTGTGAGATATTGAGAGATGTATATCCTAACCAGAACTTTAGCACTTTTGAGGACACTGGGATGGAGTTTTCACTGGGGCTGGGACAATTTTTGTAACACACTGGACTGGTGGAGGTGGCCAGGCAGACCTAGCCCTCTTTTCCTGCTGTACCTGGGACATCCGACGTTGTGGGTATCCTGTTGACTTGCGGGCTGGGTAGGCGTTTGATCTCCTTCCTCAATAAAGCCATGAGGGTGAATGTGGTGGGCACCTAGCCATGAGATGCAGCCTAGGACGCAGACCTGGCATCACCTTTTTGAACATACTCACACAGTTGCAATGCCTGTTTCAATCTGCATACAGTATAATTTCCTACACTGCACTTACCTAACCCCAAGAACCTTCACTGCATCTCTCATGTCCATTACAACAGTTGCCCTCACTGTATTTTTGCTAACATCAGTTAGGCAATTCCTAAAAACACCACTCTCGCAGCATGAAAAAACATGAAGGCAGATCTTTATTATACACATTGAAACATTACTTTTGTAAGGTGATTATATTTCTGGCTAAATGTTTGCCCAGTGTGAATTATACATCATCTCCAACCATTTGCAAATCAGTCTTGGTCCTGATCCAATAAGAGGAACAGTCCAGCCAGTCCCTATAACCAATGCAAGCAACACAAGACCAACTTTGGCATAGTTTGGCCACTTCAATCAGGAGTAGCTTGGTTTCATTGGTACAGTGAGCATGAGACCCATGTCTGGACATACCAGCGACCACTTGGGGTGTTGTATCAAACACACACAAAGTAATGCAAGGAATATTTGCAAGTAGACCCAACCAATAGCAACAGCCTAGGACTGTGTTACAACTATTCTTTTTTTACGTACTATCCCACCTCAGATTAGACCCAGTTGCATGCAATTAACTTTGTCCTAGCTGCAAAAAGAACAGTTCAACCTGAACTGCCAAGCCTGGTCCTCTATGAACTGGAACACAAGCATCTAAAGACCAGTTTTGGCCTAGTTGGGCCTCTTCAGTCTGTTACAGCTTGGTTCCTGTGGAACTGTGAGCATGGGTCCCATGTCTGGGTATGTCACTGACCACTAAGGGGGCTTCATTAAACAAACAAAAGTGAAAGTGATGAGAGGAATGCTTGCTTGCAAATATTCCATCCACTGGTAATAACAGATGGAGTAGCATTTCAAACCACCATCTTTGTGCGTACTATGCCACCTCATATTAAACCATCCATAAGCAAATCAGCCTTGGCACTGTTCCAATAAGAACAGTCTAACCAGAACTGCCAAGCCTGGTACTCACTGACTGGAACACAAGCAAACCAAGACTAGTTTATGCTAGTTGGTCCATTTAATTGGGTTCAGCTTGGTTCCAGTGGCACTGTGAGCATCGGACCCATATTTGGGCAAACACTTGACCCCTGCCCCCTGGCCCCCCCCCTAGCTACAGGGATTTTCTACATCAGAGGGTGCTTCTGTGAGCTGTATTTACTGGGGCCTGTGCACTTCGTTTTTTGGCCAGCAGGGGGAGTAAAGCTTTATTCAAACAGTATTGTTAGATTTCGAGTTAGTGAAGCCTTTACCTGCTGAAGTCCAAAGTTGTGGATTGAGCCTGTCTGTCTCCTAGGAGATTCTGAACAGGAGCAAGCAGCTGCCCAAACCCCACCCCCAGGCCAGCAGACCATTGGCTATTCAGCTACCAGGCAAGTCTGAGCCCTACTCTCACACCTGCCCAGGCCCCTGAAGGCCTTGCTGGGTGCACCCCAAATCATTCTCCTCCATCTTGTGAGTTGCAGCCCACATGTGCCCCAGATTGCTTTGAGCAGAGTCCAGGAAGTGGTAAGGAGACAGACTAGTGCTGTCTCTTCCCAAGACAAAAAGTTGTTTAAAAAACGATTTTCACTTTCTGTGTTTACTGTCTATGCCTGTGGTTGTTACAGTTAAAAATTGTAGTTTTATCCTGCCTGTAATTGCATATTTTATCACCTGTGTTGTGTTTTAAATGTGTGGTTTTCCCTGCCCATGATTGCCTTCATTTAGTGTGTTGAATTGTGGGATTTGCAGTCCAACCTCAGTAGTTTGTCCCTCTAATTCCTTGGTGACAAATCTGTTTTCCCTCCAAATTTCTCCTTTTCTCTGTGCTTAGGCATGTGTGCTCAAACAGTGCACCCCCAGCCACCATTTTGTGTTCACAAGCCAGTGAGGCCAGCCCCCCTGCCCCCCTGCCCCCCCCCTAGCTACAGGGATTTTCTACATCAGAGGGTGCTTCTGTGAGCTGTATTTACTGGGGCCTGTGCACTTCGTTTTTTGGCCAGCAGGGGGAGTAAAGCTTTATTCAAACAGTATTGTTAGATTTCGAGTTAGTGAAGCCTTTACCTGCTGAAGTCCAAAGTTGTGGATTGAGCCTGTCTGTCTCCTAGGAGATTCTGAACAGGAGCAAGCAGCTGCCCAAACCCCACCCCAGGCCAGGAGACCATTGGCTATTCAGCTACCAGGCAAGTCTGAGCCCTCCTCTCACACCTGCCCAGGCCCCTGAAGGCCTTGCTGGGTGCACCCCAAATCATTCTCCTCCATCTTGTGAGTTGCAGCCCACATGTGCCCCAGATTGCTTTGAGCAGAGTCCAGGAAGTGGTAAGGAGACAGACTAATGCTGTCTCTTCCCAAGACAAAAAGTTGTTTAAAAAACGATTTTCACTTTCTGTGTTTACTGTCTATGCCTGTGGTTGTTACAGTTAAAAAATATAGTTTTATCCTGCCTGTAATTGCATATTTTATCACCTGTGTTGTGTTTTAAATGTGTGGTTTTCCCTGTCCATGATTGCCTTCATTTAGTGTGTTGAATTGTGGGATTTGCAGTCCAACCTCAGTAGTTTGTCCCTCTAATTCCTTGGTGACAAATCTGTTTTCCCTCCAAATTTCTCCTTTGCTCTGTGCTTAGGCATGTGTGCTCAAACAGTGCACCCCCAGCCACCATTTTGTGTTCACAAGCCAGTGAGGCCAGCCCCCCTGCCCCCCCCCCCTAGCTACAGGGATTTTCTACATCAGAGGGTGCTTCTGTGAGCTGTATTTACTGGGGCCTGTGCACTTCGTTTTTTGGCCAGCAGGGGGAGTAAAGCTTTATTCAAACAGTATTGTTAGATTTCGAGTTAGTGAAGCCTTTACCTGCTGAAGTCCAAAGTTGTGGATTGAGCCTGTCTGTCTCCTAGGAGATTCTGTTGGGTTAGGGTTAATGTCCTCATTGGTTGGGTATTTGAGGGTTCTGACTGGTTTCTCGGTCTGTGATTCAATCATTGCAGGGTTGGGACTAGGGCTAGGGTTCGGATTTCTATAGGAAGTAGGGACTAGGGCTTCCTATGTTATTGGTTGTTGGGAGTAGGGTGGGACTAGGGCTAGGGTTAGACCTTCAATTGGAAGTAGCTATTTTGTGCTTCTGGTGTGATTGGTTGTTGGACCAGGTATGGGACTAAGAGTAGGGTTAGGCTTGCTATTGGAAGTAGGGACTAGGGCTACCTGTACCATTGGCTGCTTGGACTTGGATTGGGACTAGTGGTAGGGCTAGGGCCTTTACTGGACGTAGAGAGCAGGGTTTTTGAACTGATTGGGTGCTTGGACTAGGGTTAAGATTGGCTGCAAGGTCCTGGTCTCCTATTGGTTCTAGAAGTTAGGGCTAATGTAGTGATTGGATAATGTTAGGGCTAGGGTTCCCATTGGCTGAAGGGGTCACCTGATTACTAGGGCTACAAAAAAGGCCAGGCTTAGGGCGTCTCAGCCCGGGCGTCGAGGCTAAGGGTGGAGAGGACAAGGGTAGTTGCCTGTTTGGGCCTGTTCGAGACTGATCGGGACTAGGGACAGAAATGCTGCCCTTGTTCTCATAAAAAAAAAAAAACCTTCACTCTTTTATCCCTCCACTATCCTTTTTTCTATAAAAATTAACAGACTAACATGTTCACTTCTCAAATTCCATGTTCCATATTCAACTATGCTAATATACTGCCCAAATAACTGAATAACATATCTACTACTCAAATTACTTCATATTTATACTATACTAATTTTCAACACTAATCCTTTATGGGTTCCGGAGTGGCGTGCTACTCGCCAAAAAGCGCTTCAACACCCATCAGGGGTAACAAGTGCTCTATGAATGCAAATCTTTCTTCTCCTTTTATCCATCCGCTATCCTTCACACTCCAAGTAACAGACTAATATACACCACTGAAATTACCTCATATTTCATCTATCCTTCTGCTATAATTCCAAATCCAAATAACTGACTAACCTATCCACCACTTAAAATGTACTTGCATGTTTCACTATACTAATTCAACACTAATCCTCTGTGGATCCCGGAGTAGCGTGCTACCCGCCGAAAAAGCGCTTCGACGCCTCGTCAGGGGTAGTAAGCGCTATATAAATGCAATTACAATACAATACAATACAATAGGGCATTAAATCAAAAAGTGGTCAATATACATCACTGACAATAGCTAGGGGCAGCATTTCAACCCATTGTTTTTTGCCCACTATAGCACCTCAAATTAGACCCAGCCCTATGGAAATAAACCTAGGATGTGCAGCAATAGGAACAGTTATTTCCAAGCTGCCAGGCTAAGGTCCTCTCCGAAAAGGAACAAAAGCAATGCAAGATTAGCTTCAGCCTGGCTAGGCATCTTTATTCAGGTGCAGCTTGGTTCCAGTGGCAGTTCCATACCTGAATCTGAAAGATTATAATGAGAAATTAATGCCTAAAAGTGCAAAGCACCAATGGTAGTCAAAGGGTGTGGCAAACCAGAAGCTAGCCAGGATTTGAGGATGGCAGGGATGAAGTAGAGCGGTCACATTAGGGTGTAGAAGTATGGAAGTTTGAAAACATTTTGAAGTCCCAATCAGAAAAAGACTTTGACCTTGATTAAGATCTTGGCGTTATTACTGTCGTCCAGCTGCAGTTCCAATTACTCTGTGAAGCTGACGGCATGCATGCTGACTGACTCTCCATCCACGTCACCAATGTGTTTACCGCAGGGTACACTACTCACCGCTGCTCATCGGTGAATAGTGTACGGTGGTCTTTTCGGAGACGCGGTGGTCTTTTCGGAGAGGACCTAGTCTGGTGGACTCTAATACTGGTGAAAAGTACTCTGCTGCCATCAGGCCTGAGCCTAGCATATTTAGGTTTCATAGTTGTGCTGGCAGTTTTCTAGTGGCAGTTTGCCGATGGAGTGAATCTGTTGCGGGATGCGGTCAGCATTTGACTATTCCTGGGCTGTAGGATGGATGCTAGCATCACACAACTGATGTGTTTTGGCTAATTGTGAAGACCTGCATGCCACCCTATAAAACACAGTCCATTTCAGACCATGATAATTTTCCATTTCAGCACAGCAGAACTTTGTAGCAGATCACTTTGCCACTGAATTCAGGATTTTGTTTCAGTTTTTTATTAAAGAATGGTTTCATTCACCATTACTAACTTTTTATTTTTGGTTTGCTTTTGTATTCTTATCCTGTTTTAGTTCATTATGTTTTATTTAATAAAATTACAACACAAAGTCAAGGACTGGTGTTGTATTTATCAACTCATTTAATTAATTTTCTTTCCATATTAAATTTACAACATCAAAAACAAATGATTGTGTAATAATAAATGAATTACAAGTAGGTAATGTTTCTCTCAAATTCTCAATTATGACAACAAAACCCAAATACCAATAACTCATCGAATGGAGAGGATGTAGCCTTATGGCTAGGGCGGTCAACCTATAAACGCTCAACATCCTGTTATTCGGGGCAGATCACTTAATCTCCCTTTCCCTAACAAAAATTAATGTGTCCATCTGTAACAAAACTGGTGCTCATGTAAAGCGCTCTGACACTTGATATCTTCTAGTCTAGTTTGCGCTACATAAAACTCTTTAAAAAAATTTAAAACTAATAGTTTATCACATTTGGCAAAGATTGTCTGTCACAATTTCCACAAACATAACAATCCATTCATCACACAATTATTCAGTGCCATTGTCACATTGACAAATCCAGATCATACCACAATCGAAAAAGGGGATATAACAAAAAAGATTCAATTGGCACATTGTTACTGATTGATGTGATCAGCTAGAGCTATATCATCTCCCTTACTTTAGAAATCCCACATCAATAATACCAACAGAAAAAATTATGACAGTTCTACATTTTGTACATACAGGTATACACTGTTGCAGTACTGGTGGAATGCCACAACAAAATTGAAGTGGTGCGCTACAAGGAGTTTGGTGTACAATGGTGAGACACATAAACCGCTTCATACACTTTACACTACATGAGGATTTTGTCAATTTGAAGGCATATGAAGCACACATATTGCAGTACTGCCAACACATGACAGAGAATAAGTCAAAAGCAATCTTCAAAACTTCCATTCAATCACTGAGCAAGTTTCCTTAGTACAAGATATGTACACCCAAAGTCTGTACGTGTCTTTACGAAGATTAACCCATGGTCCCTTTGTACTTCAAAACAGCATCATCTATCTACAAATGTCACAACTTAGCAATGTTCAAATAAAAATGACATGGTGAAGATAACTAAAAGAGATTAAAATAAAAGGGACACATTTTCAAAACTGCAATTAGAGATAAACAATGAACTTGAACACAAAACTCAACGTGTCAAAACATTGATCAATAAAGACCTGTGGCCTGGATTTCCCTCAACTTGCCCTTCCTTAAAAATGACCAGAACATACTTTCTTTTCTCATTACATCTATAATTGGTTTAGCAGTTAGTGTAATAATATGTAAAGAAATACACTCGTGAAGAAGTTGTCAATGACATCCTGCCGTAGGTCAACTTTTTCCTCTTCAACACTACCATCTTCATTTGGCATTTCAGGATCCTCACCTGGTAGATCTTCATGGTCTCCACCCTATGCAATGCAAGAATGTTCTGTCGGAGGGCTATGTTGTGCAGCAAACAGCAAGCCATGGCGATTTGGCACAACTTCTCGGGTGAGTAAAGGGCTCCACCAGCCTTCTCCAGATGGCTAAATCTGGCCTTTAGGAGTTCAAAGCCAGCTCCACTGGCCTCCATGGTCTTCCATGGGCCTCATTGAAGTGGGCATCCCCTGGCATTGTTGGATTTCTCAGCAGTGCCAACAGTGGCGGCTGGTGAAGTATGAGAGTGGTGAGGCTGGAGTTTGAGGGGGAGGTTCACATTAGGGGGGCATGGCATTTTTTGAGAGGCCAGCCACGATTCCCCATGCAAATATTCTTTACATTATTTTTATTATTAAATAGCTGTTTTTATCTCTGTTGTTTCTAGCTTAATGAAAGCCATTAATTTGTCAGACTTTTGTACTGCAGAGTAAAATGGCAAAAGAAAATCAGCAAGAAATAGAGCACAATAATAGTCGTGATGAACAGAAGCAAAACTATCTACCTTGAGGTAAAGGGATTTTGAGAGGCAATGTTTAATTAGGTGGTTGATTAAAACAGCCAGGTGCAATGCTGCTGAGAAAGTACTGCATGTATGGCTCTACATGGAGCATGGGTAAAAGCTTCAACAAAGGATGGGTAAATTATTTTCACGACTTATCAAAAGTGAAATAAAAAAAAACAGGTATGCGCTCAAAAAGAGGAGACTCTGCAAAGCAAATTAATTAAGAGTGTGGCCTTCTCAAGTTCATATCTAGTTGCATAACCCCAAACCAGTCTTGCAATAATAGCTGGATGTGTCCTATGAAAAATTAACAGTAAAGTTTTCAATAAAGTTTCTTCCCGCCAGCAAGATCTAGACCTTCAAACAATAGAAGATTATTCCTTATAACTGCGGTATAGGAGCTATTGTGGAGATGGCAAATGCATGAAATATGTTACCCTTAAAGACACATTGCAGCAAAAAGATAGCAATACACATTCCAGCCACAGCTTTGATATCAACAAAAGTGAAATCTTAGTGAGCCTCTCACACAGTTTATACTAACCAAGTGTGCAGCTATGGGGCAGCTTTATAGAGTGTCTATCGCAGCTTACTGCCAGCCCCACGCACAGCCTGTACACATAGCTAACTCTTCAACTCCAGGCAAATTACTAGCAATGAGCATGTGAAAGGAAGGCTGTTCATATTATTAATGAACACACACAAACAGAAATCCAAAATCTGTTCTCTCGTAGTGGCCATCTATTACATCTGTTGAAATGGGTGCACTGTGCCCTAATGAGAGCGTGTGTACTCCACAGCCTTGCTATCAAAGTGCTAGCAAACACGTTGCCCACCATCTCAGGGACACAGATCTTAGGATTCATTATAGCTATCATATTTCAAAAGCCTTTAGGAGTGACTGAAATCTTCGTTCTGCAGAAGTGTGTTTGCACTATAAAAGCAGCAACCGTTATCATGTGCATTCACTCACAAGTTGCTGGCATTTTGGGTTAGGAACGGGGTCCTGCTGTAAAATGCTAAGACGAGTTCCTTAAAGTAAACAAAGCGCTTATCTGAGTCCCCATCATCTGATTCCACAGGGAAAGAGTGGCGCTGTAAAAGGGAGGTGGCCGCAATTTATTTGCATGACTTCAGAATTTGCATATATTGAAAGTCCAACCAACTTAGGTTTTTAAAAAGAAGGCCAGAGGAAACCAGAAGTGAGATAAGGAAATCGGCAATACTGAAGTATTACAGAATTCAGACATTACCAGTCCCCGTGGTATCAGCAATTCTATTGGCACGTAAGAATTAGGGGCCTGTAATACCGTACTGAGCACTGCAGAGGCCCCCCATTTCTGCAGTGCAAGAGCACTGCAGAGCACTGCAGGGGCCTCCATCTGCAAATTACAACGCACTTTTGAGTTGACACCAGCGGCTGTGAAGAAGACAGCAGTTCTGAGAGCTGCACGAAAATATGCATTTGGGAGAGAGTTATCTAAAAACATAAAAACTGAAGGTATTGGTTGCTCTCTCCAATAGAAGAAGAAACAACCCGTGGAGTTAGAGGACATGAAATAAATTCAGGCCAAAAAGACACTATTCCAAACAGGCCTGGCCCCAGCAAGTTTCTAACTCACTATCCCATCTGCTAAGTTTTTTCATACCTGCTCATTATGGATGCAGGGCATCGTCTAGACGGGGGAAAGCTTTAAGCTAGGTTACACCTTCCTTTAACCTTTGGACTGTACACAAAATCTGCAGTGCGCTGCTTCTCTTCAATCCACAAGATTGGCTGGAGCTAGAAATGGCATCGGGCATATCTGCAATGTGGGAGTCAGACACCTCGAGTCTGCACAGTGTCTTCAAAAGTGTTGATGACAGGCTGCGCAGAATCGATTTCTCTGCTTCCCCGATTTCTCTGCTTCCTGCCTGCCTGCAGTCTCGACCCCACCCTTTTCCAACTCATCACAGGGAGGCACCCACCCCTCTGTGACGACTTGAGAAAGGGTGGGGTGACCATGCTCTAAACTCCATGATTGACGTGAAGCCCCAGCATTATCGGGCTTCTGTCTAAAACGCCCAGGGCTAATTTTACCAACATTTCATCATGGGGTGGAGACTGGTTCACAAAGCTATGTCTTTGCTGAGCTGATGACCTCACAGGCCTCAGGGCTGTCAGATCATCAGCCTGGCAAATACTCGGTTAGGTCCGCACATGTTGTTAAGGCAATAAATCAGGAAGCATGTGACTGGCAGTGTGCAGCAGCCTCTCGGCCAGCATGAAGCGAGTGTAAGTATTTTTTAAAGAAAAATAGAACATAACTAGCATCATAGCGTGAACAAATTACTTCAATTATAACCTGCCTGGGGGGTTAAATTAAAGGGGGCGGAGCCCCAACGCCCTCGAGCAGAGGCCGCCACTGAGTGCCAACAACCATGGTCAGTTAGGATAAGCTGAGAATCCTAAATGGAAAAAGAGGAGAGCCAAGATATGTAACATAATTTCAGGTGATTCACCTTAAAATTACCCAAACAATATTATGTCAGATTGTACTTATCAACAAGCCCTTTCCGTTCACGTCCAAGTTATGACATTTGCAGGGGTATGTTGTTGTACCATAGTACAAAGGCATCATGGGCTTATCCAGGGAAACATGCACAGACAATTGTGATATACAAATCAGCTAAGCCGACAGCTTGCACATTAATTGAATGGAAGATCTTACGATTCTGGTAGACTTGTTCCTTGGTATGTGGTGGCAGTAAGGCAATATGTGTGACATCAATTCCTCCAACCACATGTTATAGGCGACCTAAACCATAGAAATCAGCCTTCACATTTTCAAAAACCTGGTATTGTGGAAACTGGATGAAGCTGTTTCAGTGTATCATCATTGACAAAATAATTTCTTGTAGCACACACCTGAAAGTTGGTTTTGACACTCCACCAGATACTACCACAGTATGTTGGAATGATACTGTGGCCACAAAATAAAGGACCGCCATGAGTTTGGCAATTGGTGTAATAGATGTAAGACTTCTGTAGTGAGGCAGATGATCTGGCTCCAGCTAATGACATAAATTCAGTATAGGAGGCCGATTCAATCTGAACATTTTGATAATATCCTGTTCTCCCATGGTGTTAGGATCTAGAAATAGACGGTACACTCCTCACTCTCCCAGCGTTCAAATACTGGCACTGGGAAAATTGTGAACACTTTTATACATTTTCCACATATTTATTTTTAATTATTAACACAATTGTCATGTCGTTCACAACATATAATCTAAAATTGGTTTTTGTGATTTTTACTTTACAAATGTTTTCATTTATCCGCCAATATTTTAAATATGAAAGAATGTGTAATTGATACTTTTCTAATGTATTATTTACACTTTTTTTCATCTAAAAACACTGCCACTGGATGTGTAAAAAGTGCCATGCAACTATTGCATTTACCAACAATAATGCACTACATTTGTATGTTTTATTTTTAAATACATGATTGTCCTTCAAAGTTTGAAAGTGTAAACAAACTAGCCACCATTTTGAGTGGTGGTGATGCACTTAACAATCACAAACACACTATTTGACCATCTAAAATGGTGGGCATCTGACCTCGCGGTCAGGACATTTGTAATCAGACGTTGGTGGATGAAATTTACCACATAGTGGGTGTTTACCTTCACAACGGACACAACCATAGGCTAACACGTGTGAAAGGAACGTACAAAGGCCAATCGCTGTGCCGTGTAAGCTGACAATCACAAATGTAAACCGCAGTGTGACAAAACTCACTTGCTTCCTAACACTGCAGCCATCAAGACTTTAACACACAAGATGACCCAGCACCAGATTATGTCAATGCAAAGTAAGCAAAATATTTATATTGCAGTAACAGACACAATATCAAAGGAATGGCTTCTTGAAAATAAGCAATTTCAAAGACTTGATTGTAGATTGGAACTTTTCTTTATTTTTCAAAATTCATTAAAACATGGCAAAATTGCTTGCCGCCAACGCGTTTCATCCCACCTGGGACTTCTTCAGGGCTGATAATGTTGCAACAAAAAAGTAAGCGTTGATATTCTAACGTTATTGTGTTGCTCATATAAATAAATATTGTAAGAAAAAGACAGGAAATAATATTTCAAATGAACGCAAGTTGATTCCTTATCTCACAAATCACTGAGTTTGTCTTCCTGTTGTCGCAATTTCACAGTATTACTACAACCATGGTTGGAATTCTCAAAATGTGCAGCCCCTCGAATGTAAGGCTGTCCTCCGGTCACGACCGGAGGACAGCCTTACATTCAAAATTGCTTATTTTCAAGCCGCCATTCCTTTGATATTGTATCTGTTACTGCAATATAAATATTTTGCTTACTTTGCATTGACATAATCTGGTGCTGGGTCATCTTGTGTGTTAAAGTTAAAAGTGATCTGTGATCACTGAATTTGGGGATGTTTAAGGGTCAAATCCCAGATGCCATGCAAAGATAAATAGCAAGGAATAATAAGGCTGTACTTAGTAGAGATTTGTAGTGCCGGTCTAGTATAGCGCTGACCCTTTTTTTCGATTTGTTGTGAAAAGCCATCAAGACTTACACCACATTTGCTACTATTTGTGACATCTGGGATCAATGATGCCAGGTCGAGCTGGTGACCGGGAACCTGCTTTTTGCCAGGGGAGCTGTAGTTGCTGGCAAATAGGTCTTGTCCCTGTTTAGCCAGCTATATGGCTCACCAAGGGAACAAGTACATGTTTGAAATGTATATGTGAACCTGCTTAATTGTTTTTTTTCCCATTAACACAGGTTACGATCACCGTTTCATTTCCTGAGTGACGTGCTCTAATTGATGTGAAGTGCCATATATTGTGTTCCTTACATAGGACACTGTTGTTGGGGATTTATAAGCACTTTATAATTTTAAAAAACAACATTAGTCTGCATTGTGCGTTAAAACCCCATGATTCTATTTGGTGTGTATTTAGAGAAATATCTATGTATATGCTTGAATTACATGTGAAATTTAGAAATCTCACGTCATGTAATTTATAAAGCACATTATATTGTCTTTACAACTGTACATATATATGTTTTCTGTACAAACCAAATGTAAATTATGTTTACTAGCCTAGATTAGGGGTCTCCAAACTGTTGATCAGGAGCTTCCAGTAGCTCCCAGACCCCTCCAGTGTAGCACACAGCCTTAAGGTCAGTTATTAGATGAGCACAAGGTCATTTTTGCATCTGAAAGTTAAAGGAAGGCTGTGTTCACATTACAATCATCCGGCTGCAGATAGCAAGGTGTGACAATGAGCATAGCTCAGTCAGAATCATGGGCCGGTCTTGGGCAGAGTCACAGCGGCAAACAACTGAAAGACTGAGGTATATCTCTTATTAAAATATTTCCTTGTCAACTAAAATTTTATGTGTGAACAAAAATATGCCCCTGGATGCTTTTAAATGAATGATAATTAAAATGGAGAGTTACCAAACTTCTTAAGCTAACACTTCATTTCATTTTACTCCCATTTCAAAGTGTTTCATTTCCAAACAGCAGGCCCCTTAGGCCAATATTCACTCTTACATAAGTATTTATGCAAGATAATGCCCTTTTTTGCATGTGGGAATTTAAAAGTGGAGAAAAATGTTCCATGATATGAAATGTTTAGTAAAACATGTTTCGACACTTTTAAATTCCCCCAATTCAAAAAGGCATACAATTGTATGTTTGTTTCATCCATGTAATGGTGCCACATATGGCAAAAGGTGTGTCATGTGCTAAAAGTACATACCACACAGACTCTGTAACCCATACAGTTATATCCTATTCATACATATGTATACATCACCAAAGAACACACTCTCACTCACACACATGGCAGCCCTTTCATAGTGCTCTTAGTAATAGTATGTAGTTCAAACCACACTATCTGGCTCTATGGACTTTAGGAATCAAGTCAATGAAGCTGGTTGTGAGGGTGTGTGGTAACAATGCACACGTTGTATAGCCTTTAGTAGTTCACAATGTTTTGCACTGTTCTACAATAGCTGAAAGCACAGAAAATGCAGGAGCCTCCTGGACTAGATGATGTCACTGGCCTGGATTAGTTAGTTTAGGACATGAGAAGGGATGATGGTAGTCAAAATTTCACCTTAAAAGTGTGTATTGATATATTTGTTTTGGTCAGCATGTGAAAATACACATGTTGTATGGTAACTTTTGTCATGTTTGTGATAGATGTAGTAACATTGTGATACATAAATACAGACAAACAAAAAGTTACAAAACCATTCTTTTTTCTTTCATTTCCAGTATCAAGACCCATCAGAAGTGGGATATCTCGAAGGCCATCAGACATCAGGAAGGTGTGGACCCCGGCAGTCTATAAGCAGCACAGCCTCCATTGCAGAAAGAGGTGGGAGGACCTATGAAGCTGGACCAGAAAGTCAGCCAAAGTCCATCTCCAAATGTCCTCCCAAAATGAGAAAAGCGTGCACCACACCCTGACCCCCTAATGGGCCTCATTCTTGCAGTAACCTATCTCCAGCTTTAGGAACAGCTGAGAGCCTAATAGCAGCAACAAGGGGTTAAGTTATTATTTGAGTTTCACATGTTACATGACTAATCGTTACAGCCAGGATTTTTCCCATCAACATTAAGGGTTACCCATGTCCACTGCACAAGAAGAGTTCTTGATGGTGTACGTTTTGCACAATCTGTATGATGATGTGCGTTGTCTATTAATTTGTTGGAATGGATCCCACCTGATTCCTGTTCACTATCAAAGGACTATTCTCAGCAGATGCATGGCTGCCTAAACTACACATATACATTAGGTTGTTTGATGTCATTAGGGACAGTTGTACCAAACAGGCCAATAGACTTTGTTGTGTCTGGTGTGATGCTCCTTCACTATTGTGGATGATGTAATGGTAGATAATTATATGTGACATAGAGGACTATGCACTTATGATACAGTAGATGTGCCAAATGTCACATTAGTAAGTTGGGATTTTGCACAAACAAGAGTGTGCATGTGGTAAAAAATTACCAATTACATCAGAATTACTGGATACGTTTTGGAATCTACAAATATCCCAATTGGGTTTGCATCAGATATACTGTTTCATTCAGGTTAAAAGCGACCGATTTGTATGATGTCCTACACCTTCACAAATGTGAATGTAAGCCAGTGCGTTTTTTTTGCAAATACGTGTGATAAGAATACAATTTATGTAGCAATACAGACAGTAATGTGTACATATTGGTGAGAGAGTAAAACATACACCTCAACTATTTTTCAATGCCCTTTGTTATGTCCAAATGAGAACTCAATGATGGAGAAAAATAGGATACTTGACATGATTTTGGCAGATTTCTTGTTCCATCAAAAACAAGTTGGAGTATCCCATCTTGAAGACTCAAACCAAGACCCAACTCATGACTCATTTGGAAAATGGTGAAATGCATCAAGGTGTGATTTGTTACATATTGTGAATTGCATTTGATTCTTTGATGTGGATTTATCATAAATCAATAAGTGTATGTCATATTTACTGTGATGGGTACCACCTTTTGCCTAAGCTGAATACCACTATATCCTTTTCAACAATTTCACAATGGTGAGACAACCTAGAAATAATTTGAGGTCTTTTTTAGTCAAATGTGAATAGGTAGTTGTTCTGTACTAAAGTGGATTACAAATGTATCATGCCCTATGTATTTGCTTATGCTATTGGAGTTATTTGCCAATCCACAATAACAATTTGTCTACATTTCTTCAGCAGCATAGGTAAATACATAGTGTATGATACATTGATAAGCTACTTCAGTACTGAAACCAATAATATGGTGCACATTTGTACTGTACTTGAGTTACTTGAAGTAAGTGTTACCAATGTAAAATGGACAAACAAATGAGACATGCATTCAGTTTCTACAAATATTGGTTCAACATTGACGTATTTATGGGCACACATTGATTCACATTTTACTTTTAGTGTATGTCAATAATGCAGCTTTTAGGACCTTGTACACTGTCCAAAGGATATTTTTGGTGCATATCTTTTTTGGTGACATACGTTTACTATTCTGGAGAACAAAGGCCAACCATTCAGATGTGTGCAACTGTTCCTTTAGAGAATTGAATATGGTTAGCCGAAAAGATCATATATGTAGTAGGAAATATCATGGGGAATTTCAAAACTATGACCAAATGGTTTCAGAAGATGTTCCCAACATGCGTGAAATGATGATGTAAAGAACCAAAGTTTGTGAGCCTTGCCCAAGGTGCAATATGGAAAGTAGGAAATGTTTTGTGCTCAATGTTATTGATCAATTCTAGTCACTCAGATACAATAAAACTATTCCATATGTCTTTTCAGCATCATCCGGAGTAGGCGAAGGAGACATTGGCCATGTAGGTGAGGAAGCAGCTGGCCACTGTATCTCAGCTAGTGAGACTACCGACACTGAGGGACACAGAGCTACAGAGGGTGGGGGGACTAGCAGTAAGGCTAGCAGCTCGACATCTTCTTCAGAGGCATCCCATAGCTACTGGTCCCTAGTGGTGGTGAACCCACCTGCATCCTTGTCTGCCACCCAGATATCCTTGTGCACCCTCCCCCTTGTTCCCCACCAGTTAGCCAACTCCATTGCTCTAAAATGGCTGTGGTCTCCTTTGCCACAGGCACCTCACCCCCTGTCTCCTGGCTGTGTTGAGTGAGGAGTCTGTTGACATCCTCCAACGCATCTCTGTAGGCCAGACTGCACTTCTGAAATGCCATACTGGGGCTTAGCTGCCATATGCAACAAATGGCAGCTTAACTGAAAGACCTTCATAGTGGTATGTCCAGCCTACAGCAGTCTTTTCAATGCTTAGCATCTTCACTGACTGCACGCTTCCAACCATCCCAACCTTGTGCCCCATCTCCTCCTATTTCCCATCCTAATTCCCTATTCCAAGTCCTGTTCCAAACATACTCATATATTTGCACACACCCACTGCAACACACACAAGCAGCACACACACATAAACACAGCCACACAACCAAGCAGAAAGACACCACACCCACAACCACACCCAATGCACCACCTCCAGAATACCCCTTTGCACCACCACCAGCACACCCAAAAACACCGCGCCCACCACCCATACACATGCTCCAGCACATCCACATGCACCACACCAGTAACTCCGCAGCACGCCCATCCACATACACACACACACATTAGAAAGCGGACCCAAAAAACACAAATGCCCACACTCACCCAAACAACTGATTCCTAGGAAGCAACACACCCCAAACATACACAACATACACAAGACCAATATGCACCAGCACCCTCAACAGACACATGCACATCAGCCTCTGCCACTCCCTCTACCTCCCAAACCCAACTCCCTGCTGAACATTCCACCCATTTCTCCCATGAGAGTTTGTTGTTTGCCCTTGCCTTAAGCCCTACTAAACCAAAGAGCACCCCACCCAAAACCATAACTACCCCTCCCAAAAAACAAAACTACCTCTCTCAGACCCAAACTTCCCCCTCCCAAATAAGATTTTGAGGTGCCTGATCTTCCCACTAGATACCCCTTACTGAGGGGATTCTCCTTGGCAGTGAATTAGGAGGCAAGCTTTGTGCCACAGCACAACAGAGCACAGGACTTTTTGAATACCATGGACTGCCATTTACTTCCTTATTATTTTGAAAGACGCATCTCATTTTCTTCAATACATCTCTAGTTGTCTTTTCACCAAATTTGTCCTGGCATTAATTTTCCTTTTCAGTTGTTTGATTACTGAAAATGTTTTTGACTAAAATGTAAAGTACATATTTATCTTTACCATGATGGTAGGAAAGACAACATCATTTTTAATGTTTACTTTGCTAAGTGAATACATTGGCTAACACAGTGTGCGATGGTCATTTGAATTTAGGTGCAGGCATTTATCATGATAATGGACACGTACACCAACACATAGATATTTTAAAGTATTTTTGGATGTGTTACTGCAGGTGTGTTAATTATTGATATCTATGAATACATATGCATTACACCAAATTACACATTGTGACAATTGAAATTGGATACAATATAAGACTTGCCCTAAGAAATGTTACATGGATAAATATGTTGGATGATTCAAATTTGGATTGACATTGAGTTTTACAGGTGATTAATAAGGTAAAGGTTACACCTTTGCAGTGCCATTTCTACATCATTTTACATTTCACTTAACCCAGTGATGTGTAATGTATATGGGTCCGAATCGCATAGGTAAACTGAGACCAAAGTCTAACTTTATGACTTTTGGTATTCACAATGGTCATCTACTACTCGTAAAATGCCCTTTGTGAATACCGAAAGTCGGAAAGTTAGACTTTCATCTAATTTTACCTTTGTGATTCGGGTGCATGTTTTTAATTTGACAATTTTAGAAGTTTATTTAAACACACCTTTATGGTGACTTTTTGATTTTTTTATGGATATCCATTTTTGTGCCATTTTTTGGAGGCGACTTGTTCCAAATTTATACATACAATGTGATCATACAGTTGTGTTTCTTTACATTTCTTAAATGTCAATATTACAGACATATGCATTGTGCATTGGTATGTTATTGCTTGTAAGAGAGATTTATGGTGTAAATGTACCAGACTAGTCAAAATGCAGCAGGTCAAAGTGGAGCCTACCATTAAATCTGTCTGAGTGGTGTTGATTTTGTCCTTCATCAAGCAGCAGCAGCAGGACTTGGAAGATTGGGTCTATGGCCTAAAATGAAGCGTGCAAGTGAGAAAATGAGAGTTCATGCCTTAGATCCATTCCAATCTGCCAAATCAAGTGTGGAGGTTTTACCGCCACAGTCATGTTGACAGTAAGGCACATCAAAATTGGCCCGGTGGACATAATGGCTGTCCTCACTCTGACAGCTGCTTTTGCCTATTACACCAAAAATGCAGACAAACATACCTGGTGGAATCGGAGGCCCTCTGATGGTCTTTCGTCTGTCGAACCACTAGCATCTAATTGGTGGCCAGATATCTGCAGACCTCGCCCCTCCCCTGCCAGATTAGCCAGAAACCTTGGGGTCATCTTTGATGGCTCTCTGAGCCTTGATGCTCATATCAGTCGCACTGTTTGCACAGGCTTTTACATCATTGGACCCTGAAAAAAAGGCCATCCCCCATATCTCATCAGAATTGCACCAGTTAGTCATCATTGCCCTAATTACCACACGGTTGGACTACTGCAATGCATTGTATCTGAACATTAATAGTTCCTCCTTGAACAAACTTCAGGTTGTACAAAATGCAGCAGCTCGTCTCATTCTGCACACTCCCAAGAGGCATTCCGTTAGGGAGGGGATCCATTCCCTTTACTGGCTTCTTGTCAGAAAACGGATTGCTTTTAAGGCTTTGTGCCTAGTTTTTAAGGCCCTACATCATAAGGGCCCCTCATATTTGAATGTGCTTTTTCAATGGTACATCCTGAGGAGAATACAGAGATCCCCTTGCAAAAAACCTAGGATCCACAGATTTCGGAAGACTAAATGGGGTGGTGGCTTCTTTTTGGTCGCAGCCGCCAAACTATGGAATGACCTACCTACTTATATTTCAGATGTGGACTCCTTTATGTCCCTTAAAAAACATCACCAAACCTGACTTTTCACATCTTAGTGCCCCTTTTCTTGGCCGCTTCGTTTCTGCTGGCTCCTTTGTTCTGTGATAGCGCTTTAACACCTATGGGTTTTAGTGTGTTCTATAAATTCTATTATATCCTATCATAAATAGAGGTGGTGGACCTCTAGCAGGTGGCCGCAGAAACTGTGAAAAAAAGCAACAACGGGATCAGGTCCACCAAGATATAAATCAGGCCCTTTGTTGTTTTTCTAGGAAAAATTTGTCTCCATGTTGGAGAAATCTGATTTTCAAACGGATGCTGCTGAGCTACTTAGCAGATTATTTTCCACTGGCAACTGAACATGGACAGGACTTTGTTGTTAATCTCTGCCTGACATACTGACAGTCTTTATGTGTTCCGTATTAAGGTCCTGATTGTCTTAGAAATGTACTAATGTGGTTGTTTGGGCACCCAAAAAAGTTTTTCAAAGCCTTTGCTCTGGAGGTCCAGAGCTTCAAGAGAACTGGGAGTGAAACGCATCTCACCAGCCTTTCTAGAAAATGGGACTGAATTTCAGGCTTGTTCCACTCCGTAGGGAGGCCAATCTGCTCATTGCATCTGATCCACACACTGTTGCTGTCAGCCTCAAACTGCTCCTAGGTCCCTGTCTACCACAATCATTGACTACCATTGGCACTATTTTCTGGGAAAAAAATGCATTCCTATTCTGATATTCAGACAGTAAGGGAATAAATGTATGCTTAATTCTATTGGAAAAGGAACACTATACCTGAGGAGTTTAGTGTCTGTTTAGTAGAGCAAAACATTGCTTACCGCATATAGCTGAACAATATATGTCAAGATGTTACCGCATTGACCATGCACCAAAATTGCACACTTGAAGGGTCACCCTGTCACAAGCTACTCACCTTACATTCAGGTATACCTTTGGGGAGTCAACTGGACACAATACCCTCTGAAACCTTCCCTAGCTAGAATGAGTCCACAAATACACTTGGCCAAGGAAGGTCTCAAGCGGAAGTAGGTTGGGATAAGAGAGAGAAAGAAAAAAAAAACACAGCTAGCAGAAATCCTGGCCTTTCAATACTCCACAGTTTTGCCTTTGGCGCGATCTCACTTTACTGTGTTTTGATTGTGGTCTTATGCAAAGTTCGTGCTGTAATACAGTAAATGGCTTAAGAGTTTCTCTCTCTCCTGTAAGAATTGTTATGAAGTACTGAATTTTTTTAAGTGATAGTTTCCCCCAAAAATCTGCAATCAGAAGAAAACAGAAAATATCGAGATCATGTTGATTTTTCTCATGCAATAGACAAAGGGGCAGATTATGATGCGGTTCAGTCGGAGCCTTCCAAGCCGCATCATAATGTGGTGGTTGGATTCCTTTCTGACCGCCTCATTTTATTGGAGGCGGTTGGAAAGGAATCAAATCGGTCATTTTGGCTGATTTCCAACGGACTTGGAGAACCCGTCCGGCAGTCGGAATGCGCAGAGTAATCTCAAAGTCGGGTCATTCCACCCTTTAGATCACAATGATGGTTTCTGACATGGTTCCTTGCTGGTCGGTCTCAGGGCCCCTTTGGGTGCACAGCCTCCGGTTGGAGACCGAGTGGGCACCTATGGTGCCCTCCTATTGATCCCTGCACCTTGTGGCAGGCGGGGTGTAGGGATGAACAACACCTACCATGTTACTATTGGAGCATGCATTACAGACAGCTTATGGCCGAAATGCATACTCCCATAGAAAAATGTAGGAATAGACTAAACAGTGTTCAGTCACATCCTAATTAGGCGGTCGGGACCTCCGATCGGATATTGGTCGGTCCCATGACCGATGCGGTGTTGGGCGGCAGTGATTCCGCCCAACATCGTAATGACGGCCAAAGTCTGTAAATAAAATGTGCAAATGCTCTCAGAGAGGAAGTAATAGTCTTTTAAAATGTCCTAAACGAAATCTAAACACGCTATTGTGGTTCTTGAAATATGCACTGTGAAACAAGAGTTTGGATGTTCTCAGAATCATAAATTATAACATATTACAGTTTCCAATTCAAAATACCTTTTATCTGAAATGCTTGTAGATTTTAAGATTGTACTTGCCAGGAAGTGAGCACCGAAAACCTACTGAATTGTTGCCCTCTCATTGTTTTGTTGAAATGGCTGCCTGTCTGCAAGAGCTCCGGGAGACAGGTAAAGTTGCCCTGGGCGTGGCCTGGAGCCATTCGGAGAAGGACTAGGGAAGAAAGGAGGACTCTGTAAATCACAGGAGATGCAGAGAAAGCTGCTGTGGCCCGATCATCGCTGGATATCAGGTAAGCGTTTTAAGGGAAATAAGGCCAAGCCTCACATGCTCCAATTGTCAAGCTTCATATTTAGAAATCCAGGTGCACGCGATGCATAGGTTGAGTAAATGAAACACTTGACAGTTTAGTCGTGCGGAGCATGCGGTATGCCTCAACTTCGGCGGGTAAAGCAATTACCCTGATAGTTGAAACGAGGTAGATTGGGGAATTTGCCATGCAAATTAAAAAAAGGAAAGGGACAGGGGTGTCCTACAATAGCTTAAGGTCATGTCCCAGCCACAAGGAACAAAGGAAATTAAAAGTGGAGGGCGCCCTGACATCCGACTAAACCTCCAACCCGAAAGTGCCAACACAGTCTCTCTGCCCCCTGAGGCCAGATGTGCTCTGCCTCCAATTGTCTCACCTAGGGGACAGAACGCCCACTAAACATCATGTACTTTGAAATAATGTCCAAAAACTTGAGATGACTCACTCTGGCATTCTGGCATTTCTCCCCATAGTGGGCCACAGAGTCCTTCTGACCTCAAAGGGCAATACAAATGTTGCCTCCTAGGGCAGATAGGAAATTTGCTCTGATATCTGGTTTGGGGTAGAAGCCCACTAGACACTAGACATGTAACAGTGGGACAAAACAAGTGGTGGGGTGAGGTTTGCCCACAGTAGCATTGGGCCATAACTCCGCCACAAATGGAGCAACAGTTTTTCTGCCACCCAATGGAGTGGAAGGGGAGATTGCCCCAATAAACCTGCTTGGGGCAGAAAGCCCACTAGGCACCAGGGAGTTTGCAATGGCATGAACAAAATTGTGGCAGTTCACCCTGGCATTGTACCATACATCCACCCCCAGAAGTAGCAGTAGGGTTTTCCTGCCTCTCTGGGGGAGGCAGGATTGGGAAAGTTTAGGAGGTTTGCCCTGCTGATTTCGAGTTTGTTTCCAATCTTACCCTCGGTGGGTAGAAAGCCCACTAGACACCAGTTAAAAAAGGGTCCAAAAGAAGAAAAAGAAGGAGGTGGAGGTGCCCAACCAGGCAGAGGGTTGTACCTCCACCCCATAATAAGCTTAATTATGTTTCTGTCCCCACAGCCCCTGACGGTTGATTGCAAGTTCCTCCTCAGGGGGGCAAGAAGCCCACTTGGCACCAGGGATTTTTTTTGTTATAGGGAGAAATAAAGTATATGGTGTGGTTGGGTTGTCCCTGGTATTGGGGCATTCCCCTTCCCCTAAAGTCCCAACAGTATCTGCCCACCCGGGGTGCAGCACATCTCCGTTCCATGGCAAACAAGGAACAATTTGGATTGTTTTGGCATAAATTTCACATACAGACTGGGAGAGTGAGGGTAAATGATCATACATTACAGTTTCCAATTCAAAATAACGTTTGTCTGATATGCTTGTAGATTTTAAGATTGTACTTGCCCGACGCGAGCACCGAAATCCTACTGAACTATTGTCCTCTCTTTCTTTTGTAGAAATGACTGCCTGTCTGCAAGGTCTTTGGAAGATAAGCAACGTTGCCTTGGGTGTGGTCAGAAGCATGTCTGAGAAGGACTGAGGAAGAAAGGAGGACTTGGGAAATTACCAGAGATGCAGAGAAGGATGCTGCGGCCAGATTAGCGCTGCAAATCAGGTAAGTGTTGTAAGCATGCAGGTATGTCTCAACCTCGATGGGTAAAGGAATTAGCCTGATAGTTAAAAAGTGCACTCATGGTGACACATTCCAACTGTAAACAGGTGCACCGCTTGCAACACATAAAAGGATTCTAACATAGAATCATACAAATAAATACCTATGTTTTCAAACAAAAAGCGCGTTTATTATGCCATTATACTTTATCCAGTAATACATTTGTTTAATGAAGAACCACATGACATAAAAAATAAGATCATTATTCCAAAGTAATCTATAGCGCAATCTGCACATACTTTGTGCCTTAGTACCACTAGCACATGTCAAAATAAGTCATGGAGTGTGCTTAACCTACTTCTGCCACAGCTGGAAAAAGCGGCACTACAGAGAGAGGACCCAGAGCCCCGACACCCTTTACTTCAAAGTCTTAGGTAAAAAAAGATGTTTCCAAGAAAACTGTATTCTAAGAACGTGACACTTTTTATTTTTTTCCAGTCCCTCAATGCCTGTCATCAAATTGACACATAGCCTTACAAAATGTGCAACATTGCTTTCTGCTTTGAAATGCATTTATAGTTCTATGAAGCAGTTAAAAGCTTGATGTGTTGTCATTAGGCATCTCCACTTTTTGTCTCAACCATTTGCTGTCTAAGTGTTTACATCTCTTCCCTACTTTCCACTAGAAGCTTTCCCCTACCTACTTCTTTGCGGGGGATAAAACGTAATTGCTTCCACTTCTAACCTAACCCCCACCACTCATCTATGATGCCTGTGAGCAGTATGGAAGGCTGACATTGCAGATGGGAAATTGAAACCAGCAGGTGCCATTTGTTCACATTGGTTTCACTTATTGTTCAATGACGAGGGGCATAACTCTGCCTCACCTGCACCGATCAGTGAGAGACAACATTGGAAATATGAGAATGTCCCCTGTCTAATACTGTTTCTTTCTAGAGGAACCCAACTTTGGAAATATCATTGGCCGGGCACTCCCGAAGCCTGCGATCGACTACACTGGATACCGGGGATGTCTTGTGGGGGGAGCAGCCTTGGCTCCCTACCTCCTGGGCACTAACAGCTTTCTGACCCCCTGGGGAGCCCAGGGGGTATATACCCCCTATCTGCCATGCTGGCAGACAGAAGGCCCACTAGACAGCAGGGATGTGTCTTTGAAAGACAGGGTCAGCCCATACTGGCATAGGGCAATTTTCCCAACTCAAAGGGAGCAATACAACCTACCTGCCCCACGGTTGGCATATTGGGGTTTACCCCAGTCTCCCCTCCTTAGTAGTTAGAAAGCCTACTAGGCACCAGGGACATTCTGTTTTAAAAAAAAAAAAAGGGGTGATAGGGCGTATGGTCATGCCCCCACCCCAAAGTAATGATTCAGAAAAGGGGGTGGTGATGAACAGAGTGCCTGAATTAAGCAGATCACTCTTACCCAGTCCAAAGATCAGGGCTTGATCCATCACCGTTTTTTAGCTCACTGCACCATCCCAGCTCAGAACTTGGCTATATGCAAATTAGTCTGTTCCTGTCCCAGTGCATGATGGGAACAGGGCAAACCAAACTACCAAGCCAATTCTTATACTGGGAAGGAAACAAGCTTCCGGGGACCGGTTTCTGCCATTTCAGGCGTCGTCGGCCCGGCTTGCTTGAATCCTGATGGTGCAATGAGCAAGGGACTCACATCTGAGTATACCCTTCCACGCTTATGGTGGACAAAATGATTCAAAAAAGGGGGTGGTGATGAACAGAGTGCCTGAATTAAGCAGACCACTCTTACCCAGTCCAAAGATCAGGGCTTGATCCATCACCGTTTTTTAGCTCACTGCACCATCCCAGCTCAGAACTTGGCTATATGCAAATTAGTCTGTTCATGTCCCAGTGCATGATGGGAACAGGGCAAACCAAACTACCAAGCCAATTCTTATACTGGGAAGGAAACAAGCTTCCGGGGACCGGTTTCTGCCATTTCAGGCGTCGTCGGCCCGGCTTGCTTGAATCCTGATGGTGCAATGAGCAAGGGACTCACATCTGAGTATACCCTTCCACGCTTATGGTGGACAAAATGATTCAGAAAAGGGGGTGGTGATGAACAGAGTGCCTGAATTAAGCAGACCACTCTTACCCAGTCCAAAGATCAGGGCTTGATCCATCACCGTTTTTTAGCTCACTGCACCATCCCAGCTCAGAACTTGGCTATATGCAAATTAGTCTGTTCCTGTCCCAGTGCATGATGGGAACGGGGCAAACCAAACTACCAAGCCAATTCTTATACTGGGAAGGAAACAAGCTTCCGGGGACCGGTTTCTGCCATTTCAGGCGTCGTCGGCCCGGCTTGCTTGAATCCTGATGGTGCAATGAGCAAGGGACTCACATCTGAGTATACCCTTCCACGCTTATGGTGGACAAAATGATTCAGAAAAGGGGGTGGTGATGAACAGAGTGCCTGAATTAAGCAGACCACTCTTACCCAGTCCAAAGATCAGGGCTTGATCCATCACCGTTTTTTAGCTCACTGCACCATCCCAGCTCAGAACTTGGCTATATGCAAATTAGTCTGTTCCTGTCCCAGTGCATGATGGGAACGGGGCAAACCAAACTACCAAGCTAATTCTTATACTGGGAAGGAAACAAGCTTCCGGGGACTGGTTTCTGCCATTTCAGGCGTCGTCGGCCCGGCTTGCTTGAATCCTGATGGTGCAATGAGCAAGGGACTCACATCTGAGTATACCCTTCCACCCTTATGGTGGACAAAATGATTCAGAAAAGGGGGTGGTGATGAACAGAGTGCCTGAATTAAGCAGACCACTCTTACCCAGTCCAAAGATCAGGGCTTGATCCATCACCGTTTTTTAGCTCACTGCACCATCCCAGCTCAGAACTTGGCTATATGCAAATTAGTCTGTTCCTGTCCCAGTGCATGATGGGAACAGGGCAAACCAAACTACCAAGCCAATTCTTATACTGGGAAGGAAACAAGCTTCCGGGGACCGGTTTCTGCCAATTCAGGCGTCGTCGGCCTGGCTTGCTTGAATCCTGATGGTGCAATGAGCAAGGGACTCACATCTGAGTATACCCTTCCACGCTTATGGTGGACAAAATGATTCAGAAAAGGGGGTGGTGATGAACAGAGTGCCTGAATTAAGCAGACCACTCTTACCCAGTCCAAAGATCAGGGCTTGATCCATCACCGTTTTTTAGCTCACTGCACCATCCCAGCTCAGAACTTGGCTATATGCAAATTAGTCTGTTCCTGTCCCAGTGCATGATGGGAACGGGGCAAACCAAACTACCAAGCCAATTCTTATACTGGGAAGGAAACAAGCTTCCGGGGACCGGTTTCTGCCATTTCAGGCGTCGTCGGCCCGGCTTGCTTGAATCCTGATGGTGCAATGAGCAAGGGACTCACATCTGAGTATACCCTTCCACGCTTATGGTGGACAAAATGATTCAGAAAAGGGGGTGGTGATGAACAGAGTGCCTGAATTAAGCAGACCACTCTTACCCAGTCCAAAGATCAGGGCTTGATCCATCACCGTTTTTTAGCTCACTGCACCATCCCAGCTCAGAACTTGGCTATATGCAAATTAGTCTGTTCCTGTCCCAGTGCATGATGGGAACAGGGCAAACCAAACTACCAAGCCAATTCTTATACTGGGAAGGAAACAAGCTTCCGGGGACCGGTTTCTGCCATTTCAGGCATCGTCGGCCTGGCTTGCTTGAATCCTGATGGTGCAATGAGCAAGGGACTCACATCTGAGTATACCCTTCCACGCTTATGGTGGACAAAATGATTCAGAAAAGGGGGTGGTGATGAACAGAGTGCCTGAATTAAGCAGACCACTCTTACCCAGTCCAAAGATCAGGGCTTGATCCATCACCGTTTTTTAGCTCACTGCACCATCCCAGCTCAGAACTTGGCTATATGCAAATTAGTCTGTTCCTGTCCCAGTGCATGATGGGAACAGGGCAAACCAAACTACCAAGCCAATTCTTATACTGGGAAGGAAACAAGCTTCCGGGGACCGGTTTCTGCCATTTCAGGCGTCGTCGGCCCGGCTTGCTTGAATCCTGATGGTGCAATAAGCAAGGAACTCACATCTGAGTATACCCTTCCACGCTTATGGTTGACAAAATGATTCAGAAAAGGGGGTGGTGATGAACAGAGTGCCTGAATTAAGCAGACCACTCTTACCCAGTCCAAAGATCAGGGCTTGATCCATCACCGTTTTTTAGCTCACTGCACCATGAAAGCTCAGAACTTGGCTATATGCAAATTAGTCTGTTCCTGTCCCAGTGCATGATGGGAACAGGGCAAACCAAACTACCAAGCCAATTCTTATACTGGGAAGGAAACAAGCTTCCGGGGACCGGTTTCTGCCATTTCAGGCGTCGTCGGCCCGGCTTGCTTGAATCCTGATGGTGCAATGAGCAAGGGACTCACATCTGAGTATACCCTTCCACGCTTATGGTGGACAAAATGATTCAAAAAAGGGGGTGGTGATGAACAGAGTGCCTGAATTAAGCAGACCACTCTTACCCAGTCCAAAGATCAGGGCTTGATCCATCACCGTTTTTTAGCTCACTGCACCATCCCAGCTCAGAACTTGGCTATATGCAAATTAGTCTGTTCCTGTCCCAGTGCATGATGGGAACAGGGCAAACCAAACTACCAAGCCAATTCTTATACTGGGAAGGAAACAAGCTTCCGGGGACCGGTTTCTGCCATTTCAGGCGTCGTCGGCCCGGCTTGCTTGAATCCTGATGGTGCAATGAGCAAGGGACTCACATCTGAGTATACCCTTCCACGCTTATGGTGGACAAAATGATTCAGAAAAGGGGGTGGTGATGAACAGAGTGCCTGAATTAAGCAGACCACTCTTACCCAGTCCAAAGATCAGGGCTTGATCCATCACCGTTTTTTAGCTCACTGCACCATCCCAGCTCAGAACTTGGCTATATGCAAATTAGTCTGTTCCTGTCCCAGTGCATGATGGGAACGGGGCAAACCAAACTACCAAGCCAATTCTTATACTGGGAAGGAAACAAGCTTCCGGAGACCGGTTTCTGCCATTTCAGGCGTCGTCGGCCCGGCTTGCTTGAATCCTGATGGTGCAATGAGCAAGGGACTCACATCTGAGTATACCCTTCCACGCTTATGGTGGACAAAATGATTCAGAAAAGGGGGTGGTGATGAACAGAGTGCCTGAATTAAGCAGACCACTCTTACCCAGTCCAAAGATCAGGGCTTGATCCATCACCGTTTTTTAGCTCACTGCACCATCCCAGCTCAGAACTTGGCTATATGCAAATTAGTCTGTTCCTGTCCCAGTGCATGATGGGAACGGGGCAAACCAAACTACCAAGCTAATTCTTATACTGGGAAGGAAACAAGCTTCCGGGGACTGGTTTCTGCCATTTCAGGCGTCGTCGGCCCGGCTTGCTTGAATCCTGATGGTGCAATGAGCAAGGGACTCACATCTGAGTATACCCTTCCACCCTTATGGTGGACAAAATGATTCAGAAAAGGGGGTGGTGATGAACAGAGTGCCTGAATTAAGCAGACCACGCTTACCCAGTCCAAAGATCAGGGCTTGATCCATCACCGTTTTTTAGCTCACTGCACCATCCCAGCTCAGAACTTGGCTATATGCAAATTAGTCTGTTCCTGTCCCAGTGCATGATGGGAACAGGGCAAACCAAACTACCAAGCCAATTCTTATACTGGGAAGGAAACAAGCTTCCGGGGACCGGTTTCTGCCATTTCAGGCGTCGTCGGCCTGGCTTGCTTGAATTCTGATGGTGCAATGAGCAAGGGACTCACATCTGAGTATACCCTTCCACGCTTATGGTGGACAAAATGATTCAGAAAAGGGGGTGGTGATGAACAGAGTGCCTGAATTAAGCAGACCACTCTTACCCAGTCCAAAGATCAGGGCTTGATCCATCACCGTTTTTTAGCTCACTGCACCATCCCAGCTCAGAACTTGGCTATATGCAAATTAGTCTGTTCCTGTCCCAGTGCATGATGGGAACGGGGCAAACCAAACTACCAAGCCAATTCTTATACTGGGAAGGAAACAAGCTTCCGGGGACCGGTTTCTGCCATTTCAGGCGTCGTCGGCCCGGCTTGCTTGAATCCTGATGGTGCAATGAGCAAGGGACTCACATCTGAGTATACCCTTCCACGCTTATGGTGGACAAAATGATTCAGAAAAGGGGGTGGTGATGAACAGAGTGCCTGAATTAAGCAGACCACTCTTACCCAGTCCAAAGATCAGGGCTTGATCCATCACCGTTTTTTAGCTCACTGCACCATCCCAGCTCAGAACTTGGCTATATGCAAATTAGTCTGTTCCTGTCCCAGTGCATGATGGGAACAGGGCAAACCAAACTACCAAGCCAATTCTTATACTGGGAAGGAAACAAGCTTCCGGGGACCGGTTTCTGCCATTTCAGGCGTCGTCGGCCCGGCTTGCTTGAATCCTGATGGTGCAATGAGCAAGGGACTCACATCTGAGTATACCCTTCCACGCTTATGGTGGACAAAATGATTCAGAAAAGGGGGTGGTGATGAACAGAGTGCCTGAATTAAGCAGACCACTCTTACCCAGTCCAAAGATCAGGGCTTGATCCATCACCGTTTTTTAGCTCACTGCACCATCCCAGCTCAGAACTTGGCTATATGCAAATTAGTCTGTTCCTGTCCCAGTGCATGATGGGAACGGGGCAAACCAAACTACCAAGCCAATTCTTATACTGGGAAGGAAACAAGCTTCCGGGGACCGGTTTCTGCCATTTCAGGCGTCGTCGGCCCGGCTTGCTTGAATCCTGATGGTGCAATGAGCAAGGGACTCACATCTGAGTATACCCTTCCACGCTTATGGTGGACAAAATGATTCAGAAAAGGGGGTGGTGATGAACAGAGTGCCTGAATTAAGCAGACCACTCTTACCCAGTCCAAAGATCAGGGCTTGATCCATCACCGTTTTTTAGCTCACTGCACCATCCCAGCTCAGAACTTGGCTATATGCAAATTAGTCTGTTCCTGTCCCAGTGCATGATGGGAACAGGGCAAACCAAACTACCAAGCCAATTCTTATACTGGGAAGGAAACAAGCTTCCGGGGACCGGTTTCTGCCATTTCAGGCATCGTCGGCCTGGCTTGCTTGAATCCTGATGGTGCAATGAGCAAGGGACTCACATCTGAGTATACCCTTCCACGCTTATGGTGGACAAAATGATTCAGAAAAGGGGGTGGTGATGAACAGAGTGCCTGAATTAAGCAGACCACTCTTACCCAGTCCAAAGATCAGGGCTTGATCCATCACCGTTTTTTAGCTCACTGCACCATCCCAGCTCAGAACTTGGCTATATGCAAATTAGTCTGTTCCTGTCCCAGTGCATGATGGGAACAGGGCAAACCAAACTACCAAGCCAATTCTTATACTGGGAAGGAAACAAGCTTCCGGGGACCGGTTTCTGCCATTTCAGGCGTCGTCGGCCCGGCTTGCTTGAATCCTGATGGTGCAATAAGCAAGGAACTCACATCTGAGTATACCCTTCCACGCTTATGGTTGACAAAATGATTCAGAAAAGGGGGTGGTGATGAACAGAGTGCCTGAATTAAGCAGACCACTCTTACCCAGTCCAAAGATCAGGGCTTGATCCATCACCGTTTTTTAGCTCACTGCACCATGAAAGCTCAGAACTTGGCTATATGCAAATTAGTCTGTTCCTGTCCCAGTGCATGATGGGAACAGGGCAAACCAAACTACCAAGCCAATTCTTATACTGGGAAGGAAACAAGCTTCCGGGGACCGGTTTCTGCCATTTCAGGCGTCGTCGGCCCGGCTTGCTTGAATCCTGATGGTGCAATGAGCAAGGGACTCACATCTGAGTATACCCTTCCACGCTTATGGTGGACAAAATGATTCAAAAAAGGGGGTGGTGATGAACAGAGTGCCTGAATTAAGCAGACCACTCTTACCCAGTCCAAAGATCAGGGCTTGATCCATCACCGTTTTTTAGCTCACTGCACCATCCCAGCTCAGAACTTGGCTATATGCAAATTAGTCTGTTCCTGTCCCAGTGCATGATGGGAACAGGGCAAACCAAACTACCAAGCCAATTCTTATACTGGGAAGGAAACAAGCTTCCGGGGACCGGTTTCTGCCATTTCAGGCGTCGTCGGCCCGGCTTGCTTGAATCCTGATGGTGCAATGAGCAAGGGACTCACATCTGAGTATACCCTTCCACGCTTATGGTGGACAAAATGATTCAGAAAAGGGGGTGGTGATGAACAGAGTGCCTGAATTAAGCAGACCACTCTTACCCAGTCCAAAGATCAGGGCTTGATCCATCACCGTTTTTTAGCTCACTGCACCATCCCAGCTCAGAACTTGGCTATATGCAAATTAGTCTGTTCCTGTCCCAGTGCATGATGGGAACGGGGCAAACCAAACTACCAAGCCAATTCTTATACTGGGAAGGAAACAAGCTTCCGGGGACCGGTTTCTGCCATTTCAGGCGTCGTCGGCCCGGCTTGCTTGAATCCTGATGGTGCAATGAGCAAGGGACTCACATCTGAGTATACCCTTCCACGCTTATGGTGGACAAAATGATTCAGAAAAGGGGGTGGTGATGAACAGAGTGCCTGAATTAAGCAGACCACTCTTACCCAGTCCAAAGATCAGGGCTTGATCCATCACCGTTTTTTAGCTCACTGCACCATCCCAGCTCAGAACTTGGCTATATGCAAATTAGTCTGTTCCTGTCCCAGTGCATGATGGGAACGGGGCAAACCAAACTACCAAGCTAATTCTTATACTGGGAAGGAAACAAGCTTCCGGGGACTGGTTTCTGCCATTTCAGGCGTCGTCGGCCCGGCTTGCTTGAATCCTGATGGTGCAATGAGCAAGGGACTCACATCTGAGTATACCCTTCCACCCTTATGGTGGACAAAATGATTCAGAAAAGGGGGTGGTGATGAACAGAGTGCCTGAATTAAGCAGACCACGCTTACCCAGTCCAAAGATCAGGGCTTGATCCATCACCGTTTTTTAGCTCACTGCACCATCCCAGCTCAGAACTTGGCTATATGCAAATTAGTCTGTTCCTGTCCCAGTGCATGATGGGAACAGGGCAAACCAAACTACCAAGCCAATTCTTATACTGGGAAGGAAACAAGCTTCCGGGGACCGGTTTCTGCCATTTCAGGCGTCGTCGGCCTGGCTTGCTTGAATTCTGATGGTGCAATGAGCAAGGGACTCACATCTGAGTATACCCTTCCACGCTTATGGTGGACAAAATGATTCAGAAAAGGGGGTGGTGATGAACAGAGTGCCTGAATTAAGCAGACCACTCTTACCCAGTCCAAAGATCAGGGCTTGATCCATCACCGTTTTTTAGCTCACTGCACCATCCCAGCTCAGAACTTGGCTATATGCAAATTAGTCTGTTCCTGTCCCAGTGCATGATGGGAACGGGGCAAACCAAACTACCAAGCCAATTCTTATACTGGGAAGGAAACAAGCTTCCGGGGACCGGTTTCTGCCATTTCAGGCGTCGTCGGCCCGGCTTGCTTGAATCCTGATGGTGCAATGAGCAAGGGACTCACATCTGAGTATACCCTTCCACGCTTATGGTGGACAAAATGATTCAGAAAAGGGGGTGGTGATGAACAGAGTGCCTGAATTAAGCAGACCACTCTTACCCAGTCCAAAGATCAGGGCTTGATCCATCACCGTTTTTTAGCTCACTGCACCATCCCAGCTCAGAACTTGGCTATATGCAAATTAGTCTGTTCCTGTCCCAGTGCATGATGGGAACAGGGCAAACCAAACTACCAAGCCAATTCTTATACTGGGAAGGAAACAAGCTTCCGGGGACCGGTTTCTGCCATTTCAGGCATCGTCGGCCTGGCTTGCTTGAATCCTGATGGTGCAATGAGCAAGGGACTCACATCTGAGTATACCCTTCCACGCTTATGGTGGACAAAATGATTCAGAAAAGGGGGTGGTGATGAACAGAGTGCCTGAATTAAGCAGACCACTCTTACCCAGTCCAAAGATCAGGGCTTGATCCATCACCGTTTTTTAGCTCACTGCACCATCCCAGCTCAGAACTTGGCTATATGCAAATTAGTCTGTTCCTGTCCCAGTGCATGATGGGAACAGGGCAAACCAAACTACCAAGCCAATTCTTATACTGGGAAGGAAACAAGCTTCCGGGGACCGGTTTCTGCCATTTCAGGCGTCGTCGGCCCGGCTTGCTTGAATCCTGATGGTGCAATAAGCAAGGAACTCACATCTGAGTATACCCTTCCACGCTTATGGTGGACAAAATGATTCAGAAAAGGGGGTGGTGATGAACAGAGTGCCTGAATTAAGCAGACCACTCTTACCCAGTCCAAAGATCAGGGCTTGATCCATCACCGTTTTTTAGCTCACTGCACCATGAAAGCTCAGAACTTGGCTATATGCAAATTAGTCTGTTCCTGTCCCAGTGCATGATGGGAACAGGGCAAACCAAACTACCAAGCCAATTCTTATACTGGGAAGGAAACAAGCTTCCGGGGACCGGTTTCTGCCATTTCAGGCGTCGTCGGCCCGGCTTGCTTGAATCCTGATGGTGCAATGAGCAAGGGACTCACATCTGAGTATACCCTTCCACGCTTATGGTGGACAAAATGATTCAAAAAAGGGGGTGGTGATGAACAGAGTGCCTGAATTAAGCAGACCACTCTTACCCAGTCCAAAGATCAGGGCTTGATCCATCACCGTTTTTTAGCTCACTGCACCATCCCAGCTCAGAACTTGGCTATATGCAAATTAGTCTGTTCATGTCCCAGTGCATGATGGGAACAGGGCAAACCAAACTACCAAGCCAATTCTTATACTGGGAAGGAAACAAGCTTCCGGGGACCGGTTTCTGCCATTTCAGGCGTCGTCGGCCCGGCTTGCTTGAATCCTGATGGTGCAATGAGCAAGGGACTCACATCTGAGTATACCCTTCCACGCTTATGGTGGACAAAATGATTCAGAAAAGGGGGTGGTGATGAACAGAGTGCCTGAATTAAGCAGACCACTCTTACCCAGTCCAAAGATCAGGGCTTGATCCATCACCGTTTTTTAGCTCACTGCACCATCCCAGCTCAGAACTTGGCTATATGCAAATTAGTCTGTTCCTGTCCCAGTGCATGATGGGAACGGGGCAAACCAAACTACCAAGCCAATTCTTATACTGGGAAGGAAACAAGCTTCCGGGGACCGGTTTCTGCCATTTCAGGCGTCGTCGGCCCGGCTTGCTTGAATCCTGATGGTGCAATGAGCAAGGGACTCACATCTGAGTATACCCTTCCACGCTTATGGTGGACAAAATGATTCAGAAAAGGGGGTGGTGATGAACAGAGTGCCTGAATTAAGCAGACCACTCTTACCCAGTCCAAAGATCAGGGCTTGATCCATCACCGTTTTTTAGCTCACTGCACCATCCCAGCTCAGAACTTGGCTATATGCAAATTAGTCTGTTCCTGTCCCAGTGCATGATGGGAACGGGGCAAACCAAACTACCAAGCTAATTCTTATACTGGGAAGGAAACAAGCTTCCGGGGACTGGTTTCTGCCATTTCAGGCGTCGTCGGCCCGGCTTGCTTGAATCCTGATGGTGCAATGAGCAAGGGACTCACATCTGAGTATACCCTTCCACCCTTATGGTGGACAAAATGATTCAGAAAAGGGGGTGGTGATGAACAGAGTGCCTGAATTAAGCAGACCACTCTTACCCAGTCCAAAGATCAGGGCTTGATCCATCACCGTTTTTTAGCTCACTGCACCATCCCAGCTCAGAACTTGGCTATATGCAAATTAGTCTGTTCCTGTCCCAGTGCATGATGGGAACAGGGCAAACCAAACTACCAAGCCAATTCTTATACTGGGAAGGAAACAAGCTTCCGGGGACCGGTTTCTGCCATTTCAGGCGTCGTCGGCCTGGCTTGCTTGAATCCTGATGGTGCAATGAGCAAGGGACTCACATCTGAGTATACCCTTCCACGCTTATGGTGGACAAAATGATTCAGAAAAGGGGGTGGTGATGAACAGAGTGCCTGAATTAAGCAGACCACTCTTACCCAGTCCAAAGATCAGGGCTTGATCCATCACCGTTTTTTAGCTCACTGCACCATCCCAGCTCAGAACTTGGCTATATGCAAATTAGTCTGTTCCTGTCCCAGTGCATGATGGGAACGGGGCAAACCAAACTACCAAGCCAATTCTTATACTGGGAAGGAAACAAGCTTCCGGGGACCGGTTTCTGCCATTTCAGGCGTCGTCGGCCCGGCTTGCTTGAATCCTGATGGTGCAATGAGCAAGGGACTCACATCTGAGTATACCCTTCCACGCTTATGGTGGACAAAATGATTCAGAAAAGGGGGTGGTGATGAACAGAGTGCCTGAATTAAGCAGACCACTCTTACCCAGTCCAAAGATCAGGGCTTGATCCATCACCGTTTTTTAGCTCACTGCACCATCCCAGCTCAGAACTTGGCTATATGCAAATTAGTCTGTTCCTGTCCCAGTGCATGATGGGAACAGGGCAAACCAAACTACCAAGCCAATTCTTATACTGGGAAGGAAACAAGCTTCCGGGGACCGGTTTCTGCCATTTCAGGCGTCGTCGGCCCGGCTTGCTTGAATCCTGATGGTGCAATAAGCAAGGAACTCACATCTGAGTATACCCTTCCACGCTTATGGTGGACAAAATGATTCAGAAAAGGGGGTGGTGATGAACAGAGTGCCTGAATTAAGCAGACCACTCTTACCCAGTCCAAAGATCAGGGCTTGATCCATCACCGTTTTTTAGCTCACTGCACCATGAAAGCTCAGAACTTGGCTATATGCAAATTAGTCTGTTCCTGTCCCAGTGCATGATGGGAACAGGGCAAACCAAACTACCAAGCCAATTCTTATACTGGGAAGGAAACAAGCTTCCGGGGACCGGTTTCTGCCATTTCAGGCGTCGTCGGCCCGGCTTGCTTGAATCCTGATGGTGCAATGAGCAAGGGACTCACATCTGAGTATACCCTTCCACGCTTATGGTGGACAAAATGATTCAAAAAAGGGGGTGGTGATGAACAGAGTGCCTGAATTAAGCAGACCACTCTTACCCAGTCCAAAGATCAGGGCTTGATCCATCACCGTTTTTTAGCTCACTGCACCATCCCAGCTCAGAACTTGGCTATATGCAAATTAGTCTGTTCATGTCCCAGTGCATGATGGGAACAGGGCAAACCAAACTACCAAGCCAATTCTTATACTGGGAAGGAAACAAGCTTCCGGGGACCGGTTTCTGCCATTTCAGGCGTCGTCGGCCCGGCTTGCTTGAATCCTGATGGTGCAATGAGCAAGGGACTCACATCTGAGTATACCCTTCCACGCTTATGGTGGACAAAATGATTCAGAAAAGGGGGTGGTGATGAACAGAGTGCCTGAATTAAGCAGACCACTCTTACCCAGTCCAAAGATCAGGGCTTGATCCATCACCGTTTTTTAGCTCACTGCACCATCCCAGCTCAGAACTTGGCTATATGCAAATTAGTCTGTTCCTGTCCCAGTGCATGATGGGAACGGGGCAAACCAAACTACCAAGCCAATTCTTATACTGGGAAGGAAACAAGCTTCCGGGGACCGGTTTCTGCCATTTCAGGCGTCGTCGGCCCGGCTTGCTTGAATCCTGATGGTGCAATGAGCAAGGGACTCACATCTGAGTATACCCTTCCACGCTTATGGTGGACAAAATGATTCAGAAAAGGGGGTGGTGATGAACAGAGTGCCTGAATTAAGCAGACCACTCTTACCCAGTCCAAAGATCAGGGCTTGATCCATCACCGTTTTTTAGCTCACTGCACCATCCCAGCTCAGAACTTGGCTATATGCAAATTAGTCTGTTCCTGTCCCAGTGCATGATGGGAACGGGGCAAACCAAACTACCAAGCTAATTCTTATACTGGGAAGGAAACAAGCTTCCGGGGACTGGTTTCTGCCATTTCAGGCGTCGTCGGCCCGGCTTGCTTGAATCCTGATGGTGCAATGAGCAAGGGACTCACATCTGAGTATACCCTTCCACCCTTATGGTGGACAAAATGATTCAGAAAAGGGGGTGGTGATGAACAGAGTGCCTGAATTAAGCAGACCACTCTTACCCAGTCCAAAGATCAGGGCTTGATCCATCACCGTTTTTTAGCTCACTGCACCATCCCAGCTCAGAACTTGGCTATATGCAAATTAGTCTGTTCCTGTCCCAGTGCATGATGGGAACAGGGCAAACCAAACTACCAAGCCAATTCTTATACTGGGAAGGAAACAAGCTTCCGGGGACCGGTTTCTGCCATTTCAGGCGTCGTCGGCCTGGCTTGCTTGAATCCTGATGGTGCAATGAGCAAGGGACTCACATCTGAGTATACCCTTCCACGCTTATGGTGGACAAAATGATTCAGAAAAGGGGGTGGTGATGAACAGAGTGCCTGAATTAAGCAGACCACTCTTACCCAGTCCAAAGATCAGGGCTTGATCCATCACCGTTTTTTAGCTCACTGCACCATCCCAGCTCAGAACTTGGCTATATGCAAATTAGTCTGTTCCTGTCCCAGTGCATGATGGGAACGGGGCAAACCAAACTACCAAGCCAATTCTTATACTGGGAAGGAAACAAGCTTCCGGGGACCGGTTTCTGCCATTTCAGGCGTCGTCGGCCCGGCTTGCTTGAATCCTGATGGTGCAATGAGCAAGGGACTCACATCTGAGTATACCCTTCCACGCTTATGGTGGACAAAATGATTCAGAAAAGGGGGTGGTGATGAACAGAGTGCCTGAATTAAGCAGACCACTCTTACCCAGTCCAAAGATCAGGGCTTGATCCATCACCGTTTTTTAGCTCACTGCACCATCCCAGCTCAGAACTTGGCTATATGCAAATTAGTCTGTTCCTGTCCCAGTGCATGATGGGAACAGGGCAAACCAAACTACCAAGCCAATTCTTATACTGGGAAGGAAACAAGCTTCTGGGGACCGGTTTCTGCCATTTCAGGCATCGTCGGCCCGGCTTGCTTGAATCCTGATGGTGGAATGAGCAAGGGACTCACATCTGAGTATACCCTTCCACGCTTATGGTGGACAAAATGATTCAGAAAAGGGGGTGGTGATGAACAGAGTGCCTGAATTAAGCAGACCACTCTTACCCAGTCCAAAGATCAGGGCTTGATCCATCACCGTTTTTTAGCTCACTGCACCATCCCAGCTCAGAACTTGGCTATATGCAAATTAGTCTGTTCCTGTCCCAGTGCATGATGGGAACAGGGCAAACCAAACTACCAGGCCAATTCTTATACTAGGAAGGAAACAAGCTTCCGGGGACCGGTTTCTGCCATTTCAGGCGTCGTCGGCCCGGCTTGCTTGAATCCTGATGGTGCAATAAGCAAGGGACTCACATCTGAGTATACCCTTCCACGCTTATGGTGGACAAAATGATTCAGAAAAGGGGGTGGTGATGAACAGAGTGCCTGAATTAAGCAGACCACTCTTACCCAGTCCAAAGATCAGGGCTTGATCCATCACCGTTTTTTAGCTCACTGCACCATCCCAGCTCAGAACTTGGCTATATGCAAATTAGTCTGTTCCTGTCCCAGTGCATGATGGGAACAGGGCAAACCAAACTACCAAGCCAATTCTTATACTGGGAAGGAAACAAGCTTCCGGGGAACGGTTTCTGCAATTTCAGGCGTAGTCGGCCCGGCTTGCTTGAATCCTGATGGTGCAATGAGCAAGGGACTCACATCTGAGTATACCCTTCCACGCTTATGGTGGACAAAATGATTCAGAAAAGGGGGTGGTGATGAACAGAGTGCCTGAATTAAGCAGACCACTCTTACCCAGTCCAAAGATCAGGGCTTGATCCATCACCGTTTTTTAGCTCACTGCACCATCCCAGCTCAGAACTTGGCTATATGCTGTATACTCAGACATGAGTCCCTTGCTCACTGCTCCATCAGGATTCAAGCAAGCCGGGCCGACGACGCCTGAAATGGCAGAAACCGGTCCCCGGAAGCTTGTCTCCTTTCTGGTGAAGAATTGGCTTGGTAGTTTGGTCTGCCCTGTTCCCATGATGCACTGGGCCAGGGACAGACTAATTTGCATATAGCCAGGTTCTGAGCTGGGATGGGGCAGTGAGCTAAATAACGGTGATGGATCAAGCCCTGATCTTTGGACTGGGTAAGAGTGGTCTGCTTAATTCAGACACTCTGTTCATCACCACCCCCTTTTCTGAATCATTTTGTCCACCATAAGCGTGGAAGGGTATACTCAGACATGAGTCCCTTGCTCACTGCTCCATCAGGATTCAAGCAAGCCGGGCCGACGACACCTGAAATGGCAGAAACCGGTCCCCGGAAGCTTGTCTCCTTTCTGGTGAAGAATTGACTTGGTAGTTTGGTCTGCCCTGTTCCCATGATGCACTGGGCCAGGGACAGACTAATTTGCATATAGCCAGGTTCTGAGCTGGGATGGGGCAGTGAGCTAAATAACGGTGATGGATCAAGCCCTGATCTTTGGACTGGGTAAGAGTGGTCTGCTTAATTCAGACACTCTGTTCATCACCACCCCCTTTTCTGAATCATTTTGTCCACCATAAGCGTGGAAGGGTATACTCAGACATGAGTCCCTTGCTCACTGCTCCATCAGGATTCAAGCAAGCCGGGCCGACGACGCCTGAAATGGCAGAAACCGGTCCCCGGAAGCTTGTCTCCTTTCTGGTGAAGAATTGGCTTGGTAGTTTGGTCTGCCCTGTTCCCATGATGCACTGGGCCAGGGACAGACTAATTTGCATATAGCCAGGTTCTGAGCTGGGATGGGGCAGTGAGCTAAATAACGGTGATGGATCAAGCCCTGATCTTTGGACTGGGTAAGAGTGGTCTGCTTAATTCAGACACTCTGTTCATCACCACCCCCTTTTCTGAATCATTTTGTCCACCATAAGCGTGGAAGGGTATACTCAGACATGAGTCCCTTGCTCACTGCTCCATCAGGATTCAAGCAAGCCGGGCCGACGACGCCTGAAATGGCAGAAACCGGTCCCCGGAAGCTTGTCTCCTTTCTGGTGAAGAATTGGCTTGTTAGTTTGGTCTGCCCTGTTCCCATGATGCACTGGGCCAGGGACATACTCATTTTCATATAGCCAGGTTCTGAGCTGGGATGGGGCAGTGAGCCCCATAACGGTGATGGATCAAGCCCTGATCTTTGGACTGGGTAAGAGTGGTCTGCTTAATTCAGACACTCTGTTCATCACCACCCCCTTTTCTGAATCATCCCACCCCAAAGTAGGCAATACATGTTCCTAGCTCACTGGGAGGCAGATTGAAGTGTGTGCTTCCAATTTGCCCCCAGGGGGTAGAAAGCCTACAAGACAGCAGGGATTTTTATGGCAAACTATTTGGAAGGGGTGTGGTGACTGATCCTGGTATAGGGAATCGGATCAAGCCCACACTCCAAATACAATCATTCTGCCACCCCGAGGGCGAATGGTTGGTTTGCCCCAATCTTCCATAAGGGTAAGAAATCCAACTAGACACCAGGAAAATTGCTTTTTATGGAAAAATGTAAAAAAAGGAAAGGGGTGCAGTGGTCCACGATGTTAAAAGGCCAGGTCCCCACAGCAATGGGGGCGATACTGAATTTCTGCCTCCAGTCGGTAGATTAGGTGTTTGTCATGCAAATAAAAAAAGAAAGGGACAAGGGTGGCCCACAATGGCAAGGGGCCATGCCCCAACCACAAGAAACCAAGTAAATAAAAAGGGAAGTGCACCCTGACATCAGACTATACCTCTAACCCAAAAGTGGAAAAATAGTCTCTCTGTCTCCTGAGGCCAGATGTGGGTTGCCTCAAATTGTCTCCCCCAAGGGGCAGAAAGCCCACTAAACATCATGTATTTTGAAATGATGCCAAGAACTTGAGGCAACTAACTTTGGCTTTCTGTCATATCCCCCCATAGAGGGCAAGAGAGTCCCTCTAACCCCATGGGACATACACATTTTGCCTCCTAGGGCGGATAGGAAATGTGCCCTGATTGTAGGTTTACCCATATTCTGCTCCCCCGGGGGATAGAAGCCAATTAGACATTAGACATTTTATAGTGGGACAAAACAAGTGGTGGGGTGGGGTTGGCCCACACAAGCATTGGGCCATAACTCCACCACGAATGGGGCAACAGTTTTTCTGCCACCAAATGGGGCAGATAGGGGGATTTCCCCAATATGCCTGCTGGGAGCAGAAAGCCCACTAGGCATCAGGGATTTTGAAATGGCATAAATAGATGTTGGAAAGTTCACCTTGGGATTGTGCCATACATCTACCCCAAAAGTAGCCATAGGGTGTTTCTGCCTCTCTGGTGGGGCAGGTGGGGGAAGTTTAGGAGGTTTGCCCTGCTGATTAGGAGTTTGTTTCCAACCTGACCCTCAGTGGGTAGAAAGCTCCATAGACACCGGTGAAAAAAGGTCCCAAAAAAAGAAAAAGATAGGCATGGGGGTGCCCACCCAGGCATAGGGATGTACCTTCACCCCATAATAACCTTAATTGCCTTTCTGCCCCCCACGACCTCTGAAGGTTGATTGCAAGTTCCTCCTGAGGGGGGAAACAGCCCATTATGCACCAGGGATTTTTTTTTGTTTTAGAGAGAAAAAGAGTATATCGTGCAGGTGGGTAGTCCCTGCTGTTAGGGCACATCCCCCAACCCTAAAGTCCCAACAGTATATCTGCCCACCCGGGGTGCAGCACATTACCATTTCCAAGGCAAACAATTTGGATTGTTTAGGCATAGGTTTCACATACAGACCGGCAGAGTGAGGGTAAATATAAATGTCCTCTTACCTTCCACTTATGAATGGTTGCACTATTCAGGCCTTTGCTCTGCCACCGTTCAGTGAAACCTAATATCACATTACTGCAAACTAGTATACACCTAATTGTAAATGTGTAATTGTTTTTGAATTTCATTCACATTGTGGTATAATAAATACATTTTGTTAATATTCTGCTGTTTTCCATTTAGAATAAGGAGGTGTTTGCAGTTATAGTTGTTTGATCCAAATGGACAGAAATTTTCACCTGAAACAAAACAAATGAATGTTTTAAGATGCATTTGGAATGATACTCTGATTCTGGTCAGAATCCACACTCCTATAATCCAGGGATCCTAAATTGTGTGCCCCAGAATGGGGAATATGTACACAAAATAAGCTCCACGAGAATTTTGCAATTTATAGAGATAAGAATGAATTAATGACCCGTATTTGTATAGTGCACAGCTACTCCTTCCGGAATGTCCCAGCACTGGCAATTAACAAGTGCAAACCTTACGCAGCCTAGTTTTAAAATAGCCAAGTCTTCAGCTGTTTTTTAAAGTGGGAGAGCACTGTCAAAGATCTCAGAGCTGCCCGTAGTTTATTCCAGATGTGGGCTCCCAAAAAGCCAGAAGGTCTGAGGCCTCTGCGTGCCAGACGAGCTTTGGGGATGCAAGCCAGGTCGGCGTTGGATGATCTAAGTGTCCTGGTGGGCACATATCGGCTGACTCATTTTCTAAGATAGGCGGCGCCTGTTCCATGGAAGGCTTTAAAAGAAATACCCAGAGCCTTAGATTTTATTCTTTCCCTAACTGGGAGCCAATGTAAGGACTTCAGATGGGGGGTCATAAGTGATCTGGGTTTGAGTTTAAGAATTGTTCTTGCTGCTGCATTTTGCACTACCTGGAGACACTGTAGCAGGTAGTCCGGCAAACCCAGATAAAGGGCATTAGCATAGTCCAGCATAGTCCAGTCTGGGTGTGATCAGAGCCTGAACCACTGTCCTCCTGAAATCCTGGGGGAGAAGTGGCAGTAATTCCTTAAGCATCTGTAGTACTCCAAAACAGGTTCCTGCTAGGGCTTGAACTTGGGTCCGCATTGAGAGCTTGTTGTCAATGTTGATGCCCAGGTTTGTCGATTGGGCAGTGCTTGGAGAGGAGAGATCTGAAGGCGACCACTGAACCCAATTGTTCTCCACAGGTTGACCGAAGATAATAATCTTGGTTTTGTTGGGATTGCACTTAGGCTGATTCTGCTTCAGCCATTTAAAAACATTGGTGAGGCAGCATCTCATTACATCTCCATTTAAATCATCCCCTTTCTTGCATGAGAAGATTAGCTGCGTAGCTTAAGAGACAATTTTGGCACAATGTGCCTCTGCTAATGGTGCCAGTGGTGACATTTAAAAATTGAATAGGGTGGACTCCCTGTGGGACTCCCACCTTTATGTTTGGCATTGTGGCTGACAAAGGAGGAGTCCAGATGATCTGCCCACTATGTTCCAAAAAGGATGTAATCCATGCCAATGCATTCCCTTATATGCCCTTGTTCTTTAATCTGTTTAAGAGCATCCCATGGGGCACCGTATCGAATACCGCCGACAGATCTAACAGGATCAGAATTGTTCTTCCCCCATCATCCAGCTGATCTTTGAGGTGTTCCGTCACTTCTAGCAGGGCATATTCAGTGCTCTATTTATTTAAAGAGTTTTATATAGCACTGGCAAGCCCGGAGGTAGCAGAGTGCTTCACATAGGAACCGTTGTACAGAGTTACATCTGTTACCAAAAGCATGAAATAAAACAGCTATAAGTCACTTGGAGCATGGGTAGGTGGGGGGATTGAGACAAGGGTACAGGAAGGAAACAAACAAAAGACAGCAGGGCAGGAAGGGGGAGGCAGAAAGAGGATCACGGAGGGAGGAGGCATGGGAGGGAAAAGGAAACACTGCAGAGAGATGAGGAAATACCTTGTCCAAGGTCTGGCTGGGTAGGTGACGGCCAAAGGGGTGAAACCAAAGCCAATCTCCTCTTTAGCTGCCTAAACAGCTCCACCGGGCATAGGCCATGGTTGCTTGGGCATAACGGACTGTACGAACATAATTGGTTTCCGCCCGGGGGGCAACGTCATAGTGATACTGGGAAGCACCACCCACATCAACCTCCCTCACTCCAGCACTCGTCTCTCCTCAGCTGGTTTGACACTCACTCGGTGTGAAGAGTATGCAGACTCCGGTCCATGTTTCAGGGGGTGGCCCTGCGGCCACTTGCCTCAGACTCGTATATTCCCACTTTCTTCCCAAAGGCATTGACGAGTCCCACAGATATATGGGTGGCTGTCAAGTGGTTAGCCTGCTCTCTACTTTTGGGTTTTAGAGTTTTCATATCTGTTTATGTCCATTTCTTCTGTCAAATACTACTTTTATACTGAAAGCCTCCTTTTGATCCAAATGTAGTATGGAACAGGAGCGTTATTCAAGAACTGAACCCGCTTCTTCCACCTGAAGAGTGTTTGTGCTGGAGTTGGCCCTAAACCCGGATTGCGTGGGGTGTAGGATTTATGTTCCTCCATATACTCCATGAGTATGTTGTTAACATGTTTCTCCAGTGCCATGGCAAAAGCAGGGAGAAGGGAAATTGGTCTATAGTTAGTTGGATTGTTTGGGTCTCGTGGCAGGAGTGCTGCTGGGCGGTGATATGCGGCAGGGAGGGGCAAGGTGGGGTGGTAGTAAAGTATAGAATACAGCCGAATTTTGTTGTCCGCGATGCAGCGTGCACAACGAAATTCGTTTTATTTTTTTATTTGTTTTCTTACCTCTATTCGGCCATATTCTGAACATTTCTACCCCCCACCCTCTCCCTCCCCGCCCCACATCACCACCAAGCAGCACTCCCACCACGGGCTGCTACTGTTCAGGAGAGGCAAAATCTTCACCTGCTTCCAGACAGAGGGCATGACGCCCATTACCAATGAGAAGTTGAGAACCACATTGACTGGTGCATTTAGGGTGAATGCTAAAGTCGGTATAAGTTTAGCAGGACATGCATCAGTGGGTGATCCCGACTTGAGACCCAAGAGATAAGTGAGTGAGTCTTCAAGTTTGATGACCGAGAATTGTGACAGTGATGGCCTTTGTGATAGAACCTTCAGGGAAGAGAGCAGAGAGACACATTCCACCTGTGAGTAGAGGGAGGGTGTGATATCTTCCATCTCCGACTGATGGATTGCCTTTACTTTATCATGAAGGGATCAGGCCATCTGCCTTGCCCAATCGGCTGATGGTGGTGCTACGTTGATCTCTGCTTTAAGATTTGTAAAAGATTTAACAATTTAAAAATGTCCTTGCCACTGTTGTTAGTATTGGCAATTCTACCTTCAAAATAACTCACTTTGGCCATCCTTACTAGTTTGTGATGTGCTTTTAGTGCAACCTTGTAGATCTTTCTGTCCTCTGCAAGATACTGCCTGTCCCAATCCCTTTCTAATCTTTTACAATTACCTTTGCTGGTTCTCAGTTGTTTATTGAACCACTGTGCCGATTGGCCAATTCGCTTAGACGTGCGTTTGGCCAAAGGAGCAGCTGCCCCAAAGTTAGTCTTCAGCCACTCTTCTATCAGGTTGGCGTCATGTATGTGATGCATCCCTTCCTACGCTACTCAGTACAAGTGTTGGGCATGCAAAATAATGTTACAGATTGTCCTCACACACCATCAGGCGTCGTGCTGCATCATAGGATAATCCTCGCTCTCTAAAACCTCTTCTTGGTGGAAAGCAGGCCTACACCTGGAGTCAGGGAGGCACTTATAATTAAGAATGGATCAGTGATATGTGTGTTAAAAATCAATGTGTCATTCTAAAACAGTTGGACTTGGATATATCTGGTAACATTCTTTGGCCCAGAATACAAGTATAGGTGGTATTTATCCCACATGATAAATAACAATACCACAAGGTACGTTATTTATCGAGACCAATAAGTACCAACTATTACAAGTTGTTGGGGAATAACTGGCGGATTTTGATGTTTAATGCAGCAAAATCCACTTGATACTATAAACAACATGTAGTTTAGGCCCCTTACATGTCGTCAGGTTTGATTTGCCAACATTTAACAAATATTGAGCTGTTTAACGGATCCTGAAATTATCAAATGCATTAAATACCTAACTACTCGTGATTCCAACCCATGCATAAACAGGGTTTTATGTACGGATCGTAATTACCAGCCCAAATCATAATCAGGCACTCTGTGTTTTCGTCCTTGGACAATGGGCATTTACCACCTGCTTGGTCCAGGTAATAAATGTGTGGGGTTCTTGTCTTTTAACTGACCGTGCCGCATTGGTGGAATGAAGAGAGGGATGTGTTCTAGCTGGGAAGACCAGTTTGTGGTCCCCCCAAGCTTGGTATGTAGGCAGGTTAGGCCCGGTTTGGCGCCTGCTCGAAATATTTGCTGACCTACTAGTCGGGGCGATGGTGACTGGGCTCAAGAATTATAAAGCTGGAAGTTTCCCGACCCAATTGTTCTGTATGTGGCTGCAGAGACAGTAGGAAACACTTACTTGCCTGAAGCAGTAGCCCCACAGAAATACCACTTTATGGAACTCTTAACGAGGACCCAAATGTATGTTTTAGTCCATTAAAACGTTGGCCCTCATCATGAGTGCCTCGATAATTTCTATGGGGTATTTCATCCAGAGCTTTTACCTGTGCAAGAAGCGAAAATGTCCGAGTGGAAAACCAGGGAAACTATGTGGAAAGTGTCACAGTATGTCCTATGTCTGCTACATTTTGTTTAACAAAAACTCATAACTCATGTTATTTCCTTACCTCTGGAATTACTGCGTCCCTTGGTCTTGGTAAGTCCGTGATGGGGAAATAATGCAACTATTTACAGCTCACTCGTACTGAGGATTTAAGTAGCGTGAAAGTAGGCACGAATCCAATAGATGCTTATTAAAACAGCATTGACATATCGAGTTCAGTATTGACAAGTAAAGTCCTTTCCAAGAACCACAGTTAGACATTATGTATAACAAAGGTGAAGACGTCTTTTTATAACATAATGACTATTTGGAACATAATTAATAAGGTAGCAAATGTTGGCCCATTTTAGCACACAGCAGCCTACACCATTTCCAGGAAAAACGCAAAGATACCAATAAAAATGGAAATGCATGAAACTGCAAAGCTGTATCTGAACGAAGGAACGGAGAGATATCCACAAATTTAGTATTCTTTAATACCTGTGCCTAAAACCAATCTTATTATAAGACATTCACAGAAATTAACTTTCCATTCTATTTTTACATTTCGTAAGCCTGTGGATAAACTCTCGGCTTCTTTCACAGACTCATTTTAAAACAGTTTGTCTGAGACTGGATTTATGGCCCGGGGAACTGTACAGAAGGATATCTTGTGAAGCTGTTAATTAGTCTAAAACCTGAAAATCTGAAAACACGTGAATCTACAAGACATGCTTTTTCAATGTAACGCTTTTAGAACATCGTTAGGAAGGAAGCGGGTGAACCTGCATTGAACATTGGAAAAGCCAATTAAGCGTTTGTATTATACAACATTTCGATAATGTGTTGTGTATGGGAGTGTTAGTTTGGTTCACATCTCTCAGGAAAGTTTTCAGTCACATGAAATTTACTTTTAGCCTTCAATGTGGAAATACTATTCACACATTTCTGACAAGACTTCACATCAATACAAGCTCATTATTAAAAAAGCAAATTAAATGTAACCATTCATGCTGGAGAGGTAATTTGGACAAAGAGGCCCCTCCCTACCTGTCAAATTTTGAAAATAAGTTTAAAAGTGCTAGCGAAAGTTTTTTACATACAAAAGGCCCACTGATAAAAAATGTATGCTATTTTATGACAGCTTGACTGTTAATGGTTGCATTACTGTTACTGCAGCTCCGTTATATATGACACTTGGCATTGCAGTGCAGGGAGACACTGAGGGGTATATTCAGAAGAACGTGTGAGAACTACAGCAAGATTAGCGCAACACAACTTTCAACATCTCAGCCTATCACGGGAAAACAACTCCGTGTCAACGTGGAATTCACAAGGTGGAAGCATGCAATAGCCACCAGATAATGCGTCAAATGTCAGCTTGAAAATCAACACCACTCTGCAAAAATGCGAAACTCGAACGCATAAAAACATGCTATGAGGCCAATCGCGGTACGAAAATCAGAGAAAACAAGCCACAGGCCTGCAAACCCCATGCGTCTGGCAGGAAAATGCACTATAAAAGAAAGACAAAAAAATTCAAACTGCACTGCAGCATGGATGCACCCGGACCGAGTGCAGAGGGCAAGCCGAACTCCATATGCCCACGGAGGTACTGCCAGGAACCCCTTGTTCGGGGAAAGGGCAAGGACAAGAGGAAGACGGGGTTTAGTCCACAGGAAGATTAGATCATCGTCACTGAGGTGATAGGACACTATCAACAAATGGTCGGCACCTCCACTGCGGCACTGGCAATCCAAACGGAAATATGGCAGGCCATCTTCACCAACGTCAATGCAGTTGGAGTGTCGAGGAGATCAAGAGACACTGGCATGAAATGCACAGCCAAACCAAGGAAAAGCTCTCCACCAACAGGAAGGCAGCAAAGGCTACTGGAAGTGGGAGTCCTGCGACACAGGAGGAGACTGATGAGCTGGAGGAAATGGTGGCCACAGTCAACAGTGTGGAGATAGTGGCAGAAATTGGGGGCCTGGACACAGCATGATACGACAGGACCCAATAGCAACAGGTTGAGTAATGACCAGGGACAGGGGGACGGGGGGAGATGGTCACAATGGCACACATGCACAATTATGTGTAGCACACTGCACACCCACAATGACAGTGAAACGTGTCACTGATAACCTTGGCACACTGCGGCACACATAGAAATGCCAAGTAGGCGACTGTCCACAATGTGCACAAAGGGGCTCCCCTCCATATCACCACTACCACATCCGACCCATGCACATGTGCTGAATCCAGCAAAGCAGCGACTCTGTGACCTACATAGACTATGCAAGTAACACTGCATGCCCGATAGCATGACAGCAGCCCAAAAACATGAGATGACCCACGAATTGGAGGTAGCCCAGTGTGGATCACATCCGTAATGGAGCAGGTCACACCCTGACATGTCCATGTGCACACACAACCTGTGCCGTACAATACACGCAGCAGTCGAACAATGCCCCAGGCCACAAAATCTGTCCAAGGGCACACATGCCCCAAGTCCAGGGCCGGATTGGCCGTAGCGGGTACCGGGCAATCCCCCGGTGCGCCGCATGGGTGGGGGGGGCAGTTTGGGGCCCCTGGAGGCTGGTTTTGTTACAGGGCTGTTTTTGCAAAATCGGCCCTGTAACAAAATTGGCCAAAAACCGGCCCCAGCAAAGAGCACGGCGGCACCCACAACACCCGGGGGGGGGGGTTGTGGGTGTGACAGAGTAGCCCATCCACCAAAATCTAACTCAGGTCCTTACTCATTAAAGCTAGTCACTCTAACAGCATTTAAAAGATATAACATTACACAATGCAAACCTTCATAATATAAGCACAATTGAAAGTCATTAAAAAGGCAATATAAACACTGCAAACTACCAACTAAATCATTAAACTCAATTTAAAACAAAAAACTGAATTAAAATGAGTTGCCCGGTCAACAGGATGGTAGCTCTGAAGAGTCCACCATATTCAGAAAGTCATTTTAGGCCTAGAGGGTACCCGCATCCATAGACAACAGATCCAGAGTTGCCTAAAAAGCAAGTTCCATAGAACAAACGTAGCCAGTGCCAGTCTCATCATTGAGAGCCCAAGTCAGAGGTGCCAGAAGGGCAGCCTCAGATGAAAAGTCAGATGCCATAGACCATGCAATGGAAGCATCCATCCAAAGTTGTACACCTACTCATAGTAAGCATCCTGCAGAAATGCTAGCAATATAGGCCAACACTGGAGGTTCACCCTCAACTGATACACTAACAGATCTAAGCCCATAGTCTGAGTCCATTGCGTACAAAGGCATATGCTTAGTGCCACTCAAAAGTGCACCAGAGGCATTTAAACACAGGCTATACACTATAAACAACATGGACAGGACAGACAAAGACCATTTCTCATTCAATTCCAATAGCGAAGACAATTGAAAGCACTGCAGCATCCATTTACAGCATTGAAAAGCATGTGTAAGGAACCCATCACCATTATAGCTTGTTGTGGAACATTCATTGATGAACAACAAAAATAGATTCAGACCAGCAATTAACCTGAATAATATCAACAGTATGCCTCCAGAGACACTTGAATATAGAGAGTGTATAAATGATGGAATGACTCCAAGTACAGTCTGAAATGCATAAACAAATCCAGACCCCATTGCTTTAAAAAAGTGTACAACAAATTAAAAATGTGGTGCACAAGCTCACCGAAATGTAGTGATAAATTAGTGCATGGGAATAATTGTTCTTCTGAGATAGAACAGGCATCTTGGAGATCAAAAGTTTCTCGGCAGATGTTCATGCCACTTCTTTTTGAAACAATAAGGCTTTCAGTTGGCTTAACTTATCAAAGCAACTTTTGGAGACAGGGACGGTTGGCGACAAGGTAATTTTCCCAGCCATGTATATAGGAAGATATAAAATATTTCTACAGCAAGTCACTACCCTGGACACTGTTACCATGTAAGGGACCCTTGGCTTCATTCCACAGTAACCTTGAGCACTCAGAATCAAGTAACCCCCATTAAAAAGTAACACAAATATTGGCTTAATCAAGGGTACGGGAACCCCATTCAAATTAGTCAGTAAGTTTGCCTTGTACACATTGATCACTCCATGCAGTGTTATCTCTTTACAAAGTAATGAATGTCCAAGTACATTCCGTAGTCATTCCCATTAAGAAAAAAATCTCTGTCTCCACTCAAACATTTGTAAATCAAGGGAAGAAGCCATGTTTCATGTAAACAAAATCCCACCCATATGTTCATACCTGCCTACTGGAAAGTGTTTCAGAATAGATGTGAAGAAATGCAGATATAGGTAAAGAAATGAAACCATGGACTAGCCTTATATATGAATGCATGTCAGCTACAGTAAAAGGCAATCTCTCCAATAGCTCTATATCAAACATTGTGTAGGTTGCATCTTTCTTTGATATTTTTTTTGATTACATGACTTGTTATAAGGCTATAACATCTCTCTTGCATTCAAATATTTCAACAGTACTCTATTTGATCCCAAACCCTACAATGTCCAACTACATTTCAAAATTGATCTCAACGACTCCGACCATGTAAAAGGGCAGACATTCCAATCTGCGTGGCATCAAATACAGATTGCACAACAATTTTCAACTAACAAATATAAGTGAATTATTTAGCCATGCCACAATCAAAAACAGCCAATGCCTCCTCTAAATGTTCTAAATGAAATCCTACTGATCTAGAGGCAAACTTTCACTCGACATGGGTTATTCTTCTTCATACTGAAGAAATTCCTGTGTTCTTAATGTAGGGTTAAAAGAATAATCTACATGAGTAGCTGCTAAGGAAGTAGCCCACTGGACCCATCTTGGATCTGAGGATTTCGCATTGGAAATTTTGGACTTGGTGTCAGTCTCCAAAGCTGGAATGAGAGATAACGCAATCATGTTTTCTCCTGAGCCAATGGACATTCCTTGAGAACAGCTGCTTGAACTGCAGTCGTAGAGGCTGATTACGAGTTTGGTGGTGCTGCGCCAGGTCTCTGCCGACACAGCACCACCAAAGCTTTGTAAGGCCTTATTACGAGTTGAACTTGTGTAAGGCAGACGGTCCTTTGCATTTTAAATGCCGGTACCTGGAAAACTGTCAACACAATAAGAACGGCAAAAAAGGTCCAGCACTGCATGGAAGGTGATGTCCATGATGTGCAGGAACTTTGGGGGAATACAGACAGAGGAGCGCATGTTGTGGCCCCCTGAACATATCATATAGCAGGGGGCATGGGGACCCTGTAGGGATCCCTTTGTTCCTGCACTGCCAGCCTTTTCATGGAACAGCTCCTGCCATGAAATGGCTGGTGGTGTAGGAACTCGTAACATGCTCAGTGGGATGGTGCCAATCCGGCTGAGCATATTGCATTGTGGTGCTGCTCCACCACACTGCAACAACATTTAGAGCAGCAATGGGGTGGACGGACAACCACGAGTGTGAGTGCCACACTCGGATTCAGATCCATAAGTTTTTCTGTTGATGCAAAACACATTTTTGCATTGGACTATAAATGCGATTTATCAGCAATCAGTACTCTTTCACCTTCATTAAAGGTGACATATGTGTTGCAAGGGAAACCCGCAATTCTGCGCCTTGCCAAATTAGTGGTGTTAACACAAGTGTGTAATGTTTGGATGCAAGCATGTCTGTTTGCAACATTCTGAGTACAGGAGTATTTATTTATGTATTTATTTAAAATGTTTTGTATAGCATGAACATGACCCTAGAGGGTATCAGAATACTTTACAGAGAGAACCGACACATATAGGCGGCAATTGTGGCAGAACATCAACAATAAACAAAATTGACAGTGGGAACGTAACAACATAATAATGGGCAAGAGAATATGGCAATAATATATGGCAAAAAGAGCCATTGTGACATTAGATGAGGAGTAGCCGATCAATGGGCTAGAAAAGACCCATAAGTATTAGGTAGATGGTAGATGTAACACAGGACCCTGGCTAAACTTCAGGTCAGGAAAGAACTCATCAGTAGCGCTTTCACTTCCTTTTTGAAGGACACTGTTGATGGAATCAATCTTTTTTCCATAGGCAAGGAGTTCCAGATTATTGGGGCAATTCCTGAGAAGGAACAATTGTTATTTTTTTTTTCGGTTTAAGTAACAGGGTGCTGGAGCTCATGGAGGCACAGGTACCAACCAACAATTTTTTTGCAAGGTAAAGAAGAGTGTTGAAGTGAAGGGCTGAGAGGGTCATGCATGCAAGTTTTAGCTGTATTCTTGCTTCGAAAGGTAGCCAATTTCGATATTTCAGGTCAGGGGAGATATGATTACTCTTCTTGGAGCCTGTGATGAGCCTGGTGGCTGCATTCAGTGAAGCTCTCAGTATGTTCTGTTGTCCAATGTTTGTCTGAAAAATCAGGATGAATAAAATCATACAATGGTTTAACCTGTTCCGCATAATCTGGTATGTATGTTCTACCACAGTTTAGAAATTCTAAAAGTGATTGCAGCTTTTTAAATGTATTTAGTGCTTGCAGGAGAGCACATGTCTCTAAGAAGTGTGGTGAAAGGCTTCAGCCTTCATTTGATAATTTGTATACTAAAAATAGGAAACTAAGGGCCAGATGTAGGTAATTTTATTTTACAGCTTCTTAAATACCGAATCATACCGAATCGGTATTTAAGAAGTGGTAAAATAGAGGGGGGGAGATGTAGGTATTTCAGATTCGGTAAATACCGAATCGTTAAGATTCGGTATTTACCGATTCTGTAAATACCGATTCGGTATTGCCCATTGATTCCTATGGGCCCTGAAGCCCATAGGAATCAATGGGCAATACCGAATCTGTAATTACAGATTCGTAAAATACCGATTTTAGCAAGGGTGCAGGGGGTGTCACTTTGACACCCTCTAGCACCCCAAAAATAGGCATGTGCGCCATGTGGCACACAGACATGCCCTAAGGGCATGTCTGTGTGTCACATGGCACAGGTGTGCATGCACACAAGTGCATGCACACCTGGATTCGGTATTTTACCACCCAATTGGATTGGGTGGTAAAATACCGATTCTTAAAGCCCTGTGGCACTCTGACATGTGCCAGCTACATCTGCATTTACAGAATCAGTATTTTACCGAGTCTATATTTACCGATTCGGTAATTTTACCGAATCGGTAAATACAGAATCGGTAAAATACCGATTCTGTAAATGCATGCCCTACATCTCAAAATCCAATTACCGGTCGGTAACGGCCGAATTCGGCCGTTACCGACCGGTAATTGGCCACCTACATCTGGCCCTAAGTAAAGCAATTTTCAGAATTTGTCAAATTGAATTAGTAGCCATACAGGCACATGCATCAAAGCTTTTTGCAATTACAAACGGTGCAAATCGCAAAAATCGCCCGTTTGCGATCACAAAATCAGCTTTTGGGATGCATCAATGGTGAAGGCCCTCGCAATTTGAAAATTTACAAATATTTGCGAGTTCTCAAATTGCGATTGCATTTAAGGAATCACATTTTGCGTTTCCTTAAATGCAATGCATGAAAGTTTTAAAAATAACGATTTCGCAATTAGGGGGAGCAAATTACCATGAGGTTGAACCTCATGGTAATTTGCAAAAACTTTGAAAAATGCACTTTTGTGCATTTTTCAAAGTTTTATGTTGTGCACAACACATGCCCTTTGGGCATGTGTGTGCACAACATATGTGCACAGATTAATTTCAGGAGTGCAACAGGGTGTCCTTTGGACACCCCTGCACCCTTGAAATCGCATCCTCAATTTGCGATTCGCTAATTGCTAATCGCAAATTGAGAATGTCTTCCCATTCATTCCTATGGGCCTCTAGGCCCATAGGAATGAATGGGGAGGTATTCCTTAATTGCGACTCGCAATTTGCGAGTCGCAATTAAGGAATGTTTAGAATTCGCAAATTTTTCAGCGATTTCTTCATGCATAGGCTTTTGCGATTTCTTAATTGCAATTCCTTAAAAATCGCAATTAAGAAATCGCAAAAGCCAACAATGATGCATGTGCCTGTTAATGATCAAATCCCAAAATTATGTGATCCAATTTGACCAAATTTGTTTAAATCCACATCTGTAAGATGTCACCAATGTAGGTCAATGCACCAGAGTCAATTTCTTGCAGAACTGACGTTACACAGGCAGAAAACAAACCTGGACTGCTCTTATACCCCTGAGGGAGCTGACACAACCTTCACTATGTCTCCAAAGTGGTAAACACCATCAGATGTCTGCTTTTGGGTGCTACATTTTGACAGAAAAAAACATTGTAATGTTCCAATGTAGTTTTGTATTTTTTCCAAACAATGCTGTCCATCGATTCTGTGGTATGTGAATTTTGTATAGCAAAGGTGGATGTATGACTTTTTAAACATCTTATTGTGATAGAATTTCCCAACAGGACCCTTGCCTTCATGTTTAATAGGATATTGTGATTTATTTATTTATTTATTTATTTATGTGATTTGTTGAGCGCGAACAATTGCCCAAGGGCGTCTCGGCGCTATGGATGAGGCAGAAAAGAAGAGAGGGAATAGATTATTGATTAAAGAGCCATGTTTTTATTTTTCTTCTGAAAATGATGAGAGTGGGAGCAGAACTAGCCTCTAGTTCAAGAGAGTTCCAGAGTTTTGCCGTAGCAATGTGGAAGCTGCGATCTCCCCATGCAACAGTTCTGGTCCGTGGTACTGTCATGATGAAATTGTTCATGGAGCGAAGTGATCGATTAGGAACGTGAAACGTGAATGGGTCAATGAGAAAGCGCAGGCCTTGTTTATGCGCAGCTTTGTAGGCTATACAAAGTGCTTTGAATTTTATCCTGTTTTTGACTGTGAGCCAGTGATAGTTTTTTATAGTATCGGCAATGGATTTGAATTTGGGGGTGCCGGAAAGTAGTCTGGCCGCAGCATTTTGTATAGATTGTAACCTTTTAATGACCTTGTTTTGGGCATTCATTAAAAGTCCATTACAGTAGTCCACTGAGGACATGACGAATGAGGTGACCAGGGTTTTACCAGAGTTGGGGGGGAGAAGTGAGAGAATCTTTTTTATAGCTTTCAGTTTAAAGAAAGAAGATGAAACAGTGATGTTGACATGGGCTGAATAGGAGAGAGTATTGTCTATGGTTATTCCAAGGTTTTTGACCTTGGTAACTGGGGGGGGAGGGGGACCTAGAGTAGTGGGCCACCATGCGTCTGACCATGAAGGAGTACGTTTGCCGAATGTCATGATCTCTGTTTTATTAGAGTTCAGCTTAAGACAGTTAGCTGACATCCAGTGACTGATGGCTAGCATGCCCTGTTGGAAATTGGCCGCTACTTTTCCTCCGTTCTCTTTGATAGTGAGAACTAACTGGGTGTCATCCGCATAAGATGTTAGGCTCATCCCCCAGTCCTTAATTACCCTTGCCAGGTCGGTGACGTAGATATTAAATAGGGTTGGGCTGAGGGATGAGCCATGGGGAACACCACAGGGTAAGGCCAGTTGTTCTGATGAAAATGTGTCTAGCTGAACTGTCTGATTGCACCTGTGGGCTGGACCATATTGGTATCCATACTAATATTATAAAGAGAGAGCCCAAACCTTTGAGGCGGGTAATCTCAGTAACCACAGCACCAATCACAACACCCAATACAGCGTTGGAAAAGGGCAGTTGCAGCAGAAGGACATAAGCTATGCAGACGGCCACCATATATATATTTTTTTTTTGCAGAGTTTTATATAGCGCAAACTTGACTCGAACTGAATCAGGTATCAGAGCGCTTTACATAGCACCAGTTATGTTACATTAGGACACACATTCATTTTTGTTAGGCACGGGGAGATTAAGTGATTTGCCCAGAATCACAAGATGTTTGGCGTCGTTACCAAGACTCGAACCCAGATCCCCAGGTCCGAGGTCGAGCGCCTTAGCCATTAGGCCAACTCCTCTATACATTTAAAAGGTAAAAGAACCGTGCCAGCAAAGTAGTCCCTTGTGGGCATGTCTGCGTTGTGCTGTGGGCCTGGGCTGGGGGCGTGACTAACGCTGGGGACGTGTGGTACAGCCATCACATCGTGGGCTGTGGGCATGTGCTGGGGGCGTGACAAACGCTGGGACGTGACAAACGCTGGGGGCGTGTGTCCGCCCTTCATGCCATGTGAGTCGTACATACAAGCACCAATTACGTTGCTGCGCAGCATCAAGGGGAATGCTGGGGCATTAGAAACGCTGGGGGCATGTGTCCAGCCTTCATGCCATGTGAACGCAATTGCGCCGCATCAAGGGGCACGCTATGGGCATGACAAATGCTGGGGGCATGTGCTACGGTCCGCCCTTCATGCCATGTGGGTCGTACATTAATCAGAAGATCGTCTGCTGTGGCCGTGTGCTGGGGGCGTGACAAACGCGTTCACCTGGAGGCCTGGTAAGTAACGCTACTGCAGCCTCTCCTGCACGCTGTTACTGAACTCTCTCATTCAACGAAATTACACGCGCCTCCTACCATCAACCAGGGCTCTAGCCGGGCTCAGGCGGCGGATCAGTACACTAATTACACACGCCTGATAACATCAACCAGGGATGCAAGTTGGGCCTCAAGCGGGGGAACCCGCGTCTGCTAACATCAAACAGGCCTGCATCTGGGCCTCAAGCGGGGGAACACGCAAATGAGCGTGTCTGCGGGGATAATTACTGCAGCCTCTCCTACTCGCTGTCACTCAACTCTCTCATTAAACGGATTTACCCGCGGCTGATAACTCTCTCATTCATCGACATTACACGCGCCTGCTAACATCAACCAGGGCTGTAGCTGGGCTCAGGCGGCGGATCACTACACCAATTACACGTGCCTGCTAACATCAACCAGGGCTGCAGCTGGGCCTTCTCCGTCCCTATTCTAATGAAACAAAAATATTGTCTACCAAGAGATTTTAAAATAAATTGCCCTTGCCTAATACACACATTACACACATTCTATTTCATACCTGGACAACGTCGGAACGGGCTGCTAGTAATATTATAAAGCGAGTTTGTATCCCAGACTGCTTGACTGTGATATAGGGCCAGATGTAGGTAGAATAGATTTACTGATTCTTAATTACCGAAAATTACCGAATTTTACCGATTTGGTAATTAAGAATCGGTAAATCTGAGGGGTGGATATGTAGGTATTCCAGATGTGCTGGAATAACGAATCGGAAATATTCGGTATTTACCGATTCGGTAAATACCGAATCGGTAATGCCCATTCATTCCTATGGGCTTTGAAGCCCATAGGAATGAATGGGCATTACCGATTCGGTATTTACCGAATCGGTAAATACCGATTTTCACAAGGGTGGAGGGGGTGTCACTCTGACACCCTCTGGCTCCCCCAAAACAGGCTCGGGTGCCATGTGGCAGGCATACATGCCCTAAGGGCAGGTCTGCCTGTCACATGGCATAGGTGTGCATGCACACATGTGCATGCACACCGGAATCGGTATTTTACCATCAAATTGGATTCGATGGTAAAATACAGATTCGGTAAGGCCTCTGGGACTCAGAAGAGTCCCACCTACATCTGGGTGCCTCAGATTCGGTAAATTTACCGAATTTTTATTTTACCGAATCGGTAAAATTACCGAATCGGTAATTTTACTGATTCGGTAAAAAATGCCCCCTACATACCTGTCACCCATTTACCGATCGGTAACGGCCAAAATCGGCCGTTACCGGTCGGTAAATGGCCTGAAACGGCCACCTACATCTGGCCCCAAATGCAGGGTCTTGTTCAAGAGCCAATTCTGTGGCATATGTTTCTTTTACTTCCTTATTAAATAGTCAATCTCTCCACCAGAAACCATTGAGGCATCTGGTGAACTATTGAGACCTCTGTTGCACTGTTGAGCAGTGTTTTCATTCACATCTTGTTCAGAAGAAGAAGCATCCTAGTGTTTTGTGTCATATTTAGCAGAAATTCCTTCCACCTTCTTCTTTTTAAAGTGTGGTTGTTGTTGTGAAAATCTCTATTCCTTCATTATGATGCAATCAGTGGACCATTGTGAGTCCTTTTTCAGTTTCACATACTCTACCTGTTAGTGTTCACCTTGTCCCACTTTCTCTGACTTTCTGGCTGAAGAGTCCTGAAAGGAATGAGAAGGACGTGCATCAGCATACTGATAACTACATCAGGATGTTTATTTGTATCACAATTATGTAAATTATACAATTTTTCTGTGGATTCCGTGTTTTCTGTTTTTCTATATAATTATTTGTATTCCATTGTTTTTTAGATGTCTCAGGTGTCTGATTGGTGGTATCTGTATCAGATTTTGTTTTAAGTTGTGACTCACAAGGCCTGGTTCTCAAATTATCATGACCGATAGAAGCATAGGTGTCAGAAATCATTTTAGGTAGTTCCGTATCCACAGTGGCAACTGATGCAAGGCGTTGGCGTATCCCCAAAGATGCTGCCTCCCCTTTTATGTTACTTCAAATCATTGAGGATACTGTGGCAACAATTGCAAATTAGTTTCATCCCCAAATCCAGGGCAGGAGGCACCCCTTATTCATTCTAAATTTGCATGAGCACTTCAGGGAAACCAGCAAATGATGGGGTACCATGTCCTATGGTGTATATATAGCAGCAAAGACAGTACCTTATGTGGCACAATCTCCAACTGTGGGAACCATACCAAGTGAAAGACACATGGTGAGAATTCTTGAATGTATCTTGTTGTCCCATATGAGGAAACACTGCCTCAGGCTGATTTGGTTTGTGTGCAGCCCAAATCGGAATTTCGTCCCGTTTGGTGGGTATTTCACCCATAAAGGCATTAATAGTCTCAGGACTAATGGCAGACACAGCTAACTGTGGCTGCCCAGGTTGAATAGCCCTTGCTGAGGCAGTACACATAACAAACTGCATTAGACTTCTATATAGAGGATGTGGCCTAATGGCTAGAGTAGTCAACCTTGACGCTGGGGAACCGGGTTCGAGTCTCGGCAATGGCGTTCAACATCCTGTGATTCTGGCCAAATCACTTAATCTCCCCATGCCTAAGAAAATGAATGTGTCCATCTGTAAAGCAACTGGTGTTCACATAAAGCACTCTGATACCTGATATCTTTGGGTTGAATTTGCGCTACATAAAACCCCCTCAAAATATATATATAGTGTAATTAAATGAGTGTAGAGACCATGCACATCAAGCTTATGTAATGCACCTGTATTAGAATATGGTGTGTAGTCAGCTAAGACTGGCCATGTTGCCCCATCATTACTGAGAGGACAGTGTCTTAAATGTGGTAGTGCATGGGAAGCGGCCTTGGAACCAAATATGATGTTCTTGGTATGTTAATGGTATTTCTAAGTATTCTTAAGCTTTATAAGCAGCTGGAAATGCTTCCTCGGTGTATGTATGAAATGTTTGCGTACTAGCATCCACTGCAGGAAAATAAACCCAGGAATAAATACTTTGCTTTACAGAATTTGTGTGCCTCATCCATAATGGCAATATTGACATGCCGATGTACAAGTAAATGTGTAGTACCAGCGTGTCTGCAATTAACAGGAATATTATCTGGTAGCTCTATGTTAATGAATGGAGTCCAGAGAAAGGAAATACTTTAGTGGGGTAATCATTTAAAATGTTCAAGCTTGAACAACCTACAGACATAAATAGTTGCTTCCTATTAAGCGTAAGAGGATAAATCCTTTTCACCACAGACGTCTCTTTGTAGTGGTGAAAAAGAGCCTTGGGTACACGCAAGATAACTACTCAAGAGACCCATTAAATAAGTACCTGACTTAGGGTGTCGGTGGCGCCATGTTATTTGGTTCTTAAAAATCTAGCGGGTCTGTATATTAAACCAACATGAACATCACAATATAGAGACTCAGTCCACATATACAATCAGTAAGTGTTGGTGTGTTTCAGCATGCTCACAGTGCCACATCCAACCCCTAGGCTGACCAGGTTAACAGATGTTATTGGCAACCACGAACATGAGACTTTTATTCCCAAGATATCAGTGGAAACAGATATAACCCTTTCATTTGCTCACTCTTGCATGCACAAGGTAAGCTCAAGAAAAATACAATATTGCTCTTTCAAACACACATTGAAATGATTGTTTTCTTGTAAAGAAGCATGCACTGTGATTATTAGAAAGATGAAACATGTTACTGTAATCAGCATCGTCAGAATGGAAACCAACATATACAATTCAATCATGTTGATTGTCACTGTTATCTTACTCGTACCTGTATCTGATACTATACTACAGAAAACATAGTGGGAGTACCCTTCTGCCATACCAATTGGGATAGACTAGCCCCCATACCTTGGTATTGGAGGTTGGGAAGCTGGTCTGAGTGTACAGGCTATTTTATTTCACAGGATAAAGGTCACAGTTCACAGCTTTCCCTGAAAATCTCAGTTTGAAACTGCTCCTCTCACCGAGCCTTACCACATAATATGTTTATATAATAAAGTATTGCCTTATTGCACTGTTTTAAAGGTACAGAAAAGCTCCTTTGGTTTCATCTAACTAACACAAGGGGTCTCCTAACGAGCACTTAGAGAAAGGCAAACCAAATGGCAATGTGTTCTAAATGTACAACACAGGAAAAACTGTACAGACTACAGGGCATCGATGTTTATCAGAAATGCTCATACAGCAGACCACGTATTAGCAGGAAAGTGAGTAAAAAGTCACCTTGAGAAAGAGAAATTAACCTAAAAGGGGAATCTAAATTGGAGACTAAATGGGTGCCATACAACACCTCTAACCTTTAAACGGCTTTCTCCATTATAATTAAGGCTCCCTGTTTTCTATTTTTACTGATTTTAATAGATAAATACAGACATTAAACCATTTATTTCCTTGTCTGTATTTATTTTTAAGTGTGGATAAAAGCGGAATCTGTGTTACTTTTTGAGTGATTCTAAATACTCTCTGCCATGACTGTCAGGCCAATAGCTGTGTGGCTTAATAGGTAAAGTGGTTAAAAAAGAGAGGCATTTTAGTAAAGAGGCTCAAACAGTTGTAGATATGCACAAGAAAGATACACACATTTGCATAATTTCATATAAGTACATTGATTTATATTTTGCACTGAAACCTGGCAGGCATTGAAGCACAAGTGCATATTTATCAGTTAAATAAATGTGGAAATATACCAGTTTCACCTTGATTTTTTTCATAACACCCAAAATAAATACGGATAAATGTAGATAAAATTAGCAAAAAATAAATATGGATAAATACAGATGGAAATGTCAAACAAATAAATACCATCAAACAAGGAGCCCTAATTATAATATAGTAATATCTGGTGTCCTGCTTCTCTCTCGCACATCCTTCTGGACTTCCCTACCCAATCCTATCCAAGAGTTATACTCTGCACTTTATAGAAGAAAGTAGTAAAGAGATGCCACAAGGGTTCTATCAGAGTAATTTGGAGGACAGCATAAATCTGCTGCCTCCTGCAGGTATGTACAAATCCTTAGAGAGGATCAAGAGAGATGGTGGGTGAAGACAGGGCTTTATCAGCCGACATTCCATTGTGTTTTATTAATTTTAAATCCCAAAGGGAAATTGCATAGCTAAATTAACACTGGTATAGCCACTACTGAATACAAGCAACATTTCACTGTATAATGTGTGTTTACAGTGTCCCAAGGGAGTAATATATCTTCCACCCTCAATTGTTTGGAGAGCTGAGGGAGGTGTTGGGTCAGTAATTGTTCCTAAACCTCTTCCTTTGATTCTCTAGAGACCCGGTTGAGATGGACAATGCAGGGGAAACATCTATTACTGGGAAGTGAAAGCAGTGACAAGTGAGTTTCAATAACCAGATTTTAAATCTGTTGTTAATGATAAAGAAATAGGAGGGAAATCACAAAAAACTAAAGTGCATGCCATCATGTGTAAATGCTTTAAAATAGGTGTGTGCTATCTTGCATAATTTTCTTTTGTGTTTTTATGTGAAATCAAAGAAAAATTACTTGAAATCATGTGTAGTTATGTCAAATTAAAAAAAATATTTGGTGATGAATTTTAGTGCTTAATGCATTCTCACGTGTAGACAGAATTATTAGTTGTGTGAAATTCATCATCACATCCTCACATTTGTTTCTCTGATAGATTCCTTAAGTCCAGAGCTGCTTAATGTTATATGGGAGAAGGACCTTGAATAAGGGAAAACATTATGAAGTTGGATAGGTCAATACTGAACTTTCATAATGTCCCTCATTTTCATGTTGAAGACGTTAAATGGATTGTATTCATCACAACCGGTTAATAAATCAGTATGGGGGGGGGCGTGGCTTGAACGCCGCACAAGATGGCGGCTTGACACAGGAGCTCCGCCAGTCGTTCACCGGAGCCGGCGTTTTTCTCCGCACTCACCGGACCATCGTGAGCGCTGATGCCATATTTCATCGCCGGAACGTGAGGTGAGCAGGGAGACCTGAGCTGCTCTCCTCTATTCCGGCGGTATGCGCTTTTCTCGTCAGTGACGCGCTTCACTTCCCGGTGGCCGCCATTTTCTTCCACTTTGCCGCGATACCCTTTCACCAGCGAGCGCCGCTTTCCTACTTCAGCGTGCGTGATGCGGATACTTCATACACCGGCCTCATGCCTTAACGGACCCCTCTCCTCCTTCATGCCTCACATCTTGTGACTCTCATTATTGGTTTCTTTGAGGAAATAACGCCATTTTCACTCAACATACCTCAGCGCTATTCCTCATGTCTGACGCCTTTCTCCACACAACTTGGTGACACGCTACTCTGCATGGAGCCTATTGTACCTTCCAAGTCGAAATAGGCGTATCAATCTGAAATTCTTTGACATGAGGTGATAAGGTATTCACAGAATTTTTCTGGTTTTATCTGAGGAAAGGTTATATGTTTCGTGACTACCATTTGGCTGCTTCTCATCATTCCTAGTTGCAGCATTTATACGCTTTTTACAGTTTTTTTTTACCATAAAGCGTACCTCCTGATTCCTATTTACAACATTTTTCTCATCTGCATTTTGTGGTGTCATTGTACTTCCTTCCCCCTGCCATTTATGGGGAAGCTCCGTACCCTCAAACTTACGGCATCAAAAACCAAACCACAACTTTCCTCAGACTCTGATTCCACGGCACATATTATGGATGATCCTGCTCCCCTCAAACCAAACGCTGCCCACGGCGCAATCCCTAAAGCAACTCCATCCAGTAAGCTTTTACAACCTGGTTCGACGAAACGTTTGAAAAAGGACCCTCCATCTCCAGGCTCTTCATCACACTCTGCGTCAATGGATCTTATTTTGGAGGATCTTCGTGCACTCAAACCCTTCATGACTGAAACCACTAAAACCTTACAATTTCTTCATGACAAATGGTCTACTTTGGAATCGAGGGTTCTTTTGGTGGAACAATCTACAGAGACTCTTCAATCCTCCTGCGCAAAAATTTCGCTCTTAGAAAAAGATATCTCTCTCCTGAAGCGACAGTCGGAGGAGTTGGAAAATCGCAACCGGAGGAACAACCTACGCCTTTATAATCTTCCGGAACTCACAGAGGGATCCAACCCAACAGCTTTCTTTCAAACCTTTTTACCAAAAATCTTGGATCTTCCTCCTTCCTCCTCTCTTAATATCCAACGTGCACACAGACTTGGCCCGAAAGTTTCCACTAAACCCCGCGGAGTCATCATGCTATTCCTCAAGTATACTGACCTCCTTCAAGTGCTATCGGCAGCAAAGACTAAAAAACAAGTTATGTGGGAGGGTCACAGGCTATACCTTTCTCAAGATGTTGCTAAAGTCACAGCTGATCGTCGAAAGCAGTTCCTTGATTTGAGACCACGTTTGAGAGCCCTTGGCGCCAGATATGGACTACTACATCCATGTCTCTTCAAGGTGACCTACAAAGAAAGAACAACTACATTTGAAGATCCACTCGTCCTTGAAGAGTTCCTTCGTCGCCACGAAACCGAAAACATGGACACTGCAAGACCCGTTTAACCATCTTTGTTTTATCTGTTTTTACCATGTTTCTCATTTGTATGCCTCTATGTTTCCCTGCCGTTTTTTGTTTCTGAGCCCTGTATATGATTGAGTGCCTTCTACCCTTGTATATTCTACCTCTTTTGTGCAATGTTCTCGTGCTATTTCTTTATCTCATCTACCATATGTATCTCTAATGTTTTCTTCTAATTTTTACCTTCTTACAGATCCTATCCTCGTGTTTCTTCATCCCGGTGTATTCGTACTTCCCTTCATTTTGTTGCTTCGCTGGTTCCTCAGGTGTTCGACGATGTGAGTCTCTGTTGTTGATGTCGTCCTCTTCTGACGTCGTCATCCCTCAGTTCTTTTTGACTTGTTCTCTATCTGTTGAGATGTTATTACTTTCTTCATACTTTGCTCTATTTTTTCTACTGTTCTCTTTTTCTCTTCTCTTATTTCTACTCTTTCTCTTTTCTTTCTTTCCTATAGTCTCTTTATTCTCTTCTGACCTTTTTCTCTTACACTTATTGATTTTTACTTTCACATTACTATTCTCTTCCTTTCCATACTCATCTTTTACTGTATCTTATTTCATATCATTTTACTGAAGTTACAAATTCCGAGTAGTTACTTGGAACGTTAAGGGGTTAAATAACCCCATTAAACGTCAACGTGTCCTAACTCACTTGACACGGCTTAAAGCTGACGTAGCTCTCCTTCAAGAATCCCATCTTTCGGACAAGGAGGCTAGCAAACTTAAACGTTGCTGGGTGGGACATGTTTTTCATTCTCCTGCTTTAGGTAAGAAAAATGGTACTGTTATTTTATGTCACAAAAAGTTAACTGTTTCAGTTGTATCCCATGAAAATGATGATAATGGCCGTTGGGTTATTACTAATCTTCTTATTGATAAAATTCCTATCGTTATTTTCAATGTTTATGCTCCTACAGGTGTTGATAAATTATTTTGGCCTGCTGTTTCTGACAAATTAGTTACACTTAACGAACAATATGTTATTTTTGGTGGTGATTGCAATCAAGTTATGGACCCCTTTCTTGACAGAAATTCCAAGGTTAAGTTTATTCCCTCTAAGATGCATTCCCAGTTTATTACTTCTATTCGAAACTATGCTCTAGTTGACATCTGGAGACTATGTAACCCCGACCTTAAAGAGTACACGTTCTATTCCCCCACCCACCACTCTCAATCTCGTATTGACTACCTTTTCCTCAGCAAGCCCCTAGCACAGCTAGCCACCCATTCAGACATTGGTTCCATATTAATTTCTGATCATGCTCCCGTTTTTGTTGATATTGACCTTATCCCCTTCTCTCCTCATTCAGGACGCTGGAGATTTAATAACTCTCTACTCCTAGACCCCATATTCTCCACTAAATTTATAGCTTTTACCTCTGAATTCTTTGCACTAAATCATCTCCCTGAGTCTTCCTTTGTCACGGTGTGGGATGCCTTCAAAGCAGCTGCTAGAGGTTTTATCATCAATTTCGTTTCTCAAAAGAAAAAAACAATCGATCACCAAATCAACTCAACTTTTGGATAAAATTAAGAAACTAGAATATACCTTTTATAATTCTACCTCTGAATCTTCCCTTCGCGAACTTATTTCTGCTAAAATTGAGTTTAATAAGTTTACCACAAATGCGGCATCAAATTCTCTCCTTAAGTGTAACTCCCGCTATTACGGAGGCCAAAACAAAATGGGCAAACTTTTAGCTAACTACCTTAAAATACGCAAAGAGAAAACAAAGATTGAATCTTTACAAGGTCCAGCTGGTGTTTCTTTGTTCAAAGACAAAGCCATATTAGCTCAATTTGTCTCTTTCTACCAAACTTTATACACTCCTGAGTCTAGCCCTAATCCTGATGATGTTCTTTCGTATTTTCAAAATATTCCTTCCCCTCACTCTTCTCATGTTGATTTTCAATCATTAAATTTAGATATTTCCCTCTCTGACATTTCACGTGCTGTTTCAATCCTCCGTAGAGGCAAAGCCCCAGGACCAGACGGTTTCACCATTGAGTTCTACAATCACTTTTCTTCCCTTCTCCTCCCTAAACTTTTATCATTGTTTCAGTCCTTTGTCGAATCCGGCTCTTCTCAGGGAACTTTTCAAGAAGCATTAATTTGTTTAATACCCAAACCAGATACGGATCATACTTTATGTAAAAATTATCGCCCAATCTCCCTGGTAAACACAGATTATAAAATTTTTGCCAAAATTATAGCCCTTAGATTGGATCCTCTGTTACCAGAACTTATCGGTCCGGAGCAATCTGGATTCGTTAAAGGTCGTTTGTCATCAGATAATTCTCGTGTTTTCTTTAACATTTTGAGTAGAGCCGCCTCTCTTACTTCCCCACTAGCTGCCATTTCTCTCGATGCCGAGAAGGCTTTTGATAGAATAGGCTGGGATTTTATGTTTCAAGCTCTTCGTTGGTTTGGTTTCCCACCTAAATTCATTTCTCTTATTTCTTTACTTTACTCTAGCCCCCATGCCTCCATTTTTGCTAACGGTATCACTTCTGCTTATTTTCCCCTTCGAAGAGGAGTTCGTCAAGGATGCCCTCTCTCTCCTCTTTTGTTCATTCTAGCTTTAGAACCCTTTTTAACCAAAATTAGACGTGACGAGAATATTTCCGGTTTTCAATATGGTCCCCAACAACAAGTTAAATTATCGGTGTACGCTGATGATATTTTATTTTACTGCTCCGACCCTCAAACAACCTTACCTTCCTTCCTTAATCAAGTTTCCGCTTTTTCTAATGTATCTGGATATAGACTTAACACGGACAAATGTGAAATCCTCCCCCTGAATCCTCTATGTCTAAAACATCTATTTGATACCGCTGGCTTTTCCTGGCAACCCTCTAAGATTAAATACCTAGGTGTTTGGTTCGCCCCTCGTCTCTCTGATACCCTCAAATTTAACTTTGAATCCCTCTCTACTAAGCTCACTTCTTCTATCAATCGTTGGAACCCTCTCTTTCTTTCTTGGTGGGGTCGCCTGGATTCCATAAAAATGATGCTAGCTCCTTTGGTCCTCTACACTATTTCTATGATTCCCATTCGCATCCCTAATCACCACTTCAAGTCAATAGATTCTATTCTGTTGAAGTTTTTATGGAAAGACAAAAAATCCCGAATAGCCCTCTCTGTTTTAAAGAAAGATAAATCTTTGGGTGGAGTCAAATTTCCCAATTTTAAATCATATCATACTGCCTTTTCCTTAAAACAAGCCTTGCGTTGGCTCTCTCCAGATCTTCCGTATTATCCTCCACTTTGGCTGACGCTAGAATCATCTTTCCTTCATCCTTATGAATTCAATGAAGTTCTTTCCTTTTCCTCTAACGTCACCTCTCTCCGATCTCCCATCATTTCTCACACACGTTCTCTTCTTCATCCTTACTTGTTATCCTCCTACCCTTCTGCTTCTTCTACTCATACCCAACCTATTTGGCATAATACACACCTTAAAATCCGTAATCGCTCACTCTATTGGAAATCCTGGCATTCTCGTGGTTTAAAATGGGTTTCTCAACTTATTTCTGATTCTCGCCCTCTTCCTTTCCACTTCCTTCAAACCCAATTTTCGTTACCTCCCTCTTCTCGTAAACAATATTTATCGCTGATCCCCTCCCTTATCCAATATCTTTCCTCCCTCCCTGCTACCAACTCTATTCCTATACCTCACCTTTACATCTCTAATGCTCTCGATCGATCCCCCTCTGCTTCTTTTCTCTATAAATCTCTACACTCATCTACTGAACGCACTAAATCTAAGATTGAGTTGGCTTGGGAGGAAGATTTGTCTCAAAACCGGCCCCCTACTCTTTGGGATAAAATTTGGTCTAAAATTCATAGTACATCTAGAGCTGCCAATACTACCCAAACCTTATTTTTTGTCTATAATCGTACATTATATACTCCCGTAATTTTGTCTTCTTTTTTCTCAGACACCTCTTCCACTTGTTGGTCCTGTCCCTGTCCTTTGGCTGATTTGAAACACATGCTCTTTGAATGCCCTCCCATTCTCCATTTCTGGCAATTAGTTTGGTCCCAAATTCATAGAATTTTCAAACTCACTCTCCCCTTTTCAATCCTTCACATTTTTCTAGGTTCCCTTTCTCCTGATCTCTCTGGACCCCACCATAAACACAAGCTTCTCGATCTCCTGATAGCCATTGCTTTTCATCATATTACATCGCATTGGAAACAGGCTAAGGATGTTTCCTTCTCTGCATGGTGGAACGCAGTTTGTTTTAATCATCGTCTAGATACCAATTTGGTCTCCCCTATTTCCCTAGCAATTAAACGTGACCTTCTATGGCTTCCCCTTACCGAATATTTATCCAGAATTGCCAGACCATCTCCCACTTCTCCACTACGTAATGTTGAAGTTCAAAAACCACCGTGAATGTTTTATCTTAGTATAGGTCAGTTTATTGATGCATCCTATGTTTTCTTTTTTGTCACTTCTACGATATGTGATTCTGATGTTTTCCCCTTACCCTCAATATTCCTGAAATTTTAATATATATTGTTTTTGTTTCACGTTATTTCTTTGATCAATTCCATTCCGTTGTAAGAGAGATTTCTTGTTTTTTATAACTTATGGTTGTTTCTTCTTGTACTGTATTTTCTTCTTTATGCCTTAATAAACTTCAAACTTAAAAAAAAAAAAAATCAGTATGGGGTAATAGTGTATACATCGCTACTCTGCTCAGCGTTTAAAAGCTCAGGGAGCCCAGGAAAGCTGTTGTTTCATTATGCTAACATCTAAATGGTTTTGTTTTCACTGTTGTGACATTAGGTAGCAATTCCAATCCCTGATTCCCCTTTAGAAATCTATGGGAGAATCAGAGCAGGTAGAATGGCTTCTGTAACTCTGGTAGAGCCTCTACTGAGCACAAGCAGAAATGTATTGTTTACTGTGTGTTTCAAGTGAATTTTAGCAACCAGATTATTAATCTGTTGTTCATGATAAGGGCCTAGGAGGGAAATCACACACAACAAAAGTGTATGTTGTCATTTCTCTAGGCTTTAGAATATGGGTGCGCAAAGTTCGCATAATTTTCTATTGTGTATTTATGTAAAATCACAGCAAAATTACATGAAATTAAGCATAACCATGTTAAATGTTAAACTATTATTTAGTGCTGTAATAATTTAGGCATGTACGTTTCTGCAGCTAAAACCTGTAAAAATGAATGAACTATGAGAAAAAACCTGGTAAACATAAGTGGGTTTTAGAGCTGAATGCATCAAATTAAATTAATACCTTTTTAGACACGGAGGAGGAATGAGATAGGGACTATTTAAAGCACTCAGTAAATGCTAAATTCTGGGAACCAGATTTTACAAGCTGTATTTATTATTTATTTTCCATACAGGCCTCTTGTAATGAGCATGCTAGACATATATTAATGTACTTGCTTTCTACGTAGGGGTTCATGTGGCAGCAAAAAGAGAGAGACACAGGCTCAAGTTAACTATGACATGCCTATGTTACTGACAGATGCCCACATAGAATGTTATGTTATATGCTATGTGTGGTCCCCTCAAAGCCTTTTCACCTAATGTAACATATGGTGGATTAGCTGAAAGGGGAAGAAGGGATAGAGGAGACATGGGGAGCTATGAATAACATGGCGATACATTCATCAGGGCCACATGACTGGATGATCATGTTGTGTATATAACATATAGTTGGTGTCCTGCCAAGCAACCCCACACATTTACACCTTTTTTTTTAAAGGCTGGCACATTTCAATCTTTCCTACTATTGTTCTCAGCAGCTGCTATTTTCCTGGTTACAGAAAAAACCTACCTTCCCACTTCCCTGTGAATTTATTTTTATGACTGGTGAAGTAAAGAACAAAGGGGCATATTACCAAGCAATAGCGATAAAATTATCGCTATTGCTTGGTTAGAGACAAAAATTTACCGCTGAGCTGCGGCGATTTTTATCGCAGATAAACCTTGGTATTACCAAGGTTTATCGCAAATGCGATAAAAATCGGCCGCAATGCATGAATACCGCTGAAAAGTCAGCGATATTCATGCATTACCGAGCTAATGCTCTTAGCCATGTTATCCACCTCCCATTGGATAACATGGCTAAGAACTGCTCAGGGCAGGTGTTAGCTTTTGGAGATATTCACGCTTAGCGCGAATATCTCCAAAAGTTGGTAATAGGTCTCTAACATCTTGGCACGCCCACTTTGCATGTCATTAGTGATAAATATCACTGACATGCAAAGTGGGGCCCAAGATGGTCGCTATCTCCTACTAGCGACAGCTAGGTAATAGGGAGATAATTTTATCTCCGCTTTCTTGGCTTTTAAAGCCAAAAAAGCAGAGATAAACCCCCTTGATAATATGCCCCACAGTTCACTTGAGGTAAAATCAAGACCAGTGTATTCAATGTCTCCCATCTCTTACCTAGGGGAAAACGTCTAACACTGAACATTCTTAACCGAAATAATATTCTAATTAAACTGGGGAGTGGGAAAGTGGCTAGAGGAGAAACCATAATGTGAGTAAATAATTGAGACACGCTATACCATATCACCCTTCGTCAACCAAGCAACTTTTTACATGTTTGTAACCTTAAAGATCCATGCCATATAAAAAGAGAATATAAAAACAACTATAACGCATAATGTTTAAGTAAAATTACAGTAATACATGTTATATATCTATTTTATAACATTTTACTTGTTAACTTTTTAAATCATACAATAAGGTGCAATACTGCTTCTTTCGTCAGCTAGATCCTTTCCTATTACTGATGGTAACTCTTGCTTTTCCTCGTTCTTATCCATGAGCTTCTTCCCCTGGAAAGGGCACTCAAATACTTTCTAGAATTGTTTTTTTTGGGCAAAATATATTTTAAATGTTATATTGTTCAGTTGAAGGTACGATTACTTCTCTACATTGAAACTCTGGTGAAAGTGAAATATTATTTACTTCTTCTAAACTATCAAGCAGCTCAAAAGTTTAGGGAAATATGGTATAAATTTCACATTCTACCCTTCTGCAATGGAAAAATTAATAGGGGCCAATTTTATTTCTTGATATGCAAAGTTTTTCCCAGAGTATTAGAGTTGGGTAAGATAACTGATTCTCAGACAAGCAATGGCTAGACGGATCTACAGGTTACAGTGTGTTGAAATGGAAGTGAACACAAAAAAGGAGTCACATTACTTCTTGCAAATATAATTCCTGTTAATCAAGTAATTTAAGGGATATGTTTGGATCAAGAAAGAAGATGCCTGTACTGATATAAGTATGTCGATAATATACAAAAGAAAGATAAAAATACAGAGCATCGAAATTAATGCATGGTTAAATGATCTTTAGTTACACATTGAAAGGAATCTGATGTAAAGTCATGATACAAAAAATAAAATGGAAGGGTGAATATTGTGTAAATGTAACTTGGCAGTCTCACAACTGTGTTTATACATTATTGCCTTTAGTCTCTCTCCATTGAGGATGTTTTTGTTGTTGATTTCACTTCACAATGTAGAAAACAATATTCTAAGATGTTTAATTTATTTGCCACTTTACTCATTGATTTAATAACACCTTGATTTTGGGAAATGTTCGTTTTTCACTACCCATCCTTCATGGTAATTATGTGTCTTAACTTCCATAATATGTATATACTTTATTGCTCTTAGCCACTCGCCTTTGAGGGTGGATTTGTATTACTTTCTAATACCAGTTGTGCAATTTGGATTAATAACACATTCTACCATGGCAAACTAATTTATCAGATGATATGATACATTTGTGTTTGGCGATGTGGAACCTTTACTCCTATTTTTGTAATTCAGACCCATACCTGTGTTCTGGTTTGTTTCTTTGTTTTGAAAGGTAAGAGTATGAACACTTTTACTGTCCTGCTGGATTTAGTTGATATCTCTAATTGGGCACATTCTGTATAATTCACATCACTTATGTGTGCAGATATATAATCCAGTCCTTCTCTCCGATGTATATGGAGATGAGGAATGCATCTTAATATTGTATGTGGTTTATTGACTTAGTATTGCTGTTCGAGTTTAATTCTTTGTTTTTAATGGAGGAGTTGGACTGATGCCTGTTAAATAATTATCCTGGGTTATTTCTCTATTTTATCTAGACTGCATCTCCATTAGGTAGGTCCACTAAATGTGGTGGTGGAGTATGTGGGTGACAGTCACAGAAATTTGTTTTTCCTATCCTCACTTGTTTTTTCTCAGATGGGTCAGCTTAAATATGGCAGCGTACATCATGGCTTCTTTTCATATGCCTCAAGGCAGCAGAGCAGAAGTGTGCATGACTGCACACTCTGTAGAAGCACGATTGGTTAGATGATCAATAACGGGGCAACAGCATCTACAGTTTGAGATGCTTTGCAACCATTTTGATACAATATATAAAAAGGCGATTACATATGAGAACAAGGGATTCAGATTTGCCTACCAAATGTTTGCAATCTTATTTGGGGCCCAGTGTTAGCCTTCCGGTATTGTCACTTTGCCTGGTGTGGGTCTAAGTACATGCCTCACAATTCATGTTATAAGAGGGCACTTGGTATGACATAGAGAACAGTCTTGTATGGACATATGGATAACATTCATTTATATGTGATTATGGCCCACCTCTGCACCTGATGTATTTTGTCTTGGAAGTGCTGACATATTTAGAGATGGAAAAGTAAAGAATATTCTGTGTCATTTGGGTTCCTAAAAACGATTACCTGAGAACGGGAATGTATAACGTTCATTTTGGTACAAATCACCTCTGGGGTTGGTGCACCTTTATTCAGACCATTTTGAATATATGTGGATAATAACAAAGTAAAGCTGCCATGTTACATTACCTCCAAAACATGTTTCTTTGGGACTGCTTCCTTGGGTTAAACTGTGGTATGAGGAGTTAGGATTTTCTGCTATGATATTGGACTCCAATAGTGATATTTCTGAGCACAATTGGCTATATTTCCGTTTATGATATTGTGTCCTATGAGAAAGAGCAATGTGAACATAGATATCAGGAACAGTCTTTTACATCCAGAGACATGTTGATTGATAATAGAGAGGATGTAATTATTTAATTTGGATGATACAGTGTCAGACCCCCAGACCGAGTTTTGGCAGTAATCCGCTCTGGTCTAGGTTTGACAAGCAAAAGAATGCCAGAAACCAATAATTGCGTGACGTTTGTTCGAAATCGGCATTCCAAAATGGCCGCCCATTCCGAAAGTGGAGTTGTGGTCTAGTTTATTGTGTACAGCTGCCAGGAGATTAGGAGGTGCACGAGCGTCAGGGAAAACACGCACTTTACTAAAGATTTACCTGAGTGAACTGCCCTCCGAAGTGACTCCGTAGTTTAGTTAGATAAAACGAATAATTCAGTCGAAGTATTTAGTTGAGTTAGAGTTCCAATCGTCGTAGAAGGAAGAGTATCGAGACCCACAGAATACCGCGATTTGAGCCTTTTACGGGCGGAGCGTATGGAGAAATATTTGCTGCTCCAATTCCTCTGAGAGGCACGGTGAAAAGAACAGAGAATTATCACGGTTCCAGCGTCATTCTCCTGAAAAGAAAGAAGAAAGGAATAACAGAGCTAAGTGACAGCGCATTACAAACCGCATAACTTCTCTGTAATGTAAATAGCTTAAGAGATAAAAGAGGTTGTAAATACTTACCCCAAAAATAAACTGTAGAGTGATGAAATGACTTGAGGCAGCTAAAAAAAGGAAGGACAAAAGGACAAACACAGAAGAAATAATAAGTAAGTGAAGACACATAGAGTAGATAATATACATAGCTAAGGATAGATAAAAATTTATGAGATACATTTGTGTTTTAGAGAAGAAAGACATAAATAAGGACCACAAGAACAGGAGAGAGATATTAACAACTAGAACGCCAAAATTAGAGTAGTAAGTTGACTATTATATAGACATAGGAACAAAGAAATAGTAAGAAGGTTAAGAGTAAATATTAAGAGTAAATAGGATAATCTTGTGTTTTGTTTCAGCTAATACTGGCGCAACTCTGCTAGCTAAGAAAGCAAAAGGAAGAACAGGAGAGGAGTACATATCTTGGAAAAAAAGGGTAGGTGAAAATAGCGCTAGGATAGAGTAGAGTTAGATCGAATAGATTTAGAAGCTAACCTGTGTTTACCTTTTAGGTACTCTGAGACGAATAAGAGTCTGCAGGTCGGGATAGAGAATTAGAAGAAAACAGAGAGAACAAAATCCAGGACCAGTCTCTTCTTGTTTATTATTTTATCCACTCCCCTTTCCCCCTAGAGATTAGTTTGGAGGCTTGGTATATTTTGACCTCCGGAGGATTTTCTGGAGGGATTTGGGAACTAGCATCTCTGTTCCTGCGCAAGTTCATGGTAAGAAAATATTTAGGGCTAGATGTAGGTAATTCCCATTTACCGATTCTTAAATACCGACTCATACCGAATCGGTATTTCAGAATCGGTAAATGGTATGTAGGTAAAAAATCGGTAAAACTTACCGATTCGGTATGACTCGGTATCTCAAATCGGTAATTACCGAATCGGTAAATTCCGAGTCGGTAAATTCCGATTCGGTGAAACCCATGCATTCCTATGGGCCTCCTGGCCCATAGTAATGAATGGGATTTACCGAATCGGATTTTTCCGAATCGGATTTTTGCGATTCGGAATTTACCGATTCGGTAATTACCGATTCGGATGTTTGAAAAACGCCATGTGAGCCTGCCAACCAATCAGGGACACCCTACACACCCCACAACCAAGGCCCTGAGAATCCAACCAATCAGATTGAAGCACCCCTCCCCAGTACCTGGGAGTGGCCACACCCATGCAGGTGCACACCAACAAAACAAACAATTGAGCTGAGGTGAGAGGAGCTGAACATCCACAGGCAAGCAGTGTGCTACATAATGGAGTCACATGAAGGGCAAAAGGATGGTGGGGAGAGAAAAAGGAAGATAAAGTTCAGCCCAGAAGAACTACAGGTGGCTGTAGAAGAAATTGTAAGCCACTACAGCCAAATTTTCGGGAGACAGTCTCTGCATGTTGCAGAGACTGTGAAGATGAACATTTGGCTTGGCATACAGGGCAAAGTGAATGCCATTGGTGTGACCCACCGGGAGATTGAGGACATCAAAAAGCGATGGTATGACCTGCGCATCGTAACAAAGAAAAAGAACGCAGCACAAAAAAAGGATGCTGGTGGGACTGGGGGTGGAAGGAGCAAAGCACCAAAGCTGACAGCGATGGAGGAGCTTGTGGAAACCACCATGGAGCCAGAATGCATCCATGGGATAGGAGACCTGGACAGTAAAGCAAAAGCTACAAAGAAACAAGGTAAGAGGTATGTACCCTAATCCACAACCATCAACCTGACCCCGTACCCCACTGTGTAGAATCATCACACTGCATAACAGCTCATACTTGGTGGCAGCAATGCATCATGGTAGACGTAGTCATGAATACATAGATGCAAAGCATACACCACATGACTCTGCAAGGCATGCCACACAAATCACAAATCACAAAATAGGGATACCCGGTCAAACAGTGTGTGTTTTTGTACAGAAAACGATGGAAAAAAGAGACAGCATACTATACAAGACGAGTCATATCTGGCTGAGAAATTCCCATCAGACCACCCTTGTTGGCGGAGTATCGTCATGTGGGAGTTGATACTTAATCCAAATACCGCCCAAACCATCAGGCGACGGTGCGGGTATGGTTCATTTAAAGATACTCTAGCCAAGATAATGCTCGAAGAGTATAAAAGATGAAGTGCAGTGCTCTAGTGAAAGTGAAGATAAAATTGACTACTCAAACAAAAAATATGTTTAATGGAGATTGTTAAAGTGTCAAAATTAAAACCACGCCCTGTAGTGGAAATTAATAACTACAAAGTGGCGCTGTGCAGGACGGTCGACATGTTTCAGCCATATGGAACAATGGTCCGGCTTTCTTCAGGACCCAAAGGTGGAACAGTTACTGCAATTAGTACATAGTGTAGTGAGAAAAAAGGGGAATGTTTGATATTTTACAATACAGGAATCTCAATGGACCTTGGAGCCCCAATGTATCCAGGAGAACTAAATTTTCTTTTCCTGTAGTAACATAAAAGGAAGAACATACAATTGCCTCTTAAAACACACAGAAACTGTATAAACAACACACATGCATAAGTACTTCATACTTAGCAGCAACTCTAGAGTATTATATCTCTCACACAGAGAGGCATTACCCTCTACTGAGATACTCACCCAGCTTTATGTGGGAGAAGATCTCACCTCACCCGGAAACCTACTCGGGAACTTGAGGCCCCGCTCTGTTTTGCAAAGAAGAAGACACACATTGAAAACGTACAGTGTGGCTAGCTCACTGGCTTTGCATAAAAACCTAATTTACAAAGTAATGGACAACACACCATCAGAACATGAACCGATTGTAAAGGATCAGCATATGTCATATCTATTGCTAAATAAGAATATCCAAGTGATTTTGCCAATGTTTAGTTGGAGATGGCAAAATGTGACAGCCCCTCTTGTCCTACTTTAACTCACCACAAGATGACACATGGTGAATATGCAAGGGGGGAGATAAACCGATACTAAAGGCCTGAATGACGCCATCCCTTGGGTCTCCCTGTAGCCCTAACCATAATCATTTATGTTACTATGATATATGGTTTCCTGTCAATATCAGTTGTTCTACTCTGACCTCTTGTCTGTTGATAATACACAACTGTACCATTAAACTATGGATATTCGTTATTATAAGTGCCATCTTACCTACATTTATAACCCTACACTAACACTGTTAGGTATGCCTAGTTACACTTGTAGCGCTTAGCAATTCTGCCTACTCAGCGATCCTCCAAGGGAGTATGCGCATGTGCGCAACGGTAGTGCAAACATTGCTATTAACCACTGTGTACATTAATATTAATTTGATTAGAGGAAGAAGAAACAATTTGTTAGATCAGGTATTTGCCTCTGCATCGGGACTTCTCTATTTCTTATTTATATGCCCTTCAAAGCTATACACAGCTCGTGCACTGTGATCTATGATAAACTTAGTATTGCGCATGCGCGGAGAAACAACAACTATTCTCTTAGCGCGCGCGTTGATCAGCATATGGGCACACATGCGCGGAGAAATAACAACTACCCTTTAAGTATGCGCGCTGACCAGCATATGGGCGCTCATGAGCAAATACAACAGCTTAGTGCTGCTCAGGCGCAGGGAAAGCAACACTGTCCTTGTGACATGCGCGTGGGCTAACATAGGCGCGCGCAGCCGAGGCCCCGGTGAATGTATTTCAGCACATGCGCTGTGTAGACTATGAGGAGAGTAGTGCATCCAACCTACAACCTAATGAGCATGCGCGAAAGAGCAAAAAAGAAAAAACGGTGATTCAGCTCTTAATTGGCCGTTTTCAACAGTTAATTTGACCAATCAGTACTAGTATAAAAACGGAATAGGCTGTCCTGTCGGTACCTCCACTTCCTCTCGGATGACTGAGAGAGGTACCGACGGGCAGGTGAGTCCTTGGGGTCTATGGAGTTTGCTCGTATGCACTCCTTTTTTTGATGAAGAGAACAGGCTTTTTCATTAAGTTGTAGTAGCCTTAGGTTCTATGCGTGACTTTGGTTTTTTTTCTAAAAACATCGGTTTATCTCCCCCATTGCATATTCACCATGTGTCATGTTGTGGTGAGTTAAAGTAGGACAAGAGGGGCTGTCACATTTTGCCATCTCTAACTAAACATTGGCAAAATCACTTGGATATTCTTATTTAGCAATAGATATGACATATGCTGATCCTTTACAATAGGTTCATGTTCTGATGGTGTGTTGTCCATTTCTTTGTAAATTAGGTTTTTATGCAAAGCCAGTGAGCTAGCCACACTGTACGTTTTCAATGTGTGTCTTCTTCTTTGCAAAACAGAGCGGGTCCTCAATTTCCCGAGTAGGTTGCTGGGTGAGGTGAGGTCTTCTCCCACATAAAGCTGGGTGAGTATCTCAGTAGAGGGTAATGCCTCTCTGTGTGATTGATATAATACTCTAGAGTTGCTGCTAAGTATAAAGTACTTATGCATGTGTGTTGTTTCTACAGTTTCTGTGTGTTTTAAGAGGCAATTGTAAGTTCTTCCTTTTATGTCACTACAGGAAAAGAAAATTTTGTTCTCCTGGATACATTGGGGCTCCAAGGTCCATTGAGATTCCTGTATTGTAAAGTATCAAACATTCCCCTTTTTTCTCACTACACTATGTACTAATTGCAGTAGCTGTTCCACCTTTGGGTCCTGAAGAAAGCCGGACCATTGTTCCATATGGCTGAAACATGTCACCGTCCTGCACAGCGCCACTTTGTAGTTATTAATTTCCACTACAGGGCGTGGTTATAATTTTGACACTTTAACAATCTCCATTAAACATATTTTTTGTTTGAGTAGTCAATTTTATCTTCACTTTCACTAGAGCACTGCACTTCATCTTTTCTACTCTTCGAGCATTATCTTGGCTAGAGTATCTTTAAATGATCCATACCCGCACCGTCGCCTGATGGTTTGGGCGGTATTTGGATTAAGTACCAACTCCCACATGACGATACTCCGCCAACAAGGGTGGTCTGATGGGAATTTCTCAGCCAGATATGACTCGTCTTGTATAGTATGCTGTCTCTTTTTTCCATCGTTTTCTGTACAAAAACACACACTGTTTGACCGGGTATCCCTATTTTGTGATTTGTGATGTCAAGTAGGGGAATGGGATACTAGGTCGGTAAACTTTCCCCTTGACCCCCTTTATATAGCATTATTTATGCCACACACATCACCAAACACACAATGTGCACTGGGCAAAGGTGTGTAAACTATTTATTTAAGAACTACACACAGATGAACAACAACATTGATCCTATGTCAATTTCATTCCACAGGAGAGTTCTCACGCAGCTCAGCACCAGCAAGGGAGGAGAGGGCACCAGCAACTAAGAGAAGGGAGAAAGAGAAGAAAAAAACTGGTCACAGCGCTGTAGAAGGAGGCAACAACACCACCCAGGAAGCCTCATCACCAGAGCGACCCACAACACCTGTCCCACTATCCCCTTTGTTGTTTGGATCTCCTGAATTGTCAAGCACACCGCGTACACCCATAGCAATGTCCAAGGTGTCCATGCAGGGAGGGGCAAGTAGGCATGAAGAGCCCCCTCAGAGGATCCTGCAAACCTCTGATTCGGAGAATGAGGATCTTGTACCTCAAACAAATGCACCTGTGGCTGACAAGGCTAGACCACAGATTGCAGCAGGCGCTGCGCGCAGCCGTGTTCTTGGCAGGAGGGCACGTGAGGGTGGGGAGGGGCAGGAAGGGGAGAGCGTCTTCTATGGCCTGGAGGGCACAATGGTCAAAGTACAGCGCCTGCAGGCCAAAGCACTGTTAGCCATGCATAGGCAGGTTCGCTGCATGAACAATAAAATGACCAACATGGACAAGGGTATAGGCCACATAGCATCTAGTTTGGAGGCAATATCAAAGGGGATAACAGACATCTCCACATACATGGGTGTACTGTTGGATAAGTTGGACAGGGATCATCTACAGCGTGGCAGGGATCGGCAGTATATGCGCCAGCAAACAAAGGCAATGAACAGATTTGCTTCAAGTACGTCACTACTGTGCCGACGCTCTATATCCATGCAGGATGCAATTGTGCACTGCTACACAGACTTGACACGGGGCATGGGAAGAGTGACCTCTGCGATGGAGCAGATGCTCAACACAAACACAGGCAATGCTGGTGACACGGGTGTGGAGGGGACAGAGGGGTCAACCAGCAGGAGTGGCTCCAGCACACCTGTACCGGAGGTGCGCAGGAGCGGCAGGCGCAGCCATGCTGAGTCAGGCCCCAGCAGAGAATCTGAAAGCCAGGCACATCAATCGCGCAATGTAGTGCGTGGACGTAAGCACTGACCTATGCTGCAGATTGACACAACTGCACACAGTGACGGCAACTGAGCAGGAGCAGCCAGAGACATAGACTTTGATGTATGATGCCTTTTCCGATGTGACAATGATGATGTAGTGAATATTAAACTACACTTGTCAAACACTATTCCTGTCTATGTGTCATACATTACCTAGAAATATCGACGTGTAATTTCTGTCCGTCTCAATATACCATCTACTGCTGCTGGTCCTGTTGCCTGGGGCTCTGCATGTTCTTGGTCATCATCAATGTTCTCGTGATGTGTCACCTCCACCTCTGTGCCTTCCTTGGTGGCAAGATTGTGCAAAATGGCACAGGTCACTATTATCTTGCAACACAGGATGGGGGTGTACTGTCGAGCACCTCCATTCTTGTGGAGGCAGCGGAACCTGCTCTTGAGGAGTCCAAATGTTCGCTCCACTACGTTGCGAGTTGACCTGTGTGCCACATTGTATCGCCTTTCGGCTCTGTTAGTTGGGTTGAGGTACGGTGTGAGCACAAAGGAACGCAGGGCATATGCACTATCGCCTGGGAGGGAATGAGAGGTACATGAGTTACAATCACATTACACATTCATCTGCCATTCATTACAGGGTGTGTTACACTTATTTACCTAGCAGATATCCATCTCCAAAATCTCCAGCAACTAGCTGTGTGTATATTCCGCTGTTCTGGAAAATGTAGGAGTCGTGCGTGCTCCCAGGAAATTTGGCCACTATGTCGGTGATGATGATGCCTGCATTGCATATCACCTGCACATTGATGGAGTGCGTTGACTTACGGTTTCTGTAGATGTGTTCGGTGGCTGCAGGTGGGCATAGGGGAATGTGGGTGCCATCTATGCAGCCTATCACATGCGGGAAGTGTGCCAGTCCATAAAAGTCAGTTTTTGTTTTGGCAAGTTCCGCAGGTGTGTCAGGGAACCGGATGTAATGTCTCATTCTCTGCGTCATGGCATCCAGAAACCTCCTGAAAAAACGGGACTGACAGCTCTGGGATACACCACCTACTGCAGCTATCACACTCTGGTAGCTCCCAGAGGCAAGCAGGTGTAAGCTACATAGCACCTGGACATGGGGTGGGATGGCATGGGCCCTGTGTGTTGGGTGATCCAGGTATGGGTGGAGGTCCCTTATTAAGTCCATGATGGTTTTGGGGTGCAGCCTGTACCTCTGAAGTATCTCAGGCTCAGTCAATTGGAACAGAGTGATCCTCTGCCTATACACCTGCTCCTCCCTTATCCATACCCTCAGACCTGCAGCCTGTAGCCTTCGCCTCCTCGCAATCACATAGAGTGCAGCCATTCTTGCAACACTGTTGCATTCTGGGCCCTTTTTTATAGCCTGCACCTGGTTACCACCTGCTTTCAGTCCATGGTAAATACCGACTCTTAAATACCGAATTTCATTGAATTCTGTATTTTTTTCCTTTCCTACATCTCGATGGGCATTTTTTCCGATTTCTTATTTACCGATTCGGTGAATAAGGATTCGGTAAATAAGGTATCGGTAAACACCGATTCGGTAAATATGTATTCGGGAAATACAGAATCGGTATTTTACCGATTCATATTTTCCGATTCGGTACTTTTTTGTCACCTACATCTCATTTTCTCAATACCGGTCGGTAACGCCGATTTTACCGATTTTGGGCCGTTACCGACCGGTATTTGGCTACCTACATCTGGCCCATAGTCTTTAGACATAATTGTAAGAGTCTGAAATACAGTTATATTTTCCCTTTATATTATGACGATTGGTGTGAAGGTAGTGTTTACACCTGATACTGTAGAGTAGTTCCTATATTCCCAATAGGCTCTGCTCATTGGAATAATATATTCTATAGATATGAAGTAGGACTTAGGTCAGTAGGTCTCTATCGAATATATTAAACTCAATAGTGAGTGCCAGCTAGCTCAGAGGTCACTGAGCTAGGTCAACTTTTTTGAATACACAAGAAGGGATTAGTTTCTGACAATCGCATAAACATGACAATTTTGTTTCCCTAGGACTCGAATAGGTTGAATTACTTTATTGGATATTTGCATATCATAAAAGTACATAACATATCATTTGTAGAAACACACATACATTTAAAAAAAAATTGTCCATTACACAAGTATAAAAACCATAAAAACGTTAAAAATAATCTCTATACACAGTATTTACTATATAAAAAAACCCTGATAACGGGAGGTAAAGTGCAAGAATACAAATGGGTTTCTAAACAGGCAAATGTACAGCTTTGTTTGAATCTATCTGCCTACTACGAATCAACCAAGCACTTGATAAATATTTTGCAACCCCACAAACAATGAAGAGAGATGTTATGTCTGAGGAGAGGATACGTAGAGCGATCCTAAAGTCTCTGACTCCCAATTCCCTGCATGCTGGTTTTAGCCATCTTGATCTTGGACTTTGGTATGCTTTGCAGGCAAACAGGAAGTCGCGTAAGGATTCTGGCACGCATGGACAGTTTGGGCAGGTAGGGAGAAACACTTGTGACCCTTTCCAGCCCTCCATAAATGTGTTAAGGGGAAGAGTCCCGTACCTCAGTTTCAAAAGGAGAGATCTATCTTTTGGAACTTGAATAAAGTCCAAAAATGGTTCCAACTTCCTCGTGGACTTATGTTCCAAAAATGTGGTAGTTAGGGCTCCCCACCTTGTACTTTTGAGATCCTCAGCAAGAACCCACTCCCAGTAGATTTTCTTGAAAGCCCCCTTAGGGGGTGGGGACTGTGAGGACCAAGATTCAGCCAACCCCAAATTCATAACCAGCTTCTTCAATTTAGTATGCCACTGTATTTTGTTGGCACCATTCAAAGAGATTAGTTCGTCCAGCACCAGGGCATATTTTGCCAATTGCCAAATAGGACTGGAATAACTATCTTCAGAGTTGTGGAAACAATAGATAAGTATTTCACTCAGTCAATCGTGCATGCTTTGTTTCTACAGAGTTGCAGAGAAAAATAGAGAGACGGGCATTTCAATAAAAGGATTTATTGAACAGTCTTCTTTCTCATGCAAGAGAGGTGAACTGCTACAATCATTAGACAGAATGGAAAGTATAATGCGCACAGTGTAAATAGTGTTATAAAATAATGCTGTAATAGCATTGTATGGTTTCTAAGCCATATAAAAAAACATACATAAATAACACAGGCTAAAATACTCAACTGGTGCTTCTAAAATAAGTCTACCCCAATGTACCTAACCTAAGTCTAGTACATGGGAGGAAGTAAGTATGGTCTTTAGCATAGGTTTAGTTTTGCCAAGAATTTGCCAAATGTTTCTCTAGGTTCTAATCAGCTCCATATCTTGGAATGAAGGAGGACTGGTATCTCTGTCCCGGGACTCGATTTCCCAACACCCCGCAAGGGGAGTCAGAAACACCGGAGCTGGAATCTTGGCAGAGGAGGGCAGCTCCTGATCAGTGCATCAGCTGGAGAGTCGGCTTCCTTCGTTACTTTCTGTAGCGAGCTGCGTCGGGCAAGTAGGTCGTCGAACTGCACCGAACTACACAGTGCTTTGCTATAGCAAGTGAAGGTATATTTATACCTTGAAGGTGTTTAGCAATGCCATGTTTGACGTAAAGTCCGGCATATGAACGTCATGAATGAACCCCTAAGGAATAGATGTTCATTGTAAACTAACTGAGTTCTTGGACAAATCAATATTCAAGCAAGGGGAAGTCCCAAACGGCTTAAGCTGGTTTTCCAAGAAATCGTTGTGACGTTTGGTGAACGGATGGAAGTAGCAATGCCTGTATGTGGACTGCATGGGCTATACCTAAAAAAGGGCTTGATTTCGATGCCTATATAAGGGCAATGTGAATTGTACCTATATAAGGGTAAACATCACTCACAACGAAACTTTTACAATGCACTACCATTACAACGCAACCATTACAACGCAAACTATTACAACGCATCGCTCTGGGGGGCCCTATAGGATAGGGAATAGGTTAGATTACTATCCAATAACCTTCCCTAGTGTCCACGGGGACTGGAGTTGGAATAGTAAATTAAACTATTCACTATCCAGCACCCAGAAGCACTATGCGTTGTAATGGTATGCGATGTAAAAACCGCGTTGTAAAGGCAGGCGTTGTAATAGCCTGCTTTGTAACATCATACATCCCTATATAAGGGCATGAATCTGGAAAATCCATTCGGAATCTAAAACGGCATACAACAATACCTTGATGTTCAATAAAGTAGTGTAAGGAGGGTGAAGAGTCTTATATTGAGGAAAAAGTGCTGTCTGCAGAGATCTCCATTCCAACTGGGCAATCTCCTTTTTGGAATAGTAAAGGGAAAATTATTAAAATGTATTTAACTTGAAAATGTATGTATTTAAAATAGGACGCTTCCTCTAAGCCCATTTTGTACACTATGCATGAGTGTAGTAATTTAAAAAATTGCATTGTTCTCCAATATAGCTTATCAGTTAGCTTACCTTTTGCCATCTTCTCTAGTATAGTTGTGTGTTTTTTTAATAATACACATTGGAGGGCAGATTCACAAAGATTTTGTGGCAGAGTTGCATTACTTTTGTGGCACAACCCCAATGCAAAATCATTTTAGAAATTTACACAGCATTGCTGGGTTTAGTAAATAAAAAGTAAAGCAAGGCAGTGCACAGCGCTGCCTTCTGTTACTTTCCTTCAGGGGGGCATCCTATGGGTGACTCATGTGAGATAGCAAACACAACAAGATGATAGAAGGAGTGCTGCAAAATTTTAACCACTCACCCACAGTCACATATCTGGGTTTAATCCATCTTTCCTTTGCTCACTATGCCACTCCAGTTTGGACCCAGCTGTACGCAAATCAGTCTCGACTCTTTTCCTCATGGGAACAGTCCATCCCGAACTGCCAAGTCAAGTCCTCCCTGGACCAGTTACTGTTATGTAATCCCTATATAACCTATACAGGATCTGCGCGTTTGGATAACATAAACTGTGGGATTGGTGGCAGACTGATTCCGTGCACGCCCACCGGATATGTAAGCCTGTCTTTATCAGTTAGCTCACAGTGCCATTAAAATCTCCTCTTATCGGGGAGAGAAAAGTTCTTGTAAACTTCAGAACATGACAACACTGATCCCTCAGATTCATGGAAACAATATAATACCTTTCACTCAGTCACTCATGCTCAATTAGTTTCTCTCAGAGATACACAGAATAAATAGGCTTGGCGTATTCAATAAGAATTTATTGAACAGTTGTTATTCTAGTGTAGAATAGTTGAGCTACAACAACCATTAGACAGTAGCAGAGATATATGATTAGAAGTACTATGAAAGTAAAAGGATGGTACAGTTCTACCATTTTGCAGTATTCATGAAAATATATACAAGTACATAAAATATATGATAAAATTGCGTACTCCTATGATGCCTCACTCACTAGAAGTACCTAAATGTACCTAGCATCTGTGTAGGTGTTATGCCAAGAATCCCTCTAGGATCTAGTCAACTTCATTACCTGAAAATGATAGAATATGGGACCCGTCCTGGTCTCGAGTTGGACACCCCATGAGGGATGTTAGACCACTCCGAGCTGCTGTGTCTGCATGCAGGAACCTCAGCGTCTCTGGTCAGTGTGTAAGCTCTGCAGTCTCGGTCTCCTCTGTCCTTCTAAGCAAGATGTGATGTATATTTACTCATAGTTCTCCCCAGGGGCCTTACCTTGTGGTGTTACTGTGTCGGCTTAAACGATGACGTTGGGCCTGAACTTAATTTTTTTATTTTTTTTGTTTGAATATGTTTATTGCATATTTTATGTTTTTGTATACATCACAACCATACACGTATATAAGAAATGAAGAAGTACGCCGTAGTACAATAGACAAGGCCTTGGCCACCGTGATTGCCCATAGACCGAAAGAAATACATCCTTGAAGAGCAACTGTAAAGTAAGCGAGGCAATACTGTGTGGCAACATCATAAGCTACTGGCAAAAAAAAAGAAGAAAAAAAAAAGTAGTAAATAACAATTTGTGCGGATGGTGGAAAAACAAGTGTCTGTCTCCAATAACACATCAGAAAATTGTTCAGTTCGAAGCAGAAACAATGCCCCGGTAGCATCACAAAATGGGCAGTATATATTGGCAATACAATACGTATCCAAAGTTTCAGGACAGAAACTAACAATTAACAAGAACGATCTGAAAGGGTGCAGGAATTCGAGACTGGTCAACGTGTAATGACAAGAGCTTGTGTGCGTATGGCGCTTTCAGGTCAGGCGGGTGGGGACAGGCGTGTGCAGTGTGGTGTCAACAGTGAGGGCCTAGGTACAAGGCCCACCAAAGGCGCTGCAGGGGGGGGGGGAGAAGAGAGGAGGCCCAGGGGATGGAGAAAGAATGCAGGGGGGGAAGGCACCAGCACCTATACAATGCCGCTCTGCAGGCACACCTGATGGTAGGTCGTTAGGGTACTGTCCCAACCAAGGGCTATGGGATACATGCGGAGCCCCGCCGTCTCCTCCCTATGGACCGCTGTGCTTTCCGCCCTTGCCCAATTGTCGAACGAAGTACGCCAATGGATCGGTTGGGGAGGTATTTTATTCTTCCAGCGCTTGGTGATGAGTCGCTTTGCAGTGATCAGCCCCAGGTCCCAGAATCTCTCACGGACTTTAGTCTGTTTAGTTCTTCTGAACAGCCCTAGCAGACATGCCTCCCATGTAAGCGGCAAGCTGCCTCCCGTTGCCTTCATCAAAGTATCCGATACTGTGGCCCAGTAGGAGTGCAGTGAGGGGCATGTCCAGAGTGCATGTAGGAGTGGTGCATCTACAAGTCCGCATCTGGGGCACGCTGATGTTGTTAGCCCAAAGTATCCATTGAGCTTGTCCGGGGATAGATAGGAACGGTGTACAATGTAATATTGTATAATTTTAAATCGGGCATTGCGTGGCACGTGTAATCTCCCGGCAAGTATCTGTGTCCATTCCTTATCTGTCCAGTCCCGGCCTCTATCAGCGGTCCATTTGTCTCGCAGCCGCTGCAACGAGAACTGTGTGTGTATATGTAGTGCCTGGGCAAGCCAATGTATCACGTGGGAACCATTCCCCATCACGTGTAGATATTGAATTAGAAGATGGGTCGGAGGCTCCTCCGTTAGTGCACCCCAGGCACGCGTCAGCGTATGGAGAAGTGTCGCATGAGTCAAAAATTGACCAGCCGGTAGTCCCGTGCTATCCGCTAGTGCTGTAAAAGATAGCAGGGCGCCGTCCTCGAACAGGTCTCCCAGGCTCTCCAAGTCAGCTGCTGTCCAGCTGTTCAACGCGTGTTCTGTTAGCGCCCCCCTCCCAAGGTGTTCCCAGAAGTGGCAAATTAGGGGCGCATGGCGTGGTAGTTCTTGTGAGTTTCAAACTCCTCGCGTAGCATTTCCTCGCCACAGCGAGGAGTAATTGATCAGGGCAGCGGGCCTTAGATAGGGGGTGAAATAACACATGTATTTGCGTGGTAGTCAGTACCTCATCTAACGTGGCCGTATCTCCTAAGTTCTTCCCACTGAGCCAATAGGTGACCCATTGTAGCTGCGCCGCTATATAATAAAGTTCGTGGTTTGGGACCGACAACCCCCGCACTCCGTTGCAGCATAGAGAGTCTTCAGCGCAACTCTGGGACGCCCCTTGTTCCAGATCAGACGCCTGGTGAGGGTTTCCAGCTCTCGGAAAATGCGAACAGGGACGTATATTGGCAGGTTTGCGTGAAAGTACAACAGTCGAGGGAGGGCGACCATTTTTGCCAATGTGATGCGACTGGGGACATTCAACGGAAGAGAATTCCCGAAGGTCACTTGGGCTGTAAGCGACGATATCGCCCTCGTGAGATTACCGTCCAGGAGGTCAGCAACGTCGCGATAGACTCGTATACCCAGATATCTAAATGTGGATGCGTACCAAAGGAGCCGTTCACCTGCCACCAGAATGTCACATTCCGGGGTGTCTATAGAAAAAGAGTACACCCCTGACTTCGCCCAGTTGACACGAAGGCCAGATACATCACCGAAAATAGTAAAAATGTTCGTGAGTTTACTTGGAAAATGGGTCAGGTCTCTGACGTAAATTAGTAAATCGTCAGCATATAATGACACAGAGTGTACCCCGTCAGCCAGAGGGATAGCCCACTCCGTGCCAGATGCACGCAACTCCGCAGCCAGTGGCTCCATCATTAGTGCAAAAATCAGGGGAGAGAGGGGGCAACCCTGTCTGGTACCCCTGCGAACGCGGACCAGGTCAGAGAAAAGTCTACCAGGGTCGGAGTAAAGTAATTCCACCATTCTCAAGTAGGCTGCACCCAACTCAAACTTCCCCAGCACCTGCATGAGGTAGGGCCACTCCACGGAGTTGAACGCTTTTTCTAGATCCAGTATCACACAACCTGATCGCGGCCACTGGGACACAGCTAGGCTCTGCACACGGAACAGCCGCCTGATGTTATATGATGTGCTACGGGTGGGTACAAAACCGTTTTGGTCGGTGTGTACTAGTGCGGGGACCAGAGGCGCCAGTCTCTGAGCCAATACAGGTGCTAGGATCTTGTAGTCTGTGTTAAGGAGGGCAAGTGGTCTGTAGGAACCCATATTGAGCTCGTCCCTTCCAAGCTTTAATAGGGATATCACGTTCGCCTCATTAAGTGTGGGTGGCAGGATGGCATCCTCTATCGCCTCCCTATACATCCGCAGAAGTTCGGGGATGAGAATGAGAGAATAGGCCTTGTAAAACTCTGCGGGCAAACCGTCAGGGCCCGGGGTTTTACCGCTAAAAAGCGAGAAGATGACAGTTCGAAGTTCCTCCGCCGCAAGTGGCGCACTTAGTTTGTCTCGTTGAGCATTAGTGGCCGTCAGTAACAGTAGGCCCGATAGATACCTGGAGATATCTTCGCTAGTCACCCGAATTGGGAGAGGAACAGTGTCGCATAGTGGCTCGTAAAAGCGTCATGTATGGCCCTCTGTGTATATACCAGAGTGTCTTGGGTAGTTCGGAACGACATGACCGGTAGTGACTGAGTGTCTCGCCTTATCAGCCAGGTCAGGAGCTTGCCTGGTTTATCCCCAACATGGTGTGTGCGTGCTGAGTGTGAGGCAAAATTCAAGTTCTTCAACCCGTCCAGAAGACGTGCGTGTTGTGCACGGACTGCCACCAATCGCGTGTCGTCGCCCTCCGCTGCCTCGCGCTCCGCCTCTAGCATGGTATTCTCCATTGCCGTCAAATCCCTGTCCACCTGACCCCTCATTCCCGCCTGTGTGCCCAGACAACAACCCCGTATGACCACTTTAAAGGCGTCCCACTCAGCCTGCGGTGTAGACGCAGTATCAGTGTTATCTTCAAAGTATCGAAGCTTATGGGCTGAAAGTGTCTCCCTGAATAGGGCATCCAGTAAGATATCTGGCTGGAGGCGCCATGTGGGGATTGGTGTATGTGGGCGTTCCCAGGTAAAATCAATTGTGTGCGGGTTGTGATCCGAGTGAGTGCGTCCCAGGTAGCAGGAGTCCACGACATGGGGTAGTAGGTCGCTAGTTAACATGAACCTATCAAGTCGGACATGGAGAGCGTGTGCACCTGAATAATACGAATAGACTCTCACAGTAGGGTAACGCGTGCGCCAGATATCATGGAGGTCCCACTGTGCCGCCCAGTCCACGAACAAATGCGATGCTCCGATTATCGGGGCATTTGCCGTGGGGGGAGTGAGCGGTCCAGCTGGACATCCATCACACAGTTGTAGTCACCTCCAAGTAAGAGTGGGACACCCGGCCATGGTGCCAGCGCAGTCGATAGTCGTGTGAGAAAACTGCCTAGCTCTGTGTTAGGGGCGTACACAGAGGCCATGATTATCTGTTGTCCATCAAGTCTGCCCTGTAATATTACATATCTACCCTCAGTATCCAGGGTGCTGTGAGTGAGATCAAAGGGGACCCCTGGGCGTATCCATATCAAGGATCCGCGCGCATATGCAGAGAAGCCCGTGGCATATAGTTGTCCCCTCCATCTGCGCCTCAGCATGTGTGCCCCTTGTAATGTCAGACGTGTCTCCTGCAGGAGCGCCACCTGTACACGGTGTCGCTTGAGATATGAGTATACCTGGAATCTGCGCGAGGGGGTGTGCATGCCTCGCACGTTCCAGGTGCAAAATTTAACAGAAGACATTGCCGTTCCGTGTCCCATCCCCCCACCCCCACCACCCGCCCCCGGCATCCCACCCCGCAACACAACAGTTCAATTCGTCGCACCATGTCCACCACAATGTCCGCACAGGCCCAGCGCCCCACAAACACACATCAACAGGAAGGGAAAAAAATACCAGTCTCGTTAACTTGGGAAACATAAGCAAAATTCCAAAAGGACAACAGCAGAACATGTCGTCGTCCAAACGCTCTAGTGAGCACTAACAAACCGTAAGTTCAAGGGGGGGTGTACTGAGGTTGCAGCTTCAAGTGTACCAAGTGTTCATGCGAGTAGGGTGAGGGTGTGGGCTCCCCACCATAGGCAGTTATCGTTACACTGCCCAGCCACAGCGGCTGTCTTCTAATGCATGGGGTAGCCAATCCAGGCGGGCCGGGAGTCCAGGGGGCAGCAGCAGCACCGGACGGGGCACATGCAGTCACTCACCTCCAGGGGGGTATGTCCTCCCCCTCTATAAAGTCCCGGACTTCCCCATCACCATCATCAGCCATGGTAGAGTATGGGCGCCAAGAGTAGCTCCGAAGTTCACTACAAACAGATCCAAACCTCGTGCTTGCCACACTGCAGCACCCCCAACGGTGCATTGGCACCCGAAGTGCTCTACATAATATCAGCTGTAAATGTGAGTGCATAACTCAATTGTAGGTCTCGTAGATGGAAGTATTGTCAGTGAAGCAGATCTGCAGTTTGAGGCGTGACATCTGGAAGATCCCCCAATATCTGGGAGTCTGGCAACCCGTAGAGGTATTCATCATCACTCGCCTGTCGATCAGGACTGGTTCCCAGGGCAGAGTCCCCCATCGGCGGTCGGCTGATCTCCGACACCATGCGGAGAGCCTCTTGTTGTTCAGTCTGCTGGTGCTCAGGAGTCGGCCCCATGTCCGACTCCTCATGTGTGGAAGTCGCCGTCGATGGCCTCCTGCGGCGATGTCGTCTAGCCCCTCTGTCGCGTCGTGGCTTTGGGGGCACCAGTCCAGGACCGGTGTCCATGCCCGAGTCAAGCCAGGCCTCAGCTGCCTCTGGGGTGTTGAAAAAGAGCGTCTTGTCCTGGGCCACGACTCGTAGGCGAGCAGGAAATAGCAGGGAGTATTTAAGAGCCAAGTGGCGAAGGCGTTGCTTAACTGCCAAGAAGGAGTGCCGTTGGCGCTGTACTTGGATCGTGTAGTCTGGGAAGAACATAATCCTCGTGTTGTCAACCCTGACCTCGGCCAACTTCCGAACTTCACGCAGGATAGTGTCACGGTCCCGATAGTTCAACACCCTGATCAACATCGGGCGCAGATTCGAGCCTTCAGGGGGGGGCCGGGCCGGTACACGGTGGGCTCGTTCCATTACAAAGTGTGGTGAGAGTGTGTCCTCCGGTAGAAGGGCTCTGAGCCACTGTTCCACATGCTCTGGCGCTTCCCTAGGTTAACCTCGCTCCGGCAGACCCACTATGTGGATGTTATTCCTTCGGGCCCGGCCTTCCGCATCCTCCGCGCGGTCTTCCAGGAACTCTACTCTGTTGAGAAGGTCTTGGACATGTCTGTCCACCTGGGTGACCTTAGGAGCCAGCTCGGTCACCGCGGATTCCAAGTCAGTCGTCCGTCCAGCGAGTTTTTTGTGGTCAGCTCGGAGGTGCGTCAGATCTATGGCCACACTATCAATTTTAGTCTCTAATGAGGTACAGGTTAGTTGCATCGACTCCTCCAGCCTCTCCATAGCTGCCAGCATCGTGTCCAGTTTGGAGGCCGTTTGGTCTTGGTCAGCCTGATTCAACATTTTGCCTTTCACCTGCACGCCGCTGGCAACATCTCTCGTTTTGGGCCCTGTAGACATGGGAAGCTTCGCAGGGTGTAGACAGGCGTATGCTTGGGAGGTCCCTGTAGTGGAATCCACGGGGGAGTAGTCCTGCAAGAAGGCAACGTTGCGCAGTTGCAATGATAACGATACACTCGCGCCCCGCAGGCGCAACAGGGATCAGGCAGTATGGAGGAGAAATGTGCCAGCAATCAGTACAATCTTGCGACCCTCAATGTCCACCTCCCACGCAGCACATCTGGAGTGAGTCAGGTTCGCGTGTCAGGGTCCACCTGCATCAGCGTCGCTCAGCAGAGTACAGTATAGACAGTCGACCATCGCCGCAGGGGCAAAGTAGCTCCCGGTTCCGTCTCCGCCACTCCAGTGGACGTGCGCGCTAGGTACAGCGCATAGAAGACAGTCGAGACTCAACGGCGGGGCAATCCCGCGTCCCCCACCAGGGCTCGAGATCGCAAGTCGAATCGCTAGACTTCCCCAAGGAGCAGCAGCGTCAGGGTCATGTGCGCCACAGGGTGCGATGGCGCCCAGTTACACCACCTCTCCGGCGTCGCCGTCAACCACAACTTCAATCCATGTGGGAGCCCCAGTCCGTGTCTCTGTTCAGCTGCATCAAGGTGGAGGGGAGGGGGGGGTCAGGCACACCACGTTGTCTCCGGTGCTAGTAGCAAGCAGCCCCCAGTGCCTGGCTCGTCACGGTAATCAGCAACCGCCGGCCCCCGTGTGCCGCAGTTAGTGCAATCCCGGGCTGGGTGCTGTCGCACTCGTCAACCACCTCCTTGCCGTGGCTCCTGTAAGGTGTGGGAAGGAGTGGCTTTCGTCGGAAGCCGGGAGTAGTGTCCGACAGAAGGGGGGGCGCCAGCCACAGCACCGGCACACAGATCCGGGCAGATAGACAGTCCCGGTCTCCGGTGGGCAAGGGAGACGTCCCGCAGGGCCCCGCACAGCGGGTCTCAGGCCCAATACAGCCGTGTAACTCCCCTCGAGACAGATAGCTGGGGGGGGAAACACCTCACATCTGTGGCATGTGCTCCGGTTCCGGCGGGTGTCCGCCCGGGGCTCCGCAATCGCCGCCCGGTGTCACAGGGCCCAGATATCCAGCCGGATCCCCGACCTCCAGTGCTGCTCCACGCCGGCCGGAAGCGTCCGTAGGCGGGGCAGGCCATGTCTCTCGCCGATGGGGCAGTTTATCAGGAGCTAGGGTCCCCAAACTTCGTCAGCCAGTAGATGAGTGCTTAAAGTACATTTGCCGTCGCTTGGAGGACAGTACGGGCAAATTCGGCGGATAAATGGCCTGTGGTAGGGGAGCCTCCTACGGAGCTCTACCCAGGCACATTCACCACCATTGCGTGCTCAGCCACGCCCCTGGGCCTGAACTTTATACAGAGACATTATACAGGAAATGGTAGTCCTGCAGTGCTTCCAAGAAACCTCATGCATAATGTATGAATTTGAAGTAGGGAAAACCCACATTCTGAATTCAGTGTTATATCTAGGTAAAAGGTCAGTCCCTAAGAACCGTTATTTATGTAATGTAGAGAATAATATAGGTGAAAGGTTGCAATGTTACCTGCACCTATATTGGGTACCTATATGGAATATAACAATACAAGCATCTTGGGACTGGTTTCGGGGCATTACGCATCATGAGCCAGGCTAGCTTGAATCCAGTGGCACAGCGAGCAAAGGACCCACATTTGGGCATGCCCTTGGTCACTAAGGGCAAACATAGCAAACCCAACAAGATGATGGACAGAGTGCTGAAACTTTTAAACGACTCACCCCAGTCACAGATCTGGGTTTAATCCATCGTTCTTTTGCTATTTATGCCAACCCACTTTCGATCCAGCCACATGCAAATCAGTCTTCACCCTGTTCCTCATGGAAACAGTCCAGTCCGAACTGCAACGCCAGGTTGTCTCTGGACTAGAAACAAGCATCCTGGGACAGGTTTCGGGGTATTACCCCTCATCAGCCAGGCTAGCTTGAATCCTGAGACACCGAGAGCAAGGGACTTATGTCTGGGCCTTCCTGAGCAAGGTGAAATGAATAGAAATATATTCTTTGATCTTTGTCACTTCCTCTTTCTATGAGTGCTTCATTTTGCAGCACACATAGAAAGAGGGAAATGCAATTAAGGTTTGTTTTCGTGCAGGAATGTGTCCTATTCCTGTTTAGTACACGATTGAGGGTCCTCAGTCCAGTCCTGGTTTTGCAAAGAGCGAGCGAGCGAAGCAAGCGGGAAGCAGAGCGGGTAGCGGAGCAGAGCGAGATGCGGCAGCGGCGTTTGGCGGGACCGGGGAAACCGCAACATCGCATTGCCGTAACCCGCCACCCACGACCGGCAGCCAGGAAGCCAGGAAACCGTGGAAATTTTTCTCTGATACCGCGGGAGAGCTCCGGTACCACGGGAGAGCACGGGAGCACTGGAGTTCTGGCACCATGGAGCCTAGGCGCTGATCTGAAGAACAGAGCAGGGGCGTGAGCCTAGCAGCTGATTGAGCCCCAGCGAGGTGCACCGAACCTGAGGCAGCATTTGGTCACGGCGCCATCGGCAGGGGAGGTGAGTGAGCCCCACTTGAATCCAGAGAGGTGGTGGTGCCCGTTCTTTGCCTGTGCTTGGCTTGTGGTGCCGGTACAGGTGTAGACTGCACGTAGGTGCACGCAGGAGTGACTACCCCAGCTGCCACCTCCAGTCCACGGTTGCACGGAGCCTAATGGGGCCTAATGCAGCCTAACGTTTGTGTGAGGAAGACGAGGACACCGACCAGCTGCGTGTCGCTCGAGCCGGCATTTTTAACGGGAACAAATGGGAAAAACCAAGCCAACTCGAGCCGTTGTCGCTGGGGGGCCAGGGGGCGTTCAAGCACCGCTGCCTACCCTGCTTGTCTGCCCGCCCGCCCGCTCGCTTTCAGCCCGCTTTCAACACGCTTTCAGCCTGCTTTCAACCTGCTTTCAGCCTGTGCTTGGGCAGGGGGGAGTGAAGTGTGAGCCGTGGGAGAGGAGATTGGCGGCAGCGCCATTCAGGAGCCGCGAGGCGAGCCACGAGGCACTAGGAGCCGCGGCTGCATCCAAGCAGAAGCGGGACGCGAGTGTGGGAGCAAGCGTGGCGAGTAGCTGAGTTGAGCTGAGCAGCTGCACCTGTGTGTGGGTGCCGGAACCGCCGGAGCCAGTTGCCAGTGTTGAGTGTGGGAGAGTGGATTAAGCCCACCGCTTGGACACCCCTATCCTGGTGTCTGAGGGGCTGGGCAGTTGTGAGGAACATCGTCCCGGACCTGCCGCCAGAGCCGCTGAGCCGCCTCGTAAGACGCGAGCACTGTGCCCTGTGCGTGGCTGTGTGCGGATTTCTCTGCCGGAGCCGCCATAGCAAAGCAGCAGTGGATTGGGTGGATTGGGTCCGCCATCTGGTGCTTTTGGCTCCCCTTGTTGTCGGCATCAGCGGAGCGGGACGGACAGTGAATTAAGCCCCCACTTGGCCCACCATTTGGCTCAAACTCCATTAGAGGTGAGCGACCGGACTTTGGTGCCTGAGGAGAGCCAGCCCCAGCCCCAGTCCTTACCAATCTACTGTTAATTACCACTACCACAACCCCATACTCCCTCCCGCTTTCAGGAGCAGATAGCTGGGAGAGGAAAGGGGGAAGCTGTGGCAAATGGCGACCAGCCAGTAACTACGGGCCAGTAACTGAGGGTAACTGAGGGCGCGGCGTATAGAGGAGCGGACTGAGGAGTGGAGAGAGGTGAGAAGGGGGAAGGTGGAAAAGTAAGCTCTACCACTTACAAACGGCGCAAACTAATAGAGAACCGGGGTAGTGGTACGAGCGCTGAACTAGTGAAAAGGAAGCAAAGGTGTGGTCGGAGAACAGAGTAGAGGTGAGCGGTAAGAGCGGGTGTGCTTGAACTAGGACTCAACCGGACTGTGCTGTTTTCTGTTTTCCGTGAGAATAACAAAAGTAACATAAATTCCCTTTTTTTATCTCCGCGGAACCTGTAATTCACCTATTCGGGGACACAAGTCTCAATCTAATCCAATTAAACAACTACAGGAAGGGTAGCAACAGTGGCTGGTGAGGCTGGCGAGACTGGCATGCCTGATGTGGATATTGATTATTTAATAAAATAAAACAAGTCAAACATAGCCTAATCGCATTACGTTGCGTTGAACCTAGATGGCCGGGCACAAAAATAGCCGGAGCAAGCAGAGGATAGCATGAGATCAGGTCGCGTCCGGGGCAACACATTGGTTAAAGGGGAGACAAAAAAGCGGAAGCGAACAACCAAGATGCTTGAAAAGGCCAGGGATGAAACACCACCAAAAACCAGTCTGGCAACCCAGAAGAACTGTTCCCTTATAGAAATACCCGCAGATGAAAACACTTCAGGGTTAAAAAGGAGTGGGCAATCACTAAATTTGGATATATGCAATAAACAAAAAAAAAGGCAATTTTCATATCAACCAAAAATCTTTGCAAAATGTTGCTTTCTAGAAAATGCGGGGGATACTCTACTTTCAACCACAAGAGAAATACCAGGCCTTCAATCACCTCTGCAGCCATTACAACCAAATCAATCACCACAATTTACCAATGCACAGGAAATAACTTATAAAAGGAGAAGTCCTAGCACAAAAAGTAATACTAGTAGAGTAGCCACCAGCCCCCCACTAATAACATCAACCCCTCAACACAATAAAACTCGGATGAGCTGCGAAACCACAAACAAAATACAGACAGTGGATGTTGAGATAGTCCAAGTACACAGGCAAAATGAAGCAAATGAGATGTCCAATGATGTCCAAGGAGAAAACCAAGTAAACAGCTTTGATTCGACTGGCGATAGTGTTCCAACATACAGTAAAAACAGAACTGGCCACTCTGCTATAATCGATGTACCAACGATCCATAGCTGAATAAGTCTGCGTGAAAAAACTCTGTCCAGGAGCACTGACCCCAACCAAACGAGGAATAGGGAGGCGCGGGAAGGAACAGAATATAATTTGGTACCACCCACCCCAATATTAAACAAGCAAACACCAGATCATCAAGTAGAGCCAAACGGTGGGGAGGAGATAGGTAAGGAGCTGATGTCAGCGAAAAACTTAGCAGAAACAACAGAAGAGAGAGAGATCTCCTCATACCTCGGAACAGAAGAATGGGAAGGCCTTATGGCCGCCTACACCCAAGACAAAAGCAGGAGTGGGCTTACTACCACAACTCTGGAAAAGATAATTGAACACAATCAGGAATCACATGAGGGGGAGAAACAAAAGAAGACCATAATGAGACAATAAATCCAGCTTGTGTGGAGTCATCACCAAAAAATTTAACACAGGGAACGGATTGGCCTAGCTTGTTAAAAACAATGCAACTCTTGGTAGAGGCCCTCCACTACCAGTCAGATAAGATGGACACCCAGTTGACGCTTTTAGATACCCTGGCTGTTTTTGTGATTGCCATTGATGGGAAGCTGGGCACTTTAAATACATTCTTACAAAACAAGTATGACCAATCCCAAAATAGGATTCCAGGTTGTGGATGTGGCCCAATCATTGATAAACTGGCCTCACTACCATTAATGTTGAGCGACTTATGTACACAGCTTAAAAAGACCCTGCGAGGGCAAGAGAAGCATTCGTCCAACGGAAGAACTGATGCTGAAAAAGATAAGCATTCCCTTGAAAGCTGCATTGCGAATAAAACAGACAAAATGAAAAGCACAGGAACACCAAAAATCATTACAAAATGTATGCCCCAGGGCAAAGGATACACAGATTCACAAGACCTGAAAAGAAGAGGCCAAAGAGACCAAAACAGCAGAAGATCAACTGCCAATAGTCTCAAAGGAAGACAAGGTTGATAAACAAATGAATGCAAAACAAAGGCGAGCGAAAAAACGTAAAGGAAGAAATCAAAAAACAAATTTAGATCAAGAAGGATTCAAGCGTCTTTTCGGGTCGACGTCACATTTTGACCAAGGTGAATCAGAATCCATAAAAGACTTCAACAAGAATGAAGAAGGAGAGCCCAAAACGGACACTAATAAGAATGAAGAAGGAGAAGTGCCGCATCAGGAAGAGATTAGCTGGCCTTCTCCACCAAAAATAAAAGAAAATAAACTCAAAGAGTTAGTCCAGAGCCAACGAGGAAAGCAGAACATCATGAATCGTTCTATCATCAACAGAACAAGAAATACTATTCAAACAAATGGAATAAGGCTTGGGAGAGAAAGCGACCAGCATACACTACCTAAATCACCAGGAAATATAACGAGGAGCGAGTATAAAGAGTCAAATGACAGCAAACTGGCTTCTAGCAGACAGCCGTCTACATTTATACATTCGAGGGTAAACCTGAGAGATGAAATCCAGGTACACGCAAGTGGTCCGGGAACGGAGCTGGCTGTCCTCGGCCACGGAGAGGAGGACCAAAAGTTAAACACAAGAGGACAACAAACATTCTGTCAGAAAGTGAGTAACAAAGCAGAACCCTCCATACACCAAGCATCACTGAGAGCAACGCCAAAACACACACTTGGACAAGGAAGACATGACAACAAAACTATCAGGAGCCCTGAATATATAAGAAATACAACAATTATAGTATGGTTTAACCCGGATTACATCTCGAAAGGTAGGCATGATATACTGAATAGAGGCAATATTTTACGGCTGCTATCTCACATTCCCTCACTGGCTGGTGTGACAACCCTGGACCTGGTCTCAATCGAATTTATAACAGAAGCCTGAATAAATGCAGAAAAAACAAAAGCAACATGGACAACATCTTTAGTTGCACATAAAATACTGGCAGAGATTCAAACTTTTAAAAATTGGGGGATAACAATAGCTCCTTATGTAACACCAAAATATCCTGATTTATTAATTCCAGCATTAATAGATGGAGAATAGAACTCCTTCAACAGATCTGGAATATCAGTACTTAGAGGAGCAATAGGGACGGACGGTGCAAGAAGCATGGGAGATCTCAAAATTAGGGGACGTACTTTAGATGGAGCTGTACCCTCAATAGAACCAATCGATCTAAGATGGATCGCCAGAACAATAAAAAATCAGGCCAATTGACCAACAAATAAACACTCTAAATCGAGCGAGCTTAACCAGTTCAGAATATGCTTGTGGAACATCAACGTCCTGTCCAACTCAGATTTTGTCACTTACATAAGATCTTTTGATATTGTGGCCCTTCAACAAACATGGCAAGCAGAGCCCCGGCACCTGCATGGCTTTCTGCCTCTTTTCACCAGTGCTGTAAGGATAGCAAAATATGGTCACCTTCAAGGGGGTCTAGTGACTTATGTTTCAGCCACAAGTGCCAATGAGATCAAAGAACTTGGACCAACCTCTCCTGATTTAATGGCAATAAACCTGTCCACTTCGAAATCAGGCATGGAGGGCACAAATCTTACATTGATTAACGTCTATATCCATCCAAAGAGGAAATTAAAGGCGGCAAAAGAATTATGTAAGTATCTGGAGGAATGCATAAACGATACACAGTCAACAGACTTCAATCTTAATCTGATGGGAGCCTCGACAGACGATGAGAACCATTATCAAAATATAGCCTGGGACATACCGCACCCAGAGAGTTCAGAAATATCCAAACACTCCAAGTTAGATAGGCAGATGTTAAAGAATCTCGATACCTACAACTTCAGAGCACTAAACGGGAGATTTATTGGAGATAATCCGCCGGCGTGTACATTCCACACAACAAGATTTAGTAAAATATTGCATTATACCTTCATTTCATTATCCTTATTTCATAAAATTGCCTCATTTCAAATAGGGGAATAAGCTGATAGCGATCACTGCCCCCAGGAAAGCATACTCAATATTAGCAAGCCTAAATTTGAGCTATCCTTAGTACCTAAAGATTCAGTTCATACCATCAACTACAAAAGGATTAAGTACCCAACAGTGAACGATGGAGGCTTGATAGAAAAGGCAAAGCAGCACTTTGAAGAAAGAATCGGAGCAAGCGAAGTAGAGAAATGGGAGAGTTTTTTTTAACAACTATGGCAGTTTACTCTACAAATCCAAAACTCCAAGAGGGACGTAATGGCAGCAACACGATTCCTTTTGCAAAAGAATATAAAGTGAAGATAAAGTATACAAAAAAACGTATCTATCACATAATGCGTCAACTTAGGTATTCCCCAATGGATATGGCGAAACATGACCTTTTACGAAAATTAAAGGCATCTTTGAAAAAAATAAAATGGGAAGCAAATAAGCATGGGCGTAAAATCCGCTCCGCTCGCGGATTTTTCGGATTTTCGGCAAATCCGCAATCCGCGAACGCTCGCGAATTTGTCGAAAATCCGTGAATCCGCTCGCGGCGGATTTTTTGCTTGGTTGCGGCGCGCGGCGTGGTGCACGGCATTCACTTTCCGTCATTTTAGCGTTTGCCGAGTTGTTTTTCTTTGCGAGTGACGCGCCATTTTAGATCTTGCTGCGTGTTCCCGCGGGAGTTTGTCGCCCGCGAATACGTACTCGCGGCTTGCCACCTTGCACAGCACACCTCGCGAGAGTTCGCAATTGCGAACATGTAGTTGCGGCGGAAAGGAACAATCTCGCACTTGCGAAATAGAGATTTTGCAATTTCGCACAAGAAAATCACCAGCAAACAGGATAAACCTTCAGAAAATTATGATTTTTATCAGAATCACTCCTCAGGTTGACATTTGCATGGCCTTTTTTTTTGCAAGGAGTCCATTTTGGGGGGGGGGGGGAGGAAGGAAGTGCCCCACAGTCTCCAACTTCCTGTTCCTGTCCAGCAGGCTCCTCCCAGTGCTTTGTCCATCTCCTGGTCACTTTCATTTGGATCTGGAGCTGGAAGGATTACTTTTTGTGGGTGCTGCTGGATATTTGGATTTGAGGCCTTTTTGACTGTCTTTGGATCACTTTTGGATTAGAAATCAACTTTCACAAGTAAGTTTGTTTGGGGCATTACAGTTGCTGCAAGTACAATTTTGGAACTTTTTCAGAAAATTAAATAAATTATATTGTGGGTAGCCACAGTATCCAGTAGGACCAGGGTTGGTTATGGGTGCATGATACAACTGTTTTGTTGAATTTAAACACCATTGAGGCCATGGATGGGCTGGGATTGTGCAGATTTTATTGTTTTTTGTCGTTTTTTTGGGCCTGCTGGTGTGGCCCTTTGCCCAGGGGTGGTGAGTGTTGCATGGGCCTAGTCTTTCTGTGGGGTGTCTTCTTGAATTTAAACATAATTGAGGCCATGGATGGGCTGGGATTGTGCTTATTTTATTGTTTTTTGTCGTTTTTGGGGGGCTGCTGGTGTGGCCTTTTGCTTGCCCAGGGGCGGTGGTGGTGCATGGACTGAGTGTGCCTGTGGTGTTGTCTCACTCTCTTTGATGTAAACATCATGGATGGCATTGGATTGTGGTGATTTCTGGCTGTTTTTCTGTTTTTTGGGGGTGTACTGTTGATGTGGTCTGGCCATGTGGGTGGTGGTGGTGGCCATCTTGAGTGCTGGCTGGTACAGGCAACATGTGCTTGGGGTGTAAGGGGGCCATTTTGAGGAGAGGCAGTGTCTGAGGCCTGCACTTATTTTGCCTACTTTTCATCCCTTATGCCCAGGGGTAGTGAGTGTTGCATGGGCCTAGTGTTTCTGAGGGGTGTCTTCTTGAATTTAAACACCATTGAGGCCATGGATGGGCTGGGATTGTGCAGATTTTATTGTTTTTTGTCGTTTTTTTGGGCCTGCTGGTGTGGCCCTTTGCCCAGGGGTGGTGAGTGTTGCATGGGCCTAGTCTTTCTGTGGGGTGTCTTCTTGAATTTAAACACCATTGAGGCCATGGATGGGCTGGGATTGTGCAGATTTTATTGTTTTTTGTCGTTTTTTTGGGCCTGCTGGTGTGGCCCTTTGCCCAGGGGTGGTGAGTGTTGCATGGGCCTAGTCTTTCTGTGGGGTGTCTTCTTGAATTTAAACATAATTGAGGCCATGGATGGGCTGGGATTGTGCTTATTTTATTGTTTTTTGTCGTTTTTGGGGGGCTGCTGGTGTGGCCTTTTGCTTGCCCAGGGGTGGTGGTGGTGCATGGACTGAGTGTGCCTGTGGTGTTGTCTCACTCTCTTTGATGTAAACATCATGGATGGCATTGGATTGTGGTGATTTCTGGCTGTTTTTCTGTTTTTTGGGGGTGTACTGTTGATGTGGACTGGCCATGTGGGTGGTGGTGGTGGCCATCTTGAGTGCTGGCTGGTACAGGCAACATGTGCTTGGGGTGTAAGGGGGCCATTTTGAGGAGAGGCAGTGTCTGAGGCCTGCACTTATTTTGCCTACTTTTCATCCCTTATGCCCAGGGGTAGTGAGTGTTGCATGGGCCTAGTGTTTCTGAGGGGTGTCTTCTTGAATTTAAACACCATTGAGGCCATGGATGGGCTGGGATTGTGCAGATTTTATTGTTTTTTGTCGTTTTTTTGGGCCTGCTGGTGTGGCCCTTTGCCCAGGGGTGGTGAGTGTTGCATGGGCCTAGTCTTTCTGTGGGGTGTCTTCTTGAATTTAAACACCATTGAGGCCATGGATGGGCTGGGATTGTGCAGATTTTATTGTTTTTTGTCGTTTTTTTGGGCCTGCTGGTGTGGCCCTTTGCCCAGGGGTGGTGAGTGTTGCATGGGCCTAGTCTTTCTGTGGGGTGTCTTCTTGAATTTAAACATAATTGAGGCCATGGATGGGCTGGGATTGTGCTTATTTTATTGTTTTTTGTCGTTTTTGGGGGGCTGCTGGTGTGGCCTTTTGCTTGCCCAGGGGTGGTGGTGGTGCATGGACTGAGTGTGCCTGTGGTGTTGTCTCACTCTCTTTGATGTAAACATCATGGATGGCATTGGATTGTGGTGATTTCTGGCTGTTTTTCTGTTATTTGGGGGTGTACTGTTGATGTGGACTGGCCATGTGGGTGGTGGTGGTGGCCATCTTGAGTGCTGGCTGGTACAGGCAACATGTGCTTGGGGTGTAAGGGGGCCATTTTGAGGAGAGGCAGTGTCTGAGGCCTGCACTTATTTTGCCTACTTTTCATCCCTTATGCCCAGGGGTAGTGAGTGTTGCATGGGCCTAGTGTTTCTGAGGGGTGTCTTCTTGAATTTAAACACCATTGAGGCCATGGATGGGCTGGGATTGTGCAGATTTTATTGTTTTTTGTCGTTTTTTTGGGCCTGCTGGTGTGGCCCTTTGCCCAGGGGTGGTGAGTGTTGCATGGGCCTAGTCTTTCTGTGGGGTGTCTTCTTGAATTTAAACACCATTGAGGCCATGGATGGGCTGGGATTGTGCAGATTTTATTGTTTTTTGTCGTTTTTTTGGGCCTGCTGGTGTGGCCCTTTGCCCAGGGGTGGTGAGTGTTGCATGGGCCTAGTCTTTCTGTGGGGTGTCTTCTTGAATTTAAACATAATTGAGGCCATGGATGGGCTGGGATTGTGCTTATTTTATTGTTTTTTGTCGTTTTTGGGGGGCTGCTGGTGTGGCCTTTTGCTTGCCCAGGGGTGGTGGTGGTGCATGGACTGAGTGTGCCTGTGGTGTTGTCTCACTCTCTTTGATGTAAACATCATGGATGGCATTGGATTGTGGTGATTTCTGGCTGTTTTTCTGTTTTTTGGGGGTGTACTGTTGATGTGGACTGGCCATGTGGGTGGTGGTGGTGGCCATCTTGAGTGCTGGCTGGTACAGGCAACATGTGCTTGGGGTGTAAGGGGGCCATTTTGAGGAGAGGCAGTGTCTGAGGCCTGCACTTATTTTGCCTACTTTTCATCCCTTATGCCCAGGGGTAGTGAGTGTTGCATACTTGCATGTCCCTAGTCTTTCTGTGGGGTGTCTTCAATGTAAACATCATGGATGGCATGGGATTGTGCTCATTTTTCTGTGTTTTGTCGATTTTTTGGGGTGTATAACTGAACTGATGTTCCTCTGTCTTCCATTGCTTTTAGGTGCACAAGAAGGCTCAATAGAACCACCAGTGCCAGGAAGAAGTCCTGCAGCGGTGTGTGCAGCATAACGTCACGCGACGTCACGTCTGGACACAGAACCCTCTGCAACTCGTGCAACTGCTGCCTGCTTACCTGCTCTGAAGAAGATGGCCCCAAAAAAAGTAACCCGTAGCTCCTCTAGCAAGAAAGGTGCCAGTAAGGAGCAGAAGAAGCAAGTTACCAAGGACACTGGTGTGCCGCCCGCCCCTTTTTTTGTGAGTAAAAAAAAAAGTATGCCTGCAGCAGCTGCAGCGGGATCTGCTGGGGACCAAGCTGGCAGCAGCACCCCCGCTCCATTGGGCTCAGTGCCACCACCACCACCACGCCAACTTAAGTCCAAGCCCTTGAGTGCTGCAGAGGCAGCCAGTATACTTCTTCAATCACCATCGACCAGTGATGTTGGCTCATCGCAAGAAAGCAGCAGCAATGTCCCTCAATCAACACAGGTTGTTGTAGCTCATCTGACGAGTGTTGAACAACCACAGCGGCAACAACAATCACATGTGCAAGTACAAGCCCAAGTACATGTGGAAGGAGAGGCAGCGCAAGGAGATGCGCATGCAGAGGTGCATGGAGGGTCACAACAAGTGCCCACAATAGTTGTTCCTCCCGAAGTAGGGGCACATCAGGAAATCGACAATCAAGGCGAGGTATCATTTGAGGAAGCCACTCCTCCTGATGATCCTTCATTGTCTTCCACAACCCTAGCAAGGAAGAGATCAAGGGTGGTGTCTACATCCTCTTCAAGCACACCTCCTTCTGATGATACGGATCAAACTTGGGAACCAGCACCACAGCCGTCTGAGAGTGAGGCACACCATGATCCAACAAAGGTACTTAAGCGTAAAAGGAAGCTCGTCCAAAGTCTCAGACTTATGGAGTGTGATGAGGCTCAACAAGAAGTGGCGGATACTGCTGCTGATGAAGACTCTGCCAACGACGACCCAGTCATCATAAAGGTCACTGCAGCCCCAGCGGGCATGCAGCAAACAGACATTTTGACCCTAGCCCGAAGAGCTGCTGCGCGTGATGATGATGATGATGATGTTGTCGATGAGGAGGCAGTGGAAACACCACAATCATTGGAGTTAAGTAGTACACCAACTCGTCCCGCTTCCATATTTCTTTCTGGCAAGAAGAGACCTGCGTCAACCTCGACCTTAATTAGTGGCGGTGAAAGTGGAAAACGTACAAAAGTTGGCCAATCCAGATCCTCCACTTCATCTGGCATTAGCTTCATGACCACCACCACCACCAGTATCGCCGCCTCCTCCAGGTCCCACAGACACTTCAAGTCCCCAGTTTGGGACTTCTTTACTGTTTGTCCCAAAAATCCAAGGTTTGCCATTTGTACCCTTTGTAAGCTTGCAGTTAGTCGTGGTAAGCCAGGTAGCAACTATGGTACCGGCGGCCAGAGTGGTCATCTTGACAGAAAGCACGGTGTCCAATGGTTTGCGCACCTAGCTGCGATCAAGAAAGGCCAAAATCAAGGAAACGTTGATGTTTCATCTGATGTTGACGAGCAGGAAGAAGACGTGTCAAACACTTCCCTTACACCCAGTACCCCTCTCAGCAGCACACCCAATGTGAGGCACACTAAGAGTGTTGGAGCGAGTGAGACACCAACGCACAAAAGTTCACCAGCGAGCAAAATTGGGTCAACGAAGTCATTATCAGCCCGTAAATGCTTGGTCCAGGCCAACATTAGAACAATGCTTACTTCAGACGTGCCATATGAACGCAACCACCCACTGACGCGTCTGTATAACACTAAGCTGGCTAAAATGCTAGCTGTGGACCTTCTACCTTTTTCTTTTGTAGAAGCGGTAGGTTTTCTTGAATTAGTTGCAACGCTCTGCCCTAAATGGAAGGTTCCGAGCCGGTTCTATTTTGCCAGAGTTGCGGTTCCAGCACTACATGAAGATGTGCTGCAGGCGATTGGGGCAGCTTTGCAGAAGAGTGCTGTTCACACAATACATCTGACAACAGACATGTGGACCAGTGGCCCAGGCGATGATTACATGTGCATCACTGCACACTGGGTCTCTTTTTCAGGTGTTATAGCAAAGCTAAACGCAGGTGTTGACCCGGACCAAGTTTTCAAAGCTGCTCGGAAACATGCAACACTAGCCATGTTTGCCTTGGAGAAAAGTCACACAGCAGAAAACCTTTTGGAAGAGTTTGACAAAAAGGTGTTGTCAATGCTATCCCCCCTAAAACGCAAGATTGGTTATGTTTCCACGGATAATGGCGCCAATGTAGTTAAGGCCATGTCACAGGGTCACCATGTTAGAGTGCCGTGTTTGGCGCACTGTATCAACCTGGTAGTTCAAAAATTCTTGAGTGATAAAGAGAGTCCAGCGTTCGAGGTAATGGCCACCTGCCGCAAAATGTGCAACCATTTCAGCCATTCTTTTAAGGCCCGGAAGCATCTGCGGAGACTGCTACTTCAACGTGGAATGCCAGTGAAAGCACTCATCCAGGAGGTGGCAACACGTTGGAACTCAACCTTCTACATGCTTGAGCGTCTGCATGAGCAGTATACGGTACTCGATCACTATTTCTTGACAGAGGCTACATCTCAGAAGGAGGACCTGCGGATGAGTAAGGCGCAATGGGCCATAGTTAAAAGCCTGACAGACATGCTTCGTCCTTTTGAGTTCTTCACGCGTGCAGTCAGCCAGGAGGACTGTAATTTGGGAAAAGCTATCCCATTGTTGTGCATACTGGAGCACCAACTGATGGCGGTTTCTTCTGAGTTTGAAAAAGATGAAAAAAAAAAAAACATTTCATTTTGTCTGAGAAATTATTACATCGCCTACGTGGTGATGAACGTCTTAAAAACATCAACTCAGATCAGCATTACATTTGTGCTACTATTCTGGATCCACGCTACAAAAAGGCGCTGGCAGACAACGCATTCTTTCCTTTCGCTGATGCAGATGTTCAAAAGTACAAACATTGGTTAGCCTGGTCAGCCAAGAGGTTTGAAAAAGAACGGCAGGTTATTGAAGGAGAAGCCAGTACATCAGCATCAGCATCAGCAGGCCATCCGCAGTCACAAGAATCCACTTCTGCACCTGTGGCTGGGGCACAAGTGACCTCTCAGCCGTTAAAGACACCGGCAACTGGATCATCTGCACCACACACAATGACAACACTAACAGTGGCTGGGGAGGAGGATTGGCTAAGTTTGATGGGGTATGGTTCTCTAAAAAATGTCACAGGCACAGCAAAAAGTAAGCAAAGTGGAGGAACAGTTGATGACCTTGAGTCGATGGTGCAGGACTATCTGAATGACTCAACAGTGGTCTTTCTTAATGAGGAGCCATTGCAGTATTGGCATGGCAAAAAACAATTGTGGCCACAGCTCTACAACCTGGCTATAAACTATTTGTCTTGCCCACTCGCAAGTGTGTCTTCTGAACGTGTTTTCAGTGCTGCTGGTGGCATTGTAACTGCCAAACGGAGCCGCCTATCGCCCAAAAATGTGGAGCGGCTGACAATGATCAAGATGAATCAGCACCTCATACCACCAGATTACAAAGTGCGAGAAAGCACGCCACATGAAGACGATGAGGACAGCAACGTAGATGAGGGGATTTTTTCTCTGTTCGGTGCCACTGACCTCATCCAGCCTGAATTCGCAGAGTATGATGACGAAATCTTGTTCTTATTCCCTGACACCGAGCCCTGAAAATGAGACAATCAATCAAGAACTTTCTTTTTCGTCCTTATTCACTTTTATTCCTGTGTGCTTTGTGTCTCTCTTTCTTTGTTTTGCACAGTTAATTTAATTCAAACTTTAATCACCTAATCCCAAAAACAAGACCATCATCAGAACTGTCTTCACTTGTTTGCTTATTGATTTGAAGGTGCCGCAGTCTACATTCCTCAGGTTCACAAGTTCTGAAGAACATGCTCCTCTATCCTCCTCCTCCAGACTGCGATTTCCCTCCAAGCAGAGTGCTGGATTACGCACAATGAAGAAAGACTCAGCACTTGTGGGGGTGTTGTACTTCTTTGCGGGTGAGTTGACGGTTTTGGGCCCATTGCTGTGAAGCTCTAATAATGGACAAAAGTGTTTTGGACCAAATATGAGGTGGAAATTTCTTGCCGTTTTTGCTGACTTGCTTGCCTTTGAGGTGCTCTTTGGCGGGGTTCCGGGGGTTTGTGTGTAATTTTTGGTGTCTGTCGAAGCACTGCTGCGACAGTCTAATCTTGATTGCATTTGCTTTTCAGGAAATCCGTGGTGGAAAACAGGAGTTATGATGATTGATGATGACCTAGCTGCACAGCGCGTTACTTTGGACCGAAGGCCGAGAGATATTGTAAGTATGAGATTTAGCTTTTTCGCTGTTTGGGGGTGTTGTCGGGTGTTTTTTTGCGGGTGGGTTGGCGCCGGCGGGTCTTGCCTGGGGCATTCCTGGGAGGGTCTAATACCGGATACAAGTGTTTTGGACAAAATCCATAAGGAACAGCCTTTTTTTTGCCATTTCTTCAGACATCTTGCTCAATGTAGCCTTTTGGGGGGCTTCCTGCTGTTCGTGGGTGGGTTGCGGCCGGGGTCTCTGTCGAAGCACTGCTGCGACAGTCTAATCTTGATTGCATTTGCTTTTCAGGAAATCCGTGGTGGAAAACAGGAGTTATGATGATTGATGATGATGACGACCTAGCTGCACAGCGCCGCGTTTGGACCGAAGGCCGAGAGACATTGTAAGTATGAGATTTAGCTTTTTCGCTGTTTGGTGGTGTTGTGTCGCGTGTTTTTTTGCGGGTGGGTTGGCGCCGGCGGGTCTTGCCTGGGTCATTCCTGGGAAGGTCTAATACCGGATACAAGTGTTTTGGACAAAATCCATAAGGAACAGCCTTTTTTTTGCCATTTCTTCAGACATCTTGCTCAATGTAGCCTTTTGGGGGGCTTCCTGCTGTTCGTGGGTGGGTTGCGGCCGGGGTCTCTGTCGAAGCACTGCTGCGACAGTCTAATCTTGATTGCATTTGCTTTTCAGGAAATCCGTGGTGGAAAACAGGAGTTATGATGATTGATGATGATGACGACCTAGCTGCACAGCGCCGCGTTTGGACCGAAGGCCGAGAGACATTGTAAGTATGAGATTTAGCTTTTTCGCTGTTTGGTGGTGTTGTGTCGCGTGTTTTTTTGCGGGTGGGTTGGCGCCGGCGGGTCTTGCCTGGGGCATTCCTGGGAAGGTCTAATACCGGATACAAGTGTTTTGGACAAAATCCATAAGGAACAGCCTTTTTTTTGCCATTTCTTCAGACATCTTGCTCAATGTAGCGTTTTGGGGGGCTTCCTGCTGTTCGTGGGTGGGTTGCGGCCGGGGTCTCTGTCGAAGCACTGCTGCGACAGTCTAATCTTGATTGCATTTGCTTTTCAGGAAATCCGTGGTGGAAAACAGGAGTTATGATGATTGATGATGATGATGACGACCTAGCTGCACAGCGCCGCGTTTGGACCGAAGGCCGAGAGACATTGTAAGTATGAGATTTAGCTTTTTCGCTGTTTGGTGGTGTTGTGTCGGGTGTTTTTTTGCGGGTGGGTTGGCGGGTCTTGCCTGGGGCATTCCTGGGAAGGTCTAATACCGGCTAGAAGTTAGTTGGACAAAATCCATAAGGAAACACCAGTTTTGGCACTTTTTGTAAGTTAGGGTTCGTTAGGGTTAGCCCTAGCAGCAGGATTGCATGTGTTTAGGGGGGTTCTATTGCAACGCGGTTCTGTTGTTGTAGAGCACTGTTGGAGCGATGCTGGCTATGGATACTTTTGCTTGCAGGCAAGTGGTTTGAATACAATCCACGGTCTGTATTTGGGTCTACTGTTACTTTCAAAGTACGTTTTGTAACCATTTTTCTGCTAGGCATCGTTTTTGGAGATATGATTGGGTTCTTCTACATTTTTGCGACTGGCTTTAGTAAGGGTCTTGGTGGGAGCATTGCTGGGAAGGTCAAATTTTGTTCTAAAACACAGTAGTACACCCACCTTGAGGGGAAAGATCCGCTATAATATTTTGGCCATACTTATTGATCCTTAAAAAGGTGACTCAGACAGAGCACGCAATTTCAAAAATATTGTACTGTCTATTAGGGAAATCAAAGTGTGACTTTTTGAACCACACAGCGTACATACCTTTTATTTATTTATCAGTGGTATTGTAATAGCACTTCCTGTTTTCCGTTCAATAATTACAGGCCGGGTTTCAGTCAACATCCGCCAGGCAGGCAGTGGACAGGGTGTCTCTTCTGTCAGTGGTCACCACCACATTGATGGACGAAGCGTCAGCTGGAATGGAGGAGTGCCGCCAATAAGAGGAATTGTTTGCTGCATGCAACTTACTTACCAATTTCAACAGGACAACTCCAACAACATACGCAATACAGATACAGTATCCATTGTTGTCTTTTATTCTATGAGTGTGACTGCATGTGCTTACCTTTACTTTGTAACCAAAGATTGTCTGTAAACTCTGTATCTTCAATTATTGTTTGTCCATGCTCTGCTTTTTTTTTCTTCTCTCAACAAAACCTACCCAAAAAGAAACCCCCATTCCCATCCATTTTACAAACCCTAACCCTCTTCCCCCGGGCTGTGTTGTTTTGCTTGATGTCTGACTAAAATGACATCAATAATTCCACACACTTGCTGGGGAGGATAAGGTGATAGCAGCAACAGGCTGGTGAAGGAATACGAGGATATCTTCTAGACTTACTCAGCTTCAGTACTATATCTTCTAGTAGTAGTAGCCAATGTCAAATAAATTCAACGCAAGTACTAGTTATACTTGCAATACTTTACCATTTGTTAGGCTACATTATGGCACTGTTCTAGTGTACTGTCACCTGCTATTTTCTCGATCGTACCGTAACCGTTGTAATGCTACAGTAAGGAGTACAAACAAGGTTTCGTTTTCTTTTTTTCCATAGGCATGCAACTGCCACTGTGTCACACCACTAGTAACACCGCAATGAGGAAATGTCACCCGCCCAGGAATGACAACGTTAATCCCCATTTCACCTGGAGCCAGCCCTGGGCCTAGCCCTAATTTCTAACACAAATTACAGGTAAGATAAGCGTTTGGTGGGAGGTAGTATAATGGAGTATTATTTCGGAGTAGACAAGAGTTTGACGGTTGTACTACTAAAGTCCTACGACTGTTCAGGAAAACAAAGTTACTGTTACACCCCCGCCCCCCACCCACCAGACTGAAAAGCAGTAAAAAACAGGTATGGTCAGATAAAGTAGTTGAAAAATATATTTATTTATCCCTAACAAAATAATCTCCCTCACCCACCCTAACCCCAACGATTGTCTCTGAAACGTCCCAAAACGATCCCAACTCCCAAATCCCACCCCCCAAAAGTCTATAAAAAAAGGGCAAGGGACACTCCACTACTGGAGGGTGCTGGTGCTGGTGCATGATGCGGCATGGGCATCATACTCCTTGCGGAGGGTGGCAAGCTCGGAGCGGAGGCCCTTAACCAAGGTCTTATACCTCAGGACCTCCTGCTCCAGGTTGGACATGCGGACTCGTAGGCGGTGTTGGCGTTCCTTGCAGCTCCTGTGGGGGGCAGCTGGTGTTTCGGGTGCTTGGCGGTGGCGGTCGGCTTTCTTAGCCCGGCTCGGTCCCGCTGGTTTAGTCACGGAGGAGGATGCAGTGGTCACAGTCGAAGATGTTGCCCCGCTCGACTGCGTGTCCTCCTCCTCCTCCAGGGCCACCAGCCGCCGATACTCGGCGACTGTGGCCTCCAGCCTCCGTTGCCGGGCCAATCTAGCCTGCTCCCTCCTTGTTGTTGATTTGGAAGGAGCAACTATATGAAGAAAGAAAGACATAGTCTGTAACCAATGCTCCTTATTAATAACACAAAGTGATTGAGCCGAAAGTTGGGTCACAGAGTACAAGTAGCAAATTGAAAGCACAGTACATAACTATTGAGGACAGTATCTATGTAACCCTCCCACTTCTGCATCCTTGCTCTAACAGTAGTGGTAGTTTAATGAACTAATTCTACGACCACTATGGACTTCCATTACAGTCGACTATGACAGTACACCAGTCTTATTCTTCTTCTTCTCTCTTGTTTAGGGAAATGGGTACGTTATCTTATGCAAGCCGGCAGAATGACATGGACACAGCACAGTGAAGTTGCACCCGAGAAAAAAAGTTGCACACCATGATGATGGAGACAGACTTGCGTTACTGTACCGGTCCAGTACATGCAGGTGGTGAAGCTATTACTTTTCTATTACGGGTGGCACTGAGAATACTCTGTTACAAGGGCTACTGCTTAATTAATTTACCTTTCACCCTACAGTGCAAATGAGTACTAGAAAAGGAAACTGAAGAAGCTAACTAATTTGATTATCTATCACTTCACATGGGACGTATTTAATGACAGATTAGATGACTTTAGGTGCTTTGCTTAATATTGAGTGAACACAGTGATACACCCACACATGAATGACGTACTACAAGTAAACTAAAGTTATTAAGAGAGGTACGGAGTGTCCACCGTAATAACCAGATATATGCTGTGAATGCAAACGCAATACAAAGTACTGCTACTATTCATGGTAGTATTGGACACATTTACAATTTCTTTTCCTTGCCTTCCCTGCACTGGGACGGACGTGCGGGTGCGGTGGTACATGCTCTTCAAGGTAACACTTACTTCACCTGGCGACCATCTACTCTCTCTAGATACACATTTGCTATGTAAGAGTCAGAGAATACCATGCTCCAGGCATCCATTCATTCAAAGTATACGCACACATACAGTTTCTGTTTCACCCACCCAGGCTGCTGTCCTTCCACCCATCCTTGCTTCATCATTGACCCAGCCATGCACCATACCATATTCTTTCCTTCCCAGCCACCTCTGGGTCCAAGCAAACACATATCGTTCTTCTTTGCCAGCCATCATACAAGTTCGCGTCCCACTTACTTACACCCTTCTTTCGCTTTTCGTTCATCCCATCCATCACGTTCGTCTAAGAACTTATTGGGATTCTTCTCACCAAAAACTTCACAGCTAAGTCGAAGTACATTTCGAGGAGGCTACTACCTGGTTGATTTGTAATTGTAATACACCCGTGCAGAAAGCACACTATGCAGTCTTCAATCTCAATAAGTAAGGAATATATAGCTTACCTGTTTCCGCCACCACCGTTTGATCCCCCACAGGAACGGCCACCAGCTCTTCTACCGCCGCATCCTCCCCAGAGGCCTCCGAGTCCAAGTCCAACACATCAGCCACCTCCGCGCTGGCCCCGTCACCAGATGTTACACCTACAAAGTACATTTAAGAAAGTTAGAATACACCACTCACTACTATATAATATTTGGTCTAGGAGAAATGTTAAAAAAACAGAATACAATGTAATAATTTGTGACTGTCTACTCCATAGTAAAAATGTCCCATTTTCCAGGGAAGGCTGTTGTCTTGCTGCACTTTTATGCACAACTGATGAATGCTTGCTTTTGATTTTTAACACGCACCACTTTTTCTCCTAACAGACAGAAGCTTGACTCCTGAGTCCTAAGAACACGACCAGGATCAAGTTCAAAGTAGGTGAGAGTTCGGCTCGACCACAAGAAATGTGTCCAATTAATCGTCAGCACTAACCACTTTTCCGTTTACAGTTAAATAGTTTTATGACAAAGTAGATTTCAATAAATGTGTTTACTTTTAATAAAGCTTTTACACTTAAATAGACTCTGTGGTTTTTGTTCCTCTAGACTAGAGTGGATGAGCTAAAGGTTTTGGAATTTTTGCAAGCATGAGTGCCTCTGACACTTCTTGACTGTGCTGTGACTCCGTACTACTCTCTTGTCCTGCGTACGATAATCTAGAGATCATTGGGGATCTATAATCGGTGACTTCGGGAGCTGAATGACTCTGCCACACTATCTAGTCAGTAAGGAGACAGTGCATAGAGGTATTGCTGAATATAATGGGAGTCCAATGGAATTGCCAAATGTCCAATCTTAGTTAGCTACACAGACAGACTAATAAGAATAGTCTAGTAATACCACAGGGAGTCATATTCGAGGCAGAATAAGAATTTATATCCAGTCTACAAGAAGATCAAAGACGATTTAGAAAAAATCGAATGAGGAACGCTAGGAAAAAATAGGTACTGTTTAGTAAAATGTAAACTTACTGGGGCCAGCAAAGGAGCCCTCGCCTGCCCGATCCTGGCCTGCATCCTCAGCACCCTCCTCCTGTGTCCTCTTGCCCTTGGGGGGAGCTGATGTACAACATGAAAGAAAGAAAAACCATAAAACATGGATGAGATTTTTCAACCAAATCAAACATTTCAAAAGAACAATAACAACATATTTTGGAAAAATAGCAAATAGATAGACAACTATTCCACGGGATCTATCTCATGTGGTATACTACGTTATTCGTATTGCCTGATTTGCGGAACGTTGACTTAGAAAGTTCCTATGTAACTCAATAAACAGACTACTAAAGAGGTTTGCCTAGGCCTGGCACTGCAGGCAGTAGTGCACAACACGTGACAGACAAAGTCCATCCTGCTTGCAGATCAGTGAATACTCAAACTATCAATCCACCCGCCACCACCGCCACTATTTCTTCTGATAGCCATGTGACTGTCTAAAGGAAGGACACTGGACTTCAGTCTGTTGGGGCTGATTTATAAGTCCCTTGCGGAAGTTGCGGCTGATTTTCCTCCATTGTTGCGTGCCTTTTCTGACGCAGCGGCAGAACAAAAGACTCGCCATGGTGTTGGTGCGGCGTATATATTAAAAAAAAAAACACATATGGGCATATGGGCGATGCATCACGTTGTAAAGCCCTGCGCCATCAGGGGGCGTTCCGGCGCAAGGGAGGGCGTACCTGCGCAGGAACGAATCCTAAAAGTGGCTGAGGGAAATCTACAAGATGTCAATCAGTCATTTTTATGACAATGATGCATGACTCAAACCCTGCGCGCTTGAAGCCGACGTACGGCTTGATGCAGCATTGGGGAGATAGGGTACCCCAGAGCATTGCTGGAGCTGCGCCATCGTTGGCACGCAACTCCAGCAATGCGCTGCCTTTACGGCACAGATGCGTAAGGCTTCTGTGACGTTTTGGGCCAATGGGTGGTGGTGGCATGGCACACAATTACTGCCGCATCCCTGCTACTTTGCAGGGATGCGCCGGTAATTGAAAATATGACCCTTACTGTCTAGCATTACGCAGTTCTTTTCTTTACAGTACACTGATACATAATTTCTCAGGCCAATGAAATGCTTCTGAACACAACATACAAAACAAAGAAGCATAGTAGCAAGCAAGGCTACTGAGAAGGAGAGCAGTGCACCTGAAAATGAAATGCATAGAAGATTTTGAAATATAATTTACCTCAATGTAATCGGCAGCATTATTGCTCTTGGTAAAGAACAAAGATTTGCAAATAACAGAGCAGGATAAAACAGAGTAGTAAATGTACTACTACTACTACTCACCAAGGCCGGGGACCTCTACGCCGAGCGCGTCCAGCAAGTCCCGCTCCCGGTCCATGACATCGGTCCAGCGGTGGGTGGCCTGGTTATATGTGCGCCGGACCCCAGAGATCTTGTACATGGCCCGGCACACCTTCTCCCACCGCTGGCGGCGCTCCCGGATGCCATAGCCGGTCGCGATCTTGCCGCCTCCCAGGATCGTCTTGGGGAGGCGGCGCTGGACATGGAAGATCAGTGCCGCCACTTCCTCCGCGCTAAAGATCTCCCTCGGGACCACTTGCTCCCCCCTTAAACGCCCGCACGGGAGCCGGGCACGGGGTGCGGGACCCTTCCCCTTCTCAGGGTGCTTCCCGGCTCCCTTTACCATGGTCTGGGCAGAAATAAACTTAAATGATAAAGAAGAAATAGAATAGTGAAGAAGAAAATAAAAGAGTTTAAAAAAGTAGTTTAAAAGTAACTAAAAGCTGCAGAAAACACAAAAATATAGAGCTAGAAAAATAGAGGGTTAGATAATAAGTAAAATTAGATGAAAAAAACTTCAAACAAGCAAAGGATGGCAGAGATTGAGAGAGGATAGAGAAAGCATGCCCAGAACCATAGCAATGAATGAGAAACAAGATGGCCGCGCCCGTTCACGACCGCGTGGGTAAGTTCGCGCGAGATTTTCCTTGCGAGTACGCGCGAACTTGTACTCGCGAGCAGCACACTTTGCGAGATTACACATAGCGGGCGGAAACGGAATTACGTCACGCCAACAAGATGGCCGCGCCCGTGTACGACCGATAGGGTAACTTGGCAAACGAATAGCTAGAAGCGCCTCGCGAACACGCGCAAGATCACGCGAATATACACGTCGCAACAAAAACAATTTTGTATTCGCACGTATTCGCGGCTTCCGAAATCGATCTCGCACGGATTCGCGCCCCAAATAACGCGCGAAATTGCAAAAAAAACGATTTTAGCTAAAATGAAAGCAATGAGCAGGTGCAAAAGTTCAAACTTAACATTAGTAACATTCAAGGTAGTGCTTCCTGATGGGCCCCTCCAGAGTTTGCAACAATTCTATGACCCTGCTATGACCCAAACAGCAGGCTCATAGAATAGCACCATAAAGGTCCTGTAAAAAAAAAATTTCACTGCAACAAAAAGCAAATTACAGATAAGGAAGGAAGCAGGTGCCAGCCAGACTGGAACTTTCAAAATTACTGACACATTAATGAAACACAAATTAATTGATGGCAGTTGAAGAAGGGCAGGTGTGCTAGCTTTTTTCAACCACCATAATCTACAGTAATAAATAAACCTAATAGGTGCCTGTGAGGATGTACTAGAGGGTGGCATGGGTGTCCCAGAGGGTGGCAGTGGTGAAACAGAGGGTGCTGTGAACCTGTGATGATAAACCAGACGTAGAAACAACATAGTCGCGGCCGTTGCAAGCCGAAAAGTAAGTTCGCAATTGCGAACTTGTCCCAAAATCGACGCGAACACGCGCCAACACAAAAAACGGAAAAATCCGCAAGTCCGCTAGAGTTCGCGGATCTTCGCGGATTGCGAATCCGTAAATACGCAAGTTCGCGGATTGCCAATCCGCAAAATCCGCCCATGCTTAGAAGCAAACAGAGCAATGGAGGACAGCATGTGGGCAAAACTACATGCAGATACCAAGCAGAATGACGGGGCAAGATTTTGGAAAACAATCAATTAATTGCTAAAACCAAGGCATGACGGAGTCTCCTCCAACATCACTGAAGAAAGTATGGGCAAACCATCTTAAATATCATTTTAAACAACACAGAGACTTTAAGTTGGAGACAGAAACTGATAATAACAAATTAAAGCCACTGCACGGGATTCACTACAAACAAGAAGGCCGTCCTGCAACCATGAACATAGGAGTAATAAACCTACAAAAAATAATCACGCGCCAAATCAAAAGAGGAAGAAGAGAGGGGGCACCAGGCCCGAACGGAATCCCTCCCATTCTTAAAAACAGAATGAAAGTGAATGGGCTGTAGCACTCGAGCCACTATTTTTGGAAATTAAACAGTTCAACATAGTACCTGGTTCCTGGAAGGGCTCTATTATTTCTCCAATATTCAAGTCAGGGGACAAGTCGCTACCACTTAACTACAGATTGGTCGCCCTTATGGATAACGAGGCAAAGTACTTTGCTGGGATACTTTTGGAGGAGTTGCAGGCCTGGGCCACAGAAGAATCCCTAATTCCTGTTAACCAGACTGGTTTTGCTAAATCGGTTGGGACAACAACCAATATTTTAACAATGGGTCTGCTAATTGACTAAGCCAAAACTACTAAAATGCCAATCCACTTGTGCTTTATAGATTATAAGGCTGCTTTCGACCATATTAATCGGAATCTTTTATGGTCCAAACTGAAGAGGTGGGGAATACCAGGGCCACTACTGGACCTGCTGATTAACTTGCATACTGAGACATGTATTCAGGGGAAGCTGGGCGATGGTTCCCACTTGTCAAGACGTATTCCAACCAATAAGGGTCTCAAACAGGGATGTGTTCTGGCCCCAACGCTTTTTAGTTTGTTTTTAGGAGACCTTATTCCAATCCTTAATAGCTGCAATTCTCACGCACCAAAACTAGGAGAACTAATACTGCCAACTCTACTCTATGCGGATTACATAGTTCTAATCAGCCATACAAAAATAGGGCTGCAACATCTTGTGGATGCTACACAGAGATACTCGGGTGCAAACCAATTGACGATAAATCTGGAGAAAACTCCGACAATGTCAATTAACAAGAAAGGGAAAAATCCGTACAGCTGGTTCTGGAACAACATACGTATAGAAGATACAACAGTGTACAAATATCTAGGAGTTAAAATTGACAATGGCGGCCAGTTTACTACTCAGAAAGCCAGCATAAGAGCTAAAGGCATTGCTATAGCAATCGCTCTAAAAAAACTAAATAGCAGACTTACCAGTCCATCTCTTCTGCCCCTGTCACAAGTTGTACGAGTCAAACTCTTGCCCACAATTACTTATGGGAGCGAGGTACAGCGAGGAAGAGATGCAGCGATTTTGGACAAAACTGTGACAGCTGCAGATACTATCATCTTTAGCCTGCCAAAATACACTTCCCCGGCCCAAATTAGGCTAGAGTTTGGTGGCCAGAAACAGCTTCTGGCAAGACAGGGGGCGTACATAACCGCTTGGGACAAAGTTCGGAAAGCCAAAAAGGGAACCTTAAATGACCACTTATGGTCGGAACTGGAGCGAAATCCAGCCTCGCCATCCTCTAAATATCTGAAAAACAGCCTGGCAAACCTAGGCTTACAGCAGCTGTGGAATACCCCTACTTACCATACAATGGTTAAAAAATTAGTACAGAAAACAATTAAACATCTTTCATGGATTGAAGATAAGGCGTCTCTTGCTTAAAGGTCACATGTATGGACAACCCTAAACTCCTACTCCAAACAAGGTCAACAGAGCTACCTTGATTTGGGGTACACAAAAAGTACACAACTGAAGTTTTTAAAGTACAGAATGGGCCTGTTACCTTGTATATGCCATTTTCCACACTGGCTTAAGGATAAAGCGGTATCCCTCTGTCGCTTATGTGGCATAGCGCCTGAGGATATGCCACATCTGTTGTGTTCCTGCGACAAATTGCTGGAGGAACGGAAACGTTTGTTAAAATTTCAATTTAACCAGCGAGGAATACGCTCATGAAGACAGGCAGTTCTTGCTTGCTTTTCACCCAACGACCCGCAGTTGAACTGTAGTTTGGTGAAGTTTATGAAGGTGGTGGAAAAGAGGATGTTGAAACTTGACCCTTCATTATGCTCTTAGAGGACACTAAATTCAAGCTGAATCTCATTTAATAATGTTTGTCTAAAAAGTATTAATTTTACGATTTTAAATGGGAAATTTGAACCAGAAAGTATATTATTGTTAGGCAGATGCAATGTTCATGGTGAGAAATGTATTGTGTGCAGATGAAATTTTAAATGGTTATATTGCAATGGTTTTAATTAACTATGCAAATAAAATGTACTTACTTATTCCTGCACAAAGACAGACTATAACACATGCACCCTTGTACCATGATGTAGGGGTGCCTGGCTTGGCATTAGGCAGCACACATTGTGCCAGAGCTAGGAGAAAACAGAAATCTTACTTGATAAGGTGTATTTCTGCCGAAATCTTAGTTGATAAGGTGTATTTCTGCAGTCTCCCTTTCACACCACACAGCGCAGCAACTTTGATTGCGGCCCTGTGTTGCAGAAATAATTAGTAAATATGACCCTGATCATCTGCTTATTATATATTTTTTTTAATTCAAGTAGCCACCAGTACCAGAAGTCATGTAACATCTTAAAGTCTTTTTCATTTGGTATAAAAAGCAACTGCATTCTACCTCTCTACAGGCGGCAAAACATTTCATATTTTATAGGTCCTTTTATTCATTGTTGGTCCAGTTCTGTGCGGGCATGCCCACTGCTTCGAATCTCGTACTGTTCTGGAGGTCTGGAATATATGCTATAAATCATCTATGTACTTTCTACCGGTACAAATCACTTATGCTGTGCTATTACAGTTCGAGTTGTCATTTTTCTTAAAATATCATGTCTGTTCTAACTCAATATTGCGCCCATTCTACCCTCCCAGATCTTTTCTTTGAAGTGCTCTTTTATCTTTTTGTTCTTTGATACGTCCTACTGTCTTCAAATAGTCAAAACTTGCTCACATCATCTCCATCATATTTCTTTTTTAGTCACACTAGGATCTCATTTCAAAGACTTGTGCCAGGGGCAGAGACTAGAAGAACAGCTTTTGAAAACAGGGCTCCGCACATTTGAAAATGCACGGGAACACCTTGTATTTGCCTTACAGAAATGTGACTGGGTTATTTGTCTTCGTCACTCTGTTCATTGTTGGAAGCTTGGGCTCCTCATTTTCATCTGTGTCTTTATCTTTCAATTAGTTTGATTCACTTGGAGCATATTTCCAGTCAATGTTTAAATATTTAATATATCTCTGCTTTGAATTTCGATGTAAAAAGATGAAATCTGTTTTAGCTGATAATATAGCCTCGCTTGTTTAAGGATTGAAACCCTCAAAGTCATTCCTACTCGCTCTTGCAATGCTCTGGAAGGCAGTTTGAGTTTAACATACTGAGAGCACAGGAAAAAGGAACTTTCTGAATCTTTAAGCATATATTACTTTTCCAAGACAATCTTTCTTTACAGATGACGGAAGAAACAGATTTATGGTTCTGGCTCAGGGCCACAAATCCCTTGAAATGTAGGTATTAGTAAAACTTAGCAACTCACAATACATTCCATACATCTTGGCAAATGCAATGTTTAACACTTGATAACCTTTCTTTCAGTGCCATTTGCAAATGGGTTTTGGTGCATAGTGAGTGATGTGAATAATTGTGTGTGTCGGTGTTCTATGAATTTTATAGCAGGGTCTACATTGTGTGCAGCAAATTTATGTCTAGAGGGTACCTTAAAGTTAGAGAAAAGTATTCACTTAAAACTACATGGCAGTCTCCGCATGTGGCATTAATGCAGCCGCGGCCTGCACAGGCAGGAGCTGTGTGGCAGTAGGGCCGGGTCGGGGGAGTATTCGACAGACGACCATGAGGGAAAATAAAAAAAATAAAAAAATTCCCCCGTGTTGAAATCCCCCACTCACCACCCCACCACTCATACACCCACGGGCCACGGCTGCATTACTGGTTCCTAAATACGACTCCATCCCTCTAACGTGTATTGACATTAATGTAAACAGGAAAATCATCTGTTCTAACTGGAAAATGCTGTCTAGTTTCAAATTATCATCTCCAATGTCGTCCTTTAAAGGGGCAAACATATACAGCAATAGGTTGAATACCTTTTAAGAGTAGCTAAGAAAGTGGAAAGGAAATTTCTTTCCAATCTATTTGGCTTACCACCTATACAAGGCTATTACAAGTTTGAAGGTTGTATTGCTTGCCAATTCACCGGCAATTCCATGACCCCAAAAGATGTTTTCAAATTACAATACAAGAAATATTGTGTATTGTATTACAATACACTGTGATAACCACTATTCAGGGCAAACAATCAACCTGTAAAAAACTGCATCCTGCAACACAGATCTAGGACAAGATGCTTCACTCGGAGCACCACTCATGCTATACTATGCGACGGAAAGTCCTAGTTAAAATGGTGTTCAAAATCTGACTGTTGTTTGTCGAAAGGCAAGGGGCGGTGCAATCAAGACCTCACTGCTATGAACGGAGACAAGGTTCATCGAGAAACTCCACAGCTGTAAATAGTCTCTGTGACAAATATGAGGTATGGATGCTCATCAGATTATCTCTCATTTATAAAGATTTGGTTTCCCATGGTTAATATCACCTCACTGTATTTGATTTGACAATTGTGAATATTTCACCACAAATCATTATTTGTACCTTTTTCATTTACATTGAGAGAATATATACTTCATATTCATATTCAGTGATGTCATGATAGAATACATGTTACCCCATGCTTGTTAATTTTTATGGATTAGTATTACCTGTTCATTTGTCTCTGTGTTAGGAGTACACATACTAGTGCTATCTACACAATGAGTACACTTGGGCTTCCGTTACATGTCATACTTCCACCTTTGTTGTCAAATTTTTTCATCATATTGATATGTTGCATGAACGAGCTATTGGGTAGAGTATTGCCTTCCATCCCAGTGTAGGAACACCATTCTTTTTTTTAAAGTTTAGAATGCTTTATTGATATTATAAACAATGTAAAACATCAGTACAAAGCCCGCAGCTGACAGAACAATGATAAAGTAGAAGAAAATATTTAGAGCGATAACAGGCAAAATCATTATAGTATCAAAACTATACCAAGTACAGTTGCATTTTAGGAGATTTTAAGATGAGATGAGAAAAGGGAAAGAAAAGAAAAAGGAAAGAGAAGAAAAGAAGAGGGAAAAGAAAGAAAGAGGAAAGAGAAGAGTCCTAAAAAAAGGTAAAAACAGTAAACATAGTAATGGCAATGTTTAAAATATAATGAACAATAACAAGAAGATCATATTTAACAATATGAGTTAATCTAACTTCCCAGATAAAAAAAATAGTTAAAGGTAACCATAATAGGTCTCTTTTAATCAGTAAAGCGGTGGAAGTAGCATAGGCTCTGTCCATTCTGTGATGGTGACATAACAAATTCCACCATGCTTGGTACGAAATTTTTTAGGTATCTTTACAATTGGTAGTGGTAATCTGAAGTGTAATGGCAAGAAATAAATTGATGAAATTACCTTCATTGGTATAATTTGCCAAGGCAGGGGAGAGATTACCAAGAAAAACATGCTCAATATGGAAAGGAGTGTTCGCTAATAGAATGTCATTCAGTTTTGACCGAATAAGGGCTTTAACAAGGGGACAGTGGAAAAACGTGAAGAAGGTCCCCATGCTCGTGAGGACAGGACCAACATTTAGGGGAGTCTAGTAATTTAAATCTGTAAAGATCACTAGGAGTAAGAAATAATAATCTGTTGTAAAAATAATATAAGGTCTGAGTGGTACTGGCTGAGCGTGAAGTCGTGTGAAATTTGGACCGAAGGAAATCCCATGTACGAAAGGGGAGGGCAAGGCCTAAATCTTTTTCCCAAATTAGTTCCATAGGGGATTTGGTTCTTGCAACAGGGGAACAAGATAATAGCTTATAAATGGTGGCAGCTTTAAATTGTGTGGAGAAATCGATAGGATCAGGAGAAGGAGGTGAGTGTTCAGATACAGCAACATGGTTAGGGGTTGTAGGGAAGAAATAGCAAGTAAGATTGGGAGTCATGTTGCGAGGAAATACTATTTAAGGATTGAAGTTCAGAGAAAGACATGAAAGAACCATCCTTCATCTTGGTGTTGAGGAGCATAATAATACCCTTGTCAATCCACTCCTTCCAGAATAAGGCGAGATTATTGATCTTAAAGTTTTTAATTATACCAGATCAGGGTGATTAGGGAGCAGTCTTTCATAAAATTATATGTACTAAGCGAAGATACAACGAGAGCCTTAGAGTGAATAAGAGTAGGAAAAGACATGCACATCCAAGGTAAAGTAACTTGGATAGCAGAAAGGAGAGAGAATGGAGAATATTGGGCTTGTTCTAATGCACTCCATGCCATACATGACGAAGTACTGGAGTCAGAAAAGAAAGTCCAAATTTGCTTCAAAGTAAAAGCTGAATGATAACTTCTGAGATTAGGAAAATTAACCCCACCTAATTCTTTAGAAAGTTGAAGGCGAGCTAATGGGATTCTGGGTTTACGTTTATTCCAAAGAAAATTAATCAGTGAACTATTAATAGTACGAAAAAAGGTGTTGGGAAGGGAGAAAAGGAGTATAGAGAGGTAGAAATTAATGATTGGGCGGAGCATCACCTTAATCGTAGCTAATCTACCCCACCATGAAAGGAAAAGTGGTGACCAACCCTCAGTGAGGACCGCGAGCTTCTTAAGAATGTCATTATGATTGAGTTTAATGAGTTCCTTGATATTGTTACAGTATAGAATTCCAGGGCATTTGATGTGAGAGGACCATTTAAAGCCAGAATCATTAAACATGGAGGGTAGACAGAACATATTTAGAGGTAAGATTTCAGATTTATCCACGTTCAATTTGTAACCAAAAAGGCAAGAATAGTCATGTAATAGGGAAAAAAAGGCCGGTAAAGAAACAGAGGGGTTAGACATAAATAAAAGAATATCGTCTGCATAAGCATTGAATTTAATATCTAGGTTTTAAAATTGAAATCCAGTATACTGGGGTGAATGTCTATTAGTTTCCAGGAAGGGTTCAAGGGCAAGGATGAAAAGGAGGGGGGAAAGAGGGCAACCCTGTCTAGTTCCTCTGAGAAGGGGGAAATATCGAGATTGGCTTCCATTGACCCAAACAGACGTAGTTGGTGCTGAATATAAAAGTTTAATACATTTAATGATAGGGGGACTGAAGCCATGCCATTTCAAAGCGCCAAATGTAAAATTCCAATTAACCCTATCAAAAGCCTTTTCAGCATATAAGGTGATAGCTGCAATGGGAGAATCAGACTTCGAGTCCAAATGTATGATATTTAGAAAAGTACTTGAATTGTCTGTGATGGACCGACCTTTCATGAAACCGGATTGATATATATTAACTAAATTGGGGATAACCTTATTGATGCGAAGGGCGAGAAGTTTTGTGTATATTTTACAGTCAGTGTTTATTAAGGAAATTGGTCTATAATACTTGCACAGAGAGGGGTCTTTGTCTTTCTTGGGTATTAAACAAAGCATCACCTGCATAAAGGAACCCTGTGACTCAACAGTAAGCACAAAAGTGTCAATCAATGACATGAGTTGTGAAGTCAAGATAGTTTTAAAATGTAAAAAAAATCGAACTGTAAAACTGTCCGGCCCAGGTGTTTTATCTTTAGGTATTGAGGCCATTGCCTCGACAAGTTCCTTAACCGAAATGGAGGCATCAAGAGATGAGAGATCGGGGCTGTTATCAGTTGAGTTAGGAATGTTTTGAAAGAAGGAATCAATGAGGTCTGAAGAAGGATAATTTCCCGGGGTGTAAAGGGAGGAGTAATATTTGATGAAGCATTCAATTATGTTAGAGTCTGAAAATTGAAGATTCCCTAATTCATCTTTATTGGCCGCAATTGTAGATTTTTGTTTCTTAATTTTTAGATAGTTTGCAAAAGATCTCCCTGCTTTATTATGACCACCATACATTTTAGCATTAAATTTGATAAGAACATTGGTGGCCGGATCCCATGATAATTTGTTATATTGCATTTTCACTTTAATAAGAAGGGGTAGTGTATCTGGGTAATTAGTAGTGAAATATTTATGTTCTAAAGATTTGATTTGTTGTAGAAGTGATTGTGAGAAGTTGGCCTGGTATATGATGCTCACTAGTTCTAGTGATCACCTTGTACCATGCCAAGCAACCCTTATGATGATTGATTGTAAGTCAACCTTATAGACCAGCTATCCTAGTGGTAGCATGGACAAAGCAGTCATACACAATCCCCTTGAATACCAAATGAAAGGACACCACACAGATATATATTGAAAATATATATATATTTATTTACTACAAATATCCCCTATACTCTTTATGAGCACAGAAGCAAATGCGTTCAAACAAAACACAGTTTAAATATACAAAAGTTGCACAATATGGATGAGCCCTAGGGGCCACCTAAACCATATACTAAAATAGTGGTATAAGGACCACTAATCTGAAAGGAAATAGGCCTAGGGCCTGAGGAATCGCTGGAGCTGTTCGGGACTAACAGTGAAGAAGTCGGGAAAGGCCCGCGGGACTCGCGTGCAGCGCTTAAAGCACACGCAGGCACCAATGCAATGTCAATGGTGCGTAAAAGTTACAAAGTTAGTGTTTTAGGAACCTTCCGAATGACCTAGAAGGACAAAACTTTAGATCTAGGCACTAGAGGTGTGTACCAGTGTAGGAACACCGGCATTGCTGAGTTACCTCACCCACAGGAAGCGGGTGCACAGGTGCCAAGTAGAGTCGGGTTTCGTCACGCAGGTCGATGGTGCCTGGAGATGAAGATGCTGCAGGCGGGTCGTCGAGGAGAGTTCCGGTGGATCCAAGGATGGATCTGAAGATGTGAAGACCTGAAAGCAGAGGGGACAATGTTAAAAGTCACTAGCCAGTGACTACCGTGGAACCAGGTTGGAACCAGGCGATGTCGGGTGCAAACAGGTGATGAGGTGCAGCTTGTCTCCGCAGCCACGTGGACACGAAGAGGTCAAGGATGTCCAGGAGTCGATCACAAGCTGTACCACAAAGGCTCTAGCTGATGGCGGTGTCGGCAACCTAATTGGAGCAAACAGGCCTTGGCTAATGCAAGCCACGCAGGAAGTGGAAAAAGCTTGTTACTCGGACCAGCAAGGTCAGAGCGGGTGCTCCTTCTCAGGAGAGCAAGGGCCAGTCTGGAGCAACCAGACCCGTGGTATAGATTGTAGATTTTGTCACCAAGATGGCCGCTAGCCACGAGGCAAGTGGCTGGGATGGTGCGTCGAGTGGCAAAGTGCAAAAGGGCCCCACACAGATCGTGGAGATGCTGGGGGGATGATCTTCGGAGCAGATGCTGCTCGGTGGTGGGGTTTCTCAAACCCCAAAGCACAGCATCAAGGGTGCCTAGGGTGCTGCACAGTCAGCTTCTTGGGGGTCTTTCAAGATGGCCGGTCCCACGTCCCTCGGTGCCTCCACAGGTCTCTTCTTTGCAGGGACTGTGGATCGGGCTCTGAAATTTCTGGGAGTCTGGGTCTCGTTGGGCTCTGGGCTCGGGCTCTGGCGGGAGGCGGCGGCAAAGCAGACATTGAGTTGCTGGTTGGTGCCTGTATTCACAAGGTGGTCACTCTTTGGCCTCAAGGGAGATTCTCTTCAGTCTTCTGTGCAGCAGAATGTCGAAGTCCAGTTTTCTTTTTAGTTTCAAGTCGAGTTCAGGATGATCTGAAGTCTTGGGACACAGCTCCTACTCTTATTCTAAATCTAGGGGCCGGATTACTTGCTAGGTCCCTCCTCTGGGTGGTGTAGTGTAGTTCCTATTATCCCAATAGGCTCTGCGCATTGGAATAATATCTTCAATGGTATAGACGTAGGACAGAGGTTAACTAGGTCTTCTACTGACGATATTAGACTTAAGTTTTGTGTGCCAGCTAGCTCAGAGTTCACTAGAAACTTTCTCGAATAGGCGAGGAGGAGTTTAACCTCCCTGGATAGACAAGAAGGGATTTAGTTTCTGACAACCATAGAACATGACAACTTTGCTCTACCTGATCAAGAGTATATCTCTAGAGTCGTGTGAAAACAAAAGACAGCTATTTTACTCAGTCAATACGTGCATACTTAGTTTCACCAGATTGTAGAGAAAAGAAGAGAAGGGCGTTTTCAATAAAAGGTGTTATTTATTGATCAGTCTCTTTTCTCATACAAGAGAAATTAATCGCTACAATTGTAATACTTATAGTTAAGTAAAGTGCATACAGTAAAAGCAGGATTATAAAATAATACTGTAAAAGCATTGATATGGTTTCTTAGCCATATGATACTTTAAAATGGATAAAAGATATACATGCATATATACATTGACTAATCGTACTCAACTGGTGCTTCTAACTACGCCTACCCCGGTGTACCTGACCTAAGCCTAATACATGGGAAGGAGTAAGTAAGTAGCAGTTTAAGTTAAGTTTGTTTTACCAAGAATCTGACTCAAGAATTCTCTGTAAGGGGTTAGTCAGTTCAGTACCTGGGATTTAGAAGGCAGGAGGGCTGGTATCTCTTTCTCAGGACTCGGTATCCCAGTTACCCGCGAGGGCAAGCTGGAAACGCTGGAGGCTGGATTCCTCGGCAAGAGGAAAGGCAGCGTCTTCCTCAGCGCGTCAAAAAGGGAGGGGCAGCGTCCGTGGGCTCTCTGCATCAGCTGGGCTCTCTGGCAAGTAGTCGCTGCTCCAAGCTCATCACCACCGTGTCTTTACTTAGGGCAGCGTCGGTATATTTATACCTGAAAGGTGCCGGGTTTGACATAAGGATGGACATAAGACGTCAATAAGGATGTCATTAAGAACTGGTCGTTCTTACATTCTTTACAGGAGTTCTCGAACGAAATCAAAACAATAGCAGCGGGGATTTCCCAGGTTTGCTGGAGGTTTGGTTTGTTTAGAGAACTTGGTGTGCTTTCTAGGGGGCTGGAGGAATAGTGCTTGCTCAATGTGACAGCATGCGCTATGACTAATCTGAAAATGGGTTTCTGTGCCGTTGTATGGATATTAGTGAATTATAACCGGACAAGGGTCAGAAATAGGAGTATCGATACAGGTCCCTAGATAAACACACTACACCCACTCCACGCATTTATGTCCATATTTACTAACCTAAGCAATAGTAAACATAACTAATAGTGCATGTGTATACCGAACCACCCCAAAATACATTTTTTTGCATTTGAAAAATGGCATTGCGAAATACACGAAAATGAGTATAGGTACTGTATGCATTCAAGCATTGTAATCATTCAAGAAAAGATGCACATTTATATCAGCATGAATGATTTGCGAAATAACACATGAAATGGCTCTTAATACAGAAGAAAAAATGCGAGACCACTTCATCACATATACAAACAATTACTTGTAAATAAGCTAGAGGTTGAGGTAATGTAATGTCTCTAGAGTTCCTAAAAATAGTAGCTCTGTTCTCTAAGAATAGTTTTACTTTAAGCAGAAGATAAGTGCCAAAAAGGTAAATATTTTGGATTTGGGAAAAAAGTTTTCGTTTTCAGGGAAAGAAGGAAAAAAGTTCTCAGTGGGTTTGTTTTTAAAGCTGAAGGCCAAATTCAGAGTTCATGGAACGCTGTGTGCACGTTTGCTTAAAGTTACTCTCTCTGTTCTGGTGAAAACATCATTTCAGACAGACACTCAAAAAAACAGTCTACTGCCTCAGGTGAAAGTTCGACCAAGTTGGAAAATGTCGCTATCATGCAGTCGTGCACATGTTCGCTTTCAGTGATGTTTCGATCAGCATTGCTTACAGATGGTCGTACCTGGTTGATGCTGCTCTCATCCTGTACTTCACTACCCTTCAATCGTAGTGGTGAAGTCTCCACAAATGCCGTCATCAGGATAGGTAGCCGCTGGGGACAGCACAATGCATGAGCCTTTACTGGACTCAACAAAGTATCTGCATCCAATGGTACTTCGGATTGAAGTGTAAGACAGGTGTCCAACACACATTCTTCGCCGCATAGCATGCATCTCAATACAGGTAAGACACAATTCTGCCATATGGGTCTGAACGAAACAAACCAGGTCATATTCAGATCTCTTAGCCGGGCTAATCCAAGGACTTTAGTTATGCGGTCCCGATAGCGTATAGCTAGGATCGTTTCTTCCATTGTTGCTGGAGTCTTGTCTGTGACATGGCTTGCCATAACGAAGCAAGAGTAGCAAAAATAGGATGCCTGCTACTAGTCCCAACAGGAGTGGAAGTCCAGAATGGCAAAATTGGGAATTATTCCCAGGACTGCTTTGAATGGGGTTAACAGTCCCGAAAAAACAGTCTTAAATACACTCGCGATACCATTTGTATCAGAAATATTTAAGATTTCGCTTAGCATTTCTGCGAAGTGTGGGGGGCAATTTGTTGATAACAATGCATGTATCTCTCCCGTTGTCCTTGCAACTTGGAGATCATACGTTTCTTTTGATGACGTCAAGTGAACTGGCGTCTGTAGCAGCACAGTCTTCCTTCTGCTTAAAGTATCAATTCGAATAGAAGAGATATTCAAACTGGGACACATTTTTTCCTCCCTGTCTGGAGTGTCGTTTGGAAACAATACTCGCTCACAACAAGTGACCATGGAGCTCACGCTTACTAGATAAGGTTTTCCTGGCAGTAAGCCACAACATCTGTGATCTACAATTAGAATGTAACTCCCGTTAGAAAGTCTTCTAAAGAATGGTTCTATTTGCGTTGCAGGTGTGCCGAGCTGGTGACATGAAAGGTTATTTGAAGTCCCTTCACAGGCCCCATGTAAACTTATACCCTGACACAGAAGTATACCACTTAGTGATTTTTCACAATTATTACCACTAAGAAATACACTCTGTCCTGTATTACTATAACATGTGTGTGTATAAGGTAAGTTCCATGTTGACTTAATGTATCCTTTACCCAACCTTTCATACTGGCCTGCCTGTATATATTTTTGGCAGTATCAAAATTGGAAAGTCGTTATCGGAATAGTTATGATTCCATGTATTATCCATTCAATGACAGGTCGTTCTGACATTGTCAATGGCAATCTCTCTAGTTTTTCAATGCTCAGAATTGTATATTCTGCACCCTTTTGTGCCAAGCTGATTTGTGTATCAGTAAGGTTAAAGATAGTGAATAATGACGTTGTGTTGATTAAACGCCAAGGCACGTAGCCTGAACGCAGATTTTGTAACGTCCAGCCAAGCTGTACAATAGAACGCAATTGAGACTGACCATGTTGTAACATTAGTAAGTCCTGCTCTATTATATCGATTGCAGAGGATACAATACTGCCCAGTGAATATATTCTGGAAGACAGAGTCATTAACCCGTTGTCCACAACAGAAAGCGATTTTTCCAAATTAACACGGTCAATTTCCCGTATTTTCTCTGCTGTCTCAATTTGAGTTACTTTCCAAGCTTCGTTGTAAGCTGCATATATAGAGGCCGCTATGAAACGTTTTTGACGCTCTTTGCGTGGTCCCATAATGAAATCACGCAAGTCAGCACCTTCTTTAAGTAAAGTCAAGTGTTGCTTAATGTCTGCCAGTGTGGATGTTCGTAGCCATTCGAGGCAGAGTTTACCCACACTGTATGTGGTTACAATCCCTGGATGTTGTCGCTGGGAGTATCTAGGGTCTGGCCTGGTCAATGTGAACCCCTGTATTTTATTCAGGAATCTATCTTGACAGTTATTTGTGTCTGTGGGCCAGATAAACCATTTCTTCCAATCAGGATGTGTTCTGTTTTGGTTTCAAATATGGGATACGTCTATCTCAACATCTGTAGTGGTATTACTGTCAGGTGTTGGTTTTGGAATAGACGGTTTGTTTGAGTCTTTAATTTTGGCTAGGCCAAGACAGGTAGTCTGTTGAATTGTGTCATTCAAGAATATAATTTGTTCTGGGATCATGCAGGCTCTAAACAATGATTCTATACCTTGCACTTGCCAATCTTTTGTACCCCAGATTGTTTTCGTTTCAATGTTATTGTTCCAGAAATCAAAACCGAATGTATTCATTTTTTTAAAAAATGATTCTGAATAGATAAATTTTGTATTTGTAAGCATGGTTTTCATTCCTGTCTTATTTAATAATTTGAAATAAAACGTTTCTGCATTGCTTGTGTTAAACCCTGAGAAGTATGAAAATGTATCATAAAATATTTTTGAACTGCCTTTTGGTGGAGTTGCACAATGTTCCCATTGGCTATAATTAAAAACATTTCTAGGTTGAGCAGATTTATGCAGATAATGGTTACCATAAAGGTTGTAACAGTACATCTGATCATAATTAGATGAACCCTGTAAATAATCATGTTCTGTAAAATTAGCTGACATCACTAGATCTGACATCATATCATTAATACTTTCAAAGTCCCAATCATCAGCGAATGTGCTTGGTTTCACAAAGTCACTTAATGAAATCTTGAATTGATGAGGATACTTCAGGAGCTCGACCGGGCCATAGATTTCGTAATCTGTTTTGTCCCATGCTACCCCACCGGGTATAGGATTGGCTGTGAAATTTACTGAAGAAAGTTCTCTTTTCTCGATGTGTGAAGACTTGTGTGGTTTCAGGACCAAGTTGATTTTCTGACTTGCTGTGTCCATTGTAACATATTTTCCCTCAATGAAATGTCCCAAGCATAGTACCATGATGAGCCAAAGTATGAGGACAAATACACCTAGTGCCACCCATAATTCAATCCATGGAGAAATCAGATAGGTTTCTTGTAGTTGATGAATGAGTTCCTTTGTTTTGTCTTTATAAGTTTTTGATGTTGTTGGCTGTTCCTCAGGTTCACTTGGATCCTCAGAAAAATCATCGAAGTTGATGAAGTAGCCTGATGCTGTTCTGTCAATTGTTTCAATTGCTTCTGGATTCCTTTTTGCTTTTGGAATTTGCTTTGTTTCATTAGCATAGTCAGTGGTTACATCATTGTAGATTGGCGTTTCTTGATGTAAGGTTTGGATTTGGGTTTCAAGAGGTTTAAGTTCCATGGCTTTGTTGCATAGTCCTTGTTGATTCACTGTAGGTTTATCAAATGTGATTAGTCTTTCAGTTTGAACCTCTGTGTTTGTAGCAAACTTTGGTGTTCTACTACTTCTTGGGAGTCCACTTGGCCTACTACTTATTATCGGCCACATGATTGTGGTTTAACCAGGTCGATGGATACAACTCGGTTCTCCTTTTTACCAGCAAGGGGCGGTAATACTACTGATCTTGTTCCGTTGATAGCCAAGACAGGTACTGCTTTTCTGCAAGAAGGCCCAAATTCCTTCTTTACCGCGATCTTCTCTCTGACCAGATCCCCGATTTTTGGAATCCAGACAGGCCTTGCTGGGACAGGTGGTTTCTCTTCAGTGGTTGTTGACTGTTGTTTCAACTTTATGTTGCTCAGGTCTTTTCTTTTTTCGTTTAAGTCCTGTAAAATAGCCAAACGATCTTTGATATCAAAGCATTTTTCTTTAACCACTGAAGTTTGACCATCGAGGTCCTGGATCAACATTCTAGTCCCAAACAATAGTTCGTACGGACTGAGACCTCTCAGAGAATTTCTTGGCAGATTATTAAGACTACGTTGGACACTTATTAAATGTTTGACCCACCCAGCTCCCGAACCTAATACCTTTACCATTATAGATTGTTTTATGCCTTGGTTTTTTCTTTACACCATTACACCATCCCGTTTCCCTCAGGAAGGAAGTGAGAAGAGTCCCGCTATGTAATGCCCATGCTGGCCATGCCCCCCCTATAAGCTCGAGAGCTAAAGGCAAGATATTGGTCAGAATGTAGCATGCTCCTAGCGTATATGCCATTATAGACTCGCAAATCTTTTCATAACAGTTCAGACGTCAGCCAAAAGCTGGGGTCTACATTATAAGTGAAAATAGTCTCTACATGTTAATATGACGCATTATTCATACTGGTTTTTTTTTATTTATATTTATTGTTTAATCCAATTTGGAGCGAAACGCCATGGTAATATACCGTCTCGGTCGCCACTGCGATCTCTGTTGCAGTCTGGGCAGTTTTTTGCAAATATGTGATGTTCCAGGCTCATTCCTGGCCACCAGTATATTGATTGTAATTCTTCCAGAGAATCCTTAAGCTTAAGGTGTCTAAGACCCTCACCCATATGTGCGTCTGATATTAACAAGACTCTCCTGTTCATGTTTGGAATTACCCTATCCCCCACTCCAGGGATTAGAGCAAAAGGAAAGGAGTTTGCATCGATTATGTATGCATAATTGAGTGGATAGTTGATGGGTAGCGCTGAGCAGTCGCCTTTTGATGAAGTTTTCACCGCCAGCATTGTTTCCCCGTCAATGTATTTTTCTGAACGCTTTTTTGTAGCTACGGAAGCCGATTTAGTTGCCTCCGCTGTGGCTGTCTCAGCCAATGAATTCCCTGAAACGTGAACGCCATCACGTTGATGACTCAGTGAATGTATCACGTGAGTCTTTGGTAGTTCTCTCTGTAAAAGAACTACTTGTTCCCAAAGCGATTTTTGCATTATTGTGGCACCTGTGTCATCATTGTAACCGTTTTGAACCCATTTCTGTAAATCGTTATTGTATGATTTGACGCAGTAATACGAATCGCACACTATTAGTGTCGGGAATTTGCGATCGGCATTATCTAGCGCCATTTTTAACGCTATTATTTCAGTTTGTTGTTCTGAATTATTTTCTACCGAGTGTGATTTTGTTACCAGAGGTCTCAATTTACCTCCGCGCCACATGTTTTTTACAATCTCGCATGTGGCGTTATAGGCTAGTTTTCCCCAAACTGAGGGTTGAGCATGTCCGTCTGTATATATTACACAGGCGTATTGTCGTATGGGCAGAATGTCGATTGGCAGAGGGTATTCTCTTTCATATTCTAGATTTTTTAATTTTTTTCATTTCCGGATCAAAACAGTATTTCACTTTGTCTGTAGCAAGAGAATTTTCCCATTGTATCCATTTTGGATTTAATTCCATACTAGGTAAATTACATGGGCTTGTTAATGCCTCAAAAGCTGATTCTGCTGTTCTGACTGTAATACGTCTGCCGTCAGCTTGGTCTTTTTCTCTTGCTACGGCTGTTTGAACCGCATGAACAACGTTTTCCTTAATGCTGAACGTTTTTTCAGCTTCTGTGTACAAATGAGATTTGTATGCTATTGGTACCGTTTCTCCCTCATTAGAGGTTAGGTATGTGAATCTGCATTTTCCTGGGATGACTCGGATTACAAGGTTGCGTGTGTTATCGCGCGTTTGTAGTTGTGTTTTAACTAACATGTCTGTTTGTAAAGATCTCAAAATGTCTGTGTGTTTTGGAGTCCAATTGAATATTTTAAAATCTGGTCTTATTAGGTCATCGAGAGGTTTAACTCTCTCTGCATAATTTAGAATGTAAGTTATTCCGAAATTCTGGAAACCTAGAATTGATTGTAAGTTTTTCAGCATTCTTGGTGCTTGGATTACAGCACATTTCTCTAGGAAATTGTCAGCCAGGCTTTTGCCTTCACTTGATAATTCATATCCTAAAAACAGGACAGTTAGATGGGCAATTCTTGTCTTTTTGAAGTTGAATTTGTAACCCTCTGCTGCGAACCCCAGTATTATGGTGTTCACTCTTTTCAAGTGAGTATCCAAGTCATCATCTGTTAGATAGATGTCATCGACATAAGATGATGCCTCATCATCATATATTTGTAGTAACTCTGTTACTCTCGCTGAGAATAATCCTGGGCTGTTCTTGAACCCCTGTGGCAAACAACAGAAACTTTTCTGCGAGCCATTTATTGAGAAAGCGGTCAAATATCTGCTTTCAGGTGCTATATTTTGACAAAAGAATCCATTAGAGATGTCTAATGTTGTTTTGTATTTTTTGCGCACTATGCTATTCATTAGTGCTGCACTGTGTGAGTTTTGTACTGCAAAAGTTTTGCAACATGAGTTTAGGTGTCTGTAGTCCAAAACTAGACGATATGAATTGTCTGGCTTGGAGACAGGAAACAAAGGATTGTTCATTTGTGAGGTGCATGTTTCAATCACCCCTTGGTATTCAAGTTGATCTAAGATCTCCCTGACCTGTTTTTTAGCTTCTTGCTTAATCGGGTATTGCCTTTGTGCAGTTGGTTGAGATTTTAACTGGATTTTGTGAGGAAAAGAGTCCTCATCCCATCCCACATGGTTTTTATATAATGCAGGAGCCTGGGCTACTGCCCACTTTCTTGCAAGTGTATATTTTTTTTATGAATTGGAATGTGATTTGAGAAGGCAGGCATAATCATTTCTTCGCCATGAGGGCACTCCCTGACAAACTCCGGTGGCCAGTCTTTTTCAGCTAAAAGGATGTCATTGCCTTTGGAGAGGTTATCCCAAAATAGACCCCTTATTTTCCTAGTCTTATCTCCCTCTATACGTAATGTTATTTCGTATATTTTATGAGATTTGCTAACTCTGGTGTCTGCGGTTTCCACCTGAATGTATTCATTCGTGTCCACTGTCTCCAGATGATTCATCAGGATCTTGCGAGCTATGCTCACTTCTGCTGTGCTGTCTAGCATTGTCTGAGCCCACTCTCCGTTTTTCTGCTGTTTCCTCAGTATCCTTGGCATGTTTGATTACTTTAATACTGGCTACCTTCTTCTTTGGAAATTGTAACTTTTTACTTTGATGAGCAGGTTCCTTGTCTTTGGACTTGACGTGCTCTTCCCTGTGTTCTGACCGTCCTCTTCTTTCCGATTTCTGCGGGGAAGTCTGAAAAGATCGAGAGGGACGTGTATCAATATCTTGATATCTATCAGGTTTCTTCAAATTATCCCTATTTCTAAGGTTGTATCTTTTCTTAGAGGGCTCCCTTTGGGGAGACTTGTGTCCTTGGTCCGGAGATCTTTCTCTCCACCGAGGAGACCTTCCTCTGGACTGGAATCTTTTTTCTTCGGGAGTGGATTGTTTATTTCCATCCCAGCTCTTTTTTGGAGTGTTCAGATTATTTTTAATAAATACCTTTTCAGGATTTTCAGTTAGTTGGGGTTTCACTGGTTTTTATCACCCAAACTATCTCTTCCTAGTTCTTCATAGGATTTTTCTATGATTCTGGCAAGTTCAAATGGTTGTTCTGCTATATCTGTTTCTTTCAACTTCTGGAGGAAAGTTATATCCTCAGTTGCATATTGAACCAATTCTCTGTATGCCTGTGTTAATTCTTTTATTTTAACTAAGAGTTCTTCGCTTGACATTCTATTAATGTCAGCATGTGATGTGTAGCTGGCTAAAACCGGCCACGTTGCTCTTGGTCTACCTAGTGGACCGAGCCTGGTGATGTGATTATTATGTTTTAGGGCTCCTTTAAACCAGAGGAGATGCTTTTGGTATTTTAGTGGTACTTCCACCTCCTCGAAAGGGGTGTAGATATCCGGTGGTTCCTCTATCTTGTAATAGTGGAATTCCTTTGTTACAGCGTTTGCTACTGGAAAGTTTATCCATGAATAGAATACCTCTGTCTGCCGATATTCATGTGCCTCAATTACGAATATGACTGTACCACCTCTCGATGTCAGTCCATTTTCTATAAGTTTTAAAGTTATAGTTTTTCTTATGTTGACCGGGATGAGTATTGCGTCCGGGTCAGTTTGCAGGAGACTTGTGTCATCTGCTAGGAGTTGAGCTGCTATTCTAGCCGCCTCCCTTTCTCCTTCGCTGTCTGAAATTTTACTGACAGGAAGGTTTTTTGTTACAGATCAGGTTTTCAAGGAAACAAAGATTAGGTGCACAATATTTTTGGAACACTGTATCCTTCAACGTTGAATAAACCAAAAACCATACATAGGAGTCTCCTTCTACTAAGTTTGGCGGATTTTTAACCTTTGACCCACTCCAGACGTCTTTGGAGTATTTATGGGAGAAAGGGTCTGTGTGAAAAAGCACGACTGAGTTACTCTAATGCCTTGCGCTAGATGTATCGCCTTACCAAACGTTGGGCACAATGTAGTGTAGTTCCTATTATCCCAATAGGCTCTGCGCATTGGAATAATATCTTCAATAGTATAGACGTAGGACAGAGGTTAACTAGGTCTTCTACTGACAATATTAGACTTAAGTTTTGTGTGCCAGCTAGCTCAGAGTTCACTAGAAACTTTCTCGAATAGGCGAGGAGGAGTTTAACCTCCCTGGATAGACAAGAAGGGATTTAGTTTCTGACAACCATAGAACATGACAACTTTGCTCTCCCTGATCAAGAGTATATCTCTAGAGTCGTGTGAAAACAAAAGACAGCTATTTTACTCAGTCAATACGTGCATACTTAGTTTCACCAGATTGTAGAGAAAAGAAGAGAAGGGCGTTTTCAATGAAAGGTGTTATTTATTGATCAGTCTCTTTTCTCATACAAGAGAAATGAATCGCTACAATTGTAATACTTATAGTTAAGTAAAGTGCATACAGTAAAAGCAGGATTATAAAATAATACTGTAAAAGCATTGATATGGTTTCTTAGCATATGATACTTTAAAATGATAAAAGATATACATACATATATACATTGACTAATCGTACTTAACTGGTGCTTCTAACTACGCCTACCCCAGTGTACCTGACCTAAGCCTAATACATGGGAGGGAGTAAGTAAGTAGCAGTTTAAGTTAAGTTTGTTTTGCCAAGAATCTGACTCAAGAATTCTCTGTAAGGGGTTAGTCAGTTCAGTACCTGGGATTTAGAAGGCAGGAGGGCTGGTATCTCTTTCTCAGGACTCGGTATCCCAGTTACCCGTGAGGGCAAGCTGGAAACGCTGGAGGCTGGATTCCTCGGCAAGAGGAAAGGCAGTGTCTTCCTCAGCGCATCAAAAAGGGAGGGGCAGCGTCCGTGGGCTCTCTGCATCAGCTCGGCTCTCCGGCAAGTAGTCGCTGCTCCAAGCTCATCACCACCGTGTCTTTACTTAGGGCAGCGTCGGTATATTTATACCTGAAAGGTGCCGGGTTTGACGTAAGGATGGACATTAGACGTCAATAAGGATGTCATTAAGAACTGGTCGTTCTTACATTCTTTACAGGAGTTCTCGAACGAAATCAAAACAATAGCAGCGGGGATTTCCCAGGTTTGCTGGAGGTTTGGTTTCTTTAGAGAACTCAGTGTGCTTTCTAGGGGGCTGGAGGAATAGTGCTTGCTCAATGTGACAGCATGCGCTATGACTAATCTGAAAACGGGTTTCTGTGCCGTTGTATGGATATTAGTGAATTATAACCGGACAAGGGTCAGAAATAGGAGTATCGATACAGGTCCCTAGATAAACACACTACAGTGGGACCAGGAAGGGGGGTGGCTACACCCCCTTTCCTTTGTCCATCTCCGCGCCAAGACTGGGGCTGGGAAGCCCCAGCACCGGTTTGGACTGGCTTATGCACAGGGACACCTTGTGTGCCCCAGGCATGTCTCATTCTATTCAGCCCTGTCCTACCCAATACACAAAACCCTGTCTGGGGTGGTGCTAGCACCTCCCAAGGCAGGAAACCCTTTGTCCAAGCCTCCCTCGCTGGAAGGACTCCCAGCAGCAGGAGGTCAGACTTGTGTCTGTGGTGGCAGCATCCATTTTGTGATGCTGAGGCTCATGTTTAACTTTACCCGGGTTTCAGGTTATGTACATGTCGTGTCCCTCTGGAAGGGTGGAATGCTACCCCCGTCACCAGAACTTGCGAGGGGGTAGTATTCCAATTCGTATGACACCTTACTCGACATGTTTTGATAAAGCCAAACCAAAGATAGCATTTAACCGCGAGGTTCATAATGCACTTAAGAGTATATGGTATGGCAGTATCATGGAACAGCTAAAGGACATGGTTCCGAAAGCTGCAGACAGGCTCAGCTCATGCTAGAGCACCATCTCACATATTTCCAAGCACTCTGCCTCCAGGATTGATGAGGCCTTCCATAGGAGTGGCTGATAGGAACATATGTGTCAATTTTAGGTTGGATATAGACATACTATACCTAAGTAAGGGGTGATTACACCGACTTACCCCAGCTGAGTGATCAGCCAGTTGTGTCAAATATGGAGGCCAGGCCAGGGGTGGCATAATACATGCTGCAGCCCCTGGTAGGCCTTGGAAGCACCTATGCCCTGGGTACCTGGGGTACACTGTTACAGGGGCCAATAAGGTGAACCAGTTCCAATTTCGTAATGCACCTAATGTGCATTGGCATTAATTTAGAGAGAGAACAGCAGGCTGTGGGTCTGATTAGCAGGCCCACAGCCACATTAAGTCATAAACCACTGAAGCAAAAAGCTAAAATTTGGGGTGACCATAGGATAGCAGACCCTACTCTCCTACAGTGATATTGAATAGGAGAGAGCTTTCTTTTTTTTCCGAGACAAAAAAATCTATGATAAAGGCCCTAGCAGAAGCTTTAAAGGTATCCCAAACAGAGTGGAAATACGATTATGATGAAAAAACTCCTGAGCAAACGAGGTAAACTGTTCAGAAAATTGTGGGTCTAAAAGAAGAGAGTTATTAAAGCACCATCGTCTGGAAGAAGGGGAAGGTGAAGGGTAGTCCATGACAAGAATAACCAGAGCATGGTCGGAAATAGGGATGGATCCAATTTCGACATTGTTCACAAATTGTGAAGCAGGTTGAGTGAGGAAAATATAGTCAATCCGTGAGTGTGATTTGTGGACGGCAGACAAAAAGGAAAGTTCTAGAACATCAGGACGGGAGGTACGCCATATGTCTATCAACCCTCTATTATTAATGGTTTTGAGAAACCCTTTCTGCATCTTATTAGGAGTGTATCTGGTCAGGGATTTCCGATCAAGAAAGGGGTCCATAAATTGATTACAATCCCAACACATAATCAAGTGCTCTGCCGAATGTGAGGAAAGGAAAGTGGAGAGATCATTCCAAAAAGATAGGTCTATGCCAGTAGGACCATAAACATTGCATAAAGAAAGCTGGTGATTATTAACTTTAACATCTAAATATAACCATCTACCATTAGTATCTGTAAACTCAATTAATATTGAAACATTCAAAGATATATGAAATAAAATTATCACACCATTCTTGTTATTAACAGCAGGTGAACAAAATAATTCGCCCACCCACCGTAGTGATGGTAAGTCTTGTAATTTAAGGTGTGTTTCTTGCAACAGCGCAACTTGGCAGTTCAGTCTGGCATGGTGAGATAACACCCGCTGCTTTTTGACAGGATTACGCAGTCCTTTAACATTCCAGGTTATAATACGGAGTCCTTTCATGACAAAAAGGTATAGGAAGATAGATACTTGGAAAGGAAAGTAGATTGGAGAAGAGGGATGAGCGGGAGCAAGCGAAAGATCAGTGGGCAGAAAAGGAGTATGAGAAAAAAGGTGGAAAAAAGGGAAAGAATAAGGGGTCCAAAAGGTCATACAGAAGCAAAGAAGCGTGGAGAGAAAAGACTACTGAATATTAATAGGAAGAAAAATAGTAAAAGACAAAAAAAACACAAGGATGAAGTGTGAAATAAAAAGAAAGTAAAAGTCCAAAGACTGGAATGATATGTGAGGACCGAAAAAAAACAGAGAAAGAGAAAGAAAGATAGAAAAGAAACAAAGACAAGAAAAAGGGGAGGCTAGAACTCCCCCAACGTAGATGTAAAGGAGAAGATGACAAAAAGCCTGTAGGCTTTAGCCATGAGACCAATCATGGGAAAGGACATTGAAGTGAGAGGGGGGAAGCAAAAGGCAAGACAGCCACACAAAAAAGAAACACAGAGAAGAATGAGGTTAAAAAAAAATGGGACCCAGCAAGACTTTGGGATACGAAACGAAGGATAGGAGACGTATTCAGTGAAAAAGGAGAAAATGAAATAAAATAACGTGAGCTTACCATATACTAGGATAAGACAGATTAAGAAAAACATATCTGGAAAATTGTGACAAATAATCATGGTTCAATTAGTTCTCCTTTGTGAGAATGAATACATTTACGGAGATCAGCTGGGCCTTCAAAGATCACAGTTCTGGCTTTATATGTGACTTTAAGAAAACAAGGATGAATTAATCCATAGCACGCATTCATAGATCGCAAGGCAGGTCTGAGGTCAAGGAACTCCTTCTGTCGATTGGCAGTTGATTTGGAGAATTCTTGACTGAAAAAAATTCTGTGGCCAGACCAAAGCAATTGCTTGTGTTGTTTAACAGCATTGAGAATAGCCATGAGGTCTGAATAGAGGAGAAAATAAGCAATTATGCCTCTTGGTTTGGAAGAGGAGGACGCACTCAGGGGCCCCAGCCCATGAGCCCTTTGAATATTGAAATCCATAGGTTTTGGAAGGCCAACGATTCGAAGAACTTGGGTTTTCAAGAAAGCAATCATTTCGGAGCCTTTGGAATTCTCAGGAATACCATAAATACGCAAATTATTGCTCCTATTATGATTTTCCAAATCCTCCGTGATCATTTTAAGTTAATTTACTTCTTTTGTAAGGCTATCAACTCTGGCTATGACATCTTGGCCATCGCTGACCTTCTGCTCAACATCGGAAAGTTTGGAGGCAAGACCCGACCATTTGTCTACGATACTTTGAAGGGGGGCTGCAGTATCAGTCATGAAAGGCCTTATAAGGCACAATTCCTCCATGATGTCCTCCAATGTGAGGGGGAGAGTTGATTTGGAGGGAGAAGGTGGGTCCTTTTTGAGGCGTTTGCCTGTTCCAGCATTTGTGTCCTTGCACCCTCCAGATGGGGTCCCCTGAGATTTATGTGGATGCTCCATCGTAATGTAGAGGTTAAACAAAATGTAAATGATGAGCAGCCTTAAAGTGGTTGATAATGCAAAGTTAATGTACAGGGGGGAGACTGCAGCAAAAACGATATATGAAGCGTGACAAGAAAAAATAATGAGGGAAGGTGTTAAAATTTACTGCAGGGTAAGCCTTGTAACTGTCACTATGTAAAAGGGGCTAGAGGTGGTGTAAAGACCCACAAGACACACAGCGCTATGTGAGACAAGGCAGAGTTCCTTGGTGGCAGAAAGAAGAGAAAAGGGTAAGATAAATGCTGAAAACAGCCTTCCTGCGCACATCAGGTGAAGACATCAAATAGTCATAAAAATGTGAGGAAGTGTTGAAGGTAGTTGATGGAAAGGTAACATCGCGCTAGAGAATGCACAGCGCCTAAGGAGATGCATTTAAAATGGCGGCCGCTGGAAAACCGGGAGGAAAAAATTCAAAATAAATGAATATCTAGACTGTGCCATCCTCTGAGACTTTCACAGCATTGTCCTCACACGTTCTGGCACCAGAGTCCAACGTCTGGGTGGAGTTTCAGCCCCCGGAAAAGGTCCCTTCTCCTTCGAGCACAGCTCGATTCACAGGAGCTTCTCAGGTGGCGGCCATCTTGCGTCGCCACGCGCCTTCGAGGAACACCATTCTTGACTTTTCAGTTGTTCTTTACTGTTTTGTACCTCAATCTGATTTTCCACCGCTGATTAATTTTACACATTTTCGTGTCTGATCCACTACGGCGTATCATTCCATCATGTTACAGAAGGCACATGCCAATCAACTTTGTTTGCACTAAAATGTATACCTTGGCACTTGTATGAAAAAAATTGGGGTACCAAGAAAGGACCCTGGGATTCATCATTTATTTTTCGGCCATTCACGGACAGATATCAGAGCCTTTCAGTTCCAGGATGGTACGCTGATGCTTCACAATGTAATGGTCATGTGGGCCACATAATTTATAAACACCAAGATAGCCACATCAGTAGCAGTGCAAGGCCCACTCCTAAAGCTACCTCGTTGATTTCACGGGGTGTCCAGTTGGCTACAGTAGATTCTATGGAATCCGTTCACGGAGTTATTACGTTCTACTCCCCAACACAAGATACGTGACAAGTCAATCAATCATTACTCTTTGAAACCTAAATTATATGAATGGGACAAAGACAAGAATAGTATAAAAAGCCATGTAATCAATGTGAAACAACTGAAATCGAAAATAAAGCCATCCAATCATGACCAAGGAGAAGGTCCAAAGTCCTTTCTAATTATGTTCAAAAGAAGAAGTCTGTCATATCGACAGGTAAAAATGTCTGTAGCCAAGACCCAAAAAGCAAACTTTTCTAAAGTTTTAACAGCATGCAACTTCTGCTGTAGTTTCGATAACTTTGATAATAACACGATAATGTTTTACTACATATTTGTTGAAACACAGCAGCTAAGGGCCAGGTTAAAGGTTTGGTAAATGGGTCACTCAGTCATAACGTGACAGATATCCTGTCTGCCTTACTAAAAGTGTATTTTATCCAAAAACGCTTGCAATAAGGACAGGAAGCTGTCACATTGTGGCAAAGTAACCTGTCCTCTAAACTCTAATTTAGACTCTAAGTTGGAAGTAGCACATTTAGTGTATTAAGATGACAAAGTTATTGGAAATCCAAAGTTTATATTTCTTTTAACTAACTATTCCAAGCACAATTTGTCTAGGGAGACCCAAATCTCCATATCTTTAACCCCTTGCATGCTCGTGACGGATGGGAGCCATCACGCATCACAGTGGGCGTGTGAGGAGGATGGCCCCCGGTCGTCCGAATCCCACCCACTAATTAGAATCCCCGCACAATGCGAAAATTTGCGCTGCACGTAAGAGGTTAAGGGCTCATTTACGGGGAATTGGCATAGGACAGCCCCACAAGTCTTCTTGCAGTACTGCCCTACACCAATGTGAAAGGGCAGGAATGCACTGCATTTTTGCAATAAGGTGAATTCCTGTCCTCCCCCCTTGCACACAATTGGCTGCCTAGCACCAACGGGCACCCGTGCAAGGGTGTCTGCATTGCATGCAGGATAGGTTTTGTGCAGTAAGGGGCACCTTCCTCCACAAAAACAATCCTTAAAGGTGTTTTCTTCCCTTCATGTGTGCTGTAGAATACAGCGCAATTGGAAAGAGGAAAAAACAAGGATTAATAAAATATTTCTCATCGTTTTGTCTTCTCTGGGGAGTCGTGATAAAGTAAATCTGGGGCAGCATTAAAACCCATGAAACGCCTCTATAGTGCAAAGTAAGGCAACACAGTGACTTGAGCTGCATTTTCTTACTCCATATGCATGAGGCCATTCAAAGCTACGGAAAGTGGCTTTGAGTGGACTCAGAGATTTGCTTCAGAGGACTGCGCTGAGTGACCCTTTGGTGGCGAACAGCTCTTATAAATAAGCTGCTTAGTTTACCCACATTTTGGGAAAATATGATGCTTGACTAATTCCCAAACTCATTAGAGTTTTGAAGATCAAGATACAGGTCAGATTTTTATCCCCATTACTTAAACTAGCTCCCACTTCTCTACAATCTGGTGTTATGAACGTTTGCTCACTTATTCCTATGTGTTGAGGGGTGAGTGCCATTGATACAAAAATGCGGACTAAGAGCCTTATTTAAACATTGGTGGACAGGGTTTTCAGAGAAAAATAGATGGCTATCCCACCTGCTCTGTTTCAAGTGCCGTAGACCATAATGCACCTAAAGTACAATGGATAGAATATCCGTCATGCTTCTGGTGCAGTATTCCATCTATCAAATTCTAAATAAAGGCCTAACCGTTTAGGACGATTGTGTGACTTCAAATCATTTTAGTGTTTGATGTCCATGGGGTTGTGATGCTTGGGAGGGACGTTTTTATTAGTTTGTATATGACCATATTACGTTTAGGATAGAATGTAGCTATCTGTCTTTCTGGTTTCAGATCTATTTATTTGGGACGTTGGTGCAATAAGAGCATTTTCCATCTGAGGTTATTCTATTCAGCATAGGTAAAACATTACCAATTGGTCTATATTCCATTATATCCATTCTTGTATGCTATTTACTTGCTGTACTGTTGTGGAGTTCATAGGACCTTTACGTTGTTGTAAGCCAGCTATGAAAATCTCTAGTGTTGTTTTTAGGTCTCGCGACCTGCGTTGCACTGAGCAGCAGTGCAAGTGCAGGCGGGAGTCCTTTTCTCTGGGGTTCAGAAATGGACCCTGGAAATGAACACACTTGTGCGTGTGTTTTTACTTTTGCGGCCTGCTATTGGCTTTTGCCTGCGTGTTTGTTTTAAAGATAGCACACAATAGGCCAGAGGCAGGCGCATAGCTCCGCCCATGGCCTATTCATGTCTATTACACGCATTTCTGCCATATGGTTTAAATTCTCGTGCCCAGACACCGGCGAGATTAATGAAACCATATGGCTCGCTGTGGCGCTCGCTAGCGCACCACTCGCGGCTTTATCTGTTCTGCAAAAGTGAAAGTGATCGCTTTCCTCTTTTCTTGTGAATTGTAGCTAGGTCCCATCATTTGTAGGATGTCCATGCATGCCCCTGATTTCAGTCTGCAATGGTGTTGATGTTATGATGTCCTGCGGTTCCAATTTTTGTTTGCGATCAGGATTCCCTGCAAAAGCAGTGTTCGTGACTTGAGGGTTATTAACCATTCTCAAAGAAGCAGCAAGCCAGTTTTGCTCCGCACTGCACATGCACGGATTCTTCAGCATCCATGTCCTCTGCTGCATGCTGATCACCTCAGTGGCCGCTGCTGCTTCTCATTACTGCTGAATGGTTCTTTGGGTCCGATACAAAGGGTGCTGACCACAACAAGATCAGCCCCCGCTGCCTTGTTTTTCTCAAGTTTGTGTGCTTTCGCACCACATTCTGTGCCGCTTGGGCAATGGGAAACTGGAGTCTGTGAGATTTAAGAAAGCCCTGCGACTGCTGCTCGCCTTGGTCTTGAGAGTGCCTGGGCTGCTGGGACAGGAGGAAAGCAGTAGCACCATGGAGGAGATCGCCATGGAGCAGGAGGCTGAGGAGAACCACCCCCAGGACTGTGTCAGCTTGCTGACCTTCACCCTGCTGCTCACCCTCGCCATCCTCACCGTCTGGCTCTTCCAGCAATGCCGGGCATTCTTTCTGCACGAGACCGGCATGTGCATGATGTACCGTAACGCAGCAGGGCTGCCGGGGGCGTCTCGCTGCATTCAAACACTGCCAGGCAGGGGTTCCACAGACACAGCTCTGTTGTCTAGTATCAGTGCAGTGCACCACGGAAGGGACATCCACGGACCCAGTGTGAGGGCACTGAGATACTGCACTGAAAAGGCAAGTGGGGCAGAGTTCATAGGACCGTCCAGGTGGGGGTGCGGTGCGGTGCACTACTGAAGGGTCCAGTGGAAGGACACTGTTTTACTGCACTGCACTACTGGGGGAAGTGGGCGTGGGCCCACAGCACTCTCAGAAATGGTGATTTGCACATACGCACGCACACTGCACCACACTGTCCCTGGGGGGGAGTATTCAAACATTTTATTGAATCTGGGGGTGTAATCTATGCCACCGATAAGGAGATCTCCCCCAACACTGCTAGCAGGGAGGTGCGGTGGGTGTGCTTCTCTCTCTAAGACGTCTTTGCAAGGATGCGTAGATTAGTGGGACGGTGTGGCATACATTCTAGGAGGCATGCATGAACTGTACCTTATATCAGGGAACATTTCTGCACTCAAATTCGGCGCAAACTTGACCAGACCCGTCACATCTTGTGTCCATATAGAGGTGGTGCTCTACAGGACAAAGCGGTCTTAGGCAGTATCCTTTTATAGAGACCTTTGAATGCATTTCTGTTCTAAGAAGGGGGTTGGTGCAATAATGTTTTTCCTCTCAGCAATTCTCTGTTGGACGGTAACCTTTCACCTCAAGATCCTTAGCCCCCTGGTCACAGACTGATGTTACCCAATTGGGCTCATGGAGGACGACCCTTCACCTCACACACCTTTGAGAATGCTGGGGCATTTGTATGGTGGTGTAGCAACAGGAACTGTCATGTGCTCAGCTTGACCTTTCACCCCACAGACTGTCCATTGCATTTGGCTGTCACATTCAGGACTTTTGGACAGTTTAATTTCTGGTGCAGGGGTTTAGGGACATGTGTGGTGTCAACATTTTCAACGACCAATAGATTTGACTTAGCTTTTCATTCTTCTGGAGTTGATAACCTGGTCATCACTGAGCTGAGTAATGCCGACAACTATCATTTGTATCTTTAGGCTATGAAGCCTTTCCTAAAATAGGCAGAGAAAATCAAGATTTTATTAAAGACACAGAGGCGGATATTATAGGCAAATCAATTTAATTAGTGGAGTTCTCATTTTAGTCTCTTGGCTGCTCCCAGCCCGGAAGGTTTGTGCGTGCAGCTCCATATACAGCGGGTGCCTTTGGTTAAACAAGTTTTACAAGAACTGCATTCACGTTCTATATTCTTCAAAGCACATAGAGGCGATCTGTTTTGGATTTGTTGATCTCTTAAATGCATACAGAAGCGTGTTCCCACTACTGCTTCGGGCATTCCTTCCCTCTTCCCCCTTTGGGGCTCGGGCTGCGGGGCCCTGCTACTTTTATGGCCCTGCTTTATTTGTTTGAGTTCAGCCCAGATCACAACGCTGCCTCTCTCCCTCTTTTTCCCTTTGTCCCTTCCTCCTTAGTGGCCGACCTTATCTCTTCCCACTTCGTCTTATATTTCCCTTACTTGCCCAGCGCCCAAGGCATAAAATGAATAAAAAAATTGGCCCTTAAGGTCTCCCTACTGGCTGTTTACCTTCTCACCCATTCGTGCCAGTAGTTCACATTTATACAGCCAAAAGGGTTGGTCTGTACACACAATTCAGAGAAAACTGGGAACAGGAAACACATTTACTTAAAAGGCCAACTTGGACAAGTGAAATAAAGTCCAGTTGTGATGTCACTAAAAACTGTTGTGTCATGTACCACTTCATTAGGCAGTTTTAAAGGGACTGGCCACTTATAGGACAGTGCTCGGCCTGGGGTGACACGTGTGCAAGGGCTGCTGTGTGCTGGGTATATATATTTATCTTTTCAGCCATCCACGGCGCAGGTGCGTTGTGAGAACATGCTGTGTGATCTTGCTAACCTCATTAGTAGGTGCATGTGATCTTGCACTGTTTGTTATCTACTGGCCTGACGTAATGGTTAGATTCACTTCTGGTGGTCCAAAGCTGCTTCGTTTGGAAGGGCACGTGGGCTGAGTGGTCTGTTGTGTCAAGGTGTGCCAGCGGCTTAAAGCCTCCACCAGCGTGCAAGGGCAATTGCATAGTTATTAAGCCCACCTCACTCCACCTTTAATCAAGTGTTGCTGTGCTCTTTTCCTTACTCCTTTCAGCACAGGTGACAATCATAAGACTGTAACAGCAGATGGCTTGATATTGTAAAGTGCATTAGTGATCTGATCTCATTCTCATAGTCAGATGGAGTGAGGACAATTTCTGCTGTGATGTTAGTTAGTGTAGGTGTTGAAAAGATTTGCAAAATTAAGGGGCAGTGAGCGTTTCCACTAAATTCTGTAACCACTCGACAGTTTCAGTGAAGTTGTCATTTGAGCTCTGACTTTGCATGGCAGTTTACACCAGAATACACAGTTAATACTGTCTCTGACTTTTAAAATATATTTTGAACAGTATTTCTTGGTCCAAAAATCCCAAAGTAAGTTACGTTTGTCTCTGGAGCAAGAGTAAATTACTGAAAGAAACAAGCATTTACAATGCAATAGGTCTCGCATTTATGCAAGTTTGAGCTATTGACATTGCAAATAACAATGCCTTTTTTTTGTTTTTGTTTTTAAAACATAAAAAAGGCATTGTCATTTACAATGCCATTACTTGTATAAGTGAAGGGGGCAAAAAAAACAATAATATTTTTAATGCCAATAGCTCAAAACATTATCATTGCAAGACCTATTGCATTGTAAATGCTTGTTATTCTTTGCCGTTTGGAACTAGTGACTTGCACAGCACTGCAAATAACAGAGCACAAACTACATAACCAACATTAGAAATCACAGCCTAAGGCGATGCTTAATATTTCATCAATTTTAGTTTGAATGCTGGCAGCCTCAAAAGTGTGCTTCCAAAGAGATCATAAAATGTACACATTTTGAAAACAAAAGTGGGCTTGTTGAAAATTTGAGAGTAGTTCAATGTGGCACAGATGATGTGAAATAATTAAGCAATTTGTTTTGCAACTTTATCTTTGCAAGGTTTAAGATGAAAGAGGATGCTCAAATATGAATTTACCTTCGAAAAACAAAGACAAGTGGCGTTTAGCAAAACAGCAACAGTTAGTTTAATGATAACACTATGGCCGGGATTGCAATATAAAGAAACTAGCCTGAAGACTGACTCAAAGTACAATTTTTTATTTACTTTTTATACATTTTTCGAAGCATCATAAAACAATTAATGGATACTGTTTCTGGGGTAAAATATGGGTCTTGTCATTGAGCCACAAATTACTCTCACCTCATGACAAATCCAGGTGGATTTTCACCTTGCATAGACACAATGAGGGCAAATCCATAAGGTATCCAGATGTCCGGAATGGGGAGAGCTTGATCACTGGGTGTGTAGTGTGTGCTGGCACTCTAGCCTACAGACCTCCTGGCGGTTCACTGATAGAATATTGATGAAGCAAACACCTATTTTCTAAATATCGAAGTAAAAATATAGAATACAAAAATATAGACTCCATATATTTAAACAGCTAAGTACAAGAATATCTTAGAAAAAAAATTGAAGTAAAACATATAGACGTACAAACTATTGACTTAAACATAAATTTAACCTAAAATAAATATATTAAATATTATTAATATTTTTAACAAAATTAATTACATTTAATATACATTTTAACTAAATATAACAAATAAACCTAATTAAAAAAATATAAACACACAAACATAAACATGTATAGATATACAGATATTTACTTAAATACAATTTATTAACTATTATCTTTATTTAATGTTTAAACGTTTAAATATATAACAATTAAATATATACATATATCAATATTTTAAAATTAAAAAAATAACCATTTTACAATTAATTCAAACAATTAACTAAAACAAAAATGAAAACATAAATTTTGAAATACAATAAATACAACAGTAGAGAAAGTGCATAAGAGTGGATGAGTAAAAAGTACTATTCCCACTCCAGTGAGTACAACAGTAGGGAAAGAGCTGGATAGCGGATGAGCAAAATATTCCTATTCCCACTCCAGTGAGTGCAACAGTAGGAAAAGTGCTGGATGGCGGAGGGTTAAAAATTACTATTTCCACTCCAAAGAGTGCAACAGTAGGGAAAGTGCTGGATAGCAAAGAGGTAAAAATTACTATTACCACTCCAGTGAGTACAACAGTAGGGAAAGATCTGGATAGCGGATGAGCAAAAAATTCCTATTCTCAATCCCGTGAGTGCAACAGTAGGGAAAGTGCTGGATGGCGGAGGGTTAACAATTACTATTTCCACTCCAAAGAGTGCAACAGTAGGGACAGTTCTGGATAGCAAAGGACTAACAATTACTATTCCCACTCCAGTGAGTGCAACAGTAGAGAAAGAGCTGGATAGCGGATGAGTGAACATTACTATTCCCACTCCAGTGAGTGCAACAGTTGGGAAAGTGCTGGATGGCGGAGGGTTACAAATTACTATCCCCACTCCAGTGAGTGCAACAGTCGGGAAAGTGCTGGATAGCAGAGGGGTAAAAATTACTATTCTCATTACAGTGAGTGCAACAGTAGGGAGAGAGCTGGACAGCGGATGAGGAAATATTATTATTCCCACTCCAGTGAGTGCAACAGTAGGGAAAGTGCTGGATGGCGGAGGAGTAAAAATTACTATTCCCCCTCCAGTGAGTACAACAGTAGGGAAAGTGCTGCATGGCGGTGGGGTAAAAAGTACTATTCCCACTCCAGTGATTCAAACAATCAATCAATCACAAAAATGTGTAAAGCGCGCTACTCACCCGTAAGGGTCTCAAGGCGCTGAGGGGGCAGGGGGGATCGCTACTGCTCGAACAGCCAGGTCTTGAGTTGTTTCCTGAAGGAGAGGTGATCCAGGGTCAGCCGTAGTTGAGTGGGGAGAGAGTTCCATGTCTTGGCTGCCAGGTAGGAGAAGGATCTTCCTCCGACGGTGGATTTCCGAAATCGTTGGATGGAGGCGAGGGTGAGGCTGGCGGATCGGAGCTGGCGGGTGGGTGTGTAGAAAGTGAGGCGGCTGTGAGGTACTTTGGGCCCATGTCGTGGAGAGCCTTGTGTGCGTGGGTGAGCAGTCTGAACGTGATCCTCTTGTTGACGGGGAGCCAGTGCAGGTCTTTCAGGTGGGCGGAGATGTGGCTGCGGCAAGGGATGTCCAGGATGAGTCGTGCTGAGGCGTTCAGAATGCGCTGGAGTCTTTTCTGGAGTTGGGCTGTGGTTCCAGCATAGAGGGTGTTCCCGTAGTCCAGACAGCTGGTGATGAGGGCCTGGGTGACCGTCTTCCTGGTTTCGGTGGGGATCCATCGGACGATCTTTCGGAGCATGCGCAGGGTGTTGAAGCAGGATAATGAGACGGCGTTCACTTTCTTGGTCATCGTGAGGGAGGAGTCCAGGATGAAGCCCAGGTTGCGTGCGTGGTCCATTGGTTTGGGTGTGCTGCCCAGGGCAGGGGGCCACCAGGAGTCGTCCCAGGGGGAGGGAGATGGTCCGAGGATGAGGACTTCCATCTTGTCTGAGTTCAGTTTCAGACGGCTGATCTTCATCCATTCTGCGACGTCTCTCATTCCTTCCAGAAGGATGGCTTTGGCGGTGGCGGGGTCGTTGGTGATGGTGAGGATCAGCTGGGTGTCGTCGGCGTAGGAGATGATGTTGAGGTTGTGTTTGCGGGCGATGGCTGTGAGAGGGCTCATGTAGATGTTGAAGAGGGGGGGGCTGAGTGAGGATCCTTGCGGGATGCCGCAGATGACTTCGGTGGCCGTGGATCGGAACGGGGGAGGCAGACTCTCTGGGTTCTTCCGGCGAGGTACGAGATGATCCACTCCAGGGCCGCTCCTTGGATTCCGGTGTTGCTGAGGCGCTGTATCAGGGTGCGGTGGCAGACGGAGTCGAAGGCTGCTGAGAGGTCCAAGAGGATGAGGGCAGCCGGTTCCCTGTTGTCGAGCAGGGACCTGATGTCGTCGGTGGCTGCGATGAGGGCGGTCTCGGTGCTGTGGTTTGCTCGGAAGCCGGACTGTGAGGGGTTGAGGGATTCGTTGGTCTCGAGGAAGGCGGAGAGTTGTCTGTTCACGGTCTACTCGACGACTTTGGCTGGAAAGGGGAGGAGCGAGATGGGGCGGAAGTTCTTCAGGTCCGTGGGGTCTGTGGTGGGTTTCTTGAGGAGGGCGCTCAGCTCGGCATGTTTCCAGCTCTCCGGGAAGGTGGCGGATTCAAAGGAGCTGTTGATGATGTTCCGGAGTTGGGGTACGATGATGGAGTTGGCTTTGTTGAAGATGTGGAGTGGGCAGGGATCGGTAGGGGAGCCGGAGTGGATGGTGTTCATCATGCGGGTGGCGTCTTCGGTGCTGACAGGGGTCCAGGTGCAGAGGGTGGTGGTTGGGGGCACTGGTTCGGCGGTTGGGTGCATGGTTTGTGCGCAGAAGCTGTTGTGAATGTCGGCAATCTTGTGGTGAAAGAACGAGGCGAGTGAGTCGCAGAGGTCTTGCGAGGGAGTGATGTTGGTGTTGCCGGCGCTGGGATTTGAGAGCTCTTTGATGATGCTGAAGAGCTCCTTGCTTGGTGCTGCGGATCAGCTGGTGGTGTTTGCGGGTGGCGTTCTTGAGGGCGGTCATGTGTTCCACTGTCTGGTCGTGGCACCAGGCTTTCTCGAGGGTGCGGCAGGTTTTCTTGGAAAATCACGAGGCTTTCCTGCCACAGTAGGGAAGGTGCTATATGGCAAAGGGGTAAAAATTACTATTCCCACTCCAGTTACTGTAACAGTAGGGAAAGTGCAAGATTGCGGAGGGGTAAAAATGACTATTCCTACTCCAGTGAGTGCAACAGTAGGGGAAGTGCTGGATAGCAGAGGGGTAAAAATTACTATTCCCACTCCAGTGAGTGCAACAGTGGGTACAGTACTGGATAGCTGAGGGGTAAAAGTTACTATTACCACTTCAATGAGTGCAACAGTGAGGCAAGTGTTGGATAGCAGAGAAAAATTAGAAATAGCATTTAAATATTTTAAAAAAAGTTAACAGTATAAAAAATAAACAATATTTTAAAAATAACCGATAACATATATTAAACAATAAAATTAAATATATTAATTACATATATCAGAAAGGTAGAACTATTATCAAAAAGAAATACATTTATAAACAATATTTATTTAACCTAAGCAAATTTAAAAACTACAATCATATATTTATTTAATTTCCTAGCCTATAACACCACACCAATAAAAAAAGTCAAAATTCTGATTATAATGTATTTCCATATTTAACATAATTAATAATTTGTCAATTTATTATTAATAAAAATAATTAATAAACATTGATTTAATATACATTCTTTAACACTATAATTTCACAACAAACACCTAAAATAAAGTACCCAAATACCATAATGAATTACTAATTCATTATTTTTTATAAATTACCTAATAATTATAAAATAATCTTCCCACCTATAAACACCACAACACACCTAGAATATTTACACAATTAACATAATTAATTGCCAATTAATACATTCAAACTAATTAACAACTAATTATTCCATCATCAATTAAAATCTAAGGTACTTCCCACCATTTTCACCCATAAACAGCACAACGCACACATACAAATAATTGCACAATTAACATAATTAATTGCCAATTAATTAATTAAAACTAATTAACAACTAATTATTACATAATTGCTAAAAATGTAATTTACACATTTAACGCTATACCATCTCTTTCCACAATTATTAATATACAAAATTTATTCTATACATTTTATACAATTAAATTACTTCTCACCCTATTCTCCTATAAACCCACAACCCGCTACGGTACTTAAAAGAAAAAATTCTAATTAAAAAAAATTAATAACTACTGAAAACATTCAATACATTTTATATAATTAAATTACTTCCCACCCTATCCCCTTATAAATTCACAACCAGCTACGGAAATAAAAAAACACAATTCAAACAAAAAAAATGTAATAACTACAAAAAACTTTACACATATAATAAAATTACAAACAAATCTTACACAAAAATACACACATCGCACACATATAAAATATAAACTAACATACATAAAATTTATACAAAATCGATATTTTTAGCATCTACATTTTTGCAAATGATATTAAATAAATTGTTTATATCAATATTACATACCCAAAGTCAATATTCTGCACCACAATATTTTCTCCGTTGATATTCTTGAGCCATGATATTTTTGCAACAATATTCAGGTAAGTCGATATTTGTGATTCGATATTTATTCTCTGCACCCTCCTGGCTCTGCTCCCTCTTCACCACCGTCACAGTCCTCATCGCACCCCATGCCACCACCTCCATGGACTACATACTAATCAGAGACCAGAATTTCCACCTCGACAACCCCAGCGACCCCAACTCCACCACTCTCATGGACAACCTCGCCCACATAGGATTGAAACAATTCCTCAGCATGCCTACCAACAAGGTAGGACACACCCTCGAGACCATCTTCCCAGGAGGAAACAGCCACCACTTCAGCTACACCACGCAACCACCATGGACGGATCACCACTGCGTACACTTCCTTGTCGACAAATCCAAGCAGCCCAAACCTGCTCCACACCCTCCGCGAAGGAAATGGAGCAGAGTCACAGAGGAGCAGCTCAACTCCAGCCTCAACCACAACACCACCACCACGACAACCAGCACCAACCTCGCAGCCAGGGAACTCCACACATGGATCTCCAACTGCACAGACAAGCTCGTCCCACTACGTAACTCTGACAGACTGCACCATAGGAAAGCCGCCGAACTCCAAGAAGCCAAGCCTGCAGATACCTCAAGAAGAACTGGAGAAATAGCAAAACACCTGAAAACCACACCACCTACAAGAACACCATGACAAACTACCACCAATGCATCAGAACCACAAAAAGAATCTTCATCCACAACAAATCCTGGCCAACTCCAGCAACTCCAAGGAACTCTTCAGCATCATCCAAGAATTCACCAAACCCCACAGCGAAACCACGGACATCACCCCTTCTCAAGACCTCTGTGACAAGCTCGGATTGTACTTTCATCTGAAAATCAAGAACCTCTACGACAACATCAGCGACTAAACACCTGACCCCTCAAGACCACCTCCTCCGGCAGGCCAACCAGCCCACCATCTCCTCCTGGACACCGGTCACGACCGAAGAGACCACCTCGACCATGAACAGCATCCCCTCGAGGGCCCCCACTGACCCCTGCCCACCGCACATCTACCACAAAGCCACCACCTCCATCGCATCAAAGCTATGACAGACCATCAACACCACCTTCAAGACCAGCACCTTCCCCAATTACTGGATATGCGCAGAAGTCAGACCCCTGCTTAAGAAGCCCTCATCAGATCCCACGGACATCAAATACTCTCTCCTCCCCTTTGCGGAAAAAGTCGCAGCCAAAACCGTCAACACACAACTAACAAGTTTCATCGAAGACAACTCCATCCTCGACCCCTTCCAATTCGGATTCTGCAGCAACCACAGCACCGAGACTGCCCTACTCGCCACCACTGCCTACATCCGCACCCTCCATGACCAAGATCACACCGCAGCCCTGATCCTATTTGACCTCCCAGAGGCATTCAACACCTTCTCCCACTGCACACTCGCCTCCAGACTATACAACGCTGGCATACAAGAAAGTGCCCTCAACTGCATTTGCTTTTTCCTCACCAGCAGAAGCCAAAGAATCAGACTCCCACCCTTCCTCTCCGAACCCACCGAAACCAACTGTGGAATTCCCCAGGGATCATCGCTTATCCCAACCCTCTTCAACATCTACATGGCCCCCCTCGCCACAATTGTCAGACAGCATGGCTTCAGCATCGTATCCTATGCCGATGACACCCAGCTCATCCTCTCCCTCACCAAGGACCCTACCACTACCAGACTCAACTTCCAGGAAGGAATGCAGGATGTCGCATCCTGGATGAGCAACAGCTAACTGAAGCACAACTCATAGAAGCCCGAAGTCCTTATCATCTGAACCACCCAATCAGAAAAGAACAAACACTGGTGGCCCACCGCCCTAGGCAGACTCCGACCCCCACGGACCACACCAGAAACTTTAGCAACATACTCGACTACTCCCTCTCCATGAACCGACAGGTCAACGTCGTCGCCTCCAGCTGCATCAACACCCTCCACACCCTTCTCAAGACCTTCAAATGGATCCCCCCGAGTCCAGGAAGAAAGTCACCCACGCACTCATAACCAGCAGATTGGACTACGGAACCACCCTGTATGCCGGTATCAACTAGTCTCTACTCCGCAGGCTCCAGACAATACAGGACACTGCAGCCAGACTTGTCCTCGATATCCCTCAACAGGAACACATCAGCCAACACCTATGGAACCTCCACTGGCTCCTCTTCGAGAAAATAGTCACTTTCAAGATACTCACCCACGCCTACAAATGCTTCACACAAAACAGGACCCCAATACCTCAATGAGAGAATCGCCTTCCACGTACACAAAAAAAAACGCAATCCACCAACCTCACCCTCGCGAAACCCCGTACATCCGCAAAGCCAGAACAGGAGGAAGAGCCTTCTCCTACACCGCTGCCAAGACCTGGAGCGAACTCCTGATTGACCTCATATGCTTCCCCTCCCTGAACACCTTCAGGAAGGCCCTCAAGACCTGGCTCTTCGACTGAACAGAGCTGCTGATCCCCCCTAGTGCCTTGAGATCCTCACGGGTGAGCAGTGTGCTTACAAATCCCTAATTAATTGATTAATTGATTGATTGGCTGAGTGTTCCTGTTTTGGAAATGCACACCCCTCCGGCCATGTGCATTTTATTGGGCTGATCTCCCAGGACCATTGTGGAATCGCTGCCCTGTCTGTGGGAGTAATATGGGTTTTTCCTGTTTGCGCGTTTGTCCTGCTGGTTATGTGCCACCCCACCTCCCTCATGCCTGACTTAGGTTGATGGAGAGGTCATATCGGGGGATCCGACAACAGTTTCTGTACATACACATATCATTGCATATATCAACACCAATACTAACAGCAGTTTTGCAACCCATCATATATTCACGTGCAGAAGCAGTGAGTGGATCACTGGTTCTTCACAGCCATGCATTGACATTCCCTTCCACTGGACCTGTTGCTGAATTTATTGCCAAGTCCTCTCGCAGTGGGAAGACGTTGATGCACAGGTGCTCATCAGCAACTGCTTAACAGCTCCTGCTAAGAGGTAAAAGGAGCGTAAACCAATCAAGGGTTCGGCTCATCTGCAGTAAGGCCAAGCCTTAGAAATGTGAAACAACAACCGTATGCCAGTACTGCAAAGCTGTTTAACATACCATCAGAATGAAGAAAAGAATTAAACTGCTTCTTCAGAAAAAAACGTTCATTCGAGTTAATCCATTTATTTCATATGATGAATCAAATAATCACATTTTTTCTATTTGACCCAAAGTTCGCACATTAAATCCACAGGAGAGAGAGGGGGGGGAAGTGGGAAGAATCCCGTGCCTCCGAGAAATGTGTTTGCTAAAAAATCACACACTGATAATAATTCATTCATTCTTCACAATCATACTCATATATACAATTTTCACACATCAAAAATAGAATATTTGGAAAAAAAAAGAAGAGAATGGGGGGGTAGGAAAAAATCTTCGCAAATTCAAAATTCGAAAATTCGATTCTGCACATTAATATCAGAAAAAGGGGGGCATTTAGAATTCAATTAGTAATTTATTTTTTTTTGTACCTTTTTTTACAATAGGCCATCGCATCCGTTATATATCATTTACACAAATTATTTTTCTAAATAACATCGATTGGCCTAACACAATGCTGGTCGACGCGTTTCGAGTTCCCAGTGTAAGGAACTCTCTTCAGGACCTCTGATGGTTAAGAAAAGAACTGTGTCTTACTTATACTATGGTGAAACTTTTGGTATTCAAACCCACTCCCAGCCGGGAGCAAAGACTCTCTTACCGTAGCTAATTCTCATAAGCTTGATGACTTCCATAGTGTCAATCAATCTCTAAAAAAATAATAATAATAATAGACCACATAAGTGTTTTCTCTAGGGCGACTGTGTTCAAGGTGAACAAGAATTATAAGTACAGACATCCTTACTTGTGATTGGTGTCTGCTGGTTTCTACAGAAAAGTTTGATTTGCCAATGGTCCAGGCTTAGGTCTAGCCTGTAACCGACAAACAAAATGCCTTTATTAGCAATTTAATCCTCCGGATGAATTGGCACAAGAAACGGTATCCAGTTAAACATAGTCATACCTTGACTATTACTTGCTGCAGCGTGGTCCAAGTCTCTCGTCATTTTTAAAAAAAGGAAGAACCATTCTGCAAAAGATTCAAGAGAGATGAGGGTTCAATAATGGGCCGGAGCGGTTCCCAGATTTGAAATTGTTTGCATGCGAGTGCAACGATGTAACAAGCAATCGTGGTCTAGTCATTGTTTTGCGCTATAGTGTGCACATACAGCCTTATTCATCAACGGGCCGTTTTGCGAGCCCCTAATAGCGAATCATAGCGAATCGCTATTAAGGACTCGCAAAACGATATTCATGTAGGAATTGCTAAATAAATAGCGATTCATACACATTCCTTATTTGCGAGTAGCAAATTGCTAATCGCAAATAAGGAATAACTCCCCATTCATTCCTATGGGCCAAAAGGCCCATAGGAATGAATGGGGAGTATTCCTTATTTGTGAGTAGCAATTTGCTACTCGCAAATAAGATAGCGATTGAAAGGGTGCCAGGGGTGTCCAAAGGACACCCTGTAGCACCCCTGAAATGCAAATTGAAACAGGTGTTGCGCACACACATGTCCAAGGGACATGTGTGTGTGCAACATGCAACTTAGAAAAATGCTTTTAAAAGCATTTTTCTAAGTTTTTGCTATTTACCGAGAGGTCTGACCTCTCGGTAAATAGCGGCCCAAAATTGCATTTTCGCAATTTTAAAATGCTTCATGAATTGCATTTAAGGAATCTCAAATAGAGATTCCTTAAATGTAATTCCTCGCAATTTAGCGAATTAGCAATTACCGATTTTTGCATTTGGGATGATGAATCCCAAATGCAAAAATCGCACTCGCAAAGGGCCAGATTCTCAGAATCTGGCCCTTTGCGAGCGCAATTGCGCTTCATGAATCAGGCTGATAGTGCATATTGCTCGAAGGCAAGGGATTCTTCCCACTTCCCCCCCCCCCCTCTCTCTCCTGTGGATTTAATGTGCGAACTTTGGGTCAAATAGAAACAATGTGATTATTTGATTCATAATATGAAATAAATGGATTAACTCGAATGAACGTTTTTTTCTGAAGAAGCAGTTTAATTCTTTTCTTCATTCTGATGGTATGTTAAACAGCTTTGCAGTACTGGCATACGGTTGTTGTTTCATAAGAGGTAAAAGGAAGCAAAAACATTAGCAGGTAAATTGTCTCCACTCAGAACAATGTTGCTTCATTTCATTTTCTGCAGCAGTGATGCCTTAACGTCTAGCTGCATGAAATCATCCCCTGTGGTGGGCTTAGATGCAAAAATGCTTCCACTTAGGAATTTCAAGCACCTTTGTGAATGTTGTCTACACATGTGTGCACGATTATTTTTGGCACAGTGATCACATCTATTACATATATAATTTGAGACTTCATTTCTTTTATGTTAGTTTTTGTACATTTATCATCGAGTCCAAAGTCACTTTTGTTATAGTTTGTGCCATTCAATCTCATGGTTTGGGATATGGCTCGACTACACAACTGTTGCTTTACCTTGTGTGATCAACAGAAAAAGAGCTTTAAGTACAAACGTGTAAGAAAGCAGCTATGGCTCCATGCAAATATTGATTACCTTGAGAACAGAGTTTGATTGAGTGAAGGTTGAGTGCTTCCACTGAAAAAGAGTGCATTATTTCCTTGCGGGAGATAATAATAATAATAATCTTTATTTTTTTGGATATAAAAGAAGAAATCCTTAAAAGCATTTTATAGTCATTCCCACCAGTCAATAAGTTATTAAAAGAAAACACAGACATTTTTAAGACCACATTTTAACAGCAATTTCATGAGCTGACAATTGACGACATACAGCTTATAAAAACCGCCCAAATTCACGAAATTGCTTCTAGTTGTGCAAAAATACAGTCCAAATAAAGTAGGGCGCTAGTCCGTGACAACAACTATGATAAAATAAATGCAACCGATTATAAACAATTTTTAAAACTTAGAAGTAAGATACTATTTGTATTAGACAGCTAAACAGGGTAGAGCAGGGTTTGCGGGACCTTCCGATTTTATCGTAAAACTGCGGTATGCGTGCCGTATGTAGATTGTAAAGGCAATATTTAGAGCTGTATGTTCAGGGCTCAAAGATGTAATAATTGCCTGTCTACAGGTCCGAACACCCAGCCTATTCCATTCTGCTTTAAGTTTGCGTCTGCGTTGGGGCAAGAGGGCGGGACATAAGCAGACCACGTGCTCCAGTGTTTCGACTGTCTTACCACACCCTCTGCACGTTAAATCTTCCGTAGTGCGCCGCCAAGGGGGCAGATCCTTTAAGAATCGCCAGTCCCCCATTCTGATGGCCAGAAAACTGTGTTTTAAATGCAGTACGTAAGTACAAGAAAGGTAGACGTCAGGGGATATCCGCCCATAGGAGTTCCTAACTGACCATGCATGACTGCGTTTGGAGAGATGCACTTTATCAATAATGAGGGAGCTCATTCTGACGCCTTTTTTAATACAGGTTTTAAATGCGGTCGTGCTGGGGTTGAGAGCCCATAGGTCGCCCGCCGACATTTCACGAATGGAATCCATGAAAAGGCGGCCGTACGAGCCCCCTGGGTTTTTCTGGATGATCTCTAGCCAAACTAGAGACTCTAAAGTGCCTATATCTCCTTTTCTAAGTTTATGACAGAAATTTAGATATGTGCCGATGTTGGAGGCCTCGTAGTTTAGTAAGCCCAATTCTAGCCTGATCTGGGCAGCAGAGGCAGATTTGGGCAGGTGGAGTACTTTTTTATAAATTTTGGCCACGAGTTGATTTAAGGTTGTGTTTAATTTACCCCTGAATATCTTGATGCCATACGCCAGGGTAGGCCCAACTTTTGCTCTCAAGATTTCCAGTAGGAATGCTAGTGTTGGACCAGACAGCTCTTTTGAGAGCTTCGATAGAGTAACCGGTAGAGTCGTGGCTTTTACTGCGATCTCATTGCGCTGTTGGGTGAAATTACCCCTAGAGTCAAAGTGGACACCTAGGTATTTGTAAGTGCTGCCTGTTGTTAAACTTATTTTGTTATATGACCACCCACCACCCCCGTTGCGTTTCCTTCCAAAAGTTACTATTTGTGTTTTCTTTAAATTTACCTCAAGTTGGTTCTTAGTGGTGTAGCTGTATAGCTTATCCAAAAGCCTTTGCAGCCCGTCCCGTGTAAGGCTGAAAAGAACCAGGTCGTCGGCATAAAGGAGATTACTTATTGCAAAGCCTCCGACCTTGGGGGGGTGACTGTTTATTTCATCCAGTGCGACCAACAGGTCAGCTATAAACAGGTTGAAGAGAAGGGGGGCCAGCACGCATCCCTGTTTGACCCCTCTGGTTGTCATGATTTTCCGCGAGAGATGTGTGCCAGATCCCAGCTTCACCTGGACCCATGTGTGTGAGTACAGTTGGATTATCGCCTCCTGGAGTTTTTCAGGGATCCCCCATTTTTTTAGTTTTTCCCATAGTGCTACCCTTGGAACCCGATCAAACGCAGCTTTAAAGTCAACAAAACAACAATGCACTACCCTAGATGTTGAGAGCGTTTTGTCGATAATTATAGACAATGTAAGTAGATTGATTGTAGTTCCGGATTTAGCTGTAAAACCAGTTTGGTTCATTGGAATCCGTTCGTGCAGCTCTGCCCATGACTTCAGCTCCATCAGGAGAATTCCTGCGTAATGCTTGGCCTCAATGTCTAGGAGGGCAATTAATCTGTAATTGCTTGGAGTGGCGCGGGAGCCTGATTTTTGGATTGGGTGGATTATTGCACCGCGCCCAGAGTTCGGGACTGCTGAAGTTCTTAGTGCAAAGTTGAAGAGGTTGGTAAAATGCCCCGACCAAAGAGCTATGTTTGATTTAAACAGACTCTGAGGTAAGCCGTTTGGTCCCGGAGCCCCATCTGATCTTGCTTTTAATATAGCCTTGGTAACCATTTGTTGGTTGATCTGGATGTCTTCACTGCGAGAGTCCGCACAATTTGTGGACTTCGCACACTGTTACTTGGCGAGGGCTCTGACTCTTTGGGGAAGCTGCTTCTTGTTGGCGGTGTGCTCTCCGGGGCCCTAAAGTGGTCGATCAGGAAGGTGGCCCAGTCGGATTCCTGTATGTTTGCCGTCCCAGAGCTTGATGGACGCAAGTTAGAGCGATTGATTAGAGCCCAGAATTTCCTTGCGTTGCGTTTTTTACTTTCCCATAGTAATTTGGCCTAAAATTGATTCTGATGTGTTCGTTTGTCTTTTTGTGCGGCCATTCTGAATGATTTTTGTGCTAATTTGTACACATGCAAGAGGTCGTTATTTCCTGGGGATTTTGTAAGCGCCCGCAAGGCATTGTTTCTGGTTTTCTTCAGCACCCTTGAGTGATTTGAAAGTGAAAACTGCCAGATGGAAGTGGCATTATGCAGGTGCTGTTTGGCGGGAAAAAGGGTGACCAATTGTGAGCAGAGCATCGCCCATGCGACAGTCCGGGAAACCATCTGATCTGTTCCACCATTGATAAGAGCCAGACTTGCCTTCATGATGTTGGGGCTTATGTCTTCACTCCATCTTAGGCGCTTCAGATTTTCGGTTTAAATTCCTGTGCATGTGATTGAAGCAGATTTATGGTGCTCTGGCTTTATATTAAGGGTAATGACCTGGGGGCGATGATCACTTTCCAGTCGCGGTTGGATACTAAAGCTGGCCAGATGTTGGAGCAAGGCGGAATTGCAGATGGTATAGTCCAGGTAGGATTGCTTGTGGCCATTTGTCCAGGACCATTTTGGAGGAGTGTCGTCATTTGATCTTCCGTTCATTACCAAGTATCCGGCACTTTTAGAATTGCAGCACACAGAGTTCTCCCAGGGCACAATGGATTTGATTTGGGGGTTTAGATTACACTGGTGCCTCAGATAGTGTAAATGGAGAAAGCCCATCATAGACTTCGGGTTTACCTTGGAAGAGGTTGGTGTTGAAGTCCCCTGAAACGATGCAGTCTGAATCGGGATAGTCCCCAGCGAGCTCACTCATGATTGTTGATAGGCGTGCCAGATGACCCTTTTTTGTGCATGTGCTTGGGTTGATATAGACATTGAGAAATAAAAGTGAGTGTTGTTTGAACGATGAGTTGATTTCGACACCCAGTAGCCAATCTTCATCAAAGTTTAGTGGCACAATCGAGCCTTTAAGGTTGTTAGAAACTTAAATTGACAGGCCCCCTTTTGGGTGGCCATAGCGGCTGTTTCTGATTGCTGGTTTCCATAGTTCGATGAAACCAGAGACGGGACAACTTTGAGTAGCCCACGTTTCTTGCAGGGCAGTTAGTGCATGCCCATATATGAAGGAGTGTGTCTCTCGGTTAGCTATTTTCTGCTGTAGGCCGCTGATGTTCCAAGAACACAATGTAAAGGTGGAATCTGCATGAGTGCTTATAGCAGTAACAGGTGGGGATGATTGGGATATTGGGTGTACCAATGCTTTGTGGTTTTGGATCTCCGGGAGAGCTTCCTGTGGTCAGTCTGTTTTTCTACTGGACAGGGCGGCCGGAAGCCATCCCCATCCTTGGGTTTTGTCAAGGTTAAGTCCACCTGTTGGGGGGGGTTGTCTGTGGTTCTGTGATTCCTAACACAATTTTTAGAATTGAGTAGGGCCTGGTTTTGAGTCCAGATGTAAGGCTTTCAGCTTTTAGCCGAGCGCCTGACTGGTTTAGTAACACTGTGGGGTAACCTGGGATAGAGTAGGGGTAGATTCTGATACCCCAGTCCCGGAAAGTAACCTTATGGTCCAGGAATACTCCTGCCCAGGAGGCCGACCTAAATAACACCAGGGTTGCTTCAGATGGTTGTGTACCTCTTGGGGGAAGGAATTCAATGGAATTTATATCATCCGATGATAACGCTTCAAAACCCGGGGTACCGTTCACTAATTTTATTATATTTGACCTTTTTAGGGTGTCGTGCCGCCGCTTTGATTTATATTCGGGAACTAGAAGAATAGTAGTGTTTTTTTAATCGCTTTTGAACCCCTTAATTCATGGACTTTGATTGGGGTGGGTGGCTTTGTCAGCTAGGAAGCCAACTTCTGGTCCCCGTTGGGGTTGGGGCTGCTGTCGAGGGCCTAGACTCAATATCTGACTGTTTGTTAGGGTAGTTAGTTTGTGATTGTAAATTGTTTTTGAAGGGATTATTTCAATGTTGAGTTTTTCCACCCGAGGTGGGGTTGGTGGGAAGGCTGGTTGAGATTGTAGTGATGTGCCTGTAGTCCTCAGTGTGGTTGATTCATTGGGTGTGGGCCTTAAATTTTCTATGGCAGGCTGTTGCTCTGATTCCACTGCTTGAACGCGTGTCACGTTTGAGTCGCAACCACAATCAGAGGGTCTTTGGCAGGGACTTGGGAGTGAGTCCCCTTTTAATTGGCTGTAACTGATGTTTTTTGAGGGTGAGGGTGGTAGTGGAACACTTATGGCTTTTTTTTACATGTCGTTAAAAAGACCGGAAATAATTTTGGAGGGACGGATGTTTGATTTGCTCTTAGTTTATTTCTTTGTTTGCGCTGCCGTTTGTACTCCCTCTTGCTGCGGGGTGGCATAGGGGCAGGCAATATTTCGAGATTGGGAGATATTGAGGCAGCTGGGCTGCGATGCAGGCCTGCCACGTTGAGGCTGATAGGGTGTATTTACCCACTTGCTGACCAGGTGATTGGGGCGGAGACTATGACCGGCGCGAGTGTCATTAGGGGTGGTTGGGGTTGGTGGTGTTTTGATTGGTTGTTACTCTGGGCTGTTTGGGGGTCTTGTTTCCCACTCGCCTGAGTCGCCGTTGCAAAAGATATCGGTGGAATGACTGATTCTGCATCCGGATTTGGAGGGATTTGCGATTGCTTGCAGAGGGTTTTTGGTCGACCACATCCCTTCAACTGCTTAACCTCATTTATTACAGTGTATAGAAAACCTGGCAGTGAAGATAGTGAGTCAATAATGGGTGAGCAACAACAAACGGACTGTACTAGTTTTGAGGATGATTGTGCTTCAATGATTAAGTTGTTCAGTTTGTCCAGCTTGTTGTCAATCCCTGCTGTGAACACTGCTAGAGTATTCAGTAAGACGACCTGCGTGTCTAATTTGTCAGAGTGGTAATTTAAAGCGGTGACAGTCAATCGAAAGGTTTGGAGTAGTTGAGGCCAAATATTCGATATTGTAGGGGTTTCTTGCTGTTGGTTCGCTTTCTGGTTAGGGGTGTTTTGGGGGTCTTTAAAAAAGAGGGACAGGTCTGCTAAAAGTTGGTCATTTCAAACAGATTTTTGGGTGATTTTGATGAGGTTATTATTGCTGTTAGTGGAGAGAGTAAGCATTGTTGATGGCTAGTCGGGTCCAGACTGCCCCTTGGCGAACTGGGGATGTGTGGTGAGGGGGAGCTAAGTGTGTCATTGTTAAAGGCATGATAATTTTGAGCATGAATGTGTGGAAAGATTAGTCGAAGGTGATGTGCTGGGGTAACCTCCTTTGGCACAACGGTGTGTTGCAGAGGCGGTGATGATAGGATCTCTGACTTAGATGGTTGACGTGCTGGGGGGTGTAAATCGTGAGTGGGAATCACTGAAGGGGGTTGGGTAGAGCAGACCTCTTGCTTGTTGGTGACATAGGGTTGATGAGACTGGCTCAGTAACAGTTGGTGACTTGGATAGAGATCGGGCCGGGCGAAGCACCATGCGGACCAGGGGGGAGCAGGGTCTTGAACTCAGCCTGGGCTTGGTTAACTACCTACCCATGGCTGCGTTGCACCACCGCTAACTTACTTGGATTTGGCTTCTTTGCACTGCACCGCCGCTGCCGTCGCCTCGTTCCGCCTCGGGCCCCTGGTCACCAAGTCCGCGGCAATCCCTAGTCCTGATCCCGGTGGCCTGATTTGGGACCGGCGCCGACAGAACCTCGCTTGCTCCGCTTGCTCAGTCAGGTTCCTCCCACCTGCAACCAGCTACGCCCACCACGTCAGCACGCCCTGCACGCTCTCTAGACGCAAAGCTGCCACAGTGCAGTAAGTTACAGGAGATGTTTTGATCAACAAAGAAGGACTGAGTTTGTTATGGTGAGATTACAATGATCAAGGCAACACCCCTGATCTGTTTATTAATAAGAGTTACAACAAACGTAGCAGGCCTGAATTCTGAAAATGAAATGTTAAATCCAATAGTCCTGTAAGGGTGGATTTTCATTATACTTTGTTGAAGCTTGTAGAAAGGTATTTTATTACACAGAATCTCACAGATCACTATAGAAGGCAAAGGTTTTGATGGTAGTTACCCCCATGACAAACCCATTTGCACTTTGAAAATTATTGTCATGCTGTTTTAGGGAGGATTGGATATTATTTTCCTAAATTGTAATTGTGCACATTTTGTTCTTTTATTATTGTAAGGTTATGTGGAATACAATTAGCCTGAGCTGGCTGGGGTGATAAGCCAGTGAAAAGGGTTGTAAACCTCAATATTAGAACAAATGTATGCCAGTCCATAGGTCTAATTATTTTATATTTGAATATTACGACAAACACAGTAGTCCTTTAAACTCTCTGCTAGGCTTGTTTGTGTGGTAGGGTGCAGGGCGGTACCTTCTTCCGGGTTCCCTCCCGGTGCAGGCACTGATAGGGCGAGTGAGATGGAGGCGGAGCTGAATACTAGCCCGTCCTCTACATAACCCACAATCATAGCTGCTCTCCCCCTGATGACACGCGCACGAATGGTGGCAGTGCGCTGGGTTGATACCCGACCTAACAGACTGCAATTGCTGTGCGTTTGACTTGTAAATTGCACGAAAGCGAATGAATTTAAAATTGCACTGAAGCGATTGATTGTAAAAATCTGCACTGAAGCGTTTGATTTTAAAAATTGCACGGAAGCACCTTCTTCCTCTTAAAAATTGTAAACAGTACTTACTACTGTGGCACTTGTCGCCCCTGGCAACCTGAGTCCACCGCAAGCGCTAGGCTTGTTTGTGTGGTTGGGTGCAGGGCGGTACCTACTTCCGGGTACCCTCCCGGTGCAGGCACTGATAGGGCGAGTGAGGTGGAGGCGGAGCTGAATACTAGCTCGTCCTCTACATAACCCAATGCCACCTAATACGCGCAGCGTCCGCGCCATCCACACGCCGAAGACACGCCAAAGACCAGCACGTCTGTGCCCGTCCGGGCCAGGACGGGGCACGGGGCAGAGGGCTATGCTACGTCGACCCAGATCAAATTGGTAATGCCCCCTGACTTTTTAAAGTCACTTCGCCCCACTTTACATGTAAACTGTGCTACACTCGAAGTACCCCTATTTGGCAAGGCGATTTGTACACATTGTAACTTTAGTCTTACTAATTTCCAACCCTACCCTGACCACAGAAAAAAAAATACAAAGCAGAGACAGAAACCGAGTCCCAAGGCACAAGAGTTCCTGTTTTACAGTACAAACTGCCGCTCTTTACCCAAACATAAGCTAGATATTTTTGCCCTGCTACTACAAGAGAAACCCAGTACTCTCTTCCTCACGGAAACCTGGCTTCACGCCAGTGCGGGCCCCGATGTAGCCTCAGCCCTCCCCTCCAACTATGCGATTGTTAGACAGGACAGAGCGAGTAAAACTGGTGGTGGTATCGCTATCATCTTTAACAAAGAGCTACAATGCAGTTTCGAACCGGTTGATATCCCAGACTGTGAAGCTGGCCTGTTCAAACTAACTATAAACCCTAACTTCACGCTATCAGGTCTACTGATGTATAGACCCCCCGGGAACTCCACTGTTTGGGCTTCCACACTAGTGAATTACATAACCCCTCTCATTCTAGCTTCTAAATTTTTTTCATTACTTGGAGATTTAAACCTACATTTAGACGACACAGCTAATTCTGCATGTGCCAATTTCCTGGAAGACCTGACAACGGTAAATATGAGATTAATAAACTCTGGACCTACTCACAAGGCGGGGCATTTACTAGACCCGATTATTACCAATCTCACCGAACTTATATGGCAGGATACCATCCCTATTTGCTGGTCAGATCACTCCCTAATTAATTTTAGCCTGAGACTACCAGCAACTACTCCCATGCAGTCAGTCTTTCCCGCTACACCTATGAAAAATTGGAAAAACCTTAACATTGTTCAACTTAATCAAGCTCTTAGCATAAACCCACCTAAACCAGGCCATAACATGGAAAGTATTGCTAATGCAACACAACAATGGCTCAGTAACGCCGCTGACTCTTGCCTACCTTCCGCTCACACTAGAGGAAATAGCCACCGCCCCCCAGCCCCATGGTTCAATGACCAACTAAAAATGGAGAAAACCAAATGTAAGGCATTAGAGAGACAGTGGAGGAAGGATTACGTGCCTGACAAAAGAGTGGGCTATCAAAATGCAAGAAATAAATACCACGCAGCTTGCACTAAAGCCTGTGCCCTGTATGTAAACACTACTATTATGAAGGCAAATAACAGGTCAAAAATATTGTTCAACACTGTTAAGGAAATAGCAGGTGCACAAACCACAGCAACTGCCCGTCCATTAACTAAACAACAGTGTCAAGATCTCGCTACTTTCTTCTCTGAGAAAATTGAAAAATTAATCATTGACATCAGCAGCAATAATATTCACACCACCTCACAAGATCATGAGGACTTTGTCCCCACAGTAAAAAACACCTTGGATCACTGCCCTCCTATTACTATTGACACACTTAGATCCATCTTCAAGACAATTAAGTCTGGTTCCCCTTGCGACCCTATTCCTATTAAAATACTGAAACAACTGGATGCCCCATCTTTGGAAATCATTGTTTACACACTGAATTTCTCTTTTCAATTCTCTACAGTTCCCGCACTCTGGAAACACGCGATGGTCAGTCCATTACTGAAGAAACCTACTGCAAACCCAGAGTTGCTATCTAACTATAGGCCCATATCTCTTCTCCCTGCTTTTTCCAAATTGTTGGAACGACATGTCCATTCTTCGCTTACTCTTTTCACTGAAGAAAACGCCCTTCTCCACCTGTCACAATCTGGTTTTCGAGCAGGATTCTCCACAGAGACGGCTCTGCTAGGAGTTACCGAGAATATTCGGAAACTCGTTGACGATGGTCATACGGTCGCACTCATTCTTTTAGACCTGAGTGCGGCCTTTGACACCATATCGCATGCAGGCCTGCTAACCACGCTAGACAAAAATGGTATCTGTGGTGCGGCTCTGGAGTGGATACGGTCCTTTCCGACCCACCGAACCTTCCAGATTACATCTTCCTCAGCGCATTCTGGAGTTTTCAGTGCCCCACACGGAGTGCCCCAGGGCTCTATTCTAAGCCCGCTATTTTTTAATCTCTACCTTAGACCTTTGACCGACCTAGTGGACCACTCAGGTCTCACCCTCATGACCTATGCAGACGATTCACAGATCATTTTTTCCCTGTCAGAATCTAGTCCACTAGCCTCGTCACTTCTCAAACATGGTCTTCATAATATCTTCAGCTGGATGACCACCAACCAGTTGAAGCTGAACGGAGACAAAACTGAGCTCCTCCTGCTGGGTAAACAACGGGACCTAAGGAATTCCGTCCATTGTCCTTCCAAGATAGGAAATCTCCCATCACCAGCCACACAGGTACGCAACTTGGGGGTCATTTTGGACAGCTCCCTTTCTATGAAAAAACAGGCCAACAAAGTTGCTGGCCTCTGCTTTATAATCATAAAGTGGCTTAAGAAAATTCTGTGGATGCTGCCCACCTCCACCCAAAAATAATTGGTCAATGCCCTCATTACATCTAGGCTTGACTACGGAAACATCCTGTACCTTGGCACAAACAAAGCTGTAGTACGGCGGCTGCAACTTGTCCAGAACTCTACCGCTAGGCTGCTATGCAGAATCCCTAATACCACCAGTGTGTCAAAATGTCTTCATGACCTGCACTGGCTCAGAGTAGAGAACCGGATTAGATTTAAGGCCCTCAATTACATGTTTAAAATAAAGGCAGGTACGGCACCTAAATACCTGCAAGCTTTAGCCCACCCCTACACCCCCAAACACAGTTTACGGTCACAATCAGCAGCACATTTCTGTGTGCCTAGGTATAAACTTGCAAGAATGGGAGGAAAATCCTTTGCCCAGCTAGGACCCAAGCTTTGGAACGCTCTCCCCCCATTTATTCGCAAAGAAACTATGCCAGGTTCAGGAAAAACATAAAAACCTGGCTGTTCGAACAATAACGTGAACGATCCTGCGTACCTTCCCACCTTTTTCTTCTGTGCTGTGTCATGGCGTCGGGAAACCCTTTTTGGGTAGCTGTGCGCCTAAGAAGTGCAAAAAATAAATAAATAAATAAAACATTTCTGTTGCCTTCGTGTAATCTAATGTAATTTTGGTGATTTTGTGTGACACTTTTTATGTGATGTTCTACTTTAATGCCGAGTTGTAAATGTGCACCACCTGTGACAAATATGTAGCCTGAGCAGATAGGAACAGTGCAAATTGTCAGAATGTAAGTGCCTCCTATTTGTGGTGCTTGGGTTTTTGCACATTTTGTTACATGAATTGCGGCCTTGTGTCCAAGCATACATTCCCATAAATAATTATTCCTATATTGTATTACAGGGATCACGCACAAATTATAGTAGTAGGTAAGGAATGTGCTGTTAATTTCCGGCTCTGGGACCCTCTTTGGCTAAATCCTGGGGTAAAAGATTTGCACTTTGTTATTCCTTGTTAATCCTTTTGGAAGGTTATCTAATATTGGTTTGGCAACTGTAATTTTATGTATAGTGATAATAGAATGCCTGTGGGCTGTTTTGCAGGAAAGCTTAAGCACACTTCCATATGCCTGAGAGGGTTATTTTGAAAAGCCAGGGAGAAAAGAGAAAAATGAAGCCTGATACATAGGAACTGGTTTGTATTGTATGAAATGTTAGGGAAAAGGCAATAGGCCTGTCAGCTGATTGTGAATTGTGTTGCTGAAGCATATTGCCATTTAAACGATTACATTGTCCTTACATTGTACTAAAGTACAAAGGCAGATATTTTTGTACATGAATTCTTACATATTATTGCAGTGCAGTACAGTCTTTTGTGTTGGTTACTACCTGAAAGACATGAGGAGTTAAAATTTACACTTTGATAATCCTGGTTAAAACCTTCCCAGAGGGTTTGTATATTGATTTGCCAGTATTAATTTTATATACTCTTGTAATTTTGCTTACCATTTGCCTGATGGCCACCTTCTGGGAAAGCTTATGCTCTGTTTACTAGACATGAGCTAATGATGGTGACAAGTCAATGATAATGGTTATAACCTGAATGGTTTATTTGAGAAAGTTTAATAAATGCCATAGGACTGATCTGTTTATTATGAAAAGCTATAGCAAAGACATTAACCCAGTGAGAAGTTGGCCTGGTATATGATGCCCATTAATTAAAGTGTAAATCACAAAGAGCCACCCAAACATCCCCCAGGGACTGGGTATAATCAATAACAAAATACAATTGCCCCTCGAGGAACTATTTCAATTTCCTTATTATTCAAATTCATGCCACATTCGTGATCGATAATTAAACACCTGCAGTAGAAGAGTATATAGACGTATACATATACCCAGATATATCAAAACATGATATTTATTATTTTTGTATATTATTCTTTTTCATGTATCTTTTGATATTTGGCAACAGACACAATACTGAAATTTGTAAACTTATTTACAGTAGTGTAAAAACACCTTTTGCTAAATGTATGGACAACAGAAATACCATATGCAATGAAAATCAAACATAACATTTTGTCAGATGCATAGTCTCAAAAATAGACAAATAAGCAAAACGGTGCTAGGCGTCGAGTTTTCGATCCCCCGTTGGTCTAACAGATCCACAGGACCATCATCAGGACGATGTAGTTGCACATATATACATCTAATATAGAAAAATAAATTTACACTTAATTATCCCTGCATAAAAAGGTATCGTTTTTGCTTCACACAGAAAGACAACAAAACCACCCAAGTGGATTCAACAAACTCAAACCACTGAAAGTGTCACACCAAATAACCTCCAAACATCCCACCACATATCTATGTACCAGACCGTGTGAAGAAATCACCCAGAGATTATATTCCACTTACAAATAAGTGTGAGAGTAACAGGAATCGTCTCCTTGCTATCCTGAAGTATCACTCCACAAGGATTCTAGTTGAAAAACTTTTAGAGGGCCCTTAGTCTAAACACTCCTCTAGCAGCTCAAGAGGCTCTTATACAAAACTTAGTGAGGGACAGTACTCACATTTTCTTCATCAATGAACACCTAATACCTAAAATACACGATATAGAAACACAAACTCAGAATCCACATTGGCCATGCCTTCTAATGAGTGAAAATAGTTTTCGCCCTTGGAATAATCCAATAACACCACAAGTGTATTACAAAAATATATCTACTCACAGCATATTTACAATGAGCTTCTCATCACCTATAATAGAATAGATAGCGTCTCAATAAAAGTCGGCTCACATAGCCAAACACACGGTGCCCGAGACTGTTATACACAAACATTATTTACTAGCACAGCCCACTTACTTGAATATACTTGAATAACGGGACCCGTATCACTAAGTCCGTTTCCTCGACTTCCAAAGACTGAGTGGTAAACACGTTGTCACAAAGGACGTATCAACCTTTGTGCACGTCGTCACGTGCACAAAGGTTGGCGCTATTGATAACCCAATGCACTTAGTTGGGGAGCGACAACAAGCATATGGATTTGCAAATGTACTCGGACACAGGGGTTCAGGTTATGCAGTCCCCACATAGAATACTGGCCTTAAACTCAGTGAGAGGGGTTCTCAACCTCAAGGAACGTAGGAACCCACCTCCTATGTTGCTGGACCTTTCGGAGTCTGCAGGAGTACAGGATCAGCAGACCGGTCAGTCGCGTTATAGTGCCTGCGAAAGCAGGGGAGTGACGCCTTCACTCCAAGGGAGATAATTCAGTTGTCTTTGATGCTCCACAGGTCCTGCACAGAGCCTGTATAGTGCATGGGCGCAGACGATGCTTTGGATGGAGAGGAAGACGAAGTTGGGCCCAGTCAAAGTCCAGTGAAGTCCAGAGTGTCCAGACTTGGAGGTCAGTTGTTTTTCGATCAGAATCTTGTCCTCGTCAAATCTAGAGTCCTCCAGCTAGGTAAGCCCTTAAGTACTCACGGGAGAGGGCTGGACAGATTCAGGGAACCCTCCCAGGGGAGGGTATGGACAATGGAGAGGATACTACCCTGTCCTTTGTCCATTTTTTGCGCCAGAGTGGAAGCCAAAGGCTCCTAGGACTGGTTTGAACTGGACTATGCACAGGGACACCAAGTGTGTGCCAGATGCAGACTTTCAGGCACTTTGGAAGTGCACCCACCACCCGCAATACACTAAATCCTGTCTGGGAGGTGGTCACACCTCCCTGTGACGGGATGCCTATTGTTCTGCCTTCCCCTGCTCGAGCTTGGTTCAGCAGCAGGAGGGCAGAAATGTGTCTCAGGTCGGCAGCAACCATTTTGTGCTGCCTGGGGCAAGAAGGCTGGTACCGGGTAGACCAGTGACCCCACAAAGCTTGCTTCAGAAGGATGGAATCATACCTTCCGGTGTGGAGGTATGATTCCAAGGTGTTTGATACCAAACACAACATGTTTTGTTGCTGCCGTTTGCGAGATAGCATTTTACACGAGCATATAATGCACCTCTACCTATATGTCTGGCTGTGTCACCGACAACCCAGGAGATTGGTCTCTGAAAGTTGCAGAGGGGCTCTGCTCATGCAGGGGCACCCTCTCACATAACACCCAGCGCCCTGCCTTCAGGATTGTCAAGGCCTGCTACAGGGGTGACTGATAGGTTTTAAGTGTAGTGACCTATAGATATAGTAAACCTATATCTAAAGTAAGTGCGGCAAGCACCAGCTTACACAGGCTGCAATGGCAGGCCTGGGGTTCCATTTTGCATGACCTCTCATGGGTGGCATAATATATGCTTCAGCCCAGGATAGGCCTCTTGGGTACCTATGCCCTGGGCACATATGTATTGTATACTAGGGACTGACCAGGGTACCTAAGAACATGCATAACATTTTAAGGAGAAAGCAGATAGACTGGGTTTCTGATTAGCAGGATTCCAGTCAGACTAGTCAAAACCAGCAAAACACTAGGCAAAAAGTGGGGGTAACCATGCAGTCAGAAACTACCTTCCTACATACCCTGATCTACATTGTGGAAAGCGTATGTTAACGTCAATGAGCCTGTATGGACTGTAAACCCAGAGAGCTTAAGACTGTAGACAAGGACTTTGCTGCATGGCCTCTCAGAGAATGATAGGGCAGGCCCTTGGGGTTTTATATCTCTTGATAACCCATGGAAATAAATCTGAGCTTTGAGAGTCCTTCTTCTGCCATTTGAACAGAGGTTGTACATTGTTTTCCCAGCTGTAATTATGCTTATATATGTAATTTTGTGACTATGGGCCTAATTATAGCTTTTGTGATCTTGGAGTAAGTGCCATGCTGCCGTCCTGCTCCAAGACCACCAAAGCCTTACTGACACCGCCAGATTCTGAGTTTTTTGTCTCGGGCATGTGGTTCCATGGTGGTGTCCAAGAAAAAAGCACTGCAATAGGAGCATAAACTTGAGCTCCTGCACGGCATGGACTGGTGCAGTCCATGCCCTGCAGGATATGGGGTGCATGCACACAAGGGGACACAACATGCTGCATGCACCCCATGGCCCTGAGGCAAAGGGGGGCCTGAAGGGCCCCCTTTGTTTCCTCTCCATCACAGTTTTCATGGGTGCCTCACCGCCATGAAAACTGTGACAGAGAGAAAACTCATAATATGCTTGGCGGTGCAGCAGTGCCACAACCAAGCATATTGCGGCCTCAAAACTTCTGCATCACCACTAGGGACCTCTGATGCCTGGCGATTTGCCAGTCCCATGGCGGTCCAACCACTCGACTTGTAATAGAGCCATCAGACCACCGAAGTCATAATGAGGCCATATATATCCATGGTCAGTTTGCCTGCACTCAATACAGTAGGCATCGGTTATTTATGGTGACAATAATATAATAAAGATTGCAAGCCTATTTAATTCATGGGTATACATTTTGCCAGATGCCAAAGGTCTTGTATATTTATCATGAAAAGGCCTGACTTATTTGTGTCAAAAACATATAATAAAGCCAATACATTTTAACTGTGAATTGGTATTTCACTGCATTACAAAGCTAGGTGTGGGTGGAACTCGAGGAATTTGACTCAGCGGAATTCCGCAAAGTTATATAAAAACTCTGCAAGATTCCGCAAGTTCTGACAATGTGCAGAAATAGACAAGTGTGCATGGATTCGCGCCGGAGGCGGGTTCTGCTATGAAAAATCAGCGCAAGCAGCACCACATGGCGTGCCAAAGGCCCAGATACAGAGTTGATTTTGCTGCTGCTCCAGTATGTTTTTCTACTTGAGCAGCAGCCTACTGACCTCGAAGGGTTGTGACCACCTGTCACTACATGCTTTAGAAATATCTCACCAGATATTCTCCTAGCAACCAGAAATTGCGCTAGGGGACACAAAATCTCACTCTTGATTGCCAACTCACTGTTCTGGAAGCATATTCAAGAAACAATACCGCCACACGGTGATTGGCGGAATTTAGCCTGAAATCCTCTTTACAAGAGTCTCCAAAATTCTGAAATATTTCGCCGACCCCTAGCAAAAGCATGTGGATTGGCATTGGTTACTGCAATAGGCAAGGGTTCCTTTGCTGGTTACCTTTCTAACAAAACTCTAGGTGTAGAAGCTATGCACTGCAACAACCCTTCTTTGGCACTTTTAGTAGGGGTGATATATGGTTTGAAAACATCTAACTTTGTACATATATTTAATTTTATGATTGTGATGGTACAATAGTAGACCTAAGTTGGTTATGTTGATGACCCAATGATAGAGGCCATATCCTGATTGGTTCATTAGGAAAGTGTACGTCATTTGCCATAGGTGCAATGTGCTAACAATTGAAAACCACAACAAAGGTAGTAGGCCTAATTTATTTATTGTGAATATCATATTTGAAAGCTCATAGTCCTTCAATGTTGGATTGATATTGCACTTTTTTAATGCCTATAGACTTGCATTTTGTTCTATGGAATGTTACACAATATTGTAGTAATTAAAGTATATTATTGTTGGTTATTTCCTTTGATAACCATGTTGTCTCTTAGGAGAGCCTAGTAGGTGTAGTTGTCTGCAAGGTCCATTTTGGACCATTTTATCCTGAACCGGGTCTGCTGTGCACTAAGAGTGGGGATCTCTGAATTCCCTTTGAAGCCCGAATCTTACAACCCGTTGTCCACAGTGATTGCCATTCTCAAGGCAACGCACCTTATTTCTAAGATTTTTGGTGCGTGCATGTCAGTAGTTCCCAGCAGAGATGGTAAGATCCTGGAGGCGTGGGAGCGAGAGCTAGGGCACCCACTTCAGGATTCGCACTGGGCTTTCTGCTGCACACAAATTTAGGAAGTCTCCTTAAACGGTCGATATAAATTAAAACACTTTAAATTTTTGTGGATAATTTAAATGTCTCTGGAGAAAATACATACTGTTGATCCCAGCAGACCACATACCTGCTTTAAGTGCGGGGCACCACATGCAGACTTATCCAGAACTGTGTTAAAATTGGGGCCTATTGGCGAGCAGTATACAGCGTAATAACAAAAACGATTAGCTTGGAAGTAGAGCCCACACCTGAGACCGCGCTTTTGGGTTACTTGTTGGGTTTCCCAAAAGGGTACACAAACTCACTGCAATTGCTTTGCTGCTGACAAAGAGGGAGATAGTTCTTAAATGGGGCTGGAGATCCGTCCTTACAGTACAAGCCAGGCTTAACAGCCGAACATATTGCAACACAAACAGTGAACATTACGCTGTCACTTAGCCTCTGGTGTCTAGGCTAAAAGCTATTTGGGGGCCCCTTAGGAGTTATTTGCTTGAAGTTAGTGCTGCTCCCTCTTTGCAACAAACAGATGAGATTGTCCCCACCAGAGTGGTGTAAAATAACCCAGATCATGGGTTAGGCTACTTTATACACAGCCGACGGCCACGGTGCTACTCAATGGCGCCAGAACTGAACCCTTTTCCATGCAGCGAGGAACGCGCCAAGGCTGCCCCTTATCTCCTGCCCTCTTTGCTGTCGCAATCGAACCCTTGGCTGCAAAGCTGCGCCAGCATCACAATCACCGTGCCCTTAATTACCCCTCCCGTCTGTTATTAGTGTCCCTCTACACGGACGATATCACCCTCTATATTGCAAAACCAAAAGAAAACCTCAACCCGATCTTACGCGAGATCACTAAATTTGGTGGTTTTGCAGGGGTGCAAATTAACTCGGGGAAATCCGCCATTTTTCCACTGACTGACATCACTTTGCCTCACTCGCTTGACTACCCCTTGATATGGGAGCAAGATGAACTGAAATATCTGGGCATTCGCATCTCCCGTAACAAGGAGAACATGATGCGGGCCAACTACGGCACCGTTATAGATAAGATTACTGACAAAATCACCAAGTGGATCCATCTCCCACTCTCGATGGCAGGCAGAATAGCCTTGATCAAGATGGTGCTCCTCCCCAAACTATTATATCTGTTTGTCTACTTTCCCTATAATCCAGGGAAATTCTTCTTCAACACCCTTAGATCCCAGCTTACCAGGTTGATATGGGGCGGGAAGCAGTCACGTGTCAGCCTGGATACCCTTATGCTCCCTTTCCATCTGGGTGGGTTTGACGTCCCTAACTTCCAGAGGTATTATGACTGCGCTCAGGCCCACTTTGCGGCCTACTGGTACTTCCCACCTCCCTTTATGGCACACCTTGCCGTCGAGGATGGCTATATGGCTCCCACGACTACCTCGGGCTACATACACTCTATGGTGAGGCCTCGAGAACGGGACCCTTCCACAGTGGACGGCACAGTGGCAGCTTGGGGACGCATGGCGCAAGCCCTGGACTGCACGTTTCTCTACTCTCCCAAGTTACCCCTAGCGAACGACCCCAGACTCCAGGTTACATGTGAAGAGATAGGGCGCAGGCTCCTCAGAGAACTGGGCTTTGTCCACTGGGGCGAGCTGTATTTGAACGGGACTTTCCTAACGGCTGAGCAGTTCTTCAGAGAGAGATCGGTCTCAGTCATGGATACCTTCCTCTTCACCCGTTTGCGACAAAATGTGCGCGCCATAACTCCCGACTTCCCCACGGAGCCGGATACTTTTGCACCACTACACGCTATCGTCCATGCGGCTGCCCCACGCCACGTAGTTTCTAAACTCTACAAGCATGTTCAGGACGTTCCGCACACCCCTTCCCTTAGAGCCTGGCAGGAATGGGATGGCGACCTCACGGAGCCACTCACCGATGATCAGTGGGAAACTAGCTGTACTCAAACAAAGGCCATAACAGGTAATAACAGATTGCGCCTCCTACACTACAAATTCTTGCATCGAGTATACCATACACCTGCGCGCTTACACAGATTTCAACTCCGTGATTCTGACTGCTGCCTTCGCTGCGGCTCTGCTGGGGCGGATTTTTTTCATTTAGCCTGGACCTGCCCACAGGTGGTCGCATACTGGTCGAGGGTGTTTGATGGACTCTCAGCTATGCTGGGCATCAACATAGACCCTTGCCCTTTGATTGCTCTGCTGGGCCTGTCACAACAGATAGCCACCCCACACAGAAAACTCCTTGCACTCAGTCTCCTTCTTCCCAAGAGGTGTGTGGCGTGCCGGTGGGGAAGAGGGCGGGCACCTAAATTTAAATGCTGGCTCCGGGATATGACTACCTGGCAGGAACGATTGCACGATTATGCTGAGCTAATGCCTGCGAGGTCCAAACCTAAGGATATCTGGGCCCCCTTTGTATCTTACCTGCTTGGCCGGTGGGCGCAGGAGGAGGATGCCCACGTTTCTCCTCTTACATGCGGTCCTGTTAGCCCTTGAGACCCCTGGGCTGTGGTTGGACCATTCGGCGGCATACCACCCCCCCCCTCCTTCTTTTGTATATTGGACCTCATGTGACTATTACCTTACACTTGTTCACCTATCCCCTGCAACACCTAAAAAGGCCAGGTGGCGCGGATAGCCGGCGTGGCTTGGCCCCGCCTCCCTCATTTGTGATTCCTTCCCGTTTGTGCACTGACTTATGGATGGGCTAATTTGTGTGCGATGCTACACTTCATGATAGGAAGTGTGGTAACTGTTTCCCTGGGGTTATAGTGAGTTGTTTATCTTCCCTTTTTCGTTCCCCGCATAAACTGTTCCCTGTGTCCTACTTAGCATGGGAATATGCGACACATTGGTATCCCACTTGACATACAGTTGCCCGATCTGAATGCATCGACGTACCGTGCTCCCTAAAGAGCTTTGGGGAATATATTGGGAAGCAGCGAGGAACAATGTATAGTGAAAATGTAAGACAATGGCATGTCCTCCGCAACCTTGCGTGACGGCAATTATGCATTCTGAACAACGCTGCCGGACCTTTGGTTGTCGGCTTAAAAGCTGTGTAACTATGTTAGACAAACTGAGATGATGTTTTTACTGCTGCCGGCCCAATGGGTTGTAGGCGTCAGGCTGTGTCATGCTGGCTATTACCAATAAATGTCTTACAAATTTAACAAAAAAAAACACACAAAAAACCCAGATCATATGCATCCAAATGATGTTAGTTGAATTGAGGTGGGGTGGTGTGAACCACTGGTGGAATGTTTTGGCTTGGGAGAGGGAAGATGTTTGCAATCATAACTACAAGATGTATATGCTGTCATGAGATTGAGCTGGGTCAGATGGAGGACAGAGATTGCTATGCAGGTAATTGTTTTTTCTTTTCAATTTCGTGGCTTGTCAAATTGCAAAATTTCAGTGAGTAACCATGTACTGACTGTAATTACTACACAAATGATAAATACATTTTTCAACAAAAAAAAAAACTTCTCCCATGATAGCAAACTCCATGGGCAATGATTTACCCCTATTCTGCCTACTCCTCTATTTTCCGGTGACTAATGGCATTTTGACAGATCACTCGTACACATCCTACTGAAAGTGGGTGTTCTTCAGGTAGCCGGTCATTTACCTTTCCATTTTGTTTATTTTCTGGGTTCCCTTTCATTTCTTTCTTTCATCTCCTTTTTTAGAGTGTCTTGCAGCTCCCAGAGCAACCCTACCTTGCCACTTGCATGCTCCCCATTTCTTCTATTATGTGCTGCATCATGTACAGCCACTACCTCAAAACTTGGGGGCCATCTAGGAATAGTATTGTCGGCAGGGCATTATTGTTTTATCTCTCGAACATAATCACATTTTGAAGGATTTTACAAGTCATTTTGCATTAGTTAAACAGTGGTACATGTGTGCATTATTATTCAAAGATGGCTACCTCCTACAATGTTTACTGATAGGGCATGACAGAATGGTCCTATGCACACAATACCATTGCAAGAAGGCTGCTCACTTCTATGTATAATTTTATTTTTGCTTTGCAAGCAAATTCATTCAGTTGCATGTTTTCTTTCTTATATGTTTATTATATAAATTTTTCTTCCAAACACTTGTTGAGCTTATATGTCAATTGTAATGCCTGTAGGTAAGTAGGTTAATGCAAGAATGAGTCATTTAGTGGATGAATGTATGTATGACTGCAAGTAAGAGTGACAGAGTTCATGCATGTTGATAAATTAAATGCATTGACTAATCATTTATGGAAAGGTACTTTTATTAATTCCATTAGAGGCTGCCATAGAGCACTGGGAACCAAATGAGATGCTGCTTCTGTTGGGAGTAAGCTTTACTCAAATGTCAGATTTGGTTCAGTGACAAAATATCACCTCTGGGTATACCACCGTACCAAAATGTTGTGACATAAATATCTTTGTCAAAACTATTGTCGTCCTATATTATAATATCAATAACACAAATATTGAATTAAAAATATTGTTGGAATTCTTATTGTACAAAATATAGTTTTAAAAAAAATATATACAAATATGAATGTTAAACACTATATATAGTAAACAGTAATACCAATATAATACAAGTTAACTATATGTAATTAATTTAAAAATAAATATAACTATTATACATATTCAAATAATTAAAACACAAGTATACATTAATATATATAATCAGGTAATCAGGTACATATGTATAATTAAAAATATTATACTAGTATTTTCAATTTGTATTTTAGATCTGAGCGAGCCGGAGATGGAAGTATTTTCCCCTGCCTAATAAGGACCAATGCTATACCAAAGGGCATGAGGGACGGAGCGTTTGAGCAAATCAAACACTCACCCCAGTCAACTGATCTGGGTTTAATCCATCATCATTCTTCAGCTCACTCTACCCCCCCAGTTCAGACACGGCCATATGCAAATCAGCCTGACCCTGTGCCTCATGGGAACAGTCCTGCCTGAACTGCCAAGCCATGTCTTCCCTAGACCAGAAACAAGCATCCTGGGACCGGTTTTAGGTACATAACCCTCATCAGCCAGGCTATCTTGAATCCAGTGGCAACGTGAGCAAGGGACCCATGTCTGGGCATACCCTGCCAACTTAGGGCGAACAAAGCGATACCGAAGGGGATGATGGACGGAGCGCGTGAGCAAATCAAACACTCACCCCCAGTCAACTGATCTTGGTTTAATCCATCATCATTCTTTAGCTCACTCTACTACCCCAGTTCAGACATGGCCTTATGCAAATCAATCTGACCATGTGCCTCATCAGAACAGTCCAGCCCGTACTGCCAAGCCATGTCTTCCATGGACTGGAAAAAAGCATCCTGGGACTGGTTTTGGGTTCCTAACCCCCATCAGTCAGGCTATCTTGAATCCAGTTGCTAGTGAGCAATGGACTCATGTCTGGGCATACCCTGCCAACTTAGGGTGAACAAAGCGATACCAAAGGGGATGATGGACGGAGCATTTGAGCAAATCAAACACTCACCCCCAGTCAACTGATCTGGGTTTAATCCATCATCATTCTTTAGCTCACTCTACCACCCCAGTTCAGACATAGCCATATGCAAATCAGTCTGACCCTGTGCCTCATGGGAACAGTTCAACCCGAACTGCCAAGCTGTGTCTTCCCTGGACCATAAACAAGCATCCTGGGACCGGTTTCGGGTTCATAACCCTTATCAGTCAGGCTATCATGAATCCAGTGGCAAAATGTGGAAGGGACCCATGTCTGGGCATACCCTGCCAACTTAGGGCGAACAAAGCGATATCAAAGGGGATAATGACCGGAGCGTTTGAGCAAATCAAACACTAAGCCCCAATCAACTGATCTGGGTTTAATCCATCATCATTCTTTAGCTCACTCTACCACCCCAGTTCAGACATGGCCATATGCAAATCAGTCTGACCCTGTGCCTCATGGGGACAGTCAAGCCCGAACTGCCAATCCATGTCTTCCCTGGACCGGAAACAAGCATCCTGGGACCGGTTTCGAGTTCATAACCCTTATCTGCCAGGCTATCTTGAATCCAGTGGCAAAGTGAGCAAAGGACCCACGTCTGGGCATACCCTGCCAACTTAGGACGAACAATGCGATACCAAAGGGGATGATGGACGGAGCGTTTGAGCAAATCAAACACTCACCCCCCAGTCAACTGATCTGGGTTTAATCCATCATCATTCTCTAGCTTATTCTACCACCTCAGTTCAGACATGGCCATATGCAAATCAGTCTGACCCTGTGCCTCATTGGAACAGTCCAGCCCGAACAACCCAGCCATGTCTTCCCTGGACCGGAAACAAGCACTAGGATCAATGGCATAGATGTCAGTGGGACCACCACTGATGGCTTGTCGGTGGTCGTCCCACCAACATCAGAATTAGACCCTTAATGTTTAAAAAAGGTAATTACACAATTAGTATAAATAGTTATCAATTACATAATTATTATTAATTTAAACATGTCTATTAATGAATTAATTAAAATCAATGCACTTCCCACCTTATTCCCCTAGAAAACCCACAACTGGCACTTAATGTTAAAAATAGAATTCATTAAGCAATTAAATTAAATATTAGTTAAGTAATTAATATTTATGAAAAACGAATTATTAATTCATTATAATTAATTTACTGCCTACCCTATACTACTAAAAAAGGCAAAACCCTTACCTAAAATTGAATGTAAAAAAAAAGCGAATTACACAATTAATATAATTAAGTATTATTTAAATAATTAATATTAATTAAAAAGTAATTATTCATTAATTATAATTAATTTCTTCCTTTCCAGAGATACCTGTATTTTTTAACCCTTCTTAACCACCCAAGAACCTCTTTAAATGCATATTTCTCAAAAATAGAAAAACACATAATAAAAAGCATGCTTTCTGAAGTTAACTTTGTGCCAAATATGGTATAATTCCATTCATCAGTTTTTTTTTCTGTAACACTTCCCAAAATTTCCTATGGTAATTAACATGGCAAACTGACACTTTTTTTTACCCCTGCGTGATGGATCACCTGATCTTTACAGGAAGGAACTGAGGTGGATTTTTTGGGAAAGGTTTAGGATAATTCATCAAGCATCACGAAAGTTATTAGAGAAGAAAAAATGGTCCGACATAACACAGTGGCAGTGACAGACATTATACATACTTGTAGAATGTATGAAATATTGGTTACTCTCTTGCAGATGGTTGAAATCACTGTGTGATTGTATTTATTTAATAGTTTTTTATAGTGTGAACATGACTCCTGCGGATATCAAAGCACGTTGCAATTAAACAATAGTAGATACAGTAATATCAAATACACTACAAATTAAATTACAACCGAAATTCAACGTTCTGTCATTAATGCTAATGTAGTATCATTGTTCAGACAACTGCAAGTACCAGGCAATGTTGGCAAGAAGGGGGAAGTTTTGGTACTGCTAGGATGGACACACTAAGGTAGCCAGTGATAAATAGTCATGTGAGCGACTGAAGAGACTAGGATCTTATGATCTAGAAAAGAAATTTTTTCATAAGGAGGTCTTTTGCTTCTTTTCTGAAGGATATGATCAAGGGATTCGTGCTGACCTCATGAGGTAATGTGTCTGAATTCTTGGGGAAATCCCAGAGAAGGATTGGTTGTAGGTTTTCTTCTTTTGGATTCTTTGAGGTTTCAGAAGAAAGGTGTTGGAGCTTCTGGAGGATCTGGAGCTGCTGAGACTTTGAACTTCTTGGCGAGATTTCTAGGTCTATCGTGGTGGAGGGCTTTATGTGTCATGCAGGTGTTTTTTTATGGATTCTTGCTTCATAAGGGAGCAAGTTGAGAGATTTGAGGTCCGTGGAGATGTTGTTGTATGTTTTAAAGCCAGTGATGAGTCTACCTGCAGAGTGGAGAGGGACACTTAGAGGAGCCTGTTTGGACCTGGGTAGTCCAGATAAGGTTGCAGTACATAGTCCAACCTGGGAATCATTAGGGATTGTACTGCATGCATTAAGTCATTGGAGGAAAGGAAAGATTTTAATTTTCTTAATATACTCACTTGGTGATTTGCTGTGTTTCTTGTGGCACTGATGTGCTTTTGCGTGTTGAAATTCTTGTCAAAACTTACGTCCAGTGATTTTGCAGATTGTTGAAATGGTGTATACTATTCTGCTTATTTCAGGTATTAGTATAAGGTACTTTTACTTACCACTGAGTCCTGTCCAGGGTCTAGTTGTGCTTGACATGCCATTGGCTAATGTATAGAAGTGATGACATTCATGTAAATCTCTAGATCAGATGAGGCACTATTGGAGAATATAGCATGTTACTACGCATGCTATCACATCGCGTTCTATTACAATGCGGTTGTTAAACTGATCGTGTTGTTAGAAAGCATTACATTTACATCGCAAGTCATTAGATCGACTTGCTGCAGGGGGCACACTGGAGTTAGGAATAGTATAATTTACTTTTCTAACTCCAGCATGTGCAACAGAAGGGAAGGTGTTGGAATAGTAAATTATACTATTTCTTAGTTTAGAGCGCCCCCTACCGCAAGTCAATCTAAGGACTTGAGATGTAAAGGTATTGCGTACTAACAACGCGGTCATTGTAACGACTGCATTTTCAAAGCACTGCGATGTAATGGCAGTGTTGTAAATGCTGTTTCCCACTATTGGAAGGTGGTTTATTAGTATGTGCGGGTAGGATTCTACAGCTAATAATAATTCCAAAGTCACTAGTCAAGTCAAGTATCAATGAATTAATCCTTGCTCAACTCTTGGTAGCTTTGCTCATGAGCAGGCAGGCTTAACTTAGGAGAAAGGTGTGTAAAGCATTTAAAAACGCAAATAACAGTATATACAGACAACACACAATAAATGTTCAACTTCACTTTATAAACATAGTAAATAATTTAATGATTAAAATGACAAAAGCCCAATGTAGGAAACCGAGATATGAATTTCTAAAGAATAAATTCTTTCTATGTTATGTTATGTTATGTTAATATGGTATTTTATTATGGTTTGTAAAGCGCTCAATTACCCGAACGTGTCTTGGCGCTGCCTGGGAAAAAGGTAACGAGAAAGGTGGTGAAATTAACAGAACAACATTCCCCAACTTATTGATTGATAAGACAGGTTTTCAGTGATTTCCTGAACTGGAGAAGATTAGAGGATACTTTAAGACAGAGAGGGAGGGAGTTCCATGTCTTTGAGGTGCTTTCACAAAACTGGTTCTCCCCACTGTGCCTTCTTAAAAGTGGGCACTACTAAAAATCTATTCTCCGCAGATCACAGTGTTCTAGCCGGTCTGTACCAGATTAAATTTTGTCTGAAGAATTTTGGGCCTCAGTTGTGTAGGCCCCAATCAGCAATGCAAAGAGCCTTAACGATAATTCTTTTTTGAATTGCCTTCCCATGTTAGCCTATGGAGCTAATGCACCACAGTGGGGAAAACAAAATTGCCAGTTTTTCCCTCACCAGGGCTTATAAATCATCCTTTATAATGGTGATGCTTATTTTAACATGGCACCCTACCCTTGGGGCACCTAGGGTAGGCCTTAGGGGTGATGTATATGTAGAAATTAGGTAGTTTAAGACTTTGGAGGTACCTCTGATTCCAAAGTCAAACTTGCGCATAATTTTAATTTAAAAGCAGCCTGTAAGACAGGGCTGGATTTTAAAATGACAGCAGACACCATGGCGGTGGACACTTAAGTGCATTAAACCTACATGGCCTACCATATACTTGGGGCTTATAGATAGGTTTTCATAACTAATTACCATATAGCTATTAAACAGAGCACTGGCCCGGTGCCTGGCTCAAAGGGCCCAGGGCAAAAACAGTCAGTAACCACCAGTATCAGTCATAAAATTGTGGTGATCAGAGCAAAAACGATTACTTTCTCGCCGGTACTTAACAGGCACATCTCATTAAGGTAAATAATGACAAAGCACCTTTTTTTGATGGTATTCAAGGTTTATTAAGAAGCTGATTTCATTAATGTCTACATAGCCAGTTTGATTCCTATGCAACTCAACACCAGTAAAAAAAGACCATAACATCTACTAAATGTGGGTAATTTCACATATAGTCTTAGGGCCTGATTCTGATGCGGTTAGGAAAGCATTCCCACCTAGGGCCTGATTCTGATGCGGTTAGGAAGGGCTCCTAATGGCATTTGCTCCTTCCAAATCGGATCGGGAACAACCCAGGGCCCAATTATGATGCGGTTAGGAACATATGCTCCCATTAAAGTCAATGGGAGTCCAATGTCCATATGCTGCAATTGAAGTCAATGGGAGTCCAACCAAATCGTGTCTGGAAGCATCCGGATGCATTGAACTCCGTTGGTCGGACTCTCCCGATCAGAGTGGGTTGGAAACCATTTTCAAACCGATTCAGTCGGGAAGCTTTCCAACCCACATCAGAATCAGGCCCTATGTCTTCTGCTTGTTCTACTTGTTGCAAAGAGGTAGATCCTTTATTGCTGCAGAGGTTATGGACAATTAGGAGCATCTGTACTTTATTGAATACCTTTCAGGGGAAAACCTAATAGTAAACTATCATATCCTTTAGATGATGTCATCAGTGATGTCATCTATGATGTGATATAAGATGTCATCAGTGAAATCATCAATGATGTGATTTTCCATGTTATAATTTCTGCAATATTTAAGGGTATAAGCAGTGCTTGGCAGGGGCTCAAAAAATAGGGACCGCTTATGATTTTGGTGGGACCACCATCAACAGACCATCGGTAGCAATGGGGTGAGAACGCACCCCTGTTGAAACTCCTTATTTATAGGAAACCACCTGGTTCCCACTTCCTGCTTCCCCTAGAGGTAACAGGCCGAAGCCACAGAGAATAGCTGCCTAATGAAAAGAATATTTGCCTTGTCAAGGCCCATCTCCTTCATAATCCTACATAAGTGATTGTAGGAAATGCAATAAAACGCTGCGGATAGATCCATAAATGCCAAGTAAAGCTTGCCTTGTTTGGCTTGGGTATACTTGGCAATGAGCAAACTTAGAATAAGGCAGTGATCCTGAGTGTCTTTTCCCTTTTTAAAACCGTGTTGAGGCGGAATCAGGACATTGTTAAATGTGGCCCATTCCTCCAATCTATTCTATAAAACACGGCCCATAAGTTTGGCGGTACTATACAAAAGTGAAATTGGCCTATAATTTTTTGCCTCAGATTTATTTCCCTTTTTGTAAATGAGGATTGAAATAGATTTGGACCGGAATCTAATGGGCCTACACTGGCAACTATATTAAAAACTTTTGTCAGAACCGGGCCCCAAAGATCCGTCTGAAAAGAGAAAAAAATCTATTGGGGTACCATCCGGGCTGGGTGCCCTATTGCTAGAATACTTCATAAGGGCTTCGCTGACTACGAGATGTTAAAAAAGAGGATACATTTTGTGGGTAGCATATTGCCATTCTGTAATAAATTCACTCCCTTACTAGTGGTATCAAATATTTTAGAGAAATGTGCAACTGAAGATTCTTCATCCACATGAGAATCAAGATTACGGTCTGTAGGTGCTTTTAGGAAAAGAGCATTAATTGCCATCCAAAAATCTCTGGAGTTATTTGTGATAGAAGCCTGATAGAATTGGTCCCATGCCTCCTCCTTCAATGTTTTCTATTCTGGCCTTTCTAGCCTCTTTATACTGATAGAACAAGAGCTCAACTTGATCTACGTCTCTTGGGATAATTCTAAGGGCCTTGTGAAGGTTTGATAAAGATTTAGAGCAAGCTTGATTTAGCAGTCTTGGGGCTACAGAATTGACAATGGGGCTGTTCGTGGTCAAATTATTTTTTACCTTGACTAGTATTGACTGAAAAGCAGTCATTACCTTGGTTGGGTCACAATAGGATTCAAGATAGGTCATGTTTCTTAGTGTCTGTTTGCAAAGACCTTGGGGACAATTTCCTCTTTGTCAATTGTGGCCCTTTTGAGAATAATACACATTTATCCTTGTTATGGTGGGTTTTGTGTACCTCATATGCTTGGTGTGGATGCCTTCCCATACCAATTGACAGAAAATACCAGCATGATCCCTGTAATTTAATAAAATATGTTTGAATTTTTGAATGATTCAGAAGCTATCATGTAATCAATAGTTGAACCCTGACAAATTGTGCCAAATGCTTTTTGAAGCAAACCTGTGCTTGTATCAATTGGATTCATTATTCTAAATCTTTAATAATGAGAAGTCTATTCAGTGCATAACCATGAGGGTTATGAGTAAAATGAGGGATAATCTCACTTGCCTCATTAGTCAGTCCACATATTGCTTTATTTACAAAACAACAACTAGAAATCAAGGTATCCGCTTAAAAGTGTTAAATAGTGCAGTATTTTTCCCTTGATTAAGTCCACAACCTTTTTCATTTCTCCCATGAAGTTGTTATTATAATAGTTGATTAGGATCACAGTATTGCTTCCTGGCCCTTTTAGATGTAATAAGTTGTAGTAAGGGGAATCATTATGAGTGGACAAGACTTCCATTCCAAGACTGTTTTCCATCAATGTCAAGCTTCCTCCCCTAGTGTGACCTGATTTTGATGGAAAGGCATGAGTATAAAAAAACGGTTACCATCTATATGGATAGGTTCAGTTTCCCATGTTTCTTGTAAGCATATCAAATTATAATTAGTAATAATTTTTACACATTCATGATCAGACAGTTTGGGACCCAATCCTGCAATGTTCCAAGCAATTAACATAATCTTATCATTTATTTCCATACTATGCAGGGGATACTCTTGCCCTTCTAAATCGCATCTGGCTACAGGAATGGGAGTCCTCCCGTTTGACCTCTTTCAATCACAGGCTTCAAGATCTGCCAGCGCAGTGAATCGATTGTGAATTGGGAGGGGGTTAGTAACTTCCTCAAAGGTGGTTGTTGAATCTCTGGGTGAGAGAGACTGGAAACAACCACAGGGCCCTGACCCCAGGAGTTAAGCCTTACCAGTTTGTAAAGTGCAAACATCTGTGTGTCCGATGATGGCCCTTTAGGATGTAATCTTAAAAGATTCTGAACCATAAGGCGAGACATAAAATGTACTACAACATAGTCCCCCTGAAGGTTTTGTCTGAGTTTCCCACCCAGCCCACCCTTCTTGGCATTATAATTCCTGAGAAAACTACCACCTGGCCCCACATGTTTATAGATTCAATGGTATGCTTTATAAATTAATTGTTCAGTTGATTCCTTTTGATTGCTGTTTATCCCTGGGGTGTTTGCCATAATAATCATATATGGACAGGCTGCAGGCGGGAGGGCTAATCTCGTATAAGGGTCTACATGGCCTGTACGATCGGCCATGTGCCCTCCTTCTGGCCTCGTTGGTACACTTGAAATGTCTGAGTCCTTAGGAATCCGCTGTAGCTGAACGGCATGTGAATGATTAGAGACAGTTCGAGGGGGCAGACACTTGTTTGTCTGGAATACATGATGAGCTGAACTTAAATAGTCTTGCGAAGCCGGGTCGGGAGTACAACTCGTTAGATGGCCTTTAGGCACTCCCCCAACTCCAACCTTCGTTAAGACCTGAGAGTCATTAGGTATTTTTGTCCTATAGGATAGAATGGGATTTATTTATAGCAGCTTATAAATATACATTCCCATTGGGACAATATGAGAAGGTAAAGTTTAGTATGCCTGAACTCAGAAATGTAAAGATGCATCTTTTAATAAGGATGATTTTTACATTCTGTATTTGAAAATATCACTTTTAGAATGTAGGTATTTTCTTACTTAGCCATCCTCTGTGCTTCTGCTGGGTTGTGTATTAACTGTCTGGTTTTCAAGTGACAGGGGCTGGGGATGTGCATGCACTGTAGACAGCCACTGGGGGGGGGGGGTGTTGAGGTGTGTCCTGCCTTTCCTGAAAGAATCAAGGCTGGGCTGAATAGACATGGGCTGCATTTAGAATAGGGGGAGGAGATTTGCTTTCATCTGAATGGGCCTGGTCTGCCTTACACAATGCTGTCTCCACTTCCTGATGAGTAGCTGGACCAAAGAGGACATAACTGGTTTTGACTGAGCACAGGGCTTCTCTGACACCGGAGAATGAAGAGAAATGGACTATAAATGTTGGGGCCCAGGCGCCTGAATTTTAGATTAACTCCAGACTCAAGAGGGCCCTCTGCCAAGGAGAGGAGCTGGGAAAGCTGGCGGAGAAGTACTGACCCTTAGCTGTGTGCTGTCTGTGGTTGGCCTGCAGTTGCAGTTTCTGCCAAGGAGAGGAACTGTGTGGGTATCCTGCTTGATGAGTTTTTCCAAGGGCTTGGAAGTAGAGCTTGCCCCCTGTTCAAGAAGTCTGAGGAACAGCAAAGACTTCACCATCCCCCTGGGCACCGTCTCTAGAACCGCAGGTTTCAGTTGCCACAGAGGGGAAGTTCAGCCAAATCCATCACTGTTGTCCTAATTAGGGACTTGTGTACAACCCCCAACAAAGATATTTTGTGTCAAAGTACAAAAACGCCAAACACAGTGGATCCATCACTCGGACCTCGCACGTCACACGGACACACGGACTAGGTGCGCTCTCCCGGTCTTAGGCACCTTCTTGAAGCTTTGGACGTACACGTCTTTGAGCGTTTTTTCCTGCTAGATGAGCAGGTGTCTTTGGCGATTTTGCTGACAGTCCACAACTACGTGGCTGGCACTCTCCCTTTCACTGCCGCCACGATCTTGATATTATCGTAGCCCCTCAGCACTGATGAGTCACATCTCCTTCACGGTGTGACGAAACAAGTGCCGGCTGGCTACTATTTTTTGTACTGACCAACAATTGACTTATAAACAACTTTCACTCACAAGAACCATTGTGTTAGGCGTTTTTGTACTTTGACGCAAAATATCTTTGTTGGGGGTTGTACACAAGTCCCTAATTAGGACAACGCACCTCACTAGCATGTGCACAGGATCTGTTTTTCTTCCTTTTGGTTTAGGCCTACCAAGACCATCTCAGGGGTTGTTTTTCCTTTGGGTTTGTGTTCCCCTTTCCTGTTTTGCACCACGTGCCTACCGCATGAACATTTCAGCAGCAAGATCACACTGCTCAGAGCGCCATTGCTTCCTGTTCTCCCTACTCAAACCCATTCCTTTTTGAACTCCATCACTGTTGCTGGCTTTGTGTCCTGCAGGCAATGCAGAAGGCACCGACGCAACTCGCACTGCAACCCTGGTCTCACCGACACCGTTGAACGACTGTCTTCAAGCCGCTGCTTGCACCATGTCCTGTGGGCACTGCACTCCGCACCACCTCACTTCACTCAGCTGCTCAGACTTCACCGACACTGTCTTTGCCCACTGGAACCTTGTTGGTCTCCATCAACTGTCACAGAGCCACTGCCTGCACCGTGCTATGAGAGCAACACATGCTGCACCACTTCACTTCACATCGCAAGTGCGATGGTTGCCGTGACCGGCTCATACCAAAGGGATCAGATGAAAAGAAAAAGGTACTGTCTACAAACCTGTCAACAATACATCTGACCAATACCAACGCAGTCTGATGGAACTGTTAGACTCTCCTGTTCTCAGCATTGTGGTAGACCCAGTTAGAGCTATAGACTCTGAAGAACTGTGATCTGCAATTTTAGGGTTATTTTGCACAATATTTCTACGTACTGTTTGTTGGATTCTTTTTGTTTTTGGTCTTGTTTGGTTTAGATAAAGAGTTGCTGTTTTTCTAAACTAGTGTGGTGTCCATTTGTAGTGTTTTCACTGTGTTACTGTATGCATGCACAAATGCTTTACACACTGCCTATGAGATAAGCATGTCTGCTCGTGCCAAGCTACCAAGGGGTGAGCAGGGGCTATTTTAGAAGTGTATTCCCCACACCATGACAAGGAAGAAGGGTCCCTACTTGGACCAAGGCGCAAACCATTGCTAACTAGGAACCCCCATTTCTAATGCTGTGTGAGTGAGTATCTGTACGGGTAAGAGAAAGGTTGTGTAGTGATTATAAGAGTGAGTGTATTAGTGGCGTAAGAGTAAGTGAGTGTGTGTAAGTGGCTGTGTGGGGGTGTGAATGAATGTGTTTATAGCTGTATCGGTCAGTAATTGTGTGTGCCAGAGCTTACATGGGAGAGTGACTGTGTGTGATAGTGATTATATGGGTGACTGAGTAGATGAATGATTGACTGCTTGAGTGAGTGAGTGGGTACATTAGACTCTGTATGAATGAGTTTATCAGTGACTGTATGGATGAGTGAGTATGTGCCTGTGGTAGAACCTATATGAGTGAGTGAGTGGATGTATCAGTATCTGTATCAGTAGTTAGAAAAGCTTCTGTAAGAGTCGTAGTCTGTTATTGACTGTATTTGTGAGTGAATTGATGTGTGAGTGGCTGAGTAGGTGAGTGACTGGTGGTGGGAAAGCATCTCTAATGTTATGGTTGGCTCCTACTTTTTGCTCAATGCCTGCTGTGATTTTGAACTGCAAATGCACTGGGTCCATGCTAACCAGGTGCCAGTGAGGGATTTATTAATAAATGCACACAGGTGACCTATTTAGAAGGTCTCCTGAAAACCTACCAAGAACTGTTGTGCTCTGTGTTATAGTCATAGTCGGTCTGTCACCACCAGACATGTTTCTGACCTCATGAGGTGAGACCCCACACTCTCACAGGCCAGAAACAAAGCCTGCTCTGGCCAGACGTGCTTCACACATCCTCCAGGCTGGAAATGCCTCCCAGAGCCGGAAGCTTCCAGGCCTAGCTGCATTGAAGCTCAGTCATGGCTTTCCCAGATAGTGGGGGATACCTAACCCCCTGTCCTGCTCCACATTTGGTGGAGGACACGTTGAAAAATGTGTTAAATGGGGAGGAGGGTTTCCACTAATCCAGCACCACCCCTAGGGTGGGGCAGGTGATGTGAACCCCTCTCCTGAAAATCCAACATCTTGGGATGGTAGAGAAATAGCCTATCAGGGTTAGGGCAGTGCCTCTTCCCACAGGAAGTTGTCACTTAGCGGGTGTAAGTACCCTAGAGGTAGGTATCCAATTGGTTACTACCTGTCGCCCCCGTAACATCTTTACATTCAGTATTTAGGTGGTATCCCTAAAACTGGAACCTAGATTTGTAGGACACTATGATGAACAGAACAAAGAAGATTTAATGCCCAAGAACTGAAGCCCTGCTGCCAAAGAAAATTGTCACCAAACCCTGCCTGGTGCCTCTGGGATTGCAATAGTCATGGTGCACCATGTTGTCCTGAACCTGTGAAGACTCCAAGAATGCCAGAGCTCTTCCATCCTTCACAAAATTACCAAGAACCTGCCTTGGAGTGAAGATATCACACACCTGCACACTGGAGGCACCAATCCCTCTGAATCAGATTTGTGGATGTGTTGCTCCCTGATGGCTTCGATGTAGCACCCTCACCAAAAGAGGTACACCAGCCCCATAGGGTCAGACCTGTCTCTCCACCAGGTTTGGAGATGCCAGAGCATACAAGAGCCACACCATACAAGACCCCCTAAAGCAAGAAGCGAGACAAAGAGTTTATGCCAGACTCCACTGATACCAGAAGCAAGCCCCGGTCTGGAGACATTGAGACCCCTGAGACCCACATCCTAAGTAGACCAGCTGTCCTGAAATCACCTCTCCAAGTTGCCTGCTCCCGACCTCTAGGTCATCTCAACGCATGATGCCCGGCTGACCTATCTGCTCTGGATACCAACACCTTCAACACCTTGCTCCCAGCCAAATCTGGGGCACTCCCAATCTTCTGCTGATGTAAATTTGGACCTGGGCCTGCTATTGACCTGAAAATGAGAAGGTGAACTTCGTGAAAGCATTGTCTGATTTCATATGCATATGTCTGCTTTTCTCCATTGTCTTCAATGGTGTGTAATTGCGCACACATGTATTATATTTTTCAAACTCTTAAAAATTACACCTTTTTAAGTAGACTGAAGTTTTTAGTCTTAAAATATACATAAAAATAAATATTTTATAAATTGGTCTCTAATTTATTCTTGAGTGTGTGTCTCATTTATTGCCTCAGTGAATAAAACAAACACCTAGCACTACGTTCTGATAAGCCTAAATGCCCGCCCACACTACTACAAAATGATCATTAGTATTATCTGCTTTAGTACCAGGAAGGGATCCACTGGACTCTGTAAACAGTGTCCTTTTTCCCAAGTACACTATATAGAGAGCAAGCTTCCTACATTGGTAGTTCAGCAGTGGGATAAAAGACTTTGCATTTGGCGGAACCACTTTGTCTATAAGTGACACTTGAGTAAATCCAAACAATTTTCTTAGTCCAGTTGCATTTTTCAATTGGTCTATTTAAAAAAATAAATCTAAAGTGAACTGCTAAGGCCATGGCTATGTCCCTGAAACTAAGGGGTTAGATATTTAAAAGGCTATTGCTACAGTTAGGACACAGTATTTGGTGTTAATGTTTTTTTAACTGAGCAAAAAGTTCCCAACTTTCATTAAATAATGTCTGATACGGATAACTGCTAAACAGGCTCAGGTGCCTGAACTGACTCCTTACATGGACCAGTCCTATACCAGGCTAAAGGACCTCTGTAAGGGTTATGGTATCAATACTGACAAACATGCAAAAAAAGACTAGGTACGGGCAGAGCTCAGCTAGTCACGCTATAGGCACGGGCAGAGTTCAGCTAGTCACGCTACACGGAACTCAGCGAAGTGGTAAAAAACTCTGCAGCGCTATATGGAGTTCCACAAGCAGGCTGAGTTGCTTGCCACACCTGTTCATGTGATGTTTCTATCATATGTACTGTGAAGTGTGATCTCGTGCCGGAAATCGCACACAAACAACACCATGCGGTTCACATGGGTTTGGCCAGCTTTGTTTTTGTTAAGTCTAAGGTGCTGGGCCTAATTTTCATTCCGTGCCTAATCTTCTTAATCCTACCCTGATGAAACCTATCTACCCTTCATTTTTTATCTATACCTTACCCTGTTTCTTTGTGTTTTTATATTTAAAACTTTTTCAATTTTATTTTGTATTTTTGAATGACTTCTGTACTGTTTTATTTTTTGCTTTACTTGCTTTTTTTATTACTTCTTTCTATTTCCTTCTCATTTATTCTACTTTCTTCTCTACCCCGGCCCCTACCAAGAACCATGGCAGAGCAGGGCAGTGGCAGCCCCAGGCCTGACCAAAACAACAACAACTGCCACCCACCTTGCGGTAGGCCACACCTCAAAGAGGTGCAGACTGCACGTTATTCATGAGGTAGCTGTGATAATTTTTTATGTACAACGTCTCCTCTCCTCTACTGTGGCAGCAAGTGGCAGACCTGGTAGCAGGTAAACCCTCAGGGAGCATAAGCAGCAGTGGGGGAGGGTGTGCCAGGCTGTGTGCCACTGATCTGGGATCTGGCGCCCCCAAAAACAGCTCACATACCGGTGGGCAACATTCTGGATAGAGACCAGGACCTGCTCAACCTGCTGGCCGTGGAGGTTGCGGAGATTGCTGAGTAATAATTATTTACTTGTTGTATTCTAGCCATGCGTTTTTTAATCGGATTATTTAAACATTTAACATTCCAAGTAGTAACCTGGAAGCTGAATCAAAGAAAAGGTATATAAAGCAGTAGTATGCGTACTTAGCACTAAAAAGAGAAAGTGTAAAGAACAATGCAAGAATAAAGAAAAAGAAGCCAGGGAGTAAAGTGAGAGAAGGAAGAGCAAAGAAAAAAGAGAGGCAAAAGAAAAACAAAAATGAGGGTAAAGGAGTGAAGGAGGAAGAATTGTTGATGAAATAAATAAAGAATAGAAAAATATAAAGAACAAGAAGACAGAACAGATCCAAAACAGCGACTGAAAAACATACTTACGAGAACAAACAAGAAACGAGGGTGACGGCGCCAAAAGGCGACGGCGACAACGACAAGAGCGGACACCAGACCTCCGCCATAATAATTCCCCCCCCAAAAATTACAAAAACAATGCGACACATCGGGAAACGAAAGGGGAGAGGACATCTGTAAAAAAGAGAGAAAAGGCATAATATAAACAGAGGAAACATGGAATCAGGACATTTCTGAACAAGGGGTAATTATAAAGGGTAAAAAATAACAACAGTCAGAACAGGAACAACAAGAAAGGAGCAAGAACGACAAGACCAAATTGTTATAGGGTCCAATGTAAAATAAAATAAAAAAAGAACAAAATGACTCATGAGGTAGGAACCTAAGAAAAGAAACCTAATTAAACACAGATGAAGCAGTAAATGAGAAAACAACGTGACAAGAAAACACAACCATAGGACTAACTCTACGAAGAACCATTTAAACAATTATAGAACCAATCAAACAATTCCAGAGGTGTCCATAACATCAGCTCCATGATGACGAAGGAATTCTTGCAGGGCCACTGGATCTTCAAACGTGGTAGTTTTGTCCTTATAGGTAACCTTGAAGAGACAAGGGTGAAGCAGGCCATATCTGGCATTAAGAGCCCGTAACTGAGGACTCATATCCAATAACTTTTTCCGGCGATCAGCTCTCTATTGAGCTACATCTTGTGAAAGAAATAGTCTATGACCTTCCCACATAATTTACTTTTTAGCTTTAGCCGCTGATAAAACCTGTAGAAGATCAGTGTACTGTAGAAACAGCATGATGACACCTCGGGGTTTGCCGGATATTTTGGGACCAAGTCTGTGGGCTCTTTGAATGTTGATAGTAGATGAAGTTCAGAATCTTCGGGAGAAAAGATTCAAAGAAAGTAGTAGGGTTTGACCCTTCCAAAAGTCCCGGAAGACCATAAAGGCGAAGGTTGTTCCTACGGTTATGATTGTCCAAATCTTCTGTTTGACGCTTGAGTTGAAGTATATCAGCTTCCATAGAAGGGATACGTGAACAAGAGGTTTGAAGAGATTCCGTTGACTGTTCTACAATCGGAGCTCGAGAATCTAATGAGGACCATTTGTCATGTAAAGTCTGCAGAGTTTTGGTAGTCACTTCCATGAAAGGCTTAAGTGCACGTATTTCCTCTAGAATGAGATCCATACAGGATGAGGCTGAGGCGGAGTTCGGAGAAGGGGGATCCTTCTTTAGGCGTTTAGTAGAGACAGACATTGTTGGAAGTTTGCTGGTATTTTGCATTTTGGAAGATGAATTAGGATGCAAATCTGATCAGGAAGTGGGATTCTCGTCCATATCCTGTCAGGGTCAGAATGAACAGTTGGTTTATGAGCCGCAGAGAGCTTAAGGTTGCGCGGTTTCCCCATACAGAAGCAAGAGATATTGAGGAATGAATTTCAAATTAGTTATGCTGTGCTATGCGCCACAAAAATGATGTCAATGAACTTCAGTGGCTCAAAATGAGGAGAAACATGCAAAAGCCAGTCAAAATGGCGGCAAGTCCAAGACAAAGAGCATGTTGAGGAAGTTAAAAGTGCGCAAAGCAGTGAAGCAGCATTAAAAATGGTACATAGCCCAAAAATAGAGAATGAAATTCATGAAAAGCAGAAACATGAGGGTTTTTGAGGAGAAAAATGTTCCATAAAACAGTGCATTCCTGGGGTGGAATCGCGCGAAAAACGGAGAAACAAAAACAAAATGGCGGCCGAGAACGGTAAAACCGAGTCGGGCCAAATTTAAAGGTGAAAAGGCATCCAAATGCAACAAAAGTCATAGCGCTATGCTCACCTCATGTTGCGACATCAAAAGGTGGCTTTTGAGCTCGAATTCCTCCGTTAATGCCGCTAGAAAATAAAGAAGAGCGGAGGTCAGCGCCGGAGCTCCGCTATCACGCCGCCATCTTAGCTGGCGCGCAAGCCACGCCCCCCCCTTTTTCAGCATCTAATGCAAGGACACCAGCGGGAAATTGCAAGGATCCCACAGCGTCAACTACATGAAATAATAATCTAGTGTTATTGACAGAAGGTCTATTTTTCATGAAGCTATTTTGATCAAAGTGAACAAAAGTATCAAGTACAAAAGCCAATCTGGTTGCAAGAATTTTTACATAAAGTTTACAATGTTGATTCATTAAAGAAATACAGCAGTAACATGGTCAGCGACTAGCTGCCGCCTCCCCCCCAATCCGGCACCCAATACCCAGGAACGTGGACACGAGACGTCTTTTACTTTTTGGAAGGCGGGCGCTAGTCGCCCGGCCGTATTTATTAAAGTATGAAATTAAAAAAGGTTTTAATTGCATAATCAACAATTTATACAAAAATTCAGCAGGACATTTAGGTACATAATTCTTAGCAACAAGTTTGAGAGCCTGACTTTAACAAAACTCTAATACATGTTGTTTCCTAACTTAGACTAAACATCCTCATCTAGAATTTTTGTACATTTCTGGCCATATGGCAGGGTCACTACCGGTGTCAGGTCCTACAAGCTGCGCCTCCCCTCTGGATGTGCGCATGCGCAGTGTTACCCCGGGAATTGCCCGGTCTACGCCCTGAACTCCATTTACCCACTAAAGGAGGGCCCTTACTCTGCGCCGGTGGCGTCATGAGTCCACGCACGCGGGGTGGCTACCAGCCTAAGGAAAGCGTGAACTACTCCTACCCGCGCTCCTTTGCCTATTACCTTGCCCCTGGAGTTCTGGGAGTGGCCCGCAGGCCCCTCCCCCTGGGCGGGAACCTCCATAGGATGATGCCCGCCCCCTCAGACCTCAAATATGTGCTCACCGATAATGACCTTACCGCATGCCCCATACCTAATAAATACGACGACCTATGGGAAAAAATTCTAAAGGACAGCTACACTGGCTAATAAATAACAGTATCAACGTATAGCTACAAAGGGAAAAAAGGCCTAAAGACACTTAGCATCAATTACAATTCACTTCACACATGACTTGCTAAAAGGGGAAAAAATTCCTAGACAAAAGCATCAATAATATACCAACAGTTCCATCTCTATTATCCTGTGAGACCCGTGGACCGTACCTTCAAAACTTACCATTCAACCAGACATATAAATTGCTACAAAACTTTTGTTCCAAGGGATGGTGGGTGGGAAAACAAAGAAGCCCCGAGCGCGGGGCACACCGTTTCGGCGAGGGAGCGTCCAGGGACAAGGGGGTCTCCTGGGCGCTCCCTATCTCTTTATTCTCGAGGGGCCAGGTGGCCCCTCCTATAGCCCGCCCCCCCTGACCCGGACCCACTTCCCAGGATCCGGGTCAGGGAGGCCGCCAGCCAATCGGCGGTGGGCCGCGCCCCCCAGGGCACGCCCCCACCGCCGAATGGCGACAAAGGAGAGAGTGGGGGCGACGGTCGCCGCGCCGCCATGCGTGCGGGGGGGCCGAGGGCCCCCACTTTTCACATGGTCAGCGACTAGCTGCCGCCTCCCCCCCAATCCGGCACCCAATACCCAGGAACGTGGACACGAGACGTCTTTTACTTTTTGGAAGGCGGGCGCTAGTCGCCCGGCCGTATTTATTAAAGTATGAAATTAAAAAAGGTTTTAATTGCATAATCAACAATTTATACAAAAATTCAGCAGGACATTTAGGTACATAATTCTTAGCAACAAGTTTGAGAGCCTGACTTTAACAAAACTCTAATACATGTTGTTTCCTAACTTAGACTAAACATCCTCATCTAGAATTTTTGTACATTTCTGGCCATATGGCAGGGTCACTACCGGTGTCAGGTCCTACAAGCTGCGCTTCCCCTCTGGATGTGCGCATGCGCAGTGTTACCCCGGGAATTGCCCGGTCTACACCCTGAACTCCATTTACCCACTAAAGGAGGGCCCTTACTCTGCGCCGGTGGCGTCATGAGTCCACGCGTGCGGGGTGGCTACCAGCCTAAGGAAAGCGTGAACTACTCCTACCCGCGCTCCTTTGCCTATTACCTTGCCCCTGGAGTTCTGGGAGTGGCCCGCAGGCCCCTCCCCCTGGGCGGGAACCTCCATAGGATGATGCCCGCCCCCTCAGACCTCAAATATGTGCTCACCGATAATGACCTTACCGCCACAGGCCAGCATTGTTAACCGACGATCTGGCCTCCCCCCTCTAGCCCCTACCTAAGGAAACCCTCCTACTTTCAAAACCCTCTAGCCAGGCCCAGATATTGTCAGACCACAAGACATTACCCTCCTCTGTTAAATGAACTCCGTCCTTTAAGTAATACTTGTCGCCCCAGATGCACCCATGAGGTATAGACTGCAACAGGGGGGCTCGAAACAACCTATCCAACTGTGTGTTGATCCTCTTTACCGAATGATTCAACGCCCTGACCGAATGTCCCCCCCGCCACTGTAGTCGGGGTATGAGTTGTGACCATACTAGTGTGCAACCGGGGCAGGTCCTGGCCAACCAACCCGCCGTTGAGATAATCTCCTCAATCAGAATGCGCCTACCCAGTGTTGCCAAATCATTCTCCCCGAGGTGAAGTATCACCACTGACGGTGGAGATTGCTGGCGTGCTAAAAGCCCTTGGAAGAATCCCCTAAACTCGTGCAGACACAAACCCCCTCTGCCAAAGAACGTGATGTCCAACCCTAGTTGTTCCGCCCTTTTCCTCTTGTCACCTGACATAAAGACACATTCTGCTCGCTTCACATATGAATGACCCACAATCCAAACACTGTTCTTCATTGTTTCCTGGTCGCCGCTCCGTGCTGATGTATGTTGCCGGTGCCCGACGACAAATTCCTCCCCTGCGTAACAGGTCTGAGAAACTGTAAGAGAGCGGAAAGAAACCAAGCGTGAGTGACATGTAATCATAGCATGTCGATCCGAACATACCGTTTATAGCATTCTGAAGACCATCTCCCAATTGTCTTCACTCTTTCCACTGGGAGGCCCCCCGCCACCGCCTCAGTTGCTGCCCCAATCCTGAAGGAATGAGAGCCAAACTCTTTAGGGTCAAGACCTGCTTTCCTAACCCCCATCTCTAATACTTTCCTGAATTGATACCTGGTCAAGGGGCTCCCGTCGGCGTGACAGAGCAATGCCCTGTCCGCTGAGCCTACCAATAGTCCGTGGAATGATTCCACGTGCCTCACCGGGCAGCACGGGTTGGCGGGGGCCCGTTGCAGAACTATGGTGTGACCCCTAGCCTCCTGGTCGGTCTTTGACTTCTGGATAATCACCCACATGGTGTCCTCCCTAATCGTCACACTAGCCTTTTGTAAGCCGCCCAGTAGGTCTGACTTAGAACCTGCCACAAGTTCGCTAATTCTCAGCGCCCCATAGAATGCCAAAGAGAATGCCGCCCTAAAAAGAAGCACCTCCCACTCCGAGCTACAAACAGTCTCCAGCGTGCCCAGTAAGGCTGTCAGCCGGGCCAATCCGATGGGCTTTCTCTTATCCTTCTGATGTCCCTGAATACGGCGCCATCCCCTTAAAGCCTTACGTATCATAAAGGTATTAGTGGGATCCCGGAAGCCCCTAGCTTGAGCGAAGAATGACACCGCTGCCCTATGTCTGTTCGCAGCTGCCACCGAGCGCCCCTCCTTATGCATCCATTCTAAATAGGCTGCAAAGCCATCCTCCTCCGCCCAGAGCGCTTCCCATTGTTGCCCCAAAAAAGAACAATAAGACAGAAACGCCCCTTCGTAAGCCGTCTTGGTCCTGGGGGCTAGGCTAGCGACCACGAGGTCCTGTAATCTGGGGCACCAATCTGCCAGAGTACTGCTGGGAAGTGTGCTGGCGAGGGGTCTGCTGTGGGAAGATGCTCCCTGAAAACCTGCATTTTGAAGCGAGAGAGGGAGTCAGCTGCATTGTTTAGAACACCAGGGACATGTTTGGCCCTAAAATTAGCATTCAGTTTAAGGCACCGCAGAACAATTTCTTTGATCAGACGAAGTATGAAAGGACACCGCGCCCCCTGCTGGTTGATACATTCTACCACCGTCATGTTATCTGACCAAAACACCACTGATTGGTTACATAGGTGTTCGGGCCAGACCATCAGTGCCACCCATATTGGGAAGAGTTCAAGGAAGCCAATGTTGCTGGTCAGACCCCATGTCTTCCATTCTTCCGGCCACTGTTGAGCGACCCACCTGTTCCCTAGGATGGCGCCAAAGCCCACACTACCGGCCGCATCAGTCCATAGGCCCAACTCCGCTGATGTTGTGAGCGGGCCGGGCCAGACCACCCTACCGTTAAAATCCTCCAGGAATGCCATCCAAATAAGCATATCCTGGCGAATTTCAGACGATAGGCGAGCGCGGTGGTGCTTTTCCCTCAGCCCCTTCATCGCGTGAGCGATGGAGCGAGAGAAAGGGCGAGCCATGGGGATGATTCTCAGTGTGAAATTCAATTGCCCTACCACCTCCTGTAATTGCTGCAGAGTGACCTTCTCCTTGCGGAGGCATAAATGCAGCGCTGTCCTGAATTTGTCCACTTTGTCCCTAGGTAATCTAAAACATCCTTCTAGTGAGTCAATCTCAATGCCGAGGAATTCTAAGCAGGTGGTCGGGCCAACCGTCTTCCCGGGCGCAAGCGGGACCCCAAAAGCCCGCATGAGCACGCAAAATTCCTGCAATGCCAGTGCACACTCCTGAGATCCCGCTGTACCGAGGAAGAGGAAATCATCTAAATAATGCATGACCCGCTGATGGCCCGTCACTTGTCTCATGGCCCATTCAAGAAAAGAGCTAAACATTTCGAAGTAAGCGCAAGATATCGAACAACCCATGGGCATGCATTTGTCCATGTAGAACATAACCCAAAAGGTGAAGCCTAATAGATGCTGATCGGCTGGGTGGACCGGGAGGAGGCGAAAGGCTGATTCTATGTCTGATTTCGCCATCAGCGCCCCGGGTCCCGTGGTCTGTAATAAGTGAACAGCCTGATCAAAAGAGGCGTACTTAACACTACAGATACCCTCGTCGATGGCATCATTCAGTGACGTCCCCTTTGGTGCTGACAAGTTATGGATCAATCTGAATTGCCCTTTCTCTTTTTTGGGGACAACTCCTAATGGGGAACACACGAAATTGGGTACTGGCACTTCAGTAAAAGGGCCCACTATCCTGCCTAATGATAGCTCCTTGTCAATTTTTGCGGCCACCACAGCCGGATTGTGCTTGACTGACAGTTGATTTCTACAATGTGCGCTGCCAGTGTATCCCGCGGCCGGGATCCTAAAGCCTTTAGAAAAACCTTCCTGGAGTAGGGTGGCCGATGTGTGGTCCGGGTATCTGTTCAACCATGGAATCATTGCCACCACATCCACTGGAGTGGGGGGGCCTAACCTGTCTATCTTATAGTGGCTTTCCCCTACCCCTCTGACCTGTGTTTCCCTGCTTGGACCTACAGGCAGTTTCTGGATGAGAGGGGTGCCCACAGGAGGAACATGCATGTCTAAACTTACACGCGGCCCTTGTGCAGGTGCGCCTATTAAAATCCCAGCACACCCCTTTTTTCTCTGGCCCACTTGCCTTAAACTTCCCAGGTACCTCACTCGTGTGGGGGGGGCGAAAGGGCTGTTGTGGTCTAGTGAACACCTTGACCGCACCGAACTGAGGGGGAGGTGCAGTATCAGAGAACTGTTTGTGCCAAGCCATGGAATCTACCGTGTCCCATGGCAATGATCTATTGAATTCCAATGCCTTCCTGAAATTGACATCATACCCCTTCCATGCCTCCCCAGAATACTGTTCACTCCACCCCACAATCCTGCTCGAGTAGCATGCCAATGCTGCCTGTAAATCTGGGGGACGCTCAGCTTTAATTGCAGTGAATACAGCCCATGCTTTCATCCAATTGTTGAGAGTTTCCTCAACCCTAAATCTAGTACACTGCGCCCTCCATTCGCTTGGGAGCACACCGTTTCGGCGAGGGAGCGTCCAGGGACAAGGGGGTCTCCTGGGCGCTCCCTATCTCTTTATTCTCGAGGGGCCAGGTGGCCCCTCCTATAGCCCGCCCCCCCTGACCCGGACCCACTTCCCAGGATCCGGGTCAGGGAGGCCGCCAGCCAATCGGCGGTGGGCCGCGCCCCCCAGGGCACGCCCCCACCGCCGAATGGCGACAAAGGAGAGAGTGGGGGCGACGGTCGCCGCGCCGCCATGCGTGCGGGGGGGCCGAGGGCCCCCCCTTTTCATTTGAAACAACAGTGGGGTTTTGAAAGAACTATAATCAAAGCTTCAGTAAAGGATCCTGCAGTAGAACCTGAAATACTAAAGTGAGTAAACAATTTAAGTAAATGAAGCAGCAGGTAAGGAAAAAAATTCTTTATAATGTTCAGCAGGGATGCCTCCCGGTCCAGGTGATTTGTTGCTGTGATTTGCCCGGTTTGAGAGGTTTTTTCTAAAGTGATCGGTACTTCCAATTTTTCAATCACTGACTGGGTAATTTTAGGTAAGCCACAGCATTGGAAAACATGATCAATACTAAACAGAACTATAAGAGTGGATTACTATATAAGGTCAAATAGTAGGTCAAAAATTCATTAACAATTTTGTTGTGAGATAATGCCAATTTACCATTTAAGCAATCAATTGCATTAATTTGAATTTTATCTTTTTAATACCTAAATACTTTTTTTAAAGTCTTCCAGATCTATTAGCTTTTAAACTAAAGGTTGCCTTAATATTTGAAACTTGTACCCCCAGTTCTTGCATTTTGTATTTATTGTTATTAGACAAAATAAAGAGTTGTGCATATTTTGCTATTTGTTTATCCAGTGTTTAAAGATTTGTTATCATGGACCATAATTGATATTGTTACCCAACTGAGAAATGCCTGAAATGCATCCCAACGATTTACTAGTGAAGTATATCCTTCTGGATTAAAAGAGAAATAATCATGTAATGATGACAAAAGTGTGGATTTATTATTGTCATTAAGAACAACATTCACATTCATACACCTGCGATAGTGGGATTGTTGTGAGGCACAGAGTTGTAAAACACCTAAAATAAGAGCATGGTCAGAAATATCAATATTGTGAATTGTAGGATCAAAATGTTAATTCTATTAATATTATCTATAACAAGCAAAAAAAGAAGATAGAAAAGAGAAAGGAAAAATATAGTTTAAGGGATTAAAGAGTAGCTCCAAAAGAAGATGATAGGGGAAAAAGGAGAAACAAAGACAACATAGAACTATAAATAGTGTTTTAGAATCACACACACAGATATGCAAGTTTGACCTTCCTAAACAATGCCCTCATGAAGAATATCCACAAGTAGGCTTAGAATAATTTTCACATGTATTAATTATGTAGAAGTGTCACTCATTTCCATGGATACAGGAGAATGATTATCTAAAAAACTGAAGGGGCATATTATCAAGTAAGGGCGTTACATTATCGCCGCTTTTATTGGCAGGAAACTGCTGATAAAACGACGATAATGGGCTTGATAATATGCTCTATGAATTCCCAACATGGGCTTCGATTGAAATTCATAGAGCATATTATCAAGCCCATTATCGCCGCTTTATCGGCAGTTTCCTGCCGATAAAAGTGGCGATAATGTAACGCCCTTACTTGATAATATGCCCCGAAGATCCTTAGGGAATTGAAACGATTTTGAGATACCATACTACCAAATTCTTATAATAGATAGATCAAAAAGGTCCTATTTAAAGCCTTAGGGGCATACTATCAAGGACAGGCGATACATTATCGCCGCTTTTATCGGCAGGAAACTGCCGATAAAGCGGCGATAATGGCCTTAGTAATATGCTCTATGAATTCCAATCAAAGCCCATGTCTTGGGACACTCAAGGCTGCTTTAAGTCACCGTCGCCGACCGCCTGCTCGCTCCCACAGCCCTTTGCGGTCACTGCGGTGTGCGGATTATGGCGGATTTCAGGGGAATAGTTAGGTCACTAGCGCAGCTCTGGTACTACGCCGCCATCTTCCCAGGCTGCTGGCCATGCCCCCTCAAAATGTTTTCTGTTTTTTACTTTTTATTTTTCTTGGTTCTTCTAAATGTTTCACCTGTTTCCTTTAGTTAAGCCTGTCTGCACTGTGAAATAGCTACCAGAGGTTGAGCTCAGATTTGAATTATTGAAACGTTTACTGGGAGTAATAACAATAGTGAAATTATTACTTGTGGTGGACTATCATCAGACCGAACTATTAATCCACTTTCTAACATGTATTATATATTTGATTGATGAAAAACAATGGTTGTCACTTTCAAACATTTGCCATTCCAATTATATCTAGATTTCACCTAGATCTTCTCAAGCTGCATTATTAATATCTGAACTGGGGTGGCTGAGTGAACTAAAGAATGGTGATGGATTAAACCCAGATCAGTTGACTGGGGGTGAGTGTTTGATTTGTTCAAGTGCTCCGTCCATCATCCCCTTTTGTATCGCTTTGTTCGCCCTAAGTGTGGCAGGGTATACTCAGTCGTGAGTCCCTTGTTCACTTGGCCACTGGATTCAAGATAGCCTGGCTGATGAGGATTATGAATTCAAAGCCGGTCCCAGGATGCTTGTTTCCGGTCCAGGGAAGACATGGCTTGGCAGTTCGGGCTGGACTGTTCCCATAAGGCACAGGGTCAGACTGATTTGCATATAGCCATGTCTGAACTGGGGTGGCTGTGTGAACTAAAGAATGGTGATGGATTAAACCCAGATCAGTTGACTGGGGGTGAGGGTTTGATTTGTTCAAGCGCTCCGTCCATCATCCCCTTTTGTATCGCTTTGTTCGCCCTAAGTGTGGCAGGGTATACTCAGACGTGAGTCCCTTGTTCACTTGGCCACTGGATTCAAGATAGCCTGGCTGATGAGGATTATAAATCCGAAACCGGTCCCCGGATGCTTGTTTCCGGTCCAGGGAAGACATGGCTTGGCAGTTCGGGCTGGACTGTTCCCATAAGGCACAGGGTCAGACTGATTTGCATATAGCCATGTCTGAACTGGGGTGGCTGAGTGAACTAAAGAATGGTGATGGATTAAACCCAGATCAGTTGACTGGGGGTGAGTGTTTGATTTGTTCAAGCGCTCCGTCCATCATCCCCTTTTGTATCGCATTATTAATATCAGCATTTTCCATTATAAATTAAATTTTTGCGATATGCTAAAATTGAATCATGCATTCTTTCATGTTCTAATAATACGTAATCTCAAAAACATGTAGGTCCTACCCGTCTGGCCAACTATTAGAGCCACGGAGTGTCAATTAACAGAGGTTTGAGAAGGGACACAAGCCCACTTTTTCTAATACATCCAGTGAACAAAATAGTAGTTGAATGATCACTGTATCAAACTGGGTTCTAAAGTAAATGTCATCGAAAAATGTAAGCAAAGTGAGTGTTGAACCCTCCATTAAAGGAATCATTCACATTGATGAACTATGTGAAAATAAATAAAGCCAAATTGTTTTTCCATGTTTTTTGTGTACTTAAGACCTCCAGTTTATACTGATCAAAACAATGTTACCAAAAAACGGGGGTTCGCTCTTTATAAACTAGAGTTTGGACTTTCTTTATTGTTTTCAACAAATGGTGACTCCTACTGAGGTATGGATTTGTTTTTTTTTAGGAAATATATAGCAGTTGCTACAGATACTTTCAATCCGCAGCAAAGCATCATTAGGGAGAATGATGAAGTTAAACTATCTTTAAAACGTCATAACTTGTTCTGAGGGAACTTTCTGCAAGCTGGCTAAGTATGGCTCCAGCAGGCTTGGAGTTTCTAATCCAACTCTGCAGTTCTACAGCTTACTCAATACTGCCCAGTACAGAAAATGTATGAGTGAGAGGGAAGGTAGACATAGCTCAACAACATCCCACTTTAATGTGCATGTCTCTGTTACGACAGTTTTGCCAGCAGACATATGACTGTTCTGCCAGGAATCCTACCATTTATGTGAAGGCAAGTTCGTCTGTCATTAATTAATTTAAGCTGCAGAGAGTCCTGTTCTTTATGTGGCTGTTACTTTATTCTCAAAGCCATATGGCACCCCTCACAGATCAAACATATTCATGAAGAACACTTTTAAATTCAACTTTCACTGATGGGATTTCGCATGATGTCAACAAGCATGACCTTTCTGCCTGAGCTGCACGCTGTAATAGAAATCAAGGCACTCTAATCTGCCTACAGATAGCTCTGACTTTGCTGCTGTAGTTCAATCAAAGAAACAAGCCCAAAGGACTTTCCGGAATTGCTTGCTATTTCCTGCGCCATTTATGTAATTGCAAAAGTTGAGTGAACTTACTGGACATATTGTAAACGTATGTATCTCGAGGCCTATTCTCAGCTGTGCAATTATACATACAGAAGAAACTAGCAGAAAGCTAAAATAAAAACATGACACAAAATAACAACTGAAACTGCTGAAACGGGGACACTGCACTTCGAGGGAATTAAACAAAACTGGGGCTCATAAATGTTCACTGGTCCATGCCCCTGCACATTAATTTGCACCTATATTGCTCCTCTTGTCATATGAAATGTCATATAATTGTTTTACATTTGACATGAGAATTATTTTATTCACCCGGTCAAATATAGGGAAAACGGGTTATGAAATCGTAAACAGCTAGGTGGTTGTTTAGAAATCAGCACAGGAAGTAAGAGAAATTATACGAAATACCTAATAATCCAGGAGTACATATTCAAATATAATCTGATGTTGCTATTTTTGTTATTGCTAGTTATATAATAAAAAAACAGAACATCATTCTTTGTAAATGAAAAGTGGAGGTGATTTTCTGCATCCACTTCTCATTATGAAAGCAACACAAGTATTGCGAAAAAAATGGTCCAATTTTGGCCATGGTGCAAATACTATTCCCACCACTCTGTTTTACGCTCATAGCAAAGTGGTGCGAGTGATTCACATCGGTGTAAGGTTTCTGTTATGGCCTAAGAAACTCTATACTGGGATATTTAGTGAAAATACACAAGCAGACCAATGGTCTACAAAGTTCCTGCTACATTGTACAAATAAGGGTTAGTGAAATTACCTGGTAGGACGTGAAAGACACTTTAATTTTTTAATTTTTCCTCAGCTTGGTGAAACATAGGTACTCAGAGAATGTAATCTAATTGTGTTTATATTACGAGAAGGATGAAGACATGCATGCAGAAACACACTCACTGTTTAATGGATTTCTAGCAGAAACTGCACTGTATAGAAAAACAGGTATAATGGAGAAAATCTAATCATTGTGTGCTGCAATACATACTTAATCGTGTAGGTTAGATCTATTTGATACACTCTGCAAGTAACTTGTATGTCTGTATGTATTTTTCAGTACTTTGTCTTCACAGCAGAAGCAGAATGGTCATTTTTGTGGAAAACGGGTTGGTAATCCAATTTTCCTGGAAGGTGAAGTATGTCAGAATTGACAAATGCAGCAAAGACGTAAAAGGAGCGTACGGCACAGGTGTCAGGGAAGGTATTTACTGGCTGCTTCTACTAAGGGGCTGCACAATAGAAAAACCGGGCGTGGTGATGGTGCAATTGCCTCTGTGTCTGACACTGCAACTCTGTCTACACTGTGGCTAGTCAGATTCAACCTAGCAAGAATGGCAGCAAATATCTTTGAGCAGTTGTGCAACACACGGGAAGCTGACCATATTTCACTTTCTCCAGCTGCTGTTGAGCTTAAACCAGGTTACGGCCGGCCCCAGTGGGTGATCCGCCGGGTCCCAGCACACTAGTTGACACTGGGCCACAGACACAATTTCCCGAACACATTCCATGTGCTTCACCTTGGGGAGCTGCGCAGAGCTCTTATTTTCCTCTGGAGCATGGACGGCAGCATATGTGAGGCTTTGTGGGTCAATCTGCATCCTTTTATCTAATTGGTGTCTCAGCTGGTAACAGCGGGAGGTCAAACCCAGCACAGCTGGAACATCAAACCTGGCCAAAGCACGGAGCCGAACATTAAAAGAATCAAAGGAAATTAATGGACTGTAAATTACATTTCGCTAAAAGACAACAAAGAGAGATTTTAATGTATTTTTATTTTCGTAGACGACAGATCTATGTAAGATATTCATGCCTATTGTAGACATAACAGTGGCCCTATTACAAATGGTGCATTTGTCCAATTTACTCAGCGGCGCACCTTTATACAGGTGCGCTGGGTGCAAACAGAGGATCTGTGCCCTATTATGTTGAATGTGCTGCCCCAAGGGCGGCTGTGAACACGTGTTTCCTCCAGGGCAGCGCATTCAAGAGAAATATGGAGCACCTGCTTAAAAGATGTTCAGTGTTTCTCTGTGCAGGTGACAACGCGCCTGCACTTTTAAGAAGGATTAGAGTTTACCGTGCAGGTACATCTAAGCCAAGGTAAATGTGTGGTTGTTATCATCTAGCTACTCACACCCTTTAAACTTCTCCTTTTAATTTTGATCCTCCTCACTTCCTAGAAGGTGCTGAAAGTAATTTGGCCCTTTTAAGGACCATAAAATGTCTATTGTTGTACCCATCAGGGTGGTGTCCTGTAATCTAATTACTATGTAAACGTTCGTGCCTCTCCAAGACAGGCTTGCATCTTAAATTATTAAATCGTGCATTAAGTATGTGCTTCATCATACTTTGCCACATATACTGTTGTGTTGCAAACATTCCAAATATTGTTCAAGACTGCAAAACCCAATATGGTCTATATGTCCAGGTTCCATGTTTTGAGGATTTCTGGGAGTAGAAGAATTCACTTCAAAGTTAAGCATCTGATTTACACATTTCTTAAATATTGTTGTCACTGACAATAGTATAAATCTGACGTTCATATCACAGAACATGTTCAGGAATTATTTGACCCCACATCGTCTGTGGTAGGAACATCCGTGAGTCTTGTAAAATATGCTATTTCATTTGACCAGTAGCTGACTTTTTTACACGTTGTGTAAACATGGCAACTGATTTTTATTTTAGCTCTCAGGGATTACTCATTTGCAGCAACACTGTTTGTGGCTCCAATGCTGAATGCATGATTCCCAAATCCATGTTGGCCAACAGATTTATGATTCTGAAGGAGGAAACATGAATCCTGCAAGCAATAGTGCACCACTGCTGCAGAAAGAGCAGTCAGAGAATGGACTGGTCACAGCACCGGCCATGCAGGCCTGGCACAGAGCAGTCCCTGTGGGCAACACCTCCTCAGGGCATGTCCAAAGACTGTGCACTGCAGGTATTGGCTGTTGTGGAGATTTGGGTTTAACATGTGGCTGCAAGTAGAAGGTAGAAAGTACAGAAGGCTCCCTTAACATGGTTTGGCTATCTGCTGATGGTTGGCGCCTGTTCTAGTCAGCTCAATGGAAAACCCTGCTGCTCATGTCTAAACTCCATTCACCAAGGGTGTATGCCACCAACACGGAGTTGGGCCCAGGGTCTGGCTGGAGACAAGGCTTTGCTCCAAACCCAGCTGCATATAGCCAGAGGCCATACCCTTGCAGTTTGGCCACATACAGAGGCTTGGGTAAGCGTAGGGCCAGAGGTGAAAACCTGTAGCAACACCCGCCGGCATGGCCAAAGGCCACGCTCCCTGGTGAACAACCTTTATAATGCAACTTTTAGCACGCAGTGCTATTACAACGCAGACTTTAAAACGAAAACCATTACAACGCATTACACTGGGGGGCGCTCTAGGATAGGGATTAGTTTTAATTTACTATCCAACACCTTCCCTAGTGTCCACGGGGACTGGTGTTGGAATAGTAAATTAAACTATTCACTATCCAGCACCCCCCAGTGTAATGCGTTGTAATGGAATGTGTTTTAAAACTTGCGTTGTTACAGCATGCGTGGTAAAAGCATGCGTTGTAACAACGTACATCCTGCTCCCTTCATGTTGGCTGCCGGTGGAGGGTTGGGCACGTGGCCTGGCCTCCATCTCCTACAGGCTAGAGGCTGTGCTAACCTGGGGTTGGCCACCTGCTGAACATTGGATTCAGGGCATTGGGATGGCCTAATGGGCAGCACCCTCTGTGCACATGTGCAGTTGAGATTACCCAATTACAGACTGTTGGGCACTGACTATGGGCTGGAGATCATATCCTGTGGCCAATTACCCCGTAACATGGCTGAAGACTTTGCATATCAGGGGCTGTATTACAGAAAGTGCCTTGGGGACTGCCCAATTGGCATGCCTGCCCACTTTGTGCACCTTCGAGGCACTTTGGTAATACAGAAGGGACCACAGACACTTTTTCAGCTTCTTATGTAATACAAATAGCGCTGTCACCAAATTCTATGCCTATGGCCTTACCATATTGATACCAATAAACTACCACACCTAAAAGTGAAACGTATGTAAAGAACAGCACAGAATGAACCCGAATAATGTTACTATATTCATAATCATTTGGTGTGCTTAATGTGATATTTAATCACCTCTGTAAAATGAGGTGCAACAATTGTAATTACACCTGTTTCGTTAAGGTCAGGTAGTGAACACACAGCCTTTGGTATGCAAGTTCTAGAATTATACTGTCCACAAACAATATTTCATCAATCGTCGAAATTTAAAACACTTTTACCAACACCAAAGGGCCAGTTCACTGCTAAAATGAATTCTTTTAAAAGTAATAAATAACAAACATTTTAATGAAGTTACAGCAGCATATTAATTTACATAAGGACCTTAAACAACGAAATCCCTGGACATTTCAGTCAAGAATGCTAACAACAAAGCAGTCTCTTAAGCCCCAATGAAGGTACAATTGTCCTCTCGCATTCATGTTTTAGGAGTCATGCCATGGGGATGAAAGCTGAAAAACAAAGCTCTCTTCAGTCCTTTTTTCGCACTGCTTTGCAATCCCCGTGTATGTGCTCTTACCCCTAAACATGGTAAATTATATTAGCACATACGTGTCACAATGAACTTGCCAGTAAGGCTATGGTGCATGGTGTAGTAAATACTCTAGTGGAATGGACACATTAAATGTCATCTGTGGATTGCAGCACATATTGTGCCATCTACTAGGTTGACAAAGGAAGCATGGCTTCATGCCTACCTGTAGAGCCTGACTCATACGGCTTTTAAAACGGTGGTTGAACATGTCAAAATAACACTCTTTTGACAGGCAAAAAGCCTGCTTTTCAGCTTTAAATACCTCACCCCAAAGAAGGCCTTGTAGCCAAAGAGATGGGGTGCCTACAATTTAAAAGTATTTAAAGTGGTACATGCAAGAATTTAATGTTAACACATGCCTACAGTGACTAGCCCCCAAAAGACATTCTCACTGTAAAAGGCCAGTAGTTGGCTTATCAGGAAATGTAAAGATCAGCATTTGGGTACAATCACCTATATTACAAAAACAGTAACTTAATCAGCTTCAATCTTATTCTCTTGAACTCTTATTACATAGTTTAACTGTATATAATGCTCAAATTCACAATCTTAATTCTATTATTAGATATACATCTGTGGGTTCCCTGAGGGTGTATAGAATGCCCTTGCAGTTTGCTAAACCCTAATACAAGCTCCATCAAAATTCCCCAATTGCGGAAGTCTGTTTCTGTAGTCTTCACATTTGTTTTACAGAAATGTGATCCAAGGAGCGTTACAATTATTTTCAGTAACCGGCTTTGGCTATCCTCCAATCAGAAAAACAACAGGACTTTTGTGATTCACAATGATCAATACAGAGTTCCTAACTTTTTAGGCATTGTAAGAGTAAGGGAGGACAAGCCCTGATGTGTGTGGCATGACCTAATAATGAATAACAGCCATTTTCGTTTTTCACTATTGCAAGGCTACCTGTTCTACATAAGCCACAATGGGCTGTTAGAGTTATTACATTTTATAATCCTAACAGTCTCAGAGAACATGGTAGAAATTAGAGTTTAGAATGCCTGAACTCAGAATAATGAAATACATTTTTTTTGTGAAGTTCGTTTTAATATTCTGTGTTTGCAAATACCATTTAAAGAAAGTAGGTATTTGCTTGCCTAACCATTCATACCTGCCTCTGCTAGGTTGTGTATTCCTATGTCTGGTTTTGTGAGTGACAGGGCTGGGGAATTCCAGTAGACAGGCTGAGTCACCCAGTGGTGAGTAGAGAGATCTGCATGTAGATGGGAGGAAGGAATTACACCTGAACCTTGAATAGGGCTGTGCCTGCTTTCCACAATGCTGGCTCCACCCCCTGGGGAGCGGCTGATGTCTCTGCCCTGCACACTGAAAGAAGAGGAGTCCTTTAAACAAAGTGCTCCAGGACTCTACTTGCCTTCCTCAATGCTGGCTCCACCTCCTGTGGGGCGTCTGATGTGTGTGCCCTCCACTGTGAAAGGAAAGGTGAAGTCTGGTAAACAGAGTGTTTCAGAACCGGTTTGGACTGGGCAAAGGCCCCTCTCCCCTCAGAGAACAAGGGATTTTGGGGTATAAATATTGGGACCCTGATCCCATGAAATTAGATCACTTTGGACTACAAGAAGAAACCTTTACTGAGGAGAGGAACCTGAAGAAACTGGGGAAAGACTATTCCCAAGCTGAAGTACTGCTTGGGGGATTGGCCTGCAGTGGTTGCCTTACTGCCAAAGGAAGGAGAAAGGAACTTTGTGTACTTTGCTTTCAACTTGTGAAGGATCTCCAAGGGCTTGGAAAAGAGCTTGCATCCTGTTGAAGTCTCAGGGACAACAGACTTCACCCCCCAGCTCCCCAGAGTTCTTGTGGAAGTGCCTGCTGCTGTTTTGGGCCTCCTGAGGAACTGCGTGTCGCAAGGAGCTGGAAGCGCAACTCAACGAGAAGAAGCGTGTCGCCGTCGCTGTGCCTGCCGTCGCAACTCCGAAGAAGGGTGTCGCCGCTGGAACTGTCGCACTGCACTGCATCGGAGAAAAGCGTCCCGCACGAAGAGGAAGTGTGTCGCCTTCGCTGCTGTTTCCGTCGCAACTCCGAAGGAGGGTGTCGCAGCTGTAGTTGTCGCACTGCACCGAATCAGGAGAAGAATCTCGCAATGAGGTTGGAGCGTGTCGCCGACGCTGTGCCTGCCGTCGCAACTCCGAAGGAGGGTGTCGCCGCTGGAACTGTTGCATTGCACCGCATCGACCAAGAGCCCCTTGCATTCCCAAGAAGCTCGCCGCCGTCGGAGCTGCTGCCGTCGCATCTTGGATGTCACTGCTGTAGTAGTCGCATCCAGCGGAAGATTCGTGCATCGTGGGAGAAGAGCGTCGCCGCTGTAGCTGTTGTCGTCGCATCATAAGGGTGTAGCTGCTGCAGTTCGTGCATCGAACCAAGGACTTCTCGCATCCCTGAGAAGCGTGTCGCATCTGGAAGATCTTCACGTGTTTATTTCTTTGTATCTGAACTTTGCCACATTTCCCATCGCTGCGACATTGCTTGTCGTGGAAGCACAACGCAACCTAAGGTACATTGATTCAGAGTGTCGCATCTAAGAACTGAACTGAACTAAGCTTACATCTACCATCTTAATGTAATCATTAGGTATATTTTTGTCGTTTATGGTCTTGTGGTAACTCTATATAAAGTCTACTTATTTTTCATATAAAACCTGTGTGGTGTCCATTTGTAGTGTTGTCGCTGGGTTACTGTATGTGGTCACAACTGCTTAACTTACAACACCTCTGAAGTAAAGCCCTTCTGCTCGTGCCAGGCTACCAAGGGGGTGAGCAGGGGTTATTTTAGGAGTGTAATCCCCTTATCCTGCCATGAGAAGAGGGTCCCTATTTGTCACATGTACCTACCTCTGCCAACTAGAGACCCCCAAATCTAACAATACCCAATAAAGGCACAGGTAAGACTGCAACCTATCACCTATATCCTTCCCTACATTACATACATAACGGTCCATAGGGACTGACCTTTTACCTAGATATGACACTGCATTAAGAACACAGGTTTTTCCCTAGTTCGAAACTCAATCATTATGCATGAGGCTTCTTGGAAGCACAGCAGAACTGACAGCAAGACGAACATCTCCTGTATAATATCTCTGTATAAAGTTCAGGCCTGACATGATCCTTTAGGCAGACACAGTAACAGAGCAAGGTAGTACCCCTGGGGAGACCTGCGGGTATATAAACATCATGTTCTGCTTAGAAAGACAGAGGAGACAGTGACTTCCCGTCTGACACACTGACCATAGGTGCTGAGACACTCCAGCTCGCAGTGGTCTAACATCCCTTGTGGGGTGTCCAACTCAAGACCAGGATGGGGTCCCATATTCTCTTTTTCTTAGGTAATGGGTTGACTAGATCCTAGAGGGATTCTTGGCATAACACCTACACAGATGCTAGGTACATTAGGTACAACTAGCTGGGGTCACATACTTGTATGTATTCATGATTATTGCAAAATGGTAGAACTGTACCATCCTTTTACTTTTGTAGTTCTGCTAATCATATATATCTTCTACTATCTAATGGTTGTTACAGCTCATCTATTCTACACTAGAATAACAACAATTAAATAAATTCGTATTGCAACGCCTAGACTGTTTATTTTGTGTATCTCTGAGACGAACCAAGTGAACACAAGTGACTGAGTGAAAAGGTAGTATGTTGTTTCCACAATCCTGGGGAATCAGGGTTGTCATGCTCTGAGGTTCTTAATCAAAGTTGGGGACAGAAGGGCTTTTTAAAGAGGTCCAGCATATGTGCCCTATCAGGTCATGCGAACAAAAAAGCAGACACTGTTCCTCTAAGAGTGGTCCCTAGGCACCACTCTTAGAGGAACAGTGTCTACTTTTTTGTTTGCATGTTCTGAGGTTGCCAGAAATATTCTCTCCCCAATAAGAGGAGATTCTAGTGGCACTGTGAGCTAGCTGATACAAATAGGCTTGCATATCTCTGGGGGATGCACAAAACCAGTCTGCCACCCATCCCACAGTTTATGTTATCGAATCGCGCAGATCCTGTATAGGTTATATAGGAACTACACAACGCCTCCCAACTTCAAAGGAGGCACCAGATATAAAAAATAGGGCCTCATACCTAGTTTTCAGTTCACTTTCTGGACCTGCATAAGACCTCTCAGAGGACTCCCTGCTTCTGTGGCCTGATGTGTACTCCACACATAAATGTGCACCTTCAAGGGCTGCTTTGCTGCCTGGACCCGCCTTGACCCTCAGACACCAGTTGTTTTACCTCCCCTCTGTCTTCAACCATCATGTGTAATGAGAAGGCTGCTTTTTCAGTGGCTAGGCCAATATCATGCAGCCCTCTCTCTTAACTCTGATTGGCTGTCACCAACCAATCAGTATGAAGATGTGTTTCACAACATTGAAAGTGTGTTGGTATGACTGAGGGATTAAAAAGAAATGAGAAGTAGGGGAGATGGATGATGGTTACGGTATGAGAATTAGTATTGAGACATAGGGATGATAGATAATAGGGATGCTGAGTGAATCCCGAGGAGTAGGGATAAGAAATCGGGATGGTGAATGATGGATGAGAAGTAGGGATGAGAAATATGGGTGAGAAGCAGGGATAATGAATAAGAAGTAGGGATGAAGTATGAGAAATGGGGATGATGGGTGAGAAGTATGGATTATGGATGAGAAGTAAGGATTCGGGATTAACAGTAGGGATGATGGAAGAGAATTAGAGATGATGACTGAGCCAGAGGGAGGATGGAAGAGCAGGGGGAGGATGGAAGAGCAGTCGGGATCATGGAGGAGACTAAGGGATGATGGATGAGAGGCAGGGATGATGGATTACAAGTAGGTATGAGAAGCAGGGATTAGGAATGTAGGAAGAGAAGTAGGGATGATGGGTGAGAAGTTGTAATGAGAAGCAGGGATTAGGAATGAGGAATGAGGATGTCCCAAAATGGATGCTGTGCACAATTCCAGAGGCAAGTAAGGCTAGGGGTGTGTGGAATTTATGGAGATACACTCTGCAGAATTCTGCGGAATTACATAAAAACTCTGCAACATTTTGTGGAGTTCCGTCAATGGACTTAAATATGTATGTTGCACTGCTTGTGCTGCAGTTAAGTGCCAGTAGCATGAGCAGTGCTGAAATATAAGGGCAAATGCCACCATGCAGTGCCCAAGAGCGCACAGCCATTTGAGTTCATTTTGTTTCCGCTCAAGTAAAAAATATACATGTGCAGCAGCAAAGCTACTTGAAAAGCAGCCTTCTGACAACCACCACCCGTGGCCACTCAAGGTAGAATATGGCACCAGGGGATGCCAAATCTCATTCCGACTCGCCATTCCGGATGCTCGCAGGAAAAAATTCAGCCACACTGTGATTGCCTATAACTGTGAGTTACAAGAGTAACGCAGTGTTGCCAAATTTTGCCAGTTCTGTGGAAAGAAAGAAAAATTCTACCCACTCATTTTTATGGGTAACGATTTGAAAGACTTTACAATACGAATTATGGGGAAGGGAGTGTTAAAACCTGACTTTGATGATTACCCGAAGGCAAAGAACATTTTTGGTTAATCTCCGTACCTTTACAGTCAAAGAGTGAATATTAGGAGTACTAGAGAAACTAAGAGCACAACTTCTACTACAGCTCCCACACATATTAGAAATAATATGAAGAAATTAAATGTTTAACCTCAGGAAAGCCGAAGAGGTGGCTAAATGGATTAACAAAATGCAGACAACATAAACCTGTTTAAGCTTTAAAAGAGGAAAGGGGAGAAGAGGATCAAATATATATAGATACAAAGAAAGCAGTCCTATGGATAACCCCAACAGCATAAAAAATATCCCATCAAGTAGAAAGAGGGTTCCCTTGGGAGGAAGAATACTGGATAGGGAGCATATGTGGGCAAAATAAAAAGTGGCCTTCAATATGTGGGGTGAGAGCACCATTCAGTGAGATGTTATCCCTCTTTCTTTTCGAAATGACTGCTTGACAGGCACACATATATGCTTAAAATAGCATGTTGGACTGTCATTAAACCTAGCATCGCACCAGTAGCTCTTTATGGAGCCCTATTTACTCCCATTGACAATGGCGTAGCTGTCCATATCTGGGAGTGTTCCCCCACTGTCCTTAACACATAATAATTGGATCTTCAGATTGTAATGCGACTACATGGTGGATCATACTCCCTCTCGGTTATGCTGCATACCCAGGAATCAACGGGTAAACTCAACATGTGGAAGTAGCAAGAATTGCATGGTGGACTCTGGCTAACGCCTCAAAGCACTCTTAAGGCACATTTCACATGACTCAGACTGTTTGTTCGAAAGGTGGTTGACACCAAGGGGCTAATTTACAAGCCTGTGCACCGCCAGAACATGGGTGTTAATGACACTCCGTCAGCACACACTGCAGAGCCATATCTACAAGGCCACGCAAAGCCACTCTGCTGGGCTTTTCATGGTGTGGGGCAACGCAGCGCAAGTCACTCCGATGACTCATACTGCAATAGGGAGGTTATTACGTAACACCCATGCCATTGGACACATTCCAAGATTTACTGTAAATCTGGGAATGTGTCAAAAACCTACTTCTCCCCAGTGGTGGCATAACAGTTATTTTTTTGAAGGAAGGTGTCCCTTCCTGCACAAAAACACCCTGATTTCAATGCAGGTACACTTGCACCATGATGCAAGTGTGCCTGCATTGGTGTTAGGCAACCATTCATGTGCCAGCACAGTAAAAGAGGACAGTAATGCACTGTATCTCATAGATATGGCACATTTCTGCCCTTTTCTTTTTCCGTAGAGCAAAGCAGCAGGAAGGCTTGCATTACTACCTTACACCAAAAATAAGTAAATGAGGCCCCAAGGCTCTGCGTTATACTGGAGTGCATGAATCTACGTTGACACACAGTTTTAATGCTAGAAGAGTGGCTGCCCTAGAAGGGTGACACATAAAGGGATAGTGAATCCTAAAGCTGTTAAGGGCACAACCTCAGCCAACTCCAACATTGGTGCTGGTGATTTTAGAGCAATGGGAGACCCTTTGAAGACAGTGGAATTGACACTTGGTGGGCACTTGATGGGCACACAGGCACGTTTGGCCAAATCCAACAGGTAGTTTTAGACACCAAGATCACACTTGAGACAAAGATTGACACTGTGGCAATTGAAGATTCTCTTTTAAGGAATGATCATAAGAAACTGGCTGATAAAGCCATGTAAAATGAATCTTATTCTGCATCTGTGTGGCTATCTTTGTTGGAGCTTTAATAACAAGTAAAATATTTCTAACCCATAGTGAGCCAGCAGTGGGTCAGGGAGGGTGACGTAGAAGGATTCCTATGTTGCAATAACATCTGCATATGCGAGATACCAGTAAAAACAGGTGGCCCCAGTGCTGAGTTATTGTAGAGGATTGACTGTAAACATGGAGAGAGTGATCTGTGCCCCATGTAGACTGACCCCAGAGCACCACTCAGATCAATGGTGGCCTATTAGTTAAACTACGGAGAGAGGCTATTATTTTAAACAGGCTCTCACTAAGGGTCCATGAAAGAGCAAGCAGACACAGAAAGAATGAAGACAGCAGAGATGCAGCATAGACATGGTGCACCCATACAAACAGTGGAGTAGGTGTCCTCTAAATTGGAAACTGGGAGTACCTTGAGTGAAAACAAAGGGGCCAGAAATTACATCAATGATTGCAGATGAGATTGTGCGTTTAACATGGAAGGATGGTCGTATTATGTGGTCATTGTCAGTGAGGCACCAAAATCACCCCTTACTGCAATTCACAGAACCACTACAGCACTACATTGTTATTCTTGTCCCCGAGAGTAAGATCCTAACTGAAGAACAGGAGTGCGTTCACAATAATTCAAGGGCCTGAAAGTGAGAGCCCTTTCTTCAAAGAGAAATATTTCACTAGAGCCCCTCACACACTCGATCCAAGTGTAGACTCCTCCTACCCTTGGAGAGCGATTGATTCTTCATGGCCATACTTTGATAATCAAGGATGAAGACACCCCAACGTTCAATAAATGACAAGATGTTGGCAAAGGGCACATCTCGAAACTTGGAGATTGGCACCTCCCCTCCTTCCTTAGCTAAGGATTTGAGAAGGAAAGAAGACTCACATAAGTATGCATAAAAAGAGGACTACCCTGTAGGCTAACACAGCAAAGACAAGTGAAATAAAAATGGGACAGTTCAAGGGGCAGCCATCCTATTGTGATGGTTCTCTCTTTGCAATTATTTATTTATTTTTTTAATTATTTTATTTGCATAGTTACAACCACTTACAGAGTGTCAAAAAGAATTTGTGGAATGGCACAGTTGGTTACCGTAATGCATACACATTATTCTGGAAACCAAGATGGGCAATACAGTTTATATATTATAATCAGTGGTCCCCACTGCCTGGTAAATTATAAGAAGAGATGTATAGACTATTAACTGTGGAGTGATTACAGTAGAGCTAGATATCAGTAATGACCGGGCTACAAATATATGGTATTTACATTGAAGTAAATGTTACAGAGTACAATCTCCCACTGTTGTCTCTTCCCTGCCTCACTCTCCTGTTTCCTTTACCACCAGGTACATTAGATAAGGTACCTAAATATCCTTAGGGTAGTTCTGTGGTGGAAGAAGATCATTGAAATCATCTGATTGCATGTTACAGAACACCATATCACTCTGCCATTGCCTAAGCGCGGGAAGGGGACCGCGGCCGCAACGCAAGGTCACTCTATGTTTGGCCAAGAGAAGGCCAAGGGCTACCAACTTCCTAACCTCCTTCTTGACCTCTCTATATAATCCTAACAAGGCCAGCAGTGGGTATGGTCCTAGAGTGCATTCAGTGATCTGAGAAATGTCAGGGAAAATCTTAACCCAGAATACCATAACTCCAGTGCAGTACAATGCAGTATGTAGAAAACCCACCTCCGGGGAGTGACAGAGGAGACATTCTTTTGACTCCCTAAGACTGTATTGGTGCAACCTCTCAGGAGTATAGTAGATGCAATTTATGTATTTGAAGAGTATGAGTCTGTGCCTACCATTGAGAGAGAGTTCACTTGTCTTTGTGCAACATTATTGCCATTTTTTTATAATCTAAAAGCACCTCAAGTTCTCTCTGCCAGTCTGTACATGCCTTAGTCATGGTCGGGTGCCTAACCTCCTGCGCATGCACATATAATCTGGAAACCAACCTTCCGGGCGCATTGTCACAAATTAAGTGAAGCAGAGCTGCGATCTTGGGGGATTCCTTCATGTCTTCGCCTAGTAGGTTTCTCAGCGCGCTGGGGACCCTGAAGTATTGAAATTTAGTAAGTATAGACTGCTCTGGGACTCCTAGGATCTCTAAGTCCCAACTTTTAATGAACCCTTCATTAAAGCGGTCTCCCATTTTGTGTATACCTAATGAATGTAGGGCATTGTAAATTGCCTTCTCTTTACCTACTTAGAACCATAAACACCATTCTAATAGAACCTGAGGTGAATACAAAAGAGAACTTGATTGTTGGATCAGCAGTCTATGCCAAGCCTGTCTGGTAGGATAAAGTGAATCCCATGTGCTATGTTGTCTGTTTGGTTCCATGAAGAAGGTCTGAGGTAGGGTATGTGGGAGGGCAGTATCAATCTCCACCTGTGGGTGGGGAAGGTTGGGTAAGCTATGCAACCAGTAATGGGTGTGTGAGCCTTGTGCCACATTATAATATTGTTCTCAGTCCTGGGCTTCAGCCCACCCATATCATATGGCAGAGTAACGACTTCCCACTTGATTGGGTTGTTTGCCAGCCCAAGTCAATAAAAAAATTATCTCTGTAAAGCCGTAGGGTAAGAATATAATTTCCATCAAGGCTATTCATCCGACTAAAGACAATGGTAGTTTTATCCAACGTGCTATATCAGTTTCTAGTTTGTGAATGGCCTCAACGTAATTTTCGAGTATCACCATAGTGGAGTCAGTATGAACCATTATAACTAGATACTGTGTCGGCTCAGTTTTCCATTCCATTGTCTCGTTTCAAAGTAGAAGGAGTCAAGGGAAAGATAGTAGATTTGCTCCAGTTTATCCGGAGTCTGGAAAGGGCCCCAAATCGGACAACTTCCCTTAGAACAGGTGTCAGATTGTTTTTGGGGTTAAGAACAAACAACAGAGTATCATCCGCATATGCCGATATGATGAACTGATGACCAGGGAAACGTAACCCCTGTGTACATGGTATTCCCTCAGAGCACTAACCAGCGGCTCAGCTACCATTGCATATAATAAGGGTCATAGGAGGCATCCCTGCTGGGTACCTCGCTCTATCTCAAGTGGGGCTGTGACATGGCTGTTCACCCATACTCTAGCAGTAGGCATCCTTGTAGAGTAATGCATTGGTCATATTAATACTTCTCCCACCCCAATTCTACGCAATACAGCCATAATGACTGCCCAATCTACCAAGTCAAAAGCTTTTTTGTCATCTAAAAAACACAGCTGCGGCTTCCACCTCAGAGTCGACCTGTTGAATAAAGCCAAATAATGTGCAAAGGTTATAAGTAATGTTCCTGCCAAGGAACAAGTTTGCCTGTTCCGGGCAGACAACACCTGGCATAAGAGTAGCAAGGGAATTAGCATAGATTTTCATATCAACATTTAGTAGAGAGGGTGGCCTCTACAAGGCGGGGATTAGGGGGTTATTGGGTTTTAATAAAGCAACAATGAGCGCCTCCCTCATAGAGGGTGGCATGATCTCATTCTCTACTATTTCTTCAAAGAGGGTGACTAGGTGGGGGACCTATAGATCCTAATAAATCCTATAAAAATCTCCTGTAACTCCATCCGAACCAGGGGTGTCAGGAGGGCCATAAGGTATTCAGTGTGTTCAACTGTAAGCATGTAATTTGAACGTGTTCTCAGTAATCCGTCATGACATCCTCATCATGTATATCGTGGGAGCGGTAGAGTACAGTATAATAGTTGCAAAACCTTTCAGCTATGTTTTCAGTATCAAGTAGTGGTAGATTGTCCTCATCTAGTATTTCTGTAATAATTCCAAATTGTCATCTAGGCTGCATTGTAGCAGCACGAATGGTGCCCGGGCATTCACCCTCCCCATACACTCTAGCGGAGACATATTTACCCAGATGTTTAGCTTCAGAGTCTGCTGTCTCATTGAATTCTTCTAGTCTGGCTCTTATATCTACGAGTGAACGGGGATTACCTGTCAGTTGGTGCGCATTTTCTAGTTGGGTAATTTCTTCCTCTAGCTTGGCTAACCTGTTATGCAATGATTTCAGCACCCCAGCATGTTTAGAGATTAGTGTTTAGAGAGTATTGTGCCTCTTATGTATATTTTAAACATTTCCCATACCGTGCTAAAGCTTGTAACTGAACCAATGTTATTTTGGGAGAATTCCTCATTCCCCTGCGCCACTTTCACTTTATGTACCAGGTCCAATAGGGAGTGTGGTGGTAAGTGACACTCAAATGCAAGGATTCCTCAAGGCTGCAAGCTTATATCTAATACCAGGGGGGAATTATCTGGAGTAACTCACAGTTAATGACTCTAGACACAGAGCTTTTAGATGCTAACCTGTAATCAATATGACTGTGTATATTTTGGGCTGCTGAATAGTGAGTGTAGACTGCACAGCCAGGGAAATGGAATCTCCACATATCTACCAGGCCCAAGAGTTCTGTTGCCTCAAAAATCACTTTGGCAGTAGCCGAGGGATAATGTGGGGGACTCCCTGAGGGGTTTTTATTAGTGTCCAATGTACAATTAAAGTCACCTCCCCATATCTGTGGTAAATTGCCCCATTGTGTAAGTCGGGCAGCTAAAGAATTGTAAAACTGTCGATCATTGTGATTGGTCCCTGTTGGACTTGGCCCTTTTGGCAGGTTTACCCCTAAACTTTTTGCCTTTTCTGTGACCTCATGTTAGTAGTTTTTGGCCTCTGCGCACTATAGCACTGTGGCCCAGTATAAAGTGCGTGTGCACTCTGAGTGCGTGTGTTGAGATTGGCCTGCCCTCCCATAGGAATGCATGGGGGATATGTGTGCCCTGGTCATTCCTGGTATGAGAGGAGTGCAGGGACGAGTTTAGTATGTGGGAACTCGTGAGAATAAATGCTGCACAATGGTGTGCGTAGATGTATGGTGACTGGTGGAGAAATGCCACTTTTAGAAGTTGGCATTTCTGTGTGCGGTGTGTCTGCCTGCCTGATGTGAATTGCATGTCTGGCTTGTGATTGACAGGTGCTAGATGGGGTGGTTGGCTCCAGGAGCCAGGATGAGTCTGCCCAGTGGATAATAGGGAGATCTGCATGTAGATGGGAGGGAGGAGTTGCACCTGGGACCTGAATAGGGCTGTGCCTTCCCTCCACAATGCTGGCTCTGCCCCCTGTGGTGCGTCTGAGCACCTAGCCCCACCGGATAAATGAGAGAGGAGCTGAGCACAACAAAGTGCTCCAGGCTCCCCTATACCAGTTCTAACTGGTATCTATAAACCCTGTGATGTGACACAAAGGGGATATGTGTATAAAAGAAGGGGCTGTGACCCCATGAAAGTGTTCTGGTGTGCTGTTCTAACTTGAGGGGGCGCGCTGCTGCTACTGGGCTCCAGGAGGAACCACCACTAGGGACTGCCTCCCTGCTGCACGGCCCTCTGAGCTGGCCTGCCTGGGCCCAGCCCTTGCCCCATTCCTCCTAAAGGACTTTTCCCTGGACTTTGGGATTAAAACGCCTGGACTGTGACTTCAGGGGCCTGGGAGTGCTTTGGCTGTCATTTTCCCCCAGCGCCTTGGAGCGCTGTGTCTTAATTTGCCCCTTTAGTGCGAGGAGGGGCCTCTGTGCATAGACCTGGCAGCGCTGGGCTGCGATCATCTTCGAGGGAATCCCCAGGATAGGGATTCCCCCGTAATGCCTTGATTGCGGGTGCACACCCCGCGTGTTTCTCTTATTGCGGTGAAATTTACAAGTGAGAAGCACACCTCTTTTTTTGTGAAAAAATTTTTTAAAAGTAATATATAATTTTTGTTGTGTTTATTTACCATGCGTGCTGCAAAAGTGGCACGTTTGTCCAAACACCATGCCTCTGAAATGAGCAACCTATCTAGAGTGGTGAGACCACTCAACTTTTGCGCACTGTTGCACCTGGTCAGTGGGTCAGACCAGAATCAACTTTATCTGTTCTATACAATTTTATGCCAACATTTACCACATGAATCTCAATACTTCAACATAAATGTTTGCTTTTTAATTTGCAAATTTCAACAGAAATAATTGTTCAATTGTGTTATTAACAATACATAACAGTTTCACAATAGAACTCCATAATTGTGCTTAGTCATGAACAGTTGTTGAAGCCCTTGTAGTAGCCCGATGCATTTCGAGTCCCTTCGGACTCTTCCTCAGGGGCCTGTAAATGAGGACCAATTTATAAACATTAGTAAACCTAGCTGATTTTTAACAATCTAGTTAATCTGGCAATATGATGCGAAAACAACAACGTACAAGGCAAATATCAAAAATGTTGTCAAATAACATTAGGAACCGGATATTTCATTATACCTAACAAAACAGAAAAAAGCCGCCACCACACCATCGTGTAAAAGACTGAACAACCTCAAGAGTACTCATACTCACATTGATGATAAACACACTTCGCCCTGCCTGTGGACAAGATCACAATTACTAACAAGCTCTAACCATAAAGTTTTTTCAAAAGTGACCGTACTCCGTGAAAGACCTTACCTCGGTTACTTGTGACTGCGCTCTACCGCGTTCCTCCCCCTTTTTTTTCAACAACCAAACCGTATCTGTAAACGAACATAAACAACCCTCCTCAAACCTTTCTCCTTATAATACTTTCCTCCGCAGTAACGGCGCACACCGCCAAAAACGCTACATACCTTGCTTGTCAAGTTCGTGTTCACAGTGTACTCCAAATATCTCCCCGGGACACTCTGTACCACATCACTGGCCCGTGGCGTTTTTAAACTCCCAGGCTCTTTCTAAACGTATCCACAGAAAGAGAAAACGGACTACCACTGAATTTTCCAACCTCAAGATTGGCAACATAAAGGACAGACTCCAAAACACTACCGTGGTCGCCATGTTGGCGCTGTCAACAGATTATAACAAAAAAATTTGTGAACATGAATGAACTAAAAAAGTGGTTGAACAAAAATGAGTGCAACGAAGAAACCTTGGCCAAATAGAAAAATATTAACAGAACATAATCCGTGTACATAAATCATCACTCGTGTAGAAGTACAGGCACATATTTACAAAACAACGTGATGGAAATATCAGTACGAAATACGTTCCTATACATAGGTGATCACTCATATAAAACCTATAGGGTACAGTCACAAGTTTATAGGAAACACGTGTAATCAATTTTTTCATTCAGCCCTCTCGGTTCCTGTGTTCCAAGGAACCTGATCCAGAAAATTTCTCTCTGAAGGAGTGATCTGGTGAGATCACCTCCTTCATGGTTTTCTGTTCTCTCCAGAACTGAAAACTTCAATTGGGAAATGTTGTGCCTGTTTTCTGACCAGTGCCTCGCTAGATTGCTTTTTACATTATTATTCCTGATAGTACTTTTATGTTCAGAAATTCTCGTCTTTATTTTCCTTTCTGTTTTTCCTATATATACTTTGCCGCACGGGCATTTGATATAGTAAATAACATTTTTGGAATTGCAATCGCTATCATGATATAGCTCTATAGTTTTCCCAGTCTGAGGATGATTTATGGTGGTCCCAGTGATGGCATTGTGACAGTGCACACAGTTCAAACATCGTTTCATCCCTTTGTACATCGGTTTTCTCCTTGTTGAAGGTGCTTTCAACAATTCCTTCAGGTTTTTTGATCGTTTATAAGCAAACATTGGCTTTTGTGCAAAAATCCCTCCAAAGTCTGGTTCGTGCTGTAAGAGATCCCAGTGTTTTGTGATGATGTTCTTAATTTTAACTGAACTCGTGGAGTATTTTGATACAAAAACTTGTCTCTCCAGTGTTTTTTTTGGTTTTTGCTCTAAAAGATGATCACGGTTGAATAATTCAATTTTCTCCCTGGCTTTATTTAATACTACATCGGGGTAGCCTCTCTGGACATATTTCTGTTCTTGAAAGGTTAAGTGTTTACCCAAAGCATTGGGTTCCGAACAAATACGTTTGATTCTCATGTATTGTGACAATGGGAGATTGACTTTCAGATTCTGTGGATGAAAACTCTGAAACAAGAGAGAGTTGTTAACATCTGTTTCTTTTCGAAATACTTCAGTGTGTAACCTTCCTTGTTTGATCGAAACTAGAACATCTAAAAAAGCAATTTCATGTTCACTGATGTTATGGGTGAATTTAATTTGATCTACATGGGTGTTTAGAGTCAATATTTTCTGCTCCAGTTTCTCTCTGCTTCCGGACCAAAGTATAAAAATGTCATCAATAAATCGCTGGTACAATAAACTGTTGTCACGCCATTCTTCATCAGAAAAAATAAAGTCAGCTTCAAATTTTGCCATGTACGTGTTGGCGTACGCAGGGGCTCCTGAAAAACCCATACTGGTCCCATTCTGTTGCAAATAAAACTTAGAATTCCACTGAAAATAACTGTGGTATAAACAAAAATGCAACAGTTCTAGTATGAATGTCTTCTCCGCTCTGATGTTCTCAAGTTCCAACAAAGCCCACTCGACGGCTTCAAGTCCTGCATAGTGTGGTATGGAAGTATAAAGGGATTTGACATCAATAGTACAAAGTACTAGATCATGGGTAGTCGAAATATTCTTCAGTTTCAATAAAAAGTGGTTGGTATCTTTTGTGTAAGATGGCCAATTTTGAACAAATTGCTGCAGAAAGGTGTCAATGTATTGCCCCAACGGTTCAAACAGGGTTCCACAACCTGTCACGATCGGTCTCATTGGTGGGTTTAGTTTATCCTTGTGGATTTTGGGCAACATATAAAGGCGGGGCCGCCTTGGATGTTGTACTGTCAGGAACTGTCTTGTGGCGTGAGAAATATGCCCTAACTCAAAAGCTCTTTCCAAAATGCGTTGTAGGGTATCTTCCAATTCTTTTGTAGGGTCATCTTCCAATTGCAGATATGTGAGTTCATCGGACACATGCTCATTCACTTTGTTAACGTAGAAATCCCTGTCCATAACAACAATAGCTCCTCCCTTATCTGCTTTTTGAATATGAATACTCTCATTTGTTTGTAGTTTTTTCAATGTACTCCTTTCAAATTCTGTCAAATTCTTTGTTTTAGATCTTTTAAAACGCAGTTTCTCCAAATCATTCCGTACTGATTTTTCAAATGCATCCAGAATTTTGTGGGATACTGGTGATTGATATTTGGATTTTGCTTTGAACTCCATTAATTCTGTCGGTTCTTTATCCTCTTGTGTCGGAATAACATTCGTGAAAAAATGTCTGAGCCTTAAAATCCTCATGAACTTGAACAAGGCTATTTCAACCTCCAATATGTTCGTGTCATAGGTAGGGACAAAACCTAACCCTCGGTTTAATACTTTAAGCTCATCTTTGGTTAGATCAGTCTTTGAGATATTCATCACCAGATTTACCTCTTGCTCCTTGTTTGCGCTCCTTCTTTTACCTCTCCTTGTTTTGGTTTGGTTTTTCCGGGAGGTTGGGTTAAATCCCCGACCTGTGGAAAAGAAGACGGCTTGGATGTAGCTGCGGTTTCAGCAGTTTCTATTTGTTGGGACTGACCAGAAGCTTCTCCCATTTGTGCTGTCGCTGATGGTCTTGAGGCACTTAAATCAGTATCTGAAACCAAGCTCTCCTCTGAAGTTGTAATAATCTTTTTCCTTGGTTGATATACTCTTCTTTGCGCATACACTTCGGCCCAGGTGTACACCTCATTCAACTTGTAATCAAGTGTATCTCGCTTGAACTTCCTTAGTTTCCCCTCCTGGATTTCTCTAGTATATTTATCCAGCGTGATTTTAGTATCATTCAATATTTTCTCCCACTCGTCTTTATCCATTCTTCTCTCCAAATTGTGTTTGATCTCCTCGATTTCATGGGATAATTCAGCTATGACTCTAGCTAGTTCCTCAATAAGTAATAAAATCAAATCTAAAGAACACTTATTCAGAATTCGGTACCATTTCTCCATGAAGTCCTTGTTTTGATGAAATCTGTAGAGCATAGGTTTTATGGACATCCTCAATCCACGAGGAATCCTCTTCTCCCTGTGGTACTGTACCAGGGTCGATGCATGAAGTTTCTGACTAACTTCTCTTTTAGCCAGAAATTGTAACTGACCAGGTGCAACAGTGCGCAAAAGTTGAGTGGTCTCACCACTCTAGATAGGTTGCTCATTTCAGAGGCATGGTGTTTGGACAAACGTGCCACTTTTGCAGCACGCATGGTAAATAAACACAACAAAAATTATATATTACTTTTAAAAAAAATTTTCACAAAAAAAGAGGTGTGCTTCTCACTTGTAAATTTCATTTTGTCACTTTGTCCTACGGAGAAAGCACCCACTCTAAAATGTCTTTTGATCAGATTTCTAGCCTCACAGATGTGAGAGCAAAAACTTTAGCTTATACGTCTGAACAAGCTAGTGATATATATTCATTAGTCCAAGAAATAAAGGCAACAGATGCGCAAGGCAACACCGTATTTCAACAACTCAAACAATTACAATTTCTGGCTAAAAGAGAAGTTAGTCAGAAACTTCATGCATCGACCCTGGTACAGTACCACAGGGAGAAGAGGATTCCTCGTGGATTGAGGATGTCCATAAAACCTATGCTCTACAGATTTCATCAAAACAAGGACTTCATGGAGAAATGGTACCGAATTCTGAATAAGTGTTCTTTAGATTTGATTTTATTACTTATTGAGGAACTAGCTAGAGTCATAGCTGAATTATCCCATGAAATCGAGGAGATCAAACACAATTTGGAGAGAAGAATGGATAAAGACGAGTGGGAGAAAATATTGAATGATACTAAAATCACGCTGGATAAATATACTAGAGAAATCCAGGAGGGGAAACTAAGGAAGTTCAAGCGAGATACACTTGATTACAAGTTGAATGAGGTGTACACCTGGGCCGAAGTGTATGCGCAAAGAAGAGTATATCAACCAAGGAAAAAGATTATTACAACTTCAGAGGAGAGCTTGGTTTCAGATACTGATTTAAGTGCCTCAAGACCATCAGCGACAGCACAAATGGGAGAAGCTTCTGGTCAGTCCCAACAAATAGAAACTGCTGAAACCGCAGCTACATCCAAGCCGTCTTCTTTTCCACAGGTCGGGGATTTAACCCAACCTCCCGGAAAAACCAAACCAAAACAAGGAGAGGTAAAAGAAGGAGCGCAAACAAGGAGCAAGAGGTAAATCTGGTGATGAATATCTCAAAGACTGATCTAACCAAAGATGAGCTTAAAGTATTAAACCGAGGGTTAGGTTTTGTCCCTACCTATGACACGAACATATTGGAGGTTGAAATAGCCTTGTTCAAGTTCATGAGGATTTTAAGGCTCAGACATTTTTTCACGAATGTTATTCCGACACAAGAGGATAAAGAACCGACAGAATTAATGGAGTTCAAAGCAAAATCCAAATATCAATCACCAGTATCCCACAAAATTCTGGATGCATTTGAAAAATCAGTACGGAATGATTTGGAGAAACTGCGTTTTAAAAGATCTAAAACAAAGAATTTGACAGAATTTGAAAGGAGTACATTGAAAAAACTACAAACAAATGAGAGTATTCATATTCAAAAAGCAGATAAGGGAGGAGCTATTGTTGTTATGGACAGGGATTTCTACGTTAACAAAGTGAATGAGCATGTGTCCGATGAACTCACATATCTGCAATTGGAAGATGACCCTACAAAAGAATTGGAAGATACCCTACAACGCATTTTGGAAAGAGCTTTTGAGTTAGGGCATATTTCTCACGCCACAAGACAGTTCCTGACAGTACAACATCCAAGGCGGCCCCGCCTTTATATGTTGCCCAAAATCCACAAGGATAAACTAAACCCACCAATGAGACCGATCGTGACAGGTTGTGGAACCCTGTTTGAACCGTTGGGGCAATACATTGACACCTTTCTGCAGCAATTTGTTCAAAATTGGCCATCTTACACAAAAGATACCAACCACTTTTTATTGAAACTGAAGAATATTTCGACTACCCATGATCTAGTACTTTGTACTATTGATGTCAAATCCCTTTATACTTCCATACCACACTATGCAGGACTTGAAGCCGTCGAGTGGGCTTTGTTGGAACTTGAGAACATCAGAGCGGAGAAGACATTCATACTAGAACTGTTGCATTTTTGTTTATACCACAGTTATTTTCAGTGGAATTCTAAGTTTTATTTGCAACAGAATGGGACCAGTATGGGTTTTTCAGGAGCCCCTGCGTACGCCAACACGTACATGGCAAAATTTGAAGCTGACTTTATTTTTTCTGATGAAGAATGGCGTGACAACAGTTTATTGTACCAGCGATTTATTGATGACATTTTTATACTTTGGTCCGGAAGCAGAGAGAAACTGGAGCAGAAAATATTGACTCTAAACACCCATGTAGATCAAATTAAATTCACCCATAACATCAGTGAACATGAAATTGCTTTTTTAGATGTTCTAGTTTCGATCAAACAAGGAAGGTTACACACTGAAGTATTTCGAAAAGAAACAGATGTTAACAACTCTCTCTTGTTTCAGAGTTTTCATCCACAGAATCTGAAAGTCAATCTCCCATTGTCACAATACATGAGAATCAAACGTATTTGTTCGGAACCCAATGCTTTGGGTAAACACTTAACCTTTCAAGAACAGAAATATGTCCAGAGAGGCTACCCCGATGTAGTATTAAATAAAGCCAGGGAGAAAATTGAATTATTCAACCGTGATCATCTTTTAGAGCAAAAACCAAAAAAAACACTGGAGAGACAAGTTTTTGTATCAAAATACTCCACGAGTTCAGTTAAAATTAAGAACATCATCACAAAACACTGGGATCTCTTACAGCACGAACCAGACTTTGGAGGGATTTTTGCACAAAAGCCAATGTTTGCTTATAAACGATCAAAAAACCTGAAGGAATTGTTGAAAGCACCTTCAACAAGGAGAAAACCGATGTACAAAGGGATGAAACGATGTTTGAACTGTGTGCACTGTCACAATGCCATCACTGGGACCACCATAAATCATCCTCAGACTGGGAAAACTATAGAGCTATATCATGATAGCGATTGCAATTCCAAAAATGTTATTTACTATATCAAATGCCCGTGCGGCAAAGTATATATAGGAAAAACAGAAAGGAAAATAAAGACGAGAATTTCTGAACATAAAAGTACTATCAGGAATAATAATGTAAAAAGCAATCTAGCGAGGCACTGGTCAGAAAACAGGCACAACATTTCCCAATTGAAGTTTTCAGTTCTGGAGAGAACAGAAAACCATGAAGGAGGTGATCTCACCAGATCACTCCTTCAGAGAGAAATTTTCTGGATCAGGTTCCTTGGAACACAGGAACCGAGAGGGCTGAATGAAAAAATTGATTACACGTGTTTCCTATAAACTTGTGACTGTACCCTATAGGTTTTATATGAGTGATCACCTATGTATAGGAACGTATTTCGTACTGATATTTCCATCACGTTGTTTTGTAAATATGTGCCTGTACTTCTACACGAGTGATGATTTATGTACACGGATTATGTTCTGTTAATATTTTTCTATTTGGCCAAGGTTTCTTCGTTGCACTCATTTTTGTTCAACCACTTTTTTAGTTCATTCATGTTCACAAATTTTTTTGTTATAATCTGTTGACAGCGCCAACATGGCGACCACGGTAGTGTTTTGGAGTCTGTCCTTTATGTTGCCAATCTTGAGGTTGGAAAATTCAGTGGTAGTCCGTTTTCTCTTTCTGTGGATACGTTTAGAAAGAGCCTGGGAGTTTAAAAACGCCACGGGCCAGTGATGTGGTACAGAGTGTCCCGGGGAGATATTTGGAGTACACTGTGAACACGAACTTGACAAGCAAGGTATGTAGCGTTTTTGGCGGTGTGCGCCGTTACTGCGGAGGAAAGTATTATAAGGAGAAAGGTTTGAGGAGGGTTGTTTATGTTCGTTTACAGATACGGTTTGGTTGTTGAAAAAAAAGGGGGAGGAACGCGGTAGAGCGCAGTCACAAGTAACCGAGGTAAGGTCTTTCACGGAGTACGGTCACTTTTGAAAAAACTTTATGGTTAGAGCTTGTTAGTAATTGTGATCTTGTCCACAGGCAGGGCGAAGTGTGTTTATCATCAATGTGAGTATGAGTACTCTTGAGGTTGTTCAGTCTTTTACACGATGGTGTGGTGGCGGCTTTTTTCTGTTTTGTTAGGTATAATGAAATATCCGGTTCCTAATGTTATTTGACAACATTTTTGATATTTGCCTTGTACGTTGTTGTTTTCGCATCATATTGCCAGATTAACTAGATTGTTAAAAATCAGCTAGGTTTACTAATGTTTATAAATTGGTCCTCATTTACAGGCCCCTGAGGAAGAGTCCGAAGGGACTCGAAATGCATCGGGCTACTACAAGGGCTTCAACAACTGTTCATGACTAAGCACAATTATGGAGTTCTATTGTGAAACTGTTATGTATTGTTAATAACACAATTGAACAATTATTTCTGTTGAAATTTGCAAATTAAAAAGCAAACATTTATGTTGAAGTATTGAGATTCATGTGGTAAATGTTGGCATAAAATTGTATAGAACAGATAAAGTTGATTCTGGTCTGACCCACTGACCAGGTGCAACAGTGCGCAAAAGTTGAGTGGTCTCACCACTCTAGATAGGTTGCTCTCTTATTGCGGTGCCCACTTCGCTTTACTTTAATTCAGATGTGGGTGCCCACCCCGCACTATATTTTTAATTCTGAGAGGGAGCCTACCCCTCATTGCCCGCTTTACTTTATTTTTAACTGCGGGTGCCCACCCTGCCTTTCTGCCACATTTCTACTTATGGCGGTATGGTGGGAGCCCACCCCACGTTCATGTTTCTTTGGCAGTGGGAGGCTACCCCGCTTTTGCCAGAAAAGCGAGATCACCCTGAGGATCACTGTGCACTGCCCGCCGCAACCCAGAAGTAAAGGAGATCTCGCCTGGATGTGGACGGGGCTGACTCCGGACGTGCTGTGGAATGCGGGGCTCCAGTGAGCAGGGAGACCCCACGCAGGAAGAGGAGGCAGCGGTACGGCATGAGGACAGGGGAGGTCATTGAGGTTGCGGGGCTCCAATGCACTGAGAAGAGCCCCGCAAGTACTGCAGCAGTCTGCCAGCAGAGGCGGAGGGGGCCCGAGGCACATTGCCGGTGCCTGCCCCCGCCGCAGAGTAAGATGTGCTGCTGCTGGAGCCTCCCCAGCAGAGGAGAAGCTCCACAGTACCACCACAGAGATCACCGGCAATGTGAGGAGACCGGTGAGTGGGTCTAAGTGCCAGTGTTTGGGGTAATCTTCACAGTGGCACCGCAGTCACGGGCCGCTGCCAGGCTTTGGCTATTTCCTGGGTTATTTCGGAGTCCCGGAGGGGACTCTAACATACCCATTGTTTGGGCTGATTCCAGCTGCACCGCACCAGCGCGGGCAGCTGCAACATTCTGGGGGCATTCTCCTCAGTCCCTGAATTCCCAGCGGAGCCCTGCTGGGGCCCCAGTTTGAGTAAGCGCGGATGACATTCACAAGGCCCTAGACAAAGGGGATGCCTGCCTTCTCATCCTTATTGACCTTTCTGCGGCATTTGACACAGTAAACCATCCAGCCCTTCTGTAGACCCTGTCAAAACGGTCCGGCATTATTGACACAGTTCCTAAATGATTCCCCTCCTTTCTTCAACACCGCTCCCCGTGGAAGAGAGATGTATTTATAAACTGGCCTGCATCACACACAACACCCTTCACTCTCCTGACCCCAACTACTTAAATAACAAACTGAGGAGAGCAGGTCAATCCAGAGCAATAAAAAGCTCCAACTCACTCCTTCTTATTCCTCCGAAAGTGAAAAAGAAAACCACCCAACACCGATCGTTTTCAGGCAACGCGCCCAGGATTTGGAACGCTCTCCCTGGAGTCCTCAGATGCAACCCCTCATTCTCCTGTTTCAAAAGTGGCCTGAAACTCCATCTCCTTAACAAATACTTTTATGACCAACGTCAACTAACCTAGTCCTCCTTTTCCGAGCTGTCTCCTCCCTAGCTGGACATTCAAGAATAGTGGTGACTGGACTATATCACTCTTGCCTATTTTATTGCTCTGTCCCCCTTCTCTCCACTGCATATTTATCTACCATGCTGGATTCTTGTTCTGTGGTTTGCTTCCTTACTTCCTACTATGTAATGTAATATCCTTCTGCTGTTTACTGTGTGTTTGTAAAGCGCTCTGATACCTACGGGTCAGGCTAGCGCTATATAAAACTTTAAAAATAAAATAAAATAAATACCTTTGGTGTTGATCTCAGCTACCTCGTTTGGGGCATAGTTGATTTTAGGAGTCCCAGAGCGGGACTCCCATGTTCACAGTGGCCGTCCTTTTCATTTGCACAGCTGCGCACTTTTTAGATGTTGCTGCATTGACAGCTTATGCCCTGACTCTCTGGACATAGGGCATTTGAGCCCCAAGGAAGGTCAGTTGCCCTGGGGTTAGTTGGTAAGGTGCTGTGTGCACTTTATCGGGCTAGTGAGGCCTATTGCGTAATGTGATTTATGCCTAATGTGATTCTTGCACAAGGTGATTTGTGCATACTGTGATTTATGTAGTTGCCCAGGACATGTGAGTTATGTGCTGTGTTTATGCACTGTGATTTATGCCTCTACGGGGGTTGATGATTATGAGATTTGTGCATACTATGATTTCTGTTGCAGGATAATCCTGAGTACAGTGGTTGCCAGTAATTACTTCTGGTGTTCTACATCTAGTATTTGTACTACATGTGTTATAAGTCCTACATTTGCTATTTCCCCTTTGTGATTGTCTGACAGTGGCCCATTGGCCCTGTATTGTGTAACATAATCCCCTGTTAATACTGCCCAGTGCCAGTTGGCACAGTGTATATTGTGTGATTACCATCTAATGTGTTTTATGATAATACAAGGGCTATTTTTGATATAACCTTGTTTGGAGTTCCTATTGTGGTGTGCCTAGTGTGTAGCTCCTGTGTGTGTGTGTTGCACAAACACTTCACACATTGCCTCCGGGATAAGCCTGACTGCTTGTGCCAAGCTACTAAGGGGGTGAGCAGGGGTTATCTTGGCGTGTAACTCCCCTTGCCCTGACTAGAGTGGTGGTCTCTGACTGGCTTTGGCGCAAGCCTTAGCCAACCAGAGATAACATTTCTAACAGACCCGTACACTCTTGTCTTCTTTGTGACATTTCTTCATAACATACCAGCCACATGATTTATGCTAAGCTCATGCATTGTTATGCCTGACCTTTTATTAAACCATATCAGCATCCCACAGACATGTGATGTAAAACCTTCAGTGCAGGAAAGGCCCTGTTATCTCCGTTGTGTTAATAGTCAACTGTTTTTAGGTAAATGCATATCAACTCTGTGTCTTCTCAGATATGCTAGTACCTTACAGAGTTTTCTGTGGTCATTTAATCCCCTCACGTTCCATGTGAGGAATCTAATAAAGGTGGACACCAGTGGTAAGTTGGTTGCATTATCAGAATCACCCACCCACTCCCAACATAGACTGAACAATTTTGTACTCAGCCGGCCATTGTAGTAATCAATAAAACATGGTAATGTTTTTGTTAGATATCTCCCGTTAAGACCCACACACTCTATTCATACCCCAACATTGCATAGCAGAATGTTCTCCCTCCCCAAACCTCCCAAACAACCCACAAAGAAGCATTACTACACCCTGTGTGACACACCTTAGGGTGGATGTTACGAGATTACGATCTTAAAATGAGCCAGCGAAGATGTACACCCCAGTCAGGAGTTCCATCCCTCCTTTTTTGTTTTTCTGTGGTATATAACATACTCCCCAACATTTAAGGATTAGGCACCTCTACTGAGTGAAAAAGCAAATGATCTGTTCAGTGTGTGATATTATTATCTTCGTTGGAAGCATTCCTAGGGGAGCCTCCCTGGGGACTGGGATTAATATGATTTTTGGAGCACCTGTCTCAGATCCGTAAAAAAGTATGGTTTCCCATCTGAAAATGCGGAGCCTGTCTGGATAAAGCATGCTGTATTCAAAGTTCAGTTCTTACAGTTTCCTTTTTTCTTGGATAAATTGATATGCCATGCCTTTGTAACGTAGCACCTTATATTCTCTAGCATTTTGAAGGGCAGCATCCCATTCTCTGAAATTCATTAGGTGGGTGATAATAGGGCGTGGGCTAGCACCAGGGTTAGGTCTTGCCATAAGTTCACAATGGGCTCTTTCAACCACGAAGACTTCAGAGAAAGTTTCTCTTCCCAAAAGTGCCACAACTATCTGCTCCAGTCATCGATCCATATTATCGATATTAGTTGACTCCGCTACACGTATTATACATATATTGGTCCTCTTGAGTGAGCTTCTAAGTCTTCCATCTTGGGTTGCATGGTGCTCAGTGCTTTTTCCAGCTTAGAGTGGGCTGCTGTACTCTCTGTGACAGTGTCCTCGCCTTCAGAGACTCTCCTCTGGACTGCATCCAGTCACGCGGTATGTTTATCTAGTGTCCCAGTCATACGGTCCATTTTGTAGTTTAGGGCTGTCTACTTTACCATCAATTTTGTTTAGGCTGCGTTGCATTACCATCAGTATTTGTTTTACATCTTGGTCCATAGTGTTGTCATTGGTCTCCGAGCCAGATTCTGTCACACCAGAGTCTGTGTCTTGGTGTTTTGCAGGCCTCAAATTGGATCTTTGACTAGAATTTTTCAGTTTTTCCCATAATGTACATTCTTGGTGGTTTTCGAAACGCAAGGTGATGTGGAATCTGGGCTAATTATCTTGGTCTTCAGTGATACTGAGGAAGGGAGAGGCTGGACTCCCTGGTATCTTCAAGAGAGGCGTAACATATTTCTGAGGGTACACAGGTGTTAATTAGCAGACTACTGGATCTAAGAAGGAGCTAGGCATTTCCCCAGGGTGCAAGGAAAATATCACAAGTACAAAAATAGCTGGGTGCTAGCCCAGAATCCCCCAGAAATGTGTTCCAGTTGAGACAACTTAAGGAACTTGCACAGATTAAGGGTCTGAATGACAGCCCCCATCTTCTTGCTGAATGTCGGGTGCACCACTGGTATCCGCAAGGAGTGAGGAGCACACGCTTTGTCACCCCTGCCTCCGTCAGCTCAGCACCGCTCTGCAGCCCCTTTGTGTCCCTGGGGACCTCCGCAGGGCCACGTCGGCTGTGAACAGATCAGGCCTTCCCCAACTGCCCCGATGGGCCCAACGGACTGGACTGGACGTTCACCTCAGCAAAGGGATGGGAGGCCCGAGCGGACCATGGAGGCATACCCCGCAGACTGCAGGTGGCGGCGCTGTCCAGGCCGACCCTCTAGATGCAGTGGCTGGGCCAGCTCCGCCAGGATGGGCCCCCGCTGTCGCTCAATATCTGAGGTGGGAGTCCAGAGACATGGAGGGCTCAGCCCACCCCCGTCAGTCAACTGGAGCTCCTTCGGAATCTGCTGGTAAATGTGCAGTGATCCAGGAGTGCCATCCAATCCTCCGTTGTTTGTTGGCCCCGGATGGACCATCGGTATCCCTGTGAGGTTAGGTCTCGTCTGGACCAACAAAGCTGGAGTACCACAGCAGCAGTCAGGCGAAGCAGGCCGCCTTCTGCAGTCTCGTTCGACCCACTTTATTTAGTGTGGAGTCCGCTCCTTGGGTAGGACCCACTCAGCAGAGGGGACCTGAGAGGGGCTATCCGGAACAGTCTCCACCAGGCGCTGGTGGGATCGCAGCCTAAGCTGATGCCCTTGGCACAGTAGCAGACCAGTTCTTGAACAACTATTTACCAGTGGCAGTTCAGCACCTGCAGGCGGAGCCTGGGGTCCGCAAATCGTTCTATCAGAAGAGTGAACAGAGTTCGGGGAGTGTTGCAGTTACATTTTGAAGAGAAGGGATGGCTTTCGGCTATATGTTTATACCTGATTAAAGTAGGGGCTCATGGATTCAGCTAGTCTGCAGCCATCTTGGACCCAGGCAAGCTCCGCCCAACCTCCTTACAATGCCTAAGAGTGTAACCAACTTAGGACCATGAGGGTCTACCAGGGTCAGCTGTTTGTTCTACTCAGGTAGCATATTATACTGTTTCTAACTGGCAAATCATTTCCAGATTATAACACACCCTATAAGCAGTTGTAATCCACCTGGAATGGATTAGTATAACTATTAAGTATTCCCTGACATAAGCTACCAACTGGACAATCTACCACTGATTTGTCCTTAACCTGATTACCCAGGACCTCCTTAACACTGAACCTTAACAAGGCTCTTTGCATATAATACACTGAGCTCTGCCACTCTCTCAACAGAGTCTCAATTACAAGAAACAGCCACTATGGCCTACCCCTATTCAAACCCCCATTGCACTGCACTAGAGAGAGCATAAAAGTACCCAGAAATCTCTCAAATAATGCACAAAAAAGCTTGATTATCTTGCCAAAGACCTGACCTGTGTAAAAAAAAAAGGCCCTTGCGATCCAGGTCTGCATAACTCTCAATTACCCTCCTAGAATAGAGAAATTCAATCCCCGAAAGTATCTCAACCTGACAACCAAGAAACCAACCAGACCTCCATCCTCTGAGCCACCTGCTCCACAGACCCCATGATCTCTCAACCCCCTATCCTCTAAGAAAGTGGAATCACTCAGCGAATCAAACATAATTAAAACCCACAAGTTGATCCCAAAACTCCATCCACCATCCCAGTAATCATTGGCACAAAATGAATCGCTCAACTTAACTTATCACGCAGACCTTCCTCACAACTCAACACCATCCCCACACTACACTCTACTAAGAATAGTCCTTGCTCCCTAATCTGCATTCTCCTTAAATGCAGATCTGCAGTGAAACACGCCACCGACATTGTTGAAACTTTACGTTCTGAAGGAATCAGCATTGCATTCCTAACAGAAACCTGGTTTAATGATAACTCAACCCCTATACTACCCCTATACTAGACTTGCTCACTCCACCTGGCTATTCAATTATTGGACAGGCTAGACCAGGTTGAATAGGGAGCAGGCTTGATATCATCCTCAAACAAGAACCCCAGCGTATCCCCCTTGAGAGTAGAAATCAAAGCTAAAGGTTTCACATCTACCAAACTTCTCACCATATATCACCCACCTGGTAATCTTCACTGAAGAACTAAACACCCTAATTACACGGTTCTCTCCAACAGACACCAATGATGTGTTCCCAGGTGACCTCAACTTGCATTGGAATGACACAGAAGGCACAGCAGTCTGTATCCTTATAACCCTGCTTGAAATCAATGACCTCAAACAACTATGTACCAAACTAACCCACAATGAAGGCTCGAATCTAGACGTGATAAATACTAAGAGTGAACTTGTCTCCCTCTGTTCCATCATACCCATTGACTGGTAAGATCACCGTCTAATACTGTTCAGTGTCAAGACTAACCCCATATTCTACCCAGTCCCATCCAACAAACCCATGCACTGAGCAAGAAACATCAAGCAAATCCCAATAATTGAACTGGAATCCAGGATCTGTGCCCAACTACATTTGCATCCTCTCCTCCACAACGTTGACAACCTCACCACTCACTATAGCTCAGCAATGACAGATGTTCTTGACCAAGTGGCACCACTCAAACTAAAACAATCTAAAAAAATACAATCTAGAACTTGGCTCAACTTAGACTTTAACAACAACAGGAGACAACTAAGACAGACCGAAAGAATATCGACACAGAACTGCTCTCTCTCTTTCCTCTCATGCCTAAGATCCGAGCGACTCTCCCATAAGAAACGCATCTTCAGTGAAAAAGCCACTTTCTTTCACATGCGAAGAACTGACTAAGTGAACTCTTCAGTATAATAAAACAACAAACTATCCTTACCTACGAACACGAAACATCAGCAATCAATGAATGCTGCAAAGAAATATCCAACTTCTTCTTTCACAATGTTGCACAATTTGAACGATCTCGTAACCTTGACACTAATCTGACATCCCAGCCCGCCTGCTCTACTGACACACAGGTCACCACAGAGACTCCCCCAAGATGTACTAAATAACAGAATGTCCTAGATAAAAATATAGAAACAAATTATCTCCAACAACTGAAGAACACTGCTAGGTGTACAGATTTCAAACCTTAGACAGGAGAAGTGTTCAAAATAATCACAAACTTGAAGCACAGTATTTTCATATCCACAGCCTTTTTTAATCTCGTCATGGAACCTCTTGCAGTTATTCTGAATCACGCTGGGATCAAATATGACCTATATGCAGACGACACACAACTCTACTACAAAATAAAGTCTCCCAGCGACATCCAGCATCTTAATGCTACACTTATTAAGATAGAAACTTGGCTAAACACCAAGAATTTGGACACACTGAAATGTTTCCCCACACTAGCCAACTCAATAATTCAACCAAAGGCTAGACACTAAAACACCGTTTATTCCCTCTTATGATCCTAAGACAGTAGTCCATTCTCTAGTCTTCTAGAAACTTGACTATTGCAATGCCATCCTCACAGGAACTCCAAAATGTCACCCTGCGCCCCTAAGAACTATTCTCGATGTGGCTGCCAGGTTCATCACAGCAATCAAATGGTATGAACATATCTCACCTGGCTTCTTAGTGAAGGAAGATGTATCTACAAGACAGCTTGTATAACCCACATAACCCTACACAAAAAAAAAAAAAACACTTAGAAATGTTGCAGAGACAGAATATCGAATCAAAAATATCGATTTACAGAAATATTGAGTTAAGAATATTGTGGGTCAGAAATATGGACAGACAACTTCTAGTGGTCAAGAATATCAACTTAGGTAAGTAATATCGATGTTAACATTTTTGAAGTGTAAAATATCGTTTGCAAAAAGATAGTTATTTTTTTAAATAATGTTATGTATTTTAGTATATAGTTTGTATGTAAGTGATGCATGTTTTTTGTATAAGATTTGTTTGAATTTTTAATATGTATGTGACATTTTTAGTAGTTATTAAATGTTATTATTTTTTTTATTTTTGCGTTTTTTGTTCCATAGCGGGTTTGTGGGTTTATAGGGGAATAGGGTGGGAAGTAATTTAATTATATTACATTTTTTCAATATTTTTTATTTACTATCATTTGTTTAATTGAGATGTTGTAGTGGTAAATGGGTAAAGTATTTTATTATTAATGAATTCATATTTGGTTGTTAATTTAATTTAATTAGTTAATTGGTAATTAATGATGGTAATTGTGTAATTAATTTTGTTGTGTGTTGTGGTGTTTATAGGTGAAAAGGGTTGGAAGTAATTCATTTTAATTGATGAATTGATGAATTCATTAATTAGCCCATGCAGGCCGTGTTAAGGCCAAAGGTCGTTGGAGGGGGCCAGGGCTCTCTCATCCAGCTCGCCCTGCGGCCGCTGCTGCCACCATAACCAAGCCCATGCCGGGAGTGCCAGGAGGTACTTTAAATCTGCTGCAGGCTCCTGCTGTGCGGGACACCTGTGCAGGCGGAGAAAAGGCCATAGGTTGTTGGAGGGGGCCAGGATTCTGTCATCCAGCTCGCCTTGCATCCACTGCCGCCACCGTCATCAAGCCTGCATTTTAAATCAGCTGCAGGCTACCACTGCGCGGGGCGAGCGTGTGCCACGCCTGGGTGAAGCCCAGGTTAAGGGCGGGCCCTTACTTGCCCGGCACTGACCGGAGGTGGCCTGGCCAGCCCCCTAATATCCAGCATTTGAAACCCATCAGCGGTTTAGGACCCACTCACAACTATTATTGTAAGGGAAGCGCACTTCATACTTCATACTGTGCGGCCAGTGTCTGCGATTGTGACTGTGGTTGGGAGTACCTCCTCTAGAGAAAATCTAACGGAAGCGAAGGATGCCAGGGAGCACCGGTTACTGAGACGGAGGGAAGAGGTGGATGTTTGAATGGTGGTGTTAATTAAGCGGCAGGCTGCACTTTACATGCTTAGTTAGCCTGTACAACCACCTGTTTGCACTCACTGCATGCTGGGGGGGCTGTGGTCTCCCAGGCGGTATCACACTCCAGATAGAGAGAGGGTGAGTGAGGGAGGGGCTTTCCACCTATACTCCAACAGAGGCTGAACAATCCCTCTCTCACCTGGGTCCTGGAGGAAGGAGAGCTGATGAGGGTACCGTCTTATTCTGGCAGGTTGTTGACTGTTTGGGTTAAGACTTTTGACCTGCCACCTTGCTGGGAAGATTTCTGGAGATAGAAGAAAATAGAAAAAAAACAAAAAGAGGGATGCGGTTTGTAAACCACCCTTAGGAAGACTGTATAATTGTGTGATCTGGGTGATTCTGCCCCCCTGGATGGTGTTGCGAACTTAACAACTGTGGTGGGAAAGTAAGGGGAATTCCTCCTTTTTTAAAATATTTGTGCAGGGGATCTTATGCTACTGAACTTCGGAGTGTAATTTTATCTCTGTAATACAAGAGAAAGTATAGCCTATCATTTCCTTGGATTTGGTATCCTATTTACCCTATATTCTTAATAACTAGTTTGACCGAATGATGGGTAAACGTATGACCGCGACAGTTTCAAATCTACAGGCACCACCCTGGATGGTTGTCTGCAGAAAGCGGTAGGGGTTATTACAAAGGAAATCAAGAAGCCAAACAGAGACTCTCACAAGGCCCGCAGGTGACTCACACACACCAACTCCTCCAGACCCCAATAGATACGTTAACACAGACAGCATAGGGTTGAATGTTGATCGGAGGTCTGCAGTGCCTCGTAGTTAGGAATAAGGAAGAGGTTCCTGCAAAAGTTGACTGACTCCAGCCATATTCTAGATTGAAATGGTTTTCCGCAAGTAAGGGGTGGGAACAGGATGAGAATTGAGTTGGTGGGGTTAGGATGTAAACCAAAAGATCATTAGCCTGTGACCAAAAAATTAGACAAGTTGCATTACCAGGGGGTATGACCACAAGGGGCCCGGGAAAAGTGCTCATGTTAGATGGAGTGGACATTCCTCTAATTAAAATTAGTAAGCTAATAACTGAGGCATTGGCTTCTATTGGGTATTGCTTAGATGGTATAAATGATCAGCTTGCCCTTGTGCTTTGAGAATTAAATAAGTCGTCGGCACAGGTCTTACAGAAGATTGAGGATATGAACCAGAGTAGCGCTTTACTGAATGCTAGGATTGCCCCCCAAAATATATTGACCTCAAACTACCTGGAAGAAGCCCCCTGTCTGGCCCTACCTGAGTAGCACGCGGCAAATACTTGCGAATGGTCCCCTTGGGCAAAAGTCCCCCTTAGGCAAAAATGCAAAGTTATGCAAGGAGTCTCATATTTTGCTGATCGTGATCTACCAATTGGGTCCAACCAACTACATCCGATTCACACTCCAATTCACACCCCAAATCTAGAGTGCCAAGGAACTACATCTCCAAATAGGGAGGGTGAAAAAATTACACCGGACCTACCACCAGATAGTAATCACTACACCTTGGTACTCACTGGAGTTCCCTATCTCCCACCAGGTCACCAAGAAAACTGTCAAAGCCTAATTAATAAATCAGAGCACTGGTGTCGTAGCAAACTACCGCTCTAGATAAACCTGATAGATAACATCATCATGGCTAGGTGAGTGAGCTGGGTGGGCCGCACAACAAAATCATTTATGGCAGATTGTGTGGTTCTCAACTTGCACTTCCTTTGGAGGGCCCTTAAAGACATGGCAAGGGAGAATGACCTCATAAGGGTCTACCCCCTGGGCTCTTTTTACCATCCCAATAGGGGTATCAGCCAGTCCCAAGGGCCTTCTACCCTAGGCCCAAGAACGCACACCTATTTGCAGTAATTGGTGCCTACCCACCCCAACCAGTTTGGAATCCAATCAGGCCTTGCTGATATTGACTGACTGTCAGTTTATCCCAAAAAGGTACCTGAGATGGGGGGAACTATAGGGATTCGTCACAATTTAGGTAGAGTTGCGGCGGTGGTAGAAACTAGATTTAAGGCATATGCCCCTAGTGTGTCCCATATCCCATTCCCCGGTTTACAGAGTTAGGGGCATAGAAAATCATCTCATGGAATATTGCAGGCCTCTGTTCTATGATAGGGAAGGAGGAGTGGTTAGTATATATCAGAGGCTTTGACCTTATTTGCCTCCAGGAAACCTGGTCAAGAGATGACATATTCCTGGATGACTATCACTCTTTTTGTGTGCCTGCATTACCTTCTGCTGCGGGAAGGGCCAAGGGTGGGATTGAAGTTTTTGTATCAGTAAAATACGGATCTCTAAAAGTTATTAGTATAAGTTCATTACCCTGGTACCAACTAATTATGATTCATAATTTAAGCAAGGCCAAAATACTGTTGGTCAATTGGTCCCACAATATCTTTGACCAAAATAATTGTAAAGCCATCGAGACCTTACAATATGAGCTCACGCAAATCACTGGGAAGTGGCAGCTACTATGTATCATCTGGGTATGGAATTTTAACTGTACATTGTGTAAGCACAGCACTCAACTTGTGTGTGGACTGGAGGATACTGAGGGACAGCCCCCTACCCCATTTCACCCTTTCATCACAGAAGAAGCTCTAAACTCTGTCCTGATAGGGAACAACCTAGGCCTTATCAATAGTTGGGCCAAGGACTTTTCCCCACAGTGCCCCACTTATGTTGGATGTGGTAGGACTAGCTACAATTCTTTTATCTTAATATCTAGAAACTTTTTAAAGTTCATCTTGGACTTCATTTGGGAACCTCACTGTCTAAGTGACCATAGCCCCTTTATTGTCTCCCTCGAATTAAATATCCAAGCAGCAGAGGGTGTTGATCACCCAATTCATTTGCATTGGAACAAGGATGTTAGGTTGAATTGGGGTAAGATTGATCCCCTCCAATTTGAGGAAGATATTGTCAAAGGCTACCCGCACTTAATTATGGGGTGTCTGAACTCAGACTCACCCCCAGAGGATGTTGTTCAGGAGTTTGGGTCACTATGTGCTGAGGTAGCCAAGAGGCTGATAAGGATCCCCAAGCCTGGGGAACCCCAGGAGGCTTAGTGGTTTAACCCCGATTGTTCTATGGCCCACAAAGACTTATAAAGGCGCTCCATGTTATCCCCCGTAACAGAGAGCAAATCAAAGCAGCAAAGCATAAATATAAAATAATAATTGATGGGAAAAAAGCAGAACTAAGAAGTTTAGCGTGTGTAGAACTAGAGAGAGCGGAAGCCCTAAGAGATTTAAAACAATTTTGGGAAATCATAAATCACCCATTATTTGTTGAAGAAGCCAGGCGGATGGATTCATTGATATTGGGATTCGATTGGGTTGCCCATTTTAATGGTATTTTTAATTGTCAAAACAAAAGGGTTGAGAAACACACAAGGAACCTACCTCTAGACCTAGTTGCTGCAACCAAACTCAGTATGTCTATTACAGTAAGTGAAGTTGAGGAGGCGCTGCCCCTGGTGTCTCGCCTGAAAGCACCAGGTTCTGATGGGGTCCCCCTTAACCTTTTTAAAAATAATCCAAACCTGTGGGCACCCTTGCTGACAAACATTTTTACGGCAGTAATTATTGGCCCAATCCCAGTGACCTGGAAGTAGGCAATAGTGGTCCCTATTTTCAAAAAGGGTTATAGAAGTGACTCGGCTTCTTATAGGCCAATATCACTCATTGATGCCACAGCCAAGGTAAAGTTCTCCATGCCCGGCTGGAGACCTGGGCAATGACAAAAGGAGTGATATCCAACATGCAATATGGTTTCAGGAAGGGGCTCAGTACGACTGAACAATGCCTAAATCTGTCATTAATTATTAACAAATACATGAATGCCAGGAAGGGATCGATCCACCAGGCCTTCATGGATTTGTCTAGCGCCTTTGACACTGTTAACACAGAGAAACTATGGGATATGCTGGAAAGTATGGGGGTGGAACAAGCTTTGGTATAGCTTATCCATAGGCTACATTTTAACACAGTTTCCATATGATATGACACTCAAGGGATAAAAAATGGAGCAGATAGCTTCCACAGAAGTTGTCCAGCAAGGGTGCATCCTAGCCCCCTTTTTGTTTTTAATTTACACAAATGGCCTGGAGGCTTCCATTTTAAATAGAAATCTGGATTTTCCCAAGAATGTCATCAAACCTTGTTATCTTACGCTGATGACAAGGTGCTAACGGCTACGACAGTGAATGACATTCAGAATTCCCTGGATACTTTCATCAATTTTAGGTTGTCACTTGATTTTAAAGTTAATTTTATTAAATCATATATCATGGTCTGCAGCCCAAAGAGTACAAAGACTAAGATCTTTGTAGGACGGGACAAGAGGATAGAAAAGGTTGAGAATTGTATGTATTTGGGCAACTTATTTAACAATAAACTAAGCTGGGATCCACTTGTGACAGCAAGAGCTCACCAAACAACTGGGTCAGTGGATGGGCCTTTTCATTTTGCCTGCAAATTAGGCCATAAGCCTGTGAGGGAAATACTTACTCTTTATAAAGCCAAATGCCTTTTGATTGCAACATATGGCGCAGAGGTGTGGGGGCATCACAATACACACTAGTTTAAAGTAGTGGAAAATAAATCCACTAAAAGGCTTATGCTGATGCCTAATAGTGCCCCATACCACCTATATCATGATGAATTGGGTCTAGAATAGTTAGAAGACCGTATATATTGTGCCCATCTACTATTATGGGTGAAAATGTGGCTTTCTGAAGAACTAATGTTCTCTCGAGAAATAATAGATGACTGTCAAAACTTGGCCAATTCATTGAAAATACCATGGCTTCCTTTCCTGAAGGACAAATATCATGAAATAGGACTGGGGCATTTCTATGATAGCCCTGAAAGTATTCCTTTGAGTGCCAAAGTTATCATCTAAGAGGCATTACATTCAAGGGGAAACAGGCGTTATCTTCATTAAGATGAAATCGGTCCGATGCATTTGTCCCCTGGCCCATTGCAATATTATTTAACATTCATCACAAACTCGCAGATTAGATTTTACCTAACTAGATTTCGGTTAGGCATTGTGCATTTTCTGCTGGCGTTTCCACGCCAGTGTGGTTGGGCGAATGATCTCTCTTTTTGTCCATGTGATAATCTTACAAGCCAAAGCACTATGCACTTTATTCTATTTTGCACTTTATATAAAACGTCCAAGGAGTAGATTTATAGTTCCACTGTTGAAGAAAATCTGCCCTTGTACATATGTTGATGGTTTTAAATATTTGCAATCATTGGCCACCCCCGATATTTGTAGTGCAATATCCACTTACATAAAAGTAACTTTGGCCAGTAGGAAAAGATATGAATTAGAACACATTGAGTTGTCCCAGTGACACTGTTGCATGTAAAGAGTCATATGACCCTGTTTTTTTAGGATTTGTTTTTAACACATTGTTATATATTGTGATAATGTCTTTGCAAATCTGAATTGGTGTTATGAATTGTCAGCAGATGCTGAATTTTATGAATCATGCTCAGCTGAAGACTATGGTGTTAATTACCCTGGAAACTCCTGAGGTCTGCTCAGTTGCTTTAAAGCCCACTAGAAATGCACCTTATCCTATGTATTGACAAGACTCAAGGATCCCTTATGTAATGTTTTAAAGTACTGAATAGTTTTCTTATTTGTATACATTTATGGCAGCTTAAGTCAAATAAAGATTTATTGATGATGATGATGATGATGATGATGATAATAATTTTTTGGTAATTAATTGTAATTAATTAATTATTAATTCATTATGGTAATTGTGTAAATATTTTATGTGTGTGTTGTGGTGTTTATAGTAGTAAAGGGTGGTAAGTATTTTGTATTTAATTAATTATTATATAGTTGTTAATTAAGGTTAATTGTTTGACATTTGTTTTGTGTAATTGTTTATTTTTTCATGTGTTTTTTTTTTTAACCCCTTCGCTGCTAGGCCACCCCGTGCTAAGTCATTTTTTGGCTATTTGGGGTAGTTTGCGCTTAGGTCCCTGCAACGTTTTGACTAAATAAAGTATCCACACCAAATTTGCATCGTTTTCTTCCAACATCATGGGAATTCCAAAGGTACCCAGGCTTTGTTGATTCCCCTGGAAAGGACCCATAAAATAGCCAAAAAACAACTACATTTTGTTTTTTTGTGGAAAAATGGGGGAAAGTGCTGCAAAGGAAAGCATCTGGTTTGTTCCTTGCAAATGGTATCAACAAAGTGTTTGTGGTGCTGAAATCACTATCTTCCCGGCTTTCAGGTACAGACAGACTTTTGTCAGAAAATCAACATTTTTTACACAGTTTTAGCATTTTACTGGGACATAGCCTATTTTTCCCATGTTTTCTCAACCTTCTTCCAGTTAATGGTTGAAATGGGTATGAAAGCAATAATGGATCCTAGAAAGCTATACATTTTGGAAAAGTAGACAAACGTCTGAATTCAGAAAGGGGTCATTTGTGTAGATCCTTCAAGGTTTCTTTATAGAAACTAACAGTGGAAAATCGAAAAAATTGAAAATGAGTTGAAAAAAAAAGCCATTTGTGCCAACGTTTTCACCTGTAACTTCTTCTAAGTATGACAGAATTTTTAAGCAATATACTGGTACATCCGCTGGACCATTCTGGTTGTGGGTGTATATATGACTTGTAGGTTCACCCAAAACCCGACGAACCCAGAGCCAATAACTGAGAAGTGTCTTGCAATGTTTTTTAATTGTGTACAGGGTATATACCATTACATTTTGGAAAATATATACAGTGACAAATCGGGATGAAAGACACATAAGATACCTATGTATTTCAGAAATTGGAACAAAATATAGAGTTTAGAAACAGTAGCTATTTGCACATTTCCGAAATTGTGAGTACACATAATAGCATGAGAATTAAAGGACATTTTTCAAAGTGATTTATTTTTTACACATTGCCTTTCATTTGGAAGGCAGACATGCATCAAAAGTCAATAGGAAATAACAGTTGCTCTATAATTCTGTATCACCCTAAGTCTCCCGATAAAAATGGCACCTCACTTGTGTGGGGAGGCCTAGTGCCTGCGACAGGAAACGGCTCAAAATGCAACGCAACACATATTTCACTGTGAAAACTGACCCTTTGTTTTCAAAGTGCCTAGCTGTGGATTTTAAACCCTAGCTCTGTCGGCAACTAGGGAAACCTAGCAAACCTATACATTTTTAAAACCTAGACTCCCAGGTGAATCCAGGATGGGGTGATTTGTCTGGCTCTCATCAGGTTATGTTACCCAGAATCCCTTGCAAACCTCAAACTTTGACAAAAAACACATTTTTCTCATATTTCTGTGATGGAAAGTTGTAGAATCTGCATGGATCCACAAAATTCCTCCCACTCCCCATTTACCAAAGACTTCCTATTAAAATGGTACCTCACTTGTGTAGATAGGCCTAGTGCCTGCAACAGGAAACTGCCCAAAACGCAACGTGGGCACACCACAGATTTACAGTGAAAACTGACCATTTTTTGGCAAAGTGCTTAGCTGCGGATTTTGAATCCTAGCTCTGCCGTCAACTAGTGAAACCTCACAAACCAATACATTTTTTGAAAACTAGACACCCATGGGAATCCGGTATGGCATGACTTTTATGGCTTTCACCAGGTTCTGTTACCCAGAATCCCTTGCAAATCTCAAACTTAGTTAAAAAAAAAAAAAAATCTCACATGTTTGTAATGGAAAGTTCTGTAATGTGCGTGGATCCACAACATTTCTTATTTGAACTTTATTAAGGTCCGGAGGCACAAATGCCCGACTAGAAGTCGAATGGCCACTCTAGGAGAAAAGAACAATAAAAGTTGGCACAAACGTCTAGTAGTGAATCTAGTCATAGCGAGACACATTACGACAATTTACTTTTCCTCTAAGTTACATTAAACAAGATCAGCTCTGCATCTCACCTTTCTGATATGTATCACCTTAATATGATCACATTCAAATGCCCATGGACTGATATTCTAATCAGGCTCTTTCACAAGGGAAATAAATCCTCCTTGGATTCTTAATCTGTATTAGTCACCACTTAATTGATAATAGGGTATCATGCATAATGGCTTTTTTCCCTAAAAATTAAAAAAGACATTGTACTGTTTAAGTACCTATTCATTGGTTGTTGTGAGCCATGTAGGAGAAAGTGCCCCAAGTTTTCGTTTGAATAATGCGACCGCCATCTTTGACCATATACGCATTTCTTTGAATTCATTGAATATACATACAATTCAGCCACTCTGCACTTTCTTTAGGCCTACAATCTTTATAGCATACTTCTAAAAATCCATTGGGCAGAAATAAGTGCCCACAGGTTCTTTCACCTGTGAAAAATGCATATATAATAATAATAATGGTGAAATATTTTTTAGGTCACTTATAACCACAATCATAAAACAAGGCTTACCAAGGGGAAATGTCATGTTGCTGTTTAACACTGTCTTCAGTCCTTTTGGTTTGTAGGGCCCCTCTCTCTTGTTTCATTGGTCTTCAGCCAAAGGACAGAGACAAGAGTTCAGGCTCACGCTGGCAGAGTCATGGTGTGCCAATTATATTGTAAATGAACTCCCGAAGGCACTAAAATACTCCCTAGTGGTGGGTGCCAATATGGTGAGGAACACTAGGGCACCCATTTCATGTGCAGCCTTGAATGAAGCTGAAAAGCCTGATGTTCCAAACAGCACTTCCCATGACAGTCTATGCATATGGCAAATGCCTTCAGCAGCAGGACAATTTTTTATTATAAACAACCATGTTACTTTGGTAACATATGTCTTTCTATACATTGTTTACTCATCATCATTATTATACGTTGGTATTTTTTTTTACATCTGTATCTATATATGTTGTCTTTGTCGGCTACCTTTATCACACATACCACTTTTATATGTACAAAATCACTCATGTAACCCGTCGCATGTTTTCATTGTGCAAGATGAATCTCATATCCAATTATGATCAGCTTAAAGTAAAGCATGCTTTCACCCTCTAGATAGGGACCCTACTGCTAATAAATAAATATAATACAAAATAAATCGAGATGCATTTTTTTAAACTGACATTCTTTGGGGGCTGTAGGCACAAGGTTGGTACTGCAGTGTCACTGTTATAGACAACCATTTGAATATTTTCATTTCCACTTTTAATTTGTGCTCTTTCTTTCTTTCTTTAAATTCTTTATTTCGGCATGAATGCCATAAAAGAACAATGCATACTTTACATTACATTTCATTTGGTTAAAACATATCATTACATAAGAACATTAGTTAAAAAGGAAAGCAAAAATACAACCAAGTTGGGAGATAATTGAAGCGGAAACAATGCATTCACAAGTCAGAGAGTGGACCATCTTATTGATTTACAGCAATCAGTTCTATTACAATCGATGCCCCAATTTTTTCCTTAGGTAAAAAATAGAGAGTAAGAATCTACTAACACTAAATACTATTTGTTGAGATGTATTAGTTGTTAGGATTCTCAGAGCCTGTGAACATGACCTCGAGCCTAAAAGAAGGCAAATGGGTTTGATCCATCTTTTTCTTGCCTGAGTGTAACGAGGGCAGAAAAGGAGGATATGTTGCTCGTTTTCAATCTGGTTATGATTACACATAGGGCAATTTTCGTCCATTATCGAGGTTCCTACATCACGGTTCCTAGCCCAGCGAACCAGGGTAGTTTTTATTAATAAGTTTCCATATCGAAACTTTAGGAATAAAGTTTTGGCAAGCGGGGGCTCTATTTCGTCCATAAAAGTCTCATACAAAGGTTCATCCTTAAAGTTTAGGAACTTTGAAACTAAGGTCCCGCTAGTTCTATTGCTAACAGTCCTGTTTAATATAAAGCTCCAAAAGGCCCTTTTTAGGATTAATTTGGGGTTGACGGGTAATTGCTCAGGGTTCTCCCAGAAATGTTTCAGCCCTATATTACTCAACCAGGTCTTGATATGCCTTAGCCATGGGATGTCAACCTGACTATCAAGTATCATAACTTCTTTTAGCCCGTCTCTGTAATCTTGAAGTTCAGGGACATGCCATAGTCTAACCCACAGCATCAAGGGTCGAATCAAAACTTGATGGTCGGTTCTTTTGAAGTTTAGGTCAAGTTCCAAGGGCACTAGTGGAGTGCCTCTCGGAACCCTTGCCAAACTTCGCATAAAGTTGTTATCTAGGACACTAAAAGTTTCCTTTGAGCCGGGACCCCATATTTCTGCCCCATAAAGGACTGATGATTGGACCTTAGATTTAAATAATTCCATCACTGGGGAAACTGCTTTACTTGTACTTAGACTTTGCTCCCTAAGAATTGGTTTAGCATTCTGGGCAAAGATTAATTTACTTTTATCCATTTGGGCTTTCCAGGTAAAGTTTGAATCCAGGGTCACCCCCAGATATAAAAAGTGGGGGACTGATTCCAACTTTTCACCATTTAATGTTAAACAGCCCTTATCTGGTTTTATGGGATTCAGAGCCATGTATTTGGTCTTCTTCACGTTGATTTCCAACCCCTTTTGGCTACAGTATTCATTAAAGGTATCTATTAATGTCTGCAAGCCATTTTTCATTTGGGAAATCAAAATGGTATCATCAGCAAATAGTAGCGATGTCACCTTCTCACCGTTTAATTTAGGAGAATCGTTTTTGCATCTCTCTAAAAATGAGGGAATGTCATTTACAAATAGAGAGAATAGCGTGGGAGCCAGGACACAGCCCTGGCGGACTCCACGCTCAATGGGTATCTTCTGAGTTAGTTCCCCATTTGGGCCCCATCTGATTCTCGCAAAATTCCCTGCATGCAACTCCTTAATCTGAGTGACAAGATTGTTTGGCATGCCTGCTGCACTCAATGTTTTCCATAGGAGATTTCGAGGCACCAGATCGAATGCTGCCCTTAGATCGACAAAGGCAACATATAAATGGCACCTTTTAATCACCACGTACTTCCAATAGAGGCAGCAGAATCTGAAAATCTGATCTATTGTGCTGACTTTGGATCTAAATCCAGCTTGGAATTTAGTCAAGATTGCGTTTTCATCTAGCCAATTGCTCACGCGTAATAAGATATGTCGTGAGTAAATTTTCTGTAAGATGTCCATTAAACTTATTGGCCGATAGTTACAAGGGTCCATCCTATCTCCCTTTTTAAAAATTAAAACAATTTCCGCTCCCTTCCAACTCTCAGGAAATTCTAAGGTGCAAGAGAATATATTGCACAAGAAATTAATGTAGGGTGCCCATACTCCTAAGTCGTGCTTGTATAAGTCCCCCGGGATCTTGTCCAAGCCTGGAGCTTTTCCTGACTTAATTTGAGTTATTGCCAGCTCTGTTTCGCCTAAGGTAAAGACCAGCTGGTCTACCGGGGATTCGTTATTTGCCACATCCATATCCCTATTTGGGTCATCGTATTTTTTATATAGATTAGTAAAATGGGTGACCCAAGTTTGTTCGTCCAAGAAAACATCCTTGGCCTCCCTACCTACATGATTCCCGTTTGCGACCAGCCTCCAGAAAGCCACATTATCACGCGATCTGGCGGCTAGCAACAAGTCGGCCCATTTGTCTTCCTCCCATGCCATCTTTGAGGCCCTTTGAACACATTTATATTTAATCCTTGCTTGTTTTACGTCTGATGGAAGTTTGGCCTTGATTGCAATTAATAGTTCCCTCTTTGACTCTCTGCAGGATCTGTCATACCATGGTTTACCATGGGATAGATTCTGAATCTTCTGTTGGTTTTTTTTGGGCATTTTAGTGACTAGTAATTGTAATTCATCAAAGAATTTTTGATGTATAGGCAGGAATGCAGTTTTTATTACGTCCTCACCCATTGCCGCTAAATAAGGTCCAAAAGTCCCAGCCAGAAGTGAATATATTTCACTAAGGATGTCACTATGGTCCAGTATGAGTGGCCATTTAAGAGATCTTCTGTTATTACTAATATGAATCTCTGGATTATTAGCGCCACTTCCCTCAATAGTACATTGCTCGACCATATTATTAAAAAGTAGGACATCTAACGTCAAAGTTAGGGGAAAGTGATCACTTTCATACCGTTCCATTACTTCAAAGTCCAGGAGGTTTGGCCAAAGAGGGATAGAAGCAATAACAAAATCTAAGTTGCTTTTGTAGTTATTCCTGGTGAATGTTGGTTTCTTAGAGCTATCGGACGGTAACCTTCCAGTACAAGCCCTAAGAGAGTATTCTGTACATAAACTGATCAGTTGGAGACCCAAAGTTGAGCATTTAACCGGTTTAACATTCTCCAGAATAGGGATTTTGTTTGCCTGGTCTTCCTCATCAAAGATTTCGCTAAGACCCAAAACTGGCTCAAAATTACAGTTTAAATCGCCAGCCAGGATAACGAGATCATGCCCGGAGTCCAATCTACTCAAGAAGCAATCTAATTTTGCAATAGTTGGCGATTCTCCAGAGGAGGGTAAGGGCCTATTATAGACGTTTACAAGGAATAGATTCATCCCGTTGCATACTGTAGCTTTTAAAGCCAAAATATCTACAGAGTTTGTGGGTATCTCCTCGATTTTTACCTTTAAATTTGTTTTCACCCATATCAGAAGTCCCCCATACGCCCTTCCACTTCTAGAGGGTGTTGCGGCAATTCCATATGTCTTATAGCCCACCCTATGAGGCGTCTCCACTGCCCAGGTTTCCTGGAGGAAACAGAAGTCGAAAGACTCTATAAAGTTTGCCCAATCTGGATCCCTCAGATTTTTTGCAACTCCAGCTATATTCCAGCAAACCATTTTTATCGACTTCTTAGGGTTTGGTGGCCTTTCAACAACAGCCCTTGGCATCTCTCCGTGGGTAATGGGAAGTACAGATTGAATTACCAAGGGCGGTACTTCTACGGTTGAGATGTTACTTAGAATAGTTGTGGGTAATACCTGCTCTTCCAAAACTTTTACATCATGAATTACATTCATATTATGAAGTACAGTTTTACCCAAGCAGGGCGGCACAGTATTAGGCAGTACATCAGACTTATTTGCAATGCCCGCATCACCAAAAAACATTGTATCTATCCCCTCATCCCCCCGGAACGAATGGCATCAATCACAATCGTCTAAACCGCTAAAGATGTCAAACCTATTGAAGGTTTCTAAGGGGGTGAAGGGTTTTAGGTGATCCATCCTTCCATTCTGGGGATTGTGTCTTTTGGGCATTACATAATTCCATACCATAGAGTCTGGGGCTTACACAGAGTAAGGTGCGTAACGCATATTGTTTGCATTCAGTGATGAAGAGGGATACGGAACATATTGGTTACTCCCAGAGTTCTGTACACTAAGATGATTACTTGGCTGGGGTTGAAGTGTGTGTTGTAAGGGATAGTACTGGGGCGGGTGATGCTGGGATGGAAACACCACTGACCTAGGGTAGAAATAAGTTAGGGGTTTAGGGATTATTGAATTATTGGAGCTTCCTATCTGCCAGTTCAGTATGAATTGGACAGCATTAGGGTCTCTAAAATTCACAACCACTACGTCACCTTCAATATCTTTGTGCTCTTATTAGACCGCAATTATTGTTCCAATATGTGATCATGTGCTTACTAACTACTTCAAACACACAACTTTTTTACATCAACCAAATTATAAGAAGTGGCTCATTGTCCAGTTGTTTTCGGTGTAAATTCCTGTTCGATTGAATATTTGCAGGCATAACAAATAAAAAAAATAACAATATGGCAGAGTGCGGCTGTTAGACCTGTCAGCCTTGGGGTGATCTTTCCCCGTGACTTTTCGCCCTAGCCTCATTTTTTCCACCTATTTTTTGTTGGTTCTTAGGTCTTCGGGCACCTTTTTACAGCTAACCTGTGTTAGGGTGCAGGTGCTCTCTACTTTCAACATGGCTGCCACTGGCCCCTGCTACTGCAGTGTGTTCTTTTAGTGTAGCACCCTAGTTGCCAGGAGCAGGCTGGGTCCCCATAAATTGTTGCAACACCAGCCACCCAGCCCCTGTCCATAGTTAGAATGAGGGAAGCTCCTGGAACCTTCTAGAATAGGGGAGGTACCAACTGCCCCTGCCAACTGCCAACTGACACTATATAAGGAAAAGGAGGGAAACTTTCTAGTCAGTTGGGGCATCACTGACCTGGGGAATCCACGCATGAGTTTTAGGCGGGTGGGCCTAGTGAGGAACCTATGCTACTGGGAGTGACAGGATTTAGGTGCTGCCTCTGAAGCTCAGTGAGGTGTCCAAAGCTATCCCCTTGATCTGGCCCAGTGGTAGGGAACCCCAGGGCCCATCTGCAGTGACTGAGGAGAAATTCTTCAGGCCCTCAACTCATTCCCCCCCACCTCTTCTGCAACTTCAAGCACCAAGCAACCAAGGGCGCAGAATCATCCAAGCGCCAAGAGACTTACTACATGAGACAAGGTACTGGACTGACCTGCCCTGTGCATCCCCTGCCTTCAGCTGGGCCTATCTGTCTTCCCCGGACTGAAATGTGTGACAAGTGCTATAATTTGCCCCATCCTGCCACAGTTCTAACTGACTAAGTTGTGGAGCGCTGTAATTTGCCCTCCTACCCAGCGCTGTGTTTGAGGCTGCCTGCCCTGTCAGGGATCATCGAAATTGCCTCCCTGCCCTGCCGGCCCCTAGCGCTGTGCACTGAAGCACCTATTGCCCGGCCAACTCACCGCAGGAATCTCCTCAGAGGGAGCGTGTATTCCCCCACGGCGGCCCCCGCATGCCAGGAAAGGGCCGCCGGAATTCTCAGTAGGCCGCGCTGGGCCTGGAAGTACCCTCTGGCTGGAGCGCCGCTCTGGCCTGATCCCCTCGGCGGCCCCTGTATACCAGAAGAGGGCCGCCGCATCGAAACTGACAGGCCGCGCTAGGCCTGAAGCCGCCTTGGTCCCTCATCACGTGACGGGAGACGCGACCGCGTCATCGGCCGCGCCCCCGCCTAAGCCGGGCAGCGATTGGCTGCTGCCCCGCGCCCCTGCCTACCTTCGAGGGAATCCCAAGATCGACGCGGAGGGGGCCGTGGAGCCTGAGAGCCCCCTCCGGTTGTCCCCAAAAGCTAATTCAGCCTCGCCCCAGCGCCGGGGCTCCTGAACTGCCCCCGCGTCGTGCAGGGACGGGTGAGGCCCCGGACGTGCTGGAACTCCTACTCCGGTCCCCTGAGTCTGCTCAAGGGCCCCCGAGGGCCGAAGAAGTGAGGTAACCCCCTGGGGAGGAGGGCGGTAGGCCAAGAGAGGCCCGAGGTCGCCCCTCCCCCGGGGTTAACTGTGACTGGGTCTTGTTGGCCCCCCTGTTCTGAATGTGCCTCATTTTATCGTTTTGCCTACAAATTTACCAGCCTGCATTATTCAACGTGCTGCATAATTACCAGCCTGAATTACTCTTCCTGAATCGTATTTACAAGCCTGAAGTGTTTAGCGTGCACCGTATTTACAAGCCTGATTTGCTCCTAGTGCACCATATGTACAAGCCGGAAATGCGAGGGAGATTCACTTCACTGTACTGAATTTTCTTGCAGAGGTGGGCTTCCTTAGTATTCTGATGATCTGGGTCGCAGCCGACCCGCATTCATAAGAAGAAAGGCTTGTCAAAAATGACTAAAGGCTGTGTTCTTTGAAGTTCTTTGTTAACCTGAAAAGTACTTGCTGATGTGTTTTATTCCGTTCTAGGAGAAGCGACCATGAGAGGTTTGATGTGTTATTTAAATGCATTATAATTGTCGCTTCTTATAGGATCCTCCAGGTTTATACCATTACCCCTTTGCCTGTCAAAGAGTTGGATGTGACAGGCGGGGTCGGTTAACGTTTCATTGCATAGATGAACTAGCTGTAATTTTAATGCAAAGCCTTACTGAAATGCTTACTTAACACACACGTCCAGTAAAACACACAGTGGCGCCTTACTGAAATGCTTACTCTTCAAAAGAAATGCAATCTGCACATGATACATGAAATGTCTTAATGAAATGCTTATTTGAAATGCTAATGAATTACCAATGCCTTGCTCTGATTGAAAGCCTATATAAAAGATCTTGATTTTTCAAATACAACACCTAGTGTGGTCTCCATTATTGCGCCACTGTGTGTTTTACTGGACGTGTGTGTTAAGTGGCTGCTTTACACATAAGCCCCTGGCCGCCTTCCTGCTCGAGCCATGCTACCCCCCGGAGAACTGGCGGTGCCAGTTCTTACAGCGGCAAATTCTCCACCCCCCCCATCAACCGAAGGCAGCTGCCTTATTAAAAAAAATGTGACATCATGCATAAAGGCACATTGGACAAATGCGTTTTCTTTAAAGTATCCAAAACATCTGGATGAAAATGCAAAAAGCAATAATTTATTGAAATCTGATACACCTTCATTGAGCCAATTCTTTTGTTTTTTCAGTGAAACTTTCCATTAGGTAATTACAACACAATACTCACAAAACTTTTTAAACGTTCTTTACCATTCTGAGTCACCTATGGAATAAATCGAAGTGAGTTAATACATTTTTGTGCGGACAGTTTTGTGGAGGTTAGTTAGTGGGGTAAAGTTATTAGAGAGGAAAATTGTCCTCTTCTGAGGAACCAACTCTCCATCTTAACTACATGATTACAAACGTTATCCCATTAATAATATGCTACAGAGAAAACCAACTCCTCACTTCTCTGGTTTTAAACATTTTCCCTTTCAAATAAATATATTTTTGTTAATACCCTTTGTATCTCTTGACTTATCATTCTGCTCAAAAATGTAATTCATCTTTATTGGATCATTTAACATTTTGCTCTGATTGTTCAAATATTAAAAACTTAATGGTTGGGGGCCACAATGGGTCAAGCTATATGATAACTCATGATTTATTTTCAGTGTAGGGGAGTTCACAATGCAAACAATGGAAAAGGGTGTCAATAAATTCAATATGTTCAATAGATGGGTCTATTCAATAACCCACAGAAATGTAAAAGAAAGAAACAATCTTCTCAATGGGATTGTGATATATAACCAACACTGAATATCATTTGTTCACAGAGATAACATTGTGGGTGATTTTAAATTCCATGCATTTCTGCTGCATAGCTTTGCTGTATGTTTATATCATTATGAAAAAAAATTCAAATGTACCATTACTTCGGAGTTGTACAATTTCATATGCATACAAATATTAACAGCTAATATGACCATTAGACTAATTGCATTTATTTGTAAAACCGCATTTACAATTGAACCAAAGTTGAGCCCTGGAATATATATTTGTAACATGCTGCAACCTACAATTATCAGATCACATCACTAGCTTCAGCTGCTTTCTGAAAGCTTCATGCATATTTAAATGCCAGCTGCTGTACCTTAATCAACATTCAGAAATGCATGAGAGCATATGTGTTATAGTACTTTGCTCTCTGAAAATCTGGAACTGTCACTGATGCCAGAAAGTACATGACAGATGAGTGACTCAACTATGAAAAATCAAAATTGTATAATCCATGTAGGAGGGAGACGATATGAATGTAACAACATTTTCAAACTTAGAAATGTTATCACTCTTGGAAATACTGCAATCAAACATACTCGAATACTCGGGAATCATAAACATATCATTTTTGTTCTATGCTCAAAAATCTACAAAGAAAAAATGCAAATTACAGGCACCATATTACTTCTGAGAAGTGCAGTGCTTCGAAATGATATCGAAAGTAGCTGCAATCGTTTAGGATTATCAACATGTGTACCAGGCCAGCTCACCTCTTGTCGAGTTTGATTAAACACTGCCAGTGTTTCCAGTATCAAGGAAATTAACCAAAATAGTTTTAAAGATCAATTTCTGAAATACTGTAGTAACTATTGCAATTGTGGGCTGTTGCTATCTGCTTGGAATTATTATCTAACATACCATTTGCCTGAGAAATGTATTTCCTGCACTGTACTGTCTCATGTAAGGAGCCACATAATGAGACTTCTATGATCCCATTATGAGTGTCACCGAATGGTATCTGCAGGAGTTTATCACTCTTAGCCTTTCAAGCTCGACCAGGATCTCTAGTTCTGCAATAGCTGGGCCCTCAAACACTAGACCTGGTAATTTCTGGCATGGACACACTAGTGCCTGCTACAGCGTTGCAGCTGTTGTGAATAGCTGCTGCACCAAGCTCCCCCACAGCATTCCTCGTCCACAGTAGAAGAAGCAGAACATGCTCCCCCGGTATCCCCCACACTAATTGCATTTACTAACATTTCACCACTCGACTCTAGCAGAAATAAGATGGCTGTGTATTTCGGCCCTTACATTCTTCGAAGTGGGAAAAACCAAAAAGAATTAAAATTGCTGCACCCAGAACCGTATGTTATTCCCCATTCCAGGGAGTAGGCTTTGTATTCCACATAATTTGATGGGGGAATACAAGTCGGAATCAGAGAGACTGGCCTCTGGTATCCTGCACCTGAATACAGGGAATTCTTAAGGAGTGACTTAGAAGCAGGTGAGCTAGGCAGCATATAATCCCCTAGCCTAGTCCTATGCCTTTTATTTCAGGCAGATTTGACGCAAGGGTTTAAAAGCTCTTTCAAACTGGGTAACACACTTGCCCCACATTATTCACAGCAGTTGTTGTTCTTTGTCACCAGTTGATGACTGACATATGATGTTCCTCCCCTTGATCAGAGAACTGATCATTAATCTTTCCAGTCTGATGTATCCAATCATGCATTAGATGAGGCTGAACTGCTTGAATATTCTATAGACCATAACCTCCATGTTCACACTCCCTTCCTCTACATCAGGTTAGGTGTGGGTAAGGGCTTGCAAAGTCCAGGAAGTCTGCATGTTGTAAGAATAGTATGCCAAACACGAGGCCAGTACTGGGCACTATCTCCTAATTCCCCACTTTTGGAATTGCTGTTATGCTTTATTGACACTAAAGTAGTTCTATTGAAACATATATGCAAGAAACAACCTTATTCTGACAAAACCTTTATTTTATGTTCCTTTGGCACCTTGTAATTTGACATCGGAGAATTTTGAGCACTATACATGATTACAATGTTCTTAATAATAACTATGACCCAAATGAAATGTTTTGACTATTTTTAGCACCCAATCAACAATGCGTTCAGCTCCCAAAACTCACAATGGCATATTCTCAAGAACTATCGCTGAGTTATCGGCACTTTATCGCAGCCAAAGTCACGATAAAACTTTTGCCCCATTCACAAGCCGGTGTTAACAGCCCATATCACCAGTTTACCTGCGATAGCAGCCGCAAAAAACATCGCCACAGATGACCCTTGCAACTATCGCTATTGAGATGCAGAGTGGGCATTCCCAAGCAAAAAGCAGCAACAACACCACACCCCAACATTCTCAACGACCAGCCAGATCGATGATAAGTTCACAAAACATGCGATAAGGCACGTTAGCAGCAGGAAATTAACATCTGTTCTGACCTGGTGTAAAGTCGGACCACAGCCTGCACCACAAACGGGAGCCCAACCCAGAGTCACACCTGAAGAATAACAGATGTCATGGAGCAACTCATCATGCAGCCCGGACACCCAAGAGAGCCACAACACCCACTGCCCCCACCCCCAGGACACCCCCACCCCAACCCCCACCCCAGACATGCCACATCAACTACATGGAATCATGTACCAAACATTCCGCCTGAAGTCGCACAATCACATCTGGTGACATGCATGTGTCATCACAAAAATGAGCATCACACATTCACCTTCAAATTACCATAGGAAACTGTATTAAAAATAAGTCAAAAGACCATTAATGAAGGCACATAGTGGCTCTCCTTGGGACAATCTCTAGGTCACAGCCTGCAAGACAAAAAACAGATGAGAAGGTGTGTCATGCGGCCATCAACGGACAGAGAGAGAGAGTGAAGGAGAGAGAGAGATACAGAGAGAGAGAAAGAGAGGGAGGGATAGGGGAAGACGGAAAGAGAGAGAGAGAGAGGAAGACAGAAAGAGAGGGAGACAGAGAGGAAGACAGAAAGAGAGGGGGAGAGAGGGGAAGATGGAAAGAGAGAGAGAAAGAGGAAGATAGAAAGAGAGGGAAGACTCTTTCTTTGCCAGTGAAAAAAATATTTATCAGTCATCCCCATAGCTTTTACACCATTGAATTTAAGTAATCCCACTGATGGGAAACCGTTTTCAGAAGGATTCGAGTTATCTATTTTAATTTGCTATCTCTTTCATCTGGTTCAATGTCGGGGGAAACTAATGAGGAAACTTGCAGTGTGTTCAGAACATTTAACACCCATATAATCCACCCTTCAGCATTGTGTACTCATTTCCTCAATCTAGTAGAAGGTGGTAGTAATAATGCAGATGTAGAGGTAGAGATATAACCCCAGAATTCCGAGCAACACCATCATTATGTGACAGTTCCCTCAAATATCTAACCATCTGAAAAATGTAAACTGACAATAGCACAAACAAAGCAGAGACCCTTTTTATGTAGTCTAATAATACCAGTTAGAATTATATAATGAACGTCTTTTTTCTCAGATAGCCAGGAGGATAACACTTCACCCCCTCCAGGAATACCTACACTAGCTTAACAGGGTGAACTCTAAAGTCTCTAAATTAAACAGAGCTCAACCCCTTGATAGCTATGACACAGTGCAGACAGGCTTAACTTAGGGCAATGCGTAAAGTATTATTGCAGTACCAAAACAGTATTAAAATCAAAACACCAAACAATAAAAAATCCCAAACCGAACAAGAAAAATAGATTTAATTGCAATGAATAAAACTACGAAAATACAGTAAGGGGAACCAGAGATATGAGTTTTGAAAGTTTTATGAGAAAATCGCACCAAAATATATTATTTTGCAGTAAAGAGGGATTTAAGAATACTTTGAGGCACACCACAATAGATTCCAAGGTCTGATACACCAAGCACGATGGTTCAAAAAAGGATTTTACCTTCTGAATTAGTCTGAAAAATGGAAATCAAAATTTCTGAGCAAGGCATGGCAGCAGGCTGTATACTGGAAGGCCTCACTGAAGGCTGACAGATAGGCATTGAGTGAGGTCCTGCTAAAGCTGTTGATTTTGACAGGAAAAGATCAAGCAGGAAGAATTGAATTTTATGACCAGAAAAGTAATTGCATAGTCCAGATGCTTTTGGTGCTCTCACCTATTCCGAATTTCTATATTGAGACTTACTCTGTTTTTTGGAGCTCGTACTCCTGCAGAGGGGCATAATGGGTCATGGTTTCTGAACTGGGCTGCATGAGGATGGATACCTTCTCAATCTGGTCCCACTAACACAGGCTTGGTGCAGGTGAGCTCCAAGAGGGACACACATTTTTCTTCAGCTCAGAGAGGTCATGCCTTTGTGAATATGTTTTGCTAGTTGATTTAGGGCATCTGGAGGTCTGGCTGAAAATCCAAAAATTGTCTAAGTCCCAATTTTGCAGGTTTTGCATTTGCAGGGCTCAGTCACTTGTCTTTCAGATTTTCGCCTAAGTTTCCCAGACATCATGGGAAAGTCTTGAGATTTGTAGAACTTGATCCTGAAAAGGAATGGCATGGTCCAGGGGAGGTCCAATTGAAACTGGGCAACTGGTCTTCCAGGAAAAATAGATTTTCAGCTTGCTGTTGTCCTGTAGGGATACAGGAGGCCAGCCCAATGACCCTTGCAATCCACTTCCTTGTTCTGGGTACAAAAGAACCACTTCAGGGCTCCTCTTAGGTCAGGGCAAGCAGTGCCAAGTCCTTGTCTGTTCTTTCACAGGTCCAGAAAGTGATTGAAATATTCTTGATCATGTAGACCCCAAAGCAAGCATTTGTTATACCTAAATAACTGCCACACACCTGCTGAATGTGAACTGTGTAAGAACCTGGAAATCCCTTTAGGTTGCCAAGTATACCAATCTTGGGTGGATGGCTAATTAGCTCAAATAGAACACAATGTCAAAATGGGCACATTAGGGAATCTGAGGGCTACCTGCTCCATATTGACTGGTTATACTCAATTGGGCCTATTTACAAACTGCAATTTGTACTATGTTTGGCAGTACTAGGATAGTACTACTAACATACTACAAAATGCTATTCACAAACCTGTAAGGAAGGTCTATGCTTGTGTCTCTCCTATTTTAGGTGTGGAGATCTCCACCTAACTGCAGAGATAACTGAAAGCATAAAAAATACTTTATAGATGTATCTATTCACCTCCAGCGGTTAATTCTCTTTTAGAACAAGGTTACACATATTGGAAAGAAAATATTAATGACAAAGTGGTTGGCGAATTAAATCTTAGCACATTTTGGACACTCGTGCCCTGTTCAGAACATGCATGATTCCTAACGAAATTATAAAGGAGACTGTGCAGAGGTTGACTTGTGTGAGTTTTCACTTCAATTTTAAAAATATCATCATTGGTGAGAATTAATTTGACACATTTAGCAGTTTGGAAAGGAAAGAAAGCATTATTGATCGTATTTTGAAATAAATGGTTCAAAATGGAAAATGCAATTTAACATTGCTTGGTTCATGATGGAATAGTCTTGTAATCATTAAAAACTGATACTTGTATGTACATGATTCCGTTTAAAGCTACAGGTACATTAGCAAATAGATCAGAACCTAGTTATCACAGTTAGTCCACTATGACTGTAACTTCTTAAAGTGTTATGAAGTTGTGCCAAAGATGATTACACAATTTAGTTCTAAAGCCGTGAAGACATATATGTCAAAAATAAGTGACAATATGGATTTGAGTGATTTTCTTTGGAGCTGCATCCTGTAAGGAATAAAAGGTTTTTAGCTACAATGATTTATGCTGCTATAAAAGAAGAACAGACATCCTCTGAGAGACAAGCTGCAACAAAATTTCAAGAGGTTGACAGGCAAACATTGCAAACTACTTCCAAAGTTATTGATAGTGGCTTTCAAACTCTAAAATTATCTATGCAATCTCTACTTTCACATCCTCTGCTTTAAACCATGTGCATGAAACGTATCTTCTTTACTACATGGTCAAAGCTCAAATACATGCATTAATACACTGAAGGTAGGAACTATAAACACTCAAGACACCCAAAGTGCCTTTGTCATTGTTGCATTTTTAATGATCTTCCTTACAGTATTATTACAAGATAAATATTGTTTTCTAAAAAAGAGACATCTATAATCTTTTCTCAATTGAAAACAAAGAGACCACTCCTTCGTTGCTGAATACTCACATATTATGTGGCTGCTGCATGGAGTAATTTCCTTGCCTATCACTCTTTTCATTTTCATGACTGTCAAAAACATGTCTCTTGGATGGTATGCACGTATGCAAGACACATTCCTACATTACGCTTGCAGTTTTTCTTTTCAGTATCATTGATAAACTAACTGCAATCCTGCTTTCATTAGCACATCTTCATGTACTAATCCTTTAGGTCACTCACTTCTTTGTGATACAATAACTATTCAAAGTGATTGTAATTCTATGAATCCCGAGTGTTGGGTGTAAACTTCTTGAGATCCCTGCTTCTTTCATTCCTTCTGATCATACACTGTTAAAAACAGAAGGTATGTTATTTGAACACATGAATCCTGTTGTTGTCTAGCCCAGGGCTTTGTGTCTTTACTAACTGTTCAGAAAATAGTCAAATGTTGTGAAATTACATTTTATTTTTCCCCAATGAAGGTCGGTGGAAGTGCTTCATTGACTAAATTTGACATGGTACATATGTGCATTGATAGATTAAACAAGTTTATAGCAGTTTTAACTCAAAAGAGGCACTATTGACCTTAGCAGCTGACACATTTGTTCTCCGAACAGCCCATTCCGCATCTGAGATTCAGCGCCTCCTGCTAACTTAATTTCGAACACATTTTAGTGCACTGACATGTTGCACTTATGGATCTGGGTTATTGACTGATTTTCAATATATATTTGCATTCTCTTTTTTCAAATCTATAGGGTGGAATTTCTACAACACTTTTTTTGTTGAGTAATACATTTCTATTTTTATTTTTGCAATAAGAAATGTAATCGATATCAATGAATGCACACTCTATTTAATTGGAAATCGATGCCATACATGTATTGCATTCTATCTTAGATGAGAAACGCTTACTAAGCTAAGAGCACACTGGACTTTGTTTTTCCGAACTTCAACCTGCTTGATTAAGTTCTGCATTTTTAGGGGTGTGCGGAATTTGCGGAATTGCGTTACGCAAATCTCTGCGAAACGGTAAAAAATCTCTGCGAACAACAGAAATTCTGCTTGTTCGCAATGCTTTTTGCCTGTACTCAATCGATGTTTGCGTGCTCCGGGTGAAATAGCTCGTGAACACACATATTGAGAACGCGAACAAGCAAAACATTTGGCGAAATTGCAGAAAGCAGAATTTTGGGCAAATTTGGTTTCTCCGCGGAACGCGAAATTACCCAAATTCCGCAAATTCCGCGAGCGGAACGGAATTTACCACCCAGGCCTAATTTCAATGCTTGAATTGTTATCAAACTGTTGTTTTGAGCATTCTACTGGGACAACAGTCTAGACTTCCTATTGATTTCTGGGAGGTAACTCAGCCTATCAGAGAGCATCAGGTGCTCTGCAATGCAAAGTTGCTGTGTATGAATATTCACTTTAGTTTCCACAGCTGCAGCTGCAACTTCAATTCTGCCTCTGATGCCATATTTATCTGCGATTTCAGCATCTTCAATCTTCAATCACATCCTGTCTTCAACATCTTCTGTAGTTGTTTCATACCGGTGCCATTGCAGACACTTCGAGCATTTCCAGCTTTCCTGATACAAGTGTGTCTTGCTAAATCTTTATATTTAGATTTAAAAGAGATACAAATACCTCTAGTACCATCCAGCCTCATGGAATAGGTACACAACAAAACCACAGACAAGGACTGTTCTAAATAACAAACAACAACTCCTCTGTACCAGGTGGGAGGGGGGGCTCACCATGATGAAGAAACAAAGTCATGATTAACATTCACTAAGTGAGCTAGGGTGGAATGGTTCAAACGATTTAAACAATGTGAGATAAATCAACCCGAATAAGCTTAAAGGGAATAAGAAGGAGACAAAAACATAGGGGGAAAAGGGGCGGGATGAAAGTGTGACTTTCTAAAAATCACTGTCCCAGCCCCTGGATTCCTTCTACAATATTGCAGATTTGAAAGTTTCTGTCTGTGAATTCAATAAAGCAAAAGAAAGACAATCAGAAGTCACTGCTGCTTGAATTTAAGTCTTTCACTTTTGAACCTTTTTTGGACTCCTTTTTGATGTTATACCATACCGCATTTTCTTCAAAAGGTTTGCCTGGCTTTTTCATATATTTGTGTATAGAGATATAAATTAACATTCATTCATTACAATGGTTGATCTGGTATTTTAGAGATGGCATAATTTATGCATTTTCTGCAATATAGACCCACTTTGCATTTAATATGATTGAATATTCATGTACCTCAGGGCACAATTTTCATTTATAAAGGCATGCTGTATTTAGCAATAATTGCCACAGGTTGAGGTCTTGGAGAAAACTTGACTTTTAGTGGGAAAGTTTAAAGTAGGAGAAATGTAAAATGTACTGCTACAGCCAGGCTCCAATTGGGGCAACTCGAATCTTTCGCCCAGAGCCAACACACTTATGTCAGATCAGTTTGTCTGGTTGCAACTGGTCCTCCAGAGGTTTTTAGAGCCATTACGTTTCAAACTCCTAGTTTCAGAAAATATTGACAACAACCAAGTGTTCAACATTTTGGGAGGCAACACTTAGGGTTTAGACTAACTCCAACATAGGCTAGGAGAGTGTTCCAGGGAAGGTCCAGGTGGAACTAGTCTGGATGGAATGCTGGAAAACGGCCTTTTCAACTTGTTCTGTCCATGTAGCCCAAACGGGACATGAGTCTTATGACATTTAGAATTAGTTCTTTGTCCTAGGCACTATGAAAGCACGTGCCCGTCCTCTCAGGTCTTCAGATAGCAGGGCAGACCTCTTGTGAAACTTCCTCAAGTCCAGTAGTGTTTTGAAGATAGTGTTTTGGGTTGCCACATTTATGCCTAACTTGAGCAATTGGGCTTGATTGACTACTGGTTCTTCCCCAACCAAATGGGTGAAAGCTCCCAGGGGCAACCCTACCCAGTTTTGTAGCAATTTCAGTTTGCCCTACTGCATACAATCCCATATCGCACCGTATTATCACAATTTAAGATAGAGAAACTATTCTCTCTGGTGCAGGACTTGTGTCATCAGCTCCCAGATTAATGATGCATCCTGACCCAACCCAGCTGGTCTTTCTGCCAGGGGAAGAGAACACCTCCTAACTGCTAGGCCTTTGTCCCTGTTATGAGAGCAGTTGTCAAGCAATTGATTGTCAGCAGCCGGAGAGATAATGTAAATTAGCCTCATGGAGCTTCCGGCAGTAAAAAGTTAATTTTCTAAAAGTATCCTTTCCTAAATATCTATTAAAGATCTGACTTCTCCATTACATTGAACTTTCAACAAATAGTAAAAAGATCTTTGAATAACTTTTGTAGTTGGTTCCTTTCAAAAGTTGCACCTTAAAGTTCATAAGCTGTATGTTAACATTTTCTATGATTGAGCTATACGCCTACCAGTGAAAATAGCTTTGAGGGCCTAGTCACTAGAGGAAAATGACAACTCCAATATCTCACATGTTCCAGTTTCTCCTTGAGCAATAATGTGTAGTTAGTGCTGACGTATTATTATTAAATAAAAGGGTTTCCCACCAATCAAACAGATTATTCTGACAGGTTTGCCAGTAGGTATTTTAGGCTGTTGCTGTCAGGCTCAATATGAAAGACCTGCAGACATATTTTGTAAGCTCACTCTGTAAGCTCACTCTGTGGATGGCACATTAGGTGTTGCAGACTCCAGGTAACGTTTACCTTTCAGGCCCTAGGTGCATTTTCTATACCATATACTAGGGACTTACCGGCAAGGTAAATGTGTCAATCAGATTTAAGCCAATTCAACCATGTTTAAGAGAGGAGTATAGGCACTTTACTCTTTTTTAGCAGGAGTAAAGAGTACAGAGTACTAAGCTCAGCAAGCAGATAGGCCAAGAAGTTAAGACATCACACAAAAGACGGTCTTTCCTACGGTAGCTAAACAAAAATAATAACCTGAAGCATGTAAACAACTAAATAATGTAATCAATAAATCAAAGTTGAAGAAAATCTTCCTATTGTTTTGCAGAAGGAACTGCAGATGAATAATACCTGAATAAATAACCGTATAATTAAACTTGTGTAAATTATGTTATTATACTTCACGGACGACCAACACAAAAAATTGACAAAATTGGTACTTTAACTGAGGAGATATTTCAATTGCTGGATATCTTTTTCATTTCATATGCAACTGTGCTTCCTTCATTTATGTAGCCTACAGAAATGTGATCTGGCTGAATGTAGAAAATCTATCTATTGAAGATAATTGGTATACTGCATCTTTTGATATAATCACTTTTGTACACTGAATTAGCATGAGGATGGTTTACAAACCTGTAATATTTTCAATGTGGTCAGTCTATCTAATATGTTGCACATACCAATGCACACACAAAAGGATTATTGCTTTATGTCTAGAGAATATTCACTTTCTCTTTAAAAGGGAGTTTTTCCTTCAAACAATGTGGGATAGTTATGGTACAGCATTGACACAATCATTTGACGACCTCATGATGACCTTTTTTCTTTAAAAAAAATGTGAATGGACTTCTGGAGATGATGAATTTACTTAATGAGCAGACCTGGGCAAAATGTATATTACTCAGGTGTATTCAGAATAAATGTGGTAATTTTGTGTATTAAAATGTACGCAAAATAACTGTGATTTCACCATTATGCCACATCATGTAACTTTATGGTGAAACTTTGAAATAAGATGTACTTTTTCTATGTGATTTGCATTTCATGGACATTTGTTACCCATGAGACAATAGTGACTGCAAAAATACGAATCTGAATGCAAGCTGCAGTGTTTTGAACATGAGCAGCAGTTCTTTTAATGTGGGTGGTCAACAAATATTCGAGGTAGATGTTTTAGTCAAGCAAAGCATTCATTTAATTTTGCAATGCAAAACTACAAATTGGAACATGATTGAAAATATTTTGAGTGCTAGTTTCTAGGAATCAACTCAAAATTATATTTTTGAGTTGATTCTATTACTTGAACTGACCATTTATATAATTGTTGAGTATGAGATTCATTTAGGGCAACTACACAAAAGCAAATTATTAGAGCTTCAAACAAGAATGAGCTACAGAATTTAAATCACAGATTTGATAGTTTGTTCATTTGAACTGTCTTAAAATAGATACTTGAATATTAGATTACCATTTGTATGTGTATTGTTGACAATATGTGTTAGAAATGGAGGTCTCTAGTTGGCAAGGGTTTGCTCCTTTGTCAATGTAGAGACCCTTCTTCATAGTCAGGATAAGGGAGTTACACTCGTAGAATAACCCCTGCTCACCCCATTGGTAGCTTGGCACAAGCAGTCAGGCTTATCTTAGAGGCAGTGTGTAATTCATTCGCACATAATCGACAGTAATACAGTGTAAGCACTACAAAAGCACACCACACCAGTTTAGAAAAATAGCCAATATTTTTATATACAAGACCAAAAACAATAAGAATCCACAATACAGTACTTACAAATCTACAGTTATCAAAATACACTTTAAAAACGGTTATTTGATGTTAATAGCTCCGTCCGTGACTATCACGGCGTCGTGAGCAAACAAATCCAAACAGTACAGGCTGGTTGCAGTGTCGGGAAGAACCGCAAACAGTGCCTGTTAGAGATGCAGGGCGCTGAGGCCCTTGAAGTCACTTGCGGTGCAGGTTGAGAATCTTTCTGTTGGGATCAGGAGCACTGGCGTCAGCAGGCATCGGGTGCTGCGGTGTGAAGTGCAGCGGTGCGGCGTGCAGTGCCCTCAGGTCGCGTGCGATCAGCGGCTCAGTGGCAGCGTCAGATGGCGTCTTCGGTGAGACCAGGGTCCCGGCGTATAGTGAAGGTGGTGCTCATCACAGTGCTGGCAGGTCACAGTGCAAGGAGCAGCAACATCGTTGCTAAAGGGCTGTCTTCGGCTGACGAATGGGAGTCGATGGTGCCAGTGTCGGTAGGCCAAGGCTGTGGAGCGAGATGAGGGCGGTGCATCATGTAACTTTACGAGCGTGCACTTGAACCACGGTGCAAGCAGCGGTGTCGGTTTCGGCGTGGAGCGGCGGTGTCGGGGAGGCCAGGGAGTTGTTGTAAAGCTAGGTGGTGTGGAGTGTGGAGCCCACAGGTCATGATGCGAGCAATGGCTTGGTGGCGGCATCAGCAGGCGTCGTTGGTGAGACCAGGGTCCTGGTGCAGCATTGCCGCGATGCTCTCTGTGGTGCCCAGGCTTCAGCGTGAAGTGAGGGTGTGCGGAGTATGGGGCCCACAGGTTGCGGTGCGAACAGCGGCTAGGTGGCTGCATCAGCAGGCATCGTCGGTGAGACTAGGTCATTGTGCGGCATTGCGGTGGTTCCCTCTTTGGTGCCCTCAGGACACAGAGTCGGCAGCAGTGTCGTAGACGTCGGTGAGTTGCGTTTCTTCTGTCGCAGCACAACACTCACAGTCCCCAGTGCTGAGGGCAGAAGAGCTTGAAGTCTTTGCTGTTTCTGAGACTTCTTGAACAGGGGGCAAGCTCTACCTCATGCCCTTGGAGAAACTCACAGCTCCTCACAGCTTCTCCAGCTCTTCTTCTTGGCAGTCTTCTTGTTCCAAAATTCTAAGGGCCCCAGTATTTGTATCCAAAAATCCTTTGATCCTCTAGGCAGAGGGTGTCTGTACCTAGCCAGAACCAGTTCTGCCTTCCCTGGTGTGATTTCCCAGCAGGGGGTGGAGATGGCATTGTCAGACACAGACCAGACGCTTTGAGGTGCAAGGAAATCTCCACCCTCTTCCCCCCATCGCAGCCCAGGTCTATTCAGCCCTTACCTGACCTACCTAGAATATCGGGAGCCACCCTTGCTTCCTAGCCATCTGTCGTCCAAATCCCAGATAGGAAATCCACATTCCAACAGAGGCACACAGGATGACTGAGCAAGAAAATTCTTACTTCCTAAAAGTGGTATTTTCAAACACAGAATGTAAAAATCACCTTTGCTAAAAGATGCATCATTAGATTCTGAGTTCGGGCATACTAAATGTTATTTTCCCACCTAGTTCCCAGGGCCATTTATGTTTATGAGATGTTATAAACAAACTTCCTATTCTGTCCTATGGGGAACAGGTAGCCTTACAATAGTGAAAAATGAAATGGACTGTAATTCACTATCAGGACATGCCACACCCACCAGGGCATGTCCTACCTTTCACATACATGCACCCTGCCCACAGGGGTACTTTGGGTCTACCTTAGGGGTGCATGACATGTAAGAAAAGGGAAGGTTAGCGATTTGCTCATGTATGCACGGGCCAAGTCGACATGACAGTTACAAACTGCACGCAGACTCTGCAATGGCAGGTCTGAGGTACCTTTTCCGGGCTACTCATGTGGGTGGCACAATCCGTACTGCAGGCCCACACGTAGCATTTGATTCCTAGGTCCTGGACACTCAGTGCACTTGCTTGGGCTGACAAGAAAACCAAACAGCCAATCATGGAAGCACCAATCCATAACATACTTTACCACTTGAGCACTTGCACTTTGCCACTGATCGGCAGTGCGAAAAGTGCGCAGAAACACTATGCCAGCAAAAAACAGAGTCAAAACTGGGAGGGCAGAAAGCAAAAACTCAGGGGAAACATGCCAAAAGATGCCAAGTCTAACAATATGTATAAAATATTTAGTTAGAAAAGAAAACAGCCTCTAATTCCATTTTGTTAGCTCAAAACTGTCATCTCCGAAGTGATATCAATGCTATCCCATTTTCAGAATTCACAATTCAAAAAATGTTCCTCTAATGATGAATATGTGTCATTTGCAGACAATATAATGTTAATATTTCAACAAAGAGGTAATTCTGAAGGTCAAGGTGTAAAGATGATTAAAGAAAGACAGGATTTGTTAATACAGCAAGAGATTTACAATATATTTACAATAGAGGTCTTGGAAATGTTACCGCACTTATTTATAACACGGGAATTCACATCAGCAATACAAAAATAATTTGATCAGCACATACTAATAGTAATAAACAACTTCTCAAAGTGATATTTTTGTGAATATTCCTTTATTCCTTTATTCTTATTTTCTTCACAGGGTAGCCAACGCGTTTCGTCCTATTATAGGACTTCTTCAGGGCTCGTTCAAAATTGTTTCAAGTGCACAAATGTGTGCGCTCCACAAGTTCAAATGAAAAGATGCGAAAAGCTGCCGAAGGGCAAACATATGCCCTGAACTCCATCAAATAGATGCGGAGGTCTACCTTGACTATTAAAACCTAATGGGATGGTAGCACATTATATGTGTGCTCAGAATAATATTTTTGTTGCCAGTATATTCCTTGATACGACAACGGCACCAGAACAATATCATATACTCAAATTATTGGTCCATTGAAGTCCTTAATGTACTCAGAAGAAGCCCTTTGTCTTTTCATTTGAACCTATGGAGCACACACATTTGTGCACTTCAAAACATTTTCAACAAGCCCTGAATAAGTCCTATAATAGGACGAAACACGCTGGCTACCCTGTGAAGAAAATAAGAAAAAAGGAATATTCGAAAAAAGATCACTTTGACAAGTTGTTTATTACTATTAGTGTGTGCTGATCAAATTATTTTTAGGATTTGTTAATACCCATGGAAGGTATATAACTGAAAGGTGAAACAAGACTTTTAATTCTGATCTATGTTTTGAATCGGAGTCATAAATTAAGAAATGTAATGAATAAATATTGGTATAAATATTGACATGTAAGGGCCTGCTGACCATTCACTTTTTGTACTTTATGTACATGTTTATGTAAACATTTTATTTTGCACTTTTTTTCTAAATGAAATAAAGCACTTTTGTATGTTTGGATGAAGACTGAAGTATGTCTTACTTCACATGAACACAGACAGTTGTACTGTGTGAAGGTGTAAGTGTGACTCTGTAATCTGTCTAAGACGGTATGTATCTACCACAATATAATGTTGTGTCTGTTGTACATATTGTATTGGTTGCCTAACTGCATACATCATCATTTTGTTTGAAGTACTGTTGCAGGGATTTTGCTCATACACAGAACTGTGCACTGAGACCCAGGACCTTAGTGAATTGTGGGGGACCAAAAAACTCACCTCAGTACCTGGAACCCCTAACCGACTAGCATCAGTGTCACATAAGCTCTCAGAAATGGTGGGAATCAAGAACACTCTTTCGTTTGTTATTCTCATACCAGTCCACAGCATGGGTAAAAAGAGACACAGTAAAGTTTAAAATGTTTATTTTAACGACGTGCTCTAGGATGCAGTATTTTTGCTAACATTAGCAGGCATAGGATTAAAAATAATACGATCGGCATTGTTACAATTCCATAAAACACAAAAGGAGTAATCATATTATAATGATAGTGGAAACAGGTCCTATAGTGCCTTGTATGCCACCCTCCCTAGCTAGGAACTATGTTTTATAAAATATAGGTCTCTTAGGCTTGAATGGGAAACCCCATACCTCCAAAATTAGTAGAGGTGAATCACATCAGGATCTGCAAAAGCTCTCTCTCTCGGGAAACAGATTTTCTCCAAGTGCCTCAAATTATACATTCAGTGCAATATTAAAGGCACCAGAATTTCAGTTAGCTGCGGCTGTGTGTATGTTGTGTCTAAGCGGGGCCGATCAGCCCGAATAACAGCTAACATTGTTATTATAACCTTGGAGGCTTCAGCACTCACTGTGCAGACTAAGGTCGTGATGTAAGTCTAGGGATGTTGAAAACAAGCCATTCTCATGTGAAGATGTTCACGCAGTCAAACTTACAACAGCAGTTACTTGCAGTGTCTTGTGCAAAAGCGGCAAAAAGGCAAAGGGGCGTTTACACTTCTAATAAACCTATGCTAACATAGCAATGTGCCCAAGCAGGGCCCTGCCTTCACTACAGTACCTGAGTGACCTGCCTTTATGTTCTGTTGAGGTTCTGCTATGGCTGTGATAATACATACTGTATCCCTGAATTTATCACATTTTTGTTCGCAGCCGTGGCTGGTGTATACAGTTCTATCCCCAACCATGTCCAGGTTTGTGCACATTCAGGCTGTCCCGATTTTGTGCCATTACAACTGGTAGATCGATAAGCAGTTTGTGACTTTTTGAAACCTTTCATACATACCCGATTCTAAACATGATTATTTAGGATGATGTTACGATAAGTTCATAGGGATCTCCAATACTTTAGTCAGTAAGTCTGTTATCACTCGCTTGACTTTTTAAATATTCAACCCCACAGAGATTTAACCCCATAGGTAATCTAACCACATTCTAATATGTTTGTTCTTATGTCTTAACATCAATTGAAATCTGTTAGTCTAACACCAAAAATTATTGCTACTTCCTTAGTGTCCACCTGAGCTTCTTCCCATTCTGAATCTTCTAATTGGTCCTAAATGGTGCTGCATCTCCTCATCCTTAGGCTGGTTAATGTGTTAAGAGAACTACCTTCTTTGTGAGGGTTTCAAAGGGGGCCTTGTTCTCCAATGCTGAAGTCTGGTATTCCCCCACATATGATGACATACTTTTGGAGAACATGTAGTAAGTGGGGATAATAAAAGATTTTTGATTTCCCCCGGTTGTGTTCTCTACACAGTTATTCAAATGACATAATTCCTGTAACAACCCATCACAAGCAAAGTCCCAGGGATTCCCCATTTTAAATATTTTTTCTGGCTCACTTATTCGTGACCCTCTCCCAATGCCCAGACAACTTTCAGTTCCTTATAACTAGTTACACTTTTCCTCATCCTTTTGCAACACACATGGCAGAATTTCACCACCCTCTGAAATGTCCCGGTGAAACATTTGGGTGAGAAAGCCCTTCTTAAATTTTGATTTTAATGCAATTTATATTCAACTTGGAGAACATCAAGACCACCTTCATCTACGCAGCAATTCAGCAGAAGCCTCATTACAAATACCGTGGTAACCCTCTGTTGTTTCACTGAAACCTCACTTGAGCAATGCAGTTGGTACGTACTTACCCACAATGAACTGAACTGTTGACCTCTCTGTTTTTATTGCTTTATTAGATAGGAAGCTAATTTGTAGGTTTATTAGATTACTTTGTTGTATGACTCCAGCTTGTTAAAACGTTTGCTTCCATACTGACAATAGGGCATGGGAACACACACACACATGATCATTGAGCATATGTCTGCTGAGGCTAGAATTACTCTAACCCTGGTATCAGAAATTAATTAACACTTGAACTGGAAATATTCTGACAACTAGACAGAGAGGCACAACCCTGGATCAGTGAGCACAGTCTCATTGAAAATTGGAAATAGAACTAAAAAATGCCGCATAAAATGGGAATACAGTGACAATGGGACAAGCAATAGACAGGAATTGGGAGAAATGTATACTGGGAGAGGGCAATCATTGTCACTTGGTACAGAAAGAGCATAACATTAGAACAAATAATGGAAACCTGCGTAAACACACTGATACTGTAGCACAGGCTCCATAGATAAAGGTAGTACGTCCAAACCCCTTGAGTTCCCCAGAAACAGGAAATATCTATGCCCAGCAAATATCCTGTACACCTAGTCTCCAAGACACCGAAAGGTCATGTAAATGGCAAAAGCCACACTTCGCAGAAACTGTGCATCACAACATAACATAGCAGAACTGTAGAAAATTGAGTAACTGGCTGAGGGGGGTAAAACCGTTCTCAAGCAGGCACCATAATCCTTGTCAGAGTAAGGTCACAAGCCAACTCAAAATGAACCAGTGATCAGCTCTCTGGAAGCTTGGCACAGAGCAGTCAGGCTTAACTTAGAGGATATGTTTAAAGTATATATGCTGCACTTCAAACAGAAAACAAGAAAACACAGGAAATATTCTAGACCAATTTAAAAAACTAGAGTATAGATTGCAGTGTAAATATTGCCAGAAAGTGCTACTCACGGTCATTTAGTCATGCGAGACTGGGTGAAAGTCACAAGTTCAGGGTGACCACGTCAAAAGAGTCACCTTCAAAGCCCAACACAGAGAGATCTATTTGCGGTGGAAGGGGCTGCGAGTAGTAGGGAAAGTATTGTGGATGGTTGTCGACGTTGCATGTAGATGACATCTCCAGATGCAGCCGGTCGTTGCTGTAGTGCAAAGATCCTGTTGTGCATCGAGCATGGTAATTGCTGGAGCTTGGCGCTGATGGTCACCGCAAACAGTAGGGCAAAGTGCAGATTTTGGCTGCCTTGCGTCGTTGGCGGTCTCTGTAGTGCTTAGAGTCAGGTTTGCTGGAACTTTGCATTGGCAGAAACTGTAAGTGGCAAGATCTTGGTGCGAATGGCCCGTTTTTATTCACAAAAAGCCCACAGTTTCAGGATTTCTCCTTTTCTTGAGGAAAGGCACAACAAATGCCACACCAAGGGTCAAGGACCTAACGGGCACATCTTGGGAATAAAGAGCGCACTCCAGCACAGGCCAGCAGGGTTTAGGCAGGTCCAGCTGCAGATCCAGGCAGCTGGTCAGTTAGACAGTTGCACAGAGCCTCTGGAGCTTGCTATTTCCCTGTAGATTAGAACAGGAGTTCCACTGGCTGGCCTTTGGAGTCACGTCAACCTAGATTGAAATGTGCAGGTCCAGTCTTCCTTTCCAGAAAACAGGGCAGCAGGCCACAGAGCAGCAGCATAGCTTGGCAGCAGAGCACTAGTCTTTCTGGTATCTAAGCAGCACAGCAGTCGTTCTGTAGCATCCAGAGTTCTAGGAGTGCACTGAAGAGTGGAACTGAAGGTGCCCTTTTGTACATGGTGACTTCTTTGAAGTAGAGGTTTCTAGAGAATTGCCTGTGAAGTGCTGGATGTTTCCAGACACCACTGCCCTGACTCCAAGCTGGCTGCATGAACAATGTAAGGGTGACAAGTCCATTGTGTGAAGGCAGACCACAGCTTACTCAGTTCCAAGTGGGGTTATGCCTAGCCCCCCCTCGTAGGCACACCTAATAAAGGTAAATGCCAGTTTTCTGAAAGTGGAATTTTCAAAGTTGCATCTTAAAATCCGACTTTACCATTAAAGAGGATTTTTAATTACAATTTCTCAGACACCAAATGAAATGTTCACTTTTTACAAATCGCATGTTAGCTCCTATTAAGTGTGGTAAGGAAACGCAATGTTATCCTAAGGGAAAGGTTGATCTTGCTGTAGTGAAAAATGCATTAAAGAGTTTTTCACAACCGGGACATGTAAATCTTTAACGTACATGCCCAACTTTTTATATATACTTCACCCTGCCCTCTAGGCTGCTTAGGGCCTGGCCTAGGGGTGACTTATATGTACTAAAAAAGAAGGTTTGGGCCTGCCAAACGGTTTAGTTTGCCAGGTTGAAATGGCAGACTAAAAATGCACTGCACACACATGTTGCAATGGCAAACCTGAGACATGTTTCGAAGGGCTACTTAAGTGAGTGGCACAGTCAGTGCTGCAGGCCCACGAGTAGAATTTAATTTGCAGGCCCTGGGTACATGTAGTACCACTTTTCTAGGGGCTTTGAAGTAAATTAATTGTGCCAAATGGGTTCAAGCCGATGTTACCATTTTTAAAGGAAAGAGTGTGTTTACTTAGCACCGTTTAGCAGTGGTAAAGTGCAGAGTCCTAAAAGTCTACAAACACTGGTTCAGAAAACAGGAGGGTGAAGGCAAAAAGTTTGAAGATTACCCTGCAGAAAGGGCCAAGTCCAACAATAGCATAATGAGTCTCTGATAAATGTGCAAGTAAAAGTGTCTTCCCCATGAGTGTTTTTGTAAATGTAGCCAAGAAAAAATTACACAGTAAATTATTTTACTGTCAATGCTTAGAATAGTTTGGCAAATGAGGCCAAGCCTGTGCAAATTATGAAAAGTTAAATTGATTAAATGTACATGGTAAAGAAGAGCTAGGAACATCAGTGCATATGTTGTAAGATATAGGGCTACATGTATGACGTTCTGACCTCATTGTAGAACGGAGATGTGTTGTATTCAGGATTATCAATAAGTTAATATGTAATCGTCATATGTAAGAATGTCCACGTTGGCGCACCTGTGTAGCTAACTATACTTCATAGAAATACATGCACTAGCACAGTGTTTGCCGTGGAAACTTACCTATCGTATCTGCTTGTTCATTAACGCATATCAATAGAAACGTCTGTCAACCTGCGCATAAATTTGCTTTTTAATGCACACTTTAGCTGATATCCAAAAAGTGTTGCTTTGTGACATAGATGCTTCATCTCACCAAACGTGTATACAGATCTACAAACATGATGTATGAAGGACAGTTGCAAGAAAACTTTTGGTAATGCCACCCTGAATATTTGTAGTATATAATTAAATTCGCCTTTGCAGTCCTTTTGTTTTTCCTTTGTTCGTAGCTCAACCAACAATTATCTCAGAAGGAAAGTGCGAGTTCTACTGAAAACACGTATCCTGTACAATCATCTTATTTGGGAAATACACAGAGAGTCATTGGAGTCCTCGTGTTTCTGCCTGCAACACACAAACATACACAGAAACCCGCATGTGAAGGAGAGCTTTAATGAGGTGGAAAACACGAAGCAGTGCCTCCGAAGGCAGATGGAATCAATAAAAGAGGAGGTTTCACTCCCCTGTCAACGCAATGATGCTGATGTGCTTTGTGCCAGCTGCTACTTTAACAGAATTATCATTATGTGTAAACATTTGCAAAGGTGTTTGCCTGTGCAAGGTCAGCATTAAGAGCAAGCAATCCTCGTCTTTTCCTCTGCGTTTCCCCTGAGTTGAAATTGATGATAATAAGGACAACCTTTACCGGTCAATTCTATTGATGATTTTCATCACCCGGCAGATTGCATGGCTGAATGCTAATGATGTATGCCAGAAAACTACATATTTATTAATTTCTTTGAAAACATTCTATAAAACCTTCACTGAGTATCTGTTCTGCCTGCAAGGAATGTGTGCTGTTTTGTGAAATACTGTATTCCTGATGTTTGAGGTGTTTAGAATGAGATTGCAACTGGGTTTCCGTATTTCCTAAACTCTTTCTACAAGCCAGGTTCTTGGTAGTTCCTTTCTGCGTATTTCATTCCTCTATTGAAAATATCTATATCAGACTGACCCTAGGAACCTGTGCACTTGCATCACCCTATTGAGCATCTTATTGTGCACCTAACAACTCTTCAGATACTGACCATTGAAAGTGTGGAAGATGATGCCTCCCCCTGCAGATTGTGATGAGAGCCCCCGAGTCTCCCATATGTCACAGATACTCATTGGCCTTTGTTGGCCCTGGCTCCTTTTGGCAGGTTCACCCTAAAACTTTTTGCTTTTTCCTGGCCTATTTCTGTAACCTGGTGTTGGTGATTTTAGGCCTCTGTGCACTTTTTCATTGTGGTACAGTGTAAAGTGCGTGAGCTCTCTGTGTATGTGTGGTGAGTGGCCTGCCCTCCCATAGGAATGCATGGGGAATATGCGTGACCATGGTAGTTCCTGATGTGTGGGGAGTGCAGGGTCGAGTTTGGTATGTGCGAACTCGTGAGATTGAATGCTGCACAATGATGTATGCGACATGGATGTGTCTAGTGTGGAAGTGCCACTTCTAGACATGGGTGTGCATGTGTAGTGAGTGTGCTGGCACGTGATTGGCCGGAGCTGGCTGGTGAGGCTGGCTCCAAGAGTCTGGATGGGTCTGCCCCGGTGGTGAGTGGATATATTAACATGCTGATGTGAGGGAGGGGTGCACCTGGGACCTGAATAGGGCTGGGCTTTCCCCACACAATGCTGGCTCCGCCCCCTGTGGTCCAACTGATGACCCTAGCCTGACTAGTGAATGAGAGGGGTGGCTGAGCACATCAAGAGTGCTCCCAAACCAGATGCGCCTGGTTTTGCCCCCACCCTGCACCTTTAGACAAAGGATTGTGCTGTATAAAAAGGGTGCTGTGACACCCTGAAGAGGTTCTTGTTTGCCAGCTTGAATCAACCAGGGGAGTGCTGCTGCTTGGGCCCAGGGTAAGGCTTGCCTCCCTGGGCCCTGCCCAGCCCCTGGATGCCTGATGGACTTTCCTTTGTTAGGAGCTGCTTGCTCCATCTTTGATGTCCTGGACTCTGGAAGGACTTTGTGCTGGTCCCTGGACTTTTGGGACTCTAGCGCCTGGTAGCGCTTTATTTTTGCCTAGCGCTAGAGAGCGCTTTTATCTGCCTAGCGCTTTTTGTATTACTTTTACCTCCAGCAGCTGACTTTCCCTGTGGCTTCGGATACTGCTCGCGGAACCCACTGCGCGGGTCCCGCTTCGTGTGGGAACTTTGGGACATCGCTTTCAGGCGTTTGGGAGAGCATTTCAGGACGCTGCGCCCGTGGTGGTAGCTGTGGGCGTTTTGAATCTGCAGGGCTGCGAGCGAGCGCGGGCGCAGGACTACTAGTCCCAGGAGCGCCCGCCAGCCTCAATTGTCAACAGCTGAGCCGCTCTCCCTGCAGGCTCCTCCCTACTTGTTAGATGTTAAAACCCTCCTTTTTTGGAATATCGCTGGGACACCTTTTGTATTGCTTTTACCTCCAGCAGCTGACTTTCCCTGTGGCTTCGGATACTGCTCGCGGAACCCGCTGCGCGGGTCCCGCTTCGTGTGGGAACTTTGGGACATCGCTTTCAGGCGTTTGGGAGAGCATTTCAGGACGCTGCGCCCGTGGTGGTAGCTGTGGGCATTTTGAATCTGCAGGGCTGCGAGCGAGCGCGGGCGCAGGACTACTAGTCCCAGGAGCGCCCGCCAGCCTCAATTGTCAACAGCTGAGCCGCTCTCCCTGCAGGCTCCTCCCTACCTGTTAGAAGTTAAAACCCTCCTTTTTTGGAATATCGCTGGGACACCTTTTGTATTGCTTTTACCTCCAGCAGCTGACTTTCCCTGTGGCTTCGGATACTGCTCGCGGAACCCGCTGCGCGGGTCCCGCTTCGTGTGGGAACTTTGGGACATCGCTTTCAGGCGTTTGGGAGAGCATTTCAGGACGCTGCGCCCGTGGTGGTAGCTGTGGGCGTTTTGAATCTGCAGGGCTGCGAGCGAGCGCGGGCGCAGGACTACTAGTCCCAGGAGCGCCCGCCAGCCTCAATTGTCAACAGCTCAGCCGCTCTCCCTGCAGGCTCCTCCCTCTTTACACTAACTCAATAAATTTAACAGACTAGCGCCGCTGCGCGGAAGCGCGCGGGAGCGTGCCCGGGACAAGGGCGGGACCGTCTGTGGCCATCAGGGGCCGAAAGAGGCCGGGCTGGGGCCCCCCTCTGATAAGTTTGCAATCTGGTGTGGTTTTGGGCTTATTGTGATTAGGTTGATACCCCTGTTTAACACTAAGTGTATTCGGGGGGACAATTCCAGGAGATAGTTTGCTTGTGACCCTTTATTGGGTATTTTATTTATTTGGTTCTCCCTATGTTTAAATTCTTTTTAGGCACTATCTCTTTTTAATTAATTTTAAAATTATTATTATTGTTATATTTTAGAAATGTCTAGCTCTAGTCCTAACTCCCTCCCTGATCGTGTGAACATATCTATTCTCGGCCCCCTTGATAAATTCTTTGTCAAAGCTACTAAGGATATTGATCGAGAGTTAGTCTTAGCTGAAAGGAGGGCCGAACGTCGTCTTTCAATCGAGCTTCTAAAGAGGCAGGTTCCTCCTCCTAGTAAAGTGAAATCTCCCGTATGCACCTTAGAACATGCTGAGGCAGATGCGGAGTTATTTAACACAGATAGTATACCTTTAATCTTTCAAGAAAGCCCGTTATCACCGGAGGTCTTGGATGTAGCTGTGGAGGGTCCAAGTGACCTGTCCTCGGTAATATCCAATAACCTCATAGATCTCAATACCCCTTTGCCTTTGGAGACTGTTTCCCATACTATTAGTAACATCTTACCTCCCCCCTTGAAGATACAAACTTAGGTTGTGACGTTGCTTGCTTCCCAGCCTATCACTAAACCAACTAGAGCACGCGACAACCAAAAGTCTAAAGGTGTGGTATCCTCCCCAGTTAGGAAGAGAAGGAGGAAGGGAGGGAAAAATAAAAGCGAGTTTGATAATCCGTGGTTGCCCCCACGGGCAGCAGTCCCTAAAGAAATTGTATTAGAGGAAGTGGGGGAAAAATGTATAGATGAGATAGAAGTACAAAGGAATGTCGATATGGGAAATAAACATACTCCCAATGATGGGCTTTTGGAGGCTGTTGAAAATCTTTTAAAGGCTTTTATTCTCCCTCTTGTCGAAAGGCTTAAAAGGCTAGATAAAAAACTGGATTGCCTCTTACCAGAGGTTATTCCTCAAGGGAAACCAACTTTAATTACCCCAGGCATTTCAAATGAAAACAAAAACACATCTAGACAATCTGAAAATAATCAAACCAGACTACATAATCCCTCTAAGAATTTATATAATGCACCTGCTAAGAAAGATCCGACTGTTTCAACAGGCATATCCGCAACGACAGCTTCGGTAACAATAAGTAAAGAAAAGACGCCTTTAGTGGTCTCGAAGCCTGTCTATAACAAAGTACCTTCTACTCAAACAAAATACCTTAACAGAGGTAAATTAAACTATAAAAATATTGTAGATCTGCCGCCGGATTCTTTTAATTTTGTTACTGTTTTAACGGGTGTTCCTGTTGTCTCAGAGGGAACTGTGGAATCGAATACTAGTTTAAAAAATAAAGTGATTCACTGGTTACTGCCCTCACACTTGAATGGAGACATTGTCTCAGTTAGAAGGTGTCAATGGGTGGGCATACGTCCTAAGGACATAGAGGGTGATCTGGTTATAGTTAATTTCCGGGACCACAGGGTGGTACCCTATATAACCGATTGGTTTTTGGGTAGCAATAATGGGGGAGTGTCAACCCGGAACTTGACATATTTTTATCCAGAAAACATGATATTCCCCTCGAACAAACCTCGGAATGGTTATGGGTTGGATTTCCCTTACCAACGGAAACAATTTAGGAATCAACCTATCTCTACCCACTTTAACAGGAATGTTAATTTCTTTCCTTCATTAAACCACCCTAATATCTATTCTAGGCCAAATAATCACCTTCCTACAAATCCAAAGGACTTCTGGAATATTCCTTTATCAAATATGTTCCATCCGCTGACCCCAATGAATCTAAATGACTGACTGATTCCAATTTTACAACAAAAAACACCAGTCTGGGATAATAAGTCTATTCTTACTCACCTGGACAAATTAAAACCTAACTCTCATTTAGATAAAGGGTGTGGGGATAGCACGTGTACACTTAGAGATACAAAAACTTATGATGAAGTAGTTGTGGAAAATAATGTCATTCGAAATATGGTAGAGGGGTGTGACCTAGCCCATCCGATAATGAAAACACAACAGGAAAAAGTAGGTAACCAAGAGGAGTCTAGTTGCTTCCGTTTAATCTCTTGGAATATAGCGGGCCTTGGTCGACGATTGGAGGATCCGGTTTGGTTAGACTATGTTGATTCTTTTGACATAGCCTGCTTACAGGAGACATGGAGCACTGTGGATCAGAGCTTGGATGGGTTTCAAATGTTTAACGTCTCTGCAATATCATCGCAATCAGGGAGAGCAAAGGACGGGCTAATGACAGTGATCTCTGTAAGGCATAAATCTATACATGTGAGTAGAGTGGTGGAATCACCTTGGTACCAATTACTTATGTTTAAGGATTTATTCCCGGAAAATCTTCTTCTCATAAATTGGTACTACAATATATTTAATCCCCACGAAACTGTAATCATTGAGAATTTACAGGAAGAGATTGTTAAGGTGACAAATAGGGTTTTCCCTCTCTCCATTATATGGTTAGGCGATTTTAATTGCGAGCTATGTAAGTTTAGTGGGTCTAGGGTGTGTGGTCTGCTGGATCTAACTGACCAACCTATGGCCCATTTTACCCATTCTAAGCAAGGGGAAGCTCTAAATAGTATCATTATGAATAATGACTTATGCATTTTGGATATGTCCAGTTTTTCAGGTACTTCGAATATACCTACCTTTCAAGGCACAGGGGGTAGAATGAGTACAATTGATTTTGCTATGGTGTCCAGGGTTTTTTTTCACTTTTTGAAGGATTTTAAAATTGTGGCGAACCCAGCTAGTGACCATAATCCCCTAATCCTGAGTTTTATTATGACTCTCGAAAAAAGACCGTCCCCGGAACAACCGATAGTATATAGCCAAAATAAGGGTATTACTTTAAGGTGGGACAAAGTAAATGTAAGGCAACTGGAAACGGATATTTTTAAGGAAAATGCGGATCAGATAGAATTTTGTTTGACACCTATATCTGATCCAAATTATATAATTAAGTGCTTCAAAACATTACTGAGAAATGTCGCTTCACGCCTTGTGAAGACAGGGGGGGGGAATCAACATCAAGGCCCTAAATGGTTTGATACTGAATGTTCATCTGCCCAAACATACCTAACAAAGGCCTTACGCCAAGACCCACGTGATAGAGATATGGTTAAACTGGCTAGGAAAAGATATAGTGAGGCGATCAGAAAGAGGAAAAATGATTTGAGGACTAAAGCCTGGGAAGACTTGGATAAAGCGGTTGATCTAAGGGATAATAGGCTTTTTTGGGAGATAATAAATAGGCCTTTTTTGAAAACAGGGGAAGATAACACCATCCGAGTGCATATACCTGAGATTCCTGGGTAGCACATTATAGTAAAATCTTTAATCCCAATGAAATACTTCAAATTGCTACCACAGGAGAGGGTGAATATGGTGATGTTAATACGAAATCAGCAAAGCTACTCAGTGATTCATTAACGCTCACGGAACTGGAGCAAGCTTTGACTAAGGGGGCGGCTTTAAAGGCCCCTGGCCCTGATGCAATTCCCTTAGACCTTTTCAAACATAACTTGAAGGTTTGGTCCCCATTACTTTTGAACGTTTTTAAAGCAGTAGTGTTGGGGCCGATTCCGACCTCATGGAAAGAGGCAGTTGTGGTGCCTATTTTTAAAAAAGGGGATAAGTCGGACCCACGTTGCTATAGGCCAATATCACTAATAGACGCTTCTTGTAAATTAATGGGTAGGGTGATATTGGCTCGTCTGGAAACTTGGGCTGAGTCAACTGGGATTATTGTAGAATCACAATATGGGTTTAGAAGAGGGAAAGGAACTACTGAGCAGTGCTTGAATTTAGTACTGATTATGGGCAAGTACATGGGCGCCAAGAATAATTCTATTCACTTGGCATTCATGGACTTGTCCAGTGCTTTTGATACGGTATGCAGGGACAAATTGTGGCGTATGATGGAGACTATGGGGTTTGAGGAGCCTTTGGTCACTCTGCTCCGCAGGTTACATACCGCCACAACAGTTAGGATTAGATATGGTACTGCAGGAGAAAAAACTAGACCTATATTATCTACTGAAGGTGTCCGTCAGGGATGTATTTTAGCTCCTTTTTTATTTCTGGTTTATACAAATGGTTTAGAAGGTTTTCTGTTGGAAACTGGTGCTGATTTTCCTAAGATTAATGGTAAAAGTATTCCAATGTTGTCATATGCAGATGACACTGTCCTAATGACCCTTACCCCCAATAGCATGCAGACCTGTCTGAATGCTTTTGATATGTTTATGGGAAAATTAGATCTTGGGGTCAATTTTACTAAATCTTTTGCCATGACTTGCGGTTCGAAAAGTGTGAAAATCCGCAAATTCACGGTGAGGGATTTCAATATAGAGAAAGTTGATAACTTCAATTACCTGGGAAACCTTTTTAATATAAAACTGAACTGGGAACCCCTGATGTTAGCCCGAGTTCAAAAGGTTGCTCAGTCAATTGAAGCTCTCTTTCGCTTTGCTAGTAAATTAGGACAACGACGTATAGCTGAAATAACATCTTTGTATAAAGCCAAATGTCTTTCTGCTATGACCTATGGTGCTGGTGTCTGGGGGTCACATAATTGTGAAAAAATACAGATTGTGGAGAATAAGTTTTTAAAACGTTTATTATCTGTCCCATCTGGCACATCAAATATATTTTGTCATGGTGAGGTTGGAATTGAGTTTGTAAGTGATACTATTCACGTTGCACCTTTAGTACTATGGTCTAAAGTTTGGCAATCTGATGAATTGAAATTGACAAAAGATATTCTTCAAGATTGTCTTAAACTTGAGCATTATAGGGAAATCCCATGGCTCCGATATGTCAGGGATACCTTCTATAAAATTGGGCTAGACACTATGTTTAGAAATCCTGATATGCTTAATAAGGATAGTAAGGAAATTATAAAAAAAGCGTATAGTCTTAAATTGGGTTCCCTAAAGAAGAACAAACATGTACTACGTGTTCAGGGAAGACTAGTGCGACCCTTTTATTTAACATATATTATGAATACACAAGGGCGTTTCTATCTCACAAGGTTTCGCCTCGGTACCTTACACTTCCTTTTTGCTTTTCCAAAGCAGGGGGGTTGAAGGGAGAAGCTACCTTGTTGCCCCTGTAATAATAAGGTTTCGCAAAATACCCTGCACCTTATCCTTTTTTGCACTTTGTATAAAGACCCAAGAAATTCTTTTATTAGACCATTACTATTATCCCTTGGAACGTGCTATTATAAAGAAGGTTATGAATTTTTGTTATCACTGTCAACTGTAAATATCTGTAATGCTGTATTGAATTTTATCAGATCAGCTCTTGCAATCAGAAATCGATATTGAATATTTTTGAAAACCAGATTTATGTAATTATGTATTGTGGTTTTATCATAGAATCATGTAGAAATGTAATGTGATTTTATCGTAGTTCTAGTGTCTATTTTTTTTTTTAAACTTTTTATTAATTTTAAAACAAAAGAACAATACAAAACAAGGCAGTACATTAAAACGGGTCATCATGTGGTCTGTGGGGGGGTACATAGAGAATCAAGCGGTAGTGCAATCAATAATTGGGGGGGGGAGGAGAGGGGGGGTAAAGGAGACCAAAATATATACAAAACAACTATATTCCTGCGGAGGAAACGTCAGGTTGGGAGGAAGACAAATCATCATCAAATTCCGACATTGGGGGAGTACATATATCTCCACGGTATGCGTTCCATTGGGTCCACACTTTCCCCCACTTGCCTGGTCTGCCACGGGAAACATACACAGTTTTTCTCGAAGCATGCACCAATCCATGTTTTGTGTCCACCCCAGAAGTGTCGGAGGCCTCTGAGCGCCCCACAATTGGGCAATATCACGCTTGGCTACCATGTTGCCCAAGGTCGCCCAACGGAGCTGCGCTTGATTGTAGTCATTCGGCTCCCAGACGTTCAACAAGCATCTTCGCGCTTCAGGCATTAATCGCACTCCCGTGACCTCACTCATTACTTCATGCACGCGGTTCCAATAACGTAGCACAGCAGGGCATTCCCAGATAATATGAAGGAACGTAGCCACCATACCGCATCTGCGCCTGCACAAGCCATCCATCGAAAATCCCATTCGAACCAGACGTGGGCCAGTCACATATACCCTATGCAAAATTTTCAGTTGAACGAACCGAAGACGTGCCGGGATAGCCACTTCCTTCGGGGAAGAAAGAGCGGACTGCCAGTCCTCATCATCGAGTTCTAGACCATCTCTGGTCCACAACCCTCGAAGACTATCTAGCAGATCAGTCCTGGTATTGATCAACTTTTTATAAATTAGCGAAATCGTGCTATCAGGAACGTGGCCATCCAGAATCCGATCCTCGAGCGGGGACGCCTCCGGCACGTCCGAGCCTAGTGGAAAAACAGACAAGACCGCATGCCGGACTTGCGCATATCTGAAAAATTCCTTATCATTCAGCCCATACTCAACTTTCAATTCCTCAAACGTCTTGACCCTGCCCTTGATCCATACGTCATCTACCCTACTGATCCCGATCATGTCCCACCGATCAAATCCCTTCGATTGCCAAAGGGAGCCCAGTTTATCCGAAGCATATAGTGGGGTAGCCCGGGTCGGCCTGTCAGCCCATCCCGTGGCCGCCGTAGCTCTATGCCACACCTGCACTGCTGTTTTGGTGGGGCCCGTAAGAGGTTCGCCAGCTGATTTCGCATATAGAGCCCTATTGTAGTCCCCACCGGGTAGCAACCATCTGTCCATCGCAAAAGCCGGGTTTAGTGGGGGAGTGTAGGTGCCATGGTTGATGGCCCCCAATTGAGAGGCCCAGTAATAGCGACGAATGTCCGGGAGAGCGATGCCGCCATCGTACCAAGGGAGAGTAAGCTTCGAGAGGGCGATGCGAGGACGGCCCCCCATAACAATTGCCGCTGTAGACTCTCAATCTCACGAAAATAATCCGCTGGCACTACATCAAGCGTGTTTTGAAGCGCTTAAAGGAATCGGGGGAGCGACATCATCTTAAACAACGCAGCTCGTCCCAAGGGAGAAAGGGGGAGTCCGCTCCAAGTCCCGACATCCGCCCGAAGGCGTCTGAGAGGGGGCAGCAGATTGCGCTCATACCGAAGTGTGGGGTCCAAGGTAACAAAGATTCCCAGATATTTGAAACCATCTAGTACCACCGGAATAGGACAATCACGGGGCAGGAGAGGAGTATCACCGGAGAGAACATAAACGCAAGATTTAGACCAATTTATAACTAAGCCGGAATTTTTACGGAACGAAGTCAAAACGTCGAAAAGGACAATTAACGACTTTTGGGGCGATGTGAGGTACAAAAGGATATCATCTGCATACAGAGATACACGGTCTTCAAATTCCGGAGACCATCGATTGCCCTTCATGGATGGTTCCCATCGCAGCCAAGCCGCCGGTGGCTCTAAAGCAAGGGCAAACAAGAGTGGGGACAGCGGACAGCCCTGGCGCGTACCTCTACCAAGAGCAAAGGAGGCCGAGACACGTCCATTCACCACTACCTGGGCTAAGGGAGCTGCATAAAGCAATCGAACCCAACGGATAAAGGTGGGCCCAAACCCGAATTTGGAAAGGACCGCCCAAAGATAGGGCCATTCAATCGTGTCAAACGCCATGGTGGCGTCCAATGACGCCAAGATGGCCGACTCTCTCAATGTCCCCGCTCGCGCGAGGACTCCATGCAAGCGCCGAAGATTAAGTGCCGTATTGCAATGTGGTATAAATCCGGACTGGTCCGGATGAACCAGATCACCTATAACAGCCACCAGACGATTAGCAAGAACTTTGGCCAGGATCTTGGGTTCAGCATTTATCAGGAAAATAGGCCTGTATGATTCGCAGCGGTCACGTGGCTTACCCTCTTTATGAATAACCACTATGGAAGCCAATCTCTGGTCAGGAGGAAGAAACCCTTCCGCCAGTGATTCCAAAAACATAGATCGCATATATGGTGCCAGCACATCCGGACGGAGCTTGTAAAGCTCTATAGGGAGTCCATTAGGGCCCGAGGTCTTCCCGGAGCGGATCGAACGGATAGCGGTCGCAACTTCATCCGCCGTGGGCGGAGCTTCCAGCAGGTCCCTCTCAGAATCAGACAAGCATGGTAGCGAAATATCGCGTAAAAGCATGTGAGAGTCCTGCTCCGATCTATCGGACACAGGGGAGTACACTACCCGAAAATAATCGGCGAACCTCTCAACAATCCCAGCAGGGTCCGTGATACTGTCACCATTCGCGTCAACTATAACAGGAACCACTCGACTCGCGCATTCTCTCCTATCCAACCAAGCAAGCAACTTCCCAGCCTTATCACCCACATCATACAGACGTCCCTGCTGTTCACGACTCATCTCCTTCGCTGCATCAGTCACCAGAGCTCTGTACTCCTGTTGTTTTAGGGCCAACAGATGAAGCCTCTCAGGGGAGACCCCAGCATCAAACTCTCCCTCAAGAATGGTAATTTCAGTCTCAAGACGGACAACCTCCTCTCGTCTACATCTCTTAACATTGCCAATCGACGAGAGGGCCTGCCCCCGAATTACAGTTTTGTACGCCTCCCACAAGGAGACAGAAGAGGAGACTGACCCCACATTTTCGGCAAAGTATTGATCAATTGTCTTAAGTAGTTCCGCTCTAATCTTAGGATCACGGAGGTACCATGGGTTGATCGGAGCCACACGACCCTCCGAACCCCCATGTGCGTTCACAACCAACCACAGTGGGGAATGATCCGAAATACCCCTGGCAAGATGTTTCACCTCCCCTATACGCGACGTCTGGGAAGAGGGCATAAAAACATAATCTAATCTCGAAAGGCTGCCGTGGGCCCCAGAGTGAAAGGTATACTGTTGTTGTCCAGGATGATGTAAGCGCCAACAATCGGTCAGCCCCAGCGCCTCCATGAAGTCCCCAAGCCAGGATTGGAACTTAGCGAGAACTCGGGGAGGGTAACGATCACACATCCCAGACACTACTGAATTAAAGTCTCCCCCGACCACAAGCAAACCCTCAGGGACTCCCAGAATCACTCTTCCCAGATCTGCATAGGTCGTAGATTGAAGACCTGGGGGTATGTAGACAGAAAATAATGTAACCACCCTACCCTCCCAACGCCCCACAATGGCGGCGTACCGCCCTCTATCGTCAAGTATAATATCGTCAACAGCGAGGGGGAGGGAGGTCCGGATTAGAATGCCCACCCCTCTGGAGCCAAAAGTGAAACCTGAGTGTGCAATGAGACGATAGCCACGCCTATTCATGGCGTGGCACGTATTACCCAGCAAGTGCGTCTCCTGAAGCAAAACCACATCAGGGGACAAGCGTCTCAGTAACTGCAAGACCACTCCCCGTTTAATTCTGTCTCCCAGACCATTTACATTCCAACACAGTATCTGTAGTCCCCTACCCCCCATCCCAGAGTCCACCCCAAGTCCCCCCCCACACCAGCCGCGACACCACAACACAGAAGATCATCAGTATTATGCCTTGAAAAAAACAAAGAAACACATCCCTGAACTTCCCAACCCCCCAGAACAACATCATACCCCCCACCCCGCACCCCTGCGTTAGACTCAAAAGCCACCCCAACTCGCAGCGTGCCTGTCGCCCTAACATACAACTAATCTATGAAAAGAACCCCAGAGGAGGAAGTCTCACCCACCCCTCACCCACACCCCAGTAAGACAACGGAGTAGCAATCATTATCAATATAGCAGCGAACCACTGCCGAAAGTCAAAACGTTGGTCCGGGGGCCGATGTCACTCCCTATTCCTGCTACGTCGGGCCGCACTCCGCTCCACCGGAAGGTTCCGATTGTTCAAATCGCCCTCGTCCCGTAGGCAGCGAGTCCAACCAGTCATTAGCCGCTGCAGGATGGTCAAAGAAAAATGTTCTATCGTTATGGACGATACGCAATCGAGCCGGGAAAAGCATGGCATATTTCATGTCCCTGTCTCTCAGTCTCTTCTTCACTCCTTGAAATCCCAGCCGCTGTTTCTGGACTTGTTGGGTGAAGTCCGGGTAAAAGCTGACCGCAGCGTTCTCATATTCCGTGGGGCCTGATGTGCGGGAAGCCTCAGTATCACATCTCTGTCACGAAAGTTGAAAATCCGCGCAATGATGGGGCGCAGAGAGGCACCCTGCTTGGGCGGGCCACCCGGAACACGGTGGGCCCGTTCTACTGCAAAAAACTTGCTCAGGCCCTTGGGCGCTAAATGATTTAGGACAAGGTCCTCCACCAGTAGGTCCACAGCTGACTAGTCTGTCTTCTCCGGGACACCGACCAGTCGGACGTTGTTCCGTCGTGCTCGGCCCTCAAAATCGTCCAAGCGACGGGAGAGATAGTCACGGGCGGATCTCAGATTACCGACCTCCGTCTGGAGGTCAGAGACGTCGGTGATAAGACTAGTAGTCTTCAGGTCGAGAGACTTGACCTTTTCGTTGGTTTTTGCAAGAACCGCCCTGATCAGATTGACGTCTATGGCAACAGTGTCCAGCTTGTGGGTTAGGGCCTCATACTGTTGTCCCATCGCGGCCTTCATCCCAGCAATGGCGCACATGACGTCTTTCAATGACGGGTCATCACCCATTAGGGATTCGTCCACAAGGCCGGCCGGGGATTTAGCCATTCCGCTCGGAGAGCTCTTAGTGAGGGTATATCGGTCCATGACGTTGGATTGGACAGAACCTCCTCGAGCTGCCGGTCTGGTCTTGCGCCTCTCTGCTTCAGGCTTGGTAGCCATCTTAGGTCGTGTGCCCCGGAGGGTATTCTGAGACCTAGTGAAAATGGCTATACTCGATGTGCCCGCAGAAACTCAGAGAATAAAGTGAGGACCAATCAATAGGCAAAGAGCAAGAAAGTCCGGATCTCCGAGCGATGTTGCGAATAGTTGAGTGAAGCAAGCAACCAGGGCGACCAAGGCAAGGGCAATGACGTAGGGTCGTCAGAATCGAAACCGAAAGTAGAAGACCGGGCAAGGGAGGGTAGCGCAGGCCGTTGTTATTCAATTACTACCCGGCTGGCAGAGTAGGCAAGCCCGGGGCAGTGCCATGGAGCAGGCCGCCAACATTCAAAAAGCCATATCTTCGGTTCCCGGAGACCAAATCGAAATTCGCAAACGGATAAGTGATCAGCAGGTTCTCGACCACAAAAGCCCGTCGTCCAAATCAGGATTAGTTGCAGGATAGTCGATGGAGGTGGCGAAGGTCCGGGAGCTCTGAGCTCACGCGACCATCTTGGGTGCGTGCTAAGCTCCTCCTCCCCAGTGTCTTTTAAATTGATGTATACTTTTATGATTTCGTTGAGAAATCGAAATAAAGTTATTTGAATCGAATCGAGCCTAGCGCTTGGGAGCGCTTTTTGTTCTCAGCCGGTGCCCACCCGGCATTTGCCCTGTTCATTTGCCGATATTCTGGGGTCCCCTCGCAGGTGCCCACCCCGCCAGGGAGCTTGCTGCTATTTCTTTTGGGCCCCCAAGCGAGTGCCCACCTCGCTTCATATTTAAATTACCGAGGGAGCCTACCCCTCTAAATCACCACCGCCGGCCCGGGCATCTGCTGAGAGAAGCTGTTTCGCCTCCACCCCCCAGGGCCGCGCTGCTATTGGCTGCAGCGTGACCCGGAAGTGCTTATGGCCGAAACCGGAAGTCGACGGAAGCCCACCCCGCGCTCCGGTGCAGGAAGGTGAGAAGAGGGCGGCCGAGGGGGCAGGCGGGGCTCCGAGGGTTTAGGAGAGCCCCGCGCTGCCCAGAGGAGACCAGCTGACGCCTTCGCCCGCTTCCCCCGGTCTGGGGAAGCCAGCAGAGTCTCGCCGGTGAGCCCCGCAGTCCCGAGGGAGAGAGCAGCAGCCGGTGAGTGTGGCTCCGGTCTTGTGGCTCCGGGGGCAATTTCCTTTCGCTTTGAGCGGCCCCAGTTGCCAAAGGGCCGCTCCAACGATCCTGGGGGCATCCCGTTAAGTTCGAGTCCCCGGTGGAGGGACTCCAACAAGGGCCATATTTGTTTTACGAGCCCCGAGAGGCTCAGGGGGCAATCATTGATTTCGAGTCCCCAGAAGGCGGACTCCAACGAAGGGGCCCATGGTCATTTAGAGCCCATGAGGCTCAGGGGGCATTTCTGCATTTCGAGTCCCCAGAGGGGGGGACTCTAACGCTCCTGAGGGCACAGTGGGTTGTTTCAGAGCCTGCAAGGCTCCAACGTGTAGCCCCACCATTTCCAGAGCCTAGATGGCTCCGGGGGGGGGCAAGTGTTGCTCATTAGGTGATTCCTAGAGCCTAGAGGGCTCCAACGTGTGCATAGTGGTTTTCAGAGCCAGATGGCTCAGTTTGGCGCAGTTTTATTTCCGAAGGGCTATTGAGAGCCTGTGCCCCAGTTTCTTATTTCCCAGCTGCCCAGTAATTAGTGGGCAGCTGCACCGTTTAGGCGCCAAGGGAGAGAGAGTCCCTGTGAGGGACGGAGATGGCACAGAGGTGCCAAGCCTTCTACACCTGCGCAGCACTTAGTGCCAGCTGCAGCGTTTAGGCCCTGTTGTGGTTCTCAGCTGCCCAGCAATTAGTGGGCAGCTGCAACGTTTAGGTTTGCGCCAGTGGCACACCCCTGACTGGCGCTGCATTGGCAGCACGCCCTGACATTCTGGAAACAGGGCATTTGAGCCCCTTCTTGAGATGGCCAGTTGGCCAGGGGGCTGGTATGTGGGTAGGGCGCAAGGCCCTAATGTGATTTTTGCGCAATGTGATTTTACTATGTTTAGAATGGTAATTGCCTAATGTGATTTTTGCGCAATGTGATGTTACTGTGATTATGAGGTTATTTTACCTATGTGGGTTTATGTCAGTGAGAGTCTACTTCACTGTGAGGTATGCCCCTAAATGTGATTGATTCATAGGAGGCAGAGTCATATGTGTTTAGACTAGTGAGAGATTGCCTACTGTATTTTTACTGGTTAGGCCTAAATGTGATTTCTGCGTAATGTGCTTTGCCTTTATGCTTGTGTTATTCTTCTAAATGTGCTAATGCTTAGAAGTTTGCTTTGCCTAGTATAGTTTATACTAGAGAGGTTATGTGTCCATACGTGATCTAGGCCATCTGGTTATTAGTATTGCGTAGTGTGTACCTACCTTTACCAGTAGTTACTGGTTGTGTTCTATAATTGTTATTTTGTGCTACACTTATGCTATACTTTAGAAGTGCTATTTCTGCTAAGTGTTGATTCTGGCAGTGGCCCATGTGGCCCTGTCCTGTGTAAATATTCCCATGTGAATAGTGCCCGAGCCAGTTGGCACAATGTATATTGTGTGATTACTATCTGATGTGTTTTGACAATACAAAAGTTTTTTTTACATAACCTTGTGTGGAGTTCCTTTTGTGGGTTGCCTAGGATGTCGTTTCTGGTGTGTGCGTGTGCAAATGCTTTACATATTGCCTCCGGGATAAGCCTGTCTGCTCGTGCCAAGCTACCAAGGGAGTGAGCAGGGGTTATCTTGGCGTGTGACTCCCTTGCCCTGACTAGAATGGTGGTTTCTGCCTGGCTTTGGCGCAAGCCTTAGCCAACCAGAAATCCCAGTTCTAACAGCCTTGGATGAATATGGCCCATTTGAATGGTGCCTTCTTGTCCGCAGGGGCTACCAAGGCTTGCATTACCCCCCTGATCGTTGAGCAGATTTGTCTTTTTTGACCAGGGTGGGGCAGCATGTTTTTTTTGCTTGTTATCCTTCAAGGGCTGAAGAGGTATGACTGAGTTCGTTTTTGAACAGGTTTTGAAAGATTAGTAAAGATCACTTCTAGGTGGTCTACTTTGTTTGTTAATTAATTTACTGAACATTGTATACAACCTGTAATTCAATGGAAAAATAAATATATTCTGATTTAAAAAAGCACCCCCTCTATATTGCTCGCATTTTCTTTTCTACAGAGTGCCATATAAGCAAGTAAAATATGATTGTATGCTCCATTCTTCCACAGAAGGACCAGTAAATCTACACCAAACAATGAAAACGAAATCTAGTTGGTTTTTACTTTAAAGGACTGGATTGGACTTTTGCTGTTAGAATACTCAAAATATTCTTCTTGAATGCATATGTGATGAATGTGCTATAAGTTGGAGTAATGTTACTCCTTGCTAACGGTGTGAGAAATAAATGTTCTTTTTTTGTAAATATGTTTATTAGGTTTTCCATAAAATCAGTTGTACATACATTGTATAGACACATCTGGTAACCTGTTCCCCCATGTCTATGGGCAGTTCAAGGTCGCATCAACATACAATCGGCACTGTCACCCTTAGTATTTAGAAGCTATACAATAGTACAGGGAAACACGTCTCCACCCGTAAAGTCATGCACAATATACATTCCGGTTAATATGCATAATAGAGGTGTAAACATTATCCATAACAATGCAGTTCAAACAATTGGGTCCAGGCATGCCATTGTGTATCCATTTGACATGCACAGGCCCAGGAGTCCAGGTTAGGGAGATAGTACTAGGCCAGAGCCACCCAGGAAAGCAATGCCGGCACATGGTAGCGCCCACGTCACTCCCCTCTCTTCCCTCACAAGGACCCCACATCGCATCAAGGAGGCCAAGACATCTACAATGGCAGTAAGTTGATTACTAGACTGCAGCTTCATTGCAACCCCCTTCAGTTCCCGAAGCACTGGGGGAGGACCCAGTCTGGCTGTCCGGATTCTCAAAGTCATCCTACACCTCCGTCCAAGGAGGCATTATGGGTCGTCTCCTCACCCCACTCCTCTTCTTTACAAAATGCTAGGTCTTCCACCCTAGCCCATTCCTTAACAGCAGCCTCGCACTTTGACACCATAGGGCCTCCTGCGGACTTCCATGACATGACAATCTGTCTCTTTGCCAGTGTCAGTGCAAAATCGATAAATCGGTTCCCCACTTTCCTAGGTTTCAGTCTACAGAAGGATTCCAGCAAGCAGACGTCTAAGGAATAAGTAATATTGCAGAGGAGGGTCATGTCTAATTTCTGCACCACCATTTGCCGGAACTCCAGGGTGTACGCACAGTACCAAGTCATATGACAAAAATCTGCTCCCTCCAGGGCACAGCAAGGGCAATGCCTGGCCCCTCCCCTGTAGATGGCAGTACGTTTCTTGTATGTTAAGTATGTCTGACGGAAGTAGTTGAATTGAATATATTTGATGTGTTTGTTACGAGAGAGACCTTCTGCTGGTTTGTTGATTCTCTGTCTGGTATGGCCCTACCTAAGACCTTCTACCATTGTGTTCGCACGGCCAACAGCTGTTTCCTAACCATTCAATTAAGGGCAGAATAAAAACACTTCAGCACGTTGCTCCTCATGCCTCCGTACAGAATTTAAGTATGGCATGTGACTGTGGCTCATCTATCCCCTTGTCCCAAAGAGCCATAAAGGTCCTAACAAAAGTCTCTTAATAATGGAACTGTCCTGGGGACATGCCATGGTGGTCAACCAAAGTTGTCAGGGGTATCAGCATGGAAGCCTCGTTAACAGTCACCCACAGTAATCAGGCCTACCTCTGTCTAGGAAGCCATTTTTACCACTGAGAAAAAAAGTGGGGAATCACCATAAAGCAGGGCCACTAGTGGGTCGGGCTGGGGCATACAACTTGAGATGCACCGCATGTCAAACACACGTCCCCCAACATCTGAGGGCCATGGAGCCCAGCAAGCCATCCTCCTTCCCCCTTGATTAGGCGAAGGTCCTATATTGCCCAACTCCACCAGATTCTCCCCATCCAGCCACTTAGAGATCCACTGCAGCTCGGCTGCTAGAATATAGGCGTCAAAGTCTGGTACCCCAGAGCCCACTTTAAGGTAGGCCACCTGAGGGTATCTAAAGCCACTCAATGGCGTCTGCATTCCCATATATTTCCCAAAGAAGCAAGTCCAGCTGTCTTAACCACAGAGCTGGGATCCACACCGGAAGGTTCATGAATTACTAACGCAACCAGGGCAGCATAATCATCTTGGGAAGTGTGATCCATGCCATAAGGGGAGTTTTCTGTGTCTGCCAAATGGCCACCCTGGAAAGAGCACAGGGCAGGACCCAGGTCATCCTCCTTCATACCCTCTAAGCTGTGGTAAAACTGATAACAAAAGGTGCGGGGACCCACCAGGTGCCTGGTACAAAAGTGTGAGGCCTATCCAGCCACAGTTTCAGAGAGAAATTGCAGGACTTCGACCAGTTCAACCACAGTCCCAAAACCATACCAAAGTCCCCAACAACTGCACTATAAAGGGAATGTCTGTGTCAATAATGGATACGTACAATAACTGGTCGCCCTCAAATTGAAAAATGAGATATTCAGTCCAAACTAACACCATGCCTTTCCACCGGCCTCATACTCTGCACAACTCCAGCGGCTCAATGACGAGTTCAAATAGCAATGGAGACCTGATGAACTTTGTGTGAACTGGAAACCCTATGCCCCATCCGCACCAAAGTGGTAGGGCCTTTATACAGCAGGCACAAGCAGACACCTCCGAAGTCACATTTAAGTATGACCCGCTCCATGAACCATCAATTTGCCATGCCACAGACTTTTTCCAAGTCAATCAACCCCACCTGCCCCTCCCCCTGAAATGATGGAGATGTAGGAACATATACAGGCACTGCAGATTCAGGGAGATATTACATTGTAGTATTAATCTGTTCTGGTTAGGGTGTACCAATGTTTCCGTATGCAGGAGTGGCCCCATTCCCTGGAATTTTGCTCAAAATCTTGAAGTCCATGTGCAGCACAGACAGCGGTCTGTATGCTGATACAGGTGCCCGCCGTGCTAGCATCTTGGGAAGTGGAACAACCATCACAACCCTGATGGAGGCCGAGAGTTCCCATTTCTCCAAAGCAGCGTCATAGAGGACAGTAAGTTTAAGTAACCAATATGGTAACAAAGGTAGAGTAAAATTCCACCGGCAGGCTGGCTACACCTAGACCATAAAAACAACAAAGAGGGGAGAGAGAGAAACTGTGGATTCGTTCTCCCTAGGCAAGTATATACAAACAAAAAGAATGCACTGTTGGGTAAGCGTGGTCCCTACAGTGGTGAGGAGCAGGAGGTGTTCTTAAAATACCCCTCATACACCAACAGGCCCCTTGTGTCATGCTTCATCATCGGGGTCTTCGCACCCCTCTATGGGATGCGGCGTGCTACGACCTACGTCTGCGCGGGAGCACTTTTTACTCAGACTATGTGAGGTGCGTGTAGGGGTGTATGTGATATTGAGTGAGTGGTGAGGTTTGTAGTGATGGTTAAAAAGTGCCTGGCTAGTGAGGTAAACTAAAAAATCATTAATGATCCTCCGGGCTGGCACTGTTAAAAAGGTGTGTTTGTGAGGTTCTTATGCATTACTATGTACATCACCTCATGTGTGCGTCAACATGTTTCGAGAGGGAACTCCTTCTTCAGGACGGGGAGCACAAATCACCACCTTACTCACGTATTTTTAACAAAAACTGTAATTTACAGAAAAGTGATATAAAATAAATAAAGGCTATTGTGTACCTAAATTAATTTCAAGAAGGTATCTGCGATTTCGCAAACCTGTGGAAACGACAACACAAGGTGAGAAATAAAAAAATGCGTTCATAACTCCTGTTGTCAGATGTCTTATTCCAGGTACAGTGACCTAAGGAAAAAGTGCGGGGCAGCAGCCACTGGACACATTATTGTCATCCTACTAGTGAAAGAGTGCCCTGTAAAAAAAATGGGGGACAAGAACATGACATACATGACACAAAACATAAATCACACACTCTATTTTGATAGACCTATGTGGTTCAGGTGATCACAAGGAAAGTGGTAGAGGTCTTAAGTATAATGTAAAAGCTTACATATTGTTATAGTCTTGTTAAGCCTCATGAGCCTCAGAACGGGGTTTTTTTCACGCCAATTTGCATCCTGAAAGGTAAAATGCATCTTAGATTCAGGTACTTACAGGTTCGATGTTAAAGCTCTAAGTGGCCCATGGTATTTACTCTTGATTGCCAGGAGAAAGTTTCTGCCCTGCAGCCCCCACCGCGGCTCCGCTGTGTGTGCCGGTTTGTCCGGGGTTCCGGTTTATATACTGAGCTGGGAGGTCAATTAAGCTCTGATTATTGCCTCGACTGGAAGGGGTCCCTCATATGGTCTGTCCGGTTCTTTGTCATCGCATCTGATACTGCTGCTTGCTCAGGAAAGGCAGCCCGTTGGCTGTGCGCGTGTGCGAGGCTTGGTTGGTAGTGTGTTCACTGCCGCGCATGCGCGAATCGTGTCTAATGGGTTGCGCATGTGCGGTCTCTTACTCTGCAGCCCTGCAGTGATTACCTGCTTATCTTAGACTTCGTCGGTGCAGTATACGGCGTAACGCCCGTTGTATCATCTCCACAAAGGGGACCTATAGAGCTTATGTGCCTTGATAAGTATGCTGTGTAGTCCACACACTGGTTTGCGCTCTGGGTAGATTTTATACAGAGTTCAGTGGGGTTGCCATACGGTTAATAATTCTTCCACATATTATATATGGGACATCCGGTGTTTCATTTACCCCAAAAGGACCTATACAGCATGTGCCATGATAAGCATGCTGTGTAGTCAAAACACTGGTTAGTGCTCTAGTAAGATTTTGTACATAGTTTAGTGGAACTGGCATTTTTAGACAAAATGATGGGGGTAATGAAGTTGTCATACGGTTAATAGTTCTTCCAAACATTATCTAAGGGATGTTTTACTTTGTATATGTTAATTTGCTCTGTGCAGCTCATATAAGCTTGCATTTCAATGCTTGATGAGCTGGGAATAGCTCATGTTTTTGCAAGAGGGTAACTAGGACCCTCAGGCTTCTGTGTTCAGTAAAAGAGGAAATATAGACTCAATGGACACATGGATCTTTGTTCACTGTAATTGGCCCCATGGAATGTCGTCATTGAGACGGTTGATATCTGTACCTAGACTGAAAACCCAGCGCTGTTCCTTCTCAAACTGTCCATTCTCTGATTGCAGTTGTTCTATTACTGTCCAGTTTAGATCATTCACGCAGTGCTGTTCAGTTAGGAAATGAGTCGCAATTTTTGTAGTGCTTTTCTTGCATCTCACATTGCTCTTATGTTCATTTATCCTGATTTTTACTGCTCTCGTCGTCATCCTGACATTTTCGAGGCCGCAGGGACAAGTGATCAGGTAGACCACGTGTTTGCTGTTGCAATTCGTGAGTTTTCTTTGGTCCCATTTGGTACCATTGCGGAAAGTTATTTGTTTACTTTTCTTCGTCAGGGGGCAGCTACTACAATTTCCACAGGGGTAGTGTCCTTGTATGCCATGTAGAGTTAGTTGTTCCGGCTGTTTTTTCTGTGGGCGAGTGTGGACTAGGATGTCCTTCAAATTCCTTCCCCGCATGTGTGCAAAAAGTGGTTTCTCTAGCTTCAGTTCACCACAGTTTAATGTTCGCCAGTGTTTATTGATAATTCTGGAGACCTCATTGGAGTGGGTGCTGTATGTTGTTATGCAAATTGGTCTGATCTGGTCAGTTTCTCTAGGGATCATGCCTTCTAGAAGAGCCTCCCTATTATTATTGTGGGCCCATTTCATGGCAGACGCGATTACACGTTCTGGGTAGTGTCTCTGCTGTAATTTAGTTTTGAGGTCCCCTGCCTGAGCTTTGTATATGTTTATATCTGTGCAATTTCTCCGAAGATGGAGGAATTGACCGTACAGGAGATTCTCCCGGATGTGTCGCGGATGAAAGCTGTCAAATCTCAGAAGGCAGTTCCTGGAAGTAGGCTTGAAATGGGTGGATGTTTTGAGTATGCCACCCTCGGCTTAGAAGTTGAGATCAAGAAACACCAGGGACTCATTTGAGACCGAGCTGGTGAATTTTAAGAAGGCATTTTGGGTGTTGAGCCAAGTCATAAATTCAGTCACTGATCGTAGATCACCCTGCCAGATTACCAAAATGTCGTCTATATACCTCTTCCATGTGAGTATGTTGTTTCTGAAGGGGTTGTTTGTGTGCAGTGGTTTCTAAGCGGTGTACATATAATCCAGCCAGGCTGGGAGCAAACGTGCTTCCCATGCTGGTCCCATGGCTTTGTAGGTACAGTGTCGTGTTGTACTCAAAAAAGTTTTTGGTGAGTGCTAGGGTGATGCACTCTAAAACCACTGTTCTTGGTGTCTGGTATTTTCAAGGGTTATTGAAAAGCACTTCCTCAATTATTACTAGTGTTTCATTATGAGGCAGGCTATTATATAGGCTCTCCACGTCGAGGCTTAACAGTAAGTGATTTCCGGGTCGAAGTGCACATTGTTTTAATAACTGTAGGACAGCTTTTGTGTCTCTTAGGTACGTGTCTGTACGGTCGTAAGAAGGCATCTGCGAACTTAGACAGAGTTTCCAAAATGGAGCCAATGCCTGAAACGATTGGTCTGCCTGGTGGTTGTTCCAAGTTCTTATGTATCTTTGGGATACTATACCCAAAATACCTTCTTAAACTTCACCAGCTCGGTCTCAAATGAGTCCCTGGTGTTTCTTGATCTCAACATCTATGCCAAGGGTGGCACACTCAAAACATCCACCCATTTCAAGCCTACTTCCAGGAACTGCCTTCTGAGATTTGACAGCTTTCATCCGCGACACCTCCGGGAGAATCTCCTGTACAGCCAATTCCTCAGTCTTCGGAGAAATTGCTCAGACATAAACATATACAAAGCTCATGCAGGGGACCTCAAAACTAAATTACATCAGAGACACTGCCCAGAACGGGTAATTGCGACTGCCATGAAATGAGCCCGCAACAATAATAGGGAGGCTCTTCTAGAAGACAAGATCCCTAGAGAAACTGACAAGATCAGACCAATTTGCGTAACAACATACAGCACCCACTCCAATGAGGTCTCCAAAATTATCAATAAAAACTGGCGAACATTAAACTGTGGTGAACTGAAGTTAGAGAAACCACTTTTTGCACACATTCGGGGAAGGAATTTGAAGGACATCCTAGTCCTCACTCGCCCACAGAAAAAACAGCCGGAACAACTAACTCTACATGGCATACAAGGACACTACCCCTGTGGAAATTGTAGTAGCTGCCGCCTGATGAAGAAAAGTAAACAAATAACTTTCCGCAATGGTACCAAATGGGACCAAAGAAAACTCACGAATTGCAACAGCAAACACGTGGTCTACCTGATCACTTGTCCCTGCGGCCTCGAATATGTCGGGATGATGACGAGAGCAGTAAAAATCAGGATAAATGAACATAAGAGCAATGTGAGATGCAAAAAAAGCACTACCTAAATGGCGACTCATTTCCTAACTGAATAGCACTGCGTGAATGATCTAAACTGGACAGTAATAGAACAACTGCAATCAGAGAATGGACTGTTTGAAAAGGAACAGCGCTGGGTGTTCCGTCTAGGCACACATATCAACGATCTCAATGACGACATTCCATGGGGCCAATTACAGTGAACAAAGATCCATGTGTCCATTGAGTCTATATTTCCTCGTTTACTGAACACAGAAGCCTGAGGGTACTAGTTACCCTCTTGCAAAAAGATCAGCAATTCCCAGCTCATCAAGCATTGAAATGCAAGCTTATATGAGCTGCACAGTGCAAATTAACATATACAAAGTAAAACATCCCTTAGATAATGTGTTGAAGAACTATTAACCGTATGACAACTTCATTAGCCCCATCAATTTGTCTAAAAATGCCAGTTCCACTGAATCTCTACAAAGTCTTACTAGAGCACTAACCAGTGTTTTGACTACACAGCATGCTTATCATGGCACACATGCTCTCTCGGTCCTTTTGGGGTAAATGGTACACCGGATGTCCCATATATAATGTGTGGAAGAATTATTAACCGTATGACAACCCCACTGAACTCTGTATAAAATCTACCCAGAGCGCAAACCAGTGTGTGGACTACACAGCATACTTATCAAGGAACATAAGCTGTATAGGTCCCCTTTGTGGCGATGATACAACGTTTGTTACGCCGTATACTGCACCGACGAAGTCTAAGATAAGCAGGGAATATCTCCAGGGCTGCCGAGTAAGAGACCGCGCATGCGCACGCCATTAGACACGATTTGCGCATGCGCGGCAGTGAACACACTACCAACCAAGCCTCGCACACGCGCACAGCCATCGCGCTGCCTTTCCTGAGCAAGCAGCAGTATCAGACACGATGACAAAGATCCGGACAGGCCATATAAGGGATCCCTTCCGGTCGAGGCATTAATCAGAGCTTAATTGACCTCCCAGCTGAGTATATAAACCGGAACGCCGGACAAACCCGCACACACAGCGGAGCCGCGGTGGGGGCTGCAGGGCAGAAACTTTCTCCTGGCAATCGTGAGTAAAAACCATGGGCCACAAAGAGCTGAAACATTGAACCTGTAAGTAACTGAATCTAAGATGCATTTTACCTTTCAGGATGCAAATTGGCTAAAAAAAAACCCGTTCTGAGGCTCATGAGAATTAACAAGACTATAACAATATGTAAGCATTTACATTATACTTTAGACCTCTACCGCTTTCCTTGTGATCACCTGAACCACATAGGTCTATCAAAATAGAGCGTGTGATTTATGTTTTGTGTCATGTTGTCATGTCCTTGTCCCCCATTTTTTTACAGGGCACACTTTCACTATTAGGATGACAATAATTTGTCTAGTGGCTGCTGCCTCGCACTTTTTCCTTAGGTCACTGTACCTGGAATAAGACATCTGACAACAGGAGTTATGAACGCATCGTTTTTTTTCTCTCCTTGTGTTATTGTGCCCCCAGGTTTGCAAACTCGAAGATACCTTCTTGAAATTAATTTAGGCACACAATAGCCTTTATTTATTTTCAATCACTTTTCTGTAAATTACAGTTTTTGTTAAAAATACGTGAGTAAGGTGGGGATTTGTGCACTCCGCCCTGAAGAAGGAGTTCCCACTCCGAAACATGTTGACGCACACATGAGATGATGTACATAGTAATACATAAGAACCTCACAAACACACCTTTTTAACAGTGCCAGCCCGGAGGATCATTAAAGATTGTTTAGTTTACCTCACTAGCCAGGCACTTTTTAACCATCACTACAAACCTCACCACTCACTCAATATCACATACACCCCTACACACACCTCACATAGTCTGAGTAAAAAGTGCTACAGCGCAGATGTAGGTCGTAGCACGCCGCATCCCGTGGAGGTGTGCGAAGACCCAGATGATGAAGCATGACACCAAGGGGCCTGTTGGTGTGTGAGGGGTATTTTAAGAATACCTCGTGCTCCCCACCACTGTAGGGACCACGCTTACCAAACAGTGGATTATTTTTGTTTATATATATATATCCCTACACCATGTCTCAAATAGCATTTTTAACTTCCTGCTGTGTGATGAGCGCCCCCAGCACCTTTTCGGTCTCTGCATCAAATCTATATGAATTGCAAAGGCCTTATAAAGGTCTCCGTAACTTCTTGCGGGTCCTCAAATTGCTTGTAATTCAGGGTCATATAACAGTGTCAGAAGGCGGTGTTAATATCTACATGGGAATACTTCAGCCCCCCACCCAGTACTTACATCTGAGTAATCGGGGCCTCCCTACATTCTGATTTTGCCAGCCACACCAACAGCCACCCCAAACTTGCACGCTCAGGGAATATATTCCCGATAGTTCGGACACCTGTGCTTCTCCAAGAGAAGACTATATTGCTTTCTGGCATCTGCCAATCTCATCCCCACCTCATCATGAAGTCCCAGTCAGTTTTCCTGGTGACAGATGTCCCAAACAGCCTCATCAGATCCCACTCTAGGTCTTTCCTGATCCCCATTGACACCCTCATGCAGTATCCCTGCACCACTACCTTGACGGCCTCCCATTGCACAAGGCAATCCAACGTTGTGCCATGTTTATGCTCGAAGTGACCTCTTGGATTCCCTCCTGGTTAGAAGGGTCCTCCAGCACACTGGGGCACAGGCACTACATGGGGACTGCTGGATGATCCACCCCCAGGTGGATGCACAATAACAGTGAGCTATTATCAGAGATAGTGTGACCAAAGAAGTAAGTGTGCTGGACAAATCAACACAAACGCCCTGAGCAACGAAATCGACCCAGTTGGACATGCAGCACATATAGCTTGGAGCAATAGTATTCCCTCACTAAACCATGCTGTGCCCTCTAGGCATCCTCTAGATCCCCATCCAGTCCGAGAGTCCTTTTGTCGCCCTATGGATAGGTGCCCATGTGAAAGGTAGTGTAGAGCGGTCTAAGTCCTTATCAGCCCCACAATTAAAGTTGCCCCGAGGAGTATGTCCCCATCAGCAACAAAATGCATTGCAAAGACAATGCAGAGAGGAATGCAAGCTGGTCCTGATTTTGGCATGTGTGGAACCAATAGTCACTGGTTTACCATCTAGTCTCCCTTCCACCAATACATATAGCCCTTCCTTGTCTGTTCTAGCTCTCAGCGATTCTAGGGGGACACCTGCCCTTACTCACACTATGGTCCCACTAGGAAAGAAAGACTATTCTGTGGCATACACCTGCCCCTCTAGAGTCATTGGAGCTGTTGAGATTCAATCCTGGTAAGGTGTGTTTCCTGCAAAAGGGCTGCATATCCCATGTCCCGGATGTTTCATGTCAGCAATTTAATGTGATTCCATCATGCCAGTAATCCCTGCCCATACCAGGGCAGGCCTCCTCTAGCCTCCCCGTGCAAAGCATCATGACATATAAGGATACACAAGGCCTAGAAGCCAGCAAACAAACAAACAGATCCCAACTCACCAACTCCAGAGCAACCCAGCAAAGTCCAGTCAACCAAGCAGAGACATGATGAAAGATGTGTCCAATATATTACTGCCAAGTGAGTGGACAGGGGTGCAGAATGAACAAACCACACAGACAGGCCATGCAGGCACCTGCCCTGGTCCCATCCTACCCATAGTTGCCACCTACAATTACCTCAGCAACAAGGAGAAACCAAACAGCGCATGTAAGATACCAGATACACATATGACCTATCCATAGGAAGCAGAGAAATTCAAACCCTAGCCGTCAAAAGGTGGGCCACAGCAGAAAATCCAAAGCCCCATGGCAGGTCAACATGCAAAGGGCTCTTTCAAATGGCCAGGCAATGTGGCTCAGTCCCCACATGCTAACCATTTGACATCCTCTCTGAATAGACCAACAATGCAAGCTGATTTGGCAGTTTGTTCATCTCACCCATTAGGCTCCTCATTGTCAAATCAAGTCTTCTGCTGTTTGCAGCATCACACAGGACATTCTCTGCCCAAAAGTGGAGGAATATAATACATAAATAAATAATCCACATTTTTAAAGTGCAAACATATCGCCATTTAAGGTTTTAAGGCACTTGGGGCCGTAGGGAAGAATAAGTGAGGTATTGCCTAGAGTCACATTATGCGGAGTTGAGATGCCGCTGGCACCGGGGAGCGAACCGTGATTCCCGCACTCCAGAAACAGCTCCTCTGGCCACTGCACCACACCTCTTCCACTCATCAGCATCCAAAGTGGACGCCTAAGATCAGTCATTGGAACGAGTACCGTCATCTGCGTCTATAGGCCCCTCACCAGTGAGCCCGGTTGCAGCCAGTAAGGTTGCTTCCTCATCCGCTTGTTCCCTCATTAACTTCTTTACGTGTGCAAGACTATTTGGGATATCTGCGCCATCGACCCATGTGGCAGGGAGCTTGCGCCCATCCTTTTCCACCCTTTCGCCCGTGCCTTCGGCCTGATACCTCTCAAACTACTCCCACCTATCGTAAGGTGTGAGGAAGATGTGAGGCACACCATTGAGTATCAGCCACAGTTTTGCCATAAACAAAGGGGAGTAACATAGCCCGCTTCGCATAATCCTTATTTTCCTTCAATAAAGGAAGCACTTTTAGCTTGCACAGCTGTAGTAAAGTCTGGAAACATGGTCACAGCCGGGTTCTCAACATGAAAATCTCTACGTGCCCTCTGGAGTAAAGTGTTGCGGTCTCCCTATTGAAGCAACTTGACCACCACCACACGTGGCAACCATCCAAGGGCAGGGGTTTTGTGGGTCACCCTGTGTGTCCGCTCAAGTGCAAAGAAAGGAAAAGGTTCGGTAGGCGCTATGCTGGTCTTTATTCAGTGCTCCAAGTAGGTGACCATGTCACTGTCCTCCACTCCAGCTTCTCCCTCAGGCAACTGCACAATCTGGATATTGTTTTTCCGATTGCACAATTTCAAATCCTCATCCCCGTGCTCCAAAAGTTGCACCCACTCAGTTAGATCAGTTATTTGTTGTTGCAAAGAGCATTGTGCCGGTCGGAGATCCTTCTCAATCATTTCTATGTCTTTAACCTTATCAGCCACTTTGTGGTGGTCCGCCCTGAGAAGACCCAGCTCTGTTGCCACCACTCCAATCTGGTGCTGTGTTTCCTTGGAGTCGACAATAGCAGCCCGTATTTTATCCAGCATGAGCTGCAGTGCAGGTATCAGTAGTGCCAGGACCAGTTCTGGGGGTGGGACCCCTCTGCCTGGGATGACCCTCGTGTGTTTGAAGATGGGCCACCACCCTTTTGTTTGGTTCTTCCCATTGTTGTAGTGTCACTGAGCATTACTCAGGGCCACCAGCAGTCAACACACCAGCGGTGCTCCTTTTCCCACCAGCAAAGCAGGTGGAGAAGCACCCGCGTTTGTCAGCTCAGTTCACCATGTGTCCCCAGCTCTAGACCACTGTGGTCTCCTCAGCTAGCAGCGGGTGCCAAACTACGTCCAGAGCTACCACAAAGCTCACCAATCCTCCTGCATGATTAGATTAGCACTCTGCAGTGGGGCCTGCCATGTAAATCACTCCCTAAGTGGCATTCTTCCAGGCTTCATCACCCTCCAGGGCCACCAAGGCAGAAATACCCCAGGTGGGCTGGGTTAAAGTCCTGTTCAATGGGCAATCCACCCTGCCATGGAGTACAGAGGTACCCAAGGTGCCACTGCTGGAAGGACCCCTGTAACAAAAGGGGGGCAACACCAATTGCACTGTTCCTGGTTCCCTACTGACTATACTAGACTTAAGTTTTTTGCCAGCTAGCTCAGAGTTCACTAGAAACTTTCTCGAATAAGCGAGGAGGAGTTTAACCTCCCTGGATAGAAAAGAAGGGATTTAGTTTCTGACAACCATAAAACATGACAACTTTGCTCTCCCTGAATAAGAGTATATCTCTAGAGTCGTGTGAAAACAAAAGACAGCTATTTCACTCAGTCAATAAGTGCGTACTTAGTTTCACCAGATTGCAGAGACAAAGAGAGACGGGCGTTTTCAATAAAAGGTGTTATTTATTGAGCAGTTTCTTTCCTCATACAAGAGAAATGAATTGCTACAATTGCAATACTTATAGTTAAGTAAAGTGCATACAGTAAAAGCAGGATTATGAAATAATACTGTAAAAGCATTGATATGGTTTCTTAGCCATATGATACTTTAAAATGGATAAAATAGATACATACATATATACATTGACTAATCGTACTCAACTGGTGCTTCTAACTACGCCTACCCCGGTGTACCTGACCTAAGCCTAATACGTGGGAGGGAGGAAGTAAGTAGCAGTTTAAGTTAAGTTTGTTTTGCCAAGAATCTGATTCAAGAATTCTCTGTATGGGTTTAGTCAGTTCAGTACCTGGGTATTAGAAGGCAGGAGGGCTGGTATCTCTCTCTCAGGACTCGGTATCCCAGTCACCCGCAAGGGTAGGCTGGAAACGCCGGAGGCTGGATTTCTCGGCAGGAGAAAAGACAGCGTCTTTCTCAGCGCGTCAAAAGGGAGGGGCAGCGTCCATGGGCTCTCGCATCAGCTGGGCTCTTCGGAAGTAGATAGCTGCTCTGCTCCAGGATTACCACCGTGTGTTTGCTTAAGGCAACGTTGGTATATTTATACCTGAAAGGTGCCAGGTTTGACGTAAGGCTGGACATAAGACGTCAATAAAGATGTCACTAAGAACTGGTCATTCTTACAGTGCTTTACAGGAGTTCTCGGACAAAATCAAAACAAAGCAGCGGGGATTTCCCAGGTTGCTGGAGGCTTGAATTTGTTTAAGAACTCGGTGTGCTTTCTAGGGGGCTGGAGGAATAGGTTTGCTTAATGTGACAGCATGCGCTATGACTGAATTATGAAAAGGGTTTCTATGCCGTTGTAGGGATATTATTGATTTATAACCGGACAAGGGCAAAGAATAGGAATATCGATTCAGGTACCTAGATAAACACACTACACCCACTCCACGAATTCATGTCCATAATTACTAAACTAAGCAATAGTAAACATATCTAACGGTGCATGTGTATACCGATCCACCCCAAAATACATTATTTTGCATCTTGAAATGGCATATGCGAAATACACGAAAAATGAGTATAGGTACTGTACTCTTTCAAGCAGTGTAATCATTCATTAAAAGGATGCACATATATATCAGCATGAATGATTTGCGAAAATTACACATGAAATGGCTCTTAATACAGAAAAGAAAAGTGCGAGACCATTCAATCACATATAAATACAGTTTTTTGTAAATATGCTAGAGGCTGAGGTAATATATTGTCTCTAGAGTTCCTAACAATAGAAGCTCTGTTCTCTAAGAATAGTTCTACTTTAAGCAGAGGATGAGTGCCAAAAAAAGGTAAATATTTTGGAATCGGGAAAAAAATAATTTCGTTTTTCAAGGGAAGAAGTCAAAACAGTTCCATATATTTTCAGAAGCTTTTGTTTTTCAAAGCTGAAGGCCAAATTCAGAGTTCAGGGAACGCTGAGTGCTCATTTGCTTAAAAGTGTATTCTTTTTGTTCGGGGGAGAACATCATTTCAGACAGACTTTCAAAAAAGCAGTTTACCGCTTCAGGTGAAAGTTCGACCAAGTTGGAAAATGCCGCAACTGTGCAGTCATGAGAATGATTGCTATCATCGATGACAGGATCAGCAGTGCTCACAGAAGGTCGTACCTGGTTGATGCTGCTCTCATCTTGCACTTCACTACCCTTCAATCGCAATGGTGAAGTCTCAACGAATGCCGTCATCAGGATGGGTAACCGCTGGGTACAACACGATGCATGAGCCTTTACTGGACTTAGCAAAGTATCTGTATCCAATGGTACTTCTGATTGTAGTGTAAGACAGACGTCTAACACGCATTCTTCTCCGCACAGCATACATCTTAACACAGGTAAGATACAGTTCTGCCAGATGGGTCTGAATGAAAGAAACCAGTTCATATTCAGATCTCTTAGCCGGGCTAATCCAAGGACTTTAGTTATGCGGTCCTGATAGCATATAGCTAGTATCGTTTATTCCATTGTTGCTGGAGTCTTGTCTGTGACATGGCTTGCCATAATGAAGCAGGAGTATCAAAAATAAAATGCCTGCTACGAGTCCCAACAGGAGTGGGAGGCCGCCAAAGGTTGAATGGACAAAATTAGGAAAGATGCCCAGGACTGCTTTGAAAGGTGTCAACAGTCCCGAAAAAATTGTCTTAAATACACTCGCGATACTATTCGTATCAGAAATGTTTAAGATTTCGTTTAGCATTTCTGCGAAGTGTAAGGGGCAATTTGTTGATAAAAGGTTATGTATCTCCGCCATTATCCTTGCAACTTGGAGATCATACGTTTCTTTTGATGACGTCAAGGGCACAGGCGTCTGTAGAAGAACAGACTTCATTCTGCTTAAAGTATCAATTCGAATAGAAGAGATTTTCAAACTGGGCCAAATTTTTCCCTCCCTGTCTGGAGTGTCGTTCGGATACAATACTTGCATACAGCAAGTGACCATGGACGAAACGCTTACTAGATAAGCTTTTCCTGGCGCCAAGCCACAACATCTGTGGTCCACTATTAGAATGTAGCTCCCGTTCGAAAGTCGTCTAAAGAATGGCTCTATTCGAGTTGCAGGTGTGCCAAGCTGGTGACATGAAAGGTTATTTGAAGTCCCCTCACAGGCCCCATGTAGATTTATACCCTGACACAGAAGTATACCACTTAGTGATTTTTCATAATTATCACCACTAAGAAATACATTCTGTCCTTTTTCACTATAACATGTGTGTGTGTAAGGTAATTTCCATGATGACTTAATGTATCCTTTACCCAGCCTTTCATACTGGCCTGCCTGTATATACTTTTGGCAGTATCGAAATTGGAAAGTTGTTATCGGAATAGTTATGATTCCGTGTATTATCCATTCGATGACAGGTCGTTCTGACATTGTCAATGGTAATCTCTCAAGTTTTTCAATTCTCAGAATTGTATACTCTGCTCCTTTTTGTGCCAAGCTGATTTGTATATCAGTAAGGTTAAAGATAGAGAATAGTGACGTTGTGTTGATTAAACGCCAAGGCACGTAGCCTGAACGCAGATTTTGTAACGCCCAGCCAAGCTGTACAATAGAACCCAATTGGGACTGACCATGTTGTAACATTAGTAAGTCCTGCTCTATTATATCGATTGCAGATGATATAATACTGTCCAGTGAATATATTTTGGAAGACAGAGTCATTAACCCATTGTCCACAACAGAAAGTGATTTTTCCAAATTAATACGGTCAATTTCCCGTATTTTCTCTGCTGTTTCAATTTGAGTTTCTTTCCAGGGTTCGTTATAAGCTGCATATATAGAGGCCGCTATGAAACATTTTTGACGGTGTTTGCGAGGTCCCATAATGAAATCACGCAAGTCAGCACCTTCTTTAAGTAAAGTTAAGTGTTGCTTAATTTCTGCCAGCGTGGATGTCTGTAGCCATTCGAGGCAGAGTTTTCCTACACTGTATGTTGTTACTATCCCTGGATGTTGTCGCTGGGAGTATCTAGGGTCTGGCCTGGTCAATTTGAACCCCTGTATTTTGTTCAGGAATCTTTCTTGACAGTTATTTGTGTCTGTGGGCCAGATCAACCATTTTTTCCAATCAGGATGTGTTCTGTTTTGGTTTAAAATATGGGATACGTCTATCTCAACATCTGCAGTGCTATTACTGTCAGGTGTTGGCTTTGGAATAGACGGTTTGTTTAAGTCTTTTAATTTTGGCTAGGCCAAGACAGGTTGTTTGTTGAATTGTGTCATTCAAAAATATAATTTGTTCTGGGATCATGCAGGCTCTGAATAATGAATCTATACCTTGCACTTGCCAATCTTTAGTACCCCAGATGGTTTTTGTCTCAATGTTATTTTTCCAAAAATCAAAACCAAATGTATTCATTTTTTTTAAAAAAATGTTTCTGAATAGATTAATTTTGTATTTGTCAGCATGGTTTTCATTCCTGTCTTATTTAACAGTTTGAAATAAAATGTTTCTGCTTCACTTGTGTTAAACGCTGAGAAGTATGGGAATTTCTCGTAAAATGTTTTTGAACTACCTTTTGGTGGAGTTGCACAATGTTCCCATTGCTTATAATTTAAAACATTTCTAGGTTGAGCAGATTTATGCAAATAACGGTTAGCATAGTGGTTGTAGCAGTACATCTGATCATAATTCGATGAACCTTGTAAATAATCATGTTCTGTAAATTTTGCTGACATAACTAAGTCTGACATCATATCATTAATACTTTCAAAATCCCATTCATCAGAGAATGTACTCGGTTTTACAAAGTCACTTAATAAAACCTTAAATTGATGAGGATACTTCAAGAGCTCGACCAGGCCATATATATCGTAATCTGTTTTGTCCCATGCTACCCCACCGGGTATCGGATTGGCTGTGAAGTTTACTGAAGCAAGTTCTCTTTTCTTGATGTGTGAAGACTTGTGTGGCTTTAGGACAGGTTGATATTCTGGCTTGCTGTGTCCATTGTAACATATTTTCCCTCAATGAAGTGTCCCAAGCATAGCACCATGATGAGCCAAAGCAGGAGGAAAAGTACACCTAGCACCACCCAAAATTCAATCCATGGGGAAATCAGATCGGTTTCTTGTAGTTGATGAAAGAGTTCTTTAGTTTTGTCTTTAAAAGTTTTTGTTGTTGTTGGCTGTTCCTCAGATTCGCTCGGATCCTCAGAAAAGTCATCGAAATTGATGAATTAGCCTGATGCAGTTTTGTCAATTATTGGAATTGCTTCTGGATTTTTCTTTGTTTTATTAGTATAGTCTGTGGCTACCTCGTTGTAGAAAGGTGTTTCTTAATGAATTGTTGCAATTTGGGTTTCAAGAGGCATAAGTTCCATGGCTTTGTTGCATAGTCCTTGTTGATTCACTGTAGGTTTATCAAATGTGATTAGTCTCTCAGTTTGAACCTCTTGATTTGTAGCAAACTTTGGTGTTCTGCTATTTCTTGGGAGTCCACTTGGCCTACTACTTATTATTGGCCACATGATTGTGGTTTAACCAGGTCGATGGATACAACTCGGTTCTCCTTTTTACCAGCAAGGGGCGGTAGTACAACTGATCTTGTTCCGTTGACAGCTAAGACAGGTACTGCTTTTCTGTAAGAAGGCCCAAATTCCTTCTTCACCGCGATCTTCTCTCTGACCAGATCCCCAATCTTTGGAATCCAGACAGGCCTTGCTGGGACAGGTGGTTTCTCTTCAGTGGCTGTTGGCTGTTGTTTCAACTTTATGTTGCTCAGGTCTTTTCTTGTTTCATTCAAGTCCTGTAAAATAGCCAAACGATCTTTGATATCAAAGCATTTTCCTTCTACCACTGAAGTCTGACTATCGAGATCCTGGAAATGCATTCTAGTCCCGAACAATAGTTCGTACGGACTGAAATCTTTTAGAGAATTTCTTGGCAGATTGTTAAGACTACGTTGGACACTTATTAAATGTTTGACCCGCCCAACCCCTGAACCTAATACCTTTGCCGTTATAGATTGCTTTATGTCGCGGTTTTTTCTTTCCACCATCCCATTTCCCTCAGGAAGGAAGTGATAAGATTCCCGCAATGCAATGCCCATGCTGGTCATGTCCTCCTTATAAGCTCGAGAGCTAAAAGCAGGATCCTGGTCAGAATGTAGCATGCCACTTGCGTCTATGCCGCTATAGACTCGCAAATCTTTTATAACAGTTTAGACGTCAGCTGAGAGCTGGGGTCTACATTTTAAGTGAATCTAGTCTTAAATAATATACATTGGGACGCATGTTTCCTGTTTAATCATGCGTATAGATCGCCTTATGCTTTCTATTAGGTGTTCTGGCACTATGTCGTCTGGTTCGCCACTGCGATCTCTGTTGCAGTTTTCACAATTTTTTGCAAATTTGTGATTATCCACGCTCATTCCCGGCCACCAGTATTCTGATTGTAATTCTGTCAGAGATTCCTTGATCTTCTGATGCCTTAGTCCTAATCCCATATGTGCTTCTTGTATTAAGAAGCCTCTCCTGTTCGTGTTTGGAATTACCCTATCCCCCACTCCAGGGATTCGAGCAAAAGGAACGGAGTTTGCATCGATTATGTATGTATAATTGAGTGGATAGTTGACGGGTAGCGCTGCACAGTCGCCTTTTGATGACGTTTTTACCGCCAGCATCGTTTCCCCGTCTATGTATTTTCCTGAACGCTTTTTTGTAGCTACGGAAGCCGGCTTAGTTGCTTCCGCTGTGGCTGTCTCAGCCAATGAATTCCCTGAAACGTGAACGCCATCACGCGGATGACTCAGTGTATGTATCACGTGAGTCTTTTGTAGTTCCTTTTGTAAAAAACTACTTGTTCCCAAAGCGATTTTTGCTTTATTGTGGCACCTGTGTCATCTTTGTAACCGTTTTCAACCCATTTCTGCAAGTTTTCGTTGTATGATTTGACGCAGGAATGCAAACCGCACACTTTCAGTGTCGGGAATTCGCGATTGGCAATGTCTAGCGCCATTTTTAAAGCTATTAATTCAGTTTGTTGACCTGAATTGTCTTTTACAGATTGTGACATTGTTACCAGTGGCATCAATTTACGTCCGCGCCACCGGCATTTGACAACCTCGCATGTAGCGTTGTAGGCTTGTTTTCCCCAAACTGAGGGTTCTGCATAACTGTTTGTGTATATTACGCAGGCGTAAAGTTGTATGGGCAGAATGTCGCTAGGCAGAGGATATTCTTTCTCATATGTTAGATATTTCAATTTTTTTCATTTCCGGGTCAAAATAGTATTTCACTTTTTCTGTAGCAAGAGAATTTTCCCATTGTATCCATTTTGGATTTAATGCCACGGTAGTTAAATTACATGGGCTTGTTAATGACTCGAAGGCTGATTCTGCTGTTAACACAGTAATCCGTCTTCCTTCGGCTTGGGCACTTTCTTTTGCTACAGCTGTTTGAACCGCATTTACAACTTTTTCCGCAAGACTGAATGTTTTTTCAGCTTGTCAGTACAAGTGTGATTTGTATGCTATTGGTACCTTTTCTCCCTCATTAGAGGTCAGGTATGTGAATCCACATCTTCCTGGGATGACTCGGATTACAAGGTTGCGTGTGTTATCGCGTGTTTGCAATTTTGTTTTAGCTAACATGTCTGTTTGCAATGATCTCAAAATTTCTGTGTGTTTTTGAGTCCAATTGATTGTTTTAAAATCTGGTTTTATTAGTTCATAGAGAGGTTTAACCCTCTCTGCATAATTTAGAATGTAAGTTCTTCCGAAATTCAGGAAACCTAGAATTGATTGTAAGTTTTTCAGCGTTCTTGGTGCTTGGAGTACAGCACATTTCTCTAAGAAATTGTCTGCCAGGCTTTTGCCTTCACTTGATAATTCATATCCTAAAAACAGGACAGTTAGATGGGCAATTGGTGACTTTTTAAAGTTGAATTTGTAACCCTCTGCTGCGAACCCAAGTATTATGGTGTTCACTCTTTTCAAGTGAGTATCCAAGTCATCATCTGTTAGATAGATGTCATCGACATAAGATAATGCCTCATCATCATACATTTGTATTAACTCTGTTACTCTTGCTGAGAATAATCCTGGGCTGTTCTTGAACCCCTGTGGGAGTCGACAGAATTTTGCTGCAAGCCCATTATTGAGAAAGCGGTCAAATACCTGCTTTCAGGTTCTATGTTTTGACAAAAGAATCCATTAGAGATGTCTAATGTTGTTTTGTATTTTTTGCGCACAATGTTATTCATTAGTGCTGCACTATGTGAGTTTTGTACTGCAAATGTCTTGCAACATGAGTTAAGGTGTCTCTAGTCCAAAACTAGACGATATGAATCGTCTGGCTTGGAGACAGGAAACAAAGGATTGTTCATTTGTGAGGTGCAAGTTTCAATCACCCCCTGGTATTCAAGTTGATCTAAGATCTCCCTGACCTGTTTCTTAGCTTCAGCTTAATTGGGTACTGCCTCTGTGCAGTTGGATGACATTTTAACTGGATTTTGTGAGGAGGAGAGTCCTCATCCCATCCAACATGGTTTTTATATAATGCAGGAGCTTGGGCTACTGCCCACTTTCTTGCAAGTGTATATTTTTTATGAATTGGAATGTGATTTGAGAAGGCAGGCGGTGCGACTCGTAGCTCGAGGTTGCCGTTGTTGGGACTGCGGGAGGTCTGGAGGACATTCCGCCCACTGCCAAGCCACTTTGCTTCACTTGCTTTCTGTGTGGGGAACCGGCGGGTGCGGCGGCAAGGGACTGCGAGTACCAGCATTCCCTCCAACTACCTGCAGCTGGTACTCTTCCCCAGCCGGCCCCGCCTCCTGCTAGCTGTTCGTGAAAACCTCTCGCCGCCCCCGCTTCGCGGGTGCGACTCGCGGCTCAAGGTTGCCGTTGTTGGGACTGCGGGAGGTCTGGAGGACATTCCGCCCACTGCCAAGCCACTTTGCTTCACTTGCTTTCCGTGTGGGGAACCGGCGGGTGTGGCAGCCAGGGACTGCGAGTACCAGCATTCCCTCCAACTACCTGCAGCTGGTACTCTTCCCCGGCCGGCCCCGCCTCCTTGTCCTAGTCCTACTTCAACTGAACCTGATCCCGTCCCGCGGGACGCGCGCGGGCCAAAGCGCAGGGCTAAGCCCGGGCAAAGGGCGGGCCCTCTACGGCCCTCAGAGGCCAGAGGAGGACGGGACGGGCCACCCCACTTGACTCTTTCTAAGGAGGAGGTATAGAGACGCTTTAATTCCATATCTATCTCACATCGTACTGCCTATTGTCGCTTTTGGAGTTCTTTATTTTATTAACCATGTCCATCTGGGAGGAGCTGAATGCCCTGTGTGGCACAAAGTATGTCCCAGACGCATCAACCCCCCCTATAATGGGTAGAGACGCTGACCATCTAAACGGCACGCCACGGGATATACCTCTATCTCCCAATAAAGATCATTCTCAAGTCCACACACTGTCCCGGGGTTTAAACTGCAAAAGGAAGCATGATGAGGAAAAAGACAATGAGAATCAATCTAACGCTCACAAAACGTGCACCAGCCCATCATCATCTCCCTCTAACCCAATTATATTAATGTCGGATAAGGATGTGTATAGAACATACAACCCTGTATCACCCCTCCAATTGACCTTACTGGCTCAGTTTGAGCAATTGTTAATATCTGCAATATCCCCTCTGGTCACAAAAATTAATGATCTAGGGGACAGGCTGACCAGCATTGAAAAAACACTTAAAAGGAACTCTCTACCAATTGAAAAAACTGCTATACCTATTTGCCCTAATCCTCCCATCAACCACGTAAAGCCTAAGTCCACTACATGCAGGAAAGTCCAAACTCTTGAATCCCCTCTTACTACACCTATTCTAACTGGCCCTAACGTTACTTTTAATCCCGCAATCGTACCTCACAGAGCGCCCAGGGACGCTCTAGAAAGAAGGCACCGCATTAATCTACCTCCCGAAGCCGCCCCATACGTGACTGTCCTCTCTGGGGTCCCTGCACTTAGCCGGGGCAAACTCGAATCACATCAGGACCTGCTAAACAAAGTCATTTTCTGGCTAAATCACAACAGACCGTTGCCACCTGACCTAGATGGTGGAATCCTGAGTGCCAGGAGGGTGGGGTGGCTAGGTACATTGCCCAAAGATATCTCGGGGGACTTGATTTTAATCAAATTTAAGAATAAGAGCATTGTCCCCTACCTACGATTTTGCCAGCCCAAAGAAGGAGATGGCCCCATTTGCATTTGGGACTTGTATGATTTCTATACCGGCTCCCAACATATCCCGCTACCAAGACAAATGACAATAAACTATAATTCCAGGAGAAGGGGATCCCGTGTACCCTGTGCTATTAACCCTCTAGCCTCTAATCAGTCTTGAATATGCACGAACATTGATTAGTTGACTCGTCACATTGACTTAATCCTGTTTTAATAGCTGATATTAACCTTGTAATGAAATGTTGTGATATCTATGTATGTATGTAGTGTTGTTGCTTTTATGGTTTTTAACAAAAAATCGAATAAAGCTAAACTGACTGACTGAGAAGGCAGGCATAATCATTTCTTCGCCATGAGGGCACTCCCTGACAAACTCCGGTGGCCAGTCTTTTTCAGCTAAAAGGATGTCATAGCCTTTGGAGAGGTTATCCCAAAATAGACCCCTTATTTTCCTAGTCTTATCTCCCTCTATACGTAATGTTATTTCGTATATTTTATGAGGTTTGCTAACTCTGGTATCTGCAGTTTCCACCTGAATGTATTCATTCGTGTCCACTGTCTCCAGATGATTCATCAGGATCTTGCGAGCTATGCTCACTTCTGCTGCGCTGTCTAGCATTGTCTGCGCTGTCTAGCATTGTCTGAGCCCACTCTCCGTTTTTCAGCTGTGTCCACAGTATCCTCGGCATGTTTGATTACTTTAATACTGGCTACCTTCTTTTTTGGAAATTGTAATTTTTTACTTTGATGAGCAGGTTCTTTGTCTTTGGACTTGACGTGCTCTTCCCTGTGTTCTGACCGTCCTCTTCTTTCCGATTTCTGCGAGGAAGTCTGAAAAGATCGAGAGGGACGTGTATCAATATCTTGATATCTATCAGGTTTCTTCAAATTATCCCTATTTCTAAGGTTGTATCTTTTTTCAGAGGGCTCCCTCTGGGGAGACTTGTGTCCTTGGTCCGGAGATCTTTCTCTCCGCCGAGGAGACTTCCCTCTGGACTGGAATATTTTTTCTTTGGGAGTGGATTGTTTATATCCATCCCAGCTCTTTTTTGGAGTGTTTAGATTATTTTTAATAAATATCTTTTCAGGATTTTCAGTTAGTTGGGGTTTTACTTGTTTCCCACCCAAACTATCTCTTCCTAGTTCTTCATAGGATTTTTCTATGATTCTGGCAAGTTCAAATGGTTGTTCTGCTATATCTGTTTCTTTCAATTTCTGGCGGATCGCCACAGATGCTGCTTCTCCTTTTATGTTAGATAATAATAAAGCTGAGACCTGCTTGAAGTCTTTCAGTAATTTCATACCCAGAGTTAAAGCAGGTTCTGGACCGTATTAGTTTTGAATCTGTCTTAGCACATCGGGTATTACCGCCATGGACGGAACACCATGTGTTTTTGTGTAAATGGAAGCAAAGACTGTGCCCCAAGTGTCACAGTCCTCCACATGTGGTGCGATCCCCATTGGAAGACAGATAGTCAGAATTCTGTGTTTCTCAGTAGGGGTAGTATCCGGAAATACTGCCTCTATTTGAGTGATTTTTTGTGCTAACCAGAATGGAATTTGTTCCCGTTTTATGGGTACTTTACCCAGACATGACTGTATGTTCTGTGGTGTTATTTTATTTGTATTCCCCTGATGAGGGTCAGCTGTGGAATGTTAATAGCTGGTTGTTGAAGTCCGCATTACATATTGGACTAATTGTCTATGAATTTTAATTAGTACTTTTAGTTGGACTAGAAGTTCTGGTACTGACATTTTTTCGATGTCGGGATGTGGTGTGTAGCTGTCTAGAACCGGCCACGTTGCTCCTGGTCTACCTAGTGGACCGAGCCTGGTGATGTGATTATTATGATTTAGGGCGCCTTTAAACCAGAGCAGGGGCTCTTGGTATTTTAATGGGATTTCCACCTCCTCGAAAGGAGTGTACTCTTCCGGAGGTTCCTCTATTTTGTAATAGTGGAACTCATGTGTGACAGCGTTTGCTGCTGGAAAGTTTATCCATGAATAGAATACCTCTGTCTGCCGATATTCATGTGCCTCAATTACGAATACGACTGTACCACCTCTCGATGTTAGTCCATTTTCTATAAGTTTAAGAGTTATAGTTTTTCTTATGTTGACCGGAATGAGTATTGCACCCGGGTCGGTTTGCAGGAGACTATTGTCATCCTCTAGGAGACGAGCTGCTATTCTAGCTGCCTCCCTATCTTCTTCACCGTCTGACATTTTACTGACAGGAAGGTTTTTTGTTGCAGATCAAGTTTCAAGGAAACAAAGATTAGGTGCACAATATTTTGGAACACTGTATCCTTCAACGTCGAATAAACCAAAAACTATACATAGAAATCTCTTCCTACTAAATTCCGGCGGATTTTTAACCTTTGACCCACTCTAGACGTCTTTGGAGTATTTACGGGAAAAAGGGTCTGTGTGAAAAAGCACTACTGAGTTACTCTAACGTCTTGCGTTAGATTTATCGCCTTACCAAACGTTGGGCGCCATGTAGTGTAGTTCCTATAGTCCCAATAGGCTCTGCGCATTGGAATATTATCTGCAGTAGTGTAGACGTAGGACTGAGGTTACCTAGGTCTCTATTGACTATATTAGACTTAAGTTTTTTGCCAGCTAGCTCAGAGTTCACTAGAAACTTTCACGAATAAGCAAGGAGGAGTTTAACCTCCCTGGATAGACAAGAAGAGATTTAGTTTCTGACAACCATAAAACATGACAACTTTGCTCTCCCTGAATAAGAGTATATCTCTAGAGTCGTGTGAAAACAAAAGACAGCTATTTCACTCAGTCAATAAGTGCGTACTTAGTTTCACCAGATTGCAGAGAAAAAGAGAGACGGGCGTTTTCAATAAAAGGTGTTATTTATTGAGCAGTCTCTTTCCTCATACAAGAGAAATGAATTGCTACAATTGCAATACTTATAGTTAAGTAAAGTGCATACAGTAAAAGCAGGATTATGAAATAATACTGTAAAAGCATTGATATGGTTTCTTAGCCATATGATACTTTAAAATAGATAAAATAGATACATACATATATACATTGACTAATCGTACTCAACTGGTGCTTCTAACTACACCTACCCCGGTGTACCTGACCTAAGCCTAATACGTGGGAGGGAGGAGGTAAGTAGCAGTTTAAGTTAAGTTTGTTTTGCCAAGAATCTAACTCAAGAATTCTCTGTAAGGGTTTAGTCAGTTCAGTACCTGGGTATTAGAAGGCAGGAGGGCTGGTATCTCTCTCTCAGGACTCGGTATCCCAGTCACCCGCAAGGGTAGGCTGGAAACGCCGGAGGCTGGATTTTTCGGCAGGAGAAAAGACAGCGTCTTTCTCAGCGGGTCAAAAGGGAGGGGCAGCGTCCGTGGGCTCTCGCATCAGCTGGGCTCTTCGGAAGTAGATAGCTGCTCTGCTCCAGGATTACCACCGTGTGTTTGCTTAAGGCAACGTTGGTATATTTATACCTGAAAGGTGCCGGGTTTGACGTAAGGCTGGACATAAGACGTCAATAAAGATGTCACTAAGAACTGGTCGTTTTTACAGTGCTTTACAGGAGTTCTCGGGCAAAATCAAAACAAAGCAGCGGGGATTTCCCAGGTTGCTGGAGGCTTGGATTTGTTTAAGAACTCGGTGTGCTTTCTAGGGGGCTGGAGGAATAGGCTTGCTTAATGTGACAGCATGCGCTATGACTGAATTATGAAAAGGGTTTCTATGCCGTTATAGGGATATTATTGATTTATAACCGGACAAGGGCAAAGAATAGGAATATCGATTCAGGTACCTAGATAAACACACTACAAGAGGAAGGCCAAAGAGGAGCGAGAGCCTCACATGTCCGCCATCCATGTGCAAAATTCACATAATTTGCTTCCACGTAATTATGCTAATTTTCAGCAACATTATACATTATTATGTAAAATGCACTTATGGCATTTAACATTATGATGCCTTTCATGCTACATACTAGTAATAAAAACCCATGTACCACAACCACAGCAACTCTCATTCTTGAAGATTGCATTACTGCAAAACTCCTGTGCTGAACACTGAGGGGTGTATCTATACAAGGAAGTGGAGGAGAGAGGTATTAGCCTTCCTGCACTTCTGAAATACAAGGCTGCACCATATTTACAAGAATATGGTGCAGCCTGTGTTTCCCCCTGCAATTGTGCTGAGTTTAGCAACGTAGCGCCAACACAAGCACCCTTGCACAAGATTACAAGGATGTCTGTGTGCAGGGGGCGATTGTTTATGGGTTAGGAAGGTGTCCCTTCCTGCACATAAACAATCCTAGAAATGCCATTCTATCACGTTCATGTTTGCTGCTTCATGCAGCACACATGAGAATGACAAAATGACATTTTCTTTAAAAGTTTGTTTACGTACATGAAGGGACACCTTCCTGTAGATAAACAAACAATGGCATTTTGCTTTTTCCATGTGTGCTGCACAAGGCAGCACAAATGGAAAAAGCAACAACAAGTCGTTTTGCCATCTTAAGACCAGTTTTTACCTGGTCATAATTTTGGCCCTGTCTCCTATGTATGCCACCCTTGTACATAGGGGGCAGTGTCAAAATGCATGGGTGTTGTGGTGGAACTCCCACCGCAACACCTACTGCCCACCCCTTTCACGCTAACCATAGTGTGAAAGGTGGACTAATGTTCGTCAGCATTAAGCCACATTAAGTGGCTTAACGTTGCCTTGTACATAAGTTGCAGCCCCTATCGCCACAACAATGACACTAGAGGTGATGTTGTGGTGGCGATAGGGGCTTGTTCATTACGAGACATGCAATACTGGTAAAATGTTGAGAATTTTGTATGACAAGCTTACCTTGAAATTCCCGACATTATGTCAATTGTGATTAATTATTATTTAGCAATTTTTCACTAGAAACTTTGAAGCCATAACCCGATCATATCAAGCATGCTCTCTACCTTTTAACTTTTATGGTTTTCAAAAGCTTAGACTTGAAAAAACATAAGTATTCTCGGTTGAATGGCTAATAGTCTGCTTGCATTTCCCCCAATGTTGTACTGCTGCTTTTGGTATGACCTAGTGCCTTCTCAGGCAGACAAGTGAACATGGAGATGAGATCTAACGGTAGTGAGACAAAATATCGAAATTAAAATATCGATATACAATAATATCGATGTTTTAATTTCGATAGTATAGAATATCGATGTCCAAAATATCGACAGACAGAATATCGTTTTTTTAAGGTATGTATGTTACTAATATCGAATTTTACTAATATCGAAATTTTGTTTAGTGTTATGTATTTTAATGTGTTGTTTATATGTTTGTTAAACATGTTTTGTAATGTATGTTTGAAAATTTGTAAATTTGTTTACATTTTGCGTTTTAGTATCAGAGCGGGTTGTGGGTTTATAGGGGAATAGGGTGGGAAGTAATTTAATAATAATTAAATAATTAATATATGTTTGTAAATATTTTTTATTAATACTTAATTGGTAATTAATTAAAATTAATTAGTTAATTAATTAATATAATTTTGTACATATTTTTAATTAATAATTAATTGGTAATTAATTAATATTAATTAGTTAATTACATTAATTAGAGTAATTGTTTATATATGTAATTTGTTTGTTATTGTTAATTAATTAATTGGCAAACAATAATATTAATTAGTAAATTAAATTATTTACAGCTAATGTGGTAATATATTTACTTTATTGTTATTGTTAATTAATAATTAATTGATAATTAAATAATATTAATTATGTAATTAAATTATTTAGAGTTAATGTGCTAATATATTTAATGTGTTGTTATTGTTAATTAATAATTAATTGGTAATTAAATAATATTAATTATGTAATTAAATTATTTAGAGTTAATGTGCTAATATATTTAATTTTTTGTTATTGTTAAATAATAATTAATTGGTAATTAAGAATTATTAAGTGAATAAATGATATGATTTATTTCTGTGTAGTGGGTTGTGTGTTTATAGGGGGATAGGGTGTGATATAATTAAATGTAATTAATTAAAGAGATTGTAATTTTCTTTGGTATTTATTGTTAATTAATTAGTAATTAATATGGGTTATTTAGTTCATTTATAATTACATCAATTTAGTAATATTAATTGTTATTAATTGATTAATTGAAATTTATATTAATTGTCTTTTTTATATGTGTAGTGTGTTGTGTGTTAAAGTGGGAGTAGTGTGGGAATTAATTTTTACCCCCATGCTATCCAACGCTTTCCCTACTGTTGCACCCTCTGGAGTGTGAATAGTAATGTTTACCCCTACGCTATCCACCGGGGAAACAACCTTTACAACGCAAATTTTACAACGCACTACCATTACAACGAAATTTTTACAATGCAAAAACCATTACAACGCATGTGTTTACAACACATGTTTTTACAACGCAGGTACCTTTACAACGCATACCATTACAACGTAAGTATAGGTAAGTATATAATAATATTTTAAATTGTATATGTTTAATTTTTTTAAGGGGTATTTTTAGGGTTCAGGGTCAGTTTTCAGTTTTTGGGTAAAAGTGTAATTTTAGTGTTCAGGGTCAGTTTTCAGTTTTTGGGTAAAGGGGTATTTTTAGGGTTCAGGGTCAGTTTTCAGTTTTTGGGTAAAGGAGTATTTTTTGGGTTCAGGGTCAGTTTTCAGTTCTTGGGTAAAAGGGTATTTTTAGTGTTCAGGGTCAGTTTTCAGTTTATGGGTAAAGGGGTATTTTTAGGGTTCAGGGTCAGTTTTCAGTTTTTGGGTAAAGGAGTATTTTTAGGGTTCGGGGTCAGTTTTCAGTTCTTGGGTAAAGGGGTATTTTTTGGGTGCAGGGTCAGTTTTCAGTTTTTGGGTAAAGGGGTATTTTTAGGGTTCAGGGTCAGTTTTCAGTTTTTGGGTAAAGGGGTATTTTTGGGTTCAGGGTCAGTTTTCAGTTTTTGGGTAAAGGGGTATTTTTAGGGTTCAGGGTCAGTTTTCAGTTTTTGGGTAAAGGGGTATTTTTAGGGTTCAGGGTCAGTTTTCAGTTTTTGGGTAAAGGGGTATTTTTTGGGTTCAGGGTCAGTTTTCAGTTTTTGGGTAAAGGGGTATTTTTAGGGTTCAGAGTCAGTTTTGGGTTTTTGGGTAAAAGGGTATTTTTAGGGTTCAGGGTCAGTTTTGGGTTTTTGGGTAAAAGGGTATTTTTAGGGTTCAGGGTCAGTTTTGGGTTTTTGGGTAAAGGGGTATTTTTAGGGTTCAGGGTCAGTTTTGGGTTTTTGGGTAAAAGGGTATTTTTAGGGTTCAGGGTCAGTTTTGGGTTTTTGGGTAAAAGGGTATTTTTAGGGTTCAGGGTCAGTTTTGGGTTTTTGGGGTACAGGCGTACAGGGTAAAAATAAAATAAATTTATATTTAAATTAAATCAATTAAATGAAATAAAAAAAAATATATATTAAATTATTACGTTTTTAATTTATTTTAAATGTATATGTATTAGTTTTAATTTTTTAATTATGTTTTAATGTTTTTATTTAATATTTGTAAAATTATATGTATTTTAAAATTATTTTTACATTATTATTTATACATTTAAAAAACGATATTTTTTATTTCGATATTTTTGTACTACGATATTAATTTTTCGATATTTTTGTACTTACCTTTATGAAGATATGACTCCGATATTTTAGATTTCGATATTTTTGTGTCGATATTTTTGTATGTCGATATTCTGTCTGTCGATATTATGTCAGACATTCGATCTAACTTAGCTTGAGTAAGTTTTCAGGAGATGGCCACTGTAGGTTCTCTATGGTAGTCCTCAGTCAGTACCTTGATTCTCTTTCTGATGCTTATTCTCAGTGATTTTCCTCTTTTGGAGCATTGATTCCCTTATCAGTTGTCCCCTAGGTGCCCGCATGGTCTGGGTAGACTCCACCATGCCTCATCAGTTGTTAAGAAGTTTTGACGATGTTACATTACCAGTCGTTTAGCTCCAGGTTTCTTATACTTTCACATAGCCAGTCTCCATGTTCACTTGGGCAGTATTAGAATACCCAAACCCAGGCCAATAGAGATGAGCGAATGGTCCAAGATACCATAATCCACTATGTTACTATGAGAGATTGCGCGTCAGGGAGACAGACTGTAGGAAGAAATTAATTCTCATATCTGTTGCATGGGGTGTGAGTGGAAGGTATACACCAGACCCCGGGGGTGAAGGAGGCCCCTAGGATCTGTCAGAGAGTTATCTTCCTTGACTGCCATCCTTTCTTTTTTGCATGATGAATCTGGCAGACCTATCTGGTCGAAGAATGGTTCAGGCATGAGGTTTCACTTACCTGCCATGAGAATGTTTGGTCTCTTATTGTCCACCAGCAGTAAATGCTGCCCTCTAGCAGGTTGGTAAATTGAATCATGAATTTGGCAAGTACATAGCCCCCATCCACGTCTATGTATGGAATAGCTGAAGAAGCAGTACATCTGGTTCCCTTTCATGGGCTGGGGTCCTGCACATACAACACCATCCCCACCCAGTCTCTGTACAGCATTTTACGATTCAGTGACACACAGGTGAGTCTCTAGTAGAAATGTTATGTCCAGGATAAACATGGCCATGTAGGAGAAGGCATTTTTGCTTTTAATATAGTGGTTGATACCATTCACATTAAGGTAGACCACCCTGAGGCTTCTGGGTGCTGTGAGTCTAAGTAGAGCTGTACATTACTGGAAGAGCGTTTTCAAGATTCTACAGATGAGTGAGCCTAGTCAGTCCACCTTGCTATAGAAAGGTTAGGAACAAAGTCTAATCTTGCAAACAACTAAACTTTAATCGGAGTCAGAGAGCAGATAGCAGCCGCAGGCTCTTGGGGAAGACCAACATGGTGAACTGTAAATTTGCAGACAGCATAATTGGTCATTCTGAAGGAGTTTCAGTGGGGATATGGGCTTATCACGTTGCGTTGTCACTGGGTATGTGACTTTTTATGCTGGATAGGAGAGTTTAACAGGTGATTTGTTCATTAAGTCTCTCATTCAGAGCTCTGGGAGCCACCCAATGCCAACTGAGTTGTGTCGGTGTTCAAATCAGAAGCAGTGTCCAACAAGTGTTCCAGCACTGCCGGGCCTGTGTATTCATTGGCAACTGTATTTATTGTAATGAGCATGGTCACCAGCTCGAGTAAGCAATAGCAGATGTCTCTCTCTTTCAAAGCAAAATGCAGTGCCAAACATATCTTTCTGAGTAGACTGGCTTACATTGAGTAGTCCACATCCTCTGAGATTCATCATTCCTTTTACTGGTAGAATGCGTGCTGTCTGAAGTGTTGAATCACAAAACAGACCTGGCCCTGGCAGAGAAGGCAGGCTATTAAGGGTCTAGGGCCTCAGGTGCAGAGTTCTGGCACAGTATCAGTCTATGTACACTTTGAAACTTAAGCAGCGGGTCAAAAGTAGGCTGCAATGTATTTTTCATGATTGGTCATTGATTGATCAAGTACATGTGATGGTTACATTGTACATTGTACATTGCACATTGTTCCATTTGTGTTTGTGTGAGACAGAGGCCTTCAATCTGTGGGGTGTGACCCCCAGTGGGGCCGTGGAGACTTGGGAAGGGGGTCACACATTTCCAGGCCTAACTTCTGCCTGGAATACAAAAAATGTGCTTTTCCTTTTGGACAAATACAGCCGCAATTGTTAAAATGCTTCAGCTGAAGTAAATTGAGTCTCATGTGCTGTAAAAGGAAGAGCCCCAGCAGACAGGTAAAACAATTCCGCAAACAAGCCTTCATGCCAGGGTGCCTACTTGCCTGAATGAAATGTGAATGTGTGCTAGGGGTTAAACTGCAAATGTAAAGGATGCTTGGGAGGGGTTCTGGCTTTAATTGTTCAAATCACTTCAAGCATTGTGATGGCACAGATGTTTCTTTTTTTTGCATTGTGGTTAACAAGTGGGATTGAAGTGTGTGCTTTTAATCATAACTGTAGTTACACAGTACTTAGTACCCCTGAGGAGGAGTTAAGGGACAGTTATGCAAAAAATGCATTACTTATGTTATAATTGTTATGTTATAATTTTTGTATAGCGCAATGCTGCCCCAGCAAACGGGCGTCCCAGCGCTGATCTCAGTCAGACAGAGGGGCAAAGCAGAAGCAGGCGGGGAAGTAGATTACTTAGGAAATAGATAGGTTTTTATAGCCTCGCGGAATGCCGCATGGTTTCAAATGCTTCTGATGCTCACCGGGAGGGAGTTCTAGTGTTTATGGTCTGATATTACTCAAATCTAAATTTTGGAAGCTCCATTTTAGCCTAACTCTATTTGCACAGTTTATAGCAGTCTGTCTTATAATGTGTTCAAGGCAGTATAAAATAATAACTTACACATTCACAGTGCTTTCTGCCACAGGCTGTGACCTTATAGCACTAAAAATACACATCACTAGTCTCTGCTGCACCAATCAAATTTAATTCTGTGGCTCTCTGGTTATACACAGACCTCTGCAGTGCATTAAATAAAAGAGGTTTCATAATATAGTGCATTTCCCACTGAGTAACAACTTTTAAAATGTTTTTTTCCTTTAAGCTTTCCATTATTTTATATGTAGCTACCTGATTGTGAAAGACCTAAAAGGCGAATAGAATATTTTGGGGCTGATTTATGAGAGGCTTGCGCCACCGGAGCGTCATATTTTTTGAAGCTTCGATGGCACAAAGGTCTCAGTCATATCTATGTGGTGAGGCAAAGTCACCCAGCGTGGCTCTGCATGGCCTAATAGATATGGAGTAAGACATTGCAGCGCAAGTCACTGCGTCGCCTTACTCTAGGTCAAGTTGGCGTTCCATAGGCATTGTGGTGGGTGTTGCCCACGGGTTCTGATGCAGCCCCAGATTTGAAAATCATGGCCACCTGGGGCAGCGCCAAAACCTTATGCCTCCCCACAGCAGGTATAATGAGGATAAATGTTTTAATTTCTCCTCGTTTTTTCCTCTTTCCTCTTTCCTTTCAGCAGCACACATGGAAAGACGAAACCCCCGGTCAGGAAGGTGTCCATTCCTGCAAAAAAACAACCCTGCCTATGTTGGCACAATGCAGCAATTTGTGTGCCAATGCAGAGGGAAAGGACAGGAATGCACCATATTTCATAAATAAGGTGCATTCTGTGCTTTCACATTGGCATAGGGCAGCGCAGCAAGAAGACTTGCAGCACTGCCCGACGTGAATGCCTCATAAATGAGGCACGTTGTTTTTAGCCACACCTTTGACCATGCTCACTGACCTTTTGTTTGCTAAACATTGTTTAATTTATTTACCCAGTGTAGAAATGATTGCTGTGGGAATATGGGGCATATATGGTTGTCTATTGTTGGCAATGATGAGGTGGACCAAGTTCTAGAAATGTTTGTCAGGAGGGCGTGCTGACACCTAAATAAATTTGACAGGGGGGTCTTGGCATTAAAAAGTTTGAAGACCTCTGCTCTAAGGTGCGAATAGTGGGACATTAAGTAGTCTTTTTGCTGTACTACAGATGCAACACATAGCTTGAGACACAGTGTGTGTACTCTGATGTGTTTATTTTGCTGACATACCAACATTTTCTTGCACGTTTATGGCTTCTTTGTTTAGGCAGTGCTTTTGTTTGGTGGTCTTACCCTCTTAATAATGCACAGTGCCATTCACTATTTGTCTGTGGTGATTTCTGTATTTCACTTTGCTGTCATGACTGCATGCTCAACTCACTGCATTATTTTTCCCAAAGTAAACGTGTATTCTGATATAGGTTTTTTAAAGATATAATAAACATACCGTTCATTGTCAAAGTTTCTACGATACACTATTTTGCTGTGTATGTCCTGTAGCCTAACCACATAAAATTAAGATATAATCGAACTCTTTTTTTATACGGTTCTCCCTATAGGACACACATGAAGAGTTTGGTTGATATAAAACATGTTCCATTAAGCTGTGGATGTCCCATCTGGCTAATTTAGAGTGTGTACACTCTCTATACACTCGAAATAGTTAGTAAGTAAGTAAGTACACTCGAAATAGGGCTTATGGGACATCCAGCACTTTTTGACAGATGTCCTTCATACTCCAAACTCTAAATATATCCTTTAATTTGATTATGCATTCCATTACGCAAAGATAGCTTATTCTATGCTACAGTAATGTTGTGACCCAAAATGTTACTTTATTGTATAGTATTCTTTCTAGGACAGCAGGCGGTAACAAACGCAAAGTACCCAATAATGGGCAAGAACTTTACCTAAAAATATTTCCAGACGTTTTAGCTTTGTGAATGCTTTTTCATTCTTTCAAGGGAGAAGCAAAGAGTGTGTGGTATTTGCCTGGATATGTTTTGTAGACAATGGACTCAAGCTGCACTTCATTGATGTGGCCTGGCTGTTTGGGCAGGGCTGTTCCTATTTCAGCAGCTCAAAAAATGATTTGCATATGCTGGGTTCTGTTCAGGGAGGCAGAGAGGTCAAAAACGAAATAATGGAAAACAATGCGGCCTCAAGTAGCAACCAGTGACTGATATTGATTTAGCCATTAGACCTATCACGTTTGATTCCATTAAATATATCCAGTTCAGCACACAACATTCTAGCAAGTACATGCTTGGAGTGTTAAGCACATAGGGGCATATCATCATGAAAGTCACACAGGGCAGCAAGTCAACTTGCTGTACTGCATAACAGGGAAAGGGCAGAAATGTGTTGCTTTAAAAAGGATTAGACGTACTCCTGTACTTGTCCCTGCACTGGTGCCATTTAGGTTTCTTAGCTCCAATGCAGGCACCATTGCACCAGGGTGCAAGGGTGCCTGTACTGCATGCAGTATTGTTTATGTGCAGAAGGGGCACCTTCCTGTACAAAATGAAACCCCTGAGGAATGCAGAACACATAGAAAGAGGACTTAACGAGGAGAAATAAAGATATTTCTCCTCTTTACGCCTCCCTTTGGATGGCATATCTTGTTGGCACATCATCAGGTTTACCAGTTCTGATTAACCTGGGAATGTGTCAAAAACCATGGGTGTTGGATTCGAACATCCACGGACACCCATGGAATGCCCTCCCCGGGCAGAGTAACTCAACTCAGTGATTTGAGCTGCCTTGTGTTACTCCAAATTTATCAAGTCCCAGAGGGCTATGCAGAGTGACCTTCCGTGGCTTCATGAATCTTATTTTGGACTTGTGTCATGCTTGCACCACTTTAATGAGACATGCATCGAATGTGGATCATAAGGTACCTCATTACTAAAGGGTAGCTCATCCTTGAATGCGATTGACGTGTTTAGAGAGAAACGCCTTTCACATGAGAAATGGTTATTTTAAAAACCAACAAAAAACTCCATAAATACATTTAACATTAAAGATACGATCTAGAATCCTCAGAACTCTGAAAAACAAAGATAATAGTATCTTTCTCATATTCACATTTCTCACATGTAATTACAACAATTAGAATATTAGGAAAACATATGTCTGCTCTGCTTTCACCTCAACCATATTTTGACAATATTTCCAGTATCAAAAATCGAGGATAATTACTATTTTATGAACACGATTCAGTATGTGAAACAGCCAGCTATAAACCTTGCTGGTCTAACAGAACTTAAATGTATAATTTATATCAATTCTTCTAATACAGTATGAAAGCTCAACTTCGCAATAACAGTAGGCCAGTCAAAAATTGAGTTATGCTGGTGTAAATTTCATATTTTCACGAAATTCGAGTTATGCTTGTTATGTAAATTCACAAAATCACACCATTATGCTACTTTGTGTAATTATGCATGGATAGCAACACAATTCTACTGCCAGTGTGTGGGAAAAAGGCAAATGGTCAAAATGCTCACACCAATTGGGTTTTTCACACTATTTGTTTTTCACCATGAAATTCATCCTCGTGCAAGAATTGGTTAGGACTCATTTTGTGCTTGAATATGGCTCACAATAATAGTTTCGCGCTTTGGGTAATTGTGGGTAATTTTCCCGAAACATGGTATAATTACACAAACGCAAATTGCATGAATTTCGCGCATCCCTAAATAATAGACTTGCAAACAGCGTGGTAGCATCATAAATTGGAACAATTAATATCTCTGACAATACTTTAGCATGCTTACAGATTGAACCAGGGATGGGAAGCTTTAGATCAAAAAGTGGGGGGCATATGTACAAGCCCCTACCGCCACGGGAACGTCACATTTTGTGATGTTCCAGTGTCGATAGGGGCCTTGCCATATGTACAAGGCAGCGTTAAGCCACTTAACGTGGCTTAGTGCTGCCTTGTACATAAGGCACTCTTTCACGCTATGTTTAGCTTGAAAGGGGCTTGCGGTGGGTGTTTTGGTGGGCGTGCCACCACACCACCCATTGTATTTGACGCTGCCCCCGGTGTACAAGGGCGACGTACATAGAGGGCAGCGCCAAAATTAAGACCAGGATAACCCTGGTCTTAAGGTGGCGAAACAATGAGAAATGCATTACTTCGCCTCGTTTTTGCTTTATCCATGTGTGTGCCTTGTGCAGCACACATGGAAAAAGCAAAATGCCATGGTTTGTTTATGTACAGGAAGGTGCCCCTTCTTGTACATAAACAAACCTTCTTAAAAATGCCATTTTAGGATTGTTTATGTGCAGGAAGGGGCACTTTCCTACACATAACCAATTGCCCCCTGCACTCTGGTGCAAGGGTGCCTGCGTTGGCACTAAGTTGTAAAACTTAGCACCATCGTAGGTGAAACGCAAGGCTGCACCAAATTCTTGCACTTCCGAAGTGGCAGAGCGTGTCGTTTAGCCCAGGAGGCTAAGGAAACGCTCCACCACTTCGTCGTACATATGGCCCTGGGTCTTTAACATCAGTCCAATAAAGGAAATGAAGTTTACAAGATATGTTAGAGAGCTTGTACAATACTAATGTTGTCAATTCTGTTTGTCCCACTCCAACTTTGATGTTTGTGGATGCTTGCTAGACACTTCTATGGGAGAATCGATTCTATGGGACTATACTAGTTACTTATATTTTCCATAAGCAAAGGAGGAATGCCTCTGTTCTGAAAACATTTTTCATCCTATTAAAATGTTTAACGTTTTAGAAGCAACTCAAGGGATGCTAGAAAAAAAATAAAGTACATTAGAAACACTAAATCTAAGTGTGTCTGTTGTTTGTTCGTGATACTTAAATCAAGGTGTGACATGCACTACGGCAATATTAAACTTCTACCGACAGTTCATACAGGAAAAAAAACGCAGCAAACTAATTTCTAATTAAAAGATAATGTTCCTCATTCACAAAGGAAGTTGTGAATCTGCACTCATAAAAGTACTCCAAAACATGCATGCTTGACTGGTGTAAATGGAGCAATGTTCATCTATAAATATACGTGTATGGCCACAAATCGCTTTGTGTATCAGCCCAACAATGGGGTGTCTTTTTCCGATGATCTTGGTATTTTAGTTTTTTTGGTAGCAAATAACAAACAACTATATGGAAACTGTTCCACCCAATAAATAAAACGCTAGTTTAACACACTTCAACATCTTATTATGGAAGGCAAGTAAAGAATAGCAACACTAAAATAATACATTATCAAGTGCACATATAATTTGTTTGTTGATACATGCATCTGTATTAGAGATACAACTTCAGTTTGCCTTTCACTAAGTTTACATTAACCGGGGTAATAGACGAAGACCTTTGTCTTAGGTCTGTTTTTGGTCAATCAACTGCACCTTTCCCACTCAAAAATTGCGGATTTTTCAAGCCAGTTGGTGCAAGAGAGCCCTGAAATGCCCTGCTGAAGACAAAACTCCCAGAGTGCTTTGGCAAACTCTGCTAGTCGTATTGACGTTGTTTCGAGGATGTTCCCTACAGCTTGTTAACATATCTGACCACAGTCAGATTGTCCATAGAATGAAGTGCATACTTTACCTCACACTTCAGTAGACTCTGGACTACAAAAGACTACAAAAGACCCTTGAAAAAGTTCTAAACAAGTAACGTGCATTGAGAAGGTTCCACAACTGGCTTGCGATCCCCAGAGACAAGCATATGATTTTAATACTAGATCTGGGAATGTAGGGAAGATAGCCCAACTGTTCCAGGTGTCTATGTGACTTAGCCATCAATGCATGCCTGCTCTTGCTTCCACACCTAATGGGACCACCTGTCAATTACGCAAACCTATTTGTAAATGCTTAATCATTAACCCTTGAAGCACCTTGTAATAATGAAATCCCGGAAATTACTGACTGAAAAGACTAAAGCTGGTGGGACCAACCTTTACTGCGCTAGCATCCCGCTAGCAAATAAGTAATAAGTAAGTGAGCAAGATACAAAATAACACTCGCAGGTCTCTCCAATAACAAATAAATGAAATCGACTAACTCAACAGGCCCCTCAGTGAACACACGACTGTTTAGAAATAACTATTGCGCTCTGAGCTCAAGTCAGCAAATCAACAGTCACCAAAGCTACTAAGTTACTTGCCAAACTCAATGCTCTGGTTCAATTAATCCACTATAAAAAAAGAAACCCCAAGGCTCTTTCTCCCTTATCTAAACGTCAAGCTTTATGACACATTTTGCAGGCGGAAAAGTTTACTCTTCGCAGCAAGAAATAACTTACAGGGGGACCTGTCTGATTTATACTATTGATTGATTGTGGCTTTTGTTGTTATTTCCTGTCTGAGGAAGCAGGTTTACATGAATTGTGATACTCTTAAATGCTATATAAATAAACAGTAAGAAAAGAGACTGCAAAATATGAGCCTTAACCGTCATGTAATGAAATTGGCAGTCCAGTCCCTCAAACTGATGCAAAATACACTTCCAGTCGTCTGCCCTGCCATAACTTCGCTTCAGAGTAGCTTATAACATCTATTGTTCTCCATCTGCTTATGGACCCCAGACTACAAAGAGGTTCCTGTGTCTTGGACCTTTGAATCCCAAGAAACCTTTCCTCCAACATTTTAGGTAGATTTGTTGATGAATACTGCCGTAGACTTTTTTTTTTTTTTTTAAATGATATTTGACTATTGTTCTATAAAGCTTGTCGGAACATACAAAACTATAGGTTGCTAAAAATGTGAATCTATGTAAAAAAAAACAAATACCACGTGCAATAAAAAATAGTACATTAAATATTCTAATATGGTTCTGACATCAATCAGTGGTCAGTTCAGACCTAAAAAATGCATGCAGTGTGCAATGTTAAAATGTGGCAGTCCCAGTAATCTTTCACATTCCGCACTTCAGTTGCATCGCCGTTATATCCACCCTCATTTATAGTCAGGTATAAAAATGCCTAGAAGTATATAACAGTTGCACACAATATCCGCTAGAGTGTTTGTTTGTCTGATTTAGAGAATGGTACAATAATGGGAGACAGGACTCATAAAGGATATAGCATTATTGTGCATGTGTTACGATTGCTTTTACTAAGTTGCATGTGGCTGTTACCACTAGTTAAAGCTATTACCTTGTGGGAGTTTTGAGCATAGAATGTGAGCAATCTCTTTTTGCACTGAAGGCCAAGGCACTGAGGGGCTAATTTATGAAAAGGTGGCTCAGTGCAGCACTGCACCTTGTTGAGCTGCACCCTGTCATTTTGAAAGGGCAGGGATGCCTCGTTTTTAAGGCATATTCCTGACTTTTTTCCCTGCGCAGTTGCGCAATGGTTTGCCTTGCACCAACGCAGGCACCCTTGCACCTTGCACCAACGCAGGCACCCTTGCACCGTGGTGCAAAGGTGCCTCCATTGCATGGAAGAAAACAAATTGGCAACCAGGCAAAAGAACAGAAAGTTTGGGCACTCACCGACCATATAGAGCAATGTAACAATACAACACAAGTGTGTACTCCATACGGAGAACTTTTTGGCCCGGGGTGAACTGTTCAAACGTCATGTACTCGTGTTCTCATTCCTTACTTCACCTTTTTACGCTATCTGGACACATACTTTTTGCTGCCTTATCATACATTCCAGTTTATGGAAGATAATGCATCCATGAAAATAATTTCTGTACTGACGGAGACATCTATTTCTTCCTGGTAGGCTCGAGAGAGCGAGCCATAAACATCTTATTTGATTGTAACAGCGTATTATTACGAGTGGATTGAGAATTAAGCTGGCAACAGAATCAGACGTGAGGAAGTCATATGTGTGCTACAACACACAACGAAACACATGTTGGCTGTAAATTGTTCGACTGTACCTCAACATCAAGCTGTGTTTTGGAAACATTATACTGCTCAGTATCGGAAGCAGAATACCTGAATAAAGAATTGGAACTAAAGAAAGTATATAAGATTTTTTTGCATTTTTGTTGGACAGAACATAACGCATCCAGTGTGCTCAGGCATGAATGATTGTATCACGGTGCCCCCATTGCATGCAGGATTATTTTTGTGCAGGCTGGGGCACCTACCTGCACAAAATGAATCCTGAGAGGCATTCTGCAGCACACACAGAAAGAGGAAGCAATGAGGAGAAATAAATATATTTCTCCTCGTTACTCTATAGAAGGGGCCCCCTTTAAAGGTGAGTAAGGTCTGGGAGAAAAGGGGGAACAACCACAACAAAATACTATTGTACAACTTCCCACTTGACCTCTATTTCTTTAACATTAGGGCTACATCTGCTCCCATGGATTAATCTTAGAACTTTTTGTTTTGTGAGTCATTATCTACTCAACACCAACATTATACCCCAAAAGATATTTTTATTATTAGTTTTGCTAAATATGTCATACTTCTTTTCATCAATCATAGCAAAAAGTGAATACAAAATCATTTCCCTAAAAGACATACAAATTATTACAAAATCTTTTTTTCACATTATTCTTTTTTCTACATTTCATGAATACACAAACGATTACTTATTTCTTTAAACAATACAAAACATAAACATGTAGTGCACCCCTGCATACCTACCAGAAATTCAAATCATTCAATTAGATCCACATTCATTCTCCCTCATACAATAAACTCTAACAATGAGCCCTGAACCACATATACATCCTGGTCAGAAGGGGACAACGGTGTTTGAGGTCTCCTGAGCGTATATGACTAGGTCTACACGCGTTTCGGTGGAGTAAGCCTGATCGTGACCACCTTTTTCAGGAACTTCTCAATTCATGTGCCGTAGGGTTACAGTAAAATCACAATGCTAGTGATTGGCTAGCAATCTTTCTTTTGTTGGCAGATCCTCCAAATAAGACAAATATCTCCTTATTTGGCGAGTTCAACAATGTCTTGCTACAGCTGTGAACAAAAGAAACAATGGAATGTTGCTATGCAGGCTTTTACCATTCCATAGAAGTACGGAGCACTCCATTGTATTCAATGGAGTGCTCCACATTCCAATGTTCTAATTAACGGTTCACTGATTGAATATCGATGCCAAAAATATCGATGTTAAAAATATTGAAAAAAACTTATAGAATACATAACTCCCATACCTACATAGTTAAGTACAAAAATATTGAAATAAAAATATTGATTTGAATATATATATACAATATAATAATATATATTAAATACATTAAATATTAAAATACATCTTAACAAAATAAATTAAATTTTACATATATTTTAACGAAATACATATAAAAAATGCAACATAAAGGGGTCGATTCCGATCTGTGAAAAAATACGGCCGTACGAATCGTATTCGTACCCGATTCCGTATGATTGTGAAAATTCCCTCCGAACTGCGAAGTACGATCCATTTTCGTCTACCTCCGTACGTATCTCAGGGATCCGTACGAACCGCAGATGGATACCCGTACGAATAAGCGTCGGGAATCAAACCGTACGATTCGTAAAGCTGCCGTACAAACTGACAAGTGCGATGCTCGGCGGCAACCCAGTTCGCGATTTGTGCGGACCAAAGTAGTCGCGCATGAAGATTGATTTGTACGGACAATATCGCGTAACAGCAATTCGCATCAACATATACAAACCGCTTACCCTTCGATCAAGCGTACGTGAACCCCCCCATCGGCCAATATAAGTCACACGCACCAACAAATACGACCCGCACCCCCCCGATCAAGCGTACACGAACCACCCCACTGACCAACGGCCCGTATAAGTCACACGCACCAACAAATTCGACCCGCACGCCCCCCGAACAAGCGTACACGAATCCCCCCAACGGCCAACGGCCCGTATAAGTCACACGCACCAACAAATACAACCCGCACCCCCCAACAAGCATACACGAATCCCCCCAACGGCCCGTATAAGTCACACGCACCAACAAATATGACCCGCACACCCCCTGATCAAGCGTACACGAACCCCCCCCACCGGCCAACGGCCCGTATAAGTCACACGCACCAACAAATACGACCGGCACCCCCCCCGGACAAGCATACACGAATCCCCCCAACGGCTCGTATAAGTCACACGCACCAACAAATACGACCCGCATACCCCCCCGATCAAGCGTACACGAACCCCCCCACCGGCCAACGGCCCGTATAAGTCACACGCACCAACAAATACGACCCGCACCCCCCCCCAACAAGCGTACACGAATCCCCCCAACGGCCCGTATAAGTCACACGCACCAACAAATACGACCCGCACACCCCCCTAACAAGTGTACACGAATCCCCCCAACGGCCAACGGCCCGTATAAGTCACACGCACCAACAAATAGGACCCGCACCCCCCCGATCAAGCGTACATGAACCCCCCCACCGGCCAACGGCCCGTATAAGTCACACGCACCAACAAATAAGACCCGCACACCCCCACGAACAAGCGCACACGAATCCCCCCACCGGCCAACGGCCCGTATAAGTCACACGCACCAACAAATACGACCGGCACACCCCCCCGGACAAGCATACACGAATCCCCCCAATGGCCCGTATAAGTCACACGCACCAACAAATACGACCCGCATACCCCCCGATCAAGCGTACACGAACCCCCCCACTGGCCAACGGCCCGTATAAGTCACACGCACCAACAAATACGACCCGCACCCCCCCCCCCAACAAGCGTACACGAATCCCCCCAACGGCCGTATAAGTCACACGCACCAACAAATACGACCCGCACACCCCCCTAACAAGTGTACACGAATCCCCCCAACGGCCAACGGCCCATATAAGTCACACGCACCAACAAATAGGACCCGCACCCCCCCCCGATCAAGCATACATGAACCCCCCCCACCGGCCAACGGCCCGTATAAGTCACACGCACCAACAAATACGACCCGCACACCCCCACGAACAAGCGCACACGAATCCCCCCAACGGCCAACGGCCCGTATAAGTCACACGCACCAACAAATACGACCCGCACCCCCCCAACAAGCATACACGAATCCCCCCAATGGCCCGTATAAGTCACACGCACCAACAAATATGACCCGCACACCCCCTGATCAAGCGTACACGAACCCCCCCCACCGGCCAACGGCCCGTATAAGTCACACGCACCAACAAATACGACCGGCACACCCCCCGGACAAGCATACACGAATCCCCCCAACGGCCCGTATAAGTCACACGCACCAACAACTACGACCCGCATACCCCCCCGATCAAGCGTACACGAACCCCCCCACCGGCCAACGGCCCGTATAAGCCACACGCACCAACAAATACGACCCGCACCCCCCCCAACAAGCGTACACGAATCCCCCCAACGGCCCGTATAAGTCACACGCACCAACAAATACGACCCGCACACCCCCCTAACAAGTGTGCACGAATCCCCCCAACGGCCAACGGCCCGTATAAGTCACACGCACCAACAAATAGGACCCGCACCCCCCCGATCAAGCGTACATGAACCCCCCCACCGGCCAACAGCCCGTATAAGTCACACGCACCAACAAATAAGACCCGCACACCCCCACGAACAAGCGCACACGAATCCCCCCACCGGCCAACGGCCCGTATAAGTCACACGCACCAACAAATACGACCGGCACACCCCCCCGGACAAGCATACACGAATCCCCCCAACGGCCCGTATAAGTCACACGCACCAACAAATACGACCCGCATAGCCCCCCGATCAAGCGTACACGAACCCCCCCACTGGCCAACGGCCCGTAAAAGTCACACGCACCAACAAATACGACCCGCACCCCCCCCAACAAGCGTACACGAATCCCCCCAACGGCCCGTATAAGTCACACGCACCAACAAATACGACCCGCACACCCCCCTAACAAGTGTACACGAATCCCCCCAACGGCCAACGGCCCGTATAAGTCACACGCACCAACAAATAGGACCCGCACCCCCCGATCAAGCGTACATGAACCCCCCCACCGGCCAACGGCCCGTATAAGTCACACGCACCAACAAATACGACCCGCACACCCCCACGAACAAGCGCACACGAATCCCCCCACCGGCCAACGGCCCGTATAAGTCACACGCACCAACAAATATGACCCGTACACATAACAATTCTAAAGTGCACGTGAACCCCGAAAACAGCACAAGGAGTCGGCAAACGAGTCTCACAACAACACTAAACATGTCTCCTGGGTACACACCATTGTGAAACAATGTCCTGGCCACATACAAACAGGCAAACAGAGGGCCCAAGTAACACCCACCCCATATAACACACCCACCACCAATTCAAAATAAGCCACACCCACAAATTGACCAATAAAAGGGTCCACACATACAACCCATCATCCTTTGCAACATGCCTATTTGCAAAAAGAAGACACTGCCAGCACATCAACAACTGCACCCATGAACCCTCACACATACACCCTATCTCATCTACACCCACAACACCCCCTTCACAATCAGACCCACACACTCCCATCCATACACACCATCACCCCCTCAATCACACACACCCCACACCATGACCACACCAAAGAATCCAAAGTTCACTAACCCGGAGATGGAGGTCCTTACAGATGAAGTCATCAGAGTGGAGCCACAGCTGTTTGGCGCAATGGTCAGACAGACCAGCATAGCTCAGAAAACACACCTGTGGGAGAGGATCACAGACCGGGTCAATGCTGTTGCACCCATCAGGCGCACCAGGCAGGAATGTCAGGCCAGGTGGTATGATCCGCGGAGGATGGTCAAGAAGAAGGTGGAACAGGACTATGCCTCTGCACACCACACTGGAGATGGTGGTCCCCGCAGACCTCCACAATTCCAACCCTGGGAGGAGAAAGTCAATACCACCGGTGGGAGTACATGGAATACAAGGAGCCGTTGAGCCTGGTGAGTATACAAACAAGTAAATACAAAATATATTCCAGCGTCTAAGTAATAGGAGAACAAGCGAAGAAAGTTCTTAACAAGAATCAAAATTGTGAAATGGCAAATAAACATAAAAATTTATGTGTATGGATTCCCATCATTCACGAAGCCTGGTGATCAGCTTCATCATTTGGGTATCCTTTGATGAAAAAGGTGACAGACTAGCTCCATGAATATCAGAGCTTACAAATGTCAGAAAGGTTTAGTTACCAAGATGAACAAGATAGAATATGTGGGAACAGATTTTTAAGTGCAGTGCACAAATAGTGAGGTGCAAAAAATATAAAATTGATGCGTGAACAGACTATAAATTTTATTCGTGTCAGTCACGACCAAAGATTAAAAACGTGAACTCTAGGACCAGTTTTAACAAATAGCTGTCCTAAACAGAAGTGGTCAACATGTTTCAGCACTTAAAGGCAAAAGATTAAGCCATGTGCTTTCGTCAGGACCTCTAAAGACAACTATACAGCTACTGCTATTTACACTTCATCAAAAAGGATATAGTGTGAGAAGGCATCTCACAATCCTGAATCCTTCATGGTATCTTCAGTATTCTGTTAAAAATAAATAGAATAGCACAAAACACAAATTATTCTTAGAAAAGAATAACTAAACAGTTCTCTCATTATATGTGGCCATGAAATGCAATGCCATCATATATGCACCTCTCAAAATGGTGCAACACTCAATCTTACCTCTGTGGTATGGAGAACAAAACCTCACCCCACCTGGCAACGGCTCAGGGTTTAGGAGGCACCGCTCTAAAAAGAAAGGTACACCAAACTAAAATTCTTGTGGTGTGCCCTACTTTAACATTAAAAACGGTGGCAATTGCCCACAGCATGCGACAAAACAAAACCAAATAGGCGTCAAATACACTCTCATTATTTATGTATTGTATAAACCAAATAAGCGTCAAATACACTCTCATTATTTATATATTGTGTATACCACTAATGATAGAAGGTAATAGTAAAACCCTCAGATTACCCAGAAGTTGCTTTAATGCAATATACACAAATCCGTGCATCACGGTTATTAAAGTGCAGTGTACTCAAACCAATATGTAACAACTATTAGGGTTGGCCTAGGAGGGCCCTGGTGTGAAGTACTGTGTTATCTTGCACAAATCATTGATCTTATAAGAAGGCAAACATTGCTAGCCCCTTATATCTGAACAGCCTGTGCGCTAACTGTTCCAATAATGTAGAGTACTGAATCACCTTACACGAGTCTTAGATCTGACAGCGGGGCAAACTCTGCTAGCTCTTTGTGACTGAACAGCATATATGTTACGAATCAAACTGTCCCGGTAGACCCTGATGTCACTTACTCCATTCCGTATTGTTTATCTAGTTATAATGGACAAAAATGTTTTGGTCCGTAATACTAGCAAGTATAAAATTCGCAAGGAGTCTCACAGCGAAAGGATTTTACTTACCTTTCCGTCGGTACCTCGGACTGTCTTCAGAGCCGTCGGGGAGTTACCGAACGGGAAGTCACACACCGTTAAATGTCTTCGCGTGTGTGGCTGGCTTCCGGGTTTCAGGCCGAAGTCCCGGGAGGCAGCAAAGATCGCGAGACTTCGCTTAGAACTACAACGAAAGAGGGTTTTGTAGTTCGGTAGGTACCCGCGGGTAAAAGCTTTTGGAATTAAGACCAAATAGACATTTATTGTGTTAATCAAATGGAAACAACAGTTTAGCAAATGACTTACTGCTTATATATTCAAAAGAAAACCCCAACTAAGCAAGATCATGTTCAGGATTACCAGGATATTTGGGATATGTAATTAATCACATGTGAGTCTGTGTAAAATGCTCCGACATCCACCCAAGTGCAGCATGCAACCACCTAATATTTCTTAACAATGCAATACTATTGTAAAATATGGTGATCATTAGCTGAGTGTTTTGCCCCGGTATTATAAAGACATCACGGTTCTATCACCACACAAAGTGTGAGGGAGCAAGTGGACTTACAGAGATGACCATGGAATAGAGTCATTTAATCCTTGCATATCACTTTTGAGTCTAAAAACCCAACGCTGTTCTCTCAGGAATAGAAATTTAGGGATGTCCGTGACATGTTGTGGGATGTAGGGTTGTTCCAAAACAGTCCATGTCATATCCTCAGGTTTGTGGTTCAACTCTAAAAAGTGGGCAGTTAAACTTGTAGCTTGTTTTTTGCACCTCACGGAGCTCATGTGTTCCATAATGCGCAGCTTAACCTTGCGTGCCGTCATGCCCACATAGTTAAGCTTACAGGGGCAAGAAATAAGGTAAACCACTCGCTCGCTATTACAATTGGTCATCTTCTTCTGCACCCAAGGGCGATCTGTACCTATGTCAACTGTTTTGGATTTCTTCGTCATATGACACACCTTACAGGTGCCACAAGGGAAATGACCCTGTAGAGTCGGAGTACCCCAGATGGTATCTTGTGTTGCTGCTTCAATGGCGCGTGGTCTAGTGTGTACCAACTTATCGCGTAGATTGCTATTTCTTTTAAAGGCAAACAGAGGGGGGGGGTAGGTTGTCCCCTTCAATATAGAGAATTTTCCAATTCTTCAAAATTTATTTTTTAACATCGTTAGACACAGTACTATATGTGTTAACAAATGTCAACCTTTGGCTCAGGGTCTGTTTAGTATTAACTTCAAGTAAACCCTCCCGATTATTGTTACTGGCCCGTTTGGCTGCTTGCTTGACAACTTTTTTCGGATAGTTTCTATCGATCAGATTAGATGTCAAAGTTTTAGCATGTTTAAAGAAACTCTCTTTGGTTGAGCAGTTCCTCCGAATACAGAGAAACTGCCCATATGGCAGGTTATCCCTGAGAGCCACAGGATGATGGCTATTGTAGCTCAACACGGAATTTCTTGCCATGGGTTTGGTGTAGAGTTCAGTTTCAAGGCCTTCAGGCGAGGCAGTGATCAGGAGATCCAGAAAAGGCAACTTATGTTTGTCCATCTCTACTGTAAACTTCAAAAAGTTGTTCCTGCCATTTAGCAACATTAGGAACTCGTTCACACTATTGGTATCCCCTCTCCAAACAACCAGGATATCATCGATATATCGCCTCCAGAGGCGGATGGAATTGCGATGAGCGTTGTTCTGATTGAGGACATGTCCTTGCTCGAAAACGTGGACTCCCGGGACTTCGGCCTGAAACCCGAAAGCCAGCCACACACGCGAAGACATTTAACGGTGTGTGCCTTCCCGTTCGGTACCTCCCCGACGGCTCCGAAGACCGTCCGAGGTACCGACGGAAAGGTAATTAAAATCCTTTCGCTGTGAGACTCCTTGCGAATGTTATACTTGCTAGTATTACGGGGCCAAAACATTTTTGTCCAGTATAACTAGATAAACAGTACGGAATGGAGTAAGTGACATCAGGGTCTACCGGGACAGTTTGATTCGTAACATATATGCTGTTCAGTCACAAAGAGCTAGTAGAGTTTGCTCCACTCTCAGATCTAAGACTCATGTAAGGTGATTCAGTACTCTACATTATTGGAACAGTTAGTGCACAGGCTGTTCAGATATAAGGGGCTAGCAATGTTTGCCTTCTTATAAGATCAATGATTTGTGCAAGATAACACAGAACTTCACACCAGGGCCCTCCTAGGCCAACCCTAATAGTTGTTACATATTGGTTTGAGTACACTGCACTTTAATAACCGTGATGCACGGATATGTGTATATTGCATTAAAGTAACTTCTGGGTAATCTGAGGGTTTTACTATTACCTTCTATCATTAGTGGTATACACAATATATAAATAATGAGAGTGTATTTGACGCGTATTTGGTTTATACAATACATAAATAATGAGAGTGTATTTGACGCCTATTTGGTTTTGTTTTGTCGCGTGCTGTGGGCAATTGCCACCGTTTTTAATGTTAAAGTAGGGCACACCACAAGAATCTTAGTTTGGTGTACCTTTCTTTTTAGAGCGGTGCCTCCTAAACCCTGAGCCGTTGCCAGGTGGGGTGAGGTTTTGTTCTCCATACCACAGAGGTAAGATTGAGTGTTGCACCATTTTGAGAGGTGCATATATGATGGCATTGCATTTCATGGCCACATATAATGAGAGAACTGTTTAGTTAACAGAATACTGAAGATACCATGAAGGATTCAGGATTGTGAGATGCCTACTCATACTATATCCTTTTTGATGAATTGTAAATAGCAGTAGCTGTATAGTTGTCTTTAGAGGTCCTGACGAAAGCACATGGCTTAATCTGTTGCCTTTAAGTGCTGAAACATGTTGACCACTTCTGTTTAGGACAGCTATTTGTTAAAACTGGTCCTAGAGTTTACGTTTTCAATCTTTGGTCGTGGCTGACACAAATAAAATTTATAGTCTGTTCACGCATCAATTTTATATTTTTTGCACCTCACTATTTGTGCACTGCACTTAAAAATCTGTTCCCACATATTCTATCTTGTTCATCTTGGTAACTACACCTTTCTGACATTCGTAAGCTCTGATATTCATGGAGCTAGTCTGTCACCTTTTTCATCAAAGGATACCCAAATGATGAAGCTGATCACCAGGCTTGGTGAATGATGGGAATCCATACACATACATTTTTATGTTTATTTGCCATTTCACAATTTTGATTCTTGTTAAGAACTTTCTTCCCTTGTTCTCTTATTACTTAGACGCTGGAATATATTTTGTATTTACATGTCAGTTTGGGGCTGCATATTCCACTTGGTCTTTAAACTTTGGCCTCTGACCCTAGTTAATTTTCCTTGTGTGTTTTGAGTATACAAACAACTCATGTAATATGGGTGGACTCACACCAGTGCCCAACAGTATGGGGGTGGAGTGGATATGAGTCCCAGCAGTGCCCAACGTTATGGGGGTGGGGTGGATATGAGTCCCAGCAGTGCCCAACGGTATGGGGGTGGGGTGGATATGAGTCCCAGCAGTGCCCAACGGTATGGGGTGGGGTGGATATGAGTCTCAGCAGTGCCCAACAGTATGGTGGTAGTTGTAAGGGGGAGGGTGATAGTGTGGAAATTGTAGGGTAGGAGGCTGCCCTCATCCCATATGTCCCAGGTACACACCCAAGCACCATGCACAATGCACAGGGAGTGTGAAATTACGCACATGATAGCAGACAATGGGCCCTGGTGTAGGCAGCACAAGACCCTCCTTTGACCAGTTCTAACACAAACACCAGGACAAGGTCAGACATCCTGTGCAGGAACCCACAACCACGATCATGTCAGCATGCTATATGGGGCACAGCCAAACCACGAAGGATGGACGTTTGCAAATCACACTCAAACAACTAGCATGGCCTGTCACACACACCCCTTACAGAAAGTTATCCCCTGGGTACAGGCAATGGAGTGCAACACTGTCCACAAACCTCAAGGCAAAGTTCTACTCCAGCCACATGGAGGGAGGAGGAGGAGGAACTGTCTGACGGAGCATCCCATGCATCGTCAAGGCCTGCATGTGAGGGTCCCCTAAGGAAGGTGGGTCGTCCACGGCGAAGACGTTGAGAGGCAATGGGTCATGCACAACTCCCAGGACACCTGCCTGGCATATTGCCCTTGGATGCAACAGTATCACCTATTTGACTCTCCCACATGGACTTGCTAGTCACAGTCTGCCCAATGATGCCACGCACTGTGACCTTGCCTCTGTTGACTGAAACTGTAAGGCATCTCATCTCCAGCTGTGAACTTTGGATTCCCCCATTTTTGTACAGCACCTACTCACGTTTCCTGCACAAGATCACCAAATAAATCAGTGAAACATCATACGCATTGGTGTAGTAATCTTGTACCCAGAGTCTGAAACACATGTGCGTGGAAATGTATGAGATGCTAGACAAATTAACAAATGGCAGCCATCCACACACTTGGATCTGAGTCTGGTTGAGGACATACATAGCTAATATCTTTCAAATAACAAGATACATGGATGGCAGTACACACCTGTGATGGTTACTAAATTCTGTAGGGGGGTTTGGCTTGAAATACTGCAATTACAGACAGGCACAGGAGAGTCACTTGTAGGTGTATAGATCAGGCTTAAAATGTAGGTGTCCATGTAGGGAGTACCAACATCTGTGTCCTGATGTATGAGAACTATCATCACCATGCAGCTGTACTGTGGATATGATGAATGGTGCCTAGGCCAAGGGTGGCAGGACAAACTGTGGGCAATGGCCTGTTGCACTCTCTACAATATGCTAATCAAATGGAGGGGGGAGAAGGAAAGTACTGATCCCTCAGTTTCCTTGGGTAATTACAATTAATCAAGAGGGAGGGATCACTTGTCCTGCGTGAACCAGGGTATGCAGGAGATCGAACAACGGTGTCTCCAAAATTAAACCCTCATGCACGTGTAGGGTAGCGTGGTAAGCGGTATATCTTGATTCTCCGCTCTTCTGACACGTGTGTGCATAATCATCGGGTTTTTCGGTATGCAGCCTCCACCAGGAGGATCTTACCCTCGGTAAAAACAGTAGTGACCCAGTGATGTGGAGGGAGTGTAGGACAATAAAAATCCCCCGGAGACCCAGTAAACGGACTTTTATTAAATCTGGGTTCGGGTGGATCCCATTAGGGGAATGCTCCAATAATGTGCGCTCTGTTGAAAAAGTTACGTTTTCAGGACGCACTAGCATTCAAAATAATTTAAAATGGCCAACATGTTTCAGCCCTCTATGCCGTGAATCGGACTTTAGGGCTTTCTTCAGGACCCGTGGTGAAAGGTGATAGTGATGCTAGACTATTATATTTATAGCAAGCAGGTGTGTAGAAAAAGGGAAATTCTCAACCTGTTTCTTGGTTCTCGAGGTCACGATGTACCTGAGATATATATTAGTTACACCTCCTTCGGGTGTGGCAAGGGCTTCGAGGGGGCTAACGCTCCTGTCCTCGCGCTTCGCGTTGCGCTTCTGCTGCCTCTTGCGACCCGGAAGTAGAATCAAGATATACCGCTTACCACGCTACCCTACACGTGCATGAGGGTATAATTTTGGAGACACCGTTGTTCGATCTCCTGCATACCCTGGTTCACGCAGGACAAGTGATCCCTCCCTCTTGATTAATTGCACTCTCTACAATGTCACCTGTTCATGTGACCGCCCCTATGCAGCTACAACAACCAATCCCATGTGACGGGTGCTACACATCCAGAAAGCCTTGCCACATCTGAGAAATCTCTTCACCAGACCGGCCACATCACACCACACCCAAGAGACGTTGTTTTTGCGTGTGATCCCAGTGGCTATTTGACTGTCTGTGACGGACATGTTGAAGTGGTGTGCTGAGGTTGCGTACTGCCACGTTACTGTAAGGAAGGCGAGGTGTGCTGCTGTGGTGTTGACAAGGTAACACAGTACTATATTGTGCAGATGGAAGGTGTGTGTGTGCTGTACGAGGCACATTGCCTGGTTGTACGTAGACACACTGTCATGTGGGGCAACATAGTCTTGCCAGTATGTGTTGCACACAGGCAGAGAAGCTGTGATTGTTGAGTTTGAGGTATCGTGATACCAGGTGGATGAATGTCAGTTGTTCTCTGTGTGTAGGCTGGCAGGAGCATGCTCTACAAATGGATGGAAGGAGGAGTATCCTGTAGGCGTGTGGTGTCCAGGATCTGGCCACTCGGTGCTGCATTGTGGCTGTGGATGTGTCTGGGTGACTCTGGCTCACTGCAAGCAAAATGGCAGATTAATCACCAAATATCACGGTCACAGGATCAGGCCCCTTAGGGCCAAGTGGGGCACAGGACACACAGCGTCAGCAGGTGTAGTCTGCACGTAGTGGGTAGCAAGGTAAACAGCACTTACACAGCCATCTACCTCATGCACAATATTGAACTTTTGTCTTTACCAAACCAATGCATGTTGTCACTGTAGACGTATCCACATATGAACTCTTAATTAACATTAGGGCAAATTGAATAAATGCACATTGCAAAGACATGTGCAGTGACAGCAAGGAGGCACAATGTTCAGTGGAAAGCACATGTCATACACCACATGATGAAGTTCCTTGGGAGGCCATGCAGCATTATCCAATGTATATGGCCATTGGCATTGCCCTGAACACAATAACAGTCATGCAATGATGTCACCTGTAATGCTGCATGAAGATTCTCCACATGACTGCCAGGGAATGTCCATACCTTTGATCATCAGAGTGGTGCGATGCTGAAAGGGTTCCACCTCCAAATAGCCCCTTGGTCTGAGTACAAATGACAGACCCAAAAGGGTGATCAGGCGAGGGAAGGAGAGGATGGGAACTGCAGGGAGGGAGATCTGAAACAGAGGCAAACAAGCATTAGGATAGCATTTTTATGTCACTGATTCAACAAATACCTCAGGAGATACACTGAACCAGTCACACCTGTGAAGTGTAACCACTGTACCCTATTTGAGATCACACATAATGCTATGACATAAGATCAGATGCATGTACACAGACACATAAAATATAGTCCAGTCTGTCACCTATTAGAATCTAGTGTAACGCTCACAAGTCTGCTACTATGCAATGAGATCCATGTTGACAAAAACTAAGTCACAGTGTATGATGATGTGTCCCAAAACGAGACATCAAATTGTATGGCAGTGATACTTACGCAAAGTCAAATATGTGTATTTGGCCCTGTGTATCCGTAAGGGCCATGAAGGCAAACTTGACATCACCCACAACAGCTGTAAGCATTTCATATGATGAGTAAGGTAATGATCTAAATCCAATGAAGCCCCATAGGAGCCAGTCTGTTGCTCTTGCAAATGAGCCTCACTGTGCTAAACATGACAAGCAGGTGGAAATTAAGGGCCAGATGTAGGTAAATCTCATTTACCGATTCATAAATACCGAATTTTACCAATTCGGTATTTATGAATCGGTAAATAAGATGTAGGTAATAATTCTGTATTTTTTACCGAATCAGTAAGATTCGGTATTTACCGATTCGGTAAATACCGAATCGGTATTTGCTATTGAATCCTATGGGCCTTGAAGCCCATAGGATTCAATAGCAAATACCGAAATCGGTATTTACCGAATCGGTAAAAATACCGAATTGCAAAGGGGGACAGGGTGTCACTTTGACACCCTGTTGCACTCCTGTAACTAGCTTGTGCGCCATGTGGCCTGTGTGCCACAGGGCACAGGTGTACATGCACAGATGTGCATGTACACAGGGATTCGGTATTTACCATGCCATTGTATTACATGGTAAATACCACATCCCGAAGGGCCTGAAGCACTGTTCAAAGTGCTACCTACATCTGAAATAAAGATTCGGTAATTTTACAGATTGGTAAATTTACCGAATTGGTAAAATTTACAGATTCGGTAAATTTACCGATTCTGTAATTTTACCGATTCGGTAAAATTACCGATTCGGTAAAATTACAGAATCTGTAGGTTTTTTGAGCCCCAACATCTCCATAGCCCAATACCAGTCGGAAACGGCCGAAATTCGGTATTTTCAGCCGTTTCCGACCGATATTGGGCTACCTACATCTGGCCCTAAGTCAACAGCAAGTAATGAGGAGCTAGGGCACAGGAAAGAACCCTACCATCACCATGAGATGCTGCACGGGACTAGGGAATCATGTGGTTTACCTCACTCCACTGGTGCCACAGAATAATTTACATGTGAATCAGCCCACCATTCTAATGTTGTCAGACTAACATACCTGGCATCATGGGAATGGAAAGTGAACTTCAACTCACTGTGAAAGCAAGCATAGCAGTATTCTCAACCTGCACTGAGGTAACGACAAGACAGTGACATGACATACTGGCACAAGGGGCAATGCATACATGCATACAGACTCACACGACAGTTGTCTTAACATGAGGGACATACACCGGCCCACACCTACACGACATGGTTTTTTGGAAACCAAAGTGTACTGGCCCACAGGGTTGAGGGGATTATCCAGACACATCCTGCTGCACACAGTGAGGCTGCAATCCCCCACAGAGTCCGTGGTTGTGATCTCCCACACAATGTCCAACCAAGGTATATGCAATGTTTCAGTGTCAATGTTTACAAACATTGATGCATTCACCAGAGTCAAACTCAACAACAGATGACTGTCAGATAGGGTGACTATCCTGTCATGGGAGTGGGGCTACATGGAATTGGAAACCTGATGTTGTTGCATGTACGCATGGTCCAACAACTTGCGCATGAACATGTACCACACAATTGAAAACATACCAACGGAAAAAAAGCCGTATATGAGTCCTTACCCAAACTGACATTTCCACATGTCCGTGCATGGTCCGTTGATTTGGCTGACATTGCTATCATCATGAGCAAAAGCAGGCTGACCAAGATAACACCAACGGACAACAGGCAGGGCAACCTGGGAATGAAAGGCACACAAGGGGTCAAGTACATAATAATTTCATTCAGACATGGTCATGTTGAATAGACTAAGGTTGTACTACACTTGTACATTCCAAGTCCACACATGGCACGTCTGTGTGTGGCATTACATCTGCACCTGTGTGACACTTCACAACAAACATTAAAGTGACATTGCATACAGTCAGCTGGACAAACAGCATGCTACCCATTCAACTCTATGGTACATGTGTGAACAATATGCACCTAGGACTCACCATTATGAAAAGAAGTTGCGGATGAGGTGACTCCGGATATCATCTTCAACCTCCTCATCACTGGCATCCTGGCCAAGTCCTTCATCCTCCACAGGCGGATGTTCCAGCACATCAGGATCTAGGATGAGTGGCACGGCCTCCTCCACTGCCATGTTGTGTAGCATGCAGCACATGGTGAAGATGTCACACACCTTGAGTGGGGTGTACGGGAGGGCTCCGCCTGTCTTGTTGAGGCACCTGAACCGGCTCTTCAGGAGTCCAAATGTTCGCTCTATCACCCGCCTGGTCTGACCATGAGCATTGTTGTACCGCTGGTCTGCAGCCGTTCTGGGGTTGCGTAGCGGAGTCATGAGCCATGGCATGTTTGGATATCCTGCGTCTCCTGCAAATTGACATCATTGAAATGAGTGTGTAATATGATGCAGTTAAGGAAATAATGACATACAGACATACATGAGTAACAGACTTTACCCACCAACAAGACATGCCCGATGGTTGCGCAGCTGCAGCATCATCTGTGGTACCCTGCTACACCTCATGATGAATGCATCGTGGCACGATCCTGGAAAACGTGCACAAACATGGGAGATCAGCATGTTGGCAAAACACACCACCAGGGCATTTATCGAGTGGTAATGTTTCCAGTTGCGGAACGCTTTCTCCTGAGCCTGTGGTGGCTCCAGAGAACCATGTGTTCCATCAATAGCACCAATTACATGTGGCATGCGTCCCAGGCCATAGAATTTCCCCTTGACATCTGTCAACTCTGTAGGAGTAGGAAATGTTATGAATTCATCTATGTGCAGCAACATGGTTGTCAATATATCACGTAAAACCCTGCTGCACATTGTTTGGGACATCCCCCCCACATCAGCTATGGTAAATTGGAACGTACCTGTGGCAAAGAAATGTAGTGCTGCCATCACCTTTACCTTGGGTGTCAGCGCAGTTGGATACCTGTGTCATGGTTGGAGATGTTGTTCCAGCCTGTCCGTCAGGTCCTGAGTCAACTTTCTTGTGAAGCGGTAACGCCGTATGCAATCACGTTCCCTCATGGCTTCCAAGTCTGGCAACGGCCTTGCCAGAGGGAATGCCCTGCACAACATATACAGGAAGAAAAGGGTACAACTTTTAGACAAAGACAATTACAATGGCATATGCAACACTGCTTCGACGCATCTAATCATTTATGAGTCTGGTGTGGGCTACACATTGAGGACACATGTGCCAGCTGGCTGCCACTCCTCCATGATAACTGAGAGACCTGTTGTCTGTGGAATGGACATGACATGCATAGAAATGATCTGCTAGGCTGGTCTGAGTGAGCAGGACCATGTTTCATGTCAGTGACACACGAAACATGATTGCATGAGGAGGTTGTCTTCACATCCAGACAGCTGACAGCAATACACACACCCATATCACATGTGCCATCATTTGCACATATCAGACATATTGTGCTTGAGGTGTGCATTTGCTAAAACTACAACATGTGCATTATCAGACTGCAGATATGTATTTTTGGTGACAAATGGTCTATGATCCCATCACACATGTGAGCGGACGATTTGCACCAGTGGCATGATGTGCGTACATGTGTAACCCTGTCATCACGGGGAAGACCCATCATAGATGCTCCTACAGCAAATGAAACTGACAGTATACATACAGCATGCACAATTTCGCACATGGCACACACATGACGTGGTCACACACTGTCATGCTGGGTGACAATTTTACATCTGTGACAGTGGGCATGTTGCTGTCATCATGTGACAGATGACTGTACTGAATGTTGTGCCATACCAGTGTTGATGTGCATCACAATATGTTCTAGTTGTAAGTCAGGTGAGAAGTGTTGTATGTATGTGGAACACATGTGCACCGTGATTAATGACATGTCTGAACAGCTCTTCCCACATCCACAGTGCCACAATATCACATTCCCTGTGCTATATCACTGTCTGCCACACATGAGGCCTGCTGATGTAAGGATGTCATGCAAATGTAGACATCCACATCCTCAACATGTGTCTACACCTACATCCCTGCCATGTGATTTCCTGGTATCACTCTCGCAATTTTGACATGAATGAGCTTATGTACGCAGCCTACACATGCATTCACTTGAGCATGTCAAACGCACATTACCCCAAGTGAACGTGCGTGTGTACGGCTCGTTTCCCTAGTGCGTGTGTACGGCTCGTTTCCCTATTGCATTGAGCCATACGCGAGCAATGCATACCCCAAGTGAACGTGCGTGTGTACGGCTCGTTTCCCTATTGCATTGTAGCCATACGCGAGCAATGCATACCCCAAGTGAACGTGCGTGTATATGGCTCGTTTCCCTATTGCATTGTAGCCATACGCGAGCAATGCATACCCCAAGTGAACGTGCATGTGTACGGCTCGTTTACCTATTGCATTGTAGCCATACGCGAGCAATGCATACCCCAAGTGAACGTGCGTGTGTACGGCTCGTTTCCCTATTGCATTGTAGCCATACGCGAGCAATGCGTACCCCAAGTGAACGTGCGTGTGTACGTCTCGTTTCACCATTGAATGAGTTGCATTTGCGACGGAAATCGCACCGTACTTGTGTGGGGATTCCAGAAAATACATAGGGAACATCTAGGGGAGCAGCGGAATGGTTAGAATGCATCCAGGTTGTCAAGGAAACAGGTGTTCCTGAAAATTCAGTTTGGCTATACTATACAATGTTGCAAAAGTTGTTGAGCTCAGGCTCAGTTTTCAAACCATGCAAATGTGCGTCATGGTCTTATGTCTCATGGTATTGGATGATACATTGGATGCAAACTATTCTGGCCTATCACACAGTACTCCTTGGACTCACAGACCCTCTGCAGCACAGATATAAGGCAGCATGTGGCTGTAAGAGGGCACTTGCCTGCACAACATTGGAGTGGACAACACAGCTGCTGTCTCTGTATCCTCTGGACCCTGATTAGATGAGCATGTAGAGGGCACCTGCATTCAGTGAGGGGGAGAACAAGGCCCTGCTGGATGCCCTCCTGCCTAACTACAGCAAGCTGTATGGGAGACCAGAGGAGCAGGTGAGTGATGTGTGTACTACCTTGGGCTGTGCACCTATTGTGGGTGTGACACTACAGCCATTGTGTATGTATTGTTAAGAGATGCTATGTTGTTTGGAGTGAGTGCCAGTGTGTACAGTGTGGTCTCTCACAGGCAGTCAATGATGTGGTGTAATAGTGTTTACTGCTCCTCCGCATTGTGCTAACTGTGATATTAAATGCAATGTGAATCACACTTTCTGCTGTGCCACACCTTGCATGTTAATTTTGGATGTTTTCCTGAGCTCTTGCAGTGTTCCCCCATGAATGACAGATGAATGTACTCACTGTAGATGGATTTGTTCATGACATGTGTGCCTGTTGGACAAAATCATGCTTTGAAGTGATGTACATTGAAGAGTGTGATAGATCTTTGTCACCTGGCAAATTGTGTTGGTGATGTTTTGCAAGACTGGTGCATGACGTATGCCGCAGCTATACCCATGTGATGAGACAAGTATGCTGCGCCGTGTGCATGACTTGGACAGTTAGCTTGAGGCCTGTGTCACATCTTTTGCAGGTGTGACATGTGCTAAGTGATGTTGAATACACTGTTGACAATGACAAGCAGATGAGCTGTGCCAGGGTGTGCATGTGTGGTCTGAAGATGGTTATTTGCTGTAGTGGGGTGTGTGACAGCATGTCACGTGCTGCAGTGCACCATTATGTAGCATATATTGCTCAGTGTGTGCCATGCTCAAAGAGTGGTTTTCCCCCCTTATGGCATCTGTTGCCTTTCTTTGGCGTGTAGTGCATTGTTGTTTGCTCACAGGCTACATACACATGGACAATGATGCAAGTGTGGTCAGCATCCTATGCCCTGTTGTCATCGTCTATTTGGTGCAAGTGTGTGTGTTTGGGACATGAACTCGGTGTACTGATGTTGTCTCACTTTATATTCGTGACAGGTATCTGCCTATGAGAAGGGTGACATCTGGCTGGACATCGCCAGGGCTGTCAAGAGTGAGGGGGTACAAAAGGGGGTGGTGATGGACGGAGCATCTGAATCAATCAAACACTCACACCCAGTCAAAAGATCTGGGTTTAATCCATCACCGTTCTTTAGCCCACTCTGCCACCCCAGTTCAGACATGGCTATATGCAAATCAGTCTGGCCCTGTGCCTCATGGGAACAGTCCAGCCCGAACTGCCAAGCCATGTCTTCCCTGGACCGGAAACAAGCTTCCGAGGACCGGTTTCTGGCATTCCAGCCGTCTTCAGCCCGACTTGCTTGAATCCAGTGGCAAAGTGAGCAAGGGACTCACGTCTGAGCATACCCTGCCACACTTATGGCGGCCAAAAGCGGTACAAAAGGGGGTGGTGCCAGAAACCGGTCCCCGCAAGCTTATTTCCGGTGATGGATCAAACCCAGATCTTTTGACTGGGTGTGAGTGTTTGATTGGTTCAGATGCTGCGTCCATCACCACCCTCTTTTGTACCGCTTTGGCCGCCATAAGTCTGGCAGGGTATGCTCAGACGTGAGTCTCTTGCTCACTTTGCCACTAGATTCAAGCAAGCCGGGCTAAAGACGGCTGGAATGCCAGAAACCGGTCCACGGAAGCTTGTTTCCGGTCCAGGGGAGGCATGGCTTGGCAGTTCGGGCTGGACTGTTCCCATGAGGCACAGGGTAAGACTGATTTGCATATAGCCATGTCTGAACTGGGGTGACAGAGTGGGCTAAAGAACGGTGATGGATCAAACCCAGATCTTTTGACTGGGTGTGAGTGTTTGATTGGTTCAGATGCTCCGTCCATCACCACCCCCTTTTGTACCGCTTTGGCCGCCATAAGTGTGGCAGGGTATGCTCAGACGTGAGTCCCTTGCTCACTTTGCCACTGGATTCAAGCAAGCCAGGCTGAAGACGGCTGGAATGCCAGAAACCGGTCCCCGGAAGCTTGTTTCCGGTCCATGGAAGGCATGGCTTGGCAGTTCGGGCTGGACTGTTCCCATGAGGCACAGGGTCAGACTGATTTGCATATAGCCATGTCTGAACTGGGGTGGCAGAGTGGGCTAAAGAATGGTGATGGATCAAACCCAGATCTTTTGACTGGGTGTGAGTGATTGATTGGTTCAGATGCTCCGTCCATCACCACCCCCTTTTGTACAGGAGTGAGGGGGGCCTCGCAGGAGGCTCAGTAACATCAGGAAGAGGTGGCAGGACATCCGGTGTTGGACCCGCCACATCGCCAGGGTACAGCTCAAGCTAGAAGCTCCACGCCGGCATGGCGGCACCCGCCACATCACCCCCCACATGCTCCGGGTCCTGGAAGTGGTGTTCCCAGACCTCCATAGGCAGTTGCAGGAGGGACAGCAGCAAGAAGGGGGTAGGTACATGTCTTTTTGTTGTCATGTGTGTCACATGCTACCTGCAGTGCTCAGAGGCATGGTAACACTCCCACAGTTGGAGTGGTGTGGTCAGACAGGCACTTTATGCATTGCCATAAGAATGGCCCAGTTTCAGCAGATGCTTCTTTACATGCCATGCCCTACTCCACATTTGACCAGCGCTTTGGCTATTGATTGTTTTTCACATGTACTCCTATGGTGCAATGTCTTAGTATGCATATTCCTTAGCACATCATCATGTTGGAGGGGGGTCTGTGACACCTGTTGGTACCTTACATGTAGCACCACATGTGCACTGTGTCTGCCCTTCTTCGTATTTTGGCACTGATCTTGAGTCTCAACATGTGTTTTCTGCACGAGTCAGCCTCAGTGGCCTTTGTCCATGGTACACTTTCTAATTGTCATGTGTTAGCTACAGGTGCACACTGTACATGTACACTAATTTTGGCTTGTGCATACTCACACTGGGCAGTGCGTGTGTGCATATTCTCAAAATGTGTTGCATGTTGTTTGTAAATAATATTGATGCTCAGCCACACAATGTGAGTTTGGATGTAGACAGCTGTGATGCCAGTGTGAGGTGATGGAACACTTGGTTCATGTCCCAGGATGGCATCACATGGCAGTTCGGGCAGGACTTTTCCCATGTGGTACAGGGTCAAAGCGAATCAAACATGACCAGGTCTGGATTTGGGTGGCAGGGTGGGCAAATGAACTGTGAATCATCATCAGCTATCCTGTTGTCAGGCAATGGCTCATCATTGTGTCTCTTATACAAATTTTTGCCTTGCCTGTTACTTGTATCCTACGATACATTGAGCGTTGTGTCTCTTACAATTGCCCAAGACTAGGCTTAGCATTGTGCAGAGTTCAGTGGCATGTGACTCATGATGCATGCCATGTTTAGAAATGTGCCCAAATGATTTGTAGCTGATATGTCTGATGTGTACAGGTGACTGATATGTTTTTCTTCTTCTCCTTGCCAACCGCATCATCACCACAATCTGGAGGAGACACAGGCACGGACCAGGCAGAGGGACCCAGCGACAGTGCCACCTGCTTTGAGGAGTCAGAGGGAGGCAGTGGCATGGAGGGTGAGGAGAGTCAGACGGCCGGACCTCATGAGCACGACACCTCCTACCATGCGGACGGCTCAGAATCAGACTCTCAGGAGGAGGGGGAATATGCAGCTTAGCCATCTTCTTCATCTTTGGCTGTCCCCTCCTCCTCCAGTACCATCTCCACCCTCCCAGTTGTTAGGGTCAATAGGGTCCATGCTAGCCCCCGTGTCTCCTTTGTTCCCGGCACCGCAGCCCCTGCCCCTGTCTCCCCTGCTGCCCTCAGTGCTGAGTCTGTGGACCTACTCCGGCAGATTCTAGTAGGTCAGACATCCATGTTGACTGTCCTCCATGGACAAACACAAATAATGACACAGTTGTTGTCGTTCATGGAGGGCATGTCATCTGCCATGTCTGATCTACGTCGGAGTGTGGCTGCCATAGAGTCATCACTGACGGCAGCACTGTCCACCCAGCAGCATCTGCCCCCCACCCTCCTTCAGACCCATCCACCTCTGCCTCTCCCATACCTACCCAACGTACACGCAGACGCCACAGGTCAGACACAACAACAGACACACCCAGCACACCCACACGGCAGACAAAGCTCAAATCTCCACGCACCCAATCTCAAGGGGATGTAGGCACACCCACAGGGAGAGGGGACACACGTCACACACGCATCCACAGGCCCACAACAACAGACTCACAGCCCTCTACCTCCACCCCCAATGTGTCCCCGGGTTCAGGTGGTAGTTTTTCTGAACTGGCTGAAGTGTGCAGCCAAGTATATGTAGCCACATTAAGTTTAGTTTAGTTTAAAGGAGTTTATAAAGCGCCTGGTGACGCCTCCCGGCGTGTCCCCGCGCTGTGGAGAGAGTGAGTTATGTGGAAAAAAAGAACCTATCACGAATTAAAGAGGCAAGTTTTCAATTTCTTCCTAAAAGCGGTCTCATTCACCTCTAACCTGGTGCCCATGGGCAGAAGGTTCCAGTGCTTCGCTGCCATTGTGCGGAAAGATCTTCCACCCATTCTGGCCTTTTTAGGACAGGCAAGTCTAAGCAGACCTGTACCTTTGGATCTAAGGGCTCTGCTGGGTTCATATGGCGAAGCCAGATCCGACATATAGGCAGGTGCCTTGTTATGGAGGATCTTGTGACACCATAGCAGAGCTTTAAAAATGATCCTCTTCTTAATAGGCAGCCAATGGAGAGTTGCCAGAGAGGGTCGTGAGGGGGCTCTGCGGGGCAGTCTTAATACTAGGCGTGCTGCCGAATTTTGTAGGACCTGTAATTTCTTTATATTTTTCTCTGAAGTGCCTAAGAGTAAAACATTCCCGTAATCCATCCGGGAAGTTATTAGTGCCTGCGTCATAGTCCGTCTGGAGTTGAGAGGCAGCAAGTCAAGAGTACGGTTGAGAGTCTTCATCACTCCGAAACACTTGCCTACAGTTCTCTTTACATGGCTATCAAAAGATAGCTTATTATCAACCCAGACTCCTAAATTCTTCGCCTCCCGACTGGGAGGGGGCAAAGGACCCAAACAGGTGGGCCACCATTCTTTAGTCCAATTGGTTTCATTGCCTCCAATAATGATGACCTCTGTTTTGGTTCCGTTCAATTTTAGACAGTGCTCTGTCATCCAGGATGCCAGCCTGCTCATACAGTTGTTAAAGTTAGCGGCTTCCATGGATGGGGCTTGCGTCAAAGATATTAAAAGTTGCGTATCGTCGGCGTAAGAGACAAGCTCCACGCCGAACGATTGCACCAACTCAGCCAGGGGAGCCATGTATAGATTAAACAGGGTGGGGCTCAGGGCCGAGCCCTGAGGCACCCCCTGTTCAAGCCGCACACTGACTGAGAGGGAAGTCCCTCTTTGGACTTGGAAGCTCCTATCGATCAGAAAGGCTTTCAGCCATCCCAGTGCCCTGTTGGTTACTCCGGCTTTGTTTAGACACTGTAGCAAGATGGAGTGTGCTACAGTGTCAAACGCGGCACTGAGGTCGAGCATGATGAGGGCCATGGTCTTTCCCTCATCTGCTCCCTTGCGTAGGGTTTCAGTGGCCCTAAGGAGAGCCGTTTCCGTTGAAAAGTTGGATCTGAAGCCCGACTGGGATTTATGGAAAACATCATGTTCTTCAAGATGTTCCATTAGTTGGATGTTGGCAATTTTCTCGGCCAGCTTAGCTAAGTAAGGTAGCAGGGAAATTGGTCGAAGATTGTCCATAATGTCTTGGCTGACATTTGGCTTTTTCTTAATCGGTAGTACAACTGCCTGTTTCCAGTCCGCCGGCAGGCAGGCTGTGGAGAATGAGATCTGAAGTAGATGTCTATAATGAGGTTCTAAAGCAGAGAAGGCTTCAACTAAAATTTTCGGCGACACTCCGGCCAGTGTGGCGACACTCCGGCCAGTGTGGAGGGACCCACACCACCTGCACCAACTACACCTGTCCTTCCCTCTCCTGTCCCTGCGGTGCCGGAGGATTCCCCAGATGATGCCCCCACTGTTTCCACAGACAATTGAATTCATGTGCAGGCAAGTGTGGGTGTGACAACATCCAGGAGACCACAACCTTTTTACAACTTTATTTGGAATGGCCATTGGCCTTCTATGAGCATGGACTCATATTTACGTTTCATATTTGGATGCGGCTGAATAAAGCTTTTGGTTTTTGGTTCTGTACTTTTGGTTTTCTGATAATGGCTTTGACTGCTGTGTGCCTGGGAGCTGGTGTGATGTTCACATTTGTGTATTGTTACATGTGTCTATTTCCTGATGGTAATGAGGTTAACCATGGTATGTTTCTGCTTTCACTGCTGGGCACTGCTGGGGCTCTTAGCCACACACACCCTATGCTGGTGGGCACTGCTGGGGGTCTTAGCCACATACACCCTATGCTGGTGGGCACTGCTGGGCACTGCAGGGGGTCTTAGCCACACACACACTCTGATGCTGGGCACTGCTGGGGGTCTTAGCCACACACACACTCTGCTGCTGGGCACTGCTGGGGGTCTTAGCCACACACACACTCTGATGCTGGGCACTGCTGGGCACTGCTGGGCACTGCTGGGGGTCTTAGCCACACAAACACTCTGATGCTGGGCACTGCTGGGGGTCTTAGCCACACACACACTCTGATGCTGGGCACTGCTGGGCACTGATGGGGGTCTTAGCCACACACACACTCTAATGCTGGGCACTGCTGGGCACTGCTGGGGGCCTTAGCCACACACACCCAATTCTGGTGGGCACTGCTGGGGGCCTTAGCCACACACACCCTATGCTGGTGAGCACTGCTGGGCACTGCTGGGGGTCTTAGCCACACACACAGTCTGCTGCTGGGCACTGCTGGGGGTCTTAGCCACACACACACACACTCTGATGCTGGGCACTGCTGGGGTCTTAGCCACACACACCCTATGCTGGTGGGCACTGCTGGGCACTGCTGGGGGTCTTAGCCACACACACCCTATGCTGGTGGGCACTGCTGGGGGTCTTAGCCACACACACCTTATGCTGGTGGGCACTGCTGGGGGTCTTAGCCACACACACCCTATGCTGGTGGGCACTGCTGGGGGTCTTAGCCACACACACCCTATGCTGGTGGGCACTGCTGGGCACTGCTGGGGGTCTTAGCCACACACACACACACACACTCTGATGCTGGGCACTGCTGGGCACTGCTGGGGGTCTTAGCTACACACACACTCTGATGCTGGGCACTGCTGGGGGTCTTAGCCACACACACCCTATGCTGCTGGGCACTGCTGGGCACTGCTGGGGGTCTTAGCCACACACACCCTATGCTGGTGGGCACTGCTGGGGGTCTTAGCCACACACACCCTATGCTGGTGGGCACTGCTGGGGGTCTTAGCTATACACACACTCTGATGCTGGGCACTGCTGGACACTGCTGGGGGTCTTAGCCACACACACTCTGATGCTGGGCGCTGCTGGGCACTGCTGGGGGTCTTAGCTACACACACCCTATGCCGGTGGGCACTGCTGGGTGTGTTTCACACACATCACTTGGATGTGACCCAACATACACATACATTACTGATGTATGTCCCACACGTCTCACTATTACACTGGTGATATGCGGTAGCGTACCGTACCCCGAGGTCGATGACGTAGGTGCGGCACGTCTCACTATTACACTGGTGATATGCGGTAGCGTACCGTACCCCGAGGTCGATGACGTAGGTGCGGCACGTCTCACTATTACACTGGTGATATGCGGTAGCGTACCGTACCCCGAGGTCGATGACGTAGGTGCGGCACGTCTCACTATTACACTGGTGATATGCGGTAGTGTACCATACCCAGAGGTCGATGACGTAGGTGTGGCACGTCTCACTATTGCACTGGTGATATGCGGTGGCATACCGTACCCCGAGGTCGATGACGTAGGTGCGGCACGTCTCACTATTACAATGGTGATTTGCGGTGGCGTACCGTACCCCGAGGTCGATGATGTAGGTGCGCCACTATTACAACGGTGATATGCGGTGGTGTGTGACGCAACGTAGCCAGACATTACAGGCGTGCAATGGTGATGTGTGCGTGTGGCGCCACGTACAGGTATACTTATGTTGTTGGGGTTCGTTGTACTCACCGTCTGCGCCGTCGTCGGTTTCTATGTACGAGGTGGTGGGCATACAGGACTAGGATCACACGGACGATGGCGTTCATGTCTTGCTTGTCGCGTACCGGGGTGCGGTTCGTGGCGGACTCTGGTTTTACGGCAGTTTTGAGCTCCCGTAGCAAAAGAGCCGTACGGAGTGTCTTCAACACGGATCGTACTTCCTGGTACGGATGACGTGGTCTATTTACGTTCGGACGTAGCGTGGAGCGTCAGACGACTGCAAATCGTATGGACTTTCGATTTGTACGGAGTTTTTTTCGAGTCGTACGGAGTGATGCTTTTGGTTGGGATCGTACTTGCTGATTCGTACGGGGACGTTCACGGGTACGAATCGTACAGGGAAAAACGCTCCGTACATAGAATCGGAGCGCTTTTTACCGGATCGGAATCGACCCCAAAATGTATACTCATATATATTTACTTTAAAATTATTAATAAGCTATTATCTTTAATTTATTTTAAAACTAAAATTCTTTAAAAATAACATAGATATGTCAATAATTTAAAATATTAAAAAAAGACATTCAACACCAATTTAAAACATAAAACTATTAGAAAAAATGTAATCTTAAATTTCCAATTACAATCAGTTCAATAGTAGGCAAAGTGTTGAATAGCAAAATAATTACATTAATATTCCATTCTCCAGTGAGTACAACAGTCGGTAAATTGTTGGATATGGAGGGGTAAAAATTACTATTCCCACTCCAGTGAGAGCAACAATAGGGAAAGTGTTGGATAGCGTAGGGGAAAAATTACTATTACCCCCAGGTCCCTCCTGTTCTTGTCCCCTTCATACTTACAAGTGAGATAACCTATCTCCATGACAGAAAAAAGAAAAGCAGGAATGCTGGAACACACCTCCCCCTCCCTACTGGGAGTTATAAGGGTACATTACCCAGCATTCCTCCTGTTCTTTTTTCTGTCTTCCGACAGTATGGATTGGACCAGGAACCTGGGGGCTCCTGGGGCTTACCTGTTGCTGGGCTCTGGGTTTGTGCTGGTCTTCTGGGTCTCTCCCCCTGCCGGGCTTGGGGGGGAGCCTAGTTGACGCTTCCTGGCGGTTCCTCTGGATCCTGAGGACGTCTCTTCTCCCGCTGGTGGTGTCCTTGTCGCGTCTTCGATTTGCTGGGCATGTCGGGTACACGGCTGTTCCTGTTTCTCCTCTGGGAGTGTGGAGGCCTCTGTGTGGCTGGGGCGCTTCCTTACGGAGTTTGCCTGACTTCCTTTGTTTGGTGCAGGAAGTCAGGCGTTTTCTGATTGCGGCTGGTGGCGGTGGCATAGGGTGCTTGCCGGCCCTCCCTGTAAGTACCGCTTGGCAGTGTTTCCCTATTTATGTGGCCCTTGTTTTTACCTTCCACTGCATTTCTGTTTGGGACTGGTTGGTGCACAGTACTGCAGTTTTGGGTCGTTTTCTGCATTACTTGTTTGGGCTGCCTCTGTGTGGGGTCTTCACTTTCCGGTGGTCCTGGGCTGCTAGTGGGCTGCCTGGCTTCTGTCCTGGGTAGCCTGAGGACCTACTCCTGTGGTGGCTTGCTGTGCTTTGGTGGCCTTCAGTCTGGCTCCTGGGGTGGTTTGCTGTACCTCGTTGTCCTGTGGTTCTGCACTCATGGGAAAACATGCCAAGAAGAGCAGGCATGTGGTTGAATACTCCTCATCTTCCTCATCTTCGTCTTCCTCATCTCCTTCTCCTGCGCGTTCCAGGCGTTGTTCCAGGGGTGGTGATGCAAGGATGAAGAGGCTTAATAAGGAGACTTTGTTGGAGATGGGGGGTTCTCCCAGGTTCAAGTCCACTGGTCGAGCTCCGCCTCCTTTTTCTTCTGCTGAGTCCAAGGATGAATGGTTGGGGGCTGATGTTCAGAAGGGCAAGTATGTCAACAAGGACATGTTGCCGGACTTGTTGGGTGATGTTAAGGCTAATATGGGATTTTCCGCTGATGATGTCCCTAGTACTTCTGGGAGTTCCTTGCTTCGCCAGTTCCACTGCTCGACTCCTGTGGTTATGCAGGTTCATCCTTGTGTCAAGGAGGTCCTGGACCAGGAATGGAGGGATCCGGATCACATCCTGCCCCCTCGCTTCATGGCTAAGTTCTATCCTCTTCAGGATATGGCCAAGGACTTGCCAAACTCTGTTCCTGTGGATTCTTTTGTTGCCAGACTCTTCTTTGGCTGAGGATGCTGTTGTGCGGGATCCGGTGGACAAGAAGGTGGACGCTTCCATGCGGAAGGTTTATTCTGGTTCTCATCTGGCACTCCAGGCTGGCATCTACGGGACTTATGTGGCTCAGTCTCTGCTTTCGGACTTGAAGTCTTTTTATGGGTCTATGGATGATGCCACTGACTGTTCGGAACTTCTGAGTCATGTTGAGGGCAAGTTGAATTTCTGTCTGAAATTTCCTTCGATGTGATGCGTGCTTCCACCCTCTCTGGGGTGCTTGTGTGGTTGCTCGTCGTAACTTGGTCCTGAAGGACTGGAAGACGGATTCGGCCCAGAAGTCTGCTGCTTTGCGGTTGCCCTTTCAGGGTTCTATGTTGTTTGGTGAGGAATTGGAGGGCATGTTACATCGGCTGTTTAAGGAGAAGAAGCATTTTTCCTCTTTCAAGCAGTCTTCCGCTGTGCCGGCTTCTTCCAAGCCTAGGCCCTTCTTCCATCCTCCCTCTTGCAGGCAGTTTACCAGGGGCAGGGGTCATTTTCAGTCTGGTAGGGGTCGTGATAAGAAGGCAAAGTCCCTTCCTGCTAAGCCTCGGTCCTGACTATCTGGCGTCCTTAAGGCAAAGTCATCCTCCTGTTCAGACTTGTGGGTGCTGGACATTATCCAGTTGGGGTGCGTCTTGGAGTTTTCAACCCCTCCTCCGGACTCAGGGGTCCGTCCGACTCCCTAGCCATCCTGTCCGTCCAAGTGGGCGGAGCTGTCTCTGGGAGTCAGGTCTCTGCTAGACAAGGGGGCGGTACAGGTGGTTCCTCTTGGGGAGTGGGTTCAGGGATTTTATTACATTATTTTTCTGGTTCCTAAAGTGACAGGGGCGTTTCGTCTTGTCCTGGATCTGAAAGCCCTGAACAAATATGTGCTGCGGGTTCCATTCAAGATGGAGACCCTTTAGCGGGTGATTCCCCTGGTTCTCTAGGGTCATTACATGTGCACTCTGGACCTTCAGGATGCCGATTATCACGTGCCGGTACACCCCCTTTCTCGTCCTTTCCTGAGGTTTTGTCTTCTGGGGGTCCATTACCAGTTCCTGGTTCTTCCATTCGGCCTGAGGTCGGCCCCCCGGGTGTTTACCAAGGTGGTGGCTCCCTTGGTGGTTTACTTGCACCATCAGGGGCTGATGGTATACCCATATCTGGACGATTGGCTCCTTCATGCTCCCTCCAAGGTTCGGTTGCTGAGGGATCAGGGGTTGGTGTGTTCCGCCTTGCAGGCCCATGAGTTCCTGTTGAATCTCCCCAAGTGTCAACTTCTGCCATCTCAGGACCTGACTTTCATAGGGGCGCGTTACTGCACGGATCTGAATTGGGTCTTCCTGCCGGTTGCTCGGGCAGTGACCTTGTGTTCCCTGGCTCGTCGGTTTCTGTTGTGTCAGTCCTTCCCGGTCCGTCTTTGGTTGCGTCTTCTAGGTCTGATGGTGGCTACGGTGTTCACTGTGCCTTGGGCACGTTTCGATCTCCGGCTTCTTTGGTCCTACCTTTTGGCTCGGTGGAATCCTTTGTCTTGGGATTTGTCCCTTTTGGTTCCGGTGTCTCTGTCGATCCTTCCTGCCCAGCGCTGGTGGACTCTGTTGAACAATCTGGCCAGGGGTTTGCCTCTGCAGTCTCCGCCTCCGGTGGTCTTTACAACGGATGCCAGAGCCCCGGGCTGGAGGCGACTTTGGGGTGGGAGTTCCTTCAGGGTTGTTGGTCCCTGCTGGAGGGTCGGCGGTCCTGGAACTGGCGAGATTTGTCTGCGGTGTGTTGGGCAGTCATGGGGTTATGGAGCCTGTTGTTGCACCAGCATGTGCTGGTTCGGTCGGACAACTCGGTGACCGTGGCCTACTTGAATCACCAGGGGGGTATCCGGTCATGGTCCCTGAACGCGGTGGTGTCCCTGTTGTTTTGTGGGGCGGAGGGCCACCTTTTGTCTCTGGTGGCTGTACATGTCTGGGTGGTGGACAATGGGTTGGCGGATTCCCTCAGTCCTGCCTCCCTGGAGTTGACTTTGACTCTGGTGGCCTTTCGTCTGGTGTGCGGGAGGTTTGGTCTTCCCTTTCGGGACCGCTTTGCTTCCCAGATCAATGCTCTGCTTCCCCGGTAATTCTCCCGGGTTTCTCAGGAGGGGTCTTGCGGGGTGGATGCCCTGACCCTCCCTTGGCCTTCTCGCCTGCTGTATGCATTTCCTCCCCGTGCTCTGATCTCTCGTTTTCTGTCTCGGCTGGTGATGGAGGATCGGGAGGTGGTGGTGGTGGTGCCCTTCTCACCCCGCCGGTTGTGGTTTCCGACTCTGAAGTTGTTGGCAGTTCAGGGTCCTTGGTTCTTCCCCTTCTGTCTCCCTTGCGGTCCTCTCCAATGTTGTCCCTCCGACAGCTTCGGCTGTCGGTTTGGAGGTTGAGAGGCAGGGGTGGAAGAATAGGGGTCTCCCTGAGCATTTAGCTTTGGCTATTCAGCAGTCCCAGAAGCCTTCTACTCTTCAGTCCTATGGCAGGCATGGGGGGAATTTCGAGCGTTGGTGTCTCGGTCTGGCATCGTCTCTTTTGGTTTGTCCTTTTCCTGGGTTCAGTTCTTTGGGATGGGTTAGAGAAACGTGTGTCTGTCTCGACTCTGTGGGCTCAGTGGGCTGCTATTCAGGCTTTCCGTGCCCCTTGGGGGAATCTGCCTGATGTTGATGGCCTAGTTTCCCGTTTGTTGCGCAGTTTTACGAATTCCCGTCCTGTGGTTTGGCCTTCTTTTCCTCTTTGGGACCTCCTTTTGGTTTTGAGGGCCTTGGTGGCTGCTCTCTTTGAGCCTTTGGAGGAGGTTGATTTAAAGTTTGTCACCTTTAAGGTTATCTTTTAGGTGGCTATTACTTCTGCTTGTCGCCTGGGGAGCTGGGGGCTTTGATGGCTCGGGAGCCTTTTCTTTATTTTTCTGCTGATGGGGTTGTTCTTTGTTTGGATTCATTTTTTGTTCCTAAAGTTTCCTCCCAGTTCCATCGCTTCCAGGAGCTGGTCTTGCCTGCTCTGTGTTCTGTTCAGGTGGATGAGGATGACCTTCCCTGGTCCTTGCTGGATGTTTGCCGTGCTTTGAAGGTTTATGTGGACCGTACTCGTTGCTTTCGGCGTACTGACTCCCTGTTTGTTTCCTTTGGGGTGGTCTCCAGGGGTTGCCAGACTTCCCCTTCCTCCATTGGTCATTGGTTGAAGCAGGTTATTGTGTTGGCCAATTCCCTTTCAGGTTCCCCTCTCTGGCTGGGTTCAGGGGTGTTCTACACAGGGGGTGGCAGCTTCCTGGGTGGAGGTTCGTGGTGTATCCCTTTCTGAGATTTGTAGGTCCGCAACTTGGGCCTCGGCTAATACCTTTGTTAGGCATTACCAGATTCAGAATAATCTGGGGGATGACACTAACTTTGGTTTGGGGTTCTTCGGGCTGTGTGTTCCTAATTCCCTTTTTGTCTTTGATACTGTGCTGTTTTTAATAAACTGCTGGGTTTGCTGTGGTTCTGTGTCCTGATGGTTTGTTGTTTGATGATGGCCGGTTGCTGCTTGGGTATTTTAACTTGTAAGTATGAAGGAGACGAGGACAGGAGGGACCTGGGGGTAATGTCCTATTACTTACCAGTAATCTTCATTACTCCGGGTTCCGTTGTCCTCGTCCCCTTCATACCATCCCTCTCTCCCTCCCGGGCTTTCCGGCCCTCATCTGGGGCTTGGTGGTTCAGGAGGAATGCTGGGTAATGTACCCTTATGTACTCCAAGTAGTGAGGGGGAGGGGTGTACCAGCATTTTTTCTGTCATGGAGATAGGTTGTCTCACTTGTAAGTATGAAGGGGACGAGGACAACGGGAACTGGAGTAATGAAGATTACCGGTAAGTAATAGGACATTCCCACTCCAAAGAATGCAACAGTAGGGAAGGTATTGGACAGCGGAAGGGTACAAATAACTATTCCCTCTCCAGTGAGAGCAACAGTAGGGAAAGTGTTTTGGATAGAGTAGGGGAAAACATTACTATTCCCACTCCAAAGAGTGCAATAGTAGGGAAAGTGTTGGATTGAGGAGGGGTAAAAATTACTATTCCCACTCCACTGAATGCAACAGTAGAATAACCGTTGGATAGCAGAGGGGTAAAATTGTTTATTCCCACTCCAGTGAGTACAACAGTAGAGCAATTGTTGTATAGCGGAGGGGTAAAAATTACTATTCCCACTCCAGTGTGTGCAACAGTAGGGAAAGTGTTGGATAACGAAGACACAACAATTACTATTCAAACTCAAATAGTTAAAACAAAAATAAAAAACATTAAAACATAATTAAAAAAATAAACCATATTTAGAGATGAAAAATCCAATATATTAAATATATAGAACTTTAAAATATAATATTATAATATTAATTACATATAAAAATCATCAACAAATTATATATAACATACAATAATAAATACATTTATAAAATAAAATTATTTTAAACTAGAAAATATTTACGAATAAATAAATTAATTAATATATAAATGAATGTATTGTGTTTCCTACCCTATAACACCACACTAATAACAACACTCTTCAACATTTCTAATTACATTTTTTCCAAAATCAACGTAATTAATAATGAACTTAATAAGTAGTATTAATAAAAACACGATTAAACGTCAGACTACAAACACTTTAACACTATGATATCCACAACACACCCCGAAATTAAACTCTAAAATAATAAAACACAATTGTAACTTATTTGAATAATTAAAAACTATTACTCTTAAAAACTGATAATAAAGTAATTAAACTGTATTTAATACCCACCCTTTACCCCTTTAAAAGTATAAACAACAGACAATTACACAAAATACATATCAAATAATTAACATTAATTAACAACTATATATTAATTAATTAAATACAAGTTACTTCCCACCCTTACTCCTATAAACACCAAAACAAACACCTAAAATTAGTTACACAATCACCATAATTAATTACCAATTAATTCAAATAAATCAACAACCAATTATTCATTAATTATTAATACATTACACATTTAATACTATAAGATCTCAATTAAACAAATATGAATAAATATAAAATAATGAATACATGTAATATAGTGAAATTACTTCCCACCCTATTCCCCTATAAACCCACAACCTGCTACAGAACTAAAATCGCTAAATAAAAAATAAAAAAATTAAGAACTACTAAAAATTTAACACATGCATTAAAAATACAAACAATTCTTATACAAAAAAACATACAACACATACATATAAAATACATTCTAAAATACATAACATTAATAAACAAACAATACTTTTTGCAAACAATATTAAACACTTCGATATTTTTAACATCGATATTACTTACCTAAAATTGATATTCTTGACCATGAGAATCTGTATGACGATATTTCTGACCCACGATATTCGCAACTCTATATTTGTGCAAATCGATATTTTTGATTCAGTATCCTGTCTCTGCACCCTAATTATCATTATTTGATTCGGCGCAGCGAGACAACTTTCTGCACTGTATCAAATTGAGATGACAGGAATGCACCACGGAATAACCAAAAAATGCCGCATTCATGCTCTCCATCCTCACTAGAGCACTGTGTGCTGCCTAGCACCAACGCAGTCACCCTTGTGCATTGATGCAAGGGTGCCTATATTGGCGACAGGGTTATGTTTTAGCTGTAACTGACACCTTCCTCCACAAAAACAATGCTTAGAGGTTTTTTTCTCTGTCTAAGTGTGCGGCGGAATGCAGCACACATAGAAAAAGGAAAAAATAGAATAAATAAATATATTTCCCCTTGTTACGCCTCTATCGGGAAGGTGTACAATTTGAACATATTCCTAGGTTTACTTGTCTTGGTAAATCTGGAAATGTGCCAAAATACATGGGTGGATGCATGGGAACACCTACTCACCACACATGTAACACCTTCCCAGTGCAAGTAACACTAGGCAGTGTCTTACCCTGCCATGTGTTACTCTAGAATTACCAAGCAATGCAGGGCCAAAGAGAGTGGTTTTGCGTGGCTAAGTAAATCTAAGTTAAGGATAGTGTTGCACTCGCTTCATCTTGTGTGGTACAAGGGCAACACAATCCATTGATACATCTAGGCCCTACTTACTTTCACATCATGGGCCCGGGACTGATGTTGTCTACCTCGTCATAAGTCAGATTGCATAAGCTAGGAATAATGTCATCTTGTTTTTGGATTAAAGACTAATAATTGTGACACATGATTTTGTTTAAAAACTGACCAGCTTAATTATAGTTTTAATACAATCTATCATTCAATGCTATTTATTAAAGTTAGTATTTTAACTTAACTGCAGTAACATATCAGAAGCACAGAAAATGAAAAATAGCATATGCTAACTTCAGAAAAATATACTGCAACCCCTGCTATTAAGGAAATAATGTATTGAAATCACTGAATTATTAAAGAGTCATGCAGTGAACAGCAGAAATCTGACTCTAATTTTTAAGTAGACTAATTCCGTTAGGCACATATTTTAACGATCGAAAATAAGCAATCAGTGTGATTAGCTGACGTCTACCACCTATGCCCATTACTTTTGCGTAAACACGTTCTCTGCTCATAGTTATACAATTTCTGAGAAAAGTTACATTCTACGAAGAAATGTATACATTTCATTATGCCCTCCCTCACGTTCCTCATTTCAAAAGCCGCAATTATGTTAAATGCTACCACATGTACATACATCATTATTAGGTGTCAAGGGGAAGAGGGAGGAACAGCAGGGTTAGTTCACTTACGCTGAAATATATGTATTATCAATGGGAACTAGCCTCAAAGGGCATAGGGATAGTGCATTTGTATGGAAGAAATACATATTTTTTCTTTTGAAAGCCCTGACCCACAACCTAGTTGGTGGCATGCTTCATCATCGGGCTCCACTCGAGGGCACAGAATGTGTCCCATGTGTGCTGCAATGCCTGTTTACAGTGTAGCCCAAGGCCTGGCTAAAACATGTTGACCACACAGGATGTGGGAGACCTTACTAACTCCACAACACATCCATTGGCTTGTTTTTAACACTGCCAAGGGCCCGCTAATAAGATTACCTAGTATAGGAATTGGGACCCGAGGACAGTTTTTAATTCACACTCACATGCTATCACTGCACACTCATTCACCACGAAACCACCTTCGCTGTAAATAGGCATTGAAGCACACATTCGGTGCCACACTGTGGAGCCAGATGATGAAGCATGCCACCAACTAGCTTGGTGGGTGAGGGCTTTCAAAAGAAATAATATATCTTTCTTCTGTGCCTTTTGAGTCTAGTTCCCATTGATATTACATACATCATTACTACCAAAGCTTCTAATGTAGCTTTTTAACTGTTTAAGTGTATTGCTCAGATGGCAAAATGTAGTAGATGCCAATTTTTAAGTGATTCCATCTTTATTCTTCAAGGGCCAGATATAGAAAATCAAGTTTTTGCAATTTCCTTATAGCGAAAATTCAATTTGCTATTAGGAAATGCAAACATCATTGTGTTTGACACTGTTAGCAATTTGCTTTTGGTCTAAAATGGACTTGCTCTATCCATATTCATGAGGCACATAGAAATTTGGGACCCATTGGGAATGGCTACAATCACTGAGATGGTGACCTGCTTAGGTCAGCAAACCACCATATCTGTGATTGCTTTTTAAATAAAGTAAAATCCTTTAAATTGTTTTAGAGTATGCAGTGGTTTGTGGGGCCAAAGCGTGCTCCTAATTTTTTCAGCATCCGCATTCACAAAGGGGAAGGGTTTGCGAACGGGTTACCAGTGGTGGGCAGCATGGCTCTTGGGTGGTGGGGTGGGGGGCAAGGAGAAAAGGAGGTATCATAAAAAAAAAAGAAAAATTCACTTACAACCTTAGCGCTCTGTCCCACGTCATCTCTCCTCTGCCAAACAGGAAGCAGCTAGGCTCCCGTGAGAAAATCACAGTGGTGCAATGCAGCATTTCGATTGGCTCCCTTGAACCAGTTGCAACGCTGCAATGCCGGACCGTGATTGGTCTGAGCATTGTGGTTCCTCACTCAAACAAGGAATGGGGGCCCGGGCATATTCTCCATGCAGGCTGTAATGCAGCCTGCATGGAGAACATGCTAAAGCGCGCATGTCTGTTAGGCCAGCCCGAGAGGGCAGGTCAAAGCATCATGTGCACTTTAGTGTGCCCACCACTCCTCCCCTGCTCAGTCAGCAGAAAAGCCCCAGCCTCCTGCTGCCAGAGAAGGGAAGAATAAAATTATAATAATATTGTGTTATAATCATTTTATTTTTCCTTTCTTTTACAGCAGTAGTGAGGTGATGCTCCTCAACCTTAGCAGAGGTGATGCCACTGCGAGTTACTACCAGCTTGAAGTTGAGGGTAACTGTGAATGTTTTGCGACCGCATTTTTGGTTGCAAAACATTTATAGATTCCGGTGTTATTATGTATTGGGAAGAGAGGACCTATACCGAATTGCAAAAGCAAAATGTGGTTCGGTAACAAGTTATCGACTTACATTTTGCCTTGTGTTCATGGCAAAGTGCATTTTACCAATGGCAAATGGCCCATCGGGCCACTTGCAACAAATAAAATGCTTTGAACAACTAGCCCTAAATCTGTTTGTTTAGATCCTTTCTGACATTGGACACTAATTCACTATGCAATATCTTTCAAGCTGAAATTAATATTTTACTAGTGTATGTTTGATCACTGGTAATGCCCCTATTACGAGTGCTGTGAGAAATTAGTGTATTATTTGGGGTGGATTGGTGCCCAGCTCATGTAATAAAGACAGTATTTAGCTAGGTCCAGTCAAATGTTTCAGTAATGTAAACCTGAGCTCCACCCCTGATAGATGTGGCACAGAGCAGACACACACGACTAGAAGAAAATTTATAAAGCATATAGAAGTTTTAATATTGTTAAAAAGTTAAAAACATAAGACAATAAAAATGACACTCTGAGAATAATAGAGTAAAATTAAATAAAAAAATACAAAGAAAATGATAGAAATAGGAGGACTAAATATATGAATTTGTGGAAATCGCACCAAAAACTCATAGCTTCAGTGGTAGTCAATCATTCACATTAGACCGGGACCTAGGTGTGATTTGAGAATGAGCATGGTGGAGCTGTCACTGAGGAAGGTGCATTGCAATCAACACTTTTTGCACAAGTACACATTGAGGTTTTGGAATTTCAAAATGTTTCAAGTTACCACCTCTACCATGGCTCTGTGCTACCAGTGGGTGGCTCTGTATGCAGGCCATTTTCAAGGCTGGGTTTAGCATCCATGAGCTAACAGGACATTAAATAAACAAATCTGAAAATGAATCATGGCAGCAAAAGCAGTCCGTTAACCTTTTGGTGGACTTGCTCCTTTCACAGCCTGTGCCATATGTTAGTTGCTGGTGTCCCCGTTGCTGCTGCTGACGTGGAAGTCAGAAGTTCGAGGCCCTCTTCCACCCGCAGGCTCCTGCCTGTGCCTCATCCCTGCTGGTCTAGTGGTAGAGCATCAATTCTCTGCTGCTTGATTTCTCTCTGTCTCTCTTTCTGCTTTTCCCTCTCTCTTTTATTTCTTCCCGCATCTTTTGTCTTTTGCTTTTCTATCCTGTTTTCTCCTTCATCGCCCCTGCTGCTGTGATCCCCAGTGGCCCTGCCTCCCTCCATTGACCCTTCTTGTTCCCGTGTTTTCCTGCCCATCAGTTGTCCAGCCCCCCTTATTAGTATTTAATGGTGGCTGCTGTGTGGATGTGCTACTGGTACACAGAAGGCTTGCCAAAGGCAAGCTAGTCTTCACCCTCTGTGCCAGAACCGCACCGAGCACCAGGAACCCTGGTTCTCGGACCTTCCACCGCTACAATGCTAGCACACTTCTCATTCTCAACTCTGGATGCCATGCCGCCTGCCACCTAGCATCACTGAAGTAGACCCTTCTCCTGCTGAAACTGCAACCACACCTTCTCTCATACCAACACGCCAGCTCCTCTTGCAGCCCAGCTGACCAACAACACACCAGACCAGCTCACCTGCACCCTCCTCGTCGTGCAATCCCTAAACAAACATGCCCCAGAAATCTGGGACCTGCTCGACGCTGCCTCTACCAACATCGCCTTCTTCACGGAAACCTGTCACTAACCCAGTTCTAGACTAGACATCACAATCGCCATCCCCGATGGCTTCAAAACCATCTGCAAGGACCGCACCGACCAACCAAGAGGAGGCATCTGAGTAGCCATGCACTCAAATGACCCAACGGCAACTATGGAACATCTTTCCAGTTCCAGACCAACCCCACGACCTCCCTGCGCGGCACCGTCATCTACAGACCCCCCAGCTCCCACCTGCTGCTCACCAATGTCATTGTAGCCCTCATTGCACCCCAGGTTCGTGCATCCACCAAGTACATCCTACTCAGGGACCTCAACTTCCACCTAGACAACCTCAGTGACCAGAACACCATCTCCCTACTGGAGAACCTTGCCAAAATTGGACTCAGATAGCTAGTGACCACGCCGACCTACACAGCCGGGCACACACTCAACCCCTTTTTCTCCACCAGTAGGAACATCACAACATCCACTCCACTGAGCCCTTCTGATCGGATCAGCCCTGCATACGTCTTGGCTTCACTACACTCACCGTACACAACCGCCCTCATCACCCCCCGTCACAGCTGGCACAAGGCTACTGAAGAATATCTCATCAACCTCCTTGCCACGATCACCCAGCAAGCACCAACACACACCAAAACCACAGCTCCCAACCTTCACCTCCGACTGCGCTGACACTCTGGCACCCCTCAAGAAGACACCAGGCAAGCAACATTCCAAGAAAGCCAGCAGGTTCACTCCCGCCCTCCACGAGTCCAGAAGCACCTCCCAAAGAAAAAGCGCCGGGACACTCCAATGGAGTAGCCGTGCGCTATAGAAATCAAAAATAACATAACATAACATAACAAAGACTCGAGAAGAGATGGAGGAACAACAAAACCTGCATGTGTGTCTCTGTACAAGGTAACGTTATGCGTGGCAACTCTGTTCGTCTTGATTTTAAAGGAACGTGAAGTGTGTAATCAAAATACTTTTATTTTTTAAAGCAGAGGATACAGGGATGGCCATTCGTAATAAACTGCTCAAAGTAATTACATCAGTGTGGCTGCTTGTGACAGCTGATTGACATTAGAATGCTAATAGCTCTCCCTCTAGGGAATATCATCTAACTAATGAGATCATGTTGTAAATATATAACAGCTACTAGAAATGTGTGGTAATTTTTCAAGTAGTGAGAAAGGCGTAAAGCTGAAATTTGTTTACTTGGACTAAAACTGCTAAACATACCTTGTGTGTGCTCCGTATATATATATATATATATTCAATGAAAAAAACATAGGTTTCAGGCACGTTATAGTTAGGAATTAGCATTTAAAAAACCTTAGAAATTCACTGAAAAAAACCATAGGTTTCAACCACGTTATAGTTAGGAATTAGCATTTAAGAAACCTTAGAAATTCACTGAAAAAAACATAGGTTTCACCCATGTTATAGTTAGGAATTAGCTAACTATAACATCTCATAATTTAACACACATTCCAATACAAGTTGTCATACAGATCAATTCCCTCGTTAGCAGTTTCTGAATTAATTTGTTCTAAACATTAGTCTTTGAAATCACACCTCATGTCTGCAGCACAAATTTCCCCTTCTTCACTCTCATTGCCTAAGACAGATACGATTAGTTCTTCAATTATACTCAAGGAAATATCTCCTCAGTATGAGGGTGTTCTCTTTCCATAATTTTTCCTTTATGTTCTTGTTCCTTGTATAAAAATATAAACAGTTTATTTCATCACTTTTCGGGATATATAATACAAAACTACAGTTTTCACCTATTTTGGCCTCTAAAAAATACTATATAAATACTATTATCTAATAACATTCCATTAGTAGAGTTTTAGTCCTTTGCAAAGTTATATAGATATAATTACTTATAACGATATCCTGTTCTTAGCTTTTCTTACATTTGGAAACCAGTCACTCCTTAAGACTATAGGAAAAGACTCAGGCTGTTATAGTAAAATACACTACTAAAAAATGTAGAATATGTCTATTCACCTTACCCATTCCAAAATAGTAAATGTGTTTTACTAAAATGCAAAAGATCCTATTCATTGTCCAGAATACCACTGTGTATCTGCGTATATTTAGACATCATTATCACACTACTTTTTGAATACTTCATGTGTTTACTCTATTTCTATTCCTCATCTATAACTTAGTCCAACTCTACTAATTACCAACCCCTTCGACTTTCGAACTTGCCTCTCCTCTAGTATTAATCTGTAACCTTGTAGCTTATGGTTCTTTATTTTTCTCACTGCTTATAACCTATAATTACGTAACATTCATTAACCTAGGCCTCTCAGTTTATTGTCTAATTGTTATATTATTAATTTCCTTGTGTTCTTCTACTAACCTTTCTTTATGCAGTTGCTTGTTATCTATTCTGTCAATCCTTGAATATCTTGTGTTTTTCACTAATGTTCCTTCTTAATTCTAAAGTCTTTCTAGTATTCCTTACTCAATGTGTTCTTTGCCCTTAAGACCTTGCTTAACACAAATTTTATTGTTTCTTGTTTTAAGTTAGAGAAAATACATCGACTGAGTACATTCAATATTGTCTATAATGTCAGGTAAGTTTACTTACTCACTAACTTGTCATAAAACGTTCTTTAACTCTCACAGAAATATTTGCACTTTCTCTTCAGGAATGTCTTAGGAGCAATTGAAAACGGGTCTGAACACCGGAATGTCTTCGGTGAAGTGCGCACTCGTTAGTGAGCGCGCGCTTCACCAAAGAATTCCCCACAACTCTGTGGTAAATGACTAGACCACCTCCGCGTCTTTCAGCTGCGGCCCACGGAGGGCGTTGCGGTGGGGCAGGCAGGCAGGGTGGGGGGTGATAAACAACGCAATCTGTATGATTGCAGGAAAGTAAACAATTAGATTAATAAAAGTAATTTCGTTCCGCGCCCTGCATCGCATTTTGCGATGCAGGGCGCGCTACGAAATTCTTTCCATTAATTTCATTGTTTACTTACCTGCAATCATCCAGATTCTGCTCTTTATCACCCCCCACCCTGCCCCTCCCCTGCCCCACCTGCCTGCCCCACCGCAACTCCCTCCACGGACCGCGGCTGACAGTTACTTGTACTTACCTTAAGCATAATAAATAATAGAAAAATTATATATTATAAAATTATCACCTATGGAAGACACAAAAAAATACAGTTACAATATATATTTTACAACACAAAATAATTTGTAAAAAATTTCATTTGCCTTTTTTGCTGTTTTCAGAATAAATTGAATTTCACTAGAAACAGTGAGTTCAATATACTCATCACATAACAGAGGGCAAAAAATAGACAATCAATAAGATTATCTTAAAAAAAACATTCAACGTTCTAATTAACAATCTAAAAAATAGAAATAAAACATATCTTAAATGTTTTTTTCTAGGAGCAATTTCTTACGTAAATATGACATATCTCAAACAATCATAAAATAACAAAATATTATGATTAATTTTCATACACTGTAATTAATGTTACTTACAAATATATGCTGACGAAATACACAACAACAAGTCCTTTATGGTTTCATTTACTTTTCCACATGGCCAAATAGGATGCATCAAATCCTTAGTTTGGAAATTGTTCAATAGTAATCCTGAGCGTCCGCCTCCCAGCTTTCTGATCGAAACCCACCTACATCAAATACGTGTCCTCCTGGACTCATCCATCAGTCCGACGCTGTTCAACATCTACATGGCCACCCTCACACAAATAGCCCACTATCACAACTTCAACAAAATCTCCTACACAAACAACACCCAGCTCATCCTCTTCCTCACCAAGAAGCCACATACCACCAAAAGCAACGTCCACAACACAATGAAAGACGTCACCACCTACATAAAGAGCAGCAATGTAAACATAAACTCGCACATGATGAAGGTACTCATCCTCACACCCACCCCCTCAGCCTCGGACAACTCCTGCTACCTGACTACACTGTGAACAGTACCAACACCTACCAACCATGTCCACAACTTAGGATTCAACCTCAACTCCTCCCTCTCCATGTGTAGCCACGTCTACACCTTCTCCTCGTACTGCTATAACACCCTCCACATGCTCCGCAACATTTACAAGTGGATCCTAACCATCAACAGCAGGCAACACTGTGGCAAAATACTCTACACAGGAATTCCAGCTAAACACCTACAACAACTACAACAAATCCAAAAGATCTCCACCTGAGTGATCATCAATGTCCCCTGCTGCAGCCACATCACCCACCACCTGATACACCTACACTGCCTCAATATCAACAAAAGGATCACCTTCAAGCTCCTCACCCTCACTTACAAAATACTCTACAGCACCAGGCTAATCTACCTTAACAGCAGTAATCCTAAAGGGCAAATTTTGATCTTAAAAGTTTGCCTTTAAAAATATTAGGTAAGAATTTGGTAACTCTTTTGGGCAAACGTTGCTTAAAAACTAATTTACTATCATTACAATGTATCCAACCTTTCAGACATTTTAAATAAACTATGTAATGTCCAGATGTGGTAGAAGGTCCATCTTGAAAAATAATTGCAACAGCTACAAACGTTCTTCCTGATATTGAACATTGACCAGCTACAAAATGTTTAATTAAAGTTTCCAATTTTCTTCCATCAGCTCTACAACATTGCAGCATTAAAATAACATACTGTCCATATCTTTGTATAAGTAATGTTGATGACATTTCTGATTTACATTGGCTACACTCCAAGTTTTGACTTGCTCCTCTAATTAGATTGTTAAAAGACACTGATTCACAGTCAAGTAAAGTCAAATATATGAATCTTTCAGTGTCTATGTTAGTGCTACATGTAAACAAACAATTTTGACAGTCATGTTGCCACTTATAAGAAAGGCCAAAAAGGGTTTGAACATCTATACCTTCATCTTCCAGTACACCAAGCATAAACATTAAAAATTCCTGACAATCTTGGTGAATATTCTACGTAAATTGAGTACAACCAGAACATATGTCCAAAACATTTCGAATATCAGAAACACTTTGTATTTTACTTTTATCACTACTACATTTCTCATGAACAGAATTCAACAATGAACAGAATCTTTGTCTCGATTTTCTACAATTTGCTGTTGCAAACTTTCAAGAAAAAAACCAACATTAACAACTACATTAGCATAGCAGTTGACACCACAACTATTTTCAAACTGATAACCAACATTCTCTTCAACACTGTCCTTTCTCTTTTTGCTTGCAGGCGCAACTTCATCTTGGTTTTTTTCTTTCTCTACAGTTTCACTACAGATATTCTCAAATGTTCTTCTGCTAAATACCACACACTTTTCAAATACTGGATATTGACCTACATTGGGTGCATATTCTCTTCTTAACCTATTATACTCTTTCACACAATTTGCATCTGCACTAACCTATGTCTCATCAAAATCAATCAAGTACAATTCAGATAAACTTCTCACTCAAGACAAAGCAACATATGCCATACCTTCTTTAAACACGGTACTTCCAATATTCACTAAAGCACTATCTACACTTAAACCTTGAGATTTATGAATGGTCACCGCATATGCCAAAGAAACAGGAAACTGTTTTCTGCAGACATACAAAACTTTTACAAGCAAAAATCGAGCTGGACAGCGACTAAGTTGTTTTACTTCAGCAATTTCATCAAATTTGATTTTCAAAAATGCAATCCCATCTCTATTTACTTAATTAACAAAATCAACAGTTTTACCCATTGCTCCATTTACTAAACCTTTTTCCACATTCAAATTACGTCGTAAAATTACCCTACAGTTTACACATGCATACAAATTCTTTTCTAAACCAGCAGTTTTACTTATTGATTTCTCTAAAGAATCCAATGTCCTCTTCAACTTTTCACTCAAAAAAATAGTGATTCTTTCATGTTCTATTTTATCAATTGCTTCCAATTTTATAATTTCTTCATTTTCCAACTTTAACATTTCTTCATTGAATATAGAACATTCACGCAGTGTTGGCATTAAGCAGATTACAGATTTGTTTTCTGCAATTCTCATGTATATTTTCTCTGGGACAATATTTTCATTTGGAAACCAATCTGAAAGTAATCGTCTCTGTAAAGCCATGATCAGTCATTTTTCCAATTCCTATATCTTGAAGAATACTTCCATAATCAGCATCATTTGCCTGTCGCATATTTGTAATAAGTTCCTTATACTGAAAATATGACCAAATGTTTACATTTCCAATGCTCCCCAAAGACTTTCTAGTATCTTCATGCACCAGTGTTTTAAACACTGGTTGTACTTTTACAGGAGTAAGTTGTAGAAGATCTCCAAAAACTATGACGTGTTTTCCTCCGAATAATACGTCATACTCTGTTTTAAGAATTTGCTGCATTCTTAAATGCACAAAGGCAAGCATGTAGTTTGATACCATGCTTACATCATCAATAATGAGAAGGTTAATTATCCTCAACACTCTTGAAACTTTACAAGCAGCTTCTCCAGATAGCTTGTGGTATTCTTTTTTGTTTTTATGCTCTACTGGTAGCATTAATAAACGATGTAAAGTAATTCCTTTAATATTGTGGGCTGCTAATCCACTTGGAGCAGTGACACACAAGACAAATGCGACTCAGTTCTTTTCTGTAGAAAACTTGTGATTACTTTAATTAAAAAACTTTTTCTTGTTCCAGCTTGTCCACTCACATACGTACGGATAGGTTCAAATGATGAGCAAGAGCACTCTTTCTTCTCATGAAGTAATCCATGCTGAATCTGTTCTCTCACTTGCTCATATATTTCTTTCTGCTCAAGATTTAGTTGTTCTTCCAAGTTTCCTAAGTTTGTTACATCTTCTTGAGCTTGATACATTGCTGTTTCCACCTCTTCCATAGCAGTTGCTGCTTCATTTTGAACAATTGGTTCTCCTAGTGGGTCCTGACTCAACGGAGCAGAAGTTTCACTGTCTTGAGAACTATCTCTAGCAATCTCAGCGCAATTGTAGCTTTTTGCTGAATTTCGTTGTTCAACATTTTCACATAATTAGCAAAAACAGGACATTCTATAGTATCTTTAGTTGCATTGAAGGAATCTTCATAGCTCTCAAAATCTCCAAGTAATTCCAATTCTGAACGCCATGGCTTGAAAAGTTGCAAAAGAGCTAAACAGTAAAATTCCCTTTTGTCAGGTGTTTCGCTAGCTCAGTTTACGGTGATTAATCAAATGTACTTTTCTTTCTTTCACCGGACATCCTTCAAAACCAATCACGGCATATATACCATTATTGATGTTTTCTGTAATATTCCGTTTAAAAATATAGTTTTGCAGCACTTCATAGAGACAAATGTTCTCAAGATGATGATTTCTATTTGGATAATATGTATCCAACATATTTGTCTTCACAATATCTCTACTTTCTGGCTCTTTTTCAGCTAAATATTCAATTTCTTGTACAGATTTAAGTACTCGGTTTCGTGTTGCAGCAAGACCTATACTCACCCAAATTATTCTTCTTGATTTGGAGTGTAGACTTGCAGATGATAAGTAATACGAGCATTCATACGCTTCAATTTCTCGATGAGATAACATCTTCAAACTGTAACTGTATAATTTCTTACTGAGACTCTTCTCGTGGGAAATCTCCTCCCACATTTCCTTCAATTCCGTCTTTTCTGTCTTTGTTATGTACGATGTCACATATCGAGCAACAGCAATGGAATTGTCTGCAACATATTGAATATCCATATTAGCATTCCACATAGACAAAATGACTGGGTTATAGTCATTTATGTATTTTGACTCTTCATTTCTTCTTAAGTTGTAGGTATTTTTTGGAGACTTTCTTGTGATAGTATGTCGCAAAGATGACATAAAACTCTTCACTCTTGCTTTTCATATTACAGGCCGTGGAAATGCAAAACGGCATTTTGTGTAGAATTTGTCCTTAGATTTGTACTTTCTACGAAAGTATTTCCCACAACGATGGCTTTGGAATCATAAAACTTGTTGTCTTAAGTCCTTATCTTGTGTACTTTTGGGTACATCACATGTAGCATGTTCTTCAATAAAAGACAACACAGTATCATCTGAGTCTGTTCCAAATTTGGGAGCATCTTTGATCCATAATAGCATATGTATGTGAGGAGCACCTCTCGCTTGATACTCCTTTCTCCAAAAGAAATCCAGAACCTCTCCAAGAGGAGGATTTTTTTTTTATTGGTAATAAAAAACATCATAGCTTTGAATCTATGATTGAAATACCTGCATACATTAACAGGATCCAAAGAGCACAATTCTCCAGGTGTCTTGTATTCGATATTTAGTATATTTGAATTTGCCTCTCGAAGAAATTGAAGTAAATCATCCCAAGTATATTCAGCACATGTTAGAGTAAGAAACCATGTAGGATTTCCTATGTTCCTTAGCATACATTTGAGTTCTCCGTGACGGCGGAACCAGTACTCATTAGTTACACGCTGACATGCCTTCAGATTAATCAGCTGGCATTCCGAAACATTATCTTTCTGCTGTACTTTATCCTTAAATTCCTTTGCCGAAACATTTTGCAGATGTACATCTGTTTTCAATATATGGTTTACTGCATAAGAAAGTCCAGACAAATCACGCTCAAACAAAAGATGAAACAAATACGGAATACATTGTCGAAATCTTGGATCTTCTGCACATAATCTTTATGTCCGGTGTTCAGATGCAGGAATCTGCACAGGTCGTTCATCATATCGTCCTCCTTTTCCTGTAGGAAACAACTGAGGGAAACAACGAGCTTCTAAGCTTTTTTCCCATACAGTAATGGGACTTCCTTTTGCTTCTTTCATTTGGAATGACTATATAGCATTCCCCATCATCTCTTTAGAATGCAGTGGATGAACACTGTAATGTTCGTAGATTTCTTCAGTTCTGGACACATCCACTTTTTCAATTTGTCCAGATGGCAAGTCACTATCTTCTTGTACAGTTATTTCTTCTTCTCCCACATACACATTTTTTTAATATTTATTATTTTTTACCAGATACAACGTTGGCTTTTTCACTTTCCTAACATCCACTAATTCTTGCCAGATTTTCTTACTCTTAGTAGGAATGCCATTAACAAGAATAACTAAAGGTTCATCCTCTACATTTTCTACAACAATAGTTTCAATATTTTTCTTTAAATCTAGAGGCAAATATACAACTCTTCCCTTTAATCCTCTCTGTAAATCTGAAGGAGGCAATTTTCCTGTCTTAGGCTCCATACGGACAATAGCCTGAAATGGATGCACACATTGAATAAGAATAGACTCATAGGTATTTAAATCCATCAGTTCAGAAGGAATATTTACCAACTCAAGATTATTATGCACAGCTCTAGCAGGCATTTTGTACCCATCTAATTTGTTATAACAATATTTACAAATGCGCTGATCAGAACCCAAATCAAAACAATTCTCAACCAACAAATAAGTTGCAAAATACTTCCACTCATTATTATTTTCCTTTTCACTTTTTAAATACAAATCAACACTCCTATGCTGATTTTTATAATGAATTCGTCGACAAGAGATACAAGAATTATTTGGTCTTTCACCTGAAATCATGGTAAACTTTATAATTTCTTGCTCAAAATGTTCTACACTGCAATGTTCTACATTCTCTTCCACATTTTCTTCTATTAAAGTCTCAGTTTCTGCACTGTCTTCCTGAGGACCAAAGTAATTAACCTGAATTTCATCACAAACATTTGGTACATCTGATACAGATCCACGCAAAAGAGCACTGTTCAATTTTTTAACATTAGTACTGGACTTTTTGCATAATACAATGTTCTCACTAATTTCCTCATTTCAGAATGATGTACTGCTAACATCCTGAAATGGTGAAAAACACTTTGACATACTTTTTTAGAAAGACAAGCCAGAGAATGACCTTGCAAACCAACATTTCCTCTCACTCTGTAAGGGTCTAGTCCTTGCAACATCTAAATCTTTTGTTTACCACTTTTCTTAGTATAGTTACGTAAGAAATTACATAAAAAATCAAAAGATTCTTGCCGCACACTGCAAATACTACTACAATTCCAAGTGTACACTGCAGCTTTAGGTCATCTCCCTAAAACTTCACCTGCTAACACCTTTTCTGCATTTCTAGGAACAATTTTCTCTTTCTCAATAGGACAACCATTTCTAACCTCATAAGCACGACCACTAGTGTCAACTGCATGCAACAAATCATTACTCTTAAGATAACTTTCTTCATTAAAAAAAGGCTCAGAACTTGAACTATGTTTCCATTCACCTAAAAAAACTCACAAAAATTACTTCTGTTAATTACTCTTCTCCACTCACTTTTGGCCTTCATTAAATGGATTGGCTTATCTAGTGATCCAATTCTATTGATTACTAAAACGAACAATTTTCTTTTCAATTCCAAAGCTTTCTCAACTACATTTTCTATAACTTTCTTCTTCTTATAAAATACTGTTTTTTTCTAACATACCTTAATTTCTTTAATTAAATTTGAAACAAATCTATTATAAAACATTTTTTCCTAATTTCCATAAATTTGTTTTTCCTCCTTTTACTATACGCAGTTTTCTCTGCACTTGATTTTCCATGATTGTTCTCTTTATTTGTATTTTTCTTTTTCGTTGTCGATACACTAATAACATTTTTCTGTTTGTGCACACTACTCTTGGGGCTAGATGTAGGTAATCAGAATTTACCGATTCTTAAATACCGAATTTTAACGATTCGGTATTCAAAAATCGGTAAATGAGATGTAGGGAAAAAATCGGTATTTTTTACCGAATCGGTAAAATTCGGTATCGGACTTTCGGAAAATACCGAATCAGTAATTACCGAATCGGTATTTACCGAATCGGTATTTCCCATTCATTCCTATGGGCCAAAAGGCCCATAGGAATGCATTGGAAATACCGATTCGGTAATTACCGAATCGGTAAATACCGAATCGGTAAATACCGAATCAGACAGCAAATAAAAGCAAAACTGAACACAACAGCCAATCAGGTGCAACCACCCTCCCCCTTCCTACCAGGAAGTGGCTACACAGGCAGCTGCAACTAATTAGAAGGTTCTGGAGAGGCAGTTGGAGCAGAGAGACTGGGAGCAGCAGCAGACAGAGTTTGTGCTCTTTGAAAATTTAAACATGGCAAGCAGCAAGGACACAGAGCAGACAGAAAGAAAAAGAAAGCTCAAATTCAGCAGCATGGAGCTCCAGGTCCTTGTGGAGGAGGTGGTAAAGGTGCACCACAGACTGTATGCAAGGCATTCCCTTACTGTGCCTGAATCAGCAAAAAGGAAGCATTGGCTTGAAATTCGAGAGAAAGTAAATGCAGTGGGAGTGACCACTAGAGTCATTGAAGATTTAAAAAAGAGGTTCTATGATCTAAGGAGCCTCACACAAAAAAATTAGCTGACCACCACAAACAGGCCTTGCAAACAGGTGGAGGAAAGAACACAGCACCCCCCCTCACCGACCTGGAGGAGATGGTAGCCACAACCTTGGAGCCTGAAAGCGTCCATGGACTGGGAGAAGTGGACAGCTCAGCGAAAGCTGCAACTAGAAAAGGTAAGATGCATGCACAGCAATTCCCCTCACACCCTCACCCATCCCTCACCCCTTGCAGCTAAGTTGCCCCAGTCCCAGTGTGTCTGTGCTAAACATTAGCAATGCATCATGGTACATGTAGTCAGTTAATGAAAGAGCATGTCACACAGCACTGTAACCACCAAGTAAGGCAAATGAATGCAGACATAATGAAGGGCAGGCAGCATGTAATAAGTGCAATTTCATATGTTTAATTGTAGTGGCTGTGAGACATTTGCACCTAGCTGATATGTGCTCATATGTCCACAGGTCACACATACAGAAGGCAGTCTCAGGAGGCAGAAGGCACAGCACCCGAGAGGGATGACAGTCATGAGCCAGGTCCCAGTGCATCACAGGACACAGGTGTTCCGAGTGGGCAGCAACCTTCCCAAGAACCTGACATCAGGGAAGAAATGCAGGCCTCCCCAAGACCTTCACAGTCCCCACTATTGGTTTCGTCACCCGAAATGCCAGCATCCCTTGAAACTGAAACACCTGCTGCACACCCTAGCAGGAGGCATGTCGTTTCCCCACTGATTGTAATGGACACAGCTGCTGGTGAAATGGTGGGTGAAGAGTCACAAAACTTGCCTGAAGCTGACATCCCTGCCACACTGCAGCCCAGCACAGAGCCTGTACCACGTACCACTAGACGCCGCACAGTATAAGGAAGGAGTGTAGGTGCACGTGGGGAGGGGTCCAGTGTCTTCCAAGGCCTGGAGGGATCCATGGTCAGGATTCAGAGGATGCAGGGCAAGGGCATCATGTCCTGTCAAAGACAAATGCGCAACCTCAACATCAACATGCAGGAAATTGGTAAGGGCATCAGGGAACTGGTGGAAGTTAACAAGAGCATGGCAACAGGCATACATGACATGACCCAATCCATGCAGCAACTGTGCACAAAACTGGACTCTGAAATAACATCAAGGCGCAGAGAGAGGCAGCGTGCAGAGAGAACTGAGAAATCTATCCACCGCCTGGCAACAGCCACATCCCTGCTATGCAGGCGAAGCATGAATAGTCAGGAAGTCCTGACTCAAAACAGCAATCAGCTGACAAGGGGCATATCCGGGATGACCGGTGCGCTGGAGGCTCTACTCAATGCTCAAAGTGCACAAGCTGCTGCTATTGACGTGCCGGACACTGAAGGTAGCACCAGTAGGAGCAGCACGGCAAGCCCCCATGTCGTAGAGACAAGGAGGAGCAGCAGGCGACAGGGTGAGGGTACAGGCTAAACGCCCAGTGAACAGGGTGAGCCACATACACCTGCCAGTGCAAAGCGTGGCCGCAAATGAACAGTTAATACTATGGCCTAGTGTCATTGGACATTTAATTTCTAGATGATAATATTTCTGTTGCACATTTGTGCCATTTAAACCTGCCTAGTGACAATATACAACTACGTTGGGTGGATTCAACACCTGTTTTTGTGTGTTTGCTCACTGTGAGCATTGCTGTGAAATGCTTACTGTTGCACTTTTGTTCTTTAACATACCTAGAAATATACTTAATAAAACACATTCACGTGCTTTCAATATAGGTCTCTGTCTCATCACTTACTCAGAAATAGTTGCGTGTTATTTCCTCACGTCTGTATCTGCCATCACTTGGTGTTGACACTCCAGCAGGTTGTCTTTCAGGCACAGCAATGTCGTCGTCATGTTGCTCATAGTCTGACAACTCCACCTCAGTACCCCTCTTTACAGCGAGATTATGCAACATAGCACAGGCAGCAATGACCTTACAGCAGCTGATGGGGGTATACTGCCTTGCACCTCCGCTCTTGTGCAAGCATATGAACCTGCTTTTCCAGATACCAAATGTTCGCTCAACCACATTACGTGTGCTCTTGTGTGCCCGGTTATATCTCCTTTGGCTGGGTGTTGAGGGGTTGAAGTATGGTGTGAGTATGAAGGAGCGGAGGGCATATGCACTGTCTCCTAAAAGGTAATGGGAATACATTTCTCACATTCATTCATGTACTTCTTACTGCAATAGGTGTTATAGGGGTCGCACACTGTGTCTTACCTAGGAGGTATCCTTCACCAAATTCCCCTGCAGTCAGCCGTGCATAGATGCCACTGTTTTGAAATATATAGGAGTCGTGGATACTCCCAGGGAATTTTGAGACAAGGTCAGTAATGGCGAACTTTGCATTGCAGATCACCTGCACATTGATGGTGTGGGTGGACATCCTATTCCTGTATATATATTCGGTGGCAGCAGGGGGACAAATGGGAATGTGCGTGCCATCAATGCAGTCAATTATATTGGGGAAACGTGCCATCTGGTAGAAGTCAGATTTTGTTTGGACCAGTTCAGCATGGGTTGCAGGAAAAGATATATAATGCTCCATCCTCTATAACATGGCGTCAAGGAATTTGTGGAAAAACCTTGACAGGCTACTCGGGGTTACCCCACTTACTGCAGCAACCACACTCTGGTAGCTCCCAGAGGCAAGCAGGTGTAGGCTGCACAGCACCTGCACGTGGGGAGGAATAGCGTGTGCCCTTGGGGTAGTGTGCGCCAACAGTGGGTGTAGGTCCCTGATGAGTTCCGTGATGGTGTCTGGGGCCAACCTGTACCTCTGGAGTATCTCTGCCTCTGTGAGCATGAACAGGGTTATCCTCTGTCTGTACACCTGCTCCTCTCTCTGCCATTCCCTCATTCCTTTCTCCTGTAGCCGTAGCCGTCTTGCAATGACATAAAATGCCGCCATTGTGCAAGAAGAATTGAATTTTGGGTCCAATTTTATAGGTTGCACCTGTTTACCACCTGATTCCAATCCATGGTAAATACCGACTCTTAAATACCGAATTTCAAGCAAATTCGGTATTTCTGAGCTTCCCTACATCTCAATATCCATTTTTACCACTTCTTATTTACCGATTCGGTATTTTACCGAATCGGTAACTTTACCGATTCGGTAAATTTACCGAATCGCAAACCGTTGCGAATCGGTAAAATTACCGATTCGGTAATATTTCCGATTCGGTATTTTACCGATTCGGTAAATTTACAGATTCGGTAAATTTACAGATTCGGACGATTTTCGGTCTCCTACATCCCGAAAGCTCAATACCGGTCGGTAACGGCCGAAAATACCGATTTTCGTCCGTTACCGACCGGTAAAGGGCGTCCCACATCTGGCCCTTAGTCTTTAATATTTTCCTCAAAAAAGTGTTCCTTGCTTTACCAGGACTTTCTTTCTCTTTGTTAACACATTGCTCTTCATGTAAATCTTGTTGATGACTACTCTTCAAATACACACCTTTCTTTCGTTGTTTCCGCTTTTGAAACTTAGTAGGCATCATACAGTTTTCTCAGTATCGATAAACAGAATCTATAATAAAAAAATATATATAACATTACAAAAATAAATATATCAAATATTCTATTATATTACTTACAAGAACAGAGGGAGGATTATGAGGACAAACGTGGGCCTATAAAAATAAAAGGACTTACAACAAAAGAGGAAGGAGTATGAAACAAGGGAAAATATAACCAAAAAGGGGAGTATAAACAGACACTGCAATATAACGGTATAAAGGTATTATGAATAAACTGGAAAGTATCAATAGGTAAGGGGGAGTATGAGGAGAAAGATGGAAATATGAGGAGAAGAAAGAGTATAAGAAGAAAAAAAGAGTAAGAGGACAGAGGGGGCACTATAAGAAGAGAGAGAAAGACTCTAAAGAAAAAAAGAAGGAATATGTGAAAAGATACGCAACTATAAGAACAAAAAAGGAATACTAGCACAGGACAGTATGTATAAGGACAGAGGGAACAGTACCAGAAGAAAGCACAAACAATGTCAGGAAAAGTGGAGCAAAAGGAAAAAAGGGGTAAACAAGAACAGAGGATACAGTCTGAGGTGAAAAGAAGGAGTATAAACAGATGGAGGATTATAAAGAGTAAAAAGTGTATGACGAAAGAGGCAGAAGCATGACAAGACAAACAAATATAAAGAGAGAGGTCAGTATGAAAAAACAGAGAATATGAGGAAAGTGCTGCAGTGTGTATACAGTGAATCAAGGAGCAGTAACAGATGTGAGCAAACAATATGAACAGATTTAAGAAGTATAAACAGAGAGGACAGAAAATGAAAATAGAAAAGAAATATGAAGAAACAGTGGAAAATGTGAACACAGAGAGAGGGAATATAGGACAAAAGGCAATATACGAAAAACTCAGTAGTAAGAGAACACATTAAGAAGTAAGAGAAGAGAGAGGAGAATATGAAAACAGGGAGCAGTATAACAACAGGGGGTAAAATGAGGAGACAAATGTCACAATAAGAAAAGACGACAATATTAGTAGAGAGTACAAAGTATAAAAAAAGACAGAAGAAATGTGAGAACAGACACAAGAGTATTAGAAGAAAAAGAAAAGTATGAGAAAACAATAGGGAATACCTGCAAAGAACAGCAAGAATAAGAAGAAACATAGAATATAACAACAGAAGAGTATATATGAAGAAAGACAAAGCAATGTAAAAAGACACAGAGATCAAAATATAGAGCATTGACAAATATAAAGGAAGTACAGAGAGGGAGTACTACGAGAAAACAGTAACAACTATGATGACAGTGGTGAATATAAAGACAAGAGACAATGTAAACAGTAGGACAAACATGCAAAAATAGGAGCAAGTATGAAAAAAACAGTATAAAAAGAGAACGGAATATAAGAAAATGAAGATAGTATAATGAGAGAGGAAGGAGTAAGACAAGAGAGGAGGGAGTATGACAAGAGAGTGTAGAAAATATGCAAAGAGGAGCGAATATGGGGGCATATTATCAAGCCTGGGTGATACAATTATCGCAACTTTATCGACAGGAAACTGCCGCTAAAGTGGCGATAATGGGCTTGATAATATGCTCTATGAAATTCCAATCGAAGCTCATGTTAGATGTGAAGAACATCTAACATGAGCTTCGATTGGAATTCCATAGAGCATATTATAAAGCCCATTATCGCAACTTCATCTGCAGTTTCCTGTTGATAAAGTGGCGATAATGTTAACGCCCAGGCTGGATGATATGCCCCATAGGGGCATATTTTCAAGGACCACTGTTAAAATTATTGCCGTTTTATCGGCAGGAAACTGCCGATAAATCGGCGATAATGGGCTTGATAATACACCCTTGTTAATTCCCATAGAAGCCCATATTCTGCTTTTAACATGGGCTTCTACGGGAATTAACAAGGGCGTATTATCAAACCCATTGTCGCTGTCTTATCGGCAGTTTCCTGTCGATAAAGCGGCGATAATTTTAACACCGGTCCTTGATAATATGCCCCATAAATCCTTCATGTACACATATGCACAGTGTCATATTACACAAAAAAATGAGACCATGTATTTTACCATTTACTGAAAAACCTTTAACGGACTATACATATTCCATGTATATAATTACTACATATCAGTGAACAACACTGACTCATTTTCCAAATACATATGCATTACACTACATTATTTCTGCCACTATTACATCAAAAAAACTAACACAATAAAACAACAAAGACGCACAAGGGGCTTGTAAATATGCCCAGACTATATACAGAGGTAGAGAAACTAGAAAGAAGACAGAACAGGGAGTATCAAGAAAAAAATGAAATAAGGAGAGAGAGGGAAGAAAATGAAGAGACATAAGGAATAAGAGGAGAGACATGAAAATATAACCACAAGGAACGACAATATGAGCACAGAGTACAATATAAGAAAAAGACTGTACTACCGAGAGAGAGAAAGGAGTAAGAGGCGAGAGAGGGAAGTATAAAAACAGAGGCTATAAATTATTGAAAAAAGCGACAAATATAGGGGCATATTATCAAGGACCGGTGTTAAAATTATCGCCGTTTTATCGGCAGGAAAATGCTGATAAAACGGTGATAATGGGTTTGATCAGCTGCGGCCCGTGGAGAGAGTTGCGGTGAGACAGGCAGGGTGGGGGAGGGGCAGGGTGGGGGGTGATAAACTACGGAATCTGGATGATTGCAGGTAAGTAAACAATTACATTAATAAAACGAATTTTGTAGGGCGCCCTGCATCGCAAAAAGCGATGCTGGGCACGGAACGAAGGGGCATATTATCAACAAAAGGCGATACATTAACAGGAAACTGCCGATAAAGTGGCGATAATGGGCTTCATATTAGGCCCTTGTAAATTCCCATAACAGCCCAGGTTCTGGTGTTAACCTGGGCTTCTATGGGAATTCACAAGGGCATATTATCAAGCCCATTATCGCCGCTTTATCGGTAGTTTCCTGCTGATAAAAGCGGCGATAATGTATCGCCTTTTGTTGATAATATGGACCGAAATTCGTTTTATTAATTTAATTGTTTACTTACCTGCAACCAGCCAGATTCCGTTGTTTATCACCCCCCGCCCTGCCCCTCCCCCGCCCCACCTGTCCCACCGCAACTCTCTCCACGGGCCGCGTTTGGGCTTGATAATAAGCCCTTGTTCATTTCCATAGAAGCCCATGTTAACCCCAGAACATGGGCTTCTATGGGAATTAACAAGGGCGTATTATCAAGCCCATTTTTGCCATTTTATCAGCAGTTTCCTGCCAATAAAACGGCGATAATTTTAACACTGGTCCTTGATAATAAGCCCATCAGTGCCATATTATCAGTAAAGGGCGATACATTATCGCCGCTTTTATCGACAGGAAACTGCTGCTAAAGCGGCGATAATGGTCTTGATAATATATCATTGTGATTTCCCATAGAAGCCCAGGTTAACACCATAACCTGGGCTTCTATGGGAATTCACAAGGACATATTATCAAGCCCATTATCACCGCTTTACCGGCAGTTTTCTGCCGATTAAAGCGGCGATAATGTATCGCCCTTTATTGATGATATGGCCCATAATCCCTTAATGTACACAGACGCACAAACTGATATTAAACAAAAAAACATAACAGCATGCATTATAGCAAAACACATTTACTACTATAAAACTTTGAACAACGGACGAATATAGGGGCATATTATCAAGACAGGCGATAACATTATCGCCGCTTTATCGGCAGTTTTCTATCCATAAAGTGGCGATAATATTATCGCCAGTCTTGATATACCCCATAATTCCTTAATGTACAAAGATGCACCGCACACATTCCCATACAACTTATCAACTCACCTTCCAAATTGATTTGTAGATTAGGGAGAATACCACTCACACAGTGGATATGTCTCTAGTTCAGTGTTTATAGCAGAACCATGAAATGGAACATTTTCCTTCTCATTTTACACATACATACTTATAATTAACCAATTAAAATCCTGTACTCAGTAATTCCAAATAAAACACACATTTCTATTGGTTTAACATTCCAAACATTTCCAACTGACATAACTTTCAACCCTTCCCCCATTCCACAATCTGCCAGTTACCATAGAAACACTTCAGGGAACACCTAACTCAGCACACAGGTGAAAAGTTCATCATATGTTGTAAATTAAAACAGCAAGTATGCTTGACTTGAGAATACACCAGCTTATCTTATGTAAAGTTCTTTTCTATCAGTGTTTCTTAACCAATAAAAATAAGGATTTTAAAAAACAGAAACATGCATTCCAGTTTTCTATAAAATGTTGTCAAACAACCAATCATTTCTTTTCTTTTTTCAAAACTGCATATTGTCCACCATTTTAGAAAAAAATTACTTTTCAAACTGCCATTTCATTTACAGAGACCATCAGAGTGCATCCAGACCTCTGTTCAAAATGCTTCCAGTGTGGATTGTGGGACACAGCTATATTTTCTGGAGCCAAAGGTACGCACAACAGAAAAGAATTCACAAGGACCTAGGTTTACCAAATGTAGACATTAAATGGATTGGACAGAGTGGATTAAAGTGGCACCAATTGATGCCATTGGTGAAATCCTTTTTACATCTCCAACACCCTGACCTCATAAGTGTGCACTGTTTTGGCAATGACCTAGGCACTTTGACTGGGGTAGGTCTGGAAATGCTTATGAAGGGCACCTTTAGAGAATTTATGGCACTTTTCCCCCAAACTGCCTTTGTCTTTTCTAATATATGCCAAAGGCAGAAATGGAACTGGTCCAACCACTATTGTCAACAGATTGAAAAAGCTAGGAAACATGTGAATAAATCTGTTTCTGCCTTTCTCTGAGAATATCGAATGGGATCCATTTACAACAACAATCTGTGTTTCAATATGCATGGCATCTATAGGAGAGATGGTGTACATTTTACAGATGAGGGGAACAGAGTCTTCCTCATAAGCTTAAGACTCTGCATCGGTACTTACTTGTAAGTACTAAAATCTCCCAATAAACACAAGGGCTCTTTTTGGAGCCACACAACACATAAACAAATACACTTCAAAAATATCTAAAATTATTTTTATTTTTCTTGCTTAGGTACGCTTACAGGACGACTTGCCATATTCCAGCTGTATGTCGTCCATACGTGCTTGGAACGCGTACGATAAATCTACCATGAAAATATATAGCCTTTATCACTAATTTTCTATAATTCCCGAGGAACACATCCCCGGGGCTCAAATCTAACGTTGGGGACCGTGGGAACAGCCCCAAGGCCTCCACGATCCCAGTCGGCTCCCCACTTCTTGCGATAGCCGGCATTGCTATTCCTCCCAGAGAGCAGCTTACATGCTTACCTTCTAATTTCAAACATGATTTCAACAGTTTGTTATACATTTTATAAAATAATATAGTACTGCACGCTAAAGCAGAAAAGTCAGCACAATTATGATAAAATACAAAATAGAAAAAAATATATATACTTCTACACTCAACAAATTTGTAAGCAGAGTACACAGTTTAATTTAAAACCACCCTACCACAACTAGTTTTTGAATCGCATTCTACAATAAAATGCGTCACAAAATAGGCTACATACATGGTGACTCTATAACGTCACATAGAAAAAAGAAGGCCACTCTTACGCTACAAGGAAAAAACAACAAAAGTATAAGACCCAAACTTCCATTGTAGTGATTTCTTAGTTGCAGGTCTAGTTGTCAGATCAACACCCTGGCCAAACTGCTGGAGAAATGTGTCCAACTCCAACTAACAAAACACATTGACCAATTTGACCTCCTCAACCCTCATCAATCAGGCTTCCGAGCGAAACATAGCACGGAAACAGCTATGACACACATAATTGATGACGCCCTCCAAATTCTTGATCGCAATGAGTCTTGCCTCCTCATCCTTCTTGACCTCTCGTCAGCATTTGACACGGTCAAACATGAGAACTTGCTGGAGCTGCTAAGCACTAGAATGGGTCTATCGGGAACTGTTCTCAAATGGTTCTCGTCCTTCCTCCACAACCGGTCTCAGAAGTTCAAGATCGACAATGTGCTATCTACACCTGTGCCTGCAGACCTAGGTGTTCCACAAGGATCCTCCCTCTCCCCCACACTGTTCAACCTCGTCATGGAACCGCTCGCCACCTTGCTCCAAGCTTCCAATGTCCAATTCCATATGTACGCTGACGACACACAACTTTACCTAAAGCTACAATCCCCGGAAGATATCAAACATCTGAATTCCACGCCTATTAACACTCAATCTTGGTTGGCCGATAATCACCTCACACTAAATGCTCTGAAAACTGAGTTCCTACTCATCTCACCCCCGGCGAAAATCTCCACCACCCAAACCTGGCTCAATAACCTAACAGCATTCAATGTCCAACCGACCATCGTGGACTGGGCGAAATCCCTAGGCATCACACTCGACGCCAAGCTCAACATGCAGCAGCATGTTAGCAAAGCCACAAAAGGAGCTAATTTCCAAATCAACACACTGAGGAAAATTAAACCCTTCCTCCCTGCCGAAGACTTCCAAACTGCCGTACAAGCTTTAGTCATCCCTAGAATAGACTACGGAATTGTGGCCCTCAGCGGACTCCCGCTATCCACAACAGCACCCTTAAGAGCCTCCCTGAACGCTGCCGCGAGACTCATTACTGGCTCAAGAAAACATTCGCATATAACCCCAGACTTAAAGTCTCTAAAATGGCTGCCTTTTGAAGCCAGAATACAACTAAAAATTGCAGTTATGACACACGCGGCCGTGCACCACAATGCACCCAACTACCTCGCTCAAAAGTTGTCTATATCAGGTGGTTCTAGATCTAATAGAAGTACAAAAAATCTACTCCTGAAACCTTCTAGATTTCGGAAAGAGAAAACATACAAGCGCTCCTTCTCAGGAATGGCACCCAGGATCTGAAATGCGCTCCCTCCTGAAACTAGGCTTATCTCCTCCACTGCACTCTTCAAGAAAGAGGTGAAAACCATCCTTCTGGCCAAGATCTCCTGAACCTTATAGGTGCTGGATCAGAGACTCTGCACTGCTTTGTATCACTGTTCACCTGTCCTTTGGCACTATACTTCTACTTGATGGGGACACTCCTACGCTACTCTCTTACTACAGACCAATATATGATACACTTTGTTTTACTGATTCGCTCTCCCGATGCCCCCACTTAGGGTTCTCTCTATACTAAGACATTGGTGTTGACCATCCACATACCCAAGGTGTACCTGAACACCTCTGTAGTGGGATCAATGACTTGTGCCGTCTCATACTACTTGTTTACCTGATTGTATATTGATATGTGCTATGTATGTTATTATTATCCTACCATGTTAGCGACTATTATACTGCTCATTTTCTCTGTTCTTTCCTATTGCCCCTACCCTGTCTTTGTGAAGCGCTCTGATATCTGTAAGGATCTTGTTCGCGCTATATAAACCTTTGAATAAAATAAATAAATAAATAAACACACACACTCCCTCATGGCTGGTATACACCCACACCACACCCATTCAGCGCATCCGTCACTACACACGTGACCCTATCTATAAAAAAGACGGAGCGCACGTGTTGTACGCCATTTTAGAGTTGCTCCCAATGCACCGAACAAGGGGCCCACTACTACATGTGTGGCCTCTTTGGTCACTGAGTTAGTGGTGCCCGAAGCACTGAGCGGGTGAAGAACCTGCGATGATGATGATGGGAGCACGATTATGTCGTTATCCATAGAGATATCAAGACTCGGCACCATATATGAGACTTCTTTGTTGGAGATCGTGACTACATCCTGAAGAAACTGTTGTTTCCACAAAAGGTAAGCAGTGACACTTGAATACGCATCAGAAGGAGTCAAACGGTTGTAGCTGACTACATACACAAATGCGACTTAATATTTTAGACAAACACACTCCTATATAATGTATTAATTTACATGTTTAATATTTTTTTCCCAATAGCTATAACGTTTTTATGATCGCTGAAATGTCCGGAATATATTCACAATACAAACAGGGACATATTAACAAGGACCGGTGTTAAAATCAGCCGCGGCCCGTGGAGGGAGTTGCGGTGGGGCAGGCAGGCGGGGCGGGGGAGGGGCAGGGTGGGGAGTTATAAAGAGCGGAATCTGGATGATTGCAGGTAAGTAAACAATTAAATTAATAAAAAGAATTTCGTAGCGCGCCCTGCATCGCAAAATGCGATGCAGTGCGCAGAACGAAATTTCTTTTTCGTTGTCTGCGCAGCTGCCTATTTTTTATATTTTTCAACCCACTGAAGGGCTTAATTTGTATGACTGCAAAACTACAAACACCATCATGCATTGAAAAAAGGTACTCACCTGTAACCCACTAGAGGGCTGAATTGAGCATGTGACTTTAAAAGAGTTTGTAGTTTGCCTGCACAGTTGTTTCTCACCCAGAAAGGAGCTGGGGGCTCCGAAACGCGTAGGTGTAATTCATCAGGAATGCCTGAATAAATATTTCTTGTGAAATAGAACTGCTGGGAGTGCGTCCTTGCTAGCATAACATCTTTGGGACATGTAATCACGGCACGTTCTGGCCGTAGAGGACTGCACCCTCATGTGGAATGAATTGTGAGGCCAGGGGTTGGCATTGTTTCTAACTTCAGAAGGCACAGTAGTTCTTTGAAATTTACTGGGCATTTGGTTCCTGAGGCCCACTGGAGGGCTTTGAAAAATAAGCAGCTGCGCAGACAACCCACTGAAGGGCTTAATTTGTATGACTGCATAACTACAAACACCATCATGCATTGGAAAAAGGTACTCACCTGTAACCCACTAGAGGGCTGAATTGAGCATGTGACTTTAAAAGAGTTTGTAGTTTGCATGCACAGTTGTTTCTCACCCAGGAAGAAGGAGCTGGGGGCTCCGAAACGCGTAGGTGTAATTCATCAGGAATGCAAGTCTGCCGGTCCCTCTGAATAAATATTTCTTGTGAAATTGAACTGCTGGGAGTGCGTCCTTGCTAGAAGAACAACTTTGGGACACATATATATATATATAAATATATATATATATATATTCACTGAAAAAACCATAGGTTATAGACCATATATAGTTAGGAATTAGCATTTACAAAACCTTGAAAATTCACTGAAAAAACCATAGGTTATAGACCATATATAGTTAGGAATTAGCATTTAAAAAACCTTATTTTACTCACAAAAAACCATTGAAATTCCATATATAGTTAGTTGCACTAACTATATATCGCGCACCCGCAATCCACTGCTGATGATGTCACATATTACATCATTCATGACATGGTCAGTGACATCACTGATGACATCACTGATGACATCACTGATGACATCATCCAGTGACTGTGTGTTTCTGTAAAGTTTAAATATGTTAGATATATTGAAGAATGAGTGGATGTATAAGTGTCTCGATGAAGGATTTAGTAGGTGCGTGACTGACTGTATGAGTGAGTGAATAAATGTGTTGTACTAAATGCATGGGTTAGTGACTAAACTGCCTGAATGTTTGCTTCAGTATGTCTGTTGTGATGTAAACTGCTGCATGTGTGGATCATTAGCTATACGAGAGGCTACATATGTTATTGATTGGTTGCCCAAGTATTTGTATGGGAGATTGAGTTTGTGTGGGGGTGGCTGGGAGGTGTGTGACTCTGTGCATAGATGTGTGAGCAGTTGATTCACTAGGTGTATGAGTTCAAGAGTGCATGTGGAAACAGCTACATGGGCGGTTGACTGTGTGCATGAGTGTATTGATGAGTGAATGGATATGTCAATGCTACATGTCATAGTAAGTACATATGTAAAACACAGTACATGTGAGAGTTGGCATATATAAATAACTGTGCATGAGAGCCACTGAATGTGTGAGTGGCTGTATGGATCATTGTGAACTTGTATCAGGGATTGTATAAGAGAGTAAATATGTGTTAGTATATGTTTGAATAAGTAAGGTGTGTATAACTGTATAGTTGAGGAAATAGAGGTGTGATTGATTCTTTGCATGACTGACTAGGTGTGTGAGTAACTCCATGGATGAGTAACAGTGTGTGAGTGTCTGTATACACTGAGTGTATCTAAGGTTTTATTAGAGTCTGAAGAGGTTTATCGTATTAGCACAAGAATGATGTCAAATGAGATGTCATCAGTGATGTCATCAGTGATGTCATTTGAGATGTCATCAGTGATGTCATCAGTGATGTCACTGACCATGTCATGAATGATGTAATATGTGACATCATCAGCAGTGGATTGCGGGTGCGCGATATATAGTTAGTGCAACTAACTATATATGGAATTTCAATGGTTTTGTGTGAGTAAAATAAGGTTTTTTAAATGCTAATTCCTAACTATATATGGTCTATAACCTATGGTTTTTTCAGTGAATTTTCAAGGTTTTGTAAATGCTAATTCCTAACTATATATGGTCTATAACCTATGGTTTTTTCAGTGAATTTCAATGGTTTTTTAATAGCAAATATCATAAGCTGTCGAATGTCAAGTACGTGGTAAGTAAAAACATTTTCGTGTTTATGCACACTGATCTGCTTTGAATGCTGCCCCCCACCCCTCATTTCTATTAGGAGTACTCTCTCTTTGCAGATAGTGAAGGGTAGTTAACGCAGGCCTTTGCCCCCGTTGTAATCCGTCGTGCCTGCTTCTCTCTCCATTTGATTGATTGTTCTCTTTGGTTCATTCTCTATTTACAAACAAGCACAGAGTCGCAATACTCTGTTTAGTCTTTGCAGATAGCGAAAAATCGTGTAAAAAAACAAAAGGAATCGAGCAAAATCAGTAGGCCACTAATGGGATCTCTTTTTGACCTCGCTAAAATAGAAACATTAGGAACAACCTGTTGAAAATAGCAATGTGTATGTACATAAGCGGCATTCATTTGTGTTCACAGTACCCCTTGTTGATTGTTTGAATCGAGCATTGAATTGTTCGAAGTTGGTTCTCTTAAGGATCTTCTCTGCCTGCAAACGAGGAAGAATAGGAATATTCTCTCTCCCTTTGCAGATAGTGAAGGGTAGGTAACGCAAGCCTTTAACACGTCGTACCTATTTCATTCCTCATTGATTGATTGATTGTCCGAACATTGACTGTTTGGGAATTAGTTCTTTTTGGAGGTATTCCCTGTTTGCAAATAAACGTAGGAAAATCTTTGCAAGTAGTGAAAGTGTAGGTAATGCGGACCTTTCTCCCCCGTTGTAATCTGTCATGCCTATCTACTCCCCACTGATTGATGCACCTGTTTCACCCGGACCATTTACTAGAGATAGGTCATCTGGCCCAACAAGAGAGCACCCCTAGTGAAAAGGACATATGCAATAATAACGAAGTGATCACTGTATCCCGTTAACAGAAACTTTAGCATGAAACAACCTGGAAAGAAAAGAATAGGAAAACGAAAATCAGTAGGCCACTGATGAACTTTTTATTAAATAACAAACAAAGAAACGATAACAATACGTAATGATAAAACCTATTATTGTCCTAGAAACAAGAAACGTTAGAAGTAAGCCCGTAATAAGAAACCTGAAAACATCGCCCCTCACTGCCCCAAAACGTGTCTGTCCCACCGCCTGCCACGGCCAAATAACGGCAAACTGGGAAAGATAGAAGTCAGCAGACATCCGCCCCATTCTAGAAACTTCCAAAGGGCAACAGGTTTTCGGCTACGCCCAGCCGGAAGCAACACATATAAGGCGGGTCCTGCTGCCACGCCTCGGCCAGGAGATCATCACGTAGGGTGTAGCCGGAGGAGAGGCCAAGGCCAGCGGGACCCGGCCAGGGGGATTGACAACACTGGAGAGTTGCAGGGGGGGGAATGTCCGTGTCCTCGACCCTCCCCTCTCTCTCCCAGTCCGGCCGCGGTGGCCCTTGACAGTTGCAGGTAGTCCCGCCACATTCTCTACCGGTCTGGCCACCAACGGCCGGGGCCGATGGGATCCGGCTGCAGCCGATAAACCAAGGAACCCGTTCATGGGGCCAGAGCAAGGGGCGTCCGGCCGACATCCACCGGAAGCCCGGCCCGAAGACGGACGGGACATTTCTTCTTTCTTCAATAATGGCTTTGACAACACTGGGGGGGATGTCTTGCACATGCCTCCGACCCCCCCCCCCTCGTCCACATCGCCTGGTCCGGCCATAACAAATCTCAAGCAAGACGCCGTGGGGTGCACTGGGAGGGAGAGACGGTGCGAACAGGCCTCTCCCGCCTCCCCAGTGGAGGCTTCCCACCTGCACCCTCAGCGCTCCAGGCGCCCGGAAAAGGGTTCTTCCACTGTGGCGATGCTGCCACGTCTCGCCCGGCAGGGTGGAGCCCGTCCGCTCATTTGACCCCGCGATTGCCAGTAGCTACCGAACTCTCAAAATGGTGATCGACCTGGCAAGAGCGGGCCCAGCATAAAGAAATGGCCCGGTCACTGGTTGACTCCACCACCGTAGTCCTCCACGACCTTGAAGATTCTAGAGGAGCCGCGGGAGTCTCCGACCCCCGCAGACACCCCCGATGGGGAATGACAGCCATGATCGCCCGTGGAGTGACGAAACTGTATCCGCGGGACGTCGGCGCTCCCATGCTGGCGCCAGCCTCACTTTGAATTACTAGAATCCTGCAAACCTCAGTTCCGGTGAAAGCACACTGTGACCCGGTAGGAAAAATTGTTGCACCCCCTCCCCTTTTTGACTGATAGGTCAAACCACCGATCCTTTCCTTTGCCCTTTTACCAGAACTTTGGACTGCCTCCCCCTCTTTTACATTTTCTAGAGAAAACAAAACATTAACCACTACATTAGCATAGCAGTTGACACCAGAACTGTTTTCAAATTTAAAACCAACAACATCTTCAACAGAATCCTTTTTGTTTCTGCTGTGACCCTGCTACAGCACAGGCATTGTCCCCAGCAGTAATTCTGCAATGCCGGTAAGAATAGCTGTGGTGCCTACTGGACTCACTCACCCCCGAGGCGCCCCACGCCGTTATTTGCTGGGCGGCAACTTACTAGACATCACCTTCGTGCCATCTAGATTTCAGCGCGTTCTGCTGCCTTCGAACTATTCGCACAACAGACTGCTACTGACGACCCACCCCCAGGCAACATCTTCTGAATTTTCATAATTTGAAAGAACTAGTAACATGTCCTCATCAGGAATTTCCTCATGAAAAGTCTGCAATGATGATTCTTGTAACTCTATGGTCTCCAAACATTCGATAAATTCGCCATCAAGAGATTGATCAAAAAAATCATTCAAATCATCTCCTCCTTGTGAGAATATTTCGTTATTGGTGCTGTCAATTTCAATAAATGTATTGGATAATTCAAAAGAAATTGCCACGGTCTCTTCGTTGTTTAAATGTTTTTACTGTTTTTGTTTTGTTGTATATATTTATAAGTTATTAAAGTTTTATAATCCTACTACTTTGTTGGAGTGCTATATATTTTTAATGTGACACATAAATGTAAAAACTTTGATGTACAAAGAGTCATCCCTGGAATCTTCCGCTTCAGGCTCGGTCCCCTCCCCAATCACAATACAGGATGGTTTTCAGATAGTAGGAACACGTGTGGTGTGACGTATTTCATCGGGTGTGGGCCTTGATCTACTATAACTCCTTTGAAGAGAGGTGATTCTTTACAGCTGGGGCCATAAACTACATCTGCAGGGCTAGCTGATAGCCTGGACAATCGGACACAGAGGAAGAGGAGTGTCAGAGGGTGCGGTAGTGAATAGGGCGAAAGGGAGGTGTCGGGCGGGCACAGGGTGTGATTCTCAGGGAAGAGCAGCGCAGATGGGGAGAGGTTTATTGCCCATGCATAACACAGAGAGCGGGGGTGAGCAGTGCCTGGGGAAGATGCTTGCGAGGGTGAGCCATGCTACGAATCGACAGCGTGCAGAGAGTGGGTCTGGTCAAGGCATCTAAAATGGCTGCCGTGCACGACAAAAGTGTGGCATTTCAAAAAAGGCAAGATGGCGCAAACAATGTTTTTCAACACTTCCTCATTTCCTTCGAATCGAACGTTAACAGACGTTGGTGCATATTACCAAAGTTAAGCAATATTTATCGCTAACGATGCTTACCAACGAATTTTTTACCGCTAAGCATCGTCAGAAATTATCGAAGATAAACCTTGCTATTATCAAGGTTTATCGCAAATGCGATAAAAAACGACCGCAATGCATTAATATCGCTGAAAACTCAGCGATATTCATGCATTACCGAGCTAATGCTCTTAGCCATGTTATCCACCTCCCATTGGATAACATGGCTAAGAACTGCTCAGGGCAGGTGTTAGTTTTTGGAGATATTCGCGCTTAGCGCGAATATCTCCAAAAGTTGGTAATAGGAGATATATATCTTGCATGTTGTAATGCAAATTATTGTGGTATATGGAACTCATACCATAATCTCTCAGGAAAGCAGAAACTGATCCTTTTGGGACCGCCTGAGAAGGCCTAGGGGGTGAGGGGTACTCTACTTTGCCCCCTTTTCACGTTCCGAACTATTTTATTTTACTCTCTTCTGTAATTACACAAAATGGCAGCGATAAGATGCATCAGAGACAGACAGTGAGAGAAAGGAGGCCGGAGATGAAGAAGAGATGTCAAATACACATTGGAGATAATATAGTGGGAGAAGGGAAGTAAATATGAGTAAACTTACCATGTAACATAAAAATGTTGCACTCTATACTATAAGTCTCATTTTATACTACAATCACTTCGCTACAACCTCATGAATTAAAAATAAAAATGAATAATGTCTCAAACAATTTTTGATTTCTAAATATAAATTTATTCTTCTGAATTTTCTAAATTTGAAAGAACTAGTAACATGTCCTCATCAGTAATTTCCTCTTCAATCATCTCATCTGGAATCTCCTCATTAAAAGTCTGCAATGATGATTCTTGTAACTCTATGGTCTCCAAACATTCGATAAATTCGCCATCAACAGATTGATCAAAAAAATCATTCAAGTCATCTCCTCCTTGTGACAATATTTCATTATTGGTGCTGTCAATTTCAATCAATGTAGTGGAATCATTCAAGTCATCTCCTCCTTGTGACAATATTTCATTATTGCTGCTGTCAATTTCAATCAATGTAGTGTACAATTCAAAAGAAATTGCCACGGTCTCTTCATTGTGAGCCATATTATTTTGAAATTGCTTGCTGTAAATTGCAGAAAAAAATAATCACTTTCATTTATCGTTTTTAGTAATACATAATATAAAACTAACTTTATCAAGTATTTAGTATAACAGAACGACTGCAAATAAATAACAGAAAACATTTTTCAAATTATCTTCAAGTGTACAACATAGTTCCCCTTACAAATTAAAAACTCACCTTTTTAAAAGTAGGAGAAGTGTTAGTACTGTGTAAATCAAACACCAGAAATTCACCACCAAAAATTCCTCACAAATGTACCTCAGACAGTAGTATCACAAAATGGCTGTGGTTTCCTCTCATTTGAGATATATACATAACCAATTAACTTTCATCACACACAAATACAAAACCAAAGTAACATTTTAATTGGTTCTAAATTTCAACACTTTCAAATGTGTTTTCCCCATGCAATTTTCCATAGGACATTTACATACGTCTACAGCCTGAATGGCTGAACGGAATTACACCAAACTTGGCAAAATGGTACATCAAACCTAAGAGGTCAGGAAGGATCTACTATGCCCCCTTATGGTCATTTGCCCCTTCGCTTTGGCCTCCTCTTGTCTCTCGATCCTACCGAGAGACAAGATGGCGGCCGCTACGGACTGTTTGGAATGTTTACAGACGCCGGAGAACCAATCAGCTTCGCAAAGCTCCGTAACTCGAAAAGTACGCGAAGCGGAGCGCTGTTACAGATATATATCTTTTTTTGAACGTTAATTTCTCAAAATCCACTGGAGCACATATATTGAGACCTAGCAAAGGCACATCGGGCTACCAGTCCCTAATATTTTGCCAAGTTTCGTGCAAATCCATTCAGCCGTTCGATTATTATTATTATTATTTTTTTTTGCCCCGCGGGGCCCTTTTAAAACCTCCACATCAAACCTAGGGGGTCAGCGAGGATCTACTATGCCCCCTTATGGTCATTTGCCCCTTCGCTTTGGCCTCCTCTTGTCTCTCGATCCTACCGAGAGACAAGATGGCGGCCGCTACGGACTGTTTGGAATGTTCACAGACGCCGGAGAACCAATCAGCTTCGCTTCACAAAGCTCCGTACCGCGAAAAGTCCGCGAACCGGAGCGCTGCCCGGTCCGCTGTTACAGATATATATCTTTTTTTGAACGTTAATTTCTCAAAATCCACTGAAGCACATATATTGAGACCTAGCAAAGGCACATCGGGATACCAGTCCCTACAATTTTGCCTCGGAAGCGTGACGTATCACGTTGTCGCGTAATGCGTCTTATGACGCGCCGCGTTAGCGCACCCGGAAGTGCTCCGGTACGCGAACTGAGACGCGAAGCGAAGCGCAGCTCCCCGGAAGCGATCCGGGGCGCGTCGCGAAAGCGCGACGTATCGCGTTGCCGCGTAATGCGTCTTATGACGCGCCGCGTTAGCACACCCGGAAGTGCTCCGGAGCGCGAACCGAGGCGTGAAGCGCAGCTCCCCGGAAGCGATCCAGGGCGCGTTCCGCAGCGCGTAACATAAGCGTAACAGGTCATGTGACTTGTTAATAAAACTTTTCATTAGTTCATTTCACTTTTGGTTTCCTAATGATGTAAGGCTAGGTCATGTGACCTAAAAATAACACTTTTCATTGGTTTAGACCTATTTTCTTTCCAAAATGATGAAAACCCCTCCTTCTTTCCTCACTCTGACTTTCATCTTTGTGAGAGGAAGACCCTTTGTGATCACTGAGCAATGGCTTCATTAGTAGCTTCAGCTGGTGCACCCCCACCTCCTCATAGGAAGAGAGGACCACCTCCACAGTTCATTACCAACACAGAGGAGGAAGAGGATGAAGAAGAGGAAGAGGAGATACAGGGAACACAGTTTTTACAAGAGGAGCCCCGGGTATCTCATCATAAAACTAGTTTCATTTGGCAGTTTTTTTCTTTTCCTGAAGGACAGAAAAAAGTTAATGCTCGATATGTGACGTGCCTGATATGTAAAGAGGACTTATCTAGAGGCACAGAAAAGAAGTATAGTTATGGCAACTATACTATGCACCGTCACATGGTGAGGTGGCATCCACTAAATTACAGCCGGGCAGAGATGCGTGACCTTCAGGATAACCCACCAACTCCTGTGGCCAGGACATCGGCACTGATATCTCTGTCGGGGCCAGAGGCACGGGAAACAGTGCCAAACATTCAGGAAAACTTTGTCCACATAAAGATGGTCTGTTTATATTGCGGTACATTACTCTCATGTGGCAATATGAGCATTAACTTAATAAACAGAGCATTTGAAAACCACAAGTGCTCTAAACGCCCCAGAAAATAAAAAATGTTTTTGCTCCTGTTGAGCCCTTTCCAATGCCTGTTTTTTGTTGTTTCCCCTCCAAAAAAAACAAAAAAAACATAAAACTGTTCAAAAAATACAAAAAAAACAAAAAATGTTCAGAAAAATAAAAAAAAATATAAAACAACAAAAACATTAAAAAAAAGTTCTTTTCAGAACTACCTCCCCTTTATAAAAAAATTGCTAGAATGTTTAGCACTCTGCAAGCTCTATTTCTTTTGGTTCGCTTCCCGGTTCGCTCGCCGGTACGCGAACCGGGAGCGAACCAAAAAAAATTAAAAAAAAAAAAAGAAGAGTAAGTATAAGGGAAGTAAACAGAGAGTAATGTTAAAAGAAAGACAGCTATAGGGACTAAACCAGAGATACTGTTTAATAGATTTATTTACAGAAGAAAAGAGGGAAGAGGATATAATTCTGAAAAACAAAATAGATAAGGAAGTGAAAGAAAAAAAGGAGAGTAGAAGAATAACAAAGAAGAGTTTGTTAGAGAATGTGAGTGAATGTTCAAAATAAGATTAAAACATGTGGAGTAACAGAGAGAAAAAACAGAAAGCAGAAAAGAAGAATTAACAGAAAAAGAATAATTGAAACAGCATAGAAATGTAAATAACATAGGGGCATATTATCAACATAGGCGATAAACGTTTTGCAGCTTTTATCGGCAGAAATGTGTCGCTAAAGCCGCTTTTGCGGCAGAAAACTGCCGCTAAAACCGCTTTTGCAGCAGTTTTCTGCTGATAAAAACAGCAATAATTTTATTGGCTGTGTTCATAATATGCCCCTTAGTGTGCTTCAACTACACAGAGAAAGCATAATGAACAAGTAGTGAAAGAGTGATCAGTCAAAGACACTAAGAGTAATAGAGACGGAGTGAGTGAACAAGAGTGAGGAACTATGAGAAGAGAGGGACTGAGAAAAGGAGTGGAAGGAGTAGAGTAAGTAAGTAATAGAGAAAGGAATGAGGGAAGTAGCAAAGGCAGGAAAGTGAGGGTTAAAGAAATGAATCAGTGGAACTAATAGTAGTTAAATGTGATAGAAATGTAATGAAAAGAGTACAAAACATTTACCTTATAATTGTCGTTAACTTAGTCACTTGTTATTTTTATACTTTCAATCTGTGAAAGAGAGAACAAACATTTGAAAAATATTAAAACATGTATTTAAAAATTAGAAAAGACAAGGGAAAAGATTGAAGGACAAACAGTTTTTCAACAACTTTGACACTTATAGAAGCTTCTGCTTCTCCAGGCCCCCTACACAGTCCTAAAGATATACATTTTAAACTAACAGTATCTTGATGCAGATGAAGTGAGGCCTATCTTGGAACATGGTGCATCTTTTGCACTGCTGTTGTCTCACAAAAGTGACGTAATGGCAGCGCAAAAGAGGTGCACAATCATCATAAAACTGTTCCTAACATTTTAAATGATTGTTTCAGGATGGCAATAAGGTGTGTCCTATCCAGACGTTTGTTTCAGGTGAGGCCTACTCAGGGTTGCAGATCAAATTTAGCCTTGTTGAAGAGTACAGAGGAGATAATATATGTGAAGGCCTACCAATGAAGTAAGTCATGTCCACTTCACTCTTGAACAAAGGCCAGACCTCTTCTATGTCCGTGGACAGACCTAAACCTCATCTGCACAATGTCATTCGTAAACTTAGGAAACACAGGTGATGTAATTGAAAAATGTGGAGTTTCTTTTCCTCATTTCACAATCACATCACCTGTGTTTCCTTTGCTTAGGTATCTCATAGTGCAGATGGACTCTAGCATATCAAAGAGTACACATAAGTTGAGCAGTGTATACAACAATTTTGACATTTACAGAAGATTCAGCTTCTTATCTTGTTGGAGATGAAATGAGGCCTGTCTTGCAACATGGTGCATCTTTTGCATCACTGCTGCATCGGTTTCATGTGCCACGGGACTTTACAGCATGACACATCTGCCTAAATGCATCAATTTGTAAATATGTCACCACATAGCAAATCTTTTGCACCGCCGCTGCGTCACAAAAGTGACGCACAGTGACGCAAAAGAGGCATACACCTATCATAAATCGTTTTTTTTTAAGCCCTTGCTCCATTTTTAGATCACTTTTAACATGGCTATGTAAGTCAAATAATCAAGATCTAAATTTGCAAAGCACAGATGGGGGCGTATTTACAAGGACCTTGCACCACAAGGAAAGGTCTTAAATTAAAATGGGAAAAATAACATCAGAGAGACTCAAAGGCCTTACAAATATGCCCCAAGCAACCTATGAACCTCTAGCATTACATATCAACAAACCTAATTGATTTCAAAAAACGTTTTTAAACACAACTTGAAAAGCAATTATACTCATACATTCATGGGGAAGTTACTTAAAATACCCTAAGACACATGAAACCTTTTTTTTAAGCCCTTGCTCCATTTTTAGATCACTTTTAACATGGCTATGTAAGTCAAATAATCAAGATCTAAATTTGCCAAGCACAGATGGGGGCGTATTTACAAGGACCTTGCACCACAGGGAAAGGTCTTAAATTAAAATGGGAAAAATAACATCAGAGAGACACAAAGGCCTTATAAATATGCCCCAAGCAACCTATGAAGCTCTAGCAGTACATATCAAGAAACCTAATTTTTTTCATAAATCGTTTTTAAACACATCAACTAAATCAATTAGATACCTACATTCAAGGGGAAATGACTTAAAATGGCCTAAGACACATGAAAGCGTTTTTTTAAGTCCCTTGCAACATTTTTGGGTCACTTTTAACATGGCTATGTTAGTCAAAGAATTAAAATCTAAATTTGCCAAGCACAGATGGGGGCATATTTACAAGGACCTTGCACCACGGGGAAAGGTCTTAAATTAAAATGGGAAAAATTACATCAAAGGAAGTCAAAAGCCTTGAAAATATGCCCCAAGCAACCTATGAAACTCTAGCAGTACATATCAAGAAACCTAATTGATTTCAAAAAACGTTTTTAAACACATCTTGTAAATCAATTATATTCATACATACATGGGGAAGTGAGTTAAAATACCCTAAGACACATGAAAGCATTTTTGTAAGACCCCTGCACTTTTTTTGCATCACTTTTAACATGGCTATGTAACACAAAGAAACAAAATCTATTTGTAAAACACTTGACACAAAGCAACATTTTAAATACACAACTTTCTTCATAATTTTCTCCCTAAACCATACTATTCTCTACCTAAATTAAATGAATCTTTTCTCACCTTAGCAAATACTTTATGAGTTTCAAAACAGTCTCAGAAACACACCAAATTGTCTTTAGCAGAGCAAAAGGTATGCACTCCAGAGTCTGCAGCTATGAAAAGCACAGAAATGCTGTAACTCATCACACATATCTCTCATGTCACCCAATCAAAACTCTTCCCTCACTTTTTTCAAATCAACACCCTTCCCCCCTCTGGCCTTTCTGCCTTTTTTGCATAGCAACCACCTCCTGAAAGACCTCTCATGTTTGCAAGTTCACACAACAATGTTTCAATTGAACTCTGAACTCTCAGTGCACCTGCGTATCCAGTGCAATCTTTCATTAAATGATTTTTTCTTGACCATTCAAATTACATCTTTCAAACAACACATCCATGCACCCTAACTTTCTGTTTTCAGCAATCAAAATCCACCAATCACTGCTACTGCTTCCTTAACACAGAAACTCCACAGTTTTTTTCATTTTAAACTCTTATTTTTCCAACTGCCATTTCATTGCCACACTTCATCTGACTGCAGCAGAACCTTCTCTCACCATGTTTTCTGTCTGGATTGTTGGACATAGTTACATCTACTGGGCTCAAAGGTATGCTGAGAACAGAAATTTACCTAACCTCAATTTACAAGATGTGGAAATTAAGTGGTTTGGCCACAGAGGATTAAAATGTCACCAATTGATACCATTGGTGAAAATCTTTATGCATTTGCCAAAACCTGACCTGTTAATTGTGCACTGTGGGGGTAATGACTTGGGCACTTTGACTGGTGTAGGTCTGGAAATGCTTTTAAAGGACACCTTTGAGCAATTGATGGCACTTTTTCCTCAAACTGCCTTGGTATATTCAAATATATGCCAAAGACAGAAATGGAGGTGGTCGAACCAATTTTGTCCACAAATTGAGAAGTCGAGGAAGCATGTAAACAAATCTGTTTCAGCTTACATGAGAGACCATGGAATGGGCTCCATGTACAACAATAACTTGCGTTACTACATGCAAGATATCTACAGAGGAGATGGAGTTCACTTCTCAGATGAGGGCAACAGAGTTTTCATTTTGAATTTAAGACTGTGCATTGGTACCTACTTATAAGTACCTAAATGTACCATAAACCCAAAAGCTCTTCTCAGAGCTACCCTACATCTGATCACTCACAATTATTATTTTACTCTAACTTTTTTCACAAATTTTCAACAAAGTACGCTCCCCGGAGCGCTACCCGGTACGCGAACCGGAAGCTAACCGCGCGAAATTTTTAAAAAAAATGTTTTTTCCCGTACATATGGGCCTCCTCAGCCACCCTCAGAAAACCTAGGGGGTCAAGATACGTCTACTGTGCCCCCTTCTACCCATTCTGAACATGATTTGCCCTCCATCTTGTATTTTAATTCGACCGAAACACAAAATGGTGGACTCCCGTAACGCTGCAGGTTCGCGTACCGGGGCGCTCACCGGGAAGCGCTCCATCAAAAAAGGTGGGAAAGTAATTTACAGAAGAAACCATGGAGACACTTTCACCAAATATAGATTTGCTCATACTACATACCAATCCCTACCATTTTCACAAATTTGGTTGGAATTCCATTTAGTCATTTAGCCTGTAGACCTCTCTAAATACCCTGAGGTAAATTACTTCACAAAACACATCTGAAGTGTTGGAATTCACAACCAATTAAAATGTTACTTTCATTTTCTATTTTTTTTTACCTGACATTTGATTGGTTATGTACCTGAATATATATAAAGGAAGAGAAGGAAACACAGCCATTTTGACTACTACTTCCTGGTGTACATTTCAATAGGATTTTCACTAATAACTTCAACTTCTTTGTAAAGGTAAGTTGTTATTTTAAAAACTGAAGTATATTGTGCACTTTAAGTTAATATGGTAAACTTTTTCTGATAGTTATATACTATCCCTCTGTAGTAGTTATAGATTTAGATAGACTTCTCTGTTATAGTTATGGATGGAGTTACGCTTCTCTTTTATAATTATGAATTTACTTACGTTAAATCACATACACTTTTTTATATCACTACTTCCACTCTGATACTATACACTGCCCAAAGATAAATTCACTGTTAAAAACTGCCTATCTAAAATTAATCCCAACAGTGCCCTATCTCTACTAATATATATTTTTTTTATGCAAATTTCAGACAAAATGGAAGGCGAACAGAAAGTTTCATTTGAAATTGTCCTTGCAGAGACCAACCAAGAAATCATTGATCCAAATGACATTGAATTTATGGATGAAACTTGGGACCAAGAACTACTGCAATGTGTGCAATCAGTAGATGTCCTGCTTGAAAATGAGGACATTTTACACACTCAAACATTACAAGCTATGTTCAATGAAAATAACGACATTTCAGACAGTGAAATATTAGACATTTTATTAAATTTTGAAACACAATGACAATAATAAATAATTGCTTAAAAAATAAAGAAATAAAAAAAAATCAACAAAACAAACAATCAATTAACATACAATATTTGAAAAGTCTATCATTCTTTTTTCCTTATAGTACGCTCCCCAGAGCGCTTCCCGGTGCGCGTACCGGGCGCTCCCCACGCAAAAAAAACAAAATATTTTTTAATTTTTTTTGCCCCGCGGGGCCCTTTTAAAGCCTCCACATCAAACCTAGGGGGTCAGGGAGGATCTACTATGCCCCCTTATGGTCATTTCCCCCTTTGTTTTGGCCTCCTCTTGTCTCTCGATCCTACCGAGAGACAAGATGGCGGCCGCTCCGGACTGTTTAGAATGTTGACAGACACCGGAGAGCCAATCAGCTTCGCTACGCGAAGTTCCGTTACGCGTCAAGTACGCGAACCGGAGCGCTGCCCGGAACGCGCTTACAGATATATATCTTTTTTTGAACGTTAATTTCTCAAAATCCACTGGATCACATATATTGAGACCTAGCAAAGGCACATCGGGCTACCAGTCCCTACAATTTTGCCAAGTTTCGTGCAAATCCATTCAGCCGTTCGGGCTAAAAGTGAGGCAACCGCCCTATGGAAATTAACATGGGAAAAACACGTTTTGGGACCCCCCTTTTTTCTCAGCCCCCCCTTGACAAACCCCCCCCCCAAATTTTCAGTGGCTGCTCAGAAACAAAATGTTCCATTTTCCTGAAAATTTCAGCCAATTCCGTCCACAAACGCCAAAGTTATTAGACATAGAATTTTCAAAAATCCCATAGAGAAAAAATCCTAACTATATATACCTACTGGCGACCGCCAGTAGGTAATATATATAAATATATATATGTGTGTATATACACACACACACACGCTGACACACATATTATTGTTACTATGTAAAATGTAAGGGTATAAGGCACTTAAAACACTAATTTGCCACACATCTTCTTGATAAATATTGTGTTATTATTCACTGACATGCTGTGATCCTGTGGGCAGTGCAGCCGGTTTCCATTGCAGGCATATGATTCCTTTGTAAATTATTCCAAGTCCAAAAAAGCATATACCTTCATAAACGCTCATTCATTTGACTCATTTCACATACTACATGTATATGTTCATGTCACACATGCATAAAGTATGATGTAAAAAGAGGTCAGTTGAACACCTTAGCCTCTTTTAACGTTTCAGGATATTATACTCATTTAAACTATGATCTTAAAATGTAGTAAATAAGCATGAACACAAAGAGAACTGTGTCAACGTTTAACAGTGTCTGAAGTATACCAAATAGCGTTTTCAAACTCTAGTACAATATTGTTTCCTCTGAAAAGGAAGCAATGCAAGGAAGTCTGAATATTGATCTTAATAGGTCAAATGGAAGGAAATATATCTCATGGAAAATAGACTGAAAGCTAGTCATTGGATCATTCAGGTTAGCTGCCCTTTTGTGAAATGTCACCTGTCAGGGTCACTTTAATTCATCCAACAATAAATATGATTCAAAGTGAAAATCAATCCATATTGATAGAGCATACTGTCTCTGCCTAAGCAGAGGCACTGGTAATTGAAAGAAAACTCATTTTAAAAACCTATCAGGTCATCTGTGTGCCCTTAAAGTAAGTCAGCTGTAAATGCAATTTGGTAGGTTGAACAACTAATATTTCTCTGCTACTGTTTAGGAATGGGGAGCATTTAGACTTAGTGGGCACGTCGACTCCAATCAACAAAGAAAAATCCTAAAAATTCTCGTCAATGTAGGCTAATATAACTTCACCCCTTGTGAATTAAGTGCATGAGACGACAAGACATATACACCTCAACATTTGCTGGTGACGTGATTTCTAGTATGTTTTTGTTTGTATTTGAGGTGAAACTGCTCAGGGCATGAAGGCTGATGTCTTGGCCTATGGTGTGATGATTTACAAATGCCGCATAAGTAGGAATTAAGGAACACCGAAGTACAAACACATATACTAGACAAACATTACATTTTAGAAAACACAAATCTACTTTACTCTTGTTAGCATGACATCTAGAAACCTTCAACAGTCTCCCGAAGGATCTAGATCCTGGTCGGAAAGTGTTCGTTTTATGATTTGTTGTAATTCATCCAGTATTTCTGGGGGGAAATTAAAGTTCATAATATATGTATACACATGCGGAGGATCCGCCGGGCAGACAGGTCTGTTGTAATGTCGTTTGTGCAGCGTGCTAATCACCCATGAGGGTATACAGCGAGCATTTAGAATATGTGTAGCCACTAGGCCCTGCAGCATTAGTCGAAGAGTCAGGTCTTCTGCTTCATGCAGAAATCAAGAAGCAAGGAGGATTCACTGATGTGTTATGGGAAGTCCTTACATATTTTAGGTGAAATGTAGGAAAATTAGCATCCTCCTGTTCTACTTTTGTGTATGCGGGGAGTGGGTGTAAGTGAGAGTGTAGCTGAGCAAAGGTGTCTATTCGGCTGGTGAAAGTGAATGCTGTTGTTCAAGTATGCTGCTCCAATTTTGTACAGTGCTTTATATGCATGTGTGAGGAGTTTTAACCCCTTGCTTGCTGAAGATGGCTTGGAGCTGTCCTGGTACACAGTGGGCGTGTGCTGAGAACAGCTCCATGTCGTCCTCATACCTACCCATGGGGAAGCACTGGCGCTATTTCCATAGTACACCTCTCTAAAAGCACTAACCAGGAATGGCAGCGGAAGCGCTTCTGCTAGCACCCCCAACTCCCCCGGCAGCAATCTGATGACTTTGGCACACGCATGGTGCTCCAACATAATCAAAAGTTGCTGGCGATGCGCTGGAAGCCATTTGCTTTTTATGAGATTACAGAGAATGTAAATCATTCACGAGGGTTTATTTTGTGTAGGATTACAGACACAGGGGGAAAGGAAAGAGTTTTTGGGTGGGTTCACGATTGTGGAGCAGGAATTCAGAACCCTAGACCACCAGGGATACTTCTTTGATGGGGGAGCAACCCCTTGAGGAAAGGTTGCTCCACTGTTGGGGGCATATTGATCCTTTATTTGCCCTTCTGGGCGCATGTTTAGGTGGTTTTTGGCCCATTGGCCCCCCGGGAGAGTCAAAACCCACCATACGTCACAGATACATATTTTGGCCACTCCTTAAGTAAGGGTTGTTTCATTGGGGGTGAATCTTTGGCAGAATTCAACCTTCCCCTAAATGGCTGATCATCCGTTTTTAAGCCATATTACTATCTGGGGGTATAAGCCCACTAGATACTAGGGTATTCATTGTGTCAGGTTCTGTGTCCTCCTTGGGGTCCGGTGGATGCAATAATGGGTCCACCCCTTGACATCCCCAAGCTCAACTGAAAGTTACGGAGCGATAAGACGATTAAGTGAGGGAAAGGAAAGGATGGGAACAGAGGGGAGTAGAACTTGTAACACAAAACACACAGAGTAAAATACACTGCCACAATCCTACTCTCATCAATTCTCGCTACATAGAAATACCTACCTTATCCACCTTAGTAATACAGCCAGCCTGTACCGCCAATGAAAACAACCAGTCTCCCGGGGTGGATAAGTCTACTGAAGAAAACACAATTGCATGAGTTACACACAGGTTCTGGACATACTCCTGCTCACTAACATAACCTGTGCCTAGCACACCCAGTATCGAGTACCCCATGATCCCTGGATGCCCTTGTGCTCACCCTAAGCAGAAGAAAAGGGGTATCACTGTAAACGCTAATAGTACAGTGTTTTGTTTCATGGAGGTCCGATCCCACACACCAAGAAACAAGCAATGCCCATCCGTTCGCTCCTTGTTCAGACCCAGCGTGGTTAAATTCTGCATGCGCTCACCGTTGAGCGCTGTGGCAATGGTACACTCAGTCTATGATCCCGCCTACTGCACACAGCTGAGCCCCGTGAACTCTCTTCCGCAGTCAAACCCAGCATGGTGGAATCCAAAAACACTCTCATTGCAGAGCGCTGTGGCCTTCAGTCAGTTTCTTCGTCGGCCGATATCTAGGCTTGAGAATTCCCGGAATCCGTAGATAGGGGCTCCGACATCCGGTCGAGCCAATACAAATCCTCAAAGTTTTCAGTACTATGCACGCTCTCCTCTGTGCGTCACGTCTACTTATAGATGTCGGTTCCGCCCCTCCTCCCTCTGGTAAGTGTAGTTTTACCAGCTAGGCAGGCGCGTAACCACACGATCCCTGACATTAGGCCCCTCCGCCTAGCGCCTCCTAGATCCAGGCTTGGAGGGATATCTGCAGTAGAAAGATCTCACCGCCACGAGGGCATGCACGTTGCAACAGGGCTCCCTCGAATCGTCTTCCGCTGTGTATCCCTTCCATGAGATGAGGTTTCACAGCCTACCCCGCCGATACTGCAAATCCACAATTTTTCTCACCTCATATTCCAATCCCCCATCGTAAGATATTGGAGGAGGTGCACAACGTCGTGTCCCTAACGCTGGCTTCAGTAGACTGCAATGGAACACTGGATGGATGCACAGGCTGCATGGTAACTTCAGCTTGTAAGCTACAGGATTGACCTGTTTCACCACTATGTAGGGACCTATGAATCTGAGGTGAAACACGCTGCGTAGTTTGAACCTGATGTTCCTGGTGGACAACCATACCCTGTCCCCAACCTGGTACTGAGGACCATCTGTCCTGTGTCGATCCGCCCATTGTTTGCACTCCTTTTTAGCCACTAACAGACATCGTCTAGCTTCCCTCTGTACCGAATGCAGGGACGGGATATGTGCCTGCACAGAGGGCTGATTTTTCAAATCGGCTGGTAGGGCGATGGGCAAGGTCTTCGCATGGTACCCGTAATTCGCAAGAACGAGGACAGCCTGATAGAACAGTGAACAGCGTTGTTATACAATAGCTCTGCCATCCATAACAGGGACACCCATGAATCCTGAGCCTCCTGACAATAACACCTGAGGTACTTTTTCAGTGTCTGGTTCACTCTTTTGGTCTGTCCACCAGTTTGTGGGTGGAAACTGGTTGAGACAGCCAAATCGATCTTCATAGCTCTACACCATGTTCTCCAGAACCTGGCTATGAACTGTGGGGCTCTATCGGACACTGTGACTTGTGGTAAGCCATGCAACCATATAATGTTTCCCATTAATAGTTGTGCCATCTGCCCTGCCATGGGTAGATTCTTACACGGAATGAAGTGGCCCATTTTCGTAAGGCTATCTACCACAACAAGGATAGCAGAAAAACCCTGGTCCACGGGCAATCCAGTGATGAAATCGAGACTAATATTCTGCCATGGTTGTTGAGGAGTCGGCATGGGCATTAGCATCCCTTTTTTCCTGGTGTTATCACCCTTCCCTCTAGCACAGTCTTCACATTGTGCCACCCATGAGCCTAAGTCCTTACTTAACGAGTTCCACCAAAAGTAACATTGGACCAACTGCACAGTTTTCTATGTTCCCTGATGACAAGGTTACGGAGATACATGCCTCCAGCTGTATGCCTTTTTCCGTAGTCTTTCTGTGGGGAGGTACAGTTTATCCTTCCAAAACAGAAGGCCTTGTTTGATGTGGCGATCCACCCCCTCTCTTGCCCAGGCCTCCCATTGATCTCTTGATTTATGCCCGATCACTTCTGTGAGGAAGTTGTCAGCCCGTAGGACACAGATGACTTTAGCCAGATCGATGATGGCTGCAGGGGATTGAGTGAGGGTTTTGTCTGCTGTTTCTTGCCTGGACAAGGCATCCCCTTGCGATTCTCTGTCCCTGGTTGAAAGGTGATTATGAAATTGTATTTCGCGAAGAACAATATCCACCTCATCTGCCTCTGCTTGATGTGCCGTGCCGTCTTCAGGTAGCGCAGGTTTCGTTGATCGAAATATACTGTGATAGTGAAACGGGCCCCCCCAAGGTAATGTTGCCATTCCTGAAACACCTTTTTGATGGACAACAGTTCCTTCTTGGCGATTGTGCAGTTTTTTTCCGCCGTGTTCAATTTTCTGGAAAGGTAAGCTACGGGATGCAGTTGTCCGGTATCCCTGTTTCTTTGGGAAAGAATGGCTCAGATAGCCTCATCCGAAGCGTTGGCTTCCACGATAAAAGGCACATCCAATTACAGATGTCTGAGTACTGGAGCAGTGGTGAATGCTTGTTTCAAGCAGGCAAAAGCCTCGGATGCCTCCTGGGTCCATATGAAGGGAACCCCCTTTCGAAGCAGTCTGGTGATGGGGACTGCTTTCAGGGAGAAATTCAGGATAAATCTGCCATAGTAGTTAGCAAAACCCAGAAAGCACTGGACATTCCTCATGCTCTTAGGCATGGGCCAGTCCTGTACTGCCTTTACCTTGCGTTCAGCCATGTTCAAATCTTCAGGACACAGCATAACCCCTAGAAACTCAATCTCTTCCACACCGAACTCACATTTACTCAATTTGCAAAACAAACAATACTCTCCCAGTTTCATCAACACTAAGATGACATGGTTGTTATGTTCCTCCTGTGATCCAGAATAAACTAATATGTCGTCTATATATATGACCACAAAACGGTCCACGAAGTCTTTCAGAACGTCGTTCAGAAAATACTGAAATGCAGTCGGGTGTTGCACAGCCCGAACCGCATCACAGTACAACCCATAGTGTGTCTTAAAAGCCGTTTCCCATTCATCCCCTTCATGGATGCGTACCAAATAATACGCTCCTCTCAAGTCTAACCTGGTGTAAAGTACTCGTACTTGGTCCAACAAGACGGAGATAGGTGGCATGGGGTAACGGTTCCGTATGGTGATCTTGTTTAGCATTCTGTAAACGCAGCACGCTCTGAGCTCGCCACTAGCCCTAGCTATGAAGTAAAGAAGAGAGGCAGAATGTGATGACCTGATAAACCCGATGTCCAAAAAAATGATCTAAATACTCCCTGAGATGGAGAGTCTCAGGTTCTGACAAGGCATAGACCCTACAAACCAGCATGCTAGCTCCCTCGATCAAATCAATCTGGCACTCATACATCCTGTGGGGCGGGAGCTGTTTTGCCTGTGCCTTGTTGAACACGTCCCTAAACTGGGCATACACTTCAGGCAATACCACCTACTTCTCCGCTACCGTAGCCACACAAAACGGGAAAGCAAGAGCTGTAGCTTGTGACTTATGGTCTTGCACACAGTGCTCCTCGCAGTCTTTGGACAGGAACTGTACAGTCTTGGTCTTCCAATCTATGGTGGGATTGTGGGGCCAGAACCATGGCATTCCCAGTATCACCTCATACTGAGGGGTGTCTATGATGTTCAGGGCTATCTCTTCTAGATGCTGTTTTGGCCCATCTTCTATGGACAACCTGGCGTATTCCGTTTGCTCAGCGATGAGACCGGACTTCAAAGGTTTACTATCCACAGCCAGTACCTCTTCGGGGGTGTCTCGATGTACTCTACCGACTGCTATTTATCTTACCAGCCCACAATCAATTAAGTTTCCCGCTGCTCCGGAATCCAACATGGCTAGTACCTGAGGCACTTGCTGTTTGTATTCCAATCCCAATGCCAACACTATGTGTGTTTCAGTATCTTTTACCCTGTTGGTGGACAAGGTTGGTATTTTCCACTCTTTCTCTCCCATTAATGCCAAAGGAGAGGCCCCTGCATCTATACCCATCACTGACATTGCAGCCTTCTTATTCCTGTAGGAATAACCTTGTGACTTGGGTTTCGACGGACAGTCACGTACGAAATGCCCTCGCTTCCCACAGAACATACACAGCCCTTGCGTACGTTGGCTTTCTCGCTCGACTCGAGAAAGAGGTGCCCAAATGGCCCCAATCTCCATGGGTTCACTCCCCGTATCGTTGGACCCTATCTCTTTCCTGACAACCCTGTCCGACCTATAGAAGGACCTGTCACCTCTCTCAGACATATGGCCATCCAGTCTCAACGTCAGACTAATTAAATCAGAACAGGCTACAGGTTGTGGATCAATCTGGGCGATCATGTCCTTCAATTCATCACACAAACCAATATAAAACAGAGACATCCTTTTTTCCGCAGGCCATGCCGCCTCCGCTACCAACCTATTAAACTTAGTTAAGTATGTAACCAATTCCGGTCTCCCTTGTCAAAGTTCCTGCAGCTCCCTGTCGGCGCTATATGTAGTGGTCCTCCTATCAAACACTCTCTCATAGGTGGCCCGATAGGCATACCAATCAGACAACACAGGGTCATTGTTCCTAACCAACGGAACCGCCCAGTTGGTGGCATTCCCGACCAAATACGAAATCGCAAAAGCCACCCGGGAATGATTATTCAGAAAGGACGAGTGTTTACAGGAGAAGTGCAGCATGATCTGTGTTAAAAACACCTGAATCTTTAAGGGGTCACCCGCATATCATTCCGGACTGGCCAACGGTATTGGAGGAGGAACTGTGACCTGTATTTGAGGGGTGCTGGAAGATGGTATATCAAAAGGATTCCTTGCCAACCTGTCTACCCTGTAATGCAAAGCCGCAGTTTCAAGCCTAGAGGCCGCCAGCTACTGTTCAACTGCGGCCAATGCTTGAACCACATCATCCATGGAAGCCATATATTGCCGCACCCAGACCGGTAGGAGTAACCTATCTTGAGTGCATAATTCTGCCAGGTTCTGTGTCCTCCTCGGGGTCCGGTGGATGCAATAATGGGTCCACCCCTTGACATCCCCAAGCTCAACTGAAAGTTACGGAGCAATAAGGCGATCAAGTGATGGAAAGAAAAGAATGGGAACAGCGGGGCGTAGAACCTGTAACACAAAACACACAGAGTAAAATACACAGCCACAATCCTACTCTCATCAATTCTCGCTGCATATAAATAACTACCTTATCCATCGTAGTAATATAGCCAACCTGTACCGCCAATGAGAACAACCAGTCTACCGGGGTGGATAAGTCTACGGAACAAAACACAATTGCATGAGTTACACACAGGTTCCAGACATACTCCTGCTCACTAACAGACCCTGTGCCTAGCACAACCAGTATTCAGTACTCCATGATCCATGGATGCCCCTATGCTCACCCCAAGAATATGAAAAGAGGTATTGCTGTAAATGCTAATAGTACAGTGTTTTGTTTCATGAAGGTCCGATCCCACTCGCCAAGAAACAAGCAATGCCCATCCGTTTGCTCCTTGTTCCAAACCACAAGAAGGCGAACTCCAGTACAAAGTCAAAAAGAATCTGTTACCATAGTTTTCCTCCAAATTATATTCAAGGGATGTAGCAGAGTTACCGCAATACTGTTCCACACTGTCTACGCTCTTTTTTTCGGCGGAGTCTTATCGGTTGCCTCACTGAGTCTCCAATCCTAACGTCTTTCAAATCCCCACTGAGTTCCGCGGTTGCATCACTGCTGTCCAGACCCAGCGTGGTCAAATTCCGCATGTGCTCACCGCCGAGCGCTGTGGTAATGGTACTCTCAACGTGTCTATGATCCTGTCTACTGCACACAGCTGAGCTCCACAAACTCTCTTCCGCAGTCAAACCAGCGTGGTGGAATCCAAAAATGCTCTCACTGCCGAGCGCGGTGGCCTTTTGTCAGTTTCTTCGTCGGCAGATATCCAGGCTTGAGAATTCCCGGAATCCGTAGATAGGGGCTCTGACATCCGGTTGAGCCCAATACAAGTCCTCAAAGTTTTCAGTATTACGCACACTCTCATCTGTGCGTCACGTCTACTTGTAGATGCCGGTTCCGCCCCTCCTGCCTCTGGGAAGTGTAGTTGTACCAGCAAGGCAGGTACGTAACCACACAATCTCTGACACGTTTTTTATATGTTGGGAGTGGCCCCTTGGGTCAAGGTTGCTCCTCTTTAGTGGGAATATACTTTGGGAAACTTTTGGCCATTTTCTGTCCCAAGTGGTGCATTTGCCATATTTGTTGGCCGATTTGTCCCCAAGGGGGATAGAAAGACACTAGACACCAGGTATTTGAATATGTATATGTCAGGGAGCCGCCCCTTGAGCAGGGTCACTCCCCTTTATTGGGACAATGTTTTAGCCATTTTCTGTCTTCCTGGGGGAAGATCGGTCATATTTTTTGGACTGGCTTCTGGCTGGCGATGTGTGTGGCTGGCTTTTCTGACCTTTTTCTTTCTTGCCATAATTTGCATTTGTGATTGTAATGTTTTATTTCTCCATTGTATTCTAATCCAATGCTTTGATTTCCTTTGCTGAGACTCCTGATTGCAGTTCTGACATTAGTAGATCTGCAAGTAGTGTGGTTGCAGGTGTCTGGAAAGAAAAAACGTGTTTTACTGTTTACTCTAATGAGTATCATTGCCATGCATGAATGCATTTTTTTTTAATAATAGCAGCATATTTAGCTTCTGTTTTATTTCATGTAAATTGTCCTTCTATTTGTGCAAGATTTGTACAGTGTTGTCTCGTGTGTAATTCTCTTTTGATTTTTCTTTCAATTGGGATATCATTGGTGCTTGCTGTGTCTGTGCAGAGTAGGGGCTGGTGATCCTCCATTTAGCTGTCTCTGGCAAGTGAGTGGAATGGTATTTGAGTATATAGGTCTTTGAGTGCTTTGTATTGATTGACTTTCGCCTTCCCGATTGCTGTATGCCAGTAGCTTTACTTTCTGTTTGATGGAGTCACAGTTTGTATATTACTTATTTTACACAGTGTTGGTTATTATTGAATTATTTGTGATGTTCATTTTATTAGGAAAGATTATGGCTAGCCGCAGGATTACCGCTCACCAGATTGTTAGCTTGCTTATTGAATCTTCCTCTGACCATGGATCTGAGACTGACTCTGCATCAGAGGCACAGGAGGATGACCAAGATTCTGGCAGTGGATTTTCTGAGAAGAATCATCTGATGATGAAGCCACTGTCTGTGTAGAGGAAATGCCTTTTTTTGAGGAGGACATTGATTTGCCAAGAGTGCAACAAGAGGCATCTGGATTGCAGCAGGGGCTGAAAGGCTTACAATTGGAAGCCCAGTACCAAACTTAAGCCCCAATCTAGAGCTAACTGATCGACTCCCACAAATCTAGTTTAGCTGAAGAAGTTCTGGGGTATAACTTTTTGATGTGTTTGATAAGGAAGCCGTCACTTGCTTAATTTTGTTCTACTAGTCCCTTGACGGCAATCACTTTATTTTCTGCAACCATGAGTTGTGATTGATATTTGCTTCTGCTTTGGATGCTGCATTTTGTCTCAGCTTTGCCATGGGATCACCATGATTGGGACCATCGCTTCAAGATTTGGACTTTCCTTGATCATTTTGTAGAATGCTTTTCAGAGATTTATGTTTCAGGGAAAGAAATAGCTGTGAGTGAGTCTTTGGTCCTGTCCAAGGGCCATTTGATTTTTTAGGCAGCACATCCCCAGCAAGAGGGAACGTTATGGAATTAAGATGTATATGGTATCTGAGAGTAGTGCTGGAAATGTCTAAAATTTCAGTGTGAACTCTGGTAGGTATTTCACTGTTGACCCCCCTGGTTGATGGTCCACTTTTTTATGCAGTGGTAAAAATGTGTGGGAACTTGATAGAGGTCTTTATACAAAGGGCACCATTTAGACATAGATAACCTCTACACTGAGTTGCAGTTGTTCATGAAATCGCCTAAAGTGCACACTGTTGCATGTGGTACAATCCGCTCTAAACGTAAAGGTTACCCTAAAGGGCTGGTTTGGAAAAAAAACTTTAGAGGGGACAGTGCTGTGCCTTGCGCAGTCATGAACCTCTAAGTTCCAGCTATAAAATTTTCAGACAGAAGATGTCTATATGCTGACTACCATTCATGAGGAAACTTCTTTACCTGCGTCTGTTTTGATCAGGGTGCCGAAGAGTCCAAACCTATGTCCATTTTAGATTACAATAAGCACATGGGTGGTGTAGATAGAGTAGATCAGAGGTAGGAGCTTTACAGTGCTGTTTGTAAGTTACACATTTAGTATAGGAAGTTTTCTGTCCATTTGTTTCATTTGGCAACCTTCAATGCTTTTGCTGTATTCAAGGAGTTCTCTCCAGACTTAAAGATGACTTTGTTTTCATTTTCAGCAGGCTGTGATAGGCAGCTTTGCTTTAGAGGTGGATGGCATGTGGAAGATGTGGCTAGATTGAAAGATCAACACTTTCCTGATTACATTCCTCCCACGCCCCCAAACAAATTTTTCTGTAGGAGATGTAGAGTCTGTGTGCACAGAGGCATGCGGAAGGAGAGTCGTATGTACTGCCCCGGGTGTCCTTCTAAGACCGGGCTATGTGTGCCTTCATTTTTTAAATTGTACCACAGGCTTCTGAATTATTGGGAGCAAGCATGAGCATAAAAGTAAATTGACTGGTCTTTATTGTTTTATATTTTTTGTTCAGTTCACGCTTGGCAGTGGTTTGATGTATTTAGTAAGTCCTGTTGTGTTTGAGTTCATAGTTGTTTTTTATCTTTTTCAAATTGGTGTGTGTTTTTTTGTTAATAAAATTGATTCATGATGTGTGTGGACTGGCGCCTGGCTGACCATGTGTGAGGACTGGCCATTGGCTGGCAGTGTGTGTGGACTGGTGCTTTGCTGGCATAGTGCATGGACTGGTGATTGGCTGGTGGCGTGCTTGGACTGGCGCTTGGCTGTTGATACGTGTGAGCTGACATTTGACTGGTGATGTGTGTGTAGTGACTTGCTACTTGACACTACACACACATGGACAGCAAAACACTAGTCCACACCCCCCTCAGCTGCCAGCCGGTGTGATTGCAGTGTCAGTTATATGGGCATATGAAGTGATGGGCCCTTGAATGGAGCTATCTGTTGAAGTGAGTGTTGTAGTGTGCTGTGCCAGTGGTTGACCGTGTGAATGGTTTTGCGTAAGTCATGAATGATAGGTGTGTGAATGGCCTGTAAAGCAGTTGATTCCTTGTTACAGCTTTACAGCCCACAAGCTGTGAGTCCTTGGGTCAGTTTTTGTAACTTTCAATTATTAACAGTGTATTTCATTTTTTGTGAAATCTCTTGTTAATAAAACATACAATTTGAACCTTTCACTCACCCTCATGCCATATCCAACTAGTATGTGTGTGTACTTGAGGAATAGATGGTAGTGCCGTAATATTTGTATTTTCTGTCTTTCTCTTCAAAGGTGTCCATTGTAAGTAGGGGACATCTACAGACTCTAGATATTTTCATAAACTCATGGATCCAGTCAAGTTTCCTTCCCCACAATGCAGTGCAAACTTCAAAATGAGACTAAAATCACACTTTTTCCTTCCATTTCTGTGCCAAATTTTCTAACACCCAATGTACCCATACAGTCTGAGATGTACAAACAACCACTGCTCCTAAAGTCCTTATCTGGTGTATATTTGAGAAATATAGTGTTTACCTTCAGAACTTTTTTCCATTCTTTAAAATGTGCCCTCTTAATAGCTGTGAGTCGGAACACAATGAAAAACCATTGTAAGGTGCAGCTCGGTCTTTGTCTCTGGCTACCTCAAGTTCTTTGGAGAACCTACTAGCCCTATATATTCTCGCAACCAGAAGGGTCCCTCAGACATAACGGTATATTGCTTTCGGAAATCTGCCATAGTAAGAAGTTACAGATGAAAATTTAGATACAAATAGCTGTTTTTTTCAACTGAATTTTAACATGTTTTTCATTTCAACTGTTACTATTTATAGGAAAACCTTGAAGGATCTACACAAATGAGCCCTGTCTGAATTATTAGATTTCCGGGATCCACCATAGATTTTAAACATGCTACACCACTAACTGGAAGGAGGTTGAAAGCACAAAAAAATTGAACAATTGGCTATTTCCCAGTAAAATTCCAAAACTGTTGAAAATCTGGGTTTATAATTCAAGTCTGCCTGTTTCTGAAAGCTGGAAAGATGGTGATTTTAGCACCACAAACCCTTTGTATATGCCATTGCGGGGAAAAAATGCAGCACTTCGTTTACAATTCCCTCCAAAAAAACAAAGTGTAGCTGTATTTTGGCTAATTTCTCGGTTCCCTCCAGGGAAATCCACAAATCCTGGGTACCTTTCAAACTCACAGGATGTTAGGAATAAAGGATGCAAATTTGGCATGGATACTTTCTGTGGACAACAAGTTAAGGAGGCCTAATTGTGGACTGCCCAAAATAGTCAAACAAATGCTTAGCACTTCGGGGTGAAAGACCGACCAGCAAAGGGTTTCATTGGTAGCGTTTGTGTAGGGGGAGCCAATGCAGATCTCTGAGGTTTGGTGAGGTGTGGGTGCTATGTGAAAGGTTGAGGATGAGCCTTGCTACACCACTCTGGAGACTGCATAGGAACTGTTCGGAGATCCTGCCATAGAATGCACTGCTATAGTCGAGTCTAACTGTAATGAGTGCTTGTGTGATGGTATGTCTGCTGTTCTGCCGCAGCCATTAGAAGAACCTACATAGCGTGCAAAGGATTTGGAAGCAGGAGGAGATAATTGTGTTGACTTGCACTGTCATGTTGAGTTTACCGTCCAGGATCATCCCCAGATTTCTAGCATGATTTTTGATTTCAATGTGTGAGTTGGTAGTCTGACTTTCAGTGCTCTACCTCTGAGAAAGGAGCCTATCCAGTTGAGAGCCAGTTCCTGATTGCTGTTCTCTCGGGGGAGTCTTTTTATGAATGTGTGGTGAAAGACCTTTTCAAAGGCTGCAGAGGGCTTGAGCAGGATGAGGGCTGCGGTTCTACCACGTTCCTATATAGTTCATATGTTGTATTTGGCTGCGATGAGTACAATTTTGGTGCTGTGATTACTTCTGAATCCTGTTTGGATGTGGTCCAAAAGATGGTGCAGCTCAAGGTGACTGATGAGGTATTTGATGACCACCTCTCTATCACTTTGGCTGGGTACAGGAGCAAAGTGATGGGACTGGAGTTGCTCACGTCGTTTGGGTCGGCCAATTGTTTTTTGAGGAGGGTGTTGCTGCTTCTGATTGGTAATCCTCCCATGTTGTAGATTGAGTGGGAGGATGGATCTGTTGTGACCCGGAGTGGGCTGTCTACATGGTCACTGCTGTGTCTTCCCTGGTAAGGGTTTCCATACAGTGAAGTGACTGTCTTGGATCGTGGTGGGCAGGTTGGTGATGAGGTGTCTGGGGTTTGGTTGTTCTGTGAATTTACAGTAGATATCTGCTATTTTGCTGTGGAAGAAGTTTGATAAGTTGTCACAGAGTTCCTTTGATGAGGTGAAGCCGTTGACTGCGGCCTAGGAGGTGGTGGATTCTTAGACAATATAGAAAATTTACTTGCAGCTGTTGGTGGTAACCATGATGCATTTAGCTAATGCTCTTTCTTTGGTGTTCCTTAGTTGCTGGTGGAAATGTGTGAATGCAGCCTCGTATGTGGCTCTGTCAGTGGTCTCGTGGTTGGTTCTCCATTTCTTTCTAGCTGTTTGCAGTGATGATCAGATTCTCGGAGGTTGTCTATGCACCAGCTGATTTGTTTGTTAGCTTTTCTTTGTCCTTTTGTTTTGATGGGTACAAGGGCATCTGCAGTTCCTGATCCAGTCATTGAAGTTAGTGATGTCCTCGTTGAGCTTGTTGGTTAGCCCATATTGAGGGCGTTGAGCCAATCTGCCTCTGAGATTTTTCTCCACCTTCAGCTTTGTCAACTAATGTTGGTGGGTCCATTGACTTATGGTATGGTGATTTGGAAGTGGATGATGGAGTGGTCTATTCAAGTGAGTGGTAAAGTGGTGGTGAAGGGTGTCCTGCGATATGTGTTGGGTTTGTGATGAGCTGGGTGAGTCCAATTTTGTTCAAGTCCAAGTGGTCGGTATGCGCCAGTTTCCTTTTTCGGGTAAAGCCACCACAAATTGAAGTATATGTGTTCCGTGAATAAGGTTGTGTTCTCTGTGTGTATAGAGCAGTTGATGGGTTCTTGTGGATGATAGCAAGGCCTCTTCCTAGCTTGTGAAGTTGATCCGTTCATTCAATCTTGTATCGCGTTGGGATAGCCATGGCAATGTTGAGGGAAAGCCAGTCTGATACGTTGTTGCGGGGGAGATACCAGATCTCATTAGCATGTTTGCTGAGAAATCATGTGTTGGGCAGCATGCATGTGAGTGGCTGTTGGTGTCTGTGTTTGGTGGATTTGGCGTGGTTGTCAGTGTGAAGTAGCGGGGTTGGTGGTGTTGCTGGTGCTTGAGGAGTGTGTTTGGGTGTGCTACTGCAGGAGAACCTGCAATGTCTGTAGGCTGTGGGGAGTGATTAAGTGCAGCAGCGGGTAGAGAGATGCCACAGTTGAGCAATCGCTCTTGCCTGCAGAGTATTGCTGCAGGACAGATTTGACCAGCGTTCCTTGTGCTGGTCGCCGATTAGACTCGGATTGTGCAGACGGATGGTCTTTGGCTCACAGTGGCAATCATTCAGACGGTCTTGGGAGTGCAGAGGAGCACAGGGATAGTGGGCAGGGCTTCTACAGCTCTGGAAGAAATGGTGGGAAAGAGAATGCGGCTGGAGTTCAGGTAAGGAATGAGGAGGAGGTAGGTGGAAAGTAGTAAGGATGGGGAGTGGGACTCTGGGTAGTGCAAAAGGGAGGTCAGAAGGCCCAAAAGCAATAGAGTAAGTATAAAAGAACAAAAGCCTGCACAAGCTTAAAACTGGCACAAAAGAGCAGTGAGTAACATAGAATCACACAAAATAGCAAAGATTATCAAAGATTAGCACAAAGTAGCACAATGGAGCAACGTACAGGCAAGTGGGGCATAAAAGAGCAAAATATAGCACAGAGTAGCACTTAAGAGCAAAGAATAGGACAAAGAAGCACAAAAGAGGAACAGATAGCACAAAAGAGCTTAAAAGTGCTGGGAAGGGCACAAAAGTGCCAAAAAGAACACTCAATCAAGAGGCACGAAGTTGACTGGTCACGGGTTGAAAACGGAGACCAGAGGAACAGAGATAAAACAGGGGTGAAAAGGAAGATCCAAGGAACAGGGAGAGTTGAAGTAGTGAGGCTGGAGCCTTAAATTAATGGAGCTGGGTCCAGAAGGACCTTGGATGGTCAGAGGACTGGTCCAGGTAAGTGTTGGGCTGGGCCTAGGCACCTGCTCCAAAGATAAGATCTTATTGGCTATCACCACATCAACAAAGATGTGGTATCAATGAAGATGTGGTTGTAGGCATTTTAGGGCTTGATGACGTAGTCATCAATCCTAGGAAAAGTATTTTAAACAAAACATAGAGCGGTAGGGTAGGGATACCATGCACCCTCTGTGACTGGAGGACTCCCCCAGGCCAGAAAGCATTTTTTTTTTATCTGTTGCACCAATAAACCAATAAACAGGAAAACACGAGATCCAACCATTTTTAAATCCGAGCAGGGACTTGTGCCCCCCCTCCAAACCTTTTCTTGGCTAGGAGACCCCCTCATTAATTTTTCATTTGTCCCTGCATGGAGCACCCGATAATGCTCTAGGGAATTGTGGTGGGCTGCAAGAAGTGCTGCAGCTCCCCAAGATATTAAAAACACAGTAAGTCACCAGGGTCATAAAATCCACAGTTGTTTAAAGAACTCTGAGCTGGATCTGTATTTTTCCCAACAGGACTGCAGGGACCTGGTGTGGTGGGATCCTGGGTTGACTGCCAAATGCTGAAAAAACTCAAATACATGTTGATATTCTTCAAAAGGCTTTATTGAAAATATTTTATGTCAATTACTTTTATTCAACATTGTTATGTGTGAGTTTAAAAGATATACGTTTGATTATAGTTATCAGTGATTTTTGACGAAGACAATAGGTCTGCTTTTTATATGTTAAGGGGCCTGTCCCTTTATAAAGCCAATAGGCCCACTTTTTATATTTAAATTACATTTTCTGACCCTTTGACAAGGCTGATAGATCTGCCTTTCTTAAATGACACCCTGTACATTAGTACATCATATAGTCAGTGATGTGTTTAGGGAGCCCATGGTGGGAGGGGTGCAAAGCCTGGCCATAGGGCAGGCCTTGTTCCCCACCCCATGGCACACATGACCACAGGGGATGGATGCCAGCAGGGGTTGGGTGTAGGGCCTGGACACATGCCAGGCCTTGAGCCCAACCCCTCATCACACACAGCATTTGACAATCTTACTTCATATTAAAAAACAACTTGGAATTCTCTGACGAAACCAAAGGTTAAAGCAATGTAATGGTTAAGAATTGTAATAATTATCCTACTTTCATGTTTTTTTAAACCTTAGAAAGTCACTGAAAAAAACAAATGCTAAAGGTGCACTGTAAGTAAATCAAGATGTTTATTAAAACATATTGTGTTCAATAGACAAAATCACTGACATTTTCTAGCTATAGTTATCTCAAGTAAGTGCCCTAACGTAAATACTCTCATGCACTCACCAAGCACTGCTAATCACCTTCCATATTACATTACTCATGACATGCAACATGATTCGTCGATAGCATCACTGCAACATCTAAAATTAATTCATTCATGATAGTACTGAGCATATCGGGGGTAAGAATGTTAGTCAAATTAACTACACACATATATATTATTAGCTCTGGCAAAAATAGTCATTTCCTGGAACTTCTGGGAGCTGCTTTTTAATACAATTAGTGAATGTAATATCTGTATCCATGTAGTGTGCTTTACACACCTCACTCAATTGTTTCTTTTTTTCCCCTTATTCACCTCTGACCACAGAGTCCACTCCGGTCACGTGTACTCCGGGAGCCACGAGAAAAGGTGGTGAACAGGCCACCTGTGGGTATGCATGCGAACAACAGGACACTGTTCCAAATGGGATAATTTCTCTCAGACTTGGTCCAGAAATAAATCTGGCAGCTGCAGCAGGGGTGGTGAGGGAGGTATGTCCATTGAAGCCTTGAGAGATATTAGGAGGTATATTCATAGGGGAGTGTTGGAGGGACGGGCGAAAGACAAATTGAGGAGGATGGATGTGCTTTTCTATTTTGACATTCATTCTGTCCTTCTAGGCGAACAGTTAAACAGAAATAGAACAATACAGTCCTGTGATGGTTGTTTTGGCTCCACAGTCTTCTTCTTCTCGTGACACTCTTCCTCTTGGTCTTCTCCTTGCGGGTTTGACTTTCCGTGGTGCATTGTCCCCAGTATGCAAAAAAAATAAAACACTGGGAAAGGGATATAAGTAAAAGAGGCCTGGTGTGATTGCTCTTAGGAGGGATAGAGTCCTTCACCACACCCAGGGGTGTCAGGGAAATACTGGCTCCTAATGAGAATGTTAAGTGATCTCATCTCTCCCCTTTTATTTCATTATCAGGTGATTTTGTGGCTCTCAGATGTGACCTCCAGGCTTGTGTCTGGGCCTTTGGGAAGGGGTAGTGCACAATAGGTCAGTTGACTATGTTCTCTGTCTACCCCTATTACCTTCCCGTTCAATTATTTCCTAGTTGGCTTCTCCTTCTAACCCAATGCTCTTCAGTCCCCTCTGCTATGGTCCCCCTCTACATAGTGGAAGTGAGCATAACAATACAAAAAAATAAGAAACTACTCAAGTAGCGAAGAAGCTAAGGAAAAAAATATACAACCCCGTAAAGAAATGCTTCTGCCAGTTGTATGCCAGAACTGACCTCTTGGCTGACACGGCGGTGCTGGCTTTACTTTTGAGTAATTTCCCCTCCCCTTCTGGCTCATTCCTTTATCTATCCCAACCATCCCCATGTCTCCCCCCCCTCTCCCTTCCTTACACCCGTACCTGTGTGAGCCGCAACTCTCTGGAGTTGAGGCAGGGGAGTCATGCATCCCAGGTTGACCACCACTCGTCACTCCAGCATTCTGGAGGCTCGTCCTCTTCATGAGCAGCAGTTCTTCCTCCCTCGGTTTTGATGGACCCAGACTCGCCTTCTTCCTCGAGAACACTGCTGGGCTCCACGCTGTTTCTCTCTGCGTCTTCCGGGTTCCTCTTCTCCAATCCGCTTGTCCCTTCTTGACTCCCTGTCCTTCTCTCTGATTCATCGTTGTACTCTGCTGTCTGCCTCCTTCTGTCGTCAGAGGATCCTGACAGTGGTATTTAACCCTTTCATCCTTTTTCTTCTAGGGACGGAGTAGCTGGGGCCGTTCATCGTGCTGTGAAGGAAGAGGTAGATGAGGGGCGTTTCAGAGTATAGGGTTGGAGCTACTTAGGGTTGATAGGTTATTTACAGGGAGCCGAGCCCCGCCTATCTCACATTCCCCCATCCTAGTTTTCTTGCATGCAAGACCAGTATCTGCAGGGTATCAGGACAGATAGTCTGCATTAGTTTGGAGTTTTCCTTTTCGTTGATGTGTATGGAAAGGTTGGAGTGCGAGGAACCACCTCAGCACCCGTCCTTGCACCCGGCATTGTGTCCTTTGTTACGGGACAGCCATTCTACTAGAGCATGGTCTGTATACAACAAAAACCCCCTACGCTCAAGATCGTAGCGATTTGGTAGCCCATTTAATGGCTAGGGCTTCCTTTTCTATTACTGCATTGTGTTCCTCGTGGAACAAGTTGTGGCTGGTGTTGATCACATGCAAAAAACACAGTTGATGGACAGAATGTAGAACAATGTCATACATTCACCCCAGTACAGAGATCTGGGCCTAAATCCATCGTTTTTTTGCACTCCACACCACCCTGGGTTAGACACTGGCTATATGCAAATCAGCTCTGACCCTGTGCCTCATGGGAACAGTCCAGTCCGAACTACCAAGCCATGTCTTTCCCAGATCGGAATCAAGCATCCAAGGACCGGTTTCTGGCTATCAGCCTTCATCAGCCTGGATAGCTTGACTCCAGTGGTGTGGAGAGCCTGGGACTCACGTCTGAGCATACCCAGCCAACTCGGGGTGAAAATTGCAAAAAACACAGTTGATGGACAGAATGTAGAACAATGTCATACATTCACCCCAGTACAGAGATCTGGGCCTAAATCCATCGTTTTTTTGCACTCCACACCACCCTGGGTTAGACACTGGCTATATGCAAATCAGCTCTGACCCTGTGCCTCATGGGAACAGTCCAGTCCGAACTACCAAGCCATGTCTTTCCCAGACCGGAATCAAGCATCCAAGGACCGGTTTCTGGCTATCAGCCTGGATAGCTTGGCTCCAGTGGTGTGGAGAGCCTGGGACTCACGTCTGAGCATACCCAGCCCACTCGGGGTGAAAATTGCAAAAAACACAGTTGATGGACAGAATGTAGAACAATGTCATACATTCACCCCAGTACAGAGATCTGGGCCTAAATCCATCGTTGATCACATGCCTTTCATGACAATGGGTGTCTACTTGGGAGAGAACCGCTCCTAAGCCTTGCTTTGAGGCATTTGTTTGTAAAATGAAGGGTTTATTGTAAATAGAGATAAGTAAACTTTATTGTACAGTTAGTTAAAACTCAACATTTTTAAAATTCACGATTTAAAAAGAAGTATATATCAAAAGATAAAATTAATTATCAAACTTTAAAATACATGGGTCGGCGTTATCTCGCTTTGTGCGGAAGTGGATAAGGTTCATGTTTTCAATTTAATTTGTTGATATTATTATGTGAGCTGGAGTCCCAATATAATACTCGAGGAGCACTGTCTGCCTGCTAGTATGCTTCCTCGTTTTGCTAATACTTTAGTCTTTCCGTCACTGTATCAAATAATTTTGAGAGACGGCAGTTTAATTGGGTCTCCTGCGGGTTGAAGCACAGTTTGACTGCCTGTCTACAAGTCCTGATGCCCTTCTGATTCCATCTTGCTCGTAGTAAAGATCTCCTTTTATCCATTAAGCCTGGGCAAATACAAATTATGTGTATTAAATCTTCAGATCCTACTCTACAAAGACGACAAGTCTGATCTTCTTGTTTCCTTTTCCATGGTTACCAACAATAAAGGCCTTCCCTATAATACTATGGGATATATATCCCTAGGTGAATTGTTTCTCTTTTACTATTAACAAACCGAGGGTCAAAATCACCCTTCAAGCCTGATGCGCTGTTAGTGGTCGCATAACTCTACTACCATATCTCTAAAACCGTGTGTGTGTGTGTAAGCCTCCCAGTAGGTACTAACTACTTTCTCCACTCTCCTACTGTGAAAAAAGGGAAGGGGAGGTTGACAGAGCCTCACGGGAGCAACACCCAGGGGGGGATTTTTCAGGCTGGTATAGACAGACGCCGATGATGATAAGTGGGGATTCAGGCGAGTACTTGTTGTGGAATGATAAGTTGATGTTAGTGGGGTATCCTCTATGAACCAACCGTTCAGCACCCTTAGGTTTAGTTGCTCTAAGTCCTTTAGTAGTTGATTTGAGCACTTTGTTTGTTTGTTTGGAAGTGCTTGTGCTTGAGTTGGAATTCCCCAGGCTATATTAAGCTCCTGTGCTAGTTCTTCTTCCAGTGCGGTTCCGAAGAGAAAGAGATTGAAGTCTCCTGCCAGAATCAAGTTCTCAGCTTCTCTCTCTTCTATGATTCTTGCTGTTTCCTTGACCAACTCTTTTGCACCTTTCAGTCTGTGCTTCGGGTGTATATATGAATTGATTATAACAAGTGGTTGATCCGTCGTTCTGATTTTGGTTGTTATAGCTATTGCCTGTATAGTGTTTGGAGCTATGGTTTTAATCTTAATCTCTTCCATTGTTCCTATTGTGAGAATTGAGGCAAAAATCATCAGACTGCCTGCGCTGTGACCAAAGGTTGAGGTCCTAGTAGCTGGGACTATTTGTGTTGTGTATCCTTCTAGGGCTATCTCACGTTCTTCCCAGGTTTCTTGTAATAATATCAGGTCAAATGACCTTAAGTAATTTAATGTTTCCCGATCGTCCAGTTTATTAGTCAGACCATTGGCGTTCCAGATACATATTCTAAGATTAGTCGGAGTGGTATGTGGTAAGGTCTGGGCAGGAATCCCTTGTCATTGCCTGCCCCTGTTTGTTATTGTTCACTGTATATTGGCCAAGTTGGGGATAGGTGATTTTGTTATTACCGTTTTAGTATGTAAGAGCCTCCCTTGTGGCCCTGGTGACTGGCTAAGAGCTCCTTTTAGGATTGATGTTGCTGTATGAAGATGTTCTTTTTTGCTCTCCTCTAAGAACGGTGTTGGGTAGGCTAGTTCCTAGTTCCAGTTTTATTCCCCACTGAGAGAATTTGTTGATTTCTCCTAGGATCCGACCAAAAAGCTCATTTGATATCCATGTTGTCTTTGTCGTTTTTGGTTTATGTGGGTCACATGTAGGTTGGAATTCGAGTTGAAGCAAGTCAGTTGAGTTGATGTCTTCCAGTCCCTTAACCACTTGGCTGCTAAGGTACATCCCCCTCTTCCCATTGACTTTCCATTGAAATCAATGGAAACTCCATGACGAGTTACCCTTGTCATTAGCACTGAAGGGGTTAATTAAGTGAACACATTTTATTATGTTTCCTCTGTTTAAGGAATCCACTCTTCCTCTAGATTTGTACTCGGGGACAAATAATATAATATCTGTCTCTTTTGATGCAAAGGCCCTGGTTTCATGGGCTAAGGGTACCTCGTGGTGTTTAACCCAGTTGGGGAGTTGGTTATTGTTAATTTTGATTGTAGCAGCAGATACGACTCTGTTGGATTCTTCCAGTTCCTGCTCTCAGGCCAGCTGCTCCCCACGTTGTTTCCTTTCCCTTGGCTGACCGTCCGTCTGTCTCCTTTCTCTGCTGCGTTAGTCTCTTTCTGGCTCAGTTCTATCAAATTGGTGAGTGTATTGTACCATTCTTTCCACCTTTTGCCCAGGCTGTTCGATTGTCGTCTCTAATAATTCTTTTGACTGAGTTTTCAGTTTGTTTGAGATCCTTGTGGTTTTCAGTTTCTTGTCCAGAGACGGAGTCTGCTCAACCTGGGTGGAAAGTGCCACTTCCTTTTCTTGTTCTACTTGGTCCTGGGTTTCCGCCGGCTGCCTCTCCTCTTTGTCGACAGCTGCTGTCATTTTCCTGTTCCTGCCCTTCCTTTTTTGTTTCCGGTGAGTTCGTGAGTTTGTAGGTGCCTCTGTGCTGATCTCCTCATTTTGAATCAACTTGTTTTCAGCTCCTTTTATGATTCCGTTTACTTGATTGTTCTGGGTTACCTTTTCCACATTGACTATGGCTGTTAAATCAGATGTTGTGTTTGGTTTCAAATTTGCCAGGAGGTTCTATAACATTGTTGGTAACGTTGATAGCTTGTCTATTATTGGGGAGCAGACACATTCTGTTCTTACTAACTCGGTGAGTTCTGCTGTTTCCTGTCCCCTTTCAATGAGGCCATTTAGATCTCTTAGTTTCCTCTCTATCCCTGAAGTGGACTCCGCTAGTGCTTGCATTACTGTTAGCTGCATGTCTAGTTTATCATATTGGTATTGTAGAGCTGTTGCTGATAATTGAATTGTATTTAATAAGAATGTATTAGACGGTCTTTTACTCTCTTCTCCGTACATGCTGGCGTGTTTTTCCATATTAAGGGTTTTAGTAGGTTTTAGGTTATATGAGGCCTCTAGGTCTTCCCACTCTTGCGATGCAAGAAAGGTCATATCGCTGTCTATGGTGTATGAATTCTCCTGTAGCTGGTTCTGAGGCGAATTGAGTCGGCCCATTTCTCTCTGCTCTTTTGAGGCTGTTAAGGAACCAGGTTGTGTGTTCTTCGGCATCGGTGAGAGACTACTATTTGACTGAGGTGTTATTCTCCTTTCATCCTGTGCATTCTGAGTTTTTTGTTGTAGGAATGGTGTTGATTGATCACCCCAGTCTTGGGACTCCTGATGTTCTGGAGTGATGGTAGGAACTAATGCTCTGTCTGTTTTAACCCCGCTGGGAGATGTTTCCTTACCTTGAGAGCTTTCTGTTTTAACCCAGCTGGGAGGTGTTTCCTTGCTTTGAGAGCTTTTTAGTTGGTTGTCTGGTGGACTACTTGCCTCCACTGGCCATTCTGTTGTTTCCCTCCTGTGCCTTCTCCCCCAATTTTGCTTTTTTGCCAACTTTCGGTGTGCATTATTGTAATTAGGGCTGAGAAGGACCGGTTCAGATGAGAGAGTGTATTTAAGCTGTTGGAAGGCATGTAGGGAATCAGGGGATGGGTTTTCAAGCTCCAATTCAGTTTTGCGCCCTTCTATAACAAGTCAGTAAGGTGGCGGCTTATTGTGAGAAGTCCGGGATAAACCGTCTGTAATACCCCAGAATGCCCAATAAGGCTCTTAGTTCTATTTTGTTTTTTCGAAAAGGCAGGTTCAGTATTACCACTACTTTTTCTTTTTGGGGCTTTATGCAACATTCCCCTAAATGGTGTCCCAAATGTTTTACTGATAGTGTCCGGATGATCATGTGCATTAAGTGTGGTTCCCAAGATGTACTATGGATAATGATATCATCTATATATGCTGCGGCAAAGCTGATGCATGGTCTTATGAGGGTATTCATGAGCCCCTGAAAGGTCAATGGGGCTCCATGTTAGCCAAAAGGGCAATGCAGTGAAATGATATAGCCCAATTGGTGTAGAGAATGCTGTCTTTTCTTTATCTTGCTCTCTAAGTGGCACCTGCCAGTAGCCTTACACGGAGCGCTAATGTACTGTGCCTCACCCAAACGTTCCACCATCTTGTCTACTCTAGGGAGTGGATAAGAATCAAAATGTAAAATGTTGGTAACCTCTTGGAAATTGATACAACATTGTATAGACCGGTCTGGTTTTGGTACGATTACTATTGGGGAGTTCCATTTACTGGTGGAGGGTTCTATAACTCCCATTTTAAGCATCTGCTAGATTTTGTTCTCAACAGCAACTCACCTAGATTTTGGTATTTGGTATGGACGTAGTTTAAACTTTTTCCCCAGGAGGGTCTGTATAAAATGTTCTATCACTGCTGATTTCCCGGGAATCAAAGAAAATACAGAATATAACAGTTATAGAAAGGAGCTTACCGCCTGGTTCCGGTGGTCTGAAAAGTCAGGGTCAATGCATTGTAGGAATAAGGGGGGTACGTTTTCAGGGATATCCAATAATGCGGGTGTGGCTCCTTCCCTTTTCTTTAATAGATTAATATGAAATATTTGGTGTTCGTTTTCCTTTTCTGGTCTATTTCGAGTCAGTAGGTGACTGGGGTCACTTTTTCTGTCATGAAGTTTGGGCTTGTTCCAGATCGGATTTCAAAATGTCGCAGATTTTGCCCAACTGATTTTTAAGAACATACTCAGGGAGAGGAGTACCCCCTCCTTTTCCTCCTCCCACTCTATGAGTATATCTAACAAGGTGCGTGGCTGTCGACCATATAATAATTCGAAAGGGGAATATCCTGTGCTTCTTTGTTGTTTGCATCGGATGGTGAATAGGGCTAGGGGCAGCATATCTTTCCACTTACGCTTTTCTAATTCTAATAACTTTTTTAGAATGCTTTATTGAAATAGTAAGTAAAGTAAAATATAATTACAGTATTATATAAACAGAGGTCAATCAGTAAAAAAAACTGCAAAATTAAGGTGTAGTAAACAAAAAATATTAGGAATATCAACAAGACCAATTAAACCTTCTAAACCTATACTTAGAATAAATGCATCTTAACATTTTGGAATTATAAAAGAGGGGGAAGGAGAAAGAGGGAAAGGCGGGGAGGAAGTATTATGAGGAAGTTAACCAACTATGCGTAGTAATGAAAAACAATTGAATATAATAACATTAAGAAGAAATATGGCAATTAAATACAAAATAGATCAAACAGTCAACCTGGAAAGAATTGTGGTTAGTGGTGACGAAAGTAAATCTTTTTTAATCAAAAGAGGTATTGAAGTAGCATGTGCACGGTCTAGTCTATGATGGTGACTAACCAAGTTCCACCAGGCTTGATGTGAAATTTTGGTTGTACCCTTCCAGTTGGTGGTAATGATCTGAAAAGTAATAGCTATAAATAAATTGATACATTTACCCACGTTTCCCTGGGTATCCCATATAGAAGAGGAGCTACCCAGATGCGCAATGTCAAAAGGAACTTTGTTAGATAAATATTAATTCAATTTCTTCCAAATGAGTAACCAAAAACTCTTAACCAGAAGCCAAAGAAAGAACATGTGAAGTAAATCACTGTTTATACGAGGGCAAGACCAGCATTTCTTAGAATCCAACAAGATGATTTCATGCAAATTTGCAGGGGTGAAAAAAAGCCTATTATAGAAATAGTATAACGTCTACATTTTACTAGCTGAGCATGAGGAGGTGTGAAGTTTTGTCCAGATGGAGCCCCATGTCTGAAATGAGAATTTCTGTGCCAAGTCTTTATCCCAGAGAATTTCTATATTGGATTCGGTGGATAATATCTTGTATATAGCAGATGCCTTGAGTTGAGTAGAGAAATCAAGTGGGGGAGTGAATGTTTGATCGAGTGAGTCTGAGGAAGAGTTCTGAGAATGAAGATGAATCGAAATTTGCCTAGCTATGTAAGAGTAAGTTTCAATTCTATTAAGGACACGGAGGTGAAGATTATGCTACTTCTTTCTTTACTTTATTCTATTAATTTCTCCACAACAGTGAAAACCAACACATAACACTTTCTCTTTTCATCCACAGGACACATCCAACAGGAAACAAAGCAAAGTACAAATACGCTTGAATGGACTACAACAACCATGAGTCCATCACAAAACACCAGTCCATAGTCCTTCCTTAGTGTCAGCACATCCTAGAAAGGTCCTTCACCCTGGTTGTCCCTCCTCTTTCTTCGCGCGAACACCTCGGAGTCACTGGTCTTGTTTCGCACCATCATGTTCTAAAACACAAGACACCGGTGTAAAGTTCCTAAAAGACAAAGCCTCCAACAATCAATGATAGTCACGTAGGCCAGCATTCGTAAACCAACTATGCAGTCATAAAGGAAATTTTTTTACTTATCGCTTACGGGCGGGTTCGCACCACAGTGCAGCGGGAGGGATAATCCTCCCCTCCATGTCCTTAATAGAATTGAAACTTACAGTTACATAGCTAGGCACATTTCTATTCTATGTCAGGACCGGAGGCTCCGATTATGCTAGTTCAAAGCTTACTCACCACTAAATGTGCAATGTCCACCACTGGTTTAAAGTAGATCCATTTAAAAGTGGAATCTGAGGACCGAACTGCAACTCGCATATGATCTTCCAAGCAAGCGCCTAGAGAAAAAACCTTTGAGGCCATGGCACCTCTGGCTGAATGAGCTCCAAACTTTTTTGTGTCAATACCCGCCTCCTGCATGACCCAATGCACCCACCTTGCAATGGTGAGGGAAGAGACTACCTTGCGCAGTTTCTTTAAAGCAATCAGGAGCTGCTGTTCGCCCGGAGGGCGAAGATCTAAGGTTAAGCCCTCGTAGGCCTTGAGACACTGCACCACACAGAGCTTGGGCATTTCCGCAAAGACCGGATAGGAAATTGTTCTAGAAGCAGACTTTGTACGCCGATCAATCGTAAAGGTCACCCAATCCGGGGAAAAAACTTGTGCCGAAACGTTGAGTGAAAGCACATCGGACACCCTGCGGCAAGAAACCAAACACAACAACATCGCCAGCTTAGCTGACAACTCTTTCATTGAGCACCACATTAACATCCCACAGGACTGAGTACCGACAAACGAATACCCCTCAAGAGTAGGCACACAAAAGAATGTTCTCCAACCGGAGTTCCATCAATCGTAGCCATTTCATTCAGGTGGGCTGATAATGCTTTGAGGTGCTGGCGGGCCATGCCTTCGATAAAAGAGTTTCAGCTGGTCCCGAAAGGCCTGGGAGCGCCGGAAAGGCACCATGCTATGAGAAGTAGAAAGCCCAGAGAAACCAAATTATGCTGTTCTACTTCCGGATTTCGAAGAAGAAGAGGAAACAGGGGGAGTAGGATTGGAGAATCCTAAGAAAGTTCCAGAAGAACTGGAAACCACCCTTGGTACCTCCAGAGTGGCGTAACCAACACCACATCCACCTTCTGGTGACGGACCTGTGCCATCAGGTGGACAATCTTGGAGAACAGTGGAAATGCGTAACCTCTGTCCTGACTCCACTCCCGCAGAAAGGCGCCCGTCGCTTGTACTAGCGGATCCAGCCTCCAACTGTAGAACCTTGGGATTTGGTAATCCAAGCGTGACGCGAATAGGTCCACTGAGATAGGACCCCTATGGCCTGACAACCACTGAAAGACCTGAACACTCAGCTTCCATTGACTGGAATCCTTCAGATGCTGGGAGTGCCAGTCTGCGACCTGATTGGCCTGACCCCGCAAGTACTCTGCCATCACTGAAACGTGATGGGCCAGGCAAAACCCCCAGAACTCCTTCGCCAAGTTCGCCAGGGCTTTGGACCGGGAGCCCCCCAGGTGGTTGATGTAACGCACCGCGGAAACATTGTACATCTTGAACAGGACGCATGAGTGCACCCTGTCCCTGGTCCAGCACCGGACCGTGAAAGAGCCTGCCAACAACTCCAGGCAATTGATACGGAGTTCCTGCTTGTCTAACGACCAGGCGCCTCCAGTAGATAAATTGCCGCTGCGGGCTCCCCAGCCCAACCTGCTGGCATCTGACTCTATGACAATGTCTGGGGCCACCCCAAAGATGGCCCTGCCATTCCAGGCATCCATGTGGGCTAGCCATCACAACATTTCCTCCTTGACATCGGCGGTCAGGGGAACCAACTGGTCGTAAGACAATCCCCATTGGAAATGTTGCGATTTTAAGCTCTGCAATGCACGATAGTGATTGCCTGGATGGATGATGACAGCAGTCCTACCACTCGGGCAATCTGGTGGAGGGAAACGTGAGTTCTGGACATGGTCTGAAGAAGTAGATGCCGGATCTTGGCCATCTTGCGAGAGGGAAGGCTCAAGGACTCGTGGACCGAGACCACCATATAGCCCAGGAAAACAATGGATTTCGTCGGAGAGAGAACTGACTTGTCCCCATTGATAACAAACCCCAGACTCTGCAAAAGAGAAACCATATGTTGCACCTGACCGGAAAACGTCTGAGAAGACTGACCCATCAGAAGGATGTCGTCCAAATAGACAATCATCCAAACCCCCTGGTCCCGCAGGAACTCCACTGCCGAATGGAGGACCTTCGTGAAACACCAGGGTGCCGAGGACAGTCCGAATAGAAGGGCGGTGAACTCGTAAATCTGCTGTCTCCATTGCAACTGCAGAAAACGTCTATGAGGCGGATGGATCGGAATTACCAAATACGCATCCTTGAGATCTAGTCTCGCCATCCAGTCGCCCAGCAGTAGAACATCCCGGAGGAGAGGAATCCCCTCCATTTTGAAATGCCGGTACATCAACCATCCATTGAACTCCTTCAGGTTGATCACCGGACGCTGCCCCCTGTCGGTCTTCTCCACAAGGAAAATATTGCTCAAAAACAATGCAAAACCGTCTGATAGATGGCCCCTTTGCGCAGCAGCTCGGAGACTTCCTCGTCGACCAGACAGGCGTCCGCCTCTGAGAATGAGATAGGCCGAGGAAGACTCCTTTGGTGGGGTGAATCGTAAAACTTGATGTGAAACCCCAGGATTGTTCACAAGACCCAGGCATCGGTTGTGACTGCCCGCCATGCCTCCTGTAAGGATGCTATCCGACCCCCAATACAGACTTGAGAATGAGGAATCAGACTTACCGCTGTTTGCAGGTCCACCTACGTTGTTCCGGTATCCTCCTCCATCCTCTTGTATTGCTTTGATCGCCCTAAGTGTGGTAGGGTATGCTCAGACGTAAGTCCCTTGCTCACTTGGCCACTGGATTCAAGATAGCCTGGCTGATGAGGATTATGAATCCGAAACCGGTCCCAGGATGCTTGTTTCCGGTCCGGGGAAGACATAGCTTGGCAGTTCGGGCTGGACTGTTCCCATGAGGCACAGGGTCAGACTGATTTGCATATGGCCATGTCTGAACTGGGGTGGCTGAGTGGACTAAAGAATGGTGATGGATTAAACCCAGATCAGTTGACTGGGGGTCAGTGTTTGATTTGCTCAAACGCTCCGTCCATCATCCCCTTTTGTACCAGTATCCTCCAAGGCCACGGAATTTTTGTCTCCTGGTCGGATAAAAGCTGGTATAGTTGGCAGAAGTGCTGTACTGACCCCAACCGGAGCCTTGTCCCCTACCGGATTGGATTGCTGGCCACTGCCGGTCGCTTGGCCCCTGCCACGACCGGCCCCTTTGGAAAAACGGTTCTGGAAGACCCTTTTGATGTTGGACTGGGTCTTATCCAAACTCGTGAAGGTGGCTACGAACTTGCTCAGCTCCTTCAGAAAAGGGTCTCCGAAGAGGCCCCCTTGCGCAACCGCCCCAACCTTCGAAGATGCCAGGTCGCCTAACTTGGGTTCCAGCTTAATGAGGAGCGAGCGTCTCCGTTCAGTCGAGAGGGCACAGTTGGCGTTACCTAAGAAGATAATCGCCCACTGTGTGCCCAATTCGAGAGGACGTCCGGGCATATGACGGAGCCCGACACCTTCGCCTTCTCCGCCATATCCAATATTTTTGTCATGGGCCCCACTGCGTCAAGAAACTTGTCCTGGCAGAATCACCTGGAACGATCTATACCCTTGGGGGTCCTTCATACACTTGGCCAGGAAGGTGGCCCTCTTGAAGTCAAGCTTTGGTATGCAGGCCACCTTCCCTTCCAAGGTGAGGCGAGGACACTCAGCCCGCAAACAGCCCCTTACTTCCTTCTCCAAGGGTTTGCAGAGGCGACCCACCATGAATTTGGCCACCTTCTCCCCAGGCACCCAGGCAGCTGACCTCGGGTACACTATGTCATCCGGGTTAAGCATGCCTGAGGAGTCCTGGGGCAAGACGGCCACCGAACTGGACGGTCGCCACAACCGCGAAGACCCCTCCTCACCGTCCAAGCCTGCTGGGGAGCCCCCATCCAGGGTTGGCATGTTTGGCCCAACAGATTCTGCGGGAGTCGGGGCCTGTGAAGGCACAGGGGGCGGGTTGGACCACTTAGCGACAAAGGTGTCCCTGAGGTGGCCGAAAGCATCCAAATCCACCCCCTGGGAGCCCCCCAGGCCCTCCTCCACACGTCCCTTCTTAGGTAACGGGGGACCCTCCCCCTGGGGCAAGGTAGGTACAGGACCAGGGGAATCTAAGCAGGCATGGGCCAACTTGGCGCATTCCGCTATGATGCGGTGCGTAAGACGCTTCTCCATAGGCACCACCACATCATTCACACATTTAAAAATGGAATCAACAGCCTGAAAAAATTGGTCATCCAAAGGAATGTACTGCTGCTCCTCCTCATAGTACTCCTCTGCACTCATACTGGCTAGTTTCTCACAACATGAGGACACACCCTACAGCTCAGTCCAAAATCTGAGGTATCACCCCTTTCCTCAGGGAGCCTGTCAAACCCTGAGCTACAACCACTAATGACTAGGCTTGCCTGCATGCCAAGGGCTCAGTTCCCCTGAAACACTGCAAGTGGGGCACAAGGGGTTAATACCTTATTAATATGGGCAGTCTGCAAGGCTGCAAATATGAGGGAAGTGGGTTGAAACCCCGACGTGTGGGCTGTCCAGAGCCTGACAGGACACCAGCCACCACCCGGTGCGCTAAAGGCTCTTCGAGCCCACCGGACACAACACCTGCCCGAAGGCGATTCACGCGGCGTTGCCACAATACAGACCTCCACTGGGGCATGCCAATAATAAATTGGCGAGATTACAACCCCCCTGGGGCATCACGGTATGGCAGCAGGGGAACAAGGCTCTCCGGGCATGTGTCTCGCAACACGTCTCTCTCGCTCTGAGGAGACGCGCCGCAGAGACCAACGAGACCCAGGAGCTCCCCCTAGCGGCCACAAAAGGGGACTGCACCACCAGGGATAGCTGCGAAAGGAGTGGAGCGCTCCTGCTGTAGAACATAGAAACCTTCTCAGGGGTCTCACTGATACCTTGTCCATCACGGTATGGCAGCAGGGGAACAAGGCTCTCCGGGCATGTGTCTCGCAACACGTCTCTCTCGCTCTGAGGAGACGCGCCGCAGAGACCAACGAGACCCAGGAGCTCCCCCTAGCGGCCACAAAAGGGGACTGCACCACCAGGGATAGCTGCGAAAGGAGTGGAGCGCTCCTGCTGTAGAACATAGAAACCTTCTCAGGGGTCTCACTGATACCTTGTCCTTTTAAACCAACAAAGAAGAAATTGGCACAGAAGTTGAAATATAAAAATAATGCATTTATTCACCTACGTCACACAGAAGCCTTAGCAACTGAATGAGGCACTCTAAGGAGTACAGAAAACTGGGGCCTTATATATGCTTAGGGTTACATAGTTAGCATAAGACCAAGGGGCAACCCTGGCTCATGCAAGCATGCAAAATTACTAATATGGGCATGCAAGATCTGCTTGCTCAACAAAGTGGGAGGAGCTAAGTGTTGCTAATGCTGGTGAACACATCCTGACATTTACAGACTAGAAACAGCTGCAAGGACAGCTGCAAGCTCAACTGAGCATGTGCGAAGGTGGAAGATGCTAAATATAGTTTGTTCCTAGGCAGATTGCAAGAGCAGTCAACACTGAGGGAGGACAGAGCACATGGCGAGCACGTGGCAGCACATGGCAAACAAGATGGTAGCCAGAAATACAAAATGGCTTTCAGCTCATGCTAACAAATCCCTGCAATCTTTAACACCGCGACCGGGGAACCTGTCGGAGAAAATCCCCAAAAATCCCCAAAAAGGCGAGGCAGAGACCCGCCAACCAAAGAATCAACAGTGTTTAAGCACACAAGCAACGAATGAGGACAAAATAGCCCAGAAAGCACTAGAACAAAAAAGGTGACTAAGCTGTTGCTGCGGAACAGCGAAGAAAGAGGAAGGACAACGAGGGGTTTTGTAAATGATAATGATAGTTTTTAAATGTATACATTTTTATATTTATTTATTTTTATACTAATTTCCTACGTTTTTATAATACTTCTTTTTAGTTATTTTACTTTTTAAGTAAAATAATAAAAAAAATCTAAAAATATTATTTTATTTATTTAATTTTTTAAATATATTAAAATTAAACTCTATATATTTCCTATTTGCATTTTTTTTTATAATCGTACAGTACACGTTCAGTGATTGCACCGGCCTAATCGTTCTCTGCGCATACTTGCGCATACGTTATGAATACGTCTCAGTGTTTCGCGTCGCATCGGCGCTTCTACGTTACGTCATGCACATTTATACGGTACCCCGTACACGCTTTAAAATTTTACCGTAAAACAAAATAGCCACTATTACTAATTTTTATTATCCCCGGGGACCCCATCCCCCGGGGCTCAATTGAAACGTTGGAGACCGTGGGGGGAGACGGTGTTCTATCGAACTTTGTACCCTATCTAGCTGTGTACCCCCTACACTTTGTGCATGCGTTCCGCCTGCGTGTTTCGGTGGATGTTGTGTGCGCAGGCGCCATATCTACCCATCTGTCTGGGTGTGTACCCCAACAGTTCGCACTCACTGTGCGCATACGCGCCGTCCATCAATCTGACATCCTGTTGACCAATCACAGCTCTGAAACCCTCGTACATATTGGGTAACCAATGGCTGTCATCCTAAGTTATAACAAGTAACCTTCCATCCTTGTACAAGTAAACTGTTAAGTAACCTCACATCCTTCTACACAAGGTTGCCAGATTGCGCTATTTCCCGCACAATTGGGCGACTTTTTTCCCAGTCGTGCGGGAAAAACCCATGCCTAGCGCTGGGCTAGTTTTTGGGCTACATTGTAGTGTGCGCAATTTACTGGCTGGGGCGGGCGCCCACAAGAGGATACCGTGGCGTGATGCCATCACACCTTCTCAGTGTCAAATCAGAGCACAGCGCACCCTACGAGAGTGGTTACAAGTGGTCACTCATTGGAGGTCCGATTCTGGGCCTGCCTCTGCGCACATGATAACCCCGCCCCCGTCTCTCTCTGTTGTTAATTGTTGGTGCACACACTCACGCTTGCACATGCGCGCTGCACACCCGCTCACACTCCCCAGATGTCACCACCTTGCTTTCCTGCTATTACTAAGTCTGGAAGCCAATAAATTAGCCAATGGGAGGTCCCCCAGGGCCGTTATTCTTGTAGCGCGCCAAAACGCTACCAATGACGGCCCTGGGCATTGTTTGGTCAGCCCCCGCATTCCCATATAATGCGGGCACTGACGTGACCACACTCTCTTGTGCCTGCCTGTGCTGCGGTGACAGACAGACTTTCGTCGTCGTCGATTGTACTACAAACTGTTTGCTGGAGCATAGGAGGACTTGTGACACTCGTCGTGGTGTCACTGCTGCTGCCGCCTAGCCAAGCCACCATAGGTGCGGTGGCGGCGGCGCATGCGCCCAGCCCCAGGCCCAGCCAAAGCCCCAGCCTTTGAATACAAGCCAAGAGACGACAGAAGCAAAGGTAGGAGAAGCCATCACACCATCAGCCTCCGCTCCATGCCCAGTCCACATCAGGCCCAGCGGCCCAGCCCCTACCCTCAGGCAGTCCCATCCTCAACCCAGGCCCAGCAGCCACGCATCTTTTGTGTGTGCATGAATTTCTGTGTCGTATTTCTGTGGTATGCCACATGGTTTGGCCTCTAGTCTTATTAATTGTGCGTGCATGATAGTATTCTTTTTTTACTGCGTCACATGGCCCTCCCAGCTCTGTTTTGCTTTATTTTTGTATGCCTTGTGCTTTGTGCTTCATCGTATTTGCTCCCTCTTAATTCTCCCATGACTTTTAAAATGTATTACTGCCTCACGTGACCTTCCCAGGCCTCTATTCTTCTTGATCTTGCGTTCATCATAGTAATATTTCCTTCTGTGTTACGGGGCCCTCCCAGGCCTCCTTTCTTATAAATTGAGCATGCATGAATTTCTGTGTCGTATTTTTGAAGTGTAAATGTAAAAATTGACAGTCCTGATGATGATCCCAGGTTATTTAGAGCAAAGGGCATTCGAAACGTCGACTTCTTTTAGTGTCTCCGCAACTTAACATTGTGTATAATGCTGTTGTGATTAGCACTTTGGTAATACTTCTAAATTGAAATACTAACTTGGAAGTAGCCAGTTTTTTGCTCTGCCTTTGCCTGTAATCTTTACATGTTGTATGTTTCCTTTTTTTCCCTATAATTCCCTTCCAAGTACGGTACAGGATTGTGTCCTACCACTAACGGATGTTAGACTATTAAAAAAAACTTTCGTGATTTACTACAAAATAAATCCCTGTCCGGCTGGACAGAGGAGTAATATAGCTACCTATTACGGTCTATATTGATTATTTTCTTATATCTTTCAAGTGCTAAGGACCTTTGTTGTTCGTAACATATGCTTGATACCCGTGGTCCTCAGCCAACTTTCGGGTCCCTTGTTTCTTTAAAAAAGTATTTTTGAAGTGTGTCAGGACCTTTTTTTTTTGCTTAAATCTTTTTATTAAGGTTTTACAGTTCAAAGCCCCAGAGGGGGGTAATACATTGAACATGTATCAGTTATGTCACACATTGAAGGGTTACACAAAATTCACAATTAAAAGTCATCTACAACGTGTAGATGCCACCCCGTCCAGCAAAATTGTACCCAAATCTCCACAGGCTTGCAGGATTGGGATCTGAATGTATCGCGGTATGACTTTTTACGTCTTGTCTCTAGAGCTGCGTGATGGCGGGGTTAGGTGTGAATGTCATCCCTGTGTGTGTTTATATTAACCTTTACCAAATTGGCAGTTACGGGCAAGTGAAGTGTGCGTCGGTGTCCGAACTAGCGACTGAAACTAAACGTGGAACTGCGGTGAAAACTTTTCCTAGATCCATGTGTGGAAGATGTGCGCGTGGCAGGCTGATTGGGGCCGATGGACATGGTGGGTAGAGGGTGCCGGGGTCTGTAGTCCGAGGGGGCTGGGATTGCGAGGGCTCTCGGGAGAGAGGGGAGTATTCTGCCAGGGGTGGCGGGCCGTGTCCCTAAGAGGGACCACTGCTCAGTCTGTCCCTTCTAGTTGGCAGGGAACTCAGGCTCTGGGCATTTGACTATGGGGATGGGGCGCTGTGGGGAAGCTTGGGCGTGAGGTGGGGATGGTCTTGGTGTGTCGTCCAGGGTTGTCTCTTGTTTAAATTCTATGAGCAACTGTGCCCATTCCAGGGAGATGGGGTGCTTACGTGTTCCCTTCACTTACTCTTCCTGTAGAATATCCTCCTCTGCCGCCCCCCACTTGCTCACCGCTCCTATCTAGGCTGCTTCCGAGGGGCCCGAGGGGGCCCTCCAGTGCATATCGATAGCCAGCTTAGCCAGTAACAGGGCGAGGGATGCATACTGCAAGTGCAATTTTTCTGATTTCTTCCTTTTGCATGTCCCTAGTGCACAGACTTCCCAGGAATCAACGTGCGGCAGGCTGACCAGTGCAAGGAGTGTTTGGTGTACCGTGGTCCAGTATCGTTGCAGGGAGGGGCGGTCCCAAAACATGTGCCTGAAGTTCGCTTCCGGCAGTTTACAATGTGGGCAGTTAAATTGTGTGTCCGGGTAGTACCGGTGCAGTTTGTTCGGCGTGAGGTAGGCCCGGTGGAGAATGTTAAACTGTATGTTTTTAAACCACGCGTTCCTGGACACTTTCTTTGTATATTCCAAAGCGCGCGTCCATTCCGTGTCATGGAACACCCTGCTGACTTCGTCTTCCCAGGATTGTCGTAAACTATCTAGGGAAGCATTTGTCAATTCCCTGATGGCCTTATAGTGCCATGTAACTAGGTGTCTGCCAGCTCCCATGCGAAGTATTGTGTGGAGTACCGGGTGTGTGGGTGGTTCTCCATCTCGAAGACTCCAGAACGGTCGTGCGCTATCTAAAAGTTGCCTGTGCGGGAGAAATTGTCCTCGTGGGAGGTCATACCACTCAACCAGCTGCTCATAGGTGCGCAATTGCCCTTCATGGAACAACGCTTCCATCTCCGTCACATCCAGATTTGTAGGACTCTAGTAGTGTAATGTTTTTCCCCGCGAGGGAGACCCACCAGGGGCAACAGTGGGGAATAGAGTGGCCAGTCTTTGGACATTCGATGAATACGCATCATGCATTTGCGCGCAATGGAGACCTGAATCGGGTGGGTGCGGGGCGGCTTGGTTCTGGGTAGAAGCATCCTCCTGATGACCGGAAGAGGTATCCTACCGGTCTCCGTTATCGTTTCCCCGACATATTGCTCCACCGTCCAGTGGGACAGTCACTGAAGTTGTGCGGCCAGGAAATATGATTCGAAGGATTTGGCTCCCAGATGTCCGTCCGTGGTGGGAAAATATAGTGTCCGTAACGCCACTCTGCGACGGCCGTTACCCCATATTAACGTTGTGAGCAGGGTATCCAGTTCCCGGAAGAATGACGGGGTGGAATTACCGAGAGATTGGCAAAGTGGTAGAGCAGTCTGGCACCATTATCATTTTTGCTATGGCCACCCGGCCGATGGGTGCCAGGGGCAGAGTCTTCCAGAAGCTCACCGCCGATCACAGACTCGCCAGCACCTTGCAGTGATTGTCCTCGTATAAATCCGTCGGGGAATGATAGAGTCGTACTCCCAAGTATCTGGGGGAAGCCCCACTCCAACGCAAGGTCTAAGTGCCTAGCGTCACATCGTGCAGTGCCAGGAGGGGGCCGAGAGGGTAAATGGTTGATTTCTCCCAAATGACCCTAAGACCTGAAATGGCTCCGAAGGCCTGCAGAGTATCCCATATCGAGGTAGGATCCCCCGTCACGGCGCGGACATAAATCAGCAGATCGTGTGTGTATAATGATACGCAGTGCGTCGTTCCTGCAATTGGAATCATCCAGACCTCTCTCTCCAGTCGCAGCCGCGTGGCCAAAGGCTGAACTGCTAGTGCGAAAAGGAGGGGGGAGAGAGGGCAACCCTGCCTGGTGCCTCTCTCTACCGGGAATAGAGCGGAGATAAGCTTGCCGACTCTTACTCTAGAGGTGAGCCCCATTTATAATAGTCGCGTATATGCCATCAAGACCCGGTCGATATTCAGTTCCCGGAGGACCGCGAACAAGTGGGGCCACAGCAAAGTGTCAAACGCCTTTTCCAGGTCAAGGATCAGGCATGCTGCATGGGGGAATCTGTCTTGCGCACTGTCTTGGATATGGAAGAGCCATCTCAGATTATGTGATGTGTTGCGCCTGGGCACAAATCCGCACTGATCGGGATGTATTAGGGCTGGTAAAATTTGACTATAGCGGTCGGCTAAGATTTTCCCCAGGATTTTACAATCCGTGTTTAGGAGTGTGATGGGTCTATATGAAAACAGGTATGTGGGGTCTCTGTGGGGTTTTAGAAAGGTCACCATAGTGGATTCGCGGTATGACACGGGCAGAATCCCCTTGGACAGGGTCTCTTTGTATGTGATAGTTAGATGGGGTACAATCTGGGCTGCGAATGTGCTATAGTATTCTAACGTGAGCCCATCCATCCTCGGCGTTTTCTTCCGTGCAAGGAACCCGATTGCGCATTTAATATTTGAGGATGTGATTTTACTGTCTAAATCTTTCTTGTCCGCCAAGGAGATTGTGGGGAACATGTGTATGCCCATGAAGTGTTGCAATGTGCCTGGTGTCGCCGGCACTGGGTTGCGGTACACGTCCGCCTAATAGGTGCAAAATATGCTCAGGATGTCGAGTTGGGAGGTGTGGAGTCATCCAGTCTTGTCTATCAGTTTTGTGATGGGCTGTGAGGTCGTGTCCTGTTTGGCCATCCACGCTAGGAGTGCCCCTGCTCTGTTACCCTCCCTGTGTGCCCCTGTAGCGTACATGCGGAAGTTATACTTCCGTAAGTCTCGTAGTGTTTCCTCGTGTGTGAGCTTCGCCGCCACAACCTGCTCTAAGGTGGCCCTTCCCTGGTCTGAGTCATGGGACATTCCTGCCAGCGCTGTCTCTGACTTATGCAGTGCTTGCTCCAGTGTTCTCCGCACCCCCACCACCTGTTGAATACAATGTCCATGTGCGGTAACCTTGTATGCATCCCATTCTATAGCCCTGGAGGAAGCAGAGCCCGTGTTACACTGAAAGTGTTCCCGGATTAAATCCCTGTGTGTTTTACGGAAGGCCTGATCAGTGAGGCATTCCTGGGGCAGCCTCCATGTGGGGATCGGGGATGGGGTGGTCTCCAGCGAAGGGTCACCGTGTGTGCATCATAATCCGACACTATGTGCCCCAGATAGTCAGTGTGTTGTATTTTCAGTAGGACAGCTGCGGAACACAGGAACCTGTCGAGTCTCACCCAAAGGTCATGTGGGATGGAGTGAAAGGAATAAAATCTGGCCGTCAGGTTCTGTACTCTCCAGGCATCCGCTAGCGCCCAATGTTCCACCCATTTTCGGACGTGTTCTGTTTGTTTGTGCGCCGGGGAGTGCCATGGGGGAGGGTGCGACCTATCTAGGTGTATATCTAGTACACAGTTGTAATCCCCTCCCAGGAGCCATAGCATCGTTGTGTGACGGGCTAGTATTGTAGTCAACTTGTCCCAGTATTTCTCTTGCTCTGTATTCGGGGCATTCACGCAACTGATAAGTATTGGTTGGCCCTCTAATAGGCCACTGACAATTGCATATCTCCCGTCACAGTCGATCAATCGGGCTTGTTCTTTGAATGGCACACCAACTCTAATCCATATCAACGTGCCCCTGGCGAAGGCGGAGTATTTTGTGGCGCACCCAGTACCCCACCTCTTGTTCCGTCAGGTGTGTGTCACGTGCTTTGGCCTCTACTCTTATAAATTGTACGTGCATAATGGTATGTTTTTCTGCATCACGTGGCCCTCCCAGCCCTCATTGGTTTTAAATTATGCATTCATGATGGTAATTTTTCTTTTTGCGTCACAGGGCCCTCCCAGGCCTCTTTTCTTTTAAATTGTGTGTGCATGAATTCTGTGTCATATTTCTATGGTACGTGCTTTGTCCTCTATTCCTATAAATTGTGCGCGCATGATAGTATTATTTTTTACTGCGTCATGTGGCCCTCCCAGCTCTGTTTTGCTTTACTGTTGTGCGCCACGTGCTTTGTGCTTCATCGTATTTGCTCCCTCCTAATTCTCCCATGACTTTTAATATTTATTGCTGCCTATCGTGGCCTTCCCAGGCCTCTATTCTTATTGATCTTGTGTTCATGATAGTAATATTTCCTTTTGTATTACGGGCCCTCCCAGGCCTCTTTTATTATAAATTGAGCGTGCATGAATGTCTGTGTCGTATTTTGAAGTGTGTCACGTGCTTTGGTCTCTATTTATATAAATTGTACATGCATGATGGTATTTTCTTCTGATCATGAAAACTGCAACAGATTATTTTTCTAAATGGGTTGATGCATTTCCTATGAAATCAAATGCTGTAGCCAAGGTTGCTTTAATACTGTTGCAAAATTACTTATGCCATGGAAGTCCAAAAATAGTTCTATCACATCAAGGCTGGGACTTTGTGGAGGAAGTATTGGGATGGGTGAGAAGCTGTTTGCATGACATTAAGTCATGGATGTGGTAGCCATTTCTCAACAGGAAACAGTCTTTATTTCTTCTACCAAGTTGTCAACTTGCTAAAATCTTCTTTTAAATATCCATTTTCAAACCTGAAAGATTATGCATTGAAACCAAAGAAAAAAGTTATGGCTATTTGGAAGAAAGCAGTGAAAGGATGCCTGAAAGCAATAGTGTCAAGCATAAATTTGTATGATTCCTATTTTTGTTCACTAAAAACGCAACAATGGATAGTTGATGATGTTGGTTTCTATAACATGTAAATATGTACATCCAAAAAAGATGTGAGATTGTTCTACACTGGCAAAGAAATAAACTTCTTCAAAGAAAAACAACTTTCAAACATCCCAAAACACCACACGAAATGGCAGGACTATGGAAAGCATCTAAATCTACAACACTACATGCCAAGAAGAAATGCTTACTGTGTAAGTGTCATTTTCCATCTGTAAGATGTAAGATCTGTCAATAGTAAAGAAACATGTTCTCAGTGAAGTGAAATGAGTTATTCTCATACATTGAAACTATTTTCACAACTTCTTTAGTGTAATATCGACGTTTGTGTTGCTCACATAAAATATTTTGTGATACCTTGAAACTATTTTAGAAACTTGTTTACTGTAATATCAGTGTTTGAGGTGCTCTCATAAAACATTTTTGGATACATTGTAACTATTTAAAAAACGTATTTACTGTAATAACAGTGTTTGAGGTGGTAACAGAAAATAATTGTGATACATTGAAAATATTTTTACAACTTCCTTACTGTAATATCGGAATATGTGGTGCTTCCTATGAAATGTATTAAATATTTATCTTGGAAATGAAGCAACAATATTTTGTACTTGAGTGTAGATTTTGAAATTATTTGAAAAATAAATAGTGTCACTATGCATTGTGTCAAGTGCTTTATTTAGGATATACAGGAATATGTTACCTTTGATTGTCATGACACACAAAGCCAGACAAGATACAACACTGCAACTCAAGCGCATTACATAATGGTACAAAGCATGTAATTGTAAGATTTGGTATTAGGATGACATACAGAGCTCACATATAATTTGATTTCAGAAACTTGTTACTTTTTCTATGGAAAGGGTTGGTAAGGTCTTTCCTAGAACATTTGTAAAATGTAAAAGTAGGAGGTGAAGAAGAGAGGTAGGAGATTTACATCTCAGGATGCAAAAATGGATGAAAAAGGTGGTCCAAGGTCTGCATGTACAATGGCCAGTGGAGACGTTTTGAGGGCGAGTACAGTCAAGGTGTTGTATAATGTGCAATATGTGGTGGCGGTACCACCACACAGAGTGGGCAAGGGCAGATGAAATTATGGATTGTATGTGCTTGGACTATGATGAGAATACACTGTAGGAGGACCACGGTCAAGTGCAGAGATTTAATACTTAAGGCATAGCAAAGGAGGTGGCAACAAGGGGCAGGAGGGTCCAAGATTGGTGGAGGCTGGGTTTCTTAATCCGTGTCCTACCTACTGTGTTGCAAGCTTACAACAGTGACTACCAGAGTGCCTTACTTTGTCTCCCCCATTACGTTGTCAATTAGGGTGGAGGGAGGGAATAGAAAGAAGTAAACTACATGTCTACAGTTGTACTGGTATGTTCAGGACACTGGATCAAGTACTGAATAACCAAAGTCAGATACAAAAGAAGATACAAAAAAGAAGGCTGCACAAAAGATACACAAAGGAAGGCTGCACAAATAGGATGGCGGATATTGTACAAACTGGTAAATCTGCAAAAGAACAAGAAGGCTAAGAACACTGGAACGGATGCTACGCTGTGGAACTGATTGTGATGAGAGGTAGAAAGAAACTGTAATAAAAAAGCGGAGTTCAAATAAAGAAAAAGTAAATACAGCTATACATGATGACAAAGATACTGGGGTAATACTCTGTTGCCCAACACAGAACACACACTGCCAGCCTAGAAAAGGCCTGTTTAAACTCCCTTTAGACTTAGAGGGTACACAAAACCACGGGAAACAAAAATACTATCTGCTCCCCAACAACGGCAGCCAAACCCTAGTATATGATATATATATATGTATTTGCATATAAATCTATTTATTAACACATATACGTGTGTATATTTATAAACTTGTTTTGACAACATTTAAATACTTAAAACACTAAGAGTTTTTGTAAATATGTAAAAAACATCATTTCCTTTCAAACATGCTTATGCCATGTGACCGAAAATAATTCAATTTATTGAAAATAATCGGTTCTTATAATGTTGACCAATACACTATTGTCTCAAGTTCGTTCACTACACTTCTGTATTCATTAGTCCTTTCCCATTTCAAAGTGCGATGCATCAAGACAGCACAGGCGCATGTATGGGGAGCACAGACAGATAGGGGGGTGGCAGCAGACAGACAGAACCTTTCTATATCTGCTCCCCTGTGACGTACAGGGGTACATAGGTCGACGGGGGTCCACACATGATGGATAGAACACCGGCCCTGGGAGGTGGTGGTCCCCAGGACCATCAAAGGCTCCAGGAGGGGGGCAGCGCGGCCCCCCTCCCAACATTCAAAAGCCCCGGGAGGGTGGTGGTCCCCCACAGACCCCCTATTTTCTATATTAGAGCCCCGGGCACATTGTTGCAAATCAAAACAGCAAGTTTGCTAAGTGTGGGCTGAAAATCTGTTCTGCTCGAGGAATTTGCGGATTTTTGGAAATTTCACGGTCCGCAAATCGCGCAAATTTGCCCAAAAATCCGCAATTCGCAAGCCGGTGGATTTTTTTGCTTGGTTGTGCTTCAAAAATACAATCTTGCGCGCGCGGAGTTGACTTACCGTGATTCTGAGTTCGCCAAGTTGTTTTTCCTCCCGGTTTGCGTGCGCTGCGCCATTTTGGATCTAGCTGCGTGATAGCGCGAGACTTTTCGACCGCTAGTACGTCATAGCGGCCCGCCATCTTGCACTGCAAGAGTTTGAGAAGGTGACTACATCATAAGGGCCCGCCATCACGCATCGCGGGTGTAAACAATTGCAAACACGTAGATGCGACGCGCAGCTGACTTCCGGCGGGAGATTTGAACAGCTCGCTTTCCCGAACTTGGAAAAATTGCAATTCTGCACAAGAAATCTACTGCAGGCAGCATAAACCTTCTGAAATTGACAATTTGGATCTGAGTAACTCCTCAGATTGACATTTGGCTGCACTTTTTTGTGCAAGGAGTCCATTTTAGGAGGGGTGGGTGGGAGGAAGGAAGTGCCCCAGAGTCTCCAACTTCCTGTTCCTGTCCAGCAGGCTCCTCCCAGTGCTTTGTCCATGTCCTGGTCACTTTTCATTTGGATCTGGAGCTAGAAGGATTACTTTTTGTGGCTGCTGCTGGATATTTGTATTTGAGGACTTTTTGTTTGGATCACTTTTGGATTACTTTTGGATTTGAGATTTTACAAGTAAGTTTGTGTTTGTTTGGGGCATTGCAGTTGCTGCAACTACAATTTTTAAACTTTTTCAGAACTTAAAAAAATATATATTGTGGGTAGTCACAGTATCGAGTAGGCCCAGGGTTAGTCATGGGTGCGCGATACAACTGTTTCTGTGAGTTTTTGTTGAACTTAAATATCATTTATGTCATGGAATTGAATGGCTCACTGTTATATGTGGATTTTTATTTTTATTTTGGGGTGCGTGTAAAGCCACACTACCCAGTAGGCCCAGGGGTAGTCAGTGGTGCATGGACTAAGTCTTTCTGTGGGGTGTCTTGTATTTAAATATCATTTAGGGCACGGATGGCATTGGATTGTGGTGATTTGTGTGTGTTTTTTGATTTTTGGGATGTTGTTGGGGCCAGGCCATGTGGGTGGGGGCAATTTTGAGGCCTGGTCCAGGCAGGACTTGGCCATGTGGGTGTGGGTCAAGGGCCATTTTGAAGCCAGGCAGTGTGCTTTGTGCCATAGGCCTGCACCCCTGCTTTCATCCATTATGCCCAGGGGTACTCAGTGGTGCATGGACCAAGGCTTTCTGTGGGGTCTCTTGAATTTAAACATCATTTAGGGCATGGATGGCATTGGATTGCGGTGATTTTTGTGTGTTTTTCGATTTTTTGGGGTGTTGTTGGGGCTTGGTCATGTGGGTGGGGGCCATTTTGAGGCCTGGTCCAGGCGGGACCTGGCCATGTGGGTGGGGGTCAAGGGGCCATTTTGAAGCCAGGCAGTGTGCTTTGTGCCATAGGCCTGCACCCCTGCTTTCATCCATTATGCCCAGGGGTACTCAGTGGTGTATGGACAAAGGCTTTCTGTGGGGTGTCTTGAATTTAAACATAATTTAGGGCATGGATGGCATTACATTGTGGTGATTTTTGTGTGTTTTTCGATTTTTTTGGTTGTTGTTGGGGCCTGGCCATGTGGGTGGGGGCCATTTTGAGACCTGGTCCAGGCAGGACCTGGCCATGTGGGTAGGGGTCAAGGGGCCATTTTGAAGCCAGACAGTGTGCTTTGTACCATAGGCCCGCACCCCTGCTTTCATCCATTATGCCCAGAGGTACTCAGTGGTGCACGGACCAAGGCTTTCTGTGGGGTATCTTGAATTTAAACATCATTTAGGGCATGGATGGCATTGGATTGTGGTGATTTGTGTGTGTTTTCGATTTTTTGGGGTGTTGTTGGGGCCTGGCCATGTGGGTGGTGGCCATTTTGAGGCCTGGTCCAGGCAGGACCTGGCCATGTGGGTGGGGGTCAAGGGGCCATTTTGAAGTCAGGCAGTGTGCTTTGTGCCATAGGCCTGCACCCCTGCTTTCATCCATTATGCCCAGGGGTACTCAGTGGTGCATGGACCAAGGCTTTCTGTGGGGTCTCTTGAATTTAAACATCATTTAGGGCATGGATGGCATTGGATTGTGGTGATTTTTGTGTGTTTTTCGATGTTTTGGGGTGTTGTTGGGGCCTGGCCATGTGGGTGGGGGTCAAGGGGCCATTTTGAAGCCAGGCAGTGTGCTTTGTGCCATAGGCCTGCACCCAGTCTGCCTTGCTTTCATTCATTATGCCTAGGGGTACTCAGTGGTGCATGGATGGCATTGGATTGTGGTGATTTTTGTGTGTTTTTCGATTTTTTGGGGTGTTGTTGGGGCCTGGCTATGTGGGTGGGGGCCATTTTGAGGCCTGGTCCAGGCAGGACCTGGCCAAGTGGGTGGGGGTCAAGGGGCAATTTTGTAGCCAGGCAGTGTGCTTTGTGCCATAGGCCTGCACCCAGTCTGCCTTGCTTTCATTCATTATGCCTAGGGGTACTCAGTGGTGCATGGATGGCATTGGATTGTGGTGATTTTTGTGTGTTTTTCGATTTTTTGGGGTGTTGTTGGGGCCTGGCTATGTGGGTGAGGGCCATTTTGAGGCCTGGTCCAGGCAGGACCTGGCCAAGTGGGTGGGGGTCAAGGGGCAATTTTGTAGCCAGGCAGTGTGCTTTGTGCCATAGGCCTGAACCCAGTCTGCCTTGCTTTCATCCATTATGCCCAGGGAAACTCAGTGGTGCATGGACCAAGGCTTTCTGTGGATTCTCCTGAATTTAAACATCATTTAGGGCATGGATGGCATTGGATTGTGGTGTTTTTGTGTGTTTTTCAATTTTTTGGGGTGTTGTTGGGGCCTAGCCATTTGGGTGGGGGCCATTTTGAGGTCTGGTCCAGGCAGGACCTGGCCATGTGGGTGGGGGTCAAGGGGCCATTTTGAAGCCAGGCAGTGTGCTTTGTGCCATAGGCCTGCACCCCTGCTTTCATCCATTATTCCCAGGGGTACTCAGTGGTGCATGGACCAAGGCTTTCTGTGGGGTCTCTTGAATTTAAACATCATTTAGGGCATGGATGGCATTGGATTGTGGTGATTTTTGTGTGTTTTTCGATGTTTTGGGGTGTTGTTGGGGCCTGGCCATGTGGGTGGGGTTAAAAGGGCAATTTTGAAGCCAGACAGTGTGCTTTGTGCCATAGGCCAAAACGATTCAGAAAAGGGGGTGGTGATGGACAGAGCATCTGAATTAAGCAGAACACTCCTACCCAGTCAAAAGATCAGGGCTTGATCCATCACCGTTTTTTAGCTCACTGCACCATCCCAGTTCAGAACCTGGCTACATGCAAATTAGTCTGTCCCTGGCCCAGTGCATCATGGGAACAGGGCAGACCAAACTACCAAGCCAATTCTTTACTGGAAAGGAAACAAGCTTCCCGGGACCGGTTTCTGGCATTACAGCCGTCTTCGGCCCGGCTTGCTTGAATCCTGATGGTGCGGTGAGCAAGGGACTCATGTCTGAGCATACCCTTCCACTCCTATAGTGGCCAAAACGATTCAGAAAAGGGGGTGGTGATGGACAGAGCATCTGAATTAAGCAGAACACTCCTACCCAGTCAAAAGATCAGGGCTTGATCCATCACCGTTTTTTAGCTCACTGCACCATCCCAGTTCAGAACCTGGCTACATGCAAATTAGTCTGTCCCTGGCCCAGTGCATCATGGGAACAGGGCAGACCAAACTACCAAGCCAATTCTTTACTGGAAAGGAAACAAGCTTCCGGGGACCGGATTCTGGCATTACAGCCGTCTTCGGCCCGGCTTGCTTGAATCCTGATGGTGCAGTGAGCAAGGGACTCATGTCTGAGCATACCCTTCCACTCCTATAGTGGCCAAAATGATTCAGAAAAGGGGGTGGTGATGGACAGAGCATCTGAATTAAGCAGAACACTCCTACCCAGTCAAAAGATCAGGGCTTGATCCATCACCGTTTTTTAGCTCACTGCACAATCCCAGTTCAGAACCTGGCTACATGCAAATTAGTCTGTCCCTGGCCCAGTGCATCATGGGAACAGGTCAGACCAAACTACCAAGCCAATTCTTTACTGGAAAGGAAACAAGCTTCCGGGGACCGGTTTCTGGCATTACAGCCGTCTTCGGCCCGGCTTGCTTGAATCCTGATGGTGCAGTGTAGCCAGGTTCTGAACTGGGATGGTGCAGTGAGCTAAAAAACGGTGATGGATCAAGCCCTGATCCTTTGACTGGGTAGGAGTGTTCTGCTTAATTCGGATACTCTGTCCATCACCACCCCCTTTTGAATCGTTTTGTGCCATAGGCCTGCACCCAGTCTTCCCTGCTTTCATCCATTATGCCCAGGGGTACTCAGTGGTGCATGGACCAAGGCTTTCTGTGGGGTCTCTTGAATTTAAACATCATTTAGGGCATGGATGGCATGGATTTTGGTGATTTTTGTGTGTTTTTCGATTTTATGGGGTGTTGTTGGGGCCTGGCCATGTGGGTGGTGGTCAAGGGGTCATTTTGAAGCCAGGCAGTGTGCTTTGTGCCATAGGCCTGCACCCAGTATGCCTTGCTTTCATTCATTAAGCCTAGGGGTACTCAGTAGTGCATGGATGGCATTGGATTGTGGTGATTTTTGTGTGTTTTTCGATTTTATGGGGTGTTGTTGGGGCCTGGCTATGTGGGTGGGGGCCATTTTGAGTCCTGGTCCAGGCAGGGCCAAGCCAAGTGGGTGGGGGTCAAGGGGCAATTTTGAAGCCAGGCAGTGTGCTTTGTGCCATAGGCCTGAACCCAGTCTGCCTTGGTTTCATCCATTATGCCCAGGGAAACTCAGTGGTGCATGGACCAAGGCTTTCTGTGGATTCTCCTGAATTTAAACATCATTTAGGGCACGAATGGCATTGGATTGTGGTGATTTTTGTGTGTTTTTCAATTTCTTGGGGTGTTGTTGGGGCCTAGCCATTTGGGTGAGGGCCATTCTGAGGTCTGGTCCAGGCAGGGCCATGTGGGTGGGGGTCAAGGGGCCATTTTGAAGCCAGGCAGTGTGCTTTGAGCCATAGGCCTGCACCCAGTCTGCCTTGCTTTCATCCATTATGCCCAGGGGTTACCACTGGTACATGGACCAAGGCTTTCTGTGGGGTCTCTCTTCTATTAATGTAAACATCCATTTTTTATTAGAATTGCACTTTTTATTTTTGGTCTTTCCGTTTTTGGGTGTGTTGTAATAATAATAAATGCCTAGTTGCAAATATTAATTGAAGCACGACATAAGCAACATTTATTTAACTGATGTTCCTCTGGATTCCTTTGCTTTTAGGTGCACAAGGAGAACCACAAATCATCGTCATCATTCATCATCAGTGCCAGGAAGAAGTCCTGCTGCGGTGTGTGCAGCACAACGTCACGTGACGTCACATGTGGCCACAGACAACTCTGCAACTCGTGCAACTGTGGCCTACGGTCTGACATCTGAAGAAGATGGGCCCAAAGAAAGGTGGCCGTAGCTTCTCTACCAAGAAAGTTGCCATTGCCACTGCCAGTAAGAAGGAGCAGAAGAAGGAAGTGGCGCCACTTACCAAGGAGACTGGTGTGCCCACAGACACTTTTTGCGGGGAAAAAAAACTACGCCTGCAGCAGCAGTGTCCGCTGGGTACCAAGCTGAGAGCAGCACCTCAGCTTCATTGGTCTCAGTACCACCACGCCAAGTTAGGCCCAAGGCCATGAGTGCCGCAGAGGCAGCCACTTTAATTGCTCAATCACCATCGACCAGTGATGTTGGCGTTGACTCATCGCAAGAAAGTGGCATCCAATCAACGCAGGGTGTAACTCATCTGACGAGTGTTCAACCACAGCCGCAACGACAACAACAGGTGCAACAAGGAGAGGTGCAAGGAGATGTGCAAGGAGCGGCGCAAGGAGTGGCGCAAGGAGTGGCGCGCGGAGTGGCGCAAGGAGTGGCGTAAGTAGAGGTGCAAGGAGTGCCGCAAGGAGTGGCGCAAGTAGAGGCACAAGTAGAGGTGCAAGGAGTGGCGCAAGTAGAGCTGCATGGAGAGGTGCATGGAGAGGCGCATGGAGAGGTATTTATTTATTTATTTTGGGTCTTATAGGGCGCAATTCAGCCAAAGGGCATCAAGGCGCCAAACATGACAATGTGGGAAAGACAAACATACAGCGGAAGTCTTTAAACACAAGGAACAAGCATACAACAGAAAACTTAAAGCACCAAGAGCAGAATCTACGGATAGGAGTCCCGAAAGATTTTAGTTGTTTACGGAACAAACCCGGCAGAGGTTGGGAAGCCAGTTGAGGAGGAAGGGAGTTCCAAAGTCGGGGCGCCAGGGTGGAAAAGGCTCTACCTCCCCATCTGGCCTTTATGAATCTCGGAGTTATAAAAAGGTTTTTAGAAGAGGATCGAAGCACTCCATTCGGGTGATAAGGCTGAAGAAGGGAACTGATACCTTCAGAACCATAGCCATGGAAGGCCCCGTGAGCAAGACCAAGAAGTTTAAAGGAAATTCTGGCCTGAACAGGAAGCCAGTGGAGGTCTTTCCGGGCCTGAGAAATTGAAGCAAGCCGGGGACGGTCCAAGACCATCCTAGTCGCCGCGTTCTGGACCATTTGAAGGAGGTGAACCGCCGATTTATTGATACCTCCATATAAAGCATTACAGTAGTCTAGTCTCGAAGAGATCAGAGCCACTGTTGCTTGTTTCCGGGCTGCCAGGGAGAGATAGGGTGCAATTTTTCTGAGGATCCTGATGATACCACAACAGGTAGACACAGTCCTACTGACTTGAAGGTCAAAGGAGAGAGTGGTATCAAACAGGACCCCCAGATTTCTGGCCGAGTTGGAAGGGACCGGACAGTCTCCAAGAGACGGCGGCCACCATTCGTTAGACTATAGGTCCTGCCTCCCTCCAAAGATCAGGACCTCCGTTTTGTCTCCGTTTAGTTTGAGGAAGTTTCAAATCATCCACTGGGAGACTGCTTCCATACATGATCTAAACTTGGAGGCAGACTCAGCCACTGACTGGGAAAGGGAGACCAGGATTTGGGTGTCGTCAGCGTATGACAACACCTCGAAGCCAAAGGATCTTACAACAGAGGCCAAAGGGGTCACATACATGTTGAACAACAGGGGACTCAAGGCAGACCCCTGTGGGACCCCATATTGCAGAGGCCTCGAGGCTGACAGAAATTCACCCAACATAACTCGTTGCTCCCTTTGGTGAAGGAAGGAAGACAGGAGTTTGAGTGCCCGACCACCCACCCCTATCTCCACCAGCCTGGAAACCAGGACCGAGGGAGACAGGGTATCAAAGGCCGCTGTGAGATCGAGAAGGACTAAAAGAGTGGTATGGCCTCTGTCAACTTCTGACCGGATGTTGTTAGCCACAACAGTGAGGGCGGATTCTGTGCTATGAGCACTACGAAATCCATGTTGGGAGATATCTAGGAGGTTGGAGTCTTTCACCAAGGTGGTAAGATGGCAGTTTAAATGGGCCTCCAGTATCTTGGCGGGGGCCAGCAGTAAGGAGATAGGGCGGAAAATATTTAGGACTCCAGGGTCCAAGGAGGCCTTTTTCAAAAGCGGTTTAACCACCGCCAGTTTCCATACGGCGGGAAATATTCCCTCAGTAATAGCCTGGTTCATCACTTCGAGGAGGGGGGGAACAATCACCTCCCTACATGATTTCAAGATTTTTAGGGGACATGGATCGCGAGGGGGAGCCTGACTTGTTGTTATCTAGTAGCTGATTTGTGTTATGTTATGTTATGTTATGATTTTATTTATATAGCGCATGGCTACTCAACAAGAGTGTCCCGGCGCTTTCAGAGGGCGGCTCAGCAGTTAAAAAACATAACAGAGAACAAAGAAGGAGAAACAAGACATGAGATGGAAAGAAAAACAGCCTAAAAATTAAAAAGCCAGGTCTTCAGGTTTTTCCTGAACAAGAGCAAGCTAGAAATGCTGCGTAAAGCAAGGGGCAAAGAATTCCACAACTGGGGGGCCTTACAGCTGAAAGAGCGACCCCCGATGCGAACCCTCCTCACACGGGGCACCACGGCCAGGAACAGGCATTCCGACCGCAAGGAGCGGGCCGGACGGTAGAAGGTAAGTCTGCGCTGCAGATACTTAGCACCGGAGCCAGAAAGTGCCTTGTGCACCAACGTCAGCGTTTTAAACATTATCCGCTTTCGGATTTAAGCCCTAATAGGTGAGAAGAGGGAAATCCAAAAGACTAGATGCTGGATTCACCGTCGGGGTTACGGGCTTAAAAGCGGAGGACAGAGGGGCACTGATGTCCAATTCAACATTGAGGAGTTTGAGGGATTCATAGACATTGGTGATTTTAGTATGAAAAAAAGATTAAATCTTATCGCAATGCTCCTGAGATTCTATGATAGGATCTATGTTTTTAGGAGCAGAAAGTGAACTAATAATCTTAAAAAGATCTCTCCATGATTTTAATGCTGTCGTCAAGTTGTTATAATAGGCCTTTTTCTCCTCAGATATTGCTGCCTTACAAACTTTAAGGAGCAATTTATGTTGATTCTTTCCAGCCGAATCAAGATGGGCAGACCATTTCCTTTCATGTTTCCTGCACTCGCTTCTCAGTGTTCTGAGGCGGTCATTGAACCAGGGCATAGAGGGACTCTTGCGGGCACCGTAGTGTTGTTTGTCAGGGGCTAGAGTATCCACATCTCTAGAAATAGAGTTTGTCAGGGTAATTGCAGCAGAGTCCACGTTGTAATTAGGATGAGATATCAGTCCAGTCAAGAAAGGGGCCAGAGTTTCTTTACTGATCTGTTTAAATTTACGTCTGATTTCCCCTTTCTTGGAGTCAGAGAGGAACGAAGAGGAGTGGGGGATGTTCAACTCAAAAGGTACTGCCAGATGGTCAGACCAGGACAGAGGGATAGGAATTCCAGTTTTAAGCCTGATATCATTACTAAAAAAAACATCAAGTGTATGTCCGGCCAGATGGGTGGGGCCAACCACGAGCTGTGGCAAGCCGCAAGCGGCTAGGGAGTCCACCAAGGAATTAGTATCTCGGGAGGTATCCTTTTCTAAGTGAAAATTAAAATCGCCCAGCAAAGTAAAATTAGGTCTATCAAGGAACGGTTCAAAAAGATTAATTAAGTCCTGTGGAAAAGAGGGTCTACGACCCGGAGGCCTGTAGCATAAGATGCCGGAAAAAGAAGATATAGCAGTAAAGTTGATGGAAAAATATGCTGCTTCACACGAATCCGGAGGGGTAGATAGAAAGTAAAATCGGTAGGTGAGCGAGGTCTTATGCAATATGCCTAGACCACCCCCTCTGCGCCCTTTTCTATCAATTCCAGAGAGAGCATAGCCTGAAGGAATGGCAGCAACTAGGTCAGGGCCAGAGGAATCCGAGGCCCAGGTCTCAGTGATAAAGACCAGGGACGGCTTCCTTTGTGAAACAAAGTCATGAAAGGCAATATTATTCTTGCACAGTGACCTGGCATTAATAAGAAAGCCCAGCTCTTTTAAAGCAACAGTACTCTTACAGGTTTTAATAGCTCCCTGCGACCTGTTTGGATGTTTTCTCTTTTTACGCACAGGACTACAACTAACACAGGACGGAAAGTAAGTAACTGTGGGGTGTAAAGTATGGTGACAGGATTTAAAGTGAGGTCTAAAGGAAAGTATAAAGTTGGGCGAATATAGGGAACTCCCTACCGGTAGAATGAAGGGGGATACAGCCCGCCTGGCCCCCAGCGCGTCCTCAGCACGGACGGGCGCAGACGGGCTTAACTTAGGCGCGACTATGGCGCACGCACGCTGTGCGCGTCCGCTGTGCGCGGAGAAAGCCATCTAGCCTAAAAAGGGCTGAGCCTAAAGGTGAAACCCCTCGTGACCCAGATTAGCCAATGGGAGCGGGGACACCAGTTGTATGCCGTCGCGCCCTCCACACAAACGGGAACACCTGTGGTGGACTGGGGCACAGGGCAAAAGAAGCGTCAGGTGAGTAAAGATCTCAGCGCACAGTACACAGTAAAGAAAAATAAAATAGTAAAAATGCAGCTATTTTAAAAGCATCTTAATCATGCTGCAGAACACAATGCAGATTCTAAGAGAGACGTTACTGCCGAGGTATCGCAGTCATGCACTCGGTGCTAAAGAGCAAACAGGCAGGATTCCAGACACCACCCCTAAATAGGGCTGAGCCTAAAGGTGAAACCCCTTGTGACCCAGATTAGCCAATGGGAGCGGGGACACCAGTTGTATGCCGTTGTGCCCTCCACAAAAACGGGAACACCCGCGGTTGACCTGGGCACAGGGCAAAAGAAGAGTCAGGTGAGTAAAGATCTCAGCGCACAGTACACAGTAAAGAAAAGTAAAATAGTAAAAATGCTGTTATTTTAAAAGCATCTTAATCATGCTGCAGAACACAATGCAGATTCTAAGAGAGACGTTACTGCTGAGGCATCGCAGTCATGCACTCGGTGCTAAAGAGCATGGAGAGGCACAACTGCCCACAATGATTGTTTTTCCAGAAGTAAGGGCACATCAGGGAATCGAGATTCAAGGGGAGGTATAATCTGAGCAAGCCACTCCTCCTGATGATCCATTGTCTTCCAGATCCCCCGCAAGAAAAAGGTCAAGGAGGGCTAGTGCAAGTTCTTCTTCAAGCCCCCTTCCTTCTGATGATCTTGATCTTGATTGGAACCCACCAATGCAGTCTGAGAGGGAGGCACGCCATGAGCCGACAAAGGTAGCTAAGCATAAAAGGAAGGTTCCCGCAAGGCTTTCACTTAGGGGTGATGACGACGAACAAGAAGTAGAAGTGGTTGATTCTGCTGCTCATGAACAGTCTGACGATGATGACCCAATCATCACAGTCGTCACTCCAGCCCCAGCGGGCATGCAGCAGACAGACATTTTTACCCTATCCCGAATTGCTGCTGAGTGGGATGTGGGCGGCGTGGCACTGGTATCCCCACCAACAACACAGGTAACTACTACACCAACACAACCTACAGCTTCCATATTTGCTCATCAGAAGGGCCTGCAGGGACCTCCATCCAGCTCGACGTCCATTAACTCAAGCAGTGGTGCTGTAAGTGCACAACAGAGTCACATTCAGCCACGGCCATCCTCCACTTCATCTGGCATTGAACGTAGCACCTCAACCACCACCAGAATTCTCCAGTCCCCAGTTTGGGACTTCTTTAGTATTAGCAAATAGGCAGAAAACCTAGTCATTTTTTTGATTTGTAAACAAGGAGTTAGTCGGGGTAAGCTTGGTACCAACTATGGTACCGGAGGCCAGAGAGGTCATCTAAAAAAACACCACATTATCCAGAGGGAGGCGCACCTAAGTAAATTCCGGAAAGCCAAAAGTACAAATCCAAATGTAGACATTGATATTGCATCTGATGACGTAGAGGAGCTGATCGTGCAGGGGGGAGGCGAACAACCAAGAGACATTTTTTCTGGTACACAGAACCCCTGGCAGCAGCACTGCAGTGGTAGCGCCCACACCCTCCTCAACCCCAACAACATCAAGGAGGCACAGTAGTCTGGTAGGGACATCAATGCGAAAAAGTACATCAATGAGCCTAACTGGGTTGAAGAGGTCTGCATCCTCATCACATATGAAAATGGTCCAGACCACCATTAAAAGCATGTTTTGGCCGGAGGCGCCATTTGAACGCAACCACCCAACGGCATGTCCGTATAATGCAATGCTGGCTAAAATGTTAGCTCTGGACCTTCTCCCTTGTTCTTTCGTGGAAGGGGTGGGTTTTCGACAATTTGTGGCAACAGTCTGCCCTAAATGGAAGGTTATGTTATGTTATGTTATCCGTATTTATAGAGCGCACAGATGCCCCAGCAAAGGGGCGTCCTGGCGCTGATAGAACAGAAAACCGGACAAAGTAATACCAAGGGAAGCAAACACAACAACACTAGGAATCCAATGGAAAAAGAAAGGTTTTTACAGCTCTCCTAAAAGCCAAGAGACTGTCAATTGCACGGATATGAACGGGGAAAGAGTTCCATAGCCTGGCAGCAAGCACACGAAAGGAGCGGCCGCCGGATCTGGACCTCTTGAAGCGTGGAACTGTAGCCAAATGAAGGCTTGAAGACCTCAAAGAGCGAGTGGATATATAAGGAGAGATGAGATGCTCCAGGATCTGAGGAGAAGAATGTTTAAGGATTTTAAAACTTGATTCTCTGAGCCACAGGGAGCCAGTGGAGCTTCTGAATAGTTTTTTGGGCCGAACAGAATATAGGTAAGCCTACTAGAGCCCTAGCGGCAGCGTTCTGAACGCGTTGGAGTCTGAAAAGTTCAGCCTGATTAGCTCCAAGCAAAAGAGAGCTTGCGTAGTCCAGCCTAGACAGAATCGTGGCTTGTACAATAAGCTGTCTGGTAGGAGCATCAAAAAATTTAAAAGTAGATCTGAGTTTGCGAAGAGTGCCAAAACAGTTAGCGGCCACTTTTTTAGTGTGAGTAGCAAATTAAGTTGAGGATCAAGCCAGACCCCTAGGTTTTTAACCTCGGTGACAGGAGTAGGGGTCGGACCGAGCTCAGATGACCACCATTTATCATCCCAGAGATGACTCTGCTTTCCGACAATGAGCACCTCGGTTTTTTTGGCGTTCAATTGAAGGTAGTTGTCTGTCATCCAGCGGGCCACTGAGGAGAATCCTTCACGGAACTTGGCAGCCTCAAGGTCAGAGGCCCCACTTATTGCAACCGCCAGCTGCGTGTCATCAGCGTAGGATACCATAGTGAGGTTTCAATGTTTAGCGACAGCAGCCAGCGGCTGCAGGTAGAGGTTGAATAAAGTGGGGCTAAGAGCAGAGCCCTGCGGAACTCCCTGGTCAATGGAATAAGGTCTAGATTCAAAAGGTGGAGTGGTTACCTTGAAGGTACGACCAGATAGAAAAGATCGGAACCATTCAAGTGCCACATTGTCGACACCTGCCTCAACCAAACGCTGTAATAAAACAGCGTGGGAGACCGTGTTGAACGCGGCACTGAGATCAAGGAGCACCAGTGCCACAGTGTGACCAGAATCTACCAAAGTCCGAAGATGTTCAACCATAGAGAGTAGCGCAGTCTCGGTACTATGACCGGGCCGAAACCCATTCTGCGAGGGATCTAATATATTCGCAGAGTGAAGATGATTAGATAAGATGGTATTACCATTGGGCCTCGGTCAGTTTAGCAGCCCAGGGAAGGAGGGAGATGGGACGGTAGTTCTCCAATTTCAGAGGCTCAAGGGCAGGTTTTTTTAAGATGGGAATAACCTGAGCCTGTTTCCAGATAGCCGGGACAGTACCTGAAGACAGCGATAGATTGACATGGTCTCGTAGCGGAGGAAGACAGAAAGGAGCAGACTCTATAAATTGAGTAGGTCGTAAAGGATCCACGGGGGAGCCTGTTTTAACTTTCACTACAAGTTTATTAAATTCCTCCATCGTGAGTTCTGGGAGATGAGTCAGGAACGTAGTAGTTTTAGAGACAAATTCCTGATTCTCAGGTGACAGAGTAGTGCCAGAAATAAAGCGATAGATGTCCTTCACCTTTTTTACAAAAAAAGCGGCCAAGACCTCACAGTGGGAAAGGGAACAGATCTCAACAGCTGGGGCTCTACTAGCTGTAAGATCCTTAAGCACCTTCAATATAAGTTTAGTCGGATTGGTACTGGTGCTGCATTCAAGAGAGAAGTAGGCAGCGCGGGCCTTACAGATCGCTTTATGATACTTCTTAATCCTAGCAAGATAGAGAGTTTTCTTTTCAAGCTGATAAGACTTGCGCAAAACTCTTTCAGCTTGTTTTCAGGATTTTTTTAGAAGCCGGAGCGAATCATCATACCAGGGGCTAGATTCGGTACGGCGAAGTTTACTCTCAGAAATAGTTCCTAGCCAGTCCTATTTTGCCAGAGTAGAGGTTCCAGTACTACATCAAGATGTGTTGGAAGTGATTGGGGCAGCTTTGCAGAAGAGTGCTGTTCACACTATCCACCTTACAACAGACATGTGGACCAGTTGCCAAGCCCTTGATTACATGTGCATTACTGCACACTTGGTCCCTTTTGCAGGGGTTAGAGAAAAGATGTCTGCAGGTGTTGACCCTGCCACAATTTTTTAAGCTAGTCGGAAACATGCAACAGTAGCCATGTTTGCCATGGAGAAATCTCATACTGCAGTAAACATTTTGGAGGAGTTTAACAGTAAGGTCTTTGAATGGCTGCATCCAAGAAAGCACATGATTGGTTATGTTTCACGGATAATGGCATTAATATAGTTAGGGCCATGAATGATGGTGGCTATTTCAGAGTGCCGTGTTTGGTGCACAGTATTAACATTATTGTTCAAGATTTCTTGAAAAAAGAAAACACAGTTAGCAAGTTACTGACCACCTGCCGAAGAAACTGCACACATTTCAGCCGTTCTTTTAAGGCCCGGAAGCCGCTGATGAAACTTCAACATGACCGTAGAGTGCAAGTCAGAGGACTCATCCAGGAGGTGGTAACACGTTGGAACTCAACCTTCTACATGCTTGAGCATCTGTCTGAGCAGTGCTTGGTAATCAATGAGTATGTCTTTGCACTGGGTTCTTCTATGAAAGACATGAGGCTAGAGTTGGAGGAATGGGACCTAATTAAAAGCCTGACAGACATGCTTCGTCCTTTTGAGGTCTTCACGCGTGAAGTCAGCAGGGAGTACTGTACTTTGGGCAAAGCTATCCCATTGTTGCGCATGCTGGAGCACCAACTGAAGGCGGTGTCTTCAACGTTCAAAGATGATACCGACAAGCAAGACGCATATCCGTTGGGGGAGAGCTTATTAACCTGCCTAGTTGACAATGAAAGGCTTAAAAAAATACATACAGAACAACATTACATTTGTGCCACTATTCTGGATTCACGGTACAAAAAGGCACTGGCCAGCAAAGCATTCATTCCTTTTACTGAAGCAGACGTTTCAAAGTACAAACATTGGCTAGCTCTGTCAGCCACTCGGTTCGAAAAAGAGCGGAAGGAAATTGAAGGAACCGGCAGAAGTACTAATGAATCAGCAGGCCATCCGGCGTCAAGGTCCACTTCTGTGGCCGAAGGCAGTCACTTTCCCTCACAGCCATAACCTACACCAGCAACTGTATCATTATCCTCACCTGCACCAGGCCCCGCCATAATATTGTCGGAAGCGGATTGGATAACTCATCAAGGGTTTTCTCATTCCAGTGCTGATGGTACGCAAAGTGGAGCAGCCCTGGATGACCTTGAGTGGATGGTGGATGACCCAACAGAGGTCTTCATTGATCACAAACCATTGCTGTATTGGTTTGGGAAAAGGGGTCAATGGCCACTGATCACCAAGCTGGCTCTAAATTATCTGTCTTGCCCACTCGCAAGCATGTCTTCTGAATGTGTTTTCAGTGCTGCTGGTGCCATTGTAACTTCAAAAAGGGCCCGCCTCTCACCCAAAAATGTGTAGAGGTTAACAATGATCAAGATGAATCAGCACTTCATACCACCAGATTACAAAATACGTGAATCCACTCAGGAAGAAGAGGACACCTACTTAGGCGACGGAAGTTCTTCTCTGTTAGCTGACCTACTGTGAATTCACAGAATTTGAGGACGAGCTCTACTTCCCTGACACCTAGGCCTGAAACTGACTTCCTTTTTTTTTCGTCCTGACTCCTTATTCACTTTTACGCCTGTGTGTCTTTCTTTGTTTTGCAACTATTATCACAACAAAACTCTAATCACAACTAATCCATCAGCAGCACCCTTTTCATCTTATTTCCTTATTGAAGGTGCCGCTGTCTGCAATCCTGAAGTTCACAAGTTCACAACTCAGTCATGCTCCTCTATCCTCCTCCTCCGGACTCCCCCTATTCATTTCCCTCAAGGCAGATGGCTGGAATATGCAGAATGAAGAAACTGTCGCTTCGTAGACGAGTCCCCTCAAAAGAAGTGGAATTGGAATTACTGACTATATGCTGATTGCTGATAGTTACTTCTGAAATTGACAGTGACACGAGAGGCTGCCCAGTGAGCCTTCACTTTAAGAACAACAAGATGTGAACAAAAAGTGGAACAGGTAATGAATAATGAGATGGCATGCAGTGGACAGCACTAGCTGTCTGGCTCTGATGAAAGCAATTGCTGTTTGTTTGTTGTGCATGAAATGAATCATATGTCTTCTGTTATTATTTAATCTTTTACACACTAAATGTAACTCAAGTCTACTCTGTTTTTTTTACCTTGTTTAATTCAAATTGTACTTCTACTGCAGGGGCCACTACGTTGCATTTTTTAATATGCAAAATGTCCTTGCACTCACTGTGTGTGAAGACTGCTACTGCATGAACAACATTGAGTTTACCAATATACCATGATGATGATGACTCTTGATGATCAAACTTACATAATATCTTTTTTCTTTACAGTCACTCACTGGGATGGATGGATCATCATCGTTGGTTTACGGAAGAACTATGGCTATTTTGTGAGTGGCAAACAGGTAAACCAGTCAACAACAACTACAGTAGAACTACATGTCTGTCTAGTTGTGGTATGGAGTGGTTGAGCCAGTGTAGTGTTGTTATGCCAGAGTCCAGACAGCAGTTCATGTAAAATTGTGGCTAAGTGGCTTACTGCATACAATTAGATATGCTTTGTCTGTCTGTGTCTAAGAGGTATGCTACATCGGGTTGCTTCACTCAGTGGTACCTGCCTTGACTGTCTGCATGGCCCTGGCCTGCTGTGTGCTAATTACTATCCTTGAAAAGGAGACTCAGAGTACGCACTTTAGAAATGATGCTTGTATGTAATACTGTCGCCTCTGAAACTGAAAGTGTTATTTTTGCCCTACACACCGTACCTTATATTTTTTTCTCCGTGGTGTTTTTTAATATCACTTCCTGTTTTTCCATCAACAATTACAGGCCGGCTTTTACCCTGTGCGATGGGAAAAACGATAAACTCAGGCTTACCGTTAGCGATCCGCAATTCCCCATCCGCCAGGCAGGCAGTGGACAGTGTGTCTGTCAGGTCACCAAGATTGATCTACAGAAGGTCAGATAGAATGGAGGAGTACCGCAAATAAGAAGAATGGCTGGATGCATGCAACTTCCCAAATTGAACAGGACAACTACAACATACAGTTACAGTATCCTCTTCACTTCTCCTTATCTTTTAAATAATGTTATTGTTATGAACTTCTATGAGTGTGACTCTGTGCGCTTGTTTGCTCTCTGCTTCCAATTCATCACTCCAGCTATTTGATCAGATTCTTTGCTATTTCTAAAACTAATTTAATGTACTAATAAGTGTTTATTCTCTCTGATGACAGATAGGCAAGTGAAATTGCGTAATTACTGCAGCCCTGTACTGTCAAATAATGTTTATTCATAGTTAGTAAGTTGTAGTAAATACTACTTTTAAGTAATCATCCATTTAGCAAACAACTTCATGCATGCAGTAGTGCACTTCCTTTATGTCCCTTAAAAGATTTATTGATATCTTTGTATCCAAAGATTTGGTTTTCTTCATTTGTTGTTTGTCCATGCTGTGTTTTTTTCCTCTCTCCACAAAACTTCCCCAAAAACCCCCATTCCCATCCAATTTTCAAACCCTAACCCTCTTCCCCCGGGCTGTGTGGTTTTCATTGAGGTGTGACTAAATGACAACAATAATTCCACACACTTGCTGGGGAGGATAAGGTCAAAGCAACAGAAAATAAATTTCAAGGATGGTGAAGGAATCCGAGGATATATTCTTACTGTGTACTCCACTATCTATCGTACTGTTCTAATGCTACGCTCAGGCCACTCAATGTTTAATTTCCTTTTTTTCATATGCTGCTACTGCCAGTGTGTACCACTACTACCACCACCACAACGATGATATTTCATCTGTCCAGGATTCCATAGCCAACCTTAATCGCCATTTGCCATGCACCCAGCCCTGTGCCTAGCCCTATTCTCAATCACGAATCACAGGTAAGACAAGCATTTTGGGGGAGGAAGAATAATGGAGTAGGAGGAGAGGAGAGACTGATGGTAGTACTAGTAAAGTAGTAGGACAATTGAATTCACTAACTTTGTCAGTGGCACTTTTGTACAAATTTGGAGATTAGACAATTTGAATCAACCAGCCAGTTAAGTTTCAGGAAAACAAACGCACAGTTAACGCCCCCGCCTCCCCCACAAAACAGTAAAAAACAGCGTATGCTATGTTTAAGTAGAGAAATACATAATTATTTGAGCACTAACAAAATAAACTATCCCACAAGAAGACCCAACCCACAACCCTCCCTAACCCCAACCATTGTTCATGAATCAAATCAGTCCCCAAAAGTCCAAAAACCCCAACTCCCAATTCCCACCACCCCAAAAGTCTTTAAAAAAGGGGCAAGGGTCAGTCTCTCCTCTACTTCCGCCGGCAGTGTCCTTTGGCCAGGTGGTCATGATGCTCTCTGCAGAGGTCCTTGAGCAGGGTTTTCAGCCTCGCCACCTCCTGCTCAAGGTTGGACACTCTGAGGGTCAAGCGATGCAGACGAGCCTTGCACCTGCTGTGGGGGGAAGCTGATTTGCTTCTTGGCAGTGGGGGTGGGCTGCGGGACCACGTCTCCGTACCGCTGAAGGCTTGCACTGACTGGATGACCCAGGGTGGGCGGAGGAGGATGCAGCTTTCGTGGATGTTGATGTCGACTGCGACTGCGTGTCCTCCTCCTCCTGGGCCTCCAGCCACCAATATTCAGCGACAATTGCCTTCAGCTTCCGTTGCCGGGCCCGTCTAGCCAACTCCTTCCATGTTATTTTGGAAGGAGCATCTATATGAAGAAAGAAAAACATACTGTAACCAATGCTCTTTAAGATTAACACAAAATAATTCAGCAGAAAGTTGTGTCACAGTAGCACTAGCAACTTGCAAGCACAGTACATAACATTTGTGACACGTATCTATCTAACCTCCCACTTCGTCGCCCTCTGCTCTAACATTAGTGGGCGTTTCAGGAATTCTACTAGCACTATACAGACTCACTACATTAGACTCAGACAGTACACCAGTCTTCTTCTTCTCTCTTGTTTAGCGAAATTGGTACGTAAACTTGTGGAAGCGGGCATAATGCCAGCACAGTCAACTTGCACCCGAAAAAAACAGAGGCAAGCCATGATGACAGAGACTTGCGTTACTGTTACCAGTCCAGTACATGCAGGTGGTGAAGCTCTTACTTTTCTGTTACGGGTGGCACTGGCCATACTCTGTTACAAGGGCTACTGCTTAATTAATTTAACTTTCACCCTGCCCTGCCCCTGACTACTACAAAAGGAAAATGAAGAAGATAGTATGATCATCTATCCCTTCACAGGACATTTGCTTGCATATGGGATGACATTTAGGTGCTTTGTTTTTGATTGAGTGAACACCGATAGGCCACACATGAATGACAGAGTTGTAAAAAAATTATTATCAGAGGTAGTGAGTGTGTGGTCACCGTAATCGCCGGATATATGATGTGCTTGCAAACTACTGTTACTAGTCATGGTAGTATTCTGAAAAATTCCAACTTCCACTTTCCTCGGCTTTGCTACTCTGGCTCGGACGTGCGGTGTTACATGCTCTTCAAAGTAACACTCTTCATCCAGTGACCGTCTACTCTGTCTACATCCACCTATGCTAACTATGAGGAAGATACCATCCAGGCAGGCAGGCATCCATCCAATCAAAGTAATTGTCAATCATTCTTCTTAATGTTTGACTCTCAACTGTACACCGAAAAACAACCTTTCGCTTTTTTTTTTGTAAAACGCCAGCCATGCATCCGTGCTTGACTTGCATTTGAATTTGAACCAAAGGATATTTTGTGCACACATACAGTCTCTGTTTCACCCACCCAGGCAGTCCTCTTTTCATTCTCCTTCCACCCTTCCTTGCTTCAGCCTTCAACCGGCCATACATCAGACCATGCATCAGATTCCCAGCCACCTCGGGCAGCATTCAAAAACAAGTATCATTCTTTGCCAGTCATTAATTTTCATTCGATCATCCTTCCTTACACCCTTCTTTCCCTTTTCGTTCATCCCATCCATCAAGTTAATCTCTGATCTGACTTTGCTTCTCGAAAAAACTTTCACAGCTGAGTTGAAGTTAAATTTAGAGGAGGCCATTGGTTACTCGTCAACTTCCACCGCTATTGCTAATGAGAAGTCAAGGGTGACTCTCTTCTACCTGGTTGACAAAAACTTAGTTCTAAATTTGTAAGTCTTCTTAACAGTAAAGTGTACTTGTACTCTACAACATATACACCCCTGCAGAGAGCCCACCCTGCAATCTCAATAAGTAAGGAATAAAATAGCTTACCAATGCCCGCCACTACTGTGGCATCCCTCACAGCAGTTCCTGCTGGCTCTGGCACCGCATTTGACCCTGGAGTGCCCACATCCGCGCTGGCCCCGGCATTGGTGGTTGGCTGTGCCGATGGTGTTACGCCTAGAAAAAACATTTAAAATTTTTAGATGCCATATACACCACTCCCTATTTTGTCTAGGAATGAAAAAAAGTTACTAGTAGTACATAAACAAATTTAATAATTTGTGACTCTCTAGTCTAAACTAAAAAGGTCCCATTCTTCAGGGAAGGGTGTTTTTTATTTATGCTTAGCCTTAACATGTGATGCTACACTTTTTGACACAACTGATGAATGCTTGCTTTTTAACATGCACCCTTTTTCTCATAACAGACAGAAGCTTCCCTTCTACGAACAAGAGCAAGATCATCATCATTTCTTAGTCGGAGTCATCAACGATTCATCCCCACCAAGACTTTAAGTTCCAACCAGGTGAGGGCTCTCCCACAATTAATGTGTGAAATCAGCCACTTTTCAGTCGTTCCCCGTTTGTTATATGACATTGATTTTTAATAAATGTTTTTATATAATGCACAATTTAACTTTACAGAGTACACAGAGCTACTTGTTTTACTTTTAATAAAGCTTTAAAACTTACATAGACTCTGCGGTTTTTGGTCATGAGTGAGTGAGCGAAAGGCTTTGCAATTTGCAAGCATGAGTCTGTGACTCTGAGAGGTCGGGACTCTGACTCCATAGTCTTATGTTCTCTGGGTTGTATAATGACCAGGTTGTCCAGACCCCGGTCCAGACACTCCTCACGCCGCACGGCTCCTCCCGAGCGCTCGTGACCCCCGCCTCCTGCTGCTACGGCCGCCGCGAGTTCCCGGCTCCTGGTGACTGCCGATTTATTGTTCTGAGTGTATTTTTGTCCTCTGTATTTCTGGAGCTCGCCTTTCTGCATTTCTTTACTGTATTTAGGCTCCTGCCTTACTGTTTACCCCTGCTCCGCCGTTGTTTCCCCGTTTTCCCGCTGCTGCCCCCCTGCGGCCCCGCCCACTCTGCCTTCTGTATCCCTTCCTATTCGCCGCCCTGCTCCCGCCTCCCAGCTGCTCCTCCCTCCCACTTCGGCTCTTATGGAGCGCCCCGCCAGGACGCGCAGCGGGTGCGCCGATTGCGCGCCAAAGGCAAGCCCGTCTACGCCCGTCTGCGCCTGGACCGTGCCCAGTGCCAGAACCCCTGGACCTCGCCGGACCCAAACCGACCGACTGAAATACGACAGCACCGCCCTCATCGCACTCAACACCGGATGACCGGCCGCCTGCTATCAAGCCACCCCTAGACGCACCCACAGACTCTTCACCTGTCAAGCCTGCAAATTCACCTGTCTCAGACCCCGCACTCCGCCCGCCAAAGCGAACAGCAACAACAACAACCACCTCAAGGGCATCCTCCTCAACACCCGCTCCGTCCACAAGCACGCCATCGAACTCTGGAACCTCCTCGACACAACAGCACCTGACGTCGCCTTCCTCACGGAAACGAAATGGATCACCATCATCTACAGGAACACCATCAGCGTCACGACCAACACCGAAGACACCATCTCCACTGCTGAACACCTACACTTCCAGATCCACACCGACCCCCAGACCACCCTCAGAGGAACACTCATCTATAGACCCCCGGACCCACGCACACAATTCAGCGAAACCATCACCGACGCCATCAGCCCGCACGCCCTAGCCTCACCAGAGTACATCCTCCTAGGAGACCTGAACTTTCACCTGGAGAACAACAACGACAACACTACCACCACCCTGCTCGACAACCTCGCCAACCTCGGTCTCAAGCAACTGGTAGACACCCCCACCCACCTCGCCGGCCACACCCTCGCCGCCATCTTCTCCGCCAGTAACCACGTCGCCTTCAACCACTCCACAGGACTACACTGGACCGACCACACACTGCATACACTTCACATTCAAGAAGACTACATCTCACCACCACACGCATCAGATCCCCCGCAGATGCTGGAGCAAAATCACCACCGACCAGCTCACCACGTCACTGAGCCAGAACCCCCCTGCCGACACCAATATACCCGACACCAACGATGCAGCTCTCAACTTCGCACAGTGGATCACCAACTGCGCCAACATCCTCGCTCCACTGAAAAACCCCCACAGCAAGTCCACCACCAGAAAACCCTCATGGTTCACCGACACCCTCAAAGCCGCTAAGAGATCCTGCCGAACGCTCAAAAAGACCTGGCGCCAAGAAAGGACGACAGGAAACATGACAGCCCTCAAAGCCGCCACCCACGAATACCATCAGCAGATCCTGACCACCAAGACGACATGGTTCAAATAGCGACTGGACAACAACATCCATAACAGCAAGGAACTCTTCAGCATCGTCAAACAGCTCTCCCACCCCAACGCCAGCAACAAAGACATCACCCCCTTGCAAGACCTCTGCAACTCCCTCGCCACGTTCTTCCACCGCAAAATTGCAGATATACACAACAGCTTCGGATCCCATACCCTACTACCGGACACAACACCAGCGACCCCCACCAATATCATCAACTCATGGACCCCCATCAACAACGAAGACACCATCCACACCATGAGCACAATCCATTCCGGTTCCCCCTCCGACCCGTGCCCCCATCACGTCTTCAACACAGCCGGCACCAACATTCGCATCCCACCTGCGGAACGTCATTAACAACTCCTTCACATCAACAACATTCCCGGAGAGCTGGAAACATGCAGAGATCAACGCCCTCCTGAAGAAACCCACAGCAGACCCCAAGGACTTCAAGAAGTTCCAATTCATCTCCCTTCTCCCCTTCCCGGCTAAAGTCATTGAAAAGACCGTCAACAAACAGCTGACTGCTTTCCTCGAGGACAACAACTCGCTCGACCCTTCTCAGTCCGGCTTCCGAGCCAACCACAGCACCAAGACCGCCCTCATCGCAGCCACAGATGACATCAGAACCCTGACAGAGAGCGGGGAAACCGCCGCCCTCATCCTCCTGGACCTCTCAGCAGCCTTTGACACCGTATGCCACCGCACCCTAATACACCGCCTCAGCAACACTGGAATCCAAGGAAAGGCCCTGGAATGGATCACCTCGTTCCTCTCCAGAAGAACCCAGAGAGTCCGCCTCCCCCCCTTCCGGTCCGCAGCCACTGAGATCATCTGCGGCGTACCTCAAGGGTACGCACTCAGTCCAACACTCTTCAATATCTACATGAGCCCCCTTGCCACTATCGCACGAAAACACAACATCAACATCATCTCCTACGCTGATGACACCCAGCTGATACTCTCCCTCACCAAAGACCCAGACACCGCCAAGACTAACTTCCAGGAAGGAATGAAAGAGGTAGCAGACTGGATGAAGCAAAGTTGTCTCAAGCTCAACTCAGAGAAGACGGAGGTCCTCATCCTCGGACACACCCCCTCTGCCTGGGACGACTCATGGTGGCCCTCGGCGCTGGGCACGGCCCAGATGCCCACAGACCACGCACGCAACCTGGGTTTCATCCTGGACTCCTCCCTCACGATGACCAAACAAGTCAACGCCGTCTCATGTGCTGGCTTCAACACCCTGCGAATGCTTCGAAAGATCTTCCATTGGATCCCCACAGAAACCAGAAGAACAGTCACCCAGGCCCTCATCACCCGCCGACTGGACTATGGGAATGCCATACGCAGGAACCACCACCAAACTTCAGACTCGGCTCCAACGCATACAAAACGCCTCCGCATGACTCATCCCACGCCACAGCCACATATCCACTCACCTGAGAAAACTCCACTGGCTCCCCGTCAACAAAAGGATCACATTCAGACTGCTCACCCACGCACACAAAGTGCTCCACAACATGGGCCCAACTATCTCAACAGCCGACTCTTGTTCTACACCCCCACCCGCCAGCTTCGCTCCACCAGCCTCGCCCTCGCCATTGTCCCACGAATCCGCAGAACCACCTCCGGAGGAAGATCATTCTCCTACCTGGCAGCGAAAACCTGGAACTCCCTCCCCATCCTCTTACGACTGACCCAGGACCATCTCAGCTTCAGGAAGCACCTCAAGATCTGGCTCTTCAAGCAGTAGCAGCGCCCCCCTCCCTAGCGCCTTGAGACCCTCACGGGTGAGTAGCGCGCTCTATAAAAGTTCTTGATTGATTGATAATTACTGTGGATCATCGCTGCATTCTGGAGCAACATAATTAATCTCTGCCACACTAGCTAATCACTAAGGATGTTGGGGGTTCAACTTCTGGTATGACTGAGGTATGTGGAAAGTCTAACTGCGCCTATTATAATTCATAACCAATGCCCTATTTCTTGTCCATACTTCTGTATGCACCATATAGTCCCTGCAACAGTAGTAGTATGTCCTCCTATCCAATCAAAAAGTAAACTAGAATCTTATTCTTGGTGGCCATTGACATTTTATTGTTGGGAATTGTCAAAGCATAAACATTTAGAAGACTTCAATAGACATTATGGACAACCCAGATGACTGCACTCAGTGCCTAGAGCTATTGCTGAATAGGAGTTTTGTTTAACAGTACACCTTTTGCCAACTGTGCAAGCTTAGCTAGCTACACAGACAGACTAATAATAATCTAGTAGTAGCACAGAGAGTCATAGTAGAGGCAGGATAAGAATTTTGAAACAGTCTTCAAGAAGATCAAAGACGATTTAGGAAAAAATAGAATTATGAGCCACGTTTGGAATAAATAGGTGCTGTAAAAGATAGGGAAGTATAATAATAACATTAACAGGAAAACTTACTGGGGCCAGCAGAGGAGGACCTCGGTGGACGTATCCTGGCCTTCCTGTTCCTGCTCCGCCGGCGCTGCTTCCTCCTCCTCTGGCCTCTTGCCCCTGGGGGAAGCTGATGTACAACATGAAAGAAAGACACAAACAAGAATGATTGTTGTCAACCAAATCAAACATTTCAAAAAAACAATAACAAATTATTTCAGGGAATAGACAACAATTGCACTAAATTTATTGACCTATCTGATGTGGTCTACTAGGATATTAGTATTGCTGGATTCGCGGACCGTCTACTTGGAAAGTTATGTAACTCACTAAACCAACTACAAAAAGGTTCTACTAGGACTGGGAGGCAGCACTCCACAGCACGCGAAGTGACAGGCACAGTCCGTCATGATTGCAGACCACTAAAAAGTTTCCTACTAAATAACCAGTCATAATATACTCAAACTATCAATACACCACCACTATCTCCTGCCAGGAGTACAAAGGAAGGACTGGACTTGAGTCTCTAGTGTCTAGCATTACGCAGTTCTGTAAAGTGCTCACTCATACTTATTACTCAGGCCAAATGAGCACAAATTTGAAAACAAGTAAGCATAGTAGCACCGCCAGTGAGCAGGCGAGCACCTGCAATCACAGAAGCTTTTGAAACATAATTTACCTGCAATGTAATGGGCAGCATTCTTGCTCTTCGGAAAAAACAAATTGCAATATCATAACACAGAGCAGGAGAAAAAAAGTAGTGATTAAATACTAGCTACAACTAGTTACCAAGGCCCAGGATCTCAACTCCAAGCAGGTCGAGCAGGTCTGGCTTCCGGTCCAGGATGTCGGACCACCGGTGCGTCGCCTGGTTGTAGGTGCGCCGGACCCGATACATGGCCCGGCACACCTTCCCCCATAGCTGGCGAGTCACAAGCTGCACTTGGCAGCAGCCCTTGCATCTCCTACTGAGGTGGGCTAGGGAAATTCCGATACCTCGGAAGAATAAAGAGCGTTCCAAATGCAGGAGCCAGCAGTTCTCCAGCCAACTTGGAGAGCGGGGCCTCTTGACACGCTTCTGGCTAGCGTGAAAATATGCAGACAAACCTCTCCATTACCGAAAGAGAGAGGCCACAGGGGGAAATTTCACTCGGAAGCCTTTTATTTAAACAGCTCTTCCAGCACGATGCATTTCGGCTGGTTAGCCTTCCTCAGTGTGTGTGTAGGTCTGTGTATATGATTAGAGAGAGAGAGAGAGAGAGAGAGAGAGAGAGAGAGAGATAGAGATTGAAATATGGAAGACATCGTTTACCACGCATCCATTTCAACGTGGTACTATTACATCGTGGTTTTCACTACGCAAGTTGATACACCGGCTTGCACTGGAGGGCGCTGTAGACTAAGGAATAGTGTAAATTATAAGCATGGGCGTAAAATCCGTTCCGCTCGCGGATTTTGCGGATTTTCGGCAAATTCGCAATCTGCGAACTCTCGCGAACTTGCCGAAAATTCGTAAATCCGTGCAAAGCGGATTTTTTGCTTGGTCGCACTTGCCAACTAGAATACTATACAATTTCGCGGGAGTAAACACTTGCGAACACGTAGATGCGGCGGGCAGCGACAATCTCGCAATTGCGAGATTGCAAAATTTGCAATTTCGCACAAGAAATCCACCAGCAGGCAGCATAAACCTTGAAAATTATGATTTTTATCAGAATAACTCCTCAGGTTGACATTTGCCTGCACTTTTTTTTGCAAGGAGTCCATTTTGGGGGGAGGGGGGTGGGAGGGAGGAAGTGCCCCACAGTCTCCAACTTCCTGTTTCTGTCCAGCAGGCTCCTCCCAGTGCTTTCTTCATGTGCTGGTCACTTTGATTTGGATCTTGACCTGGAAGGATTACTTTTTGTGGATGCTGCTGGATATTTGGATTTTTGCAAAACTGAAAGCACTCAGCAGGTGCAAAAGTTCAATCTTATCATTAGTAACCATTTCCTGTAGTGCCTGGAAGGATTACTTTTTGTGTATGCTGCTGGATATTTGGATTTTTGCAAAACTGAAAGCACTCAGCAGGTGCAAAAGTTCAATCTTATCATTAGTAACCATTCCCTGTAGTGCTTCCTGAGGGGCCCCTTTAGAGTTCAATTGCATACTTGCAACTATTCTATGACCCTGCTCTGACCCTCACAGCAGGCTCAGAGAATAGCTACAGGTATACAACAAAGGTCCTGTTAAAAGAATTACACTGCAACAGAAAGCAATTACAGATAAGGAAGCAGGTGCCAGCCTGGAAGTTCAAATTCAGTGACACATTAATCAGCCCCTAATTCATTCATGTCATGTGAGGCGGGGCAAGTGTGCTTTTCCCCCCATAATCTACAGTGATGAACTAGAGGGTGGCATGGGTGAGCCAGAGGGTGGCATGGGTGAGCCAGAGGGTGGCAGTGGTGAAACAGAGGGTGGCAGTGGTGAAACAGAGGGTGCTGTGATGAACCAGACGTAGAAACAACATGTTCGCGACCGTTGCTACCCGACAAGTAAGTTCGCGTTTGCGAACTGGTAAAAAACCCTTGCGAAATGGCAGAAACACTTGTGAACACAAAAAAAAGGAATCCGCAAAATTCGCGAGAGTTCGCGGATTTTGCGGATTGCGAATCCGTAAATACGCAATTTCGCGGATTGCCAATTCGCAAAATCCGCCCATGCTTAGTAAATTACTGTTTCCAACACCTTTCCTACTGTATGTAGACTGGAGTTGGAATAGTAATTTCACTATTCCTAAGTCCAGCACCCCTCCAGCACAAGTCGATGTAACAACATGCGTTGGGAAAACCGCAATCTAACAGACCGCGTTGAAATGGCCCTCGTTGTATCATCATACATCCTTGAAATATAGATAGAGAGATATTGAGATATTAGTGAGAGTTGTATGGGTTCTCATAAAAAAGTATTGTTGAGAACCATAGATTTTTAGTAACTGTAGTGAAATTTGGTATAATTTGAAATGTGTTTAATCTTATTGCCTAACTAGGATTTGATATTGGGTACACTATTCTTTCTACCGTTAACTTTTGGGCCCTCATTTGCAAACCTCATTGTGGTATCAGTTCGACCGCCACATTACGATGCAGGTGGTCGAAAGTAAAAACGACCGGTCATTCCAGCTGGATTCCGACAGGCTCAAGGAGCTTGTTAGCCAGTCAGAGACCGGAACACAATCCTAATGAATGGCGTGTCTGCCATAGGTATGATGTTTGTTTCTGACAGGCTTTCGGGCATAGAAAGCTTGTTAGAAAGCCACATTAGGGGCCCCTAGCAGGGCCCCCTTCAAAGTGCGGGCTCCGATTGTGTGCCAAGGACACACCTATGGTTGCCCTCTGTTAATCCCTGCAGTATGTGGCAGGCACCCTGAGATTCCTGCCATGCAGTGCAGGGATGAACAGATGGGAGCTTTTGCTGCGGAGTATGTGACTGCACCATATGACCGCACGTGACCACCATGAGACCGCAACACTGTTGGGCCGATGTAAATCTGCTCAACAACGTAATTAGGGCCATAGTTGGTTGCTGATTAACTTTACCTTCCAATGTATAAGTAAAATAAAATAACATTGTTTACATTTTCGTATAATCTTTTAATTTGAATGTATTTTTCGATGTGCATCCTTAAAATTATCTTTCTTTTATTATGTTTGCTATATTTTTACATTTATTTGTATTTTTTTATATTCGTTTTTTATTAAAATTGTTATTTCATAGTTTAAGCTCTCCAAATGTGGTGTTTCGGTTTCTAGTTACCTGCACCCCTTGCATGTGAAACAAAATTGCACTCATGTATACAAAAAAATACACTATGTCTTCATTTTACATTATGCAGCATCAGCAAAGTCATTAGACCTATCACAACGGTCATCTGTCTATCAGTAATGACTCATAATACTCAGCTTTTTCATTTTCCCAGTTGCTTCATAAATGTCCTTGTGCCAGCTCCCCCTGCAACAGTTCTCATGTCCATCTTGCCCAGAGCCTGCTACCCTCTGCTGCATGTCTACTTGTTGCCCTCTGTTTGTGACTCCTCTGCTAATTTCTTGCTCTGTTTTGCCTTTTCTGCTTGGATTTGACTTTTTCCGGCCTTTTTCTGCCATTCGTTTTGCCTTTTTCTGCTTGTGTGCCTTTTCTACTCGTTTTCTGCCCTCTGTTTTGCCTATTTCTGCTACTTTTTATGTCCTTTGTGTTGCCCGCTTCTGTTTTGCCTTTTCCGCTCATTTTTCTACCCTCTGCTTTTCTTTCCTGCTTGTTTTTCTGCCTTTTGTTTTGCCTTTTTTGCTCTCTCAGTTTTCTGCTCATTTCTTCCCTCTTCCTGCAGTATCATTAAGACTTGGATTTTTGAGGGAAACGTCTCATGCCTGCACTCAGACACCTTCAATGGGGGATAGTGCCACACTCTGCAAATGCTGATTGATTGCTCCAAGACGTTTTGGTCAGCGGCTGCCATCACACAGCCATCTCACACAGGATGGTCTCTTACACTGGCATTTAGGAAACAATCCTATCTTTCGCCATGATGTCGTTCACGGCAGAACCTACCCATACATATTAAAGGTATGTCCAATGCTGTGTAGAGCTGATTGAGACACGATGCGTCTGCACAGTCACAACTGTCATAGGTCCAACTCACAACTTTTTGTGATCTCAGTACCTTGAGAAAATGCACCTGATGATGATTTGTTCCCATCCACCAACAAAGTCAGAGAACAATACTTAGAGAAAATCCCTGCTCCTGCAGCACATTATCGCAGCGGCCCATTTCAGTGCAGACAATCAGGAGACTGTTTGCAACAAGCAGATGTCAGATCACATTCCACCTCACTTTCAGGAAGTCTCACTGGTGGGCACCATTCTCAGTTGCATGTATCAAGGCTCACAAACTACCCACCACCTCTCCTGAGGATGACATTTCAGGAGCGGTGGTGGGTTCGCTCGTGCTGTCTATTTGGTGTCACTCAGAACCCCTTGTGAAAAACAGCTCTGTAATGCACTGTTACACATCTTTAATTTCATATATTGTCTCTTTCAAAATTAAACAGTTTGTCATGGTTGGCAATGAACTCTGACCCACTATTTAGATCTACGCAGAGTAATTGTAGTAATTTGGGAAAAGATAATGGTCCAAAAGGAAAATATGGCTGGAATGTTGGGTGGAACCCCAGTTGCGTCATACATCACTAAATTGCCTCATTCCCAGTGGCAAATATTTTTTGTGTTAGAAGGGTAAATTTAAGGTACATAAGCATATATTTACCCCAACTAAAGGTGAGTGATGTTATGCAGATGTCAAATATTCATTAGGTTATTATTGAGGAATGTTTCATAAATAAAGCTGTAAATTGCTTTGTGAATCAGGACTATTGAGTAGAAATGAAACAATATATTACATTGTGTGAAAAGTAGATGAGGGGTAGATGTATAAAACATTAGACCAGGAGTGTCTAAAACCGCAATTACATTATGTTTGCATATTTAGATAATAAGAGGATGTCTCATAAGTACCGTGGCTGTTTTCTGAATGTTAGTGCATTTGTCACATTCCAACTGTAGGATTTTTATGCTGAAAATGTTACCATGCTGCCTTGAAGCCTCAAAGCCTTGAACCGGATTAGTATTCCAAACACAAGTGTGACCTGATTTTGATTCTAAAATATGCTGGGTTGCATGACAAGTTTATTGTAGGGCCGGAGGCTTTTATTATGCGCTGTTTTCCTTTATTGTGAAATTTGCCAGTAAAGAATATTAGCAACACTTTATGAAAACAAAGCAAAATTGTGCTTTTTGACTCACACATTGTACAAAGCTCCACTAGTCCTTTCATATTGTGGGCAAATGAATATATGGTCATCCTCCATCACAACGCCCTTTTCATAGCCAATAATTCTGCCTTTTTACCGTAATATGAGGTTTTGCAGTGGCTTTACACGCATACATAACAATGGTTTGTTGTCAATAATCCCATTTATTCTATGTTTTATCATTTCTATTTACATATTAACAGTTTACGTCAATAATTAATAATAATTCATTGTCACCCAGTTTAGCATCCCATTGAAATGGCTTCAAACATGTCCTGTGCCTATCCCTTAATTTTAAATGAAGTTGGGGCGTGAAGGAATACTAAGGATAATAGATGCCTTGAAAGAAAGCTTAATTTGCATGAAGCTGTGTTTTTCCAGTTACTCATTACTCTCTTTTCATCGGATGCTATACGAATAGCAATGACCAAAATAAAAAAGAATAAATGTGTAGACACTTCATAGATTCAAAGGACCATCAATGAAAGCTAGTAGGAAATGCATGGTAGTTTCCCACTTACTTCCATGCTACTGCCTGATTTCAGCACTGCCATCAATAAACACCTGCCTAGGAGCTGGGCTAGTGACTGAGGCAAGACAATGGATACTTTCAGCAAGCGTGAAAGAGTAATATGGACTAGATGGTTTCATGGTAAAAGGTACAGAAGAAGATCAACATACTGGAGTTTCTTGATGCACTATGATCACGGGAGTAAAGAAACGTGAGGGTGCTCCTCTGCAAGGTACGTGGACGGGCCCCCTCTGGACCAAATTGAGAGTTCTCCAGCCAGAGTTCTGTGCTGAGGGCCCCCCTGGAGCTTGGGCCCCCCTCCTCGCACCGCGGGGCTTGTGTTACGCCACTGACTAGGATACTGGCAAAGGAAACAGCTGCATATTTATCAATACAAGGTGCACAAGGGGACACTAACATTTAAGTAGCACCATCTCAGAGGACCAACTGCGGCGTGTCATGAATAGTCAAACTAGGTCAGTTCAAAGTTGAACACCTGCTTTTAAAGTGCATAGATATATCTAGGAATTTCGCCAAGTGAATGACTAATCTCCAGACAGTACAAGACAGAAATAGTGAGTTTGGAATGCCTCTTTCAACTTCTGAGCTGTGATATCTACAGTTTGTGCATTACCTACGAGTTATATGTATCTGCGTTATACAGTGACAAATGCATATAAACAGGTGTTCCGCTCTGCACCAGCATAACTGTTCATGATATGGCCCCTGATTAAGGGGAGAAGCCAGGGAGTAGTGGTTAGTCTTCAAAAGCAGAGCAGGGTATAAAGGTCCTCATAAATTATGCAATGGGGGGCAAAGAGACTGTCTTTAGATTAGCTAAATGATTTACTACTGAAATACGTTAACTGCCCTGTCAAAGGCAAGCAAGCAAACAAGCAAACATGAGCTGACCCTGCATGTAGCCAATCAATAAATTCATTGGGCCCGATTCACAGAACTAACTTAAGACAAAATCCTAAAGTTACTATTTTTGGTATTCACAGAAGTTAGGATTTTGTCTTAATTTTGTCTTAAGACAGACTTAAGACAGACTTAAGACAGACTTAAGTTAGGATTTTTTCTTAAGTCTGTCTTAAGTTTGTCTTAAGCCAAACTTAAGACAAAATCCTAACTTCTGTGAATACCAAAAGTAGTAAGTTTAGGATTTTGTCTTAAGTTAGTTCTGTGAATCGGCCCCATTGTTTGGCCAACACAGAAATATCAGACATTATATATTGTGAAACACACATATCATGATGCACAAATATCATTGACAAGAATACAGTTTTTAGAGATAAGTAATAACATTTTAAATAATATTAAAAAAAACATTGTTTAAAATAATATAGTGGTTACAAATATCCTATTTTAACACTATTGTTGCTGTTTGGGGTACCTTGTGCTTAGGCCTCCATAATTTTTCTTCCACATAATGTATCCATGCAAACTTTGCATCCTTGTTTCTCAAAATTTTGGGGATTCCACAATTTCCCAGGGGTTGTGTATTTCTTTGCAGGGGACTGAGAAAGTAGTCAAAATATGACAACATTTGTTTGGGGGGTAGGATAAAAAGAAAAAAGGTGCTGCTCAAAAAGGTGTCTATTTTTCCCCCTAAAAATTGTGTCAATTAAAGGTTTGGTGTGCTAAAGTCACCATTTTCCTGGGTTTCAGGAAAATGCAGAGCTGAATCAAAAACATTTTTTTTCAAAAAGGTAGCCAACTTTTCCTTATTCAGATCTTATTTGGCTGAGGTGGCAATGGGTAGGTATTAGGCCCTTTGTGTGAAGGCAGGCCCCAGGCTATTCAGTTGCTAGTGGGACTGTGTTCATCTGTGCCCCTCTATCCTGCCGGCAAATGGCCTATTCAGGCACACATAATCCCTCTATTGTGTGATTGTCTGCGAGGAATTCACAAGTAAGTTGGCCCAAAGCAGGCTGCAGGCACTTAAGGGCTACATTATTTTTAAAAAGTTCAGCTTTCTGGAACCAAGATGCATTTGGCTGAGAAGCCCTAAAAAGGAACAACATTTTTATTTAATTCTCAACTTTGGTGGATTGTTTTTTTGTGAAGGAAGATCATGGACATCACCTACAAAATTGTAAGTTGTCTATGTTCATTTTTCTGTGCGTGGGAAATATTTGCTATTGTTAATGGATTCATTTTAATGTGTTTTCAAAATAAATGCTGCTTATTGTTTGCATTTCTTTGAAAGTTCTTGATGGTTTCTAAATATTTACATTTCTTTTCTGTGGTTTATGATATCTGTTTTTATGTATTTATTTGATGTTAAATTATATCTATATTTGCTTATTTATCAGTCTTATGTTTATTGTTGGAACTTGTGTCATTATTTACAAAGGTAATTTACTCCAAAGGTGAAATTTATGTCACTTTTAATATGGCCCCATCCAATTGAAGGGCCTAAGTGCTAGTCACTAATTGCAGGTGCTATTCACAAAGGAACATTTGAGTAGTTTATATACAAAAAGTCTCCCACCTTTCATCAAGTTTGCCATTTCTGGCTCATCACAAAATCTGGGTACAAAGTTATGAAAAAATGTAAGTCTAAATTATTCAAAAGTGTAAGTTAAAGTTGTGAATAGGTCCAACAGTTATGAATACCCACCAGCCCCTTCAATCTGGTGGAGTTAGTGATGTAAGTTACACGTTTGGGGTAAAGATGCACTTGCAAATAGCCAAAAAGTAGTAAACTTACTCAGAAGAGTAAATTGCTCAAAATATAAGTTACCTTTAGGTTAGACTGATTACTGAAAATGATTTAAATAATATTCATAAAAAAATATATGTTTAACTTCTTCTGTGTGCGCAAAATTTTCGTGCAGGAGTTTTTATTAGTGACGGGATTCAGATGGCCAGGGGCTGTCCTCTGCACACGCCCGCCGTGATGCGTGATGGCTCCCGGGCGTCACAAGCATGCAAGGGTTTAAGTGTTTGCTTGTCCTAGTTGGATTATTAAGTAATTCATATCAGGTGCTGCCTTCACTAATGTAATTTGTTGTATCATAATTACACAGAATTATAGAAAAAGTATCAGATATTATGTGAGTTGGTATGAAGTAACTGGTATTGGTGTGTCTATGGTTTCGAAAATGGTAGTCTGTATTTTAGAGTGGGTGTATCAAAGGTTATATTAGGGTATGAGGAGGTGCATCAGATTATCACGTGGATGTCATCAGTGATGCCATCAGTGATGTAATTTGCGATGTCATTGTGATGTATTCCTATAGGTTCTGTATCGATCCCCCTATTCCTGACCCTATTCTGGTTAACAAACTAACAAGTTAACTAGCAGCCATCCCATGAGGCAGAAAACCCCCATGATGCAGGAACCGTTATCTGATAAAGCCACACTACGGCACAGGAACGTGTTATCTGATTAAGTCATAACGCTTGCCATCTAATTAGACAAGCGATATTCCTCCAGCCCCTGATAAGGCATACGGAGTTCTCAAAACAAATCAAACCTATGACAGACCTGGGAAAAACCCTGCGGCCATTGTTTTGATTTCACCGAGAACTTCAGCAAAAGAATGTGCTAACGACCTGGTCGTATGACATCCTTATTGACGTATCTATGTCCATCCTTACGTCAATCTCGGCACCTTAAAGGTATAAATATTACCGATATTGCCCTATGCAAACACACGCGGTGGTGACGAGATCGGAGCAGCCAGACTTGCCGAAGCCCAGAGCAGAGCAGACCCCGCTGGCGCAGCCCCGCCTTTCCTGACGCGCTGAGAACGAGACGCTGCTTTCTCCTGCCGAGAAATCCAGCTCCGGCGCTTCCGGGAAGCCCTCGCAGGTAGCCTGGAATATCGAGACCAGAGACGAGAGATACCATCCCTCATCCATCCTAGATTCCAGGTACAGAACTGAATAACCCCTCACAGAGAATTCTCTAGTCAGTCACTTGGCAAAACAAACTTAACTTAAACTGTAACTTTCTATTCCCGCCCACGCATTAGACTTAGGTCAGGTACACGGGGTAGGCGTAGTTAGAAACACCAGTTGAGTACTATTAGTCAAATGTATATGTGTATGTAATATATCTTATTCATTTTAAACCTTCATATGGCTTAGAAACCATATCAATGTTTTTACAGTATTATTTTATACTTCTGCTTTTAATGTATGCACTTTACTTAACCATAAGTATTGCAATAATATCGATCCATTTCTCTTGTTGAGAAAAGAGACTGATCAATAAATAACATCTTTTATTGAACACGCCCGTCTCTTCCTTTTCTCTACAATCTGATGAGACTAAGAATGCACGTACTGACTGAGTAAAATAAATTGCCTTTTGTTTTCACACGACTCTCGAGATACACTCTTGATTAGGGGAGAGCAAAGTTGTCATGTTCTATGGTTGTCAGAAACTAAATCCCTTCTTGTCTATCCAGGGAGGTTCAACTCCTCCTTGCCTATTCGAGAAAGTTTCTAGTGAACTCTGAGCTAGCTGGCAAACCCAAAACTTTAAGTCTAATATCGACAGTAGTAGACCTAGTTAACGTCTGGTCTAGGCCTATACTATTGAAGGTATTATTCCAATGCGCAGAGCCTATTGGGATAATAGGAACTACACTACATGGCGCCCAACGCGTTTGGAAGGGCGATAAAATTAACGTAAGACATTTAGAGTAACTCAGTCGTGCTTTCTCACTCAGACCCCTTTTTTCCCATAATACTCCAAAGACGTCTGGAGTGGGCGAAAGGTAATATCCGCCAAACCTCGCAGGAGGAAACTCCTATGTATGGTACTTGGTTTAGTCAACGTTGAAGGATAAACCGTTCCAAAATATTGTGCATCTAATCTTTGTTTCCATAAGAAACCTAATCTGCAAACAAACAAAGTAACCATCCTGTCGGTAAAATGGTAGACAGTGATGATGAAAGAGAGGCAGTTAGATTAGCAACTGAACTCGCAGCAGATGATACTGCACTGCAAGAAGCAGACCAGGATATAATACTCATCCCGGTCATCAAAAGGAAATCTATAACCTTAAAACTTATAGAAAATGGACTGACACCTAGAGGTGGTACAGTCATATTCGTAATTGAGGCACACGAATATCGGCAGACAGAGGTATACTATTCATGGATACATTTTCCAGCAGCAAATGCTGTAACAAAGTACTTCCACTATTACAAAACAGAGGAACCTCCTGAAGACTATACTCCTTTCGAGGAGGTGGAAGTACCACTTAAATTTCAAGAGCACCTGCTCTTATTTAATGGCGCCCTAAAACATAATAATCACATCACCAGGCTCGATCCTTTAGGTAGACCAGGAGCAACGTGGCCGGTCCTAGCCGGATACACACCACATCCAGAGTTCGAAAGAATGCCTGCAGCAGACCTTTTAGTACAACTAAAACAATTAATAAAGATACATAGACAATTAGTCCAATATGTGATGCGGACTTCAACAATTCAGCCAGCAATTAAAATTCCACAGCTGACCCCTCACCAGGGGAACACAAATAAAATTACACCACAGAACATACAATCCTGCCTAGGTAAAGTACCAGCTAAACGGGAACAAATACCATTCTGGTTAGCACAAAAAATCACCCAAATAGAGGCTGTGTTTCCAGACACCACCCCGTTAGAAAAACACAGGATTCTGACTATCTGTCTTCCAATGGGAATCGCACCACACATTGAGGACTGTGACACTTGGGGTACAGTCTTTGCTTCCATCTACACAAAAACGCACGGTGTTCCATCCATTTCGGTAATACCAGAGGTGCTAAAACAAATTCAAGACGAATATGGTCCAGAGCCCGCTTTAACTCTTGGTATGAAATTACTAAAAGACTTCAAGCAGGTATCGGCTATATTATTAGCCAACATAAAGGGAGAAGCAGCAAACGTGGCGATCCGCCAGAGGTTAAAGGAGACAGATATAGCAGACCAACCAGCTGAAATTGCCAGAATTATAGAAAAATCCTATGAGGAACTAGGTAGAGATAGTTTAGGTGGAATACCAGTAAGACCACAACTGATTGAAAGTCCTGAAAAAATATTTTTTAATAATAATTCAACATCACAAAAAAAGAGCTGGGATGGAAACAAACAATCCAATCCTAAAGAAAAGAAATTCCAGTCCAGAGGAAGGTCTCCTCGGCGGAGAGAAAAATCTCCGAACCAAAGACACAGGTCACCCCAAAGTGACCCCTCTGGGAAAAGATATAACCTTAGAAATAGGGATAATATAAAGAAGCCTGATAGATATCAAGACATTGATACACGTCCCTCTCAATCTTTTCAGACTTCCTCGCAGAAATCGGAAAGAAGAGGACGATCAGAACAAAGAGAAGAGCACGCCAAGTCCAAAGACAAGGAACCTGCTCAGCTAAAAAAGAAATTACAATTTCCAAAAAAGAAGGTAGCTAGTATCAAGGTAGTCAACAATGCCGAGAATACTGAGGACACAACTGAAAAACGGAGAATGGGCTCAGACAATGCTAGGCAGCGCAGCAGAAGTGAGCATAGCTCGCAAAGTCCTTATGAATCATCTGGAGACAGTGGACACGAATGAATATCTTCAAGTGGAAACTGCAGACACCAGAGTTAGCAAACCTCACAAAATATATGAAATAACTTTACGTATAGAGGGGGATAAGACTAGAAAAATAAGGGGACTATTTTGGGATAATCTCTCCAAGGGCTATGACATCCTTCTAGCTGAAAAAGACTGGCCACCAGAGTTTGTCAGGGAGTGCCCTCATGGCGAAGAAATAATTATGCCTGCCTTCTCAAATCACATCCCAATTCATAAAAAATACACACTTGCTAGAAAGTGGGCAGTAGCCCTAGCTCCTGCTTTATATAAAAATCATGTAGGATGGGATGAGGACTCTCCTCCTCACAAAATCCAGTTAAAATCACAACCTACTGCACAAAAAAGGCAGTACCCAATTAAGCAAGACGCTAAAAAACAGGTAAAAGAAATCCTAGATCAGCTAGAATACCAGGGGGTGATTGAAACTTGCACCTCACAAATGAACAACCCTTTGTTTCCGGTCTCCAAAACAGACAATTCATATCGTCTAGTTTTGGATTACCGACACCTTAACTCATGTTGCAAAACTTTTGCAGTGCAAAACTCGCATAGTGCTGCACTAATGAATAACATAGTGCGCAAAAAATACAAAACAACATTAGACATCTCTAATGGATTCTTTTGTCAAAACATAGCACCAGAGAGCAGATATTTGTCTGCATTCTCAATAAATGGCACTCAGAAACAATTCTGTCGGTTAGCCCAGGGGTACAAGAACAGCCCGGGAGTATTCTCAGCGAGAGTAACGGAATTACTACAAACATATGACGACGAAGCATTATCATATGTCGACGACATATACTTAACAGATGATGACTTGGAGACTCACTTGAAGAGAGTGAACACCATAATACTTGGGTTCGCAGCAGAGGGTTACAAATTCAACTTTAAAAAATCCAGAATTGCCCAACTGACAGTCCTGTTCTTAGGATATGAATTATCAAGTGAAGGCAAAAGCCTGGCTGACAATTTTCTAGAGAAATGTGCCGTACTCCGAGCACCTAGAACACTAAAAAACCTACAGTCAATTCTAGGCTTCCTAAATTTCGGAAGAACTTACATTGCAAATTACGCAGAAAGGGTCAAACCCCTTTATGATCTAATAAAACCAGATTTTAAAAAAACCAATTGGACTCAAATACACACAGAAATTTTGAGATCCTTACAAACAGACATGCTAATTAAAACAAAATTAGAAACACGTGACAACACACGCAATCTTGTGATTCGAGTCATCCCAGGAAGATGCGGATTCACATACCTGACCACTAATGAGGGAGAAAAGGTACCAATTGCATTCAAATCACACTTGTACACAGAAGCTGAAAAGAAATTCAGCATTAAAGAAAACATTATTCATGCAGTTCAAACCGCAATAGCTAGAGAAAAAGATCAAGCGGACGGTAGACACATCACAGTCAGAACAGCAGAATCAGACTTTGAGGCATTAACAACCCCGGGTAATTTACCAACAACAACATTGAATCCGGAATGGATACAATGGGTGAATTCAATTACAACAGACAAAGTATACTACTACTTTGATCCAGAACTAAAGGAATTGAAAAATCTAGAATATGAAAGAACATTCCCTCTGCCTATCGACATTCTGCCCTTACGACAATACGCATGTGTAATCTATACAGACGGACAGTTCTCAATCCTCCGTTTGGGGAGAACAAGCATACAACCCCACATGTGAGATTACAAAAGAAGTGTGGCGCGGAGGTAAACTAAAACCTCTATTAACAAAAACACACTCAGTAGAAACTAATTCAGAACAACAAACTGAAATAATAGCATTGAAAATGGCGCTAGATAATGCGGATCGCGAATTCCCGACACTTATAGTGTCCGATTCATATTACTGCGTCAAATCATATAACAACGATTTGCAGACATGGATTCAAAACGGTTACAAAGATGACACAGGTGCAACAATAAAGCAGAAACTGCTCTGGGAACAAATAGCTCTTTTACAAAAAGAACTACCAAAGACTCACGTGACACACTCACTGAGTCATCAGCGTGATGGCGTTCACGTTGCAGGGAATTCATTGGCTGAAACAGCCACAGCGGTAGCAACTAAATCGGCTTCCGTAGTTCGGAAAAAGCGTACAGTGAAGTATATTGACGGTGAAACAGTGCTGGCGGTGAAAACGTCATCAAAAGGCGACTGCTCAGCGCTACCGATCAACTATCCACTCAATTATACATACATAATCGATGCAAACTCCGTCCCTTTTGCTCGAATCCCTGGAGTGGGGGATAGAGTGATTCCAAACATGGACAGGAGAAACTTGTTAATCGCAGACGCACATATGGGCGAGGGTCTCAGACACCTCAAACTGAAAGATTCTCTGGAAGAACTACAATCAAGGTACTGGTGGCCAGGCATGAGCCTGCATCATACCATTTTTGTAAAGAAATGCCCAAACTGTAACAGGAATCGCAGTGGTGAGAGACACGGTGTAATACCGTGTCGTTTCACTCCAGAAAAAATCAACAGTAAAAAGCAAGGCTTGCGATTAACATATACAGGCTAGTTTCCACTTATAATGTAGATCAACAGCACCCGGCTGACGTCTGGACTGTTATACAAAGATTTGCGAGTCTAAATGGCATATACGCTAAGAGCATGCTACGTTTGACCATTGTTTTCACTCTAGCCCTCCAGCCTGAGGGAAACATGGCCAAATGAGCATAGCACAGCGGGAATCTTCTCACTTCCTTCCTGAGGGATAAGGGATGGTGTAAAGAAAAAACCAAGGCATAAAGCAATCTATAACGGAAAGGATATTAGGTTCGGGAGCTGGGTGGGTCAAACATCTAATAAGTGTCCAACGTAGTCTAAATAACCTGCCAAGAAATTCTCTGAAGGGATTCAGTCTGCACGAATTATTATTTGGAACTAGGATGTTAATCTCTGACCTTGACAGTCGGACTTCAGTGGTAAAGGAAAAAAGCTTTGATATCAAAGATCGTTTGGCTATTTTACAGGACTTAAACGAAACAAGAAAAGACCTGAGCAACATAAAGTTGAAACAGCAGCCAACAGCCACTGAAGAACCACCACCTGTCCCAGCAAGACCTGTCTGGATTCCAAAAGTCGGGGATCTAGTCAGAGAAAAGATCGCGGTAAAGAAGGAATTTGGGCCTTCTTACAGAAAAGCAGTTCCTGTCTTGTTTGTCAACGGGACAAGATCAGTAGTACTACCGCCGCTTGCTGGTAAAAAGGAGAACCGAGTTTTATCCATCGACCTGGTAAAACCACAATCATGTGGCCGATAACAAATAGTAGGCCAAGTGGACTCCCGATAAGTAGCAGAACACCAAGGTTCCTACCAGTACAGAGGTCCTAACAAAGAGGCTAATCACATTCGAAACGCCTAAAGAAGAACGACAAGGACTATGCAACAATGCAATGGAACTTAGACCTCTGAACACCCAAATAAAAACATTTAGCAGAGACACACCAACCTATAATGAAGTAAAAACCACTATGCAAGAAACAGTAATCCTGAAGCAATTGGAACAATTGGCAGAACTACATCCGGCTACTTCATAAACTTCGATGATTCCTCCGAGGACTTCACTGAATCAAAAAAACAGGCATCATCAAAAACCTTTAAAGATAAAGCTAAAGAACTTTTGAAACAACTGAAAGAAACATATCTGATTTCTCCATGGATTGAATTTTGGGTGGGTTTTGGTGCATTTATCCTCATACTTTGGCTCATCATGATACTAACTTTGGGACGCTTCATTGAGGGAAAATATGCTAAAATGGACACAGCAAGTCAGAAAATCAACTTGATCCTCAAACCACACACATCTTCACACGTCGAGAAAAGAGAACTTTCTTCAGTCAACTTCACAGCCAATCCTATACCGGGTGGGGTAGCATGGGACAACACTGACTACGAAATCTATGGTCCGGTTGAAATCCTGAAATATCCACACCAAATTAAAATCTCATTGAGTGACTTCGTAAAACCAAGCACATTTGCTGATGATTGGGACTTTGAAAGTATAAACAATATGATGTCTGACTTAGTGATGTCTGCTAAATTTACCAAACATGATTATTTGCAGGGTTCGACAAATTATGATAGTATGTACTGTTATAACCACTATGGTAACCATTTTCTACATAGATCTGCACAACCTAGAAATGTTTTAAATTATAATCAATGGGAACATTGTGCAACCCCTCCAAAAGGAAGCTCAAGAACCGTTTATGACAAATATTCATACTTTTCAGGTTTTAACATAAGTAATGCTGAAACATTTTATTTTAAATTGTCAAATAAGACAGGGACAAAGACCATGATAACCAACACAAAATTGATATATTCAGACTCATTCTTTGAACAAATGAATACTTTTGGTTTTGATTATTGGGACAAAAATGTTGAATTGAAAAGTGTTTGGGGCACAAAAGAATGGCAAGTACAGGGTATAGAATCTTTGTTTAGAGCCTGCATGATCCCAGAACAAATTATATTTTTAAATGACACTGTTCAACAAACTACCTGTCTTGGCTTAGCCAAAATCAAAGACTTAAATAAACCGTCTATTCCAAAACCAACAATGAACAGCAATAGCTCCACAGATGAAGAGATAGACGTAAATTATGTATTAAACCAAAACAGAACACATCCAGATTGGAAACAGTGGTTGATCTGGTCCACAGATACTAATAACTGTCAAGACAGATTCCTGAACAAAACACAGGGGTTGAAAATGACCAGGCCAGACCCTAGATATCCCCAAAGACATCACCCAGGGATAATAACCACCTACAGTGTGGGCAAATTATGCCTTCAATGGCTACAAACTTCCACACTGGCAGAAATTAAGCAACACCTAACTTTACTTACTGATGGTGCTGACTTGCGTGATTTCACTATGGGACCACGCAAACAGCGTCAAAAGCGTTTCATAGCAGCCTCTGTATATGCAGCATACAATGAGGCCTGGAAGGTTACTCAAATTGAGACAGCAGAAAGAATACGGGAAATTGACCGTATTAATTTGGAAAAATCACTTTCTGTAGTGGACAATGGGTTAATGACTCTGTCCTCCAGAATTTTTTCTCTGGACAGCATTGTGTCTTCAGCAATCGACATAATATCGCAAGACTTACTGTTGTTACAACACGGTCAGTCTCAATTGCGCTCTATTGTACAGCTTGGCTGGACGTTACAAAATCTGCGTTCAGGCTATGTGCCTTGGCGTTTAATCAACACAACGTCACTTTTCAATATCTTTAACCTTACTGATAAACAAATCAGTATGGCCCAGAAGGGTGCTGATTATACAATCCTGAGCATTGAGAAACTCGAAAGATTACCAGTTACAATGTCAGAACGACCTGTCAGTGAATGGATAATACATGGGATAATTAATATTCCTATATCAACCTTCAGGTTTCAATACTGCCAAAAATATATACAGGCTGGCATGTACGAAAAATTGGGAAAAGGATACATTAAAACAACATGGAACCTGCCCTATTCACATGCATGTGTCAGTAATAAAGGACAGAAAGTGTTTCTTAGTGGCAATAATTGTGCGATGTCACTAAGCGGTACACTTCTGTGTAACGGAATTAGTTTGCATGGAGCCTGTGAAGGGAACTCAAATAACCTTTCATGTCACCAGCTAGGCACACCTGCTACAGAGATAGAACCATTCTTTCAAAGACTCTATAATGGGAGTTACATTCTAATTGTGGACCGCAGATGCTGTAGTCTTATGCCCGGCACTCCTTATCTCGTAACTACGACTGCGAAGGTCAAGTGCTGTGGACGCTTATTGTTCCCCAGCTCCTTTCCAGACAGGGAGGCAAGGGCATGGCCCAACTTGAAAATTACTTCTATTCGAATAGATACTTTAAGCAGAATGAAAACAGTGCTTCTTCAGACTCCGACGAGGCTCACGTCATCAAAAGAAACGTATGATCTCCTAGTCGCAAGGACGACTGCAGAGATACATTCATTGTTATCGACTAATTCCCCCATACATTTCGCAGAAATCCTGAATGAAATCTTAAATATTTCTGATACCAGTGGAGTCTCAAAAGTATTTAAGACAGTATTTTCGATGGCATTAACACCATTCAAAGCCATACTGGGTATTTTTCCAGATTTCGTCCATTCGATTTTTGGCGGACTTCCCCTCATTTTAGGACTAATTGCAGGAATCCTATTCTTAGTCCTTATATTTCGTTATGGCAAACCATGTCACAGACAAAACACCTGCGACAAGGGAAGAAACAATCCTAGCCATTGGATACCGGGACCGGATATCAAAAATCCTGGGACTACCCCGGCTTAGAGACCTGAACATGACTTGGTTCCTTTCATTTCGACCAATGTGGCATCGATGTGTTTTACCTGTATTAAGGTGCCTGCTATGTGGAGAAGAATGCGTGTTAGACACCTGTCTGACGCTACAATCGGATGCGCCAATGGATGCAGAAACATTGTTGAGTCCAACAAAGGCTCATGCTTTGTGCTGCCCTCAACGGCTACCAATCCTGATGACGGCATTCGTGGAAGCTTCACCACTACGATTAAGGGGTAGTGAGGTTCAAAATGAAAGCAGCATCGATGAGGTACGACCTTCTGTCAGCAATCCAAATCAGAATGTCAATGGAGACAATCATGCGCACGAATGCATGGTTACACCTATTTCCGAGTTAGTGGAACTCTCCCAGGAAGCTGTTGACAACTTTTTCGAGAGTCTAAATGATATGATGTTCTCACCAGAGCAGAAATAGAGACTTTTGAGCAAGCTCGTACACGGCGTTCCCTGAATTTGGCCTTCAACTAGAATAGCAAAATACCATGAACAATTTTCCCTCCAGTTCACGGACAGCAATTTTTCAGCAGCCCCAAAATATTTTAGCATATTTTTCGGGACACTATCTTCTGCTTAAAGTAAGAACTATTCTTAGAGAACTAAGATTTCTACTTTTAGATAGCTTATAGACATTAGCTGCCCGCTGGTATGTTCATAATTATTTTATTTTCGTGATGGAATGGTCTCGAAACTTTTTTCTGTATTAAGAGCCATTTCATGTGTAAATTCTCATATACCATTTAGCAATACTGTAAACAAATGCGTGATTACTTTAGCATTATTTCACAGCTTGAGTGCATACAATACATGTAAATGCTTTTTTTCAGTATATTTGATAATTTCAGAATGCATTTATGTATTTTGGGGTGGTAAGGTATACACGATACTCTACAGTATGTTTTACTATGCATAGATTAGTAAATATGTCCATAGTTAGCGTGGAGTGGGTGTGATGTATTCCTATAGGTTCTGTATCGATCCCCCTATTCCTGACCCTATTCTGGTTAACAAACTAACAAGTTAACTAGCAGCCATCCCATGAGGCAGAAAACCCCCATGATGCAGGAACCGTTATCTGATAAAGCCACACTACGGCACAGGAACGTGTTATCTGATTAAGTCATAACGCTTGCCATCTAATTAGACAAGCGATATTCCTCCAGCCCCTGATAAGGCATACGGAGTTCTCAAAAGAAATCAAACCTATGACAGACCTGGGAAAAACCCTGCGGCCATTGTTTTGATTTCACCGAGAACTTCAGCAAAAGAATGTGCTAACGACCTGGTCGTTTGACATCCTTATTGACGTATCTATGTCCATCCTTACGTCAATCTCGGCACCTTAAAGGTATAAATATTACCGATATTGCCCTATGCAAACACACGCGGTGGTGACGAGATCGGAGCAGCCAGACTTGCCGAAGCCCAGAGCAGAGCAGACCCCGCTGGTGCAGCCCCGCCTTTCCTGACGCGCTGAGAACGAGACGCTGCTTTCTCCTGCCGAGAAATCCAGCTCCGGCGCTTCCGGGTAGCCCTCGCAGGCAGCCTGGAATATCGAGACCAGAGACAAGAGATACCATCCCTCATCCATCCTAGATTCCAGGTACAGAACTGAATAACCCCTCACAGAGAATTCTCTAGTCAGTCACTTGGCAAAACAAACTTAACTTAAACTGTAACTTTCTATTCCCGCCCACGCATTAGACTTAGGTCAGGTACACGGGGTAGGCGTAGTTAGAAACACCAGTTGAGTACTATTAGTCAAATGTATATGTGTATGTAATATATCTTATTCATTTTAAACCTTCATATGGCTTAGAAACCATATCAATGTTTTTACAGTATTATTTTATACTTCTGCTTTTAATGTATGCACTTTACTTAACCATAAGTATTGCAATAATATCGATCCATTTCTCTTGTATGAGAAAAGAGACTGATCAATAAATAACATCTTTTATTGAACACGCCCGTCTCTTCCTTTTCTCTACAATCTGATGAGACTAAGAATGCACGTACTGACTGAGTAAAATAAATTGCCTTTTGTTTTCACACGACTCTCGAGATACACTCTTGATTAGGGGAGAGCAAAGTTGTCATGTTCTATGGTTGTCAGAAACTAAATCCCTTCTTGTCTATCCAGGGAGGTTCAACTCCTCCTTGCCTATTCGAGAAAGTTTCTAGTGAACTCTGAGCTAGCTGGCAAACCCAAAACTTTAAGTCTAATATCGACAGTAGTAGACCTAGTTAACGTCTGGTCTAGGCCTATACTATTGAAGGTATTATTCCAATGCGCAGAGCCTATTGGGATAATAGGAACTACACTACATCATCAGTGATGTCACTGGCGATGTCATGAATGATGTAATATGTGATGTCATCCGCAGTGGATTGCGGGGGCGAGAGTCATAGTTAGCTGAACTAACTATAACAGCTGAATTTCTCTGGTTTTGTAAGAGTCAAATGTCTAACTAACTATAATGTCCCTGAAACCTGTGTTTTTTTCAGTGAATTTTTAAGGTTTTTTAAATGCTAATTTCTAACTGTAACGTCTCTGACACCTATGATTTTTTCAGTGAATTTCAAAGTTTTTTAAAATAATTTCTAACTATTCCTACAGCGGTAGGACATGTGCAGAAAGAGGAAGAAATGCACAGAAAGAAGCAGGAGAAATGCAGAAAGATGCAACAGAAGTCCAGAAAGACGAAGAAAGTTGTACTCCGGGGGATGAAGTCCTCAGGACACCGGAGGACCTCATCGCCCCACCAGTAGTTCACCAAGAGGCACGTTTTCAGAGGGGCGTAAAAAGGGGCATGGCCTCGGACAAGCTCTCTGCAATCCAGCTGTGTGGTGCTTATTGGAGGTACCTGGTGGGCTAGTTGGCTCCCGGGGACCGTCAGGAGGTGCGTTTGCAGAGTGGTACAGAGTGGCATTGCCTCTGTCGAGATGGCAGCTTTATGTTTGTTTGTCTTATGAAAGGTTGCCAGGTGGCCCCCTGCTTTTAATATTTTTGGGGTCCTACGGACCCCATCCCCCAGGGCTTGACCCCTTTAAAAAAAAAACAGGAAGGGGGCCCCAGGGAGGTGGTGGTCCTCAGGCCATGGGGGGGGCAGGAGACCACCCTACACATTTATAAAACAAAGCCCCAGGGAGGTGGCAGGGGGGATGCATGCCCCACCGCATATAATTAAAGAAAGCCCCAGGGAGGGTGCAGTCTCCGGGGCTGCGGGGGCCCCGTGGCCACAGCTAATTTACTAGGTATAGCCCCCGGGACCTGGCCCACCTGGGGGCTTACTGATAATGAAGCGGGGGAGCCCACTCTTCATTTTATTTTATTTTCTCTGCAGGATTTGCGCTCCCAGCTTGAATTCTGATGATTCTTTTTTTTTTAAATGCTTTTTTTGGGCCTGTGGATCCCTGTGGGGAAAAACAGCAAACAGCACCCCGGGACACTGCAGGAGCCCGCCCTGGGGGGTGCGGTCCCCAGGGTCATCATGGGCTCCAGGAGGAGGGCCGCACGGCCCCCCTCCCACCCTTTCTAAAGCCCCAGGGGGTGGTGGTCCCTGTGGCCTGGGGGGTCCGTCACGGACACCCCGATTTGCATCTTTAGTGCCCCGGGAGGTGGTGGTCCCCAGGGCTGCGGGAAGGCTGTGTGCCCCCTCGCAATGTCAATAAAGTGGATCCCCGGGGGGTGGCAGTCCCCAGGGCTCGGGGAGACTTAGAGGGCCCTCCACAATAAACTATTAAGGCCCAGGGGTGGCGGTCCCCTGGGCTGCGGGGGGTCATGTGCCCCCCTCTTGATTATTCATAATTTGCCGCAGGGCGTGGTGGTCCCCGGGGCAGTGTGGGGGGGATTGCCCCCCCCACTCCCTTTAAAATACATGCCCCTGGGATTTGGCCCCCGGGGGCTAATTATCATCCAAGTGCAGGAGCCCACACTTTATTTTTTATTTTTATTGGCAAAATCTGTGCATCCTGCGCGGCTTTTGCCATTTATTTTTAAAAACAAAAGAATTTTGGGGCCTTGGGGGTCCTTGTGGGACCCCCTGAGCAGGCCTAGGGGGTCAGGGTGTTTCTACCCTGCCCCGTTTTCGCGTTTTTCGCATTTGTTTATTAGGTTTCTTGTGCCTCGGTTCTACCGAGGCACAAGATGGCTGCCAACACTTCCTGGTTTGGAGTGTTGACAGCCAATTAGCATGCAGCTCGTGCACGGCAGGGTCCGTGGATCCTCCGAGGATCCTCCAAGGCCATAGATATAGATGTACTTTTAATGTGATTTTCTCATACACTACTGATTGGATTTACACCATATAAGCAAAAGGTACTAGTCTGAACCAAGGACTACCACTTTGCTAAATGTTGTGTAATTCCGTTCAGCCGTTCGTGCTGTAGCTGCGATGAACGGTACCTATGGAAAATTGCATGGGGAAAACATATTTTGAGACTCCCATTTTTTCTCAGCCCCCGCTTCATGAATCAACCCAAGACTTTCAGGAGAGGAGCGGACCGGAGCGACCCACCAGTTCTGAAAACTTTGCGAAGATTCGTCAACTGGCGCCAAAGTTAATCCAAATAAAATGTTGCAGATTTCCTATTGAAAATAGGTCCTAACTATAACTACCTACTGGCGACCGCCAGTAGGTAATATATATATATATATATATCATGAAGTGGGAAGGGTCCCACGCGGCCTCCGCATTATGTTAGTTCCAAGTTTTGATAACCCTAACCCGTTATTACTCAAAGACTGTGCGGAGAGTAATTTAGAGGCATCCATGCGACTCGTATGTCTACTAGTAAAATATGCAAAGATCGACAGACAGAAAAACTTAGAGGAAATTACTTGTATAAATACAGAACTGTCAAAAGAACAATACATCAAAGACAAAGCTTACATAGATAAGACCACAAAAGAAATGAAGGAGCGTTTGAGAAAACAGGAAGATGTCATCAAAACGCGAAAGGCTTACAAATTTGCGCGGGACCACCAGGATTACGAGTTAGGACAAATTGACACCTTTGCTCGAAAATTTGATCACTTACGCAAACAAAAAGGAGCCAAAGCCAATAAACCAAGCACTGCTACGTGGAGCATGGAACCAAGCATGAGTGACTCAAACGCATCAGGAACAGATGCAAGCTTAGTCCCCAGCGAGACCGAATCAGATGATAGCGTCCCTGGTTCAAAACAAGGGGATATGGGCCAACTAACATTAGCGGAAGAGATAGAATATATCCGGATGCAAAGAAAATTGTCCCTGCTTCCAAGGAATCAAAACTCCACACAAAACAAAGGAGGAACGCGAGAAGACGACAACGCCGCAAATGTGCCCAAATCAAAAGGAAGACAACAGAAGAAACGGTTTCGGCAAAAAAAAAATAATGGATGAAAACACAATTATCAACTTGACAGAAACCGAATTAAATCAAGCAGAAAGACAACTACTATCCTTGGGCCTATCATCCTGTCCGGAGAGTAACTTTAGCTACTGTAACACACGCATTGACATCTTTAAATTTATCCGAAAAATCAAACTTATAAAGTACTATTCAATCAAGACCAGTTTGGATGCCAAAAAGCGTGTGGATTTGAACAAAGCCACCGAACTGAGTGGGTGGCAAGCAAGAGACGTGGGTCTTATGCGTGCCATACATGGATTGCAAGATGAAGATGACAATGCCAGTAGCACACAGGAAATAGCGGACAGGGAAGGAATTAATGTGGGGCAACCATCCAACAGTCCCTTTAAGCCATCATCCACATTCATTCCAAGTATGCCGAGGGATGCCATTTACATCTTTGCGGACAGAGTAACGGAAGAGCTCAAGCAATTGCACTTTAAAACTAACAAGACCCACAAACCCAGATATGATAATATGAGAACTTATACCAATCTCATGAGGAAGTTGAAAAATAATTACACCATTTTAATCAACCAATCCGACAAGGGGGTAACATCGTTTTGTGGGGTAAAAAAGCTTACATGGAGGAAGCTTATCGTCACCTGAATGACGAACTCTGCTACTCGAAAACCGACATGGCAACAGTTAAGCAAATCCAGGAGACCTATCGGAATGATCTTTACCAATGGAAACGAGATGGGTTAATATCAAGAGATGAATTCAAGTTTCTGGACAAGAAATTTCCAGTACTTCCAAATATTTACCTTATCCCCAAGGTACACAAGCAACAAATACCGGTGCCGGGGAGACCTATTGTGTCAGCTATTAACAGTACCTTCGAGAACACCTCAAAGTATATTGATTTCCACCTGCAAGAGTTTGTTACTACATTACCAGCCTACATCAAAGACACAACAGAATTCCTATATTTATTAAACTAATGCACGTGGTCTGAGGATTTACTTTTCATGACTGTGGACATATCCACGCTGTACACGAGCATTGCCCATACAGATGGTATGAGGGCAATAAAGTACTTTCTGGACAAACGCCCCATAGAAATGTACCAGCACAACCAAATGTTGATCGAAATGGTTGGAAAATGTTTAAACAACAATGTGTTTTTATTCAACAATGCGGTATTCAAACAGCTCAGGGGTGTTGCGATGGGGGCATGTTTTTCCCCCAGCTACGCGGGGCTCCATGTGGGCTGGTGGGAAGAACATGTCCTCAGGGTGCAGAATGCGACCAATTGGTCTTCAAATGTCATGAAGTATTGGCGATACATCGATGATGTATTTATTATCTGACGTGGCACTGTAGCGCAAGCGACTGAATTTGTCAACAATATCAATATGAATCAATTAAATTTGAATTTCACAGCCAGTATTAGTGGTAGTGAGGCCAATTTCCTGGATGTACATGTTGAGATACAAAATAACAGAATAGTCACCAGCCTGTATAGGAAAAGCACATCAGGCAATACAATATTACACGCTGGCAGTTTCCACCCACGACATATCATAAACAGTATCCCCTATGGGGAGTTTTTAAGGATTCATAGAGCCTGTAGCTCTATTGAGCTCAGAGATCAACATCAGCAGGAAGCCAAAACCAGATTGATGGTAAGAGGCTATAATGCAAATTAACTAGACGAGGCCATGAAGAGGGCTAACACCCATAAGCGTCTAGAACTCCTGAATCCGGACAGAAAAGGGCCTAAAACTCATGAAGTATGTCCTGGTAGGGATGAAATTAGACTCATTACTGGCTACAGCTGCCAGGCAAGACAGATCACAAAGATAGTGAAACAACAATGGCCAATCATCCTGACAGACCACGTACTTAAGGAAGTAATGCCAGATGCCCCCACAATATTGTTCAGACGCGCATATGCTATGCGCAAAGACCTTGTGACTAGTAGCCCTGAGATTAAAAAAACGGACATTTGGTTGTCTCCCCGCAAAGGGTTCTTTAAGTGCAGCTCTTACAGGGCTTGTAAGTTTGGGGTCAACACTTTCACCTATGTTACCCCATTCCATAGCACTGCAATAGCCCTAAAAGCCCACTACACTTGCCGCACAGAATATGCGGTTTATGTGTTAAGATGTAGCTGTAATCTGTTGTACGTGGGCAGCACTAAGTTACCGGTCCACTTACGCATATTACAACATCTAAGGGAGATTGTCAACGCCGATCAGACTTACCCTGTGGCACGACATTTCCAGACCACCCATGGCAAGAATCTGTCACATTTGGAATATTTTGTGATAGATGCAGTAATTCAAAATAAGAAAGGCGGAGACAAAGAAAAAAAGCTTAGACAGCTAGAGTCCAGGTACAGGTCTGAGGAACACAGGAAGCTGACCGTGCAGGCTCTGATCGGCTCTAGGTTAGATTATTCTAACATTCTTTACCTGGGCCTACCAGAGTACTTGCTGCAGCGGCTTCAAGTCGCGCAGAATGCGGCAGCCAGGGCCATCTTTGGTCTAAATAGACGAGCCAGCGCTTCGGGTCTATTGTTGACGTTGCACTGGCTACCCATCCGCAAACGGATTGCCTTTAAGGCAATGACTTTGGCCTATAAGGCTCTCCATGCAGTGGGAGCCAAGTACCTCCAAAAGAGACTTGCCTTTTACCATCCGGCTCGCTCGTTGAGGTCAGAATCTTTATTCCTGGAGGCTGTTCCGCGAGTGAAGAAAGCGCGTCTGGGCGGCCGCTCCTTTGGTTTGCTGGCACCACAGATGTGGAATTCGCTTCCGCTCTCACTTCGGGGAGCCACTAGTCTTCTTGCTTTTAGGAGAGGTCTTAAAACTTGGTTGTTCACCCAGTAGGCCTCTCAGTCCCCCTTTTACTGTGTTTGTTCTTGTTTTCTGATTTTACTGTGTTATGTTATGGTGATGTAGTTCTCCTTACCTAAAGCGCCGGGACACTCTTTTTGAGTAACCGTTGCGCTATACAAAAAAATAAATAACATAACATAACATAACATAACATAGTCCAACTGAACAGCAAAACACCAGGGGGCCTTAACATGGGGGAAGATTTATACAACTTCCTATAGCTTATGCACCAGGCTTGGTGCACCGAGCAATATAGAGGTGATAGAGAAGGACTTCCCTCATCATTTCTATAGTACAAACTTCTGTTGACAGAAGACAGGTTAGGAATATGCACTGGACAGAAATTCCTTGACAATGGTATGGCACTGTATAGTTATAACTGTATGATTACAATGAAATGCCCGATATGATCGAATGCAAGAAAAAAATAATCCAAAGTGAATTGTATATTTAATCACAAGCACCATGCACATTATGGGGATGTTCTCATTTTCAAGTTCATCACTATTAAATATACAAGCACTTAGAGCACCACACTAGTTAAAGTATACATCACCCGAGGAGGCGCAATATAGGGAGATAGGAGGTTTTCGACATTTAAAATCGATCATCAGATAGCAGTAAGCATTTGTGCAAACAAAATAAACTCCCTCAGTTCATGTCACATAGCCTTGACATCGATAACAATCGATTGGTATTTGGAATTGATCATAAGATAACTGCAAGCATTTGTGCAAGTGAAGCATATTTCTTGTGGTACACATTACGCAGCCACGACATAAACATTGACATCAATAGAGACATGGGACACGAAATTCACATCTTAGCGAGATAAAGAGGCATTGACGCCCGATATGGCGGATATGGCGAGAGCAGTTATTTCACAAGGCGGGCATAATTTATGCATATAAAGATTGGAAGGAAAAGATTGAATGAAGCATTGGTACACATATATTTCAAATTGTAATTTTAATTTGCATGGAGAAGTTTGCCATATTGATATTTGCACACAATAATATTTACAGTAGCACTATGCACTTTAGATCTGTACCTTTTTAAATCATTATGTTTCTTCAATGCGCGAAATAACCATGAAATAGCCGATGATGAAATATGTGAAAAATTATATTGTTTGTCATAGAGAATATCTTGCAGAAAGCACTTGAAAGTCGTAAATGTACATGGGGGGGAAAAATAACCCACTAGCAAAGTCGTATATAATGCGGAGTTATATCAACCTGTACTAACAAATGCATTTAAAATTTCTTGTGTATGTCAATACTACATTACAAAATGGCGCATGTATTGGTGCATAGAAATCGTATGCTTGCTAAATGCGAAGTCCTTTGCCTCTGTTTGTTAATTTGGACATTTTTGGCGCGCAAAGGGGGTGTTTAAAAATCACAGTGGTAGCCCTTCCGTTATCAGTGAGCAAGGACATACGTGTCCGAAACGCGCCTGAAGGCTTGCACCACTTCACGAATATGAAAAAATAAAAGCATTTGAGAAAGAAGTCTGACTCTGGCGATATTTGGTGTCTGCGTACCTGTCTGTGCTGCATGCACGCTATGGGCAAGTTGGATTTCATTTATATATATCAAGCTTTGTGGAAAGCGAAACGCGTAATGGCGGCTGGCTTGCTGGATGAAATAAAGCACCTTGACTAAGCGCTTACTTGGCTCCTTTGCCATTTGGAACTGGGCTGGGGTGAGTGCTCGAGTCGGTTGGCGAATTGCATTCATATGTCGTACTGAAGAGGCTTTCACGGTACGAGCAGAACCCCTTCTTGGCTACTGGGCTACGCGGCAGGAAGCACAACCTTCTCTGGTCATCCGGAAGAGGATTTACTAACTCCTGCGAGGAGTACGCTGCAATTGCCCCCGGACACCGTTGAAGCAAGTTTGCTGTTGGACTGACACCTGTGAAATTCGGCGCCGGCTGGCGCGGGAGTACGGTGATTAAGCAGAGGCAAACTGAAAACGGAGTATCCGGTAAGAAGTGTGAGAGCTTTCTGACGGGGGAGATTCACTACCCGATTGAGCTGTGTCAAGGGTGAGCCATTGGTGCTCCCAGCGTTATTTGCCGTAATGTCCGCAAACAAGTTGCGTGAACGTGAGGAAGCGGCGGAAACAATGTTTCTGGATTCCCCGGCCGGGGGGTCCGGTTTCACTTTACAGATAGCACAAGCAACCATGGGGAGCCCCACCACTCGGGATTTGTTCAAGAGGCTGGAGAAGCTAATGCGCGCCGAACAATCCAAGTGGTGGGAACATCGGTCCCTTACTCGGTACCTACAAGTCAATAGAGTACCACGGGGACTTCGCAGTACATTAGCTCCCAGCTACGAAAACCCTGACCCCGCAATGCTTAAGGACTGGGAAGAGTCGAACTTAGAGTCGTCAGCAAAACTAATGAAGATCCTAGTAAAGTATGCAGCTAGAGACCGTATAAAATTGCAGGGTAAAATCGACAAATTGGAGGAGGAAATCACTGCATTGGGAACGAATGAGCATACAAAGAATTTGCGTGAAGACATGCTGGTCCACTTGAAAAAAGAGGAGGAGGTGATCAAGAAAAGACAGACTTTCAAATTTTGAGAGAGAGCGCCTGGACTACCTCAACGGCCAAATCTTTACCTTTGCCCGTCGTTATGATGGAGTCAAGGCAAGGGTCAAAACTCGCAGAGCAAAAACATCAATGGTGCATGGGGAATATCGGTATTGGCATCCGATCTTAGCTCCAATGCCGAAAGTGACCCGGAAGGTGAACCAATTAATGACCAAGCTTTGGGGTTTACCAAACTCACTATGGCAGAGGAGGTAGACTGCCTCTGCTTAGATCGGAGGGATACGTTGCGTTCACGCACAGTGCCGGCCAAGCAAACACAAGGCACAACTACAAGCGGGGCCAGCGCCGGAAAAGGAGCAGCAGGCGTAAGAGGCAAATCCAAGGAACCCCCAAGGGGGAGATGGAACCGATATCAGAATCGGAATACAACGCAAGCGACAACTCCAACTCAGTGATCAACCTAACCAAAGCAGCATTAACAAAACAAGAGGAAGCAGTGCTGGCATTGGGCTTGTCTTATTGTCCGCCCTGCAATTTTAATTATGCAGATGCGTGTATGGACACTTTTAGATTTGTGCGTAAATTAAAACTCAGTAAATTTCACAGTCTTCAATCTAAAAGAAAGCGAACTGTTGAAGCAGCTAGGAGCCCTTCCCTATTGACGGTGCGGGACCAGGGAGCTTTGGATGAAATTTGGTCCCTCCAAAAAGAAACTGATGGAAGTCAAGTACCTGAAGTAAATACAGGTTGAGGAAGTGACTATGCCAGCCCAACTCCATTTAAACCTAAGTCCACCTTTCAGCCCATAATGCTACATGACAACATAGATGTTTATCAAGATTTGGTGGTTAAAGATCTGAAAAAGCTACATGCAGTCACCAACAGTAAGCGTCAAAGGATGAGAAAACAGAACTGGGGCTATGTACAATTGATAAAAAAGTTGGACTCAGACAACAAGACCTTGGTGCGACAAGCAGATGAGGGCGGCAATGTGGTGCTTTGGCCCCGTGAACTATACTTGGCAGAGGCGGAAGCACAACTTGGAGACACTTCGTGTTACAGAAAAAGTAACTTGCCCACTTTGAAAACAGCGTGGGGGGTTCAAAATGCGAAATTCCAGGCTTGGAGGAGTGGGGGGGTCATTACTGAGGACGAATTTCGGTTCTGAAAAAAAGAGCACCCGGTAGTACCCGCCTTCTACCTGATCCCGAAGATCCACAAAGACTGTGAAAATCCACCAGGCCACCCCATAATCTCGGCCATTAACAGTTTGCTAGAAAATGTTTCCAAATACATCGATTATTTTTTACAAGACTGGGTGAAAGGACTGAGTTCCTATGTGCAAGACTTTACCGACTTCATCCGGAAAATTGAGAATTTGCAGTGGGGTCCGGATCTATTACTTATGACCCTAGATGTGTCCTCCCTGTATACTTCTATTGGACATCGGGATAGACTTAAGGAAATTGAACATTTCCTGGAAAGACGTCCTATACATTGTGGGGTGCACAACAAGATGTTGTTAGCCATGACGAAAATGTGTCAAGAGCAGAATTTCTTTTTGTTCAATAACCAAATATTCCAACAAGTGAGGGGTGTTGCATTAGGGGTCTGTTTCTCCCCCAGGTACGCGTGCTTGCACATGGGGCTGTGGGAGGAACAAGTCCTGGCGGGGGAACTCCGGGAAGTCATGGAGCAACATGTGGTTACCTACCTCAGGTACATTGATGATTTATTTTTTGTATGGAGGGGGACAGAGAATGCTGCTAAAGAGTTTGTCAGTAATCTCAATAACAACAGTTTGAATTTAAAGTTTACCGCATACATACATGCTGAATCTGTTAGCTTTCTAGATATGGAAATATATATCAAAGACAACAGTGTAGAAACCAAACTATACAGGAAGCCGACAGCGGGCAATACCATCCTTCACGCTGCAAGTCACCATCCATGTCACCTGATTTGCAGCATCCCTTATGAGGAGATGCTGCGCATAAGGCGGATATGCAGCAGTGATGAGGAATGTAAGATTGCTCAGGAAGCCAGTAAGCACAAATTCTTAGCAAGAGGATATTCCAGTAACATCATTGAGGCTGCTTTAAGAAGGACGCAGCTAATGTCCCGAGAGGTAGCACTAACACCCAAAGGACATGATGTCCACATAACCTCCCCAGGGGATGGGATCAAATCACGCATGATTATGACATATAGTAGACAACAATCTGTCATCAGAAAAATACTCTATCGCAATTGGAATCTCATACAAGGAGATCCAACGATTGGTCGTAAGGTATCAGACAGACCTTTACTTACATTCAGGAAATCCACTTCTATGGCCAAATCATTGGTCAAGAATACCTTTGAATCTCAGATGTCTAGCACATGGAAGGCTCTTGGCAGAGGTTTCAAAAAATGTGCCCAATGTAAGGCTTGCAGACATGGGATTAATAAGACCAAGTATGTTAGCCCTTTTTCACAAAAACCTTGTGAAATTACCAAGCGCTTAACTTGTAAGACGGACTATGCGGTCTATGTGCTGGTGTGCACATGTGGGCTCAGGTATGTGGGGAGTACCCGTTTACCGGCCCACAAGCGTGTACTTCAGCACATTAGGGCAATCAACACCAAGCACCAAGTCTACCCTGTGGCAAGGCATTTCGAAACTGAGCATAGTTCAAATCCATCACATTTATCCTATTTTGTTATTGATTCTGTTTGGCCCATGAAAAGAGGTGGAGATCGAGAGGCGAGGCTTCGTCTACTCGAAACCCGGTACATTCTAGAAATAGATAGCAAGCAGCCTAACGGGTTAAATGCCACGGAGGACCTAAATACATGTCTTTAGCCTTAAAACCAATGTAAGAGCAAAACAATTGCCATTCCAGTCAATAATAATCCTTTGCGGTAGTCAAGGCATTAGTTGACATCAACAAACTTTTTTATATACCAAGGATTATTAGGAGGTAGGATTGTCAATCTAGGGTTTTATATTATGAATGTTCTGATTATAGCTTGTACTGTATCTAAATGTTGTAGTGGAACCACCAATTTTAGAACTTTTCTGATTAGAAAGGTGTCCGCACTTTTTCTTTTTAATATTTAAATTTAATGAGCTATTTTAAGAGAGTTACACCAGGAGTGTTCCTGGGGTAGTGAGTATTGGCTCTATGTATTTTTGCACTAGCACAAGCACGTTTTTTTATTATTTATATGCACATTTTGGTTGACCTCTTATATGCCGGTATTTTTTCAGGGGTCACACAGCTATGAGGAATTTAACCTTTTTTGAGCAGAGAGTTTATGCCCACTGGGGCTTTATTCGATGGATAAATGTGGAGTACACATCTGTAGTAGTGATTTATTTCTACTATCCAAGGTGATATGTGGCTTTACCATGATTCAGATAAGTACATTGATTGCTGAATATTAGGTAAAGTCCCAAGGGATACTATGATTAATAATATCCCACTTGGCATAATTACTATACATGATTTTTTAAGAATCTTTTGTATTTATACATGAATTTACAATGAATTTTAAAATATTTAATTATTTATATATTTTATACATTTTTCAAATGTGTAAATTGCATTCATGCTCGAATTCCTATGTACAACATGGTTTGATAGTATTTCTTCTATGTTGTTGTTTGTACTGTGAAATTGCCCGCGTACTAGCACTTTAAATACCGGCACCAGCTCTAAGCAACTTGCCATGTGGGGCCATGTGATCAAGCTTTGTGGAAAGCGAAACGCGTAATGGCGGCTGGCTTGCTGGATGAAATAAAGCACCTTGACTAAGCACTTACTTATGGGTCTGCTCCTTTGTCATTTGGAACTGGGCTGGGGCGAGTGCTCGAGTCGGTTGGCGAATTGCATTCATTATCTACTGGCGGTCGCCAGTAGGTATATATAGTTAGGATTTTTTCTCTATGGAATTTTTGAAAATTCTATGTCTAATAACTTTGGCGTTTGTGGACGGAATTGGCTGAAATTTTCAGGAAAATGGCACATTTTGTTTCTGAGCAGCCCTTGAAAATTTGGGGGGGGTTCGTCAAGGGGGGCCGAGAAAAAAGGGGGGTCCCTCACTTTTAGCCCGAACGGCTGAATGGATTTGCACGAAACTTGGCAAAATTGTAGGGACTGGTAGCCCGATGTGCCTTTGCTAGGTCTCAATATATGTGCTTCAGTGGATTTTGAGAAATTAACGTTCAAAAAAAGATATATATCTGTAACAGCGGACCGGGCAGCGCTCCGGTTCGCGGACTTTACGCGGTACGGAGCTTTGTGAAGCGAAGCTGATTGGTTCTCCGGCGTCTGTGAACATTCCAAACAGTCCGTAGCGGCCGCCATCTTGTCTCTCGGTAGGATCGAGAGACAAGAGGAGGCCAAAGCGAAGGGGCAAATGACCATAAGGGGGCATAGTAGATCCTCGCTGACCCCCTAGGTTTGATGTGGAGGTTTTAAAAGGGCCCCGCGGGGCAAAAAAAATAAATAATAATAATAATCGAACGGCTGAATGGATTTGCACGAAACTTGGTAAAATATTAGGGACTGGTAGCCCGATGTGCCTTTGCTAGGTCTCAATATATGTGCTCCAGTGGATTTTGAGAAATAAACGTTCAAAAAAAGATATATATCTGTAACAGCGCTCCGCTTCGCGTAACGGAGGTTTGCGAAGCTGATTGGTTCTCCGGCGTCTGTAAACATTGCAAACAGTCCGTAGCGGCCGCCATCTTGTCTCTCGGTAGGATCGAGAGACAAGAGGAGGCCAAAGCGAAGGGGCAAATGACCATAAGGGGGCATAGTAGATCCTCCTTGACCTCTTAGGTTTGATGTGGAGGTTTTAAAAGGGCCCCGCGGGGCAAAAAAAAAAATAATAATAATAATCGAACGGCTGAATGGATTTGCACGAAACTTGGCAAAATTGTAGGGACTGGTAGCTCGATGTGCCTTTGCTAGGTCTCAATATATGTGCTTCAGTGGATTTTGAGAAATTAACGTTCAAAAACAAGATATATATCTGTAACAGCGCTCCGCATCGCGGAGATAAAATTATCTCTGTATTACCTAGCTGTTGCTAACACCAGTTAGCGACGGCTAGTAGGAGATAGCGACCATCTTGGGCCCCACTTTGCATGTGAGTGATATTTATCACTAATGACATGCAAAGTGGGCATGCCAAGATGTTAGCGACTGGAAACAGTCGCTAACATCGCTATCTCCTATTACCAACTTTTGGAAATATTCGCGATAAGCGCGAATATCTTCAAAAGCTACCACCTGCCCTGAGCAGTTCTTAGCCATGTTATCCAATGGGAGGTGGATATCATGGCTAAGAGCATTAGCTCGGTAATGCATGAATATCGCTGAGTTTTCAGCGATATTAATGCATTGCGGTCGTTTTTTATCGTATTTGCGATAAACCTTGATAATAGCAAGGTTTATCTGCGATAATTTCTGAAGATGCTTAGCGGTAAAAAATTCGTTGCTAAGCATCGTTAGGGATAAATATCGCTTAACTTTGGTAATATGCCCCAACGTCTGTTAACGTTCGATTTGAAGGAAATCAGGAAGTGTTGAAAAACATTGTCTGTGCCATCTTGCCTTTTTTCAAATGCCACACTTTTGTCGTGCACGGCAGTCATTTTAGATGCCTTGACCAGACCCACGCTCTGCACGCTTTCGATCCTTAGCATGGCTCCCCACCCTCGCAAGCATCTCCCCCAGGCAGTGGTCACCCCCGCTCTCTGTCTTATGCATGGGTAATAAACCACCCCCCATCTGCGCTGCTCTTCACTGAGAATCACACCCTGTGCCCGCCCGACACCTCCCTTTCGCCCTATTCACTACCGCACCCTCTGACACTCCTTTTCCTCTGTGTCCGATTGTCCAGGCCGGTCCTAGGGTATCAGCTAGCCCTGCAGATGTAGTTTATGGCCCCAGCTGTAAAGAATCACCCCTCTTCAAAGGAGTTATAGTAGATCAAGGCCCACACTCGATGAGATCCGTCACAGCAGACGCGTTCCTATTATCTGAAAACCATCCTGTATTGTGATTGGGGAGGGGACCGTGCCTGAAGCGGAAGATTCCAGGGATGACTCTTTGTACATCAAAGTTTTTACAATTATGTGTCACATTAAAAATATATAGCACTCCAACAAAGTAGTAAGATTATAAAACTTTAATAACTTATAAATATATACAAGAAAACAAAAACAGTAATAACATATAAACATTTTTAGGGAAAAACAACGAAGTAGCGGTCGGCTGTGCGAATAGTCCCAACGCAGCACAACGTCCAGATTTCACTGATTTCGGCATCCGGCGTAGGGCGTCGCGGGGGGTGGGTCATCAGTAGCAAACTGTTGTGCGAATAGTTCCAAGGCAGCAGAACGATGGCACCAAGGTGATGTCCAGTAAGTTGCCGCACTGGTTTTGGTATCCTACAATGCTGCTCCGAATAACGGCGTGGGGCGCCCCGGGGGAGGCGGCGTGAACGGGCCTCTCCAGGTGGAGTCTCGTCTGTTGTAGTCGGGCGCCCCTTTACCGTTTCAGTTGCCATTCCGTCCGCTTTTGGTCCACTGTGTCAAAAGCCGCAATTCAGCTGAGTTACGCCCACTCTTGCGGTGCAGCGATAGGCGGCTGTCACAGGACTCTCAAAATGGCGGCAGGCTGTTTCCTTTTTGGGCCTGGTCCACTGAAATGGCCCTGGGACACCTTGGAAATCGGACGCTTGTCTGCTAGGTCTTGGACCCCATTCTCGAAAGCGTCCCCTCCGCCTTGAGGATTCATCAAAAGTTTTGGGGGCCCCGACTCCTGCAGGCTTCTGGTGGGGAGCGGCTGCCATGATTGCTCGCGGAATGACTACGACGGAGCCACGAGATGGTGGTGCTTTCATGGTGACGCCAGCTTCAGTCAGAAACATCCAGAAACAAGGTGGGGCTTTCATCGTTTGGGGAAAAAAAAAAGTTTTCATCCAATGAAAAGTGTTGTTTTTAGGTCATATGATCAAGCCTTCCATCATTAGGAAACCAAAAGTAAAATGAACCAATGAAAAGTTTTATAAACAAGTCACATGACCTGTTATGCGGCATAGGGTATAAAATGCGGAGAAAATACGTTGGCACGTGAGGCGGCGTCAGTAGCGGACCGATGTGCGAATAGGCCAAAGGCAACACAACGCGCCAAGATCCGGATGGCACCGAGGTGGTGTCCAGCAAGTTGCAGCACTGGTGTGGCCATCCTACAATGCTGAAAGTCGGCGTGGGGCACCCTGTTGGCCTGTGAGTTCGCGTCAGTAGCGGACCGATGTGCGAATAGGCCGAAGGCAGCACAACGCGCCAAGATCCGGATGGCACCGAGGTGGTGTCTAGCAAGTTGTCGCACTGGTGTGGCCATCCTACAATGTTGAAAGTCGGCGTGGGGCGCCCCGTTGGCCTGTGAGATGGCGTCAGTAGCGGACCGATGTGCGAATGGGGCCAAAGGCAGCGCAACAATATTTTCTGAATAGAAGACACCACAAGGCGCTGAGATGCCAAGATCCGGATGGCACCGAGGTGGTGTCTAGCAAGTTATGGCACTGGTGTGGCCATCCTACAATGGTAAAAGTCGGCGTGGGGCGCCCTGTTGGCCTGTGAGATGGTGTCAGTAGCGGACCGATGTGCGAATGGGGCCAAAGGCAGCGCAACAATATTTTCTGTATGGAAGATACCACTAGGCGTTGAGATGCGAAGATCCGGATGGCACCGAGGTGATGTCTAGCAAGTTGCTGTACTGGTGTGGTCATCCTACAATGCTGAAACTCGGCGTGGGGCGCCCCATTAGCCTGTGAGATGGCGTCAGTAGCGGACCGATGTGTGAATAGGCCGGAACCAGCACAAGGCGCCAAGATCCGGATGGCACCGTAGTGGTTTCATAGTTGAGAGGCACTTCATCTGCAGTGGGGCGCCGAGATCCGGATGGCACCGAGGTGATGTCTAGCAAGTTGCTGTACTGGTGTGGCCATCCTACAATGCTGAAAGTCGGCGTGGGGCGCCCCATTAGCCTGTGAGATGGCGTCAGTAGCGGACCGATGTGCGAATGGGGCCAAAGGCAGCGCAACAATATTTTCTGAATAGAAGACACCACAAGGCGCTGAGATTCGGTTGGCACCGAGGTGATGTCTAGCAAGTTGCCGCACTGGTGTGGCCATCCTACAATGCTGCTCCGAATAACGGCGTGGGGTGCCCGAAGGGGGGGGGGGGAGGCGGCGTGAACGGGCCTTCCTAGGTGGAGGCTCGTCTGCTGTAGTGGGGCGCCCCTTTACCGTTTCAGTTGCCATTCAGCTGAGTTTCGGCTGCTCTTGATGCTACAGCGACAGGCGGCTGCAACAGGACTCTCAAAATGGCGGCTTGTTCTTTGGATTTGGGCCTGGTCTACTAAAATGGCCCTGGGACACTTTAGAACTCGGACGCTCGATTTTTTTTTTTCCTTTCCTGTACATGCAAAAAAAGGTAAATTCCCGGTACGTTACACGCTTCATCTGCCACGATGTACTCTCCAGAGGAACCGAAAAAAAATATAGGTATGGTAACTATACCATGCATTGTCATATGGAGAGGTGGCACCAATTAATTATAGTGCTGCATAAAAGAGAGATTTGGAGGAGAACCCCCGACCTGCCAGTACATTCATCAAAGAAGTGGCACTGACAGCATCAGAGGCAAGGGAAATGGTCCCAAATATTTAGAACTTTGGAAAGATTAAAATGACATGTTTAGATTGTGGCAAATTAATTTCATGTGGACAGATGAGTGTTACTCTAATAAATACAGCATATGAACATCATCATAGTCGATGGTTGGTAGAGACATTTTGACTATATCCTGGACCTGCCCGTCCTCGCCCAAAATGGCGCCGGAATAAATGGGACTCGTAACTCCTTGTTGTGTACTGGTTGCAGAACCTTGAAATCACGAGATACGTATGCAGTTTTGAAGCATATGGCGGGCGGGGACGAGAATTGATTGAATATTTCGACATCCCTATTGATATTAAGTTCTGATGTGTTATTGATTACTGTACTATTGAAAGTTCGAATTAACGTCACCCATGGTACTTGCCCGCAAATGTATATCTAGATAATTTTATTGTAACTGGCCCTGTCGTATTTTAATTATAAAATGTACGTCCACCGATTCCGCAACTGTTAGACACCTTAGTTCTTGCAACCTAATGGCCCGCCCGTTACGTTCCTCTACAGTGTAAATGTCTACTCATCATATACGATTACAGTTTGCTCCGTGGCCGGCCCACGTGGTTATAGGCTCGTATTTGTATAATGAAATTTTCACAATAAAGGTTTTTAAAAGAAAACATGGTAGTAGTATATACATTGTTAAAGTTTTTAATAATAGTTACTGTTTTAGAATCATTAAAAGGCAAGTGAAATAAAGCAGACCAATTACATGAAGGGTAAAAGGTATAATACGCAGGAACGCAGTAAAGATAAATGGTCAAGGGCTGTTGTGTTTTCTACTCCTTCAACATAAAGTGATCGATAAGAATCTCATATTCAGGCGTATCGGCGACTAAGACAGCAGGTCGACCCTCTTTTGCTCAATGGCTCCGCCATGGGACGAAGAAACGCTCTTTTTCTCGAAAAAAGAATATATTTTACTTGCAGGACAGTTGTAAATTTTCTGGGAAAGTACATTAGCCTGGAACATTATAACATATATTTAAGAAAAAATAATGTTCGGAAGTAATAAAAAGCGTAATTTTTAGGTCATATGACCAAGCCTTTCATCATTAGAATAAGAAAAGTAAAATGAACCAATGAAAAGTTTTATTAACAAGTCACATGACTTGTTATGCTTACGTTACGCACTGCGCGTCGCGCCCCGGATGACTTCCGGATGCGCTAACGCGGCGCGTCATATGACGCATTACGCGACAACGCAGGTCCAGAATATAGTCAAAATGTCTCCACCAACCAGCGGTCGGAACACAACCCCTTTCAGCAGGCTAAATAGTTCTGTTAAATGACAACAGAAGGGACAGGCAACAAGAACCATCAGTCAAAGAGGGGAGGGCTAGTTCTTCTCTACCGGGTTACATTGGGGCGCTACCGGAACTGATCGAATTGGTAGTCTACAGTGTTTCTGGATGTTTCAGACTGAAGCTGGGGTTAGCATGAGAGCACCACCATTTCGTAGCTCCGTCGTGGCCATTCCGCAACCAATCATGGCAGCCGCTCTTTATCGTTATTTTGGGCGGGGTGGGTGGCGGAGCCGAGCTGTTTTGCAGCCATCATTGTGTGGAGTTCAGTTCATCTCACTAGTTTCGTATTTGTCATGAGGGGTTGTTCCTAATGTTTCTATTTTAGCGAGGTCAAAAAGAGATCCCATTAGTGGCCTACTGATTTTGCTCGATTCCTTTTCTTTTTTTTTACACGATTTTTCGTTATCTGCAAAGACTAAACAGAGTATTGCGACTCTGTGTTTGTTTGTAAATAGAGAATGAACCAAAGAGAACCAATTCTAAAACAGTAAATGCTTGGATAACAATCAATCAAATGGAGAGAGAAGCAGGCACGGCGTATTACAACGGGGGCAAAGGCCTGCGTTAACTACCTTTCACTATCTGCAAAGAGAGAGTACTCCTAATAGAAATGAGGGGGGGGGCACCATTCAAAGCAGATCAGTGTGCATAAACACGAAAATGTTTTCACTTACCACGTACTTGACATTCAACAGCTTATGATATTTGCTATTAAAAAACCATTGAAATTCACTGAAAAAACCATAGGTTATAGACCATATATAGTTAGGAATTAGCATTTACAAAACCTTGAAAATTCACTGAAAAAACCATAGGTTATAGACCATATATAGTTAGGAATTAGCATTTAAAAAACCTTATTTTACTTACACAAAACCATTGAAATTCCATATATAGTTAGTTGCACTAACTATATATCGCGCACCCGCAATCCACTGCTGATGATGTCACATATTACATCATTCATGACATGGTCAGTGACATCACTGATGACATCACTGATGACATCTCAAATGACATCACTGATGACATCACTGATGACATCTCATTTGACATCAATGACCACATCACTGATGATATCATTCATGTGACAATACAATGCATCTCCTCACATTTTAATATAACCTCTGTTTCACCCAGTGTTAAATACAGAGTATAATTTTTGAAACCATTGACACACCAATACTAGTTACTACATACGCACTCACTGATTCCTACGTCTACACACACATTCACTCATTCACCCATACAATCATTCATACATACAATCACTCATCTTTACAACACTATCATATGCACTCATACACCTATACAGACACTCACACTCTGCCACTCATCCATGGAGTTACTCACACACCTAGTCAGTCCTGTAAAGAATCAATCACACTTCCATTTTCTTGTCTATACAGTTAAACATAGAGCACCTTACATTTTCAAACATATACTAACACATACTTACTTTCTTATACAATCATTGATACAAGTACACATTGATCTGCACAGAGTCACACACCTCCCAGCCAGCCACACACACACTCAGTCTCCCATACAAATACTTGGACAATCAATCAATAACCCATATAGTTAATCATATAGCTACTGATCAACACATGCAGCAGTTTACAGAACAACAGACATAATGATGCACAAATTAAGACAGTTTAGTCACTAACCCATGCACTCAGTGAGACACATTTAATCACTCACTCATACATTCAGTCACGCACCTACTAAATCCTTCGTCCAGACACTTATACATCTACTCATTCTTCAATATGTAAAACATATTTAAACTTTACAGAAACACACAGTCACTGGATGATGTCATCAGTGATGTCATCAGTGATGTCATTTGAGATGTCATCAGTGATGTCATCAGTGATGTCACTGACCATGTCATGAATGATGTAATATGTGACATCATCAGCAGTGGATTGCGGGTGCGCGATATATAGTTAGTGCAACTAACTATATATGGAATTTCAATGGTTTTGTGTGAGTAAAATAAGGTTTTTTAAATGCTAATTCCTAACTATATATGGTCTATAACCTATGGTTTTTTCAGTGAATATATATATATATATATATATATATATATATAAATATATATATATATATATATATATATATATATATATAAATATATATATATATATATATATTTATATATATATATTACCTACTGGCGATAGCCAGTAGGTATATATAGTTAGGACCTAGCTACCATAGGAAATCCGCAACATTCTATTGGGAATAACTTTGGCGCCGGTTGAGGAATTTGCGAGTAATTTTCCAGAATTTAGGCAAGCTCCGCTCCGCTTCTTCCCTGGAAGTTTCGGGGGGATTCGTCATGCGGGGGACGAGAAAAAAGGGGGGTCCCTAAACGTGTTTTCCCCGTGTTAATTTCCATAGGACGTATAGACAAGGCTACAGCCCGAACCGCTGAATGGAATTACACCAAACTTTGCAAAATTGTAGGGACCGGTACGCAGAAGTGCCTTTTTTATATTTGGTGAAAATTGCTCCAGTGGTTTTTATGAAAATTAACTTTAAAAACACATATATATCTATATAGGCTTACTGTAAGCTTACTGTACTCTTTACCTTCCCGAGTACGAGCTGCATTCTGATTGGCTGCCAATGTCTGTCAACACTCCAAAACAGAAATTGTTGGCAGCCATCTTGTACCTCGGTAGACTGAGGCACAGGAAAGCTGAAAAACAAACGTTTAGAACTCAAAAAGGGGGCAGGGTAGAAGCACCCTGACCCCCTAGGACTGCTCAGGGGGTCCCACAAGGACCCCCAAGGCAAAAAAAAAATTGTTTTCAAAATTCAAATTCTTCATCCAAGAAGTGTTGGCAGCCATCTTGGGACCAATATACATGATAGCACCTCATTAAAAAGCATTGCAGTTAATAGAAGGTTTTAGGACTTTAGTTACATTATAAATCATTTGTTGATAGTACCATACTCATTTTAGGAATTGTGGTGTGTTCTAAGGTGATTTTACCATGTGAAAAAGCCTTCTTCTGGGATATCATGAATCATGTTTGAAAGAAAACTATTATCTCATGCTTTTCCCACAGTGGTTTGGAAGGGGATCTATAAGCTAAACTGAAAGCATATTTTCTGTAAATTCACATTATCTTTCTCAGTCATGTGAGAATGAAGTCTGACATTCTCAGTAAAACATGTACATCCAACAAGGACAGAGACTGTCAGTTGATTCCTTTGTGTTCTACTGCAGCTTCCCAGAGTGTTCTAAAGAACAACTAGAGCGCTAACAGTCCTACTTATTACAAAGGTATGGCACACCTGAATCCATCTTGATTGGAATAAAGTGGTAACTCTTAAAACAATTAATTTAAAAAGGAACAAAATGAGGGGGTATATTTTGCCATAGAAAGTATGATTAGTGCTGCAGAAAGAAAAATTAGGGCACATTTTGAGTGACTTCTCAAATCCTCTTTTATTTCATTAAAAAATTCTGACATGCAGTCTCCCAAGATGGCCACCAGAGACAAAAGAGCCCAAATGTAGCCCAAATAGCACCCAGGTGTAGCCCAAGTATAGCCCAATGACAGAATGTCCCAGAGTGTTCTAAAGAACAACTAGAGCACTAACAGTCTTACTTATGACAAAAGTATGGCACATCAGAAGCCATCTTGATTGGAATGAAGTGGTAACTCTTAAAACATTTAATTTAAAAAGGAACAAAATGAGGGGATATATTTTGCCATAGAAAGTATGATTAGTGCTGCAGAAAGAAAAATTAGGGCACATTTTGAGTGACTTCTCAAATCCTCTTCTATTTCATTAAAAAATTCTGACATGCAGTCTCCCAAGATGGCCACCAGAGACAAAAGAGCCCAAAAGTAGCCCAAATATCACCCAGATGTAGCCCAAGTATAGCCCAATGACAGAATGTCCCAGAGTGTTCTAAAGAACAACTAGAGCACTAACAGTCTTACTTATGGCAAAAGTATGGCACATCAGAAGCCATCTTGATTGGAATGAAGTGGTAACTCTTAAAACATTTAATTTAAAAAGGAACAAAATGAGGGGATATATTTTGCCATAGAAAGTATGATTAGTGCTGCAGAAAGAAAAATTAGGGCACATTTTGAGTGACTTCTTAAATCCTCTTCTATTTCATTAAAAAATTCTGACATGCAGTCTCCCAAGATGGCCACCAGAGACAAAAGAGCCCAAAAGTAGCCCAAATATCACCCAGATGTAGCCCAAGTATAGCCCAATGACAGAATGTCCCAGAGTGTTCTAAAGAACAACTAGAGCACTAACAGTCTTACTTATGACAAAAGTATGGCACATCAGAAGCCATCTTGATTGGAATGAAGTGGTAACTCTTAAAACATTTAATTTCAAAAAGGAACAAAATGAGGGGATATATTTTGCCATAGAAAGTATGATTAGTGCTGCAGAAAGAAAAATTAGGGCACATTTTGAGTGACTTCTCAAATCCTCTTCTATTTCATTAAAAAATTCTGACATGCAGTCTCCGAAGATGGTCACCAGAGACAAAAGAACCCAAATGTAGCCCAAATATCACCCAGTTGTAGCCCAAGTATAGCCCAATGACAGAATGTCCCAGAGTGTTCTAAAGAACAACTAGAGCACTAACAGTCTTACTTATGACAAAAGTATGGCACACCAGAAGCCATCTTGATTGGAATGAAGTGGTAAGCCTGAAAACTTTTAATTTAAAAATGAACAAAATGAGGGGGTTCATTTTTCCATAGAAAGTATGATTAGTGCTTCAGAAAGAAATATTAGGGCACATTTTGAGTGACTTCTCAAATCCTCTTCTATTTCATTAAAAAAATTCTGACATGCAGACTGAAACATGCACTTTGAATACCAGCAGCAGACTTCCCTGGTGAGCAGTAGCTTTACTACAGTGATATAATGAGCAACTAGAGTGCTAACATTCAGAATTTATGGCAAATCTGTGACACATCTGAATGCCTTCTTGATGGAACCAAAGTAAACACGCATTTAAAATGCAATCGATCTCGCCCTCGTTTAAGTTAAAGCCATTCTGTTTGTAATGAGGTGGCTTTTTAGCTTTGCTTTAAATAGTGTTTTTCAAACTTTCATGTAAAATAACATGCATATGTATGCATATATGTATATGTATGCATGCATTTATATTTGTATTTATATAGATATGCAGATTATATATGTTTATATATGTACGTATATATATATACACATACATATATATAAATGCATATATATGCATATATATATGTGTATATGTGTGTGTGTAGATAGACCGAGGCACAAGAAAGCAGAAAAACAAACGTGAAGAACACAAAAAGGGGTCAGAGTAGATACACCCTGACCCCCTAGGCCTGCCCAGGTGGTCCCACAAGGACAAAAAAGGGCCACCTTTTTTTTCAAAAACCTGGTCTGTTTTTTTAAAAATTACTCCCTGGGGGGACCAAATCTCGGCGGCATAGTGATAAAGAAGTGTGGGGGGTCCACATTCCCCCCCCATACTGCCCCAGGGACCGCCGCCCCCGGGGGAAAGCAACGCAGCCCCTTGGCGCATACTGGAGGCTCCTGGTGGGCTACTTTGCCCCCAGGGACCCCCAGTATGCAAGGGAAATTAGTTCCTATTCTGCAAACACTCCAGGGGTTGCGCTGCAGAGAGGTGTAAAAAAAAAAGGTGTGGCCTCATTACTTCTCTCTGCAATGCAGCCCCCTGGCACATACTGCAGGTTCCAGGTGGGCTAGTTGGCCCCCAGGGACCCGCAGTATGCAAGGGGAATTAGTTCTGCCTCTGCAAACACGCCCGGGGGCTGCGTTGCAGAGAGGTGTAAAAAAGGGTGTGGCCTCATTACACCTCTCTGTAATGAAGCTCCTGGCTAATACTGGAGGCTCCTGGTGGGCTAGTTGCCCCCAGGGACCCCCAGTATGCAAGTTGGAATTAGTTCCTCCTCTGCAAACGTGCCAGGGGTTGCGCTGTAGAACATTGTAAAAAGGGGGCGTGCCCTCTGAACACCTGCCTGCAAAAATGTAGTAAATCAGTATAAAAAAATAACAATTAATACATTTAAAAATTGTCATTTAAAAAACCTTCGAAATTGAATGAAAAAAACATAGGTTTCATGCCTTATATAGTTAGGAATTAGCATTTAAAAAACCTTGCAAATTCACTTGAAAAACCATAGGTTTCAGGCCTTATATAGTTAGGAATTAGCAATTAAAAAACCTTGCAAATTCACTGAAAAAACCATAGGTTTCAGGCCTTATATAGTTAGGAATTAGCATTTAAAAAACCTTGCAAATTCACTGAAAAAAACATAGGTTTCAGGCCTTATATAGTTAGGAATTAGCATTTAAAAAACCTTTGAAATTCACTGAAAAAACCATAGGTTTCAGGCCTTATATAGTTAGGAATTAGCTTTTAAAAACCTTTGAAATTCACTCAAAAAGTTTTAGGGGTGTTATAGTTAGCTGGACATTTCACTCATACAAAACCATTGAAATTGCTCCTATATAGTTAGTTGTACTAACTATATTTTGCGCACCCGCAATCCACTGCTGATGATGTCACATATGAGATCATTCATGACATGGTCAGTGACATTACTGATGACATCTCAAATGACATCACTGATGACATCACTGATGACATCACTGATGACATCATCCACGTGACAATCACATACACCTTTTCATACACTATTAAAATGTTTCATCACTCTTTGTAAAATACAGAGTATCATATTTGAATCCATTGTCACAGCAATACAAGTATCTAAAATCCACTCAGTGATTCATAGATGTATACACACATCTAATCACTTACCTGTAGATTCACTCATACATGCTGTCAATGAACAATAGAACACTATCAAAAATATTTGTACACCTATATCGACATTAAACAACAGCACACATCCTATTCACATATGAAGTCATCCTACTCACTTATGCAAACAATGGATCATACTTACATATTTACTTAGCAAAACACTTATACAAACACCACTTCATCTATTCATTTAGATAGTAAGTCATACTTAGTGAATTATAAAATCATTATTACAAGTATACAGTTATCCATACAGTCACTCACACAATCATTGAGTCTTATGTATACTTATTTGTATACAACAACTGACACATACACTGCCTTTTATTTTTCTAGTTTGTTGGACATGTACCATTGAGAAATATATTTGCTCATCACCACACCCATATAGAGATTCACTCACCCAAACTGTTAGAACATGTAATTTTAAATTCATAAATCTACTGAATCAACTATTCACACATCTTTGGACAGTCACACACCCCCCACCAAACAACACACACTTTCACACTCCCATACAAATACTCAGTTAACTAATCAATAACTAATATAGACTTTCACATAGCTAGTAACCAACTGTAGAATCACTTTACACAACAACTGACAAAGTGATACAGATATTCACGCAGTTTAGTCACTATCCACTATATTTAGTGAGACATTATAAATTGGGCAAGTAAACAGTCAATTACACTGCTACTAAATCCTCCATCCAAATATTTATTTATATATATCCACTCATTCTTCAATGCAAATTGCTATATATATAATGCATATTTAAATAACGAAGCAAACCACATTCACTGGATGATGTCATCAGTGATGTCATTTGAGATGTCATCAGTGATGTCACTGACCATGTCATGAATGATCTAATATGTGACATCATCAGCAGTGGATTGCGGGTGCGCGAAATATAGTTAGTACAACTAACTATATAGGAGCAATTTCAATGGTTCTGTATGAGTGAAATGTCCAGCTATCTATAACACCCCTAAAACTTATAGTATTTTGAGTGAATTTCAAAGGTTTTTTAAAAGCTAATTCCTTACTATATAAGGCCTGAAACCAGTTTTTTTCAGTGAACATATACATATATATATATATATATATATATATATATATATATATATATATATATATATATATATATATTACCTACTGGCGGTCGCCAGTAGGTATATATAGTTAGGATTTTTTCTCTATGGGTTTTTTGAAAATTCTATGTCTAATAACTTTGGCGTTTGTGGACGGAATTGGCTGAAATTTTCAGGAAAATGGCATATTTTGTTTCTGAGCAGCCCTTGAAAATTTGGGGGGGTTTCGTCAAGGGGGGGCCAGAGAAAAAAGGGGGGTCCCAAAACGTGTTTTTAACATTGAGTTTTCCATAGGGCGGTTGGCCTCACTTTTAGCCCGAACGGCTGAATGGATTTGCACGAAACTTGGCAAAATTGTAGGGACTGGTAGCCCGATGTGCCTTTTGTAGGTCTCAATATATGTGCTCCAGTGGATTTTGAGAAATTAACGTTTAAAAAAAGATATATATCTGTAACAGCGGACCTGGCAGCGTCCCAGGACGCGTACTTTACGCGCAACGGAGCTTTGTGAAGCGAAGCTGATTGGTTCTCCGGCGTCTGTCAACATTCCAAAAAGTCCGTAGCGGCCGCCATCTTGTCTCTCGGTAGAATCGAGAGACAAGAGGAGGTCAAAACAAAGGGGGAAATAACTATAAGGGGGCATAGTAGATCCTCGCTGACCCCCTAGGTTTGATGTGGAGGTTTTAAAAGGGCCCCGCGGGGCAAAAAAAAATAATAATAATAATAATCGAACGGCTGAATGGATTTGCACGAAACTTGGCAAAATATTAGGGACTGGTAGCCCGATGTGCCTTTGCTAGGTCTCAATATATGTGCTCCAGTGGATTTTGAGAAATTAACGTTAAAAAAAAGATATATATCTGTAACAGCGCTCCGCTTCGCGTAACGGAGGTTTGCGAAGCTGATTGGTCATTCTGTCACTGGGCTATAGTTGGGCTACATCTGGCTGATATTTGGGCTACATTTGTTTTTTTGTGTGTCTGGCGGCCATCTTTGGGCTACATTGGGCTACATTGGGCTTCATTGGGCTACATTGGGCTACATTTGGGCTCCAACATATATATAGGCCAATGTAGCCCAATATATATTTTTCAAAGTTAATTTTCGTAAAAACCACTGGAGCATATATCTTGAGACATAGCAAAGGCACATCGGGCTACCAGTCCCTACAATTTTGCCAAGTTTTGTGGAAATCCATTCAGCCGTTCGAGCTAAAAGTGAGTCCAACCGCCCTATGGAAATGAAGGAAATGAATGGGTAATTTGTAATTAGCAAATAGCTAATCGCAAACTAGGAATGGTAAAGAATCGCTATTTATTCCTTAAAGTTCGCTATTTAGGAAATGCAAAAAACTTTGATGATACATATGGCGGTTCATCTCTAACAAGATAAGAAGCATAGGGATACATTTATGATGACTGGCGCATCACCAGGGATGTGTTAGTCATTCTGTGCCGCTGTTCCGTCACCTATGGTGTGCTGCATTTACAATGCGGCGCATCATGGGGCAAAAACAGCACAGATGCGTGATGTATCTGTGCCGTAAAGGTGGCGCATTGCTGGAGTTGTATCGCAAGTGTGATGAAGCTCCAGCAAGGGTCGGGGGTGCCCCTGTCGCAGGGTTTCTATTCTCACACAGAACTGTGGACAGAGGATTGGAACCTCGGCGAATTAGGGTGTCCCAAAACTCACGTTAGTAATCAAAAACTCCTTAGCAAGCTAGGTACAGTGTCACATTGGATATAACAAACTCTCAATGTTTAGACAATCCAGAATATGAACTTATAGTACCTCAGGATACGTGGAACTCATGAACAGTCGGTCGTTATATATTTCTTAGAAACCAGAACATGGAGTTAAGAAGAACACATGTGTATTTGAAATGTTTATTTACTAATGCCGTCTTCTCAGGCGTAGTATCTTAGATAATAGAAGTTCACATATTATCAGTAGCAAAATTACCAGCATAGTTACTAGTACATAAAAAGCGAATGGTGACAGTATGTTAACATGCTGTAAATGAATAAGAGTTAGCAACACTTATAAGCAGCCGCGGGCCGTGGAGGGAGTTACGGTGGGGCAGGGAGGCGGGGAGGGGGAGGGGCAAGGTAGAGAGGGCTCCACCCTGCTTCTCCCCCTCCCCGCCTCCCTGCCTCACCGTAACTCCCTCCACGGCCCGCGGCTGCTTATATCTCACCCTCCCTAATACACATATTATATTATTTGCTAAGAAGGTCTCTTTGTGTTGGTTTAGGGCGTGCCCATACTTTAGTGTCTTAGATTTGAAGGAATCACATCAGCATACACCAGCTCTCTCTTCATGTGAACCGCATCAACTGTTGTGTATGTGTGTTCGGCAAAGCAATATAAAACCCGCCTCATGCCCAGAATTGGCAGAAGTTGCACTTATGTTATGAGTATGAAGTCGTGGAGATCAGACCTCATAACAATTCTGTATCGTGTTGTTCTTGAAACTTTAGCACTCGCTGTACAGATATAGTTTAACAAGCAAAGCAGATAGTAGAGCAATAACATATTATTCTCATGTAAACCACGATGAACTACTAGGTGGAAAGCTAAAGCAACAACTAAGTGTCGTGTGCAGAAGTTGCAAAAAAGGAAAAATGGCGTTTAAACCGGTAATGAGCCCATGCTAACTTAACACGGTGTAAAGATATCCAGGACCTAGATGACACCTCCCCATGATCCGGTAACGAACTGAATAAGATAATAGAAGTGCCATCTCATGAGAGCAGATTGCAAGTTTATATGTGGACGGTCGGCAAGGTAAAGCATTAAAAACTAGGAAAATGTAATGCTAAAGAAAAATAAAACAGCCAAGTACTTTATCGAGTCTTAAGCCAATAGGCAAGGTAAATAATAAAAACTTGACAAATAAGTCAATGAATTGTCAATGAAATGCTAGTACTCAGCATATCAAACATGAAAAAGGTCTATGACATAACTGTGTATGCAAAATAAGCTGCAACAGCCTCCAATAGGAAGTCACCGTCTTCATCCGAAAACAGTTCAGCCATCCAATTTAAAAGCGGAAAAGAACATACGTGCTCTCCCAGCACCGGATCCTCTATCACCATCAGAGGACAGCTCGGTGGGTTTTCAAGAAAGCTCTGTTCCAAGAAAGACTGTGCTGCCGCCAGTAAATTCCAGGGACCAAGTAGTCCATGCATCAATGCCACAGCCATAATCCTTTCGCCAGGACAAACCAACTCGTGAGTAATGATAGGAGTCATCAGCTGATTAAAGTCGACGTCAGGAGAAACCGGTCCGCAGAGACACAAATCAATGGCCCAATCGAAATCACAGGTCAGGCAGTGAAATACAGGCTGGACACAGGTGAAGTAGGAGAATCGAAAAGATAATCCATATGCCGTGCTTAATATCGCCAACGGCATTGTGCCATAATATTCTAGCATGCGATTGCGGAACAGTGTCAGCAGCTGCAGGGTGGGAGGTTGCATAGGAGGGACATCCATATTTAAAAATGTAAAAAAGCACAAGAGCGTCCGCTGGTAATGCAAGTAAAAATGCCAATCCACGAACCAGAGTGGAGAAAATAGAATGAAAGGAAGCAGGGATGACTCCAAAGATTTTCTCAAATGAAGTCACGAGACCACTGGTAACAACTTTAAAAAAGTGCGCCAGAGTCTTTGTGGAGGATGCGTTAAAGATAGTCGGAACCATCTTGCTGAAATTGAAAGGCAAATCTGAATTAAAAGTATTCCTTTTATCGTAACAGTAAGTGAACGGGTTATTTGCTGCAGAAATGTTCTATTTCCTCCCACACATGAACATAGGGAGTTTTCAATCTGGCCACAAATACCAACCTTGGGACAGATTTCAACGGCATGGCAAGAATAAGAGCTCTTTTGTCTCAGAGAGAGGTGGCCTTGAGTTCGGCCCGTGAAACTTTCGTGCTTCACATAGCGAACACCCGTACAGAGGTGCAGACCCTTTTCAATTAACTCAGAACAATCTTCATTATTGAGCATCAAATAACTACCATTTTCCAACAACTTGAACGTGGGGATGATAGCAGGAACTGGCGTGCCTTGCAACACGCAAGCCATATTTGGTCGGTGTTTGTTGCATGAACCGTGTAACTGTATGTGCCTACACATTAGTGAATGATCTGGCGTCTCAGTGCATTCCTCTCCATTCAGATAAACTTCTTGATCATCTTTGAAACATCTGTATGTGTATGGAAGCGACCAGACCTCATGAAGAAAAGCACTACCTAAAGGTTCATAACGACCTATTGGTATATATTTCATACAATTTGAAAACTTATATAAAGCAAAAGGCAGCGTTATTAAACCGTGGATAAGGCACGTTGCCAAAAAACCCGCAATCCTCTGCTGATGATGTCACTGAGCATGTCATGAATGATGTAATATGTGACATCATCAGCAGTGGATTACGGGTAATAGTATCTCTAGTTTACTCCCCTATAGCTGTCTCTCTTTTAACATAAGTGTCTGTTTCCTTCCCTTATACTTACTGTTTTTGGTTCGCTTCTAGTTCGCGTACCGGCGAGCGAACTGGGAAGCGAACTAAGAGAAATAGAGGTTGGCACAGTTCCAAATATTGTACCAATTTTTTAATAACGGGGAGGTAGTTCTGAAAAGAACTTTTTTTTAATTGTTTTTGTTGTTTTATATTTTTTTTATTATTTTTCGGAACATTTTTTTACTTTTTTTGAATTTTTCTGAAGTTTTATATTTTTTTGGGTTTTTCTTGGAGGGGGCAATGAAAACGATTCATTGTAAAGGGCTCAACAGGAGCAACAAAACAAAAAAAGAAGTATTTATTATTTTGGGCGTTTCGTACAAACTTGCATATGATAGTCAATAGCTCTGTTGATCAGAGTGATGCTTTTTTCTCTGTAGGAAATGAATCCATCGCAAAATACGCAGGTGTGTTTTACTTCACCAAATTTCATTTGTATATTTGGCACCATCTCCCTGCCCTCTGGTCCCGTTACTTCCGGTACAACAGATCTTCTGGCCATAATAGGGAGATTATCTAGGTCGTTCCGAAACTGTGCAGCACTTTAGTTGTTAGGATGCCACCTAGTCATATGGCGATGCATTGTGTAGTTTCCGAAACTGTATTTTTTCTCGGTTCCTCTGGACAGTCTATCTTGACATATAAGGCAAGTTACGTATCTTGCATTTACTTTTTTCTGACCTTTGGGAATTTTAATAAATTGCCAAATGAAGTTTTCTTTCCGGTGAGACGTCCTGGGCTGCTCAGGCAAAAACTGCCTCTCTTCGTGCATGTCGTCCTGTTCCTCTTCTTCTTCTTCTTATAACTTGAGCAGGTGGTCCACTCTTCCTTGGATGTGGTGGAGGTGGTGGGGAAGCACCAGCTGAAGCTACTAAAGAAGCCATTGCTCAGTGATCACAAAGGGTCTTTCTCTCACAATGATGAAAGTCAGAGTGAGGAAAGAAGGAGGGATTTTCATCATTTGGGAAAAACAAGAGTTCTCAACCAATCAAAAGTGTTCATTTTAGATTATATGACCTAGTCTTACATCATTAGGAAACCAAAAGTGAAATGAACCAATGAAAAGTGTTATTACCAAGTCACATGACTTGCTGTGTTTACGTTAAGCGCTTTGCAGGGCCTCCCGGTTTGCTTCCAGAAACCTGCGCTTTGCGACTCGCTTCGCGTACCAGTTCGCTAACGTAGCACGTCATATGACGTATCACGCGACAACGTGAAACGTCATGCGGACGGGAGGCGTCACGATGTTGTTTTCTAACGCGGCACTTGCGGTAAAGAAACGTTTACCGGCTCGCGGTCTATTTCGCGGCATCAAGGTCAGCTAACGGGAAGCTTCCCGATTTCGCGAAGCGGGAACGAAGAAAAAAAAATATTTTAAAAAAAAATTATTCATAAACATATAAAATATATTTTTGGATTTAAAGAAGAATACATTTTACAGCTACAGATATTAGCTGTTAAAAAACCAATGAAATTCACAGAAAAAACCATAGGTTATAGACCATATATAGTTAGGAATTAGCATTTACAAAACCTTGAAAATTCACTCAAAAAACCATAGGTTATAGACCATATATAGTTAGGAATTAGCATTTAGAAAACCTTATTTTACTCACACAAAACCATTGAAATTCCATATATATTTAGTTGCACTAACTATATATCGTGCACCCGCAATCCACTGCTGATGATGTCACATATTACATCATTCATGACATGGTCAGTGACATCACTGATGACATCACTGATGACATCTCAAATGACATCACTGATGACATCACTGATGACATCTCATTTGACATCAATGACCACATCACTGATGATATCATTCATGTGACAATACAATGCATCTCCTCACATTTTAATATAACCTCTGTTTCACCCAGTGTTAAAAAGAGAGTATAATTTTTGAAACCATTGACACACCAATACTAGTTACTATATACGCACTCACTGATTGCTACGTCTACACACACCTTCACTCATTCACCCATACAATCATTCATACATACAATCACTCATCTTTACAACACTATCATATGCACTCATACACCTATACAGACACTCACAGTCTGCCACTCATCCATGGAGTTACTCACACACCTAGTCAGTCCTGTAAAGAATCAATGACACTTCCATTTTCTTGTCTATACAGTTAAACATAGAGCACCTTACATTTTCAAACATATACTAACACATACTTACCTTCTTATACAATCATTGATAGAAGTACAGATTGATCTGCACAGAGTCACACACCTCCCAGCTAGCCACACACACACTCAGTCTCCCATACAAATACTTGGGCAATCAATCAATAACCCATATAGTTACTCATATAGCTACTGATCAACACATGCAGCAGTTTACAGAATAACAGACATAATGATGCACAAATTAAGACAGTTTAGTCACTAACCCATGCAGTCAGTGAGACACATTTAATCACTCACTCATACAGTCAGTCATGCACCTACTAAATCCTTCGTCCAGACACTTACACATCCACTCATTCTTCAATATGTAAGACATATTTAAACTTTATAGAAACAAAAAATCACTGGATGTTGTTATCAGTGATGTCATCAGTGATGTCATTTGAGATGTCATCAGTGATGTCATCAGTGATGTCACTGACCATGTCATGAATGATGTAATATGTGACATCATCAGCAGTGGATTGCGGGTGCACGACATATAGTTAGTGCAACTAACTATATATGGAATTTCAATGGTTTTGTGTGAGTAAAATAAGGTTTTCTAAATGCTAATTCCTAACTATATATGGTCTATAACCTATGGTTTTTTCAGTGAATTTTCAAGGTTTTGTAAATGCTAATTCCTAACTATATATGGTCTATAACCTATGGTTTTTTCTGTGAATATATATATATATATATATATATATATATATATATATATATATATATATATATATATATATATTCACTGAAGAAACCATAGGTTTCAGGAGTTATATAGTTAGGAATTAGCTTTTAAAAAACCTTTGAAATTCCCTCAAAAAACTATAAGTTTTAGTGGTGTTATAGTTAGCTGGACATTTTACTCATACAAAACCATTGAAATTGCTCATATATAGTTAGTTGTACTAACTATATTTCGCGCACCCGCAATCCACTGCTGATGATGTCACATATTAGATCATTCATGACATGGTCAGTGACATCACTGATGACATCATCCAGTTAATGTGGTTTGCTTCGTTATTTAAATATGCATTATATATATAGCAATTTGCATTGAAGAATGAGTGGATATATATAAATAAATATTTGGATGGAGGATTTAGTAGCAGTGTAATTGACTGTTTACTTGACCAATTTATAATGTCTCACTAAATATAGTGGATAGTGACTAAACTGTGTGAATATCTGTATCACTTTGTCAGTTGTTGTGTAAACTGATTCTACAGTTGGTTACTAGCTTTGTGAAAGTCTATATTAGTTATTGATTAGTTAACTGAGTATTTGTATGGGAGTGTGAAAGTGTGTGTGGTTCGGTGGGGGGTGTGTGACTGTCCAAAGATGTGTGAATAGTTGATTCAGTAGATATATGAAGTTAAAACTACATGTTCTAACAGTTGTTTGGGTGAGTGAATATCTTTATGGGTGTGGTGATGAGCAAATATATTTCTCAATGGTACAGGTCCAACAAACTAGAAAAATAAAAGGCAGTGTATTTGCCAGTTGTTGTATATAAATAAGTATACATAAGACACAATGATTGTGTGAGTGACTGTATGGATAACTGTATACTTGTAATAATGATTTTATAATTCACTAAGTATGACTTACTATCTAAATGAATAGAAGAAGTGGTGTTTGTATAAGTGTTTTGCTAAGTAAATATGTAAGTATGATCCATTGTTTGCATAAGTGAGTAGGATGACTTCATATGTGAATAGGATGCGTGCTGTTGTTTAATGTCGATATAGATGTATAAGTATTTTTGATAGTGTTCTATTGTTCATTGACAGCATGTATGAGTGAATCCATAGGTAAGTGATTAGATGTGTGTATACATCTATGAATCACTGAGTGGATTTTTAGATACTTGTATTGCTGTGACAGTGGATTTAAATATGATACTCTGTATTTTACAAAGAGTGATGAAAAATTGTAGTGTATGAAAAGGTGTATGTGATTGTCACGTGGATGATGTCATCAGTGATGTCATCAGTGATGTCATTTGAGATGTCATCAGTGATGTCACTGACCCATGTCATGAATGATCTAATATGTGACATCATCAGCAGTGGATTGCGGGTGCGCGAAATATAGTTAGTACAACTAACTATATATGAGCAATTTCAATGGTTTTGTATGAGTAAAATGTCCAGCTAACTATAACACCACTAAAACTTATAGTTTTTTGAGTGAATTTCAAAGGTTTTTTAAAAGCTAATTCCTAACTATATAACTCCTGAAACCTATGGTTTTTTCAGTGAATTTCAAAGGTTTTTTAAATGCTAATTCCTAACTATATAAGGCCTGAAACCTATGGTTTTTTCAGTGAATTTGCAAGGTTTTTTAAATGCTAATTCCTAACTATATAAGGCCTGAAACCTATGTTTTTTTCAGTGAATTTCAAAGGTTTTTTAAATGCTAATTCCTAACTATATAAGGCCTGAAACCTATGGTTTTTTCAGTGAATTTGCAAGGTTTTTTTAAATGCTAACTCCTAACTATATAAGGCCTGAAACCTAAGTGTTTTTTCAGTGAATTTCAAAGGTTTTTTAAATGCTAATTCCTAACTATATAAGGCCTGAAACCTATGGTTTTTTCAGTGAATTCGCAAGGTTTTTTAAATGCTAATTCCTAACTATATAAGGCCTGAAACCTATGGTTTTTTCATTGAATTCGCAAGGTTTTTTAAATGCTAATTCTATTAGCGGATAACGTTTTTATATATTAAAACGTTTTCTAAATCTCAAATGCCTGCTTTGCTAACAGACTTTTTAAGCACAGGCTCTTTTGTCTCTGGTGGCCATCTTGGGAGACTGCATATCAGAATTTTTTTAATGAAATGTAAGAGGATTTGAGAAGTCACTCAAAATGTGCCCTAATTTTTCTTTCTTCAGCACTAATCATAATTTCTATGGCAAAATGAACCCCCTCATTTTGTTCCTTTGCAAATTAAATGTTTTAAGTGTTAACACTTTATTCCAATCAAGATGACTTCAGGTGTGCCATACTTTTGTCATAAGTAAGACTGTTAGCGTTCTAGTTGTTCTTTAGAACACTCTGGGACATTCTGTCATTGGGCTATAGTTGGGCTACATCTGGCTGATGCTCAAGGGTGGGCCGAGAAAAAAGGGGGGTCCCAAAACGTGTTTTTCCCATGCAATTTTCCATAGGGTGGTTGGCCTCACTTTTAGCCTGAACGGCTGAATGGATTTACACCAAACTTGGCAAAATTGTAGGGACTGGTAGCCCGATGTGCCTTTGCTATGTCTCAAGATATAGGCTCCAGTGGTTTTTACGAAAATTAACTTTGAAAAATATATATTGGGCTACATTGGGCTATATATATGTTGGAGCCCAAATGTAGCCCAATGTAGCCCAATGTAGCCCAATGTAGCCCAATGTAGCCCAAAGATGGCCACCAGAGACAAAAAAAACAAATGTAGCCCAAATATCAGCCAGATGTAGCCCAACTATAGCCCAATGACAGAATGTCCCTGAGTGTTCTAAAGAACAACTAGAGTGCTAACAGTCCTACTTATTACAAAGGTATGGCACACCTGAAGCCATCTTGATTGGAATAAAGTGGTAACTCTTAAAACATTTAATTTAAAAAGGAACAAAATGAGGGGGTTCATTTTGCCATAGAAAGTATGATTAGCGAATATATGACGAAATCCCGCATACCATCAGTCTGCAAAAAAAATCCCACATGTACTATTAGGCCGCAAATTAAAATAACGAAAAATTTTAGAACGAATATGCCTTTAACATACACTAAACAACTAAACTACCCTAAACCCTAAAACACTACCCCCAGCATGACCCTACACTACACAAACAGTACAACACTACCCTAAACCCTAAAACACTACCCCCAGCATGACCCTACACTACACAAACACTACAACACTACCCTAAACCCTAAAACACTACCCCCAGCATGACCCTACACTACGCAAACACTACAACACTACCCAAAACCCTAAAACACTACACCCCAGCATGACCCTACACTACGCAAACACTACAACACTACCCTAAACCCTAAAACACTACCCCCAGCATGACCCTACACTACACAAACACTACAACACAACCCTAAACCCTAAAACACTACCCCCAGCATGACCCTACACTACGCAAACACTACAACACAACCCTAAACCCTAAAACACTACCCCCAGCATGACCCTACACTACGCAAACACTACAACACTACCCTAAACCCTAAAACACTACCCCCATCATGACCCTACACTACGCAAACACTACAACACTACCCAAAACCCTAAAACACTACACCCCAGCATGACCCTACACTACGCAAACACTACAACACTACCCTAAACCCTAAAACACTACCCCCAGCATGACCCTACACTATGCAAACACTACAACACTACCCAAAACCCTAAAACACTACACCCCAGAATGACCCTACACTACGCAAACACTACAACACTACCCTAAACCCTAAAACACTACCCCCAGCATGACCCTACACTACGCAAACACTACAACACTACCCTAAACCCTAAAACACTACCCCCAGCATGACCCTACACTACGCAAACACTACAACACTACCTTAAACCCTAAAACACTACCCCCAGCATGACCCTACACTACGCAAACACTACAACACTACCCTAAACCCTAAAACACTACCCCCAGCATGACCCTACACTACGCAAACACTACAACACTACCCAAAACCCTAAAACACTACCCCCAGCATGACCCTACACTACGCAAACACTACAACACTACCCAAAACCCTAAAACACTACCCCCAGCATGACCCTACACTACGCAAACACTACAACACTACCCAAAACCCTAAAACACTACCCCCAGCATGACCCTACACTACGCAAACACTACAACACTACCCAAAACCCTAAAACACTACCCCCAGCATGACCCTACACTACGCAAACACTACAACACTACCCAAAACCCTAAAACACTACACCCCAGCATGGCCCTACACTACGCAAACACTACAACACTACCCAAAACCCTAAAACACTACACCCCAGCATGACCCTACACTACGCAAACACTATAACACTACCCAAAACCCTAAAACACTACCCCCAGCATGACCCTACACTACGCAAACACTACAACACTACCCAAAACCCTAAAACACTACCCCCAGCATGACCCTACACTACGCAAACACTACAACACTACCCTAAACCCTAAAATACTACACCCCAGCATGACCCTACACTACGCAAACACTACAACACTACCCAAAACCCTAAAACACTACCCCCAGCATGACCCTACACTACGCAAACACTACAACACTACCCTAAACCCTAAAACACTACGCCCAGCATGACCCTACACTACGCAAACACTACAACACTACCCTAAACCCTAAAACACTAGCCCCAGCATGACCCTACACTACGCAAACACTACAACACAACCCTAAACCCTAAAACACTACCCCCAGCATGACCCTACACTACGCAAACACTACAACACTACCCTAAACCCTAAAACACTACCCCCAGCATGACCCTACACTACGCAAACACTACAACACAACCCTAAACCCTAAAACACTACCCCCAGCATGACCCTACACTAAACAACCACCATAACTCTACACTACACTAACGCAACACTACACTACACAACACTACACTACACTACACAATCACTAACCCACGAAAAAATTAACACAAACCCACTTACCTCTCTCGTCATCGTGGTTTTCACAACGCAAATGCATTTACCATACATGCCTTTAAAACGTAATTCTTTGTAAAGGCATGCGCGATAAATGCACATGCGTTTTGAAAAAATGCGGGATAATGGTATGCGAGGTCAATGACCTTGCGGGATAATGGTATGCGGACTGAAAGTCTGCGGGATAAAAAATGCGGGAAAATGGCTGCAAACCATGATTAGCAGCAGACTTCCCTGGTGAGCACTAGTTTTACTACAGTGATCTAATGAGCAACTAGAGTGCTAACATTCAGAATTTATGGCAAATGTGTGACACATCTGAATGCCTTCTTGATAGAACCAAAGTAAACAAGCATTGAAAATGCAATAGATCTCGCCCTCGTTTAAGTTAAAGCCATTCTGTTTGTAATGAGGTGGCTTTTTAGCTTTGCTTTTATTAGTGTTTTTAAAACTTTCATGTAAATAACATGCATATGTATGCATATATGTATATGTATGCATGCATTTATATTTATATAGATATGCAGATTATATATGTTTATATATGTATATTACCTACTGGCGATAGCCAGTGGGTATATATAGTTAGGATTTTTTCTCTATGGGATTTCTGAAAATTCTATGTCTAATAACTTTGGCGTTTGTGGACGGAATTGGCTGAAATTTTCAGGAAAATTGCACTTTTTGTTTCTGAGCAGCCCCTGAAAATTTGGGGGGGTGTCGTCAAGGGGGGGCCGAGAAAAAAGGGGGGTCCCAAAACGCGTTTTTCCCATTCATTTTTCCCTAGGGCGGTTGGACTCACTTTTAGCTCGAACGGCTGAATAGATTTACATGAAACTTGGCAAAATTGTAGATATGGTTTGCCCGACGTGCCTTTGCTATGTCTCAATATATGTGCTCCAGTGGATTTTGAGAAATTAACGTTTAAAAAAATATATATATCTGTGACAGCGCTCCGGTTAGCGCCCCGGTTCGCGTACCTGACGCGTAACGGAACTTCGCGAAGCGAAGCTGATTGGCTCTCCGGTGTCTGTCAACATTCTAAACAGTCCGGAGCGGCCGCCATCTTGTCTCTCGGTACGATCGAGAGACAAGATGTGGTGAAAAGCGAAGGGGGAAATGAAGGAAAGGGGGCAAGGTAGACCACTCCTGACCCCGTAGGATTGATGAGGGGGATATTAAAGTGCCCCGCGGGGCAAAAAATAAAAAAAACATTTTTTTTGCGATTTTACGCCGTAGAGGCGCGTCCCGGTACGCGAACCGGGCAGCTAACCGGCAGCGTAGCTGTCAACATTGTAAACAGTCCGGAGCGGCCGCCATCTTGTCTCTCGGTAGGTTCGAGAGACAAGATGTGGTGAAAAAAGAAGGGGGAAATGAAGGAAAGGGGGCAAGGTAAACCCCTCCTGACCCCCTAGGATTGATGAGGGGGATATTAAAGTCCCCCGCGATTTTTCGCGGTAGAGGCGCTTCCCGGTACGCGAACCGGGCAGCTAACCGGCAGCGTAACGGGAGTCCGCCATCTTGTGTTTTTGGAGCGTCCGGTTCGCGTACCGGGTAGCGTCCCGGTAAGCGTAACAAGGGGAAAACCAAGAGAAACAGTAAAAAAAAAATTAAGGGAATAGATTTCCAGCAAACTTGGCAAAATTGTAGGGACTGTTTGTTTGATGTGCCTTTGCAAGGCCTCAAGATATGTGCACGTGTGGATTTTGTCTAATTAAGGTTAAAAAAAATATATATATCTGTAAGCGTGCTCCGGCACGCTTACGTTACGGGTTTTGTTTGCACTGCAGAGCCGATACGTCACGGTTATGCGACGCGTCATGAGGCGTCTTAGGTGGCTACGTGATACGTCACGTAATAAAGAATATATTTTACAGCTATAGATATTAGCTTTTAAAAAACCAATGAAATTCACTGAAAAAACCATAGGTTATAGACCATATATAGTTAGGAATTTGCATTTACAAAACCTTGACAATTCACTGAAAAAACCATATATAGTTAGCTGGACATTTTATTGACATAAAACCAATGAAATTCCATATATAGTTAGTTGCACTAACTATATATCGCGCACCCGCAATCCACTGCTGATGATGTCACATATTACATCATTCATGACATGGTCAGTGACATCACTGATGACATCACTGATGACATCTCAAATGACATCACTGATGACATCTCAAATGACATCACTGATGACATCATGACACACCAATACCAGTTACTACATACGCACTCACTGATTCCTACGTCTACACACACATTCACTCATTCACCCATACAATCACTCATACATACAGTCACTCATTATTACAACACTATTATATGCACTCATACACCTATGCAGACACTCACACACTGCCACTCATCCATGGAGTTACTCACACACCTAGTCAGTCCTGTAAAGAATCAATCACACTTCCATTTCCTCATCTATACAGTTAAACACAGAACACCATACTTCAGTGACATCACTGATGACATCACTGATGACATCTCAAATGACATCACTGATGACATCTCAAATGACATCACTGATGACATCATGACACACCAATACCAGTTACTACATACGCACTCACTGATTCCTACGTCTACACACACATTCACTCATTCACCCATACAATCACTCATACATACAGTCACTCATTATTACAACACTATCATATGCACTCATACACCTAGTCAGTCCTGTGAAGAATCAATCAGACTTCGATTTCCTCATCTATACAGTTAAACACAGAACACCATACTTTTCACACATATACTAACACATACTTACTCTCTTATACAATCACTGATACAAGTACACATTGATATGCAGTGTCACACACCTCCCAGCCAGCCACACACACACTCAGTCCTCCATACATCCACTCATTCTTCAATATGTAAAACATATTTAAACTTTACAAAAACACACAGACACTAGATGATGTCATCAGTGATGTCATTTGAGATGTCATCAGTGATGTCATCAGTGATGTCATTTGAGATGTCATCAGTGATGTCATCAGTGATGTCACTGACCATGTCATGAATGATGTAATATGTGACATCATCAGCAGTGGATTGCGGGTGCGCGATATATAGTTAGTGCAACTAACTATATATGGAATTTCATTGGTTTTATGTCAATAAAATGTCCAGCTAACTATATATGGTCTCTAACCTATGGTTTTTTCAGTGAATTTTCAAGGTTTTGTAAATGCAAATTCCTAACTATATATGGTCTATAACCTATGGTTTTTTCAGTGAATATATATATATATATATATATATATATATATACATATATATACATATATATATACTTTTATATAAAATGAAACCACTTAATATATTGGACTTTTAATTAAATATATTTTTATTAATTTATTTGGGGAGAAGTGTGGCTCAGTGGTTAGAGGCGGCAGACCCGGAAGCTGAGATCAGCCGTGGACCAGGGTTCAATTCCGCGGGTCTCGGGCTCTAAAATTCCATGGACTCGATAATTCTCACTCGGGTGCCTACTCGACTCACGGGGTCACACTCTGCGACTCTGGGCAATAGCTTGCTTAATCTCCACTACGGCCCCTCGCGGCGGGATGCCTGGCTTTCACCTTGTGGATACCCTGCCGGGGTATCTCACAGGGGAATACCAGGACGGGTTCCCTAAGCAAGCGCTTAGATACCATGTAGGTGATTTGCGCTATATAAATACATGTACATTTACATTTTACATTTGTATGTGTTTAAATGGTTTAATCTGGTGCCTTATTCATTTTAGTTATCTTGTGAGCAGATATGATTTAATGAATGATTTATAATATTTTCTTTTTACTGTATATGCTAAATAAATTGTTTTTCAATGATTTAAATCGTGTATTTTTAAGTCCTGTGCTAATATATGTGTGTATTTACTATTTACAAGTAGGTAGACAATATTTTGGTAAATTATAGTTTTTGATGTTATTATCATAATTTCATTTTGTGGTGATCAATACTGTGTCATACAACCAATAGAAAGTATATAATTTCTTAGCCCTTATAGAATAAATATTGATATATTTATGAGAATTGAACCCTCAGTGATCTTACTTAATCAGAATAAATGTTTTTATTCATTATACATAGTGGAGCTAAATCCCCAAAAATGTCTCAGTATTTCGATCTCCAAACATACGAAGTGAGTGAAAAAGCGCATGGGCCATAAAAAGACTGGAGGGCCCAAAAGACAAGAATTACCAAAAATGTCCACCATCTGGGGCTAGTTAATGGACAAAAAAACTGCTCAAAATTCAGGCACCCTTCTGTTTGTTAGAACAAAGCTCTTAGCGTTGAGGCTTACCTCAAAGAACTTGCTCCAAGTAATAATACAAAAACAACATGGTGATGAATGGAATACTCAAATGAATCTCAATCACTGGCAATCACTCTAGGGTGCATCCCAATCCATCATTTTGTGCCTAACATGCTGGCTCAGTTTAGACCCAGCTATATGCAAATCAGTCTTGACCCTGCTCCTTATGGGAACAGTCCAGCCTGAACTGCCAGGTAACCCCTCCCTGAACCAGAACACAAGCAACCTAGGGCTAGTTTTGCCCTAGATAGGGCTATTCAGCCAGGTATAGCTTAGTTCCGGTGGCACAGTTACCCCAGAACCCAAGTCTGGGCATACCCAGAGTATACTTTAGCAAGTAAAAATGCTAAGTTTGACTAAATCCAAAACGTATGGTAATCAGCTCCATCACACTGTAGTCAACATGAGAAGCCCTGATTAGCTTGTAACATGCAGAGAGAGTCTTTGTTTCTTTTCATGAACAAAGTGCATGAAATCAACATTACCATAAATCTCTCCTTTCTGTGGATCGCTGTTCATTTTAGAAAACAGATAAGAAGAATAAAAGAATGAAAAACACTTTGGGATAGTTTTACTAACATTTTGCAGTAGGTTTGAGTCACAAGAGTGATGCAAACTGGGGAGGAACATGGCGGCGGGCTGACGCCGGCCGCGAGCGCTCCGTCCCGTCTTGGTGATGCCAGAGTTTCATTGAGTGCCTAAACCCGTCTTAAATTACTCAATATCATCCTCATGCGGTGAGATTATGTGGAAATTATTATTTTAAATTAGAGAATTCACAGTACTAACCGGATTTTCCTCTCCGACTCCTTCCGATGCCGAGTTTCGCAGATGACAGCCGTGCACTAGGACCCTGAGACGTTCAAGCGAGACAGAGGCACAGAAACGCTGCGACGCCGGTGCTGCACAGATGACGGGACCCGTGGCGGAGGAGGAGAGAGGAAGAGGTGTATGGGGGCAACCTGGGCCAAACCGTAGCGTAAAATTAAAGCAGCAGCAGCAAAGACCTATCCTCGACCGGCAATAACAGCAGTGAGCCGGTATCGTTCTGAAGTGGGTCGATGGGGGGTGGACCTTCCCTGTGTGTTTGATATCGTCCGCAGTCTTAATTTTGGAGTATCACTAGTAACCGAGACAGAAGGTTGTTCTGTCTTAGCAGAGCAAGAAGTTTGCAAGGAAATGGACATTTCACCTGGACCGGCCCCCCCAACACACAGGTGGAGCTGCCTAGTGGGAAGAAGGATCAGAGAGGGGTAAGATTTGTTAAGGAGGGAGAAAAGAACACAGGTGAGGGAGTCCAACTGACTTTACCAGCACAATTAGCACAGTTAGCCCCCCCCCCAGTAGTAAGGAACAGATATCTCCTACGTTCTCAGCCAGAGAAAGAGCGCTTATTATCCACATTTAGTCAAACCACTAATCAATTGGTCCCTCTCACTCCACACCAGAAAAAGAGAGAAAGAAGGGAGAGAAGTAAAACAGGGGAGGAAAAAAGAACCAAAAGTAGTTCCGCGATATCAAAACCTGCTCCCTCTCTAAAAACTTAGTTCAAAATAATGGAGAAAGCGATGTCCGTCTCAGATAGGGGTGACAAGATGACGGAAACTCAACCAGCAGTGCAGAAGTCTCTACCTCATATATTCCAGCTATACTATCAGACCACTCTATAGTAGAATTAATAGTTAAGTTCCCACAGAAGTCGCAGAATAGACGCTGGACTCTTGAAAAAACCTTAATCTTACAAGTTGATGTAAAAGAGTGCGTGTTGAAACAGTCAGCTGAGTATTTTAGATTCAATAGTGCCACTGCGTCCGAACAAATAGTCTGGGAAGCATTTAAGTCCTATATAAGAGGTCTGTTTACAGCTCTTATGGCTGGTAAAAATAAGACAAGGAGAAAAGCAGAGATGGGCTTCCGATAGAAGTTTATCAAATAATCTCTGACATCATCGTCCCGGTTCTTACGTCCCTATTTAATAAAATACATCAGACTGGTGAACCTATCCCTCAATCCTGGTTAGAAGCCACAGTCACCTTGGCTTTGAAGCCCAACAAAGATCCCCTGATAGTCGAGTCATATAGGCCAATCTCGCTACTAAATACTGACTATAAAATCTTTGCAGGGGTTTTGGCGGCGCGATTGGCCAAAGTGATTAAATCTGGCTAAGCGAGTAAGATCTTACCGCTATATGTATCAACAAACCATTTTGCATTTCCTAAATAGCGAATTTTAAGGAATCGCTATTTAGGAAATGCAAAACGGTATGTATGTACAAAATCGCTTTCCAATAGCGATTCCTTAGCATTCCTTAATTTGAGATTAGCAAATTGTCAATCGCAAATTACCCCTTCATTTCCATGGGCCAGGAGGCCCATAGGAATGAAAGTGCAATTTGCAATTAGCAATTTGCTGATCGCAAATTAGGGATGTTTCCAAGGGTGCAGGGGTGTCTCAAGAACACCCTGCTGCACCCCTGAAAAAGACATTTGGGGGCATATGGCGCACATACATGCCCTAAGGGCATGTATGGGCGTCATATGGCACCTTTGGTTTTTATCAAAAAAGATTTTTGATAAGAATTCGCAAATTACCACCAACTAGAAGTTGGTGGTAATTTGCTAATCCTTAATGGCATTTTTTGCATTTTATTTGTTTGATACATTGCATTTAAGGAATCGCAACATTTGCAATTCCTTAAGTGCAATCGCAAAATAAGGATTAGCAAATTTTGCTATTCCTTATTTTGCATCAAACTAGTTTGATACATTCCATTTGTCTAATTAGCATTCGCAAAGGCCGAAATTCGCAGAATTTCGGCCTTTGCGAATGCTAAATAGCTTGATACATATAGCGGTTAGTCATTGTTTGGCAAGGAACAGCTTGACATAACCTGCTACCATGAACGCGATGGCGGATTCAGGATGGGGTTCCTGATACTTCGGTTGGTGTTTCGAGGTGCTTTCTCTCGCGGCTGAGGGCTTTTCGGAGCCGGGTGTCGAGGCTGTTGAGGCTGCAGCGGCTGCAGCGGCTGCGGAGGCATTGAAAGTACGAGAGCAGGAGACGCTCTCAGCTCCGGATACTTTGGAGGTTACGAAGAGGCTCGTACACCGCGTGCTGAGGTGGAGCTAGCTTTTCAATGGAGGATTCTTTTAACGGCTTGCTTCGGTAAAAAAAGACTGTGTTTCCAGCGAGTTCTGCTTCTACCCGCGAATCAAGATTTTCTCTCTAAAGGGTTCGCTTTGAGTGAAGAATTGTTTTGGTGAACTGAAGAGTCTCTGAGGAGTCTGTGCTGTACGGAGAGGACTACATTTCCCATCTTCCATCTCTCTTAGCGGTGCTCTGTTTTGCCCTCCAGCGGTAGGAAAAAACGGGGCAGCACCGGTGGCTTGCCATCTTGATGGGCAAACTTACAGGAGTACGAGCCAGAGCTAGAGCCCGTCGCCTCCAAGCCAAAGAAGAAGCTGCAGCGGCAACATTGGCTGTTCAGGAAGGTAAGGAGGAGGATTCCTCTGTGACCTCTGAGGAGGAGATACCTGGCAATAGTAGTTGTATAGAGACTCCTGCAGAGACTTTGGATTGTGAAATCCGAGGGGCATATCTTGCTAGCCCCACTGCAGGGACCACCGACGCCGAATCGCTCCCCTCCGCCGCCGCAAAAGCCATACTAGCGGTCGCAGCGGGAGGGGCGCGCTCGCTACGGGACTCCTTTTCCCAGGAGCCCTAGCGGCGGAGCACGCCACCACACCTGAGTCCTGCGCCAGGAGGCGCTACAAAGGAAGGCCAGTCCCCGCGTCGCAGGACCGCGCGCGGGTCGGCGCCGGTAGAAGCCCGGGACAAGGGTGGGCCCATCTAAGGCCATCCTAGGCCAGAGGTGGCCGGGCCGGGGCACCCCCCCTTGGTTCTGCACCAAGAAATGAAGAAAACTGACTAAAGGTACAGATACCCACTGACTATTCCCGGGTTTACTTTATTTTTCACAGGTCCTTCAGAATGGCCACCATAGCCCGGTAGCTGATACCGATTTCGTGTTAACTATTATAAGCAATCACGCTATGACTTGCAAGGGGGGCACTAGAAAACTTTCCTCCCAGAGTGATTTGCTTAGGGGAACAATGGACTATTATATTAAGAACGTATTATTGCCCATTGCAAGCGACTTAGAGAGAATGGAACGAACCCCACCTATGGTTAGCTCTCTCAATATGGGTTCACCACCACAGACTGCTGTTATAGCCCCAGCCATATCACTACTGGAAGAATTAAACAGTTTGTGTAAATCCTCTTACGCCCCTGTGGAATTAGAAAAAGTGCAAATTACAGCTTCTATCTCCCCTATAGCAACGACTAGTCCTGGGTCCACCTGTTCATCTCAATTAACACAAATTCTACAGGGTACTCCCCTCATGATACGACCAATAGTATATCCATTATCCGCAGTTTCCACCAAGGCGCTCTCTGTCAAAAGGAAGAGAGATGGGGTCAAACAAATGGGTAGTCAGGCCAAGCTACAAAAACTAAACCCTAATCCCCCATTACACAATACTCCTAGCACTGTTAAACGGAAAGCATCTAACCAGGCTTCTTTATTGGCCTCGCTTGAAAATATGATGAGGTCAATTATATCCCCGTTGATTGATAAAATGACTAGCGTAGGGGATAGGCTCACGGGTATTGAGGAAGCTATAAAGGCTAATACGCTACTTATAAAAACTATGGAAGGACCCGCACAACTACAGTGTTTAGCCCCCACGAAAACGTCTAATACCTCCACACAAACCGAGACCACCCGTAACCAATTAGTTGCACCACAAATGAAAACCTTAAATATTTCAAAAACCGCCAGAACATCACAGAGTTCTTATTCTAGAGCTGGGCCGAATAAAGAAAGGTCATTTCAAAAAAGAATAGCGGCCAATTATGTCAACATACCAGATAAAACCAACCATCTACATTTGCTACCTAAGGCCTCTCCTATCGTGTGCGTCCTCTCAGGAATACCAGAACTCCCAAAGGGGAAACAGGAAACACAGCAGGACCTAAGAAACAAGGTAGTGTTCTGGTTAACCAAAAATAGACCTCTGCCCCCCAATATAGATGGTACTATACTAAGCGTTAGAAGGGTGGGCTGGCTAGGACCTCTTCCAAAAGACATTGTCGGTGATTTGATACTTGTAAAATTTAGCAATAATTATGTAATTCCATACCTCCAATCTTGGCAGCCACAAATAGGTGATGGGCCTATATCTATCTGGAGTCTAAGTCAATTCTACCCTAGAACACTATATGTCCCGTCGCAACTCCAAAAAGCACAGAGCAACTATCGGACGGCCAGAAGTGGTCTTGTACTGAGTGGCCACTTCACTCCTACGTTCGAATAATTTGTTCCTTTTTCCTGTTGCTCATTGATTGGCTGATTTATTCTATTGATTTAATCTTTTCTTAACAGACGTTAGCTTGTATGAAATGAAATGTATTGATGTATTGGTGTATATTTATGTACTGTTGTTGCTTTTATGATTTTTTCAATGAGGCCGTATGGTTGTTAGGGACGGTAACATCACTCCCAGTGGCCATAGCAGTAGCTAAATGTTTAGGCTGGTCCTGGATCATTAGAGCTAGATATCCACAGCGCTAGTTTATTCTTGAATAACCTATGAGTGAGGTTATACGTATGTCTTTTTGATAAAATTTAATTAGAGCTTTTAAGATGTGACTTTGTATTATGCAAATTATGTTTTGTGTTTTTTTTTTCATCTATTTAATGTTTTAACTGTATTTTTGTGATGTCTTTTATGGTGAATTTTCCCGAAATAAAGACATATGAAACTGAAAACTGATTAAATCTGTGGTACACGAAGATCAGAGGGCCTTTATGCCGGGGAGGCAGCTTAATGAATTAACCTTCCAGGCTATCGCTGCAATAGACTTCGCTACAAATAGGAAACTCCCGCTAACAATTGTAGCGATAGATGCCGCTAAGGCATTTGACCAAGTCAACTGGCCATATCTATGGGAGGCATTAGCTGGATTCGGTCTCCCCAAAAATTTCATAACATCCATACAAGCACTGTACCTAAACCCAGGGCTAGAAATCTGGTCAATGGAACTCTTACAGATTGGGTTCAGATATCTCGCGGCACAAGACAGGGGTGTCCCCTTTCCCCCTTATTGTTTAATTTATATATTGAACCTTTAGTTACACAGTTAAGATCCGATCCACTGATTAAACCCTTTAATTTACACAGATTAGCTCTAAAATGTGCATTATATGCGGACGATCTTTTAATGTTCACCGCTAATCCGGAGGTTGCAATCCTCCGACTTTTCGAACAGGCAGAAGCCTTCGGTGAAATTTCTGGATACAAAATAAATAAGGAAAAAACAGAGGTTATGCAGTGGAATCAGGAAGTAATATCTCCTCTAGCTAAACCACAGATGAGATATCTTGGAGTACTTTTGACACAAGATATCTTAGATATACCAAAAATAAATCTCAACAGAATCCTTAAGGAGATCTGTGGGTTTCTATTGCGTTGGTCTGGCCTTCATTTAAATATTTTTGGTAGAGTTAATTTAGTGAAGATGGTTATTTTACCCAAAGTCACTTTTCTGTTTAATGCTATACCTTTAAGTTTTAGCCCTAAAGAAATAGCAAAAATACAGGGTAAAATCGGAACCTTTATCTGGAATTCGAAATCTCCACGAATATCCTGGAAAAAGCTGAGGAGAAAATTGAAAGTGGGGGGGTTGGTATTGCCGGATTTACTTCTCTATTGCCATTCATTCCACTTAAAAAATTTTCGGTTGTTGGCAGATAAAGCTGATATGACATCTTTGTTATTGTTATTGTTATTGTTGTTTCCGGCTTTTATAGCGCCAACTCACCGGCAGGTCTCAAGGCGCTTATGACCGACAGGCACAACTACTTATTTAACAGGAAGAGAGAATACCATAGTAATTAAACTGAGCTCAACGCCTACCTAAATAGGATTGTTTTTAGGATTTTTCTAAAGCGAAAGAGGTTACCTTCTTTACGGAGGGGCTCGGGTAATTTATTCCAAATTTTTGGTGTCAAAACCGAGAAGGATCTCCCGCCTTTTGTGGCCAGTCTGAACCGGGGGCACACCAGAAGCTGTGCATCTGAAGATCTTAGTCTTCGTTCCGGTTTGTATACCTCCAACCGATCCTTAATATAGGCAGGTGCTTGCCCATAAATTGCCTTATGGGCTATACATAGGCTTTTAAACACAGACCTTTGCCTAATAGGCAGCCAGTGGAGGTTCTGTAATAGTGGAGAGGCATGAGATCTTCTTGGGAGCCTGAAAATAAGTTGTGCGGCATCGTTTAGGACCACCTGCAGTCTGTTGATCAGAATTTTTGGAAGGCCTAAGTAGAGCGCGTTTCCGTAGTCCAGCCTCGAAATTATTGTGGCAGAAACTACAGTACGAAGCATGGACCGGGAAAGAAGAGGCGCTAATTTACGCAACTGTCTAATTAGACCAGTACAGGTTCCTACTATAGAGGAAATCTGACTGCTCATTGACAGTTCACTGTCAATCTTGATGCCCAGGCTTTTCACCTTTTCCACTGGTTTAGGAGTTGGGCCTAGTTCCTGGGGCCAGTACAGGTCACTCCATGGGGAACATGTAGCTGATACTAGTAAGACCTCTGTTTTTTCAGGATTAATCTTCAGGAGGTTCATGGTCATCCAACTCACTGTATGTCTGAGAACATCCTGCGCATAGTTCTGCGCCAGCGCTGTGTTATCTACGCTCAGTAATAACTAGGTGTCGTCAGCGTAATTGAATACGCGACAACCCATCTGTGCCAAGGAGTTTATTAGTGGTTGCAGGTACAGATTAAATAGGAGTGGGGACAGCGCGGAGCCTTGAGGGACCCCGCATGTCAGGTTCCCCACCTCCGATACATTTTCCCCCAACTGAGTCCTCTGTGTCCTCCCTAACAGGAAGGATTCCAGCCACCGGTAGGCTGTGTCCCGGATCCCGAAATTGGCCAATCTATCCAGGAGCAGGGTATGGCTGACAGTATCGAACGCCGCCGATAGATCTAAAATTATGAGGGCGCTCGGCTTCTTACTGTCAGCCATCCCTCTAAGCTCATCCAGCACCGAGAGCATCACCAACTCGGTGCTGTGGTGTGCACGAAAACCCGCCTGCAGTTCATGGAGAGAGTGGTGTGACTCCAGGAACGAGGTTAGGGATTTCAGCACATGTTGTTCAAGGATTTTTGACAAGAACGGGAGTTGGGAGATTGGCCTATAATTCTTCAGAGTCTTAGGATCGGCTCCTGATTTCTTTATTAGCGGCTTCACTTGAGCTTCTTTGAAGCTGGCTGGTAGCCGCCCTATTTCTAATGAATTATTCAGAAGAGAGAGGATGTGGTCTTCCAAAATAGGGCGTGCTAAGCGAAAGACACTAGGGGGGCAGGGGTCCGCCGGGGATCCAGATTTAACTTTGCTCATCAGTTGCTTGAGGCTCATCGCATCAATCAATGGATAATTTGAGATATGGGCATCCGCGGGGGTTTGGGCAACCTGTTACTTGATAGATCCAGTCACGGTACCATTCCTAATATCCTGTAAGATAGTCTCTACCTTCTCTAGAAAGTAGCTTTGGAAGGTGTTACAGCTGGTTGTTGTTTCCGTATTTTCAGCTTTTTTACTCAGTTCAGTTAGTATTTTGAAGGTTTCCTTCTGGACATTTTCAGCCTGCTTTATGCGATTTTCATAGTATTTAGCTTTAGTGTCCAGGATGAACTTTTTATAAGTGTTGAGCAAATTTTTATATTGCCCCTCGACCTTCCTCATCTTTTTTCTTCCGCCAGTATCTTTCTGCATTACGGAGCTTCTTTTTATGTTCCCTTAGGTCGGGTGTAAACCATGGTGCTCCCTTTCCAGCTCCATTAACTCTTTGTTGTTTTTCTGGTGCAATCTGATCAATCGCTCTGGTCAGATTACCCACAATGTCCTTATACTCCTGATTGATGTCAGTATTAGGGGCGATTGGTTGAACAAGTTCCGAAAGGGTAGAAGTCAAAGTTTGTGAATCAACTTTCTTCCATTGACGGACCTTCTTCATTTTAGGTGGCAATTGCATCGGCTTCGCATTGATAGGCACGTCACAATAGATTAGGTGATGGTCCGACCAAATGCAGGGTAAAACCCTCACGAGAGCTGCTTCGGGATCTAGAGTCCAGATAAGGTCAAGGATATATGTCCTTTTATGTGTGTAGGAGTTTCTACCAGCTGTCGAAAGCCCAATGAGGACATAGTAGTCTCCAAAAAGCGAGCTGCTGGTTCCTTTATTTCCTTATCCCAGTGTAGGTTAAAATCTCCAGTTACGACTATGTTTTTTATATCGGGAACAGATATCAGATCTAGTAGCCATAAACAAATCGTTAAAACCTGGGTTTGAATTAGGTGGGCGATACACTGTGAGGATCACCAGACACAGATTATCAAACGTAATCTTTACTGCAAGTGTGCCGGCTAGATCCACTGTTTCTGCCAGTATTTTAGTTACCATAAAAGATTTCTTAAATATAATTGCTACTCCCCCCCCTCGGGCATTATCAGCACGATTGTGCCATACTATATCATACTCACTCGGGACAGCTGCTATAATATCTGGTAGTGAGCTGTCTCCAAGCCAGGTCTCCGAGAGGGTTAAGACATCAATGTCTTCATCTTGGAGCAGGGTAAAAATCTCCAGGTTGTGTCTATGCAAAGACCGTGTATTTAGGCAGGTCAGCTTCAGAGAATGTGACTGAGATGCCGGTCTCACTATAGGTGATTTTAAAATGGACATATCGTCTAATAAAGCTATAACGGCTGGGTCCAGGGACTGTCCCCCTTTATCTAATTGATGCAGCTCCTCCGAGGAAAAAATACTCCGCCAACCAGAGATCCGAGTCCCCGCGCCCGACCGTGCGCGGACGGGCGCAGACGGGCTGGACTCTGGCGTGACTCCGGCGTGCTCACGCTGCGTGTAAACGCTGCGCGTCAGCATGGCCGCCCTAAATACCTGTCAGTGAGACACTAGCGCGGCAACAAAGATGGCGCCGCCGAGCGTCCCAAAGATCCCCTAAGATGGCCGCCGGTGAAAGGGGGTGGAAAAGGACCCGCAAAGGGCGGTGCTTTCTTCAAGTTTTATCGTGCAGGTGAATGGAATGGCCAAGTTAAAACCAGGGGAAATTAACCAAAAAATAAATAAAATACAAAACGGGTATTTTAAAAAGTGCTGCTCTAGCCAACACGATATTGCTTCTTAAGCGTGGTCTCTCTAGGCACTGCGATATTAGGTAGCGCGCCCTGTCTAGTCAAGGCAGAGCCCTTGATTTGCCCGCCCTAAATACCTGTCAGTGAGACACTAGCGCGGCAACAAAGATGGCACCGCCGAGCGTCCCAAAGATCCCCTAAGATGGCCACCGGTGAAAGGGGGTGGAAAAGGACCCACAATTGGCGGTGCTTTCTTCAAGTTTTATCGTGCAGGTGAATGGAATGGCCAAGTTAAAACCAGGGGAAATTAACCGAAAAATAAATAAAATACAAAACGGGTATTTTAAAAAGTGCTGCTCTAGCCAACACGATATTGCTTCTTAAGCGTGGTCTCTCTAGGCACTGCGATATTAGATAACGCGCCCTGTCTAGTCAAGGCAGAGCCCTTGATTTGCCCGCCCTAAATACCTGTCAGTGAGACACTAGCGCGGCAACAAAGATGGCGCCGCCGAGCGTCCCAAAGATCCCCTAAGATGGCCGCCGGTGAAAGGGGGTGGAAAAGGACCCGCAAAGTGCGGTGCTTTCTTCAAGTTTTATCGTGCAGGTGAATGGAATGGCCAAGTTAAAACCAGGGGAAATTAACCAAAAAATAAATAAAATACAAAACGGGTATTTTAAAAAGTGCTGCTCTAGCCAACACGATATTGCTTCTTAAGCGTGGTCTCTCTAGTCACTGCAATATTAGGTAGCGCGCCCTGTCTTGTCAAGGCAGAGCCCTTGATTTGCCCGCCCTAAATACCTTTGGGCCGATTATTTCAGGCGTTATTACAGGGCATCCTCCAAGGGCGTGAATATTTTCTTTATAAGTTTGGTGATCCCAGATTTTATAAGAAAGTAAGACTAAAGATCCTAGAGACTGCCCTGAAGCACTGGGTATTCATTAGAAAAAAGCTGGGAATCCCCTATTATGTGTCTCAAGTACCGATATGGGATTCCCCAGGGACACCTGAATGCCTTAAAGATCAATTATCAAATCCCCTCAAAGCGGCAGGTATTACACATTGGATGGACCTACAACACAATACACAGCTAATTGATTGGGATTCCATTTCTAGTTTGACGGGAGGAACCCTCACTAGGTTCAAATATTACCAGTTGTCAGCCTGGTGGGCTAGTATATCATGGGCCTCAGAAACCTTTGAACCCAAGTTGGACTTAGTAAATAGAGTTGGAGGGAATTACAGAACAAGAACTCCAAAAGATGAGGGGAGGGACAGAGGACTTGGAGGAGGGCAACCTAAAAGTCTTGTGGGCCGACTCTTTCACGATGTTAAATCCTGTAGTCAAGGCGGCACCCCTCAAAAGAAACCATCTATTTACTTTACATCGAGTTTACATCTCTCCCAAAAAAACTGGTTAAGGTCACTAATTTAGAATACCACTGTCTAAAATGTAAAGCTCTCGCCGCCGACGACCTTCACATGTTTGTGGAATGTCCCAGACTTACAGATTTTTGGTCCAGAATAGAAAACTTTATAACTGAAGTACTGGGGATACAATTTTCAATCACCCCCACAACAATCCTGTTTGGGTTATCCCCAGAATACCAGCCCAATGATTTGGCAACCAAATGTATCTTCTATGTGATGGTCTTAGCGAGGCAGGAAATATGTAAGGATTGGAAGGATCCTATGCTACCCACGTTTTCTGACTGCCTGAAATATATCATATACATCAGCGAATCTGGTATGGCCTGTGATAGCTCCAGCCAGGATAAGATCTGGGCGGCCCTAGTGGCTTGGCGGAACAGATGAGACTACTTTGGTTGTTTTTCGATGATTTCACCTGGGCACTGTTGGTGTCGGCTCTCCAATTCAATCCAAGGGCCATGTAGATACTGAGAATTGGAGTGGAGCTAGCAAACAGTTGAAACAAGAGGGGTATCCATATCTCTTCCTCTCCTCTGTTCAAATTGCGGAGGTCGGAACATCTAGAATGCCCATTATTGGTATATGAGGAATACAAAAAAAAAAAAGAGTGATGCAAACTAGCGCAACATGTTTCTTTATTAATTACTTTCCAGCACAAAACTTGGTTTGCACTGGAAAGTTGCAGAAAGCTGAAGAAAATCAATGCAAAGTGCTGCTCTGCATTACTAAACATCAAGGGCACATTATATGGGGGTACATACGAGTTTCCATGCAAAGCCCCATCTAACAATAATGTGCTATAGGGTTTTGTGTAAAATATGAATGGAACTTAAAAAAGCAGGCATTGAAAGGAGACAGATTTTCATTTCTCTTTTCTTTGCCGACTTTGCAGTTTTAAAATATGCCTAGGTAGAGCATTTTGTAATGGACAGCAGACTTTCCAGTACATCTCCTATGCTAGACTCATGCACAAACCCTTGCACTATGGTGCAGAGGTGTGTGTGTGTGGCACTCAGCTGCAAGATTTTGTACTGGTGCTAGGGAGAGGGGAGGAGAGTGCCAAATTCCCACAGATATGGCACTCTCCTGCTCCTTCCCTGTCATGCAATGCAGTACAATAGTTTTGACTTGTTTTCATTGCATAAACTGCAGCTGCAATGATGCTCTGTGACTTGCATATAATCTTTACTGCTGGCTTTGGTGGCGGGGAGAAGGATGTCATAACGCAACCATAATAAGTTATTACAGATGAGCATCAACATAATTCTCTTAGAAATGGCTGAAGCGACAAGAAGTGACTAGAGATGCCACAACTCAACTGCAATAGTGAAAATACGTTTATATTGCTATTGCAGGCATCCATGCATAATGATGATGATGATGATGATGATGATGATGATGATGATGATAATAATAATAATAATAATAATAATAATAGGAATAATATTTAGAAGAATAGGGATAAGAACAATTATATCTGTTTTATGTAGCACTTCACACTGCAAATCTGTAATTTCTAAGCACCGTAAATAACAGCTCACAGGAACCCCAGATCCTGTTCCCACAGATGAACAAGGAGTCTGGACAGGTGTGAGTGGCGACCGTCCAGGGTAGGGCAAAAAAAGTAGCTGGGCATGGAATACATAGCCAGCTAACAGGTGTGTTAGCTTTGACATGGAATTTGTGAAGACAGCACTATGGGAACTCCTAGCTACACCAGCCAATTCTTTCTTTGTCTTTTTTTTCTCCAATCAACATCACCTTGTGGGGGAATGCGTAAATCAACCAAATGTACTCCCACCTTTGCAGAAAGTGGTAGGGGTAAAAAAATATAACTGAAAAACACTCAAATCATGTTCATATTTTGCAAATATCTGTACAGACAAAAAAACACACATTGCCCTTGGTCAAGGTTTCGGGAGAAAAACACTTACCTTTGGTAAGGTGGGGGTCTTAAGGCCCCTAATTATTAACTTAACATTCTGAAAAGCAGAAGGAATTGACCAATATATCCAACACTGTGCAAGGTGGGAGTTTAGGACTACAATACCCACCACTCAGGTATTGATCAAGGTGAGAAAGCAACAACTGCCCCATGAGACACATCTGACTAAGGATATTGTTTCTCAAATAAATTGCAATTTTGTCAAAAACATATTTTCTGTGTTGACATTGCAGATCATTTGAGAATGACCACTATGCAAGTCATCTATATCATCTCTCTATATATTTGTTTGCATTTAGGAATATTAAAAATGTGTACTCACACTTCACTATTGGAATAGGCTAAGGGCTTGTAGAAACACATTAATTCCTGCCCGTGATAACGATGGGGGCTTAATACCTCTATCGGCCCCCAATATTGAACTAGGTTGGGCATATGATGGCAAAATAACCCTTACCTTTTCCAATGTAGGAAGAGATGAAATACACCACCACCTGCATCCTTAGGTAAGATGGAGTCAAAGACAATATGGGGAAGATGAGCATTAAACACTTTATCAACGTATAGGACAAAGACATCCCTCTGCCCTTGCACAAGCATTGGGCAACACAAGTGGGCTTACATAACAAATGTCTACTTTTAGTTAAGATAGCGATTAAGAAAACATATACTGCTCAGCTTTTGAGCAAGTGGTGGTGAAAATACAGCACCCCTGTTCTTGGTTATGGTGGGGTGTTTAGAAAATGGTACCAATCTGCACTTTCAAAAAAAAGCTGCCTAGCCACTTCTCTCCAGCAATGATTATGTTTCCATGGTTAATGTCAGCTGACTAGTTACTTTTTTGCCCTTGCTATTTTGGAATACAACAAGGCCGTAGGCAGTTGAAGATTACTCCAGAGCACTTTTCTCAAATGCCAAATGTACACCAGCATTGCCTTTTATAACAATTAGGATAAAAGAGGCCTGGGACAGTTGAGAACTCTGAACCTTCTCTGCACTAACCATTACAAGATCCCCACATTGAAAAAAAAACAAGTAAAGTCTCTGTTGAAACTAAAGTTACATTTGACATAACAGTTGATAGAAGGTTGATTTTAGCTAAGACCAAAACCTAAAAAAGGTATGAAATTAACAACCTCTGTTAATACCATACCATATCTCCAATGTATGATGTCATCACCCAAGCTTAATGCTCACTCCATCATATATATGAACGCGGTTTTGCACATGCAATTCTACAATGCATAATGTACAATATGCATAAAGTACAGTATCACAAAGTAAATCTCGTATAAAAATACACTTGTGCACAAATCTCTCCATCTCCCAATTAATGGAATTTGAAGGAGATAAAGTGATATATTAGTATATTACTTTCCGATATAGGCTCCTTGTTAACCATGGCAGTAATCCCCATTATCCTCATTATATTACATCTTTAAATAATTACAATCCCTCAGGTATTCGCAAAACTGAGAAGATATTATTCAGCATTTTCATGTTATACTTTGTTTTCACATTACCTGAAACAATTTTTGCCTTTTTAAATGTTTGAGTCTGTTACTACTACTGTATAATATTACCCAAATCAGTTGCCAACCTACATTTTACCTTTGCCGCAATTTAATGGGACCTCAAATGCTCATCTCTTTCTCTTCCCATTGTTCTTTTTATTTAACTATTTTTATTTTAAATACCTGGTACAATCAACAATCCATACATTTTATACTTGATTCAGTTTAATAAGTCATTGTAAAAATATTTAAACAGTCTAGGATCACACAAAATGTATGTAAAAAACTGGCTTTCGATAATAAATTAGAGAGAAATTCATATATATACACAGCATTACTTCATAGAAATCATGTTTAGGGGCAAAAGTCCCGCCTTCAATCCTCACAGGAGCTGCTGGCCTCTCAAGTTGATTAACATCCAAGATAAAGTTAGCATTGGGCCAGTTAAAGGCGGGAGTCCCTCCAACCCTTGAGGGGGGGCCCAAATGGTCATCGCCAACTCCCTCATCCTCCTGCCTCTTTGGGTATATAAGGAGGATTCGATGTTATGAATCCCCAAGAGTCTAGCCAGCCACAACTGGAAGGAGGGTGCTTTAGTATCCTTCCATCCTGCCGCTAGCAATATCCGGTGAACCGCCACACCTATAAAAACAAAGGCTTCCTCCTCCTTGTTAAGTTCCACATTACCATCAGTTCCTATTATCATTAGGGCAGGGGATAGGTTGATCTTAACACCTAGCAGCCCCTCCCAGAACTTCGAAATCTCAGTACAAATTCCGCTTAATTTTTCACAATGATAAAACATATGCACCCGATTTGCCGGGTCTTCGCAACAGCTCGGGCACTTGTCATCGTCCCTTTTACCCCAATCAAATACATTAGCTGGTGTAAAATATAAATTAAACAGTGTTTTATAGTGTTGGGCTCTCAAATTCTTGGAGCAAAACAGTTCCCCAGCCAATTGGAGCGCTTTATATGTCAACATCTGGATCCTCTAATTTCGTCATCCAGGAGGCCTCAACCTTATTCACATCATCTTGTATTGTTACCATTAGTGACCTGTAAACCATTTTAATTTTAATTCCCCCTCCTAATAAATACTCAATCATAATGATTCTGCCTCCTGGGGTGATCCGTGGTCTAATACCCATCAAAGTTCGATAAATTTGGAGAAACTTAAAGCCTTGATTGACTGGGACTTCATATTTCCGTTGAATATCCTCAAAACTCATCAGGATATTCCCTGCAAATAGGTCCCCTATTCTTCTGACTCCTTGCTGCTCCCAGAGTCTCCCCAGCCTATCACTACTAAATTGTGGAAAGATACTGGAGTTCCAGAGGGGTGTGTAATAATTAATTTTTGGGATTGTTTTCTGAATTACTTTCCAGACTCCCCAGACGCCATCTAACACCTTATATCGCATTTTGATATAATAGCGTCTATCGGTTTTATGCAGCAGGAGCCCAAAGGCTTCTCTGCCTAAAAGCAATTCATAGATGGATGGGGGATTTAAATTACCAAAACGGGAGTCAGGCTTATCTGTGGCCGGATCTAATAATATCGCCATCTGACTAAATAGACAAGCCATATGATAAAATCTAATATTAGGGACTGCCAAACCTCCCTTATCTTGCGGCAGGGACAAATATTTCAGAGATCGTCTAGTTTTGCCATACTGCCAAATAAAACTCACAAATACTGCCTCTAAAGATGTAATCACACCTTCCCCCAACATAAGCAGGATAGAGCGAAAGAGATACAGTATTTTAGGGAGGATAGTCATCTTGAGCTCATTGGCGCTCCCTATTTTAGACAGATGTATGGCATCTATTCTTTTTAACTCACACACAATTGAGCTAACAAGCGGGGTAAAATTCTCCTCAATGACTGTATCCATTACAGGACTTATCCTAACCCCAAGATAAACCGCTAAATCCATATATCTTCCATCCTGCCTTATAATATTGCTAGTACATATTATCTGGGTTTTACTTTCATTAAGGAGGTACCCCAAAAAGTGCCCAAACTCTGCAGCTATCCCTGTCAGGGCTGTGACAGCTGTATCTGGTTAAATGGTGGTTATGACCAAGTCATCGGCATAAGCCAACAGCTCGGTTTCGAACCCTTTACAAACTACCGGCTTAATATCCTCACACCCTAGTATCCTCCGTACCAGCAGCTCAATATACAGGGCAAACAGGATAGGTGAACAGGGGTACCCTTGTCGCGTCCCTCGTGAAATATAAACTTTTTCTGAGCTAGCTCACATCAACTGGATTCTGGCTTTAGGATCAGCATACATAACCTTAATAGCACTCATTATTTTAGGGCCAAAGTCCCTTCATTCCAATATCCCCCACAAATACTTCCATGTGACGTGATCAAAGGCCTTTTCTGCATCCAGAATGATCATGGCAATCCGTCCCCTTGTGGCAACCTGCACATCGAACAACCTGATGGCCCTCCTAATATGATCTGTTGTCCCTCGACCTGGGATAAACCCATGCTGCCACAGGGACCAGACCACCAATGACCCTTCCCAATCTTTTAGCCAAGACCTTAACATAGATCTTGGTGTCCATATTTATGAGGGATATTGGACGGTACGAGCCAGGATTTTCCTTAGGCTTACCTTTTTTATGGAATACAAGAATATTAGTTTCTTTTCCGGAACCTGGAATTTCCCCGGAACAGATTATACCGTTGAAAAGTTCCAGCAGCAGGGGGGCTATCACATCCTGTAGACATTTGTATACTTCAAGCGGGATACTATCAGGCACCACAGCCTTCCCTGCTGATAAATCCTGCACTGCATCTCCTACTTTCCCTACTACCATATCATTCTCCAACGCAGCTCTGTCCTGCTCGGCCTAGATCTTCAAATGCCAAACTACCAAAATCTGCCCTGTCCAATCTCCATATATCATTTTTGGTACAAATTCTTAAAAACCTTACAGATATTATCTGGCCCAGAATACTGCTAGTTTCCTTTTTGTATATTCGTTATCATATTCCTACTACATCTGCTCCTGAACCTCTTTCTTCAACCTGGCGGAGAAACTGATCGCCTCACCTCTCACGGCTGCTTTAAATGACTCCCACACAGTATTTCGGGATGCACCATAGCGATTTATATCAAAATAGTTTTGGGCCCAGTTCCTTAAATGCTCTACAAAATTGGGGTCTATTAGCAATCTCTTCTCAAAGGTCCACCTAGTACCAGGCCTATTTAGCGTGTCTATTTCATATCTTAAAATTAGTGGGCTGTGGTCGGAGATCACTTTTTATAGTTTTTAATGCTGACTCTTTGCGCCTCAGTAGAAGAGATAAGAAAGTAGTCCAGCTTAGTGTATTTCTTAAAAGGACATGAACAATATGTGAACCCTGGATTATTAGATTCTTTATCCCCCCATACATCCATCATACCGTGTGATTCAATCAATAAACTCAATGCTTTAAATACCTTAGGCTTACGGCCAACATACTTTACCTAATTGCCTAAATCTATAAGGTCTGCCGAAATATTGAAATCCCCACACTCTACTAGGGGACATGGCCAGTTCAAGAGTTCCACCTCCAATTGATCAAAGACCTCAGGTTCATCCTGAGTGGAGCCATAAATTGTACACAATGTAAATCCCAACTCCAGTTCCACAAGAACCCACCTGCCTAAGGTGTCTGACAGATGACGTCTATCTCCTACCAAGCTAGATTTTGCCAATATTGCCACCCCTCTGACCGTGGATGTCTGCGAGGAGCAGGCCAGCAGGTCAAAACCTTTAACCCCTTCGACGCTCATGACGAGCTGGGCTCGTCATGAGGTAGCCTCCTCGCACGCTCATGACGAGCCCAGCTCGTCATGAATAATGGGTTTTTAAAAAACTCAGCGCAGCAGGGGAAAATGCTCCGCAACGATGCGGTTAATACATAACAGGTGTTTTTTCACCCAGGGTAAATGAGTCTTCTGTAAGCAAATCATATCTATCTGCTTTGATCTAACAAATTACCACAACCTCTGTTTTTTGCTCCACTTATTCAGACCGCCTATATTGAGTGAGCAAATCTTAAGCTTCCCCAGTATTCTCTACTGAATTATCGCATATCTTAAGCCATACAAAAACATTATAGCACCGGGTATTTTCCTTTTCTGATTTCTCTCCCTTCCATGTGAAGTGCAACCCACCACCCCATCCATCCCCCCAACTCAACACCCCCCCTGAATCCCCCCACCCTACCTTCCTCTAGCCCCACTCGCCCCTCCACCCCATCAAGATGCTCAGACCTTAGTCTGTGCATGTGATGTGCTCAGCACTAGTGGCCTGTGGGTCCTTTCAACACATCAATAACTAAATGATATTGTATCTACCATAACACATCAAAAATTTCAAACCGGCCAACTATACTATACCACCCCTCACCCTCTGCTCCCGAAACCTTTTTAGAACCAACAGTTTGTATATTTCAATTCTTCTTTCCCTCACTGTTCGTAAAAACAATGGCAACTTTCTTTGTCCAAGGAGTCCAGGTATTCTTTTGCTTTTATCTCTGATGAGAGAAATTGCGTAAAAAAAGTAAAAAATGCCTGGTTTAGAGTTTATCAGTTGTAGGATATGACCATCTTTTGTGTGATGTCCCCCCAGATTTATGCCCTTTCTGTGTTGCTGGCTTTAGAACTATGTGCTGTTAACCCTGCCAACCATCAGTAAATTGCCTGTCCTCCCTAGATGTTTGAAGAGGCTTCTTCCTAATTGTCACATTTAACTTGCCTATAAGTACATGATATATGCGATAGAAAATGCACTCAGTGACTGTAAGTTAAATGCCTCTTGTGGACTACAACACCTATTGTGTTATTAAAATCTGTGAAAAGGAAAACATGACTCCAGGCCTACCTTGTGGAGCCTTACTACTGAAGAGTAACTGCGACCTGTCAAAATAACACTTTTGAAAGAAAACCTTCCTTTCAAATATTAATAGGTCACTCCTCTGCAGGCTTTGTAGCCTACAGGGCAGGATTCATGGTATGTATAAGTAGGACATGTAGAAATTTTAAGTTAAAATGTCATCAAAATGATGAGTACTCAACAGCTATTTTCACTGTAAGATGGCTCTAGTTGGCCATCGGACACATTAGTAGTAAGTTAAATCATTCATTTTGGTATCTTTTGATTGGGATCTACAACACATTCAATAAAAAAACTCTTTACTTATTAAAATCCCTACTTTGGGGCCATTTACAATGCTGTAGTAAATGACTCCGACCCTCAGTCAGAGCCATTCTACGGCATCGTAATCATCTGTCAGAAAGGAATTCAAACTGGAATTCCCAATGGTTTGCAAGGGGCTTGTATAGTCTGTCTGCCATTCGGAAAACCTCCGGTAATCCCAAGGGTGGGTCTTCCGCCCGAGGGATTACAATGTCAGATTCCAACAGCCTTTCTGTGCTGGCCTTTCCGACACAGAATGGCTGTTGGAAGTTGACTTTTGGGGCCCCAGCACGTCCCCCATGGGTGCATGGCCTCTGGTTGGAGGCCAAACGGGTACCTATGGTGCCCCCCTGTTGATCCCTGCACCCTGCGACAGGCACCACGGGGTGCAGGAACGAACCGCACCGCTTCTCTTTACAATGAAAGCATGCAATCCAGTCATAACGCATGCCCCATTGAAAAGAATAGGAGTACGACTGAACAGTGTTCGGCCTCACCCTAGTTGCTGTGTTGGGACTGCAGCAAGGAGGTCGGTCGGTCCCAGTTCGGAATCAATGAGACTGACCTGAGTCCGTCCGACATCGAAATCAGGCCCCTTAGGGTGAAGAGAAATGTTTAATAAAATTTAATCAAAGGTAAATTTAGAAATGTACCTTGTCCCTGCCTTATGCTCCTGGAAGCAATCTACATTAGCTCTCCAGCAGTAGCCCACTCAGTGATTAGCCCTGGTGAGGTTTTAAAACTGCTCCCAGAGCAGAGACAATGGCCAGGCGTGTGGAGGAGTTTTCTCTTAACTTACTAGTTGTGATGTAACCTGGGCCTCCCCTGTCACAAGCAAGCATTAAGTGACACTTTTAAAGGCCCCTGCGTTTGTCTTCCCAGTCAGACAGCCCCCAAACCCAGTGTAGGGAAGATGCCCCCAGACCTGGTATCAATAAACACTGAGTGGGGGAATGACCACACCTCTGGGTAGGGATCGGTTCTGCACAAGGAGAAAAGGGTTTTCACATCTTGGATTTTAAGTGTGAGGGGTACAGCGGTATTGGATGCAGTAGAGCAAACTGGAACTGCTGCAACATTGGGTAGGGTAACTCTTGGAAACCTTTAGCTAGTTAGCATAGGGACCATGAGTCAACCCCACCCACTAGCTAGTGCCAGGCATAAAGGTACCATCCTCAGGCACCTTCTTTAAAACACTTTCCGGACCTTCAGAAGAGCAGAAGAGGACTGGACCTGCTGTCTTTGACCTGAGAGGAGCTCTGAGGACTGGACCTACTTGCTATTGTAACCAGGAGAAAGAAGTGTTCTCCGAGGGCCAGTGGTTGACTTCTTGTGAGGCTACAGGGCAACAAAAATCTGCAAAAGGTCTATTCTTGAAGTTCCCATATGACCAGTACTAATTGTACCTGATGTGAACGCCTCTGGTGACCTCTTATGAAGTGAGACTTGTGTTGTTCCTTGAGTCAGGGGACAATTGGTTAGGTCTAACTGGACCTCTCCTACTAATTCTGAATAACTGGTACTTATAAAATGATTGGACTTCCAGACCTGTGGAGGGAAGGGACAAACTACCCCAGCCTTTCCATCAAGGCGCAACCACCCTGCACTAAAAAGGCAAGGGACAGGTTTACAAAGGACTTGCATGTCTGCTGCGTCATGAAAGGCCTTAAAAGGGATTTACTAAGCCAAACTTGTGTGGCTGTGCATGATTTAGTAAATCCAAGGTATTACAAGGCAGTGCAATTTACCATGCGGCAGGGAGGCATTCCATGGGCATACTCACTCATTCACTTATGGGCTTTGATGCCTTCCCAGATTTACAACGAGTTCCATGAAAACAATCCTGCACCATAGTGCAGGGATGCCTGCATTGTCGCCTCTCAGCACACAGTGCACAAGCACAAGGAGACAGCAGAGATGCGCCATATCTTTGCAAATATGTGGCACTTCTGATGTCTTCCTTTCACGCAACGCAGGGAGGCAGAAAGTTGCCTTGCTGAGCTCCATTGCATGAAATGTTAGTAAATCTGCCCATAGGTTTCTCCTGCTCAGAGCTTCTCATCAGCAACAAATCTTATTCAGTGGGCCCTCGACGAGAATGTATGTGGGATCATGGAATTCAGCTTCAGATGCAGCTGCAGCCTTGCCTGTCTGAAGGATTCCAAACTCCAAAAAATAAACTGAGTCTGAAGATAAAATATCCTGACCAGGCAAAGGCACCAAAAGTACCCAACTGGTGAGTGGACTTTCCTGGGTATTAAATCTGCATTTCTCCCACTTTTAGCTTTTTCTGTAAAAAAGAATAGCTTCAGTGGTATCTCATCCAATGCCTATTGCAAAGACTTCCTTAGATACAGCCTGCTGCTTTGCTCTGTGGAAGTATTTTGGCTTAAGGAAATATTAATAAATTCTAAGGGAAAACCTCCCAATTGGACAAACCTTGTAGGACAGAAATTGTGCCTCATGTCTGTCTACCATGACCATTGACTACCACTGCCAGTGTGGGCTTTTTAGTGCTATTTTAACTTACAACTTTACAATTTCATATTTCCAGTTCCCCTGATTGGATTGTTGTCATTTGGGTGTAAATTGCCACTCTTATGCTCACCGAAACCACTATATTTAAAAGTTACTGCCAGTCTGGATGTGATATATGTTCCTTCACCTCTGTTACTTATAAGTTACCAAACGTTTTCTTGATGGCCACTATAGGTTTTGACAGTTGACCACCACATATTTAGTTTTTCAAAAACAAACTTCCAAAATCGGTTTGTTTTTTAAAAACAAATATCTAGTGACACAAACACTCACAAAGTTCACCTGCAAATAATGTGAGTGGTGTTATTTTCTTCTTCTGATGGGTAGTACTCTATCAGACCATTCAAATTAAATATTTGCCAATGGAACAAACATGGACACCAGCGACAGAAGAATGGTGATCTGTCCAACTCAAAATATGGCGGACCAACAGAGAGTTTGGCCAATAGGGTACTCCGTCACATGCACCAAACTCTAATTTGGCCCAAAGTTATCTCCACAGCCTAATATTTTTATAGCAGTCAAAGAGCTAAAAAAGATACTGTGTTGCCATGACTGTTTGCATGCAAAACCTTCTACATTCTATTAACATGTAACTTTAAAAATGACAACTGCATAGGTTCATATATGTGAATCCTAGTAGTAGAAAGATGTTTTCCTTAGCTTTTAAAAACATTTGTTATGTCACTCTTTATAGTCTTTAAATTTCTCCTACAGATAAAGAAAATTCATACATTTTGTCCATAAGTTTGAAGGGGTTGGTTTAAACTTTTGGCAGGCTGAACATGGGTGGGAGTTATCATGAGAAAGAAATTACACTTTCTTAAGGTAAATTCAAAGACTATATTTGTATTGAAATCCATTTTAGGCAGAACTGCATACACTGGTATTCAAGTATATTTTTGTTACTACCAGCCATACACTTCTTTTTTATTCTACATTACATTTGATTTATTGATGCCAATTGACAAGTTCTAGGGGGCATATTAGTATTAGTAAGAACCTCGTTAAAATTATCGCCATTTTAGCGGCAGTAAACTGCCGCAAAAAACGGCGATAATGGGCTTGCTAATATGCGTTATAGAATTCCAATAGAAGCCCAGGTTAGATCTGCAGGACATCTAACCTGGGCTTCTATTGGAATTCTATAATGCATATTAGCAAGCCCAGTGTGTTTGTTCCCTCTCCCAAACAACATCAGCATCCAGTTGAAAGTTTTGTCTATAGTAGGTGACGTGGTGCAACATTCAAGAAAAACAAGCCACCAAACAAGAAACTGCGTGCTCATACCTCTCCCCACAGTGCGCAGCTGAGCGCTTTATTTAGAGGGAGAACAGGCGGTGCAGTCACTGCAATCTGAAACTCTCAAATGATGAGATCAGGCAGAACAAAAAAAGAATCATCGGCAGCTCAGAGACGCAGGAAGAGCAAGAAGGAAACCACCAAGTCACCCAGCAGGCCTGGGGAGCCTGCACTATTGACTCCAGGATCTAATCAACAAAGTCCTGCCTAAGTCGCGCTACCATTGTCCCCAGAACAAGGTTAATACTTTTCATAAAACTGTGGATCAAGTTACAACAGTACATGACTGCTTGTTAGAAGCTCCTCAGGACAATAAAGGAGCAACACCCATTGCAGGTATCCACAAGGAAACACTCAAGGACTTATACAAGAAAGTCTCTGATGTAGCTATGACAAACAGCTCAGCAGAAACAGGTGTCCTTACCACACATGCTAGCTCAGAGTACCCAAAAGGGAAATGCGTGCAACTCGCAGCCGGTGCTATGATGCATTTTCCTTCGCCCACATAGGGTGGCATCACATTTACTGGCAGCACAATAGAGGTGATTGAGCCAGTAAAATCTGCAAATTCAATGATAAAAGCATCATCATCAACAACACAGGTCACTGAAGTCAAGGCTGACCATCACTCACCCTCAGGGCGAGCCTCTCAGCATACAATTTATCACCAATAATGATAATTCCTTTATCACCTATAAAAGCCTGTGCTAACTGCCATTTGTTGCCCCTTAGTTGTGTAAAATCAGATCCAAAGGGCCATAAAAACTCAAATAACTCAAAAAACATCACAGCAGCCCTTATAAATGCTCGATCTCTAGGTAAGCACACTTATGAAATAGCAGATCTGATAACGGATTATGATCTTGATCTGCTTTTCATCACAGAAACACAGATGCAGCTTCTGGTCCTGATCTTACAGTAGCCACCCCTGAGGGCTACACCACCATAACAGAGGACAGAATCGCCCAAAAAAGAGGTGGTCTTGCAATAATCTATCGCAGCAAATTTACAACCAAGGTCGAACCAATTCCTTCACCGAATTGTGAAGCAATTCACTTCACTATTCAACTCAATGCCATCCAGACCTTCAAAGGCATTCTTTTATATCTACCCCCAGGCTCTAGGTCAGAATTTCTTGCCACTCTAAGCCATTTGATAGAACCTATAGCAACAGAGCAAACATACGCGATCTTAGGGTATTTTAATTTCCACCTGGAAAACAAGGCAGACAAAGATACCACCTCTCTACTTTAGGACCTAGAAGCAATAGGCCTATCACAAAAAGTTCTCAGTCCTACACATAAAGTGGGCCATATCCTAGATGACCTCTTTTCTAACTACCAACTAACTGGCAGATGCATCAAACAAAATAGCTCCCGGTAAAATAGTGAATCGGTAAAACAGGCCGTTACCGAACGCGAAACCTGAAAACCCAATGCATCAACCCCGATTCCTTTAAAAATAAAGAATCGCAAAATAACCTCCATGGTAAATTGCCGAATCGCAAAATAGCCAATCGGTAATACTCAGAAAGAAATTAGCCCCCGGAAATACCAATTCGCTATTAAAAAATCGCAACGGAATGCATCAAAATTCGAAAATAACGAAAATGCCCAAAATCGCTATTTTGCATGAGCAAAATAAGGGGAATCTCAAACTGGAGGTAAAGTTGTTGGAAGAAAAAAAAAAATTAAAAATAAAAAGACAGGTGCATACAATCAGAAACCCTTTAAATATGCCTCTGGAGACCCTGTATGTGTACCAAAATGGCTGCCCCCTACGTGCTTGCTAGGAGGAGGAGAATCAACGCTCTTGCACAGCGCAGGAGGATGATCCAGGACAGGGTTTTTCATTGTGCGCATCACAGTGCTGGGCCAGTCAGAGGAACTGATCTACAACAAGTACAGATTGAACCAGGCTATGATCATGCGCCTCATTACTGAGCTGGAACCACTACTGCAGCACCAAACACGTAGGACCAACGCCATCCCAGCCCATGTCCAGGTCCTATGCAGCTTGCACCTGCGGGCGTCTGGAAGCTTCCAGGTGGTAATAGCAGAAGCCGGAGGCGTGTCGCAAAGCGCACTATCACGCTTCTTCCACAAATTCCTAGATGCCATGCTGACATTGATACATCGCCACATCATCTTCCCCACAACCCCACAGCAGTTGAACCGCACCAAACAGGAGTTCTACCAGGTGGCACAATTTCCCCATGTGATAGGATGTGTTGACTGCACGCATGTCCCCATCTGTCCTCCCTCAGCCAACGAATACATCTTCCGCAACCAAAAGTCACATCATTCAATCAACGTGCAGGTCGTGTGCAATGCCAAGCACATCATAACGGACATCGTAGCCCAATTCCCAGGAAGCACACACGACGCATACATATTCCGTCACAGTGGCATCCACAGGCGTCTGATCAACTGGGAATTTTGGAGAGGGACACCTACTAGGTACATACTAATGCCTCATCATTAACTCCAACCTCACATGAATAATTGCATTCATGCTGCTAACCCTTTGCTCCCCACCCTGCAGGTGACAGCGCCTACGCCTTGCGGGAGTATGTCCTCACTCCCTACCTCAACCCAGCAACACCACAGGAGCTGCGCTACAACACAGTACACATCAGCACCAGGAATGTGGTCGAGCAAACCTTTGGCATCCTCAAGAGTCGCTTCCGGATACTACACAAGACAGGAGGTTCCTTGCAGTATGACCCAGTGACCTGCTGCCGGGTCATAGTGGTCTGTGCCATGCTGCACAACATTGCCACAAGAAGGGGGATACCAATAGAGGTGGACGGAGAGAACGAATTACGTGCACAGCAACCCCCCCAACACCAACAGGCACACATGCCTAACACAGAGAAGGCCAAAGGAGGCGGACATACATCACACAACATCACTTCTGAGACAGGTAAGAATGAGCCATCACAACATGATCTTGTTTGCAAATGTTTAATGCTCATGAGCACTTCTCAGGTGCATACAAATGAGATGCCAACATGATGCTGATTACAATAATAGGTTAGGATACATGTCCGTTGTCATCACAGGAGTATCTTGTGGTAGTGTAGTTGGCCCATGGTTACGTCACCATGGCCAGGGAGCCAATGGAACATGGCTATTTGCGCCTCCCACGTACCCCCAGCCTCCTGTCGCATGTCTCCTCCACATCACCGTGATGTGTGCCAGTGACTGTGGAGCTGCGCTCACTGCGCCTCCTCTCGCTGGCCTCCGGCACAGAGATGCTGCTGACGCCTGAAGCAGCCACACTGCCCTCTTCCACTCCCAAACTGTTGGCACTAAAAGTCCCTGACTGCAGATGCTCCACTGCAGTGGTCACTTTTTCCAATGACTTGCCACATCTCCGCAGTAATGGCCCAAGTCGACCTGCAGGGACACAGACCTTCGTGATAGTACAGCTGTGCTGTTACACAGCTTTGTGATGGCCCTAATGGAGGCATTGGAATGGAGCATGTTCTGCCAATGCCTTCTGCGCTCGCTCTGTTGCCCTGCTATGACAGCACATGTGAGATCCTGCAGGCACTGTTTTATGTCTCCCATACCCTCAGCAATGGCTGTGGTCATCTCACGCACAGCGTCAGTCATGGTGCTAATTTTGTTAGCCAATTTTGATAAGTTAATGTTAATAGCACCCATGTATCTCCCCTGCAGGCGCTGAACCCGCAGCATCTGTGTCTCTACCACACCGTAGTCGTTTGCTGGATTCTCAGATCTCCCTGCAGCTCTGCCCAGGGGCCTGCCCCACTGTTAGACCCGGACATGTGCTGGTGTTTGAGTTGACGAAGTGACAACTGAATGCCGTGGAACATTTGTGGCTGCTGGCCTCTGCTCCGTCTCCATCACCTGCAGGGAGGGGACATTTGCCCTGCGGCTTGGTGTTGTTGTCCGCGGTGGTGGTAGTGTTGGTGTTGTTGTCCGCGGTGGTGGTGGTGGTGGTGGGGTTGTCCGCGGTGGTGGTGATGGTGGTGATGGTGGTGATGGTAATGGTGGTGTTGAGGGATGACGTCCCTGTGGGGTCTCAGCATCGGTCACTACTGGGGTTTCAGAGATGATGAGGTGTCCGCTGTCATCGGAATCCAGGGGTGATGCATCTGTGTGTGAAACAGTGCATTGTTATTATTTTGTCTGGATGTATCTGTGTTGCATACTTTCATCTACATAAAGGACATATTTGGACTGACATTGGTCCCTGTGCTGCTGGTCTCATTTCATTAACATTAGGGATCAGACATGCACACTTCATGATATGACTACAACTCCCATGATGCAACATTCTGGTGAGGGTATAAGCGTTAGGCACGGCTACATGTGCACTGTGTTTGGCCTGGGGGAATGGTCAGGGGTAGACAACATGCTGCGTATCTGCACTGGCATGCATCTTACCTTGTCCTCCTGCCGCAGCACCGGGAGTGTCCAATTTGGTGACCCCCACAACAGCTTCAGGCTCAATGGTACCCTCAACGAGGTCCTCGAGGACTATGTTTGGTGTGACGTTCGATGTTCCCCCTCCTGTGCCAGCTGCATCCTTCACCCTTTCTGCAATCCTCTCCTTTGCCCTTTTCCTGAGGTCATACCACCTCTTTTTCAGATCGTCTATACTGCCGTGGGTGACTCCTACAGCATTTACCCTCTCCTTGATGCGCCTTTAGGGACAGCTTGCCAAACAGCCTGTCATGTTTGCTGCTCACCACCTTAATGAGTATTTCAAGTTCTTTATCAGAAAACTTTTGCTTCCTCTTCCTGGGCGAGTCCTTGTCCTGGGATGCATTCTTCTCCATCCTGGAACGCTGTGCAATAGCTGGTTTATGCTGGCACTGTATCACTCCTCAGCTCCTGTGCTCTGCTTCCTCCTCTGAGCTCCTCAGGGCACTGAATGAAGCATGGGCTGTGTTACTTCCTGGTTGTAATGTCATCAGCCTGCTTCCGATGCGACTTTATTTTTGCGAATTCGCTAATACCGACATCGCAAATACCGATTCGGTATTTGCTAATTCGGTATTTGCTAATCTTTATTTTGGAATCTCGCAATCATGGTTTTGGATTTATTTAGCGTTTTTTTTCCATTCCGTATTTAATACCGAATCTGTTGATGCATCGCGGTATGCGAGTCCTTATTAGCGATTCCTTATTTATCGCTAATAAGGATTTGTTTTACTGATTTTTGATGCATTTGCAAATAATACAAGTAAAAGATATCCTGCCAATAGTCTGGACAGACCATTACCTAATTACATTTGATATCTTCACTAATTCCAAGGTCTTTATGGAAAAGGATAAACAACCACCTGTGACTTTTAGAACCTGGAAAAGTAGTGATGATCAACTACTCAAGGACCAGTTGCTTTCCACTTTACCAGTGATCTCTACAAACCCCAATACAGCAATAGCCAGCTATGAAAAATGGCTCTTTGAGGCATTTGACAAGTTGGTGCCCAATAAAACTTTTTAAAAAAATAGGCAATCTCCATCTGCCCCCTGGTTCTCTGTATTGCTCAGGGAACAAAAAAAGCTGTGCAGAAACAAGGAAAGAAGATAATTGCGTAAGTCATACACCAAGCAAGAGAAACTTCTCCATAAATAAGCTTTGGCTAAATATAAAAGCCTAATCGCTCAGGAAAAAAGGAACTACTACGTGGCTTAGATTGAAGCTGCGAGAAATTCCAATAACCAGCTCTTTCAAGTAGTTTCTGATTTATCGGACTCCAGACACGTGGCGGCTCCCACACCATCTCAGCAACTATGTGACTCTCTTGCGACCCATTTTTTTTGAAAAAGTAAACAACATTTACACCAATTTTGCATCTCAGACCGACCTCATGCAGCCACAACTTGGTAACACTGTCCCTGACCATACATTAACACAATTTGACAACATGACATCAGACCAAATCATCAAAACAATGTCCACCGTGAAATCAGGCTCAGCTAATGATCCGTGGCCGCCTGCTGTGTTTAATCAATTCTTCACTAAAATAGCCCCTATTTTGGCCACTATCTTCAATGCAATGTTTTAGTCAGAAATTTATCCAACTGCCTGGAAGAAAACAATCCTGAAACCTTTATTAAAAATACCTAATGTAGAGTTAGATAATACTAACAACTATAGGCCTGTAGCTAATTTACCATTTCCAGCCAAAGTTGTGAAGGAGATAATGAACGTACAGCTCTCCAAATTCATAGGAGATCATCATCTTCTGGATGATACCCAATTTGGATTCCGTAGAGGGCATGGAACTGTAATAGTATTGATTAAAGCAGCAGAGGATATTAGAATTATCCTGGACCAAGGTGGGACAGCGGTCCTCATCTTGCTGGATCTGTCTGCTGCATTTGACAGGGTCAATCACTCCATCCTGATCGACCGTGTCACTAAAATGGGCATTCAGCTTAAGGCTCGGGACCTGCTGTCATCTTTCCTCACTTCACGTACCCAGTCAGTAAATTTGGGCACCTTCCATTCTGCCCAATTAGCCCTCCCATGTGGTGTCCCACAGGGATCGGCACTAAGTCCGACACTGTTTAACATCTGTGTCGGACTTGGCGAGAATCATCAAATCACATGGGATGGGCCTCACATCCTATGGCGATGACACCCAACTGGTGTTGGAAATAAACAACAACAGTGACAAGATGGCAGCCGAATTCCAAAAGGGCATGCTGGCTTATCAGTAATTGGATGGCCAGCAATTGCCTCAAATTGAATTCGAAAAAACAGAGGTCATGACCTTTGGCAATCTATCTCCAGCTTGGTCTCAGGTTTTGTGGCCCGCCACTCTAGGCCCTCCCCCCGACGCCAGTGTCTAAAGTCAGAAATGTGGGCATCATATTTGATGATAAATTGACTTTTGCACAACACGCCAACTCAGTAGTTGCAGCCTCCTTTTACAAGTTACGAATGATAAAGAAAATCTTACCCTTCCTCCCCTTGAATGTTGGTAAAACTCTGGTCAGCACTCTAGTTTTGTCTTCCATAGACTATTGCAATGGGCTATTTGTAAATGGACAAAATAAAAATATCCAAAAGTTACAAATGGCCCAGAATGCCGCAGCTAGGATGCTATCTAAAACTCCTAAGTTCAAGCCAATTTCTCATGTTCTTAAACAGTATCACTGGCTGCCGGTAAAGAACCCAATCAAGTTCAAGACATTATGCATTGCCTTCAAGGCCACGCGCAACTCTGGGCCTCAAATTCATTTAAAAGAGCTAGCTATGGGGAGTGGCCAAGATGGCGGCCTGAGAGGACCTGGATTACTGAGGCTCCTCGTCCTAAGTCCCCTGGCCGTGCTGTAAAGCATATCCCCTCGCCTTCTGAGCCCCTTACTGCCTGCCTGCGGTAAGCGGGACACCGACCGGGGACCCTGCAGTCGCAGCAGGGACCGGGTGAGGGAGCACAACCAGCGCGGCGGCCGCGGCGTCCATTGCAGGCCGGAAGCGCGCCGGAGGTGGCCTGGCCCACGGAGCACCGTTGCCGGAGGGGCCCATCGTGGTAGCTGTGAAGCCACATGGATACGGCGACTTGTCTCCCCTGCCAGCGGTGAGAGAGACGAGCGGAGCGGGGTGCCTACTCAGCAGCGGGCCGCGGCGGCGTGACCGGCGACGAGAGGCAGCGGTTCAGGCGACGTGGGGAGCTACGCGAGGCCCCGGCTTGGGCCTGCATGGTGTGGGAGTGGCAGACGCCGAAAGAAACAAACACGGACACGGCCGCTTGAGGAGGTGAGGAGCACAACGACTCGGGGGGGCAGGTGCTCGAGCCCCCGGCGCTGGCCAGACCGGGGTGGGCTGCGGGGGCCCTGTGACACGAGTGTGCGCCCTCACAAGCGGGGCCGCGAGGCCCAGGACATTCAGGCCCACTCTGCGGTGAGGGGGGCTCACCGGGGAGGGCAAGCAGTGAAGCGGGCTCAGGAGCCAAGAGTGAGGGATCGGGGACGCTGAACGGGCCCCCGGTGGGGGCCATCGGGCGGATCGGGGCCCGGGGCCTGGGCATTGGGGCCCTCCTGAGCGCTCACGTCGTAGGCCCTAGCACAGCAGCAGCGCCACACCGTTGGGCCTCTCCCACTTTCTAGCGGTCTTCACTGTCGCTCTATGAGCGGAGGAACTGGACGGCCCCAGCGACTCACTGCCGAGGTGCAGAAGCAAAGACCCACCGGACACACAAGGACAGCCCCCCGACGCCGGGGAAGTGGGCTCCATGGGGCATTGCACGGGCCCCGGGGATTTCTGGCGGCCTGGGGTGAACAGCGGCTACTGCCATACGGGCTCTCCGAGATCATTGGTGCATGAAAGCGGCGGCTGGGCCTGGGAGGCCACGGGTTAGCACGGTCCGGGGCCTGGGCCGGTGAGCACTCGGCGCTCGCCGCACCACAACGAGACCAGCGCGCACGACTCCTCCTCCCCCTCTTGTGGGCCCGCCATTGGGAGTGGTCGCGCAGGGACACGCGGCACGCTCAGGGGGTGGCGGAGCCCGGGAGGGTATTGACTATGTCTTCCTCCAACCGCAAGGGGAATCGCACTATCCCTGACATGTTGACCAAAGGAACTTCCAAGACAGACAAAAGCCGAGACAAACCGGCTCAGTCGATTCCCCCAAAAGGACAAGACCGAGATGGAGGGGAAGCCCCAGCCACTAAGGCTTTCATGGAGTCCCTATTCGCCTCCCTCAAGGAGGACATTCAATCCCTCCGACTAGAAATGACCGGGGAATACAAGGAACTGCGCCGCGACGTTGACGATCTTGGAGAGCGGGTGGCCTCGACCGAGCTCACTGGACAGGCTAGGAGTGAGGAGGTAGTACTGTTGCAGGAAGAGATCATCAGACTCAACGAACAACAAATGGACCTCCAAACCCACACGGAGGACCTTGAAAACGATCAAGGCGCAACAACATCTGGGTCCGCAACGTGCCACCTAAAGCAGAGGGGGACGACGTGGTGGGGTATTTGCAAAGCCTGTTCCGAATGGTACTGGACGAGAACGAGGACTTTGAGATTCGAATCGACAGGGCCAATAGGGTGGGTCTGGCCCGCCGGGATCCGGCTCCCCCTCCTGACATACTGGCCTTCCTGCCCGATTACCCCTCAAGGAACGCATCCTAAAAGCGGCACGCCTGAAACAGCCTCTGCGCTTCCAGGATCACTCAGTGGAGCTATTCCAAGACTTGTCTGCAATCACCTTGCAGAAGCGGCGAGCGTTCAAAGTGGCCACTACCTTCCTCCGCGACAAAGGGGTCCCGTACTCATGGGGGCACCCTTTTAGGCTAATTTTCAAATGGAATGGGGCCCTTCACCAGCTAAGGTCCCTGCGAGACACTTGCGCCCTGCTGGGCATTCCACGTGAGGGGGACCAGCCAGATGTTGATGGAGATGAGGGGCGATCTGCCTGGGCCCCGTCCAGATCCCCGCGGTGGACTGGTGATGGCTGGCAGCAGGTGCGACATGGACGTTCCTCCTGGAAAGGCCTCAAACCTGACCCGGGGTTGGTGGCACAAGAACAAGCCGCGGCGATCCAGGAGGTCTCCAAGGACACTAACGCTGCATCCTAAGTGGATTGATACGATGGGGTTATCTAGCAAAATTGCAGCACCACAGTTGGGGGACGGGACGGGGGCCTTTGGCCGCCACTGTCACGCATCCCATACACCTGACACTCTACTACAGGCCTGGACTGCCGTCATATAGGCCTGGGACAATGTTCACCAGTTGGGGTTTCACATTTGGAGTTGGGCTGAGATGGGGGGGGAGCGGGGGGATGGGGTCAAGGGGCAAGTACCGGTGTGTTCCCAATCCCCAGGTAACGAGACCAGAGGAGCGGGGCGGCTTCGGTGTATGGCTGTGGAATAGAGAGATGCGGGGTATACCTCCTCATGGCTGACGAATCTATTCAGGTTCTTACCCTCAATGTTAAAGGGCTCAATTACCCCATCAAGAGAAGGGCAGTGCTCTCCTACTTAGAGAACTCAGGGGCTGTGGTGTGCCTTCTCCAGGAGACGCACTTGCTGGCCAAGGACTGGCATCACATGAAGTCTAGGGCGTTCCCGACCCAGCTCTACTCCTCCACTACGGAGAAAAAAGCGGGAGTGGCTCTGCTCTTTGCTAGGCACTTCAAGGGCCGAGTGGGAGACAAAGTGGCGGAAATCAAGGGCAGGCTATTAACACACACTGTTTATATCGGGAACCTGTCACTCACTATCGGGTCCATCTACGCTCCCAACACCAAACAGGAGGCATTTCTTACAGGGGCACTATCGGAGGTCATGACCACGAGCTCGAGGCACACACTGTTAGGTGGGGACATAAATTTGGTTATGGAGGTGGCGACAGCAGCCGCTTCCTTGGCTTGGCCGAGTGGCCTGTGGTGTATTTACTATGGGTACTGTATCGATCCCCCTATTTCTGACCCTTGTCTGGTTAATAATTAACTAGCAGCCATTCAACTGCACAGAAACCCGTTATCTGATTAGCCACACAACGGCACAGAAGCCCGTTATCTGATTAGGTCATAGCGCATGCCATCTCATTAGGCAAGCACTATTCCTCCAGCCCCCTAATAGGCATACGGTGTTCTCAAAACAAATCAAACCTACCACGACCTGGGAAATCCCCACAGCCATTGTTTTGATTTAGCTGAGAACTTCAGTAAAGAATGTGCGAACGATCAGTTTGTATGACATCCTTATTGACGTATTTATGTCCATCCTTACGTCAATCCCGGCACCTTTCAGGTATAAATAATACCGACATTGCCTTAAGCAAACACACGAGGTGGTGACAAGATTGGAGCAGCGAGACTTGCCGAGGAGCCCAGCTGACAGCGAAGCCCACAGACGCTGCCCCTCCTTTCTGACGCGCTGAGAGAGAGAGACGCTGCCTTTTCTCCTGCCGAGAAATCCAGCTCCGGCGCTTCCAAGCAGCCCTCGCAGGCAGCTGGAATATCAAGACCTGAGATAGAGATACCAGCCCTCCAGCCTTCTAAACTCCCAGGTACTGAACTGAATCATCCTTTGTAGAGAATTCTTGAAGCAGACCCTTGGCAAAGCAAACTTAACTTAAACTGCTACTTATCTACTCCCGCCACGTATTAGGCTTAGGTCAGGTACATTGGGGTAGGTGTAGTTAGAAGCACCAGTTGAGTACGATTAGTCAATGTATATATGTATGTATCTATTTTATCCATTTTAAGTATCATATGGCTAAGAAACCATATCAATGCTTTTACAGTAATATTTTATAATTCTGTTATTACTGTATGCACTTTACTTAACTCTAAGTATTACAATAATAGCGATTCATTTCTCTTGTATGAGAAAAGAGACTGATCAATAAATAACATCTTTTTATTGAACACGCCCGTCTCTTCCTTTTCTCTACAATCTGGTGAAACTAAGAATGCACTGAACTGACTGAGTAAAATAAGTTGTCTTTTGTTTTCACACGACTCTAGAGATACACTCTTGATTAGGGGAGAGCAAAGTTGTCATGTTCTATGGTTGTCAGAAACTAAATCCCTTCTTGTCTATCCAGGGAAGTTAAACTCCTCCTTGTCTATTCGAGAAAGTTTCTAGTGAACTCTGAGCTAGCTGGCACAAACATTAAATTTTAAGTCTAATATCGTCAGTAGAAGACCTAGTTAACCTCTGTCCTACGTCTATACTATTGAAGATATTATTCCAATGCGCAGAGCCTATTGGGATGATAGGAACTACACTACATGGCGCCCAACGTGTTTGGATGGGCGATAAATCTAACGTAAGACATTAGAGTAACTCAGTCGTGCTTTTTCACACAGACCCCTTTTCCCCATAATACTCCAAAGACGTCTGGAGTGGGTGAAAGGTTAAATCCGCCAAACTAAGAAGGGGGAGACTCCTATGTATGGTTCTTGGTTTATTCAACGTTGAAGGATACACTGTTCCAAAATATTGTGCATCTAATCTTTGTTTCCATAGAAACCTGATCTGCAAATAAATAAAATAATTTTCTTGACATTAGAATGTCAGAAACTGAAGAAGAAAGGGAGACAGTTAGAATAGCAGCTGAACTCCTAGCAGCTGACAATACTCTGCTGCAAACTGACCCGGAGGCAATACTCATCCCGGTCAACATAAGGAAATCTATAACTTTAAAACTTATAGAAAATGGGCTGACACCGAGAGGTGGTACAGTCATATTCGTAATCGAGGCACACGAATATCGGCAGACAGAGGTATTCTATTCATGGATAAACTTTCCAGCAGCAAACGCTGTAACAAAGGACTTCCACTATTACAAAATAGAGGAACCTCCAAATGAGTACACTCCTTTCGAGGAGGTGGAAATACCACTCAAATACCAAGAGCACCTGCTCTGGTTTAATGGCACCCTAAAACATAATAATCACATCATCAGGCTCGGTCCACTAGGTAGACCAGGAGCAACGTGGCCGGTCCTATCCGGATACACACCACATCCAGACATTGAAGAAATGTCTGCACCAGATCTTTTAGCACAGCTAAAACAACTAATTAGAATACACAGACAATTAGTCCAATATGTAATGCGGACTTCAACAGTCCTACCAGCTATTAAAATTCCACAGCTGAACCCTCACCAGGGGAACACAAATAAAATTAGACCACAGAACATACAGTCCTGTCTAGGTAAAGTACCCGCAAAACGGGAACAAATTCCATTCTGGTTAGCACAAAAAATCACTCAAATAGAGGCGGTATTTTCAGATACCACCCCGGTTGAGAAACACAGGATTCTGACTATCTGTCTTCCAATGGGAATCGCACCACATGTGGAGGACTGTGACACTTGGGGTACAGTCTTTGCTTCCATTTACACAAAAACACATGGTGTTCCATCCATGTCAGTAATACCAGATGTGCTAAAACAAATTCAAGATGAATACGGTCCAGAACCTGCTTTAACTCTTGGTATGAAATTACTAAAAGACTTCAAGCAGGTCTCGGCAATATTACTAGCCAATATAAAGGGAGAAGCAGCAAATGTGGCGATCCGCCAGAGGTTAAAAGAGACAGATATAGCAGACCAACCATTCGAGATTGCCAGAATCATAGAAAAATCCTATGAAGAACTAGGAAGAGATAGTTTGGGTGGAAAACCGGTAAAACCCCAACTAATTGAAAAACCTGAAAAAATGTTTATTAAAAATAATCTAAACACTCACAAAAAGAACTGGGATGGAAACAAACAATCCACTCCTAAAGAAAAAAGATTCCAGTCCAGAGGAAGGTCTCCTCGGCGGAGAGAAAGATCTCCGGACCAAGGACACAAGTCTCCTCAAAGGGAGCCCTCTGAGAAAAAATACAACCTTAGAAATAGGGATAATCTGAAGAAACCCGATAGATATCAAGATATTGATCCACGTCCCTCTCAATCTTTTCAGACTTCCTCGCAGAAATCGGAAAGGAGAGGATGGTCAGAACACAGGGAAGAGCACGTCAAGTCCAAAAACAAGGAACCTGCTCATCAAAATAAAAAATTACAGTTTCCAAAAAAGAAGGTAGCCAGTATTAAAGTAATCAACCATGCCGAGAATACTGAGGACACAGCTGAAAAACGGAGAATGGGCTCAGACAATGCTAGACAGCGCAGCAGAAGTGAGCATAGCTCACAAGATCCTTATGAATCATCTGGAGACAGTGGACACGAATGAATACATTCAGGTGGAAACTGCAGATACCAGAGTTAGCAAACCTCATAAAATATATGAAATAACATTGCGTATAGAGGGGGATAAGACTAGGAAAATAAGGGGTCTCTTTTGGGATAATCTCTCCAAAGGCTATGATATCCTTCTAGCTGAAAGAGACTGGCCACCAGGGTTTGTCAGGGAGTGCCCTCATGGCGAAGAAATAATTATGCCTGCCTTCTCAAATCATATTCCAATTCATAAAAAATATACACTTGCAAGGAAGTGGGCAGTAGCCCAAGCTCCTGCATTATATAAAAACCATGTGGGATGGGATGAGGACTCTCCTCCTCACAAAATCCAGTTAAAATCACAACCTACTGCTCAGAGGCAGTATCCAATTAAGCAAGAAGTTAAAAAAACGGGTAAAAGAGATCCTAGATCAACTTGAATACCAGGGGGTGATTGAAACTTGCACCTCACAAATGAATAATCCTTTGTTTCCTGTCTCCAAACCAGACAATTCATATCGTCTTGTTTTGGACTACAGACACCTTAACTCATGTTGCAAAACTTTGCAGTACAAAACTCGCATAGTGCTGCACTAATGAATAACATAGTGCACAAAAAATACAAAACAACATTAGACATCTCTAATGGATTCTTCTGTCAAAATATAGCACCAGAAAGCAGATATTTGACCGCGTTCTCAATAAATGGCGCGCAAAAAAATTTCTTTCGTTTGCCCCAGGGGTTCAAGAGCAGCCCAGGATTATTCTCAGCAAGAGTAACAGAGTTACTACAAATATATGATGATGAGGCATTATCTTATGTCGATGAAATCTATCTAACAGATGATGACTTGGATACTCACTTGAAGAGAGTGAACACCATAATACTTGGGTTCGCAGCAGAGGGTTACAAATTCAACTTTAAAAAGTCAAGAATTGCCCATCTAACTGTCCTGTTTTTAGGATATGAACTATCAAGTGAAGGCAAAAGCCTGGCTGACAATTTCCTAGAGAAATGTGCTGTAATCCAAGCACCTAGAACACTAAAAAACTTACAATCAATTCTAGGTTTCCTAAATTTTGGAAGAACTTACATTATAAATTATGCAGAGAGAGTTAAACCTCTCTATGACCTTATAAAACCAGATTTTAAAAGAATCAATTGGACTCAAAAACACACAGAAATTTTGAGATCTTTACAAACAGAAATGTTAGTCAAAACAAAATTACAAACACGTGACAACACACGCAACCTTGTGATTCGAGTCATCCCAGGAAGATGCGGATTCACATACCTGACCTCTAATGAGGGAGAGAAGGTACCAATAGCATACAAATCACATTTGTACACAGAAGCTGAAAAAAGGTTCAGCATTAAGGAAAACATTGTTCATGCGGTTCAAACAGCTGTAGCAAAGGAAAAATACCAAGCCGACGGTAGACAGGTTACAGTCAGAACAGCAGAATCAGCTTTTGAGGCATTAACAACACCATGTAATTTACCAACAACTGCACTGAATCCAGAATGGATACAATGGGTAAATTCTGTTGCTACAGACAAAGTAAAATACTATTTTGACCCGGAAATGAAAGAATTAAATTATCTAGAATATGAGAGAGAATACCCTCTGCCAATCGACATTCTGCCTTTACGACAGTACGCCTGTATAATATATACAGACGGACATGCTCAACCCTCAGTTTGGGGAGAACTGGCTTACAACGCCACATGCGAAATTGTAAAAGAAGTGTGGCGCGGAGGTAAATTAAGACCTCTACTTACAAAAACACACTCAGTGGAAAATAATTCAGAACAACAAACTGAAATAATAGCGTTAAAAATGGCGCTAGATAATGCCGATCGCGAATTCCCGACACTTATAGTGTGCGACTCGTATTACTGCGTCAAATCATACAATAACGATTTACAGAAATGGATTCAAAACGGTTACAAAGATGACACAGGTGCAACAATAAAGCAAAAAGTGCTTTGGGAACAAGTAGTTCTTTTACAGAAAGAACTACCAAAAACTCACGTGATACACTCACTGAGTCATCAGCGTGATGGCGTTCACGTTGCAGGGAATTCATTGGCTGATGAGGCCGCGAAGGCAGCTGTGCAAACGGCTTCCGTAGCTGCCATCACCAGGTCAAAAACAAAAATAGACAGCGAAATATTACAAGCTGTCAGCGCTACAGTAAAAAATGCGATAGAAACACTCCCAAAAGGCTTTCCAGTAAAGTACTCATACATTACTGATGCAAATAATGTTCCGTTTGCTCGAATCCCTGGAGTGGGGGATAGGGCAATTCCAAACATGGAACATAGGTTAGGACTCATTATAGCGGCACACGAAGGGCTTGCTTCTGTACATGCTGGCGTTTCAGCCACAGTATCATTATTAAAACAGAGATACTGGTGGCCACAAATGCGACGACAAACAAGGAACTATGTTCTAGAATGTGAAATATGTCAAAGAATGAAAGTATCAACAGTGAAACGACCAGCACAGACGCACCTTCTAATCTCAGATAAACCATTAACCTGTGTTTACCTGGACCACTGTGGTCCCTTACAAAGGGATGGTAACTATAAATATATCTTGGTCGCAGTGGATTCATGCACGAGATTCATATGGATGTGGCCCCAGCGATCGGCTGACGCCAGAACTGTTATAAAAGATTTGCGAGTCTTTATCGGCACATACGCAATTGGCATGCTACATTCTGATCAGGGTCCTGCTTTTAGCTCTCGAGCTTATAAGGAGGCCATGACCAGCATGGGCATTGCATTGCGGTATTCTTGTCCATTTCATCCTGAGGGAAACGGAATCGTAGAAAGAAAGAACCGTGACATAAAGCAATCTATAACAGCAAAGGTATTAGGTTCGGGAGCTGGGTGGGTCAAACATTTAATGAGTGTCCAACGTAGTCTAAATAACCTGCCAAGAAATTCTCTGAAAGGACTCAGTCCGTACGAACTATTGTTTGGGACTAGAATGTTAATCCAGGACTTAGATAGTCAGACTTCAGTGGTTAAAGAAAAATGCTTTGATATCAAAGATCGCTTGGCTATTTTACAGGACTTAAATGAAACAAGAAAAGACCTGAGCAACATAAAGTTGAAACAGCAGCCAGCAACCACTGAAGAAAAACCACCTGTCCCAGCAAGGCCTGTCTGGATTCCAAAAGTCGGGGATCTAGTCAGATAAAAGATCGCGGTAAAGAAGGAACTTGGGCCTTCTTACAGAAAAGCAGTTCCTGTCTTGTCTATCAACGGGACAAGATCAGTAGTACTACCGCCCCTTGCTGGTAAAAAGGAGAACCGAGTCATATCCATCGACCTGGTTAAACCACAATCATGTGGCCGATAACAAATAGTAGGCCAAGTGGACTCCCAAGAAGTAGCAGAACACCAAAGTTTGCTACATCCACAGAGGTTCAATCTGAAAGACTGATCACATTTGGAAAATCTACAGTGAAACAACAAGGACTATGCAACAAAGCAATGGAACTTGAACCTCTTAAAACCCAAATCAAAGCTTTTCATCAAGAAACAACAACCTACGATGATGTAACTACAGATTCTTCTAATGAAACAAAGCAAAAGCCAAAAACAAGAAGTAATCCAGAAGCAATTGGAACAATTGACAGAACGGCATCCGGCTACTTCATCAACTTCGATGATTCTTCAGAAGAACAAAGCGAACCAGAAGTACAGCCATCAACAAAAACTTTTAAAGACAAAGCAAATGAACTTTTTCAGCAACTAAAGAGAACCTATCTGACTTCTCCATGGATTGAAATTTGGGTGACATTAGGTGCATTTGTCCTCATACTTTGGCTCATCATGGTACTATGCTTGGGACATTTCACTGAGGGAAAATATGCTAAAATGGACACAGCAAGCCAGAAAATCAACTTGGTCCTTAAACCACACACATCTTCACATGTCAAGAAAAGAGAACTTTCTTCAGTGAACTTCACAGCCAATCCTATACCAGGCGGTGTAGCATGGGACAATACTGATTATGAAATCTATGGCCCGGTTGAAATCCTGAAGTATCCACACCAATTTAAGATCTCGTTAAGTGACTTTGTAAAACCAAGCACATTTGCTGATGATTGGGACTTTGAAAGTATTAATGATATGATGTCTGACCTAGTAATGTCTGCTAAGTTTACAGAACATGATTATTTACAGGGTTCATCTAATTATGATCAAATGTTCTGCTATAACCACTATGGTAACCATTATCTCCATAAATCTGCACAACCTAGAAATGTTTTAAATTATAACCAATGGGAACATTGTGCTACTCCACCAAAGGGTAGTTCCAAAAAATTTTTGATAAATATTCATACTTTTCAGGGTTTAATACAAGTAATGCAGAAACATTTTATTTCAAATTGTCAAATAAGACAGGTATGAAGACCATCCTTACAAACACAAAATTGATATATTCAGATTCATTTTTTGAGCAAATGAATACATTTGGTTTTGATTTCTGGAACAGTAACATTGAAACAAAAACTGTTTGGGGTACAAAAGATTGGCAAGTACAAGGTATAGAATCATTGTTCAGAGCCTGCATGATCCCAGAACAAATTATATTTTTGAATGACACTATTCAACAAACTACCTGTCTTGGCTTAGCCAAAATCAAAGACTTAAACAAACCGTCTATTCCAAAGCCAACAACGAATAGTAATAACTCTATAGAGGTTGAGATAGACGTAAACCATATTTTAAACCAAAACAGAACACATCCTGATTGGAAACAATGGTTGTTCTGGCCCACAGACACAAATAACTGTCAAGACAGATTCCTAAACAAAATACAGTGGTTCAAATTGACCAGGCCAGACCCTAGATATTCCCAAAGACAACATCCAGGGATAGTAACTACTTACAGTGTGGGCAAGCTCTGCCTTCAATGGCTACAAACATCCACACTGGCAGAAATTAAGCAACACCTAACTTTACTTCAAGAAGGTGCTGACTTGCGTGATTTCATTATGGGACCACGCAACAGCGTCAAAAACGTTTCATAGCGGCCTCTATATATGCAGCTTACAATGAAGTTTCTGACGCGCTGAGAGAGAGAGACGCTGCCTTTTCTCCTGCCGAGAAATCCAGCTCCGGCGCTTCCAAGCAGCCCTCGCAGGCAGCTGGAATATCAAGACCTGAGATAGAGATACCAGCCCTCCAGCCTTCTAAACTCCCAGGTACTGAACTGAATCATCCTTTGTAGAGAATTCTTGAAGCAGACCCTTGGCAAAGCAAACTTAACTTAAACTGCTACTTATCTACTCCCGCCACGTATTAGGCTTAGGTCAGGTACATTGGGGTAGGCGTAGTTAGAAGCACCAGTTGAGTACGATTAGTCAATGTATATATGTATGTATCTATTTTATCCATTTTAAGTATCATATGGCTAAGAAACCATATCAATGCTTTTACAGTATTATTTTATAATTCTGTTATTACTGTATGCACTTTACTTAACTCTAAGTATTACAATAATAGCGATTCATTTCTCTTGTATGAGAAAAGAGACTGATCAATAAATAACATCTTTTTATTGAACACGCCCGTCTCTTCCTTTTCTCTACAATCTGGTGAAACTAAGAATGCACTGAACTGACTGAGTAAAATAAGTTGTCTTTTGTTTTCACACGACTCTAGAGATACACTCTTGATTAGGGGAGAGCAAAGTTGTCATGTTCTATGGTTGTCAGAAACTAAATCCCTTCTTGTCTATCCAGGGAAGTTAAACTCCTCCTTGTCTATTCGAGAAAGTTTCTAGTGAACTTTGAGCTAGCTGGCACAAACATTAAACTTTAAGTCTAATATCGTCAGTAGAAGACCTAGTTAACCTCTGTCCTACGTCTATACTATTGAAGATATTATTCCAATGCGCAGAGCCTATTGGGATGATAGGAATTACACTACAGGCCGCTGTCAAAATGTCCCTGCTGCCACAAGTGCTTTACCTCTTTCACACCATCCCGGTTACCCCTCCTATAGGCATGCTCAAGAAGCTGCAAGACACGATACAGCACTATGTCTGGGCAGGTAAACATTCTAGGATGCGGCGCGACCTGATCACGCGAGTCCCGGCGGAGGGGGGGCTGGGTGTACCTGACCTACAGCGGTACTTCCAGGCAACACAGATGCGTTACCTCTTGGAATGGTCCAGACCAACCTCGGAGAAGCGCTGGCTGTTCCGGGACAGGGCCATGGCGGGGATGCCACTTTGGAGAATCCCATTCTTAGCGTGCCCGGATAGACCGGCATACATCAAACAATCACCCATCACCAGGACCCTCCTTTAGGTCTGGCACGCGGTGGCCGTGACCAGAGACCTCACGTCCTTCCCCTCGCCAATGACACCGCTATTTGACAACCCGGCGTTCCCGCCGAGAATGGTTCCCGGCTCCTTCCCGCAATGGCGGCGGACGGAGTGCAACTCGGCCGGCCACCTGTTTGATTTGCAAGGCTTTATGACCCTGCAGGCTATCGGTGAAGGGTACTCCATCGACAAGCCGCGGAATTTCCAATACTTTCAATTGCGACATTGGCTTACCCATAAGTACACCATCCCGCACATGGTCCGCTTTCTTAAGCCATACGAGAAGTGGCTCCTGTCCAAATCCACGGATAAACGGGCGATCACGGAACTGTATAAGTGGCAGACCCCCCATCTCCTGCGGTTCGATCGGCAGGGCAGAAACGGTGGGAGAGGGAACTAGGGCGCGCGCTCTCGGACAAGGAATGGCAGGACATCTTCTACCGGGTGCACCACACGGCTCGCAACATGGCCAGTCGGGAGTCAGCGTTCAAGGTGGCTTACTATTGGCATTTGACCCCCGAGCGGCTCCACCAGAGCAACCCTAGTAGGGACCCCAAATGCTGGAGGGGATGTGGACACGTAGGGACCATGCTCCACCTGTTATGGGAATGTCCAGAAGTGCAAGGGTACTGGGAGGAGGTCCTCAATGATGTAGATGGGTACTTTGAGACAGAGATTCCCCGCTTTCCTGCATATGCGATCCTGGGTCTGCCTAACAAGCTTACCTTCCCACTTAAGTCCATTCGGGAGAGGCAAATGGGGCTGGCGTTGGGGGCTGCAACGCACCACATCCTTTCACTTTGGGGCACCTCGCAGAGGCCCACTCACACAGGTTGGCTCCACCGGCTGTGGTATATAATGGGGATGGTGCGCATACAAGCCTCGCTTACACAAACCTCGGACACATTTAGGGAAACATGGTCGCCTTTGGTCTCCCTACTGTCTCACGAATTTCACGAACTTACATGCCCAAAATATCTCAGAGTCCTTAGACTGGTAGATGATTTTCACACAACACCTAGAGATGAGAACCCGAAGGTATGAGGGGGGTCCCTTTGCTGGCCTTACGACTGCACAGCGGAACTAACCGGAGGGGGTGGGAAAGGGGGAGGGGGCAGGTCAAGGGTGGGAACAGGTGGGGTTGGGGAGGACTCAGAAAAGGGCACGTTACCAGAGCTCTTCTATGCAGTAATTCGCAAGGTGCTACCTAAGCCATCATGCACGGACTCCTGGCATTACTCCCCCGGGAGCAGCTTCTTGATGCTAAAATAGAAACCAGGGGAAGCAGGTGCATTTTGTATGATGTATGTCTGACAACTGCAATGTTTTGTTTAACTGAAAATAAAAATAAAATTGATCAAAAAAAGAGCTAGCTATTTACACTCCTAATAGAGCTCTTTGCTCGGCCAATGCATTGTTGATGAAGGTCCCTCACGTCAAGACTGCCACATGGGGTGACAAGCGCTTTGTTGCTTCGGCTACTAGACTGTGGAACTCTCTCCCATTGCATATAAGATCCTGTCACTCATTGTTAAATTTGAGAAAAATGACCAAAACCTGGCTATATAACCAACTAGCTGCCCGTCCCGACCTTGTCCGGGAGCAATCAGGCTTCCCGGACCCCCGCCCGCCCTGACATTGTGCAGCAGCCCGGCCCCACGCCCGCCCCGACATTGTCAAGCAGCCCGGGCCCCCGCCCGCCCCGTCCCCCGCCTGCCCCGACCCCCGCCTGCCCGAAGCCTTACCTCAGCCGCCGCTCCTCCCCCGCGCTCCTCATTTCACCGCACATTGTGCAGCAGCCCGGCCCCCAACCCGCCCCGTCATTGTCAAGCAGCCTGGGCCCCCGCCCGCCCCGTCCCCCGCCTGCCCCGACCCCCGCCTGCACCAACCCCCGCCTGCCCGGAGCCTTACCTCAGCTGCCGCTCCTCCCCCGCGCTCCTCATTTCACCACTCCGCCGCTCCTTACCGCTCCTCCCGCCTGTCCACCGGTCCTCACCGCCATTCCGCCGTTCGTCACCGCTCCTCCCCCGCGCCATGTCCGCCGCTCCTCCTCGCGTTCCTGGACGCCGCTCCTCCCCGCGCTCCTGACGTCAGCACGCAGGTCGCGGCCGGCGCTACTTCGAAGGGACTACTTTTTTTTTTAATGTTAATTTTTTTAATAACGCATATTTTTATACTTTATATAGCCTATGTCCATCTGCACACCCTAACGATTACAATGATGTATCGGGTGTGTGGATTGCCGCTGTGGTTCCCGAGTTTACCCGCCTCAAAGGTGCAAAGTTCTTACTTTATAATAGTAGTATAGATAACCTCGCTTACCAGCAGATGTCGTTGTCCACAGCGCCGAGACACCCTTGGGTATTTGCGCGCTTTATAAATCTAAAAAATAAATAAATAAAAAAATAAATTAACTCGGACACCACATCCCCACATAAGAAATCTCCCCATCAGGAAGTGCAATACGTCCATCATAGCGACTAGCAAATTCCTGCTAATTTTACCATTTTACAGCCCTCTAGCAGCAAAATGGACACCGTCTTCAGTTGAAAACATGAAACTTCTTACACAAATGAAATCGTTCCACCTGGATTACTTAGAAAACCTTGTAAGTGCACCAGGAGAACTAAATGACCAATCGCTACAGGAACTATCTTTTTTTCAAACAAATGCTGCCAGGATCCTGAGTACACAAGAAGGATCAGCTTCTGAAACATTAACTGACACCCTTAATACAATCTGACCTCAACTATTGCAAACTTTACAATCTACAGTTTCTGCCCTAAATTATCACTCCGACAAGTTGGATGTCCAAGCCAATCTTATGAACGCACTAGCAGTGTATACAGCAGAAATAGACAAATGATCAGATAGCTTAAAAATTGATTATAAGAGTTCAATCTAATATCAAATTGGCTCAATCAATATGCTGTTGTTTTCCAATAAGTGGTAGCTTGTCCTCATTTTCAGCTTTCCTTACCACAGTACTGAATGAAATTAAGAAACTCCCTATGGGACCGGCACAGAGTCTACAATAAATTAACATGGTCACTGAACAAGCTTCTGAAGTATACAACAATGTAAATTCAGTTGCTAATAGTGGAAATGCCGTACTTAATCTGAGTCTCATCACAGTATCAGTTGATGAAGCAATTGTGTCAATATCAGACAAACTTCCTGCAAACACCACAAGTGCACAGTCCCAGCCTCCCCAGATACGCTACTCAGACCAGTCAGACTCAAGGATAGCATCTTTGACTTCGACGAAGACATGAAGACGCCACCTGACAGTGAAAAGGCAGCACTGGTTACCACAGGTATTGATGATCCATAGTCTGTTCAACCCCTTATCAAGACGGAAAAAAGGCTCATAAAGCAGCGCAATAAGACAAATAATCAGACCAAACACGTGACACGTGGCTTGTTTCCAATTTTTTCAAGGGGAAGAGCAGAGTCCCACCCAAAAGGGGGTGAAAGCAGTCTCTCACAGCTGCAGCCTACCCCGATGTCGATCTTGGAGACTGCAGCTGATCTTACGGGCTTTAAGTTTCGGGAACCCTGCCCTAAGGCAACCCCTAGTACATACGGGTGTAGATCCAAGGTGAAAGCAACATAACCCATCTATAGCGCATAAGGAAATATTGCATAAAATTAGGCATTCAAATTATGCTCGCCGCAAGGAGTGCAGGCAGGGAACAACAATTGACTCACCCAAGGTAGAGCAGGTCCGGGTTGAACCCGAGGTTCAGGACACAATCATGATTCAGCCCTGCCAAAGCAAAATGCCAGGCTACTGTTTATCCCAGAGTACCCTTCACAATGTCCCCATGATATCTTAGATAGGGGAAATATCCACATGCGTTTCAAGTCAATTCCAGGACTGAGCGGCCTGGAGTCTAGTGACATTGCAGCAATTCAATTTCTTCTCCCTAAAGGCCATAAAACCATAGAACCTATACTAGTTACAGTAATCTTGACAACAATTACACTGCAGATTTCATCAATAACAGCTATTTAGTACATAGAGTATCAAAATAATTCCTTTGAAATGTAAATGTAAATGTAATTTGCACTTGTATAGCACCTATCACCCAGGGGTCTCTAAGCGCTGTACGAATACCACTGTGGAACCCTTCCTGGCCTGTTCCTGTGAGGTGTCCACTCCTGGGCACCCCCAAGGTGAAGCCAGGCATCCTAGCATTGTTAAGGCCGGTGTGGACATTAAGCAAGCTATTGCCCAGAGATGCAGAGTGGAACCCATGATTAGAGTAGGCACCGAGGCGAGAATTATCGAGTCCGTGGACATTGAGCCCAAGACCCTGCCGCGATGGGGATTGAACCCTGGTCCCGGGCCAGACCTCTGCCTCAGGGTCTGACACTCTAATCGGTGAGCCACACTTCTCCACTAGTTCTCCACTTGAAAGACCCAGGCTATCCCACAAATCATCAGACATTACAACTATAGTCAGGAAGAAGCCATTCTCAATATGGAGTAATGCTCAAGGTTGTGTTTTCACAAATCACATGGAACAAAGGGTGCAAGATTCAGATCACACAGGGGAAGACTGGGCCACTGGGTCTGGCTTTCAGCAGCATTAACTTGCAGAAGCCTTGATTGAACCAGTTTTCAACCAACCACCAGTGCTTATACGTCATCACTATCCATGAGTTCCTAGAATAATGGTCTAGTGCAGAAACTACCATCTTTAGATGTGATCAAGTTCTTAAAACATTTGAAGTTATATTCATCCAAGAAACATGGGCTGACACAAGCCTGCCAATAGAAGGCTATCTATAGTACAGGACTCAGTTACTAAGGTCTATTAGTTCGGTAAATCAAATGATGGGCTATCAATCTATGTCTCAGTTAAGTTAAAAGACAGTATTGATCAGTTAGCATTTGAGGAGAATTGGCTGGTTGAAAACTATTGCATTATTTCGCAGACGGAGAGTGACCTTCGTCCACAGATTATCACCCTGTCACTTAATTTACCAAACCATGTCGCAGCAAGGCCGACAACCAGTGGAACATACACGGAGAATCTTAAAAGTCTTTAAATGGACAAACTGCTCCATTAACATTGCAATGGTCGTATTCAGGGTGCTTTTAGGCAAAAATAGTACAAACAACGTATTTCCAAAAACAGCATGGACAAATTTGACTAGGCAATTGCTTATAAAATTACTTCATCTCATTCGTCTATTTGAGAACTGCAATGCTATCACTACAGCTACGATCAAGGATCTTAAGAAAAATGTAACACAGCCCTAAGAAGCAAGCTCAGAGAGTGAACAGGCAGGCAGTATTTTCAGAGAAGCATAAACACATGGAACACCTTTTCAAGCCAGGAAGAATCCTAAATCCTGGGGGTTTTGGTCCCTAGTGAACAAACAAATGAATGTCCAAAGAGACCAGGGCTCTGCTAATATTTCGTAAGCAAAATGGGCATCTTTTCTAACCACTCATTAGCGGGAGAGGGTTAGCCTCATGGCCAATATGGCAGCACTCCCAAATGGGATATGATCCCTTTGCCAAGTCATTGTCCACCCTATCCTGACTGCACCTGAGGAGGAAGATACACCCATAGATAGTAGTGTTGGAGTTATACCTATAACAGATAATAAAGCCTCCCTTCAACATCAAGACCCCCTGCATCACGGCATCATTGACCAGGCCACTCGCACATCCCAAATAGTGTGTGCAATAGCAAATGGAAGACAGAATGAGGCGCCCGGTCCAATGGGCTGTCACAGGCAATATATAAACAAGACATCCTGTTCTGGGCAGAACAGTTTCCAATAGTATTTAACTACTGCCAGATGACATCACAGATTGCTCTCCTCAACAATGAACCCAAATACTATGCCAGTCTGCTGCTGGAAGACCTAAAGTCAAAGGTGGAGCAAAATTGATGAATCCCCTTTAATCAAAAAGGGTTTGTGGCTAAATCAGGGGACACTAACCAACCTAATGGCAATATCAGTCCTGCTGGGCAAAGCAACAGCCTCAAAATCTTTAATATTCTGTGATTTTGTGACTTCAAGGCAGTGTTTGATCAAGTCCAAGGGGCACCTTGTGGGCTAAGCTACAAGGTGGGGAAACCTCGGATTCTCTTGGAGGCTATAACTCAGCTCCATTCTGATACATGGATCCGCTTTAAACCGGGTGAGGGAACTCATATCTCCAGGAAAATAATGACGGTATGAGGAGTTAAACAGGGGTGTGTGTTAGCCCCCTTGCTTAATAATTTATTTATTGCAGATATTTCACAGTCCTTTGACGTCATCAACAGTCACTTCCCAAAAACAGGTGTCACCTGGATCAGTGACCTGCTGTATGCCGATGACCTTTGCCTGTTTAGCTACTTCAACAGCTTCTTGATCAGCTGTGTATTTACACAACTGCAAATAATCTGAAGGTAAACTTGACTAATACCAAGGTTGTAACAAAGGGGCTGAAAAAATATGAAGGAGGAAGATGGTCCTACAGCGGAAAAAGCATCAAAACAGAACAGTCCTACACATATTTAGGGGTTTACATTGACTTTAGATGTTGCTTCATAAAACAATGACAAGAGGGCGAAGCAAAACCCCTGATGCTACAGGAGATACTATCAAAAGTAGCGAAAGAAGTTACTGGGCCCAAGTTTGTCTCCACTAATAGCAGTCATGAGGGCTAAAATCCGCCCCTCTTTAACCTATGGCCAGGAAATCATGCTAGGAAAAGACTACAGGATGTTGCATAAACTCATTGATAAGATCTATAAATAGGTGTTCCATCTACCAAAATCCTCATCCCCTACCCAGGGCAGACTCGAATTTGGCCTTTCAGGCTAATGGGTGGCAGGGGCCAGTGCCTAACTTAAACTAAGCAAAAAGTTATGGAGGGCCATTGCTGGTAGTCTGGAGGCATTGTTATGGTCCGAAATTAGTGTATTCAGCCAGAGCAAGCACATCGTCAGTTTCTAGTAGACTGCATGCAGCTCCTGGAAGTGAAAGAACTCTGGGACACTAATCCAACACAACAACATTTCAAAATGAGCATAGGAAAGTGCATTCGCCTCTGGACACTTCACTAGAACAGTGCACAACTCACCAAATGCAGAAATGCATGCTCAATCATTACTGGGTGTCGTGTCGGATGTCTGCAAATCCCTACACGGACACGTTATTGCTGTGAAGGTATTTGTATTGCCTTCTTCCCTCTAACCTGCTCCTTCTCTAACTGACTCTCCCCGCTTACGCTCCTCCTCTTCCGTTCCTGGCAATCCTACGACCCTGTGTGCTGGTCCTAGTTGTGAAGCTTTTCTGCGTCTATCTGCGTATTCCTTCATCTTCTCCTTTTTCAATTTGTCTCTTGCTGCTAATTTTTGTGCTCAGAGTCTTGAGACATGCCATTGGCTGCCTCTTCCCAGACTGGTATTCTTGTGCGCACGGTGCGACCCAGCATTAGTGTTGCCGGACATCTGCCTGTGGTAGTATGCAGTGTGGTTCGATATGCACGTAGTTCCTCATTTAAATCCACCTGCACATCACATTTGGACAGTTCTGCTTGTTGAATGGTCTTCTTTAGAGTGGCCATAAATCTTTCCACCATTCCATTGGCTTGTGGCCATAAGGGAGTAATCTTCTGATATCTGAAGTTTAGGTGATTGGCAAAAGCAGAAAATTATTGTCCATTGAATGGTGGGCCATTATCTGTTTCCACTACCTTTGGGATGCCCCATGCTGCGAAGACCTCATCCAGTATAGGTATAGTGGAGGCCGCTTTCGTTGATGCTATTAGCTGCGCAATTGGGAAACGTGAATATTCATCCATTATGACCAGGACATGTTTGCCAGATTGTAACGGGCAAACTAAATCCACTGCGACATGATGCCATACACCATCTGGCAGTTCAGTCATTTGAAGGGGCGCAGGGGGATCCTCTTGACTCACCAGCTGACACTGTGGGCAATCCTTCAGTGTAAGTTCAATCATCTGATCAAGCGTCGGGAACCACCCTCGCTTCCGCAGCACCCTCTTCGTGGCAACGATACCTCTGTGCCCTTCATGCGCTAGGTTGATGAGTCCTTGGCGCAGCTGTTTTGGAATGATGATTCTTTTGTCCCTTAGTACCAGACCATCTGAGGTTGTCGCAGGGATCCTGCTCTCACACAGAACTGTGCATAGAGACTTGGAACCTCAGTGAATTAGGGTGTACCAAAACTCACCTTAGTACCCCAAATCCCCTACCAGACTAGCAATCAGTGTCTCTTTGGTTCTTACAAACTCCCAATGTTTAGACAACCCAGAACATGGACTTAGAACACCTCATGTAACGTGGAACACATGAACACTCTTTTGTTATACCAACATATCAATCCAGAACGAGGAGTAAATGAAGACACGTGTAAGTTTGAAATGTTTATTTCAAATGCAGTGATCTCAAGCGCAGTATCTTAGGTAATACAAGCGAACATATTATAAGAAACAACGTTATCAGCATAGTTACTAGTCCATAAAATACAAATGGAGAAAGCATGTTAAAATGCTAAAGGGAAGAAGGCTAAATGGCACCTAAGTCTTACCCTCCCTTGCTAGTATATTATATTATATCTATAGAAGGTCTCTTTGGGTTTTAGAAGGGCGGCCCCATACCTCTGATCCTAGTGGAAAGGGATCACATCATCTTTCACCAGCTCTCTGCATGCGAATATCCATCAAGTGTGCGTGCATGCTCTGCGCAGTGCAATATTAAACGCGCCTAAAACGAGAGTTGGCCGCAGCTGCATATGTGTTATGTCTAGAACGTGCGCAGATCAGACCTCACAACAACCACTGTGTTGAAATAACCTTGAAGGCCTCGGCACTCACTGTTCAGACATAGCTTACCAAGCAAAGCTGATACAATAGCAAAACATATTATTCTTGTGTGAAGCAAAATATTCTACTAGGCTCAAAGCTCTAATAACAATATGTGCTAACTTAACACAGTGTGAAGGCAAAGCATATCTATATGACAAGTTGATGGACAGTTCATCCTTCACATGTCTGAAGGAGGACAGCTCATGACTGTCGATGTGTTCACTCTGTTCGGATTCCTCCAGATGTTTCCAGATATTTGTCTGAATGCAATGTTTTACGTTTCTGAGTGTGGCATCTTCATTGGTAGCGTCAAGGATGGCCTCCAAAGGGATGGCGGATGGTCGCGCTTGAGCCACCACAAAATGGATGTATTCTTCAGCTACGGAGGGATTAGAGGTGGACGTTGCTTTGGGGTGTCTGGACATTTAGTCAGCTGGATTGGCAGCTTTTACCGGTTTGTGGATGATGGTGTAAGTATACTCTTGAAGTCGAATACCCCAGCGCTCTATTCATGCTGGCATCTTGTCTCGAGGATTTCTAAAAATGGTTATCAGGGCCTGGTGGTTTGTGGTGAGTGTGAAGTGTTTTCCATAGATGAAAATTAGAAAATTTTTGCAGGCCCAAACTACCGCCAGGCTTTCTTTTCCCGGCTGAGAGTACGCTCTCTCTGTGTCTGTGAGACTCCTACTGGCATATGCTACAATATACCACTGATCACTCTCTTCGTCATATTGAGCTAATATAGCTCCGAGTACTATGGGACTCGCATCCACTGCGATTTCCGTTTTCCTTCTAGGATTGAAGTATGCAAGGTTATTGGCAGATTCAACTGCAGCTTTGATGGCATGAAAGGCGCGCGTCCTTGTTTGGTCAGCTTCCTCAGAGGGTAACTGATGGTGGCATAGTCTTTGATGAACGGCGCACAATAGCTAGCCATGCCTAAAAATGAACGCACATCTCCAGCGTCTCGCGGCCTGGGGGTATTATTCAAAGCAGCAATCTTTTCCGGATCGGATTTCATTCCTGCGCCTGAGAAGATGTGTCCGAAGAATTTCTGCGCGGATTTGTGAAATTCACATTTGTCTTTGTTTAAAGTGAGGTTGGCATCCAACAGAGCATGACAGACTCGGTCCAGCGGCGTGTCATGTTCTTGCAGTGTCTCACCATGAATGAGGATGTCATCACTGTAGATCAGTGTGTTGGGAATGTGATGAATTGCCTTCCTGATGGCCTCCTGAAAAATCTCAGCGGCAGATGAAACCCCAAAGATGAGTCTTTTGTATCTGAACAGGCCTTGATGAGTCTCGATTGCTCGTGTAGCTCCAGCTGGTGATAACCCTTGTTAAGGTCTAGTTTGGAGAATATTGGCGCACTGTTGAGTGACGCAATCATGTCACTGATGTGAGGCCCTGGGTGCTGTTCTCTTTCGATGGTGGTGTTGGGTGCTCTCATATCTACACAGAGATGCACTATGCCAGGTGAGCTCTTTTTGGGCACTACAACCACTGGAGAGACCCAGGGAATGGGTCCTGATATCCTCTCGATGATGTCAGCCTGGAGAATGTCCTGCAGTTCCTCCTCAACAGACTGTTGAAGGTGAAACTGAATTTTCCTGAGATGTTGAGCTATGGGGGTCACACGTTCATTTATGTGCAATCGAACCTGACAATGAGCTATCTTTCCAAGTCTGGTGAATAGCGTCAGAAACTTGTGAACTATATCAGGTTCATCATCAACTTTGTACAAAATTTCAACTAGTCGAAGTCGTTCCACCGTTGGTAAGCTAAGAAGACAATCTGCTTCAGGACCATCAATGACATGAATGCGGGCTGGAATGGTCCTATCTTTGTATGTGAGGTTAGTCAGGAATTGTCCCAAACACGGGAGAGGTTCTTTTGACATCCAGGGGTACACCGGCATGGCAGCCTAATGCAAGTGCGGTGGCGGATCCATTTTCTTGTATTCTGCAACTGAGATATAGTTGAGAGATGCTCCACTGTCCAGCACAAACTTGGCTAAGTGCGCGTCCATTTTAAAGTCTAGTCACAGGTATTTCTTTAGCCGGTCCGGATCCACGACCATGCAGACATACTCATCACTGTCTTGCGATATTGGGGACAGAGACCTTGACTCGTGAGATTGAGGTCGACGGGATTGGTATGTCCCGTGAGAATGACGGCTGGACTGTGAAGACCCAGTGGACGAATCTCTGCGGTCCCAGACTGCCTTGGCATGATGACGAGTGTTAGACTGTCTGGACGGTCTGTAATGTTCTCGGTGATTGTCTTTGTGTGGTGCTCCACACACATTCTCAAAGTGGTTGTCCCTTCTACACTTCCTGCTTTTTTGGCCTAATGCAAGGCAGGTCTCCGTGTGTGGGAAGTCATATCCACAGCGATAGCACTTAAGCTGGTGCCCCTGTCTTTTGTCAGTACGACTAGTACTGCGACGACGGCAATTTGTTTAATGAGACTACACTTTGAATCTGGACGATCGTTGCCTTGCAGGGGAGGACCTTTTAGTGTCAAGAGATTGAAGCCTAAATGCCTGTTTATGTTTTTCAATGAATGTGGGTGAAAAGTGCACTCTCGTACTACTAATCGAATGTTTGTATGAGAAGTGTGCTGTGTTGGAATTATGCCTGCTTAGCATAGAAATAAATCAATGAAAGTGGCCTAGCCCCACATAGGCTGCTAGGACTCCAACATGCACCAACACTTTGTGACAATTTATATGTTAACGAACATGTTTAATTACAAGTACAGTCAATGAATTTTCATCATAATTTCAAAATAACAGTTCTAACAATGAACATGATTGAATCAAAAATAGATACAAAAGTATTTCAAACTAAACATAAACAATCCAAATTGATTGAAACCCAATGCATTTCGGGACTCACGGTCCCTTCTTCAGTGGTTTTCTGTTGAAAAACAAGAACAAGGAAACGTATTCATAGGATGCACATATCATATAGTGTACATTGTTATTTACCAGTCAATGATCTTTTCTTTCAAAAAATGTTAATGTAACCTTCACCACCAGTGAGTTAAGTGTCTCTATACAACAACCATATGGACAAAGAATACAAAAGGCGGTAAGCCATACCACCTGTGCATATCATCAACACACCATAACCTCCAAAGAATTGCCTCTCACATGAGTGAAACTGAAGGTTATAACTGTACAAAAATAACATACCAATTGATGTCTGTGGTGTGCACCACCACACTGTGGAAGAGCTGCTATTCAATTCTGAGGTAAATAAAAGAAAGCCTCACTGTTTCTGCAAATCTTTATGAGTGAGTTCTCATCACACTGTGACACATAAACTACTAACCTTGTGATGGTAATCTTAGGTTCTACTCAACGATTCTCATGTCCCTCCGATATGTAGAACCCTGTAAAAATCAAGGATTCTATATTCACAATCTTTCTGATGTCAGTACACAAACAGACTACTGCTCGATGAGAAGGAGCTCACCTATAGTGTCGGTAAACGGGACTTAAGGAGCAACACTTCACTATTCCATTCACACTAAGTGACCCGCAATAGAGGTGAGTTAACGGTCAGAATAGCTACAGACTTATCGTGATACGCTAGAGAAGTTATCCTGACATTTAATCGTTAATGCTTACAGGTGTTGATACATGTTCACGCGCTACTTTGAATGTGGGCAGAGACCAGGATGGAATAGTGAAGTGTTGCTCAATAAGTCCCGTTTACCGGCACTATAGGTGAGCTCCTTCTCATCGAGCAGTAGTCTTATCAGGACCAAAAAAGAACAAGCGCGAAACGGGACCGCTATCTATCGAAGGCGTTGCAAACACAAGGTTCTCTGGGCAGACGGAATATAGATAGCGGTCCCGTTTCGTGCTTCAAGCGCGCACAAACACGAGGGACCAGAATAAATAATACACGCCAAGCCTGACTGCTTCTCGAATGTCACGATACAACGACGAACGATCCATCTTAAGCCCAAATTAAAGATCCAGACCTCAGGAAACAATTTACTCCACGGCAGATTTAATCTGGTTTCCAAACAAGTTTCAATCGAGCTTGTTCTTTTTTGGTCCTGATGAGAACTCTATAAATATTTAGAGTTCAAAACGCGTAGACCCCTTTTTTCTCAGCCATAAAAGTCTTGCAAAAGAGAAGTTTTTTTGAATTAACCTCACAAAAAGAAATTTGGTTGGAATTTTTATCTTTATGGCAACTAAGGAACGTTGTGTATATATAAAAATCTGAACTATTGTAAATATTTCTGTGTTGTGTTGGATGAATGTGTAGAGTGGGTATGAATGAAAGGTTGTAAAGCACATAGTCGAATGTGAAAATGTTATTGAGGTTTTTGGATTTGCATTTTTGTATATTTTAATTGTATTATTGTTGCGATCAGAAAATGTAAAAAGTGAAAAATATATTTCTCTAAATATGCATGAAGTTGAATAAATAGATATCTGATTTAATCGGACCAAATAAATAGTCCACCCCATTTTTGTTTCAACTCAATTAGTGGTAGGTGATTGGGTTCTGAAAAAGCAAGTTGCAGTATTGGCAATTTTTTTTATTATTTACTGCCTCTCTCTTAAGCAGGAGACGGAAGGCAGCCGGTAAATCAACTTTCTGCAATGCGATGCTCAATGCAGGGCTCACCTCTCTAAAGCCCTTTATTGTCATTGTAGTATCTGTAGGCCAGTGACACAGTCTGCATCATGGTTTTGGGCAATGGAGTCTGCATCCCTGTGTGAGGCCAGATGTCTGTCATTCACATGCAGAGATACCACCCTTTCCTATTTGTCACACGGCAGGACTGGATGAAAACATGTGTGATTGGTGACTTGTCCTTTGTAAAGGTAAGTGGCATAATGCAAAACTTGTGTTATGTATATTGTGCTGAAACCCCTGGTTCCACTAACTGTGATACCCCAGGCTCTAGTGACAGGTTGCAGGCCTCTTCAAAAGTGGAGCAGCTATATTTGTTCCTGCATGAAATTGATCCAAAAGATGAGCAGGGTTTTTGTTCCCTTGGAAAGTTGATGCAAATATCTAAGTCAAGCACCAAGCGAGAAATATGGGCTTATATTAAAGACAGCAGCATACTGTGTGGAGTTAAAACTGGTTTTATCTTCATGCCCTTAACACTAATGGCAAAACATGGATTGATTTACAAACAATGAATGCTAAAAATGTTAAAGTAGTGCATGTAAGTAATATATTTCCCCTTTTTTTCAGAAGTTTTAGGTAATCTTGCATTCCTCAAGAGGTTTAGTGGTTTCATCATGCTGTGTTTCTGTTTTTTTGTGCATTGTATTACTGTTGTATAGTGCATACTTTGAGTCATGCCAGGTGTTTATGAGGGGCTTTTATTGTGCACTCTACTGCTGCGAGTGAAGGCAAAGCAAAGTGCCTGTTAGTGGATTGGTCTGTTTGCATAGTACATAGAAAAATGGTCATGTATTCCAGTCACAATTGAAATTCTGTGTAAATGTGTGTGAAGAGGGTATACAGATGTCAACATATTTACAAAGCAAAAGTAAAAGAACATAAAGAGCTTGAATGTGAGTGAGTGCACTGTATGTTTAGGGGTGTGAAGTGATTGGAGCTGCAAGGCAGTGCATTCAAGGGAGAGTGAAAAGAGGTTGCTGAAGAGGAAAGAGAAGAGGTTGAAGATGTGCAGACGGAAGAGATCTGCAGAGAAAAAGGGATTAAGTATCTAACATAAAGCACAAATAACAAAAGGCCACAATAATATTTAATGCACAGTCTCACAATTTCAAAATTGAAACATTTTCAAAGTTAATTATTTATACTCATTCTTGTTACTCATCTATCTTAAACAGCAAGTACCCACTGGCAAAGCCAATAGTACTGGCAGGTGTTAGGAGTATGTCATTTGTGTGTATTATGTCTGGATGCAATAACAACTCAAAAACAAGTGAAACTGGAATCCCACTTGGGTGGCATACTATGTAATCACAGAATTTCATTTTACATGTTCCCTTTTAAAGAACACCCACTTTTTTCATCCCACTTAAAGGCCTGTCTGCACAAATATTCTAGAGACTGATTGCAGCCTGCAGCTGTGGGTGCATATCGAAGCCTGGTTAGAGCATTGTCTTCCAAAGGCAAAGCCGGATGAAGTTTAAAGGGCCTGAATTTGTAGTGCTGTTTAATTTGCACATTACAGTAACGTTTGCACTTAATAATGAAGTAAGTTATGCAGTAGTTTTTAATGCATTCAATATTTCAAGATTATTCATTATCATTGCTTTATAAACCTTGCTTTCTCACTAAATTGATTTACTTTACTATGCACCATTTACCAATCATTTGTCCATATTTTCCCTGGAGGAGGAGCCCCCTAGAACCCACGTCATACCCAACTTTTACACTCCATCACTTTCAAATGTCACCTGTCACCACTGGTGCTACTTTAGGAAGACGGCCAGGGGCAGAAGTTGTATACTTCTTTGGGTGAAGGTATGGGTACTCTTGGTTGGAGTCATTGTCACTTCCTGCTTGTTGCCATGTTGCTCGGATATGAATTCATCTTGAAAAAATTAAAAGACAAGAGGTGCTTGGCAAAACAGGAATAATTTGGTTTAATTAAATGCAGCGCTATGAGAGCATCAACAGAGACGTGTCTGAAGACTGTCTCGATGCACAGAGGTTTTCGACAGAATTATATACAGTTCTTGAAGTAAAATAAACCTATTACGCATTCATGTGGAGCACGTAAATCATGAGGAGGCCTTGTCATGAACCATAAATTCAACCATCTGAAAAGGGGGCACAGTTGGATCTCGACTTTGCGGAAACCCAATGTGGGCCAGTGTGTGTGACCAGATATCCAGCATGAGGAGCGTGTGATCACTGCATGAAGTGTGCATGCTGTGTTCTAACTGGCTGCATGTTCCTAACTACATGCAGCATCTAATTTTGTGCTATTTTGGAAACGTTTGCTCCTTTGGCCAAACATGTTTTATTGGGCCAATCTCCTCTGCCTTTTGTAGTGTATCTGCTTAACTGTGGGTTCGTTCTGGGTTTTACCTGATTGCACATTTGTCTTCGGGCACAGTGTAACCCCACTTGCAACCTATCAATGGATAGGCTTAGGTTTGGATCACGTGGCCTGTTTGACCACATACCTCTGACTTGGGGTTGATGGGGAGGTCATCTCAGAGGGATTTTACAATAATGATATAAGTTTGTTATTACCTGTACATATAACATGGCAGTCATTGATATTGCACTTACCAGCATTCTCATTATAATGCTTAAATGTCAGACATCATATTTACCAGAATTGACATTGTTATGTGTACATATATAATGGCATACATTAACATTCATGACCTTTCACAAAGACTGTATTTGTAATGCATACTGAAAATTACATTTTAAAATACACCACTTGTAAGAACTTGGGTTGCTGGTTGGAGGAAGTAAGGCCCTACTCCACCAGAAACCTCAATTTTTGTCATGGTAAAGTCACAAGCAAACCGTAAATTAACCTCGGCTCCACCCCGTCCTCCCCCTTAGCTTGGCACAGAGCAGTAAGGTTTAACTTAGAGGCAATGTGTAAATTATTTGTGCAACACTTCAAATAATAACACAGTGAAAATACACCACAAAAGGCCCCCTCACTAGGTTTAGAAAAATTTATTATTCTTTAATGAATAAAACAAGACAAAACACGATAAAAAACCAATCAGTAAAACGGGGACATGCATGTTTGAAGATTTCAGTGATAATAGTGCCAAAAAGCAAAGCGCCAACTGTGGATATCTGGTTGTGCTGAACTGTGACAATGGCACAAGTGCAGGCCAACTGCGATCAGGTGTGGGCCGGATACAGGGACTCAGGTAGGCCCACTGAACAAAGTACCTTAAATACTGGTTTGCAGAGCATTGCGAGGGTCCATGCCTAAAATGAGTTGCGTAGCAGAATCGATGCGCTAGTTCTGAGATGTGGAACTGTTATGCAACAGTGACTTTGGATGCGAAGGTCGGCATCAATAAGGTGTTGCACAGTTGGTTCTGAGGAGCTTTGAGGCTACGATGCAAGAACCTGAGTCACCATCAAGGCTGCTGATATGAGAGCCTGTGTCTGTAAGCTCTGCGCAAGCACTAGTTCAGATGTGGCTGCAGGGTTGATGCATAGTCCTTTATGTCAGGAGAACCTTTGGAACAGAGGCAATGTGTCTATTCTGCTCGAGTTTGTGCCACACAGCAGAGGAGATGCATCAGTTCTGCTGGGTTCATAGATGGACTGGCAGAGCACATTGAGGCTCACTTCCAAGAGTCCAGGACTGGAGTGGCACCACTTGGCAGGGTAGGACTCACAGATAGCTGAGTCCAGGTGCTGGGTTCAAAGTTGTTGCAGCCTTTTGTCCCAGAGTCTCTAATTAGGTGGCAAGCCAACTGGCACTTGGAGTCACTTTGGACTCCTCGGTTGAAATTATGCAGGTCAAGTCCTTCTCACCCAGGCAAGAAGGCAGCCGGCAGCAGGTCAGCACTACAGGGCTACAGTCCTTCATAGCAGCAGTCCAGCAGAGTGGCACCCCTTTTAGCAGCACAGGAGTCATTCCACCTGACAGAGTCACCACAGGACCAGAAATGTACTGAAGAGTTAGTTGCTGTCTGAGGTTCAATATGTATACCTGGTGCCTTTCCTCTGGAAAGTGGGAGAAGATTCTAGAAATTCTAAGAGCACAGGTTTCCTGCCTTCCCACTAGTAGTATTTAATTTACAGGTCCTGGCTACATGTAGCACCAATTTACTAGGTACTTACAAGTAAATTAAATACTCCGATTGGGGATACCCCAATATTACCATGTTTTAAGATTGAGCACAATCACTTTATCACTGGTTAGCAGTGGCAAAGAGTGCAGAGTCATAAGATCAGCAAAAATGTGATCAGCAAAATAAGGGTAAGAAGGCAAAACGTTTGGGGGTGACCCTGCAGAGAGAGCCAGGGCCAACACCACCCCACACTTATTCCTGAAATTTAGACAGTGAATCAACATATCCTGTCTGGAAATCAGTAAAAACTTGGGCTCCAAACCTCCTTTGACCAGCTAGCTCCAAATTGTCTTGACCAGGTAAGAATGTGCTCTGCTGACTATTAAAGAACTACTGTGATCCAGGGCAAGTATGACCGCCAGTCTCCTAGAAGTGAGAAGAGAAACTATGTGAAATGCAAATCCTTGCTTTAACACTATATTTCAGCACAAACAGCCTCGTTGCTTCACTTTTTAGTGCAAGGATGATTTTGCTCTAAAAAATATTGCAAAAAAACTCAAAAGCCCGATGAAGAAAAGCAATTTTCTGAACATTTCTAAAGCAAATGGTGTATTCACTGTACATGTGAATGGGGCGTAATTGTGTAAAGTGGGATAATGTATTAATTCCTGGATTTGCATACCAAACGTAATAGAAAATTCACAAAATGATATGAAGTACACTAGTGTTATTTAAAGTTTCTCAAGTCTAAATATCATCTGAAATTAGTGCAACTTGCAGTAGAGCTCCGCGTGTTACTTGTCTCTGTGGAACTGCTTGCCTGCTCTTATAAGGAAGAAATGTGCCTTGCTGTACAGAAGGAGAGACTATCCAGATGGACAAGCCATGCTTGGTTCATGGGGTGTGAGGCACCAAGAAGAGTGAACTAGCTAGCAGGAGTGTAACCAACACCTAACTTAGCTGTGAGGGATTTCCAGTCTTCTCTGCATGGTTTATGTTGCAAACTCCATGAAATATCATCAACCCCTATTAACAACATTTCATTTGGCATAATTGTGAACAGAGGAACCTGTTCTAATGCTCTCTTGGCTGAGCTACAATTCCTGACAACACTGCTGTAGCAGAGGACCTCCACAAGCAGTGAGGCTGCATTTGCCGAAGGCAAGTGGTCACTGAAGCGGCCTGCTGTGCTGTTCTGTATCCAGCGGCTTTGCCTGATAAGCAAGATAAGACTTTAACACTATCTCCTGAGGAAAGTAAACAGGTAACACGAGACTAGAATCTAGAAACTGAGCTATGGTGCCTTGGAGTCAGAAAGATATTTCTGCGTGTTAGAGAGATTAACACGCCACAAGAGCTCTTTTTGACCAAGATACAATACAAACTGAACATTTTGCTTTGAGATTAAAATACTCTTCCTTTTATTAAGACAGGCACTGGATTAGACAAGTATTATTCTCTTTGTCATTTGACATCCTGAGTTCTGAGTCTTTACGCCCAACACAAAATCCATGAGAAGTCTTTGACTGCAAGCCATCACAATTGTGAGAGTCAAATACAGAAGAGGTGCACTTGGTCTGGTTTACAGGGCCATGGTAGGGCAGGCCCTAGGATCTCAAAGTCAAATGACCCCAAACTGCTCAGCAGTGACCCAGTTGCCCATGTTGCCTGTTCCACGCTACAAGGGCTGAAATGTTTCTGAGACAAAACCTCTGATGTTTTAGTCCCCGGTAAGATATGTTTTCACAAGTGTCCAGTGCTTCTTTCCTTATTCTTCTGGCTTATGGGGAGTATGTGAAACATCTAGTTCCAATAGCTTTTGAAGTCTATTTTCTTTGGATTTCTAGATGCACTGGAGAGTGCTCTTGCATTACTAGGTGGGCATAGGGCTACTTATGACGTAGGTCCGCTCTGTTCTAATCCTTTAGAATTTTTTAACACTGACCTTGGCCTAGTTAGTCCTGATGGGTTAACCGCTTATGTTCTGTCTCTTCTAAGTCTGTTATTTGTAGAGTCAGTTCAAAAGGTGGCCTGTTTGACTATGGCGTGGTCTTGCCTGAGGTTTACTCTTCAGTATTTGAAAATGCTGTCTACTAGGCATTCACTTTTCTTTTCATAATCTTTTCCATAATAGTACTAATAAGAGTATCTCACCACCCTGAGTGCTCCATCCCTTTCCTCCCGGTGCCATTTTCTTTTTGCTTTGCTGGAATTTTACTTTACCATTTTCACCATCAGTTTGCTCCCGGATTATTTCGGTTTTTTCCACCATCCCTGTGGCATATCATCATAATGAAGAAACTGGGATAGGTAAGACAGCTACTTACCTGTCCCAGGCCCTGTCTCAGGTGGATACTACTACATTACTCCATGTTTGTGTCACTGTCATGAAATTCCTCCCACCTTATCCAGATGGAATTGCTGAAAAGCCTGCTGAGATGCTTGATATTTCGACAAGTAAGGCAGTATGAGTATTGAATTTAAAACTTAGTTAGGGTCGGGATACTTAATTAATGCCTTTATGACTATGAGGATTTCTGGTAACCAAATGGGGAATTGACAAAATACCTGAGGGTCCTATTTAGAGTTTGGGGAGTGGGACATCGGCAAAAAAATGGCAAATGCACCAACCACCATATTTAAAGACCCATTGGCTCTTCTAATTCGGCATATGGTACATTGTCCACTTTTTGGCATATGCCCTGCTTTCACCCAAATCTAAATAACATCAACAAAATCTTGATAGTTGGTGTTCATTGTTTTTAAAAGAGTACTGGCTCTTACTGGTCTTCAGACAGATGCAGCACAACATCAAAATGTGCATTATTGTGCTCCTGGACCCAATAATTGTCTTGTGATGGAATGGTAATATTGTACACAGCAACAATACATGAGACATATACAAAATGTAAAACATAATTGCTAGCTCAAAAAAAGCAACTTCCTTCCAGCTTTCCTCTACAAAAATGTTAAGTGAGTTATTCATTAGTCTGACCAAGGTCCTAGGCCATGCCAGGTCACTCCTAGTGGTTTGGTAATTGGTCTCTCGAGGTTGAGGTTTAATCCAGTTGAGAATAATGTCAGACAGCTCCTGTCTTTGCAAAGCCATTCTGATTCTAAATTATAGATCACTATGTTTCTGTAGGTATTACCAATTTATAAGAATGAACGAGTTCATTTTGCTTCCAGACGTCTAACAATGTTCTTTCGTACTGTCACAGGGGAAGACACTTCCATTTTGATTGTCCGTGCTGTGTCTCTATTTACACTGAAATTCCTTACGAGTGAATGTATAATCTGCACAGAGATACCTGCAATTCGTCACAACATTACCAGGGTCAATTTACAGAAAGTTAGTCTGATTACAGTTAAACTCACCCTTCTTCCAGTTACGCTTCACCGCCTCATGTTGGGTTTCGTAAAAGAGTGCAAAATGTTAGCTACTCCCAGTGTGGGATTAGTCCCTTGTAGCCAAATCGTTTTATTGCTTCTGAGAAGCTATCCGTTTACCATCACAGTCAGGGTATGTAATAGCAATGTATGCAGGGCCTCATTTATAAAAACTATTGCATCGCTGTGTGAAATCAGCGATGCAACAGTTTTCTCTGCACCCTCCTTGTGACATGATGGATGCGTCATATTCACTTTATGATGCATCATGTTGCAAGGAATGACAGATATGAGAGAATTACTGACGTATCTGTCAGCGCAAAATGACGCATTGCTGGGGTGTGTCTGACACACGCAGCTCCAGCAATGTGTTCTTTCACATGGGGCATGCCCCATGTGAAAGGCCCTGCATCAGTCTTATGCCTGCTGTGAGGCAGGCGTAAGATATTGGCGCAGTAGCGTCCTATTAATGGTGCAGTGAAATTTCCGTGCGCCACTTCTACGAGGCTTTTTGCGGGGGAACGCCCACCCTGCATACATTAAACCAGACACAGGTATAATGTAGCACAGGGCATTACAAAGTGACGCATCTGCTTAGATGTGTCACTTTGTAAATAGGGCTCAACATGGTGCATTTTAACCCCTTCCATGCTCATGACGAGCTCAGCTCATCATGAGGCACACTGGAGCTGTGCTCGTGACAAGGTGAGCTCGTCATGATAAATGGGGTTTAAAAAATATCAGCACCCAGCGGGAATTGCCTTAGCAGTCAAGGTGTTAAAGGCAGCCGCTGCATCACAAAAAGTGATGCAACAGTGGCGCAAAAGTGACACAGGGGCTCATAAATAAGCCCGGCTAATTCTGAAATACCATTTCAAAAATAAGTTTTAAAAAATGGTTCATGAACACTATTTGTTGAATACAGTGTAATTTTGTAGGGTTCCCGGAAGCCAAAAGATGTTTGTGCACAAAGGTACGAGCCCCACACTCGGAGTAGCTAATTAATAGTCTACATTTGTCAGTGTCTTTGGACGCACCTAGGTGGCACGTCTCCACACGGACAGAGTGGTTCGACAGTTTGGGTTTTTGCAAAAGGAGTGCTTCACAGGAACTCATGTTTGTTTGTAAAGAAGTGACTGATACATGTTGCTTACGTTTACAGGAAAGCATGGAGACTTATTTTGGTGGGGTTTGCTAGCTGAGCCACAGTCGAATGCCAGCTTATATGTGCCTATAGCGTCTACAGTAAATTCATTTACCCCAATATTTCTCCAGGTAATTTAGCCTGAGGCATATGAGATTAAATACATTAATTTTACAATATGCAAGCTCTTAAGAAAACAAGCACTCCGCTCTGCGCTGAACCACTAAAGACCTTCTTGATTGTCCTCATGGTGTATTAGTTTCAGTTACAGAGGCCATATACATCAATTATTCATCAAGTGGGCGCATTATGATTAAGCCGGTAAATAATATGGCAACCCTGTATGGACACTTGACGAGTCTGCAGAGTTTTCCTCAGGTACATATTACTGTTTCATTGCAAGGCCTGCATATTATAATTAGGGATAATGCAGTGCTGTCTCCTGTTCCGAATAGCAAATTTGAGTCTCCTCAAGAGTGTTAGCAGTATCGAAATCATGATTAGCTTTAAATAGGGTGTTCCTTTTGTTTATTTGGTTAGTGTAAAATGCAATACCAATGCTCGTATTGCACTTCGTGTAATGTTGTGCAATTGTTCTGCAATATTTTGTAATTATCAAAAAGCAGATTACACACATTTTACACGCCACTGTCCTGTACCATAAAAGCATATTACAATTCCATAGTGAGAATCCACAAACATCACAATAACCTAGACTTTTGCGGAACATTTGACCATTACCAAAGTAAGTCATGATGATAATGATAGAGATGGACAAAACAAACAACCCTCCATCAATAAACATCCCCAATTGAAAAAGGAAAAATGAATAAGAAGGCAGCATATATGGCAAGGCAAGGCATAGTTGCAAGCCACCAATACCCCCGTTTATTGACATACTCTCATAGGTACTTTGGTGAGTAAGAATCTGAATTTGATCATTACACACATGACTAACACTTGGTAGAGGCTCGATTTACACCTACGCTCAACTTCTTGCACACTACATCCAGCTTCTCCTTTGGTACCATGGAAACCTATCCTTGTTCCAGACTCTTTCACCGTTCAAAACAAGCCTTTTCACTTAATCTGAAAGATCTTCTTGGTGCTCTGATATGAATCCCCTTTTCTTCTGGGAATACTTTTGTCACATTCACTCAGTGTTCTACAGCAACTGTAGAGCTGCCAGTCTCTGATTATTTTCCTTCATATTTAATCTACAGAGAATGTTTCACATCCACCTCTTTCTTCAACTAATCCACATCCTTCACCTTCCAATGATTGTCCATACTGATACCAGTCCCTCTACTCCTCGGCCAAAGCAAAGGGGAAAATAGAAAAGATGCATTTGAAATGGTCCTCATGGACCCCATTTCTCTTACTGTATCCTTCCATCTCAATCCATTGACTGGGGTCAATGGAAAATGGTTATTGATCATCCATAGAAATCAATCCATTCGGCCATTACTCTGGGTGAAACAAGTAGTGTGTTTGACACTAATCAACGTAAGGCATTCCTCCATGATAGAAGAGGTCAATAAACATTTTGCCAGGACCAAATCTTATTTTTTAATACATGTAAGTCACCTCTTGGGTAGACCATGGACAGCTCAAAGGGCAGGGTGCAATGTTAGTACATATACTATTTAGATTCACATATCCTGGTAGTGAAGTCCTAAGTGGTGTGTTAAAAAATGGCTGGAAGGAGAGTAAATAATTTTTATAAGGTGATCCCTCTGTCTTTATTAAAAAACAAAGTGAGTAGTGCTGCTCTAAGGTGTATTATGTCCCTCTGTAACTGGGTAAACCATATGTCCCTAATGGACATATATTGCAGTCAACAAGTTTTGCGCATGTGAGTGGTCTCAGGAGGAGATCCAGAGCGCTTCGTCAGGACCAAAAAATTGTTCTATACATATATCTCAATAGCGGCCTAAAGGTATTAGTATCGCGGGATTGTTGAAGGGAGGAGCACTTCTGAAACAACAAAGATATATAGACCAAGAGTACAAATATCCGTTCCATAAGTAGTTCATTTTGTCCGGGACTCCATTGGAGGGCCTGGTGCTCATAACCAATAGCGTGAATATTATTGCTATTGGTCGACGTATATACAGGTGAGCTTGTAGTGCTGTGATCATTATGATTAAAATTAGAAAGATGATAATAAAGTGACTGACACACAGTCATAGAGACAAGATCAATGATTAGTGCCATAGTAGGGTACCAGAGTTATTCTCTACCTATTTGTTACTCATACATCCATAATTCTGCCACGGTTGTCTATCGACATAGACGTGGTTTAATTTAAACAGGTGAGTAAGTGCAGTTAGATAATACTGTAGGACCCCACCATTGATGGCAAACCTCAAGACACTGTTTTAGCATATGCACACAGTAAATCGCATTTCTAACCCCTTAGTATTTGTGTTAAGTCCACATGAGATCAGTAAGAGTTCACTTGAGGACTGTAAAGAGAGCAAGATAGCAACATGTAATGTTAGAGGGCTCCATTGTGCCTCATTGTCAGGGAAAGTTAATTAAAAACCAGAAAGGACCATCTGAATAAATTACGGGAGCTGCATTCAGTCCATGCGTGCTGGGAAGGTTTACCTTCTAACTACTCACAATTTCCTCACTGTTACAGGGTCGATTCACCTTTGTGCCTCTCGCCGTCTCCGCCGGTGCGGAGAGGTTAGCCCTTGCCCCATTTAGGCGAGTGGCCCACCACTGTGGCGGGCACATCCTAATTCCCCCTACAGGACCCCCGCCCTTTTGGCGGGCGGTCCCAATCTCCATTAGGGTGGCCGGCGGACAAAGTCCGCCTGCCACCCTAATGACCCCCTTAGTGTATAATAGTTCTGTTACAAAGAATCTCGAAATGCCAGACTCAAGACATTTTGACATATTTTGAGCAATATAAGCGATCAGATACTTGAACCAAGACTGTTGTTTTCTCCTCTGCTATTCCCTGCACTCCAGAGGCAAAATACAGAGGAAGGGCAGGAGGAGAGGAGTATAGATATGGAACATAATATAACACAGGAGTTGAAGAACAGGAAGAGGAGCAACAGAGAATGACCTCATCCCCAGCTAGGGTGAATGACCCAATGGAAGGGTCAATATCCAGCCTAGAAATTACAGCGTCGTCCAGTGTCTCAATGACAGACGTAACGTTCATCCTACAGAAGACCTTGCAAGGCCTGTTGGAAGTCTCTGTAATGAATAATGACATTTTGAAAGATCAAAAAGCTTAATTACAAATAATTGTGGGGGAGTTGAAATACATATAGGACCATATGCCTTCTATAGTGAGAACAGTTACAGGGAAAACAGAGCATATATATCACAATACCCGATGCTTACAAGGAAATGGGGAGAAACAACAAGATATAAGCAATATATACCTAGAACAAGGCGACAAGTGAGAAGGGGTAAGAAGAGATCGATCATAAAACAAAAGGAAAAAGAGAATATAATAAAAGTGGAAGGATATAAGGGTTCAGTGAAAGGCCAAAAGAAATACCAGGAACAGACATTAGTGAATACAGATGTAGGACATATGGATATTAAGAGAAGAACACAAGGAAAAAATTCTAAGACAATGACACTGAACCCCTATAATACAACCCATGAACAAGAATGTTCGGGTAGGAATGAATGGAGAAAAAGGAGAATATGAAAAACTAAAGAGGGAAGGGAAAGGGGAGGGTGTGGAAGGACTAGAGAGGAAATGGAGAGGGGATGTTAGGAGAACAACTTATGAAAAAGAAAGTGAAATGGAGAATGATCTATAGTTATATCTTGAATTGACAAATTGTAGGAATGGTGGAAATAGATGAAGAAAACGAATTCCCTTAAATCGAACCCAATTGCTTCAAACCTACTCTAAATGTTGATGTTTGAAAGAAAAAGGGACAGAAGACCTTAGACAAGTAAGATTGACAGAAATTAGAAAGGGACATGAAGTAACAAAGGTTCTGCTATACTCATGATTGGTAAATGTAGCATTAATGAGCACACAACTCGAAGAAGAAATTAGATTAGTCCCAAGAAAGAAAAGTAAGGGATAAGAACTCCGGTAAGCAACCCTTCCTAAAAAATCATGCAGAATTGGGAATGAAGCAAATTCAATTGATAGAGCAGGCATATGGAAATATGGAAGATCTAAAAATTACACTGCAAACTGATGAAAAGGAGGAGAACAGAGAAGGCTTTAAATTAATAAATAGATATAGGCCTTTAACATCATTGGAGAATGACAAAAAAAGCTGGTTTGGTAAAATCAACTAGGAGGCAGGGTCAAGTAGAGAATCTGCGTGAGGTGAAGTCGCAGAAGCTCTGCTGCCATTAAGCAAGTCTCATCACGTGCATCAAAACAAGCCCCATGTGTGCCAGTGAAAAAAAATTCCACCACTCAGCAGATGACGGGAATTTAGTGGAAACACTGCTTCACACGCAGAGCACGGAGTTCACGAATTCCACAAACTACGCAAGTGGTGACGAAATTTAGTCCCAGTCCTACCAACATCCCAATTTCTCGTAATGCCCACCACTTTTTGGTGGAACACAATAGAAGCGCAAGCTAAACCAGTTATCATCCTTTTGTAATGATGGGCACCTTCCGAGTGGCAAATAAAGTAAGACAGTGGATGTTCTTATGCAGTTCTATTAGATATTAAGCAGCAAACATATCCAAAGTACTAAATACCTCTGCCCTCATCTGCAAACCAATATTTCTGATATATTTAGCAGCAATTGGTAGTCCATCATAATATTCTGTTGTGGGTAATGTCAGTCGAAACATAATCCCAACAAACTGGCGGGCTTGCTTGCAAACCCATCAGCACTGATCAATCCAATTTCTTTGTTGATTCTGAAATTACACAATCTCATTATCTCTTTTATTAGCTCGCCTCTCAGCCTTGTTAAATGGTTTTCACTTTTTCTCGACAGTTTTATTACCAAATCCTTTTAAACTTCATAGACATTCACCAAGCACCTCTATGAATGGTCCAATTAATTTCTGATCCACACTGCTCACCTTACTGATAAGAACGCCCTACTTTATCAATCTGTTTCCTAACAATTTGTGCTCAGGGTGGTATTCTGTTTAACTTCCCTTGACCTCTCCAAGAGACATAACCAATCTTTTGGCACCTAAACCACACACTAGAATACCTTGTTCTAATAATTGATGAGTGCTCCAACACAAGCACTACCATGATTTTTTTCAACCATACACAATAATTTTAGACTACCTAAAATTAACTTCTAGGAAAATTTTGATATGTTACTCTAGAATTAGTGTACGTGGAGCCCAGGGACCTGGGAATACAGCATCACTCTTATATACCCTCCATTATTCTTCACATTACAATAAGGCCCTCTCTTGGACCACATATTAACCCCTTCAGACTCTCTCTTGCCTTTTCTCCTTCCTCATACACTCCACCCTGTAGGACAAATCCTTCTCCCTGGACTAGTCTGTTTCCTTTTTCTTGCTGATGCTGATAAAAATGCCCCTCATGTCTTTACCTGACCTGCAGACTGGTGCAAAGAGGCCTTTATTAAATTTCACTTGAAGCCCGCTTGCAGCAATGCGGGAGAACTCTTGATAGTTCCTAAATGGTACTTGCATCCACAGCACAAGCATTTGTTTTCACTTACATCGCTCCTTCCTGATCTTGTGGAATTGCATATTTCCTTATCTTGCCTTACCTTAGGCACCCTCTTGACCTCTCTAACAGTAACATTGTCCTTCAATTCATGATAGTTTCATGTGGAAGTCAATTTCCTTAACTGTGGCACAAATAAATTGATATATCAGCCGGTTGCGGAGCGCTGTGTAGAAATGTATGCCTCTTCTACACCATATTCCTGCAAGGATTGAACCTTTTGTCTGCTGATTTTTAACATTTTGAGTAGGTTTACTAATTCTCGGTATTCACATTCTCTGAGTTTAAATTAAAGCTAAAAAACTAAATAAGACAGTAGTAAGTTCGGGACTACATGTGCCAACCACAGGTACTGAGACATCCTCCCATTTGAAAATAATGGAGCTAGGGACTTAAAATAAACCCTCATAGGGAATAATGATAAATTAAATTATTCAAGTACTTAATATCGGTTGAATAAATATAAATTAATGTTAAAAATGTATACACTTTAATTACATGTTATTTTATTAGCATATTTTAAATTTAAAATGAATGGAAAAATACATCCTATTAAAAATAAATTACATTGATTGGAATGAACTCCATAAATCACTTTTAATCGCCAATAATGCATATTAAAATATTTTTTCTTTACATTGGAATTAATTTTTTTATTTCATTTTAGAAAAATTATTTAATTGAATTTATCTACATTCAATATTTTTTTATTTTGTTCTGCATTTAAATTAAATATATACAATGAAATTACATTAATATTTAACATAAAAATATTGGTAATAATTCTTTTGAAGTTAAATTCATTTTTTCATTTCCCCTATACTTTACCTTAGGGAGACTTCGCAGTCAGGATGGAGATCTCTGCATGGTAAAGTCCAAACATTTCTAAATACATAAGCCATATACATCACAATGACACTAAACAGCCATAAACAGGCAAACGGAAAAAGACTTTGGGGGCCCGCAGCGGCCCCCCTCCTCCTGGCCCTAAACTGTGAGCACTGGGGGGCACCCATGGTGTCCCCCTACATATCCCTGAGCCATATGGCAAGCACCGCATGATGCCTGTCACGTAGTGCAGGGATATGTCAGGTGTCCCTATTTTGCATTGCGACTGGTTCATTTAATTTTTTTATAGATGAACAACTTAACCTTAGAATGTCAAGAACTTTAGTTCATTAATTTCATCCTGTGATATGGAAGATCAGAGCAAAGATATGAGAAGTCAGAGAAAAGAAGTCTGGAAGAAATATTTTATCAATGACTATTTTAATAGTTTGTCAACACGAACTGTTAGTTAAAATCCTATATATGTGACTAAATCCGAAAGACAACAACATACCTCAGCATAAACTGGCCATAAATATAAAAATAGAGACAGGCATCCTTTCCCAGTACAATAATTTGTGTTTTTTTTCATATTCTTTTTCATGCGATCGCATACCAATTAGTCTCACATTGGCCTGTATTGATTAAATCCTGGTGTTGTAAAATCTAAGCCCTCACTTCTTCGACCCTGAAATGAAGTGAAATAATAAAAACCTCATATATACACTTTAATTACATAATATTTTATTAGCAAATTTTGAATTAAAAAAATAAGGGAAAATACATCCTATTAAAAATAAATTACAGTGGTTCGAATTCATTCTATACATCACTTTTAATAACTAATAATGCATATTAAAATATTTTTTCTTTACATGGGGATTTATTTAGTAATTTAATTTTGGTTAAATAATGTAATTTAATGTATCTACATTACATATGTTGTATTATGTTCTGCATTTAAACTAAATATATACAATGAAATGACATTAATATTTAACATAAAAATATTGGTAATATTTATTTTGTAGTTAAATTAATTTTTTTATTTCCCCTATACTTTACCTTAGGGAGACTCTGCAGTCAGGATGGAGATCTCCGCATGTGACTAAACTTGTAAGGCAACAAAATACCTCAGCATAAACTGACCATAAATATAAATATAGAGACAGGCATCCTTTCCCCGTACAATAATTTGTGTTTTTTTCATATTCTTCTTCATGCAATTGCATACCAATTAGTCTGAACCTGGCCTGCATTGATTAAATACTGCTATTGTGAAACCTAAGCCCTCACTACTTCGACCTTGAAATGAAGAGAAATAATAAATACCTGTATATTAGCAACATACTAACAAAAGCAGAAAGCCAAGACAAGATTATAACTGCAAATAGTGCAGAATGGAGAAGGAACGACAGAGAACCCATGTGTACAAGATTTTCAATTTACCAAAATTCAGAAGCTTAAGGAAACAAAGAATCGTCTCAATATCGATCAGTCAATAAGAAATGTTAACAACTGAAAAATTAATTGCCATTGCTGATATCATGAGGCTGGGATAGCATTACTGCATGGCTGTTGTTGTTATTTTATGTTGAAGAGTAGTGAAATAAGACCACAGCACTGCCACATCTGTGTCATTAAACAAAGAGACAGAGACTGGCTTTACACTTCTGCAAAGGTGAAAGTCGGCTTGAAATACATCAAGGTACTTTTAGATTTGAACAAATGGTCAGAGTTAAGCATTGTCAATAAATGCCTAAATCCATACAACCTCAAAAAGAAGATATATTGAGCAAACACCTGCTGGTGTTCCAATGCATTTTATTGTCCATCAGGAACCATCCCAGATGCAGATACTAAATTAAACAAGAGGCTAACATACAGCAGTTACACTTCTGCCTAGAATATAATTTTGCATGGCAGGGCTTGATTTAAGATTATCCAAAGGTTTTTCTGCCTGGAATGGTGAAGTTCAAAAGAAAGTAATGAAAGGCTATTATAAAATGTGAGACTGTAAGTTGATTATTATATCATGAGTTTGGAATAGGTTTGAGGATCCCCTCAGGATGAGAAGATCCAGCGACAAATTTAAACATTTCACACTACTTATGAGAAGAGGTGAGTGCATGTCAAAACAACCAAAGGTGTGGCAATAAAGTGGGTACAGTTTAATTATTACATTGTTGATCCTTGGAATATTTGTGGGTGGCTGGGTCATAGGTTTTTCTCCACCAAGACTTTAGCATTAGGTATTAGTAGAGCAAGTTCAGAGATTGCATCATGGAGTGGGTCTGGTTTGAGTCATTTTATATTTTAGACTAAGTGAATGTGTCAGGCTTGCTTAGCACCAGATCGTGTGTGCAGATGGCGCGGAGTAAATCAGGAATAAAGTCGGCCGGCAAGGGCAGAAGAGCGCTTCAAGTTCTAGTGTACGCGTGAGTGTCTCCCATCCTGCCCTTTCACTCACCTGTTTATTTCCGGGTCACCTCCACATTGAGGTCGGCGTTCATCATTCGGGGTGCAGTGCAGCAGCTCTCGCTCTCACTACGGTTCTGCTTCACTTCGCCAGGCCCCGCAGGGACTACTTGAATGATCCTGCAAAGAAAAAGGGAAAAACAAAATATCTAAAGAATCAAAGCTTGCTTCCAAGATGGTAAACATAATAAAATGTGCTATACTTATCTGATTTAATTCTGCACAGCGTTTGGAGATTCCATTTCCTTTTGAGCATTACTAATAAGCTATGAGAGAAACAAAAGAATAGTTAGTCACACCTGAACTCAAGGGACTAATTAGTAATTATTTTTACCCCTGCGCATTTTTGTGTATATTCCTGTTTTGTTTTAGGAACCTATCCACTTGGGAAATTATGGGCATCATTACAATGGCACAGTAATGGAATGGGGTGCTCACAGCACCTCCCGTCACAATGCTGGGAATGCACGTTGTGTGTTGGCATGCACAAGGTGACATGCACAGTGCAGTGCCTGCCACTTTGTCCATGCCAATGCAGGGGGGTACCATTGGTACCCCCCATGTGCAACACCCACCTCACAAACTTCCTGGGGGCCTGCTATGGGCCCCCAAAGCCAAAGACCGTATGGCTTTCCATGGCGGGAACACCGCCATGGAAAGGCTGATCTCCGCTGTAATCCTAATATGGATAGCGGTGTCTTGCAGACACTGCCACCATATTAACCATGTTTTCCGCCCGGTCGGCGAGTCGATCGACGTAAATGCGGAGGACGGAAAGACCGTCCTAATATGGTGGGGGGTCTTTGAAGTGTGGATGGTGGGCGGATCGCCCCTGCCGGGCCAGCAGTGACTACCGCCGGCCCGGCAGGGGTGATCCGCCTGTCATCCTAATGGGCCCCTATGTTTTTTTGTTTTTTTTTGGGACTGAATATCTGTTTTGGAGTTTAGTGTATGAAATTGCTGTCAATATGCTGAATATAATGGCTCAACGGTAACAAAACAGCAGTTAGAATATCTTGACTGCTCCTCAATAACAAGGAGAAATAAAATGTAGCAGAAAATAATGTGTGGACCATGGATGCCTTTTGGTGATTATTCCAAAAACAAAAGTTCCAGATGAATATATTACTATTCTAAAATAGTGGCAAATCTGTGTGGGTCTCCTGGTATTGCTGATAAAAAAAAGTGCAATTATGCACTGGGGGTTATAAATCACAAATACTATCAGGTATTGTAGTTCATAGATATAACAGAATACTTCCAAAAGCTTGAGGATCCTATTATGTGTCTTCCAATGTTTGCAGTCATATTACAAATATATATATAATCAATAATAATAGTTTACACAATAACATCATTGAATGAATTAGTAGTTCAAATATTAACTTTTTACAGGCAGTAAATGCAAGTTTAGAATGGACTAAAGATCGCCTTTTACTGAGGCAAGGCAAGAACTAATAGGGTGATATGAACATATAGGTATGTGTGTTAGTTCTGGAAGCAGAGAATTTGACCAGTGGATGATCCAGGCTGAGGACATCAACTGTAGAGCCAATAACTTGTGCCTTGTAATTTTGCAACCCAGAAGAAAAACCTGTTTATCGATAGATCGGAAAAAAAAGTGTATACTTTAAAATGTCAGTAATTACCAGATGCAGAAAACCCTGCATCCCATGCATTTTCCCCAAGTAATTATTGGCATGTCAAAACCTGCACATATGAATGATGCCGTCTGTACTTACATTCAATCAGACTTTTTAAGCCTTGTGGCATCTGTGACTATCTGTGCCATGTTTTAGTTGTTTTACCTGCAAGCTTTTTAGAATGGACTAAAGATCGCCTTTTACTGAGGCAAGGCAAGAACTAATAGGGTGATATGAACATATAGGTATGTGTGCTAGTTCTGGAAGCAGAGAATTTGACCAGTGGATGATCCAGGCTGAGGACATCAACTGTAGAGCCAATAACTTGTGCCTTGTAATTTTGCAACCCAGAAGAAAAACCTGTTTATCGATAGATCGGAAAAAAAAGTGTATACTTTAAAATGTCAGTAATTACCAGATGCAGAAAACCCTGCATCCCATGCATTTTCCCCAAGTAATTATTGGCATGTCAAAACCTGCACATATGAATGATGCCGTCTGTACTTACATTCAATCAGACTTTTTAAGCCTTGTGGCATCTGTGACTATCTGTGCCATGTTTTAGTTGTTTTACCTGCAAGCTTACGCAGGGGTTACAATGTCATGTCTGTATTGGTACTCCTGACTTATTATGCCTTCAAAATGTACACACAGGGCCACGGCCCATAATGTACCATGAAAACTCGATAAAATATGTTATTAAATAACACCTGCACATATGCACTTTACATATAAAAAGTCCGCACAATTTCACCATTTACCTATCTTGTCTGGCATACTATTTTAAATAAATCAACGGTCTTTGCCTTTTCAATAGCGCTTGCATGAATACCAAAGTCCGGCATAGACAGCTTAAGTAATCATGGATTAGGCAGCCTACAACAATGTGCATGGCATTCGTTTACTATCACTTTCTCGCCAATGGCAATTGCTCCTTGTTAGGCTTGCATGGAGTTCACTCACATGCTTGTCTCCTTTGTACTCCTCAGTCATATCAACACGAGCTAGCCTTTGAACACCATTGGGCCAGCTGTGTTATTCACACAGCTGATTTTACCAGTGACTTACCACTGCTGCATGAACCTACTTATGCAAAGTCACCATTCCTGTCTTCTTCAAAGCTTCTTAGCCACATGAGCTCGCCTGATCATGTCCACAACAAACGCCACCCAGCTTCACGGCACCACAGCCGTACTTGCCCACATGACTCATGTCTAGCTCATTAGGTATGACTAGGAGCCTCCTGACCTGGTTTGACAGCCGCTTGAACGCGCCTGCCCTTTTTCTCCTACTGTCAAATCACAGCTGCATGAGCTTGACTCTCCCTTTCTCCTTGACTTTGTTGCATGCTAGGGTTTAGCTATAATAAGCACACCACGGGATTGTTTGCAAAATGGTTAGAATGTTTTTCAAAGCTGATTCTTAGCTGTTTTTCACTCTAGTTTTCAACCGTGCTGCTTCTGGAAGTGATTGTTTGCTACCTCAGACTCATTCATTACAACCAGGATCTCACATGATTCTTTGCATTTATGAATCCAACCACACAGTGGATCATACCTTGAAGACAGTCAATTTCAATTGACCTTTATTCGGGTAGGTCCCATCTCATTCGACTAATGGTCTTGCACACCAATCTAATACCCCCCTTTAAATTGTACAGGCAGTCCCTGTGAGCCTTCAGTCCTGAAGGATACCTGATGTGACCACTGACAATTTGCACACATCTGGGTCGAAACGTCGATGCGCTTGTTAAAATCCTGACCCTATTCTCCCTGTTCCACGTCTTGAGGAAATTCTAATCGCAAGTGGCACAAAGATTTATGTACCTAGGGATTTATATCATCAGAAATGATCATTTTTAACCAGCAAATGCTTCACTGTCACTATCCTGTTCACAATAGGCACTTTTTGCACCTTGTTACCTCAGCACCTGCTCCGTTTTGTTCTTTTACTTTTGACAGCCTATTAGTGTCATCTATACACTATAAAATGTAAAAGTAAAAAAGAAAAAGTAATTCTTACAATATACTCTTTCTGATTGAATCAGAATTGGTGTGTTCTTTCTTTGTTTCTCCTATTTCCATTTACTGTGACAACACAAATGTTTTAAAAATTGTTTTTGTTTGCAAATGTTGTCTTTTATTCAGTTGGTAGGAAAGGAATTTCTTTCCCGACAGAACCAGCATTACTTCTTATGTTCACACACAGATTCCGAGGGGCACTGGGTTACCCCATTATAATAGACCAACAGTGGAGATGCCTCCACATGTACACATATATTTTAGTAGGAAATGGGGGAGAGACTGGGGGAAGTGGCTGGAGGATGAAGAATCCTTACTACAGTCAGTCCGTAACTTTATTACGATCACAAGGTTCCTGAAAAGTATACAGCACAACAGAAAGCAGAATGTACAACAATAATGAGATAACAACATAAAAAGTTACTAAAACAATTACAAAATGTACACAATTTTAAAACTCCACAGGAAAAAAGTGCAAGGTGCAATAGCAGCCAATAACAAGTCTGATTGATCAGAATTAAAGTGCTTAATGTGCTGGGTTGCAGAGCCAATAAAAACAAGATCTTAAACGATTACAAACAGGTTTGGGACAAGCCATTCTTTATGGGCAACAGAAAGCTTCAAAAACATAGTTTCCTTCGCTGGATCCAAAGTGCATGCCAACATTTAGAAAGGCCAGACACAATGGGTTGTCTAGTATCAGGGCACAGAGCTTTTAACACCTCTAAGTAATGACCACGTTCTACTAGAGTACATAACGGCAGAATCCATTTTTTCCTCAGTAGCCAGTAGGATGGGCAATAAAAAAGTAAATGGACAATAGATTCCAAACTTCCTCGGCATGTCAGATTGAGATCATCAAAAGTAGTACTGCTCGACCATTTTGAACAAACAGTTTGGTAGGAAGTGTTTTATAACAGCATTACAAAAAAAGCTTCCATGCAAAAGAGGGAACATTTCATCAATACTTGGTTTGTAGGATAAGAAGCATTTAAATGTAAAAAAGTCTTTGGTCAGGCTAGATTCTGAAACTATAGCATCCTCTGCTAAAGTAGTTTCACAGAACACTTCCTTCATTCTTGCTCTTGAGATTTGTCTCATACTTCCAGGGCTTGTCCAAAAAACATCCATGCCCAGCTTCCCCAAGATTTTCTGTATGGCAATAAACCAGTTGATTTTGATGCTTTGGGGAATCTCAGGAGATCAAGCAGAGTCTCTCGATATGATTCATGCTCCTCCACAGTCCATAGTCTAAACCAGAACATTAGCAATCTATAATTCACCTTGTGTATAAGTTCTCTATGTGCCAGATCCATGTACAAAGATTTCATTGGGGAATTTTGGGGTAAATCCACTAACAATTTTAAAAAGCGGTTTTCAACAACAATTAGCGGCGCTATATTCCCTGTCCCCCACAACTCTACACCATACATATTGCTCCCCAATACCTTAGTGTTATAAATTTCGAGTGCTGGAGCAATCTGGCATGAGACTGTTTTTCTATAAATCATGCTAATGGTGTTACACTAAACAATTTGGTTAAATGTTTCCTTCTCCATATGAGCATACCAGTGTACTGATGGGGACACTCGAATACCCAAGTAGACAAATACATCTACTGGGCGCAAGCACACAACCCTGTCATACACCACGTTGTGGACCCCACCTAACCTGTGCTGTATTAGAAGAGTAAAGTCTGATTAAGATGTCTAAAATGTTTATCAGCAGGCCCATCTCTTTTAGTACACCCCACAGGTTTGCACGAGGCACTGAATCAAAAGCTGTGCGCTGATCAACAAATGCCACATATAATTTCCCACCTTTGTCATCCACTTCTTTCCAATAAATACAAATAAAACGGAAAACCTGGACTAAAGTGCTAACTTTACTACAAAAACCAGCTTGAAAGTCACTTAAAACTTGGAACTCCATCATCCATTCTTGGAGCCTCCCTATGACCTGTTTGCAAAAAAAAATCTGAAGAGAGTCAATGATGCTTATCGCCCTATAACTCGAAGGCTTAGTTTAATCACCTTTCTTAAAGATAGGCACAATTTCTGCAATCAGCCAAGATGGCGGTACAGGTGCTTCCATCAGAACCAGATTGGATAGCATATTAATGTACATGCCCCATAATGAATTATCTTCTTTGTATAAATCGTTTTGAATTTTGTCAAGGCCTGGGGCATGGGCCATTGCACATGATGAAATTGCCAAATGGGTTTCCTCAATTGAAAAGACCTGGGGTTCATATTCCCCAATCATCCCCTCATCCACAGCCTCGCTAGTCTTGCCACTTACATAGCTGTCATTAGCATAAAGGGACCCAAAATATGTCATCCATTCTTCAGGGTGTATATTATATTCTAAAACTGGTCTTTCGTGTTTTAGCTAGTGAGTGGCCTCTCTCTAAAAGGTCTTGAAATCTTTATCTACAAGTGCTGTACGTAAAGTTGACCATAACAAGCCCTCCCACTCTTTTTTAGCACTGGCAATAACCTTCCTGTACTTGCCTCTACAGAGCATGATATCAGAGTGGACATTTCGCTTTACAGCACTAATAAGTTTCCCCTTTAACTTACTACACTCTCGGTTAAACCAGGAACTTTTGGCATTTTGCTGCAGACCAGCAGAATGACAACCGCTTCCCTGTGTCTTAACTGGTCGGCTGAGCAGTTCTCTAACTTCCCTATAGAGCTGCTCATGCCAGGGGCATAAACTCATTACCACTTCAGAGCTAGTGATTTTGCATAGGTGCCTAATTAGGTCCCTAGTTTATACTTACGACTAAATGGGATAGGTAAGGAGGGTTTAGGAATGGGGAAATGAGAAATGAGGAGCATGCTTCCACTCACTAAATATAAAGCCCATTGAGAAACTGAGACCTTATCAAAACCCACTGAGAAGAAATCTACAGAAGGAAAGTTACATGTATGGTTTAACAATGAGTGCAAACATGAAAAATCCGGGTTGAGGCTGGCTATTCAAGAGGGTACTCGCCCACTTGTGGCTCCTGCCCGTAGTAATTACAAATCTGCTCTTGCCAAGGTCAAACAGCACTGGGTCGCCAAGAGTTGGCAGGACTTACTGGTCGTAGCCAGGTGTAATGAAAATCATTCATTCTGGCATATTTCAGCACATGGGAGTCTAAACGGTGTTACTACTCTTAGTCATTTTATCCTGCCCGAGAAGTAGTTGAACACTTCACCATGCACCATGGCAAAAGAGAAGTTATTCTTCCTACGTGTTTTATAAATAGCCAAACCCTTTGCAAATCAATTAAAACAGCATGTGATGAAAACAGTGGAGGCAGTCTTTTCAGCCTGGACGATACTCTTAAGGCTATTGACAGATTAAAAACATCAAAAGCCCCTTGGCCTGATAGAATACCAAGGGACCTGTTTAAGTCAGAGCTGCTTGTACGGGGCCCTTTTATAAATCTTTTGTCCAATGCCGCAGCTGATGGGGCAAAAACCAGAAACCTGGAGAGGGGCGGAAATAATTACCATCTACAAGAAAGGATTGCCTCGGTCTCATCAAACTATAAATTTACTAGAGTCTACTAGAGAACTTGCAAAAAAGTTTTGCTAGGCAAGTCCTGGATAAATTGTTTACTTCGATTGAGGACAATGAGATCTTGTCTCGCTATCAAGCAGGGTTCTGCAAAAAAACTGTACATGTGACCAGGTGTTTAGGTTTATTCTACTCACCTAGAAAAACTTAGTATTAAACAAGCAGAAATTGTATGTAGTTTTTGTCGATCTCTTAGCTGCTTTTGATCCTATGTCTTGGAAACTGCTATGGAAAATGTTATTAGGGATGGGTGCTCCTGCTAATCTGGTTAATTTGCTTGTTAGGAAACACAAGGGTAACTTTGTGCAGATTAGGTGGGGGAGACAGGGAAAATTAACTACAAAGATTCCTATCCGGCGTGGGGTACGCCAAGGATGTGCTCTAGCACCTACACTGTTCTCCCTGTACATAAATGAAGTAGTCAATGAGTTGAGGGACTGTGCCAATGACTCACCAGTGTTGAATGGCAAGAACACACCACTTCTGCTATTCGAAGATGATTCTCTACATATTTCCAGGACATCTATGGGCCTCCAGAAACTATTAGACAAGTGTTTGTTTTTTTGTGAAGCTAGGGGCTAAAAATAATTAAGGTGAAAACTAAGTTCATGGTATTTGGTAAGAGTAAGGGCAGAACAAGGCAGTGACGATAGCTGAGAAACCCCTTGAGAGGGTGGTCACTTTTGACTAGCTCAGCGTTAGGTTGAGCAACACTTTGGGGTTGGCTCCCCAGCTCGAGAAAAGATATCTTAGTATGTGCCATTAATCTAAACCCATAATTAGACTCCACAAACAGACCCAGACACGGTCCATAACCTTGCCCTAGAGGTCTACAGGATGAAAGCCCAATACGCGTCACTTTATGATGCAGAGCTATGGGGACATTCTGACTTGCTCAAGCTATTGGTGAGTGAGTAAATATTTGCCAGATCCTTTGTCTCTGTTCCAGCTAGTACCCCTGACTCCATTGCATCTTGATCTTGGGGTAAAGAGAGTTGATGACATGGCTGCATTAAAACTCTTGTTGTTTTGGCTGCATCTGCGGTCAACTCTGGAAATAAGGGAATATATTGATTCCATGAGAGAAGTCCTAAATAGGAGTAGTGCCAAACGGATTGCATGGTTACTTCATGTTACTACTTGGTCTAGGTCCTTGGGGTTGATTAACCCATGGGACTGCATGCAGCACATTAGCAAAAAATACATTGCTTCTATGAAAGCCAAGTACTGGGCTCATGTGGCCCTAGGGTTAGCTACAATTACAACTGCAAGGCGTTTAGCTAGTGAGTTTTAAGTTCCACCCAAAGTTTTAACCCTTTCATGATTTGAATTAGGGGTGGGCAGAAAATGCGTAAGGGACTTTCGCGGAGAGGCACAGAGATTGAACCAGGCACGTTCCTGGCAAGGAATGTGCATGCGCAGGCTCACGCGCAAGCGCAGTTCAGAGATGAAGGCACGATGGTCAAGGATGCGTCCGCTATAAGGTAAGTTTTATTTAAATTTAATTTTAGGCTTTTAAATATCATTTAATACGGCGGGCAGGAGGCGGGCGGGAAGCTGGCGGGAGGTGGGCAGCCAACTTCTGTTTTGCCCCCGAATGTGCGGAGATTTGCCTCGTTTCTCCGCCTTCTTTGCGCAAGGCAGAAGGGACAAATCTCCGCACATTCCGTGGGCAGAACGGAGATGTCCACCCACCCCTAATTTGTATACACCATCATTGGCAAAAAGTCTGTGAGAATCCTAGTAGGCTGCCTTCCCTCTTGGGTTTTTAACACCTGGGTCCTTGAATCAGACTCAATCCCCTGCATTGCGCGTGGCCACGCTCGGGAGACTATTGAGCATATTCTGGTCTTTTGCACCGAATACCGTTTCCTTCAAAGAAGGTGGACTCATACATCAAATCCTTTTTTTAAAAATATTTTTTATTTACCAACATGAACAAAAAAAAGACATTTGAGAAGAAATAAAAAAGAATGACCAAATATACAATTGAAATAGACCATCTTTTTTTTTATAATAATAATCTTTATTTGGATGTAAAATATCCTTAAAAGAACACCACAATGATTCCAACAACAATACACCTTATTGAGAAAAAACGAGAATCAATAAAACAACAGTGGTTAAATGAGGATCATCCAAATCACGTTATGCAGCTTCTTATTACATATAGGAGATTAAAAAACTCGGTCAGCATGACATTAAACAGAACATTAAAACAGAAGAGGTTTGTGATACTAACAATTAGCAATGTTGGTCTTGTAAAAACAATCTGATGTTCAGCAAATAACTGTGGGTTATGATAAAATGAGATCGGATAAAACACAGCAGCAAACAGATAAATAGCAGCGAGTTATGATAAAATGCGATCAGATAAAAAACGGTTTTAGCAGCTTAGAAATAGAGTGCAATTTAATTTAAACTATTGCTTAAAAGGGAGAAGCATGCGTAAAGTTATGGTATGCAGAGCGTATATAGGTTGTAAGGCCTATATTTAAAGCTGTATTTTCAGGGCTTAGAGCTGCAATAATTGCCTGTCTGCAGGTCCGAATACCCAACCTATTCCACTCCGTTTTCAATTTACGTCTGCGCTGTAACATAAGGGCGGGTCAAAGACATACCATGTGCTCCAAGGTTTCAGCCGTCTTGCCGCACCCTCTGCACAATAAAACTTCTGAAGTACGACGCCAAGAGGGCAAATCTTTTAGGAATTGCCAGTCACCCAATCTGATTGCCATAAAGCTAAGTTTTAAGTAGAGGGAGTAAGTGCAGGACAGGTAGGTAGCAGGAGATAACCGCCATAAGAATTCATATTTGCCCATGCATGTCTGCGTTTGGCAAAATGGGCTTTGTCAATGATGACGGATCTCATTCTGACACATTTCTTAATGCTGGTTTTAGACAATCAATAATACTGGCTTACACTGGGTAAGAGAAAGAAAAGAGAAAGGAACACAGAGCTAATCAAACCAAAGCATTCCACACTATTTCTTAGATTCTTCAAAACAATAATCCCCAAACTTTCTTTAGTTTGCATAATGTGTGATTCCCTCTTATTTTAGCAAATGCTAGTTCCATATCATATGTTTCTTTAACCAGTCCCCACCATTCAAAAGCAGATGGAGGTACTCATGAGATCCAGGCCCGGGTGATTGACAGCCTAGCACATACCAATAGGACAGTGATTAAATACGCCTGGCTGGTCACTATATTCTGCCCGCCCATCAGCACATCTGCTGCTGAGAACACAATCACCCTCCTGAATTTCTGGGACATAATTTGAGTCACCTTCTGCCAAAATTCTGCTAGTACAGGACATGAAAAGAGCATGTGTTTCAGATCATCTGCGTTTAAATCACACTTCGGGCATTTAGTTCAATCACTAAAAGAATTATGTGATGACCATTTCGATATCCTTTCAGGTGTATAGTACAGTTGGCAAATTGTTTTAGACTGCTGCAGCCTCAAGTTAGAAGAATGTACTGAATTATTGATAGTTATGAAGGCACGTGATATAGTATTAGCTGATACTTGTGTCCCTATACTTCGGCTCCAGCGATCAGCTAATCTAGCACAGTCGTCTTTCTTATAGGTACATAAGGTTTTATATCTGATGCTAATCAAAGATTCTTCGTTTATTACATACAGACATTCCCAAATATCAGAATCCAATACATTTATCAATTTCATACTACTAGTCGGATCTCGGATCTGATAATATTTAAAGTGCATGTCTGATGATAAATTATATAAAATATTCAGTCTTTCAAATTAGATAAACCCATTATAATCATATAAATCCCCTAAGTATTTTATCCCAGAACTGGCCCATCACTTGCCCTCTGCGTCTTGAAATATCTCTTGTAAGCCCGGGTTGCCCCACAGAGGGAGTTTATTATGATAAAACAATATATTGCATTTAAGCATAATAGCGCACCAAATGTTTACAACATCACGTGCAGTCTTAAATTTAACCCGCTTAAAATAACTTGGGTCGTTAGTTCTAAAGAGAAACATATTATGATCTTTTCCTAGCATAAATCTGAAAAAAAGGTATTGCTTGTAGGATTTATTAAGCTGCCAAGACGCCCCAAGAAAGCTTGCTACAGACTCCAGATACTGGATCAGAAGATGTATAGTTCAGTAGAACTTGAGTCTTATTACTATTGAGTCTGTAGCCCGATATTACACCATATCTCTTTGCCTGCTCAACCACACACTTCAGTGCTTCCTTAGAATCAGTTGAGTATACCGCAATATCATCAGCGTATGCCGTGACTTTAAGGCTATTCGAGACATATGTAAAGGGTATGATCTGAGGTTGGTTTTGCAGCGCCAGAATAAATGGTTCTATTTACAGTGCAAATAATAGCGGAGATAAAGGGCACCAAAGACGGGTGCCACGAAGTATTGGAAAAGTAGTAGATTGTAAGCCTGCATAAACTAGTTTAGCGCTAGGATGATGATATAAAGATTTATTCAAATGCAGGAACTTGCCTTTGATGCCAAATGCTGTCAATGTGGCCCACAGAAAGTCCCACCCCACTCGGTCAAAAGCTTTTCCCGAGTGGGGTTGACTTCATCTTTGCCACATCAACTGCTATTACAGCCATATTGACATGGGCTGTAGTGTCCCTCCCTGACATGAATCGGTGTTGTTGAGAAGACACCAGTTCAGGCATTATCGGGGCAAGGCGAGTCGCAATAATTTTAGTGAAGATTTTTGCATCAGTATTTATAAGTGATATGGGTCTATATTACCTGCATTCCTCTGGAGATTTATTCTTTTTTAGAAAGAATACAATCTGAGTGACATTCCAAGAATCAGGAGCATTTTCCCCCTGCCCCGATGAATCTGATCAGCTGAGTGAAGAGCGGAAGTAATACATCCATACAGAGCTTGTATAGTTCTAGAGGAATAGAGTCCTCGCCGGATGCTTTACCCAAAGGCAAAGCAGCTATCACCAGCTTGACTTCTTCGTTCGTTATATCAGATGACAATAAGTCAGATATTTAGGCATCCACGCTTTTCATTAAATGTGTCTGCAAGTATTTATTTGTATCAGACAATTCCGGTCGAGCCTCCGAGGTATATCATTTTTGATAGTAGTCGGCAAACTGCCCTAATATCTGATTTGGGTGTTCGTATACCACGTTGTTAGGCTCTTTAATCAGCTTTATATGTGACTTAGCTTTGTCGTCTGCCACCTTAAATGCTAAGAGCTTCCCAATTTTTTCCCGCTTTCATATTGAGATACCCGATATTTATTCAGTTTGGCTGCACTGTTTTCTCTAAATGCCTTTTTTATTGCAGATTCTAAGTCAATTAATGCATACCCTGCAGCATCTGCGTTTGGGAGACCCTTTAAAATTGGTTCCGCCTGTTGATTCTCAACCATGAGAATATCCTTAATTGTCTTTTCTGTTTCTTTCTTACGCTCCTTATTTTGTCTCTAGATATATTGTTCGGAGAATCCTCAAATACTAGCCTTGCATGAATCCCATACTACGGTGGGTACTGCAGAGTCAGTATTTATTTCGAGGAATTCTTTCAGGTGTCTCTTAATGTGTATTATAATACATCAAATCCTATTGCCTTTGCTACAAGCAGGTTTTTATTGAATGTTTGGTTTAGTCAACAGAAGTTTGTAACCTAGAATGTTTGGGTGGTTTTCACTTCTAGAGATGTAATAATGTACAGGGCAGCTTGGATTCTGTTTCTAGGAAGTTTACTATGATTGTTTGATCACAAGTGACACTTAGCACTTTAAATACATGTTAGTATGTTATTAACTGTAGTTTTAATTCTTCTTATGGAAGGCTTTTAAAAAATGTTGTTTAAAGATGTGCAAATTTGGTAAAGACTGTTTTAGTTATTTGTTGGTTGTGTATACGCAGATGGTTTGATAAACGGAAGAAGCATACAATATTGATAAAACAGCCATGAGCCCTAAAAGATTATAATTGCTCCAGAGTTGTATGGATGAGGCACATAACATGGCGGACCACTTTAGCCTATGTTGTAGTATTTTTGGAAGTTTTTGTTGTTTAGAGCTTACCTCTCCATCAGATGATATTGTACAAGATTATTGGTTATTTATTGAATATGGCACTGTTCATGTATTTTGGCTGCTATAACAATGTATCGTATGTATTTATTACTCTTGCACTTTTATTGTCTCATGACCGAAAGCAAGTATTACTTACTATAAGGCCCTTTGCAATTCACAATCTGGCAGGCAAAAAGAAGCCCAAAAATCATAAATGTACTCCAGATCAGACCTGGAATATGTCCAGCATCAAACATAGCAAACCTCTGATACTGAAACACCCTACCTAGAAATTAATGGAGGTAAAGACTTAAAATAGAACCCTATAGAACATAACGTTAAAATAGATTTATTTTAACTTTTCAAAATATAAATCAATTTAATTTAATTTAAACACATGTATATATAAATACAATATAGACATTATTTTATCATAACATATTTAATAGGCATTTTAATATAAAAATAAATGTTACTATTTTTTAAGTTATTGCATTAATTCAAATCAATTCTATGCATTACTTTTCGAAATTTGAAATGCATATTAAATAAATGTAAGCTTTGCACTGTTGGTGAGATTTTTTATAAATGAATCGTTACAAAATAAAATTTGATACATTTAACATATTTAAATATTTAATTCAAAAGTTAATTAATATTGGTGTAGAATTTATTTTACTTTGTTCTACATTATAAACATAAATATATACAGCTATTTGCAGCAAGATTTATATTAAAAATGTGTTGTTTTTTTCATAGTTAATACATCTTTTTACTTTTCCTGTACTTTACCATAGAAGATCTCTGCCCTAGTGGCAGAGCCCTCCCCCTATATGTGAATAGTGGCTACTAGCAACTTTACCATTGTAAATGTGGTAACGCCCCCTGAATTCAGGATGTGGAGTAAAGTAAACCTACACTTTGTAATAACTTTACATTCAGAAATGTTGACTAGCTAAAACTAGTAAAGTTATTGCAAGGTGTAAGAGTATACTTACATATGTAGAACTACTGAAATGTAAAGCCACTTCAGTATTTATTGGAGCCAATGAATAAAGAATACAGGTCAAATACATCAATCCTGGAGTGTGACATCCATTACCAGTCTTGTGAAGTTATTTAGGGTTTGATTACTAGTTCGGAGGTCCATAGAACCTGCGGTGGTGGTCGGACCACCACTGCACTGTAGAACTACCCATAGTATTACCACTGCGGTGTTCAGACTACCACAGGACAGCTGTGACTGCCAGGTAGCCAGCATCTCAAGGTGTCCGCACAGCAGTCAGAGGCAGAAATATGCTTGTGGTACAGCAGGGGCACTGCTGAGCATATTTTGAGTTGTCTCACCACCACCCTTTTCATGGTGTTGAGGCAACTAGGGTGACCGTAATGGGGACCCCTGCTGCCTCAGGACCCAGGGGATGCATTCAAGGGTGTACATGTAGTGCCCTCCTGGATTTGCACCCCCAGTTTGTGCATGGTGTGGCATGTATGCCACATCTTGCAGGAAGGTGCCCTTGGCACTCTGGGAAAGGCGGTCGGCATGTTAGGCTCTTCTATGAGACTAGCAGAACGCAGATGTCGAACTGCTGCATGACCCCTGTCAGACCAGGATTGAAGTCCTAATCTGGCAGGCAGTCGCACCATGGGTTTGGCAGCCCTACAGTGGACAGCGCATTACACCATCCACTGTAGGACCACAAAACTCGTAATCGGCCCCTTAGAATTTACGGTGTGTTACTAATTTCAAGATAGTGCTGATAATTGTAGTTAATCTTGAAACATGCAGGTCCTTTCCATCCATAAATGAACAGGAAAAATAAGTTCACTTTTGACATGCACTTGACAACACGTGCTATTCGAGCAGGCTCTATTTTTACTTGAAATGCCTTTGTGGTTTGTCGAATTATGACCACATGGACACCGTCGTGGGACCCTGCATGACAGCAGACATTAAAAAGAACAAAAGAGAACACTTCCGAACACTCCACTTTGAAGAGCTATAAAAAGCTAAATAAACATACTTTATAAAAAATGCTCTTTGCAAATTAAATGAAACTTAATGCAAACACTCATTTGTTTCTAAAATAGAACTATAAAGTGAGGAAACAAGGGTCACTAGGTAGGCCAGGAATTTCAACAATGCAACAGGCTGGTTGAATTTATAACAATACAGTAGTGTACTTTGAGTCTTAATCTGACTTTCATCAGTGTGTACATTAAGTGAGATCGTTTTTAATCGAGTTACTCGAAAGAATAGTACATTTCCCAGTCATTATAAAGAGGGGGGCAATTAAAGGCTAAAAGTAGTCTTTTCTACTATAGAGCGTGGGTCCTGATAATCAGGAAGGGAATATCATTATTCGTTAATATTGTTGCCAAAATATTGAGGAGTTAAGAATACTAACTTTATACTTCATTATATGATTGCACTTTCCAATATTGGTGTCCTCGACATATTGGCTATAATATTAAGGTATAAAGATATTCTCTACTCGATATACCTCAACCCTATCATCCATATCTGTTTACTTAAGTAGTTGATAGCATTTACCCACCTCTTGTTGTAAAACCGTATCCATGATTTTGTAGTCAATTATATCACTGCACCACTAATATGCGGACTGTAAGTAGAATATTTTATATCACTCGCCTAAAGGTAACTACACATTTTCTTTAGCCCTGACAACTGGCATTAGATGTAATAAGAAATATCTCATAAATCCATTCCATTCTCTCTCTTTTTTTTAAATCCACGTTCCATTATCATTCAAAGTAGCAAGTCACAGATTTTCATCCAGTTACTTTCTACAAAAGTTGCTTTATTTTTTTTTCTAATAGTCATACATCGCTCGCTATGAGGTTTTGATCAGCAAGCCTTTCTCATCATATTCTCAGCTTTGGAATCTACATTTATATATATATATTCAATCCACGTGCTTTTTGTATTATTAAATGTATTAGGGGCTCCACTAGGAGTTCCCAATAAACTCTGTGGGGCGCTGCAGGGACTGGAATTGACAATTTCGACTGGTATCTCCACCTGATTGATTTAACGAAGGTTCCAATTTATTTCCACTAGAAAGTGGACCCTGAAATACTTGGTTCAATTGTGCATGCTTTTCCCTTCTCTATCTGAAATAACAAGCCAAATCTGCATACACTCTCCAAGTGCTTGGACCAACAGCAGTGCGAGGGCAGGGTGCAATTAACTTAGGCTTGGGGAAGTTTTTTATGCTCCTGGTCACATCCGGCCAGGCAGATGCTTGGTAAACCAGATGCATGCAGCCCCCACAGACCCACAGTAAAATTTCGGGACGGGTGTCTCCAGGCCCGGGATTATCGCATCCAGAGTTTGTGGACCTCTGGGCTATACATCACAAGGCAACTTGTAATAAGATCCTGTGTCCTTCTCCAACACTATTGCAAGAATGTCATAATACATTTAAAATGCCTACCTCTTCAGTCTGCTAATATTCAAATGCGACAATACATTCAGCACAACATCTTATGATACCTATTCATTGAATGTGTGTGAAAATAAATCAATATTTTCAACTTTAGTCAAACTGGAAAATGGTGATTTAATGATATCCTTTACCTCTTGAAAAGAGTAAATAGTGCATCTTGGGAGGGGCTGGGCAACTATAAACTACTAGGGGAACAGTTGAGAGAAAGGGTTGAGAAGTTAATACGTAGGCACCCTAATCAGGTGTCAGTGGGGACTGCCCAGTAAACCTAGTGTAAAGGGGTTGTAGGAAGTGCTGATGAAAGTCTTTCCTCCAAAACATCTTGCCTAGAGGCAGAATCCCATCATTTTCCAATAGCGGGTTCTCCAGGTAACCAGGGCCGGACTGGCCATAGCGGGCACCGGGCAATTCCCTGGTGCGCCTCACGGGTGGGAGCCGGTTTTGGGCCCCTGGGGGCTGTTTTTGTTACAGGGCCGTTTTTGCAGCATAGCTCTGCGGTCCTGGCAAAGAGCTCGGCGGTACCCACAACCCCCCCGAGTGGGGAGGTGGGCCGGCCGAGCACTTTGCCAGGGCCGGTTGTGGTTTTCAGTCCGGCCCTGCAGGTAACATCTGGTGTGAGAAATGGCTAAGCCATCAAAGACTGTGAATTCAAGCCCAGAACTAAGGAAAAGGTTATCTTGGGGCAGACAAGAAACACATACAAAACAACTGTAGCTCTGGGGTCAATAACCCGTTAACCGCGGCCGTTGTTTCGCGGCAGTGTGGCCGTTTTAAAGAACGGGCGGGGCTGCGTCGGCCGTTAAACATGCCCAGCACCAGCCAGGTAGTGCTCCGAACGTTCATTGGCCGCCGGCAGCACATAACGGGATAATGACAGCGTCACCAGTGATGATGTGTCTCTAGGCCACTCAGTGGTCTCAACAATCTAACATATGAATTATCTTTAAAGCCATAAAGGCACAGTTCTGACAGGACACCTTAACAGTCAGTTTTGGCCCCAGTACCAAGTACTCAAGTACAGCAAGAATGGAGGGCAGAGAAAACAGTGCAAGTGGCACATTGCATATTTGTTATGTCAAAATCAAGATGGTACACCCTTTTCTAGCAGCAAAAGCGCCGTCTCCAAAACAGAGGAAAGGACCCACGGCCCCAAGTTGTTCCTAGGATGTCATTTAATGCGGGAAGATGGTGGCCAAAAAGTGCAATGCCCCTACCTACAAAAGGAAACCTTTCCATGAATAGAAGAGAGTACATGTTATGGTTTAAAGGGAGACCATGACTTCTCTTGACCAGTCTGGGCATCCCAATGTCCCAGTTTGGGATCCTTCCCCCATCTTTGCATCACCTCTTTCAGGAGTCAGTGTTCTTCGAAATTCTCCCTATTCACATCTTTCTTGCAATGACTAGGATGGATCAGGGTGTTTTCGCTGCAGCAGTATCCATTCAAGTGTCGTCCCTTCCTTCCATTTCATCCAGTAGTGTTTGCAAGTTTTCTGGTTCATCATATTCACATGTCCAGCCCTCCATATTAATCAGCTTTTTTGCTATTCCAGCAGTCTATACCTCACTTTTTTCAGCCCGTGTCTAAATACCAATAATAGTTTCCCCTTTAAGTTGGTTTAAAATGAAAAGTCTGGCAGTAAGAATATCCGGTTATTTTTGTATGTGTAAGGCTCATGTCATTTAGCTGCGGCCAGCATTTAACTGGCATGCTGATGTCATAAGCAGATAGTGAGAATTTGCCTCAGATGTGTTTGAGAGGTATTATGATGTGATCTCACCCTGTGTACTCCTTTGCATTCCATGGAAGGGTTGAAGGTTACGTTCAGGAGGGTGAGGTGCAGGGTCCAGAGAAAATCCACCATGTTGTCCTGTTCTACATTCTCAGGTATTACAGATATGCAAACATTATTCCTCTGGCTCCTATCCTCCAAGTCTATTGTTTTCAAGCAAATCTCCCAAATTTCACAGTCCCAGTCATGTAGAATGTCCAATCTGGATCCCATCTCCATTAATCTTTGTTCCAGGCTGGTCAGATTGGAGTAGTAATTAATTAAGTCCCCTCAAAGGGACTGCACTTCGGTGGAAGTGGTAGATACTGCATCGCTAACTTGGCCTATGTAGACTTTATTATCTGCCGCAGTGTGGCCAGTGTGGTATCACACACCACCGTCAGTGTCACCATTGTGGCAGCCTTGGCATCCCTCAATATGTTGGACTTCCTCTTCCTGGCCAGCAAGTCAGAAAAAGTTAATTGTCTAGCATGCTTTGGTCTCATCCCCTGCGACACTGAGAATTCCATGAAGCATTAGAGTCATCTGTTTCTGACACTGTGCCATATGGGGTGCCTGAGGTCTGGAAGAGACTCTCAGATAGTCAGATGCCCTAGCCACCTCTCAACCTCTGGCCAGTCAGTCCCACACAGTATAATAGCACTCACAGGCACTCCAGGTCAGTCCTTGTTCTGCACCTGCAGCACAGGACTGCCGCAGCACGCTGTGGTAATCTTGCACCCTGCTCGACAACCTCGCCAATCTTGGACTCAAGCAGCTGGTGTCCAGCCCCACCCACCTCGCCGGACACACACTCGACGCAGTCTTCTCATCCAGCACAGACATCGTTTTCAGCCACGCCACAGAGCTTCAATGGACGGACCACAGCTGCGTCCACTTCACCTTCAAGAGAACGACGACCCACCACCACCAGCAACAGGCTGCCCGCAGAAGCTGGAACAAAATCACAGCAGACCAGCTCGCCACCTCCCTGAGCCAGCACCCTCCTGCCAGCTCAGCGAACCCCAGCCAGGCCGCCGACAACCTCACGAAGTGGATCAGCAACTGCGCGGACGAGCTCGCCCCGCTGAGGACCCCGCCCAGCAGACCCGGCAGCAAGAAAGCCCCGTGGTTCACCGACGAACTCAAGAGCTCCAAGAAGAACTGCCGAGCCCTCGAGAAAGTCTGGAGAAGGGAACCTACTCCGGACCACAGGACCGCCTTCAAGCTGGCCACCCGGAAGCACCACCAGCTGATCCGCGCCGCCAAGAAAACTGCATTCAAGGACCGGCTGGACAACAACGCACACAACTGCAAGGAACTCTTCAACATCGTGAAAGAGCTATCCAACCCCAGCGCAGGAAACAACGACATCACCCCATCGCAAGACCTCTGCAACTCCCTCGCCTCATACTTCCACAACAAGATCGCGGACATACACAACAGCTTCAACAACCAACCAACGCACACCAAGACCGAACAACCACCCCCCACCACCACCCTCCACGCCTGGAACCCGATCAGCACCGAAGACACCATCCGCACGATGAACTCCATCCACTCCGGATCACCGACCGACCCCTGCCCTCACCACGTCTTCAACAAGGCCGACGCTGTCATCGCACCCCACCTGCAAGACATCATCAACACATCCTTCGACACCGCCACCTTCCCTGAGAGCTGGAAGCACGCCGAACTCAGCGCTCTACTCAAGAAACCCACAGCGGACCCCACCGAACTCAAGAATTACCGCCCCATCTCGCTCCTCCCGTTTCCAGCCAAAGTCATCGAGAAGACCGTCAACAAGCAGATGGCCGCCTTCCTCGACCCCTCACAGTCTGGCTTCCGGGCCAACCACAGCACCGAGACCGCCCTCATCGCCGCCACCGATGACATCCGAGCCCTGATGGACAACGGAGAAACAGCGGCCCTCATCCTCCTAGACCTCTCCGCGGCCTTCGACACTGTCTGCCACCGCACCCTAGTGCAACATCTCAGCAACGTCGGAATCCAGGACAAGGCGCTGGAATGGATCATCTCCTTCCTCGACGGAAGAACACAGAGAGTCCGCCTACCACCGTACAAGTCAGAGGCCACCGAAGTCATCTGCGGCGTCCCTCAAGGATCCTCACTGAGCCCCACCCTCTTCAACGTCTACATGAGCCCCCTCGCGGCCATCGCACGCCAACACAACCTCAGCATAATCTCCTACGCCGACGACACCCAGCTGATCCTCTCCCTGACCAACGACCCCGCCGCAGCCAGAGCCAACCTGCACGAAGGGATGAAAGAGGTAGCCGAGTGGATGACGACCAGCCGCCTGTAACTGAACTCAGACAAGACGGAGGTCCTCATCCTGGGCTCTTCACCCTCCGCCTGGGACGACTCCTGGTGGCCTCCCGCCCTGGGCACCGCACCCAAACCGACAGACCACACACGCAACCTGGGCTTCATCCTGGACTCCTCCCTCTCCATGACCAGGCAAGTCAACAACGTCTCCTCGGCGTGCTTCAACATCCTACGCATGCTACGGAAGATCTTCTGGTGGATCCCACCGAGACCAGGAAGACCGTCACCCAGGCCCTCGTCACTAGCCGACTGGACTACGGCAACGCCCTCTACGCCGGTACCACCGCCAAGCTCCAGAAGAGACTCCAGCGGATCCAGAACGCCTCAGCCAGACTCATCCTCGACATCCCACGAACCAGCCACATCTCCAGACATCTGAGAGACCTACACTGGCTCCCCGTCAACAAAAGAATCACCTTCCGCCTCCTCACCCACGCACACAAAGCCCTACACGACCAAGGCCCGAGCTACCTCAACAGCCGAATCAACTTCTACGCTCCCAAACGCCACCTCCGATCAGCCAACCACGCCCTCGCCGCCGTCCCCCGCATCCGAAGAGCGACTACAGGAGGGAGGTCCTTCTCCTACCTGGCCGCCAAGACCTGGAACTCCCTCCCGACCGACCTACGCCTGACCCAAGACCACCTCTCCTTCAGGAAGAAGCTGAAGACCTGGCTGTTTGAGCAGTAGCGGCACCCCCCCTCCCCAGCGCCTTGAGACCCTACGGGTATGTAGTGCGCTCTATAAATGTCATTGATTGATTGATTGATTGATTGAATAGGAAGGATCAGGTAGCCGACAGACACTCCCCCGCCCCCTGATACTCAGCAACTATACAGGTGATAGCCCAGTCTAAGATTCCCACTGAAAGCAATCCCACTACGAAGTGATGAGTGTCAAGAGGTCGATAGTCAAAGACATGATCCTGATGTACAGAGAATGATGGAGGGTGGCTAAGGTTGGTAGGACAGCATTGGAAAACAAAATGAGAAAAGCGTGATTCAGGCACAACACTATGATTAGGTATTCGATTCCAATAAAATTTGCCAACCTTTGCCGGGTGGTATTCAGCCTCCCGTTGCTGGTACAGGTGTAGCGCCTCCGATACTCACCAGCCCCCCCCCCCCCCCCGGTGATGCGGGCCAATCTGTGTCACACCATCCCTAGCCAGTATTTCTAACAGTAAGATCCCTGTTGATAGGCCGAGTCAGGAATTGCAACTAACCCAGGTCGGTGTCAGTGGTGCCCTCAAATAGCCCCTGTCATGAGGGGAAGTGCCCTGCAGTTATGATGTCTGAGAGTGGGTAGTTGTACACTATGTCCATCTGTAAGGGAGGCCGCTTGCCTCCCCTTGTCAAACTCAGATCTGTCCCCCGGCATCTTACTTCTGTAGCACCTCTGCACATCTTGGGGTGGAGAGTGTGAGGAATAGTCATCTTGGGCCACATAGGCTCTGTAGGCTGAACTATCAATGGGATCCAACAATCGAGAGGAATTTGCTGTGTCAGGGTCTCCTGCATAGCATTGGGCCTATTTACATCACACGAAGATAAGCCCAATGATGCCATTTTCTTTGGTGTCCACCCACATTCCTGATCCAGGTGTATTAAAGAGCATATACATTGCAATAATTATTAGGCCTTGACAACATTTAAATATGCCAGAGTAATCTGAGTAATTGTGTATTACTATTGTGACACCAAATTACCAGAAATTCTGCCATTAGCCCATTTGAATAATTCAGAGCATTTGGGGCAAAAATGGCTACTACAAGAGAACAGGATAGAGTACTGGTGGATGCTGAGTGCTGCTTTCATGTTCTGCTGCATTTAACACTATATTCTTACCTCAGAATGCATCCTCTTGTTCATTTTAGATGTGAGGACAATAATAGTGCTAAATGCTAGTTTATGCGCCACATATAATTCCGCATAATCTTGTGGAATTTTGTTGCAATTCTCTGCAATCATTTTCCAGTAAATTTTGCGAGTTACACCCACCCCTAATAATCATGTAGGCAGTACTTTCCATAAAATCATATAATCTAGTTATTAGCGGGAGCCTACTTTACTCTTTGCTGTCTAAGACAATTTTGCTAGTCTTTGAGCTAGCTGCAATATATGCTGCGTAGAATTCCTTTAGAAGCCCGTCTGATTCTAAAACCTTCGCACATGCCATTCTTTTTGCTGCAACAATGATCTCTTCTGCTACCCCCATCTGCTCAGCTCCCTCCTGGGGCAAACAATGTGGCTAGACCCCCTGCAGCAAATTCTCAGGAGTTGCTTTCAGTGTTCCCCCATGCCTCTTAAAATATTCTTTGATGTGTAATTGATAACCACTTGTATGTAAGCCCTGATGCCCTGTTTAGTGTTTAGTTCCAGTTTCTGCCTACCTCTTTTGACATGGGTGGCCGAACCCACCAGCATGGAGCTGGCGTTATCTGTTTCCACAAGTGACTGTGCCAAATCAAATCAAATCAAATTCAGCTTTATTCGGTTCAAAATAGTACAACCCTAAAAGCATCCTAAAAAGTAATAACAAACATTTTCGCAATTCATTGTGATCAGCACGTTAATACATACAGTTTAAAAATGAGTCAAACACAATAAACATAATACAATCAAAAATGTGCACACTGGGAATAATTTACAGATAAAGTGCCAAGTACAGAAGTGTTGATTTCAGTATCCCTAAACATCACTAGTCAGTATATGTCCTGCCATCTTCGTAATGTAAGGCCTCTAGATGTGAATTGTACTTTCTTCTTTTAATTGCCATTTGAATATAGACCACCACAGCGTTGCAACCTCTTTTGTTTTCTAAATGAAAGATAAAATCAAAGGCAATTAATAAGTGAACATTTTTTCCTTTAAGAATAATGGACTTAAAGTGCTGTTCCTACTAGCTCTATAAAAATCACAAAATAAAATAAAATGTAGGGTGGTCTGGTCCGATTTTCCATCACTGGGGGACTTTGGAAGATTTTGTTTCCACTTGCCAGCAAATTGGGAAAGCTTTTAAATGATGTCCCCAGTCCTAGCCTTTTAATATAAAATCTGTGTTTTATGTTCGTAACCTTTAGTAGATAGGGACATGTCCCCGGTCCAATGGGCCTATCACAGTATGCCCTAACCAGCTGCTTCGACTTTGCCTCAGCTTCCCTTAAATATTCCCTTGAATCTATAAGCCCTGTTCTTACTTCCTTTTAACTATAATTATTCAATGTTCATAGTGCATTCTTTTAAAAGTTTACTAATATACATCAGCCAGGGGATTTTTTTTTACCATGCTCAAGGGTGAGGCAATCCTTGATTGAAACATTGAAAGAGTGTAAATATTTTAATAGCTCATTTTTAAACACCAGTTCCCACCTTGGTGCGAGACTTACGTCGCCCGAGGTTGTTTTACCGACTTGCCAGGCACAGCGCCGCTGTTACTAGGTGCTGCCAACCCATTACAGCCACTTAAGCCGCCATCTTGCCTAGGGAAGGCTGGCGGTCTAGTTGATCGTCCCTCCCACCCTCCCAGGATACTTAAGGGCGCGCTTACATCGCCCCGCGATATTTGCTTACTTTATTTTCACCCTTGAGGCGGAAGCCGAGGGTTCTCTGCGCGCTCTGGTGCAACTTTCACTTTGAATGCTATTTGCTATTGATTTAAGAATAACATTTTAAAAAGAGTGTAAATATTTTAATAGCTCATTTTTAAACACCAGTTCCCACCTTGGTGCGAGACTTACGTCGCCCGAGGTTGTTTTTCCGACTTGCCAGGCACAGCGCCGCTGTTACTAGGTGCTGCCAACCCATTACAGCCACTTTAGCCGCCATCTTGCCTAGGGAAGGCTGGCGGTCTAGTTGATCGTCCCTCCCGCCCTCCTCCCACCTACCTAATCATGGATAAAAACAACAGACCATCCCGCCCGTCCCACGACCCCTGGCTTGATATATAATAATCGGCATATGGTCTACTCCCGCTCATCGTTGATGGATTTACGACCGCCTCAGGCACCCGAGTGCACCCAATATGACCTGACACTAACACCTAAAGACGCTGTGTTGCATTGCCCATCTTGTAATGAAGTGATACTAACGACCAAGGCCAGAAAGCACACTAAGATACACACCAAGGCAGAGAGACATCCATAGCTATAGCCCTTATTAATGCTCGCTCGCTTTGCAAACACAGACAGGAAATTGCCGATCTCATAACCGACTATAATCTAGACCTTCTTTTTATAACGGAGACATGGACTGATAACTCCTCAGATCCGGATCTAGTGGTTGCCACACCCAATGGTTATAAAATCTACAGACAGGACAGAATCAGAAAAAAAGGAGGTGGGCTAGCTATTATAGCCAGGGAAAGGTTTGCTATTACAACTTCACATATTCCAGACATCTCATGTGAAGCTCTGCAGTTTAGAATTAAACTTAGCCCCCTTTATAATTTTAAAGGGATACTTCTCTACCGACCCCCAGGAATAAGGACAGGCTTTCTATCTGGCTTAAGTACCATACTGGAATCGCTGGCTACCGAGGACTCTTGTACGGTCCTAGGTGATATGAACTTCCATCTGGAAGATAAAAACCAGAAAGATACCCATGCCTTGCTCTCGGATATGGAAACACTAGGACTCAGACAACTGGTTGCCTCACCCACTCATCTGGCGGGGCATACATTAGATGGCATATTTTCCAATGTCGAGGGCCTACAGGTTTCAGACATTTTACCAATGCCATGGACCGATCATTATGCCGTTTTCAGTACAATGACAATTACAGCCCCTGGGTACAACAAAGTCACCCTTCATGCCCCTAATTCCTTTAAAGCCTGGAAGAACATAAATCAGCAAGATCTTAAAAACCAGCTGGACAGTACGCGACCGCTGATTACTTTCGAACCAGACACAGCAACACATCAATTCCAGGACTGGTTAGGCCATGCCGCTAATCTTTTGGTTCCTATTAAAACCATATCCAGGAACAGACCTAGTCCAACAGCCCCGTGGTACACGCTTGAATTAAAAACGCAAAAACAATATAATAGGAACTGCGAAAGGCAGTGGAGGAGAACATATGACCCAGCAAGCAGAACGCGCTATAAAGAGTCACTTGCGGTCTACAAAGCGATGATAGTAAAAGCTAAGAAATCCTTTTACTCCGACCAAATTGAGCAAGCTAAACACTCCAGTAAACAACTATACGAAATAACTAAAACACTGTCAGGTAACGTTCCCGACCTCACCCCACCCCCATCACAAGTATTGTGCGACAAGCTCGCCAGCTTCTTCTTTTCTAAAGTAAACGATATTTATCAAGTTTTTGCCTCCAACCCCAATATAACCAGTTCTACTTCCCCCAACATACATTCAGCCACCTTTGACAGTTTTAATCCCTTAACCCAGGATCAGGCAAAAGCTATTGTTACCACAATCAAAACCGGATCGGCACTGGATCCATGCCCATTTTTCGTCCTCCCTCCTGTGATGGACGCCATAATACCGATCCTTACTTAAGTATGCAACTCCATTTTGAGTTCAGGTATATATCTCAAAGCCTTAAAAAAGACATTACTGAAACCGCTTTTAAAGAAACCAGGCCTTGATAAAACTAAACTAAAAAACTACTGCCTATAGCCAGTCTACCTTTTATAGCAAAAGTGGTCGAAAAAGCTATGAATTCACAACTGTCGGAGTATATTGAGAAACACAAATTGCTGGATGACACACAATTCGGATTCCGAAAACACCACGGGACCGAAACCGCCTTGATTAAAGCTGCCGACGAGGTGAGAGCAATTTGAGACCAGGGCGGGACGGCAGTCTTGGTAATGCTGGATCTGTCGGCGGCTTTCGACACGGTCGACCATAAGACCCTTGTCGACCGTGTCGGCCAAATGGGCGTTTGCCAAACAGCAATAAACCTGCTCACCTCGTTTCTCAAAGACAGAACCCAGGCCGTCACCTTGGGGCCATACCAATCTGCGCAGCTGTCTCTGCCTTGCGGAGTTCCTCAAGGCTCATCCCTTAGTCCGACACTATTCAACATCTATGTGTCGGACCTTGCGAATGTCATCAAAACCTATGGGATGAGCCTAACCTCATACGCAGACGACACGCAGTTGGTATTGCCCATTAAAGGTGACGGAGGGGAGGTGGCCCAACGCTTCCAAAATGGATTGCTGAAAATAGGAGAGTGGATGGCAAAAAATTGCCTGAAACTCAATTCGGAAAAAACCGAGGTAGTTATCTTCGGCCCACTTTTTCCAGTGTGGTCTTCATTCTGGTGGCCACCCACATTCGGAGAACCACCTACTCCAACAGCCAAGGTCAGAAACCTAGGAGTCACCTTTGACGAGGGCCTTACTTTTATGGATCATGCGAACAAAGTCGCAACTACAGCTCACCATAAATTACGAATGATCAGAAAGATAAGCCCGTTTCTACCAGCAACTGCCACTAAAACCTTGGTAAGTTCCTTGCTTCTCTCGGCCCTTGACTATTGTAATGGGTTGTTTTTAAATACCCAGGTCAGGGTCTTAAAAAAGCTGCAATCGATACAAAACGCAGCAGCACGTCTTCTTTCAGGAATACCAAAATTCGCGGCCATATCTGGAACAATAAAACAATTACACTGGCTGACGATCCAAAACAAGATTAAATTCAAATCACTATGCATAGTGTATAAATCCTTACGCACTCAAGGTCCCCAATTCTTATCGGACCAGCTGGTGCCATATCATCCCCTTAGGCAGCTTCGGTCCTCTAACCTTAATCAGCTAGTGATCCCCCGGTCCAAAACAGTGTCCTGGGGTGATCGTCGCTTTCTGATAGCGGCACCTAAACTTTGGAACACGTTGCCGCAGGACATCAGACTAAGTCCCTCACTCCTGCAGTTCCGCAAGAAATTAAAAACCTGGTTGTTTAACCAATAGTGCCCTTCGGGAAAGATACTCGGATGCTGCAAGTCACAGGGAGTCGTAGGTACGCAAATATTTTTAGTGCCAAGACGCCTGCGGGTATTTGTCGCGCTTTATAAATGACAATAAATAAATAAATACATAAATAAATGATTACCTGTGTAAATTTGGTTTACTTCTTGCTCCCTATCCCATGCCAGACAGTAAGGGCTGTTGCGCTGAAAACATCTTTAATAAAAGGGGCAGCAAGCTCTTTATGCACAATATTTTTTTTAATTATTATTATTGATTTATTTAGACATATAAATGTTAGAGACATTTAGGCACCATCAAACTAAACAGGTCCACTACAGGTTTACAGCGTTATATAAAACAGTAGTAGGCCAGTGCAAAACAAGTTACATCACTTCCTGTGTCATATGTGTTAGGTTCGTATGAAACATGTACATAATTATAGTACTTTGAGATTATCCCTTAGACCTTATAATCCTTGTCGAGCATTTAATTTATCACAATGAAGCATACATTGAGATCTTTTGGCACAAGAGTGTGACAAATTTGGATGTATAGCACCTGCAGGAGTTGCATGCAGATGGAGGTGTGTAACAGGTCGACGAGTGGGACTGTGTTAGTGATTATGTGCCTGTGGCTGATGCGGAAGTGTCTGATGTTACCAAGTCTTTCTCCCTGAGCCAGGTCATGAATGGCTCCCAGATATCTTTTGGGTGGGATGCCATGGGCATGAGGTCGAAGAACGCAACCAGTTGCTCCTGACAGTAAGTGACGTCCTGCACCCAGGTGTGATTTCGGGGGGGTTCTAGGGGACCCCAGTGTATGGCCAGTCTTTGTGTACGAAGTAGCAGCATCATAGTCGCAAGTCGGCATTTCTCAGGTGGGATCTCCTCTACGTAACCCATCAGGGCCACCAGTGATGTGCATTTCAATGAGTCACCTGTATGAGTCACCTGTATGAGTCACTATATGTGAATAATTTCCCATATAGCCCCTCCCAGAATTTTACTATGGATGGGCAGGTCCAAGCGACATGCAGGAAAGTTACATCCTCTTGCTTACGTTTCCAGCCGGCTCGTGTCTGGGAATAGTCCTATTTTGTGTGGTTGCAGGGGAGTGCGATATACCCTGTGTATAAATTTAAAGTGATAAAGTCTCAACTTATAGTTTGGGGATAAGTATCTAAGCTGGGATCAACCAAATGACCATTGCTCGTCTGTAGGAGATTCATTTAGGTCCGCCCTCCACTGTGCTAGGGCCTTTGGAGCAAGAAAGGGGGTGTTTGATTGCATTTGTTTGTATAACCTTGTAATCAATTTTCAAGGAGACGGGGTGACAAGTATGAGCTCTAGTGGCGTCATTGTAGGAGGGCCTGATGGAATGGAAGGGAATAGTGTTTTACAGGTAGCTCTGCGTTGATAGTACAGGATTAATTCTAAAACAGGTACTGGAATACCTTCTTGACCCTGCGGTGTCTCCAGGAATGTATCCTGCAGGTACAGGTCCCCAAGTGTGATTAGGCCCATGGTGCGGGCATGTGCAATAGTACCTTTATCATGATGAGAAGGGAGCAGTGGGTGATGTGCAAGTGGGGTGGAGGGTGCATATAGCAATGGTGTCTCAACGCGCTTCTTTAGACCCTTCCAGACCCAGCTCAGTGCCTCAACTGTATTCACTTCACTGGTTGTTCTGCAATAGGGTTTGTATAGTGCGACATGCAGGGGGACGAGGTCTATCATAACTTTCTCAATTGCCACGTGCAGTTGAAATGGTATGGGATGCACCGAGATATGGAGGTATTGGGCTTGTGCACACAGGGCATAGAGTTCGAAATCAGGAGCTCCCAGCCCTCCCTGTGAGAGAGGATATGTCAGCAATCCCAACGCACCAGCGACTGCCTCCCTGCCCACACCAAGGCTAATATGATGGACAGAGAGATTTATCCAAATAATATATGGAGGTAGAATTTGAAATGGCTAGCAAGCTTCTTAAAAAGATATTTTCTTGAGTCTGGAGTATATCATGGTTAGGCATTCCCCAAAGCGCAGCACCATATAACAAGTTCCAGTAAGACTGTTCTTTTTGGCCGGACTTCACCCTCAAATTTGCTCTTTGTCATTTTATCAGCCACAAGGGGAAATCCTGTAGCCTTACCCTCATCACTGGTCTGTCGGGGACCTTTCTTCACTCCCATTTGCTGTGTCACAGTCTAGAACTACCTAAAACCTCCCTGTCACTCGTGTATGTTCACCTGAACCAGTGGGAGTGCGTGTTCTTCATGCTGTTGAGGTTCTATGTGTTGGACGTGGTAGATGGGGTGGTCGAGCTTCTGGGAACTTTTTCAGGGGACTTGGGTTGTGCTGGAATTGCCTGGGCATGCTGGCCTGTTACTTTCATATGCTTAGGCCTAACTGTTGTCTATCTGTCTTTTGACCTTTGAATTTAGTTTGTATGTGTGTTCTCGTGTGTCCAATTGCATTACTGTCAAAAGTTCCCTCCGTAGGCGAGGGACATGTGTGTGCCTGTGTGCATGCAAGCCATTTATGGCACAATTTTGTAAGTCTCTTTGCCTGTGTGGGGAACCTGGTCTCCATGTGTTTTATTGGAAAGTCCTTAACTCTAGTGATTTCGTGGAAAAATATGCTACTAGATCTTTTTGGGAGTCTTTGTTTAGATCTAATTATGGGGTCATATGTATGTGGTCCGACGGGGGACGAACATGGCGGCGGGCTGACGCTGGTCACGGGAGACTCCGGTAGCAGCGCGGCGTCTTAGAGCGGACATGGCGACGTATGAGATTCATCGCGCATAGAAGACTCACCCGGTAAGAATAGGTTATTATTTGAAGCCCCAGTGGGGTCCCCAATCTGATGTGCTCTTTCCTTGATGTTCTTTTCCCGAGTCTCGAGTCCCGAGGTTGAACGCCGACGCCAGCCGGCACTAGGACCGGGGGAGATCGAATGGCCCGGGAACCTGAGGCGGAGCTGGGGGCTGGGCCTGAGCCTCACTGCAGTCTGTGGAGGAATCGTGCGAGGCTGTGGACGAGGATCAGGGTGGCAATGGCAAGGGTTCGTTCTGGCTCTGCCTCTGGCAGTTTGAGTGGAGGGAGCACAGTGAGTATTTTACCGATACCTTCTGGTGCTTCGGATCTACAGAGCGTTTTGGATTGTTGTGAGGGAAGGAAGGTACCTAAAAGAGGTCAGTATGAGTGTATGGCTCTGGTCCCCCCTATCCTGCAATATCATCAGAAAAAGTGGTGCCGGGCTTGAAATCTCTGAGGGAGGGAGGTGCACCTGGGGGTCCTTCGGGGGATATATATCAAAGAATAGATACCAGCTTCGGTCCCAGACCCAGGTGGCATTTAAAATCAGGGGCACTCTGGATTCCTCAGAAAACTTAAATGTAGTCGTACCTGTGACCCCTCGTAAAAAGAAGAGTACTAAGTCGGGGAGCATTGTGAAAACTAAAACCCCTGTCGGAACTTCTGTACGGTCTACTCCCTCTCGGAAATCTTATCGTAAAAGTATGGAGCAGGCTGTGAGGCTACAAGAAACAGGAATAGGGACAGTCTCTGACATAGCCCCAGCTTTGCGGAGTAGTCCCTCACAATTTCCTCTCAAAAGCCGCTTTTCTCCCTTTGTCGAGGTACAAGAGGTGCAGGAAGTGGGAACCACTGTTGATTCAGGGAGTTCTGCAAGTTCCTCAAGTCAGCTAGAGGATTTATCATTAGGGGGTGCTACTGCTATCACTGCCTCTCAAGATCCTACTCAATCATCCTGTCAAGTAACCCAAATAACTCCTCAGCCTCTACCTGCTGGTCCCCCTGATATGCAGGAGTTAGCACATGAAAGCCCGGAAGTGATGTCCTCCTTAGGAGAGGAGGTTGATAAGGTACAGCTGAGATCTTTCCTCCAGGCCTTAGGGGTGACTTACTCTCTAAATTTGCAATCTCGGAGACGAATCAGAAGGGGATACAAGACAAATGCGATGCATTGGAGTCCAAGCTCGATGATATCTGTGCACGTACCGGCTCATTGGAACTTGAGGTTAAGACTCTCTCAGACTCAGTCCAGGGAAACATGAAGGATAACGAGGTCTTGAAATCCCAGAATAGAGCACTGCAGCAGGACTTGGAGCGACTAGAAATGGAGGCTCGAAGAATTAACCTGAGGATCCTTAAAATCCCAGAGGGAGTGGAGAAAGGGGACATTAAGGCCTTTGTGTGTAAGCTGCTAAGGGAGGGGGTTTTGAAAGATCGAGAAGACATCAAGTTAGAAGCAGAGATCCTGAGAGTTCATAGGAATCCATTTAAACCCCACCCAGACAGGGAAACACCTAGGAAAATCTTGGTTAATTTCCAGACATACGCAGTTAAAGAGCTGATCCTTGGGAGATCCCTGAAGGGGTGACATCACATCATGAGATGGGAGCATATCAGATCTGCTTGGATATAGGTAGCAGAACAGCACAGTGGCAGTGGGAGCCAGGTTCCAGAATGCCAGAACTTAGGAGTTTGGGGGCACAGGTCCAAATGAAGTTTCCTGCATTACTTAAGGTAATGTGGAATAATAAGATGCACAGCTTGGGAGGGCAAGGAGGGTGAGAAAACTTGGAAAATTGTCCTCATACAAATAGTAGTAATGTTGAATGGCTCAAGTTGGGTTATCCTTATTGAAATTCTAGATCCGATATGAGTGGATGTCAGGAGATTAAGTTCCTCTCCTGGAATGTTAATGGTCTAAGAAATACTAGAAAGTTATCCCAGGTGAGCACGTTTTTAAAGAAGAGTGAGGCTCACATCTATTTGCTGCAGGAAACCCACCTGGAAGCCCAAGAATGTAATCAGAATTTTAACAAGCTTAGCTGGGTCCAAGAAGTGATGTCCTCCAACCAAGGGGGCTGAACAAGGGGGGTAGCTGTGGTTGTAAGATCTAACAGAGGGATTAAGGTAGAGAAATGGAGTACCGTTCAGTCGGGAGGTGGCTAACTGCAACTCTCTCCATTAATGGTATCTTGGTAGTATGCGTTGTGTACTACGGGCCAAATGAGGATAATTCTGGTCCTCTTTTAAAACTTCAGGCTAACCTGTTAGAAGCATCTGGTCCACTGATATTGAGTGGGGATTTCAATTTAATACTTGACCCCGACTTGGATCGCACAAAGTATAAGGTGCCATCTAGAACCTTCTCCACACTTAAGACGTTGGTCAAGGATTTTAGACTATTAGACATATATAGAGAGGATAAAGGGAAAGCTAGAGAGTATTCGTTTTATAGTAAAAAATATAGGCAATATTCAAGAATCAACTATTTCTTAGTTGATCAGAGCCTACTATAAGACCTTAAATCCATAGCATATACTCTTGCTCCAATATCAGATCACTCTGCAGTAGAAATGAGACTTAACCTTAAATCAGATGGGTGCCAAAGGAGATGGACTTTGGATAGGACTCTATTATTGGAAGAGAGGGTAAGGATAGATCTCAAGGGGAAAATAGAAGCGTTATTTCCGTTTAATATTGCCACGTCTAGTGATCACATGTTTGGGAGACCTTCAAGGCATATGCAAGGGGGCTTTTGCGTTCTATGATGATTATTAAAAGCCGTTTGGCTAAGGCAGCAGATGTGGACAGTTTTAGGAGAATTAAGGATAAGGAGAGGGAACTGCAACAGGCAGCTCTTACGTCCAGAAGTCTTATGCCACAGCTAGAGAGGGAGTTGGTTTCTTTACAAGCGGGTTTTAAAGCTAGGATGGATAAAATGTAAAGGACAGATGGGAAGCAAGTAAACTCCAGCACTTTGCCTATGGCGGAAAATGCTGTTCTCTTCACGCCTGGAAGTCCAGGGCGGCCCAAGTCCGAAACAACATAAAAAGGTTGGTCCAAAGGGGTCGGGATTACTGCTGCAGAAAGAGGACCAAATCAGGGGGAGGCTAGATCTTTTATGTAAGGTCTCTATAAGGAATGAATAGAATATAGTCCTGAAGCAGTAAAAACATGTCTGAATAAGAGAGATCTTCCTCATCTGTCTGAGGGTAATAGGACATACCTAGCTACTAGCATTTCTGAGGGGGAGATCAGGGAGCAGCTCAAAAAGATGAGCAAGGGTAAAGCCGCGGGGCCAGATGGGCTCACGGTTGAGATATATTTGAGCCTATTGGATAGGGTTGTACCGGTTTTAAAAACTATCTTTAATAAACTATTCTTAGAGAATGAAGCCATCCGCCCCTCATGGTCAGAGGCAACAGTTTCTCTGATTCTTAAGCTGGACAAAGACCCTCAAAGAATTGAGAATTATAGGCCAATTTCATTACTCAATTCAGATCTTAATATTTTCTCTGGCATTTTGGCTACCAGAATGGAAAAAATTATTAAAACTATTATACACGCTGACCAGAGTGGGTTTATACCAGGAAGGCAGCTCAACGAGCTCACCTTTCAAGCCATAGGAGCCATTGATGTTGCAATTGAGAAGGGGTTGCCATTGACACTTGTTGCAATAGATGCCGCTAAAGCTTTTGATCAAGTTAATTGGAAATATCTTTGGGAGACCATGCGTAGTTTTGGCTTCCCATCGAACTTTATTGAGGCCATTAAATCTTTGTATGCGAGCCCACGTGCAAAAGTTTTAGTCAATGGAACCCTATCTGAATGGTTCAATATTTCAAGAGGCACTAGGCAGGGATGTCCCCTGTCCCCCCTATTGTTTAATGTATATATCAAACCTTTTGTTTGCTCCCTTAGAGAAGAACCCTCAATTTTGTCTTTTAAGATTGCAGATTTGGACCTTAAGTTTGCCCTTTATGCAGACGACCTTTTAATGTATACATTCGATCATGTAACAGCTATACCCACATTATATAAGTTAGCTGGAGAATTTGGCAAGGTCTCCGGCTATAAAATTAACAGGGAGAAAACTGAAATAATGAGCTGGATGAGATATTTAGGAATTCACCCAGCGCAGCAGCTGAATGATACATCTAGGATCAGCTGGGAGTAGGTTTCTAAGGAGGTGGGCTCCTTACTGGTACGCTGGGTGAATCTCCCATTTTATATATATGGGAGGGTGAACCTTATAAAAATGATAATTTTACCGAAGTTAACTTTTTTGTTTAATTCAATTCCACTTTCCTTCAATGTTAGAGAGCTCTGGTCATTCATCTGTGCCACTAAGACCCCGAGGATAGCATGGAAAAAGCTAAGGAGAGGACTAAAGCTGGGAGGATTAGCTTTACCTGACCTGCTTTCTTATTGTCACGCTTTCCATTTTAAGAATTTTAGAATGCTAGCTAATACCATCGATTCTTCGTCCTTGGGCTGCCTGTTCCGGGCATTACTGCATGACATTCCGCAGGGACGGGAATTTTTTCTCTATAAATTTGGGGATCCCAAATTCTACAAGAAAGTCAGACTCAAGGTTCCATCGGCTGCACTAAGGAACTAGGGGTATATTAGGAAAACGCTACGAATATCATATTTTGCACCTGAGGCCCCAATCTGGGACTCCCCAGGTACCCCGGATTGTCTTCAGGATCAATTATCACAACTACTTAGGTCTGCCAGTATTAGATTGTGGGGAGATCTCCAGGTGGATTCACATCTAATGAGCTGGGACCTAATGTCCCGATTAACTAGAGGGACACAGACGAAATGTAAGTTTTATCAGTTATCCACATGGTGGTCATCACAACTATGGGACAATGAAGATTACAGTATAACCATTGACTCCATTCCTAGAACTGGAGCATGGAAACATGAGGTGTCCTTTTGGTACGGGTCATTCATAGGAACAGGGACTGGGTTGGACTCGGAGTTGGTGAAACGCTGGGGTAATACAATAATTGATAATGGAGACGATTAGCGTAAACTCTGGTGTGACTCTTTTTCTATGTTACAGGCTGCGGTCAAACCAGCTAATCTTAGGAGAAACCATTTGTACACCATGTATAGGGTGTATTGGACCCCAGGTAAATTATCTAAGATGTCCACAACAAGGTACCACTGCGCCAGATGTAAGTTTCCTGCTGCAGATGACCTCCATATCTTTATGAACTGCCCAACCATCGGCCCCTTCTGGATGCAGGTATGTGGTATTTTGGAGGATGTACTGGGTCTGCAGATTGAAGTAAGTACTAGGCTATTTTCTTTTGTCTGTTAGACAATTATGGTTTTAACGTTCCAGCCTCAAAGTTTGTACAATACATGGTGATTATCGCCAGGAGGGAAATCTGTAGAGTTTGGAAGCTTGAGACACCACCCATCCTTGCGGACTGTTTAAAAAACATCATTATGATAAGCCAATCGGACATGGCTTGTGATAATTCTAGTGCTAATAAGATCTGGTCAGCATTGGAGATCTGGAGAGAGAAGTAAAATAAGTAAGATCAGTCCAATGATTATGCCAAGGCTTGTCGGCCCGGTCCTCCCTAACATCAGGTGGCCTTTCGAGAATCGATAACGGGAGTGGGACAAGGATACAGCCGTGTCTCTAGGAAGGCTCTGCTACCTCCTTAGGCCTTTTCCACCAGGGTGGCTCTCAATAATGGCCAATAGGAGGGAAGTAGAGGTATTCCAACTTGAGCGTACTTGTCTGATGGCATGTATGAGGACAAAAAAAGAAAAAAAAGAAAAATATGTATGTGGTCCATTTTTACAGTTTTACTTACTATGATCTCAGTGCTATCTACAGATGCTTCAAACATTCAATATGAACATTTTAAAACCCCAGTTGACAATGTGTACAAATGGTTGTGACACAGGTGAAACCAATGCAATGAAACAGTGTCTACACAGAGCGGCAAGCTACGTCTGCACAGGATACAGATGCGCCGACGAGTCAATACCTACAAGCAGACTCCCCACTGACAGTCCAATACCATCGGCTATCCGGGGCTAGCATAGTAAAACAGTAAAGTGTATAGAGGCACAGGCTAAATAGATATGTCAGGCCGAAATAGCAAAATGTTTGTTGATACGAGTACTATGCAATTTCTTCTAACTATGTGTGTAAAATATTACACTGATGTACTGAGTCGAAAAACCCATATCAATTGTAAAAACCCAATAAACAAATTTAAAAAAAAAAAAACTTTTCGCAAAATGCAGTTTCTAATGAGTAACAACACCCTCATAAAGTATAGAATATTGACAACAAAACGTGAAACCATAGTACAGTAGCTGCATGATTGTTTTGCCAAAAATCTCTTAACCCACTCCTAGCGCATGCTATCCTGTGACCAGGGGAAGCTATGCATGGGACACGGTACTAAGTGAGTCTGATAGTCTGCCAATATTGGCTATGGGACAAAGGTAATGATAATAGATACAGAAAATCGAATAACTCAATAACCACAGGCTCCTATTGGCCACACACATTACACCTCGTTTCCCAGGTCCAAATACAATTTTTTGCTAAATATCAGAATTGCAACCCTTGTCACACCCAGGGGTCAAGCCCAATAAGGATAACGTCCTGAGAGCCATAATGGTCAATACAATAAATATTCACCTTTCCTTGCATGCTATATATTGAAAAAGGTGACTTCTGTGGGATTGCCTCCAAGGCCCCCTAGCGACTCCTCAGTTAAGACACATAACATAGGTAACTTGCCAGATTCTGTCAGTGGTAGGGTGCTCAAGTTATCTTTTTATGCTTCTCTCTAGCTTGCCATATCCCAAATGCTTTAAATGATGTTGCTCTTACCCTCTGTGATGGATGCTTCAGGATGGATCTCTGCACCGCAGATTTACAAGAACTTCTAATCAATTGCAGTGTCTGCTCATCCTCATTGTTGTACAAATGTGAATCCGTCTGGGTGGGGCCACTTCCTTTGGATTTAGTCGGGTTCAAGGTACCAATCAGCTCCTATCTGGCTTGCCAAAATGTTGCTTGAACATGAAATACATTGGAAAAAGAAAGAGACAAGAGGCATTGGACAAACCAGGATTAATTTATTAAAATACACAATGCAGCCGGGAGATCAGTTACAGGTATAGAGTCTGAGGACTGTCACAATTTACAGTTGGTCTGAGGCTTCTCTTTATACAGTTCTTTGTAGGTAATAAAGTATGTCCAAAGGTCCATGTAATGTAAGGAATTTAGTTGCTGCCTTTGGAGTCATACATTAATAGCCTAATGGAAAGTACAGGTGGGTCTCAAACTTGGGTGGACACAATGCGGCCAGTGGGTGTGTCTAGATGTCTGGTATGGGGAGCGTGCAATCACTTTGTGTGCTGTGTACTGATTGGCTATGGGTTTCTAACTCATGTTGCATCTGACTTTATGGTGTGTTTGGGAGCGCCCATACCTCCTCCGGCCCTGTGAGGTTTATTGGACCATTGTAGTGTTGCTGCATCTATCTGTGGGATTGATCTGGGATTTCCAGTTTCTGTGTTTATCTAATGGCCATGTGCCATCCCACCCCACCTGTGACCTATCAATCAGTAACCTCCGGCCTACATCTCAGAGCCAGCCTGACTAGTTTTTTGCAAGTCGAGGTTGATGTGGAGTTTACAAAGGGCAAATTCTTCAATAAAGATGCGATTACATTCTTACACATGATTGCATCATTTTTCCTAATAACTTTGAAGTTTCAATATTAACATAGTCCCACCCAAAAAAGGAAAGGCAGCACTTGTTGAAATAAACATTAGTATATACAACATTTTTAAACATGACATAATATACATAAACAAAGGCTACTCTTACTGCCTGTATTGTGTTACACGACATTTTCTTAGTGACCTTATTTTGGACACAATATTCCTGTCAGTCAATATTTTGATACTTTTCACTCCTCTATTTAGCAAAAAGTCAAAGGCATAGAATTCTGATGAATTTCCAGGTCTACCAGAATTGGTAAATTTGGGAATAGTTCAGTAATCATGAGTGAATGCATGGGAACACCCATTTTCCAAACCTTGAACACCTTCCACCGTCAGAGAATCGCAATGCATTGATTTGCGCTGAAATGCGATACTCTGTATTTATCAAGCCACTCAGGGCCACGCAAGGCTCGCTTAATCAAATTTAAGGGTTGAGTCACTTTTGCACCCCATTGAGTGGTGAAAAAGTGATGCATTCTGATGATAAATATGCCCCTGTGTGTGCTATTTGACTCACACATGTTATTTGACTGCTTTGCTGCCAGCACAACCACTGCTAGCAAATAATGGTAACATTTCACACTCTCCTCCCTATAAACATTGCTCAGTCCCCTCGAATTACTGTAAAAATCTAAGGGGCATATATTACCAACAAGTAGCGATAATTATCGCTAAATAGGCTTAGCGACAATTTTTTTATCGCTGCCTATCGCTGGATATGTTAGAGGAGAAAACATGCTATTAGCAACGTTTTTCTCCATTGTGCTAAAATATCCAGCGATAGCGGCGAAATGCATGAATATCGATGAGAATACAGCGATATTCACACATTAGCGACGAAATGCTCTTAGCCATGTGATCTACCTCCCATTGGATAACATGGCTAAGAACTGGTCTGAGCAGGCATTGGTTTTTGGCGATAGCGGGAATATTTCCATCGCTACGCCTGCCTTGCTAATAGGCGATAGCGACTGCTTTCAGTCTCTAACAGGTTGGCTACGCCCACTTTGCATGTCATTAGCGATAAATATCGCTAACATGCAAAGCGGGCCCCAAACCGCTCGCTATCGCCTAAAAGCTGTCGCTAACATCTGTTAGCGACAGCTTGCTAATAGAGCGATAGAATTTTCGCCGCTTAGCTGCTAAACCGGCGATAATTGCCTATCGCCACCCTTGGTAATATGCCCCTATAAGTTAGGGCTGAACAAGCAGACTTTCTGTCTGTTAGAGAATGTACTCAATTGCATATGCCAAGTATTATCTCTCTCTCTATCCTCCAACAATCTTACCACTCTTTTTTCTCATACATCTCCTGCATTGTCTGGCTAGCTGTACACTGCATATCAATTGTACACATTTTGACGTGATTTTAAGGATATTCATCCCTTCTCTGGCCCTACACACTGCCCACTTGACATGTCTTGAAAATGCAACCTCCTTATGTTCAATGACATGTCAGTTATTTCCATCGGCTTCACCACCATAATTGCCACATTCTGGCTTTATGTCAAATAGGAAGTTCCTTTCTAACTGCTTTTGTGACCACCTTGAAGACATATGTCTTAGAATTGGAGTTTTGAGGCTAACATCAACCCTCCAATAATTTCCTCTTCATCTCATTCTTTCCTATTCATCTAAGATATTTGGTAACATGCATATTAAATAATGTGTAATGCTTTGAGTGATTACCCTAACTAAAGAAATGGACTAACCTTCTTCCTCACAGATGTCTGCTTTGTAACCATTCATGCAATGTCCTTACGTACAGTTTATATTACTATATAAAACATCTTCCTCAGAAAAGCTTTCTGCAGTCAATAAATAAATATAATAAACAAACAAGAAATTCTCTTTTATAATAATATAGACACAATGTGATATACAGCTAATTAAATTGTAGTACTTTTTGGACGAGTTGTGGGTGTTAACATTCAATATTAGCAACTTCAAGAAATGAAATAACATATTTTCTTTCCCACTATTAATATATTTTTTTCAGAAATATGTTTATATATTGTTCACCACACAAGTAAGATTGTTTAGACCACCCTACTTTTTTCTTTTTTTCTTGGATATACATTTATTCGAGAACTAGTGACCCTGCCTGCCACATTAAAGTGATTCTATTTCAACTTATGTCAAAAAGGCAAACATGTAAAAAAAAAATCTCTTCTCTACCAGAATTTGATATGTGCAGAGCATGGGCTAATAACATGTGGCGATGCGTGTATTCATTATTTCGCTGTTGAAGAAACATTGATTCAAACCAGATATCAAATTTAAATTGTGCAATACATAAATTCCATTTGTGTATGTCTTTGTTTGCCCATTGGCTAAAAGAATAATCTATATTTTTAAAGTGGATAACCCCACGACAATTATAAGGAACATCTATTGGAAATATATTGGAAATATAATAATATGGTTTTGATCAGGTAAGGGGATACAGAAAGAAATGCACAATTTAATTACAGACAACAGGGAAACAAAAGCAGCCCACAGCAATACATCAAGCAAATATAGCGAAGCAGGTTATTTTTCTCGTACTATAGAGTAGCAAGTAATAATTAGTTTTGCCGTGCATGACACTCCTCCTGATACTCCCACAGCTTCTTCTTAAATATATGTCTCTATTTGTTACTATAGTTTATCTACAACATTTCACATATGCCCAACCTGTCAATACTCGGACAAACGAGTTAAGGTCACACTAAATAGTTGTCCTTACAACACAGTAACATCGCAAATTAGCATGTTTATTGCTTGGCATAATTAGATGTTTAAGTTACTGAAATTCTGTCTGAGTGACTCATCAGCATGAACCTGTGGATATAATTCATCGGCAATTACGAGAAAATGAAAGATTCTCAGGAGATCAAGCAGAGTCTCTCGATATGATTCAAGCTCCTCCACAGTCCATAGTCTAAACCAGAACATTAGCAATCTATAATTCACCTTGTGTATCAGTTCTCTAAGTGCCAGATCCATGTACAAAGGTTTCATTGGGGAATTTTGGGGTAAATCCACTAACAATCTTAAAAAGCGGGTTTCAACAACAATTAGCGGCGCTATATTCCTTGTCCCCCACAACTCTACACCATACATATTGCTCCCCAATACGTTAGTGTTATAAATTTCGAGTGCTGGAGCAATCTGGCATGAGACTGTTTTTCTATGAATCATGCTAATGGTGTTACACTGGACAATTTGGTTTAATTTTGCCTTCTCCATTTGAGCATCCCAGTGTACTGATGGGGACACTGGAATACCCAAGTAGACAAATACATCTACTGGGCGCAAGCACACAACCCTGTCGTACACCATGTTGTGGACCCCACCTAACCTGTGCTGTATTAGAAGAGTAAATTCTGATTAAGATGTCTAAAATGTTTATCAGCAGGCCCATCTCTTTTAGTACACCCCACAGCTTTGCACGAGGCACTGAATCAAAAGCTGTGCGCAGATCAACAAATGCCACATATAATTTCCAACCTTTGACATCCACTTCATTCCAATAAATACAAATATAACTGAAAACCTGGACTAAAGTGCTACCTTTACTACAAAAACCAGCTTGAAAGTCACTTAAAACTTGGAACTCCATCATCCATTCTTGGAGCCTCCCTAAGACCTGCTTCCCAAAAAAATTCTGAGGAGAGTCAATGATGCTTATCGGCCTATAACTCGAAGGCTTAGTTTAATCACCTTTCTTAAAGATAGGCACAATTTCTGCAATCAGCCAAGATGGTGGTACAGGTGCTTCCGTCAGAACCAGATTGGATAGCATATTAATGTACATGCCCCATAATGAATTATCTTCTTTGTATAAATCGTTGGGAATTTTGTCAGGGCCTGGGGCATGGACCATTGCACATGATGAAATTGCCAGATGGGTTTCCTCAATTGAAAAGACCAGGGGTTCATATTCCCCAATCAGACCCTCATCCACAGCCTCGCTAGTCTTGCCACTTACATAGCTGTCATTAGCATAAAGGGACCCAAAATATGTCATCCATTCTTCAGGCTGTATATTATTTTCTAAAACTGGTCTTTCTCCTTTTAGCTAGGGAGTGGCCTCCCTCCAAAAGGTCTTGAAATCTTTATCTACAAGTGCTGTACGTAAAGTTGACCATAACAAGCCCTCCCACTCTTTTTTAGCACTGGCAATAACCTGCCTGTACTTGCTCTACAGAGCATGATATCAGAGTGGACCTTTCTCTTTACAACACTAATAAGTTCCCTCTTTAACTTACTACACTCTCGGTTAACCCAGGAACTTTTGGGATTGTGCTGCAGACCAGCAGAATTACATCCGCTTCCCTGTGTCTAAAGTGGCCGGCTGAGCAGTTCTCTAACTTCCCTATAGAGCTGCTCATGCCAGGGGCATAAACTCATTACCACTTCAGAGCTAGGGATTTTGCCTAGGTGCCTAATTAGGTCCCTAGTTTATACTTACTACTAAATGGGATAGGTAAGGAGGGTTTAGGAATGGGGAAATGAGAAATGGGGAGCATGCTTCCACTCACTAAATAGAAAGCCCATTGAGGTACTGAGACCTTATCAAAACCCACTGAGAAGAAATCTACAGAAGGAAAGTTACATGTATGGTTTAACAATGAGTGCAAACATGAAAAATCCGGGTTGAGGCTGGCTATTCGAGAGGGTACTTGCCCACTTGTGGCTCCTGCCCGTAGTAATTACAAATCTGCTCTTGCCAAGGTCAAACAGCACTGGGTCGACAAGAGTTGGCCGGACTTACTGGTCGTAGCCAGGTGTAATGACAATCATTCATTCTGGCATATTTTAGCACATGCGAGTCTAAACGGTGTTACTACTCTTAGTCATTTTATCCTGCCCGAGAAGTAGTTGACCACTTCACCATGCACCATGGCAAAAGAGAAGTTATTCTTCCTACGTGTTTTATAAATAGCCAAACCCTTTGCAAATCAAGTAAAACAGCATGTGATGAAAACAGTGGAGGCAGTCTTTTCAGCCTGGACGTTACTCTTAAGGCTATTGACAGATTAAAAACATCAAAAGCCCCTTGGCCTGATAGAATACCAAGGGACCTGTTTAAGTCAGAGCCGCTTGTATGGGGCCCTTTTATAAATCTTTTGTCCAATGCCGCAGCTGATGGGGCAAAAACCAGAAACCTGGAGAGGGGCGGAAATAATTACCATCTACAAGAAAGGATGGCCTCGGTCTCATCAAACTATAAATATACTAGTCTACTAGAGAACTTGCAAAAAAGTTTTGCTAGGCAAGTCCTGGATAAATTGTGTACTTGGATTGAGGACAATGAGATCTTGTCTCGCTATCAAGCAGGGTTCTGCAAAAAAACTGTACATGTGACCTGGTGTTTAGGTTTATTCTACTCACCTAGAAAAACGTAGTATTAAACAAGCAGAAATTGCATGTAGTTTTTGTCGAACTCCGAGCTGCTTTTGATCCTATGTCTTGGAAACTGCTATGGAAAATGTTATTAGGGATGGGTGCTCTTGCTAATTTGGTTAATTTGCTTATTAGGAAACACAAGGGTAACTTTGTGCAGATTAGGTGGGGGAGACAGGGAAAATTAACTACAAAGATTCCTATCCGGTGTGGGGTATGCCAAGGATGTGCTCTAGCACCTACACTGTTCTCCCTGTACATACATGAAGTAGTCAATGAGTTGAGGGACTGTGCCATTGACTCACCAGTGCTGAATGGCACGAACACACCACTTCTGCTATTCAAAGATGATTCTCTACATATTTCCAGGACACCTATGGGCCTCCAGAAACTATTAGACAAGTGTTTGTTTTTTTGTGAAGCTAGGGGACTAGAAATAATTGTGGAGAAAACTAAGTTCATGGTATTTGGTAAGGGTAAGGGGAGAACAAGGCAGTGACGATAGCTGAGAAACCCCTTGAGAGGGTAGTCACTTTTGACTAGCTCAGGGTTAGGTTGAGCAACACTTTGGGGTTGGCTCCCCAGCTCGAGAAAAGATATCTGAGCATGTGCCATTAATCTAAACCCATAATTAGACTCCACAAACAGACCCAGACACGGTGCATAACCTTGCCCTACAGGTCTACAGGATGAAAGCCCAATACGCGTCACTTCATGGTGCAGAGCTATGGGGACATTCTGACTTGCTCAAGCTATTGGTGAGTGAGTAAATATTTGCCAGATCCTTTGTCTCTGTTCCAGCTAGTACCCCTGACCCCATTGCATCTTGATCTTGGAGTAAAGAGAGTTGATGACGTGGCTGCATTAAAACCCTTATTGTTTTAGCTGCATCTGCGGTCCTTTCTGGAAATAAGAGAATATATTGATTCTACGAGAGACGTCCTAAATAGGAGTAGTGCCAAACGGATTGCATGGTTACTTCATGTAACTACTTGGTCTAGGTCCTTGGGGTTGATTAACCCATGGGACTGCATGCAGCACATTAGCAAAAAAGACATAGCTTCTATGAAAGCCAAGTACTGGGCTCTTGTGGCTCAAGGGTTAGCTACAAGTACAACTGCAAGGCGTTTAGCTAGTGAGTTTTAAGTTCCACCCAAAGTTTGAACCCTTTCATGATTTGAATTAGGGGTGGGTGGAAAATGCGTAAGGGACTTTCGTGGAGAGGCATGGAGATTGAACCAATCTCCGTGCCTCTCCGTATATTTCGGTTACGTGATGCCCGCCCTACGCCAGCCTCCCACCCGCCCACCGTATTAAATGATATTTAAAAGCCTAAAATTCTATTTAAATAAAACTTACCTTATTGCGTGCGCAACCTTGCCCATCGCGCCTTCTTCTTGGAACTGAGCAGGCACGGGAGCCTGCGCAGGCACATTCCTGGCAAGGTATGTGGATGCGCAGGCTACCGCGCAAGCGCAGTTCAGAGATGAAGCCATGATGGGCAAGGATGTGCCCGCTATGAGGTAAGTTTAATTTAAATTTAATTTTAGGCTTTTAAATATCATTTAATACGGCGGGCAGGAGGCGGGCGGGAAGCTGGCGGGAGGCGGGCAGCCAACTTCCGTTCTGCCCCCGAATGTGCGGAGAATTGCCTCATTTCTCCGCCTTCTTTGCACAAGGCAGAAGGGACAAATCTCCGCACATTCCGTGGGCGGAACGGAGATGTCCGGCCACCCCTAATTTGAATACACCACCATTGGCAAAAAGTCTGTGAGAACCCTTGTAGGCTGCCTTCCCCCTTGGGTTTTTAACACCTGGGTCCTTGAATCAGACTCAATCCCTTGCATTACTCGTGGCCACGCTCGGGAGACTATTGAGCATTTTCTGGTCTTTTGCACCGAATACTGTTTGGACTCATACATCAAATCCTTTTTTTAAAAATGTTTTTTATTTACCAACATGAACAAAAAAAAGACATTTGAGAAGAAATAAAAAAGAATGAGCAAATATACAATTGAAATAGACAATCTTTTTTTAATAATAATAATCTTTATTTGGATGTAAAATTTCCTGAAAAGGACACCTCAATGATTCCAACAACAATACACGTTATTGAGAAAAGACGAGAATCAATAAAACGACAGTGGTTAAATGAGGATCTTCAAAAACGCGTTACGTGGCTTCTTATTACATATAGGAGATTAAAAAGCTCGGTCAGCATGACATTAAACAGAACATTTAAACAGAAGAGGTTAGTGATACTAAGAATTAGCAATGTTGGGCTTGTAAAAACAATCTGATGTTTAGCAAATAACTGCGGGTTATGATAAAATGACATTGGATAAACCAGAGCAGCAAACAGATCAATAGCAGCGGGTTAAAATAAAATGCGATCAGATAGAAAACGGTTTTAGTAGCTTAGAAATAGAGTGCAATTTAATTTAAACTATTGCTTAAAAGGGAGAAGCATGCATAAAGTTACGGTATGCAGAGCGTATATAGGTTGTAAGGCCTATATTTAAAGCTGTATTTTCAGGGCTCAGAGCTGCAATAATTGCCTGTCTGCAGGTCCGAATGCCCAACCTATTCCACTCCAATTTCAATTTATGTCTGCGCTGTAACATAAGGGCGGGTCAAAGACAGACCACGTGCTCCAAGGTTTCAGCCGTCTTGCCTTCCCTCTGCACAATAAAACTTCTGACGTACGACGCCAAGAGGGCAAATATTTTAGGAATTGCCAGTCACCCAATCTGATTGCCATAAAGCTAATTTTTAAATAGAGGGACTAAATGCAAGACAGGTAGGTAGCAGGAGATAACCGCCCATAAGAATTCATAATTGCCCATGCGTGTCTGCGTTTGGCAAAATGGGATTTGTCAATGATGAGGGAGCTCATTCTTACACCTTTCTTAATGCTGGTTTTAGACAATTAATAATACTGGCTTACACTGGGTAAGAGAAAGAAAAGAGAAAGGAAGACAGAGCTAATCAAACCAAAGCATTCCACACTATTTCTTAGATTCTTCAAAACAATAATCCCCAAACTTTCTTTAGTTTGCATAATGTGCAATTCCCTCCTATTTTAGCCAGTGCTCGTTCCATATCATATGTTTCTTTAATCAGTCCCCTCCATTCAAAAGCAGATGGAGGTACTCATGAGATCCAGGCCCGGGCGATTGTCAGCCTAGCACGTACCCATAGGACAGTGATTAAATCCGCCTGGCTGGTCACTATATTCTGCCCGCCCATCAGCACATCTGCTGCTGAGAACACAATCACCCTCCCGAATTTCTGGGACATAATTTGAGTCACCTTCTGCCAAAATTCTGCTAGTACAGGACATGAAAAGAACATGTGTTTCAGATCAGCTGCGTTTAAATCACACTTCGGGCATTTAGTTTGATCACTAAAAGAATTATGTGATGACCATTTCGATATCCTTTCAGGTGTATAATATAGTTAGTTGGCAGATTGTTGCAGACTGCTGCAGCCTCAAGTTAGAAGAATGTACTGAATTATTGATACTTATGAGGGCACGTGATATAGTATTAGCTGATACTGGTGTCCCTATACTTCGGCTCCAGCACTCAGCTAATCTAGCACAGTCGTCTTTCTTATAGGTACATAAGGTTTTATATCCAATGCTAATCAAAGATTCTTCATTTATTACATACAGACATTCCCATATATCAGAATCCAATACATTTATCAATGTCATACTATGTATGAAATAATCTTGGATCTGATAATATTTAAAGTGCATGTCTGATTATAAATTATATAAAATATTCAGTCTTTCTTTTTTTTTTTTTTTTTTTTGAGAACCTTTATTATCACTTCACATAAATAAAAGCATGGGCCTACAACCCTTCCGGCCGGCCGCTAGTCAATTCGGAAGTTCAGCAAAGCAATATAGAAAGATACAGCAACCCGTAATTCGGGGTCAGATACGTATCCAGGATATATCTCGTATTCAATCATACAGCGTGATAATCAGGATTCAATAGGTTTCATTTTACAGTGAAGAAAAAGAAAAAAAGAAAAAATAGCAGAATAATTGCCATACGGTCATACATGGTCCTACAATAGCAACATGAAACAAAAATCTGCAAAGAGTGCAAACACTCTTAAAGACATGGGGGCAAGGCATACGAGTCAGGATAAATGTAAACAACACATACAGGTTGTGTCAAACAGCATCCCAGCCCCTAAAACAAAACAGACTGTAGGAAACATGAAAAACGACGACACCATGAAGAAGAAAAGACAAAGGGCCATAGAGACAAAGAAGAACAAATAAACAACCCCCTTCCCCCTACCCCCCACCCTGCCCCCCTGCAGAAGGCTACGGCCTACCCCCCCAGCAGCGTGCCTATCACCCTAAAGGAGAACCCGAAATATAGAATAATAGAAAAAGGGAAAAAGAAGGAAAAAATGTGGAGAAGGGCCCTCGATCAAACCACCCGGCCCCCCCCTCACCCATCGCGCACTATAAGCATCATAAAAGCAAGGTCAGAATAGCCACAGTAGGCAAGAATTATCAATACAATCAATAACATCCCCGTTGAGTGTCCCCCTTAACACCGTCAGCCAACAATGCGTTCCTCCATGTCCCAGACGGTATCACCCCTGGCCTTTTCTATCAATAGTACCCACATGCAGCCAGTCATCAAGCGGCATACAGAGCCGTGCGGAGGATCCGATCGATCCGGGCGGACCGGGCAGCGCCATTACTCCATGGGACCGTAGCCCCCAAAACCCAGCCGAACACGTATGGCGGAATGTGTCAGTAGCGATTCCGGAAACATCCCCCAGCCCGAATACAGTCTCACCAGCCAGGAAGAGAGAGTCACACAATCCAGTAATCGTTGAAACGCCGCCGGGGCAGCCCAAACTATGGATCGCTGTCGTTTCTTCAGCCGCCGTACAGATAAGGGCCCCGACGAGTCACTCACACATACAACAGGGCAATCCAAAGCGGTATCACTGACTGGGTCTATCGGCGTCTCCACGAACGTAGGCGCAGCTGGGACGGTTGTAACTGACGCAGAGGCGGGCACATCAGCGCTTCCTTGAGATCGAACCTTGCCCATGTGGAGCGGCGGGACAACAATGGCGGCCATTCTTCTTCCCAGATCCCAGGCGTCCCGGCTCAGGGTCATATACAGGGTTGTTAACGCAGCCAATATATCTCTGGACGTGGGCTCTTTCTCGTGGTGCCAGACCCCAGGACTCTCCCACACAACGGATTCTCTGCCCGGATGAGGTGTGCGTAAGAGGGTGCTATCCGCCATCTTAGCTGATCCGGCCTCGACTTTCTCCACCTCACTTCGGGACCGGGCCCCACACCAGGGAGGGACAGGATTCACAACGGGAATCTCAAAAGTGAAGGCAGGTTTCTCAGCAGAGAGTCACCAAAAGGCTAAAAACTCCGCCGCTCCCTGGGGGCCATACGCTGACTCCGGGAAAAGTCGTTAGTGTGCCCGGATACAACACCGGAGTGGGGGCCAAGTATCATGCACTCCCCTCGACCCAGCTGTATCGCACTCCTGACATGGTTCACCGCAAGTTGGGCTGGGTCGGCACTGTCGCCATCGGCCAGCAGGTCGTCAGTTCCCTCTGGCCGACTCCTCACCATCACCAGAGGCCGCTGTTGTTGTAGTCGCGGCCGGCCACTCTTCGCACTCGAGGCCCCGGTCCCAGCTCCGTGAAGGCCGCAAAACATTCGGGGACATTTCAACGGGTCTGCAGCAAGCAGCAGCCTCAGGAGCAAACGGTAAGTGAAGATTATCCTTCGCCTACATAAATATGCCGTTACAGCCCAGGATAGTTGCCAGGATGTATGCGCGGGGTGAGAAGGCTCACGGAGCCGAGCGTTTACGCAGCCATCTCGGTCGCCATCTTGGCTCCTCCCCAATATATTCAGTCTTTCAAATTAGATAAACCCATTATAATCATTTAAATCCCCTAAGTATTTTATCCCAGAACTGGCCCATCACTTGCCCTCTGCATCTTGAAATATCTCTGGTAAGCCCGGGTTGCCCCACAGAGGGAGTTTATTATGATAAAACAACATATTGCATTTAACCATAATAGCGCTCCAAATGTTTACAACATCACGTGCAGTCTTAAATTTAACCCGCTTAAAATAATTTGGGTCATTAGTTCTAAAGAGAAACATATAATGATCTTTTCCTAGCATAAATCTGAAAAAAAAGGTATTGCTTGTAGGATTTATTAAGCTGCCAAGACGCCCCAAGAAAGCTGCCCAGTAATACAATTTGAAGTCTGGGAAATTCAGTCCCCCGTAGTTTAATACGATAATCTTATCTGTTTTAGCCGATATTCTAATCCCTAGATAAGTAGCCATGCTACAAACTCCAGATACTGGATCAGAAGATTTATAGTTCAGTAGAACTTGAGTCTTATTACTATTGAGTCTGTAGCCCGATATTATCTCTTTGCCTGCTCAACCACACATTTCAGTGCTTCCTTAGAATCAGTTGAGTATACCGCAATATCGTCAGCGTATGCCGTGACTTTAAGGCTATTCGAGCCGCATGTAAATGGTATGATCTGAGGTTGGTTTTGCAGAGCCAGAATAAATGGTTCTATTGACCGTGCAAATAATAGCGGAGATAAAGGGCACCACTGACGGGTGCCACGAGGTATTCGAAAAGTAGTAGATTGTAATCCTGCATAAACTAGTTTAGCGCTGGGATGATGATATAAAGATTTATTCAAATGCAGGAACTTGCCTTTGATGCCACATGCTGTCAATGTGGCCCAGAGAAAGCCCCACCCCACTCGGTCAAAAGCTTTTTCAGCATCCAATAAAATCATACCGAGTGGGGTTGACTTTACCACTTTGCCACATCAAATGCTATTACAGCCATATTCACATGGGCCGTAGTGTCCCTCCCTGAGAAGAATTGGTGTTGTTGAGAAGACACCAGTTCAGGCATTATCGGGGCAAGGCAAGTCGCAAGAATTCTAGCTAAGATTTTTGCATCAGTATTTATAAGTGATATGTGTCTATATTACCCGCATTCCTCTGGAGATTTATTCTTCTTTAGAAAGAAGACAATCTGAATGACATTCCAAGAATCAGGAGCATTTCCCCCTGCCCCGATGAATCTGATCAGCTGAGTGAAGAGCGGAAGTAATACATCCATACAGAGCTTGTATAGTTCTAGAGGAATAGAGTCCTCGCCGGATGCTGTACCCGAAGGCAAAGCAGCTATCGCCAGCTTGACTTCTTCGTCTGTTATATCAGATGACAATAAGTCAGCTATTTAGGCATCCACACTTTTCATTAAATGTGTCTGCAAGTATTTATTTATATCAGCCAATTCCGGTCGAGCCTCCGGGGTATATAATTTTTGATAGTAGTCGGCAAACTGCCCTAATATCTGATTTGGGTGTTCGTACACCACGTTGTTAGGCTCTTTAATCAGCTTTATATGTGACTTAGCTTTTGTCGCCTGCCACCTTAAATGCTAAGAGCTTCCCAATTGTTTCCCCGCATCATAATGAGATACCCGATATTTATTCAGTTTGGCTGCACTTTTTTCTCTAAATGCCTTTTTTAGTGCGGATTTTAAGTCAATTAATGCATACCCTGGAGCATCTGCGTTTGGTAAACCCTTTAAAATTGTTCCGCCTGTTGATTCTCAACCATGAGAATATCCTTAATTGTCTTTTTTGTTTCTTTCTTATGCTCCTTATTTTGTCTCTAGATATATTGTTCGGAGAATCCTCTAATACTAGCCTTGCATGAATCCCATACTACGGTGGGTGCTGCAGAGTCAGTATTTATTTCGAGAAATTCTTTCAGGTGTCTCTTAATGTGTATTATAATACATCAAATCCTATTGCCTTTGCTACAAGCAGGTTTTTATTGAATGTTTGGTTTAGGCAACAGAAGCTTGTAACCTAGAATGTTTGGGTGGTTTTCACTTCTAGAGATGTAATAATGTACAGGTCAGCTTGGATTCTGTTTCTAGGAGGTTTACTATGATTGTTTGATCACAAGTGGCACTTAGCACTTTAAATACATGTTAGTATGTTATTAACTGTAGTTTTAATTGTTCTTATGGAAGGCTTTTAAAAAATGTTGTTTCAAGATGTGCAAATTTGGTAAAGACTGTTTTAGTTATTTGTTGGTTGTGTATACGCAGATCGTTTGATAAACGGAAGAAGCATATGATATTGATAAAACAGCCATGAGCCCTAAAAGATTATGATATCTCCAGAGTTGTATGGATGAGGCACATAACATGGCAGACCCCTTTAGCCTATGTTGTAGTATTTTTGGAAGTTTTTGTTGTTTAGAGCTTACCTCTCAATCAGAGGATATTGTACAAGATTATTGGTTATGTATTGAATATGGCACTGTTCATGTATTTTGGCTGCTATAAAAATGTATCGGATATATTTATTACTCTTGCACTTTTATTGTCACATGACCGAAAGAAAGTATTGTATTACTTACTATAAGGCCCATTGCTATTCACAATCTGGCAGGCAAAAAGAAGCCCAAAAATCATAAATGTACTCCAGATCAGACCTGGAATATGTCCAGCATCAAACATAGCAAACCTCTGATACTGTAACACCCTACCTAGAAATTAATGGAGGTAAAGACTTAAAATAGAACCCTATAGAACATAACGTTAAAATAGGTTTATTTTAACTTTTCAAAATATAAATCAATTTAATTTCATTTAAACACATGTATATATAAATACAAAATAGACATTATTTTATCATAACATATTTAATAGGCATTTTAATATAAAAATAAATATTACTATTTTTTAAAGTTATTGCGATAATACAAATCAATTCTATGCATTATTTTTCGAAATTTGAAATGCATATTAAATAAATGTAAGCTTTGCACTGTTGGTGAGATTTTTTTTAAATGAATCGTTACAAAATAAAATTTGATACATTTAACATATTTAAATATTTAATTCAAAAGTTAATTAATAGTGGTGTAGAAGTTATTATACTTTGTTCTACATTATAAACATAAATATATACAGTTATTTGCAGTAAGATTTATATTAAAAATGTGTTTATTTTTTTTCATAGTTAATACATCTTTTTACTTTTTCTGTACTTTACCATACAAGATCTCTGCCCTAGTGGCAGAGCCCTCCCCCTATATGTGAATAGTGGCTACTAGTAACTTTACCATTGTAAATGTGGTACCGCCCCCTGAATTCAGGATGTGGAGTAAAGTAAACCTACACTTTGTAATAACTTTACATTCAGAAATGTTGACTAGCTAAAACTAGTAAAGATATTGCAAGGTGTAAGAGTATACTTACATATGTAGAGCTACTGGAATGTAAAGTCACTTCAGTATTTATTGGAGGCAACGAATAAAGAACACATCTCTGAGGCTGTCGTAATTAAGCTGTAGGTCAAGAATCAGGGCAAATACCTCGATCCTGGAGTGTGACATCCGTTACCAGTCTTGTGAAGTTATTTAGGGTGTGATTACTAGTTCGGAGGTCCATAGAACCTGTGGTGGTGGTCGGACCACCACTGCACTGTAGAACCACCCATAGTATTACCACTGTGGTGGTCAGACCACCACAGGACAGCTGTGTCTGCCAGGTAGCCAGCATCCCACGGTGTCCGCACAGCAGTCAGAGGCAGAAATATGCTTGTGGTGCAGCAGGGTCACTGCTGAGCATATTTTGAGTTGCCTCACCACCACCCTTTTCATGGTGTTGAGGCATCTAGGGTGACCCTAATGGGGACCACTGCTGCCTCAGGAACCAGGGGATGTATTCAAGGGGGTACATGTAGTGCCCTCCTGGATTTGAACCTCCAGTTCGTGCACGGTGTGGCATGTATGCCACATCTTGCAGGAAGGTGCCGTGGCACTCTGTGAGTGGCGGTCTGCATGTTAGGGTCTTCTATGAGACTAACAGAACGCAGATGTCGAACTGCTGCATGACCCCCGTCAGACCAGGATTGAAGTCATAATCTGGCTGGCAGTCGCACCATGGGTTTGGCAGCCCTACAGTGGACAGCGCATTGCACTGTAGGACCACAAAACTCGTAATCGGTCCCTTAGAATTTACGGTGCGTTACTAATTTCAAGATAGTGCTGATAATTGTAGATAGTCTTGAAACATGCCGGTCCTTTGCATCCAAAAATGAACAGGAAAAAAGAAGTTCACTTTTGACATGCACTTGACAACACGTGCTATTCGAGCAGGCTCTATTTTTACTTGAGATGCCTGTGTGGTTTGTCGAATTATGACCACATGGACACCGTCGTGGGACCCTGCATGACAGCAGACATTAAAAAGAACAAAAGAGAACGCTTCCGAACACTCCACTTTGAAGAGCTATAAAAAGCTAAATAAACATACTTTATAAAAAATGCTCTTTGCAAATTAAATGAAACTTAATGCAAACACTCATTTGTGTCTAAAATAGAACTATAAAGTGAGGAAACAAGGGTCACTAGGTAGGCCAGGAATTTCAACAATGCAACAGGCTGGTTGAATTTATAACAATACAGTAGTGTACTTTGAGTCTTAATCTGACTTTCATCAGTGTGTACATTAAGTGAGGTCCTTTTTAATTGAGTTACTCGAAAGAATAGTAAATTCCCCAGTGATTATAAAGAGAGGGGCAATTAAAGGCTAAAAGTAGTCTTTTCTACTATAGAGCGTGGGTCCTGATAATCAGGGGGGAATATTATTATTCGTTAATATTGTTGCCAAAATATTGAGGAGTTAAGAATACTAACTTTATACTTCATTATATGATTGCACTTTCCAATATTGTTGTCCTCGACATATTGGCTATAATATTAAGGTATAAAGATATTCTCTACTCCATATACCTCAACCCTACCATCCATATCTGTTTACTTAAGTAGTTGATAGCATTTACCCACCTCTTGTTGTAAAACCGTATCCATGATTTTGTAGTCAATTATATCACTGCACCACTAATATGCGGACTGTAAGTAGAATATTTTATATCACTCGCCTAAAGGTAACTACACATTTTCTTTAGCCCTGACAACTGGCATCAGATGTAATAAGAAATTTCTCATCAATCTATTCCATTCTCTCTCTTTTTTTAAATCCACGGTCCATTATGATTCAAAGTAGCAAGTCACAGATTTTCATCCAGTTACTTTCTACAAAAGTTGCTTTCTTTTTTTTTCTAATAGTCATACATCGCTCGCTATGACTTTTGATCAGCAAGCCTTTCTCCTCATGTCTTCTCAGCTTTGGAATCTACATTTATATATATATATATTAAATCCACATGCTTTTTGTATTATTAAATGTATTAGGGGCTCTACTAGGAGTTCCCAATAAACTCTGTGGGGCGCTGCAGGGACTGGAATTGACAATTTCGACTGGTATCTCCACCTGATTGATTTAACGGAGGTTCCAAGTTATTTCCACAAGAAAGTGGACCCTGAAATACTTGGTTCAATTTTGCATGCGTTTCCCTTCTCTATCTGAAATAACAAGCCAAATCTGCATACACTCTCCAAGTGCTTGGACCAACAGCAGTGCGAGGGCAGGGTGCAATTAACTTAGGCTTGGGGAAGTTTTTTATGCTCCTGGTCACATCCGGCCAGGCAGATGCTTGGTAAACCAGATGCATGCAGCCCCCACAGACCCACAGTCAAATTTCGGGACGGGTGTCTCCAGGCCCGGGATTATCGCATCCAGAGTTTGTGGACCTCTGGGCTATACATCACAAGGCAACTTGTAATAAGACCCTGTGTCCTTCTCCAACACTATTGCAAGAATGTCATAATACATTTAAAATGCCTACCTCTTCAGTGTGCTAATATTCAAATGCGACAATACATTCAGCACAACATCTTATGATACCTATTCATTAAATGTGTGAGAAAATAAATCAATGTTTTCAACTTTAGTCAAACTGGAAAATGGTGATTTAATGATATCCTTTACCTCTTGCAAAGAGTAAATAGTGCATCTTGGGAGGGGCTGGGCAACTATAAACTACTAGGGGAACAGTTGAGAGAAAGGGTTGAGAAGTTTATAGGTAGGCACCCTAATCAGGTGTCAGTGGGGACTGCCCAGTAAACCTAGTGTAAAGGGGTTGTAGGAAGTGCTGATGAAAGTCTTTCCTCCAAAACATCTTGCCTAGAGGCAGAATCCCATAATTTGCCAATAGCGGGATCTCCAGGTAACCAGGGCCGGACTTACCATAGCGGGCACCGGGCAATTCCCTGGTGCGCCGCACGGGTGGGGGCCGGTTTTGGGCCCCTGGGGGGCGTTTTTGTTACAGGGCCGTTTTTGCAGCATAGCTCTGCGGCCCTGGCAAAGAGCTCGGCGGCACCCACAGCCCCCCCGAGTGGGGAGGTGGGCCGGCCGAGCACTTTGCCAGGGCCGGTTGTGGTTTTCAGTTCGGCCCTGCAGGTAACATATGGTGTGAGAAGTCGCTAAGCCATCAAAGACTGTGAATTCAAGCCCAGAACTAAGGAAAAGGTTATCTTGGGGCAGACAAGAAACACATACAAAACAACTGTAGATCTGGGGTCAATAATCCGTTAACCGCGGCCGTTTTTTCGCGGCATTGCGGCCGTTTTAAAGAACGGGCGGGGCTGCGTCGGCCGTTGAACGTACGCAGCACCAGCAAGGTAGTGCTCCGAACATTCAACGGCCGACAGCAGCACTTAACAGGATAATGACAGCGTCACCAGTGATGATGTGTCTCTAGGCCACTCAGTGGTATCAACAATCTAACATATGAATTATCTTCAAAGCCATAAAGACACAGTTCTGACAGGACACCTTAACAGTCAGTTTTGGCCCCAGTACCAAGTACTCAAGTACAGCAAGAATGGAGGGCAGAGAAAACAGTGCAAGTGGCACATTGCATATTTGTAGTGTCAAAATCAAGATGGTACACCCTTTTCTAGTAGCAAAAGCGCCATCTCCAAAACAGAGGAAAGGACCCACGGCCCCAAGGTGTTCCCAGGATGTCATTTAATGCGGGAAGATGGTTGCCCAAAAGTGCAATGCGCCTACCTACAAAAGGAAACCATTCCATGAATAGAAGAGAGTATATGTTATTGTTTAAAGGGAGACCATGACTTGTCTTGACCAGTCTGGGCATCACAATGTCCCAGTTTGGGATCCTTCCCCCATCTTTGCATCACCTCCTTCAGGAGTCAGTGTTCTTCGAAATTCTCCCTATTCACATCTTTCTTGCAATGGCTAGGATGGATTAGGGTGTTTTCGCTGCAGCAGTATCCATTCAAGTGTCGTCCCTTCCTTCCATTTCATCCAGTAGTGTTTCCAAGTTTTCTGGTTCATCATATTCACATGTCCAGCCCTCCATATTAATTACCTTTTTTGCCTATTCCAGCAGTCTATACCTCACTTTTTTCAGCCCGGGTCTAAATACCAATAATAGTTTCCCCTTTAATTTGGTTTAAAATGAAAAGTCTGGCAGTAGGAATATCTGGTTATTTTTGTATGTGTAAGGCTCATGTCATTTAGCTGCGGCCAGCATTTAACTGGCCTGCTGATGTCATAAGCAGAAAATGAGAATTTGCCTCAGATGTGTTTGAGAGGTGTTATGATGTGATCTCACCCTGTGTACTCCTTTGCATTCCATGGAAGGGTTGAAAGTTACGTTCAGGAGGGTCAGGTGCAGGGCCCAGAGAAAATCCACCATGTTGTCCTGTTCTACATTCTCAGGTATTACAGATATGCACACATTATTCCTCTGGCTCCTATCCTCCAAGTCTATGGTTTTCAAGCAAATCTCCCAAATTTCACAGTCCCAGTCATGTAGTGAGTCCAATCTGGATCCCATCTCCATTAATCTTTGTTCCAGGCTGGTCAGATTGGTGTAGTAATTAATTATGTCCCCTCAAAGGGACTTCCTAGGTAGACTTTAATATCTGCCGCAGTGTGGCCAGTGTGGTATCAGACACCACCGTCAGTGTCACCATTGTGGCAGCCTTGGCATCCCTCAATATGTTGGACTTCCTCTTCCTGGCCAGCGAGTCACAAACATGTAATTGCCTAGCATGCTTTGGTCTCATCCCCTGCGACACTGAGAATTCCATGAAGCATTAGAGTCATCTGTTTCTGACACTGTGCCATATGGGGTGCCTGAGGTCTGGAAGAGACTCTCAGATAGTCAAATGCCCTAGCCACCTCTCAACCTCTGGCCAGTCAGTCCCACACAGTATAATAGCACTCACAGGCACTCCAGGTCAGTCCTTGTTCTGCAATAGCAAGGATCAGGTAGCAGACAGACCCCCCCACCCCCTGATACTCAGCAAATATACAGGTGATAGCCCAGTCTAAGATGCCCACTGGAGGCAATCCCACTACGAATTGATGAGTGTCAAGAGGTCAATAGTCAATGACATGATCCTGATGTACAGAGAATGATGGAGGGTGGCTAAGGTTGGTAGGACAGCACTGGAAAAAAAATGAGAAAAGCGTGATTCAGGCACAACACTATGATTAGGTATTCGATTCCAATAAAATTTGCAACCTTTGCTGGTGGTATTCAGCCTCCCGTTGCCGGTACAGGTGTAGCGCCTTCGATACTCACCAGCCCCCCCCCCCCCCCCCCAGTGATGAGGGCCAATCTGTGTCACACCATCCCTAGCCAGTATATCTAACAGTAAGATCCCTGTTGATAGGCTGAGTCAGGAATTGCAACTAACCCAGGTCGGTGTCAGTGGTGCCCTCAAATAGCCCCTGTCATGAGGGGAAGTGCCCTGCAGTTATGATGTCTGGTGGTGGGTAGTTGTACACTATGTCCATCTGTAAGGGAGGCCGCTTGCCTCCCCTTGTTCAACTCAGATCTGTTCCCCGGCATCTTACTTCTGTGGCACCTCTGCACATCTTGGGGTGGAGACTGTGAGGAATAGTCATCTTGGGCCACATAGGCTCTGTAGGGTGAACAATCAATGGGATCCCACAATCGAGAGGAATTTGCTGTGTCAGGGTCTCCTGCATAGCATTGGGCCTATTTACATCACACGAGGATAAGCCCAATGATGCCATTTTCATTGGTATCCAGCCACATTTCTGATCCAGGTGTATTAAAGAGCATATACATTGCAATAATCATTAGGCCTTGACAACATTTAAATATGCCAGAGTAATCGGAATAATTGTGTATTACTATTGTGACACCAAATTACCAGAAATTCTGCCATTAACCCACTTGAATAATTCAGAGCATTTGGGGCAAAAATGGCTACTACAAGAGAACAGGATAGAGTACTGGTGGATGCTGAGTGCTGCTTTCATGTTCTGCTGCATTTAACACTATATTCTTACCTCAGAATGCATCCTCTTGTTCATTTTAGATGTGCTAAATGCTAGTTTATTCGCCACATATAATTCCGCATAATCTTGTGGAATTTTGTTGCAATTCTCTGCATTCATTTTCCAGTAAATTTTGCGAGTTACACCCACCCCTAATAATCATGTAGGCAGTACTTTGCATACAATCATATACTCTAGGTATTAGCGGGAGTCTACTATACTCTTTGCTGTCTAAGACAATTTTTCTAGTCTTTGAGTTAGCTGCAATATATGCTGCTTAGAATTCCTTTAGAAGCCCGTCTGATTCTAAAACCTTCGCACATGCCATTCTTTTTGCTGCAACAATGAACTCTTCCGCTACCCCCATCTGCTCATCTCCCTCCTGGGGCAAACAATGTGGCTAGACCCCCTGCAGCAAATTCTCAGGAGTTGCTTTCAGTGTTCCCCCATGCCTCTTAAAATATTCTTTGATGTGTAATTGATAACCATTTGTATGTAACCCCTGATGCCCTGTTTAGTGTTTAGTTCCAGTTTCTGCCTTCCTCTTTTGATAGGGGTGGCCGAACCCACCAGCAAGGAGCTGGCTTTATCTGTTTCCGCAAGTGACTGTGCCAAATCAAATCAAATCAAATTCAGCTTTATTCGCTTCAAAATAGTACAACCATAAAAGCATCCTAAAAAGTAATAACAAACATTTTCGCAATTCATTGTAATCAGCACGTTAATACATTTAGTTTAAAAATGATTCAAACACAATAAACATAATACAATCAAAAATATAGACACAGGGAATAATTTACACATAAAGTGCAAAGTACAGAAGTGTGGATCTCAGTATCCCTAAACATCACTAGTCAGTATATGTCCTGCCATCTTCGTAATGTAAGGCCTCTAGATGTGAATTGTACTTTCTTTTTTTAATTGCCATTTGAATATACACCACCACAGCGTTGCAAACTCTTTTGTTTTCTAAATGAAAGATAAAATCAAAGGCAATTTTATAAGTGAAATTTTTTTCCTTTAAGAATAATGGACTTAAAGTGCTGTTCCTAATAGCTCTATAAAAATCACAGAATAAAATAAAATGTAGAGTGGTCTGGTCCGATTTTTCATCACTGGGGGACTTTGAAAGATTTTGTTTCCACTTGCCAGCAAATTGGGAAAGCTTTTAAATGATGTCCCCAGTCCTAGCCTTTTTTATATAAAATCTGTATTGTTCGTAACCTTTAGTAGATAGGGACATGTCCCCGGTCCAATGGGCATATCACAGTATGCCCTAACCAGCTGCTTCGGCTTTGCCTCAGCTTCCCTTAAATATTCCCTTGAATCTATAAGTCCTGTTCTTACTTCCTTTTAACTATAATTATTCAATGTTCACAGTTCATTCTTTTAAAAGTTTACTAATATACATCAGCCAGGGGATTTTTTTACCATGCTCAAGGGTGAGGCAATCCTTGATGATTACCTGCGTAAATTTGATTTACTTCTTGCTCCCTATCCCATGCCAGACAGTAAGGGCTGTTCGCTGAAAACATCTTTAATAAAAGGGGCAGCAAGCTCTTTATGCACAATATTTTTTTAAATTATTATTATTGTTTTATTTAGACATATAAATGTTAGAGACATTTAGGCACCATCAAACTAAACAGTTCCACTACAGGTTTACAGCGTTATATAAAACAGCAGTAGGCCAGTCCAAAACAAGTTACATCACTCAGAGTAATTGCATTTCCTGTGTCATATGTGTTAAGTTTGTCTGAAACATGTACAAAATTATAGTACTTTGAGATTATCCCTTAGACCTTATAGTCCTTGTCGAGCATTTAATTTATCACAATGAAGCATACATTGAGATCTTTTGGCACAAGAGTGAGCCAAATTTGGATGTATATCACCTGCAGGAGTTGCGTGCAGATGGAGGTGTGTAACAGGTCGACGAGTGGGACTGTGTTAGTGATTATGTGTCTGTGGCTGATGCAGAAGTGTCTGATGTTACCAAGTCTTTCTCCCTGAGCCAGGTCATGAATGGCTCCCAGATATCTTTTGGGTGGGATGCCATGGGCATGAGGTCGAAGAACGCAACCAGTTGCTCCTGACAGTAAGTGACGTCCTGCACCCAGGTGTGATTTTGGAGAGTTCTAGGGGCACCCCAGCGTATGGCCAGTCTTTGTGTATGAAGTAGCAGCATCATAGCCGCAAGTCGGCATTTCTCAGGTGGGATCTCCTCTACGTAACCCATCAGGGCTACCAGTGGTGTGCATTTCAATGAGTCACCTGTGACCATGTGAATAATTGCATATAGCCCCTCCCAGAATTTGACTATGGATGGGCAGGTCCACGCGACATGCAGGAAAGTTCCAACCTCTAGCTTACGTTTCCAGCCGGCTCGTGTCTGGGAATAGTCCTATTTTGTGTGGTTGCAGGGGAGTGCGATACACCCTGTGTATAAATTTAAAGTGATAAAGTCTCAACTTACAGTTTGGGGATAAGTATCTAAGCTGGGATCAACCGAATGACCATTGCTCGTCTGTAGGTGATTCATTTAGGTCCGCCCTCCACGGTGCTAGGGCCTTTGGAGCAAGAAAGGGGGTGTTTGATTGCATTTATTTGTATAACCTTGTAATCAATTTTCAAGGAGACGGAGTGACAAGTATGAGCTCTAGTGGCGTCATTGTAGGAGGGACTGATGGAAAGGAAGGGTGTAGTGTTTTACAGGTAGCTCTGCGTTGATAGTACAGGATTAATTCTAAAACAGGTACTGGAATACCTTCTTGACCCTGTGGTGTCTCCAGGAATGTATCCCGCAGGTACAGGTCCCCAAGTGTGGTTAGGCCCATGGTGCGGGCATGTGCAATAGTACCTTTATCCTGATGAGAAGGGAACAGTAGGTGATGTGCAAGTGGAGTGGAGGGTGCATATAGCAATGGTGTCTCAACGCGCTTCCTTAGACCCTCCCAGGCACAGCGCAGTGCCTCAACTGGATTCACTTCACTGGTTTTTCTACAATAGGGTTTGTATAGTGTGACATGCAGGGGGACGAGGTCCACCATAACTTTCTCAATTGCCACATACAGTTGAAATGGGATGGGATGCACCTAGAAATGGAGGTATTGGGCTTGTGCACACAGGGCATAGAGCTCAAAATCAGGAGCTCCCAGCCCTCCCTGTGAGAGAGGATGTGTCAGCAGTTCACAACGCACCTGCGACTGCCTCCCGGCCCACACCAAGGCTATTACAATGGAACAGAGAGATTTATGCACATAATATATGGAGGTAGAATTTGAAATGGCTAGCAAGCTTCTTAAAAAGATATTTTCTTGAGTCTGGAGTATATCATGGTTAGGCATTCCCCAAAGCGCAGCACCATAACAAGTTCCAGTAAGGCTTTTCTTTTTGGCCGGACTTCACCCTCAAATTTGGTCTTTGTCATTTTCTCAGCCACAAGGGCACATCCTGTAGCCTCACCCTCATCACTGGTCTGTGGGGGACTGGGGCTCCTTCCTTCACTCCCATTTGCTGTGTCACTGTCTAGAACTACCTAAAACCTCCCTGTCACTCGTGTATGTTCACCTGAACCAATGGGAGTGCGTGTTCTTCATGCTGCTGAGGTTCTATGTGTTGGACGTGGTAGATGGGGTGGTCGAGCTTCTGGGAACTTTTTCAGGGGACATGGGTTGTGCTGGAATTGCCTGGGCATGCTGGCCTGTTACTTTCTTATGCTTAGGCCTAACTGTTGTCTGTCTGTCTTTTGACCTTTGAATTTAGTTTGTATGTGTGTTCTCGTATGTCCAATTGCATTACTGTCAAAAGTTCACTCCGTAGGCCAGGGACATGTGTGTGCCTGTGTGCATGCAAGCCATTTATGGCACAATTTTGTAAGTTTCTTTGCCTGTGTGGGGAACCTGGTCTCCATGTGTTTTATTGGAAAGTCTTTAACTCTAGTGATTTCGTGGAAAAATATGCTACTAGATCTTTTGGGGAGTCTTTGTGTAGCTCTAATTATGGGGTCATATGTATGTGCTCCGACGGGTGAGGAACATGGCGGCGGGCTGATGCCTGTCTCGGGAGGCTCCGGTAGCAGCGCGGCGTCTTAGAGCAGACATGGCGACGTACGAGATTCATCGCATAGAAGACCCACCCGGTAAGAATAGGTTATTATTTGAAGCCCCAGGCGGGTCCCCAATCTGATGTGCTCTTTCCTTGATGTTCTTTTCCCGAGTCTCGAGTCCCGAGTCCCGAGGTTGAACGCCGACGCCAGCCGGCACTAGGACCGGGGGGGGATCGAATGGCCCGGGAACGTGAGGCGGAGGTGTGGGCTGGGCCAGAGCCTCACTGCAGTCTGTGGAGGAATTGAGCGAGGCTGTGGACGAGGATCAGGGTGGCAACAGCAAGGCTTCGTTCTGGCTCTGACTCTGGCAGTTTGAGTGGAGGGAGCGGAGTGAGTATTTTGCCGATACCTTCGGGTGCTTCGGATCTACAGAGCGTTTTAGATTGTTGTGAGGGAAGGAAGGCACCTAAAAGAGGTCAGTGTGAGTGGATGGCTCTGGTCCCCCCTATCCTGCAATATCATCTGAAAAAGTGGTGCCGGGCTTGAAATCTCTGAGGGAGGTAGGTGCACCTGGGGGTCCTTCGGGGGATATATATCAAAGAATAGATACCAGCTTCGGTCCCAGACCCAGGTGGCATTTAAAATCAGGGGCACTCTGGATTGCTCAGAAAATGTAAATGAAGTTGTACCTGTGACCCCTCGCAAAAAGAAGAGTACTAAGTCGGGGAGCATTGTGAAAACTAAAACCCCTGTCGGAACTTCTGTACGGTCTACTCCCTCTCTGAAATCCTATCTTAAAATTATGGAGCAGGCTGTGAGGCTACAAAAAACAGGGACAGTCTCTGACATAGCCCCAGCTTTGCAGAGTAGTCCCTCACAATTTCCTCTCAAAAACCGCTTTTCTCCCTTTGTCGAGGTGCAAGAGGTGCAGGAAGTGGGAACCACTGCTGATTCAGTGAGTTCCGTAATTTCCTCAAGTCAGCTAGAGGATTTATCATTAGGGGGTGCTACTGCTATCACTGCTTTTCAAGATCCTACTCAATCATCCTGTCAAGTAACCCAAATAACTCCTCAGCCTCTACCTGCTGGTCCCCCTGATATGCAGGAGTTAGCACATGAAAGCCCGGAAGTGATGTCCTCCGTAGGAGAGGAGGTTGATAAGGTACAGCTGGGATCTTTCCCCCAGGCCTTAAGGGGCGACTTTCTCTCTAAATTTGCAATCTCAGAGACGAATCAGAAAGGGATACAAGACAAATGCGATGCATTAGAGTCCAAGCTCGATGATATCTGTGCACGTACCGGCTCGTTGGAACTTGAGGTTAAGACTCTCTCAGACTCAGTCCAGGGAAACACGAAGGATATCGAGGTCTTGAAATCCCAGAATAGAGCAGGACTTGGAGTGGCTGGAAACGCAGGCTCGAAGAAACAACCTGAGGATCCTTAAAATCCCGGAGGGAGTGGAGAAAGGGGACATTAAGGCCTTTGTGTGTAAGCTACTAAGGGAGGGGGTTTTGAAAGATCGAGAAGACATCAAGTTAGAAGCAGAGAGCCAGAGAGTTCATAGGGATCTGTTTAAACCCCACCCAGACAGGAAAACACCTAGGAAAATATTGGTTAATTTCCAGACATATGCAGTTAAAGAGCTGATACTCAGGAGATCCCTGAAAGGGTGACATCACATCATGAGATGGGAGCATATCAGATCTGCTTGGATACAGGTAGCAGAACAGCACAGCGGCAGTGGGAGCCAGGTTCCAGAATGCCAGAACTTAGGAGTTTGGGGGCACAGGTCCAAATGAAGTTTCCTGCATTATTTAAGGTAATGTGGAATAATAAGATGCACAGCTTAGGGGGTGAGGGGGGTGAGAAAAGTTGGAAAATTGTCCTCATACAAATAGTAGTAATGTTGAATGGCTCAAGTTGGGTTATCCTTATTGAAATTCTAGATCCGATATGAGTGGATGTCAGGAGATTAAGTTCCTCTCCTGGAATGTTAATGGTCTAAGAAATCCTAGAAAGTTATCCCAGGTGAGCAAGTTTTTAAAGAAGAGTGAGGCTCACATCTATTTGCAGCAGGAGACCCACCTGGAAGCCCAAGAATGTAATCAGAGTTTTAACAAGCTTATCTGGGTCCAAGAAGTGATGTCCTCCAACCAAGGGGGCTGAACAAGAGGGGTAGCTGTGGTTGTAAGATCTAACAGAGGGATTAAGGTAGAGAAATGGAGTACCGATCACTCTGGGAGGTGGCTAACTCCAACGCTCTCCATTAATGGTATCTTGATAGTATGGGCTGTGTACTACGGGCCAAATGAGGATAATTCAGGTCCTCTTTTAAAACTTCAGGCTAACCTGTTAGGAACATCTGGTCCACTGATATTGAGTGGGGATTTCAATTTAATACTTGACCCCGACTTGGATCGCACATCTGAAGTAAAGTATAAGGTGCCATCTAGAACCTTCTCCACACTTAAGACATTGGTCAAGGATTTTAGGCTATTAGATATAAGTGGAGAGGATAAAGGGAAAGCTAGAGAGTATTCCTTTTATAGTAAAAAATGTAGGCAATTTTCAAGAATCGACTATTTCTTAGTTGATCAGAGCCTACTATCAGACCTTAAATCCATAGCATACACTCCTGCTCCAATACCAGATCACTCTGCAGTAGTAATGAGACTTAACTTTAAATCAAATTGGTGCCAAAGGAGATGGACTTTGGATAGGACTCTATTATTGGAAGAGAGGGTAAGGATAGATCTCAAGGGGAAAATAGAAGAGTTCTTTCAGTTTAATATTGCCACGTCTAGTGATCACATAGTTTGGGAGACCTTCAAGGCATATGCAGGAGGGCTTTTGAGTTCCATGATGATTATTAAAAGCCGTTTGGCTAAGTAAGCAGATGTGGACAGTTTTAGGAGAATTAAGGATAAGTAGAGGGAACTGCAACAGGCAGCTCTTACGTCCAGAAGTCTTATGCCACAGCTAGAGAGGGAGTTGCTTTCTTTACAAGCGGGTTTTAAAGCTAGGATGGATAAAATTGTAAAGGACAGATGGGATGCAAGTAAACTCCAGCACTTTGCCTATGGCGAAAAATGTGGTTCTCTTCTCACCTGGAAGTCCAGGGCGGACCGAGTCCGGAACAACATAAAAAACTTGGTCCAAAGAGGGTCGGGATTACTGCTGCAGAAAGAGGACGAAATCAGGGGGGGAGGCCAGATCTTTTATGTACGGTCTCTATAAGGAAGGAATAGAATATAGTCCTGAAGCAGTAAAAACATGGCTGAATAAGAGGGATCTTCCTCATCTGTCTGAGGGTGATAGGACATACCTAGCTACTAGCATTTCCGAGGGAGAGATCAGGGAGCAGCTCAAAAAGATGAGCAAGGGTAAAGCCGCGAGGCTAGATGGGCTCCCGGTCGAGATATATTTGAGCCTATTGGATAGGGTTGTACCGGTTTTAAAAACTCTCTTTAATAAAATATTCTTAGAGAATGAAGCCATCCGCCCCTCATGGTCAGAGGCAACAGTTTCTCTGATTCTTAAGCTGGACAAAGACCCTCAAAGAATTGAGAATTTTAGGCCAATTTCATTACTCAATTCAGATCTTAAGATTTTCTCTGGCATTTTGGCTACCAGAAAGGCAAAAATTATTAAAACTATTATACACGCTGACCAGAGTGGGTTTATACCAGGAAGGCAGCTCAACAAGCTCACCTTTCAAGCCATAGGAGCCATTGATGTTGCAATTGAAAAAGGGTTGCCATTGACACTTGTTGCAATAGATGCCGCTAAGGCTTTTGATCAAGTTAATAGGAAATATCTTTGGGAGACCATGCGTTGTTTTGGCTTCCCATCAAACTTTACTGAGGCCATTAAATCTTTCTATGCGAGCCACGTGCAAAAGTTTTAGTCAATGGCACCCTATCTGAATGGTTCAATATTTCAAGAGGCACTAGGCAGGGCTGTCCCCCTATTTTTTAATGTATATATCGAACCTTTTGTTTGCTCCCTTAGAGAAGAACCCTCAATTTTGACTTTAAAGATTGCAGATTTGGACCTTAAGGTTGCCCTTTATGCAGACGACCTTTTAATGTATACATCCGATCATGTAACAGCTATACCCACATTATATAAGTTAGCGGGAGAATTTGGCAAGGTCTCCGGCTATAAAATGAACAGGGAGAAAACTGAAATAATGAGCTGGAACTGTACAGACGTAATACCGAGGGTGAAGGGTCGGATGAGATATTTAGGAATTCATCTAGCGCAGCAGCTGAATGATACATCTAGGATAAGCTGGGAGAAGGTTTCTAAGGAGGTGGGCTCCTTACTGGTATGCTGGGTGAATCTCCCATTAAATATATATGGGAGGGTGAACCTTATAAAAATGATAATTTTACCGAAGTTAACTTTTTTGTTTAATGCAATCCCATTGTCCTTCAATGTTAGAGAGCTTGCTATCCTTCAAGGCAAAATCGGGTCATTCATCTGCGCCACTAAGACCCCGAGGATAGCATGGAAAAAGCTAAGGCAAGGACTAAAGCTGAGAGGATTAGCTTTACCTCACCTGCTTTCTTATTGTCACGCTTTCCATTTTAAGAATTTTAGAATGCTAGCTAATACCATCGATTCTTCATCCTTGGCCCGCCTGTTCCATGCATTACTGCATGACATTCCACAGGGACAGGATTTTTTTCCCTATAAATTTTGGGATCCCAAATTCTACAAGAAAGTCAGACTCAAAGTTCCATCGGCTGCACTAAGAAACTAGGGGTATATTATGAAAACACTATGAATATCATATTTTGCACCTGAGGCCCCAATCTGGGACTCCCCAGGTACCCCGGATTGTCTTCAGGATCAATTATCTCAACCACTTAGGTCTGCCGGTATTAGATTGTGGAGAGATCTCCAGGTGGATTCACATCTTATGAGCTGGGACCTAATGTCCCGATTAACTAGAGGCACACTGACAAAATTTAAGTTTTATCAGTTATCCACATGGTGGTCATCACAACTATGGGACAATGAAGATTACAGTATAAGCATTGACTCCATTGCTAGAACTGGAGCATGGAAACATGAGGTGTCCTTTTAGTACGGGTCATTCATAGGAACAGGGGCTGGGTTGGACTCGGAGTTGGTGAAACGCTGGGGTAATACTATAATTGATAATGGAGACGATTTGCGGAAACTCTGGTGTGACTCTTTTTCTATGTTACAGGCTGCGGTCAAACCAGCTAATCTTAGGAGAAACCATTGTACACCATGTATAGGGTGTATTGGACCCCAGGTAAATTATCTAAAATGTCCGCAACAAGGTACCACTGCGCCTGATGTTAGTTTCCTGCTGCAGATGACCTCCATATCTTTATGAACTGCCCAAAGATCGGCCCCTTCTGGATGCAGGTATGTGGTATTTTGGAGGATGTACTGGGCCTGCAGATTAAAGTAAGTACTAGGCTAATTTTCTTTGGTCTGTTAGACAATTATGCTTTGAACGTTCCAGCCTCAAAGTTTGTGCAATACGTGGTGATTATCGCCAGGAGGGAAATCTGTAGAGTTTGGAAGCTTGAGACACCAGCTACCCTTGAGGACTGTTTAAAAATCATCATTATGATAAGCCATTTGGACATGACCTGTGATAATTCTAGTGCTAATAAGATCTGGTCAGCATTGGAGATCTGGAGAGAGAAGTAAAATCAATAAAGACCAGTCCAATGATTATGCCAAGGCTTGTCTGCCCGGTCTTCCCTAACATCAGGTGGCCTTTCGAGAATCGATAACGGGAGTGGAACAAGGATACAGCCTTGTCTCTAGGAAGGCTCTGCTACCTCCTTAGGCCTTTTCCACCAGGGCAGCTCTCAATAAGGGCCTATAAGAGGGAAGTAGAGGTATTCCAACTTGAGCTCTCTTGTCTGATGGCATGTATGAGGACAAAAAAAGAAAAAAAGAAAAATATGTATGTGGTCCATTTTTACAGTTTTACTTACTATGATCTCAGTGCTATCTACGGATGCATCAAACAATTCAATATGAACATTTTAAAACCACAGTTGACAATGAGTACAAATGGTTGTGACACAGGTGAAACCAATGCAATGAAACAGTGTCTACACAGAACGGCGAGCTACGCCTGCACAGGATACAGATGCGCTGACGAGCCAATACCGACAAGCAGACTCCCCACTGACAGTCCAATACCATGGGCTATCCGGGGCTAGCATAGTAAAACAGTAAAGTGTATAGAGGCACAGGCTAAATAGATATGACAGGCCGTAATAACAAAATGTTTGTTGATACGAGTACTATGCAATTTCTTCTAACTATGTTGGTAAAATATTACAATGATGTACTGAGTCGAAAAACCATAACAATTGTAAAAACCCCAAAAACAAATTCAAACAAAAAAAAAACTTTTCGCAAAATGCAGTTTCTAATATGTAACAACACCCTCATAAAGTATAGAATATTGACAACAAAACGTGAAACCATAGTACAGTAGCTGCATGATTGTTTTGCCAAAAATCTCTTAACCTACTCCTAACGCATGCTATCCTGTGATCAGGGGAAGCTATGCATGGGACGCGGTACGAATGAGCCTGATAGTCTGCCAATATTGGCTATGGGACAAAGGTAATGATAATAGATACAGAAAATCGAATAACTTGATAACCACAGGCTCCTATTGGCCTCACACATTACACCTCATTTCCCAGGTCCAAAAACAATTATTTGCTAAATATCAGAATTTCAACCCTTGTCACACCCAGGGGTCAAGCCCAATAAGGATAATGTCCTGATAGCCATAATGGGCTATACAATACATATTCACCTTTCCTTGCATGCTATATATTGAAAATGGTGACTTATGTGGGATTGCCTCCAAGGCCCCCTTGCGACTCCTCAGCTAAGACACATAACATAGGTAACTTGCCAGATTCTGTCAGTGGTAGGGTGCTCAAGTTATCTTTTTATGCTTCTCTCTAGTTTGCCATATTCCAAATGCTTTAAATGATGTTGCTCTTACCCTCTGTGATGGATGCTTCAGGATGGATCTCTGCACCGCAGATTTACAAGAACTTCTAATCAATTGCAGTGTCTGCTCATCTTCATTGTTGTACAAATGTGAATCCGTCTGGGTGAGGCCACTTCCTTTGGATGTAGTCAGGTTCAAGATACCAATCAGCTCCTATCTGGCTTGCCAAAATGCTGCTTGAACATGAAAAACCTTGGAAAAAGAAAGAGACAAGAGGCATTGGACAAACCAGGATTAATTTGTTTAAACACACAATACAGCCGGGAGATCAGTTACAGGTATAGAGTCTGAGGACTGTCACAATTTACAGTTGGTCTGAGGCTTCTCTTTATACAGTTCTTTGTAGGTAATAAAGTATGTCCAAAGGTCCATGTAATGTAAGGAATTTAGTTGCTGCCTTTGGAGTCATAAATTAATGGCCTAATGGAAAGTACAGGTGGGTCTCAACCTTGAGTGGACACAATGCGGCCAGTGGGTGTGTCTAGATGTCCGGTATGGGGAGCGTGCAATCACTTTGTGTGCTGTGTACTGATTGGCTATAGGTTTCTAACTCATTTTGCATCTGATTTATGGTGTGTTTGGGAGCGCCCATACCTCCTCCGGCCCTGTGAGGTTTATTGGACCATTGTAGTGTTGCTGCATCTATCTGTGGGATTGATCTCGGATTTCCAGTTTCTGTGTTTATCTAATGGCTATGTGCCATCCCACCCCACCTGTGACCTATCAATCAGTAACCTCCGGCCTACATCTCAGAGCCAGCCTGACTAGTTTTTTTGCAAGTCGAGGTTGATGTGGAGTTTACAACGGGCAAATTCTTCAATAAAGATGCGATTACATTCTTCCACATGAATGCATCATTTTTCTTAATAACTTGACTTTTCAATATTAACATAGTCCCACCCCAACAAGGAAAGGCAGCACTTGTTGAAATAAACAATAGTATATACAACATTTTTAAACATGACATAATATACATAAACAAAGGCTACTCTTACTGCCTGTATTGTGTTACACAATATTTTCTTAGTGACCTTATTTTGGACACAATATTTCTGTCAGTAAATATTTTGATCGTTTTTCACTCCTCTATTTAGCAAAAAGTCAAAGGCATAGAATTCTGATGAATTTCCAGGTCTACCAGAATTGGTAAATTTGGGAGTAGTTCAGTAATCATGAGTGAATGCATGGGAACACCCATTTTCCACCCATGAACACCTTCCACCGTCAGAGAATCACAATGCACTGATTTGCACTGCAATGCGTTACTCTGTATTTATCAAGCCACTCAGGGCCACGCAAGGCTCGCTTAATCAAATTTAACGGTTGAGTCACTTTTGCACCCCTTTGAGTGGTGAAAAAGTGATGCAATCTGATGATAAATATGCCCCTGTGTGTGCTATTTGACTCACACATGTTATTTGACTGCTTTGCTGCCAGCACATCCACTGCTAGCAAATAATGGTAACATTTCACACTCTCCTCCCTATAAACATTGCTCAGTCCCCTCGAATTACTGTAAAAATCTAAGGGGCATATTACCAACAAGTAGCGATAATTATCGCTAAATAGGCTTAGCGACGATTTTTTTATCGCTGCCTATCTCTGGATATGTTAGCGGAGAAAACATGCTATTAGCAACGTTTTTCTCCATTGTGCTAAAATATCCAGCGATAGCGGCGAAATTCGTGACTATCGCTGAGAATGCAGCGATATTCACGCATTAGCGATGAAATGCTCTTAGCCATGTTATCCACCTCCCATTGGATAACATGGCTAAGAACTGGTCTGAGCAGGCGTTGGTTTTTGGCGATAGCGGGAATATTTCCATCGCTACGCCTGCCTTGCTAATAGACAATAGCGACGTTAGCGACTGCTTTCAGTCGCTAACAGGGTGGGTATGCCCACTTTGCATGTCATTAGCGATAAATATCGCTAACATGCAAAGCGGGCCCCAAACCGCTCGCTATCGCCTAAAAGCTGTCGCTAACATCAGTTAGCGACAGCTTGCTAATAGAGCGATAGAATTATCGCCGCTTAGCGACTGAAACCGGCCGCTAAACCGGCGATAATTGCCTATCGCCACTCTTGGTAATATGCCCTATAAGTTAGGGCTGAACAAGCAGACTTTCTGTCTGTTAGAGAATGTACTCAATTGCATATGCCAAGTATTATCTCTCTCTCTATCCTCCAACAATCTTACCACTCTTTTTTCTCATACATCTCCTGCATTGTCTGGCTAGCTGTACACTGCAAATCAATTGTACACATTTTGATGTGATTTTAAGGATATTCATCCCTTCTCTGGCCCTACACTCTGCCCACTTGACATGTCTTGAAAGTGCAACCCCCTTATGTTTAATGACATGTCAGTTATTTCCATCGGCTTCGCCACCATAATTGCAACATTCTGGCTTTATGTCAAATAGGAAGTTCCTCTCTAACTGCTTTTGTGACCACCTTGAAGACATACGTCGTAGAATTGGAGTTTTGAGGCTAACATCAACCCTACAATAATTTCCTCTTCATCTCATTCTTTCCTATTCATCTAAGATATTTGGTAACATGCATAATAAATAATGTGTAATACTTTGAGTGATTACCCTAACTAAAGAAATGGACTAACCTTCTTCCTCACAGATGTCTGCTTTGTAACCATTCATGCAATCTCCTTACGTACAGTTTATATTACTATATAAAACATCTTCCTCAGAAAAGCTATCTGCAGTCAATAAATAAATATAATAAACAAACTTAAGAAATTCCCTTTTATAATAATATAGATACAGTGTGATATACTGCTAATTAAATTTTAGTACTTTTTGGACGAGTTGTGGCTGTTAACATTCAATATTAGCAACTTCAAGAAATGAAATAACATATTTTCTTTCCCACTATTAATATATTTTTTTCAGAAATATGTTTATATTTTGTTCACCACACAAGTAAGATGGTTTAGACCACCCTACTTTTTGCTTATTTCTTGGATATACATTTATTCGAGAACTAGTGACCCTGCCTTCCACATTAAAGTGATTCTATTTCAACTTATGTCAAAAAGGCAAACATGTAAAAAAAATCTCTTCTCTACCAGAATTTGATATGTGCAGAGCATGGGCTAATAACATGTGGCGATGCGTGTATTCATTATTTCGCTGGTGAAGAAACATTGATTAAAACCAGATATCAAATTTAAATTGTCCAATACATAAATTCCATTTGTGTATGTCTTTGTTTGCCCATGGGCTAAAAGAATAATCTATATTTTTAAAGTGGATAACCCCACGACAATTATAAGGAACATCTATTGGAAATATAATAATATGGTTTTGATCAGGTAAGGGGATTCAGAAAGAAATGCACAATTTAATTACATACAACAGGGAAACAAAAGCAGCCCACAGCAATACATCAAGCAAATATAGCGAAGCAGGTTATTTTTCTCGTACTATAGAGTAGCAAGTAATAATTCGTTTTGCCGTGCATGACACACCTGATACTCCCACAGCTTCTTCTTAAATATATGTCTCTATTTGTAACTATAGTTTATCTACAACATTTCACATATGCCCAACCTGTCAATACTCGGACAAACGAGTTAAGGTCACACTAAATAGTTGTCCTTACAACACAGTAACATCGCAAATTAGCATGTTTATTGCTTGGCATAATTAGATGTTCAATTTACTGACATTCTGTCTGAGTGACTCATCAGCATAAACCTGTGGATATAATTCATCGGCAATTACGTGAAAATGAAAGATTCCACTATAGAGAGGAGAAAATATCATTTTACTTTTACTGGAATGACCGCAACATTCTTGAAATACCATGATTACAGCAAAACAAATTCATATAAATCACTTATTAAGTGTGCATAACAAAATAAAAATAGACACTTTTGGTGTAGATAGCTGATGATAAAAAATATAAATGAAAATCCTATAGCATTTTTAAATGTCGCATTGTCAGAAATAGCATCAAAATACAATTTATTTGTCCTTGCCAAAGTATGTGCAAAACATTTTTGGCACTGTCCTTTTGATTTGTACTTTTCATGGTTAAGGTATTCACTTATTTGTACTTTGTAACTGAAAATCATTTACCATGAAGGCAGAACATACAGGAACAGAAACCCGGGATCACAAACTGCATTTTGTAGTTTGTAAAGCAGTACTACAGTTGTACTACTTACTTACTACAACATGCAATTAATGGGCCTACAAGTGTCTATCTCTTCCTCAACCTTACCAGTCTTTTCTATGGGTAGATCCTCACACATGTAAGTTTACTACTTAAGGGCCAATTACGATGTCGTAAGGAAAACAGTCCCACCTAATTGGATTAAGAAAAGGCCTGGGCATAGTTCACTGAGTTTCACTGCACGGGACTCCACAAACTGACAAAAAAACTCAGTGGAGTTCCCCAAGTGGCAGAGTGCATTGCGAACTGCCAGTCGCGCTGGTCTTCCTGCTGCTCAGGTAGAAATTCTACCCAAGCTGCAACTTGTGAACTTACCGTTCGTGAGCAGGGACAAAACTCTGCTGCACTATGCAGAGCGGAGATTTTTGCACTCCGTGAGCTCCACAGAGAGCAGAAAACTCCAAAAACGGGGCGGAGTTAACTGCCCAAGCCTAGTTAAGAATGCTTTCCAAACAATTCACATTCAGAGAGTCCTACCAACTGATTACGATGAGTCCGGATGCTTAAGGACTCGGTTCGCTCAGACTCCCATTATGTTCAATGGGAGCCCGTGTTTTGAATGAACGAATTAGGAGGGGGTTAGAGAAAAATGAAACAGAGATTAGGGAACGCTAAGTAGGCATTCAGGGTAGGATAGGCACCCAACAAAAGAAGAATAAGACCATTGTTATTTACAAACGGCACTTCGACCCTTGACCCTGTCCCTGGCAGGCAGGTCGCTCCCCACGCCGCGCAGCTCCACTTGACTGCGCCCGTTCCCTGCTGCCTCTGCTGAAGCGTGTTCGAGCCCCCTGAGCAGCTGTACTTCCGAACGTCACCTTGGTACTACCTGATTTTGTTTTTTTTTAGTGTGCTCAGTGTGCTTATTGTGCTTACTGTATCACTGTATTTCTAGTCTGCTCCACTGTAGTGTCCCTGTGCTCTTTTGCCCATTTTGCCTTATGTTCGCTCTTCGCCGTCGTCCCGCCGCTGCCTCCCCTGCAGCCCGCCTCCTTTTCCTCTCTGTGTCCCTTGCCGTTCCCGCCAATGTGTTCCCTGCGGCCACCGCCCCCGCTCCCATTCGCCGTCAGCCACCCGCCTCCCAGCTGCCCCTCCCTCCCACCTCCCCTACTTATGGCACAGCGGGCATGCCGTGGGGTGCGGCCTAGGCACGGAGGCGCGCCAGAGGCAAGCCCGTCTGCGCCCTTCAGCGCCTGGACTGCGCCCAGCACTAGAACCCCTAGACCCTGCGAATGCCACAACACCAGACTCCGCTACGATGCCAGAACCATCCTCCATGCACTCAACGTCGTCCGAGATCACCTCTGCTTCCAGGCCGCCCCAAAACGCACCCACAGACCTTTCTCCTGGTGCAACTGCAGCCTCACCTGCAACAGAGCCACCAAACCTCCAAAAACCGGACTCAAACACCTTCGTTGCATACTCCTCAACACCCGCTCCACACGCAAACACACCATCGAGCTCTGGGACCTGCTCGACACCTCCGCCACGGGTGTCGCCTTCCTAACCGAGACCTGGAGGAACGACTCCTCGGTTCCCGACATCGGAATCGAAGGAGGAATAGCCATAGTCCACACATCTACCCTCCAGGTCTCCACCCACGTAGACAACACCCTCAACACCGCCGAACACCTGCACTTCCGAATCTACACGGACCCCAACACCACCCTCAGAGGAACACTTGTCTACAGACCCCAAGTCCCTGGGCACAGTTCAGCGACCACATCACTGACCTTGCCAGCACACACGCACTCGCCTCCATGGACTACATCCTCCTCAGGACCTGAACTTCCACCTCAAGAACAACAACAACGCAAACTCCAGCACCCTTATCGACAACCTCGACAACCTCTGCCTCAGACAACTCGTCACCGCAGGCCAAACGCTTGACCCCGTCTTCTCCACGAGCACCCACGTCGCCTTCAACCACACCACCAAACTCCACTGGACGGACCACCACTGCATCCATTTCACCTTCAAGAAACCCACCATGCACTACTTCACCCGACAGCTACCATGCTGCTGCTGAAACAAAGTCACCACAGACCAGCTGACGACCACCCTCGCCCAGATCCCTCTCACGACCCCACCGACCCAGACGACGACGCCCGCAACCTCAGACAGTGGATCGACGACTGCACAACACCCTCGCCCTGCTCAAGAAACCCCCCAACTGCCGCACCATCAAGAAAACCACCTGGTTCACCGAAGAGCTCCAGACCTCCAAACGTGCATGCCGGAATCTGGAGAAGAAATGGCTCCACGACCATACACTGGACAGCCATGCAGCGCACAAGGACGTCACCCGCAGACATCACCACCTCATCAGACTAGCTAAGAGATCTTCCTTCAAAACACGCCTAGATAACAACGCACACAACAGCAAAGAGCTCTCCAGCATCGTGAAGGAACTCTCCAACCCCAGCACCAATGACATCCCACCAACACAAGAACTGTGCGACTCACTGGCCTTCTTCTTCCACTGCAAGATCGCTGACATCCACGACAGCTTCAACACCAAGTCTACTCGACCATGCCAGACTCCACCACCCTGCGAACACCACCCACGCCAACCGCCTGACCTCCTGGACCAACATCAACGACGACGAGACATGCAAGGTCATGAACTCCATCCACTCAGGTTCTCCATCAGACCCCTGCCCACACCACGTATTCAACAAAGCAGACGCAGCCATCGCACTCCAACTACGGAAGGTCATCAACATCTCCTTTGAGACAGCTACATTCCCAGAAAGCTGGAAGCACACCGACATCGGCGCCCTCCTCAAGAAGCCCAAAGAGGACCCCAAGGATCTCAAGAACTTCCGGCACATCTCCCTGCTCCCGTTCCCGGCGAAGGTCATCGAGAAAATCGTCAACACGCAACTGGCCTGCCACCTCAAGGACAACAATACCTTAGACCCATCCCAGTCCGGATTCAGAAGAAACCAAAGCACCGAGACAGCCCTCATCGCCGCTACAGATGACATCAGGTGCCTATTAGACAACGGCGAAACATCAGCCCAAATCCTCCTGGACCTGTCAGCTGCCTTCGACACGGTCTGCCACCGCACACTACAGACTCGCCGAAGAAGCCGGAATCCAAGAGAAGGTCCTCGACTGGACATGTCCTTCCTCTCCAGCAGAACCCAGAGCCTCTGCCTCCCACCTTCTGTTTCGAAGCCACCGACATCATCTGCGAAGTATCCCAGGGCTCATATCTCATCCCGACACTGTTCAACATCTACATGGCCCCCCTCACACAAGTGGCCCACCAACACGACCTCAACATCATCTCCTATGCTGACGACACCAGGCTCATCCTCTCCCTCACCAAGGACCTACTCACTGCCAAAACCAACCTCCACGAGGGAATGAAGGCCGTCGCAGATTGGATGAGGACCAGCCGCCTAAAGCTGAACTCGGACAAGACAGATGTCCTCATCCTCCGACCCACCCCCTTCACCTGGGTCGACTCACTGTGGCCGACCACTCTGGGACCGGCACCTACACCCACCGGCCACGCACGCAACCTAGGATTCATCCTCGACTCCTCCAAAACAGGTCAACCCCGTCTCCTCCTCCTGCTACAACACCCTCTGCATGCAGCGCAGGATCTACAAGTGGATCCCCACCGAAACAAGAAGAACAGTGACCCAGGCCCTCATCAGCAGCAGGCAGAACTACAGCAATGCACTCTATGCAGGAATCCCAGCCAAACACCTGCGATGACTACAACGCATCCAAAACGCCTCCGCTTGGCTGATCCTCAACCTCTGCCGCCGCAGCCACTACTCCCATACCCGCCAGCTCCGCTCCGCCAGCTTCGCCCTCACCACTGTCCCCGCATCCAACGAGCAACCTCCGGCGGCAGAGCCTTCTCCTTTCTCGCTCTCAAGACCTGGATCACACTCCCCACCCACCTGCGGCAGACCAAAGACCTGCTCGCCTTCAGAAGACTCCTCAAGACCTGGCTCTTCGAGCACTAGCGGCACCCCCTCCCTCAGTGCCTTGAGACCCTCGCGGGTAAGTAGTGCACTTTATAAGTAGATTGATTGATTGATTGATTGATTCTATAGTTACTGCAGCCAAAAGGGACACAAAACAGTAGTACATATACTCCAGTTCATACTTGCAGTAAGTCCAACACCACACATGGTCATCCACCGGTATTACAACATTTTTGCATACAAAATAACAGAGACAGGAACTAAAGATAAATATATTAACCTAAATTAGTTTATTTCAACTTTGAAAAATATACATAGTTTTAATTACATTTTCAAAAATAGATTTCTAAATTAAAAAATAAATACTATATTATGATCAAATATTTTGATTCCCTTCTTTAATTAAAACAATAAATGGAATAACATTTTTAAAGGATAACGGCATACATTTAAATTAATTAATTCTATACATACAGTTTTTTAATTATTTTAACACATAATACATAAACATATGCATTTAACTTTAGGTGGGATTTTTAAATTAAATCTTCAAACATAATTATAATTGAATGTAATATTTGTAAATTAATTAAATATTTAGTTACAAAATATGTCACAACATTTCAGTCTTTTTGGAGCAGTTGTTCTTATCTAATTCTAAGGCTCTCTGTACGTCAGTGACAGTACCTAGGGACAAGTCCAGCTCCAGTTGTGATTGGTCCAGTGGTAACTCCAGGAAAAGGTCTCTTATGTTCATGTAGCCATACAGGAGGTCAACCAACTTTGAAGTCCACTTCTTAATCCTGGTTACACATGGGAGCAGGCCCAGCCTTTCTGACCAGATCACAGACAACAGGTCCACTCCTCTTTTGTTCTACCATTGGTCAATAAATTGTTTTGAGGGGCTGAAGGTGAGGTGCTACTTTTGTCAATTCACCAGCCAGAAGTTGTGCATACTTCCTCCCCACTGCCTGACTAACCAGCAAAGGGTTGTCAAGGACAAGCCATCCCACTTTTACAGCAGATCCTGTTTGCCTGACTGCATTCTGTATTCTCAGTACAATCCAAGATGGTTAGACCTTTCTGCCCTGGAGGGAGCTTGTGGCAAAGCGAGGGGTAAGGTAATGAGTAATCATCTCACACTCAGCCATTCTAAACTGGTTCTAGAGCCAGCTTTGTTGTGGGATGAAAAGACCCCTCTCTCCAGGCTTGCCTTGTCAATATACTATAAAACTACAGGACTTCCCCTGGCACCTTTTAATTTATGGACGTTAGTGGACACTCTAATCTGGCTGGCTTGGGTTATGCTGTGTCTAATTCTTCCCCCTAGCCATCCTGCTAGACCCAAGCCACTGTCTCTGCAACGTAAGCACTATTCCACACATCATCAATGTGCCAGTGGCAGGCCAGTTGCAGGCAGGCCAATATTAATTCATCTGCTTTGGCTTCAGGCAGAAATATATGGCTTTTTAAAGGTTACTTTTCCTGTATATTTGTCAAAATTCCAACTTTACCATAGAATCATTTTTTAATAATTTTTCAAAACAATGGATGAACTGTCTCTGTAGATTATCCAAAACCAATTATACAGAATTAAAATATTAACTGTACGTTAGCTTTTTCTCCACAGAAGCAGCTACAGCCCTAACTATGAAAATAGCTTTTGCAGGGTGGTCACTAGGAGCATGCATCATTACATTTACAAATCTTCTACCTCTAAATACCAACACCCTATTTGTGAGCTACAAGGCCTATGTAGTGGTGACTTAATATTTACCCTTAGGGTTTCCCTGTTTTCAGAAACTGTATTTATGCCTGCAAAATTGAAAGCTTCATTGCCAGGCTAAACATGTTGGACTGCAGCCATGTTTTTCTTGTCAGCCTAGTAAATGGTACCATAGGTGCTGCAGTCCACAGGTGACATTTAACTTTATATAAGTTGGGGCATTTTTCATTGTATACTATGGCCTAACTTGCAAAATTAAATATTCTAAATGGGGATCAGGGAGCATCCACAGCATCACCCCTATGTGCAGTGCTAATAAAAAGCATGCATCAGTCCACAAAAAAGGGACTGACCATGCAAACAGTGGCATCATTCCACACTCTTCACGCAACTTCTAATGGTGTATGTATCTTGCGTTTTACAACAAAACTGCGTGGGATTAAGTGGAAATAATTGAGGATTGTAATTCAACATTTAGAGTTATTTTCTTATCACAAATGCATCAATAATGGACCTGAGGATGCATTTTGCACTAAGGAAATAGTGCTAAATGCAACAGAACATAAACAGTAGCAGCCAGCAGCTGCTTACACTTGCTATTTGTTTTTCCTGTGCTGTAGGATTTTTCTGCCAAATTACTCATAATTATGCGAATGTGCATAATCATGTATATTAAATTCACATCAAAGGAATAATACGCAATTACCAACATTACTCTGGCATAATTACAAAAATCACCCTGGTCTAGTAACTACCCTTCAATGGGGGATACAGGGGGATTTGCGATAAACATCACAAATCACGCTTAACGTGATTCTGAATATTGCCACCTATCGCTTGTTTACATCGCCATGTTTGGGGCGATTTTACAATGTCTTGCTCACAGGCACTGTACAAACCTGCGATTGACGGCGATATTCATCATTAGCATGTGAAATCAAGCACTGATTTCACAGGGTAATGAAAAGCTTGATAATAGGGGAGTGATGACGTTACCAAACAATCCACCTCCCATTCAAAACATGCCTAAGTCAAGTTTTGACCAGACTTTAAGGATCCTGCGAAAACCGCGGTTAGCGAAGCTTTCATCATCTCTTCGTGGTTCCTGGACTGCGTTGTAAATAACGCGATGTCCTATTCGCGACCTTTTGTCATGGTGTTACAGGAAGGTACGCTTACTTTGTATCTCATTAGTGACGTATATGGCTAAGATGCGTGGCGTTACAAAAACGGCAGCTAATATGTGCTAATGCATGTTTGCGCCGCCTCGTTAATACGGCGGTGAAATGATCACTGCTTTAGTGGCAAAAAGTGCTGCTAAAGCGGCGATAATGCCCTTGTAAATATCCCCCAATATCTCAAATGCCAAAACTCTGTCAAATGCATAGGCCACAGACTCCAACCCCAAAGCATATTTTTTCAATCTTGTAAATCTCCATAGAATATATAAATGCAGTCAACCCCTGTTAACCCTAGTGCAAATGAACCTGATGATGCACCTATACCTAATCTACAGTGGTGAAAATGTTTGTTCCTGAAAGTGTTGCCCTCATTTCTGAAATGTTTGGTAGTGGACATTTATCTACCATTAGGGCCTTATTAAAGTCTCTTAACACATGTACAAAACAGGTCTCCACTTGTCTAGCTTGCCACTACAACATGGGCCAAAGTCTAGGTCACCTCCATGGAGTCTATACATTCGAACTCACATAACTTCTACAACTGTTTCTGAATTGCTTTAAACACTCAGCAGCAATTAATGTATTGTAGACACATATAGCACTGAATCTTTCTCGAGTCTACTTCTATGTGCATAAGCTTCCTGACAACCGAAATCAAGCTGAAAAAACTCACAAAATTACAGGTATATTGTTTCTCACTAATCTGTTACCTGTCTTATTGAGGATATCTGGCTTACTGACCAGAGCTGCTGACTTTGGAACAGGGGAGGCAGGTTTGAGACCTGTTGTTAAATCAATATCTTGTAATGCAGGGCAAATTTAGACTTTACTTTACTAATCCTGAAGTGCGTGCGTTTACTCAGCCGCGCCTTTACTAAAACAACCTGGGAATTTATTTTTAACCTTTTTAGAAAGCATTTCTTTGCTCTAGCGCTGTTCTTATGATATCGCGCCGCTGTTTTTACTTACCCTGCTGCTGCCCTGATAATTACGCGATAGTTCTTACTCGCACATTAAAATTATTATTCACCCTGCATTTGCAGGATTTAGGTTGTTTGGGCTAATTGTGTATCTTGTCGCGGCTATTTCGCCACCATCTTGGGAGGAGGAACTCGAAAGGTGCCGTCAACAGGCGCCATCTTGGTCGCGGGTCCAGAGGCTGATTCCTCAGACTTTCGCGCCCAATGGGGGATTTAAACCAGAATACGCGCGCGCGCAGCGGGCGTGCCGATGGCAAGCCCGTCTGCGCCCGTCCACGCACCGGTTGCGACCAGCGCCAGCCACGCTGCCCGATCCACCTCAGCTCATTATGTCTATACCAGGGAAGAGCTAATTCAGGTACATCAACATATTAGGTCAATTACTCAATCTGTGGGGGCTAATAACTCTACACCTACTCTATCCTGCGGTCTGCTCAATGTGAGGTCCTTGTGTAAACACCATGTGGAAATAGTACTTCTTATTGAAACCCATTGGCTGGATGTACTGTTTGTAACAGAAACTTGGACAAGGCCAGATAGCGGGGTTGAGCTTGGCCTGGCCTGTACCCTTGTGTATAAGATTAGGCATAATCCTCGAGTGGGTGGCAGAGGTGGGGGTGTTGGGTTTATTTTTAAGGAAGCCTTTGATCTGATGGAATTTGAGGTCAAAGATGTTCTGGGCATAGAATTGATGGGCTTTTCATTTAGAGGTCATAGGGGAGCTCTTTATTCGGGCCTGCTTTGTTATAGACCCCTGGCAGTGCCACGTCTGCTTCGCACGAACTTGTGGATCTTATTTATGATCTCTCTAACTCTCTGCTTATGATTCTAGGGGACTTTAATCTTTGGCTGAATGGCCCCCTTGACTCAGCCTACAAAGAACTGTGCCAAGCCTGCAGTAACATTAACCTTCAGCAGTTGGTGCTCTCCCCGACACATTCGAAGGGCCATGTCCTGGATCTTATTTTTGCGGATGAAACATGGGTCAGGGTTAAGGATATAACCGTTCAATGTTGGACTGATCATGCCCTCATTCAGTTTTCACTGCAACTTCCCAGTGACCCTCATACGGTTAATAGTTCAATTAATACTCGTCTTAGTCGGCAGTGGACTAAGCTTTTGAAATGTCCTACACTACCTAGCCTGGCTACAAGTGGATTTACTTTGGAGAAGGGGGTGGAAGACAATTATCGGAGCCTTTGCTCGCAGATAACAGAGTCCTTAGACAATACCATCCCTCTAAGGAAAGTGAAGGATAGATCTAAACCCTCTGCTCCCTGCAACTCCAAGGAACTATGCCAGTTGAAACTGTGCTGTAGACAAGCTGAGAGAACTTGGAGGAAGCATTACACAGACTCAGATAAAATTCATCTAAAGCAGTTGCTCCAGGTTTATAAAGCACAGATTAAAAGCGCCAAAGCCAAATATCTAGAGGACATGCTCACTCAGTCGGCTAATAAGTCCCAAACCCTGTTTAAAATTGTCAACAATCTCTCCAACCCTGCATGTGCTATTAACTGCATCCCTGCATCCCTGCCTCACAGGCGTTATGTGATTCCTTGGCCTCTACCTTTGAGGACAAGTTCACTGCCATTTTAGCTGGACTTTCTGTACCTAATGTCCCTAACAATCAGGCTACGGTAGAGCCATTATTTTGTACACAGACTCCATCTGATAAGGGGGATTGTACTGTGCATACCGTGTTGTCTAGTTTTACCCCCCCTTCAAATGAGGATTTTTGTACTATGGCTAATAGCGTATCATTAGGTTCCCCGCTTGATCCTCTACCTCACAAGTTTTGGAAGTTGTTTCAGACTGAGCTTTTCCCTTCTTTGTATTCGATCTGCTGCCAGTCTTTAAGAACTGCCACTGTTCCTGACAGTTGGGAACTGGCAATGGTATCTCCTCTATTAAAAAAAGCCACTCTGGATCCTCTTTGCCCTGCGAACTATAGGCCCATTTCCTTACTGCCTTTTCCGATTAAAATTTTGGAAAAGCTTGTAACTAAGTCTCTCTCCCACTTCATTGAGGAGAATGCTTGCCTGGATGTGGCCCAGTTCGGCTTTCGACCAGCTCATGGCACAGAATCGGCGCTGGTAGTTGTTCTGGATGATCTACGTTCGCGAGTCGACAGTGGTCGGGCGGCATTTCTGGTCCTGCTCGACATTTCGGCCGCGTTCAATACCGTGAACTACTCTGTACTGATCAGGAGACTGGAGGATAGTGGAGTGGTTGGTACAGCTCGGGACTGGTTAGTTTCCTACCTCCATAACCGACACCAAGTAGTGACTCTGCCTCCTTTTATGTCCAATACTAGACTGGTAGGTCAAGGTGTTCCCCAGGGCTCAGCCATCAGCCCCATCTTGTTCAACCTCTACCTCTGCCCCCTGCTCAAGTTGATTAAATCTTTTGGTATCACGGTAATAAATCATGCAGATGACACGCAACTTATCTTCTCTTTTGAAGGTAAGGACACTGTTTCTACCAAGACCTTCCATCACTGCATGCTGGCCACGTCGGACTGGCTGAGGGAGAATTCCCTCCAGTTTAATGGATCTAAAACAGAGGTTCTACACTGCTCATTAGATAAAATCCCGCACCCTCTGCCTGTTGACTTCTGGCCCCCCACCACTAAGGTCACTGTTGAGTCAGCTGACGCAGCCCGTAATTTGGGAGTAATTTTTGGTCCTCATCTACAACTGGACCCTCATCTGAATAAGACTATTGGCACCTGCATGATACTGCTAAGAATGCTGCGAAAAATCCTCTGTATGTTACCTGTGCTGGCGAGACCTAAGGTAGTGCGCAGTATCATACTCAGTAGGTTAGACTACTGTAACGCACTACTTCTAGGAGGCTCCAGTTCTCTGATAAGACAATTGCAGCAGATCCAGAATATGGCAGCCAAACTGGCTCTGTCACGTGCGCGTTCCGCATCATCATCTTTGGCACTTAAGAACCTTCATTGGCTGCCTATTCATCAGCGGATCTGCTTCAAGGCTTCCTGCATTGTCTTCAGAGCACTTCACGGTTTGGGACCTGTTGTTTTTCAGAATAAATTTAAATGGTACTCGGCAGCTAGGCCCTTACGTTCCTCCTCTGCCTTTTTGGTTGTGGTCCCTCGCATTCAGAGGATACGAATGGGCGGCCGTTCCTTCAGCTTTACTGCCGCTAAATTGTGGAATGCTCTGCCACTCTCTTTAAGGAAGATGAGTGAGCTGACTCCTTTTAAAAAGGGTCTGAAGTCCCACCTCTTTCCTAGGGCTGTGTGATCCTCCTCTGCTTGTGCCGTAATGTTGGAGTCAAAGCGCCAGGATACCCTAAGGGTGATAGTTCACGCTATACAAGTATGCCATACATACATACATACATACATACATACAAATTAATTTGGCCAAGAATTACTTTTTGGTGTTGGGTTGAGTCACTTTCGTGGTGCAGCCTGGTCACTAAATCCTTGTTGAGATATACCAAGGCATGCAAATCAATATTTGTGTGGCATTGCATGGGTTTTTATCCCAATAAAAATGCAGTGCATAGCTCAGCCTTGTGCTTCCTTGCATCATGGATGGGGTAAAGGCATTGCAGTGCATGTACCCATGTATTGTGATGGATGCCCATATTTACTAAAGTCAGTAAACATGGGTGTGCGCCAAACTGGGACGCCTACCCAAGGCTGACATACCAAGTAGAAATATCTTTATTTCTCCTTGTTATGTCCCATTTGCAAGTGTGCCGTTTTCTGCAGCACACACATAAAGAGGAATAAGGCCTCTAAGAATAGTTTTATGTATCTCTATTCTGACCACACAATGGCACTCTTGTGTCATGGTGCAAGGGTGCAAGGGTGCCAGCTTTGGAGCTAGGCAGGCAGAAGTGCTCCAGCACCACGAGACAGCGGAACTGAATCATATCTTTGAAGATATGGTACATTTCTGTTCTCTCCCTTTGACGTAACCTAGTGCAGCAACTTGTGCTGTATTGCTTCAAAGTTTAGTCAATCTGGGCCTTAATCTCTCTGTGCCTAAAAAACAAATTTGAGTTTGTCTAATAAAATCTGGTACTCATGTAAGCACTCTAATGTCTAATGTTTGGTTATATAAAGCTGCAAACAAGTTACTATCCTTGTAGTTCTGGATATGGATCCAAGAACACTCCTAAATACTTTTTTTGTAGCCACCCCAAAATGTTGTAACCTCTTACCAAACATGCACTCAGCACACTGTAAATCTCCTTATGCTTGTAAGATTCCTTTCATTTTCATCACTTTTCCTCCGTAACCCTGGGATAAATGTGCATCTTCCGCAAGATAAACTTCTCTCTGAACAAGTTTGCAAAAACATCACTCTCCTATCGTCCGTAAGATAATTTCGTCACCCACTTCTGTTACAGTTTTCATATGCCTCATCTGGTATATGCTTCTGCAACATGTAGTACAATTTCCTTCTCTTCCACATTTACTGCATATTGTCCACATGTCTAATTATTCTGCAGCAAAATGTTTGTCCCTTAAAACTTTAATAATAACCCTTCCCTACCTCAGTCTTCTTCTCTAAGAATGTTTCACCTCATTTGCCTACAGGTTTTCTTTTTTTCTTCTACACACACCCTCATGATTTAATTTCAATACTTTCTCTGGTGGGGTTTCATCCTTCATTAGAATTCTTCTCTGATCTTGTCAACATTGCAATGCATAAAGAACGGATGCCTCCAGAGTCTCTCTCCCAAAAATGATAGCATTTTAAAATGGTGCATACTCTCAATCATAATGATTTATAACTTCTTGATACAAATGTCTAAGGCATTCAAGCCACATGATGTCCCAATTTGGGTGGGTGTTCTACAATGATTTGTCCATCATCGCCAAGCTTTGCAGAAGGAATGATAATTTCTTTTCTGCCACCAAATTTGGCCTGAACATTATAGAATAATTCTGAAATACATTTTTCACTTCATCAATGAAGGTGTGGAAAAGTAAATTTTGCCATGTTCTGTGTCCCTACGCCTCATCCATCATATGTTATGTGTGCATGATCAACATGCATATGTTATTCCCCATTTCTGATTAAAGACGCAATTACAGTTGTGTCCACCTCTAGTATGTTAGTTTCCAGTCCTCGTGAATACTACGAATATCAGGCCTATGTAAGTAATGTTGCCACGTTTCTCAGTGTGCACGTTATTCAATTATAAAGTCTCCGTTTCCAGGCCTCAAAAGGTCCCGGACCACAGATTCAGCTCCTGTCTCCTGAAAACCTCGCTGAGGAGCGATACAGCCCCCACCTGTATCCTCGACCCTTCACTCACTTCCTGCCTTGCAGTGCCCGGTGCACCCCGGCTCTGCCTCTGAGTCTGCCAAAAGTATGTTATAGTTCCTGCTATCAGTTCAGTCCTCCTCCTCTGCATTCCTAAGCTACTGAACTGCATCAATAGTTTTCGTCATTGTCTAGCCTTCTCGTCTCCACGTTAGAGAAATACTGTATTTAATGGTCATTTAATATTCTTCACGCACTACATATAGAATAATGCATGGTCCAGTCTTAGAAATCAGGTTAGCCTCTCCCCTCATGACTTCTAGTTTATATCAACATGTTCCCTAAACATTAGATACCAGATAGGGTTTAGGTACATGTCGCTCCGACCCTCCAGACTCTAGTCTCTGCTCCTAGCACAGAGTTCGTAGCCCCCAGCTTCTCCTAGTAACACGTCATTGCTAGTTTTCGCGCACCATTAGGTTAGAGGTCCCGGCTCCTTAGGTAGCCCCCTCCAATGTTTCCGCCCATTCATGACATATTCTGTTACGTTTTGCATCACATGTCTAAGTAAACTCCCAGTTACACCTCTTATTTCTGTTATCTCTCGCGACTGCTACGCGTCACGCCTTCTACTCCACCTACTGTTACGCCTACTGCAATGTAATGCAATGTGTTTGCGCTATGTATATAAGTCAATGTTTTGTTATTAAATGTTAGCGCGCTCATCCCAGACCCAGCCCCGGCAGCTGCTGGGCCTTATTGTCCTATTCCCATGCAGGTTGTCCTGATCCTGTCCTTATGCTGTAATAAACCTGCAGAAACTCCTACTACCTCGAATCTTGACTCTTATTTATTGAGCTATCTGTTATGCTATAAGTCTAGTCAAAAATAGGGTATTATTTATTTATTTACCACATAATGGCGCCCGAACAGGGACTTGCCCTTTCCCCACGCGTCGGTGAAGCCACGCCGACCCCCTGACCCTCTGCAGTCGTGACGGAACCATACCGTGCACTGGCAGATATTTCTGCTCCAAGTATCCCTCAGGCCCACGGAGGAGACGGAGGAGGCGGTCCAGCATCCGAACGAGACGGTGGAGGAACGCGGCGAGTCCCGACCAGAGCCCAAGCCGAGAGTCCAAGGTCCGAGGTATCCGGAGGCCCACCCGTAACTGAAGTCCGAAGTCCGAAGTTCGTCGTCGTAGTCCAGTCCCGTCCGAGGCTTTCCGTTCCGTGCTGCCCGGTGAGTACCATTGCTGGGGTAGTGTCTAGACAGGGTCAGTCTAAATTGACTCCTGGTCTGTGGGTTGGTGGTACCCAAGCCCACAAACGAAGTGTTCACCTAGGTGGATACGGGTCTTGATGCGTTCCTTTATGGGACCGGTATGTTCCGTACTGTTACAGCAGTGCATCCAGTAACTCTAGTCTGTTCCGTTCTCGAGAATTCTGTTCTGTTTCTGTTTTCAGTATTTTCAGGTAGTATTCTGTTCGAACTGTTATTTATAATGTTGTTTAATGTATTTTCAACGTCGTGGTATGCCTGAATTGTTTTCCCAATTGTTATTGTTTTTCGTGTATTGTATTGTGTTCCGATTCAAGTTTAGAATGCCGCTCTTTTCCAAGTTACGTCAGTTAAAAACTAGAGAGGGTCTGCTGGAAGCAGCAGTTCCTGTTCCGCCTAGGGACAGTCCAGGTCACTTTATGTATCAGAAACATGGCATAAGCGCCATATTGTATCTAGATTTATGGGTAGAGTATACCAAACAGTTAGAAGAAAAGTATAGATGGCCCGTATCGGGTACATGGGATGCCGAATGTATCATGCGAGTAGAAGAAGCATTATGGAAAAAGAAAGCCAGACAGTCACAGAAAGATGCCATCGAGTTATGGCGTAAGGAAGCGCATAGAAGAACGGAAAAGGAAGTCAGAAAGTCAGAGTTAAGTAGAGAATCCCAAGAACGAGCCCAAGAAAGAGAATTAATCGAGATAGGTGAACAAGCCAAAGCCGAACAGTCAGACAGACAGAGGCATGCCCTTATTAAGGGTATGTATCCTCTCCTTGCCGAAGGCTTGCCAAAAGCGACCCCAGAGGCACCCAGTAATTTCCCGCCATCATTAGTTCCGACCAAGCTACGTCACAAACCGACCGCAGCTGATATTTTTATTTCGTCCTATTTGGACGACACAGTTCCAGAATATGCAAATCCAGTTCGCGCTCCACCTGTCCCTGTAAATCAGGCACTTCCCGTTCCTCCAGACACCGGAGTACCTGTTACGGTACCCCCGGGTCAGCCTGCCATACAAGTTCAGCCCACGTTACAATTACCGACCCTGCAAGCACGAAGAATGTCAGTCGACGATTCTAGTATAGGGGCCGCAGGAGGAGGTCCTCCTCAAACCCCGCCGCCACACAAGCGTTTATCAGCACTCGAATTACATGCTCAAGCATCACAGCGTACTCCTAAAAGTAATAAGTCTGTTACAGAAATCAGACAAGCCCTTGCCGAATGTGTCTATGACACAGTCCCAGGCGAGTATAATATGGTTTTATATTCCGTACGCGTAAGAAGGGTGACCGAGTATCTAGTCACCTTACCAAATATGAAAGAAGATCTAGACAGAATATATCGTTTCATCCGTACAGGGGATGATCCAGAAAGTATTGGCGAGATTATGTCTCAAAGGAAAGCCGAGATTCAGCTCATGATATTAAAGTTCCTGATCAATTGTCTAATAAGAGAACAAGATTACCCGTCTAAAGATCCCGCCGAAATGAGAATCCTAACAAGGTGGAGTGATAATATAGCCGAGGGTAAGCACAAGACCATTAGTGCCATGGAAAGTATGTACAAGAAAATTCGTAAAGAAATAATAAGGTTACACGAACAGCGTAAAGCAGCACAAGTAAGCGAGAAAGAAAGTATCTCTGATCCTGAAGAGGAAGACGAGAATCCCGCCAGAATAGCGTATGTAGGAAAATCCAGATTTCCAGATCGCCATTTACGTCCAGAACCTAAGTCTATTTTTCATCATCCAGCACCAGAACGAGGCTCTCTAGAACAAGTATTTCAAGCTACCGATCACATTCTGAAATCACGAGTCGGTTATAGCGAATTAAGTACCATGCACGAACAAGAACTAGCCCGATCAGCAGTCCGATGGATTACTGATTCTACCACTTTTCCAGACGAAATAGTGGCACAAATGTTTCTGAAACTGCCCCCAGCCGAGCAACGACTGGTGGGTATGTATATGATCCAGCACCTCATTACCCTGTATGAGGGTCAACATTCTGATCCAGGCCCGTTACATGATATCCTAAACGAGTTACTCCAGTACAGATGGAGAGGTCTAGGTACCGATTTAATTAGTGTCATTCTAGAACAGCGTCACAAGTATAGAACGTTCCTGAACCCGCATTTTGTTCATGTCTCACCCCCAGAAAGTAAATCATTCTACATAGACAGACAGAATCCGCTACGAGAAGTCCACCCAGTCCAAGGGGCGGGTGGCGTAATGCAACGAGTGTTCGTATACACTCCGATATCAAAGATGGAACTTCTTGAAATGAAGAAATTAATCCCCTGTCATGACAAAGATCCAGCGGGGTTCCATAGAGAATTAAAAGACATGCTCCGTATGGGAGAATACACTTACCCAGATATCATTAAAATGTTAAAGGTCCTGCTACCCGCAGGGGTGTATGAAAAGTTAAAGGAAAAAGAATGGGAGGTGGGAGAGAAAAAGATCGATTGGACAGCTCTAGAAGCTGAAGACAAGGCACGAGTACCAGGTACCGGTCTTGGAGATAAATGTAAAGAATTACCAGAATTATTGATTCAAGTTTTACCCAGATTATTGACAACTAGGAAAGAAGACTGGGATGCAATCTCAGCCTGTAAACAGAAACAAGATGAGGATATTAGTGATTTTTATTCTAGATTTGAGAAATGTTTCAGTATTAACAGTGGTCTCAAGACAAGTAGTGAGTCATACCCTCATCTTTTCGTTACCAAATTAGTCGAGAATTCAAGTCCACAAATTAAAAACCGAGTTCTGAAAGTCGAAAGCACCTGGCAAGCAAATACTCCGTCCCAGATGCTCCAGATGCTCCAGTATCACCAGAATAGAATCAGAGAAGAGCAAGAACACGAAAGAAAACGTATGAAAGACACGAAAATGAAAGTGCTAGTTGCACAATCTATTCCTCAAGACAGTCAGAAGAGGGGTCCGAATCAAGCCAGTCATCCTGCGGCTCCCGTTAAAGGGAACTGCAATTATTGTAAACAGCCAGGTCATTTTATAAACGAGTGTGCAGTTCTGAAACACAACATAGCTACTGGTAAGACTAAAGAAAGACCACGTCCGCCGAGACAAGAACAAGTTTCACAGACTCCTCAGTCACAGAATGCACCACAGACAGTTACAGTACCGCAGCCTATTGCTGCAACACAGCACGTTACATCGCAGATGTACCAGTATGCACAGTCCGAGTATCCAGAGTACCAGTCATATTCATGAAACAGCCTAGAGAGGGAGGTAGGCTTGCCTCTCATCGAGATACCTGTAGACCAAGAAGGTCCCTATGTTCATAGTCAAGTATTAGGGAAAGACAGAAAGTTTTTGATCGATACAGGGGCAAGTAGGACCACAATTAGTCATGCCGAAGTTCCAGGGGCTCCGCTCTCAGGCTCAAGAAATGTTTCCCTTGGATTTTCAGGAAAACCCATAGTTAATGAGATATCAAAGCCAGTTACTCTAGAAGTAGGTCCATTGTCCCGTACTACTGATCTGTTACTTACTAAGTCATGTCCAGAAAATCTATTAGGCATTAAGACATTGAAAGAATTAGGTGCAGTTATTTGTTGTTCCCCAGAGGGAATACGTCTGTTCCTACGTGACTTTAAGGGTCACTATGTATTACAAGATTTTGATTCAAGATTGTCTAATGTTCCGCAGCATTTATGGGCGCAAGGTCCAACTGATGTAGGTTACATGCAAATCACACCCTATCGTGTGACTCTCAAACCAGGTGTAGTGTTACCACGAATCAGGCAGTACAGATTGCCACCTGAGGCTGTAGCAGCCTTATCCAAAATTATTGACGAGCTCATGGCTCAAGGAGTAGTTGTAGAAACTGACTCCAATGTGTGTAATTCTCCGATCATTCCAGTCATGAAACGTACTGATCCAAATGCACCCCCAGTATATCGATTAGTGATTGATTTACGAGAGCTTAACAAATGTATTATTCCTCAGTACCCAGTTGTCCCAGACATTTCTTCCCTGTTAACTGCTATTGATTCCGAAGCCATGTTTTTCACTGTTATTGACCTCAAGAATGCATTTTTTAGTGTTCCAATTCATCCAGACAGCCAGTTTCTTTTCGGATTTTGTTTAAATGGAAGGAGCTATATGTTTACACGCGCTCCTCAAGGTTTCACAGAAAGCCCTAGTATTTACAGTCAAGCACTCAAGAGACAACTAGACAACATTCACATGCCAACTGACACTGCCCTGCTCCAGTATGTCGATGATCTACTGATCACAGCCCGTTCTGAACGTGACTGCGAGCGTGCATCACTTACAGTTCTGTATTTTCTAGCCGAGATGGGGCACAAGGTGTCACCTTTGAAGCTTCAATTCTGTGTCCAGCAAGTGGTATACTTAGGACACTTGCTGTCCAAGAGGGGTAGGCAGTTGACACCCGACCGTATCCAGTTAATAGCGAGTCTTCCCCAGCCCAGAACCCAGAAGGAGGTACGTGCTTTTATCGGCCTTACTTCTTATTGTAGACAATGGATTCCCCAGTATGCATTCCTAGCTAAGCCACTGATACAGTTAACGACACAGGAGGCAGCCGTATCGACTGTCCTCCCTTGGACATCTGACCATACACTTAGTTTCAACGAGTTAAAGAAAGCCCTATGTCAAGCTCCAGTTCTAGCTACACCGAACTACAGTAAGCCTTTTACACTTTTCGTTACAGAACGCAAAGGTACAGCATTATCTGTTCTCACACAAGATCAAGCAGGTCAATACAAGCCCTGTGCTTATTTTTCGAGCACATTAGATCCAGTCGCCCAGGCGTTGCCTGCGTGCCTCAAGTCAGTTGCAGCCACAGCACTAGCTATCAGACAAAGTGATTCTATAGTTTTAGGACATTCCCTGACAGTACAGGTCCCACATTCAGTAGAAGTTCTTTTAAACCGAACACAAACTCAGCACTTGACAATTGCACGTTTAACAGGTTATGAATTGACACTGTTCCAGCCACACATAGAAATTAGACGCTGCAACGTCCTGAATCCTGCTACACTGTTACCATCAGTTAGTTCAAATCCAGACACACATGATTGTGTGGAAGTAGTTAACATTACGACAAAGCCAAGACAAGACCTGACAGATATTCCGTTACCAGATCCTGACCTGACACTTTATGTGGATGGTTCATGTATGAGAACTAGTACAGGAGAACTAGTCGCCGCGTATGCAGTGACCACTGACACTGAAGTTATTGAAACACACCGTATTGATACTCTGTCCGCTCAAGCAGCAGAGCTAGTCGCTCTGACACAAGCCTGTATACATGCCAAGAGCCTGAAGGTTAATGTTTACACAGATTCACGTTACGCATTCGGAGTTGTACACGACTTCGGAGTGCTCTGGCAGGAGAGAGGTTTTATGACTTCTCATGGAACCAAGATTCAGCATGGTCTCCTTATTCAAGCCCTGTTAGATGCCATACATTTACCGACATCTATTGCTATCATGAAGTGCAAAGCACATACGAAAGTCACAGACATTATTTCCCAAGGTAATGATTTAGCAGACCGCACAGCCAAGCTTACAGCACAGACTCCAGACATTCCAGTTAATCAGACACATATTCCAGATCTGACTACATGCATGACAGTTAAGGACCCTACTCAAGATGTCATAGATATCCAGTCACATGCTACTCCCGATGAAATCAAGAAATGGTCTGTACAAGGAGGGGTCCAGACAGATCAAGGATGGTTAACGAAGGGTAGAGCCACATGGTTTCTCCCCGATTCTATGGTTCAAGTCATTATCAATACCGCACATAGTCCAGCACATTTAGGAGAAAAAGCTATGTTAGACAGTATCCAGAACATTTGGTTCAACAAACATTTACGAGCTGCAGCCAAGCAGAAAGTCCGTACCTGTATGATATGTTGTCAGTTTAATCCAGGTAAAAGTGTCCCGGTGGAACAAGGTGGTTTCCAGCCCCCTGACCACCCTTTTGAGGTCCTCCAGATGGATTATATTCAAATGGAGCGATGTCGAGGTTTCAAGTATGTCCTTGTAGTTGTATGCGCCTTGTCCAGATGGACAGAAGCATATCCAGTCCCAGATTACACAGCCGCGACCACTGCCAAACAGTTGGTTCGTGAATTCTTCCCTAGATATGGACTCCCTAGAGTCGTATATTCTGATAACGGCCAGCCATTCTCATCTGAACTCATGAAACATGTTTCCCTTTTGTTAGGGTACCAGTGGAAGTTCCATTGTGTACGCCATCCAGAAGCAGCTGGACTAGTCGAAAGGCATAATCAGACTCTGAAAATCCGTATAGCAAAAGTCTGTAAAGACAAGGGTGTGGACTGGTTAGTAGCTTTGCCAGTCGCTCTGTTTTACATGCGTATGGTCGCACATTCCAGATCAGGTCTGTCCCCGTATGAGGTCGTTTTCGGCCGCCCCCCTAATATGTGGGGTACTCCTAGACCCCGAAGTATTACCGATGTTTCATGTAATATGCTGACAGATTACCTAGCTTCCTTGATGTCTGCCCTCAACTCATGTCGTTCACAGGTTGCCGCCGCATTTCCAGACAATACCGAGGTGGCACCGCACGAGATCGTTCCAGGCTCCCTTGTGATGATCAGAAATTTCGACAGATCAAGTCCGCTGGAACCACGTTGGAAGGAGCCACGTCAGGTCCTCTTGACCACCCGAACTGCCGTCAAGTTGGAAGGCAGGAAGGGGTGGGTCCACCTTTCTCATGTAAAACTTTTCAAAGGACCGAAACCAGTCTTCAAAAACATTTCCAAGAACATTTCCCAGGATTCGAAGGATTGCCAGAACATTGTTTTAAAGGACTGTCCCGCACAAGACATTATTACAACCCCTCCCTTGTTAGAGAAAACTCCGCAACAGGAGTATAAGTTAAAGCTCAGGTCTAATAAGTCAGCCAGTTTGATTGTATAAGTCCTCCCCTAGGTGAAACGGTTAGACTGTTTCTGACATGTATAAAATAGACCCCCATAGTGAGAGAGTCAGTCAAAGTTCAATCAAATGTATCGTTTTTCTGAGTTTCATATTGTTTCTCAGCATAATGATTTCCTGCACCAGCTACGCACTTTTCCTGTGTTTTCCGGTTCCTCATGTAAATATGTCTGCTCATGCTACAGTAGAGCACACGTTTAGTGATCTGCCTCCTCACGAATATTCATACCGCCTCGCTATGCGTAATAACACATTTATCCGTATGTTACATTATTCACACCAGACCAGCAATGCCACTAATTGTTGGGTGTGTGGTCGACTCCCCCCTTTCCAGACACCGAAGGGAGTTCTGCCACTCTTTCCTTATCCATTCTCACACAATGGTTCGTGTGGAGCATGGTCCACGTTAACGTCATCCTCAACAGATATGTCTTTTCTTAACAGTACATGTTTCCCAGACAAGCCAGGTCTCCCCCACAGAATAGGTTTAGATTTAGAAAATGAAGTATATAATTTAGGACATTATTCGTCGAATTTCATGGTTCTGAATGTTCAGTCTGATACTACTCCAGACTCACCCGCTATTTCAGTACTACCAGTCAAAGGCGAATTATGTGTCCGTAGTTATGGTTCTGTACATATAGGTCATAGTGAATGTACTACTGTTATCAAGTATAGTGACAGTGGGAAATCTATTTTCAAAGCTTCACGTCATTCTTATTTTATTTGTGGTCAAACTGCATATGTCCGTCTGCCCCTCGATTGGGAGGGAACCTGTTACATTGCTTTCCTACTGCCACCTGTTTTTCTAGCCCCACCTGACTATCATAGGAATTCTTTCTTAGTACACACTAGACACAAGAGAAATCTCCCGATTGTCGATTATACTGAAACCGCCGCAGAGCAATTCATTGATATTGATAAAGGTGTTTTCCCTTATTTAGGTACAGTTGTAAATAGTAAGCTCATTCGTAGGTTAACAAGAACCCTTGAAGCAGTAGTAGATGAGACTGCCTCCGCTCTAGGTAACTTAACTGAAGAGCAATCCTTTATGAGAATTGTCGTTTTACAGAATCGTCTCGTCCTTGACGTCATACTGGCCGATAGGGGCGGGGCCTGTAGAGTTCTCGGATCCAGTTGTTGTATTTTCATTCCAAATAACGCGCCGTCTGTTTATTCAGCTATAACCAGACTCCATAAAATTGCCCATCTGTTACACCAAGATCCAGGCACCTGGACATGGTCCGGTTGGTTCTGGAATATAATTTCCGCATGGGGTTGGAAAGTCCTGTCCTTTTTAGGTATTGCAGTAGCGATCATATTTAGCTGCTGCCTCTGTATACAATGTGGCCCTGCGATTTGCAGCATGTGTGCTACCTCTTGTATTCCCCGTCCCAAGCCCTGTTCTAAATCCCGTTCCAAGACAATTCGAGACAAGCAAATGGTACTGTATGAAATGATAGACGGTATCATGAATATTGATGTTTCCTGATGGAAACGTAGTGACAAGGAGGGAATGTGGAAAAGTAAATTTTGCCATGTTCTGTGTCCCTACGCCTCATCCATCATATGTTATGTGTGCATGATCAACATGCATATGTTATTCCCCATTTCTGATTAAAGACGCAATTACAGTTGTGTCCACCTCTAGTATGTTAGTTTCCAGTCCTCGTGAATACTACGAATATCAGGCCTATGTAAGTAATGTTGCCACGTTTCTCAGTGTGCACGTTATTCAATTATAAAGTCTCCGTTTCCAGGCCTCAAAAGGTCCCGGACCACAGATTCAGCTCCTGTCTCCTGAGACTTGTGGGACACCCCCGCGCCGCACGGCCACCAGCTGCTGCGTGTGCCCCCAGTGCCTGCCTCTGCCTCAGCGCCGGCCTCGCAGCCGCCCTGAGAGCTCTCCTTGGTTTCCCCCGCGTTTTGTCTAGAATTTGTGCTTGTTTATTTACTAATTTTTCCTGTGCCCTGATCGCGTGTAACTGTATTTTTCCCCGTTTTTGTCTAGAATTTGTGCTTGTTTATTTACTAATTTTTCCTGTGCCCTGATCGCGTGTAACTGTATTTTTCCCCGTTTTTGTCTAGAATTTGTGCTTGTTTATTTACTATTTCTTCCTGTGCCCTGATCGCGTGTAACTGTATTTTTCCCCGTTTTTGTCTAGAATTTGTGCTTGTTTATTTAAATCTCCCTGTGCCCTGATCGCATGTAACTGTATTTTTTTCCCCGTTTTTGTCCAGAATCTGTGCTTGTTTTCCTGTTCCTGCCGTCTCTCGTCGTGTTGCCCACCTCGCCGCCCCCCGCTCCCGCTTCCCGCCACCGCCTTCAGCCCCGCCCCTTTTCTCTTCTGTTTCCCTCCCCGCTCCCGCCTCCCAGCTGCTCCGCCCACCCGCGCACTTCGCCTTAAATGGCGACCGTGCGAACGCGCAGCGTTGACGCGCAGCGGGCGCGCCGATTGTGCGCCGAAGGCGCGCCAAAGGTAAGCCCGTCTGCGCCCGTCCGCGACCGGACCGCGACCAGCGCCAGGACCCCTGGCCCCCACCGACGGAAGCCGACCCGACGAACCTACAGCGCCGCCGACCTCATCGCACTCAACACCGGCCACATCCCAGGATGTCACCGAGCCGCCCCGAAGCACACCCACGGACCCTTCAGCTGCCTCGCCTGCAAGTTCACCTGCATCCGGACCTTCCCTGCACCCGCCAAGCCGACCTCCAGCAGCACCCACCTCAAGTGCATCCTGCTCAACGCCCGCTCCGTCCACAGACACGCCGTAGAACTCTGGGACCTGCTCGACACCACCGCCCCCGACGTTGCCTTCATCACCGAGACCTGGATGAACGCCTCCTCAGCCCCAGACATCGCCATCGCCATCCCAGAGGGCTACAAGATCACCCGGAGGGACCGCGACAACCAGACCGGAGGAGGCATCGCCATCATCCACAGAGACACCATCCGCATCACGACCAACACCGACGACACCCTCACCACCGCTGAACACCTGCACTTCCAGATACACACCAACCCGAAGACCACCCTCAGAGGCACCCTGATCTACCGACCCCCGGGACCGCGCACACGATTCAGCGAGGACATCGCCGACTTCGTCAGCCCGCACGCTCTCCCCTCCGCCGACTACATCCTCCTGGGGGACCTCAACTTCCACCTGGAGAACAACAACGACCGCAACACCATCACCCTGCTCGACAACCTCGACAACCTCGGACTCAAGCAGCTAGTGACCACCCCCACCCACCTCGCCGGACACACACTCGACGCCGTCTTCTCATCCAGCAAAGACGTCACCTTCAGCCACGCAACAGGACTCCACTGGACGGACCACAGCTGCATCCACTTCACCTTCAGAAGAACGACGATCCACCACCTCCAGCAACAGGTTGCTCGAAGAAGCTGGAACAAGATCACAGCCGACCAGCTCACCGCCTCCCTGAGCCAGCACCCTCCCGCCAACTCAGCGAACCCCAGCCAGGCCGCCGACAACCTCACGAAGTGGATCAGCAACTGCGCGGACGAACTCGCCCCTCTGAGGACCCCGCCCAGCAGATCCTGCAGCAGAAAAACACCATGGTTCACCGACGAACTCAAGTGCTCCAAGAAGAACTGTCGAGCCCTCGAGAAAGCCTGGAGAAGGGAACCAACGACGGACAACATGACCACCCTCAAGCTCGCCACCCGGAAACACCACCAACTGATCCGCGCCACCAAGAAAAATGCATACAAGGACCGGCTGGACAACAACGCACACAACTGCAAGGAACTCTTCAACATCGTGAAAGAGCTCTCCAACCCCAACGCCGGAAACAACGACATCACCCCGTCGCAAGACCTCTGCAACTCCCTCGCGTCCTACTTCCACCACAAGATCGCGGACATACACAACAGCTTCAACAACCAACCAACGCAAGCCACAACCGCAACGACGCCACCATCCACCACCCTCCGCACCTGGACCCCGATCAGCACCGAAGACACCATCCGCACCATGAACTCCATCCACTCCGGATCTCCGACTGACCCCTGCCCTCACCACGTCTTCAACAAGGCCGACGCTGTCCTCGCACCCCACCTGCGGGACATCATCAACACCTCCTTCAACTCCGCCACCTTCCCTGAGAGCTGGAAGCACGCCGAACTCAGCGCTCTCCTCAAGAAACCCACAGCAGACCCCACCGACCTCAAGAACTACCGTCCCATCTCGCTCCTCCCGTTCCCGGCCAAAGTCATCGAGAAGACCGTCAACAAACAGCTGGCCGCCTTCCTCGAGACGAATGGATCCCTCGACCCCTCACAGTCCGGCTTCCGAGCGAACCACAGCACCGAGACCGCCCTCATCGCCGCCACCGACGACCTTCGAACTCTGATGGACAACGGAGAAACAGCGGCCCTCATCCTCCTGGACCTCTCCGCGGCTTTCGACACTGTCTGCCACCGCACCCTAGTACAGCGCCTCAGCAACATCGGAATCCAGGAGAAGGCGCTGGAATGGATCACCTCCTTCCTCGACGGAAGAACACAAAGAGTCCGCCTACCACCGTACAAGTCAGAGGCCACCAAAGTCATCTGCGGCGTACCCCAAGGATCCTCGCTGAGCCCAACCCTCTTCAACGTATACATGAGCCCCCTCGCGGCCATCGCACGCCAACACAACCTGAACATCATCTCCTACGCCGACGACACCCAGCTGATCCTCTCCCTGACCAACGACCCCGCCACCGCCAGAGCCAACCTGCACGAAGGGATGAGAGACGTAGCCGAATGGATGACGACCAGCCGCCTGAAACTGAACTCAGACAAGACGGAGGTCCTCATCCTGGGCTCCACGCCCTCCGCCTGGGACGACTCCTGGTGGCCCCCCGCCCTGGGCACCGCACCCAAACCGACGGACCACGCACGCAACCTGGGCTTCATCCTGGACTCCTCCCTCTCCATGACCAGACAAGTCAACGCCGTCTCCTCGTCATGCTTCAACATCCTGCGCATGCTACGTAAGATCTTCCGGTGGATCCCCACCGAGACGAGGAAGACGGTCACCCAAGCCCTCGTCACCAGCCGACTGGACTACGGCAACGCCCTCTACGCCGGAACCACTGCCAAACTCCAGAAGAGACTCCAGCGGATCCAGAACGCCTCGGCGAGACTCATCCTCGACATCCCCCGACGCAGCCACATCTCCGGACACCTGAGAGATCTGCACTGGCTCCCGGTCAACAAGAGAATCACCTTCCGGCTCCTCACCCACGCGCACAAAGCCCTACACGACCAAGGCCCGAGCTACCTCAACAACCGGATCAACTTCTACACTCCCAAGCGCCTCCTCAGATCAACCAACCACGCCCTCGCCACCGTCCCCCGCATCCGAAGAGCGACAACAGGAGGAAGATCCTTCTCCCACCTGGCCGCCAAGACCTGGAACTCACTTCCGACCAATCTGCGCCTGACCCAAGACCACCTCTCCTTCAGGAAGAAGCTCAAGACCTGGCTGTTCGAGCAGTAGCGGCACCCCCCCCCTCCCAGCGCCTTGAGACCCTACGGGTGAGTAGTGCGCTATACAAATGACCTGATTGATTGATTGATTGATTGAAAACCTCGCTGAGGAGCGATACAGCCCCCACCTGTATCCTCGACCCTTCACTCACTTCCTGCCTTGCAGTGCCCGGTGCACCCCGGCTCTGCCTCTGAGTCTGCCAAAAGTATGTTATAGTTCCTGCTATCAGTTCAGTCCTCCTCCTCTGCATTCCTAAGCTACTGAACTGCATCAATAGTTTTCGTCATTGTCTAGCCTTCTCGTCTCCACGTTAGAGAAATACTGTATTTAATGGTCATTTAATATTCTTCACGCACTACATATAGAATAATGCATGGTCCAGTCTTAGAAATCAGGTTAGCCTCTCCCCTCATGACTTCTAGTTTATATCAACATGTTCCCTAAACATTAGATACCAGATAGGGTTTAGGTACATGTCGCTCCGACCCTCCAGACTCTAGTCTCTGCTCCTAGCACAGAGTTCGTAGCCCCCAGCTTCTCCTAGTAACACGTCATTGCTAGTTTTCGCGCACCATTAGGTTAGAGGTCCCGGCTCCTTAGGTAGCCCCCTCCAATGTTTCCGCCCATTCATGACATATTCTGTTACGTTTTGCATCACATGTCTAAGTAAACTCCCAGTTACACCTCTTATTTCTGTTATCTCTCGCGACTGCTACGCGTCACGCCTTCTACTCCACCTACTGTTACGCCTACTGCAATGTAATGCAATGTGTTTGCGCTATGTATATAAGTCAATGTTTTGTTATTAAATGTTAGCGCGCTCATCCCAGACCCAGCCCCGGCAGCTGCTGGGCCTTATTGTCCTATTCCCATGCAGGTTGTCCTGATCCTGTCCTTATGCTGTAATAAACCTGCAGAAACTCCTACTACCTCGAATCTTGACTCTTATTTATTGAGCTATCTGTTATGCTATAAGTCTAGTCAAAAATAGGGTATTATTTATTTATTTACCACAAAGGGGAGGTTCTCTAGTGTGACTAAGAAAATACAGAGGAGGTGCTACAATACACATACATACAGTCATTGAAATGTTAGATCTTAACGACTACCACTCGAAGAAAAATAAATAATAAACCTTCTTTGAAAGCCATTTATTCATAACATGTGCTACCACCCTCTTATCTCATTACACATATTTCTGTTGTTTTTTTATGAGGGATTTGTCACTAAGAAAACCAAAATCACTTCTTTGTCTATACTTATTTGGTTTTAGGCAGATTGTTGAGGCTATCACTGGTCAATTGACAAGCACATAATTGTCCTCGGACTTGTTCTGGTCAATGCGGTCTAAGACACATTAACAGTATCTTAGTTTGTGATCTTGATGCACCCTTCACAGATCAAATTACAAGCACACACATCAACTTCAAGGTTTGCCTGTCATGTCGTAGCTGACCTTTATACATTCAGAGCTTTGCTAACTCTCCTGATCACCCCTGTTGCTGTCAGATTGTGACATGTTGGCCATTCCACACAAAGAGAACCTCCTTGGTTGATGGTGTCTACAAGGATCCTGTTTCTTCTCCGTTCTCATGCAGAACATTTAAGACTCTTTCAGGGCTGTCCCACAGCACTTCAGTTATTTTGAATGCAAAATTGAGTGTGCTTTGTTTGGAGCAGTCCTCCTTATTGTATTTCCTACTTATTTGATGCTGGAAAAGTACTGTTATATCTTTGTTTGTATTGCTACACTCTGCTGCATTACGACTCCTTCAGCGCCAAGTAAGTCTCTAGGACCTCTAAGTTTCCCTGTTCTCACAGCAGTGCATGCTCACAAGCACCTGTATATCCTCAAAATGATCCATTAAAATAACTCACTATAGTGGATTGTGTTAAGACCTGCCTCCAGGCTCAACTTTAAGTCACTTTGGGCAAAATTGACTAAGATTTAGCATCAGGATTGCATCACTTTTGTTGTGCAGCCCGATGCAAAATTCTTTTTGGTTATTACTAAAACATGCAAAGCCACTTTAAGTGGCTTTCTGTGGTTTATTAAATGCAAAGCAGTGATAAGCAGCGCATAGCACTGCCTTGCATTTCCTTTCATTGAGAAGGCATTGCATGAGTGGAGCATCCACCCATGGATTTTGCCACAGTCCCACATTTGATATACCAAGCATACCTCGGAATACGTCAAAATGTTATGTTTATTTCTCCTCATTACTTCCTCTTTCTATGTGAGCTGCTTTCTGCAGAAATGTGCCAATCAGGATGGTTTTGTACAGGACGTATCCTTTCCTACTCAACAACAATCCTGCCTAAAATACAGGCAGCCTTACATCATGTAGGAAGCGTGCCTATGTTGGTGCTACACAGTTTCAAGCATGCCAGTACAGGGAGAGAGCTGAAGAGCGCCATATCTTAGTAAATGTGGTGCTTTTCAGCTCTCTCCAATTTACGCAACACAGTACAACAACTTGCCTTGCTGTTCTGTCTTGTGTGAATTCTAAGTAATTCTGCCCCCTTGCCTTCAGTATATTGCACTCCACACTTGCAAATACTCTAACATTTGCACAGTACCTTAGGGAATGCATTTTCCAGTTAAGCTATTTACTTTTCGGATCTCACATAGTTTGCATGTTGGGCGGTCTTCAAACAACGCCTACTTATCGCAAGTGTGAAGTTGGAGCTAAATGACTCACTCTAAAAGCTGTTTTCCATAAGTAGGATGTTGATGATGAAGACACCACAGCCACAGCCAGGCAAACAGTCCAGAATGATTCAAGGAAACTAAACACTAAATATACAAACCACAGTTAGAGTAGAGTAGTATTATCAAACAGCATTCCTGACTACTAAGAGCTTAGTAACTCTAACCAGGAAGATACCACATTATGATATTCTGCCTCAGGGTAAACCCTCTCAGTAGCCAAAGAACTGAATACCATACATTGCATGCTATTCAATTTGCATTAGAAAAAGCCAGGAGAAGAACTGATTTGGAATCCCAATATCGGTTTTGGTGCCTGTCAGTAAGTGCTGACTAAGCCCATAGCTAAACTGCAATGGGATAATTATATGATTGCTGTATGGTACATGGGCCTCAATTACAAATTTGGTTTTAAAAAACTTCGAACTCCCTTATTCAGTAAATACTACGCCCAAATGTAAATTAAGCTCCATAATTGATGTGATGTAGCCAGTTTGTTTTATGATTGTTAAGCGAAGTTCCCAAAATGATGGCATTACGCCACATCAAGCAATTACCACATTATGGGGTCGATTAGGATGGCGGACGGAAATGGGTACTGTCCGCCATGGTTGTGGAAATTTTACTCCAGGCTGCGCCGCGGAGATTCCGCGGTTGGGATTAGGATAATCATGCCACGGAACTCCGACCGCGGCGGACGGATCATAACAAACACCGTCCGCGGTGGACGGAACACATCTAACTCTGTCCGCGGCGGACGGAGCCCAATGAACAACCCCCGCCGCGGACGGAAATGACCGCGGAAAAAAACACATGTACCGCCATACCTGTGAATACTCCGTGTCCGCAATTAGGATAAATCCGCCCGTACCACGGAACACACAGCCATCCACGTCCGCGGCGGAAAGAATGCAACGATAAACAGTGCATCACTGCGGAAGGCCAACACGCACAACATTCCTAACGTCAAACAAATGTCAGAAAGTGTACCGCAAGTACAAAGCAAACATACGAACATTGACAAGGCCCCCCCGATACACCAACACCAAGCACAAGCCAGCATGACACGCCCCAAGTACCCAATAATGCACACTAGTCAACACGCCCACCTACCACCTGACTGCCAACAACCATTGAGACACAACTATAAAATGACACCCACACACTACCACAATCCTTTGCATCACAGCATTGCTGCTAGCAAGAGGCCCTAATCGAGATACAGCTAACTCACATAGAAGACACACAACCACCACCCTACCACACCCACCACACAAACACCCACCACACAATTCCTACACATCACACACCACACACCTGCACCCCCCAACTCACTCAACCCACACACTGAGCACCACACACCATGGCACCCAAAAAAACCCTAAATTCACGGAGACAGAGTTGAAGGTAATGGTAGATGAAATCATCCGTGTTGAGCCCCACATCTTCGGGCCCAAGTCCAGCAGACGTCCGTGGCGCAAAAGAACCACATGTGGGACAGGATCGTCACTCGGGTGAATGCGTCAGGGACCGTGCCGAGGACGAAGCATGACATTCAGAGGCGGTGGCATGACCTGAAGACCCGGGTGAAAGGCATCCGCGCAAAAAACTATGCAAGAGCCAATCATACTGGCGGAGGAACACCCCCGGAGCCCATACCCTTCACCGATTGGGAGGAGAAGGTGCTGGTGATACTTCACCCAGAGAATCTAGACGGACTTGATGAAGGAGAAGAGGCTGGTAAGTACAAACCAAGCCCCACGATCAGCACGACATGGTCAGGCTCACACAACTGAGAAGACACATCACCTACGCCCCAACCCATGCACGTCGGACACCTACTCACAAACATGTACATGGCTACCAACAGGCCCCCATGTTCACGTGGAGGGTGGTGGTGGTGGAGGGTGGGGTGAGTGAGAGGTCCAAACTACAACTCCCAACAGGCCCCCATGTTCACGTGGAGGGTGGTGGTGGTGGAGGGTGGGGTGTGTGAGTGGTCCAAACTACAACTCCCAACAGGCCCCCATGTTCACGTGGAGGGTGGTGGTGGTGGAGGGTGGGGTGTGTGAGAGGTCCAAACTACAACTCCCAACAGGCCCCCATGTTCACGTGGAGGGTGGTGGTGTTGGAGGGTGGGGTGTGTGAGAGGTCCAAACTACAACTCCCAACAGGCCCCCATGTTCACGTGGAGGGTGGTGGTGGTGGAGGGTGGGGTGTGTGAGAGGTCCAAACTACAACTCCCAACAGGCCCCCATGTTCACGTGGAGGGTGGTGGTGGTGGAGGGTGGGGTGTGTGAGAGGTCCAAACTACTACTCCCAACAGGCCCCCGTGTTCACGGGGAGGGTGGTGGTGGTGGAGGGTGGGGTGTGTGAGAGGTCCAAACTACAACTCCCAACAGGCCCCCATGTTCACGTGGAGGGTGGTGGTGGTGGAGGGTGGGGTGTGTGAGAGGTCCAAACTACTACTCCCAACAGGCCCCCGTGTTCACGGGGAGGGTGGTGGTGGTGGAGGGTGGGGTGTGTGAGAGGTCCAAACTACAACTCCCAACAGGCCCCCATGTTCACGTGGAGGGTGGTGGTGGTGGAGGGTGGGGTGTGTGAGAGGTCCAAACTACTACTCCCAACAGGCCCCCGTGTTCACGGGGAGGGTGGTGGTGGTGGAGGGTGGGGTGTGTGGGGTGTGTGCGACAGGAAACAGAAATGTCTACAAATCCATATGAACATGTAATGTCCACATTACTGACCAGCCCTATCTTGTCCCTCAGGTGATCGTGAACTGACTGGGGAAACCAGTACCCGGCCGCAAGCCTCGCCTCCCACACATACCGGACTCTCTGGTGACGATGACACAGGCAGCTTTGGTGCGGAGGATGGAGCGGGACCAAGCACACAGCCAGGGCCATCTGGCTCACAGGGACTCCCGGGCCCGACAACCGTCGCATGTGTGACTCCAGCGACACCTGCCTCTGTGATCTGCAGAGTCCCCACCACCACCACCAGTACCACCAGTACCACCAGTACCACCAGTACCACGACTCCTGCCTGTGCCACCCAGCCTAACCCAGCGCACGATGCAGGTCCATCGGCCTCACACCCAAGCAGGGTGAGTGGGCCACAGAGGAGAGAGGCGACGGGACATCAGGCAATAAGGCGACCCACACCCCACCGTACAGAGGAAGGACAGCTACCCCATCCTGTAGCAGAGTCCCTACAAGCCCCTGCCAGGTGCCAGGCGTCATACGACCGTTCCCAGGAACATGCAGATCGTGCACACCAGGACTCAGTGGACAACACCAACATGTTGCGCAAAATCTCTGGGTACCTTGGCCAGATCGTGCACATCATGGGCCAACAGACAACAATGTGGAGGGAATGGATTGCCCGGAACAACCCCCACCCCTCCACCAATTGTCGTTGCGCCACCGCCACTGTCACCTCCACCTCCACCGCCACCGTCACCTCCGCCTCCACCGCCATTGTCACCTCCGCCTCCACCGCCGCCACCACCACCTGTGCCCCTGGCGACGGGTGTGGCCCATGACCAACCTGCACCCCCAGCTGACTCTGTTCCACCTCAGAGACGGAGGGGCCGCCCGAGGCTGGAAGTGGGTGAGAGCAGTGTTGGAGCGCCATCCACACGCTCCAAGAGGGGCCGCCAATGACTTTGTCACTGCCTGTGCCAGACATTCACCCTGCAAAGTATTCTGTCCCACATAGACAATCATTGCCACTGGTCTGCTGGACTAGCCTGACACCCCCCAATGTGGTGTCAGCACGGACATTTCCTCTGCCATTACCTTCAACTCCAACTCCCTCCCCACCCACTTACTTGTAAATATTCACCAGCACAAAAGCACAACCTGTAAATAAATGTCACTTACACACTCAATGATGTTTTGCCTCCATGTTTATTCACATGATTGCCTTCAGAAACAGACGTAAACAGGTTCAGGGATCCTAGTCGTACATGATCATGGCGCTGCGGGAGTGACCTAGGGAAAATCAGAGACAGCAAACACACGTCAGGAAACAGATTCACACACATCACAACACACTGCACAGCAACATTACACAAACTACACTCATCACTAAAGCATGGGATGAGAGGACACACATCATGGAGACTTGTATGTCCAAAGAAATGAAGACACACATATGCAACCATCACAAACAAGAACACACAGCTGATGCACCCCACATCCACACAACACCAGCAAACATACATAAGGCATTGTCAACTGGCACAAGAGGTAGTTACTCACATTCAAGGGAAGTAGCGATCAATGAGCTAGCGCCTCTGGTCCACACCTTCCTCCTCACCACTATCCTCATCAGTCGACATGGGTGGGATGGGAGGCCGAGGAACTTCTTCGTCTTCAGGGTCCAACAGCAGTTCAATGTCATTGCGCACTGCCAGGTTGTGGAGCATGCAGCAGGCAATCACGATCCTGCATACTTTTCCTGGTGAGTAAGGCAGGGCCCCTCCGGTCTTATCCAGGCACCTAAACCTAGACTTTAGCAGTCCAAAGGTACGTTCGATCACTCTCCGTGTCCTTCCATGTGCATCATTGTAGCGCATTTCACCCGCTGTAGTAGGATTACGTATGGGACTGAGGAGCCATGGCCGGTTTGTGTACGCCGAGTCGCCTAAGTAGGGGGATGACAGACACAAATATCACAACAAGAAATGGTGGGTACCCCATGCCACACAGAGATCACAAAAGTCCCCACTGCACACTCACCAACAAGCCACGCTTGACCGGGTCGCAGACTTGCCATCAGTTGGGGGACAATGCTGCTCCGCATGATGTGGGCGTCATGTGCGGAGCCAGGAAATCTTGCACACACATGGGAGATGATGTTGTTTGCCAGGCACACCACCTGCACGTTCAGCGAATGGAAGTGTTTGCGATTCCTAAAAACCTGCTCACGTGCCCGTGGTGGAATGATAGCGATATGTGTGCCATTAATTGAACCCACAACGTGTGGTATGTGGCCCAGTGCATAGAAGTCTGCTTTGACTGCTGCCAACTCTTCCGGCCGTGGGAAATGTATGTAGTCATTCTTGTACAGCATCATAGCTCTTAAAACATCCCGAAGTACCGTGATGAACATGGACTGTGACATCCCCCCGGCATATCCAACTGTGTACTGAAAGGTGCCAGTAGCAAAAAAGTGTAAGGCCGCCATCACCTTTGCTGTGGGTGTAATGGAACCAGGATAAGTCCTTCGTGGCTGCAGATGAGGAGACAATTGTGCAACAAGCTCCATCAACCGTCGTCGATCCAGCCGGAATTTCCTAATCACCTCCTCGTCAACCATATCCTCCAGCACAGTGTATGGCCGATGCACATTTGGAGCCCTCCTGTGTGGGAGAGAAATGTAACTTGGGTCAACTTACAAACGACGCATACATGTGCAACTCCATCACATGTGAGCCAACATTAGCAACAACAACTTTTCTAGGGAGAATGGTCATATGTGTGACATCTCTGATAGTCTATACAATACGGAGTGCCCCTTTAACAAAGTGCAGCCACTTGCAACAGGAAGTGTGTCAACGCAACATAGTCACATGTGAACCTTACTGACAATACGTGTGTCTGTACCCTAATGTTTAATAGCCACATCACAGACACACATGCAAGTGCATGCACACAAACGATAATGATACACACACACCATGTCATCATGCACCAATGCCAACACCAATAATGTTGTGCATACGGTAATTACATGCATGGTGACACAACGTCCAAAACACATACACTGAATGCATGTGTACCACCACCACTGTAGTCACCTCGCCAGAACCACACACTGACAACAGATGCATAATTTGGCCATACAGCCATGATGTACTGTGTAGTTGTGAAGATGTAATAACGTTTGTAGGGTCACACCCGACGTCAACACGTCCAAATGCACATCTGTTGCCCATTGTGTGCCCACCGATGGGCATAGTATGGACACACATGCAATAGTGTATGACATATGACCTTTCCCTATCACGCTCACAACCCTCATGACGCAACAGCACACAACACATCACGGTGCTGCGTCTGACAAGATAACATATTTGGCGCCGCCATGGCGGTGCACAACTTCCGCTACTTCCCAAAGGCCATACGCGGCCAGCGTCCCTCTTCCCATTGGCTGCATGTGCACGGACCGTCACGGGCACACATCGGCAACCGCACGTGCAAGCTTCAGGCACGGATGCTTCAGTTGCAACAATGTTCTATCACTGGCGCCACCATGGCGGTGCACGTACTCAGTGGGGGAGGTGCAGGCCTATACACCCTTTAGATGTACTCAATGGACATGCCAGTTCATGTCCCCTCTTACAGTCACATTGCATCATCCACCGTACACCGGCCGGAGCGGCCGTGCCGGCCATGTCCACAACCGCCGTGCCAGGCCGGGCCTGGCACGGCTGTTGTGGACATGGCCGGCACGGCCGTACTAGGCCCGGCCTGGCACGGCGGTTGTGGACATGGCCGGCACGGCTGTCCTAGGCCGGGCCTGGAACGGCGGTTGTGGACATGGCCGGCACGGCCGTCCTAGGCCGGGCCTGGCACGGCGGTTGTGGACATGGCCGGCACGGCCGTCCTAGGCCCGGCCTGGCACGGCGGTTGTGGACATGGCCGGCATGGCCGTCCTTGGCCCGGCCGCTCCGGCCGGTGTACGGTGGATGATGCAATGTGACTGTAAGAGGGGACATGAACTGGCATGTCCATTGAGTACATCTAAAGGGTGTATAGGCCTGCACCTCCCCCGCTGAGTACGTGCACCGCCATGGTGGCGCCAGTGATAGAACATTGTTGCAACTGAAGCATCCGTGCCTGAAGCTTGCACGTGCGGTTGCCGATGTGTGCCCGTGACGGTCCGTGCACATGCAGCCAATGGGAAGAGGGACGCTGGCCGCATATGCCCAATCGCAAGTAGCGGAAGCAGTGCACCGCAACAACACGGCCAGTCATTGGCCCATTTCACGAACACGCTTCCAGGGCTGACCAATTGCTGGCGACGTATGCCACTGACACGTGCTGAGGGCCCTATATATGTGTGTTGTCCAAAAGCACACATCCTACCCTGGGAACCAGTGCTGCCTGTTCACCTCGACCTTCTGCTGCTGCTGAGCTGAGCTGACCAACGACTGCTGCCTGTGACCATCACCTCGACCTGCTGCTGCTGCTGAGCTGACCAACGACAGCTGCCTGTGACCATCACCTCGACCTGCTGCTGCTGCTGAGCTGACCAACGACTGCTGCCTGTGACCATCACCTCGACCTGCTGCTGCTGCTGAGCTGACCAACGACTGCTGCCTGTGACCATCACCTCGACCTGCTGCTGCTGCTGAGCTGACCACCGACTGCTGCCTGTGACCATCACCTCGACCTGCTGCTGCTGCTGAGCTGACCACCGACTGCTGCTCTAGTCCCATACTCCGTGATCTTGCCATGTCGAGAGGCAAAGAGATTCGGTCTCGTCCCTTCACCGCCGCGGAGCTTGATGTCCTCGTGGACGGTGTGCTCCGCAACTATGGACGCCTCTACGGCGCACCCGGACGGGTGGTAAGTGCAGTGTGGGACATGTTGGTGTGCATGAGGGGGCCAAATAATCGTGCCTACTGCTATCTTAGCTGTGTACTGTGGGCTCGACATATGTTCCGGATTGTGCATGGCTGCTGACAGATACGTGTTGCCCCTATGTGTGTGACAGGCCAACTGTCCACTGACTTACACCCTTTTGTCTCCCATCATGGTAGGTCAAGCTGCACCTTCGCAAGGATGTGTGGAGGAGCATTGCACGGGAAGTACGGGCATTGGGGGTGTGCAACAGATGACATACACACTGCCACAAACGCTGGGACGACATTTCCAGGCTGAGCAAGAATGTAGCGGAAGTGACACTGGGGATGATTCCAAGGACGCCCCGTCTGGCCCGACGCACCATGACCCCTCTCATGCACCGTATCATTGCAGTGACGCATCCTGAACTGTCCGAACGTCTGAGTGTCCATCAACAGCAAACTAGCGGTGAGCATACTGTCTGTGTAGGAAACTTGTGAGCGCAATGCATGTATTGGTGCACAGACACAGTATTGAGTTCTGTGTTGCGTATGTATCTCTGTGATGCCATGTTGGTCCCATTGGGTGGGTGTCATTTGACATCCAGGTCCGCCATGTTGACACGCCAATTGCTTAGTAGTTGAGTGTTGAAGCACATCCCCTAGTGGTCCATGGCCCCATGGCAGGAAATGTGTGCAGATGTACGTGCTCCTGCCCTGTCCGCATGCTGTACATGTGTCACGGCCACCAACGCTTATGTAATGTGAGGATGACTGGTAGAGGTGGGCCGTGTGCAGGATGGGGGCTACAATTACCTTGTCAGCTATGGAATTTGGCAATCCTTGTCCTTCTGTACGTGAGTGTGCCCATGACTTACACCTCTTTTATGTGCATTTCAGCTATGACAGAGGACACTCGGCCACAGACGGAGGAGATCAGTCGAGGAAATGAGTCCGGGTCAGACTTCGCACACACGCAGACTGACACAGAGGAGGGCAGCACCGGAGAGGGGGACAGGACCGTCCCTGAGGACTCGCATGTGGAGACACCATCGTCCTCATCTTCGGAAACTCTTGGTGAGCCTGCACTGTTGTCACAGACTGGGAGTGGGCAATCATCACCTTCTGTCGGAAGACAGCACACAGGACCCACACTTCTGCCAACTGCACCATGTACTGTTCGTGGCCGCAGGAGTAGGGGGAGCAGAGTGGCGTTCGGTGCAGGCACCGCTGCCCCTGCCACGGTGAGCCAAAATGCACTGTGTGCTGAGGCCGTTGATCTGCTGCGACAGCTGTGTGTGGGGCAGACCAATATGACAAATGCTTTCCAAGACCATGATAGGAAGTTGGGGCAGGTGGTGGCATTCATGGAAGGGATGCATGGCGATCTTCCTGGTCTACACAGGACAGTGCAGTCATTGGCAAGCAGTGTGTCGTCTGCAATAGTACAGTCGCATGGCCAGGGTGCTACTTCTGTTTCCCCATCTACACCACTGGATGTCTCAGGGGGTAGTGATTATTCAGAGCAGGACTCAAATACAGGTTATTGCACTAGAAGGGATATATGACGTTACAACGCTGACTTTTACCACGCAGACCATTACCACGCATTTTTTACAACGCAGGACCCTTTACCACGCATACCATTACAACGCTGGTATTTACAACGCAGGTACTATTACAACGCATACCATTACAACGTAAGTATAGGTAAGTAAATAATATGATAAAATAATTATTAATAATATTTTTTTTAATTAATAAATTATTAATTTAATATTTAATATTTTAATTATTTATGTTAATATTTAATTATTAATTTTTAAATATATATGTTAAAAATACCCCTGTACCCCAAAACCCAAACCCAGCCCTAAAACCTAAAAATACCCCTGAACCCCAAAACCCAAACCCAGTCCTGAACCCTAAAAATACCCCTGTACCCCAAAAACTGAACACTGACCCTGAACCCTAAAAATACCCCTGTACCCCAAAAACTGAAAACTGACCCTGAACCCTAAAAATACCCCTTTACCCAAAAACTGAAAACTGACCCTGAACCCTAAAAATACCCCTTTACCCAAAAACTGAAAACTGACCCTGAACCCTAAAAATACCCCTGTACCCAAAAACTGAAAACTGACCCTAAACCCTAAAAATACCCCTTTACCCAAAAACTGAAAACTGACCCTGAACCCTAAAAATACCCCTTTACCCAAAAACTGAAAACTGACCCTAAACCCTAAAAATACCCCTTTACCCAAAAACTGAAAACTGACCCTGAACCCTAAAAATAACCCTTTACCCAAAAACCCAAAACTGACCCTGAACCCTAAAAATACCCCTTTACCCAAAAACCCAAAACTGACCCTGAACCCTAAAAATACCCCTTTACCCAAAAACCCAAAACTGACCCTGAACCCTAAAAATACCCCTTTAAAAAAAAACTAACATATAACATTTTAAATATAATTATATACTTACCAATACTTACGTTGTAATGGTATGCGTTGTAAAAGTACCTGCGTTGTAAAAACATGCGTTGTAAATAAATGCGTTGTAATAGTATTTGCGTTGTAAAAGTTCCGTTGTAATGGTAGTGCGTTGTAAAAAATGCGTTGTAGTGGGTGTATACCCACTAGAAGCAGCGTCAGACAGCACGTCAGGGCACGCAGGGCACAGACCCCATCCCCTAGATCAGGTAAATCTGTTCACGAAGACAACGTCAGATACACTGGAGTACACACACACGATCCACAAGTGTTGTTGGGGGACATGCCTTCAGGAGCTACACAGGCATTCAACACAAAAGGTACTCCCAAGGCAAGGGATACTCACAAGTCCATGGACAGTCCCTTGGACAAGGCCACTCAAAAGACAAAGGACCCTCCTAAGAGCAGGGAGACTCCCAAGGGCATGCCCACAACAGAGGAAAGGGACCCTCCCAAGGACAAGGACAGTCAAAAGACAAAGGCACCTCCTAAGAGCAGGGAGACTCCCAAGGGCAGGCCCACAACAGAGGAAAGGGACCCTCCCAAGGACAAGGACAGACAGAAGACAAAGGCACCTCCTAAGAGCAGGGAGACTCCCAAGGGCATGCCCACAACAGAGGAAAGGGACCCTCCCAAGGACAAGGACAGTCAGAAGACAAAGGCACCTCCTAAGAGCAGGGAGACTCCCAAGGGCCGCCCCACAACAGAGGAAAGGGACCCTCCCAAGGACAAGGACAGACAGAAGACAAAGGCACCTCCTAAGAGCAGGGAGACTCCCAAGGGCATGCCCACAACAGAGGAAAGGGACCCTCCCAAGGACAAGGACAGTCAGAAGACAAAGGCACCTCCTAAGAGCAGGGAGACTCCCAAGGGCCGCCCCACAACAGAGGAAAGGGAGCCTCCCAAGGACAAGGACAGTCAGAAGACAAAGGCACCTCCTAAGAGCAGGGAGACTCCCAAGGGCAGGCCCACAACAGAGGAAAGGGAGCCTCCCAAGGACAAGGACAGTCAGAAGACAAAGGCACCTCCTAAGAGCAGGGAGACTCCCAAGGGCAGGCCCACAACAGAGGAAAGGGAGCCTCCCAAGGACAAGGACAGTCAAAAGACAAAGGCATCTCCTAAGAGCAGGGAGACTCCCAAGGGCAGGCCCACAACAGAGGAAAGGGAGCCTCCCAAGGACAAGGACAGTCAGAAGACAAAGGCACATCCTAAGAGCAGGGAAACTCCCAAGGACAGGCACACAACAGAGCAAGGTCCATCTCCCAAGGCCAGGGACACACACACAGAGCAGGTGTCTACTGGAGACAGGTGCACCACAGACGACAAGTCTGCTGGCAGGAACAGGGCGGCGACCAGGGCACATGCAAAATCCAGAGACAACACTCCACCTAAGGATAAGGCACATCCTACGGACAAGGCTTCTAGCATGGACAATGGCGCAATCAAGGACAGGCATACTTCACCCCTGGCTGCACTGAGGCTGATGTTTTCAACTGAACGCCAAACAGATGTCTCCGCGGCGGAGTCCCCCCATACCTCCACTCCCATCCAGCCCAGTCAGAAGCAGAGGAGGGAGTCCCCTGTTGTTGCATCCCCCATTACACATGAATCTGAGTCCAGGCGGCAGGCACACAGCAAACGACAAGCAGGCTCCAGCACGTCCCCAGAAACCCGATCCCCGGCTGCAGAGGCTCCACCTATGGTGGGTGATAATTCTTTAGAGTCCCCACCACTTGGCAGTCCTGTCCTGTCCAGGGTGCACTCACACATCCCTAAGAAACGCAGACACACACCATTGACACCTGCCCACGCCGATGTCGCTCAAGGTCAGCTATCCCCAGCTCCCAGGGCCACCCTGCCTCCTGGCCCATACAGCCCTGTGGCTCATCATTTCAGTGGTCCCAGTGGCGCAGGTGCTGTTGACTCTCATGTATCAGATAGTGGCACTGTGTCTGTTGTTGGCTGTCATGCATCATGTAGTGGCACAGTCTCTGTTGTGCCCTCTCCTGTTGCTGGTCCTGGCAGTGTATCTGGGTCAATGGCTCACGTGTCAGTGAGTAGATCTGTGGCTGTGTTTCACACTCCTGTTTCTGGTGCTGGCAGTCTGTCTGGGTCAGTGGGTCACGTGTCAGTGACTACATCTGTGGCTGTGTCTCACATTCCTGTTGCTGGTGCTGGCAGTGTGTCTGGGTGTGTGGCACATGTGTCTATCACTCGGGCTGTGGCTGTGTCTCACACTCCTGTTGCTGTTGCTGGCAGTGTGTCTGGGTCCGTGGCCCATGTGTGTGTCACTCGGGCTGTGGCTGTGTCTCACACTCCTGTTGCTGGTGCTGGCAGTATGTCTGGGTCCGTGGCCCATGTGTCTGTCACTCGGGCTGTGGCTGTGTCTCACACTCCTGTTGCTGGTGCTGGCAGTGTGTCTGGGTCCGTGGCACATGTGTCTGTCACTCGGGCTGTGCCTGTGTCTCACACTCCTGTTGCTGGTGCTGGCAGTGTGTCCGAGGCAGGTAGTTCACGCAGTCCCCCTGATTCTGTGATGTGAGGTGCTGATCACTTCACTCAAATGTTATTTCACATGGTGTGTCCATTGAGAACTGCGTTGCACTCTTGTGGTCCCTGGGACGGGTTGGTTGGGACACGTACTTGTGCTGCCTCCGATGTACCTGCTCTGTACTCGACAATGCCCTGTTGATGTCCTGATACTGCATTCTGCCCTCTCACATGCTGCCTCTGATGTAGCTGCTCTGTAATCCACAATGCCCTGTTGATGTTCTGATACTGCATTCTGCCCTCTCACATGCTGCCTCTGATGTACCTGCTCTGTACTCCGCAATGCCCTGTTGATGTTCTGATACTGCATTCTGCCCTCTCAAGTGCTGCCTCTGATGGACATGTTCAGTGCTATGGAAAGGTTGATGCAATTGGCCCCTCTCACGTGCTGCCTCTGATGGACCTGTTCAGTGCTATGGACTGTTGTTGCACTTAGCCCCTCTCACCTGCTGCCTCTGATGGACCTGTTCAGTGCTATGGACTGTTGTTGCACTTGGCCCCTCTCACGTGCTGCCTCTGATGGACATGTTCAGTGCTATGGACTGTTGATGCACTTGGCCCCTCTCACGTGCTGCCTCTGATGGACATGTTCAGTGCTATGGACTGTTGATGCACTTGGCCCCTCTCACGTGCTGCATCTGATGGACCTGTTCAGTGCTATGGACTGTTGTTGCACTTGGCCCCTCTCACGTGCTGCCTCTGATGTACCTGCTCTGTACTCGACAATGCCCTGTTGATGTTCTGATACTGCATTCTGCCCTCTGATGTGCTGCCTCTGATGTACCTGCTCTGTACTCCACAATGCCCTGTTGATGTTCTGATACTGCATTCTGCCCTCTGATGTGCTGCCTCTGATGTACCTGCTCTGTACTCCACAATGCCCTGTTGACGTTCTGATACTGCATTCTGCCCTCTCACATGCTGCCTCTGATGTAGCTGCTCTGTATTCCACAATGCCCTGTTGATGTTCTGATACTGCATTCTGCCCTCTCACATGCTGCTTCTGATGTACCTGCTCTGTACTCCGCAATGCCCTGTTGATGTTCTGATACTGCATTCTGCCCTCTCACGTGCTGCCTCTGATGGACATGTTCAGTGCTATGGACTGTTGATGCACTTGGCCCCTCTCACGTGCTGCCTCTGATGGACCTGTTCAGTGCTATGGACTGTTGTTGCACTTGGCCCCTCTCACGTGCTGCCTCTGATGGACCTGTTCAGTGCTATGGACTGTTGTTGCACTTGGCCCCTCTCACGTGCTGCCTCTGATGGACATGTTCAGTGCTATGGACTGTTGATGCACTTGGCCCCTCTCACGTGCTGCCTCTGATGGACATGTTCAGTGCTATGGACTGTTGATGCACTTGGCCCCTCTCACGTGCTGCCTCTGATGGACCTGTTCAGTGCTATGGACTGTTGTTGCACTTGGCCCCTCTCACGTGCTGCCTCTCATGTACCTGTTCTGTACTCGACAATGCCCTGTTGATGTTTTGATACTGCATTCTGCCCTCTGATGTGCTGCCTCTGATGTACCTGCTCTGAACTCCACAATGCCCTGTTGATGTTCTGATACTGCATTCTGCCCTCTGATGTGCTGCCTCTGATGTACCTGCTCTGTACTCCACAGTGCCCTGTTGATGTTCTGATACTGCATTCTGCCCTCTGATGTGCTGCCTCTGATGTACCTGCTCTGTACTCGACAATGCCCTGTTGATGTTCTGATACTGCATTCTGCCCTCTCACATGCTGCCTCTGTTGTAGCTGCTCTGTACTCCACAATGCCCTGTTGATGTTCTGATACTGCATTCTGCCCTCTCACATTCTGCCTCTGATGTACCTGCTCTGTACTCCGCAATGCCCTGTTGATGTTCTGATACTGCATTCTGCCCTCTGATGTGCTGCCTCTGATGTACCTGCTCTGTACTCCGCAATGCCCTGTTTATGTTCCGATACTGCATTCTGCCCTCTGATGTGCTGCCTCTGATGTACCTGCTCTGTACTCCACAATGCCCTGTAGATGTTCTGATACTGCATTCTGCCCTCTGATGTGCTGCCTCTGATGTAGCTGCTCTGGTGCCCACTTTGCCCATGCTCACGCATACACTGTGATTATACCCCTATTATGTACAATAAAGGTAGTCTATCAAGTCTCGTGGTTTGTCGTTGTCATTCATGCTTGCGTACTACAAATGTGTATTTCTATTTGCTTCTCATCAGTGGTTTGGGTAACATGACACTCCCCCTCCCTACGTCACGACCCTTGCAGGTATTCCCCTCCATGCAGCCAATGGTCTGTGCCTTACCTGCGTCGGCGTCGATGGTGGGCCAAGACTAGGACGTGGTGGATCGCGAAGAGCATCGGGAAAGCGTGTAGCGCTGGGTCCATGGTGGCGAGCAGATTGTGGTGGGTCTCTCTGCTGTGTCTCTTTTCTTCGCTGTGGGGAATCCGCCGTGTTCAGACAGGTTGTGTTTCCGCTGCAGTTTTATGTGTATTTTCCGCCATCTTGATTTGGGGGACGGTCTTAGACGTCAGTACGTACGGCGGATCCTCCGGATGTGTTCCGTCCGCCGCGTGGTCGTGTGTAGTTCGACGGCGGTGCGTGCTTTTCCGTCGCGGACGGAAATTTGACACGTTTTCCTATCCTGATATGGCGGACGGAGTGTCCGCGGCAGGCGGACACGGAAAAGGCTTTTTCCGCCTACTCCAGGGCCGCGGTGGCTCTTCCGTCCGCCATCCTAATGAGCCCCTATGTGTGGAACATTAGCGCATGTGCGTGCTAGAACAACATTAACAACCAGAACACGTGCAGCTATGAATTTGTGTTACTTTAGTTAGTCTGTAATGCGTCCTTGCTTTAAAAATTGACACAAGGATGCCATAGTTTGCTATTTACTGTGATGAATGATAAATATACATTTCACATGATTTCACATAATTTTCTTGAACTTAACAAAATTATGCAAAAACAAATTACATAAATTGCCCAAGTGTTCATGCCTATTTAATCAGCTCAGCTGCCACACAAGTCATAGTAACATTACTTATGCCCACTCATAGACAGGCATGTTGCCTGTGCTGATGTTACATATTCAACAAATACAGGTGCCCAGTGTGAGGAGGAAAGAATACATAAAGATGGATAAATGGGCCATCCTGATGTGGGTGTGTTGCAAGTCACAGGACGTGACATGACCAGAAGTGACCTAGAGTTGGATACTAGCACCTGTGAGAACATGGACTGCTTGTCACAGGAAGTGGAATATAGGCGGCAGCAGAAGCTAAGATTGAGCAGGAAGATCAGAAGAGGACCATGTATTAAACTGGATGAAGCCATTGTGGATTGTGAAGCAGATGCTAACAATCGGGGGTGTTCCAGAAATAACACACCAACCCAGATGCCTACAGGAGAGTGGCTCGTGGTTCTTGAAGCAAACGTGGTTGGAAGCAAGTACTAGCGCATTAGTGAGTGGAGCAACAGACCAGTTGTTAATTGTAGGGGTGCTATGGAGACAGTGGTGACAGGAAATACTGTCAATCATTAAATACTGCAAATTTGTAAGTACTGCTGAGTAAGCTAATTAGCCAGTGGAAGGATACCTCGGACATACGGCAGAGATCGGGCCAACCAGCATAGGTGAAGTGGTGGTTCTGATAATATCGCTTCTATAATTTCTTCCTGAGTATTGATTTCTTTCTTACTTTGAGGGCATTCTCAAGACATTTCCAGAACGAGGCAACTGGAAGACGAAAGATACCACTGGGCAAAATAACCATGCTATCATGTTCGTTATACAAATTTGCTAATCTACCTTTGCATGTTACTTAAGCATTTTAATGTGCTGTCAGGTCTGTAGTGGAACTGTGGGAGACACAGAGATGCACAAAACAAGTTAACTTTCCTGTTAACAGTGGGTTGCCTGGGAGTGCCTGACTTTGAACGTTATTTATTTGATGCACAACTGCAATTGATAGTATTATGGTTAGTGGGGTACACCTGTGTGAAACCAGAATTCCTAGTGACAACATACAAGAAATAACTCTTTAAATCTCCTTTTGAGGAGCATGATTATTCGAAACGTGTATCCACAACTGCTAAGGCTGCTCTAGAGTAGTGGAATAAGAGCTCAAAAAGATCTCAACCCATACCAGCAGCTGTATTGAATGAGATTAGGGTGAAAGGTGGTAATAGACTTATCAGTAAGCATGGGCTGAAAATTCGTTCCGCTCGCGGAATTTGTGGATTTTCCGCGATTTTCCGTGATTTCGCGATCCGCGAATCTCGCGAAATCGCGGTAAAATCACGGTCTTTATTATTTCTCCTGAGGCCGAAGCCGGGAGCCTCCTTGTTCCTACATTTTAAACCCTTTTGCACGACTTGTGATTTTAAAACTTGTGTGTTTACCTACCGCAGCGCCGCCATCGCCCACGAGACGATTGGCCACGCCCCTTGCTACAAGCCACGCCCCCTTGCACTATAAAGCGCCGCGCTGAACCACAAGCAGGCGTTTTTATTATTTCTCCTGAGGCGGAAGCCGGGAGCCTCCTTGTTGCTATATTTTAAACCCATTTGCACGACTTGTGATTTTAAAACTTGTGTGTTTACCTACCGCAGCGCCGCCATCGCCCACGAGACGATTGGCCACGCCCCTTGCTACAAGCCACGCCCCCTTGCACTATAAAGCGCCGCGCTAAACCACAAGCAGACGTCTTTATTATTTCTCCTGAGGCGGAAGCTGGGAGCCTCCTTGTTGCTATATTTTAAACCCATTTGCACGACTTGTGATTTTAAAACTTGTGTGTTTACCTACCGCAGCGCCGCCATCGCCCACAAGACGATTGGCCACGCCCCTCGCTACAAGCCACGCCCCTACCTCCCCTCTTCCTAAAAAAATGCTTGCCACCCGGAAGCGCAGCGGACGAGCGCAGCGGGCGCGCCTAAGGCGAGCCCGTCTGCGCCAGTCCGCGACTATGACGCGACGAGCGCAGGCCACTCTGCCCAAATTCACACAAGGCTTTGTGTTTCCCCCCCGCTTTACACTCGTGAGACCTTGCTCAACCTGAGAGAGTATGCGCACAAAGGTCATCTCACTCTCACTGACACTGCCTTTCCACTGCAGGATTTCGCTATTAGGGGCCTGCTCCTGGGAGGACTTCTTAACGTCAGATCACTGCCAAAGCATGCTGACGAAATTCAATTATTAATTGACACTCATCACTTAGATGTTCTTTTTCTAACCGAGACGTGGACCCACGCCGACTGTGAAATCGAACTAGACTGGGCTTGTCCACAGGATTTTAAATTATTGCATCTCCCTAGACCCAAAGGCCGCGGTGGTGGAGTAGGCATCATCTGTAGAGCCTCGTGGCTCATCACCGTCCTAGACATGGATCCGGTCGTTGGGACCGAGCTCCTCGGCCTCTCTATTAATAGTCACACAGGAGCTACCTTCACGGCAATTATCTGTTACCGACCTCCTGGGACTTTCAGCTCCCAACAACAACTATCGCTTCTTACCTCCTTCACCAACATGGCGACCTCCCACAACAAGCTAATCATCTTAGGTGATTTTAACCTTTGGCTGAATGGTACTCTTGACACGGGACTTAACAACCTACTGCTCTCTTGTGAAAGCGTGGGACTCCAACAACTGGTCAAGGAACCCACTCGTAAAGCAGGGCATCGACTCGACCTCATCTTCTCTACCCCTCAGCTAGTACACCTGAATGATATCCTGCCCATGGGCTGGACTGATTACTCCCTTCTTAAATTCTATATTACTAGTAAGGGGACTAGAATGCCGGCACACAGCATATTTTCGGAATTCATGTACAGAGATTGGAAAGCTCTGGGAAGACTGAAAACTACTGGTGCCGTGTTTCAAGTGGAAGACAGTTTCTCCCCCTATAATCCAGTAGAGGACAACTACGAGGCTTTCTGCACTAGGATATCCTCAACTACTGACTTCCTTGTTCCCTTAAAAAGATGCAAACCTAAGGGTAGAGCATAAGCCCCTTGGTTCGATGATTCCCTGAAGACCCTTAAATTAGCCTGCAAACAGGCTGAGAGGAAATGGAGGCAAGGATACTCCGACACTAACAAGCTGATCTGGAAAAACAAACTCCTGGAATATAAATCTGCAATTATTAAATGTAAATCCACCTACTTTTGCTCCACTATAGCTACAGCCGCCAACAGCTCCAAAAGCATTTTTCAGATCCTTAACAGCCTCACCCACCCTGACTGTGCCAAAAAAACAATCCCTCCCACACAAGCACTCTGCGACAATCTCGCACTGTTTTTCAAGGACAAAATTGAGACCATTATCCATAATCTGAGCACTTCCCCCTCACTGGGCCCTGGAGTTGACACTACTGACTATAACACGGTAAGCCCAGGGTGCCATCCCTTAGACTGCTTGTGGGATTTCCCCCCCATTTCGGAGGCGGATTTCGATAGCTTGGCTCGCGGGATTTCCTCGGGTTCCCCTCTCGACCCTTTGCCCCCTAACACCTGGAAAGCTTTCGGAGTGGAACTCTTCTGCACTCTTTGCAGGATCTGCAATCAATCCCTGCGCTGCGGATTTGTTCCGGCTCCCTGGAAGCAGGGTCTCATTACACCACTGTTGAAGAAACCCTCCCTGAACCCCGAGTGTTTATTGAACTATCGGCCTATCTCCCTATTACCATTCCCGGCGAAAATCGCCGAGCGCTGGGTGAGCTCTTATCTTTCTAAACATCTGGAGCAGAATCACATCCTGGACGAAATACAATTTGGCTTTCGTCCGGCCCATGGCACTGAAACAGCTGTTCTCACTGCCATGGAGGACCTCCGTATGCATGCAGACAGGGGCCAGGCAGTAGACCTGATCCTGCTGGACCTGTCTGCCGCATTCGATACGGTCAATCATGTGACTCTGTTGAAAAGACTGAGGGAGGCAGGGGTTGACGGCACCGCCCTGCTCTGGTTTCACTCCTTCTTGCGGGATAGGAAGCAGGCTGTGTCCCTTCCCCCGTTTCAATCTGCCTTCTCCCCAGTTCCTCATGGGGTGCCTCAAGGCTCGTCCATCGGCCCTATTTTATTTAACGTCTACCTTAAACCTTTGATCACGTTAAAAAAAAAAATCCCATAAACTAAAAGCCATAAACTATGCTGTTGACACTCAGTTCATCCTCTCTTGGGAGGGTGAAGAATCGATCCCCCTGGAATCATTTCACGACTGTCTGAGAGACACAGCTGGTTGGCTGCACAAAAACTCCCTGCAATTTAACTCCTCCAAAACCGAGGTTCTGTTCTGTGCTGGAAGTCGGATCCCTCGCTTGTTCCCAGCCGATTTTTGGCCCCCGGAAGCCCCGGAAAAGCCTCAGCCGGTCACCATCGTCCGCAATCTGGGTGTCATGATGGACAACAAACTCAGCATGGAAACTCAGGTTGCGAAAACAGTGTCCACTTGCTCAGCCCTCTTGCGCTCTCTACGCAAGATCATGCCACTTCTTCCCTCACAGGCCCGGGCGTTAATAGTCAGGTGTACTATTCTTAGTCGCCTTGACTATTGCAATGCGCTGCTGCTAGAAGCCCCAGTTGTATTGCTAGACCGACTCCAAAGAGTTCAAACTGCCGCTGCCAAACTGGCCCTTGGCTGGACAAGGAGATCTGTGGCTACCGCGGCTTTGGCCGAGCTGCACTGGCTCCCTATGAAACAGCGAGTGGCTTTTAAATCACTTTGTCTTGTTTTTAAGGCACTGCACGGAGCTGGGCCCAGATCCCTGCAATCCATGTTCACCTGGTACATCCCTAACAGAGCCCTCCGCTCCTCCACAGCCTGTCTTGTCACAGTACCAAGATTCAACAAGGTCAGGACTGGGGGAAGATCCTTTAGAGTTGCAGCCGCAAAACTTTGGAATAGCCTGCCCCTTGACATTCGCCAAACAACTGAACTTCTTCCTTTCAGAAAGGGGATTAAAACCTGGCTTTTCCCTAAATGTTAAACTCTGGTTACCTTTATCTGTTGTTCCCACTGTCTTCCACCTTAGGAGTTATTTTACAGCGCCAGGATACCTGTAAGGTGACAGCCGCGCTATACAAGTGTTTTATATAAATAAATAAATAAATCCGCGAATCAGCGGGGACGAATTTTCAGCCAAGCACTTACAGGGTCACAGCAGCAGGTGCAAAAGTTGAAGCTGATTTTTTGTAACCTTTTACAAAAGGGTTACAAGGAAATGCTTCCTGGCGCCTCGTTGCCTACTTGCAACTATTCTCTGACCCTGCTCTGACCCTTGAAGCAGGGTCAGAGAATAGTTACAAGTAGGCAATGAGGTGCCTGTCACGAAAATTAAACCTCAACAGGAAGCACTGACAGATATAAAAACAAGCATTTGCAATGCAATAGGTCTCGCATTAGGAAAGTTTGAGCTATTGGTCTTGTAAATGACAATTTTTTTTATTTATGTGTTGGTTTTGAAAATAGCTAAATTAATAGCTTTGTCATTTACAATGCCAATAGTTATAACTTTCGCAAATGTGACACCTATAGCATTTGTAATGCAACATGTTTTGGAAGAGATGTGGCGCCGCGGCTAGGGCGACTGACTCCGGAATCTGGGTATCACGGTTCGATCCCCGGCACCGGCAGCAGATTAGCCCAGCACCATGTGACTCTGGGCAATAGCTTGCTTAATCTTCCTGATGGCCCTCAGCGCCTAGAGACCCTTACGGGTGATTGTGCGCTTTACAAATGTGGATTAATATTATTATTTTGTATTTACGTGACTTAGCTGTATTGATATTACAAATTACAATGGCTTTTAATTTTAAAAAATAATTAATACTTAAATAAAAGTGATTTTAATTTATAATGGTAATAGCTTAAACTTTTGTAAATAACTTTTGTGAAGATTATGTTCAGTGTATTTTATTGTGACGAAAATCCAAGAACAGAAGTGAAATATTAACATATTTTTGTGACATTTGTAATAAAGTTTGAAACATTGAGAGAAAATAATTGAACCAGTTGTTGTTGAATGGTTGCGCAGATTGATGCTGTGGTGGCGCTGAGTGGTGCTGTGGTGATGCTGAGTGGTGCTGTGGTGGTGCTGAGTGATACTGGGATGGTGCTGAGTGATGCTGTGGTGGTGCTGAGTGGTGCTGTGGTGGTGCTGAGTGATAATGTGGTGGTGCTGAGTGATGCTGTGGTGGTGCTGAGTGGTGCTGTGGTGGTGCTGAGTGATAATGTGATGGCACTGAGTGATGCTGTGGTGGCGCTGAGTGATGCTGTGGTGGTGCTGAGTGGTGCTGTGGTGGTGCTGAGTGATGCTGTGGTGGTGCTGAGTGATGCTGTGGTGGTTCTGGGTGGTGCTGTGGTGGTGCTGAGTGATAATGTGGTGGTGCTGAGTGATGCTGTGGTGGTGCTGAGTAATGCTGTGGTGGCACTGAGTGGTGCTGTGGTGGTGCTGAGTGGTGCTGTGGTGGTGCTGAGTGATACTGGGATGGTGCTGAGTGATGCTGGGGTGGTGCTGAGTGGTGCTGTGGTGGTGCTGAGTGATGCTGTGGCGGTGCTGAGTGATGCTGTGGTGGTGCTGAGTGGTGCTGTGGTGGTGCTGAGTGATAATGTGGTGGTGCTGAGTGATGCTGTGGTGGTGCTGAGTGGTGCTGTGGTGGTGCTGAGTGATAATGTGATGGCACTGAGTGATGCTGTGGTGGCGCTGAGTGATGCTGTGGTGGTGCTGAGTGGTGCTGTGGTGGTGCTGAGTGATGCTGTGGTGGTGCTGAGTGATGCTGTGGTGGTTCTGGGTGGTGCTGTGGTGGTGCTGAGTGATAATGTGGTGGTGCTGAGTGATGCTGTGGTGGTGCTGAGTAATGCTGTGGTGGCACTGAGTGGTGCTGTGGTGGTGCTGAGTGGTGCTGTGGTGGTGCTGAGTGATGCTGTGGTGGTGCTGAGTGGTGCTGTGGTGGTGCTGAGTGATAATGTGGTGGTGCTGAGTGATAATGTGGTGGTGCTGAGTGATGCTCGGGTTGCGCTGAGTGATGATGTGGTGATGCAGAGGGCAGAAAGGCACAAAAAGCTGTCTAACAGAGGACAGAAGGGCACAAAAAACGAGTCTAACGGGGCAGAAAAGCACAAAAACGAGTCTAACAGAGGGAAGAAGGGAACAAAAAATGAGTCTAACAGAGGGCAGAAGGGCACAAAAACAAGGGAATAACAGAGGGCAGAAGGGCACAAAAAACGAGTCTAACCGAGGGCAGAAGGGCACAAAAAACAAGGAAAAAATGAGTCTAACAGAGGGCACAAGGGCACAAAAATAGAGTCTAACAGGGGGCAGAAGGGCAGAAAAACAAGGGAAAAATGAGTCTAACAGATGGCAGAAGGGCAGAAAAACAAGGGAAAAACGAGTCCAACAGAGGGCAGAAGGGCACAAAAAACGAGTCTAACAGGGGGCAGACTGAATCCCGCCCTGCGTGTTTGTCCACAAAGATGCCACCTTACCTCTACTCAACTGGAGTACTTTCTACTGTCTAATCAGTAAGTGCTCCCTCGTTGGCTAAATGTATAGGGGCAGATTTACAATAACTGGCACATCCCCAGGGATGCGCCAGTTATTGTGCGCCGCAGCTCCGCCACCCATGGTGCGCCGCATTTACAATGCGGCGCACCATGTGGCAAAAACGGCACAGATGCGTCACGCATCTGTGCCGTAAAAGCAGCGCATTGCTGGAGCTGCGTCGCGCTTGTGACGCAGCTCCAGCAATGCTCTGGGGGGCCCTATCTCCCCAATGCTGCATCAGGCCTTGCGCCTGCTTCAAGCAGGCGCAGGGTTTTGACGCAGCATTGGCCTAAAAGTGACTGAGTAAAATCTTGTAGATTTCACTCAGCCACTTTTAGGAGGCGTTCCTGCGAGGGAACGCCCTCCCCTGCGCCGGAACGCCTCCTGATGGCGCAGGGCTTTACAACGTGACGCATCTCTCAGATGCGTCACGTTGTTAATACCCAGCACCATAGCGCATCTTTTGTGCTGCCGCTGCATCACAAAAGGTCTCGGTAGAGGGTGGCAGTGGTGAAGCAGAGGGTGGCAGTGATGAACCAGAGGGTGACAGTGATGAACAAGAGGGTGGCAGGGGTGAACCAGAGGGTGACAGTGCTGAACCAGAGGGTGGCAGTGCTGAACCAGAGGGTGGCAGGGGTGAACCATAGGGTGGCAGGGGTGAACCAGAGGGTGGCAGTGATGAACCAGATGGTGGCAGGGGTGAACCAGAGGGTGGCAGTGGTGAACCAGAGGGTGGCATGGTTGAATTAGAGGGTGGCAGTGGTGAACCAGAGAGTGGCAGTGGTGAACCAGAGGGTGGCAGTGCTGAACCAGAGGGTGACAGTGGTTAACCGGAGGGTGGCAGTGGTGAACCAGAGGTGCTGTGATGAACCAGAGGGTGGCAGTCGTGAACCAGAGGCTGGCAGTGGTGAACCAGAGGGTGACAGTGCTGAACCAGAGGGTGGCTGGGGTGAACCAGAGGGTGCTATGATGAACCAGAGGGTGACTGTGGTGAACCAGAGGGTGGCAGGGGTGAACCAAAGGGTGGCAGTGGTGAACCAGAGGGTGGCAGTGCTGAACCAGAGGGTGACAGTGGTTAACCAGACGGTGGCAGTGGTGAACCAGAGGTGCTGTGATGAACCAGAGGGTGGCAGTCGTGAACCAGAGGGTGGCAGTGGTGAACCAGAGGGTGACAGTGCTGAACCAGAGGGTGGCAGGGGTGAACCAGAGAGTGGCAGTGCTGAACCAGAGGGTGGCAGTGGTGAACCAGAGGGTGGCAGGGGTGAGCCAGAGGGTGGCAGGGGTGAACCAGAGGGTGGCAGTGGTGAACCAGAGGGTGGCAGGGGTGAACCATAGGGTGGCAGGGGTGAACCAGAGGGTGGCAGTGATGAACCAGATGGTGGCAGGGGTGAACCAGAGGGTGGCAGTGGTGAACCAGAGGGTGGCATGGTTGAATTAGAGGGTGGCAGTGGTGAACCAGAGAGTGGCAGTGGTGAACCAGAGGGTGGCAGTGCTGAACCAGAGGGTGACAGTGGTTAACCGGAGGGTGGCAGTGGTGAACCAGAGGTGCTGTGATGAACCAGAGGGTGGCAGTCGTGAACCAGAGGGTGGCAGTGGTGAACCAGAGGGTGACAGTGCTGAACCAGAGGGTGGCTGGGGTGAACCAGAGGGTGCTATGATGAACCAGAGGGTGACTGTGGTGAACCAGAGGGTGGCAGGGGTGAACCAAAGGGTGGCAGTGGTGAACCAGAGGGTGGCAGTGCTGAACCAGAGGGTGACAGTGGTTAACCAGACGGTGGCAGTGGTGAACCAGAGGTGCTGTGATGAACCAGAGGGTGGCAGTCGTGAACCAGAGGGTGGCAATGGTGAACCAGAGGGTGACAGTGCTGAACCAGAGGGTGGCAGGGGTGAACCAGAGAGTGGCAGTGCTGAACCAGAGGGTGGCAGTGGTGAACCAGAGGGTGGCAGGGGTGAGCCAGAGGGTGGCAGGGGTGAACCAGAGGGTGGCAGTGGTGAACCAGAGGGTGGCAGTGATGAACCAGAGGGTGGCAGTGGCGAACCAGAGGGTGCTGTGCCCATACACGACTGCATGGGTAACTTTGCCATGCAAGCGGCCCGCGAACACGCAACAAGCCCCGCGAACACGCAAAAAAACCCACAAACACGCAAAAAAACCAGCGAACACGAAAAACCCCAAACATTTGCGGATTGCTAATTCGATTTTGCGCAAATTCGCAAATTTCGCCCATACTTACTTATCAGACTTAGTTCTCATGTGGCTTTTTCTATAAGAGTTGCTATTTGCAATTCCACTTATAATGTACCCTTGTCTTGAACTGGGACACATAACTGTTGGGTAGGCAATTAATAAAGGTTGGCATTGGAGGAGTGTAATTTTGGCTCCACCCCTTCATGTATAACCTGGTCACATATATTTACTAACCCTGGGTGTAGTTTGCGAAGTAGCGCTACGCGTAGCGACGCAAAGTGCACTTCGCACTATGCGAGGTACACATAGCGCTACGTGAACTGCGTATTGCGCTGTTCGTGATGATTGCACAGTGCCAGATGCTTGTCCGCACTGTGCAATCATTGAAAACGGCATCTTGCACAATGCGGGCTGTCTTTTACTACAGCTCGTGTAGATTTTTACTCGAGTGGCAGCTTTCTCAATGTGGACTGCTAGTTTTTCATCGCGACCACTCGGAATTAGAAACCTGACCTCCCCTCGTTGAGAATCTCGCCGGCAGGTTTTTTCTCCACGCTCTCGATCGCCAACTTGATGTTGCTGATCACGAACAAGGACAAAGTCACGCCGGGTTGTCATTTTGCTCGCTCGCGGTCGCAAACTTCACGTCGAGGACCACGAGCTTGTTCGCACTGTACTATGTGCAATTCACATAATGCGAAGTAGCGCAAACTTTGCAAACTACGCGAGCGTAGCGTAGTTGTCCGTCCAGGGTTAATATTTACACATGGCCTCATGTATTTGTGTGGTTCACTGATAGAATTTCGACATCCAAAATATCTTCCTAAACAAACATTGAGTTATAAATATCGATGTCAAAAATATCGATATCCTATATTTATAATGTTAAGTACAAAAATATCAGAAACAAATATCAATTTGAATATATGTATAAAAAATTATATGAAAAGAATTAAATAATTAAAACTTTAAAAAAATATTCGATTTAATATGCATTTTAACAAATATAACAAATAAATGTAATTTAAAAAATTTAAACATACGTATATAAAATGTAATATATATATATATATATATATTTACTTTAAAACAATTAATAAACTATTTATTTTACATTATTGTATAATTGTATACATGAAGATTTTCAAATAATTATATATATATATATACATACACCAATAAAAAAATCTAATAAAAAATATATATATTAAACATTAAAACTATTTAAAAGTCTTTAAACTTAAAATTTCCACTTCAGTGAGTGCAACAGTATGTAAATTGTTGGATAGTGGAGGGGTAAAAATGACTATTCCCACTCCAGTGAGTGCAACAGTAGGGAAAGTGTTGGATAGTGGAGGGGTAAAAAATACTCTTTCCACTCCAGTGATGGCAACAGTAGGGAAAGTGTTTGAAAGAAGAGGGGAAAAGAATACTATTCCCACTCCACTTAGTGCCACACTAGGGAAAGTGTTGTATAGCAGAGGGCTAAAAATGTATATTCCCACTCCAGTCAGTTCAAAATTAAAAACAGTTGTCCGCCCAGGGTTGATATTTACACATGGCCTCATGTATTTGCGTGGTTTATCTGTGGAGTACCCCAAGGATCCTCGCTCAGCCCCATGCTCTTCAACTTCTACATGGCCCCCCTCGCCGCCATCGATAGACAGCATGGGCTCATCATAGTATCCTACGCCGACGACACCGAGCTCATCCTCTCCCTCATAAAGAACCCCAAAGACACCCGACTCAGCTTCCAGGAAGGAATGAAAGATATTGAACCCTGGATGAACAACAGTTGCCTAAAGCTCAACTCGGAGAAGAAGGAGGTCCTCGTCGTTGGACCCTCCTCCACCATTTGGGACAACACCTGGCGGCCCTCCACCCTCAGAAACCCAACCACTCCTACAGAACACACCTCCCTCACCATGACCCGCCAGATCAACGCCTTCACCTCCACCTGCTTCAACTCCCTCCTCATCCTCCGCAAGACCTTCAAGTGGATCCCCCCCGAATGCAGAAAGACCATAACCCATGCACTTATAACCAGCAGACTAGACTACGGTAACCCCCTATACACCGGAATCAACAAGTCCCTGCTACGCAAGTTCCAAACCATCCAGAACACCGCAGCCAGACTCCTCCTTGGAACCCCACGACATGAGCACATGTCCCAGCACCTACGATACCTCCACTGGCTCCCCATCGAGAAGAGAATTACCTTCAAGCTACTCACCCACACCTACAAATCCCTTCACAACATCGGACCCAAATACCTCAATGAAAGAGTATCCTTTCATGTACCCTAAAGGAACAACTGCTCTGCCGACCTCGCCCTGGCAGAGACCCCACGCATCACCAGGAACAAGACCAGGTGGCAGAGCCTTCTCCTACGTTGCAGCAAAGGCCGGGAACAAGCTCCCAGTCAACATCAGATACTCCCTCACTCCCACACCTCCAGGAAGAGCCTCAAGACCTGGCTCTTCGACTGATCCGGGGCTGCACCTCCCCCCTCCCCCCACACCCCAGAGCCTTGGGACCCTCAAGGGTGAGTAGCGCTCTTTAAAAAACCCTGCGAACGATATTAATTACTTCTAAGTTTAATAAATGATATTTCTTACCTTAAATTCAATATTTTTGACCACGATATTCTTGCTGTTGATATTTCTGTGTCACGATATTTCCAACTCAATATTTGTGTAAAACAACATTTCCAACTCGATATTCCCTCTGCATACCTATTTGTGTGACTTAAAATCATTAACATAATGTTGTGCACGTGAACAGATGCAGAAAGTGCAATTACTATGTAATTTTGACATTTGTATGAGTGCACAGATTAACGTTTTTCTTTGCAGTGAAATTGGATTGTAGTTTCCCTGTATATCTGCAGCTGTGTGGCCTGATTAATGTTGTTAACTCTATATAATCATATATGCATTTGAATATTACTCTGCCTCTCTATTGTAACCATATATGCATCAGTAATCATGCATTTAAACATATTGAAATGCTTGCTATGGGAACATGACCAACAGTAGTGGCCCATGGAGGGAGTTCCCTGGGGTTGTGCGGCGGGCGGGGAAGAGGCAGGATGGGGGTAGTAAACACCAGAATAGGGATGAACTGAGGTAAGTAAACAATTAAATAAATAAAACAAATTTTGTTTCACGTGCTGCAATATGTAAACAGGGTCAGAATGGCCTACAGGGAAATAAGGCAGTGCCCGATAGGTAAGTATATGGGCCATTTTCGTGACTCTCAGTGGATATGTTTTATGTTGTGATGGTCCAGTTTTACTGTTTATTTCCCTGGTATTACCACAAACATTGCCTGCAACAAGCATAGATGCATGCAGTCTCCCATACCTTGTGAAACACATATACAGCATATACAGGCGCGCAGCCCCCTTTCTGAGGCCATTATTGGCCCTGGGGACCCCAACCCCCAGGGCTTTGCCTCGTTCTTTATTTTTTTATCATTTTTTTTATTTATATTTATATTTAGGTTTTTTATATATATATATTATGTTAATGATTTTAAGTCTAGCTCAGATTCACTCCTTGGGGCTCATTGTGAGCTGTGAATTTGGCAACTATTTGAGGTAGCAATCATTTATGGACACAGACTACTTGTCCCACAGATCATTGCGCATTTGCTCATTAAGGGCCACTGCATATCAGCGTGCGATTAGATTGAAAAGGCGGATGTGGCCCGGCTTGCTTCCTTCAACTGCTGTGCTTCTGAGGAAGTGAAATACGAAACGCGGCAGGCGGCAGCCGTATGCTAGCAAGAACTGAGGAATGAAGCCGTGCTTACCCAATAAATTACTTTTACTGGGGAAAAGCGTGTTGTGTTCGAGTGTTGCTCTCTTTAGTCACCCCAACGAGCCTTGATGTGAAAAGTGGCAAGTCAGCCGCTGAGCAAGCACCACCCCATGGGAAGGGGGCCAATAGCTCCGAATGCGCTGGGCTTAATGTGGAGCATGGCGCATGGATCTAGCGAGGCTTCACTCCTTGGGGCTCATTGTGAGCTGTGTATTTGGCAACTATTAAAGGGAGCAATCATTTATGGACACGTACTACATCTCCCACAGATCTTTGCGCATTGGCTCATTCAGAGCAGCTTCATATCACCGTGCGATTAGATTGAAAAGGGGGATGTGGCCTAGCTTGCTTCTTTCGACTGCTGTACCTCTGAGGAATTGAAATACGAAACGCGTAAGGCAGCAGCCATATGCTAGCAAGAACTGAGGAATGAAGCTGTGCATACCCAATAAATTGCTTTTACTGGGGAAAAGCATGTTGTGTTCGAGTGCTGCTCTCTTTGGTCACCCCAACGAGCCTTGTGTGTGTATGTATATATATATATATATATATATATATATATATATATATCACAAAAGAACTGCCCGATGTAAGGAGGCCCACTCTGTCAATAAACTGCCTTATCCGATGGAGCATGCAGCCTCGAAAACACCTCTTTCCAAATGCTTTAGCCCTACGCGTTTCAGAATTGCTTCCTTGATCACGGGCCATGCGCTGAATAAGGCAAATGAGCGACTGGTAAAGTGTTTCTGCTTTTATTCAACATTAAAGCCTCGATGGGCGTGGTTATCTTGCCCCAGTGAGCGCTGGTATATGCAGTCCAAATTATTAGCCCCAGTGGGTGTCGCATCATGTCTTACCGCTGAATTAATCCTCAGTAGGTGAAAACCGGCATGTTCGAGTGTGCCGCTTTAGCAAGTCTCTCATCCTTGGGCATAATGACAGTCCTGATTTATGTGCTAACAGACACCACAGGGCCGCTGCAGACACATGCGGCGGTTCCTCCTTGCGACCCAGGCATGGCCGCTAAACATTTCACAAAAGAACTGCCCGATGTAAGGAGGCCCACTCTGTCAATAAACTGCCTTATCCGATGGAGCATGCAGCCTCGAAAACACCTCTTTCCAAATGCTTTAGCCCTACGCGTTTCAGAATTGCTTCCTTGATCACGGGCCATGCGCTGAATAAGGCAAATGAGCGACTGGTAAAGTGTTTCTGCTTTTATTCAACAGTAAAGCCTCGATGGGCGTGGTTATCTTGCCCCAGTGAGCGCTGGTATATGCAGTCCAAATTATTAGCCCCAGTGGGTGTCGCATCATGTCTTACCGCTGAATTAATCCTCAGTAGGTGAAAACCGGCATGTTCGAGTGTGCCGCTTTAGCAAGTCTCTCATCCTTGGGCATAATGACAGTCCTGATTTATGTGCTAACAGACACCACAGGGCCGCTGCAGACACATGCGGCGGTTCCTCCTTGCGACCCAGGCATGGCCGCTAAACATTTCACAAAAGAACTGCCCGATGTAAGGAGGCCCACTCTGTCAATAAACTGCCTTATCCGATGGAGCATGCAGCCTCGAAAACACCTCTTTCCAAATGCTTTAGCCCTACGCGTTTCAGAATTGCTTCCTTGATCACGGGCCATGCGCTGAATAAGGCAAATGAGCGACTGGTAAAGTGTTAGCTAAAGCATTTGGAAAGAGGTGTTTTCGAGGCTGCATGCTCCATCGGATAAGGCAGTTTATTGACAGAGTGGGCCTCCTTACATCGGGCAGTTCTTTTGTGAAATATATATATATATATATATATATATATATATATATATATATATATATATATATATATATATATATATATATATATTCTCGCTCAATATTCTCCCAGATCCCGGAAAGAAATATGCAGCACTCGCGGGGTTAGTTACAGCAGTAGCAGTTTTATTTCACAGACGCGTTTCGGTAGATTACCTTCGTCAGTGTGTTTACCATGTAAGCACCACAGAACGCCATTTATCAAAAAACGTTAAGTAAGATGGAAAGAGGACTGGCGCTAAAGTGTAACTCAAAACATGCGCCATCTTTAAACAGTCGTAATTACGACAAACAAAGCATGCCCGCATTCGTGTACGATAAGTGTAAACGAAGCTCTACAAAAGAAACATTTTGCACACAAGCTTTTTGCAAAAAGGACTATTCAGATGGCATATAATCAACGTTAAGCAATCTTGCAGTGGATCGGCCTAGGCAACCTATAATGCCGGTTGCTAGCAGGTTTCCACATTTCCCGAATGAGGCCGTATATCGGCAATCTGTCAAATAAGCTTCTAAATTAATATATATAAGAAAATCCAAACAGCAGAAACAGCACTTAATAGCTCTACACAGTATTTTTACAGTTCATAATGGCAGTAGTGATTCATCAACCCAAATGGACAGTAAATTCCTCCCCTGAATTTAATCCATTAGGAGACAGATTGCCGATATACTGCCTCATTCAGGAAATGTGGAAACCTGCTAGCAACCGGCATTATAGGTTGCCTAGGCCGATCCACGGCAAGATTGCTTAACGTTGATTATATGCCATCTGAATAGTCCTTTTTGCAAAAAGCTTGTGTGCAAAATGTTTATTTTTTTAGAGCTTCGTTTACACTTATTGTACACGAATGCGGGCATGCTTCGTTTGTCATAATTACGACTGTTTAAAGATGGCGCGTGTTTTGAGTTACACTGGAGCGCCAGTCCTCTTTCCATCTTACTTAATGTTTTTTGATAAATGGCGTTCTCTGGTGCTTACATGGTAAACACACTGACGAAGGTAATCTACCGAAACGCGTCTGTGAAATAAGACTGCTACTGCTGTAACTAAACCCGCGAGTGCTGCATATTTCTTTCCGGGATCTGGGAGAATATTGAGCGAGAATATTTGACACGGAGCATCACCGTGAAGTGGCACCCGTCTGTTAAGTGCCCCGTTTACGATGCAACTAGGAGCGTGATATATATATATTACTTACTGGTGGCTGTCATTAGGTAGTTATAGTTAAGACCTACTTTCCACAGGAAAAGCAGTTTTTCTTTTGCCAATATCTTTGGCGCCGTTTGACGAATCTTCATAAACTTTTCAAAACTAATGGCCCGGTCAGGTCAGCTGCTGTCTGAAATGTTTTGGGGTGATTCGTCAAGTCGGAGCCGAGAAAAAAGGGGGATTCCAAAATGCTAGTTCTCTCTGTTAATTTCCATAGGAAACATTTAGACAAAGCTACAGTCCGAACTGCTGAAAGGAAATACACCAAATTTGGTGAAAAGGTAGCTCACCGTTCAGAAAGCGTTCTAAACAAAACCCCGGAAAGGGAGATACTTGGGACCTATTGCCCGGACAGTGGAAATCTGGCATCAAGCCACCACCCTTCTGGGCTGGACCGGAGTGCTGACTCAGACCACACCTCTGTGGGCCTCTCAAAAACTAGGGCTAGTAAAAAAGGGCAAAATCCTCACATTTAGTTAATTACAGGAACAATATGAGCTAACTAAGGGAGACATTTTTCATTATATGCAGATTCGCCACGCACTTACAGCAGCAGTTCCAGATATGAGTACGCTGCCAGAGTCCTCCCCTTTGGAAGATCGGCTGCTCTCCGAGCCCATTGCTGACAAAGCCATTTCATTAACATAACAACCTGCCAGATCCTTTTCGAACTCACCATGATAGGTGGCAAGCCGATGCTGGATATATTGACAACGAAGGCTGGCAGGCGGTGCTGATATCCCCTAGGTAAGCTGCTCTAACGTTTCGCTTTAGGCTGATCCAATTAAAAATCCTACACAGGACCAATCTCACAGGGGTCCTTTTAGCAAGAATGGGAAATAGGCAAGATACGTTGTGTCTGCATGTGTCTCATCTGGAGGCAACCTTCTATCATATTGTTTGGGTATGCCCACATATATACGACACATATGGGACCGACCCACAATACACATGCAAGACACAATAGGGAAACAGATAGAGCTGACACCTCCATTGGGGCTTCTTAATATTTGGGACGCCACCAACCTCACAGAAGTGGAACAGGAGCTAACCACTCTGGGATAGACCTTAATAAAGAGGGCAATCGCCCTGACATGGGAGGACAGCAGAACGACCCTCGATTAAGGCTGAACTTGACAAATGAATGGTTGCAGAGAAATAAGTCTTTACATCTAGAGGGTGTCCCAAGAAATCGGATAGGAAGTGGGGCGATTGGAATGCTCATAGGGGGGCCTGTGTATATCCCAAACCGTGGAGATGGAAATGTCCAGAAATAACAGCCAAGCCAGCACCCTGAACTCAATGTTTGATTTACCTTGTACTGTTGTACTGTATGTACTGACTATAACTCGACTGAAACATGTACCTACCAATGTTTGTGATTACTTGAATGCTGAAACCAATAAAAAAAAAAAAGATATATATATATATATATATATACACATATGGTGACCGCAGTGGTTCCGTAGTGGTTCTGCATACCCTCCCAATCACAACATTGTATCTGATTGGCTGCCAACACTTCAAACTAAGAAGTGTTAGCAGCCATCTTGTGACATGGTAGAACCGATTCACAAGACAAAAGGTTAATAAAAAGAAAAGGGGCAGGGGAGAAACACCCTGACCCTCTAGGCCTGCTCATTGGGTCACTCAGGGACCCAAAGAGTATTTTTACAAATAAGAAATCAGCGGGATTCGCACTGGGTGTTACTACCAGCTCAATGGGCCACACTGATTACATGCGGGGGTTTGCAGCCCCGGGGACCGCCACCTCCGGGGCTTTATTATACTTAAAATGCATGGGCTGGCTCTTGCCTTCCCCCATGCATTCCCGGGGGCTGCCACCTTCCTGGGGTTCTGATTTAACTCTTTCGCCGTGGCGCAAATTTGACCACGGCGCGGATGGGGCTAGGGGGTGGGCGTGGCACTCCCTCACTCATGATTGCTCCACGCCATCATGACTCACTGGCGGCGAGTGCTCATGACGGCGTGGAGACACCATTATCCCGCCCACTCACTAATACGCCCGCACAGGTGGAGAATTAGTGTGGCATAGGCAGAGCATGGGCAGGCGACAGTTATATGATGGCTCCACGCCGTCATGAGCACACGCCACTAGCAGGGAAAGGGTTACAAAAATTGTGGGGGAGTTTGAGTCCCCCACAGGGCCCCAGGGACCACCACCTCCCGAGGCAATTTTAATTAATGGTGGGGGTCCGTTGTGGCCCCCTGGCCCTGGGGACCACCACCTACCCGGGGCTGCTTCTTGCTGGCCGGCCGAAATGGGATCTCCCTATTCTCGTTAGCAAAGCAAAAAGGTGCTAAGAATCCTGAAGAAAATACTGATATTCCTTCCTATTGTAGCAAGGAAATCAGTTATCTCCACAATCGTACTATCAAGAATAGATTATTGCAATAGCCTCTACAAAGGCCTGCAGGGCCAATATTTGAACAAACTGCAAGAATTACAAAACTCTGCAGCAAGATCATTACTGGAATTTCCCAGACACCAATCAGTTTCCCATGCATTGAAATACCTTCACTGGTCAAACACAGAATCACATTTAAGGCACTTTGCCTTACTTACAGAGCTCCTCATAACTCTGGACCTTTGTTTCTGAAAAAAGCCTTAACCTGGTATACGCCTACTAGAAATTTAAAATCGTCAGGCACTTTCAAAGTCAATTTTATTAGATTTAAAAAAGCCAAATGGGTAGGAAGCAGTTTTGTGGTGAGAGCATCCAAAGCTTGGAACCTTCTCCCACCTCCTCACCAGGACCAGCTCCCTCCCTTCTCCAATTCAGAGAGCATTTAAAGATGTGGCTTTGTAATCAGTAGGCTCTTCTTTTCTGGCTCAACGTTGTTCTCAGGGCTGGTGCGCCCTATAAAATTGGCTAATTCAACATAATATATATAATATATATATATAATATATATATCTATATATCTACATATATCTATTACCTACTGGCGGTCGCCAGTAGGTATATATAGTTAGGATTTTTTCTCTATGGGTTTTTTGAAAATTCTATGTCTAATAACTTTGGCGTTTGTGGACGGAATTGGCTGAAATTTTCAGGAAAATGGCACATTTTGTTTCTGAGCAGCCCTTGAAAATTTGGGGGGGGTTCGTCAAGGGGGGGCCGAGAAAAAAGGGGGGTCCCAAAACGTGTTTTTAACATTGAGTTTTCCATAGGGCGGTTGGCCTCACTTTTAGCCCGAACGGCTGAATGGATTTGCACGAAACTTGGCAAAATTGTAGGGACTGGTAGCCCGATGTGCCTTTTGTAGGTCTCAATATATGTGCTCCAGTGGATTTTGAGAAATTAACGTTTAAAAAAAGATATATATCTGTAAGCGCGGACCAGGCAGCGCTCTGGTTCGCGGACTTTTCGCGCAACGGAGCTTTGTGAAGCGAAGCTGATTGGTTCTCCGGCGTCTGTCAACATTCCAAACAGTCCGTAGCGGCCGCCATCTTGTCTCTCGGTAGGATCGAGAGACAAGAGGAGGCCGAAGCGAAGGGGCAAATGACCATAAGGGGGCATAGTACATTGTCGCTCACCCCCTAGGTTTGATGTGGAGGTTTTAAAAGGGCCCCGCGGGGCAAAAAAAAATTAAAATAATAATAATCGAACAGCTGAATGGATTTGCACGAAACTTGGCAAAATTGTAGGGACTGGTAGCCCGATGTGCCTTTGCTAGATCTCAATATATGTGCTCCAGTGGATTTTGAGAAATTAACGTTCAAAAAAAGGTATATATCTGTAACAGCGCACCGCTTCGCGTACTTTTCGCGTTACGGAGCTTTGCGAAGCGAAGCTGATTGGCTCTCCGGTGTCTGTAAACATTCCAAACAGTCCGTAGCGGCCGCCATCTTGTCTCTCGGTAGGATCGAACAGCTGAATGGATTTGCACGAAACTTGGCAAAATTGTAGGGACTGGTAGCCCGATGTGCCTTTGCTAGGTCTCAATATATGTGCTTCAGTGCATTTTGAGAAATTAACGTTCAGAAACAAGATATATATCTGTAACAGCGCTCCGCTTCGCGGAGATAAAATTATATGTGTATTAACTGGCTGTTGCTAACACCAGTTAGCGACGGCTAGTAGAAGATAGCGACCATCTTGGGCCCCACTTTGCATGTGAGTGATATTTATCACTAATGACATGCAAAGTGGGCATGCCAAGATGTTAGCGACTGGAAACAGTCGCTAACATCGCTATCTCCTATTATCAACTTTTGGAAATATTCGAGATAAGGGCGAATATCTCTAAAAGCTACCACCTGCCCTGAGCAGTTCTTAGCCATGTTATCCAATGGGAGGTGGATAACATGGCTAAGAGCATTAGCTCGGTAATGCATGAATATCGCTGAGTTTTCAGCGATATTAATGCATTGCGGTAGTTTTTTATCGTATTTCCGATAAACCTTGATAATAGCAAGGTTTATCTGCGATAATTTCTGACGGTAAAAAAATCGTTGCTAAGCATCGTTAGGGATAAATATCGCTTAACTTTGGTAATATGCCCCAACGTCTGTTAACGTTCGATTCGAAGGAAATCAGGAAGTGTTGAAAAACATTGTCTGCGCCATCTTGTCTTTTTTCAAATGCCACACTTTTGTCGTGCACGGCAGCCATTTTAGATGCCTTGACCAGACCCACTATGTGCACGCTGTCGATCCTTAGCATGGCTCCCCACCCTCGCAAACATCTCCCCCAGGCAGTGGTCACCCCCACTCTCTGTCTTATGCATGGGTAATAAACCTCCCCCATCTGTGCTGCTGTTCCCTGAGAATCACACCCTGTGCCCGCCCGACACCTCCCTTTCGCCCTATTCACTACCGCACCCTCTGACACTCCTTTTCCTCTGTGTCCGATTGTCCAGGCTGGTCCTAGGGTATCAGCTAGCCCTGCAGATGTAGTTTATGGCCACAGCTGTAAAGAATCACCCCTCTTCAAAGGAGTTATAGTAGATCAAGGCCCACACTCGATGAGATTCGTCACAGCAGAAGCGTTGCTATTATCTGAAAACCATCCTGTATTGTGATTGGGGAGGGGACCGAGCCTGAAGCGGAAGATTCCAGGGATGACTGTTTGTACATCAAAGTTTTTACAATTATGTGTCACATTAAAAATATATAGCACTCCGACAAAGTAGTAAGATTATAAAACTTTAATAATTTATAAATATATACAAGAAAACAAAAATAGTAATAACATATAAACATTTTTAGGGAAAAACAACGAAGTAGCGGTCGGCTGTGCGAATAGTCCCAACGCAGCACAACGTCCAGATTTCCGGCGTGGGGCGTCGCGGGGGGTGGGTCATCAGTAGCAAACTGTTGTGCGAATAGTTCCAAGGCAGCAGAACGCGTTGAAATCTAGATGACACGAAAGTGATGTCTAGTAAGTTGCCACCCAGCAAATAACGGCATGGGGCGTCGCGGGGGGTGGGTCATCAGTAGCAAACTGTTGCGCGAATAGTTCCAAGGCAGCAGAACGATGGCACCAAGGTGATGTCCAGTAAGTTGCCGCACTGGTTTTGGTATCCTACAATGCTGCTCCGAATAACGGCGTGGAGCGCCCCGGGGGAGGCGGCGTGAACGGGCCTCTCCAGGTGGAGTGTCATCTGTTGTAGTGGGGCGCCCCTTTACCGTTTCAGTTGCCATTCCGTCCGTTTTTGGTCCACTGTGTCAAAAGCCGCAATTCAGCTGAGTTGCGCCCACTCTTGCGGTGCAGCGATAGGCGGCTGTCACAGGACTCTCAAAATGGCGGCAGGCTGTTTCCTTTTTGGGCCTGGTCCACTGAAATGGCCCTGGGACACCTTGGAAATCGGACGCTTGTCTGCTAGGTCTTGGACCTCATTCTCGAAAGCGTCCCCTCCGCCTTGAGAATTCATCAAAAGTTTTGGGGGCTCCGACTCCTGCAGGCTTCTGGTGGGGAGCGGCTGCCATGATTGCTCGCGGAATGACCACGACTGAGCTACGAGATGGTGGTGCTTTCATGCTGACGCCAGCTTCAGTCTGAAACATCCAGAAACAAGGTGGGGCTTTCATCGTTTGGGGAAAAAAAAAAGTTTTCATCCTATGAAAAGTGTTGTTTTTAGGTCACATGATCAAGCCTTCCATCATTAGGAAACCAAAATTAAAATGAACCAATGAAAAGTTTTATAAACAAGTCACATGACCTGTTATGCGGCATAGGGTGTAACATTAGGAGAAAATACGTTGGCACGTGAGGCGGCGTCAGTAGCGGACCGATGTGCAAATAGGCCGAAGGCAACACAACGCGCCAAGATCTGGATGGCACCGAGGTGGTGTCCAGCAAGTTGCAGCACTGGTGTGGCCATCCTACAATGCTGAAAGTCGGCGTGGGGCGCCCCGTTGGCCTGTGAGTTTGCGTCAGTAGCGGACCGATGTGCGAATAGGCCGAAGGCACCACAACGCGCCAAGATCCGGATGGCACCGAGGTGGTGTCTAGTAAGTTGTCGCACTGGTGTGGCCATCCAACAATGCTGAAAGTCGGCGTGGGGCGCCCCGTTGGCCTGTGAGTTTGCGTCAGTAGCGGACCGATGTGCGAATAGGCCGAAGGCAGCACAACGCGCCAAGATCCGGATGGCACCGAGGTGGTGTCTAGTAAGTTGTCGCACTGGTGTGGCCATCCTACAATGTTGAAAGTCGGCGTGGGGCGCCCCGTTGGCCTGTGAGATGGCGTCAGTAGCGGACCGATGTGCGAATGGGGCCAAAGGCAGCGCAACAATATTTTCTGATTTGAAGACACCACAAGGCGCTGAGATGCCAAGATCCGGATGGCACCGAGGTGGTGTCTAGCAAGTTGTGGCACTGGTGTGGCCATCGTACAATGGTAAAAGTCGGCGTGGGGCGCCCTGTTGGCCTGTGAGATGGTGTCAGTAGCGGACTGATGTGTGAATGGGGCCAAAGGCAGCGCAACAATATTTTCTACTATATTTTCGGAGTAGAAGACACCACAAGGCGCTGAGATGCCAAGATCCGGATGGCACCGAGGTGATGTGTAAGTTGCGGACGGATGTGCGAATGGGGCCAAAGGCAGCTCAACAATATTTTCTGAAGAGAATACACCACAAGGCGCTGAGATGCCAAGATCCGGATGGCACCGAGGTGATGTCTAAGTTGCGGACCGATGTGCGAATGGGGCCAAAGGTAGCGTAACAAGATTTTCTGTATGGAAGATACCACTAGGCGTTGAGATGCCAAGATTCGGATGGCACCGAGGTGATGTATAGGAAGTTGTGCCACTGGTGTGGCCATCGTACAATGGTAAAAGTCGGCGTGGGGCGCCCTATTGGCCTGTGAGATGGTGTCAGTAGCGGACTGATGTGCGAATGGGGCCAAAGGCAGCGCAACAATATTTTCTGACTGACACCACAAGGCGCTGAGATGCCAAGATCCGGATGGCATCAAGGTGATGTCTAAGTTGCGGACTGATGTGCGAATGGGGCCAAAGGCAGCGTAACAATATTTTCTGTATGGAAGATACCACTAGGCGTTGAGATGCCAAGATTCGGATGGCACCGAGGTGATGTCTAGCAAGTTGGTGTGGTCATCCTACAATGCTGAAACTCGGCGTGGGTCACCCCATTAGCCTGTGAGATGGCGTCAGTAGCGGACCGATGTGCGAATAGGCCGAAGGCAGCACAACGCGCCAAGATCCGGATGTCACCGTGGTGGTTTCATAGTTGAGAGGCACTTCATCTGCAGTGGGGCGCCGAGATCCGGATGGCACCGAGGTGATGTCTAGCAAGTTGCTGTACTTGTGTGGTCATCCTACAATGCTGAAACTCGGCGTGGGTCGCCCCATTAGCCTGTGAGATAGCTGTTCTTTGGATTTGGGCCTGGTCCACTAAAATGGCCCTGGGACACCTAAGAACTCGAACGCTCGATTTTTTTTTCCTTTCCTGTACATGCAAAAAAAGGTAAATGCCCGGTATGTTACACGCTTCATCTGCCACGATGAACTCTCCAGAGGAACCGAAAAAATATATAGTTGTGGTAACTATACCATGCATCGTCATATGGAGAGGTGGCACCAATTAATTATAGTGCTGCATAAAAGAGAGATTTGGAGGAGAACCCCTGACCTGCTAGTACATTCATCAAAGAAGTGGCACTGAGAGCTTCAGAGGCAAGGGAAACGGTCCCAAATATTTAGAAGAACTTTGGAAAGATTAAAATGACATGTTTAGATTGTGGTAAATTAATTTCATGTGGGCAGATGAGTGTTACTCTAATAAATACAGCATATGAACATCATCATAGTCGATGGTTGGTAGAGACATTATGACTATATCCTGGACCTGCCCGTCCTCGCCCAAAATGACGCCGGAATAAATGGGACTCGTAACTCCTTGTTGTGTACTGGTTGCAGAACCTTGAAATCACGAGATACGTATGCAGTTTTGAAGCACATGGCGGGCGGGGACGAGAATTGATTGAATATTTCGACATCCCTATTGATATTAAGTTCTGATGTGTTATTGATTACTGTACTGTTGAAAATTCGAATTAACGTCACCCATGGTACTTGCCCGCAAATGTATATCTAGATCATTTTATTGTAACTGGCCCTGTCGTATTTTAATTATAAAATGTACGTCCACCGATTCCGTAACTGTTAGACACCTTAGTTTTTGCAACCTAATGGCCCGCCCGTTACGTTCCTGTACAGTGTAAATGTCTATTCATCATATACGATTACAGTTTGCTCCGTGGCAGGCCCACGTGGTTATAGGCTCGTATTTGTATAATGAAATTTTCACAATAAAGGTTTTTAAAAGAAAACATGGTAGTAGTGTATACATTGGTAAAGTTTTTAATAATAGTCACTGTTTTAGAATCATTAAAAGGCAAGTGAAATAAAGCAGACCAATTACATGAAGGGTAAAAGGTATAATACGAAGGAACGCAGTAAAGATAAATGGTCAAGGGCTGTTGTGTTTTCTATTCCTGCAACATAAAGTGATCGATAAGAATCTCATATTCAGGCGTATCGGCGACTAAGACAGCAGGTCGACCCTCTTTTGCTCAACTGCTCCGTCATGGGACGAAGAAACGCTCTTTTTCTCGAAAAAAGAATATATTTTACTTGCAGGACAGTTGTAAAATTTCCGGGAAAGTACATTAGCCTGGAACATTATAACATATATTTAAGAGAAAATAATGTTCGGAAGTAATTAAAAGCGTAATTTTTAGGTGATATGACCAAGGCTTTCATCATTAGAATAAGAAAAGTAAAATGAACCAATGAAAAGTTTTATTAACAAGTCACATGACTTGTTATGCTTACGTTACGCGCTGCGCGCCCCGGATGACTTCCGGATGCGCTAACGCGGCGCGTCATATGACGCATTACGCGACAACGCAGGTCCAGAATATAGTCAAAATGTCTCCACCAACCAGCGGTCGAAACACAACCCCTTTCAGCAGGCTAAATAGTTCTGTTAAATGACAACAGAAAGGACAGGCAACAAGAACCATCAGTCAAAGAGGGGAGGGCTAGTTCTTCTCTACCGGGTTACATTGGGGCGCTACCGGAACTGATCGAATTGGTAGTCTACAGTGTTTCTGGATGTTTCAGACCGAAGCTGGGGTTAGCATGAGAGCAGCACCATTTCGTAGCTCCGTTGTGGCCATTCCGCAACCAATCATGGCAGCCGCTCTTTATCGTTATTTTGGGCGGGGTGGGTGGCGGAGCCGAGCTGTTTTGCAGCCATCATTGTGTGGAGTTCAGTTCATCTCACTAGTTTTGTATTTGTTATGAGGGGTTGTTCCTAATGTTTCTATTTTAGCGAGGTCAAAAAGAGATCCCATTAGTGGCCTACTGATTTTGCTCGATTCCTTTTCTTTTTTTTTACACGATTTTTCATTATCTGCAAAGACTAAACAGAGTATTGCGACTCTGTGTTTGTTTGTAAATAGAGAATGAACCAAAGAGAACTAATTCTAAAACAGTAAATACTTGGATAACAATCAATCAAATGGAGAGAGAAGCAGGCACGACGGATTACAACGGGGGCAAAGGCCTGCGTTAACTACCTTTCACTATCTGCAAAGAGAGAGTACTCCTAATAGAAATGAGGGGGGGGGCACCATTCAAAGCAGATCAGTGTGCATAAACACGAAAATGTTTTCACTTACCACGTACTTGACATTCGACAGCTTATGATATTTGCTATTAAAAAACCATTGAAATTCACTGAAAAAACCATAGGTTATAGACCATATATAGTTAGGAATTAGCATTTACAAAACCTTGAAAATTCACTGAAAAAACCATAGGTTATACACCATATATAGTTAGGAATTAGCATTTAAAAAACCTTATTTTACTCACACAAAACCATTGAAATTCCATATATAGTTAGTTGCACTAACTATATATCGCGCACCCGCAATCCACTGCTGATCATGTCACATATTACATCATTCATGACATGGTCAGTGACATCACTGATGACATCACTGATGACATCTCAAATGACATCACTGATGACATCACTGATGACATCTCAAATGACATCACTGATGACATCACTGATGACATCTCAAATGACATCACTGATGACAACATCCAGTGACTGTATTTTTCTGTAAAGTTAAAATATGTCTTACATATTTAAGAATGAGTGGATGTATAAATGTCTGGATGAAGGATTTAGTAGGTGCATGACTGACTGTATGAGTGAGTGATTAAATGTGTCTCACTGAGTGCATGGGTTAGTGACTAAACTGTCTTAATTTGTGCATCATTATGTCTGTTGTTCTGTAAACTGCAGCATGTGTTAATCATTAGCAATATGATTAACTATATGGGTTATTGATTGGTTGCCCAAGTATTTGTATGGCAGACTGAGTGTGTGTGTGGGTGGCTGGGAGGTGTATGACTCTGTGCATAGATGTGTGAGCAGTTGATTCACTAGATGTATGGGTTCAAAAGTGCATGTGGAAACAGCTGTATGGGCGGTTGACTGTGTGCATGAGTGTATTGCTGAGTGAATGGATATCTCAGTGCTACATGTCAAAGTAAGTACATATGTAAAACACAGTACATGTGAGAGTTGACATATATAAATAACTGTGCATAAGAGCCAGTGAATGTGTGAGTGGCTGTATGGATCATTGTGAACTTGTATCAGGGATTGTATAAGAGAGTAAATATGTGTTAGTATATGTTTGAATAAGTAAGGTTATATACTGTATAGTTGAGAAAATGGAGGTGTGATTGATTCTTTGCATGACTGACTAGGTGTGTGTGTAACTCTATGGATGAGTGACAGTCTGTGAGTGTCTGTTTACACTTACTGTATCTAAGGTTATATTAGAGTCTGAAGAGCTTCATCGTATTATCACATGAATGAGGTCATCAGTGATGTGATCAGTAATGTCAAATGAGATGTCATCAGTGATGTCATCAGTGATGTCATTTGAGATGTCATCAGTGATGTCATCAGTGATGTCATTTGAGATGTCATCAGTGATGTCATCAGTGATGTCACTGACCATGTCATGAATGATGTAATATGTGACATGATCAGCAGTGGATTGCGGGTGCGCGATATATAGTTAGTGCAACTAACTATATATGGAATTTCAATGGTTTTGTGTGAGTAAAATAAGGTTTTTTAAATGCTAATTCCTAACTATATATGGTGTATAACCTATGGTTTTTTCAGTGAATTTTCAAGGTTTTGTAAATGCTAATTCCTAACTATATATGGTCTATAACCTATGGTTTTTTCAGTGAATATATATACATATATAGATATATATTACCTACTGGCGGTTGCCAGTAGGTATATATAATTAGGATTGGCTACCATAGGAAATCCGCAACATTCTATTGGGAATAACTCTGACGCCGGTTGAGGAATTTGTGTTTAATTTTTCAAAATTTTGGCCAGCACTGCTGCGCTCCTTCACTGAAAGTTTCGGGGGGATTCGTGAAGTGGGGGCTGAAAAAAAAGGGGGGTCCCAAAACGTGTTTTCCCCATGTTAATTTCCATAGGACGGTCTGACAAGTCTACAGCCCGAACCGCTGAACGGAATTACGCCAAACTTTGCAAAATTGTAGGGACTGGTACGCAGATGTGCCTTTGCTATATTTGGTAAAAATCCCTCCAGTAGTTCCTGAGAAAATCAAAAGAGAAAACATATATATATCTATAGCAGCTTACGTGTAAGCTTACTGTAAGCTTAGCTTTCCGAGCATGAGCTGCATTCTGATTGGCTGCCAATGTCTGTCAACACTCCAAACCAGAAAGTGTTGGCAGCCATCTTGTGCCTCAGTGAGAACAGATTTCCCTGCTGTGTCTTTCAAACTAAGTTTGCTATGGGAGGGCGGGAGCTGAAAGACTCCCCCTCTCTCATAGCAAACAACAGTGTCCCAGGGGTAGGCACCCCGGGACACTGCTGGAGTCGGCCCTGGGGCATGGCGGTCTCCAGGGCCTTCGAGGGGTCCAGGCGGAGGGCCACGCAGTCTGCTTCCCACAATACACAAATACCTGGGGGTGGTGGTTTCCGGGGCTTGAGGGGGGTTGTTGAGGTCCCCACAATTCTTATTTTGCAGAGGGGGCTTCGAGCCCCCCACTACCATTTGTTTTATAGCCCCGGGGGGTGGCTCTCAGTCTTGTATAGGAAACATCAATGTTGAGAAAATCTTCCGGTAAGATAACAAAGGATTTTGAAGTCCATTTTTGGCAATTTTGTTGTAGTTTACAGGCGTTTAAGCGATGACAATTTTAACTCCGTCTTTGTAAATATGCTACTTACGTTTTGTAATGTCGACAATCTCATCTTCCATTTAAATAGGCAGGAAGTATTTATTGAATTTCATTGTGAATCGTGAAGCAACACTGTCTAATTGTGATCGATAAAGAATTGACAGAGTTGTGTACTTGTTTTGCTCATAATGTGCATAGGGGCAGATTACAGGTTCATTGTGTTACTATTGCATTACTTTTAAGATGTGAAAAGTGACGCGAAAAAGGCACAAGGGTGTTGTAAATCTGGTACACAGTGTTCTGTTCTACTTTGCTTTCCTTTCTGTAATGTAGAGGATCCTGGGTAAATATAACGGTTTCTGTACAGCCAGTACCTTTCAACGGTATACAACCTTTACCACGCAACTTTTACAACGACCTACCATTACCACGCAACTTTTACAACGCAGGATCCATTACAACGCATACCATTACAACGCATGTATTTACAACGCAGGTACCTTTACAACGCATACCATTACAACGTAAGTATTGGTAAGTATATAATTTTATTAAAAATATTATAAGTTTGGGTTTTTGGGTAAAGGGGTATTTTTAGGGTTCAGGGTCAGTTTTGGGTTTTTGGGTAAAGGGGTATTTTTAGGGTTCAGGGTCAGTTTGGGGTTTTTGGGTAAAGGGGTATTTTTAGGGTTCAGGGTCAGTTTTCAGTTTTTGGGTAAAGGGGTATTTTTAGGGTTCAGGGTCAGTTTTCAGTTTTTGGGTAAAGGGGTATTTTTAGGGTTCAGGGTCAGTTTTCAGTTTTTGGGTAAAGGGGTATTTTTAGGGTTTAGGGTCAGTTTTCAGTTTTTGGGTAAAGGGGTATTTTTAGGGTTCAGGGTCAGTTTTCAGTTTTTGGGTAAAGGGGTATTTTTAGGGTTCCGGGTCAGTTTTCAGTTTTTGGATAAAGGGGTATTTTTAGGGTTCAGGGTTAGTTTTGGGTTTTTGGGTAAATGGGTATTTTTAGGGTTTAGGGTCAGTTTTGGGTTTTTGGGTAAAGGGGTACAGGGTAAAAATTAAATATAATTAAATTTAAATTACATTAAATTAAATTTATTAAATTAAATTAAATTACATTAATTAAATTAAATTAAATTAAATTAAATTACATTATATTAATGTTAATTAAATTACATTTTAAAAAATATTATATACTTACCAATGCTTACGTTGTAATGGTATGCGTTGTAAAGGTACCTGCGTTGTAAATACATGCGTTGTAATGGTATGCGTTGTAATGGATCCTGCGTTGTAAAAAATGCGTGGTAATGGTAGGCGTGGTAAAAGTATGCGTTGTAACGTCATATATCCCTTTCAACCCTACCCCCAAACTGCTTACTGTCTGTTACCATAGTAACAGTTCATGGAACACTTACGTGAGCATAAAGTTTAGAAGTTCATCACACTGTGTTGCTAATGGAAAAAGTTACTGTGCTGTTCTTCATTCTGCTTAATCCAGCCATCTGCCTTGAGGAAAATGGATAGGGGAAGTCTGGAGGAGGAGGATAGAGGAGCATGACTGAGTTGTGAATTTGTGAACTTCAGGATTGCAGACAGCGGCACCTTCAATAAGTAAATAAGACGAAGACAGTGCTGCTGATGGATTTGTTGTGATTAGAGTTTTGTTGTGGTAAAAGTTGCAAAACAAAGAAAGACACAAAGGAGTAAAAGTGAATAAGGAGTCAGGACGGAAAAAAAAGGAGGTCCGTTTCAGGCCTAGGTGTCAGGGAAGTAGAGCTTGTCCTCAAACTCTGTTAATTGATACATGAGTAGGTCAGCTAACAGAGAAGAACTTCCGTCACCTAAGTCGGTGTCCTCTTCTTCCAGCGTGGATTCAGGTATTTTGTAATCTGGTGGTATGAAGTGATGATTCATCTTGATCATTGTTAACCTCTCTAAATTTTGGGGCGAGAGGTGGGTCCTTTTTGAAGTTACAATGGCACCAGCAGCACTGAAAACACGTTCAGAAGACACACTTGCGAGTGGGCAAGACAAATAATTTAGAGCCAGCCTTGGTGATCAGTCGCCATTGACACCTTTTCCCAAACCAATACAGCAATGGGTTGTGATCAATGTAGACCTCTGTTCGGTCATCCAGATAGGCCTGCACCATGCACTCAAGGTCATCCAGGGCTGCTCCACTTTGCGTACCATCTGTGGCCTTTGCATCAGCACTGGAACGAGCAAACCCTTGATGAGTTATCCAATCCGCTTCCGACTATATTATGGCTGGGCCTGGTACAGGTGAGGATGATGATACAGTTGCTGGTGTAGGTAACGGCTGTGAGGGTAAGTGACTGCCTTCGGCCACAGAAGTGGATCTTGACGCTGGATGGCCTGCTGATTCAGTAGTAATTCTGCCGGTTTCTTTGATTTCCTGCCGCTCTTTTTCAAACCGAGTGGCTGACAGAGCTAGCCAATGTTTGTACTTTGAAACATCTGCTTCAGTAAAAGGAATGAATGCTTTGCTGGCCAGTGCCTTTTTGTACCGTGGATCCAGAATAGTGGCACAAATGTAATGTTGTTCTGTATGTATTTTTTTAAGCCTTTCATTGTCAACTAGGCGGGTTAATAAGCTCTCCGGCAACGGATATCCGTCTTCTTTGTCAGTATCATCTTTGAACATTGAAGACACCGCCTTCAGTTGATGCTCTAGCATGCGCAACAATGGGATAGCTTTGCCCAAATACAGTCCTCCCTGCTGACTTCATGTGTGAAGACCTCAAAAGGATGAAGCATGTCTGTCAGGCTTTTAACTAGGTCACATTCCTCCAATGTTAGCCTCATTTCTTTCATAGAAGAACCCAGTGCAAAGACATACTCATTGATTACCAAGCACTGCTCAGACAGACGCTCAAGCATGTAGAAGGTTGAGTTCCAACGTGTTACCACCTCCTGGATGAGTCCTCTGACTGGCACTCTACGGTCATGTTGAAGTTTCCTCAGCTGCTTCCTTGCCTTAAAAGAATGGCTGAAATGTGTGCAGATACTTCGGCAGGTGGTCAGTAACTTGCTGACTGTGTTTTCTTTTTTCATGAAATTTGAACAACAATGTTAATACTGCGCGCCAAACACGGCACTCTGAAATAGCCACCATCATTCATGACCCTATCTGTATTACTGCCATTATCCGTGGAAACATAACCAATCATGCGCACTTGGATGCAGCCATTCAAAGACCTTACTGTTAAACTCTTCCAAAATGTTTACTGCAGTATGAGATTTCTCCATGGCAAACATGGCTACTGTTGCATGTTTCCGACTAGCTTGAAAAATTGTGGCAGGGTCAACACCTGCAGACATCTTTTCTCTAACCCCTTCAATAGAGACCCAGTGTGCAGTGATGCACATGTAATCAAGGGCTTGGCAACTGGTCCACATGTCTGTTGTCAGGTGGAAAGTGTGAACAGCACTCTTCTGCAAAGCTGGCCAATCACCTCCAGCACATCTTGATGTAGTGCTGGAACCGCAACTATGGCAAAATAGGACCGGCTAGGAACCTTCCATTTAGGGCAGACTGTTGCCATAAATTGTCGAAAACCCAACCCTTTCACGAAAGAAAAAGGGAGAAGGTCCAGCGCTAACATTTTAGCCAGCATTGCATTATACAGACGTGCCGTTGGGTGGTTGCGTTCAAATGGCGCCTCCGACCAAAACATGCTTTTAATGGTGGGCTGGACGGTTTTCATACGTGATGAGGATGCAGACCTCTTCAACCCAGTTAGGCTCATTGATGTACTTTTTTGCATTGGTGTCTCTACCAGACTACCGTGCCTCCTTGATGTTGTTGGGGAAGAGGAGGGTGTGGGCGCTACCACTGCAGTGCTGCTGCCAGGGGTTCTGTGTGTACCAGAAAAAATGCCTCTCGGTTGTTCACCTCCCCCCTGCACGATCAGCTCCTCTTCCTCATCAGATGCTATATCAATGTCTACATTTGGATGTGTACTTTTGGCTTTCCGGATGTTACTTAGGTGTGCCTCCCACTGGATAATGTGATGTTTTTTGAGATGACCTCTCTGGCCTCCGGTACCATAGTTGGTACTGAGTTTACCCCGACTAACTACTTGTTTACAAATTGAACAAATGACTAGGTTTTCCACCTTTTTGCTTATACGTTGATTCAATGCTACTTTCTTGCGATGAGTTAACGCCAACATCACTGGTCGATGGTGATTGAGCAATTAAAGTGGCTGCCTCTGCGGCACTCATGGCCTTGGGCCTAACTTGGCGTGGTGGCACTGAGATCAATGAAGCTGAGGTGATGCTCCCAGCTTGGTCCCCGCGGCTGCAGGCGTAGTTTTTTCCCCCCAAAAAAGTGTCTGAGAGCACACCAGTCTCCTTGGTAAATGGCGCCACTTGCTTCTTCTGCTTCTTCTTACTGGCAGTGGCACTGGCAACTTTCTTGGTAGAGGAGCTACGGCCACCTTTCTTTGGGCCCATCTTCTTCAGATGTCAGAACAGCAGGCCGCAGTTGGAGTTGCAGAGTTGTCTGTGGCCACATGTGACGTCATGTGACGTTGTGCTGCACACACCGCAGCAGGACTTCTTCCTGGCACTGATGATGAACGATGAGGATGATTCGTGGTTCTCTTTGTGCACCTAAAAGCAAAGGAAGCCAGAGAAACATCAGTGAAATGAATTTTGCATATGTCGTGCTTTAATTAATATTTGCAACTAGGCATTTATTATTATTACAACACACCCAAAAACGGAAAGACCAAAAATAAAAATTTTCTAATCAAAAATGGATGTTTACATTAATAGAAGAGAGACCCCACAGAAAGCCTTGGTCCACGCACCACTAAGTACCCCTGGGCATAATGAATGAAAGCAGGGCAGACTGGGTGCAGGCCTATGGCACAAAGCACACTGCCTGGCTTCAAAATGGCCCCTTGCCCCCACCCACATGGCCAGGCCCTGCCTGGACCAGGCCTCAAAATGGCCCCCACCCACATGGCCAGGCCCCAACAACACGCCAAAAAATCAAAAAACACACAAAAATCACCACAATCCTATGCCATCCATGCCCTCAATGATGTTTAAATCCAAGAGACCCCTCAGAAAGCCTTTGTCAAGGTACCACTGAGTGCCCCTGGGCATAATGGATGAAAGCAGGGCAGACTGGGTGCAGGCCTATGGCACAAAGCACACTGCCTCGCTTCAAAATGGTCCCTTGACCCCCCACCCACATGGCCAGGCCCTGCCTGGACCAGGCCTCAAAATGGCTCCCACCCACATGGCCAAGCCCCAACAACACCCCAAAAAATCGAAAAACACACAAAAATCACCACAATCCAATGCCAACCATGCCCTAAATGATGTTTAAATTCAAGAGACCCCACAGAAAGCCTTGGTCCTTGCACCACTGAGTACCCCTGGGCATAATGGAGGAAAGCAGGGCAGACTGGGTGCAGGCCTATGGCACAAAGCACACTGCCTGGCTTTAAAATGGCCCCTTGACTCCCACCCACATGGCCAGGCCCTGCCTGGACCAGGCCTCACAATGGCTCCCAGCCACATGGCCAGGCCCCAACAACACCCCAAAAAATCGAAAAACATACAAAAATCACCACAATCCAATGCCATCCATGCCCTAAATGATGTTTAAAATATTCAAGAGACCCCACAGAAAGCCTTGGTCCATGCACCACTGAGTACCCCTGGGCGTACTGGCTAGTGTGGCTTTACACGCACCCCAAAATACTAAAAAAATCCACATATAACAATGAGCTATTCAATTCCATGACATAAATGATATTTAAGTTCAACAAAACTCACAGAAACAGTTGTAACATGCACCCATGACTAACCCTGAGCCTACTGGATACTGTGCCAACCCACAATATATATTTTTCAAAGTTATGAAAAAGTTTAAAAATTGTAGTTACAGCAACTGCAATGCCCCAAACAAACAACACCAACTTACTTGTAAAATCTCAAATCCAAAAGTAATTGAAAAGTGATCCAAACAAAAAGTCCTCAAATACAAATATCCAGCAGCAGCCACAAAAAGTAATCCTTCCAGCTCCAGATCCAAATGAAAAGTGACCAGGACATGGACAAAGCACTGAGAGGAGCCTGCTGTACAGGAACAGGAAGTTGGAGACTTTGGGTCACTTGCTTCCTCCCACCACCCAAAAAATTGACTCCTTGCACAAAAAAGTGCAGCCATATGTCAATCTGAGGAGTTATTCTGATCCAAGTCATCAATTTCAGAAGGTTTATGCTGCCTGCGGTAGATTTCTTGTGCAGAATATACATTTTTGCAAGTTCGGGAAAGCGAGCTGTTCAAGTCTCCCGCCGGAAGTCAGCTGTGCATCGCATCTACGTGTTCCAAATTGTTAAGTCCCGCGATGCGTGATCGCTGGCCCTTATGACATAGTCGCGTTCCCAAACTCACGCAGTGCAAGATGGCGGGCCGCTATGACGTACTCACGGTCGAAAAGTCTCGTGCAATCACGCAGCTAGATCCAAAATGGCGCAGCGCATGCAAACCGGGATGAAAAACAACTTGGCGAACTCAGAATCACGGTAAGTCAACGCCGCACGGGACCAAGCAAAAAAATCCGCCAGCTTACGAATTGCGGATTTATGGGCAAATTTGCACGATTCGGGGACCGCGAAATTGCCAAAAATCCGCAAATTCCGCCAGCGGAACGGATTTTCAGCCCACACTTAAATGTGACTAAATGAGGTCAAATATTACATGTCAAGGTAACACTTGGCGATATTTCCTTATTTTTACGTCTGCAGTGTGTCTGATACATTTCACTTGTCTTATAGGCCCGCGTTCAAGAGGTGTCTGCATAGAAGTGCCTACTTCGTCAGATTTACACTATGGATCAACAGGTCTTCAAAATGGTTCACAGATGAGACAGAATTAGGTGAGAGATCAAGTCATTATGCAGGACAATATTCTTTAGGGCTTATTTACAAGACTCTGGCGCTACTTTTGTGTTACTTTTCCCATGTTGAAAGTGATGCAAAAGTGGCGCAAGGGGCTTGTAAATAAGCTCTTTTATTTTTAATGCATTTAATCGGAGGGATTGTATATCTAGGCCGCTCTGCTTACCTTGTTTGAACACTGTGACCAACAGAGTTCACAACTTGAACTCAGCTTTGGTTCTACACGTCAGAGTGGACAGCAGCGTCCATAACTTTAAAAGAGAAAGAGAATCGATGTTATAGAGAGTGAGAGAGAGAAAACGACATTAAAAGTGTGAGGGAGAGAAGGTTATAGATGGAGCAGTTAATACTGGAGAAAATACTCGTAGCTCACCTTTTGCCTCCGTTATGTGTCCAAGCACGTGCTGGTTCATAGTGCACCCTCCAGTTTAGTGATCTGAAAGATAGTATATAGAGTTAGTAGTAGCATAGTACATACAACCGCACAGGTATATTTTTGGTTTATTTATTTGTACACTCAAGATACTGTATTACATCAAGTTCCACTGTAAGGAGTTGTCTGTGAGCTATTTTTTTCCAAAGTAGTATATCCCATGTATTCCCATTGCATAGCGCTGAGTTCTCAATATTGCGTATCTAGACTGTTGCACCTCATTGACCCAAGAGTCCGGAGGTGAGTGTTTTTCTTGGGAAGTCAGAGGCAGATTTAGAAGCTCCTTGTATCACATTTCCCATGTTAAAAGTGACACAAAAGTGGTGCAAGGGGCTTGTACATCTGCCCTTCAAACTGTTGTAACCTATCTATTCTCACTGCCCGGAGGTAATTGTACATTCCTACGCAGTGAAGCTGCTGCACACTACCCACTCTCTCTTTTCACAGATGACTTGTCGTTGTTTTGGAAAAAATCTTCTTTGCTCACCTTGTGCCATTGGCCTGATTCAAAGAGGGTGCACTACGTGTCGAAGCAGCCTTCTCAGAAGTTGTTACGATGGCCACGCATCATCGCAGAATCCTCGAACTTCTTCGGTGTTGGGGGGGACGCCAATTTGTGAAACACAACCTGTAAGATAAAAGGGAAGTTAACATTGTGTGTCATTTTTTTATCAAAGGAGAGAGGAAGTGAGAGAGTGACTGCAAAGTATATTCGCAGCTCACCTTTCTGTCACCGGTGTGTTTTTCACCACATGCCAGGACATAATGCACCCTGAAGCGCTACATATAAAAGATAGTAAAAAAAAGATGTTATGATTGGTGTTTGTTAGTATCTTAATGTGAAGTGAAAGAAATAACATCACACTTTTTTCACATTTTCCCTCTCACATTTAAAAATAACTATTTGTATAGTTTATATTCCGGACGTTTGATCGATTATAAAAATGTTCCTGCTATTGGAAAAATATATATATAAATGCAATAACATTCGATATATAGGACTGCGTTCGTCTAAATTGCTGCATCGATTTTTGTATCCAGTCTGCTGCGGCCCATCAACTCTCTCCGATGCATACCCAGGCCTCACTGCTCATCTTTTCGTGGACAGGACACCTTCTACATCATGCAGTCCCACTCTGCCACCAAGAAATCTGACATATGGTGCCGAGCCTTGATATCGGTATGGCTAACGACATACTCGTGCTCCCATCATCATCATCATAGGTTTTTCACCCACTCAGTCCTTCTGGTACCACTAACTCAGTGACCAAAGAGGCCACGCACGTGGTGGTGGGCCCCCTGTTTGGTGGTTCGGGCCTACATGAGGTGTCCGAACCACCAGGACAGGCCATCACTGCCATTGCAATGGGAGCAACTCTAAAATGGTCTACAGCACGTGCGCCCCTTCTTTTTTATTGGTCCGGTCACGTGTGTAGTGAACCATGTGCTGGATGGGTGTGGTGTGGGTGTATACCAGCCATGAGGGAGTGTGTGTGTGCCGTTCTGACAACTAGACCTGGAACTAAGAAATCACTAAAATGGAAATCTGGCCAATGTTTTGTTGTTTTCCTGGAAGCGTAAGTGGAGTGGGCTGGCCTGACGTATTCCAGTGCTGCGCGAGGCTCTGAACCATGATTCTGGAGCTATGGACGTGATCCCATCAGGAGTTATATGCGAAATCAATTGATTTGGGTGTCCGTTTTGTAGTGCTGACTTCACCCGGGTCTTAAAAACAAAAGTGTCATTATATCTGTGAAGTCCCACAAATTGGCCAACATGGAAGGTACGGGGTATTACTGACTCTATATTCGTTCATAGTTGCATACATAAAAGATGGTGGACATGATGCATTTCTGCGAATATGAATGTTTATTGTACATTCAGTGGAGGGTGTAGCTGTGGTAATACAGGGCTGTGAAAGGTTTAAGTTGAATTTTTTTGCACATGAAGGGCAGCTAATATATATACGTATGTTGTTATTCGGTACACTGTAGAATTTGATGCTGGAAATCAGTGTTCGCGTCTCGGAGTTGCGTCCACATCCTGTTATTGTAGAGTAATGACGTAATGTAGACGTGCCTGAAAATTTATTGTAAATACTGTGCTCATGTAAATAGCTGATATAGTTTTGGGTTGATTTTGCGCTATATAAATATGTTTTAAAAAAGGAGGAATAGCCCACACTTACTGTCACAGTTTAAATGGTTATATACGCTATTTATAGCACAATACAATGTGATAGGGCGGAGGAGCAGCATTTTACAAACACAATAAATACACAGACACAGATAGATAGTTGAAGTGGGTAGGGGAACGTGTGCCCGACTCCATTTTATTACGTTGTTGTTGGTAACAAGTAGAATAGTAATCATCATATCATATACAAATATTTAATCATAAACGGTTTATGACTTTACAAATGTAGGAGCATTGTATGTGAAATAATATACAGAAGATTCTATCATAAAGGGTTCATTAGTTGTGGTGCACTGAGGTATTGGCAGTTTGTGTGGAGCCTGCGATGATGTATGATCCAGGCAGACCGCCCTAGTAAAAATGTGTTTTAGATATTAAATTTTGCCTGAACAAGGGCACGTGGCGATTATTTACGGTGTACTGAGTTAGTGGTACGTCTGGTGTTTATTTTGAGCTCACCCTGCGATGTTGCGTGGTCTGTGCGGGCTGTACTGAAACCATCCACTGTTGCACACTGGACTATATGAACTATGAGGGGGGAAAAACCTAGCATTGATGGTTATCAATTGCTCTGCAAACTAGGTGTACTGATTGCTCCCCATAACAAATAAACGATTCCACTTCACGCAGTGCATTGTAACTTTTACAAATTGGGGACGTATGTCTGGTGGCGATGTTGAAGGTGATATCCCAGTCGTACTTGGTATTACCAGTGGTGGAGGTACATTTTGGCGCAATTTTCTACATTCTTTGTTATCATAGTTCACAGAATGCAGCGATTGAAGGTGCTTGCGCATAGTAGCAGGGCAACAACACTATTTTTTTCTCTGCTTTAAATAAATTGAGCCTGAATTTAATACTGTATGTAGTGTAGATGAAAGGGTAAATTCAAGTTGTGAACCCAACTGAGCACAGTGTACATGGAAGCTAGTAGTCAGTACAGTTATAGAACAATGCTTTTTTCACTTTTTTCAACAAAATCTGAATATATACAGTATAATTGTTCTGCATTAAATAAATCAAGGTTGAATTTCCTACTGTCTATAGTGTAGATGCAGAGGTGAATTCAAGTTGTAAACCCTGCTGTCTGTAGTGTGCATCTTAGGGTGGAATGCATCATCTGCAATTATAGTGGAAGTGGAAGATCGAACATGTATGCAGCGTGCATTTTATTATTCAACTGAATGTATAAGTGATATAAAAACATTTTTGAAGGAAGCATACTAAAGAGTTATTGTGTAGGGTGTGATAGGTGTTATACTTAGTTTGGTTTCCACTGAGTTAGTGGTACCTGAAATACCAAGGTTCTGTGGAGCCTGCGATGATGTGTGGACTGGGTAGGACGTACTGACAGTAATGTTTTTTGTCTTGTGAATTCTGGCTTAGTAAGGCCAAGTTGTCATTTTGTGTAGGTTTGAGGGACGTTACTTTGTTTGGTACTGCACTTTATACATAATGAATGAAGAATCAGTTAAATTCTGCCTGAATACGGCCATGTGGTGATGAATTATGGTGCACTGAGTTAGTAGTACATTTGGGACTGAGCGTGTACATAACTTGCGACGATGCGTGGTCCGGATAGCCCGCACTGGGGATAATGTTTTTGACTACAGAATATTGCCTTAATAAAGCCTTGTGGTGATTATTTATGGTGTACTGAGTTAGTGGTACGACTGGTGTTTAGCGTGTGCTCACCCTGCGATGATGCGCTGTCTGAACGGGCCGCACTCAAAGCATTGAATGTTGCATACTGGACTGTATGTACTTTGAGGGGGAAAAAAGTGCTATCGATGGTTATGAATTCTTCAGCAACAAAATTATCATAATCAGATGATTCTTCCAGTGGTGTAGCCATTTTTGTCTCCAAAAAAGAAATTCAGGTTTCCTTTTTTTTAAAAAAAATTTTTTTATTGTTCATCAACATCAAAATTACATTTCATTTTCATTTTGAAAATCACCAAGATAAATAAATCAGAAAACTTTCTTTCTACCATATCTGTCCTTAAGGTATGTTCATAAGTTCATCAATTCATCGTAGAGATTCTGCCTACACTGACTTTTGTTAACTCAAGGTAAAGCCAATTGATAGATATCTCACTGTATGCTTAAACCTCCCCCAGCCTTTGTTTCCATTCTGTTATAGGAGCCCAGATTCGTCTCGCAGCTTCCCTTCTTACCCTTCCCTTTTTCTCATATAAAGCCTGTTCCAGAGTACATATCGCCAGCAGCTTCGAGACCCATTGTTGTAGTGTCGGTGGTCTAGGATCTTTCCATAGCGACGCTACACATAATCTGCTTAATGCCATAGCTATATACAAAAACTCGTGGTGAGGTGTATCCAAACCATCCTTTGTTACTCCTAAAATCATTACCTCATCCAACAATATTATGCTCATTCCCAACGAGTTATTGAAAAACTGTTCCAGGTCTTTTTTGTACTCATCTAGGGCAGGGCATGAGGCAAACATGTGGATAGTATCAGCTTGGGTGGATTGACATCTTGGACAGATTATACCTCTTGTTCCACCCCATTGTGCCACCCTGTGGGGAGTATGATATAATTCGAACATTGTTTTATATTGCTGAGTTTGCAAATTTGTTGCTCTCAGCACAGTATTTGACAATTTTAGCGATTTCTCAGCCTCATTCCCAGTCAGCCCCAATTTTATTCCCCATTTCTCATACATTTTTTTAGAGTCATCCTCTTTATATTTGCATATTTCGCCATATAGCTGCGATATGGAGCATCCTCTTTCTTTTCTTATGTCTTCCATTAAATCTATCTTTTGCATATCAACACCCCCACCACGCTTCCTTGATAAAACTGACCTAATTTGTAGATATTTATAGAAATCTCTATGACTTAAATTAAATAGACGTTGCGCATTCTCATAAGTGATTATTGTCCCTGCTGTCCCTATAAGATCTCCTATAGTTGCTACTCCTTGCCTTTCCCAGCCTTTCATTACAGAGTCATGAAATACTTCTGGGAGCGATGGATTCCCATATAATGGTGTATATTTGAGAAGCCATCTATCTGAATTTTTAACCAAAAGTTCATATACATCCGGAATCATATCCCTCCCTCTCCATTTATCAGTTATATCCCCCCCAGCATTCCTCTTATATATTGTAAGGCAGCTGCCCAATAATAGGCTTTGAAGTCGGGGAGCATCAGCCCGCCTCGTTCCCGCGGTAACGACAAAAAGTTTTGGCTGCGGCGTGTTCTTCCTCCTGCCCAAATAAACCTGTTTGTTACCCCTTCAAGCTCTCTAAACCATCTATTATCGAATAGCAAGGGGATAGTCCTAAAAAGATAAAGTACTTTAGGTAAAAAGGACATTTTTATCAAATTGCACCTGCCAATTGTGGTTAAATGTAGATTATTTAATCTATTGAAGTCAAGTTTGGCTTTGGTTATTATAGGTTCTATATTTTTTGCCACCACTGTCGACATATCAGAGGTAATTAAAACCCCCGGATATATCGCAGTTCCTGTGATTATTTGATCTACCATCACTATTTTCTGATTTATTACGACTTGTGTCTTGTCTACATTTAGCTTGTATCCAGATACATTACCATATATAGATGCCTCTTCTTCTATTGCTCGTAATGCTAGTTCAGGATCGCTAGATGTGACCGCCAGATCGTCCGCATACCCCCAAATTTTTGTTTCGTACCCGTTCAAGACGATTGGCCGTATGTCTGTGTTCTGCTCTATCCTTCGTATGAATGCATCTATATATAGGGCAAAGAGGAGTGGAGAGCAGGGACACCCCTGTCTAGTTCCTCGCCCGATAGATATCGTATTGCTCGTTTCACCCATAATTCTAAGTTTTATTCTTGGATTTATATATAGTGCCTTTACAGCTTTTATAAAAATACTCCCTAAATTTACCTTCTCTAGTACTGCCCAAAGAAATCCCCACGAGACCCTGTCAAATGCCTTCTCTGCATCTAGTAATATTAATGACATAGGGTCTTGTGAGGCTGCTGTTCCATCGAACAGGGTTAGTACTCTCCTGATGTGCTCTGCTGTTCCTCTCCCAACGATAAACGCGTGTTGTCTAGGGGATACGATCTTACCAATTACACTCCCTAGTCTATTTGCCATAATTTTTGAATATATTTTCACGTCGCTGTTCATTAAGCTAAAAAAATATAAGGATAAATAATACGAAGTTAAATCACGGGTGAAGTGGATGAGGGGGATATGAAGGTGTTTTCAAATGGAAGTAATTAGTCCAGGTGACTTAAGGTGTCTACAAAGGTCGGCAAAGGGGAGTTGATAGCCAGACTCCATCACAGAGGCCAGCGGCCTGCTTGCTCTAACAGGTGGGGGGGGGGAAGGGGGGGAGGGGAGAAAATCACACAAAAAAATCATCACATCAAGATAAGATTAAACAAATGGAGGATCAGAAACATCAAATATTGGAAAATGAGAAAACTGAAAAAAAACTATATGTTATAAAACAAATATATCAATGCGGATAGGCACTTTGAATATTTGTGGACTGAATGACAGAAGGAAGAGAAGGGAGGTGAGGGAATACTTAAAAACAATTCATGTCGATCTGCTTTGTCTACAGGAGACTCATATAGAGGTGGCTCAAAAGGGATTATTGGGGCAGCTAGGGCTTCAACTGCTTGCTTGCACGACACAAGAGACAAGGACACGAGGGGTTGCTGTATTAGCACGACAAGGCAATGTGATTATCAAAAAACAAAAAGCAGATCCATATGGGCGGTGGGTGCTGATTGAATGCCAAGTGAAGGGATTTAACTTTACTTTATGCTCACTGTCCGCCCCGACAGTTGATGACCCTGAAATGCTGAATACAATGAATACACAATTAGCTAACTGGCCCCAACCTCTGGTGGTGTGCGGGGATCTTAATATTGATGGCTTGAACGGCCTATGGAAGGATGATCCCAAAAAATTTGTGGGGAGGAAAAAGAGAAGCCATATGGCTTTGATACGGCTAATGGAAGATAACGGCTTAATAGACATATGGGAACAGCAAAATAAGGTTGGCGGGGGCAGCACATATTTTTCTGCACCTCACAAAAAATTAGCAAGACTTGATTACTTTTTGGTCTCCCCTATAATAGCAACTATGGGTAAAGTGAGCAAGCTTCCCCGGGTTATGTCCGATCATAGTCCATTGATTTTAGATATTGTAATCCCAATACAAAATAAACTAACTCTAAATTGGACTTTTGAGAGGGCCCTGCTACAAGATGCTAAATATATCGAACGCATGAGAGGATGGCTGAAAGGATTTTTAGAAGTAAACAGAGGAACAGCTACCCCTGCCATAGTTTGGGATACAATGAAAGCAGGTATAAGGGGGGAGACACTTAGTTACTCAATCAGACGAAACAAAGCAGAAAAGGACGAGATGGCAGGGAAGATAAGGACGGTGGTGAGGATTGAGGAAGAACTTGGTGTTGCTATCAGATCCAAACAAGACATTATCGCAGAGATTAACAGTGGCTAAAGCATCAGTGGGGGAGATATTTGCATCCAAAGCAGCAGGGAAATACTTGGCTTGGAGGAAGGAACAGTATGAATATAGCGAACAGATTGGCCGATTATTAGCTATACGAACAAGACAGGCAGCTACAAAGGGAGATATTGCGGAAGTAATGCTTCAAGATGGTAGTATGGTAACAGCACCTAGGGATATATGTGGAAGGTTTCAAGAGTTTTATCAGCAACTCTATAACCCTGATCAAGGGGGTGTGATACATGAGATAGAGGAGTTTCTAGAAGGAGCAAATCTAGAAAAACTCGATGCGGCTGATAAAGGGGTATTGGAAACAATGTTTAATCGTGATGAAATGCATAGAGCAATTTTGGATCTCCCAGCAGGGAAAGCTGTTGGTCCAGATTCCATCCCACTAGAATTCTACAAAATCTTTTACTATGAAATAGAAGGGGACTTTTTTAATTTAATAACTAATATTCAGAATGGCAGTTCTCCCCCAGAGTCGTGGAGCGAAGCAATTATGATTGTGTTTATTAAAAAAAAAAAAACTCCAACAAATCCTGGGTCATATTGACCAATTAGCTTAATGAACAGAAATTCAGGTTTCCAATGAAGAAAAAGTGAGGTTCAAATTGTGACCTATGCTATCCACAGTGTAGACTATCATTAAGTGTACCTTTGCACTTGCAGCGTGAAATTTATTATTCAAGTAAATCTATATGTGATATAAAAAAAGTTGTTAAAGGAAGCATAATAAAGGGATATTGTACAGGTTTTGATAAATGTTATACTTAGTTTGGTATTGTAGTATGCAAATAATAAATCAACAGTGTAATTAATTGTGAGCTCTGATGACCGCAGTGTAGGCAGGAGGCAGCGGTTAGCAAGAGCACACGAACATGTGGCATTGATTAGAGCTACACAGTATTGGTAATTTAGTGTGTGTGAAGGCAGCGATGATAAGTGATGCAAAGAGTTAGTGGCACCTGAAGCAACAAAGTTCTGTGGAGCCTGCGATGATGCGTGCTCCGAGCAGGACACTCTGGTAGCAAAGTCTTTAAAATCAAGTTTTCTAATAAATATTGGTTGTCCTTTCATGGGAGTAAGTTACAGTAGATCTCCAAAAACTATGATATATTTTCTTACAAATAAGACTTCTGACTCAATACAATAACAACATTGTCTCTGCCGTACATAAATCAAGGCTAACTTGAATGCTGTCCGTAATTGTCTCTGTATTAAATAAATGAAGGCTGAATTTTCTACTGTTCAAACTTTAACAAAATCTGAGGACATAGTACAATTGTCTCTGGTTTAAATAAATTGAGACTGAATTCAATGTTTTCTGTAGTGCTGATGCGCAACTGGTATCAAGTTGTCAATTCTACTGACCCAGAGTATATTGAAGGCAGTACTCAGCACAGATACCGACGACAATTTTAGATTCAAAGTTGAATTCAAGTTGTAAAACCCTGCTGACCGCAGTGTAGATCGAAGACAGTAGTCAATACAGACATAAGTCTGTGGTGCTGTGTCGCTGAGTTTGCAATGGGCCTGTATCAAAGAGGCAAGCGGTCATGGCAGCAGCCACGTAGCAGGGTGCGGTCCTTCGCTGTGGCGCAGTCTGTTCTCTTTGCAGAAGTGAACCACCCCCAAGGCGTAGCCTAATTATTTATAGTCTTACGTTGACGTTATTTACATTGGACTAGCCCACTCCGCTTCTGTTTCAAGGGGGGGGGGGGTTGAACACAGCTACATGACCGAAATATTCCCCAGTGTCTGAGATAATCTGGTTGCATCCACTATGCAGTACACTACATATATCAATAGAATATCTACACACTGAAAAGTTTTTGATTTCTATAGTGAATTGTGTATAGTATTTCACCGGTAGTCTTAGCGTTGTGTACATTATTGTTGATGTTCGAGTTCTTTCCCTTATACATACTTGGTTGCCACATCTCTGTAGATTGAGCTAGTGTACTGTTGAGGGAATATATTATGTTGGAAAGGTCCGTTGTCCTGTTTTGTGCTGCGTCTGAGGTAGTAGGGGAGAGGGGTCTGTGGGGGTGGTTGTGGTGGTGAGAGATATATTTGCTCATCAGCACATCCATATACATATTCACACACCCAAACAACTAATATAACATGTAGTCTTAACATCACATACCTACTGAATCAACTATTGACACATCTTTGGGCAGTCACACACCCCCCCACCGAACCACACACATTCACTCTCCCATACAAAAAATCATAACTAATCAATACTAATTTAGACTTTCACGTAGCTAGTAACTAAATGGTGCAGCAGTTTACACAACAACTGAGAAACTAATGCAGATATTCACAGTTTAGTCAGTGTTCAATATATTTAGTGAGACACTATAAATTAGTCAAGTAAACAGCCAATCACACTGCTACTAAATCCTCCATCCAGACACATCAGTGGTGTCATTTGAGATGTCATCAGTGATGTCACTGACCATGTCATGAATGATGTAATATGTGACATCATCACCAGTGGATTGCGGGTGTGAGAGTTACAGTTAGTACAACTAACTATAACGGAGGAATTTTAATGGTTTGTCCAGTAAAACTAACGTCATCAGTTGTTTCAAACAGAGAAGGCGAGTGCATTTCGGGATCAAAAAATTCAATTGGCCTAGTCATGCGCATAGTTTGTGAAAAACGTTAAAGCTGGTGTATTTTTATGGAGAATATTGTGAGGTTGAGGATAGTGCAAAGGAGAGTAACATTGAGGTCCTGTTATACCATTCCTCGGTTGGGACTAGGAAACCACCACTAACAGGTAAACACAAGATATTTATTTCTGCTGACTTTCATATAAAACACCCTCAAACAGAAAACAATTCTAGGAACTGGGGCACCAGTGAACAAAGGGATTTTAACTATGGTCTGTTTAACCAAACAATTATATTAATCAAAATGGATTAAAAAATGATCTCTAGGCATCTGATGGCCTGGAAATCTTAGAAGACTCCACGAAAGACAGATTGCAAGATGGTGCAGTGATTGAGCAGCAGTCGATGGAGATGTGGAAGCCAGGGCTGGTCCATAATAGCAATGAACAACAATAGCTAATGAGCTTTGCAAAAAAATGGGCAGACTGAGAAAGGCTATCAGGCACATGCATTAAACAAAAAACCAGTTGCAAACGGGCAGATTCTCAGAATCTGCCCCTTTGCGACCGGTATTTTTGCATTTGGGATGCATCATCCCAAATGCAAAAATTGCAATTTAAGTAATCTCTAAATTGCAAATACTTAAATTGCGAATGCATTTAAGGAATCGCGAATTGAGATTCCTTAAATGCAAATCAATAAAGTAAAGAAAATTTCGATTTCGCTAACAGGAGTAGCAAATTTCCATCGATTTGTACTTGATGGTAATTTGCAAAAACTTTGAAAAATGCACTAAAGTGCATTTTTCAAAGTTCAACTTTACGCACAAATATGCCCTTGGGTCATGGGTCTGCAAGATGTACTCATATGCAGCTTTCAGGGGTGCAACAGGGTGTCCTTTTGACACCCTTGCACCCTTGAAATTGTATCTGCAATTTTCCATTAATTCCTATTGGCCTGTAGGCTCATAGGAATGAATGGGAAGCCATTCCTTATTTGCGAGTGGCAAATAAGAAATATGTAGGAACCACTATTTTTATAGCGATTCCTACATGCATAGGATTCTGCGAGTCCTTAATTGGGATTCCTTAATATTCGCAATTAAGGACTCACAAAATCCTACGTTGATGTATGTGCCTGTTAGAGAAGAATTTTAGGCAAATTCAGCCAGTGATACATAAAAACCATTGCACAAATCTATCCAGGTCCCATAAGAGAACACTCAGGAGAATCAAACATGGAACTATGAATCTGGAACTCGTAAATAACAACATTGAGGACTTGGATCGAAGCATGAACACATATGAGTCCTTGGGCTCTCCTGGTGATCTCTCCCCTATTAAGGGCAGGTGTGGTCGTCTTATTTATTTATTTATTTAATTATATGCTTCTATAGCGCCTGAATAGACCCCCGGAGGGGTGTCTCTGCGCTTTGCCAAACAGAAAAAACAGGTATTGTGCCTGAACAGTACTAGTAGGTAGTGGATGGCGGGAAATGATTAAACGCTGGAGAAAAGATAAGTTTTCAGGATTTTTCGAAAAGACAGGTGATCAGTGATGTGTTTTAACGAAAGGGGGAGGGAGTTCCAGAGAACAGGTCCTGCGTATGCCAGGGCCTTGCCTCCTTGGCGGGTCTTTTTAATTTTAGGAACCTGAAGGAGCTGAAGATTGCTGGAACGTAGTGAGCGGCCGGGAACATAGGGAAGAAAGGCAGTGGTGAGAAATTTTGGGCCCTTCCCAATCAGGCATTTGTGAATTGTACACAAGATTTTAAATTTGGTGCGAAGTCGCACTGGCAGCCAGTGGAGTTCCATCAGTAGTGGCCGGGAGGGAGTCCTAGATGGAACATTCAAGACTAACCTCGCGGCCGTATTCTGGACTACTTGTAGTTTGTTGAAATGGCCTTCATTAGATGACAAAAGAGGGCCATTACAGTAGTCCAGTCTACTGATGACCAGAGCCTGGACCAGGGTCTTTCTGTGGTGATCCGGGAGAAAGGGAAACACCCTTCTCAGCAGTGAAATAACCCCGAAACAAGTACCAGCAACCTGGTTGACATGATCTTTGAATGTCAATGACTGATCGAATAACACACCAAGATTTTTTATGGTCTGTTTAGGGATAGGGGCAGGTCCCAGTTCAAGAGGCCACCACTCTTTGGACCATAATGTTACTGCTTCCCCATAGAGTACAACCTCAGTTTTAGCCACGTTGCACTGTAAGCAGTTCTCGGCCATCCATTTAGAAACTGCCCTCATCCCTTCTGCAAAAGTTCTTTGTAATGCAGAAGAGAAGGTTTTAAAAGGGAACAGAAGTTGGGTGTCATCGGCGTAGGACACCGGTATAAACCCAAAGGATCTCACTAAGTCAGCCAGGGGGGCCACGTACACATTGAATAATGTGGGGCTTAGGCATGAGCCCTGTGGCACACCCCTGGTGAGCTCCCTGGCGATGGATTTATGGGAGCCCAATCTGACTTCTTGAGAGCGACCCGAAAGAAAGCTCTCCATCCAGGACAGAGCCGTGCCTCCCAAACCTATCCCTCTCAAACGGCCGAGAAGCAGTTCGTGAGACACCGTATCGAAGGCAGCGGATAAATCCAATAGCATCAGAATCATCGACCCTCTTGCTGCATACACGCTTCTCATTGCACTGATTAGTATCCAATAACCTGATTTGGGATTGACTAGTCTCTTATGATTTACACATCTCACCAAATAGGAACCAAGCAGATATTCACTCCCCAGGGAACAGGGCAGTTGTACCGTACCAAACTTCCGGCTGTATTACTGGGCCTCGGCGGTGCAACAAATAATACACTTGTTGTTTGATCAACCTCAGGAAGGGCTAAAGTATCATGCTTTGAATGAACCCTTGGAGCGGTGGTTCGTGGCTGATTGTTCTGGCAATTAGAATTTGGCTGTTTTAAAAAGGTTAGGTTCAAGACACCTCTATATGCATTTAGAGTGCGGACTTGTGGCTAGAAAAAACTTGAGGTTGGTTGTTTTACTTTCTATACTCCCCTTCATGATAATCCTCTTTTACCGGATATATTTCATGAGCTTTATATGAGGCGATGGAGACAAAATCTTTGTCCATTTATTTATGGGGATTTCTTTATTGATGAAAATTTTACAACCTTTGAACATTTGAGGAGTAAATTCCTATTCGGAAATAATTAATTCTTTACATTTTTGCAAATCAGGGATTTTATAGGGAAGAAAAGGTGAGGTGCTATGGCTTTCATAGGATTCAACTAGTAGATTTACTAATCAGGCACACATCTTCAATTGGAGATATTTGCAAACTATTAAATGATAGGATGGGGCTGATATTGAGAAACATGCTACTCGATGGGTGAGGTTACTGCAATCAACAGAGGAGGACACCCTTTCCTCCTTAGTATTAGCTCGGTCAATACTTATATCTGCCAACCTACAGATCCAACATTATAAGACTTGGTTCAATCTAAATATCACCCCGGCTAAAATTTGTAAATGGGGGGGGTTCTGGAACAAATTGTCCACGGTGTGAAGAAACAGGGGCAGATTTGGGACATATGTTGGTGGAATAGTCCAGCTAATTTGAGAAGGAAGATGTGCCATTTTTTTGAGGTACAATTAAACCTGCGGACCAAGATTTCCTCCCAATTGATTTTGTTAGGGGCCAGGAGCAGGAAGCTCTTACCTCGGCTCTTCCCTTGGCTCCTTTTCCTTTTTTATTTCTCGCAATGGCTGTACTTAGATTGTGCTTGGCAACAGCTTAGCTTGACCACCACCCCTCCGTCATTCAATCACTGGTTGGCCCAGTTAATCTCAATCTATCACATTGAAAGGGCCATTTATATACACAAATGTAATCGAGCTCAGTAAAGGGGGCTTCAGATTTCGGACCCTTTGATGGATGGTCTTGTATCAGAAGGACAGGAATGGACTCCTTCTTCTCCTTGATCCTATGGGCTCCTGCTCTTTCTTCCCCTTTTGGTTACCCGGTGTTATGGTGTTATGACGTGATCAGAATACGTATATGTTGTTATTATATATATATATATATATATATATGAATGAACCCAATCCTGTGTTCACAATCCTTCGAAAAACAGGCACCGACTCCGTGGGATTCAGATCAAGGTTCTTTATTTGCAAGAAAAAACGATCAGACGCGTTTCGGCGGATGGGTCTGCCTTGCTCACTACATCTGAGTTCACCAAGTGCATGTAAAACATTTATAGTGATTACTGATAACCCATTGGTTCATTGAAAAACGACAAAACTGACATGTGACACAGTGATAGACATGGAAGAAAATTGCATTTTCGCAAAGTCATGTATTACCAAAATAAAGCATAAAATGTTTGTTACATTTGTTTATGTTTTAAATCTTTTTTGGTTTCAAAGCTTCATTATTAATTAAATAAATACACTTTATACGTGTTTAAGTATTAACATGGAAAAAGAACAGACAAAGTAAAAAGTCACTGGTCTATGTGGTAGTGGACATGAAAGAAAGGTTGCGCTTTCTATATCAGCTGTCAGCGCATGACCGCTCTGTAATTTTCCACCCGCATTGATGGTCGTGCCTTGCGTTTGAGGAGGAAGGTAAGAGAGCCTGGGTAGCGGTTTAACTTCTGCGGGGATTTGGCTATGGGCATGTTCTAGTGACAAGTGTCACCAGGAACTTGATCAACAACAATTGCAATGAGTCCATGTTTACATTTTTAAGTTTTTAAGTTTCATGGGGGAGACGGAAAAGCGGGAACTTGGGGCTGGTTGTTTAAACCGATTTGCCACAATAACAAAAATGGTGAGTTAGGGTTCAGGGTTTTGCTGAAGGGATTGCATAAGAGCTGGATAACATCAGTCTGTGAACAAAGCTCATTGTTGCTGTCACCCGTGGTGATATTTTATGCTTAATGCAGACATTTACGGGCTTCAGGTGCCATTTAGAATAATACTCGTTGTCTGTGAACTCACTAGACATGTGTTTGTCTCATGAGTGACATGTTCGAAAACAAACAGCATAACACGCAAAGGTGACATTTGTGTGTGACGGAACAATACGTTTGTTACTCGAATTCATAATTGATACATAGTGTAGAAAGTGACAAGCATAGGATGCCGTTTTTTCTCGTGATCTGCAGGCACATGAGATACATTCTTGTAACATAAATGAGACGTGATTTCACAAAATAGTTAACATCGAAAACAATTCTATATATATAGCTCCACCATATCTCCTGGCCAATAACTTAACCTTTATCTGTTTCTGTTGCTTTGTGTTTGCTTGGATAGGGGGTGGGGGATAATTAAATGTTATGACAATTACAATAAAGACGGTAAAAACAAATGATGTGTGTATTTAGTGCACCAGTGAGCATGCAGATGGGCTGCAGGGGATGGAATAAGAGGAAGCTCCTGCAGAAAAGATACGTCAATCTTGTGTGTGGAGAGGTTAGTATACACAAGAGGGGCCTTTCTTGCATCATTCAGCCCTTGTGCATTCCAAGTCAGGTATTTAATTCCCGTAGTCATGTGTCACCCACCCACCCCACCCACTCCAACCACCAAACCTGGTTGAGAGGTCCTCTCACACCCATCACACAAAATCTGAACTGCTTCTTGCAAGGGACTCATCCTGGAGGGCGGAGAAGAGCCAGGCATACACCACAGCCCGATCGAGGCTGGGTGGCTGAAACAAAGGATGTGGCCCAAGTTTATAGCCATCAGCACAAAAATGGTGGTTTGTCAAGACCCACAAAAGTGTGTCATCTGCCCATTTTGCCAGGCAGTTGTGTCCAGCCCCCCCAACCCCACGGCTGATATTTTAATTGCATAAGACTCAAGTGGGAGTGTCACTAGTCATTATCGTCCAATTGTGCCTCCCTTCCCTTTGACGCTCCTGCTGTGATGGTTTTGGTGGACTTAAAGGGCCGCCTAAGCACCTCAAGGGTGATTCGTAGCTTGGCAGGGTAGAGGAGAGCATATTTGATTTCCACCTTTTGTAGGACTTTCTTGAGTGGTAGGAATTCCTTTTGTGTAGCCTGGACTGCAATGATGAAGTCTGGATAAAAGGGAATCATGTTGCCCCTGCATTGTATTTCTCCCCATTCCCTTGAGAGGCATAGGGCAACATCCCTGTCTTTATAGGTCAGTAAGCATGCAATTATTGGGCGGGCCGAGGCACCCGGAGGAGGTTCCAGTCCTAAGGACCTATGCGCCCTCTCGACTATAAACCCCAGGAATAAAGCTTCTCCGAAGAGGTCTTTCAGCATTTCTGTGATGTAGTCCTCCATGTTGTCAATATCGGTGGATTCCGGTACACCAAGAAAGTGCACATCATTGTGTCTTGGTCGTGCTTCCAAGTCCTCATTCTTGGCTTTTATGACAGAAATGACTTTTGAGCAGTAGTTCCTTTATTGACTTGAATTTCATCTATATCTGAGACTCTGGTTTTGAGATGGTCTATTCATTCTTCTTGTTTGTCAACATACTCAATAATTTTGTTGCGCCATGAGATCTAACTTGGCGTTGATTGCCTTAAGACTTGATTTGACATCTACTAGGATCATCTTAAGATCATCGTCCTGGCTTACCTTTTCTGTGGAGAGGTCTGAGGTTTACTCCTGTGATTTGATTTCAAATGGAAGATTAGACTGGTGTGAATCATGTTTGCTCATCTTGGGTTGGGGAGTCTCCAGTGAATCCAGGTATTGCTAGCAGAGGACAAAAGCAGATCATGCATGGAGCGATAGAATTCCGTTTTGTTAACAAGCCCCATCACAACTAAGTATAGTCTTCTGTGACTTTTCACACTCCCCCCAGCTTGTTGATTTTTATCTACTGCATCTGAGCGCACAGCAGGGGGGCATCTGGTGTGAGTTGCAGCTACTAGGCCTGCGGCTGTGAGAGAGTTGGTCCCCACCACAGGTGAAGATCACAATGGTGGGCTTCCGTCTGACCTCTGGAGTGCAACGTGGGCAGGGGGAATTGTCCCAACTCCGCCCCTGGACAAAGCATTCTAGGCAGAATCTAGGCAGACTCCTTACCAGAGCATGTATTGCCTGCTCCCAATCTATGCGCACAGTAGAAATGGCAACACTCGAGCTGGGGACCCAGGCACCAATGTTCAGCATTGAAAGCGCAGTGTTCACACAGTGTTGAACCAAGTAGGCCGCAGCCGCATTGGCACAGACGAGAAGCCCCCTCAGCTGTCTCAGAAAGTCCAATGGGCCACAGTCAGCTCCCATCAGCACCACGTTCTTCAGCCGCTATCTCAGCCAGTCAGCCCAGGCCAACCCACTCAATCGTCACCTTGGATCCTTCAGGGAAGCCTTCAAATTAGCATTGCAGCTTTGGGGAAGCCCAGTCAAGGCTCATGGCAATTCCAGCCACTCCAGCTAAAACGTCAGCTGGGGCAAGACCCGCCAGCCCTCAGTGCACAACACCGCAGCAGCAGGTCTCGTAATTGGCCACGGTCGGTGGGCGCATCAATATGACATTGCTCAGTCCTGAGGGGTCCCAGCGTCCTCTCACCATTGCAGCCTCAACCAGCCTCCAGGCTCACCTCTGTACTCAGGCTTCACAGCATCGCCCTTTCACATGCTCTCTAGCAAAGAAATAACACAAAAAACAATGGAGTGATTGGAAAATTAAGCAAGAAGATACAACATCAAAATCACAAAGTCCCAGAGGGATCAGAAGTAGAAGACTGTAATCAGTTTAATACAAGATGGTCTTTTTAGAGGACTGTTTCAAGAAGACTTGGTGACAGAAATCCAAAGGGTGCACAGGGAACCCTATAAGCCCTAATGGTAAAACACCAAGGAGAATCTTAGTAAACATTCATATCTTTTTGGTTAAGGATTTGATCCTCTTTAAGGCTTTGAAAAGCAAAATTATAGCATTTAAAAGTTTCTTCTCAATAAATTCTAACCTCTGTCACACCACCAAGGAAAGGCATTGGGACATGGGTTAAACATTTGCAGAGCTACAGTCCTTAGCCGTAAAGGTCCAACCTAAATTCCCAGCAACCCACTAAAGCCATGTGGACAATAAAATGGAGATATTAAAGTATGTAGAGGAAGTCAATGAGTTTATCAGAAAAATCAATTCTGGGTGAAGGAAAATCAGTCACTTAAGGATGCTGGACTACCAGTAAATACATGTGGTGGAGCAAGAATGTAGAATGATATTCTGTAGAATATCAACATCTTGAAACTCTGAAATACTCTACCTTTGGAATTGAGCTTACTGGAGCATGAACTACCAATCTGCAAAGCCATGAAGATCTGGCTTTTTACTGACTAATCTTCCCTAACTTCTACTGATGATCTGTAGTGTCTGTTGCAGTGCTGGGAGGCCTCCGGGTAGCCGTGCTATGTAAATACTCAAGTACAAATTGTCAGTGTGCCAACTTTACGAAACAAATCACTATGGGCCAGATGTACTAATGCAAATTGGTTTTAGACTTGTTTACGACCACAAAAAACGGCTAGCCCATGTACTAATCCTATTTTGCGAGTCGCTAAGCAATTTGTGACTCGCAAAATAGGATTAGCGGCGAGGGCGTCCCTTCCTAATAGCAACTCCTGAAGCTATGTACGACTGTTTTGGAGCGCAATTACAGTCGCAAACCAGTTGCAGTTTACAGTCACAGTTGCAGTTTACCACCCTTCAAAGAAGGGTTATAAATCATTTGCTAATGGGAAGGGGTTCCAGGTGCCAATTCCTGCCCTTAAAAAATTAAATTGAAAAGTTTAATTTTTATTTTCTAAATGATGCATCTCGTATTCCTTTAAGAAAAACGGGCTGCATAAAAAAAAACTGCTTTATTTAAAAGCAGTCCCAGACATGGTGGTCTGCTGACCCCAGCAGGCCACCATCACTGGGAATGCCAGCCATTCCCAATGGGGTCGCAAATTGCGACAGCCTCATTAATATGCATGAGGCATGCAATTTGCAAACCCATTGGGAATCGCAAACAGTGTCTCATACACTGTTGTGCATCCAAATTTGCGAGTAGCAAATGCGATGCAATTTGCGACTTCCAAATTGGTGGGTTGTACATCTGACCCTATGCACTTTATTCTATTCTGCACTTTATATAAAGCAGCGAGGAGTAGTTTTTTTGTTCCATTACTAAGGAAAATCTGCCCTTGCACACATATATTGATGGTTTTAACCTTTTGCACTCACTGGCTCCCCCTGATATTTGCACTGCAGTAGCCAACTACATAAAGGTATCTTTGCTATCTGAAAACTTTATGAGTAAGCGCTCCCGTATAATGAATGGTTTTAATCTACGTTGTTTTAAACTGTTTATTATAGACTCAGAATCTCTTGTCTTTTTGGAACATTTATAACCTACACATTACTATGTTGCTTCAATTTAGTTATTGTTTGTAAAGAATGTTATCTCTCTCAGTGCATCCCCCCACAAAGGGGGCCAGCAACGGGCTCCCAAAGCCAGTCTCCACCTGTCTTTTTGCAGCTGGACATCTGCAGCAAAAAGACACCTGGAAGGGCTCATTCTAATCACTATGGTGGTGCCTGTACGGCACCGCTGCAATAATGCCCTGGTTCCAGGTTCCGCAAGGCGGGCGGAAAAGGGACAATGGCAGATGGACTTTCCATCCGCTGTGGAATCAATGTGATTCCCAGCGCCATCCTAATTTGGCGGTGGGTGAATCACATTGTGATGGCGGGTTGATCACCACCATCGGCCCGGTAGTGTTGATCCTTCCGCCATCATAATGAGCCCCTAAATTTGTTGTTGAGTTGAGTTGAAATACTCTACTCTAGGAAGCATTGGATTTAACCGGAATGCTGTACCACACCAACCTATAATACCAAAGGTGTAGCAATCCTAATCAGATGAAACTCCGGGATACAACTGATAAGATCAGAAGTAGATGATAAGAGCAGATAGATCATCTTGGAGGTGATGGTGGAGCATACACAATAAACTTTTGCTGGGTATTACAGGCTTAATATTGATGATCCTGTCCCACTGAGGCATGTTTTTGTTAAATTGCTGGAAAATAAATTCCAATAGTATGGGGAAGGGATTTTAGTGCCTTAATGAGCAATATATTAGATAGATCTACCCCTCGTCAGTATGTGAACTTTCACAAGATGACGAGGGTCATGAAAGATATATTAGAAGATCTTGGATTAGGTGACCCTTGGAGGATGAAGATGGGACAACAGCGAGTTTATTAATTCTTTAGTAAAAAATATCACCACAGATCCAGACTTGACAATTGGTTTGCTGACAGAAAAAGTTGACATGACCTACTCATAGAATATAAGCCTTCCTGCTTCTCTGATATGGTTGCAATTTGAAATTAGAGATAGTAAACAGATAACTAGGTGGTCCTTAGGAAGACGTTCTTAAGTACATCCAGGTTTAGTCGAGGTATTACGATTTAAAACAGAGAAGTTTATGAAATCTAGGGGAAGAAGCACTGAGGGAATGGTGTGGGATGCCTAGAATGCTTGAAGTGGTAACAATTCCTAGGCAACTAAACACCTGTCTAAAATCAGGTCTTACACATTCGGATTAATATACAGAAACTCAGTGTATTAACGAAAAACAGTTAAAAACATGTCATTTTATTTATTTCAAACATATATATATTAATTGTAAACAAAATTCACATTAACAATGACCTAACAAGACATAATCTGATCATATTTAAAATTCAATTGTTGCATAAATATGCAAAAAAATAGACAACAATTAATACAATAATACAAGGGTCACTGAATATGAGTAGATAAAGATGACAATCTCTACACGCGTTTCGGAGTATCCAACGCCTTCTACAGGAGAAACCACTTGAATTTCTGTATATAAAAGAAATATATAAAAAACATACCATATAACATGCCATTGTGCATACAATGCAGTACACTGAGTCTGTCATTTATAAAACATATAGTGCACGTTACATTCATTTTGGGTTGTTCCATACAAACAATACAGGTTCACTTATACAGAATGGCCATCAAATAATACAGTTCATAGTGCAAGAGATACTAAAGAAGAAGAAGAAGATACAACGAAGAATGGAAATGCAAGATAAGACCACCAATAAGTGACTAAACTATATATATGGTGCACAGAAAAGAGAAATAGACAAAGTGAAGTCAAGCACCAGCGAATGTCACATGATGGGAAACAAGGAAAATGAGTGCAGACCAAGGTTTAAAAATCCGTATTTCGAAATTCTACAATGCTTACCAAAAGAGGTAAATTATGGGTACCTCTGGAGAGTAAACAGCGAGCGCTTAATGGCTTAAATTGCTTCTGTCGGCAGTTTTAAAAACAAGCTGCGGATGTGCAGATGGAACTAAAAGGCACAAAGTGAAATGAAAAATTAAGAAGCTTCAACTACTACCATACAACACATATTAAGAATAGGTGCGCCCCCTGATAGAGTTTACCTGAGCTATGGAAATAATAACGTTGAGCCCAGTTCCAGAAATTGGTTACAAAGATGTAAAAATGGAGGTAGACCGTCAGGGGTGCCTAAGGATATAATCTAAAATGGTAAGACATACATGTATTACTAAAGACATCATGATAGATGTGACACTCGCAACAGACTGAAGCCAGATGACATTTTCTAAAAAACGAGTAAAGCTCGCTGTCATTGAGCAAAAACAGATGACTTTGCAGAGCTGCTGGCATACAGAAAAGCGGAAATTCTAAATGAATTGCCTGCCGCAAACTATGACGGAAAACAGAGCGGCAAAATGTTGCAAAATTACAGGAGGGCACTAACGGCTGAGAGCCTCGGCTGAAATATGATAACGCCCTAAATTACCTAAATCTTAGGTATACAGACTGCAGCACAAAACGACAGATGTAATACTTACAAGCAGCCCCAATTGTGTGCTTCCGCCGGGATGCCTTAACAAGGTATGGGAACATGAGAGTGCCGACTGCAGGCAGTTTATGAAGAAGAGTGCGTGCCAAAACGCGCAGAGACGCGAGAGCTTCGACAATGCGGATGCACGTAAATGGAGACATTCGAGTGCGGTGAATACAAAACTCAATGATAGGCTAAGCTCTCATGAAGGCTGCCCCACAGCCGTGGTCGGTAGTGGGAGTACCTGCCGGGCGGTGACGTGGGGAGGGGGAGGGGCAGGGTGGGGGGTAGTAATCTATGGATTATGGAGCTTTAAAGGTAAGTACACATATAGATAAATAAAACGAATTTCATTGCGTGCACTGCATCCCCAAATTTGATGCAGTGCGCACAACGAAATTCGTTTTATTTATCTATATGTTTACTTACCTGTAAAGCTCCGTAATCCATGGATTACTACCCCCCACCCTGCCCCTCCCCCTTCCCACGTCACCGCCCGGCAGGTACTCCCACTACGACCGCAGCTGCATCAGACCATCACACGCTACCTTGTCAACGAGTTTTCATGGGCAGCAGCCGCAGTCGGTAGTGGGAGTACCTGCGGGCGGTGATGTGGGAAGGGGAGGGGCAGGGTGGGGGGTAGTAATCTATGGATTATGGAGCTTTACAGGTAAGTAAACATATAGATAAATAAAACTAATTTTGTTGCGCGCACTGCATCGCATTTGGGGATGCAGTGCATGCAACAAAATTCGTTTTATTTATCTATATGTTTACTTACCTGTAAAGCTCCATAATCCGGTGAGTCGCGCGAGCGCGTCGACCAAGATGGCCGCCGCCACCGGAGCTCCGTGAGTTCACCGGCCTAATTAGCCGTTTTACGATGATTTTCCTGTCAGGAATCTTCATTTAATAGCAGCGCTTCCTTGTTCTCACTATTTCCTACCTTGTGACAGATTTTCGGGCGATTTCGCTGTGGGGAAGTGCCTCAGCTGGCTCCTTGGTTCCTCTCCCCTGCCTCTGCTCCAGCTTCTGCCGGTTTGCTCTGCATAGGGGGCGGAGTGCTTACAAAGAGAGGGCCTGGCTTGGGCCTGGCCACACCCACGACCTAGTTTAGCTGCTGCACCAGTCCTTTTCAAGAGCTTTTAGGGCATTTTATGTCCTTTTTCCCTCACATTTATCAAATTTTGAGGTGTATTTTCATATTTTGTATTTATCTAACGCAAAAGGTTATTTTTTCGCCTCAAATGGAAAATAAAAATGTGGCTGCTAATAAAAGAAAAAAGCAGATATCGCCTACTCCATCTAAATCTAATGCTGTTGACTCTTCTGAACAGTCACTTGCTCTAATTTTGGAGGAAATTCAAGCGCTGCGCATGAATACTGATACTATTGCGACTGAAGTGAAAAATATTCGCAAAGATGTGGCTTCTATGTCCATGAAATATCTGATAATGCTATCAAAATTCAGGACAATAAAAATAAATTGGACTCTTTTACACCTTTGGTGAGTCAAATAGTACCAATGCGTACTCAATTGCTGGAATTGGAAAACCGTCATAGACAATACAATCTCCGTATTTTCAACCTGCCTGAAGAGATTGAGGGATCTGATTGTCGCTTATATCTAGAGTCTTTGCTACCTGGCCTTCTGAATATAAAATTCCCCGAAAAATTTGAAGTGGATAAGGCTCACAGAATTCCCTCACATAGAATTCCTCGCCACACTAAGCCCAGGCAAATGGTTTTTAAGGTTTTGCGACACCATCACTTGTTCCTTATCAGGAAAGCAGCACGAGACATTCCCTCACTCTTAGTGAATGGTTGTAGAATCTTTATCCATCAAGACTCTGCTAAGGAAACGGTTGCTATTCGTAAGGAGTTTTCCTCTTATCGTCCACAACTGAGAAGCCTTGGTATTAAGTATGGTCTATTTGACCCTTCTACGATGAGAGTCTGAAAAGACACCTTCTTTAAATCTTTTCATCGTCCTGAAGATCTACGTCTTTTTCTGGAACAACAAGCTTCACCGTCAATGGACACTCATGATCCTGTTACTTGAACGTTTATAATCTAATTTATCCTGGCATTTAAATATTTCTCTCTTCACGGGCTCCAACGGTTTTATGGCCATGCTTGAGGAACGGGTGTGCGTCTCTGTATTCTTCTTTATGTCTCTGTTTCTTGTTTGTCATTTTTCCTTCCTTTTGTGTTTCTTCCTATTGTGTCTTTCCTTTTCTTACTCTCTACATTGAGTCGCTCTTTTCCATGGCTGTTTTTCATTTCCTCTTCTTCTGCTTCATTCTTCTATCCTCTTCCTCCTAATTCCTAATGGCTAATACTCATAATGTTAAAATTGTTTCACTTAATGTTAAGGGTTTAAGGCATCCAGTTAAACGCACTAAAATCTTGGACTACTTGGGTGCGTGCAAAGCTGATATTTGTTTCATCCAAGAAACACATGTTGATGACAACATTTTACACTATATGAAGAAAAAGTGGGTAGACAATATTGTTTCCTCTCCCGCGCAAGGAAAGAAAAATGGTGTTGCAATTCTATTTGCAAAAAGGTTGCATTGTCAGATTCTTGGTAAGTTCGCAGACGCAGAAGGTAGATATGTAGAAGTTAAGGTTAAAATTTATGACTCAACCTTCTTTTTGCTTAATATTTATGGTCCTACAGCTGACGACCCTTCTTTTTGGTCTACTTTAACTTCTGAAGTTCTGAAGTTGGGGCAGGTTCCTTTGATTGTTGGGGGGGATTTTATTGTGATTATTGATCCGTTACTAGATAGGCTGTCCACTACGAAATTCCGACCTCCTAAAGTTTTTCATGCCTTTAAATCTTTCCTTCACACAACCAAGCTGGCTGATATTTGGAGGCTACATTTTCCTACTGATAAATGGTTTTCCTTTTTCTCTAATCCCCATAATTCTCATTCTAGGATTGATTATTTTTTGCTTTCGCCTTCACTAATTCAATCAGCCACTAACCCTGTTATAGGTAATATTGATATTTCAGACCATGCCCTAATTTCCTTTGTTTTAAATATTTCCTCTACTTTTGCCAAGCAAAGTCGTTGGCGTATGAACACAAATGTAGTACTTAATGATAAGCATAAGTCTAAACTTTTAAAAGCTATTCAAAACTATTTTTTATTCAACCCAGAAGGTTCAACTTCACTTGTGAATAGATGGGATGCCCTTAAGGCCTGCATTAGAGGTGCCACTATTTCTATTATGGCCCATGAGAACAAACAATTTAACTCTAATGTTAAACATTTGGAAAACCAAATTGCTAAATTTGAACGTTTATTTATTTCCTCTAATGACCCTCAACTCAAATTTACACTACAAAAGCTTTGTTATGAATGTAATGCTATACTTAGTACCAGAGCAGGACTCCAACTTACAAAATCTAATGCTAAATTTTGCTTTAATACCAATAGATCTGGAAAACTTCTTGCAAACTATTTACGAATCAAGGATAAAACTCAAATAACATCAATACGTGGTCCTCAAGGTCAAGTTGCTATTTCCCATAATGATATTGTCGAAGAATTTTTACATTTTTATTCTAACTTATATAGTAAACCAGTCCCCTGTGATGATTCTTTAATTGATTCATTTTTAAATAAGTGTAATTTACCTCATGTTTCTCCCTCAGACACAATAGGCTTAGACTCTCCAATTACTTGTGATGAGATTTTACTTGCTATTAAGTCACTTCCCAAGAATAAATCCCCAGGCCCAGATGGTATCCCAGCTGAGTTTTATAAAGAGTTTCAGTCTTACCTTTTACCTTATTTGAGTGCACTTTTTTCTCATTTTGGTTCCTCTGGCACTATTTCGGCTCCTTTACGGACGCTCTAATCATTGTTCTACCCAAACCTGATAAGGACCCTACCCTGGTTGCTAATTATCGTCCCATTTCCCTAATTAACCAGGACTGTAAGCTTTACGCTAAAATCCTTGCCACTAGATTGGCTCCCATACTTCATTCCATCATTCATCCAGATCAATCTGGGTTTATGAAAAATAGGTACTCGGCTAATAATACTAGATCACTCTTACACGTTATTGAACAGAGTCCACATCTTGCTTCCCCTGCGGGAGTGATGGCTTTAGATGCAGAAAAAGCTTTTGACAAAATTCATTGGCAATTTTTATTTAAAACTTTATTATCTTTTAATTTTGGTGCCCATTTTATTCGTATGATTTCTGCTTTATATTTTGCCCCTACTGCTCGTTTGTTTATTAATGGACAAATTTCCACTCAATTTTCCCTCTTTAGAGGTACTAGGCAGGGGTGTCCCCTTTCCCCACTGTTATTTTTAATCGGAATTGAGCCCTTTCTTAACTATATCCGATGCAGTGATAATATTCAGGGTATTGCGATAAATGATGTCACAGTTAAAACTCTAGCCTATGCAGATGATGTTTTATTGTTTATTAGTAATCCTCTTTCCTCTGTTCCCTCCTTATTAGACATTATTGCAAAATATTCGGTGGTTTCAGGTTATAAGTTAAATGTAAGTAAGACAGAATTGTTTCCTTTGAATGCTTTTTGTACCCCGGGTATGCTACCAAACACCGATATTCTTTGGCAGAACAGTAAGCTGAAATACTTAGGTATCCTATTTGCCTCCTCGTTGCCAGCTACATTAAAACTAAATAGTGATTTTATACTTGATTATATCAAAAACAAATCATCCAAATGGTCTCCCCTTTATCTCACTTGGTGGGGTAGAATGGAGGCTATAAAAATGAATATTGCACCAAAAATCTTCTACTCATTAACCATGATTCCCACTCAATTTCCTCTCAAATTTTATAAAGATATGGATAAACTATTATCTAAATTTCTCTGGTCTAACAAGGTCCCTCGTATTGCTTACAGGAAATTAAAACTCCCTAAGTCCCAGGCTGGATTTTCCCTTCCAGACTTTTACCTCTACCATAAAGCTTTTATCTTAAAACAAAGCTCTTTATGGTTCACAAACTCACATGTGGTTAAACCTCCAATTTGGTTTGATATTGAATCTTCAATAGTACGACCCTTTTCACTGCCCTCTTTGCTGTCAATGTCTTCTGCATCTAAGATTATTCGTCTGTCGTCTATAATCAAATCATCTAGATTAATAATTAATGATTTGGATTCTAATTTTGATTTGCCCTTACTCTCTACAGTCCACTTGTCTTTATGGCATAGTGCTTTACTTAAACTAAACAGAAACATTAATTTCTGGTCCTCATGGATTTCAAAGGGAATTTTTTATCTTAAAGATGTATTTTGTGGAAATGCCTTTATTCCTTTTGAACAACTGCAGTTGAGATTTGATCTCCCAGCTTCTGATTTCTCAAAATACCAATCTTTATGTAATTCAATTTTGGATTCTTTCCCCAATGGTATTCCCTCTTCCACCACTAATGACCTATTAATTTACCTTACGGCTGTTACGTCTTCCCCCAAAGCTGTCTCTGTTTTTATAAAAAATGTACCTCCTCCCAGGGTTCCAATGTCGGTGCAATATCATCTTTTTGGAATACTGAACTTTCCATCTCCCTATCAGATGACACATGGTCCTCCATATGGCTTAACAGTATTTCTGGTTGGCTTCCAGTGTCTCTTTATCAGACTAATGCTTATATTTTATTCAATGCTCTATGGACCCCATCTCGATTATACCATGCGAAATTGTTACCATCTGATGTTTGTTGGCATTGCACTTCCAATTCTGGGTCACTTCGTCATATGTTATTTGAATGCCCAGTTATTATGAAATTCTGGTCAGAGGTTTGGAAGGTCATTTTGAAAATTTTACCTTTACACGATGATATTTCTTATACTATGTTAATATGTAAATCAGTTGCCCTTTCCCTTCCTCTTAGTGAGTCAGAGGCAAAGTTATTTCATTTTTTAATTACAGCTGCTTTAAAATCCATTACTTTTTGTTGGAAAGATGCTTCTTCTCTTTCAGTTCATGCTTGGTGGTCATGGATTATCTTTACAAGAAGAGTTGCTCAGTTGCCTCTTAAAGGCGTTATTCATATTTCGCAGTCATTTCAATCTTTTTGGTCTCCTATTGATTCGTATGTTATGCAATGATATGATTAAGTGTTCTCTTATGTCTTTTGATGATTAATTTCCCCTCATTTACCATCCTTTTTGTTTTCAATTTAATTGAGACTCTATATTGTTTTATTTTATGATTCTATGATATGTGCATCCCCCCGCCCCCCCCCCTCTTTTCCCCCTTCCTACTCATTTTTGGCTTATTGCATTTTATGCTCATAATTTCATCATTTTCGCATGTAAGATTTATTCTTTTTGTATTGTATTTGTCTATTTCTTCTGTTTACAAAAAAATTCAATAAAATCATTTTGAACTTTAAAAAAAAAAGCTCCATAATCCATAGATTACTATCCCCCACCCTGCCCCTCCCCCTCCCCACGTCACTGCCCGGTAGGTACTCCCACTACCGACCGCGGCTGGTCTGATGGAGGTGTTCTAGCAAAATAAAAACCGAAGCTCTATAATCAATTGATGCACAGAAACACTGACCCTAAAACGAGGACGGGAAGCCTGTTAGAAGGGCAGTCTAGTAATTGTTTTTATGTGGAAATATATACTAGAAATGAATCTAAACACCACAATGACACTAGATCACCAACTATACAAGAGGAGATAACAAAATACAGTATGTATGAAATAGTCAGCATAATAAATGCGACTAAGATTCAAAACAATAAATAATAAGAATAAATGCAGCAAATACAACCGGGAGACTAAAAAACAGATAAGCCCCAACGGTTCGTCCAATAATAATGAATACAGAAGTCTCAAGGGGAAATAATATGGCAGCAACTGAAATTAAAGGTCACTTTTTTATTATTATATTTTATAGCGTTCTCCCACGGAATGTCATTGTTCTAGCCTTTTTTGTTAGATGCCAGAGAGAAAATCCAGAACACCTCCTGTTTTTTACGAACTTCATCAGTTTTAGTGGTGCCTACTTCATCAAGGTTTTCAATGATGAACCAACATATTTCTTTGGAGTTATGATGACATTCAAGATAGTGTTTAACTAGTGGGGCATTCATTTTGGAAGTATGAATCACGGAGCGATGTTCTGTGAGACGGGTCCAAAAGGATCTAGCAGTCACGCCCACATACCCAAGACCGCAAGGGCAGACCAACAGATAAATAACGTTCTTATTCTTACAATTAGAAAATTTGCGGGGTGGATAATGTGGCCTTGGTATGTGAAGCTGGTGCCGACTATAGCAGTCTCACAAGCTTTGTGGGATGCCTAGAAGACTTGTATAATGATTATCATCAGTAGTTGGGCAGTATTATTTAGAAGAACTGAGTGGAACATGGAAAGGCAAATAAGAAAAGAGATCTGAAGTTTGGAAAGGTTATTGACTGCTCCAGGTAATGAGAAAGATTGCAAAAGGTTAAACTTACAGTTGGAGGGTTTTAAACTTAAATGTAGAACCAACATGGAGAGGAAAACGAAAGATAAGTGGGAAGCCTTTAACCAGCATCAGTTTGAATTCGGACAAAGGGTAGGAAAGTTGCTGGCATGGAGGGTGAAAACCCTGACAAACTTAAATCATCTAGAGAAAATTTATTTAATGTTGATTATATGATATTTGCCAGAATCATAACAAAAAGTTTCTCTGGTTTTGCATCAAAACTAATCTCTGGAGGTCAGCTAGGATCATACTCGGAAAACAGCTTACTGAGCAAGTGAAATAATTGATTGTGATGATAGACCTGGCAACATCAAACTCTACTCCACTTACAGTAGCTACATTCAAAGTGGCCAAAGCTTTTGACCTGCTGAACTGGCAATATTTGTGGTCCTGTTTGGGTAAATTTTGAGGTCCAGCATTAATGATTTGATAAGGATGTACTTCAATGCTTTTGCAAGTGTCGTGGTCAACAATGCATTGTCAGAGAGACTCTGGATCACCAGAGGCATGCATCATGGATGCCCTCAGCCTGTTACTTTTTTAATTTTATATTTAACACCTTAACCACAAAAAACAGAAAGCCAGCTATGATTCCCAACTTTTGAAGCCCAGGGATTTAAGGAAAACCTAGTCTTATACGCGTATGATTTAGTCTTATTCACAAACTACCCTAAAGAAGCAGAGCCGAATTTTGTGCAATTAGCCTCTGAGCTTGACATGAAATCTAGAATTCAGTTGGTTTTCTGAAAGAGAAAGTGAGGCATTTGGATATTGAGATAACAAAAAGCCTGCATATGATTTCTACGGCTAATCTAGACAGGGTTCTAGGAGATGTACAGCTCATATTAACAAAATGGCAAAATGGCAATCTACAGCTGTATTTATTTGATTAAAGTGTGTATTCTCAACAAACTTACATTTTTTTTAGCTACATCCCACTCCATTTAGAAAGTAAGCAATAAAAGATCCAAGGCATTTTAGAGAAAGTTGCTAGAATATCTTGCGGATGAAATTAAAGCAGTGAGGCTTTCAACTCCCTGACATTTTTTTTTATTGTTCGGCTGTACAATGTAAGCCACTCAGTATGCTCTAGGTTGGGCTGATCAGACTAATACCGGGCAACTGTGGCAGGCTGTGTTCAAAAACTGCAATGAGTGCAGTGATTTTTTCTACAAATTTGTCTCCCCAAGGTTTTTATAATATAGTTAGCTTGAACCCTCTTAGGGCAGGGGCCCATGTATGATATGCTAGAAGATCTAGATGGGTAATTACTTATTACTCCCCAAAAGGCTCCAAACTGGGATTCTCCAGCTACCACACAATGCTTGACAGATTACTTAAGCATGCCTCTCAGGGCTGTTGTTTGTCCAGTTTGGAGGGACCTACTGGAAGAGGAGGACTTGAAGTCATGGATTTTCTTTTGCCGAAAGACCGATTGCAAGCTATCTAAGTTCAAATATATCCACCTCTCATCCTGGTATAGAGAGTTAAAACAAGGTAAGAAAGCCCCAGAGCCGGTAGTTTAGGGAAATAGTTGTGTATCTGGTCGCGTTAAGAAAGAAGTCGCTATGTGGCATGATCGTCTCTGTGAGCCTGAAGATCGGGTAAGACCACAGCTTTGTGCAATTTGGGAAGGGTACTTGGCCGCTTAGCAGTTTGAGGAGATCTGGCAAATCTCTCTTCAATTAACAAATGACACTGTAAATCGTTTCTTAAAAGGAATCATGTGTGTACTTTGCACAAGGTATATTTGACCCTGTATAAGATCTCAAAGATGGGAGGTGATCAAGGAGCAATACTTAAGAAGTGCTCAGCCCCAGATACAGATGAGGGTTGCCCACTACCAATACTAATTGGGGTATGGATACATTATTACATAAGTCATGCCAGAAAGGAGAGTCAAGCAATGTTCTATCTGATATTAATATTGAGACAAAATATATGTAAATAGTATGTAGCTCTAAACCCTCCACTGAAGCAGGAGTGGAAAGAAGTCAGGGGAATTGGCAAGTTAGATCTTGCAACTGGAAATGAGAATAAGACTTAGCTTCGGATTAAGATGACTGCCTGGTTAGCTATATAATACAATAGGACCACTGGTCCAATGATTACACCAACTTTAAAACTATTTTGCTCTGCACTGGACAAGTAGGGAAGTGATTGTATGCAAAAGAGAGTGACGCCTAGCATCTATGATGTGCAGGAAGCACGTCTGCGTAGCCCCTGTGCCTTTGGTAAATAATGGGCAATGCATGACAGAGGTGATGAAAACAAATGTGTTTAAAAAAAAAAGACAAGTAGGGTCGTCTATTTCTCGTTCCCCAATGAAACGCTTCAGAATCTTATTTGAGGTTGGGATGCTTGTCATTCAGATTAGCGATTATCTAGCTCTTTGAAGTTAAAACTAACAGCCTGATTCATGAAGCGAAATAGCGCCCGCAATGGCTGCGAAAACGCAATTGCGGGTGCAAAACACGGAATCGGCATTCAAGTACGAAATAGCAAAATCGCTAAAAAATAATAGCGATCGGAATAGCGATTACGCTGTAATAGTCGCAGACTCCGGGAAGTCGAGCAATAGCGATACGGAAATAGCGACCAACCACGGAATCTGCGAAATCAATAGCGAAACGCAATATTGTCTCAATCGGCATTCATGAAAGAAATACATTAGCGAAAAAGCGCTAATTTGCACGTTTGCACGGCGCAATTTAAGGACAACTCAAAGCAGGTGGTAACCATAAAAGCCATGATTAACCAAAATTTGAAAAACTGTTAGCCAATCACCAACAGGTCCAGGCCTGACCAATCACACATAAGGACATTCAGCAGCAGCATTAGGCGTTCCACAATGCCTGGGATGTACATGGTGGTGAGGCGGCGAAGGCTACAGCGAGCAGCACGGAGGAGACGCATGAGGCAGGCAAGGATTTACTGGCAGCGGGTCACCTTGCTGGGCCAGACCAGAGAACAGATTTATGCAAAATACAGGCTGAATGGGGAAATGATCACCTGGCTGATACAAGAACTCGACCCCATCATGCAGCACCCAACAAGGCGAAACAATTCTGTGCCCACACATGTGCAGGTATTGTGCAGCCTGCACCTCCTGGCCTCCGGCAGTTTCCAGGGCATAGTAGCCGCTGCTGGGGGGATATCCCAGCCCACCATGTCACGCTGCCTCCACACTTTTGTTGACGCCATGCTCAGCCAGCTCCACCGGCACATCACATTTCCCACGAGCCAACAGGAATTGGACCTGACAAAACTACAATTTTATAATGTTGCCCATTTTCCCCATGTCCTCGGCTGCATAGACTGTACCCACGTCGCCATCTGCCCACCAGCTGGCACGGAGTATATGTACCGCAACAGGAAGTCCTACCACTCCCTCAACATGCAGATGGTCTGCAATGCCAAGACCATCATCACTGACATTGTGGCCCAGTACCCAGGGAGTACCCATGACTCCTTTATCTTCAGGCACAGCGGACTCCACACACGACTGATCAGGGGAGAGTTTGGGGAAGGACACCTACTTGGTAAGTACACTTTGTCGACAATGTCACATTGCTATGAAGTAACTGCGCTGCACAGGCAATCAACATCTGCTCCTCTCATTCAGGTGACAGTGGCTACGCCCTACGGGAATACCTCCTGACCCCTTACCTCAACCCTGCCACACCTCAGCAACGCCGCTACAATGTTGCGCACATCCGGACAAGGAACTGTATTGAAAGGACATTTGGCCTGCTCAAGAGCAGGTTCCGTATACTGCACAAGACAGGTGGGGCCATGTATTACAGTCCTGCAGCGTGCTGCCGCATTGTGGCTGTCTGTGCAATGCTTCATAACATTGCAACCAAGCGCCGGATACCAGTTGACATATCAGGCAGTGAATCTGAGGGGGACGACCGACCACCAGCACATGCGCACCATGCACGCGGGGAGAACCCAGCTGAAGGCCACAGACGTCGCAACCACATCACAGCTAACAATTTCTAGCCCACCCCCTTCCCCCACCCCACATATCACAATTGCATGCAAAATGTAATGATTACACAAGGCGAATGTGTGCAGCAAAATAAATGTATTTGTTTGATTCACAAGAAAAAAGGGTCATGGTAACAACTATTTACAAAATGCAGTATTCCTGCATACTGCATGAGACGGTTCATGGCAGGCTTAGCTTCAGCCTGCGCCTGTGTCCCTGACACAATGTCATTGGCGCCACCGGCGCACAATTCCCAGGCGCCTGTGAGGCTCTTCCTCATCCTGGGCAGCTGTACCAGGCGTAGCCCTGGTGCTGCGCCTAGGTGGGGGGGCCTGCGTGGCAGAGTGGCTGCTGACACTCGAGGCACCCTCACTCGCATCGTCTCCCCCCACAATGGCCGGTAGCACAGGTGCATGCAGTGCGGTGACGGCGGTGGTCAAGTGCTCCAGCACCCGGGTAATGTCCTCGCAGCACTGGACCAGTTGGTGCTGCTGGGTCAACGAGCGCCGCGCCAGCTGGGTGGTGGCATTTGCTGACACATAATTGGAGCGACTATAGGTGGACAGCCGGCTCAGCAGCTGGTGGTGGCGCCTGCTTGCAACACTGCGGTGCTTCACCAGCGCTGCAGTATTGTCCTCCATAGCCGCCGTCATGCGGTCCATGGCCGCCGTCATGCGGTCCATCCGCTCGCCCACTCCCGCCACATTGCGGCCAATCTTATGCAGCTGGAGCTGGATGGCTCCTTGCTGCTGCGACTGGCGCTGGTGTATTCGGAGCATGCGCCGCTCCACGCTCATGCAGGCATGGAGATGCCCATTGCCCCTCCTGCTGTTGGGCCGCTGTGTAGCGGATGTGGCTGGCCCAGATCTTGTTGGACGTGCTGCAGGTGTTGTAGCAGCTGGTGTTGCAGGTGCGGCAGGCACTGGAGGCACATTGGTGGGGTGCCTGGCTCTGGCAGCCGGTGGGCCTGCAGATGTTGCAGCAGGTAAGGCGGGGGGCCTGGCTCTGGCAGCCGGTGGGCCTGCAGATGTTGCAGCAGGTAAGGCGGGGGGCCTGGCCTTGGCAGCCGGTGGGCCTGCAGATGTTGCCGCAGGTAAGGCGGGGGGCCTGGCCTTGGCAGCCGGTGGGCCTGCAGATGTTGCCGCAGGTAAGGCGGGGGGCCTGGCCTTGGCAGCCGGTGGGCCTGCAGATGTTGCAGCAGGTAAGGTGGGGGGCCTGGCTGCTGGTGTTGGCGCTGCCGCAGGGGCTGGTGGCTGGGTATCAGGTAGGGATTCCTCCTCCTGGGCCTCCTCATCAATCAGCAGCCCCTCGCTGTCACTGCTATCACCCGCACCTGTGAGGGTAAGTGGATACTCATTAGGTGCATGTGACTGTCAGACGTGCAGATGTTACATGCATGCTGGGTGTCATTCCCTGGGTGGCTGTGTATTTGCGCACTTTGGAACCTTTCTGGCCGCATTGTGGTACTACTACATTGTGGACATACTACGTCTCCCACAATGCTTCAGGGCATTTCCTGATGCACAACATAGGCATGACTAAGGGCCAATGAGTGAGCCTATTTGGTCAGGGGCGGTCATAGGGGACAGGGTCGCAGTCGCATGCCACTTACCTTGGGTGTCTTGGGTGGGGCGGGAGGAGTCCAGAGGGGTCACGCCAACACACGCCTCCCTCTCCAAGGTGTCCTCTACCTGGTCCTCCAGGGGGGTGTTGGGTGGGACAGTCGGTCCACCACCTCCGGTGCCTGATGCCTCACCAAGGCGCTCCGCCACCCTCTCCTTGGCACGCCCTCGGAGGTCGTACCACTGCTTTTTCAGCTCCTCCAGAGACCTGTCCGCAACGCCCACAGAGTTGACGCTGGAGGCAATCCCCACCCAGATCCTTCGCTTCTCCTGCTCTGGGACCCTCCGGGAGTTGGCACCAAACAGCTGGTCGTGGTTGGCCACCACCCCTTCTATAAGGTTCTCCAGCTCCTGCTCGGAGAATTTCAGTTTGCGCTTGCGGCCAGCGCTGTTGCTGGGGCCTGGCTGAGGTTCGTCGGACATGGCGGTCGCTATTTTGGCGGGGTCGGGAGTCGCTAACGGCGGTTTAGCGGCAGCTTTCCGTCGTGAACACTCGACTGATAGCGTCACTGTGGTGTTTGGGGGTGGGATTTGGCTGCTTCCTGGTTGTGATGTCATCACGGTGCTCGGAATGCGTCTTCCCGTTTTCCAGATCCCGCGAGATTGCGACTCGCATTCCCGATCGCACGGGATTGCGAGTCGCTATCCCGTGCGATCGGGATTGCGAGTCGCTATCCCGTGCGATCGGGATTGCGAGTCGCAATCCCGATCGCAGGTAGCCGGAAATAGCGATTTTTCTGCGTTTTTTGTAGGTCGCTAACGGCTTTAGCGCCCGCGTGCGAGTCGCTATTTTTTCCCCGAAAAGTACATGAATGCCGTTTTGCGTTTCCTCAATAGCGAGTCGCTATTAATCGCTATTAGGAACACGCAAAACGGCCCGTACATGAATCAGGCTGCTAGCCACTAAAATAATAAAGCTTAGCCTGGGAGTTTACCTGCCAGATTTCTGCATATTTCACTTCGTTTTGACCTTTTCTTCTGCAATCAGATTTACACAAGATGTTTGTTTAATAAATATATGTATGATCTATTATTAATTTCGACTGTTACCAGCTTCATAGTTTTTATATTTCTTCGGGCACTTTAAAAAACATCTACAATTTTTTAAGCAATTTACTTATGCCAAAGGAGATAGTTGGCATCCCACTTGGAGGGAACAACAAAGAAATTTGAAGTCCGTCTATATGCCAAAAGCCTTAGCATAGGATACATTGTTGTGGATTTTGGAACCTAGATATATTTTAATTTCCCTTACAAAATGAACCCGTTTTGCTTTTATGTTTTAGTCAAAATACGTGGCAAAATTAAAATAGGTAATCATGACCAATTACAGGAAAATTGTATTACTGCTACATTAACGTTAAAATGAATCTCCAAGAGATTTCAGTTTGGAGAGACAGGCTAGTTTATGAATAATAAACCATTCTTTTCCCGAGGAAGTTCAATGCCCTTTTCTGTGATACATTGAATTAATTATTTAAGCACAAAACAATTGATCTGTATCTATTATTCTTAACTATATTGTATTTGTGATATGTTTTAGGAATTTTGGATGTTCTGTATATATTCTCTGTTGGCCAACTACTAGTCATGTATTTTTAAAAAACAAGAAAAAGACCACCATTCTTCTTAGAATGGTTGGAAAAGTTCCAAGGAATAACTATTACGTCTCCTTTGATTTCATTAATGTTCCAGCAGCAGATGCTTGAAACGGGACATTATGTTCTCATTTTCATCTCGGCAATGGAATAGAAATAAAGATGTATTGATCTTAAAACAGTAACAGCGAAACCATGTTTTGGTTACTATGACGAATCATGCTCCAGGCTCATATTGACCAGTTTTACATTTTCAAATATAATTTTTTTGTACATATTTGAAGTTAACAAAAGACAATTAAATCGGATTTTCATCATGAATATTATTGAGGTAGGTCGCAAATTGCCATCCACTACATTTTGTTCCCTTAACAGGAATTGTTGTCTGCTTGGGTCAGCAGACCACCACGGCTATGATTGCTTTTAAATAGTGCATTTTTTAATGTAGCTCATTCTTCCTAAAGGAAAATAGGCTGCATTTAAAACCAAATTAAAAGTTTAATATTCTTTTTTTAAGAGTAGTTAGTGGTCCCTTTTAAGTACTCAGGAAAATGTTAATGTGTTGCATCCAAATTACAGTCACAAAACATTAACACATACCATAAGGAATGGATATTTGGAAAGGAACCCCCTCAACATGCCCCTTCAGATTTGATATGGTTTCCTGTAACCGAATCACTAATTGAGTTGAGTACATTTGGAAAATAAAACCTTTGTCTCGTTACAAACCCTGTGATTAAAGAATCATGAGGTTTGTGACCTGTAAGTGGTTTCGTACATCTGGCTATATGATCCTAAAGTCTGGAAAGAAATACATAAAGATATTGATAATGAAGTGCACAATGCTGAAAATCTAATGTTCAGGAATGGGACTACATTAAAACACGTCCCTAGATTTGTGTTCAGCTATCCACATTGTACACTGCTCCTATTATATGTTATTTGGCTTTACACGTGTGTGATGTCATACTCACACGCTTTAAACCAATTGGAAACATATTCTCTATAAGAGTTTGAGCTGGGACATTGTACTCATGGAGTAAGGAATCCCAAATTAATCAATTTTGATGGCCCAGTAAAGTGTGTCAACACTTAACACCTTATCTTAAACAGGATTACACAATGAATCAACCAACACTGGAAAATACTAAAATGCAGGCGGACACCAGTATAAAAAAAGAGTTGGCAAAACAAAAAATTCTCAGCTTTAAAAGATCAAGTTGGTGGGTTTGCCACTGCATTTCGGTACTGGTTTGCAACCACACATGTTAAAGCCTTAGCACAACAATAACCAGCTGCTGTATAACAATATGTGCATGAATGCATTATGATGTGGGTGTGCATGTACCATGGTGGTCATTATTAGGTTTCTCATAGATGGAGTTTGGGCCATGTATGCAAAATCTCTTGGATTTCTTAAAGGGGGCTTAGAGCCCACCCATTACTTACTATTGGTTGGCTCCACCTCACTCTTATTTACTTTCGTCTTGTTGGTCAGCGCCTCTTTCTGCCTCCAGCTTCCCGATCGGCTTCACATTTTTATCCTTGCTGTGGAGCTTGGGTCAAGTACTGCTTCTTACGACCAGTGTCATTCCAATGGATGCTCATTTGTAATTGTTTGTTGCTTGCATGTCCCTGCCACCACCTCATCTATCACTGCTTGTCCCTTTCCCATTTTCTGCTGACCTGTCCCTCGCAACACCTCGCTCCTATCACTGCACACCCACTTCCCCACCCCATCACTAGGTGCCTCCCTCCTTCCTCCATCATAGCTTGATTAAATATAGAGCAAAGTCCACTGGAATGACTTGGAGCTCTTTACATGAGTAACATTTACATAACACACTGACAAGGGCCTTTCATAGGCAGTAATAAAGAAAATACAAGTAGAAAACAAGTAACTACAGCCACTAAAGGCCTCCGCAAAAGCGAGGAAAATGGGATGTTTAATCTATCTTAACACTTGAGATTTCAGAATAACAGTATTGAATAGGGCTAAATATATTCGTCCTACTATTCCCGTTATAACTCCTGTGCTGATGTATTTACCACAACAAATGGTAACATATACCGCTTTTAAAAACAAGCCTCATCTAAGATATAGGGAACACTATATCACTACATCGTATCCCCTACCTGAATCATTCAACGTAATAAAAAGTCATGTAACAGAAGAACAACACTCCTTATCTTAAAAAATCTGAGAACAATATACAATCAGAAAAAAACAATCAATCTCATGCCCATTCTGTGTTAGACGTTAGTAGATGTTTACTTGGGCCAATAATAACACATATAGTCCAGTGAAGTACAAGATGGGAGTGGTTTCCATACCTACAAAGATACCTGTAGGGACCCATTACTGTAGACATGGCATGTACCACATAGTGTGTGTTGGTATGACAATGTATGCATACCTCACCATGTACAAGTGCATTATGAAAAGCCATAATGTATTGAGTTGGGGGCATTATAATGCTATATACTAGCCAGTTCAGGTCTTTTATGTCACAATTTCTCAAGAAATGAAGCAACTAGTAACAGGGAAGTGTTTGCCCACAAAAGAGGTAAGGAGCTAGAGTGACACTCTATGGGGTATATTCACAAAAACGTGTAATAACTACCGCAAGAGTAGCGTAATGCAACTTTCAACATCGCAGCCTATCGCGGAAAAATACCTCTGTGTCAACATGGAATTCACAACAAGGCGGTAGCATGCGATAGACACAAGATAACGCAGCAAATGACTGGGTGAAAATCAATGCCACGGTGCAAAAATGCGATACGCGTATGAAAAAAAAAGCATGCAAAGAGGTAAATCGTGGGACAAAAATCTGAGAAAACTAGCCCCAGGCCTGCAAATCTCACATGTCTTGTGGGAAAATGCCCTATAAAAGAAAAAAAAAAGGAAAGAACCAATTCTAACTGCTTAGCACCATGGATGCACCCGGACCCAGTGCAGAGGACAAGCCGAACCCCACAAGCCCCACGGAGGACCAGCATGGAACCCAGTGTTTGGGGAAGGGAAAGGAGAAGAGGAAGACGGGGTTCAGCCCACCGGAAGATCGTATCATTGTCACGGAGGTCATAGGACACCATCAACAACTGTTCAGCACCTCCACTGCGGCACTGGCAACACAAATGGAAATATGGCAGGCCATCGTCAACAATGTCAATGCAGTCGGAGTGTCGAGGAGTTCACTGGAGGAGGTCAAGAGGCACTGGCATGAAGTGCACATCCAAACCATGGAGAAGCTCTCCTCCAACAGGAAGGCAGCAAGGGCGACTGGAGGTGGGAGTCCTGCGACACAGGAGAAGCTGGATGACCTGAAGGAAATGTTGGCCACAGTCAGCAGTGTGGAGACAGTGGAAGGAATTGGGGGCCTGGACACAGCACAATACGACCTGACCCAACAGCAACAGGGTGAGTAACGACCAGGGACAGGGGGAGATGGGCACAATGGCACACATGCACAATTATGTGTAGCACACTGCACACCCACAATGATCATGGAACATGTCACTGATAGTCTTGGCACACTGCAGCACACCTAGAAACACCAAGTAGGCCCCTGTCCACAATGTGCACAAAAGGGCCCCCTCCGGATCACCAATATCACAACTGACCCATGCACATGTGCCGAATCCAGCAAAGCTGCAGATGTGTGACCCACACTGACCATGCAAGTAACATTGCATGCCCAATAGCACGGCAGCACCCCAAAAACATGAGATGGCCCATGAATCGACATGGAGGTAGCCCGGTGCAGTTCACATCTGTAAAGGAGCACGTCACACTGTGACATGTCTACGTGCACACACAACCCATGCTGTGCAATACACGCAACAGACGATCAAAGCACCAGTCCACAAAATCTGTCCAAGAGCACATATGGCCCAAGTCAAAAACAAATCAGGTCCAGAAAAGCACACAATTCAAAGGCACACCGCCTCGAAGGGAGAAGGCTACACAAAATCCAAGCTGCAGGGGCAACTCCCCCAGAATGCAGCACACACACATAGCAATCACAGACCAGCAGCAATGACGGCAATGTGGTACAAAGTTGAACAACAGCAGCATAGGCCACGGCTCACAACAGGTCCCGCACGTGCGTAGTTACTGTCCACTCACATATGCCATTGCCTGACACTGTGTGATGATAATGCACGGGGACTACCACACATCCTTCATGTAGTCGAAAAACACACTGACTGCCATAAAATAGCCAGCTCCACCAAAACTGTGACAATGCACATTGGCATGCAGGCTGAATGTAAACATCTGCAGAACTCCAACATACATGTGTAACTCTGTTATTCTGCATCTGACCTTTCACATTGCAGAGGGACAAACACCACCACCTGCAGGGCACATTACACTTCACAGCATTGATGATGAAGAGGAAAATCTGCACATATGTCCAACTGATCATAGACAGCCTCCGCACCCCATCCCCAGGAGCAGGGCAGGCCAGCTGCCCGAGGTGAGCCCACCACCTGCACATACCACACAGCAGGAAACACACACCACCAACCAATACATGGAGTTCCAACAACATGTGTGGAGTTGGCAGGTGGAGTTGGCTGAGCAGATGCGGGTGGGTTTCGAACTCATGGCAGCCAAACTCGATGCCATACGTGGGTGTCTGCCTCCCATCAGGGACCACATACAGTCCCTATCAGATCCCATGTATGCACCATGCTCCGCCCCAGAACTTAGCTGACCTTGCTGGGGCCATGAATCTACTACAAGAATTGTCTGGTCAGACCGGCACCAGCGAATACAGCACAGAGTTGGCACAGATGCGGAGGCCAATGGAGACCATGGAGCAGATGCAGGCTAGAAGTATGTCTCCCAAGGCTGGAAACCAGCGAGTACTAACTGGGAACTTCAATGCCCTTCATTATTTAATCTTTCCATTGCTGCCACTGACCCGCTCCCAGATGACTGCTGCGGGAACATCAACACACACAACTCCGACTCCTGATGTGTCCGTGGCACACAGTGATGCTGCCCCATCTCCCTCACAGTCTGTTGTGTCAGTGGCACACAGTGATGCAGCCATCACCCTGCCACACACACCAGACACAGACCCCATATCAGGGGAGTAAGAAGGGGGGAATTACTGTGTGAGAAGGTGGCAGTAGCATCCATCACCGCTGTTAGACCTGTCATCATTGGCGTGAGTCTCCCTTCCATTTTTGACGGATTGCCTCCTCTGTTTTGATATGTTTTTGCTGGATTTATGATTTGGGCACTGTGTCACTGCTAATCAGTGCCACGGTGCAAGTGCTCCCTATGTTAAATTGATGTACTGATTGGTAATTCCACAATAGGGTTATTTGATTTACCGTCAGCCCCTAGTACAGTGCACCATGTATGCCCAGGGCTTCTAAACTTGTAAACTTGTAAACTTGGGGATTTATAGAGCGCAGTTGTTGCCCGAAGGCGTCCAAGCGCTAGGATAATCGTGACCTTCAGAGAACAGGGGAGGGGGGTAGAAGACAATGGTTTAGCAGGCAAGTGTGAAAAGGTGAGTCTTCAGATGCTTGCGAAACGAAGTATGGTTCTGGGTGGCTCTAAGATGACGTGATAGAGCATTCCAGGCCTTAGCTGCGTTGTACATGAACGTCCTTCCGCCGGTTCTAGACCTTTTTATTCTTGGGACTACTGCTAAAAGAGTCTGGCTGGAGCGAAGACTGCGATTTGGGATATAGTGAGTGATCAGATCACGGGTAATGATAGGTCCCATGTCCCAGAAAGCTTGATGGGCTATACATAGCGCTTTGAACAGAATCCTCTGCCGGATCGGTAACCAATGGAGGCTAGTCAGTCCGGTCCTTACTGAATGTCTGTGCGAGATTTTAAGTAGAAGGTGAGCTGCACTGTTCTGTACAGTTTGCAGCCTCCGAAGGGTGTTTTCTGGTGCACCCAGATAAAGAACGTTGTTAAAATCAAGGCGGGAGTGAATGAGCCCTTGAATAGCAGCCTGTTTGGCTTCCAGGGGGAGGAGAGGGAAGGTTTTATTTAGCACTCTCAGAATGCCAAAACATGTGGCTGATAGTTTTGTGGCTTGGACATTGAAGGATAGTGAACTGTCCAGCCATACTCCAAGACTTTTGATGGTGTTTTTTGGGGTTGGAGGCGGTCCTAGGCATGTGGGCCATAGGGAGGGGGGAAGTGCCGGCTCTGAAGGTCCTAGGAGCATCATCTCAGTTTTATCTCCGTTTAATTTCAGGGATGATGACGCCATCCAGTTCCTCACTTCCTCCAGGCATTCTCTGAGCCCGCCTGGCGCAGTTCGAGATGCCTCCTGCGCCAGTGAGACCACCAGCTGCGTGTCGTCCGCGTATGAGATGATTTTAACTCCAAATGGGCGGACGACGCTGGCCAGTGGTCTCATGTATAGGTTGAATAAGGCAGGGCTCAGAGAGGAGCCCTGAGGAACTCCACAATTTAGAGGTCTGCTGGAGGAAACTGAGTCGCCATCAAAAACTCTGAAAGATCTATTCCCCAGAAAGGATTCAAACCATGCCCAGGCTTTATCCTTAATCCCCACACAGGACATGCGGCTTAATAGGGTGTCATGACACACTGTGTCGAAGGCCGCACTTAGATCAAGGAGGATCACTGCCACTGACCCTCCCTGATCCAAGATTTTTCTCGCTTCCTCTACAACCATGAGGAGGGCGGTCTCTGTCCTGTGCTTAGGTCTGAAACCCGTCTGAGTGGGATCCAGTATGTGGTGGTCCTCTAGATAGTTCACTAACTGTTGGTTCACGTATTTCTCCAAAACCTTGCTCAACCAAGGGAGCAGAGAAATAGGGCGGTAGTTAGCCAGATCAGACGGGTCCAGATTGGGTTTCTTGATCAGTGACCTAACCATGGCCTGCTTCCATACGGGTGGGACGGTGCCGGAGGAGATAGAAGAGTTTAATACCTCTCTGATGACGGGCAGGATGGTATGTGATGCTGCCATTAGGATGTCAGGAGGGGCAGGATCGGCCGGCGAACCTGATTTGACACTGAGGGCTAGTGATTCTAGAGTGGAGAGGTCTAGTGGGGGAAAGTGAGTTATGCTATAAGGAGTGGGGGAATATAGCAGGCTGAGGAGGCTATTAGATTGAGTAGACAGGTCGGTGTTTGGGGGAGAAAAGGTTGAATACATTTTGTCGATTTTCTGGTGGAAGAATTCGGCAATGTCATTACATTGGGTGACAAATTTCTCGACATGCACCACAGGGGATGGGTTCGTTAGCTTTTTAATGATCTGGAAGATCTCTTTGGGTTTAGATCTAGCAATCAGGATTTTTTCGGCGAAATACGTCGACTGAGCTGCTTTTATTTGAGTTTTGTACTCGTTGATGGATTCACGGTACCGGGTTTTGTTATCCGCCGATTTGTCTAAGCGCCAGCGTCTTTCCGCCCTTCTACAGAGACGCTTTTTTTCTCTGAGGGACTGGGTGTACCAAGGGGCGGTTTTTTGAGGCCGCTTCAGTACAGTCTTGCTCATTGGGAGAGTAGAGTCAAGAGTGTGGGAGATCCAGTTGGCATATTCCTGGTTTGCTAGGGCGGGATCATCCGGAATTTCTGGTTGTGAGCTAGCCAGTTTAGTGCACCATTTATCAACCTCAAGGCGCGTCCAGGCTCATCTGAGCTTGGTGGTGGGAGCCGGAGGAGAGTATTTAGGTGTGGTCCATTTAAAGGGGATTAAAAGGTGGTCAGTCCAGGGTAGGGTAATGCCTGGGTCCACTGTGATCTCAGAACAGTTTGAAAAGATTGGATCTAGTAAATGGCCTTTTCATGAGTGGAAAAAGAAACATGTTAAGTGAGTTGTAGGGCCGCTAGATCATCTGATAGGGTAGCAGCTGAAAGGTCTGAGGGGGAGTCAAAATGTAAGTTCAAGTCACCTAACACGGTAAAGCTAGAAGAGGTGCTGACTCTGCTGGCCACAATCGATGGCAGAGATAGGAGAAATTGCTTCGGGAGGCTGGGTGGGCGATAGATAAGGGTGCCTGAGAAGCAGATGTTAGGAGAGAGGTTGATGTTGAAACCCATATTCTCGCAGTCCGAGATGGTCTCGGAAGAGAGTCGACAATGATATTGCTCCTTATGGATGATAGCAAGGCCTCCGCCTCTCCCTTTTGGCCGGTCTTGCTGTGTTATTTGATAGCCTGTGGGGAGTGCCTCTACTATCGCCGGGTTGGACTCACTAGTGAGCCAGGTTTCCGTAAGGAACAATAAATCCGGGGTGTGCTCTTCTATCAATAAGGCCATTTCGGCACTATGTTTAGGCAGCGAGCGGCAGTTAAGTAGGAGCATTTGGAATTCCTGTGTGATTGTTGTGCGCGAGTTAGGTTTGAGAGGCGCAGAACAGGTAGGACAGGTTGAGGGAAGGTCCATAGCTTGGAGAGAGTGCCGAGGGCATGAGTTGACAGGGGGCCTTAGCTTATAGAGGGTTGCTAGCGTATAACATATGTGTGCTAACGGCTGGGGGGCAGGGGGGGTGGCCCAAGGCCCGGACTCGGCGCGGACGAGCGCAGACGAGCTTGCCTTATGCACGCCTTCGGCGCGCAATCGTCGCGGCCGCTGCGCTCGTCCGCTGCGCTTCCTATTCATGCACATTTGTAGATCAAATGCTGCTGGTGGGCTTGCAGCACTGGTTATGCCACCCACAGAAGCAGTCTGTAAAGTGTGTCTCAGGCCTGCTACTGCAAGGCCTGTGTGCAGTCTAGCACTGCCATGTCGACTTGGCCAAGTGCACCCTCTTGCCAGTTCCTAAACCTTCTCTTTGCTTCATATTAGACACCCCTATGGTAGGCCCAAGGGCAGGGTGCATTGTAAGTATAAGGTAGGACTTGCTCTGATGTGTGCAGCATGTTCTAATAGTGAATTACAGCCATTTTCGTTTTTTACTATTGAAGGCTACCTGTTCTCATAGGCCAGAATGGGCAGTTAAGATTGTTACATTCTTACAATCCTAAAATGACTCAGGGAACATGGTAGAAATTCGAATTTGGTATGCCTGAACTCAGAATAATAAAATACATCTTTTAGTAAAGTTTATTTTAATATCCTGTGTTTGCAAATACCGCTTTTAGAAAGCAGGTATTTGCTTGCCTAACCATTTAAGCCCACCTTTGCTGAGTTGTGTATTCCTTGTCTGGGTTTGTTTGTGACAGGGCTGGGGAAATTCCAGGAGACAGTCTGGGACAGCCCAGTGGTGAATAGGGAGATTTACATCCAGATGGGAGGGAGGAGTGCACCTGGGATCTGAATCGGGCTGGGCCTTCCCTCTACAATGCTCGCTCCACTCCCTGTGGCTTGTCTGATGTCTCTGCCCTGCACAGTGAAAGGAGAAGAGGAATCCTGTCAACAGAGCGCTCCAGAGAAGTATCTTCCCTCCCCTGTGCTGGCTCCACCTCCTGTGGGGCGGCTGATGCCTCTGCCCTGCACAGTGAATGGAAGAAGAGAGTCATGTCAACAAAGTGCTCAGGAACTGGTTTGAACTAGGCAGAGGCCTCTCTGCCTTCAGAGAACAAAGGATTTTGGGGTATGAATATTGGGACCCAGTCCCACAGACTTTAGATCACTTCTGGAACAAGAAACCTTTGTGTCAAGGAGAAGAACCAAGGGAGCTGCAGGAGTTGGACTGCCCCTCTGCCAGTGTGCTGTTTCCTGGGTTGGCCTGCAGTGGTTGCTTCATTGCCAAGGGAAAGGCGAAGGAACTTTGTAAGGAGTTTCATCTACAGAATATTCTCCAAGGGCTTGAACTGTGCTTGCCTCCTGCTGATGTCTCAGGCCCAAAAGACTTCACTTCCAGCTCCCTCCTGAATTTCCTTGCTGGGAATTCTGACTCCAGTCACTTGCGTGCTGCTGGGAGCTGGAAGCGCGACGCATCGAGAAGAAGCGTGTCGCCACCACAGCTGAAATCATCGCAACGCCGGAGAAGTGAACTTTCGTTGCATCTCCCTGGAAGCGTGTGTTCATTGAAGCTGCCTGCTGTTGCATAGCTGGAGAAGTGTGACGCCATCGAGAGAGTCACCATCGCATCGCCGGAGAAGCGCTTCGCAGGGCCTATCGCGGCTCCAAAGTACAGAGTCGCCGCAAGGCTGCCAGGGCGTCATCGCATCGCCGCATCAAGGGCGCCATCTTCTCGCATCGCAACTGGATCATCGCATCATCATCACATCAAGGCGCCATCTTGCGCACCGCAACAGGCCCGCCGGCTGGGAATCTACGCAACACCTCCACCCTCCACACCGGTAGGGCTCACGATGAGTCCCCTACTCTGCGCCAGCATTGAGGAAGGACGCAACCGTTCCCCCGGGCCACGGAACCGACGCAACTCCCCTTCTGCGAGTATTTTTGTCTACTTTGCTTTACACATCCAGGTACTTTGTTGAGAACTTTGTCGCATCTACCATCAACTTGAACTAAGAGACTTTTAATCATCTTTTAAGTCATCTTAAGTGTAATATTGTGGATTGTTGTCGTTTGTGGACTTGTGGTTAAGTCTATATAAAGAACACCTAATTTTATAAAACCTGTGTTGTATCCATCTGTAGTGTTATCACTGTATTACTGTGTATATTCACAAATGCTTAACACACTGCCTCTGAGATAAGCCTGTCTGCTCGTGCCAAGCTACCAAGGGGGTGAGCAGGGGTTATTAAGGAGTGTAATCCCCTTATCCTGACTCAGAAGTAAGGGTCCCTATTTGGACAAACGTGACACCATTGCCAACTAGAGACCCCAGATCTAACAACCGCCATATGCCCTGTCCCTGCCTGGTGATGACCAATGTAGCATGCCATGTGAAACACCTCCTACTGACCCCCGGAACACTCAGAGACATGCACCAGAACCCCGACACGGACTCTCATGTCAACACTGCTGGCCAATTCCACAGCAATCCTGCTTCGAACTGCACCCCCCACTTCCTAATCACTTCTCAGTCCCCAAAGGACTGTGGTTTGCCCACCACTGGGCTTCCATGTGATGTGGGCTTGGATGGCCATGTACAGCTCCTGCTCCGTCAATCCCCTGAATGTGAATGAAACATTCGGAATCACACAGATGTATCAATACTATGTTCACTCACGTATGGATGTATGGCTGGATGTAGGAACAATGATTGCACATGAAGGTACAACATGGTAACTGTCATCTATGCGCATGTGTATCCCTGAGACACATGGCAAATTGGATGACTGTGAAGGCGAGTACTAGCTGTGGCTCCATTGCACATCAACAACAATCTCACAAACCCCCAATGTAGGCACACGTCCATGTGTTGAATAGGGCTATGTGTAGGAGTGACCAAGTCCGTAGCAGGCCAGGAGTGGTGTCCCACATTACATGTGAAAACAGAACTTCACGACACATACCTACTTACACACATCTGTGTGGACACATTCTGTTATGACACATTACATTGCTCCACATGGTCATAGGTTGGACACCATACACACATTGCTGAAGTCACGTAAGTGCACATGTCGGCCAGTATCTCTCCTCAAACAATGTCGGGCTCACAGAGGTTGAACTTGCGAAAGGGACCCACTCCCATTGCACATGTGTCATTCAGTTCCTCCCTGTGTAGGGACGATGCTCATTGTGGCACACGAGTGGACAATCAAATCAACACACCTCACAGTTAGACACCAGTGGGGTGGCATAGACTTTATTGGGATGTGCGTGTCAGTGTGGACGAGGCAACAGCCACAACAGGGAGGGACATGCTTAAAACACTTACACGCAACATGGGTACATGTTGAGGTTCAGGAAATGGTGATGCAAAAATGTACAACAATCATCACGATGGCAACGCTCCCAGCCCACCTTGCCTTGCTGGCTGAGTCATGTTTTCTTTGATGTCTGACCATTGCCCCGTGTGAGGGGGCATGACTCACTGCCCATGGGATCTGCATAGTGCTCTGCCACCAGAGTGATCCGGTTGTCTGCTCTGCTTACAGTTTATCAGGTGAAAGGTCCGACAGGTTCACATGTTATGCTACATTGCCATGTGTGTGCTCTCCCCCTGCAGTGTGTCCGAATTGCCAAACGATGCAGTGTTTCTCCGACCATGGACCTGCATCACCTTGTACAGGTGTGTGTACACACGCGTTGTGCCACGCACATGCATCCAGAGTCCAGACGATGGCAGACGTGTCCTCTGTTGTGGTGGGATTTGTGAGCAATCTCAACGATGCAACAAGTAGTTGGGACATGTGCTGTGGGACATGTCCCAATGTAACATGTAACAATCAGATGTGGCTGCAGGGATGTAGTTACTTGTCCATGAATATACGCGCTGCTTCATGTGCATGTGTTCCAATAGTACGTCAGTGTCCTGTTCAAGGAACACCAGGGTGAGCCAATTCATTAACTGGTCCGGGCAGGTGTGCTCAGTCCACGCCTTTTTACCAATCCACAATACAGCCCAATAGGGGAGCGCCTCTATGTGGTCACTGCACATGAGGAGTTGTGCAATCTCCCATGCACAATTGCCAATACATACGCAGTATGTCAAGGCATTCCACGGACGGTTGTCTCTTTTACACTCCGGTTCGTGTCCCAACAGGAAGCACACACTCAAGTCATAGTCCAATTCATCTGCGATTCTCTTGGATAGGCAGACATCCATGGGACATTTGAATGTGCATGTTTGGCATTGGAACCAGGGCTGGATCCAGGTGACGTAGGCAATGCGGAAGCTGAGCCGGTAACTGATCCGCAGCACTGCCAGTGGCACTGCGCCCACGTGACGGGGTTGTGCATGTGCCCGGTATGGCCTGCCATTGCCTTGGTGCCACTTGTGGAACCGGCACTCTTCTGTACTGTGCAGTTGTGTGGAGGATATGCCACATCAGTAATGATTTGAATATGTGTGCAACGTTGGGCTGAATGAGTTGCTGTTTCTCAGAGTGTCAAGGGCATCCCATGCGGGGGTACCTCCGGCAGGGGCTTCTGTGTGTGGGGTGTGGATGAGTCGGATAGTTCATTTGTGCTATGCGTGGTATTGAAGTCATCCACAGCTGCCAGGGCATCTCTCTCAGGGTATTCCAGGCGCGTTCTTGACCAAGGTCAGAGGTGCAGGTGTCCTCCCGCCTTATGCATTGGGACAATGGAGCTTTTATCCCTGATGTTTGTCTGTCTTTTACTTGCGTTTTCGGAACGTGATGTGGCTTTGGCGCTGAGATTGGGACACAGCCTTGGGCTCATGGTGTACAAATGGCGATGCACACACACATATTGGCATGTGGAGCCAGGTGCCCTGCAATGCTGTGCGCTGCTTGTGCAATTTCACTCTGTCTCTCTCCCTCTCTTTCCTTTTTTGGGCGCATGGCACACCTTCTTCTCTTGGATTTAGTGAGCCAGGCTGTGTCCTACGGATTGTCCAGTGAGGACATACTAGGTCTCATCTGAATGGTTGTTTCGGCATTTGTTTGTATGGTGTTTTGTGTTGGTGATTGCATTGCTTTATGACTGAATCTCCATTTACTGGCCACCCTTGTATGTTGATTTTCCTGCTTGTGCGACATCAGGCAGAATGTTTGTTTTGGGATTCATGGTGTTGGTGTGCAGTTTCTTGGTCTGGGGTTGGGGGCCTGGGTGTGGTGTGATGTCAGTGGGTGTTGTGGCCCTCTAGGGTGTCCTTGCCTCATTTTCAGTTGCACCATTGCATCTGTTTGGCTTCAGGTGTGGCTGTGGGCTATGGTCCATATTGTGGTGCAGGCTGTGGTCTAACTTTAACCCAGGTCAGAGGAGGTGTAAATTTCCTGCTGCTAACGCACCTTATCGCGTGTTTTGTGATCTTATCGCAGATCTGGCTGGTCATTGTGAATGTTGAGGTGTAGTGTCGTCCCGGCTTTTTGCACGGGAATGCCTACTCGGCATCTCATTTGCAATGGTTGGGGGGTACTCTGTGTCAATGTTTTTTGTGGCTGCTATCGCGGGAAAACTGGTGCTGTGGGCTGTTAGCACCAGCTTGTGAATGGGGAGGTAAATTTATCACAACTTTAGCTGCGCTAAACTGCAGTTAATTTGGCGATAGCTCCTTGTGAATATGTCCCTATGAGTATGTGTGAAGAGAGAGTCCAGAGACAGTATTAATATAAAAAGAACCAATATTGTCCATATGATCTACGCCATGTCGCATCATCTTTGCGATGTGGTCTGATACACTAAACAAGACATGGTAAAATTAAAAATGCACTTATATTGTGCTTTTAATGCTGACTGAAAGTTATTGGTGTGCATGTGTTAGAAGTGTTCTTGTTTGTGCACTGCCTTTGCAAGTTAGCATTCACTGTGCCATTTTACTTTAGGCGCCGTTTTAGGCTGTTCTAAACGGATCTAGTTTAATTCTGAGAAATGCTCCACTGTAAGTTTCATTTATGTCACAATAGACTTGTTCCTGTAATGAGTACATTGTTCCTATTAGTGCATACCTTTCTCACTAGATAGAAGCCCACTCCCACTTGTCTAGCTGTAGGGCGGGATAGAAAGACTGTGGGTAGTAGATACTTTGTGCAGGACACCAGAGTCAAAATCTTTTTTTTGTATTTGACTTTTTAGCTGCAGCTGATTGGAAAATTCCATTGTGGGCGTGTTCTTGCCCAGCTATGAAACGTTCATAATGTATCTTTCTGTCCATTGATTTCAGTTCCCTCTGTATCACTCCTAGTGGCTGAACAGATGGGGCTCCACTCTGAGTGCTTATAAATAAAAAAGTATTGGTTTGTATTCTCTTTTGGCTGACCGACTCTTTATTCGGTACAGAAGGCCAAGAGGTGGTCGTAGGACCCGGGTGACCCATAATCGGGTCACTTCCTTCACACAAAGTGTCTATTTGACATGTATGGTACAGTACAAGGAGTCTAATGCAAACGCACTTTATCACCCTTATTAGTGAAAGAACATGCTATGAATGTGATGAAAAAAACAGGCACCTTTTCAGCATTGGAAAATGGGCAATGTAAAAAGGGAAAACTGGTAAGCAGAGCTACGGCCAGTGTCCTAATCCCTAATTAATGCTTGTATGCCAGTTTGTTTTTGTTTACAAAAGAGTAGAGGACATGTGTTGGACTTGGCCTTTACTGCAGGGTCAACCCCAAACCTTTTGCCTTCTCCCTCCTGTTTTCAGAGCCCATTTTTGTTAGCTCTCAGGACTCCAGTGCTCTCTCCCTAGCTAAAACCTGGTAAAATTGGCTTATGGATCACTTGTCCTGCATGAACCAGGGTATGCAGGAGATCTCACGAAGGTGTCTCCAATAAAAAACCCTCATGCACGTGTTGGGTAGCGTGGTAAGCGGTATATCTTGGTTCTCCGCTCTTCATACATGTGTGTGCATAATCATAGGGTTAGTTTCGGTATGCAGCCTCCACCAGGAGGATCTTACCCTTGGTTAAAAACAGTAGTGACCTAGTGATGTGGACAATGTGCAGAAAAAATATTAAAAAATCACCCGGATAGCCAGAAAATGAATTTTATTAAATCTGGGTTTGGGTGAATCCCGTGAGGGAATGCTCGAACTCTGTGCGTTCTGTTGAAAAGTATTAGGTTTTTAGGACGCACGAGCATTAGTAAAAATTAAAAATGGCCGACATGTTTCAGCCCTCTGCCGGGATTCAGACTTAGGGGCTTTCTTCAGGACCAATAGTGGTAGGTGAGAGTGATACTGGTTTACTAAATTTTAGCAAGCAAGTGTTTAGAAAAGGGAAAATTCTCAACCTGTTTCTTTTCTTCAAGGTCGCGATGTACCTGTAAACCAAATGTGATATATACATACAAACAAAGGGAAAATAGGGTAAGGGAGACACATAACGTAGTGAAATCACTACTTGACAACGCAAATTGATGCAACTTAAAATGGCAATACTTTATAACCCCCAGTAAATGGCAGTGTCAACTCTCTCTTTCTCCAACAAACGTGTACCATGCAAAAAGAGGGTTTTGTAGTGATGGTGTGTCCTACAGTCATGCACGGCAAGGTGGAGCTTGAATGTCTCCTTTCGATCTCTTAACCACTTTTATAAAAACGAAGTCATTAGACTCTTTATAAAATATGTACTGTGGTAAAGTCTCATGCAATAACATTATAAATTGTGTGCAAGATCCAATTAATCATTTTTTGACATTCCCATTTCTGAAAAAGTCAAAATTAGCTCATATCGTGCACGCTTTGGAAAGATCTAAAAACGCCCATGCCGTTCTGCTATTCGCGCTAGAATGCATACCTGAAGTGTAAGTCAATTACACCTCCTTCGGGTGTGACAAGGGCTTCGAGGGGGCTAGATGTAGAGGAATGTATAAATATTAGCAAGGTGGGGTAGATAATACTTGCGGTTCTGTTGCTGAGTTGGGTAGAAATCGAGTACCTAATGCTCCACTCCTCGCGCCTTGCATAACGCTTCAGCTGCCTCTTGTGACCCGGAAGTAGCAGAGCTCCTCTTCCGGGTCGCATTTAAGGACCCGAGTCCAAAGTAATAGAAAAGGGACTAGCTGTCTGCTGTTGTGTAGAATATCGGGATGTACGATAAAGTAACACAACTAAAAGACGGGGAATTGAGAACGGGAGTTATTCTTAATTAGGATTTTGGTATGAGCTATTTTTACTAAGGTCATCAAAATTATCCAAAGTGATTTTTGTGAGGATTTTGTTATTCGGCAGATTAAGTCTGTTATTGTGACTCTAGGACTTGCAATTATCTCCCGTTTTCCGGAAATCGTCAAAGGGACCACTGGGTGGACTAAGTGAAGAGGTTAATTATCATTGGTAGTCACAGAAAGGTGAAACGATGTATGGGTAACTGTGCACTCGAATATTAAAATATTAAAAGGACCACATTGGTGCTTTTTTAAGCTGTGAGAGAAGTATATGGTCATATTGATACTTCTATAAGTGAGTGATTAAAGTGTGTACCAAGACGTCTTTTGTTGGCAAGTTTACAGTTCTTATCTCAGCACACTCAACCAAGAAATATTATCATTCAGACCTCTCATGTCTGTCCCCAATCGATGTATCCAACGTTGTTCCTTTTCATAAAGGATCCTTTCTGCATTACTGTCCTTTGTCTCTAACGTTTCAAGAACGACCCAATTAAGTTCATCCACTGTGTGGTTCATTTCTAAGTAATGACTGGCCATCTTGGTTGTACTCCTTTTACATTTTACGTTGCTCCGGTGTTCCCCAATCCTTTGTTTAACTTTCCTACACGTCATACCGATGTAGTTGAGGAGACAAGGGCAGGTTATCATATATACTACATGACTGGTGTTACAGTTAGTGTGTCTCCGTATCTTCCATTTGAAATTGGGAAGTAATTGTAGTTCTTTTGTTGGCTGAGTCAAACTGCAAACTGAGCATGAACCGCACGGGTAATGTCCAGTGATCGGGGGATTCTCCAATAGATTTGTTCTTTCCTGTTGTTTAACGGGAGGTGGTCTTGTATGTACCAAGATATCTTTTAAATTTCGGCTCCGTCTGTTGGCAAATCTTGGTTTGGGCCAAGAAAGAGTGCCGGATGTGAGAATCCTCCAGTTTTTGTTGATGATCTTCTTGACTTTGTCAGTTACTGGACTATAGGTGGTGACACATGTAGTAAGGCTCTCTGGTTCTGTTTTTGTTGTTGTCTCTAGTAGGCCTTCTCTGTTTTGGTTATGTGCTCATTTCTTGCACTTATTTACCACTCGCCTCGGGTAATCTCGATCTTTTAGTTTTTTACACAGGTCTTCTGCTTGGGCCCGATATTCATTGTTCTTGCTACAGTTCCGCCTTAGTCTAAGGAACTGGCTGTAGGGGAGATTTTCCCTCAGAGGACGGGGATGAAAACTCTTAAAGGATAGGAGACTGTTCTTTGCTGTTTCTTTGAAAAAGGTGTGCGTTTGTACGCGCACCTTTTTCAAAGAAACAGCAAAGAACAGTCTCCTATCCTTTAAGAGTTTTCATCCCCGTCCTCTGAGGGAAAATCTCCCCTACAGCCAGTTCCTTAGACTAAGGCGGAACTGTAGCAAGAACAATGAATATCGGGCCCAAGCAGAAGACCTGTGTAAAAAACTAAAAGATTGAGATTACCCGAGGCGAGTGGTAAATAAGTGCAAGAAACGAGCACATAACCAAAACAGAGAAGGCCTACTAGAGACAACAACAGAAACAGAACCAGAGAGCCTTACTACATGTGTCACCACCTATAGTCCAGTAACTGACAAAGTCAAGAAGATCATCAACAAAAACTGGAGGATTCTCACATCCGGCACTCTTTCTTGGCCCCCAACCAAGATTTGCCAACAAACGGAGCCGAAATTTAAAAGATATCTTGGTACATACAAGACCACCTCCCGTTAAACAACAGGAAAGAACAAATCTATGGGGGAATCCCCCGATCACTGGACATTACCCGTGCGGTTCATGCTCAGTTTGCAGTTTGACTCAGCCAACAAAAGAACTAAAATTACTTCCCAATTTCGAATGGAAGATACGGAGACACACTAACTGTAACACCAGTCATATAGTATATATGATAACCTGCCCTTGTCTCCTCAACTACATCGGTATGACGTGTAGGAAAGTTAAACAAAGGATTGGGGAACACCGGAGCAACGTAAAATGTAAAAGGAGTACAACCAAGATGGCCAGTCATTACTTAGAAATGAACCACACAGTGGATGAACTTAATTGGGTCGTTCTTGAAACGTTAGAGACAAAGGACAGTAATGCAGAAAGGATCCTTTATGAAAAGGAACAACGTTGGATACATCGATTGGGGACAGACACAAGAGGTCTGAATGATAATATTTCTTGGTTGAGTGTGCTGAGATAAGAACTGTAAACTTGCCAACAAAAGACGTCTTGGTACACACTTTAATCACTCACTTATAGAAGTATCAATATGACCATATACTTCTCTCACAGCTTAAAAAAGCACCAATGTGGTCCTTTTAATATTTTAATATTCGAGTGCACAGTTACCCATACATCTTTTCACCTTTCTGTGACTACCAATGATAATTAACCTCTTCACTTAGTCCACCCAGTGGTCCCTTTGACGTTTTCCGGAAAACGGGAGATAATTGCAAGTCCTAGAATCACAATAAAAGACTTAATCTGCCGAATAACAAAATCCTCACAAAAATCACTTTGGATAATTTTGATGACCTTAGTAAAAATAGCTCATACCAAAATCCTAATTAAGAATAACTCCCGTTCTCAATTCCCCGTCTTTTAGTTGTGTTACTTTATCGTACATCCAGAAATTCTACACAACAGCAGACAGCTAGTCCCTTTTCTATTACTTTGGACTCGGGACCTTAAATGCGACCCGGAAGAGGAGCTCTGCTACTTCCGGGTCACAAGAGGCAGCTGAAGCGTTATGCAAGGCGCGAGGAGTGGAGCATTAGGTACTCGATTTCTACCCAACTCAGCAACAGAACCGCAAGTATTATCTACCCCACCTTGCTAATATTTATACGTTCCTCTACATCTAGCCCCCTCGAAGCCCTTGTCACACCCGAAGGAGGTGTAATTGGCTTACACTTCAGGTATGCATTCTAGCGCGAATAGCAGAACGGCATGGGCGTTTTTAGATCTTTCCAAAGCGCGCACGATAAGAGCTAATTTTGACTTTTTCAGAAATGGGAATGTCAAAAAATGATTAATTGGATCTTGCACACAATTTATAATGTTATTGCATGAGACTTTACCACAGTACATATTTTATAAAGAGTCTAATGACTTCGTTTTTATAAAAGTGGTTAAGAGATCGAAAGGAGACATTCAAGCTCCACCTTGCCGTGCATGACTGTAGGACACACCATCACTACAAAACCCTCTTTTTGCATGGTACACATTTGTTGGGGAAAGAGAGAGTTGACACTGCCATTTACTGGGGGTTAAAAAGTATTGCCATTTTAAGTTGCATCAATTTGCGTTGTCAAGTAGTGATTTCACTACGTTATGTGTCTCCCTTACCCTATTTTCCCTTTGTTTGTATGTATATATCACATTTGGTTTACAGGTACATCGCGACCTTGAAGAAAAGAAACAGGTTGAGAATTTTCCCTTTTCTAAACACTTGCTTGCTAAAATTTAGTAAACCAGTATCACTCTCACCTACCACTATTGGTCCTGAAGAAAGCCCCTAAGTCCGAATCCCGGCAGAGGGCTGAAACATGTCGGCCATTTTTAATTTTTACTAATGCTCGTGCGTCCTAAAAACCTAATACTTTTCAACAGAACGCACAGACTTCGAGCATTCTCTCACGGGATTCACCCGAACCCAGATTTAATAAAATTCATTTTCTGGCTATCCGGGTGATTTTTTAATATTTTTTCTGCACATTGTCCACATCACTGGGTCACTACTGTTTTTAACCAAGGGTAAGATCCTCCTGGTGGAGGCTGCATACTGAAACTAACCCTATGATTATGCACACACGTGTATGAAGAGCGGAGAACCAAGATATACCGCTTACCACGCTACCCAACACGTGCATGAGGGTTTTTTATTGGAGACACCTTCGTGAGATCTCCTGCATACCCTGGTTCATGCAGGACAAGTGATCCTTCCCCACTTGATTTTTTGCATTGAAATAAGGAAACTGAAGGATCAGATATTTCCTACTCCCCCCCCATTTGATTAGTAGAAAAAAATTGGCTTATACCCAATTGCCGCATTTAGTTTACTTGGAAGCCTCTAGTAAAGTGGCACTACCTATGCCTAGGACCTGTAAATTAAATGTTACTTGTTACTTGTGGGCCACCAGCACTGATTGTGCCACCCACTTAAGTAGTACTTTAAACATGTCACTGGCCTACCATTTTGACCTGGCAGAATAAACATTTTACCAGTCCCAAACCTTCCTTTTTAATACATACGTCACCCCTAAGGTAGGCCCGTACCTGCCCAGATACAGGGTACAATGTATTTAAAAAATGAGATATGTACTTTTAAGTTTGACATGTCCTGGTAGTGTGATATCCTTAGATTCGGTTTCACTACTGCAAGCCCTACCTCTCCAAAAGGATCACTTTGGAGTTTCCTTATTTCATTCAATAAGCAGTGATTTTCAAATGTGAATAGGTAATCAGTTCATGTTTGGTGACTTTGGAATTGTAAGGAAAAATCCTAACTCATGGTGAAGGTAGGTTTTAAATTACAATCTTGAAACTGCCACTTTTAAAAAGATGACATTTTCCTGACTTAGCTGTTTGGTCTACAGAAAGTTAAACCTCTACCTATATGGTTTAACTATGCTGTACATCAACTAATGTTTAGACCCACTCTGAGTGTGCCAAAATAATCATACTCTTTGAGTCATAGAATCGGTATGAGCATTGATTTATTTTTTTATTTTTTATATATACTTAGTAGAAAATTAATATATCATACTAAGATATCATGTGTTGATAATTACAAAAAGAGAAAAGAAAGCAGGTCCCATTTATTCATTCATTACTCACAACATACATGCAATATCATACTCAGGCACACACACTCATGCATAAACAGACAAAAGTAAGAAAGGTGCTAAAAAATATTCAGGTTCCTATTCGTGTGATTCAAATAAGGTAAAGCAATTTATAACGGGAACATTTATATTTTACGAGCGTTTCGGTGAGTCATCCATTCACTGGGTATCACCTTCTTCAGGGCACAAATGTTGATAGAGGGGAAGGATAGACAATATGGACCTGTCTGGGATAAACACAATATGCACACAATATCAAATAATGTAAGTTTGCATAAGTGACTCAAAACATTATTACATTTAATACAAAGTTATTTCATATCTAAATATCCACATGAGCATGATCATTGGCCTTGCGAGTGGTACTATGATTAAAGAAGAATGAGCACATTATTTTTATTTTAAGAGAATACATTTTTCTTGGATAGGCAGACATCCATGGGACATTTAAATGAGACCTAAGACACACAGAACAATTTTCAAAGAAGATGAAGTTAAAAGCAAAACCAGAATTGAGGTGAGATTCCAGAGCTACTGTGTGGATGCTGAATGACAATGGGGCGGTGCTGGAAAAATAAGGATAGTATGGAAAAACAAAATAATTTGAACTGAACCGCAATAAACGTACCAAAAATCGAAATATGATGGTAGAGGAGTTACTCGGTCGACAATGAATGGGTGGACCGATAGAGGCCTCAAGAAGGACAATGGTTACCTGGGATAGAAATATATATAGCTCAAGTATCACAAGATAACCGTTTAGGAGGGATCTGGTAGGTGCAAGGCTTAGGTGCCAGGTTTAGGTATGAAAACACACCTGTTAGCACAGTGGTGTTAATTCTCAATATCTGTATACCGGAGTCCTTATCATAGTCCTATATTGTTAGGTGCAGACGTTTTTTCGGATGTTAGGCGATAGAAATGGATGATTTCCAGTGGTAGGTCATTCTGCTAGGTTCCGTTTAAATAAGTTAGAGGAGAGTAGTGAGCATTTTGCCTATCATTCATAGATAGACCCTTACTTCACTTAAAAGATGCATCATTGACAGCCCCATTCACTAGCTGAGGCTTTTGGCAACCCAGTTGTTTCTAAGCTATTCCTGTTTGGGTTAGCATCTCTCACTGTCTCTGCTAACAGTTGTTTTCTAATAGATTCCACCACTTGGAACCACAATATCATTGTAATATTTACACTCTAAGTAATTATGTGGCGGAGTGAGGCGTTAGCCGTCATGGCTTACCGCCACACTCCACCACTTCAGAAACGCAAGGCTGCACCATATTTACAACAATATGGTGCCGCTTTGCATTTCCCCCTGCACTGGTGCTACACTTAGCAGTGTAGTGCCAATGCCGGCACCCTTGCACAATTGTCTAAATGCAGGGGAAGATTGTTTATGTGCAGGAAGTTAATGCAGCACAATTGAAAGTCACAAAATTTCATTTATTTTTAAAGATTGTTCATGTGCAGCAAGGGGGACCTTCCTGCACATAAACAATTCAAGGCTTTTTTCTTTTTCCATGTGCGCTGCACAAGGCAACACATATAGAAAAAGCAGAAACGAGGAGAAATAAAGCATTTCTCCTTGTTTCGCCAACTTAAGATAAGGTTTTACCTGGTCTTAATTTTGGAGCTGCCTTCTGAGGTTCCGTGAGAATCATTACGACGTTTTGGGCATTCTCGAATATGGACGAGTTTGGTATCTATGAACCGTAAATGACGAGATTAGTAGGTGTATGCGTTTACGCTACACTACTTAGAAGGGTTCGTCTCCTTTACGGGTTTTTTCCATCTGAACCCTCGGGTTCCATTTTAGATACGGCATCCATTTTGTTTCTTGCCCTCACGTAGCCAGCGAAGGGACAATGTCCGCTTCGTGACCCTGGGATTCCCAAGCTCTGGCGGAAGATGAATTCTTTGGGGTCGTCTTTACGACCGGGGGAATGACACGGCAAAGGCAGATGGCTCAGCTTGAGGCTTATTCTGCCGTGTTGGTCTATTGTTTCAGCTTTACACATGTTAGGTTTGAGTCCTTTGATCCTGTGATCACGCTTCCGATATTGCCCCCACACTCTTCTGTTACGGTTGTCTGTCTTTCTTACACCTGTTCCTGTCTCTTTCTTTCGCCTGTTTACAACTAGAGTGGAATGTGCCTTATGGCGAGATGATGTGCTTTTACAGTTGGGAACCGGCAATGTTACTATAATCATGTTCCGGGCTTCTGAAAACATGAATGCAATCCTTTTGAAGTTTACTGTGGGAACTGAGTTGTAACCTTTTGTTCGTTATGTCGAGCAATGACGAAAATGTGTATAAAAGGAGCGATTCCCTTTTGCAATTTGAAGCAGACTCTCAGAACCTACACTATGTTGTACTTCTTGCGATTTCTGTATCCCTGCAGTAATAAACGCTGATCTTTGACGCCGAAGGAAGTGTCCCGTGTCTCTGTCACTTGTACGCCAGAGCAGGTAACCCACGAAGGTTTCAGGTGTTGTTCCCTGGCACCGCTGGCCCTTAAAGAACCCAGTCCTTCAGTTGGCACCCAACGTGGGGCGACATCAGCGGTACCGGTCCAAAACCTGACGATCGTGAGGAACTTCGTGTGAAATCTCCGAGGAAAGGTGCACCCCGCTTCATCGATCCTGTTGTCGAAATAAGTGGTCCGAAGACGTTTCCTGCGAAGATCCCCGCCTCCTGATGGTTGCGACGGACCGATGCTCTGACTGTCGACCTGTTTTGGCGCCTGGCGTAGTCCTTTGTACGGCGAGACGACAGACGGGCCTTCCTGGTGACGCCATTGAGTTCTCAGTTAAGTATTTGTGGGTCGCTCCCAGTATCCTTGGTTGTTGTTGGTGCTTAGTCGTTTTGCATGGTTCCATTGCATTTGTGGTTCTTAGTTGTTGGTTCTTAGTTGTTATTTGACAGTTGCAATTGCCAAAAGCCGAGGGTTTTGTATTTCACGAAGATTTTGTACTTCGATAACCCTTGAAGTTTGATACTAGGTTAGCGTGCAAGATGCCTGGCCATAGTGGTTTCCTTGGTTTCTTTAAATATCACAGTATGGACTCCCGGTTGGAGGACTCGTGTCCGATACCTCCAGTTGGAACTCCGATATATGAGCTCTATAGTCGACATGGTGTGGGCCCTATTATATATAATGAATATTGGATTCGTTATACGAAAAATGACGGTGACCTTAGTTGGCCATCACATGGAAGTTTCGACACTAAAATTTTAGATAATCTCGAAGCGAAACTGTTTAAAAGAAAATCTAGGCCGGCTATGTTCGATTCCTTTCGGTTATGGCGCAAAGAGGCCAGGCAGAAAGAAATCAAACAGCTTAAGAAAAATAAGAAAGAAAGTAGTATCATTACGATAATGCAAGATGCAGAATGTCACCATCAAGATAAAGCAGATAAAGAAACGGAAGTTTCAGTTAGACTGCATCACATGTGGGCGGATAAATGTTATCCGGTGTTATCGTCAAATCTCGATAAAAAGGAAGAAGACTCGAAAGAGGATCCTTTGTTAGCGTATTTAATGAAATCACCACCTCCTTATGCACAGGGTGCTACGGCTCCTGTAGTTCCTCCTGTTCCCCCTCCTGTTGTTTTGGCGGCTACTGGTCAGCCTGTTGTTGGTCCTGCTCTTGCTCCTCTACCTGTTCCTCTTCCTACTGCTTCTTTGCCTGTACCTTCTCAGTCTATTGTTCCTGCTACCCCCACTGATCCTACAACCACTTCTAATGCTGTTGCTCCTGTTCTTTTTTCCTCTTCTCCTTCCGTTCGTAATCGTATCCCTAACTCTGTTGCTACCCTCTACTCCCCACTTTCCGGATCGTTACTTCAATCCGATGTCTCTGAAACTCCCCAGAGACGAAGTCAAATCCCTGGTGGAAGAGAGAGAGCGACGTTAGAAACTATGGCGCGTAGATGGATTAGACACCCTGCTAAATACACCTCACGCATAGTTTTCGATACATTTTCTCAGTTCAATGAGCCAACACAGAGATTTGTGTTTGAAGAAATGTGCAACTCCTTGAGGGAAGAGTGGGATAATGATGACTTAGATGATGTACCTCCCGAGATGACCGAACTTCAGAGTCGTTTTTTGAATGGTATGATCGTAGGTGCAGATGTACGACGTGCATTAGAGCAATTATTAGCCTTTAGGTCTACAGTGCCTTCTCGGGTATCGTTTGATGACGATTCCGATACTCCAACAGCAAACTCCGGTCAGTATCCTATGAGAGAGGTTCCGCCAGTTTGGATGCCAGGGGATCCGAACGCTAATCCTGTGGTTCTGCCGTATTTCCAAAGGGTTTGGATACACCTCCCATGGAAGCGATCAGAAGTCTTACAGGTGAAGCAATCCTTGCCTGATCCACGCAAAAATCCGGCAGGTTATTATAAGGAGTTATCCCAACTGGTGGATGCTTCTATTATGAACCTTGCTGACATCGACATGTTGTTTGGTAATATTGTACCGCAACCGATTTGGGCAAAAATCCGCCAAGAGAATCATTTGGCTGAGTTGGGTGGTGATTGGGCTACGCTATTAGCGGCTGATGGACGACAAATTGGTGGGGCTAAGCCCGAGCAGTTAATTACGGATTTGCCCCAAAGAATCATTACGCTCATGAAAACGCTTATGCCAGCGATGAGGGTGAATTGGGACAAATTGTCGGCTTGTAAGCAAAAGAAAGACGAAAGTGTCTCCGATTTCTTTACTAGATTTGAGGAAGCATTTATTGATCATAGTGGTCAGGACATGAGTACGGAGGGAGGACAGCGGTTATTTGTTGATAACTTTGTGTTAAATTTGTTGCCTGAATTATGCAACAAATTGAAAAATTCAGAAAGTGCATGGGTCGTTTCAACCACTGCTCAAATACTAGCGACGGCTCAATACTACGAAAATAGGGAAAAAGAAGAAAGTGATCGTTCAGATAAGAAAACGAAGGAGCTTAAAACAAAGGTTTTGTTGCAACAAGCGTATCCTCCGCGTTCGAATCAAAATGATTCGCAACAGCAGTATCAGCCACAGGCACAGTCTTCCAGGATGCAGTCACGCTCTGACTCCTCTGACTTTAGATCTATGCTTGGATATAATCAGTGTGCATATTGTAGGGGAGAGGGACATATCAAATTTAATTGTCCCACTTTACGTGATCGCTATAATCATGTTTTGGCTCGAGGGGGACGTGGTGGTCCCCAACAGGCATTTCGAGGTAGAGGTCGTGGTAACTCTCAGAATCAGAATGAGCGCTCTCCTACTTCGTTGGATGCGAATAATTGTTTTGATCAGCGGAATGCGAGGTCCGATAGATCGGCACAGTACCATGTGGACGATTATTACATTGGACATGAGATTGAGGCAGGTGATCGTTACTAGGACAGCCACAGACAAAGAGAGGGAGTAGTGGCAGTTCCGGTTGATCAGAGAGGGCCTTACGTCGCAGTTGCTACATCTGGCGTAGTTGAGCATTTTATGTTGGACACTGGTGCAGCAAAAAGTTCCATTATGCATTCAAAACTCCCTGGCGCACCTTTGTCCGGCTTAGCGAATGTTTCCGTTGGATTCTCTGGCGCCCCTGTTAGCAATCCTGTCTCCAGCCCTTTGCCCCTTACGATTGGTCCTCGTGAGCTGGAGGCTCCCTTGATTCTCTCCACTGGTTGTGGCGAGAATCTTTTGGGTTTGGATTTGTTAAAACGGTTATATGCGACTTTGTACTGCTCTCCTGCGGGAGTGGAGCTTACATTAGGTCAGAGAATAATCTCTCCTATGTACTTATCGATCGATAAGTTCCCACCGGAACTGAGTTCCCTTCCTGCATCACTATGGGCCACGGGCCCCAATGATGTGGGTTTGTTGGACATTCCACCTTATGTGGTTCAGTTGAAATCAAATGTGCGATTACCACGTATACCTCAGTATCGTATTTCTCTTGATGGTGAGCGAGCGCTATTAGCGATCGTTTATGACCTGATCGAAAAGGATGTCATTGAAGAAACTTGGGGAAATGTGTGTAATAGTCCTGTGTTACCCATCCTGAAACAAACTGATCCATCTAAACCTCCTGTGTACCATTTTGTAATTGATTTAAGAGAGGTGAATAAGATCGTGGTCCCACAATTTCCTGTGGTGCCAGATATCACGGCCTTGTTGACCTTAATTCCAGCTTCTGCCTCCTGGTTCACGGTGATTGACCTAAAGAATGCTTTCTTTAGCATTCCGATTGCTGAGGAAAGCAGAGATCTATTCGGATTCTCACTAGGTGGTCGCAGTTTTAGATTTAAACGCGCACCACAGGGCTATTGTGAGAGTCCATCGATCTACAGTCAAGCCCTTAAAAGTCAACTGGATGCATTTGTATTACCGACGGGGGCAGCTTTGATTCAGTACGTTGATGACTTATTAGTGGCTGCTGATACCGAGGTTATTTGCAGAACCACTACAGTGTCGTTGTTGCAGAATTTATGTGACTTACATCACAAGGTGTCACCTTCTAAGCTGCAATATTGTTGTCAAGAAGTAACCTATTTGGGTCACTTATTGTCAAAAGAAGGGAGAAGGTTGACCCCAGAAAGAATTGCAGCGATTGCTCGAATGACTGTGCCAAAAACTCAGAGAGATGTGCGTGCCTTTCTAGGTATTACGTCATACTGCAGACAATGGATTCCAAATTTTTCATTATTAGCGAAGCCATTGTTAGCTCTCACGTGCAAGGATGTTTCGACTCCTTTGCCTTGGACTGAAGAGTGTCAGCAAAGTTTTTCGGAATTACGTGATGCGTTGTGTTCGGCTCCTGTGTTAGGTACTCCCGATTACAGTAAGCCGTTCACACTGTACGTTCACGAGAGGGATGGTTGTGCGTTGAGTGTCTTGACGCAACAATTTGGCGACAAACAACGCCCATGTGCGTATTTTTCCTCAACCTTAGACCCAGTAGCTAGAGCATTACCGAGTTGTCTGAAAGCAACAGCAGCAGCTGCGGTGTCCATTCGACAGTCCGCAGGTTTGGTCATGGATAATATGCTTACGGTGATGGTTCCGCATGCAGTTGACACTCTTCTGAACCGAACGAAAACTCAACACCTGACGAGCGCAAGGTTGTCTGGGTATGAGCTGACACTTTTGGCAAGTCATATACGGATAAAGCGTTGTAATGTGTTGAACCCAGCAACATTGTTGCCGATCAACATGGAATCAGATGATGTAGCACCACATGATTGTTACTTGAGAACTGAAGAAGAGACGAAGGGTCGCATTGACCTGAAAAACACTCCATTGATAAATCCCGATGGTACTTTGTATGTTGATGGCTCGTGCTTCAAGTTGCCGAATGGTGATACGACGACTGCATATGCTGTAGTGACGTTGAGTACGGTTGTGGAAACTGCGAGATTGAGTCAGAATTCGGCCCAAGCAGCTGAATTGATCGCGTTGACGAGAGCGTGTGTGTTGTCTAGAGGAAAGCGGGTGAATGTGTTTACTGATAGTCAGTATGCATTTGGCGTAGCGCACAGTTTTGGTCGATTGTGGAGAGAACAAGGGTTTTTCACGTCGCATGGCACGAAGATACAGCATGGACAACTTGTGAATGACCTTTTGGATGCACTTACATTGCCTAAACAGGTGGCAATAATCAAATGCAGTGCGCATCGGAAAGTGACAGATGATGTTGGCCGCGGTAATGCGTTTGCGGATGAGATTGCTAAAGGGACACCTAGAGATCTGACAAATCGAATGTACGTTACGAGTTCAGTAAGATGGCCAGCGGAGACTGGTATGTGTGAAGACACAGTTGAGAGTGTGAAAGAGATACAGAATGAGGCTACCGCGATGGAAAAGACTCAGTGGAAAGAGAGCACGGGGAAGTTAGATGAGAATGGATGTTGGGTTGATTTGTCAGAAAGGCAGAGATGGATGTTACCGGATGCATATGTGCTTGCCATTGTTACCATGGCTCATGGCACGTCACATATTAGCGCAAAAGGCATATGTAAGTTGTTGTCCCCAGTATGGAAGAATGAGGGAATTACTAAGTGTGCGGAGAGAGTGGTTAAGAATTGCATGATATGTTTGATGTAGAATCCTGGCAAGGGCACTCCTACTCCACCTGGTCATTTTGCCCCTCCTACATGTCCCTTTGAAATTATTCAGTTGGATTTCATCCATATGGAGAGATGCAACAACCTGAAGTATGTCTTGGTTGTAGTTTGTGCATTCTCTAGATGGATTGAGGCTTACCCCCTTAAAGATAATACTGCCCTATCTACAGCAAAAGTGTTGCTCAAAGAGTATTTCCCTAGGTATGGCATGCCACGGATTGTATGGTCGGATAACGGAAGTGAGTTTGTGGGAAGTGTGATGAAAAGTGTATGCAGTGGCCTTGGTATTCATCAAAAATACCATAGTGCTAATCATCCTCAGTCGGCGGGTTTAGTGGAAGGATACAATGGTACCCTGAAACTGAAACTTGCCAAAATCCAGGCCACGACTGGTTTATCATGGCCAGATGCTTTGCCTCTAGCCCTCTTATCGACCAGAGCGACTGTGCACTCTCGAGTAGGGCTTAGCCCATATGAGATTGTGTTCGGCCGTCCTGCGAACATTTGGGGAGTCCCAAGGCCTAAGGAATTTAACAGACTTGAATATCCAATGTTGATTGACTAACTTCATGATCTGACTGCTAAATTGAGTTTGATTCACCAACAGGTTTACGAGGCTCTACCGGCACAAACAGAAGGTCCTGGTCATCGGCTCCAACCTGGCGACTGGGTCGTTACCCGAAATTTTGGACGAAAACGCAATCTTGAGCCTAGATTCGTGGGACCCCACCAGGTGTTACTGGCGACGAGGACTGCAGTTCGACTGGAAGGAAGAAAGCACTGGGTGCATGCCACCCACACCAAGAAGGTTCCGCTTCCTTTGCCAGTAGACACATGGATGAAGAAAGGAGTCGCCTCGACTGAAACAGAGACCCCTTTGTACTATGTACCATTTAGTGATGCCCAGCCTGTAGGGAACGATTTAGTTCAATCAGATATCCCTGTCGAATCATCGAAAACAATACCGTTATCATCAGTATTGGAGAGTTCAAGTTCTGAACTGTTACCTGAACAATCGAACACTGTTTTGCCATCAGAACCGTTATTTGAAGAGCAAACTCAACCTGGAAAAACTCGATATTTTCTTTGATCGCGTAATAAAGACTAATGCATTTGTTTATTTTTGAATTCACGTTACCCCTTACAGTTGCCATGAATGTTATGATTTTGCATATTGTGTGTGTACTTTTTTTTTCCTTGCAGCTAGGAGACTTATGCTAATTAAAAGATAAAGTGATTAGACCTACCATCTGGGTTGGCCGTAGGGCCGTGCGGGTACCTCCTTCTGTTTAGCAGGTTTCTGACACTAGGTCGATTGCCTTTTGTCAATTTCTGGAAACTCCTGGGAATTGATAATCGCTACTCAGAACGAAGTGCGTCAAGAACGTCACGGACGGTTTTTAGAGGATGGAGTTTTCTAAGCTGTCGGACATAGACAAAATGGCGGTACAAAGATCCAAATTGCATAAGATGTTTCGAACAAAATGTTTTCTGTTTCAGGTTTTTATGTTGTTCTTGACTGTTTCTATGCTACTAGTGGGTGGAGTGTACTTTGGGATTCAATTATTATTGCCTTCCATTTCACCCGTTTCCTTCTCACTTGACCTAAATTCTGTTTCCACTATTTCACCACATTCCTTTCATCTTCTGCCTCAACATGAACAGGCCAGACGTGCGGAATTTATGAACAATTCCTTTGTCCAACTCCTGCATCAGCATCAGTTGGTGATGAATACTACCAATTGTTGGGTGTGTGGGTTAATGCCACATACTATGGATAAAGGTATTCCGTATTTGATTCTTCCTTACAGCACCCAGGGGTCAGCCCGAGCATTCCAAACTATGTTCCGTAGTGCACTAGATTCCTACCCCCGTCGAGAGCCTCGCTCCACAGACCTTAGTCCCGGCCCGTACCACAAGCCTTTGGCGATAGCGATTGCTGATTTAGATAAAGATATTTTTGATGCAACAATTATCCCAGAGGAAGAGGTGCGAGCTTACAAGGATCTGAGTGAGGTTGAGTATAGTATGTTAGTAAGTGATAGACAGCTTAAAAGCTCATCTCCGATTTGGATCGTACCTCATCTCGGCCATTTCTGTCTGCAAGGCCTTGGTCGAAATCCAAGAGCTCAGCTTGGGAAGAGTGCTTGTACTGAGACGTATGTCTTACCGATGCTCTCTTCCCCTGTCTTCCTGACTGCCAATGGTACTTATTTTGTGTGTTACGATCGTGCTTATACGTGGTTGCCTCGTGACTTTTCAGGCACCTGCTATATCGCGAATCTTTTACCACCAACTTTTACGGTTGCCTCAAACTATCACAAGACTAGAGTTGTAAGAGGCGTCGTTAGTAAAGAGGACACTGCCAGTCAAGAGGCAGGAGACTTCTTTAAGGGTTTCCTACCGTTTTGGGGTCCTATGGTTAATAGTAGGAACTTGAGACAGTTGACTCGTGTGGTGGAATTGACTGCTAATGTCACTGCAAGTGCCCTTGGTAACCTAACAGCAGAGCTTCAAGCGGATAGACTTATGACGCTACAGAACCGTATGGTTCTAGACGTTGTACTTGCAGATAGAGGTGGTGTGTGCAAGGTAATCCATTCGAGCTGCTGCATTTTCATCCCTGATAATGCTCCAACTGTTTATCAAGCCATCTCAAAGTTGCATAAAATCTCGGAGTCCATACACGTGGACGAGGGAGATTGGACGCTTCTAGGATGGTTTTGGGGTCCAATGTCGACTTGGGGTTGGAAGCTTCTGATGATCATAGGAGTCGTTGTAACGTTTCTGTTCACGTGTTGTCTTTGTGTGCAGTGTGGTCCTGCCTTATGTGGGCTTTGTGCTACAACGTGTATAAGAAGGCCATCTGTGACCAAAGAGACATTGATGGATAGGATGATGTTTCATCAACACCTGAATGATCTGATGAATATCGAAATTGATTCTGATTTCGACTAGTGCTTTCCTACCTGAGGGCAAAAGGAGCGTCTGAGGTTCCGTGAGAATCATTACGACGTTTTGGGCATTCTCGGATATGGACGAGTTTGGTATCTATGAACCGTAAATGACGAGATTAGTAGGTGTATGCGTTTACGCTACACTACTTAGAAGGGTTTGTCTCCTTTACGGGTTTTTTCCATCTGAACCCTCGGGTTCCATTTTAGATACGGCATCCATTTTGTTTCTTGCCCTCACGTAGCCAGCGAAGGGACAATGTCCGCTTCGTGACCCTGGGATTCCCAAGCTCTGGCGGAAGATGAATATTCTTTGGGGTCGTCTTTACGACCGGGGGAATGACACGGCAAAGGCAGATGGCTCAGCTTGAGGCTTATTCTGCCGTGTTGGTCTATTGTTTCAGCTTTACACATGTTAGGTTTGAGTCCTTTGATCCTGTGATCACGCTTCCGATATTGCCCCCACACTCTTCTGTTACGGTTGTCTGTCTTTCTTACACCTGTTCCTGTCTCTTTCTTTCGCCTGTTTACAACTAGAGTGGAATGTGCCTTATGGCGAGATGATGTGCTTTTACAGTTGGGAACCGGCAATGTTACTATATTCATGTTCCGGGCTTCTGAAAACATGAATGCAATCCTTTTGAAGTTTACTGTGGGAACTGAGTTGTAACCTTTTGTTCGTTATGTCGAGCAATGACGAAAATGTGTATAAAAGGAGCGATTCCCTTTTGCAATACGCCAGAGCAGGTAACCCACGAAGGTTTCAGGTGTTGTTCCCTGGCACCGCTGGGCCTTAAAGATCCCAGTCCTTCACTTCTATTTACGCTGCCTTTCTATATAGGGGGCAGCGTCAAAATCATTCGATGTTTTGGTGGAATGCCCACCGTAACAACCACTGTCCACCCTAAGGCCTTTTTTACAAGGCAGTGTTAAGCCATGTTAAGTGGCCTAATGCTGCCTTGTAAATAAGGCAAAGCCCCTATCGCCATGGAGATGTCACAAAAAGTGACGTTCCCATGGTGATAGGGGCTTGTACATATGCCCCTTTGTTTCTCTCAGTTTGTTTAAAGAAAGTCTACAGATCTGCGTGTCTTCTTTGGCTAGACATTAGAGTAAATGATTTCCTCTTCAGTGTGCACGCTTTGCTTTTATATTTTAACAGTACTTTTTAAGTTGTCACCCAGCACAATTACCCAGAGTTTCATCAAAATGTCCTCTATTCATGAACTATGCATAATAAATGCCACACAAATTACTTTTTATCTTTCATTGTCTTTCACTAAACAAGTACAATCTACAATATTAAAAAAATTAAAACAGCGCTTGAGGATAATACTCGCTATTCATGCATCTTCCTTTCATCGTTTGGCTTTTTATCTATAGATGTCTGCAAAGTTTCTCTTATTAAAGTATGACAAGCCTTTTTTATGTAGATAATGGGCGTAAACTGTAGTCATTGTATTACACAGTATTATATGATTGTATGAATAACAATGCCAAAGACAAAAAATTCACATAGTCCAAAAGGGAATTAATCACCAAAACCATAGATAAAATAAAATGTGCCTGTTAATATACACATGTATCCAACTTCCTCAACAAACCTAGCCTAAATCCCCAAACCCATAGAGATTAGTCATTTCAGATACATAATAAAGTGACTTGTGCAAGTAATTGAAGCATTAGCTGTTGGCATTGAGGGGCCAATCCACAAAGGCATGTTTGAGTATGCGAAGTAGTACATCTGCAGCACTAATTAGCATACTCATACATGTAGTCCTACAGTAGTACTACATATTCTATACATAAATGCCTTTGCGCATTGACATCATAATCTATTTGCTAACCACAAATTAATGTTTACATTTTGGTGGCTTCCTTTCCACTGATCACATGAAATCCATTTTTCATACTCTAAATCTATGTCGAAACACAGGGGCCAATTCACAAAGGCATTTATCAGAACATGAAGTAGTACTCATTCACATACTCATAAACACCTTTGTGAGTTGTTGCCTAATTCTACAGTATATTGACAACAACTATGTCTTTTACATATTGCATAGATTTTCTGACAGGACATGATTCCAAAGGGTGCAATGGACAACTTCCATAGTTTCCCATTCATTATTTCACTATAATACATGGGATTCCAATCATCCCTGTATGAATGCAGATCTCCAATTTCTTTCTATTTAGCAACTTGTGATGCACTCAGTCGCCGATTACATAGAAAAGACTTCAGAACTCAACTATTATTAGTTACTCAACTACTATTAGTTATTACAGTCTGGTTCTGATGTCACAATGCTGGCTGCCAGAGACAGCAAATTAACTGAACGGCAGGTCAGGTCAAAATAAACAATTGCTTTGCTTTCTTCTTTATTTTTCTAGCTTACAATGACAAGCAGAGAGAACATGTTTATGTTTTGCACTCCTGAGATAGTTAGGGAACAGATAGCATCTTTTTCATGCTTCTCCACAATCCGAGCGACTATAGGTTTTATTTTTTTCAAAACCAACTTGTATTGAACTGTTTCCAATATGTGTGTGCAACCTCTAGGGGTTTATTTAATAAGTGGGCCTTTGGCAGTAATAAAAACAAGGTGATGTGTCTGGAGTTAGCAATGGTCTCCCACATCCATTGTGGTCAATATGTTTCAGCCAGACGTAGAAACTGATCTGGCTTTCTTCAGGACCTAATATACATAAAGTTTGTGGTCAAAATAGAATTAAAATGACCAATTATGGGCTGCACTCGCTAAAGGTGCACTATAGGTAGAGGGTAGTACCCTCCCGAGATCAACCTGTGAGGAAGAAGATAACATTTAAGACAAGACAAACAAACACACAGTTTTTACGCTAGCTGCTGTTATGCATTGTTAGGGTTTCTGCACACAATGCTGTGGTGTCCGTGGTATACCGACAGGTGCGGTATCAAGGTGACGGTACTTGCTTTTACCAGGTTATGCGCTATTAAGTGGCAAAATTCAATAACAGAATCTGATGGCGCAATACAAATTAATTAATTGTGCCCATGAATATAGGGCTCTTACTCTTGTGATTTACAAGGTGAACCTCATGAATATCCGGAAATGGGTTCTGGTTGGTAGTTACATTCTGGTAAGTACAAAAAAGACACGTTCAGGGTAATAGTAGTTACTTCGTCACAGGTCCGAACCCTCGTTACGACCTACTTGGGTGCTTCGGATCTTCATTGGTACTAAGTCCTCAGTCAGAGTGGGCTTTAAATATCATCCGGTGCTGCTGTGGCTCAGGTGCCGGTGATTTGAATTGGGCGTGTGTAGCATCTGTAGAGGGAAAACATAGAAGACAGACGGCGAGCCCTCGCTGAGCATGCGCAGGGTTTAAGACGTCACCTGGAGGTGTGTCCCGTAATGTGAAGGGGCATGTAAAAGTGTAATTGTGCGATTGTCGCTATGGTTCATGATATTGGTATAAAATTATAAAAATGTTGAATTGAGCATGCGGCCTTAGTGTATTAACAAGGTCCGCTGCCTATGGGCTGTAGGTTGTTTTACAGAGAGTTAAGCTCTTGGTGCATTATACTAAGAGGAGGCCCGCACAGAGTGGTACAGCAGGATGTTTATGTTTGTCAGTGGCTGGTTAGATTATTGTCGTACTAACATACCTGAAATTGTCTGAAACGTGCAGTGCGGTATTTTCGGTAATGAGTGCGCGCTTATAGGTCTGTGCACATGTCTAAACTTTTCACATACCATGCATGTATACCTCAATAGGTGCACATGTGAGACTGTCTCGGTGGGCATGCCATATGATATCTGACACATGCAATGTGATGTTGCTTTATTGAGTTTTCACGTACAGTGCAAGTATACCTCAATAAGCGCGCATGTGAGGCTGTGCCAGTGGGCATGCCATATGATATCTGACACATGCATTGTGATGTTGCTTTATTGAGTGCATGTATGTGAGGCTGTGCCGGTAATATACTGCTGGCCATTTTATGGTGCTGTTTGTAGAAAATAGAGTGCATCGAGCAAGGGGTGCATTCGGCGTTGCCAGCATGTTAACAGTATTAGGCACTAGTCAGAGTCTTAGTTGGTCAAGCTGTGCCAAGGGATATTGTTGTTCAATCCATTTAGCTGGGTTGATAAACGGTAGATCCAGCGTTGTTCCACGATTCTAGTTCACACTTTGCGTGTCGCCCTGCCTATGTGGCGAAGTCCGCATGAGCATACGATCAGATAGACTACATTTGCAGAATTACAATTAGTGTATTTTAATTGTCACCAGGTTTCCACGGGTTCGAGATCGAGTGTTTTGGAGGGTCGTGTCAGGTGACAGACACTACAATTATAGCATGTGTAATGTCCAGTTACATTGTTGAGGCCCCAGATTGAGGACTGAGTTCGTGGCTGTGTTTTTGGGTATCCTGGGTCGTGTTGCTACCAGTCTGTCTTTCAGGCCATTTTCTCTCTTGCATGCGAAGAGTGGTTGATCCCCAGATTTTGTTCCTCAATTCAAAATGCGCGAGTTTTTGCGTATTATTTTGGATACTATGTTGGATGCCTCGTTATAGGTTTTGACACATGTTAGGGAGACTGTGGAGACCTCACATGTGGTGTCCTCCAAGAGTGCATCCCGATGCTGGTTTCGGGCCCGTTTCCTGCTGGTGCACCATTCTCTTTTCAGCTGTTTGCACCAGCACTTCAGCTGGTGGCATTGGTGAGCCAGGTTTCAGCAATCAGTCGTACATTGAGCATAGTACATGACATAATCATTTATACAATCAATGGATAAATATTAACAATATATTTATAGAGAGCATTTGGCATCACATTATATGATCAAATCAAATTAAATCCATTTTGAGATAGGAGCCCAAACTTTTTGTCCAAACTTTTTCCTTTTTAAACCCTTAGATCTATAGATTGTCATTACAATTTGATATATAGATAGCAGTTTAGATTGCCAATGATTGAAGACTGGAGGCTCAGGGTCTAACCAGCGAGAAGTAATGCAAAAACAAAAAACTGCCATACAAATAAATAAAAAAGCTTCTTCAGCAGCTGACCTTATTCCAATTTGGAGGCAATCAAAAATAGGGAATGGACACTAGTATCTACTGAACCATTAGTTCAAAGTTGACAACCCTCATAGGCAGCCTGATTATTGCGATGCGGTATATCTTTTTTCCGCCCCGTCAGGTGTCATGGCATATTCATAGGGAAGTCAAAAGGATGTAGTATGCCTGCCTCACCCGAGGCTACCTCTGGTCCAGGTAGAAGTGTCCAGAAATAATAGGGAGGGTGAAATATTTATAAAAGCAGTGTATCTCCAAAAAATTATTTAATGAAAGAGGGGATACCACTGTCAATTAAAAGGTTCGATATATATGTAATCGAGTAACTAGATTACCATATACCAATGTATATATGGGTGCGTCAACATGTTTCAGCTCCTTGGGCCCAGCCGGGTCTGTAGAGCTTTCGCCAGGACAAAGAACAAACAAAAAACATACATGAGGTACTCACACTAGTAGTGTAGGTTCCTTTCGCTATTTTTAGCGTTTCTTATTTTGTCACCTGAAAATATAGGAACACAGAAACATACAATCCAAAACATTGTGGTATTGTGGTTATGGTGATTAGGCATAATGTTTTCAAGTTTTCAAAACACACATACTAGTATTGCTAGTGAATTGTTATGCAGCTAATTCTTAGTTACATAAAACTTTTTTGGCAAGGGAAAGGTGATGGGGAACAGGTAACTACGTAATATACAGAGCATGCGATTAATGCGTGTTATCGGTGCTGCGCATCAAGTTGGATTGACATGCAGAGACATTAGCGCGTTCTATTGTGTTGTATAGAGGACGCGTGATCACTGGTGAAAAGACGTTACGGTAATTGGTTCATTTGCGGGCTTCAGCAAGGGGATGATGTTGTTATTCAGGGAAAATTTTTACATTATGTGCATAAGAAGAAAATGCTATCAATGCGTATTGGCGATATCACACATCTAGTCGGTGGCGCGTGTCAAGGCATTACCGCGTTCAGTTGTTACATAAAGTGGCGCGCAAGCACTAGTACCTTAATAGGTTCTTTTCAGGTCTTCAGCAAGGGTAAAAGTCGCTAAACGTGTTCTCTTCTAAAGGAATATAATTGAAGGTTAGGGGAGTCTCAGTATCAGGTCTTACCCGTGTATCTGCATCATGGACAGTTATTCTTACCCACGTGGACCGCGTTCTGGGACCTGTGCTGACTCTGCCCCTGGTTACAGGCGGGGCTCCGTTTCTGGCCTCTTAACAATAGTTTCACAAACACAAAAGGCGGACTACTTATTCCAATTTGATCCGTTTGAAGACCTACAATAACCATTTCGGCAGTTAATCTTAAAGTGATCCCCAAACAATTATTTAAAAAGAATTCGACATCTGCAATAAATTGAGAAAGTTTCAAGCATTTAAAAAACATATGAATAGAATCAGCAGCTGTTTCATCACACCGTTTACATTCATCACCATTTCTAACTTTCCATTAAGACAATTTGGCCGGGGAATAATAAAGATCATAAATTGACATAAAGTGCTGACTTTGAAGCGAGCCATTGAATAGCATCCTAATCAATAATTCAATAGATCTAACTATATCAACATTTTCAATTTCGAATTTCCTTTGCCATTTACTCTCAATCACACTCAAATCATCATCCATTTGTTTAACAGCCATCTGATAAACTAAACCTATATTTTTTACCCTTCTGCTAGTTTCTAAGATAATATTTTTGTTCATACATATATAGTCAAGACGACCCTTAGATTGCAAAAAACTCTGTACCTGGAGGTATTTGAAGAAATCATTTCTAGACAATTTATATTCTGTTTGTAAACTAGAAAAAGAGGCGATTTGAGTGCCTTGATAAAAGTCTCCCAATAGACTAATCCCAGCAGTGTACCATCTTTTCATGATTTGATCATTAAAAATCTCAGGTAGCATATGGTTATTCAACACTGGAGAATAATAGTTTAGATCGCCCCACCGGATAATTTTCTTCTTTATCTGCCTCCAGATTGCCGAGGCCGCTAGCATAATTTTGAATTTAGTCTTTTTGTAGTAACTAGGTTCTACAACTTTTACTAAACATTGAGAAACTTCCTCACCTAGCAGCATTTCATAAATTGAAGTGTGGGTTGATTCATCCGTAATAATATCCGGTAAAATTAGTATGCCCATATATCTTAGTGAGATAAGCCAATATTATAGCCGAAAATTGGGAATCCCCCAACCACCCTTCATTCTCGGGAGGAAAACCATCTCAGGGCCCGTCTAGTTCGATGGTAGCCCCAGAGAAACCTGGATGCCATTCTATCTATTTTAATAAATAAGACAATGAAAACAAAAGAGGTATTGTACGAAATAAATATAAAAATTTAGGAAATATCAGCATTTTTAATATATTAGCGCGGCCATAAAGAGAAAAATTTAGGTTATTTAACCTTTCCCAAATATTATTAGTGGATTTTAGCACTGGCTCAATGTTAAGACGCACAATTTCATCAATCTTGGAAGATATTGTAATCCCAAGGTATTAGGCCTCGGAGACGAAAGCCAAATCATTAGGCCGGCCACTTTCAGAATGGATCAGCTGGGTTTTTGCAAGATTTAGCTTGTAGCCCGACAAAGCTCCAAACTCTTCTGCAAGATAAGTTATTTTTGGTAATGCCCGTCTAATATCTGAGGTAGTAATGGTAACGTCATCTGCATATGCAAATATTTTAAATTCATTTTGTCGAATCATAACCGGAACGATGTCCTCTTCGGTTGATAGTTTACGAAGATAAGGTTTTAAATATATTGCGAACAGCAAGGGAGAGCAAGGGCAACCTTGCCTAGTCCCCCTCGTTATCCTAAAACATTCCGAAAGTGTATCTGTAATCCTAATAGCAGCTTTCAGATGGAGATAAAGTGCCTTAATTGCATTAATATATTCCTTAGGAAATCCCATCCAGGCCATTACAGCCCATAGGAATCCCCAGGTGACCCTGTCGAACGCTTTTTCAGCGTCCAACAGGGCCACCGCAACCGGGGACTCCGAGGACTGTGCCCAATCCAACAATGCTATAACTTTTTGAACGTGGTCCGTAGTATCTCTTTTTGAAATGAATCCATGTTGTCTTATGGAAACAAGGGACGGCATCAATTCATTTAATCTGTTCGCAAGGATTTTTGAATTTTTTTTTACTGTCGCCTGAAATAAGAGAAATGGGTCTATATGACCCTAGCTCGTCACTGGCCTTCCCTTTCTTTTTAAATATAACGATAGTGGCTAATGACCATGAATCAGGAGGGTTACCTGCAAAAGTGAGGGTACCTTTTACGGTGGTATTGTAGTTGGTTCAGAGCTGAAAATTCATGTGTTCAATTATAGATGAGGTCTCGTCATCTCTCATGGTGCAATTGACTGATTTATTGTGTAAGATGGTGATGCCACTTCTGTGTCTGTTGGTGTGGTGTTTGATCTTGTAGCCTCTGATTGTTGCCATGGTGATGTCTGGGGCCAATGAGGAGGTGAGCCAGACCTCCATGATGAAGGTCATGTCAGGGGAAAGGGTGGAAATGTTGTCACAGACTTCCATGATGTTTTTGAAGAGTGATCTGGCATTGATCAGAGGCAGCTGAGTTGTCCAGTGGGGTGTCAGCATGCGGGGCAGGCATGGTGCTGGCAACTGTGGCGTTATTTGGAGCTGTAGTGGCGATGAACTGGTAGCAGATGCAAGTGAAAGGTCCCAGGCAGCAGGTGTTTTAGGGCCGGGGTCCAGGGCATGAATGTCTGTGAAGGAGTATCTGTAGGAGTGCAAAGGGCCAGGAATCCTGTTGCTGGGCACTGTCAAGGCAAGGTCAGGCGCAGACGAGCCTGCCATTAGTATACCTTTTGTGCACCAGCAGTGCAGCAGCCTTCAGAAGTGGTCCTGGGAGGTGAGAGTGGGAAGAACAAAACACAAATGCAGAAACCCTGTGGTGAGGGTGAGGTGCTCCCTGTGGGGAGGCAGTAGGGAGAAAAAGGCAGGAAGCAAGCAGGCAGGAAATGGGAAGTGGTCAGAATAGGAGGCCAAATAGAGTGCAAAGTAAGGTGAGAATAAGGCAGCAGTAACATAAGAAGGATTCAAAGTGGAGCGTGAAGGTGAAACTAGGGGAAGAAGAGAGTGAAAAAGCTAAAGATACATAGGCCAATGTAGAGTCAAAAAGCAACAGCAGAAAGGCAGAGTGCAATAGCAAATGTGAAATCAGGGGCAATGCAGAGTGAAATGGCTATTGCAGCAGAGTGAAAAAGAAAAAGCAACAAAAAACAGGTCCAAGCAAAGATAGAGGTGAAGATAAAGATGCAGACCAGAGAAAAGCACAGACAGGAGATCTGTCACGGGGGAGCTGGTGCGAGGACAAAATAATTGTTTTAAATTATGAGAAAAACTCACATCGTGAGCATATACTATAAATCATGACTTCTTTGTTGCTAAAATAGTACTACATATTCTTGCTTCTACTTTGAGAGGTTGTTTCTTCATATCTGGCAAAACAGAAGCAGGACTAGACTGTCCAGCACACTGCAAGGTCTCAGATGACAAGCAGGGAGGCACCATAAAAGAAAGCACACTTACCCAAAGCACAGGTTTACTTGTTTCTTCATACATGGAGTAGTTGTTTCTTTATACCTGGCAATACATGAGCAGGACTACACTGCGGGCATGCAGCTAACAAACAAGGAGACACTATAGATGTGCCTGCCTGGGCCTGCCAAGTGCTGACCGAGAGTGGGCTGGGCCACCCCTCTTATATTCGGCCAGTAATTCTTCATGGTACAGTCTCTGATATACGGCTACCTAACTCAACATACTTTACTAAGAATGAGTACAACGGTAGCAATGGGAAAATTGAAAACAACACATGGAGAAAATAGTAAGGAGGTCTCTACTAACTCTAATATTAATAATCTCTCCTGGGCCAATCCTACTAATTAATTATGAAATTGCTAATGTGGAGTAAAGTATCGGGAGATGCAACAGTTGTTAACAGAGGCCCTCACCATAGGGTTGATATTGAGACCAAATGTGGTACAAGTGGATGTCCGTACCTTAATTACCTCAGTGGTGAATAAAAGCAATCCTTGTTTCTCAAATGACCCCTTGTCACCCATTATTACCTCTCTCACACCTACAGCATGTCCACCTCCAGATAAGAAGGAGAGGCCACAAGCAACAAAAGCTGGTCACAACAAGGAGAAAAAGAAAATGGCTGCTGAGAGTGACCCTCTCCTAAACAAACAGTACAATCCAATGTGTGGTTGAGAGGATTCTGATCCAGAGAGTGGTAACACTAGGTTAGCACTGCTTGAGTCAGCTGCAGCAAATACACTGTAACTCTTGAACAACATTTCTGTTGAGCCCACTTAATGCTCATAGGACGGCCATCAGTGCAGTAGTTTATGCCTTACCCCAACAAACTTAGGGGGGCAATATTGGGAGAAACATAAGGAAAGAGAATTGGTTGAAATCTTTGAATAATCATGCTGTGCAAGTCAATTTAATTGAAGGGAAGATCTTTACCCAATTGGATTAGCATGCTTGTACCGACAATGATAAACACAAGAGAAGTTCAAAAAAGAGCAAGCTAATAAACACCAGGTGCACACTCTTAGCATCAAAAAATCCTGCAACTCCAGCCAGAAGCAATGCAATGAAAGGAATGTAAGTCTTGAAATTTGATATTTGATATTTATGTTTATTTATAAAGCGCAAACGTTCGCTCCCAAGGGAGCATCATGGCGCTAAGCAGACTGCAGAGGATAGCTGAAAAGTGAGGTGTAATGAGAAATAAGAACTAGATGGCAGCCAATACAGAGGTATCTGATTGTTGGAAGACCCATGTCTTAAGAAGTTTTCTGAAACTATTCTCAATTTCAATGAGTCTAAGGTTGACTGATAGATTGTTCCAGGCCCTGGTCGCCAGGACGGTAAAAGATTTCCCACCTTTAGTCTTGCATTTGAATTTGGGGATTATGACAAGATTTGTCCCAGAGGATCTCAAACAACGCGGGGGTTGTAGCGCGTGAAGCGATTTGCAAAATCTGCTCCCCAGGACGGCTGATGGGATCTCAAAAACAATGTAGGTAATTGGTTAGTGCAACCGGATTGCAATGAAGAACAGCTATGAAATGAAATACTGAGATCAGTTGGGAGGGTTTAACAACTCAAAGAAATCTAGTGAGGGGGATTGTGTAGTTATTAGCTTTTGATGTCTGAACTGGTTTGATTCATAGCCTTCACTTTAGCTAACATGCAACCCAGGTGTGTATGTATTGGAGGGAATATTGATAGTTTACCTTTGGGCTTTTTATATAAGCCTCAACCAAGTGCAAGAGAATGTGTATCTTACATCAAGAGGGAAGGGGGTTTGCTCAAGTGCAAAGATGTAATGTGCCTACTAACATTCGGTTTGCTTCTCTTGAGACCTTGCAATAAGTGGATTGACTTTCCCATCCAGTCAAGGAAAATTTGAATCCCCTTTCTGGAGGTCGAAAACATGCTGTGCCCAGAAACACCTAACATCTAGAAAAGGTGAAAGACACTAGATGCCCCTATTATCAACACCCAGGGTAACTTTTATACCACAGTCATTTCTTGTAATGTCAGAGGATTGGGGAATAATTTGCATTCTCTTGATTGGCAAAAGTGTATTTTTGCTACTCATATCTTATGTACACAGGCAATAAGGTCTACAGATAACTTAAATATTGATGTATTTTTATCATTCATCACTCATCACGATAGTGGTCAGGGCTAAGAAGGGGTCTTCTATTTTTACTATCCACCTTATACAATATCTTTAGTTTCACTATATTGTCAACTTGTATTGGAATTTACAAAAAAATCCTTTGATTATAATTATTACTATTATTATAATAAATGTGATGCTACTCAAGTGGGGGTAGTTGGTGCATTTAAGAAAATCAGGGCATTTTCTCAAGGGCAGGGCAATAGAAATGTTCATAATCTGGAGTAGGGATTTTAACACTTTTATTCACAAGAACGTGTGCTAAACATCACCAAAAAATGCTAACGCACCTTTACACATCACAGCTGATCGTGGGAAAATAACCCAGTGTCAACATGGAATTCACAACAAGGTGGTTCCATGCGATAGTATGCCGAAACCGCGGCCAATGTCCGCGATACAACCACCTCGACGGAGATAAAAACACAAACCACAAAGCGAAAAAACATGCGATGGGCCAAAGCGCGATGAGGAAATCAGTGATAAGCAGCGCCAGGCCTGCAACACACACATGCAAGCCGGAAAAATCACTATAAAAGTAGAAAAAACACTCAAACACAACTGACCAACACCCAAGCACCATGGATGCAGCTGGAGCAGGTGCAGAGGATGATCGCAACCCCACAAGCACCCCGGATGACCAGCCTGGGACCTCAGGGACAGGGAAGGGCAAGGACAAGAAGATGAGGAAGATGAAGTTCAGTCCACAGGAAAACAGGATCCTGGCCACGGAGGTGATGGAACACCATGAACAACTGTTTGTCACATCCAACGTGTTATTGCGCACCAAAAATGCAATATGGCGGGACATCGTGGACAAGGTGAATGCCTTCGGAGAGCACAAGAGGTTAATGAACGAGGCCAAGAGGCGATAGATTGACATCAAGCGCAAGACCAAGGAGAAACTTGCAGCCAACCAGAAGGCAGCAATGCAGACTGGAGGTGGGAGCCCAGCACCACAGCTCATGCTGGATGACTTGGAGGAGCTGGTGTTGACAGTCATCAGTGTGGAAACTGTGGCCAGAGTCGGGGGACCGGACACTGCTCGACAGGACACAACACAACCGCAACAGGGGGAGTGACCACCAGGTACTGGGGAGGATGGGTGGAGACGACCACAATGGCACACATGCACAATCAAGCAGAGCACAGTGCACACCCAAAATGACTCTGGGTCATGGCCCTGATCTGTCAGAATATACAATGCCACCCTGTCTGAATGTCAACATGTACCATGTGGCTACATACATGTGGACACATTGAAATACACCATCTCCCCTTCACATTGCAGAGGCACCTTCAACACCTCCTTCACAGCAGACCCAGCTACTCTTCACTGATGACGAGGAGGACAACCCCAGCATCGACACCCAAGCACTCCAAGTCATCATTGACATCATCCGCAACTTTCCTCCAGGATCAGGGCAGCCCAACTGGATCGAGGAGACCCCACCCACTACCCAAACCACCCAGCAGTAGGCACCCACAGGCCCGGCAGTCTCCCAAGGAACCCAGGAACAACACATGGCCTTCCAACGCTGTGTGCTGGAGGGCCAGAGGGAGATGGCTGAGCAGGTGCGGGAGGAGCTCGGCATCATGGCTACCAAACTGGACGCCATCCATGGGTGTCTAGGTCCCATTAAGGACCAGCTCCAATCCCTAACGGACACCCACGGCACACTCCAGGGCCTCTAATGAGCCCTAACTGACATCCCTGGAGTCATGACGTGGGGAGGAGGACACTTGTCCGCTCAGACTGGCTCCAGCGCTTCCTGCCGTGAGCTGGCACATATGCGGAGGCTCATGGAGGACATGGTGCGGATGGAGGCGGAAAGGATGGCAGCTACCGCTGCACATCAGCAAAATGTAGCTGGGATCTACCGTGCCCTGCAGATCCTCATCATGGCATTGCTTCCACAAGGTGTGGTGCTGATGAATGCTACTGCCCCCACACCATCCACATCTTGGCCCCCTGGTGTGTTAGTGCCTCACAGTTCGGCAGGCGTATCCACTCCGGCACCTGATGTGTCACTGCCACACAGTGCATCCAACAATCCTCCTCCAGCCCCTGGTGTGCCAGTGGTGCACAGTGCCGCAGCCTGTACTGCAACACCCAAAGGTGGGGGAGAGCACACATCCGAGGACATGGATGAGATTGTGTTCAGAAGGAGGCACTAGCATTCATTTTCGCCACCTGGCGTGTTTCTGTTTGGTGCCGCACATGGCCCCATGACCTTCCACTGACCCCCGATACACTTCGCCGCTCTCACCTTGGACCGCAACATGGACTGCCATATCCTGTTTGATGACTGTTTGATGACCAATGACACGGAGACAAGACTGCAGACTGTACCCTTCCTCTTCTACATTACTTGTCATCCCGGGAGGGACTCTGGCTGGCCCTCCACGGGCCTATATTGTGAAGTGTGCTTGGCATGGCCCTGTACCGGTCCAGCTGCAAAACTCCACTGGATGTGCAATAAACATCCAGTGATGCACTGCTGTGTCATGTCTTTCATCATTCATGTATGAATGTGTGGATGAATGTAGGGACAGTGATTTCCCTTACGTCAAAGATGCTCCTCTAGTGGGATGCCAGCAACAGTGTGCTACATTGCCTATTGTGTTCGGGGTGCCGTGGACACTACAACAGGGACACACACATTAGTCACTTATTGTCCAGACATGGACTGAACCACACCCAGAGCCCCCGAGTCATTGTTGCAAGCCCTGCGCTGAACCGGCGTACGCCAGGCCTGACCACTCCGCTTTAGCTCAGAGGGGGGCCCACATAACTACCTGTCGCAGGTGTACTCGCTGGTGGTGTGCAGGTCACTGGTCTAGTTGTCAGCAGGTCAGGGCCACTCACTGAGGGCAGGTTTGCATACACACCCACACCCATCCGGAACAGGTGTCACAGGCCATGTGAACCCGCAAATATAAGGGGCCGACTACGTCATATTCCCCTCTGCCTGTGGTGACTGGATGATGGATGCTCCACGGGTCTCAATCATAAAAGGCCCATGAGTTGTTGCGCACAGAGTTGGCGGCACCCAAAGCCTTGCGGCCGACAAGGGCCTACCACCACATGGAGCTGACTGGCGTTGCACAGGGTTGGTGGCACTCAAAGCCTTGTGGCCGTCACAGGCCTACTACCACGTGTCGCTGACTGGCGTTGCACAGGGTTAGTGGCACCAAAATAGCTGAGCCGGTGTGCAACCTGTGTTGATGACATATGCACTGATGTGGTCTCCGCCATTGATGACTCTGGACTCAGCGTCATGTGTGCAACCTGCTGGACCGCGAGGCGGGCCCGCATGATGTGAACTAAGCCATGATGGCGGGACCGGGGCCTGGAGCTTGCACAGGCACGTGGTGTGCCTACTGGTGGACACACAAGTGGCAGCTGGTGAACAGTGGGGCCTGTGTGCACAGGGGCGGCGGTGTCTCTCTCTCTCTCCATTCATTTCCTTTCCTTCTCTCTCTCACTTCCTCTCTCTTTCCTCTCTTTCTCTCTCTGGCTTACTTTCCTTCTCTGTTTCTCTGTGTCTCGCTTGTTTGTTGTGCACATGACGGACGTCCTGATTTTGTGCTTTCTTTTCCAGGCTGTGACGTCGAGATTGGCCCTGACGGACCCAATAGGAGTCTTCCGCATTGGTGTTTTGTGTGGTTACTTCAGTGCTGTGTGACTGTTTCTCATTCTTCTGGCCACACATGTGTGTATTTATTTTGGCAAAGGAAGTCATCATGCGCTTTTTGGGGCTCTTGTGCCATGCATGGTATGTGTATGTCCGGGGGGGGGCTGGGGATGGCTGGGGTGGTGGTGGGGGATGTTGTGGCCCTCATGGGTATCGGAGCTGCATGATCATTGTCTCCATGGCATCTATCGGTCTTCAGGTGTGGCTCTTAACTGGGCTCCCTTTCATGCTGCGGGTAGTCGTCCTACTTAACACCAGCAAAAGGCATGTGTTAATTCCCTGCTGCTACCGCAGCTTATCGCCTCTTTTAGGTTCGTATCGCAGATGTGGCAGTTTGTTGTGAAAGTGGTGTTGTGGTTTTTTCGTGTGTTTTTGCACTGGAACGTCTACTCTGCATCTCATTAGGGTTAGTTGGTGGTGTCCACCGTGAGATACATTTTGGGGCAGTTATCGCGGGAATACTGGCGATGTCTCCAGTTTGCACCAGCTTGTGAATGGAGGGTTACATTTATCTCCTCTTTTGATGCGTTAAGGTGGAGATAAATCGGAGATAAGTCCTTGTGAATATCCCCCTTAGATGCTTCATTCAAAAGAGGTGTGTGGATTTCCTGATATCGAAGGTGAGGGTAAAGAGCACTTTGGCCATAGTCCCTCTGGGGAGCCTTTGAATAAATTGCTGATGAAGTATGATTAAATAAAGGCTTATACATGTTGCTCAAATAGTTATATTTCTCCCCACTTTTATTTGGTGAGGAGATTTGAGGACAGTCAACCATATTGTGATTTCAACCAATCCAAAATTATACCCTCTACACTTTAGGGCGGAGGAAAACTGTTTTAGTGATCACAGTTGCTTGGTGTTAACTCCTTTATTTCATATTCAGCAGATAGCAAAGTCAAATGGTATTTTGAATATAGTAGCAGAAAGACAGAATGGAGTGAAGACTAAATGGACAGTAGTCATTCTTCTTTGTTACATTTTGTCTTTAATGGCCAATAATATATATATAGCTTTATGACCAGTCTATATTCAGAAATTGGTTTTGGATGTAATGAATGCTCATGACACAGGGCCCGATTCACAGAACTAACTTGAGAAAAAATCCTAAACTTACTACTTTTTGTATTCACAGAAGTTAGGATTTTGTCTTAAGTTAGTCTTAAGACAAACTTAAGACAGACTTAAGACAAACTTAAGACAAAATCCTAACTTAAGTCTGTCTTAAGTCTGTCTCAAGAAAAACTTAAGACAAACTTAAGACAAAATCCTAACTTCTGTGAATACCAAAAGTAGTAAGTTTAGGATGTTGTCTTAAGTTAGTTCTGTGAATCGGGACCAATATGTCTAACTCAATATATTAATTACTGACAAGAAGAACGAAGGGAAACAAGCAACACATGTGCATGAAAACATCTAAACAATACCCTCATGCCCAAGTGATAGCATAGCTATTCATAAGTCATAAGTATACAATTGCCTTACTTGCTACAAAAAGAGCACCACAGAAGGATACCTAGGCTAATTTGCTACATGTAGCGGAAACAAGAGATATGACACTTTTTGGAAGAAGTATAAATACGACCTATCTGAAGGATAAGATATCCCCTAAGATATAATGCTCAGTCCCTACTCAACAGTGGATGGATCATTTTACTTCAACTTTTAATCCTACTGAAATCAGTGTCATACAACCTGATGGCAAGTTGGCTTCCCACCTAATTCCTATTTCCTTCACTCTTGATGAAGACACTTTCACTTTAGAGGGAAGCCCTAAGGAAAAAGGCTCAAGACCCTGTCAATGTTTCTTTTGACACATTGAAACAGTTATCACCTCTTTGGGCAACCCAGCTCATTTTTAAGAAGAGCTGCAAAAGTGACACAAAATGTTACCAACCAATATCACTTTAAGATTAATCAGCAAAATTGCTAGGCAGAGATATTATGTTAATATTGGAACAGTGGGCTAAAGAGAATGCAGTTTTGGCACAGGCGCAATATGACTCAGAAAAGAGTGGGCCTGCTGGAACAATGCTGAAACTTGACTCTCTTGGTGAAAAAGTGTTCAAGGGCTAAGAAAGTTTAAATCCATTTGAGCTTTATGGATTTTAATTGTGCCTTATAAATCATATTAAACTATGGCAGTGTATGAACTCTAAAAGTGTTGAAAAATACATGATTTCTTTGTTTGCACATGTGTACAAAAATTTGGCTCAGGGGAAGTAACAAAGTCCTTTAATATAAAGAGAGTTGTCAATGTCTGTGTTTTGGCAACCTTTCTAGTTTCACTATGCATCATTATTTCAAATGAGGAGCTTCTGGCCCTAGGTACAGATTCTCCAACAGTTGGCGTATACCCTGTCCCATTTTTAATATAAGCAGATGACATAGTATTAATATCACACACTTCATAGACCTACAGCAGCTTATCAGCACTTTTACAGACAATATGGAGGAGTGAGATCTCATGGTCAACCTAAAAAAACATGCGCAAGAAGCTGAGAGTAGTGACACCTTAAGATCTGACCTATTATACGAAGAGCATCACTTTAGTGTGTTGCCCTAAGTGGGACAAGTATACTCAGATGTGGGCCCAATGCACACTGTGTAGCTGGAACCAAGCTTTACTAGGTTGATGAGCCCATAACAAGAGTGAAACCAGTCCTGGATTGCTTGTGTTCCAGTTTAGAAAGGGCCTGGCTTGGCAGTTTGGGCTGGGTGGTTCCCTTTCAAGCAGAGTCAAGTCTGATTTGAAAATAGCTGGGTCCAAACTGAGTTGGCACGGTGTGCAAAATCTCAGTGAATTGGGATGCGACCCCAAGTAATTATACATGGCTGAGAATAATTAAAGCATTCTATCCATTATTTTTCATATACTTTAGTGTGTCCCCCATATTGGACGTGTGTGAAATTGAGTTGTTGGTTGAGTGGGGTATAAACCCTGCTGAAGCAACAGCACAATCCGTGTGAGAATATACCACCAAGGTCCCAAAATGAACTTGTGCTTAACCCTCTGATAGCTTGGCAGAAATGCAGTCAGGCTTAACTTAGAGGGTCTTGTCAAATATTTTTGCAGCTCACAAACAGCAAATAAATGACAATACAACACAAGAAAATTCCCACACTAATTTAGAAGACTAGAGTAAATTGTAATTAATTATTTGACACTAAAATGACAAAAATCCAATCTGTAGAACAAGTGTTATGAACTTTTGTATATTAAGGTACAATCTGAGCCTAAACTATCAAAGATCCAACCAAGGACATCTAGTCGCATGAGAATGGAACAAAAAACAAAAAGAGGATGGAGCCCGGTTGTCCCTTACCTTCAGACTTAGAAAATATTTGAAGAAAAGGTTTTTGGCAAGGTGGAAGATCAGCAGGGCAATGTTGTTGGTTGGTATCAGAGGAAGAGGAGGCATCATCGTTGGGGGTCCGCTGGGTGAAGTTGTGGTGAAGATTGTAGGAAGGTGGATATCTGACTATGGTTACCCCCAAACTTTTTGCCTGGTGTTTAGCTGGTTTTTGACTTTAGTTGGCCTGGGATCCTGCTATCCAGGGCCCCAGGCTAATTGCTCTCTCCTTAAAATGGACTCCATGTACCTTAGGTACATACACAATTGGAATTGGCACACCTTATTGGCCCCTGTAACAGTGTACCCAGGTACCCAGGGCATAGGTGCTTCCAAGGCCTACCAGGGGCTGCAGCATGTATTGTGCCACCCCTGGCCTGGCCTCCATATTTGACACAACTGGCTGATCACTCAGCTGGGGTAAGTCGGTGTAATCACCCCTTACTTAGGTGTAGTATGCCTATACCTAACCTAAAATGGACACATATATCCCTATCAGCCACTCGTATGGAAGGCCTCATCAATCCTGGAGGCAGAGTGCTTGGGAATATGTGAGATAGTGCTCTGGCATGAGCTGAGCCTGTCTGCAGCTTTCGGAACCATGTCCTTTAGCTGTTTCATGATACTGCCATACCATATACTCTTAAGTGCATTATGAACCTCGCGGTTAAATGCTATCTTGGGTTTGGCTTTATCAAAACATGTCGAGTAAGGTGTCATACGAATTGGAATACTACCCCCTCGCCAGTTCTGGCGACGGGGGTAGCATTTCACCATTCTAGAGGGACACGACATGTACCTAGCCTGAACCCCGGTTAAAGTTAAACAGAGCCTCAGCATCACAAAATGGATGCTGCCACCACAGACACAAGTCTGACCTCCTGCTGCTGGGAGTCCTTCCAGCGAGGGCAGCTTGGACAAAGGGTTTCCTGCCTGGGGAGGTGCTAGCACCACCCCAGACAGGATTTTGTGTATTGGGTAGGACAGGGCTGAATAGAATCAGACATGCCTGGGGCACACAAGGTGTCCCTGTGCATAGGCCAGTTCAAACCGGTGCTGGGGCTTTCCAGCCCCAGTCCTGGCACGAAACTGGACAAAGGAAAGGGGGTGTAACTACCCCCCTTCCTGGTTCCACCCAGAGGAGGGACCTAGTAGGTGATCCGGCCCCCCAGATTCGAATAAGAGTGGGAGCTGTGTCCTGAGACTTCAGATCATCCTGAATCAACTTGAAAAACAGAAGAAGACTGGACTTCGACATTCTGCTGCACAGAAGACGGAAGAGAATCTCCCTTGTGGCCAAGGAGTGACCACCCTGTGAACACAGGCACCAACCAGCAACTCGACGTCTGCTTTGCCGCCGCCTCCCGCCGGAGACCGAGCCCAGAGCCTGACAAGACCCAGACTCCCAGACATCTCACAGCCCGATCCACAGTCCCTGCAAAGAAGGGACCCGTGGAGGCATCGAGAGACGTGGGACCGGACCTCTTGGAAGACCCCCGAGAAGCTGACTGCACAGCACCCAAGGCACCCTCGATGCTGTGCTTTGGGGTTTGAGAAGCCCCAACCTCGAGCAACCCTTGCGCCGAAAATCAGCCACCCAGCATCTCCACGATCTGCGTGGGGCCCTTTTGCACTGTGCCACTCGACGCGCCATCCCGTCCACTTGCCACGTGGCTAGCGGCCATCTTGGCAACGAAACCTTCAACTTACACTGCGGGTCTGGTTGCTCCAGACTTGCCCTCACTCCTGTAAAAAGGAGCACCTGCTCTGACCTTGCTGGTCCGAGTAACAAGCCTTTTTTGATTCCTGCGTGGCTTGCATTAGCCAAGGCCTGTTTGCTCCAATCAAGTTGCCGACACCGCCAACAGCGAGAAGCCTACGTGGGACAGCTTGTGATTGACTCCTGGACGTCCTCAATCCCTCGTGTCCACGTGGCTGCAGAGAGAAGCTACACCTCAACGCCTGTTTGCACCCGACATCGCCTGGTTCCAATCTGGTTCCACGGTAGTCACTGGCTAGTGACTTTGAACATTGTCCCCTCTGCTTTCAGGTCTTCACCTCTTCAGATCCACCCTTGGATCCACCGGAACTCTTCACATCGAGCCGCCTGCAGCATCTTCAGCTCCAAGCACCATCGACCTGCGTGACGAAACCCGACACTACTTCGACCCTGTGCACCCGCTTCCTGTGGGTGAGGTAACTCAGCAACGCCGGTGTTCCCACACTGGTATACACCTCTAGTGTCTGTGTCTAAAGTTTCATCCTTCTAGGTCACTCGGAAGGTTCCTTAATAACTAACTTTGTAACTTTTACGCACCATTGACATTGCATTGGTAAAGCGTGCACTTTCCGCACTGCACCCGAGTCCCGCGGGCCTTTCCCGACTTCTTCACTGCTAGTCCCGAACAGCTCCAGCGATTCCCCAGGCCCTAGGCCTCTTCACTTTCCCCATAGTGGTTCTTATACCACTATTTTAGTGTATGGTTTAGGGGGCCCCTAGGGCTCATCCATAATTGTGCAACTTTTGTGTATTTAAACTGTGTTTCGTTTTAACGCATTTGCCTCTGTGCTCATAAAGAGTATCAGGGTTATTTGTAGAAATAAATCTATATATATTTTCAATATATATCTGTGTGGTGTCCTTTCATTTGGTATTCAAGGGATTGTGTATGGTAAAACAGCTTGCTTCACATGCCTTTACAGAGTTTAGCCTAAGACTGCTTAGTCCATGCTACCCCTAGGATAGCTTGTCTATAAGGTTGACTTTACAACCTGCACCATAAGGGTTGCTTGGCATGGTACAAGGTGATCACTAGAACTAGTGAGCATCATATACCAGGCCAACTTCTCACAAAGATTGCTACAGTTGAACTTAGTCTCAGTTTCTGGAAGTTAAACATTCTCCAGTGGGACCTTGCTGAAGGTGGTGTCTGAGGAGGTGACATCATTGTTGGGGAGTCTCTGGATGAAATTGCAGTAAATATTTCCACATTTAGACTTAGACTCTGTTTTTGGAAGTAAAAATCGCCAGCAAAACAAGGCTGAAGGTTGTAGCTGATGAGAGTTTGCACAAGGCCAGATGCTAGATACCCCTTTTGCAAATGACAACTGAACAGAATTTGCTGCTGTGGATAAGAAAATAGTGGGAACTGCCATGAAATCAGTCTGACCGTCGATGCACCTTTGATTTAGGTTGTCTAGGGTACCTGTAACAATATCACCAACGACCCAGCACTGGAGGGTCACCACTTTTGGGGTAAGGGCTCACCCATGCTAAATCCAGGTGTGGGTTCAAGATGGTTGGAGCCTTTTCTGTCTTCTAGGCTCTGATCAGGAAGCTAGCCAAGTAGCCCTTGGAGTTATTCTTATTGTCCTAGCTTCAAGCTCTAGAACAGGGCTCAAACAACACAACAGGCATGTGAAGTTACAAGGCAGAATTCAGTAAGCAAACCAGTCCTTCTAGGTGCAGCAAAGCAGTATTCATAAGTATACAGCAGGCCACAGTAGCATGCAGTCTTCTGAGAGTACTTCCGCAGATCTAGAAAGTGAACTGAAAAGCGGGTCCGAGGATGTGGATCCAAAGAAGTGGTTGTCTTTCTGAATTAGGAGAAGTTTTCCTAGAGAATTCCCTTTGAAGTCCTTTACGTTTTCTACTTGCCCTGCTAAGGCTGTGGGTTATCTGAATTGAAAATGCTGAGGTGACAAGTCCTTTGTGTGAAAGCAGGGCACAGCCTATTCAGGTGCAAGTGGGGAAGTGCCCAGCTCAGCTCCCCATTCTGCAAATGATGACCCACCTGGGCAAACCTAATTTCTCTATTGTGTGGATGTCTGGTAGGAATAAACAAAGTCCAACTGCCAACTACACCCAGGCATGTGACCCAGGAACAAGCTGCAGGCACCAAATAGTTAGAGAAGGAAAATGCCAACTACAAAAAAATTTCTTTTCAAAACTGTGACTCTACATTAAAGAGGTTTTTGAAATAATAATTTATCAGACATCAAACATGAAATGTATGCCTGTTCACGATCAACAGTTAGCACGTATTAATTGCCAACATGCAACCCAATATTATCCTAGGCCAAATGTACTGTTTTTAACTACCAGTACATGTAACACTTAAAAGTACATGTCCAGCCGTTTAATGACAATGCACCCTATTCTATGGGCTACACAGTGGCTACTTTAGAGATGATTTGTATACTTGGTCTACCATATACTAGGGACTTACAGGTAGCTTGCCAGTACCAATGGTAATTACACATAATTACCATCTACTTTAAATCAGAACACAGGCCCTGGGTCCAGCCAGCAGATCCAAGGGCACATTCAGAGTAAGAAAACCAGCATCTAGTCATCAAAATAGGGGCAAAACGTGGAGGGACAAGGCAAAAAAGTCCTGTTTATTCACAGCTTCACCTATACATACCTAGGTGTTTTTTTCAAAATGTCTTAGCAACATGCATCTTCCCCTTGAAGTCAAGTATGAAAAAGCAGTTCATTGCCCAACAGTACATTAATTTTTAGATAAGAACTTACTTTAAATTTGGAAGTTGTTAGATATACTAACATAACAACAATATTGCATGTCTTAAAAATGTTTTATAGACAATGGATAAACAATGACAAACATTGGTCCTTCATCACAAGGCACGTTTGAAAACTAAAAGATAAAAACATAACAATTACTATTTAAGTGTTAAGAAAATAGATGGTAAATTTACTAACTTATTCAGTAGCCTCTAGGCCAATATGGTGCAGCGGCCATCCTCTCATTCTCCAATCAATCTTTGCCACATCAGCAAGGTGTCATTATTCTTGCAAGGGCTAGCCGTAGCCCACTCGGCAACCATCATTTAACATCTGAGGGAGGTAGTACCTCTCCCAGATATTATCATAGCTAAAATTAAACCCAACGAACCCAAACAGCAGAAACAAATGTTAAAACTAGCTATACACTTGACAGACAAGAACTTCAAAGACAAACATTCACCTTACAAAAACACTCACACTTGGGTCCAGTGGTACGACCGATTTTTGCATGCGTAAATGGGTTTTAGACCCGTTTGCGCATGCAAAAATCCTGTGGCCATGTACTAACCCTATTTTGCGTGTCGCAAATAATTTGCGACTCACAAAATAGTGTTTAGCGACTCGCTATTAGGAAGAGGCATTCCCTTCCTAATAGCAACCCCAACAGCTATGTAAGAATGTATTGCGACCGCAATTGCGGTCGCAAAACACTTACATTTTACCACCCTTCTCAGAAGGGTGGTAAAGCACTTTCAAATGGGAAGGGGTCTCCGGGGGATGCCTTTCCCTTTGGGAATGTATGCACAAACATTTTCTAAGGGCAGACAGTTGTCCCACGGACCACTGCCTGCCCTTAAAAAATGAAACTGAAAAGTAAATTTTTTTTTAAGGAAAACGGGCTGCATTAAAAAATAAAAAACTGCTTTAGTTAAAAGCAGTCCCAGGCATGTGGCGCACTTTGCAAATCGCAATTTCCAGTGGTCGTACATCTGGCCCAAAGTGTATTCTGACAAAAATACACAAAACTAGCAATACTTGACACAACTAACACAAAGACATTCAAAGCACACAACCTCTCCAAACTCCAAAAATCACCACAATTGCCACCAACACTTCCAAAATGTTTAACACTCCTGAAAATAAAACCACCAAAGAAAAATGTTGCCAAACAAGCATTATAATGTTTTGTGACATATTGTGACAGTTTTCCAACAGCCACAGAATACATAAATGAACGACAGTGGTTAAGAGAAAGTGATCCATCTTTACACAAGTGACTGGTAAAATCAAGCAACATAAGAATAATGATATGCCTCACATTGATGGATGTTAAAAAAACATTTATATATCAACATATAGGTATGTATTAGAAAGTATTATATTATTGAATAATGAATTAATGGAAAGGCCCTGATGCTGATACTTATATTATTTCAATTAGGCCTGGACAGAGTTTGCGGAGTTGCGCTGTGCAAAACTCGGCAAAGTGCCCCAAAAACTGTCCCACACTACACTGAGTTCCGCGAGTGGGCAGAGCTACTCATCCCACCCGTTCTCGTGATGTATTACGTTTTCTTCAAAGTGAAGCACATTCTCGCACCGGAAATCACTTGTAAACTGCAGCACATGGTTCACATGGGCTGTGCCATTTTGTTTTTGCTCTGTTTATGGTACAGGGACTATTTTCGCAATTTTTCTTTAATCTCTTTAATTCTCCTTCTATCTAACTTTTCTACCCCTGCTTTTTATTTATTATATTAGTGTGTGCCATTGTGTCTGTGTATTGTATGATTTCTTTTTTACTTTTGGGGTGTTTTTTGTGACTTTTGGACTTTTTTCATTTTTTGCTTTTACGTCCTCATTTTTATCCTTTCTTCCTTCCTTTTCCTGTTTCTATCTCCCTTCCCACCCAGCACAATGGCAGTGCAGGGGAGCGGCAGTGCCAGACTTCGCCCAAACCACCTGCAGCACCAGCTGCCTACACTGCGGTTGGCAGCACCATGAAGAGGTGCAGCCCTGTGCTATTTTTTGAGAGGGGGAGGTGGCTGCATTAGTTTTTTATGTGCAGCTTCATCTCCCCCCCACTCCTAGCAACAGGCAGCAGGCCTGGCTGAGGTCATGGCCTCCGGGAGAAACCGCAGTGCTGGGAAAGCGTTTGGCGGTGTGTGTGTTCCGCTGGTTGTCTGAGTCGGTTGGATTGGGCAACTTTAGCACCTGGAACCTCATCACCATTTCCATGCTGGGCGATATCTGGGCTGGTGGGGGGGGGGGGCATTTGAAATCCTTTCAGGAGCTCCTGGTAGATTTCAGCTTACAATCTTCCCAATTCTACAAATATCTCCAATTACGACATTTCCCTTGACAAATACAAGACACAGCTTGACACACTCCCCCAAATTAGACCTCTCGGCTGTAAACTAGTCACTGACGTACTAGGTGGTGGCGGCATCTTGCACCTGTAGTAAAAGCTAGTGGCTAGTACACCGGACACCGTACTTACTCTCAGAGCCAGATGGGAGGAGCATGTGGGTGATCTAGACAATAACAAATGGATGGAGGCGAAGATGATACCACAAGAGTTGACCCTCTCCAGTGCTTGCATCTGATGCAATTCAGAAATTCCCATCAAATGTATTATTTTCCTGAGAGCCTTTGGTGCAAAGGACGTACTCCTAGGCTGGAGTGTCTGCACTGCCATTGTTCGCCAGGTACCTCATGACATATTTTGTTGGAGTGCCAGGTGGGGAGGAGATATTGGTTGGGTATTAATGACAGGATATGGCGGGTAACTAGTCACAATCTGGACCTAGGTACCAAATTTATACTGTTAGGGTTCAAGGACAAGCTGGGTGAGCCCGGAAGCACACACACACTCCTGGCCATGGTGTACCTGGTAACCAAGAAGAACCTGGCCAAACACTGGAGGGAGAAGACAATGCCACCATTCAAGGAGTCGGCGAGGGGTATGGATTACTGTGCAGCAATGGAGTAACTGGTTTACAAAGCTTGTGGGCTCCCCATAAGTATTAGCATATGTAGGTGCCCTGGAAGAGTAGTATCGCCATTTCTTACTGAATGCTCTGTGGGGACCTTGGGTGGGTACTCGGCCCTCTGGGCAAATATGGACTAATCGCTTCCCTCCTTCCGCCCATTTTCTTGTACCCATCTGAGGGAGCCGTTGTGTAGCATTGTAGATCCGATTTGATGTAGTCCACCTGGTTTTTATCAGGAGTGTATTTTGCTCATGTTGGACACTGAATATGTATAGCATTTTATGTTATGGACTGATACTTATTGAGTATTGAAGGGCATTTGACTCCTACACCTTGCAACCCCGAATGTCTAATGTAACACATCTTGAACATTGGTTTGCACACTTATATGATTTATTGTGAATGGATAATTTGTATGCTATGTAAAGCGCTCTAACAATCTGTATTGGAATGAGTAGCACTATCAAATAAATAAAATAGTGCTATTTAAATAGTTATTTGTGTAACTACTGGAACATACAAGCCCGTCTGCACATTCTTACAGTGCATGCACTTATATAAAGGGACTGAACAAAGTAAAAAGGATGCATCACTTAATCACCTGTGAAGAAAGAACAAGCTGTGTGCTTTTGTTTCCGCTCCCTTGCATTCGCATTTAAGTGTGAGTGTTTAGGCTCCTCCAGTCGATACTTGATGAAAAGTAGGTCCGCTGGCCCCTTAACTTCTGCCTTTGACTTTCGCCCAGCTGGAGTTGAAGAAAAAAAAACCCGCTTGCACGTTGCTGCTGGGAATGGAAAGCAGACAATGTGCAGGAGCTGTTGAACGTGTCCCAATGCCTGAAAATTACACTGGGACAAGTTGAACATATTTCTGTGGGGCCCAACTTCATGTCATTGTGAATGGCATTCACCCTGTGAAAACAGTGGGTGGACGCCGTGTACCACAGATAACCCCGATTCGTGCCCTGGGTGCAACACAGGTGGCAGGTAACTGCTCCCACACTCAAATGAAGAAACCACCGCTGGAGAAAACACCAGGGGCCTCATTTATGAGAAATGACGCATCGCTGCGTGAAAGCAGTGATGCGTCACTTCTCAGTGTGCACTCCTTGCGACATGATTGATGCGTCATATTTATAATATGACGGATCATGTCGCAAGGAGTTACAGATACGTCAGTATTTCTGACGTATCTGTAAGTGCAAAAGTGACGCATTGCAGGAGTGTGTCACAAAAGTGACACAACTCCAGCAATGTGTCCTTTCACATGGGGCAAGCCCCATGTGAAAGGGCCTACGTCAGTCTTACGCCTGCTATGAGGTAGGCATAAGATATTGACGCATTTGCATCTTAGAAGTGGCGCAGTGAAATCTCATAGATTCCACTGCGTCACTTCCAGGACCCTTTCTTGCGTCAATACGCCCCCCTTGCATACATTATACCTGGCACAGGTATAATGTGGCGCAGGGGCTTACAAAATGACGCATCTACCTAGATGCGTCACTTTGTATATATGGCGCAACAAGGCGCATTTTTTACGCCACTGGTGCGTCACAAAAATTGACGCACCAGCGACGTAAAAGTGACGCATAGCCTCATAAATGAGGCCCCAGTGATATAAATGGGTTGGGGGTGTATGACAGTGGATTCACGAGGTGGATTCAAGAATACGCATCCGTGGTATTCGGCGTCGTGACATTTTTTAGCACCAGCTGCGGACTTCTGAACAGAGCTTTGGCACCGTCACTTATTCTTTTAAAAAGGAAGCGCCTTCATATTTATTGTCTCTTTGCCACCAAAATGGCATTTCCTATTAAGCTCTTTTTCCTCAAAATGGTTTTGTTTTTGTCAATCGTGTCATCAGAACATGGCGTGACCTCTCAAACCTTTACATAACAAATTACTATAGTTGCCAGTATAAGCCAAGAGCAGCTATTGGATATCGCACGCAGCTTGTTTGTGTGACCTGTCAATATTTGATACCCAGATGATGGACGGAATGTAGCGCAAATCAAACATTCACCCCTAATCAATAGATCTGGGTTAAATCCACTGTTCTAATGCTCATTATGCCACCCCAGTTTAGACTCAGCCATATGCTAATCAGTCTTGACCCTGTGCCTCATGGGAATAGTCCAGACCGAACTGCCAAGCCAGTATTTGCATCGACGTCAATCCCTTTGAATTAAGAAGAAATGCAGCCTGTGTATTAAGTGACAGGAGCCACACACTGTTCTATGCATTTTTCATCTTTTGTCATTGCTGCCTGGTATTCAAACGTGTCTGGTTTAAGTGGTCGACTGAAACAATAACTGACATAAATGTAAATAGGAAATCATGCTCGTCAAACGTGACAACCACTGCAGCTTAAGATGTTTATGTTGGTATCCCTTGAAAGCATTGCCTTTTGTATAGCATTGTTCTTGCTGTGTTCATACATGCGCCAGCTTTTCTTAAACAGTTCATGCCTTGTGGTTCCGTGCCCATCATCGTTAGCTTGATTACTATGTTTATGCTCGATAATTAAAGGTGTTTTAGAATGAGTGTGCATTCTGAATAGAATCGTACTTTAAACAGACACCCTCACGACTCAAAAACCATAAACATGCAGTCATTCTGAATGATTTGATGGCAGAATTGCTTGCTGGAAACTATGTTATTCATATAAAGCAATTGCACACCTTTCTTACATAATAATCCTTTTCACACCATGATTTAGTGAATTATGACATAGCAAGACATGTTTTCAAATGACCATAAATGTCATGAAAAAACGACAATGAGTGACATATCAAAAGCTCCATAGACTCTAATGCAAGCAAGGGGATTGGTCCCTCGTCCCCCGGCTCTGTAGAGAAAAACAACCACTAATTGGGGTGAAGTGGGACATTCACACCACTGGATTCTGGTGGAAGTGCACCTGCTGCACTTAGGACAGCTACCCCCTGCACATCACAATCCTAAATGAGTTGCTCCACGATAAAAGAGGCCAGATGTTCAAAGTAAAATTATTGCTGTTCATTGAATAAATAAACATAAACTTAGGGCAAAGTCCAACCAAGCCTATTCTGCCCCAATTGCAAAACATAAACCATCATTTGTTTGGGGTGTTATTGGAATTACAGCTAAAGCAGTAAAACAGCTTGATCAATTTATCACCCCAGTAATATTTTTGATGCAGGAATTTTTTTTAAAAGTATTTTTAGGAAACAGGCATAAAATATGCAATTGTAGTGGGAATAAATTGCTGAAACTCTAATTCCGTTGACTTTTCCCTATTTTACAGAAGTTGTTCAGCTCATAATGGCGCGGTATACCTGCACATTAAAATGACCACTACCTGTAGATTTTATACATTTTGGTTCAGGGATACTGCATTGGTATTCCTGGGTCACCAGTTTTAAAGCCCTTTTGGGGGCATTTACAGTAATCCCAATCTGGCTGCAAACCTTTGTTTACAGTCATACCACCAAGTTTCTTTATTGTGTGGGAACACTGTTACATTTCACAAGCGAAAGCCAGGTGAAAGATTTTCAGGAAAAGGGGCCCAGATGGGGTGACAGCCCTTTGAGAATCATTGGCAAACACTGAATCCAGCTTTAATCTACTGTTCTTCAGCAGAGAATTTGGAATGGTTAGGTAATCCCAGACTCAAAATTACAATGCCGTGAAGTATCAGTAGTCTTGGGAGAGGAATTATCCATGAATTATTCCTCCACCTATCACAGGCCTTTGTAAGAAATGGGTTGCGTGCCATTACTGAAAAACCATTTCAATCAAACTGTTCAGTTTAAATATTCTGAATGAATAACATTTACCTTTTCATAGAAACCAGTTCATACACATGTCTTTTTTGGTAGATATTGGCTTTTGAATGCTTAATTTTAAGTGTAAATGCAATGGTTGCATGTTTTACTTCCAGAAACAGTTTTGTTAGAGATAGTTACCTCAAAGCTTTACTTCAGAGGACATTCTATCATATTTTTATTGTTTACATTATCAAACAATTACTGTGGATGCTTTTAATTTGCTGACCCATTACCCCCATAAACACTAACCATCGCTAACAGCTCACAACGCCTAAACACCATCAATCCCTAGCCCTAAAACCTCCTAAGCACACCTAACCTATTAACATCCATGAAGTCTAAAAGCCCTTTCTACCCCAAAAGTCCACAGTCCCTGAACCATAAAATCACTCACTACCCCTAACTCCATCCTTTTCCGAACCCTAAAAACTCCTTTTTATCCCTAAACAGCACTCTTCCTATACCCCTTAAAACAACTCAGCACAACTAAACTCCATGCAACCTTGAACCCTAAAAACGCTCACCACCCTTAAACAGCTTCCATCCATGACCAATGAGAAATCCCCATCACCTTAAATTTCTCATCACTGAACCCTAAAGTACCCTTACTACATCTCAATTCCACAAACCACTGAATCCTCTACTCCAGCCCCTACCCATAATGAAACCTTAAAAACCCTCACCAGCCCTAAACTCCACCCCTCCATGAACCCAAAACCCCCCAGCACCATTACACTCCACCCATCCTTGAAACCTAAAAACACTTCACACACCTAACCACCACTCATCAGTGAACCCTATAAACCCCTCAAAACCTTACACTCCATTCAAGTCCGAACCCTATGAACCCTTTTCCATTCCCGAACTCCAAATATTCCTGACCCTAAAAAAACCCTCATCACCCTAAATATTACTCACCCCTGAACCCAAAAATCCCACAGTTGTCCTAAATTCCACCCACGTTGAATGTAATTTTGGAAATGTTTTCTTTAATTTAATTTTTTTTTATATTTTCTTTAAAATGTTTTTCCATGATTTGGTTTCCTCCAATATGGTTCTAAAGTTTTTGCTTTTCATTATTTCACAGACATGATCAGAAATTACCACCTTTTGACTAATTTTATCCAATTCTTGCCCTACCAGCTTTTCTACATTAAGAACTCTGTGCACTTTACCCCTGCTAAACTGGAGCCAACGGGAGCGTGGCCAAGCTGCCAATCACGATGGTCAGGCAGCTTTGAAGCTCCTCTGTAGTGCCCGCAGAAGCGTAATTTATTTGCACCAAACACGTCCCCTAGATCATGGGAGATCAAAACAGGAGTGGCGCACGGCAGTGGTGACATTCGGCGAGGCTGGTACTGGTGGCCGCGGATGAGGAAACATCATTGAGACCGGGTCCGATCAACTTCACTGAGCGGAGTTGCGCGCTGGGGCCTGGCGTGCGGCCTAGCATAAAGCCGTGCTGTGGACACGCGGAGTGACGGTGAACCCCCACCAAATGGAACACCGGGTGAGCGGCAAGGTGAGCGGGGCTATCCTGGCTATTCCCCCCAAGATTCAGATTCGCCATTATGGCAAAACCAGCGAGTTACGTGCGTGGGGCCCACCCAGCGTTGATGCTGGCGGTGATGCCGGAGGCCCTGCGGTGACAGAGGTCGCAGGCGAGCCTGGGATATGGCCACTCGGCCGGCTGGGCAGAAGTAGAGGGGGGACAACAACACATGAGCCCTCCTATTCAGTTTGCAGCCATGAGATCGGTGATGGGTAGGAGCCCAACAACACGTGGCCCTGCTAAAAGTCTGCGTGCCATGAACTAAGGCCTGCCGGGGATGCCCAGGTTCCAACAATTAGGGATGAAGCAGCTTAATATCCTGGTCTGCAACGAGACAGCATTTTGTGTGGGGGCAGTGTGTTGCAGCTGAGCTCTCTAAGGAGATATAGTGGATGAGAAGGCACGCTGCGCGGAGACCTGGTCAGTCTGGATCTCTTCTCTGGGTCGCCTGCTTCGCCCATGTGACCATCAATGCCTGCCCCTTCCTTCTACACTGTTTTATGCGCCCTTAGGAACCTTCTGTGTGCACATTGGTGGATGTGGTCGAGAAGGCATGGGCCGTAAAGACCCAAAGCAACGAATATTGCAGTTCCCCAAGGTGACAGAGAGGGCCCCTATTACTGACACAGATATGGCTGCTGGGGGTTTTGCCACAGGTCCCCCAGTGGATCAACCCACAAGTCAAGACTTTCCGCTGCAGGAGCACCATGCAGGATTTAAAGCCCTGGACTGCCGATTTGACATTTTGGACAAACGTTTGGACAATCTAGGCGAACAGATTGATGTTAATGAGAATTGTCTGGACACTGTTGAGGGGAAGGTGTAAGACTTGGAGGATTTGTCAGCTCAGGCTTTGTGCAAGCTTGAATGATTCAAAAAGATTCTTAAGGATGTGGCAATTAAAAACGAGGATTTAGAATCCCGCAGTAGACGGAAAAACCTGCGCATCCTAGGTGTTCCAGAAACTTCCGATACTGGTCGGTTGGATCAGTTCTTTGAAAACCTATTAGCTGATCTATTTGGCAGAGAAGCTTTCACATCTGTTTTCATTGTTGAGTGTGCCCATCGCTCACTGGGCTCCCGCCCTAACCCTGGCTGCCCCCCTAAACCTATAATTGGGCACCGGCTAAATTTCTGCGACAGGGACACCGCCCTGCGACTAGCAAGGGAAAAGAGCTCACCAAGCTGACAGGGTTCTACGCTATCATTGCACCAAGATTTTACTATTATGGTGCAAGAGGCGAAGCACAATTTGGGCCTGCGGTATGGGCTTTTATACCCGGCATGTCTTCATGTTGATATTGAGGTCAGGTCCCGAATATTTGAGTCCCCTTCTGCTGTACAAGAATTTTGCAGAGGCTACAAGGGTGGCGGGCAGCATGGTAGCAAAGATGCAGCAGAAACCTCCCCCAACATAGTGGCTCTGCTGCCATTATGGAGCTTTTCTCTACTGAATAATACAGGCGCAGGAGTGTGGCCTTCGGTATTTCTGTACAAAATGGATGTAGCTAGACTATCCTAATTCATAGACTGTCATTGGACTTATTAGATAATCAATAGTTTGGGTACACAGAGTGATGTTGCCACCCCCCCTGTGTTTAGCACACTTTTATGTACAATGTTAATAATGTGTTTGGATACTTTATCTCTCTTCAGTGTTGAATAGTTTATTTGGGGTAGCTAACTGTATGCTTTCTGGGGATTTTCCCTGCTTCAGGGTGTGCAGGGATGGGAGGGGATTTACCATATTCCTGGCTATATTTGCTGCCACTCCATTTCATTAGTAGTACACTTTGCCTCGTTAATAGTGCCAATAATTTGAAAACAATGTTTAACAGAACAATATGTCTGCTATAGATGATTTACCTACCTCTTCCAACCTTAATATTATACTTGAATGTTAGGGGGTTGAACAATGCAAAGAAAGGAAGGAATGTAGTGCAATATCTACAGAGACATGGGATTGATATTGCATTTCTGCAATAGACTCACCTCCCTAGAACAGAGGTTACTTCGTTTGCTTCCACTTGGGGTCCACAGAGATATTTTGCTGGGTTCAGCGCTTATGCTTGCCATTTCACCTACATAAAGTACATAATGATACAGAGGGCTGCTACACCATGGTAACAGGATAAAAATAATGGGCCACTGTGTAACACTAGTGAACAGATACGCCCCTAACATAGATTATCCGGAGTATTTTCATGACGTACATTCCCACATACTGCAAATGGAAGCAAAGTTTATATGCATGGGGGAGATTTACATTTATTAATTGACCTAAAACTAGACAGCTCTTCCGTTTCCTCAGATGCTAAGCCATGAGTGTGCCAAGCTCTGTTTGAGCTTTGCGATTCAATTTGACTGTTAGATATTTGGTGATGACGACAACAGACCACCCCACCTACACACATTATGCCACCCAGTATGATACTAGACCAGATTAGATTATTGGTTAATTATTCCAAATTTGTCTACTCCCCAGAAAATATTCGGACCACGCCCCAGTGGTTTTAAAGCTGCTGATACCTGGGTCTGAAGGGGTGTAAAGACAGTGGAGATTCCCTGGATGGGCACTGCTAGATGGTCTCTTTCGAGCAGAGCTTCAGTTAGCTATTGAAGAATTTTTTTAATTAAACATGAGCTCCATTGCTACTTGGGCAACACTCTGGGAGGCTTTTAATGCCTACTCCCATGACGTTTGCATTTCTAAACATGCAGGAGAATTAAAGGATCTCAGAGCTACGATTATGAGCATTGAGCGAAAATTAGAAGACCTAGATATGCAGCAGGCTGCCTGACTTGACACCACACAATATGGCATTAGATTGACCCTACTGACTGTATTTAGGGAGGCAGCAGAAAGGGAAACTCTTTTTTTAACCAAATACAGTAACGCCTGAGATATGGAGAGGGGGATAGGCCAGGGTGTGCGTTGGCCAGGCAGTTGAAAGCCCACACCGGACGAGCCTATATCATGGAGAATCGCACCCCTGAAGATCAGATTCTCATGAGCACAACGGAAATACGAGATACATTTTTATCGTACTTCATAAACCTGTATACTTCCCGGAGAGACGATGATGGCTCTGCACAAGTAAACTACCTGGCAGAGATTGCAGTGGTCTGGCTAGAAATATTTATGCAGGAGTTCCTTGCGGAACCCTTTTCCAAAGAGGAAATCTCCAGCATGATAGCCGCGATCAATGGATCCACGGCCCCCGGACTAGATGGATTTTCTGGAGATTTTTATAAGGCTTATGAAGACCTATTTGTACAGCATTTGCTCAAAGTTTATAATGAAGCCTTGGAACAAGGCGAACTGCCCCCCACACTATGGGACACAGTAATTATACTACTTCCTAAGCCGGGTAAAGCTCTGTCATCATGTGGAGCATATTGGCCTCTCTCGCTCGTGAACTTAGATTATAAAATCTTGGGCAAAATGATTGTGTCGCGTCTAGCCCTGTTATTAGACTGGATCATTTACCTAGCTCTATCTGATTTCATTCCCCGTAGATCGACCGCCCTGAATCTGAGGACGCTGTTTGCTGTCCTGCATAGAATTTCACCGGAGGTGCCTCTTGCCAAAATATTACTTGACTGCAAAAAGGACTTTGATTCTCTGGAATGGTCTTTTTTCCTGGCCGTGTTGTGAAAAATGGGCATGCCAAAGGGTTTTATAGCTCTCACTGCGCTCCTATACCAGAAGCAGAACCCCACTGCTAAGCTCCGCTTGAATGGTACATTATCGCAGTTTTTACGCCTTTCCCGGGGCACCAGACAGGGGTGCCCGTTTTCCCCATTACTTTTTATCATCACAATGGACCTTCTGGTTAGGCACTTTCAATAACGTCATCTTCATAAAGGACTACAGTTCAAGACCGGCCCTTTGCTTGTATCTCTCTATGCGGACGATACTATACTTTATGTATGCACCCCAGAGGAGAACCTTGAACCACTCATCAGGGATATCATTAGTTTTGGGTTGCATTCTGGCTTGGGTCTCAATTAGGAGGAAAAAAAAAATTCTGATCACTCCCATCACCAAGAGATGGGACTGTGGGTTCCCCCTGGTGCTCCGACTCGACGCAATATCTAGGGATACATATCCATACAGATACAGACCAGATCATTAGACTGAACTATGGTCCTGCGATGCATACTCTGGATGAGCATGTCAACCTTGATCAAAATGATCGTTCTCCCTCGGTTTTTATACTTGTTCAATAATATTCCAATTCCACTTCCCAACAGCTTTTTTCTTAAACTTCGGTCGTATTTGATTAGCTTAACTTGGGCTGGCAGGAATCGCAGGGTCAGCTGGAATGCTATGACATTGCCTTATGACAGGGGAGGTTTTGGGGTTCTGAACTTTCACACATATTACCTGGTAGCGCAGTGCAGCTTTGCCCACTCCTGCTACCATCCAGATGCTAGATTGCCCTACTCGAGACCTGAGGCTGACCTGGTGTTGCCTGCGAAACTTCACACAGTATTACCTCAGGGATTTTCAAGAGACCCTAGAGACATTCAAAATGTTTCCACGACCAACTGGGCCTGGCGGAAATTGGTTAGAATCACAACCGCGAATACAGTATTTTCCTCTGAAATTCCGGTTTTGAATAATGCATGGATCCTCTTTATGACTGAAAAAATAGCTCAGCGCACTTTAACTAAATTTACTATCAGCAAGATCCGTGACCTATTTCCAGACGGCCATGTATTTGACGGAGATGAGGAGGATAGATTTAGTGATGCTACGTATAGGGACAATTTCGTCCTTCGACGGGTGCGAAGTGCGCTTAGGGCTACATTTACAGAATTTTCCTCTGCACCAGCCAAATTCGGCCCGTAAACCACTGTAATTTCTTCGCCGGGTAGTGCCCGACTGGTTTCGAAAATGTATAATTCATGCATGATACTAGTTCCTGGAAAGGACACTAAGATCAGGGAGGCTTTGGAAAGGGATTTGGGACATCCTATTCCAGACACACACTGAGGCTTTAGCTGTGCACAAATTAAAGAAGTACAGCAGGCGCCGGCTATTACACTTTAAATTCTCATGGAGGGTCTACATGTCTCCAGAAAAAATACACACCATCAACACTAGCAGGCTACATGCATGTTTAAAGTGTGGTGCACCACACGCAGACTTTGCACACTTAGTTTATAACCGCTCAAAGATTGGGGCATATTGGCATTCGATTTGCGCTGAAATAGCTAAGATGATTGATGGGGATGTGGCTCTCTGTCTGGAGTTTGCATTATTGGGCTGTGTACTAAGCTTCCTTAAGCCTGTTCGTACATTTTCTAGCAATGGTCTTCCTGCTTGCTAAGCGGAAGATTGCCCTTAAATGGGTCTGCAAGGCCCCTCTCACGACCAAAGCCTAGCTCCAGAGTTTAGCCTACCGTAACACAAATAGTGGTATGTACGCGGACAACATACCTGCAGCATCGCGTCCAAAGGATATTTGGGGCCCCTTCAAAACCTATTTAGTGGACATGTACACCACCCCCACTTCACAACCCCCGGATGGGCTGGTCCCCACAGGAGTGGGGTGACACACTACAGGGTGGGAATGCGCCACTCAGATGCACACATTGTTATGTATATTTCATCTTAGGGGCGGACTCAACCCTCTCAGATTACAGATTATTATTGTTGGTAGGGGTGGAGGGCGAATTCCGTTCAACTCGCGGAACTTGCGAGGTTTGGGCATTTTCGTGTTCCTCGCAGAACGCAAACATTTCAAAGCTTCCGCCATCCGCAGTGGAACGGAATTCGGGGGGCATGAGGTATTTTTAAACCTTACCAGGAAGCAATTGCAAGAGCCCAAGTGTCCACTTCTCTGCCTCCCTCCCTTCATCCCGCCCCTCTCTCTTTCTTACCGTCTGTCTCTACCGCGCTCTCGATCCTACTGACTTGCTGGCAAACTTCCTTCATTCGTTCCCCAGTGAAATGGATCCAAAATCAAATGAAACTCGGTTGCTGGAAAAGCAGTCTGTTTCTTTCATTTTTCTCTTTCAAAGTGCAGTGTCTGGATGGAGAAAGGCAAAAAGATAAAGTTTAGGAAAAGGTGAAAAAAATAAAAATAAATAAAGCACGGCACGTCGGCCGCAAAGTGGCAAATAAATAAATAAATAAAGCAGGACCCTGCGGGCGCAGCAATATCTCTGCGAGCACTGGACATTTCGCGTGCTCGTTGAGATTCCTTGCCGTTTTGCAATATTTTGAGAAAGGCAACTTCGCAAATTCCGCCCACCCTTAATTGAGGGGTTTGAAAACATTGTCTTGGTGTTCTGGTTACATGGATAGGAAGTTACCGATGCAAAGCTAGTTGGGGGGTGGGAGAGATAATCTCAGCAAATGTATTCAAAGTTCATTGTATGACTAAATGTGGTTACCTACTGCCTCATTTGCCCCTCCTCACCCTTTTCTCTTACGATAGCGCCCTAGGGTGTTTTCATCTCATATAATAGGAAAGTTTACTCTCTTAGGAGGGAGTACACTTCCTTAACCGGCCTAAGTGAGGCATATTTCCAATGAGATTTCGGAGAGACTTAATCATAGGACTTTCTTCCACCCTTGCCTTCACAATTTCACCCGTATCCTTCACCCATAACAATTTAAGAAAGAAATCCAAAATCTGTATCTCTTCTCATGCTGGCCGACCATATCCAGCTTTGCTACAGCCCTCATAGCTCTTATCCAAGCCAGGCCTGACGGAGGATCAGCAGAGACCCATAACTTGCATATTTCCCTCCGGGCCAACAATATAGCATAGAACACCAACTTTACTTTATCGTCCAAGCCCCTACCTTGTAGATCTGCTCTTCTCGTGATAACAATTTCAGGGCTTACCTCAATATGTTGGGCCAATGCAGCTGACAAGCATTTACTCACAACACCCCAGAAATCTTTTATCGCCGGGCATGTAACAAACATGTGCATGTCGTCCTCATTTGGGCTGCTGCATTTAGGGCATCTCACAGTACCACCATCTTTGAATTTCGCCAATTTCTTTGGGGACCAATACGCCCTGTGGAGAGTAAACAAGTGGTTCCTTCTTAAATTCGCAGGTTTTACCACCTTGTAAAGAATCAACATAGTTACTTGCCATTGGTCTTCTGTAGCAGTCCTCGGCAAGCACTCTCCCCACAGGCTTTCCGGCAATGTAAACGGTGCATCCTCCATTTCAACTATTGCCCAGTACCACGTTGCCACTTCTTTTTTAATCGGGGCCTCCTAAGCCAGTTTCTCTTCAAACTCATTATATAGCCCTATTAAATGTCCTTTCCCGGCTGCCCAGCATTGTATCTGGAGGTATTTAAACTTCGAGAATATATGCCCCCACTCTTGTTCACAATAAGTCCACGGCAATAAACTGCGATCTAAAAACAGATCCCCATCTCTGAGGTCCCTCTACTTTTAGCATCCTTGCCAGCGCATCCTCGGCCCAACTCGGGGCACCTGGTGATTCCCAAATCGGTGCTCTTGCACTAAAATACGGTATTCTTGTGGCCCTCCTAATTCTATACCAGACCGTCGCCAGATCTTTCAAGACTTTTAATCTTACTTTTTTAAAGTACTTTGGGTCGGAAAATTTATACATAAATCCATTCTGCTTGATGTTCTCGGCTCTCAACATTGCAGACAATAGTTCACCAATAACCGAACTTCCTGGCGTGCCCAGAAGCATTCTACAATTTTTGAGCAAGAAAGCCCCAGAATATATCTGGAAATCTGGTGCAGCCAAACCTCCTTTCAAAAGTCTTCTCCTGATTTTTTTCCAGGATAAGCGCGATCCCTTAGATGCCCAAATAAAAGACCCAATCTCACTCTGCAGTCTCGAAAAACCCTCTTTCTCAAACATAAGAGGGAGCGCGTCGAATAAAAAGGTTATCTTAGGTAGCGCCATCAGCTTCACCAAGTTGACACGTCCGTACATTGTTAAAGACAGATGGGCCCAACCCCTCATAGCCAAAGATATTTCCTTCCTAACTTTGGCAAAGTTAACTTTAGTAAGATCCTTTATGTCCTGAGTGATTTGGACCCCTAGGTATCTTATAATGCTGTGACATTTTGTATTATGGAAATGGAAATTAAAGTTAAAAAAAACAAACAGAAGCCAACTGTCTGTTCTGCTTTAAACATGGTTCAATTGACGTACTGATCATTAATATATTTAACTTTCCTATAAGGCCATAGTAATGTGTGGAAATTATACACCAACAGCATGGACAGTTCAACAGCACTTATTGTAACATCTACTAAAGTGAAAGGGAAAACAGGGTGTTAGGCCTAACCTCTGAACCCTGACGGTAACAGCTTACAACCTGCAGTACAAACCTGTCAAAATAACATTCTCTACAGGGTAAACACCTTCTTTTAAATATTAATAAATTACCCCTAAGGTTACCTTGTTGACCACAAGGTAAGGTGTTTGATATTTTAAACTGGAACATGCATGAAATTAAGAATGGCAGGTTCCACCAGTGACATCCATGTTGTGAGAAGATCATCCTTTTTGGCCCTGTTCACCCCATTACTTGATTGATACTGGTGGTAACAGACTCTGTCTGTGTCCAGGGTTCTGCTAACCAGGCCCAGGGCCATTGCTCTAATGAAAAGGGTATATAGAAATAAGCTATAATTACAATTTTCAATAACAGATCCTGTAAGTCCCTAGTATATAACAGGGCAGAGGGGATTCAGACTACATATTAGTCCCTAGTACAGAATAGGGCAGTGGGCTTTAGAGGCCTAGTAGATTTCTTGCACTGGAGTGTGCACTGCTGTGTGCCTACTGTCATTGTTACTGGCAGCCCTGCTTTTCAGACTTTCTTTAAAAGTAAATTGCATGCAAATTCGACTTTGATGTTACACGTACTAGCAAAGTGGTAATCTACCTTGATTTTACATATAAACACCCCTAAGGTCTCCAATAGGTGTCACAGCAGTGGGGTGCCACGTAACTATGAGAAGGGACATTATAAATGATGTTTTACAAGCTCTGGTGTGGGAAACAACTGCCAATTTCGTTTTCTTAAATTATAGATCATTAGCTCCATAGGCTAACATTGGAATAACTTATTTGAGTATATCCTTTAGTAGAAAGGGGCTGAAAATGTCATTCAAAGATTTCACTGATGGCCAATAATAAATCTAACAACTTGCCACTCTTTAATGTATCTTAACTAATGCAGAAGAGAAGTTATAGAACTTTCTTTCCTGTGAGCCAAAGTCCAGCCTTCAAGCAACCTTCCCTAATTGGTCGGCCATAAAAGGGTTAGCCAGGCTGCTTTGATGAGGTGGTAAGTGGTCACATGGAGCAGAGGTTATCTGTGGGGGAAATATCTGCAGCTGCAAAGAAAAGGCCAGCCCGGGTGCTGGGTAAATCAAAGTGTGCTTCAAAGAGAGCAGGACAATAAGGAATTCCAGTCAGGCCTAACCCCTCTTCCTGTAACCCAAGCCAAATGGAACTTGCAGGAGGAGGAGGGGGAGTGTTACTGGAAATGAGCGACACTAGTAGAATGGTTTAGCCAGCAGTGCTTTGTGGGACAAGAATATGCCATGCTTTGGAGGAAGCTTGATGCTTTTGAGTGACACCCTTCACCTCATTGGGCAAGGGTGCCCCTGCTTGTTACCCCTGATAATTGAATAAATATGTGAGAGCTGCATAGCAACTTGAACTTGCTGCCTGAAACTACAAGAAGAAGGACTACTTTCTGAAGGACTGCTCCTATTGCACACTTGGAACTACAGGCCTGAGGAAGTTGCCTTGCTTTAAAAAGGGTTAGGGAGCAGATTCCCTGAAAGCTACAGGCTAACAGAGCTTCCCTCCAATTTCTCCCTCAAGAACTCCCCAGTCGACAGTGCTTCCAGTGGACTTTTAAGGATTTGGCCAGGTGCATTTTGAAAACTAGGGTGCAAAATTCCCAGGACCATCTCATAGCTTTCAGACCTTCGGATTTGTGTTTTAGACTCTTTGAACTCTCAAGAGAAACGTCAGCAAGAAGTTCCAGATGTTTGGAGGAACTTTTGGAAAAAGCTCTTAAGTGGACCTTCCTGGCGTTGAGAGTCAAACTTTCAGTCACCACTTTGCCTGGATTTCAGTTTGTCCCACTGAAAGCTCTGGACTGGAGTTCCAGACTTCCAAGATTTGACGGGGCCTTGTGAAATTGCAATCCAATAATATTACATCAAAATTGCCCTACTTGAGGGAACTGAATGACATAGAAAGAAATCCTCCAGACAAGTTTCTATGTCCGAAGGTAACATTTTTACCAGGGCCTTAAGCTTAGTACGACCAGGGCTTCATCGTGGTTGACCTCAAACTTTGACTTTATCCCAGTCAAGTAAGATCAGATGTCCCAGGTTTTTGTCATATGTTTTTCAGCAGTATGAAGTGGTCAATGTTTAAAAATCAATATCTTCGGTTAACTAATTTGGATTTTTGCGTTTCGATGTCAGTTTTAAGAAAAATATGTTTCCTTTTTTATAAATGTATAAATCCTCTCCTAAAAGACATACTTAGTTGTTTAGTGACTTCAACGAACCTCAAAGATCCTAGACATACTTTCTAATCGAATTTGTAATTTTAATCTTATTAAGCATACATGTTTGAAAGACCATTCAAAGCAAATATATTGCTTATACTGACAGATTATAAAATCCCTAATGCATTTTTATTATAGTCTCGGGGTAGGGATGGAGACAGTGAAGTGACTGTCATTTTTAAGAAATCTTTATAGGCTGTTATGAGTCTGGCAGTCCAAGGACCTCCACACTCACAGGGGCGCTGGTAGTGGTTCAGCCACGCCGCACCAGTGGTCCAACCACCCTATTACAATTTGGGTGGTTGCCCTGCCATTGCCTCGCCACAACCATGCAAGGTGTCTAGAGGCCACAAATGCTTGGTGGTCCCGGCAAGCATATTAAGATTTTCCTCTCCACCACAGTTTTCTTGCAGTTTCCTCCTCCATGAAAACCATGGCGGAGAGGAAACAAAGAGGGCACTGTAGTGCCCACTGTTGCCTCAGGGCTATGGGGTGCATGCAGTGGGGCACACGTTGTGCCCCCCTGTGTGCATTCACCCAAGTACCTGCACTGGTCTGTACTGGCAGGTACTTACTTTGGCATTCCCATTGCAGTGCCTATTTTATAGGCATTGCTGTGAGAACACCAAAGAACTGCCCAACAGTGACTGAAAAAAGTCATAATCTGGCAGGCACAGTGCACATGGGGTAGGTGGTGTAGTAGCGGGACAACAGCGTGGGGTCCCGCTTCTGCACTGCCAAACACCTAACCACATTCTTAATGTTATCACTTTTTTAAATGTTTAAACTACATGTAGACAACAACTTATAAAATCAGATTCTCAAACTATAGCAAACTATCTTAAATATATAGTCAATTTAAAAAATACAAGTGTTAAGGGTTGTTAATACCTTGGCTAAAAAAAAAACGGGGATAGCATAGCACACTTTTTTCAAACATATGTAAGCATTAGGTTTTAAGTAATTAGTGACACAATATACTCCATTAAAGGGTCAGTCACAAAAACATCAATATTGTGAATGCAAAAAAGTAATTGTTTAGCAAACAAAATTATGACATGATAGGATGAGAGTTGGGAATCTAATATCAGCCACTCACTTCTAAAATATATTGTTGTTTCAATAGTGGGAGGGTTGAATATTTTCTTTGTGCTAATTTCATATAACAATTCTTATAGCACCACCACATTGTATACAAAACCTCCAGTTTTCGCGACTGGTTCAACTGACTGCAGTCCACTTGCTGTACTTGCATGACTCCCAGTCTCAATGCCCAACAAAATTATTTTTGGAAGGCATTATAAATGTTCTCATCCAACAACTCCAAACGATATTTCCTTCAGGCATGCGTCAGCTTCTCAAGAACTACTGTACACTCCAACCACTTTAAGAAAGTTTCACAAGGGCAGGTATGCTTCTCTGGCAGGACAAGGACGTTTTTATTTCAGTAGAACAGTAGGAGAGTAGCACTAGCAGTCCAATTAAGTTATGGGCCCCTCCCCCCACATTATCCCTGGCTGACTCATTTCAGTCCAATAAGATTCAATGAAAATAAACTCTCCTAAGCAATAATCTGGTTCAGGTCTTATGTCTCTAGTAAGGATGTGAGGACTTCTTTTTTTATGTAGGAAATATAAATGAACCTCTGCAGAGGCACATCAAAATCAAATGCCCAACTTGGCAGAATCCAGTCTATTGTGCCACAGTACTCTTAAGAAACAGCTAACAGGCTAGCTTTATAAATAGCATGCAGAAATTATGTTACATCTTCCCTGGGAAGTCACCGGATACGGTGGTGTGACGGGCTAATACTTCTGTGAGAAAACAGCAACGCATCTTGGTCTTTGTGCTCTGTGCGAAAACAGACTGTGTGTCTCTGATCTTCATGCTCAATACATATGAATGCATCTTCCCCTTGGCTGCTTGGCCACTCTCAGCATTTACCGGATCCAATCACCTGGAGAGGTGTTCCATGGCACTGGTGGAGCATTGTCCTGGGAGGATGGCAGTTTAGGAATGGGGTTCGAAGGATGCCAAGCATGTTTTTTTTGTACATAGAAAATGCTGTATCCCTGAAGAAGGAGGTGTGGGTAGCCTTACATAAAAGCCTTTCCATGATGCTTTCTACTTAAAAGTTAAAAAAAAGAAATTTCCAGTTTCAATTCCATGTATTGGATTTATTTTTTCATTTTGGTGTCACATTGTTCATTAAAGGTTACTTTATCTTTATAATTCGGTTGGGTATTTTTATTGTTGGGCATTTTGACTATATTTGTGTTTTGGTATTGCATACATGCTTTTCACTGAATATGAAAAATAGAGTACAATTTGATAAACAAAATGACAAACATCCAGTAAGAGTAAAAATACTTTTGCTTACACTGCGATGGTGCTGTTTTGTCAGGACATGTGATATGTTAAACATCTTCCATGTGCTATGATGTGATCAATAAGAAGCTGGATCTTCCTTGTTGATTAAGCAAGTTACTTTATTAAATTAAGATGATAGATAATAAGTTATAGTGATAACCCCATCAGGAGCAGCTGTCCTGCTGCTCAGCCCGCACCCAACTGACATTCACAACACACTAACATTCCATTCATCCAACATTCCACATCACATGCAATCAAGCTGAGCAGCAGGAAAATATAAGATACAACATATCTCCCTTCGTTGGGAAATTAAAAGAATCAAAAAGAACATTGACAACATGTCAAGTACAATTGGTCAGTAGATTCAATAAATTTAAACACAGCACAAGTAAGATAAAATGTGCAACACAATCAACAAACGATAGGTACCCACAAACCTCACTTCACAACCAATGACACAATCATCAAACTGACGCAAGAAGACACATCCTGTCCCTTTCCATACTGACACACACACACACGACAGTCTGAACAAGCATCACATGCATCACATCACTCCCTGAAATAACAACAAACCTACATCCTACATCCATATGCCACAAATCATACTAGTTGGCCAGACCAGTACAACAAGAAAGACACACAGAAACAACCATAACACCATATATAAGCATCAGGAAATAACAAGCACACCTCAGACCAGGAACAAGCACACCCATAACTCATTCATAACAGACATCCCAATCGCAACACTGACGTGCGAGGCAACATACATCCACATCGCAACCCTGACGTGCGAGGCAACAGACATCCCCATCGCAACCCTGACGTGCGAGGCAACAGACATCCACATCGCAACCCTGACGTGCGAGGCAACAGACATCCCAATCGCAACCCTGACGTGCGAGACAACAAATATCGCCATCGCAACCCTGACGTGCGAGGCAACAGACATCCCAATCGCAACCCTGACATGCGAGACAACAAACATCCCCATCGCAACCCTGACATGCGAGGCAACAGACAACCACATCGCAACCCTGACGTGCGAGACAACAAACATCCCCATGGCAACAGACATTCCCATCGCAACCCTGACGTGCGAGGCAACAGACACACCAACGCAAACACACCACTCATACACGACACACACTGTTGGGACAGCTCTTGGTGAATACATCACCAACAACCAAACAACAACAATGAAGAGAGTTGTACCCAACATTGGCTCTTAGACCCATATTTTGGTTCCCTGTTGAGTTTTCTATTCTGTAAAATAGTCCCAAACATGGTCACACTCAGACCATCGTCTTTTAACAGCGACCTTTAGCTTTCCATAGCTTCCTCTATGTACGCCAACCCGCCACTGTTCTTACAGACAATGGAGCAACTCTCAAAACAGCTGGGCCTTGAAACCAGTTCCGAATCCTAGTCTTATCAACTTTTCAAAACGGTTTCTTTCCTTGCGCCATTTCAAAACGGTTTCTATCCTTGCACCTTGCCATTATACTTTTTTTTAACCTCCTAAAAGTCAGTCGTCATCAATCATCAAAAAAAAAAACAGAGATGACAGTACCTGACGACCTTCTGATAACACCCTCAGCAATACTTCCCTTACGATGTATGTCTTTTTTTTTACCATCAAAATGGAGGCACGCACAACAACGTAAAGCAGGGTGGTTCATGGCGCGCACACGGGCCAAATTATTCTGCGAGGTGAACAATCGTCAGAGAAGATGACGGTGATCTACTCTGTGAAGGAAAACCAGTCTCGTGCAGATTTGAAAATGAAACGGTAACCGTTACTTCTTCATGCTTATGTTAACGTACATCACAATAAAATGGACTTTACTTTATACGAAAGTTGATTTTTCCAGATAATATACCCCCGCATCGTTTCCTCCACCTTCACTTAAATGTTGAAATGACACCACATCGTCATAAGCCTTCACTGCTCACTTCCAGTAGGCAATTCTTTGCAGGATCTTTGTTCTTAAACATCTGACAGCGGCAGATAATGTGCACACACTTTTCACTGAGGCCCGATTCTTGCCCCCGAGTACAAACAAACAGCAGAGCGGTGAACATTAATTCTCCACTCTCCATATGCTCGTAAATCTCTCTGAGGCCCGATTTATTGCCCCCGAAAATAAATGAACAGCAGAGCGGGAGTCACTCTTCAAATGCTCGTACTACACTGTGAGGCCCGATTTCTGCCCCCGATCACCATCGACACAGAGCAGCAGTTTTTACAACAGAGCAGCAGTTTTTATCCAACACACTCCACCGAGGCTCGATTTATCCTTGCCCCCGAACGTCATTTAAACTACAAATCAGCTGATTTAAAGCTCATGATAAATGCAATTCTGGCACCTCTGGGTATTAGGGCGACCAATGGCAGGGTCACTGATGGGGTTTTTCCTTTTGTGCCAGATAACGTTTAAGCCAATGATACGATAAAACATAAAAGTCATTTACCTTGAAGTTAATTTTTCTTCATTTATCGGTTTCAGTCCAGTCTTCAACCTTTCACTCTTTACCATAAAAGTTGCACGCGTAGATTCTCCTTCCCAATAATCGCCAAATGATGTAATCAATAAGAAGCTGGATCTTCCTTGTTGATTAAGCAAGTTACTTTATTAAATTAAGATGATAGATAATAAGTTATAGTGATAACCCCATCAGGAGCAGCTGTCCTGCTGCTCAGCCCGCACCCAACTGACATTCACAACACACTAACATTCCATTCATCCAACATTCCACATCACATGCAATCAAGCTGAGCAGCAGGAAGATATAAGATACAACATGCTACATTCTCCTGGGACCTCTTTGGTTTCAGGAGTGTCAGTGACAGACACTACTAGAAAATTAAGACTCCATAACATATGGCTGCAGTATGCAGGGAAGCAATGTTTTACCTTTTCTGAAATGTGAAATTCACGCAGAATAGATGTCAATGGTGTAATGAGTTTGAATGTATGTCCATGGTATTACGCAAATATGAACACACATGAATGTTTGAAACACTCAGATGGTGATATTTTGTACAAGAATTGCAAAAATCTCTTTGCAATTGCTCAGAAATGGTGGTGTGAACATGGCAATAGCTTGCACCACTACAATTGCTGAGCAGCCACATTTAGTCCTAGTTGAATAAACATTCTCAAATGTCTGAGTGTACAATAGACATGTGATTGGTAAGTACAGTCAGTTTTCTCAGTAGCATTAGGGGCTGATTACAATGGCGGTGAACCTGCCTCCAACAGGCTGTCGGTGGTGGGCTCACCGCCATCGTGAGGCCATTCCCCACCCGCCATATTATAATGGCAGATGGGTCTGTGGCAGTCGGAAAATCCGACCGCCATGCAGCCAACAGGCTCCTTGAGCCTGCCTGTGTGGCGGAGGCCTTTCACCCCCAAAATGGTGGCGGTTCCAACCAGGGACCACTGTAGGGATTAGGATGTGCCTCCCCGACAGCCTTTCCATGGCAGTTCACCCGCTGTGAAAAGGCTGATGGGGATGTACATTGGGGCGGGTAGTAGGTCCCCCTTCACCCCGGACCCTTTGTTTTGGGGGTGGGGGCACCTATGGTATTCCCCGACATTTCCCTGCACCATGTGGTAGACATCGCATGGTGTTTGCTACGTAGTGTAGGGACATGTATACAGTGCTGTTTTTACAATGCGGCGGGTGCTGCAGCCAGCAGCACCTGCCGCATGGCAAAGTATGGCAAGTACGACCGCCACGGTGTCAGTCGCATCCTAATACCCCCTGTGGGACCTCCGCTTTGTAGGCAGGCGGTTCCACTCCCTGGGACGAAGATGGATTGAAAGGAGTCCATCTGCCATCATAATCAGCCCCTAAGTGACAAAGAGAGGAGTATATGTTGAAGTTGTGCTTTTTACATCACAACACTGAGATGGACAGTGCATGTGTATATATGTAATTCAGGACTGCATTCATAAGAGATTCAAAATGCCATAGCTTGCTCAGAATTTGGCTTAATGTTATAGCATACGATGTCAATGCCATGCTGCGTTGCACAGATTGATTATTCATGTGACTTTACCAGAACCATGATCTCTTGTAGCAACTTTGTCTGACACAGCTTTGTGTGGAGCTCAGGCTAGGCTGTTGCAAAACCTACACATGTTTTATTGTCAGCAAACTTAGGACCTTGGCTTCTGAATTGCTATATTGACTATTTGTAGCCGATTTTTGGAATACTGGTGGAAGCAATATTTTAGGCCATCCAACCTTTTATTATCTTGTTCCATGTTGTGCTGAAATATGACACTAGGGGCATCATGTTTATAATGGCTAACTACGTTTTTCGAGAGACAGTTGTGCAGTGGCGTAGCAAGGGGGACGGTCCACCCAGGGGTGGCACGAGTTTTGGGGACGGTGGCCTCCCCCCGCTGTGTATGCTTTTGTCTCTTTATTTTGGGAAGAAAGTCTATCTTTTTTTTTTTTACAAAGTAAGGACACTAATATTTATGCGACTGAATTTTACACACAAATGTATATGTTATGTACAATAAACTTAAGACTGTCAAGTCAGGGCGCTTTTAGGCAGCTTAAGGTAGCCAGTAAATTAGACGTTTAATGGCCTTTGCAGAGTATAGAGCTCATCCTATAGGCTATCATTACTTAATTCTACACGAAGTCGATACCTGACTGTGTGGATTGTTTCTGTAAGCAGTTTACAATATCACCAAAGTCCCTCCTTAAAATGCTGCCCTTGCTTTGGAGTAGACTTGTTGTGCACCATGTGATCTCAAAGTGCTCAACAGGACAAGGCCCAGAAGTAGTTTGCACATGGTAGGTTCATTAGAGACAGTCTACCAGACTTCACATGGAGCACTGTATTGACAATTGCCCATTCCTTTATTGGCTGCTCTGTCAGTGATGATACAAGTAACTAACGATACCTTACACTTCACAGTTCATCCCTTCTTCATGCACGCTTCCAGCTTAGATTCGTACATTGTAGTGAAATGCTACTACTAGTGGCATTCGGCACAAATGGCTATTTTGATGTTTACAATAAATTTGCAAACATGTTTATTAAGTTGGTTCCAAAACATGTTTGTTCTGCCTCATTTATTTGCAGGCAACTTGATATCTCTTGGATCTTTAGCTTTTAGCTTCTAATGATTACTTTGAAATATTATTTTAATGAAGCTATGAAACACATCATTCTATTCTTTATTTTGCTGTTGAATTGCTAATGATACCCATCTATTAAGTAAATGGTTTTGTGCGCAATACAAATGCAATAAATAAGGTTAGTCTGTTCTTTTTTACTACTTTTTCTGCTGATGGGCATACCACATGCAGAGAAAGTAATGTTTCATGACCAAAACAGTTCAGTCTGAGGCAGACCTCGCATTAGCACTAACTGATTCAAACTAAAAATATATTTTAATATTTTCCATATCTGCATTTGCTAACATTTCGAGTCCTTTAGATAACAGATATAAATCTTCCAGGCAGGGCCGTCAAACATCTGACCGATTACATGAAGGCAAGACAGTTTGCAATACTTTAACCTATTAAACATTTGAGAACTATATGATACATGGCGATGATACATTTCATTACGTCCTCTGACCTCGATTTTTTCTGTGAAAATATCAGTGTTGCTCAGGCTAGACGACTTGCATCTTGTATTTATTAAACTCTCATATGACATGTTAAGATATAGAAATTCTGTGATTTAATTTGTTTTCCCCTTGTAAAACTGAGGTGATTATTCATATGGTGGCATCAGTTTTTCTAAACTGGAGGAAATATAACGACATGATGCTGTGAAAATAAACATCAAAGAATATGCCAAACTACCCTGCATGCATGTGGTTTGGAATTGGTATGAATACTGAAAAAACATGATTAGGTAAAAGCTGAGTTTTTACAATATGCAAAGAGGGCCCTAGAGTTTTACTGTCATGGACAGAAATAGCTAAGTATACCTACCTCAAACCTCCTTCTTCCAAGCATGCATACCCCCAATCACATATGCACAGTAGAGGTCAACTCAAGTCGAGACACACCAGGTTACGCCTGCTTGTAATCCACGCATGATGAATATATGACGGTACGACGCATACCGTCACAACGCGTGCTGTTACAACAAGTCTTTTACAACGCAAGTCGTGATAACGACTTGCGTTGGGGGCGCGGATCGTGAATAGTAAAATTTACTATTCTAACACCAGTCCCCGTGGACACTAGGGAAGGTGTTGGAATAGTAAATATACTATTCTTAATCCTGTAGCGCCCTGCAGCGCAAGTCGTGGTTACGACTTGCGTTGTAAAGGATGCGTCGTAACAGCACTGCGTTGAAACATCCGCGGTGTAAAGGATGTTAACCCCAGAGGATCACTTTTTTTGAGGCTCCGGTGGTGCAGGCTTCTCAGTCATATCTATGAGACAACTCAAAGCCACCCTGCATGGCTTTGCATGGCCCAATAGATTTGGAGTAAGGCAAAGCTTTGCGCTGCAATGCCTTGCTTGACGTAAAGGAGGCGCTCCATGGTTGTTGCTATGGGTGTTCCCACTCAACACCCATGGATTTTTACACTGCCTGAGATATTCAAAATGCACTTCAACCTAGGGCAGCACTAAAAACGTGTGCGTCCCTAGGTGTAACAAGGAGAAATGTTCACATTTCTCTTTGTCTTTTTCTCTTTTCATGTGTGCTGCTTTCTACAGTGCACCTAGAATGAGGAAAACATCTCCTGTGATTGCTTTTGTGCAGAAAGGTGCCCCTTTCTGCACAAAACACAATCATGCCAACAACACAGACACCCTTGCACCTGTTTTGGATGCAATATGTGCACCGGCGCTGGCAGAAAGGACAGGATATGCAAATACGGTGCAAACCTCTGGATGGCAGAACCTTCATCATCTGTCATAGAGGTGTAACAAAACTTGAGGGGGGCCCCCTGCAAGGTACATTAACCCCTTCCATGCGCATGACGAGCTGAGCTCGTCATGAGTTGCGCCGCTCGCATGCTCATGACGAGCTCAGCTCGTCATGTAAAGTGTTTTTTTTTTAAACCGCCGCACAGCGCGAAAATCGCGGCCGCACGCATGTGGTTAAGGGGCCCCCCTCTGGACCCAATTAGGAGCTCCAAGGCCAGGTACAATGCTGAAAGGTTGCCCCTCCAACTCAGGCACCCTCCCTGCATCGTGGGGGCCGCGGCAGCCTGTTTTTTACGCCACTGTCCTGACAAACTAATACTACTGTCATTTGCAACTCCCTGTTCGAGGTTTTTTGTTTGCACCAGCCAATGGCTCAGGATCTGGGGAGACACCACTTGGGCATCAGGAAAACACTCCAGCAAAGTTCAGCAGGACTCTTGCAGGTCCAGTTGCTGGTCCAAGTAGGTTCAGTGGCAGGTCCATACATGGCCAAATCGAGATAGTAGATAAGTTGGGTAGTTGCAAGGAAGCCTCTGGAGCTTGTTGTATCCCTGTAGCTCAGAACAGGTCGTTAGATAACTGACACTTGAAGTCACTCAGGTTATCCTGGCATGAAGGGAGCAGGTCCAGGCTTCCTTCTCAGAGAGCAGGGCAGGCTGCAAACAACAGGGCAGTCTTCTGACTGGCAAGGCAGGCGTCAATCAGAATGGCAGCCCTCAGGGGAACAACGCAGGCTTCAAGCAACAGGGCAATCCTTGGCATAGCTTAGATTACACTGATGTCAGGAGCCAGCGAGCAGTTGATCGGCTGTGAAACACGTCCCCAATAGTGATTAGCTGCGTGGCTTCATGGAGAATATCTATTGATTGCACCACAGCTACACTAATGGTGGCATTTCACAAAGTTTCTTTTCGATTAGAAGCAGCCACTTACTTCTCTAAAATTCTGAAGTATGTCTAGAATAAGTCAGCAGCAAGTCCCATTTAAAAAGATTTTTGGTTTGAGAAACAGTGGCCTACATACTGTTTCAGTTGGTGTATCAATTTTAATATCAAATTTTGATTTTCACATTACTGGAAGTGATGTGTACAATTTCTTTTTTCCTATATGTCTTTGTTCTCATTTTGCACTCTGGTTTTGCAAAATGCTTCTAATGGGTGTTAAATTAAAATAAAACTTACTAGTTAGCAATAATAAAAAGGGGCCTGTTTACAAGAATGCCATGCAGTGCAGCGCAGCAAGCCACCTTGCTGTGCTGCGTGACAAGGATAGAGCAGGAATGTGTATTTACGGCAATACGGTGCATTCCTTCCTTTTCGCCCGCACTGGCACTCTTTTGACAGCCAATACATGCACCCTTGCGCTATGGTGCAAGGGTGACCTCATTTGTGCAGGAAGGGGCATATTCCTTTTTCTATGTGTCCTGCAAAATGCAGCACATATAGAAAGAGGAAGTAACAAGGAGAAATAAAGTTATGCCTCACCTGAGAAGGCGTATCTTTTTGCTGCATTACCAGGCCTACCAGTTCTGTTTAATCTGGAAATGCATCAAGAACGATGGGAACAGCAACGCAGTGCCCATGAAATGGCTTCCAGGGGCAAATTAAAAAACTCAGAGATTTGGGTTGGGTGCCTTTCTCAAGATTTATGGAGCCACTCAGGGCCTCACAAAGTGGCCTTGCGTGGCTTAATAAATCACATGTTAGGTTTGCATCACTCTTGCACCATATTGTGTGGTGAAAGAGTGATGCAAAACGTCTCATAGATAGGCACCTACAGACTCAAATCGCATTAGGTGTAAATTGTAAAAAGATTGCAAACATTATCTGTGCGCTCAGAATAGATGTTTTTCATTTAGCATTAACAAACTCATTTGAACATAAAGAACATGCAGTCAACAGCGTCATTGAATGACTCAGTGAAGCTGAATAATATTCTTTTTTCGTGTGGTATAATCAAGGAATCTCTAAGAAATGTAATCACATTTTGGAGTCTTTTCCATCTATGAATTTTATAGAAGGTAATATCAGCATTCATATTATCGACTTTTCTGCATTTCTTGGCATTTAAATTAACACCTCAGGCTCTCACTCTAAAACAATAAAGAACAACACCAGCCATAGTAGTTGAAATACACTTGCTGTGTTGCAAGTCTTAGAATTAGAAGTACTTTTCAAAAAGTACATTCAATAATCGTTTTGTCCTCGAACCTCAACTCAAATCAGCCAGGCTAAGATATTAGCTGACAAGCCATCATTACATATGCATAGGCATAGTACATTAAGTGCAATGCTTACAAAAACCATTGTTGCATGAATGAGACAAATTATATTTAATCAAATACATATAATCCTACATTAATCATGCTACGTCATAAGTATGTTGGGTTTACATTACCGCTGATAATGGCAATCCACTGAACATCTTTAAAGAATGCTGCAAGAACATTATTTAAATTTGGTGGGGCATATTGGCAACTTCATTTTTCAATAAAGGCTTCAATAACCCAATAAACCGGCTTCATTGAATTTACTATGAGGTGGTACATGAGACGCCTCGGTTAATATTGCAGCCTGTATTTTAAATTAACCATTAGCGGATAGAATGGCAGGGGCAGGTCTGAGGGGCATGGCTCTGGATTGGATGCTTTCATTTTTAGGGGAACGTACGGAGTCTGTCAGGCTGGCACCTTTCAATTCAGCCTACTACATGTGGTGTACCCCAAGGATCTCATCTGTTTAACATCTACATCTGCCCCCTGATCCATGTTCTTCAAAACCGGGGAGTGAAGGTATATAATTATGCAGATCACCTGCAGTTGATTCACCCGATTGATGAGACGGAGGAATCCAAGGATTTCTTCCAAAACACTATGCTTTTCATTAAAGATGGGATGAGTCACAACCATCTCAAATTAAATTCAAATAAAACAGAGATAGTTTTCTCCAACAACAGACTCGATCAGTGGATGCCAGCATGCTGGCCAGCTGCATTGGGTATTCCACCTATCCCTAAAAATTCTGTCAAAATTCTGGGGATTAAAATAGATGCAGGAACAGATCACCCTGGTTACCTCATCTTGTGTCTACCACCTGCGGATCTTCAAGAAAATCAGACATTTTTTCACCAGGGATACAAGCATGGTTATCATCCTAACCCTGATTATGCGGCTAGGCTGGTCTTTCAGCAACCGAGACACAGTCACACTAAGCCACTAATGAAGCAGCTACACTGGCTCCCTGTGACTCAGCGGTTCATGTTTAAGACTGGTTGCATTGTCTTTAATAGACTTTACGAGATGGGCCCCAAATTTATAGCCACAAAGATCTCTAGGTACTTACCTAAACGTAATCTTAGATCAGCCACTATGAATATGCTGACTGTTCCTAGTTTTAAGCGTAAGGGCATGGGTGGCTGTCGCTTTTTGGCACTTGGCTCCACACTTTGGAATTTCCTGCCGATAGATATCAGACTTACATCTGAGTACTCCAATTTTAGGAAAAAACTGAAAACATGGTTGTTTACCCTAGCCTACTGCTAGAGCTCCTTGGAAGGCCATCTCACCACTCACAGCTGGGAGAGACTGTTCGGTATAGAAGCACTTAATAAATCCCCCAAACTTAAACATATTGTATAATTTCTGTAATTTTACAGTGGTATCCCAGAATAACGAAAAGTAGGTGGTAATGCAGTGCTAAATTATAGAACAATTTTCTGTGCCACCGAAAGTGGAAAGAATACCACTTATTATGAAATTGCACTTCATTTAGATGGCAAGTTAAATACCTATATGAATATGCATCAGCCACCCTGATTCTGATGAAACCACTTTGCTTGTCATGAGCATGGAAGGGGTTAATCTGAGCACTGGTCATCACAGAATTGGTCCTGCTTAGGACCTGATGTGAGTTTAGCTGGGCTGCACCTGGTCCCCCCACCCTCGCTCAGCCAAATCTGTGGTCAGGCTGCCTGCCAGATTAGAAGTTTTCTCCTGTCTGGTGGGCTGACATTCGATGCTTCCACGGCAGTGCCTCAGAGAATGGACACCGCTATGGGAATGCCTAAACCAGTTAATGATTGGCATAGACTGAAAAGTTCATACCATGCAGGAACCGGTGTGCACACACACAGGAGGCCCATGTTGTGTCCCCATGTGCATTCACAGGACTTGAGACACCAGGGCGCCTTGTAGGGCCCCCTTCGTGTCCTCTCCAATGCAGATTTCATGGCAGTGGAACCGCCATGAAAAGTGTAGCTGAGCGGCAACTTGTAATACGCTTGAAGTGGGGCAATGGTGGTCCAGCAGCCATGATTGTAATAGTGCAGTCGGGAGACCGCCACTGATATGCCTCCACGAGTCTGGCGATCTGTGGACGGCCAGACTCGTAATAGGCCCCTAAGTGCAAATAGTAAGTAACTTTGGACTGAAGCTTCACATAATGTTTCTGCTTCACATAATGTTTCCATCTATGCCCAAGTGGAACAATTTAAAAAACACTGAAGAGATCTTTAAATGTGGTGCATTTCTTCGGAGAAGTCTTTCCTTACATAATTCATCAGACAGAAGCCAACTAACGATATCTTTCTCCATTTTCCAAAGTATGTATTTGCACAATGTCTTGGCATGCCCCACTGATCACCACATTGTATGCACTCCACCCATGGTTGACACAAAACAGAAAACATAAGCTCGAAATACATTCAATGAATTTGATGAGGTTTTAAAATATGGTAAAATTCACAGGAATACCACCTGGGGACCATGAGAAGCCCATAAATAAACACGTGCAAAACATTCATTATCTTTGCATTCCTTGCTGTGTATGATTGCTAGTAGATCTCAGTTGCAATTAATACCAGAGGCAGGTGGATGCTTCAACAGGCTTGCCTCAGCAGTGGTTAACAAGAACCAGAGTAACCCACATTTGGACTTGGAATATCACATGGAGATACCTGCAGAAATATGCTGCTTTTGTACTGACACAAACCCAGCATTAGAGGTGTTGACATTCTTTCTTGGCACGATGCTCTTGCTATGCTAAAATGATCTGTTTTCTTCAACAAGTAATAACTTGAAAAAACAAGAGGCAAGATGTGTTGGCAAAAAAGAAACAGTTTGTTTAATTAAAGAATGCAGCTGGGTGAACAGTCACATGGAGAGGATCTGAGGACTGTCTCCATTTACTATATGTCTAACATAGACTTTCATACAGTTCATTGAATACAATAAAAATGGTTCTGACAATCCTTATTCGGTACGGAATGTGCACCTCTGTCTTTTGAGCCATAAATGAAGGTATTGGAGCAGAAATCCAGGTGGGCCTTGACCTGTGACCAATGGGTAAAGCGTCCAGATGTTCACCATGGGGAACACTTGATCCCTGTGTGTACTGTTTGAGCTGTGTCTAGATTAGCTAAGTGTTCCTAACTTCATGTGTCATCTAACTTTATGGTGTTGTGGGAACATGCGCATCCTTCCGACCATATGTGCTTTATTGGGGCCACTCTCCTTGGCCCATTGTGGTGTTGCTGCACCTATCTGTGGGATTGATCAGGGATTTCCTGTTTGTGCATTTCTCTGCTGGTTACGTGCCACATTGCCTGTGATCTGTCAATCATTGACCTCAGGTCTGGGTCTCAAGGCTTGCCTAACTATATATTTCTGAGTTGGATCGATGTCGTCAAATTTGTCAATAAAGAGCCAATTCCATTTTTATACATGAATATATTGTTATCCATATTGACATTGCATTTTTCAACAAAACTATCCAACCCATGCTCCATGACAGTTACTTATTGGACGACTGTTGTTCTTCGATTTTGACTATTACTACATTCCTAGTTACTTGCATTCTACCCAATTTGAGGACTGTGTTTTTACAGCAGGAAATTCCCAATTGCAAAGAGCCACACACAAATAAACACACAATGAATACTGGCAACAATGACGTGTACACTTCTGACTGTCAGCAGGGAAGCCAGGAGAACCAATTCAAGAATCACTCCTGCTCAGGGGCACCTCTCTCCTCACGCATGTTTCTAGTTAGCGGTGTAGTGCTTGGAGGGAAAGAGACAATATCCCATTATCCAGGTAATTCCCTAGGATAAGCTATCAGCAGGACACACCAATCTTAGCGTACACCCCTCGCGGTCATTAAGTCGAACACATATTGATGCTGCATCATCATGAGCCAGATTACTCTCAGTTCTTCCTCATTCGAAGTAAGGCTGAGCTCGATGCTGTTCATTATTTTGAACAATTCCCTTCTGGTGATTTGGAGCCAACAGGCATTGGCTTGCATCTGCATGATGAAGCATGGTTTGGACCCTCCCGCCGATACTTGTAGCTCCGAGAACAGTATACATTCTTCTGAAATGTTCGTGTATTAAGCCTAGCCAAATTAACATGCAGTTCTTTTTTCACAAGTCTGATGCAGCATCGTTTTCATCTTCCTTACCGGGTACTGGTACAAGTCTGATAGTTCTTTACCCGGAATGACCAGGGTACGGGTGTGCATGGTCACAAGGGAACAAAGTCTGCACCATCCAGGGACGAGCTGAGTGTGGGCAAACTCACCGCACTGCTACTACATATCTATCCGCATGAAGGTGGTTCATTGAATATCCGGAATGTGCAGGATTGTGAACAGTTTTCATTCATGCTCAGCGGAAGTGTTCCTTTACCTCTGAAACATAAGAAATGCAGTGTAAGTTTCCGTCCCATTCCCTTCTAACCAAGTTTGTCCACCCTTCTGACATAGACTGTCTATGGTTTCATTCAACCCTCCCCTATGAGACCCAATTGTAGGTGAGCATTGCAGATCTTTCATATCTGTCGTTCTCTGGTTACCTGGTGTTTTCGTTCAATACTTTGATCAAAAAGTTCATGGGGGGGTTAATCATGAAAGTTTTTAGCCATACATCAAAAAGATGGATCCAGACATTATTCCCCTCCACTTGAGGGCCGGTGATGTTGTGTAAATGTCGCTTGTTTCCACTTTCTTATGAAATTGGGAACATAGACTTGGGGTGGGGCTTTTGGTATGGTAGCTTGGCGGTGGTGCACTTGGTGGTCCAATGGTTGAGCTGTTTGGATAAGAACTTGGCGTTTTTTTTTAGTTCTAAGAGGTATACATGTAATTCATCTCCCAGTGCTTGGAAGCTAGCCTCAGAACTTCATTTGGCTTGGAGTTTGGGATGAGTGTTGCCATCAATCTACCAGTCACAATCTGATGTGTTATGAAATGATGATCACTGCTTAGTGGGTTTCTCAGTGCGATTAAGGTAAGAGGCAGAGGCAGAGGTAAGAGGTTAGTAGTTTTAAAATTAAACTTTATGTTTTATTTTTATTTTTTTAGTAAAGTAGTGGGTTGTGGGGTTTATAGGGGGTTAGGGTGGAAAGTAAATTAAATACAATTAATCAATCATTAATTTCTGATTGGATATTTTAACTAATTGAGAATTATTTGTTAGTTTTCTTTCTTTTTTTTAAATTAACTTTGAGGTGCAGCTTGTGTCTTTTGTAGGGGTATAAGGTGGGAAGTAAATTAATTATAATTAATTGATAAATAGTTTTTCATGAATATAAAAATGTTTAATTCATAATCAATTATGTTACTTGGATAATTGATTTAAATATTTATGTTTCAGATGTGGGTTGAGTGTTTTGTAGGGGTATTGGGTAGAAAGTAAATTCATTATGATTAATTGTTAAATAATATTAATAATTTCATTGAGAATTAATTATGTAAATCGTGTAATATCATATTTATTTTTTCCGGGTATGTGTTGTTGTGCTGTATTTGTATTGGTAAAGGGTTTGTAGAAAATTAAGTATAATAATTCATTCATAATGTTTATTTTTAATAAATATTGAAATATTGTAAAATAATTCATTTGGATATGCTTTAGTTTATATATTAGGTGTGAGTTGTGGCATTTGTAGGATTAAAGGAAGTGAAGATAATTAAATATAATTATTTTCTATAGTTAATTGTTAATAATAATTGTTTAATTGACAATTAATTATGAACATATTATGGAAATAATATCTATATATATAATAGGTGTTATTTGTTTGTTTTGTATGGATGAAGGGTGTGGAGGTAATTAAATATAAATATTTTCGTAAAAATTAATTATTTTCATTAATATGTTATTTATTATTGCATGTGTTAAATGTGACTGTTTTTTAAATGTAAATATTATTGTATTTATTGGTTAGTAATAATTTGAATATCTAGTTGTGTATTTTAATGCTAATAATATTTGTAAATATGTATTATATCTATTAAACATTGTAATACATATTTTATTTATTAAATTTAAAAACGTTTCTTTTATAATTACATATTAAATTTGTTTTTGGTATTGAGTATGTTTTTGAAATTGTCCTATTTCGTTTAATTTAATTAGCTTGTTTCTAATGTTGCACTCACTGGAGTGTGAATAGTACATAATCTTTCCCCTCTGCAATCCAACACGTTCCCTACTGGTGCACTGACTGAAGTGGGAATGGTATATTTTAACCCCTTCGCTATCTGACACTTTACCTACTGTTGCCCTGACTGGAGTGGGAATTGTAAATTTTAACACCTCAGAAATCCAACACTTTTCCTACACTTGCAATGCCTGGAGTGGCAATAGTACATTTTTCCCCTTGCACTCAAACATTTTTCCTCATGTTACACTAACTGGAGTGACAATGGTAAATGTTACCTCTCCGCTATCCAACTCTTTTCCTACTGTTGTACATTACGTAAGAAACGTAAAAACCAATATACACCTCATGTGACTATCAAAGGCAACAGTGGCGGCCATCTTATAATGTGCAAAAAATGCATGAAATATCAGCAAATACATATGCAGTATCTTAATCAAAACCTCAGTAATCATTGCTCTATAAGTGATTGCACATAAGACCCACAGTGTTGGATTCTGATACGATAAGGTCAGATTCTCATTTGATTCATTTGACCAAATGATCAAACTGTTATTTGAGTTCCCAAATGCTAGTATAAGTCACGACAATTCTTATCCTGATAGTACAACGAGCTTGATAAAAGCCCGAACCAATTGTTGTGTGCTGTCTCAATCACATAACTTTATTGAGACACACGTGATTTCTTCCAACCCCAAGCGGGCAAAGTTGTTCCAATTGAGCCCAAGTGGGCATATTTATACTATACAACAAAATGTGTTTAGTTATTTAGTCCCAGTGTGCAAGTTCATTCAATTTATAGTTCATTTGTGCAATATTTCATCTCCAGGCCGCCGGTTGTCAGAGTGGAAGTGCTCAAAACATCTAAAATAAAAACATGATTAAAATTACAATCAGCATAAACTGTATACAGATAAAACCATATTATTCATGTAAGTGGATTGCTAATTCTTCGCTAATATTCAGACCTTTAGGTGCAAGACTTTCCAAATCAATAATATATCTTGACTCTAACTGGCGTTGGGAGAGTTCACGATTGCCTCCTCAAACTCCCAAGTTGACAGAATCAATCACCACCATTTGAACCAGAGTTTCATCGCTGTAATGATTTTCAGCAAAACGGCGAGATACCGGATATTGTCTGTTTTTATTCTGAATAGCCCGCAGATGTTCTAGCACCCATTTTTTTGCTTCATATTTGGTACTACCAATGTACCATTTTTGGCATGGGCAAATTAAGACATATACACTGTATGTGGTATTGCAGGTAAGATTCTTTTTGATGGTAAACTCCCTGCTAGAATTAGGTACATTTAGTGTATCACAGTCTCTGCTATTTCTGCATGCTTTGCATTTTTTGCAGCATTTGAAACCACCTGGTATTGAGGTATCTTTGGCTGTCATTGATCTGACATGGTTATGACTCAATTCATCCCTCAGTGATCTACTTTTTCTAAAGGTAATTTGTGGATTACTACTTAGATTCTTACTGAGGTGACTATCTGTCAATAACACATGTCAGTGCTTCCTGAAAATTTGTCGCAAAGCATATGCCTGTCCTGAAAATGTGGTGATGAATCTGATACACTCATCTTCTCTGTTTATAAGTTTGGGATACAGTAGGTCATTTCTGGTTTTGAGTTCTACCCTTTCTACAGCTACAGCGCGCACCGGTAAGCTCTCCCGAGAGCGCAGCGAGAGCACTTCTTCTGCGTTCGTAAAAAAAAATATGTATGAAAACTCAATATTAATGCAAGACATTCAGTACCATGCTTATAAAAGTAGTATTTTTGATTTTCCGAATGAAAATGATTTTGCATTTCCATAAAGCTACCAAAACGTCACTCAGGCGCGCCGAGTAAGCGCCCCCGGAAGCGCCTAGGTTTGCGCCGCGTAGGCGCCCCTGGAAGCGCTCCGGTGCGCGCAGCGTAAGAGCGTCAAGTCATGTGACCTTAAAATAACACTTTTCATTGGTTGCTAACAGTTTTTTTTACAAAGAATGAAATCCCCACCCATTTCCTTCACTTCTTCTTTCACTTTTGTGACTGCAAGACATGTCTTTTTCCTGCTTAATCTTTTTTGGATTATCATGGCTGCTAGACCCACCAGTAGCAGTGAGGACTCATATGGGTTCCTAGAAGAAGAGGCTCCTCAGCCTAGAGTAAAGGAGCATTTCATATGGAAATTTGTTTAAATACCTGCAGACCAAAAAAAAGTAAATGCTCCAAAGGTGGAGTGCCGAATTTGTCACACTGTCCTGTCACGGGGTGACCCTACCAGAAAATACTCATTCGGAAATTCGACCATGATTCGGCACGTCCAGAGGAGGCACCCCCAGAACTATGCCCGGGAGAGTGTCAGGGCTCTGGCACGAGAGGCTCCAAGGGATGGTGCTTCTACTTCAACTGGAGAGCAACTGTATCGGTGAGGGGGCGACCAGAACAGCTGATCCCAAATATTCAGCCTGTTTTTAATGAAGCCACAATCAAATGCAAACATTGTGATCAACTACTTTGTTATGGGGAACAAAGTGTTATGATCATTGTTCGAGCAATAGAGAACCACCGCTGCCGTCCCCAGCCCTAATTTTGATGATTTTTTTTGCTCCTGTTGAGCAGTTTGTCATTCCCTGTTTTTGATTTTTGCTGAAAAAAACGAAAAAAGAAGGAAAAAAAAGTTATTTTTAGAACTACCTCCAATTCTCAAAAAAGAGCTGTATTCTTAAAAAATTAAAAAGAGTAACTGAAGTGGGGTGCAGTGAGAGAGGAGAGGAAAATGAGTGAGAAAGCAAAGAAAGGGACAAGAGGGGAAGGGAAGTGAAGTAGGGGGACTGAAAGAAGGTGAGTGTGGGGAAGTAGAGTGAGGAGAAGGAGAGTGAACATGGGGAATGAGGATAAGTGAAGAAAATGGAGTAAAGGAACGGGGGTGTGGAAGGGTTAGAAAAGAGCAGTGATGTTTAGGAAAGAGTGGAGATACAGACTGGATAAAGACAAGTGAGTGTGAGACAAGGTGAGTAAGGGAGTGAAGAGACAGAGAAAGTGAAAGAAAAAGTGAGAGTAGAAGACTGAAGGCCTCATTTATGAGGCCATGCGTCACTTTTACGCCGCCGGTGCGTCACTTTTTGTGACGCACCAGTGGTGTAAAAAATGCACCTTGTTGAGTCATATTTACAAGGTGACGCATCTAGGTAGATGCGTCACTTTGTAAACCCCTGCGCCACATTATACCTTCGCCAGGTGTAATGTATGCAAAGGGGGCGTATTGACGCAAGGAAGGGTCGTAGAAGTGACACAGTGAAATCTATGAGATTTCACTGCGTCACTTGTAGGACGCCGATGCGTCAAAATCTTGCGCCTGCCTCACAGCAGGCATAAGACTGATGCAGGCCCTTTCACATGGGGCTGGCCCCATGTGAAAGGATGCATTGCTGGAGTTGCGTCACTTTTGTGACACACTCCAGCAATGCATCACTTTTGCGCTTACAGATACGTCAGAAATACTGACGTATCTTTAACTCCTTGCGACATAATGCGTCATACATCAAATATGACGCATCAGGAATGTCGCAATGAGAGCGCACTGAGAAGTGATGCATCGCTGCTTTCATACAGCGGTGCGTCATTTCTTATAAATGAGGCCCTGAGTGAGAGAGGAAAGAAACATAAGTGAGGGAGTGTGGCTGTGTTATAGGGAGTGAGTGTGACAGAAGAGGAGTGACAGACTAAGGGGTCAGAGAGAATGAAGCTAACAGAGAGAAAATGAGGTCAGACGAGTGTAGAAGTAAGAGGACAGAGGGAGTAAGAGAAGGAATTAGTGAAGTGGAGTAAGGACAGTAAGGGAAGGGAAAACAGTGAAAGAGCAAAGGATGGGAAGAGAGAGGAAGAAAAGTAAAGGAGAAGGTCTGGGAGTATGACTCAGTTATTGGGAGTGAGCGTGAAAGAAAAGGAGTGAGAGACAGGGAGGACGGAGAGAATGTGGGTAACAGAGAAAGAGTGAGAAAAGGGGAGTGAGTAAATTAGAGGACAGAGGGTTTGAGAGAAGGAGTTACTAAAGTGGAGTAAGAAGAGTATGGGAAGGCAAAAGAATGAAGGAGCAAAGGATGGGAAGAGAGAGGGAGGGAAGGTTTCAAAAAAGGTGAGTGTGGGAGTATGGCTGAGTTATAGGGAGTGAACGTGACAGAAGAGGAGTGAGAGACTAAGAGGACGGAGAGAATGGGGGTAACAGAGAGAGAGTGAGGGAAGGGGAGTGTAGAAGTAAGAGAACAGAAGGAGTAAGAGAAGGAATTAGTGAAGTGGAGTAAGGAGAGTAAGGGAAGGGAAAACAGTGAAGGAGTGAAGGAAGGGAAGAGAGAGGAAAGAAAGTAAAGGAGAAGGTCTGAAAGAAGGTAAGTGTGGGAGTATGGCTCAGTTATCGGGAGTGAGTGTGATAAAAGAGGAGTGAGAGACTAAGAGGACGGAGAGAATGGGGGTAACAGAGAGAGAGTGAGAGAAGGGGAGTGAGTAAGTTAGAGGACAGAGGGAGTAAGAGAAGGAGTTACTGAAGTGGAGTAAGGGTGAGTAAGGGAAGGGGAAACAGTGAAGGAGCGAAGGATGTGAAGAGAGAGGAAGGGAAGTAAAGGAAAAGGTCTGAAAGAAGGTGAGTGTAGGAGTATGGCTGAATTATAGGCAGTGAGCGTGACAGAAGAGGAGTGAGAGACTAAGGGGACGGAGAGAATAAGACTAACAGAGAGAGATTGAGAGAAGGGGAGTGTAGATCAAAGAGGACAGAGAAAGAAAGAGAAGGAGTTAATGAAGTGGAGTGAGAAACTGCACATTTTAATTGGTTGTACATTTGAACACTTTGAAAGTCACATAACATTCACCCATCCCCCCAGTGCTCATTCCCCTGTTACCATGGTAACTCCCTCCTCACCCAGCACACAGTTCAGAAGTTCATCATACTATGCTGAAAAAAAAAGTAGCAAGGGTGTTTGACCACTCAATGTACCAGCTAATCATATGCAATGTTTCTTGAAATGACTTTTCCTCAACCATTGAAATGACTTCTTTCAAAAAACAAAAGCATGCACCCTAGTTTTCAGTGCTGAATTTTTAGAAAGCACCAATCATTTTTTGTTTTTCAAGTGCACTGAATCTCAACCACTTTTTTACATAACTCCTACTTTCAAACTGCCATTTCATTTCCACAACTCATCTGAATACAAGCATATCTACCTTCAAGATGCCAAAAGTCTGGTTTGTGGGTCATAGCTTTGTCCACTGTAGTCAAAAATACGCAGCTAACAAAGGTATTTACAACCTTGATTTACCAAATGTGGACATTGTATGGATTGGACAGAGAGGATTGAGAAGTCACCAATTGATACCATTGGTAAAATCCTTTATGCATTTACCACACCCTGACCTTATAATTGTGCACTGTGGTGGCAATGACCTGGGCACTTTGACTGGGGTAGGTCTGGAAATGCTTTTAAAGGACATCTTTGGGCAATTGATGTCACTTTTTCCAAAAACTGCCTTGGTATTTTCTAATATATGCCAAAGGCAAAAATGGAACTGGTCCAACCAATTGTGTCCACAGAGTGAGAAAGCAAGGAAACATGTGAATGAATCTGCTTCTGCTTACCTCAGAGACTATGGTATGGGTTCCATTTACCACAACAACTTGCGTTACAACATGCAAGACATCTATAGGAGAGATGGTGTGCATTTTACAGATGAGGGGAATAGAGTTTTCCTCTTGAATATAAGACTCTGCATTGGTACCTACTTGTAGGTACAAAAAATACCCACATAACACAACAGCTCTTTTCAGAGCTACCCTACCTCTAAGCACTCTAAATTATTTTTGTACTATAATTTTTTACACTGATTTTCCCTGTGGTGCACCCAGGGTGCACGTACCGGAGCGCGCACCTGGAACGCACCCAGCGCTTACCCCGTGAAAATTTTAAAAAACAAAAAACGTTGTTTTACCCTTCAGGGTCCTTCTAGACCCCCCTCAGAAAACCTAGGGGGTCAGGGGGTGTCTACTCTGCCCCCTTTTAATTATTTCCCCCTTTCTTTTTCACCTCTTGTGTCTCGATTCTACCGAGCCACAAGATGGCGGGGTCTCCGGACTGTTTAGAATGTTGACAGACACCCGACAGCCAATCAGCTTTCCGCTCCCGCACTCCCGTAGCACGCCGGGTGCGCTCCCCGGTACGCGCACCTGTGAGCGCTCAGAGAGCGCCTAAAGATATATATGTGTTTTTGAAGTTAATTTTCAAAACAACCACTGGAGCAATTTTCACCAAATATAGCAAAGGCACATCTGCGTACCAGTCCCTACAATTTTGCCAAGTTTGGCGTAATTCCGTTCAGCGGTTCGGACTGTAGACTTGTCAGACCGTCCTATGGAAATTAACATTGGGAAAACATGTTTTGGGACCCCCCTTTTTTCTTTGCCCCCACTTCACGAATCCCCCCGAAACTTCCAGGGAAGGAGCGGAGCGGAGCTGGCCAATATTTTGGGAAATTACACACAAATTCCTCAACCGGCGCTAGAGTTATTCCCAATAGAATGTTGCGGATTTCCTATGGTAGCCAATCCTAACTATAACTACCTACTGGCGACCGCCAGTAGCTAATATATATATATATATTAAAGAGCCTCCAAATGTTCCCCTGGGTCTCTGCTCTTCTTTGCTGGGAGGAGTTCTGTGGCAAGCTATTATGCGTCAGCCCGGGACGCATTCCAGGGATCCCTGCTTCGTTTGGGCTTGAACGTCACTGGCACTTTGCTGAAACTCTGCTAAGCATAGTGGATCTCTATTCATCGATCCCTCCCCCGAGCAACACCCCCTGGGACCTCCTACACAGGATTCTGGGGCTTGCAGTTTCCTTCAACGCACAGGACACTGCACAGGTGTGCTGCATTGTGTAGGGGGCGGTGCGAACTCGCTACAACGAGTTCTGAAAAGGCGGTGTTCAGCAGCAGAGTGTATCTCATCTATGGAGGCTTGTGGCGCTGACGACGGCCAAACACCGGCTAGAAATGCATCCGCCAATTTTTGTCCATTAAAGAGCCTCCAAATGTTTCCCTGGGTCTCTGCTCTTCTTTGCTGGGAGGAGTTCTGTGGCAAGCTATTATGCATCAGCCAGGGACGCATTCCAGGGATCCCTGCTTCGTTTGGGCTTGAACGTCACTGGCACGAACTGTGGCAGTTCTCTGCCACAATAACTTTTCTTCAAAAGCTATTTGAATAGTTCAAAGTCCGCCTTGGAGCCCGGGGAATCAAGTTGGTGGTGACGAGGTTATACAAACCTCGCGCTGGGCTGCCTGCATTGTCAGTGTAGTCCCCGCCGCAAGTACCCCCTGGAATCCGAGGCTGAGGTGGTATTGGGGAGCTGAGGAGGACATTTGATGGACTACAAAGCTGGAAAAATTAAACCGTCACACTTTGTTTTTTTTTCGTTTTTGGGCACACTTTGCTGAAACTCTGCTAAGCACAGTGGATCTCTATTCATCGATCCCTCCCCCCGAGCAACACCCCCTGGGACCTCCTACACAGGATTCTGGGGCTTGCAGTTTCCTTCAACGCACAGGACACTGCACAGGTGTGCTGCATTGTGAAGGGGGCGGTGCGAACTCGCTACAACGAGTTCTGAAAAGGCGGTGATCAGCAGCAGAGTGTATCTCATCGATGGAGGCTTGTGGCACTGACGACGGCCAAACACCGGCTAGAAATGCATCCGCCAATTTTTGTCCATTAAAGAGCCTCCAAATGTTCCCCTGGGTCTCTGCTCTTCTTTGCTGGGAGGAGTTCTGTGGCAAGCTATTATGCGTCAGCCAGGGACGCATTCCAGGGATCCCTGCTTCGTTTGGGCTTGAACGTCACTGGCACGTACTGTGGCAGTTCTCTGCCACAATAACTTTTCTTCAAAAGCTATTTGAATAGTTCAAAGTCCGCCTTGGAGCCCGGGGAATCAAGTTGGTGGTGACGAGGTTATACAAACCTCGCGCTGGGCTGCCTGCATTGTCAGTGTAGTCCCCGCCGTAAGCACCCCCTGGAATCCGAGGCTGAGGTGGTATTGGGGAGCTGAGGAGGACATTTGATGGACTACAAAGCTGGAAAAATTAAACCGTCACACTTTGTTTTTTTTTCGTTTTTGGGCACACTTTGCTGAAACTCTGCTAAGCACAGTGGATCTCTATTCATCGATCCCTCCCCCCGAGCAACACCCCCTGGGACCTCCTACACAGGATTCTGGGGCTTGCAGTTTCCTTCAACGCACAGGACACTGCACAGGTGTGCTGCATTGTGAAGGGGCGGTGCAAACTTGCTACAACGAGTTCTGAAAAGGCGGTGTTCAGCAGCAGAGTGTATCTCATCTATGGAGGCTTGTGGCACTGACGACGGCCAAACACCGGCTAGAAATGCATCCGCCAATTTTTGTCCATTAAAGAGCCTCCAAATGTTCCCCTGGGTCTCTGCTCTTCTTTGCTGGGAGGAGTTCTGTGGCAAGCTATTATGAGTCAGCCAGGGACGCATTCAAGGGATCCCTGCTTCGTTTGGGCTTGAACGTCACTGGCACGAACTGTGGCAGTTCTCTGCCACAATAACTTTTCTTCAAAAGCTATTTGAATAGTTCAAAGTCCGCCTTGGAGCCCGGGGAATCAAGTTGGTGGTGACGAGGTTATACAAACCTCGCGCTGGGCTGCCTGCATTGTCAGTGTAGTCCCCGCCGCAAGTACCCCCTGGAATCCGAGGCTGAGGTGGTATTGGGGAGCTGAGGAGGACATTTGATGGACTACAAAGCTGGAAAAATTAAACCGTCACACTTTGGGTTTTTTTCGTTTTTGGGCACACTTTGCTGAAACTCTGCTAAGCACAGTGGATCTCTATTCATCGATCCCTCCCCCCGAGCAACACCCCCTGGGACCTCCTACACAGGATTCTGGGGCTTGCAGTTTCCTTCAACGCACAGGACACTGCACAGGTGTGCTGCATTGTGAAGGGGCGGTGCGAACTCGCTACAATGAGTTCTGAAAAGGCGGTGTTCAGCAGCAGAGTGTATCTCATCTATGGAGGCTTGTGGCGCTGACGACGGCCAAACACCGGCTAGAAATGCATCCGCCAATTTTTGTCCATTAAAGAGCCTCCAAATGTTCCCCTGGGTCTCTGCTCTTCTTTGCTGGGAGGAGTTCTGTGGCAATATATATATATATATATATATATATATATATATATATATATATATATATATATTCATATTCCAAACCAAAGGAAGGAGTCACGTATGCTCTCAGGAAGTAATTAGGCAACCAGCGATCTTGATATCCAGTTTGATCCACACAAAGCGTTTCGGCAAAAGCCTTGATCACGTGATCAAGGCTTTTGCAGAAATGCGTTGTGTGGATTAAACTGGATATCAAGATCGCTGGTTGCCTAATTTCTTCCTGAGAGCGTAGGTGATTGCTTCTTTTGGTTTGGAATATTGATTACCGGCACGCTCCACCGGATTGTACGCCACCCTTCCAGGGTCCTTGTGTTCGAGTAGGAGTTACTTGCTAGTTTGGTATATATATACATATATGTGTGTTTTACTTTTTAAAAACATTTATAATTGTTAATTAAAAAAAAACTTTACAAATATTTTATTTTCATTAAAAACATGCTACTATTTAATATATTTAGGGCCTGATTTTGATGTCGGGCAGAAGCCCAACACCGACTCGGTCCTGGAACCGAGCAACATCCGGTTGATGGTCCCGCATGGCCGTAACACAAGCTTCCATTAAGAAAAGGGAGGTGCAGTTCATCCCTGCAACCTGTGGCAGGCACCTTAAGGGGTCAGCCACAAGGTGCAGGGATTAACAAGAGGGCCCCTCGGCCTCCAACCGGAGGCCGTGCACCCAAGGGGGCCACCCCAAGGGAGCCCAGCTGGTGGCCCCCAAACACGCTTTCCAACATGGTTACCATGTCAGACAGGCCGGCATGGGAACCATGTTGGAAACCGTGCATATTAATCTCAAGAGCAAAAAGGCCCACCCTTGAGATTACTGGCCGGCTTCCAACTGCCCTACGGGGTCTCCGAGCCCATCAGAAGCCAGCCGGAATGAAAGGCCGGTTTACTTTCCGACAGCCAACAAAATATTGTGGCTGTCGGAAAGTCAACCACACGGCCCATTAGGATGTGGCCCTGGTCTGAGCCTTTACAGGCCACATTGTAATCGGCCCCTGGGGTCAATATTTTGTCAGTGAGCAATTGGGGATAAACCTCATTCTGAAGATCCACTGTATTGTGTTTTTTTCACTGTCTGTGCTGGCAGATGCAATTGGGACTACGCTATGGTGACTTTGAGCCATTGCTGGATTTCCAGTGGGTGTGTGTCGGTATCTGAGGTTGTGTGTGGTCTGCATGCAGCCCCTGGCTTTTCTTTATTCTTTCTCCTCAGGCAACGCCATTTCCTGCAACTCCCTCAGATACAGTCCTGCTGCTTCTGTGTAAGGATTGCCCTCATGGGGGTTTGGTCCTAATGCCTGTTGTAATGGAAGTATGAGTGCCTCCCCGACCACTTCGTAAGCTGGCCTTTTTGCGAACTGGTCTGCTAATGCATTCCCCATGGATACAAAATCCTTTCCCCGGTATGGTCAAAGCACTTCACCATGGCCACGCATTTAGGTAGGTTAAATGCGTCAATTAGTAACTCCCTTAGGTCCCCTGTGCATGACAGGTATACCGTTGGATTTCAGGAAGCCTCATATTTTCCACCTACCTATACTAGAATACACTGTGGTAAAGACATAGGCTGAGTCTGAGTAAATTGTTACCATTTTCCCCGTGCTTTGGGTGAGGGATTAGATTAGCGCTGTCAGCTCTGCTGCCTGTGCTGAAAGGTGAAGGAGGAGAGTTAGCTGCATGGTAACTTGCAGTGTCTCTGAGGGCTGGTAGCTATAAGCCATTATCATCTCCGCTCTGTGTCCTTCCCCCTGCCTTTCTGCTCTATAACAGAGGACGCCTTGATGAACAGTGCCACACTATTTGCAATGGGATCCCTTCTCCCTGGCTGAGCCCATCAGGGGTGTATGACGCTTAATCATGGATCTCCTCCCCCTACTGAACTTCATGAGCTTGGAAGGTGGCTGGGTTCACTAGATGACACCACACTATTTAATGATGGTCTGGAGAGCATCAGCTCATACCCTAAGACCAGTTGCATAGTAAGCATGCTCTTTCTCTTTTGTATGGCCGCAAACAATGAATGTTTGGCATACAATGTCAGCGACCCCCATTATAATGGGGGGCTTTGGTCGATGGCAAAAGCTACTGCTGACAGGTTCTGTTCACGTGGAAAGTTAACCTGCATGACTGAGTCTAACTGTCCGCTGTAGCATGCAAGGGGTGTGTGCCCCAAAGGATACTTCTGTGTCTAGACTTCTGACATGACTCACCCATCATTGTGGCTGAATAAGAATTCCTTCCTAAAATTTGGTACACAGGGGAGCGAGTTATCTCTGTTTTGAATTCATAGAAGGTATGACCGCCGCTGATATGCCTCCACGAGTCTGGCGATCTGTGGACGGCCAGACTCGTAATAGGCCCCTAAGTGCAAATAGTAAGTAACTTTGGACTGAAGCTTCACATAATGTTTCTGCTTCACATAATGTTTCCATCTATGCCCAAGTGGAACAATTTAAAAAACACTGAAGAGATCTTTAAATGTGGTGCATTTCTTCGAAGAAGTCTTTCCTTACATAATTCATCAGACAGAAGCCAGCTAACGATATCTTTCTCCATTTTCCAAAGTATGTATTTGCACAATGTCTTGGCATGCCCCACTGATCACCACATTGTATGCACTCCACCCATGGTTGACACAAAACAGAAAACATAAGCTCGAAATACATTCAATGAATTTGATGATGTTTTAAAATATGGTAACATTCACAGGAATACCACCTGGGGACCATGAGAAGCCCATAAATAAACATGTGCAAAACATTCATTATCTTTGCATTCCTTGCTGTGTATGATTGCTAGTAGATCTCAGTTGCAATTAATACCAGAGGCAGGTGGATGCTTCAACAGGCTTGCCTCAGCAGTGGTTAACAAGAACCAGAGTAACCCACATTTGGACTTGGAATATCACATGGAGATACCTGCAGAAATATGCTGCTTTTGTACTGACACAAACCCAGCATTAGAGGTGTTGACATTCTTTCTTGGCACGATGCTCTTGCTATGCTAAAATGATCTGTTTTCTTCAACAAGTAATACCTTGAAAAAACATGAGGCAAGATGTGTTGGCAAAAAAGAAACAGTTTGTTTAATTAAAGAATGCAGCTGGGTGAACAGTCACATGGAGAGGATCTGAGGACTGTCTCAATTTACTATATGTCTAACATAGACTTTCATACAGTTCATTGAATACAATAAAAATGGTTCTGACAATCCTTATTTGGTACGGAATGTGCACCTCTGTCTTTTGAGCCATAAATGAAGGTATTGGAGCAGAAATCCAGGTGGGCCTTGACCTGTGACCAATGGGTAAAGCGTCCAGATGTTCGCCATGGGGAACACTTGATCCCTGTGTGTACTGTTTGAGCTGTGTCTAGATTAGCTAAGTGTTCCTAACTTCATGTGTCATCTAACTTTATGGTGTTGTGGGAACATGCGCATCCTTCCGACCATATGTGCTTTATTGGGGCCACTCTCATTGGCCCATTGTGGTGTTGCTGCACCTATCTGTGGGATTGATCAGGGATTTCCTGTTTGTGCATTTCTCTGCTGGTTACGTGCCACATTGCCTGTGATCTGTCAATCATTGACCTCAGGTCTGGGTCTCAAGGCTTGCCTAACTATATATTTCTGAGTTGGATCGATGTGGTCAAATTTGTCAATAAAGAGCCAATTCCATTTTTATACATGAATATATTGTTATCCATATTGACATTGCATTTTTCAACAAAACTATCCAACCCATGCTCCATGACAGTTACTTATTGGACGACTGTTGTTCTTCGATTTTGACTATTACTACATTCCTAGTTACTTGCATTCTACCCAATTTGAGGACTGTGTTTTTACAGCAGGAAATTCCCAATTGCAAAGAGCCACACACAAATAAACACACAATGAATACTGGCAACAATGACGTGTACACTTCTGACTGTCAGCAGGGAAGCCAGGAGAACCAATTCAAGAATCACTCCTGCTCAGGGGCACCTCTCTCCTCACGCATGTTTCTAGTTAGCGGTGTAGTGCTTGGAGGGAAAGAGACAATATCCCATTATCCAGGTAATTCCCTAGGATAAGCTATCAGCAGGACACACCAATCTTAGCGTACACCCCTCGCGGTCATTAAGTCGAACACATATTGATGCTGCATCATCATGAGCCAGATTACTCTCAGTTCTTCCTCATTCGAAGTAAGGCTGAGCTCGATGCTGTTCATCATTTTGAACAATTCCCTTCTGGTGATTTGGAGCCAACAGGCATTGGCTTGCATCTGCATGATGAAGCATGGTTTGGACCCTCCCGCCGATACTTGTAGCTCCGAGAACAGTATACATTCTTCTGAAATGTTCGTGTATTAAGCCTAGCCAAATTAACATGCAGTTCTTTTTTCACAAGTCTGATGCAGCATCGTTTTCATCTTCCTTACCGGGTACTGGTACAAGTCTGATAGTTCTTTACCCGGAATGACCAGGGTACGGGTGTGCATGGTCACAAGGGAACAAAGTCTGCACCATCCAGGGACGAGCTGAGTGTGGGCAAACTCACCGCACTGCTACTACATATCTATCCGCATGAAGGTGGTTCATTGAATATCCGGAATGTGCAGGATTGTGAACAGTTTTCATTCATGCTCAGCGGAAGTGTTCCTTTACCTCTGAAACATAAGAAATGCAGTGTAAGTTTCCGTCCCATTCCCTTCTAACCAAGTTTGTCCACCCTCCTGACATAGACTGTCTAAGGTTTCATTCAACCCTCCCCTATGAGACCCAATTGTAGGTGAGCATTGCAGATCTTTCATATCTGTCGTTCTCTGGTTACCTGGTGTTTTCGTTCAATACTTTGATCAAACAGTTCATGGGGGGGTTAATCATGAAAGTTTTTAGCCATACATCAAAAAGATGGATCCACACATTATTCCCCTCCACTTGAGGGCCGGTGATGTTGTGTAAATGTGGCTTGTTTCCACTTTCTTATGAAATTGGGAACATAGACTTGGGGTGGGGCTTTTGGTATGGTAGCTTGGCGGTGGTGCACTTGGTGGTCCAATGGTTGAGCTGTTTGGATAAGAACTTGGCGTTTTTTTTTAGTTCTAAGAGGTATACATGTAATTCATCTCCCAGTGCTTGGAAGCTAGCCTCAGAACTTCATTTGGCTTGGAGTTTGGGATGAGTGTTGCCATCAATCTACCAGTCACAATCTGATGTGTTATGAAATGATGATCACTGCTTAGTGGGTTTCTCAGTGTGATTAAGGTAAGAGGCAGAGGCAGAGGTAAGAGGTTAGTAGTTTTAAAATTAAACTTTATGTTTTATTTTTTTATTTTTAGTAAAGTAGTGGGTTGTGGGGTTTATAGGGGGTTAGGGTGGAAAGTAAATTAAATACAATTAATCAATCATTAATTTCTGATTGGATATTTTAACTAATTGAGAATTATTTGTTAGTTTCCTTTCTTTTTTTTAATTAACTTTGAGGTGCAGCTTGTGTCTTTTGTAGGGGTATAAGGTGGGAATTAAATTAATTATAATTAATTGATAAATAGTTTTTCATGAATATAAAAATGTTTAATTCATAATCAATTATGTTACTTGGATAATTAATTTAAATATTTATGTTTCAGATGTGGGTTGAGTGTTTTGTAGGGGTATTGGGTAGAAAGTAAATTCATTATGATTAATTGTTAAATAATATTACTAATTTCATTGAGAATTAATTATGTAAATCGTGTAATATCATATTTATTTTTTCCGGGTGTGTGTTGTTGTGCTGTATTTGTATTGGTAAAGGGTTTGTAGAAAATTAAGTATAATAATTAATTCATAATGTTTATTTTTAATAAATATTGAAATATTGTAAAATAATTCATTTGGATATGCTTTAGTTTATATATTAGGTGTGAGTTGTGGCATTTGTAGGATTAAAGGAAGTGAAGATAATTAAATATAATTATTTTCTATAGTTAAATGTTAATAATAATTGTTTAATTGACAATTAATTATGGAAATAATATCTATATATATATTAGGTGTTATTTGTTTGTTTTGTATGGATGAAGGGTGTGGAGGTAATTAAATATAAATATTTTCGTAAAAGTTAATTATTTTCATTAATATGTTATTTATTATTGCATGTGTTAAATGTGACTGTTTTTTAAATGTAAATATTATTGTATTTATTGGTTAGTAATAATTTGAATATCTAGTTGTGTATTTTAATGCTAATAATATTTGTAAATATGTATTATATCTATTAAACATTGTAATACATATTTTATTTATTAAATTTAAAAAAGTTTCGTTTATAATTACATGTTAAATTTGTTTTTGGTATTGAGTATGTTTTTGAAATTGTCCTATTTCGTTTAATTTAATTAGCTTGTTTCTAATGTTGCACTCACTGGAGTGTGAATAGTACATAATCTTTCCCCTCTGCAATCCAACACGTTCCCTACTGGTGCACTGACTGAAGTGGGAATGGTATATTTTAACCCCTTCGCTATCTGACACTTTACCTACTGTTGCCCTGACTGGAGTGGGAATTGTAAATTTTAACACCTCAGAAATCCAACACTTTTCCTACACTTGCAATGCCTGGAGTGGCAATAGTACATTTTTCCCCTTGCACTCAAACATTTTTCCTCATGTTACACTAACTGGAGTGACAATGGTAAATGTTACCTCTCCGCTATCCAACTCTTTTCCTACTGTTGTACATTACGTAAGAAACGTAAAAACCAATATACACCTCATGTGACTATCAAAGGCAACAGTGGCAGCCATCTTATAATGTGCAAAAAATGCATGAAATATCAGCAAATACATATGCAGTATCTTAATCAAAACCTCAGTAATCATTGCTCTATAAGTGATTGCACATAAGACCCACAGTGTTGGATTCTGATACGATAAGGTCAGATTCTCATTTGATTCATTTGACCAAATTATCAAACTGTTATTTGAGTTCCCAAATGCTAGTATAAGTCACGACAATTCTTATCCTGATAGTACAACGAGCTTGATAAAAGCCCGAACCAATTGTTGTGTGCTGTCTCAATCACATAACTTTATTGAGACACACGTGATTTCTTCCAACCCCAAGTGGGCCAAGTTGTTCCAATTGAGCCCAAGTGGGCATATTTATACTATACAACAAAATGTGTTTAGTTATTCAGTCCCAGTGTGCAAGTTCATTCAATTTATAGTTCATTTGTGCAATATTTCATCTCCAGGCCGCCGGTTGTCAGAGTGGAAGTGCTCAAAACATCTAAAATAAAAACATGATTAAAATTACAATCAGCATAAACTGTATACAGATAAAACCATATTATTCATGTAAGTGGATTGCTAATTCTTCGCTAATATTCAGACCTTTAGGTGCAAGACTTTCCAAATCAATAATATATCTTGACTCTAACTGGCGTTGGGAGAGTTCACGATTGCCTCCTCTAACTCCCAAGTTGACAGAATCAATCACCACCATTTGAACCAGAGTTTCATCGCTGTAATGATTTTCAGCGAAACGGCGAGATACCGGATATTGTCTGTTTTTATTCTGAATAGCCCGCAGATGTTCTAGCACACGTTTTTTTGCTTCATGTTTGGTACTACCAATGTACCATTATTGGCATGGGCAAATTAAGACATATACACTGTATGTGGTATTGCAGGTAAGATTCTTTTTGATGGTAAACTCCCTGCTAGAATTAGGTACATTTAGTGTATCACAGTCTCTGCTATTTCTGCATGCTTTGCATTTTTTGCAGCATTTGAAACCACCTGGTATTGAGGTATCTTTGGCTGTCATTGATCTGACATGGTTATGACTCAATTCATCCCTCAGTGATCTACTTTTTCTAAAGGTAATTTGTGGATTACTACTTAGATTCTTACTGAGGTGACTATCTGTCAATAACACATGTCAGTGCTTCCTGAAAATTTGTCGCAAAGCATATGCCTGTCCTGAAAATGTGGTGATGAATCTGATACACTCATCTTCTCTGTTTATAAGTTTGGGATACAGTAGGTCATTTCTGATTTTGAGTTCTACCCTTTCTACAGCTACAGCGCGCACCGGTAAGCTCTCCCGAGAGCGCAGCGAGAGCACTTCTTCTGCGTTCGTAAAAAAAAATATGTATGAAAACTCAATATTAATGCAAGACATTCAGTACCATGCTTATAAAAGTAGTATTTTTGATTTTCCGAATGAAAATGATTTTGCATTTCCGTAAAGCTACCAAAACGTCACTCAGGCGCGCCGAGTAAGCGCCCCCGGAAGCGCCTAGGTTCGCGCCGCGTAGGCGCCCCCCGGAAGCGCTCCGGTGCGCGCAGCGTAAGAGTGTCAAGTCATGTGACCTTAAAATAACACTTTTCATTGGTTGCTATCAGTTTTTTTTACAAAGAATGAAATCCCCACCCATTTCCTTCACTTCTTCTTTCACTTTTGTGACTGCAAGACCTGTCTTTTTCCTGCTTAATCTTTTTTGGATTATCATGGCTGCTAGACCCACCAGTAGCAGTGAGGATTCATATGGGTTTTTTAGAAGAAGAGGCTCCTCAGCCTAGAGTAAAGGAGCATTTCATATGGAAATTTGTTTAAATACCTGCAGACCAAAAAAAAGTAAATGCTCCAAAGGTGGAGTGCCGAATTTGTCACACTGTCCTGTCACGGGGTGACCCTACCAGAAAATACTCATTCGGAAATTCGACCATGATTCGGCACGTCCAGAGGAGGCACCCCCAGAACTATGCCCGGGAGAGTGTCAGGGCTCTGGCACGAGAGGCTCCAAGGGATGGTGCTTCTACTTCAACTGGAGAGCAACTGTATCGGTGAGGGGGCGACCAGAACAGCTGATCCCAAATATTCAGCCTGTTTTTAATGAAGCCACAATCAAATGCAAACATTGTGATCAACTACTTTGTTATGGGGAACAAAGTGTTATGATCATTGTTCGAGCAATAGAGAACCACCGCTGCCGTCCCCAGCCTTAATTTTGATGATTTTTTTTTGCTCCTGTTGAGCAGTTTGCCATTCCCTGTTTTTGATTTTTGTTGAAAAAAACGAAAAAAGAAGAAAAAAAAGTTATTTTTAGAACTACCTCCAATTCTCAAAAAAGAGCTGTATTCTTAAAAAAATGAAAAAGAGTAACTGAAGTGGGGTGCAGTGAGAGAGGAGAGGAAAATGAGTGAGAAAGCAAAGAAAGGGACGAGAGGGGAAGGGAAGTGAAGTAGGGGGACTGAAAGAAGGTGAGTGTGGGGAAGTAGAGTGAGGAGAAGGAGAGTGAACATGGGGAATGAGGATAAGTGAAGAAAATGGAGTAAAGGAACGGGGGTGTGGAAGGGTTAGAAAAGAGCAGTGATGTTTAGGAAAGAGTGGAGATACAGACTGGATAAAGACAAGTGAGTGTGAGACAAGGTGAGTAAGGGAGTGAAGAGACAGAGAAAGTGAAAGAAAAAGTGAGAGTAGAAGACTGAAGGCCTCATTTATGAGGCCATGCGTCACTTTTACGCCGCCGGTGCGTCACTTTTTGTGACGCACCAGTGGTGTAAAAAATGCACCTTGTTGAGTCATATTTACAAGGTGACGCATCTAGGTAGATGCGTCACTTTGTAAACCCCTGCGCCACATTATACCTTCGCCAGGTGTAATGTATGCAAAGGGGGCGTATTAACGCAAGGAAGGGTCGTAGAAGTGACACAGTGAAATCTATGAGATTTCACTGCGTCACTTGTAGGACGCCGATGCGTCAAAATCTTGCGCCTGCCTCACAGCAGGCATAAGACTGATGCAGGCCCTTTCACATGGGGCTGGCCCCATGTGAAAGGATGCATTGCTGGAGTTGCGTCACTTTTGTGACACACTCCAGCAATGCATCACTTTTGCGCTTACAGATACGTCAGAAATACTGACGTATCTTTAACTCCTTGCGACATAATGCGTCATACATCAAATATGACGCATCAGGAATGTCGCAATGAGAGCGCACTGAGAAGTGATGCATCGCTGCTTTCATGCAGCGATGCGTCATTTCTTATAAATGAGGCCCTGAGTGAGAGAGGAAAGAAACATAAGTGAGGGAGTGTGGCTGTGTTATAGGGAGTGAGTGTGACAGAAGAGGAGTGACAGACTAAGGGGTCAGAGAGAATGAAGCTAACAGAGAGAAAATTAGGTCAGACGAGTGTAGAAGTAAGAGGACAGAGGGAGTAAGAGAAGGAATTAGTGAAGTGGAGTAAGCACAGTAAGGGAAGGGAAAACAGTGAAAGAGCAAAGGATGGGAAGAGAGAGGAAGAAAAGTAAAGGAGAAGGTCTGGGAGTATGACTCAGTTATTGGGAGTGAGCGTGAAAGAAAAGGAGTGAGAGACTGAGAGGACGGAGAGAATGTGGGTAACAGAGAAAGAGTGAGAAAAGGGGAGTGAGTAAATTAGAGGACAGAGGGTTTGAGAGAAGGAGTTACTAAAGTGGAGTAAGAAGAGTATGGGAAGGCAAAAGAATGAAGGAGCAAAGGATGGGAAGAGAGAGGGAGGGAAGTAATGGAGAAGGTTTCAAAAAAGGTGAGTGTGGGAGTATGGCTGAGTTATAGGGAGTGAACGTGACAGAAGAGGAGTGAGAGACTAAGAGGACGGAGAGAATGGGGCTAACAGAGAGAGAGTGAGAGAAGGGGAGTGAGTAAGTTAGAGGAAAGAGGGAGTAAGAGAAGGAGTTACTGAAGTGGAGTAAGGAATGTAAGGAAAGGGAAAAGAGTGAAGGAGTGAAGGAAGGGAAGAGAGAGGAAGGGAAGTTAAGGAGAAGGTCTGAAAGAAGGTGAGTGTGGGAGTATGGCTCAGTTATAAGGAGTGAGCGTGATAGAAGAGGAGTGAGAGACTAAGAGGACGGAGAGAATGGGGGTAACAGAGAGAGAGTTAGAGAAGGGGAGTGAGTAAGTTAGAGGACAGAGGAATTGAGAGAAGGAGTTACTGAAGTGGAGTAAGGGGAGTAAGGGAAGGGGAAACAGTGAAGGAGCGAAGGATGTGAAGAGAGAGGAAGGGAAGTAAAGGAGAAGGTTTCAAAGAAGGTGACTATGGGAGTATGGCTGAGTTATAGGGAGTGAGCGTGACAGAAGAGGAGTGAGAGACTAAAGGGACGGAGAGAATGAGGCTATCAGAGAGAGAATGAGGGAAGGGGGTAGAAGTAAGAGGACAGAGGGAGTAAGAGAAGGAATTAGTGAAGTGGAGTAAGGAGAGTAAGGGAAGGGAAAACAGTGAAGAAGTGAAGGAAGGGAAGAGAGAGGAAGGAAAGTAAAGGAGAAACTCTGAAAGAAGGTGAGTGTGGGAGTATGGCTCAGTTATAGGGAGTGAGCGTGATAGAAGAGGAGTGAGAGACTAAGAGGACGAGAGAATGGGGGTAACAGAGAGAGAGTGAGAGAAGGGGAGTGAGTAAGTTAGAGGACAGAGGGAGTAAGAGAAGGAGTTACTAAAGTGGAGTAAGGAAAGTAAGGAAAGGGAAAAGAGTGAAGGAGCAAAGGAAGGGAAGAGAGAGGAAGGGAAGTAAAGGAGAAGGTTTGAAAGAAGGTGACTGTGGGAGTATGGCTGAGTTATAGGGAGTGAGCGTGACACAAGAGGAGTGAGAGACTAAAGGGACGGAGAGAATGAGGCTAACAGAGAGAGAATGAGGGAAGGGGAGTGTAGAAGTAAGAGCACAGAAGGAGTAAGAGAAGGAATTAGTGAAGTGGAGTAAGGAGAGTAAGGGAAGGGAAAACAGTGAAGGAGTGAAGGAAGGGAAGAGAGAGGAAAGAAAGTAAAGGAGAAGGTCTGAAAGAAGGTGAGTGTGGGAGTATGGCTCAGTTATCGGGAGTGAGTGTGATAAAAGAGGAGTGAGAGACTAAGAGGACGGAGAGAATGGGGGTAACAGAGAGAGAGTGAGAGAAGGGGAGTGAGTAAGTTAGAGGACAGAGGGAGTAAGAGAAAGAGTTACTGAAGTGGAGTAAGGGTGAGTAAGGGAAGGGAAAAGAGTGAAGGAGCGAAGGATGGGAAGAGAGAGGAAGGAAAGTAAAGGAAAAGGTCTGAAAGAAGGTGAGTGTAGGAGTTGTGGAAAAGTAAATTTTGCCATGTTCTGTGTCCCTACGCCTCATCCATCATATGTTATGTGTGCATGATCAATATGCATATGTTATTCCCCATTTCTGATTAAAGACGCAATTACGGTTGTGTCCACCTCTAGTATGTTAGTTTCCAGTCCTCGTGAATACTACGAATATCAGGCCTATGTAAGTAATGTTGCCACGTTTCTCAGTGTGCACGTTATTCAATTATAAAGTCTCCGTTTCCAGGCCTCAAAAGGGCCCGGACCACAGATTCAGCTCCTGTCTCCTGAAAGCCTCGCTGAGGAGCGATACAGCCCCCACCTGTATCCTCGACCCTTCACTTACTTCCTGCCTTGCAGTGCCCGGTGCACCCCGGCTCTGCCTCTGAGTCTGCCAAAAGTATGTTATAGTTCAGTCCTCCTCCTCTGCATTCCTAAGCTACTGAACTGCATCAATAGTTTCCGTCACTGTCTAGCCTTCTCGTCTCCACGTTAGAGAAATACTGTATTTAATGGTCATTTAATATTCTTCACGCACTACATGTAGAATAATGCATGGTCCAGTCTTATAATCAGGTTAGCCTCTCCCCTCATGACTTCTAGTTTATATCAACATGTTCCCTAAACATTAGATACCAGATAGGGTTTAGGTACATGTCGCTCCGACCCTCCAGACTCTAGTCTCTGCTCCTAGCACAGAGTTCGTAGCCCCCAGCTTCTCCTAGTAACACGTCATTGTCAGTTTTCGCGCACCATTAGGTTAGAGGTCCCGGCTCCTTAGGTAGCCCCCTCCAATGTTTCCGCCCATTCATGACATATTCTGTTACGTTTTGCATCACATGTCTAAGTAAACTCCCAGTTACACCTCTTGTTTCTCTTATCTCTCGCGACTGCTACGCGTCACGCCTTCTACTCCACCTACTGTTACGCCTACTGCAATGTAATGCTATGTGTTTGCGCTATGTATATAAGTCAATGTTTTGTTATTAAATGTTAGCGCGCTCATCCCAGACCAAGCCCCGGCAGCTGCTGGGCCCCAGTTGTCCTGCTGGGCCTTATTGTCCTATTCCCATGCAGGTTGTCCTGATCCTGTCCTTATGCTGTAATAAACCTGCAGAAACTCCTACTACCTCGAATCTTGACTCTTATTTATTGAGCTATCTGTTATGCTATAAGTCTAGTCAAAAATAGGGTATTATTTATTTATTTACCACATAATGGCGCCCGAATAGGGACTTGCCCTTTCCCCACGCGTCGGTGAAGCCACGCCGACCCCCTGACCCTCTGCAGTCGTGACGGAACCATACCGTGCACTGGCAGATATTTCTGCTCCAAGTATCCCTCAGGCCCACGGAGGAGACGGAGGAGGCGGTCCAGCATCCGAACGAGACGGTGGAGGAACGCGGCGAGTCCCAACCAGAGCCCAAGCCGAGAGTCCAAGGTCCGAGGTATCCGGAGGCCCACCCGTAACTGAAGTCCGAAGTCCGAAGTCCGTCGTAGTCCAGTCCCGTCCGAGGCCTTCCGTTCCGTGCTGCCCGGTGAGTACCATTGCTGGGGTAGTATCTAGACAGGGTCAGTCTAAATTGACTCCTGGTCCGTGGGTTGGTGGTACCCAAGCCCACAAACGAAGTGTTCACCTAGGTAGATACGGGTCTTGATGCGTTCCTTTATGGGACCGGTATGTTCCGTACTGTTACAGCAGTGCATCCAGTAACTCTAGTCTGTTCCGTTCTCGAGAATTCTGTTCTGTTTCTGTTTTCAGTATTTTCAGGTAGTATTCTGTTCGAACTGTTATTTATAATGTTGTTTAATGTATTTTCAACGTCGTGGTATGCCTGAATTGTTTTCCCAATTATTATTGTTTTTTCGTGTATTGTATTGTGTTCCGATTCAAGTTTAGAATGCCGCTCTTTTCCAAGTTACGTCAGTTAAAAACTAGAAAGGGTCTGCTGGAAGCAGCAGTTCCTGTTCCGCCTAGGGACAGTCCAGGTCACTTTATGTATCAGAAACATGGCATAAGCGCCATATTGTATCTAGATTTATGGGTAGAGTATACCAAACAGTTAGAAGAAAAGTATAGATGGCCCGTATCGGGTACATGGGATGCCGAATGTATCATGCGAGTAGAAGAAGCATTATGGAAAAAGAAAGCCAGACAGTCACAGAAAGATGCCATCGAGTTATGGCGTAAGGAAGCGCATAGAAGAACGGAAAAGGAAGTCAGAAAGTCAGAGTTAAGTAGAGAATCCCAAGAACGAGCCCAAGAAAGAGAATTAATCGAGATAGGTGAACAAGTCAAAGCCGAACAGTCAGACAGACAGAGGCATGCCCTTATTAAGGGTATGTATCCTCTCCTTGCCGAAGGCTTGCCAAAAGCGACCCCAGAGGCACCCAGTAATTTCCCGCCACCATTAGTTCCGACCAAGCTACGTCACAAACCGACCGCAGCTGATATTTTTATTTCGTCCTATTTGGACGACACATTTCCAGAATATGCAAATCCAGTTCGCGCTCCACCTGTCCCTGTAAATCAGGCACTTCCCGTTCCTCCAGACACCGGAGTACCTGTTACGGTACCCCCGGGTCAGCCTGCCATACAAGTTCAGCCCACGTTACAATTACCGACCCTGCAAGCACGAAGAATGTCAGTCGACGATTCTAGTATAGGGGCCGCAGGAGGAGGTCCTCCTCAAACCCCGCCGCCACACAAGCGTTTATCAGCACTCGAATTACATGCTCAAGCATCACAGCGTACTCCAAAAAGTAATAAGTCTGTTACAGAAATCAGACAAGCCCTTGCCGAATGTGTCTATGACACAGTCCCAGGCGAGTATAATATGGTTTTATATTCCGTACGCGTAAGAAGGGTGACCGAGTATCTAGTCACCTTACCAAATATGAAAGAAGATCTAGACAGAATATATTGTTTCATCCGTACAGGGGATGATCCAGAAAGTATTGGCGAGATTATGTCTCAAAGGAAAGCCGAGATTCAGCTCATGATATTAAAGTTCCTGATCAATTGTCTAATAAGAGAACAAGATTACCCGTCTAAAGATCCCGCCGAAATGAGAATCCTAACAAGGTGGAGTGATAATATAGCCGAGGGTAAGCACAAGACCATTAGTGCCATGGAAAGTATGTACAAGAAAATTCGTAAAGAAATAATAAGGTTACACGAACAGCGTAAAGCAGCACAAGTAAGCGAGAAAGAAAGTATCTCTGATCCTGAAGAGGAAGACGAGAATCCCGCCAGAATAGGGTATGTAGGAAAATCCAGATTTCCAGATCGCCATTTACGTCCAGAACCTAAGTCTATTTTTCATCATCCAGCACCAGAACGAGGCTCTCTAGAACAAGTATTTCAAGCTACCGATCACATTCTGAAATCACGAGTCGGTTATAGCGAATTAAGTACCATGCACGAACAAGAACTAGCCCGATCAGCAGTCCGATGGATTACTGATTCTACCACTTTTCCAGACGAAATAGTGGCACAAATGTTTCTGAAACTGCCCCCAGCCGAGCAACGACTGGTGGGTATGTATATGATCCAGCACCTCATTACCCTGTATGAGGGTCAACATTCTGATCCAGGCCCGTTACATGATATCCTGAACGAGTTACTCCAGTACAGATGGAGAGGTCTAGGTACCGATTTAATTAGTGTCATTCTAGAACAGCGCCACAAGTACAGAACGTTCCTGAACCCGCATTTTGTTCATGTCTCACCCCCAGAAAGTAAACCATTCTACATAGACAGACAGAATCCGCTACGAGAAGTCCACCCAGTCCAAGGGGCGGGTGGCGTAATGCAACGAGTGTTTGTATACACTCCGATATCAAAGATGGAACTTCTTGAAATGAAGAAATTAATCCCCTGTCATGACAAAGATCCAGCGGGGTTCCATAGAGAATTAAAAGACATGCTCCGTATGGGAGAATACACTTACCCAGATATCATTAAAATGTTAAAGGTCCTGCTACCCGCAGGGGTGTATGAAAAGTTAAAGGAAAAAGAATGGGAGGTGGGAGAGAAAAAGATCGATTGGACAGCTCTAGAAGCTGAAGACAAGGCACGAGTACCAGGTACCGGTCTTGGAGATAAATGTAAAGAATTACCAGAATTATTGATTCAAGTTTTACCCAGATTACTGACAACTAGAAAAGAAGACTGGGATGCAATCTCAGCCTGTAAACAGAAACAAGATGAGGATATTAGTGATTTTTATTCTAGATTTGAGAAATGTTTCAGTATTAACAGTGGTCTCAAGACAAGTAGTGAGTCATACCCTCATCTTTTCGTTACCAAATTAGTCGAGAATTCAAGTCCACAAATTAAAAACCGAGTTTTGAAAGTCGAAAGCACCTGGCAAGCAAATACTCCGTCCCAGATGCTCCAGATGCTCCAGTATCACCAGAATAGAATCAGAGAAGAGCAAGAACACGAAAGGAAACGTATGAAAGACACGAAAATGAAAGTGCTAGTTGCACAATCTATTCCTCAAGACAGTCAGAAGAGGGGTCCGAATCAAGCCAGTCATCCTGCGGCTCCCGTTAAAGGGAACTGCAATTATTGTAAACAGCCAGGTCATTTTATAAACGAGTGTGCAGTTCTGAAACACAACATAGCTACTGGTAAGACTAAAGAAAGACCACGTCCGCCGAGACAAGAACAAGTTTCACAGACTCCTCAGTCACAGAATGCACCACAGACAGTTACAGTACCGCAGCCTATTGCTGCAACACAGCACGTTACATCGCAGATGTACCAGTATGCACAGTCCGAGTATCCAGAGTACCAGTCATATTCATGAAACAGCCTAGAGAGGGAGGTAGGCTTGCCTCTCATCGAGATACCTGTAGACCAAGAAGGTCCCTATGTTCATAGTCAAGTATTAGGGAAAGACAGAAAGTTTTTGATCGATACAGGGGCAAGTAGGACCACAATTAGTCACGCCGAAGTTCCAGGGGCTCCGCTCTCAGGCTCAAGAAATGTTTCCCTTGGATTTTCAGGAAAACCCATAGTTAATGAGATATCAAAGCCAGTTACTCTAGAAGTAGGTCCATTGTCCCGTACTACTGATCTGTTACTTACTAAGTCATGTCCAGAAAATCTATTAGGCATTAAGACATTGAAAGAATTAGGTGCAGTTATTTGCTGTTCCCCAGAGGGAATACGTCTGTTTCTACGTGACTTTAAGGGTCACTATGTATTACGAGATTTTGATTCAAGATTGTCTAATGTTCCGCAGCATTTATGGGCGCAAGGTCCAACTGATGTAGGTTACATGCAAATCACACCCTATCGTGTGACTCTCAAACCAGGTGTAGTGTTACCACGAATCAGGCAGTACAGATTGCCACCTGAGGCTGTAGCAGCCTTATCCAAAATTATTGACGAGCTCATGGCTCAAGGAGTAGTTGTAGAAACTGACTCCAATGTGTGTAATTCTCCGATCATTCCAGTCATGAAACGTACTGATCCAAATGCACCCCCAGTATATCGATTAGTGATTGATTTACGAGAGCTTAATAAATGTATTATTCCTCAGTACCCAGTTGTCCCAGACATTTCTTCCCTGTTAACAGCCATTGATTCCGAAGCCATGTTTTTCACTGTTATTGACCTCAAGAATGCATTTTTTAGTGTTCCAATTCATCCAGACAGCCAGTTTCTTTTCGGATTTTGTTTAAATGGAAGGAGCTATATGTTTACACGCGCTCCTCAAGGTTTCACAGAAAGCCCTAGTATTTACAGTCAAGCACTCAAGAGACAACTAGACAACATTCACATGCCAACTGACACTGCCCTGCTCCAGTATGTCGATGATCTACTGATCACAGCCCGTTCTGAACGTGACTGCGAGCGTGCATCACTTACAGTTCTGTATTTTCTAGCCGAGATGGGGCACAAGGTGTCACCTTCGAAGCTTCAATTCTGTGTCCAGCAAGTGGTATACTTAGGACACTTGCTGTCCAAGAGGGGTAGGCAGTTGACACCCGACCGTATCCAGTTAATAGCGAGTCTTCCCCAGCCCAGAACCCAGAAGGAGGTACGTGCCTTTATCGGCCTTACTTCTTATTGTAGACAATGGATTCCCCAGTATGCATTCCTAGCCAAGCCACTGATACAGCTAACGACACAGGAGGCAGCCGTATCGACTGTCCTCCCTTGGACATCTGACCATACACTTAGTTTCAACGAGTTAAAGAAAGCCCTATGTCAAGCTCCAGTTCTAGCTACACCGAACTACAGTAAGCCTTTTACACTTTTCGTTACAGAACGCGAAGGTACAGCATTATCTGTTCTCACACAAGATCAAGCAGGTCAATACAAGCCCTGTGCTTATTTTTCGAGCACATTAGATCCAGTCGCCCAGGCGTTGCCTGCGTGCCTCAAGTCAGTTGCAGCCACAGCACTAGCTATCAGACAAAGTGATTCCATAGTTTTAGGACATTCCCTGACAGTACAGGTCCCACATTCAGTAGAAGTTCTTTTAAACCGAACACAAACTCAGCACTTGACAATTGCACGTTTAACAGGTTATGAATTGACACTGTTCCAGCCACACATAGAAATTAGACGCTGCAACGTCCTGAATCCTGCTACACTGTTACCATCAGTTAGTTCAAATCCAGACACACATGATTGTGTGGAAGTAGTTAACATTACGACAAAGCCAAGACAAGACCTGACAGATATTCCGTTACCAGATCCTGACCTGACACTTTATGTGGATGGTTCATGTATGAGAACTAGTACAGGAGAACTAGTTGCCGCGTATGCAGTGACTACTGACACTGAAGTTATTGAAACACACCGTATTGATACTCTGTCTGCTCAAGCAGCAGAGCTAGTCGCTCTGACACAAGCCTGTATACATGCCAAGAACCTGAAGGTTAATGTTTACACAGATTCACGTTACGCATTCGGAGTTGTACACGACTTCGGAGTGCTCTGGCAGGAGAGAGGTTTTATGACTTCTCATGGAACCAAGATTCAGCATGGTCTCCTTATTCAAGCCCTGTTAGATGCCATACATTTACCGACATCTATTGCTATCATGAAGTGCAAAGCACATACGAAAGTTACTGACATTATTTCCCAAGGTAATGATTTAGCAGACCGCACAGCCAAGCTTACAGCACAGACTCCAGACATTTCAGTTAATCAGACACATATTCCAGATCTGACTACATGTATGACAGTTAAGGACCCTACTCAAGATGTCATAGATATCCAGTCACATGCTACTCCCGATGAAATCAAGAAATGGTCTGTACAAGGAGGGGTCCAGACAGATCAAGGATGGTTAACGAAGGGTAGAGCCACATGGTTTCTCCCCGATTCTATGGTTCAAGTCATTATCAATACCGCACATAGTCCAGCACATTTAGGAGAAAAAGCTATGTTAGACAGTATCCAGAACATTTGGTTCAACAAGCATTTACGAGCTGCAGCCAAGCAGAAAGTCCGTACCTGTATGATATGTTGTCAGTTTAATCCAGGTAAAAGTGTCCCGGTGGAACAAGGTGGTTTCCAGCCCCCTGACCACCCTTTTGAGGTCCTCCAGATGGATTATATTCAAATGGAGCGATGTCGAGGTTTCAAGTATGTCCTTGTAGTTGTATGCGCCTTGTCCAGATGGACAGAAGCATATCCAGTCCCAGATTACACAGCCGCGACCACTGCCAAGCAGTTGGTTCGTGAATTCTTCCCTAGATATGGACTCCCTAGAGTCGTATATTCTGATAACGGCCAGCCATTCTCATCTGAACTCATGAAACATGTTTCCCTCTTGTTAGGGTACCAGTGGAAGTTCCATTGTGTACGCCATCCAGAAGCAGCTGGACTAGTCGAAAGGCATAATCAGACTCTGAAGATCCGTATAGCAAAAGTCTGTAAAGACAAGGGTGTGGATTGGTTAGTAGCTTTGCCAGTCGCTCTGTTTTACATGCGTATGGTCGCACATTCCAGATCAGGTCTGTCCCCGTACGAGGTCGTTTTCGGCCGCCCCCCTAATATGTGGGGTACTCCTAGACCCCGAAGTATTACCGATGTTTCATGTAATATGCTGACAGATTACCTAGCTTCCTTGATGTCTGCCCTCAACTCATGTCGTTCACAGGTTGCCGCCGCATTTCCAGACAATACCGAGGTGGCACCGCACGAGATCGTTCCAGGCTCCCTTGTCATGATCAGAAATTTTGACAGATCAAGTCCGCTGGAACCACGTTGGAAGGAGCCACGTCAGGTCCTCTTGACCACCCGAACTGCCGTCAAGTTGGAAGGCAGGAAGGGGTGGGTCCACCTTTCTCATGTAAAACTTTTCAAAGGATCGAAACCAGTCTTCAAAAACATTTCCAAGAACATTTCCCAGGATTCGAAGGATTGCCAGAACATTGTTTTAAAGGACTGTCCCGCACAAGACATTATTACAACCCCTCCCTTGTTAGAGAAAACTCCGCAACAGGAGTATAAGTTAAAGCTCAGGTCTAATAAGTCAGCCAGTTTGATTGTATAAGTCCTCCCCTAGGTGAAACGGTTAGACTGTTTCTGACATGTATAAAATAGACCCCCATAGTGAGAGAGTCAGTCAAAGCTCAATCAAATGTATCGTTTTTCTGAGTTTCGTATTATTCATCAGCATAATAGCTTCCTGCACCAGCTATGCTTTCTATCTGTGTTTTTCAGTTCCTCATGTAAATATGTCTGCTCATGCTACAGTAGAGCACACGTTTAGTGATCTGCCTCCTCACGAATATTCATACCGCCTCGCCATGCGTAATAACACATTTATCCGTATGTTACATTATTCACACCAGACCAGCAATGCCACTAATTGTTGGGTGTGTGGTCGACTCCCCCCTTTCCAGACACCGAAGGGAGTTCTGCCACTCTTTCCTTATCCATTCTCACACAATGGTTCGTGTGGAGCATGGTCCACGTTAACGTCATCCTCAACAGATATGTCTTTTCTTAACAGTACATGTTTCCCAGACAAGCAAGGTCTCCCCCACAGAACAGGTTTAGATTTAGAAAATGAAGTATATAATTTAGGAAATTATTCGTCGAATTTCATGGTTCTGAATGTTCAGTCTGATACTACTCCAGACTCACCCGCTATTTCAGTACTACCAGTCAAAGGCGAATTATGTGTCCGTAGTTATGGTTCTGTACATATAGGTCATAGTGAATGTACTACTGTTATCCAGTATAGTGACAGTGGGAAATCTATTTTCAAAGCTTCACGTCATTCTTATTTTATTTGTGGTCAAACTGCATATGTCCGTCTGCCCCTCGATTGGGAGGGAACCTGTTACATTGCTTTCCTACTGCCACCTGTTTTTCTAGCCCCACCTGACTATCATAGGAATTCTTTCTTAGTACACACTAGACACAAGAGAAATCTCCCGATTGTCGATTATACTGAAACCGCCGCAGAGCAATTTATTGATATAGATAAAGGTGTTTTCCCTTATTTAGGTACAGTTGTAAATAGTAAGCTAATTCGTAGGTTAACAAGAACCCTTGAAGCTGTAGTAGATGAGACTGCCTCCGCTCTAGGTAACTTAACTGAAGAGCAATCCTTTATGAGAATTGTCGTTTTACAGAATCGTCTCGTCCTTGACGTCATACTGGCCGATAGGGGCGGGGCCTGTAGAGTTCTCGGATCCAGTTGTTGTATTTTCATTCCAAATAACGCGCCGTCTGTTTATTCAGCTATAACCAGACTCCATAAAATTGCCCATCTGTTACACCAAGATCCAGGCACCTGGACATGGTCCGGTTGGTTCTGGAATATAATTTCCGCATGGGGTTGGAAAGTCCTGTCCTTTTTAGGTATTGCAGTAGCGATCATATTTAGCTGCTGCCTCTGTATACAATGTGGCCCTGCGATTTGCAGCATGTGTGCTACCTCTTGTATTCCCAGTCCCAAGCCCTGTTCTAAATCCCGTTCCAAGACAATTCGAGACGAGCAAATGGTACTGTATGAAATGATAGACGGTATCATGAATATTGATGTTTCCTGATGGAAACGTAGTGACAAGGAGGGAATGTGGAAAAGTAAATTTTGCCATGTTCTGTGTCCCTACGCCTCATCCATCATATGTTATGTGTGCATGATCAATATGCATATGTTATTCCCCATTTCTGATTAAAGACGCAATTACGGTTGTGTCCACCTCTAGTATGTTAGTTTCCAGTCCTCGTGAATACTACGAATATCAGGCCTATGTAAGTAATGTTGCCACGTTTCTCAGTGTGCACGTTATTCAATTATAAAGTCTCCGTTTCCAGGCCTCAAAAGGGCCCGGACCACAGATTCAGCTCCTGTCTCCTGAAAGCCTCGCTGAGGAGCGATACAGCCCCCACCTGTATCCTCGACCCTTCACTTACTTCCTTCCTTGCAGTGCCCGGTGCACCCCGGCTCTGCCTCTGAGTCTGCCAAAAGTATGTTATAGTTCCTGCTATCAGTTCAGTCCTCCTCCTCTGCATTCCTAAGCTACTGAACTGCATCAATAGTTTCCGTCACTGTCTAGCCTTCTCGTCTCCACGTTAGAGAAATACTGTATTTAATGGTCATTTAATATTCTTCACGCACTACATGTAGAATAATGCATGGTCCAGTCTTAGAATCAGGTTAGCCTCTCCGCTCATGACTTCTAGTTTATATCAACATGTTCCCTAAACATTAGATACCAGATAGGGTTTAGGTACATGTCGCTCCGACCCTCCAGACTCTAGTCTCTGCTCCTAGCACAGAGTTCGTAGCCCCCAGCTTCTCCTAGTAACACGTCATTGTCAGTTTTCACGCACCATTAGGTTAGAGGTCCCGGCTCCTTAGGTAGCCCCCTCCAATGTTTCCGCCCATTCATGACATATTCTGTTACGTTTTGCATCACATGTCTAAGTAAACTCCCAGTTACACCTCTTGTTTCTCTTATCTCTCGCGACTGCTACGCGTCACGCCTTCTACTCCACCTACTGTTACGCCTACTGCAATGTAATGCTATGTGTTTGCGCTATGTATATAAGTCAATGTTTTGTTATTAAATGTTAGCGCGCTCATCCCAGACCAAGCCCCGGCAGCTGCTGGGCCCCAGTTGTCCTGCTGGGCCTTATTGTCCTATTCCCATGCAGGTTGTCCTGATCCTGTCCTTATGCTGTAATAAACCTGCAGAAACTCCTACTACCTCGAATCTTGACTCTTATTTATTGAGCTATCTGTTATGCTATAAGTCTAGTCAAAAATAGGGTATTATTTATTTATTTACCACAGAGTATGGCTGAGTTATAGGCAGTGAGCGTGACAGAAGAGGAGTGAGAGACTAAGGGGACGGAGAGAATAAGACTAACAGAGAGAGATTGAGAGAAGGGGAGTGTAGATCAAAGAGGACAGAGAAAGAAAGAGAAGGAGTTAATGAAGTGGAGTGAGAAACTGCACATTTTAATTGGTTGTACATTTGAACACTTTGAAAGTCACATAACATTCACCCATCCCCCCAGTGCTCATTCCCCTGTTACCATGGTAACTCCCTCCTCACCCAGCACACAGTTCAGAAGTTCATCATACTATGCTGAAAAAAAAAGTAGCAAGGGTGTTTGACCACTCAATGTACCAGCTAATCATATGCAATGTTTCTTGAAATGACTTTTCCTCAACCATTGAAATGACTTCTTTCAAAAAACAAAAGCATGCACCCTAGTTTTCAGTGCTGAATTTTTAGAAAGCACCAATCATTTTTTGTTTTTCAAGTGCACTGAATCTCAACCACTTTTTTACATAACTACTACTTTCAAACTGCCATTTCATTTCCACAACTCATCTGAATACAAGCATATCTACCTTCAAGATGCCAAAAGTCTGGTTTGTGGGTCATAGCTTTGTCCACTGTAGTCAAAAATACGCAGCTAACAAAGGTATTTACAACCTTGATTTACCAAATGTGGACATTGTATGGATTGGACAGAGAGGATTGAGAAGTCACCAATTGATACCATTGGTAAAATCCTTTATGCATTTACCACACCCTGACCTTATAATTGTGCACTGTGGTGGCAATGACCTGGGCACTTTGACTGGGGTAGGTCTGGAAATGCTTTTAAAGGACATCTTTGGGCAATTGATGTCACTTTTTCCAAAAACTGCCTTGGTATTTTCTAATATATGCCAAAGGCAAAAATGGAACTGGTCCAACCAATTGTGTCCACAGAGTGAGAAAGCAAGGAAACATGTGAATAAATCTGCTTCTGCTTACCTCAGAGACTATGGTATGGGTTCCATTTACCACAACAACTTGCGTTACAACATGCAAGACATCTATAGGAGAGATGGTGTGCATTTTACAGATGAGGGGAATAGAGTTTTCCTCTTGAATATAAGACTCTGCATTGGTACCTACTTGTAGGTACAAAAAATACCCACATAACACAACAGCTCTTTTCAGAGCTACCCTACCTCTAAGCACTCTAAATTATTTTTGTACTATAATTTTTTACACTGTTTTTCCCTGTGGTGCACCCAGGGTGCGCGTACCGGAGCGCGCACCTGGAACGCACCCAGCGCTTACCCCGTGAAAATTTTAAAAAACAAAAAACTTTGTTTTACCCTTCAGGGTCCTTCTAGACCCCCCTCAGAAAACCTAGGGGGTCAGGGGGTGTCTACTCTGCCCCCTTTTAATTATTTCCCCCTTTCTTTTTCACCTCTTGTGTCTCGATTCTACCGAGCCACAAGATGGCGGGGTCTCCGGACTGTTTAGAATGTTGACAGACACCCAACAGCCAATCAGCTTTCCGCTGCCGCACTCCCGTAGCACGCCGGGTGCGCTCCCCGGTATGCGCACCTGTGAGCGCTCAGAGAGCGCCTAAAGATATATATGTGTTTTTGAAGTTAATTTTCAAAACAACCACTGGAGCAATTTTCACCAAATATAGCAAAGGCACATCTGCGTACCAGTCCCTACAATTTTGCCAAGTTTGGCGTAATTCCGTTCAGCGGTTCGGACTGTAGACTTGTCAGACCGTCCTATGGAAATTAACATTGGGAAAACACGTTTTGGGACCCCCCTTTTTTCTTTGCCCCCACTTCACGAATCCCCCCGAAACTTCCAGGGAAGGAGCGGAGCGGAGCTGGCCAATATTTTGGGAAATTACACACAAATTCCTCAACCGGCGCTAGAGTTATTCCCAATAGAATGTTGCGGATTTCCTATGGTAGCCAATCCTAACTATAACTACCTACTGGCGACCGCCAGTAGCTAATATATATATATATATTAAAGAGCCTCCAAATGTTCCCCTGGGTCTCTGCTCTTCTTTGCTGGGAGGAGTTCTGTGGCAAGCTATTATGCGTCAGCCCGGGACGCATTCCAGGGATCCCTGCTTCGTTTGGGCTTGAACGTCACTGGCACGAACTGTGGCAGTTCTCTGCCACAATAACTTTTCTTCAAAAGCTATTTGAATAGTTCAAAGTCCGCCTTGGAGCCCGGGGAATCAAGTTGGTGGTGACGAGGTTATACAAACCTCGCGCTGGGCTGCCTGCATTGTCAGTGTAGTCCCCGCCACAAGTACCCCCTGGAATCCGAGGCTGAGGTGGTATTGGGGAGCTGAGGAGGACATTTGATGGACTACAAAGCTGGAAAAATTAAACCGTCACACTTTGTTTTTTATTCGTTTTTGGGCACACTTTGCTGAAACTCTGCTAAGCACAGTGTATCTCTTATCATCATTCCCTCCCCCCGAGCAACACCCCCTGGGACCTCCTACACAGGATTCTGGGGCTTGCAGTTTCCTTCAACGCATAGGACACTGCACAGGTGTGCTGCATTGTGAAGGGGGCGGTGCGAACTCGCTACAACGAGTTCTGAAAAGGCGGTGTTCAGCAGCAGAGTGTATCTCATCTATGGAGGCTTGTGGCGCTGACAACGGCCAAACACCGGCTAGAAATGCATCCGCCATTTTTTGTCCATTAAAGAGCCTCCAAATGTTCCCCTGGGTCTTTGCTCTTCTTTGCTGGGAGGAGTTCTGTGGCAAGCTATTATGCGTCAGCCAGGGACGCATTCCAGGGATCCCTGCTTCGTTTGGGCTTGAACGTCACTGGCACGAACTGTGGCAGTTCTCTGCCACAATAACTTTTCTTCAAAAGCTATTTGAATAGTTCAAAGTCCGCCTTGGAGCCCGGGGAATCAAGTTGGTGGTGACGAGGTTATACAAACCTCGCGCTGGGCTGCCTGCATTGTCAGTGTAGTCGCCACCGCAAGTACCCCCTGGAATCCGAGGCTGAGGTGGTATTGGGGAGCTGAGGAGGACATTTGATGGACTACAAAGCTGGAAAAATTAAACCGTCACACTTTGTTTTTTTTTCGTTTTTGGGCACACTTTGCTGAAACTCTGCTAAGCATAGTGGATCTCTATTCATCGATCCCTCCCCCGAGCAACACCCCCTGGGACCTCCTACACAGGATTCTGGGGCTTGCAGTTTCCTTCAACGCACAGGACACTGCACAGGTGTGCTGCATTGTGTAGGGGGCGGTGCGAACTCGCTACAACGAGTTCTGAAAAGGCGGTGTTCAGCAGCAGAGTGTATCTCATCTATGGAGGCTTGTGGCGCTGACGACGGCCAAACACCGGCTAGAAATGCATCCGCCAATTTTTGTCCATTAAAGAGCCTCCAAATGTTCCCCTGGGTCTCTGCTCTTCTTTGCTGGGAGGAGTTCTGTGGCAAGCTATTATGCGTCAGCCAGGGACGCATTCCAGGGATCCCTGCTTCGTTTGGGCTTGAACGTCACTGGCACGAACTGTGGCAGTTCTCTGCCACAATAACTTTTCTTCAAAAGCTATTTCAATAGTTCAAAATCCGCCTTGGAGCCCGGGGAATCAAGTTGGTGGTGACGAGTTTATACAAACCTCGCGCTGGGCTGCCTGCATTGTCAGTGTAGTCCCCGCCGCAAGTACCCCCTGGAATCCGAGGCTGAGGTGGTATTGGGGAGCTGAGGAGGACATTTGATGGACTACAAAGCTGGAAAAATTAAACCGTCACACTTTGTTTTTTTTTCGTTTTTGGGCACACTTTGCTGAAACTCTGCTAAGCACAGTGGATCTCTATTCATCGATCCCTCCCCCCGAGCAACACCCCCTGGGACCTCCTACACAGGATTCTGGGGCTTGCAGTTTCCTTCAACGCACAGGACACTGCACAGGTGTGCTGCATTGTGAAGGGGGCGGTGCGAACTCGCTACAACGAGTTCTGAAAAGGCGGTGATCAGCAGCAGAGTGTATCTCATCTATGGAGGCCTGTGGCACTGACGACGGCCAAACACCGGCTAGAAATGCATCCGCCAATTTTTGTCCATTAAAGAGCCTCCAAATGTTCCCCTGGGTCTCTGCTCTTCTTTGCTGGGAGGAGTTCTGTGGCAAGCTATTATGCGTCAGCCAGGGACGCATTCCAGGGATCCCTGCTTCGTTTGGGCTTGAACGTCACTGGCACGTACTGTGGCAGTTCTCTGCCACAATAACTTTTCTTCAAAAGCTATTTGAATAGTTCAAAGTCCGCCTTGGAGCCCGGGGAATCAAGTTGGTGGTGAGGAGGTTATACAAACCTCGCGCTGGGCTGCCTGCATTGTCAGTGTAGTCCCCGCCATAAGTACCCCCTGGAATCCGAGGCTGAGGTGGTATTGGGGAGCTGAGGAGGACATTTGATGGACTACAAAGCTGGAAAAATTAAACCGTCACACTTTGTTTTTTTTTCGTTTTTGGGCACACTTTGCTGAAACTCTGCTAAGCACAGTGGATCTCTATTCATCGATCCCTCCCCCCGAGCAACACCCCCTGGGACCTCCTACACAGGATTCTGGGGCTTGCAGTTTCCTTCAACGCACAGGACACTGCACAGGTGTGCTGCATTGTGAAGGGGCGGTGCAAACTTGCTACAACGAGTTCTGAAAAGGCGGTGTTCAGCAGCAGAGTGTATCTCATCTATCGAGGCTTGTGGCACTGACAACGGCCAAACACCGGCTAGAAATGCATCCGCCAATTTTTGTCCATTAAAGAGCCTTCAAATGTTCCCCTGGGTCTCTGCTCTTCTTTGCCGGGAGGAGTTCTGTGGCAAGCTATTATGCGTCAGCCAGGGACGCATTCCAGGGATCCCTGCTTCGTTTGGGCTTGAACGTCACTGGCACGAACTGTGGCAGTTCTCTGCCACAATAACTTTTCTTCAAAAGCTATTTGAATAGTTCAAAGTCCGCCTTGGAGCCCGGGGAATCAAGTTGGTGGTGACGAGGTTATACAAACCTCGCGCTGGGCTGCCTGCATTGTCAGTGTAGTCCCCGCCACAAGTACCCCCTGGAATCCGAGGCTGAGGTGGTATTGGGGAGCTGAGGAGGACATTTGATGGACTACAAAGCTGGAAAAACTAAACCGTCACACTTTGTTTTTTTTTCGTTTTTGGGCACACTTTGCTGAAACTCTGCTAAGCACAGTGGATCTCGATTCATCGATCCCTCCCCCCGAGCAACACCCCCTGGGACCTCCTACACAGGGTTCTGGGGCTTGCAGTTTCCTTCAACGCACAGGACACTGCACAGGTGTGCTGCATTGTGAAGGGGGCGGTGCGAACTCGCTACAACGAGTTCTGAAAAGGCGGTGTTCAGCAGCAGAGTGTATCTCATCTATGGAGGCTTGTGGCGCTGACGACGGCCAAACACCGGCTAGAAATGCATCCGCCAATTTTTGTCCATTAAAGAGCCTCCAAATGTTCACCTGGGTCTCTGCTCTTCTTTGCTGGGAGGAGTTCTGTGGCAATATATATATATATATATTCACAGAAAAAACCATAGGTTATAGACCATATATAGTTAGGAATTAGCATTTAAAAAACCTTATTTTACTCACACAAAACCATTGAAATTCCATATATAGTTAGTTGCACTAACTATATATCGCGCACCCGCAATCCACTGCTGATGATGTCACATATTACATCATTCATGACATGGTCAGTGACATCACTGATGACATCACTGATGACATCTCAAATGACATCACTGATGACATCTCAAATGACATCACTGATGACATCACTGATGACATCTCAAATGACATCACTGATGACATCACTGATGACATCACTGATGTCATCTCAAATGACATCACTAATGACATCACTGATGACATCACTGATGACATCTCAAATGACATCACTGATGACATCACTGATGACATCTCATTTGACATTACTGATCACATCACTGATAACATCATTCATGTGATGATACGATGAACCTCTTCAGACTCTAATATAACCTTAGATACACTCAGTGTAAACAGACACTCACAGACTGTCACTCATCCATGGAGTTACTCACACACCTAGTCAGTCTTGCAAAGAATCAATCACACCTCCATTTCCTCAACTATATAGTTATACACACCTTACTTATTGAAACATATAATAACACATATTTACTCTGTTATACAATCCCTGATACAAGTTCACAATAATCCATACAGCCACTCACACATTCACTGGTTCTTATGCACAGTTATTTATATATGTCAACTATCACATGTACTGTGTTTTACATATGTACTTACTTTGACATGTAGCACTGAGATATCCATTCACTCACCAATACACTCATGCATACAGTCAACTGCCCAAACAGCTGTTTCCACATGCACTTTTGAACCCATACATCTGCTCACACATCTATGCACAGAGTCATACACCTCCCAGCCACCCACACACACACTCAGTCTCCCATACAAATACTTGGGCAACCAATCAATAACCCATATAGTTACTCATTTAGCTACTGATCAACACATGCATCAGATTACAGAACAACAGACACAATAATGCACAATTTAAAACAGTTTAGTCACTAACCCATGCACTCAGTGAGACACATTTAATCACTCACTTATACAGTCAGTCATGCACCTACTAAATCCTTCATCCAGACACTTATACATCCACTCATTCTTCAATATGTAAGACATATTTTAACTTTACAGAAACATACAGTCACTGGATGTTGTCATCAGTGATGTCATCAGTGATGTCATTTGAGATGTCATCAGTGATGTCATCAGTGATGTCACTGACCATGTCATGAATGATGTAATATGTGACATCATCAGCAGTGGATTGCGGGTGCGCGATATATAGTTAGTGCAACTAACTATATATGGAATTTCAATGGTTTTGTGTGAGTAAAATAAGGTTTTTTAAATGCTAATTCCTAACTATATATGGTCTATAACCTATGGTTTTTTCTGTGAATTTCATTGGTTTTTTAACAGCTAATATCTGTAGCTGTAAAATGTATTCTTCTTTAAATCCAAAAATATATTTTATATGTTTATGAATAATTTTTTTTTTTAATATTTTTTTTTCTTCGTTCCCGCTTCGCAAATCGGGAAGCTTCCCGTTAGCTGACCTTGATGCCGCGAAATAGACCGCGAGCCGGTAAACGTTTCTTTACCGCAAGTGCCGCGTTACAAAACAACATCGTGACGCCTCCCGTCCGCATGACGTTTCACGTTGTCGCGTGATACGTCATATGACGTGCTACGTTAGCGAACTGGTACGCGAAGCGAGTCGCAAAGCGCAGGTTTCTGGAAGCAAACCGGGAGGCCCTGCAAAGCGCTTAACGTAAACACAGCAAGTCATGTGACTTGGTAATAACACTTTTCATTGGTTCATTTCACTTTTGGTTTCCTAATGATGTAAGACTAGGTCATATAATCTAAAATGAACACTTTTGATTGGTTGAGAACTCTTGTTTTTCCCAAATTATGAAAATCCCTCCTTCTTTCCTCACTCTGACTTTCATCATTGTGAGAGAAAGACCCTTTGTGATCACTGAGCAATGGCTTCTTTAGTAGCTTCAGCTGGTGCTTCCCCACCACCTCCACCACATCCAAGGAAGAGTGGACCACCTGCTCAAGTTGTAATTCAACAAGAAGAAGAAGAAGAGGAACAGGAGGACGAGCACGAAGAGAGGCAGTTTTTGCCTGAGCAGCCCAGGACGTCTCACCGGAAAGAAAACTTCATTTGGCAATTTTTTTAAATTCCCAAAGGTCAGAAAAAAGTAAATGCAAGATACGTAACTTGCCTTATATGTCAAGATAGACTGTCCAGAGGGACCGACAAAAAATACAGTTTCGGAAACTACACAATGCATCGCCATATGACTAGGTGGCATCCTAACAACTACAGTGCTGCACAGTTTCGGAACGACCTAGATAATCTCCCTATTATGGCCAGAAGATCTGTTGTACCGGAAGTAACGGGACCAGAGGGCAGGGAGATGGTGCCAAATATACAAATGAGATTTGGTGAAGTAAAACACACCTGCGTATTTTGCGATGGATTCATTTCCTACGGAGAAAGAAGCATCACTCTGATCAACAGAGCTATTGACTATCATATGCAAGTTTGTCCGAAACGCCCAAAATAATAAATACTTCTTTTTTTTGTTTTGTTGCTCCTGTTGAGCCCTTTACAATGAATCGTTTTCATTGCCCCCTCCAAGAAAAACCCAAAAAAATATAAAACTGTTCCGAAAAATTCAAAAACAGTAAAAAAATGTTCAGAAAAATAAAAAAAAAAGTTCTTTTCAGAACTACCTCCCCGTTATTAAAAAATTGGTACAATATTTGGAACTGTGCCAACCTCTATTTCTCTTAGTTCGCTTCCCAGTTCGCTCGCGGGTACGCGAACCGGAAGCGACCCAAAAACAGTAAGTATAAGGGAAGGAAACAGACACTTATGTTAAAAGAAAGACAGCTATAAGGGAGTAAACTAGAGATACCATTACCCGTAATCCACTGCTGATGATGTCACATATTACATCATTCATGACATGCTCAGTGACATCATCAGCAGAGGATTGCGGGTTTTTTGGCAACATGCCTTATCCACGGTTTAATAACGCTGCCTTTTGCTTTATATAAGTTTTCAAATTGTATGAAATATATACCAATAGGTCGTTATGAACCTTTAGGTAGTGCTTTTCTTCATGAGGTCTGGTCGCTTCCATACACATACAGATGTTTCAAAGATGATCAAGAAGTTTATCTGAATGGAGAGGAATGCACTGAGACGCCAGATCATTCACTAATGTGTAGGCACATACAGTTACACGGTTCATGCAACAAACACCGACCAAATATGGCTTGCGTGTTGCAAGGCACGCCAGTTCCTGCTATCATCCCCACGTTCAAGTTGTTGGAAAATGGTAGTTATTTGATGCTCAATAATGAAGATTGTTCTGAGTTAATTAAAAGTATTCCTTTTATCGTAACAGTAAGTGAACGGGTTATTTGCTGCAGAAATGTTCTATTTCCTCCCACACATGAACATAGGGAGTTTTCAATCTGGCCACAAATACCAACCTTGGGACACGTTTCAACGGCATGGCAAGAATAAGAGCTCTTTTGTCTCAGAGAGAGGTGGCCTTGAGTTCGGCCCGTGAAACTTTCGTACTTCACATAGCGAACACCCATACAGAGGTGCAAAACCTTTTTCAATTAACATTTGCCTTTCAATTTCAGCAACATGTTTCCGACTATCTTTAACGCATCCTCCACAAAGTCCCTGGTGCACTTTTTTAAAGTTGTTACCAGTGGTCTCGTGACTTCATTTGAGAAAATCTTTGGAGTCATCCCTGCTTCCTTTCATTGTATTTTCTGCACTCTGGTTCGTGGATTGGCATTTTTACTTGCATTACCAGCGGACGCTCTTGTGCTTTTTTACATTTTTAAATATGGATGTCCCTCCTATGCAACCTCCGACCCTGCAGCTGCTGACACTGTTCCGCAATCGCATGCTAGAATATTATGGCACAATGCCGTTGGCGATATTAAGCACGGCATATGGATTATCTTTTCGGTTCTCCTACTTCACCTGTGTCCAGCCTGTATTTCACTGCCTGACCTGTGATTTCGATTGGGCCATTGATTTGTGTCTCTGCGGACCGGTTTCTCCTGACGTCGACTTTAATCAGCTGATGACTCCTATCATTACTCACGAGTTGGTTTGTCCTGGCGAAAGGATTATGGCTGTGGCATTGATGCATGGACTACTTGGTCCCTGGAATTTACTGGCGGCAGCACAGTCTTTCTTGGAAGAGAGCTTTCTTGAAAACCCACCGAGCTGTCCTCTGATGGTGATAGAGGATCCGGTGCTGGGAGAGCACGTATGTTCTTTTCCGCTTTTAAATTGGATGGCTGAACTGTTTTCGGATGAAGACGGTGACTTCCTATTGGAGGCTGTTGCAGCTTATTTTGCATACACAGTTATGTCATAGACCTTTTTCATGTTTGATATGCTGAGTACTAGCATTTCATTGACAATTCATTGACTTATTTGTCAAGTTTTTATTATTTACCTTGCCTATTGGCTTAAGACTCGATAAAGTACTTGGCTGTTTTATTTTTCTTTAGCATTAAATTTTCCTAGTTTTTAATGCTTTACCTTGCGGACCGTCCACATATAAACTTGCAATCTGCTCTCATGAGATGGCACTTCTATTATCTTATTCAGTTCGTTTCCGGATCATGAGGAGGTGTCATCTAGGTCCTGGATATCTTTACACCGTGTTAAGTTAGCATGGGCTCATTACCGGTTTAAACGCCATTTTTCCTTTTTTGCAACTTCTGCACACGACACTTAGTTGTTGCTTTAGCTTTCCACCTAGTAGTTCATCGTGGTTTACATGAGAATAATATGTTATTGGTCTACTATCTGCTTTACTTGTTAAACTATATCTGTACAGCGAGTGCTAAAGTTTCAAGAACAACACGATACAGAATTGTTATGAGGTCTGATCTCCACGACTTCATACTCATAACATAAGTGCAACTTCTGCCAATTCTGGGCATGAGACGGGTTTTATATTGCTTTGCCGAACACACATACACAACAGTTGATGCGGTTCACATGAAGAGAGAGCTGGTGTATGGTGATGTGATTCCTTCAAATCTAAGACACTAAAGTATGGGCACGCCCTAAACCAACACAAAGAGACCTTCTTAGCAAATAATATAATATGTGTATTAGGGAGGGTGAGATATAAGCAGCCGCGGGCCGTGGAGGGAGTTACGATGGGGCAGGGAGGCGGGGAGGGGGAGAAGCAGGGTGGAGCCCTCTCAACCTTGCCCCTCCCCCTCCCCGCCTCCCTGCCCCACCGTAACTCCCTCCACGGCCCGCGGCTGCTTATAAGTGTTGCTAACTCTTATTCATTTACAGCATGTTAACATACTGTCACCATTCGCTTTTTATGTACTAGTAACTATGCTGGTAATTTTGCTACTGATAATATGTGTACTTGTATTCTCCACCCTGCTTCTCCCCCTCCCCGCCTCCCTGCCTCACCGTAACTCCCTCCACGGCCCGCGGCTGCTTATAAGTGTTGCTAACTCTTATTCATTTACAGCATGTTAACATACTATCACCATTCACTTTTTATGTACTAGTAACTATGCTGGTAATTTTGCTACTGATAATATGTGTACTTTTATTATCTAAGGTACTACGCCTGAGAAGACGGCATTAGTAAATAAACATTTCAAATACACATCTGTTCTTCTTAACTCCATGTTCTGGTTTCTAAGAAATCTATAACGACCGACTGTTCATGAGTTCCACGTATCCTGAGGTACTATAAGTTCATATTCTGGATTGTCTAAACATTGAGAGTTTGTTATATCCAATGTGACACTGTACCTAGCTTGCTAAGGGGTTTTTGATTACTAACGTGAGTTTTGGGACACCCTAATTCGCCGAGGTTCCAATCCTCTGTCCACAGTTCTGTGTGACAACAGAAACCCTGCGACAGGGGCACCCCCGACCCTTGCTGGAGCTTCATTACACTTGCGATACAACTCCAGCAATGCATTCGCCGAGGTTCCAATCCTCTGTCCACAGTTCTGTGTGAGAACAGAAACCCTGCGACAGGGGCACCCCCGACCCTTGCTGGAGCTTCATCACACTTGCGATACAACTCCAGCAATGCGCCACCTTTACGGCACAGATACATCACGCATCTGTGCTGTTTTTGCCCCATGATGCGCCGCATTGTAAATGCAGCACACCATAGGTGACGGAACAGCGGCACAGAATGACTAACACATCCCTGGTGATGCGCCAGTCATCATAAATGTATCCCTATGCTTCTTATCTTGTTAGAGATGAACCGCCATATATATCATCAAAGTTTTTTGCATTTCCTAAATAGCGAACTTTAAGGAATAAATAGCGATTCTTTACCATTCCTAGTTTGCGATGAGCTATTTGCTAATTAGCCGAATGTAGCCCAATGAAGCCCAATGTAGCCCAATGTAGCCCAAAGATGGCCGCCAGACACACAAAAAAACAAATGTAGCCCAAATATCAGCCAGATGTAGCCCAACTATAGCCCAGTGACAGAATGACCAATCAACTTCGCAAACCTCCGTTACGCGAAGCGGAGCGCTGTTACAGATATATATCTTTTTTTGAACGTTAATTTCTCAAAATCCACTGGAGCACATATATTGAGACCTAGCAAAGGCACATCGGGCTACCAGTCCCTAATATTTTGCCAAGTTTCGTGCAAATCCATTCAGCCGTTCAATTATTATTATTATTATTTTTTTTTGCCCCGCGGGGCCCTTTTAAAACCTCCACATCAAACCTAGGGGGTCAGCGAGTTATTTCCCCCTTTGTTTTGACCTCCTCTTGTCTCTCGATCCTACCGAGAGACAAGATGGCGGCCGCTACGGACTGTTTGGAATGTTGACATACGCCGGAGAACCAATCAGCTTCGCTTCACAAAGCTCCGTTGCGCGAAAAGTCCGCGAACCAGAGCGCTGCCCGGTCCGCTGTTACAGATATATATCTTTTTTTAAACGTTAATTTCTCAAAATCCACTGGAGCACATATATTGAGACCTACAAAAGGCACATCGGGCTACCAGTCCCTACAATTTTGCCAAGTTTCGTGCAAATCCATTCAGCCGTTCGGGCTAAAAGTGAGGCCAACCGCCCTATGGAAAACTCAATGTTAAAAACACGTTTTGGGACCCCCCTTTTTTCTCGGCCCCCACTGGACGAACCCCCCCCAAATTTTCAAGGGCTGCTCAGAAACAAAATGTGCCATTTTCCTGAAAATTTCAGCCAATTCCGTCCACAAACGCCAAAGTTATTAGACATAGAATTTTCAAAAAACCCATAGAGAAAAAATCCTAACTATATATACCTACTGGCGACCGCCAGTAGGTAATATATATATATATATATATATATATATATATATATATATATATATATATATAGAAATCCACAATCCTGAGGCGCCGAACACCAACAGCAACGGACGCAGCCAGGTACAGACCACAAACCAAGGAGTTTAGAAGAAAATAGTGTGCTTTATTCCATCAATGGGGATGGCGGCATGACGCGTTTCGTCCGGAAAACCGGACTTGATCACATGACAAGACCCAGAGACATAAGTGGTTAAATACTGGTGAAAAACGAAACTCCTCCCACATATGAGTAGACATAGAAGTAATATCGTTCAGTAAAGAAAATAAATCATCCATATACTATGTACAAAGTGAAATAAATGCTAAATGCAATAACACTAGAATCACTGTACAATTAAAATGTCTTCAACATAGGAAAAATATATTATTTTCACTTAATAGACATAAAGGGCGAGTGCCCAATGGATAATCATAATACCTTATTTGCGCATTAAAACTGAACTATAAAAGTCAATCTCAGTGGGGTATATTCTAAAACCAGTAATGTAATTCATAACCACATGAAGTTTTTTAAAGTGCATAGAAGAAAAAGTGCAAGGTGCAGAATCCCAAAAATTTAGCAGCAAACATTTTATATCCAGATAAAAATCTGGAGCAGATTGAAAAAACCTGATAAAGTGCAAAGTGCTAGTAAAGTGCAAAAAATCGGCAGTGCATATCTATAATTAATGCAGGGATGGGGAACTAGGGCAATCACATCTATTTAAATTCATTTGATAGCAGACATTCGGAATACCTAAAAATTACCAGTTAATCCTACTCAGCATATAGAAAATCAGACATCAGTACAAAAAACAGTAAATATTGCGATGGTCAGAGTAACAATGTAAATTCATCCATAAATCAACCTTAATGAAATCAAAATAGATTAAAACCATGTACAAAAGGTATAAAATCCATTATAAACAGATTATGCATATGGTGGAATAAAATATTTACAGAAAATTATTCAGATCTTCTCCCATGTTAAGCCCATTTGGGATCTTACTATTTAACCTCAGAATATATTGGCTTTCTAGTTGTCTGAGTCTCTTCTCTCTATCTCCACCCCTCTTGTTCACGGGGACTGCATCAATAACAAAGTATTGCAGGTCATTCAGGTTATTATTGTGTACCAGCTTAAAGTGGCGTGCCACTGGATAATTGGGATCGGAGTTCACAATGGCACGTAGATGCTGTAATATTCGATTAAATACTTGCAACTTCGTGCTCCCAACATAGTATAGCTTGCACGTACATTTTAAAACATAGACCGCATGGTCTGTTTTGCAAGTATATACATTTTTTATGGGAATTACTGCATCCGTCAAGGCCTCAACGAACTCGCTGGTGTTCACACCGAATTTACATGCCCGGCATGAACTACACTTCCGAAAGCCTGTTTTGCTGGAGTACCAATTAGGTTTAATAATCGTTTCAGGGCTAGTTTTGACTAGAGCATCCCTCATAGAGGGTGCTCGTCGAAAAGTGATATTAGGAACATCTCCCACCAATGGTCCCACCACAATATCAGTTTTTAAGATGGGCCAATTAGATTTAATTATTTGCCTCATCTTTTTGTGTTGGTTGTTAAAAGTGGTAATTAACCGGATGGAAGATTCTTTTACTGTAACAACTGTCTCCTCAGAAATATCTGAAGCAGTTTGTTGTAACATTACACTTGTTTGGACTGATAAAGCCCTTTTGAGAGAGTTAGTGAGGTTAGAGACTTCATAGCCTCTTTGTAAAAATCTTTGGTAGGATCCATTCAAACAGTTCATGAGGTCAATCTCATTGTTGCATATCCGTTTAATTCTTAAAAACTCCCCATACGGGATGCTCTTAATAAGATGGTGGGGATGGTTACTCTGAGCATGTAGGATTGAGTTCCCAGCTGTGGATTTTCTATACATCCTAGTCATGATATCATTATTCTTAATGTAGACCTCCACATCTAAAAAGTTGACACTAACATCGCTAATATTGGCACTAAACTCTAGGTTTAGAGAATTGTTATTGATATTATTAACAAATTCTTTTGCTGATGAACTGCACCCTTGCCAAATAATAAAAACATCATCGATGAAGCGCCACATCTTAACTATGCCAGTTTCATCCTCCTCCAAACTCCGGATGCCACCCAGGACGTGCCTCTCCCACCAGCCCACGTGTAAACACGCGTAGCTGGGGGAGAAGCACGCACCCATGGCTACACCACGCAGTTGCTGATAAACTTCATTATTGAAAAGGAAGAAATTGTTCTTAAGGCATAGATCAATCATACTGACAAGCATTTTGCTATGTTCATAGAACTTAATATCTCTAGTAGATAGAAAATATTCAATAGCATTCAAACCATCAGCATGATTAATGGAGGTGTACAGAGATGTTATGTCCATGACTAAAAAAAGGTAACTAGGATTCCAAACTACTTCTTTAAGTTTCATCAAAAAGTCACCAGTGTCTTTTAGGTAACTAGGAAGTGCCTCCATATATTCATGTAAATAGAAATCAACATATTTGGAGAGGGGTTCCAACAGGCTATTTTGGGCAGAGATAATTGGCCGCCCTGGTATCGGTGTAATACCTTTATGAATCTTCGGTAGAAGATACAACGTCGGAGTAATAGGAAAATCTTTTTTCAAGAAGTCAAATTCCTTTTTACTAATCAGTCCTACCCTCTTCCAAGATGCAAGATTAGAATGTACAAGAGTTTTTACTTTATTGAGTTCATTGAAGGAGGCTTTCCTGTAACATAGTGGGTCGTTTAATTGTCTTTCCGCTTCTTCTAAGTACAAAGTACGTGGCCATAAAACAACATTACCACCTTTGTCCGCTTTATTGACAATAATGTCTCCCTTGGATTTGATTTTGCGCATTAGTAGAGAGTATTGTTTGTCTCTGAAACTTCTTCTTTTTTTGTTTTTAGCCACAGTTTTGTTGAGCTCCTTTAAATCATCCACAACTCTATCTACAAAAGGCACATCGGGCTACCAGTCCCTACAATTTTGCCAAGTTTCGTGCAAATCCATTCAGCCGTTCGGGCTAAAAGTGAGGCCAACCGCCCTATGGAAAACTCAATGTTAAAAACACGTTTTGGGACCCCCCTTTTTTCTCGGCCCCCACTGGACGAACCCCCCCCAAATTTTCAAGGGCTGCTCAGAAACAAAATGTGCCATTTTCCTGAAAATTTCAGCCAATTCCGTCCACAAACGCCAAAGTTATTAGACATAGAATTTTCAAAAAACCCATAGAGAAAAAATCCTAACTATATATACCTACTGGCGACCGCCAGTAGGTAATATATATATATATATATATATATATATATATATATATATATATATATATATATATATATATATATATATATTCATATTCCAAACCAAAGGAAGGAGTCACGTATGCTCTCAGGAAGTAATTAGGCAACCAGCGATCTTGATATCCAGTTTGATCCACACAAAGCGTTTCGGCAAAAGCCTTGATCACGTGATCAAGGCTTTTGCAGAAATGCGTTGTGTGGATTAAACTGGATATCAAGATCGCTGGTTGCCTAATTTCTTCCTGAGAGCGTAGGTGATTGCTTCTTTTGGTTTGGAATATTGATTACCGGCACGCTCCACCGGATTGTACGCCACCCTTCCAGGGTCCTTGTGTTCGAGTAGGAGTTACTTGCTAGTTTGGTATATATATACATATATGTGTGTTTTACTTTTTAAAAACATTTATAATTGTTAATTTAAAAAAACTTTACAAATATTTTATTTTCATTAAAAACATGCTACTATTTAATATATTTAGGGCCTGATTTTGATGTCGGGCAGAAGCCCAACACCGACTCGGTCCTGGAACCGAGCAACATCCGGTTGATGGTCCCGCATGGCCGTAACACAAGCTTCCATTAAGAAAAGGGAGGTGCAGTTCATCCCTGCAACCTGTGGCAGGCACCTTAAGGGGTCAGCCACAAGGTGCAGGGATTAACAAGAGGGCCCCTCGGCCTCCAACCGGAGGCCGTGCACCCAAGGGGGCCACCCCAAGGGAGCCCAGCTGGTGGCCCCCAAACACGCTTTCCAACATGGTTACCATGTCAGACAGGCCGGCATGGGAACCATGTTGGAAACCGTGCATATTAATCTCAAGAGCAAAAAGGCCCACCCTTGAGATTACTGGCCGGCTTCCAACTGCCCTACGGGGTCTCCGAGCCCATCAGAAGCCAGCCGGAATGAAAGGCCGGTTTACTTTCCGACAGCCAACAAAATATTGTGGCTGTCGGAAAGTCAACCACACGGCCCATTAGGATGTGGCCCTGGTCTGAGCCTTTACAGGCCACATTGTAATCGGCCCCTGGGGTCAATATTTTGTCAGTGAGCAATTGGGGATAAACCTCATTCTGAAGATCCACTGTATTGTGTTTTTTTCACTGTCTGTGCTGGCAGATGCAATTGGGACTACGCTATGGTGACTTTGAGCCATTGCTGGATTTCCAGTGGGTGTGTGTCGGTATCTGAGGTTGTGTGTGGTCTGCATGCAGCCCCTGGCTTTTCTTTATTCTTTCTCCTCAGGCAACGCCATTTCCTGCAACTCCCTCAGATACAGTCCTGCTGCTTCTGTGTAAGGATTGCCCTCATGGGGGTTTGGTCCTAATGCCTGTTGTAATGGAAGTATGAGTGCCTCCCCGACCACTTCGTAAGCTGGCCTTTTTGCGAACTGGTCTGCTAATGCATTCCCCATGGATACAAAATCCTTTCCCCGGTATGGTCAAAGCACTTCACCATGGCCACGCATTTAGGTAGGTTAAATGCGTCAATTAGTAACTCCCTTAGGTCCCCTGTGCATGACAGGTATACCGTTGGATTTCAGGAAGCCTCATATTTTCCACCTACCTATACTAGAATACACTGTGGTAAGGACATAGGCTGAGTCTGAGTAAATTGTTACCATTTTCCCCGTGCTTTGGGTGAGGGATTAGATTAGCGCTGTCAGCTCTGCTGCCTGTGCTGAAAGGTGAAGGAGGAGAGTTAGCTGCATGGTAACTTGCAGTGTCTCTGAGGGCTGGTAGCTATAAGCCATTATCATCTCCGCTCTGTGTCCTTCCCCCTGCCTTTCTGCTCTATAACAGAGGACGCCTTGATGAACAGTGCCACACTATTTGCAATGGGATCCCTTCTCCCTGGCTGAGCCCATCAGGGGTGTATGACGCTTAATCATGGATCTCCTCCCCCTACTGAACTTCATGAACTTGGAAGGTGGCTGGGTTCACTAGATGACACCACACTATTTAATGATGGTCTGGAGAGCATCAGCTCATACCCTAAGACCAGTTGCATAGTAAGCATGCTCTTTCTCTTTTGTATGGCCGCAAACAATGAATGTTTGGCATACAATGTCAGCGACCCCCATTATAATGGGGGGCTTTGGTCGATGGCAAAAGCTACTGCTGACAGGTTCTGTTCACGTGGAAAGTTAACCTGCATGACTGAGTCTAACTGTCCGCTGTAGCATGCAAGGGGTGTGTGCCCCAAAGGATACTTCTGTGTCTAGACTTCTGACATGACTCACCCATCACTGTGGCTGAATAAGAATTCCTTCCTAAAATTTGGTACACAGGGGAGCGAGTTATCTCTGTTTTGAATTCATAGAAGGTATGACCGCCGCTGATATGCCTCCACGAGTCTGGCGATCTGTGGACGGCCAGACTCGTAATAGGCCCCTAAGTGCAAATAGTAAGTAACTTTGGACTGAAGCTTCACATAATGTTTCTGCTTCACATAATGTTTCCATCTATGCCCAAGTGGAACAATTTAAAAAACACTGAAGAGATCTTTAAATGTGGTGCATTTCTTCGAAGAAGTCTTTCCTTACATAATTCATCAGACAGAAGCCAACTAACGATATCTTTCTCCATTTTCCAAAGTATGTATTTGCACAATGTCTTGGCATGCCCCACTGATCACCACATTGTATGCACTCCACCCATGGTTGACACAAAACAGAAAACATAAGCTCGAAATACATTCAATGAATTTGATGATGTTTTAAAATATGGTAACATTCACAGGAATACCACCTGGGGACCATGAGAAGCCCATAAATAAACATGTGCAAAACATTCATTATCTTTGCATTCCTTGCTGTGTATGATTGCTAGTAGATCTCAGTTGCAATTAATACCAGAGGCAGGTGGATGCTTCAACAGGCTTGCCTCAGCAGTGGTTAACAAGAACCAGAGTAACCCACATTTGGACTTGGAATATCACATGGAGATACCTGCAGAAATATGCTGCTTTTGTACTGACACAAACCCAGCATTAGAGGTGTTGACATTCTTTCTTGGCACGATGCTCTTGCTATGCTAAAATGATCTGTTTTCTTCAACAAGTAATACCTTGAAAAAACATGAGGCAAGATGTGTTGGCAAAAAAGAAACAGTTTGTTTAATTAAAGAATGCAGCTGGGTGAACAGTCACATGGAGAGGATCTGAGGACTGTCTCAATTTACTATATGTCTAACATAGACTTTCATACAGTTCATTGAATACAATAAAAATGGTTCTGACAATCCTTATTCGGTACGGAATGTGCACCTCTGTCTTTTGAGCCATAAATGAAGGTATTGGAGCAGAAATCCAGGTGGGCCTTGACCTGTGACCAATGGGTAAAGCGTCCAGATGTTCGCCATGGGGAACACTTGATCCCTGTGTGTACTGTTTGAGCTGTGTCTAGATTAGCTAAGTGTTCCTAACTTCATGTGTCATCTAACTTTATGGTGTTGTGGGAACATGCGCATCCTTCCGACCATATGTGCTTTATTGGGGCCACTCTCATTGGCCCATTGTGGTGTTGCTGCACCTATCTGTGGGATTGATCAGGGATTTCCTGTTTGTGCATTTCTCTGCTGGTTACGTGCCACATTGCCTGTGATCTGTCAATCATTGACCTCAGGTCTGGGTCTCAAGGCTTGCCTAACTATATATTTCTGAGTTGGATCGATGTGGTCAAATTTGTCAATAAAGAGCCAATTCCATTTTTATACATGAATATATTGTTATCCATATTGACATTGCATTTTTCAACAAAACTGTCCAACCCATGCTCCATGACAGTTACTTATTGGACGACTGTTGTTCTTCGATTTTGACTATTACTACATTCCTAGTTACTTGCATTCTACCCAATTTGAGGACTGTGTTTTTACAGCAGGAAATTCCCAATTGCAAAGAGCCACACACAAATAAACACACAATGAATACTGGCAACAATGACGTGTACACTTCTGACTGTCAGCAGGGAAGCCAGGAGAACCAATTCAAGAATCACTCCTGCTCAGGGGCACCTCTCTCCTCACGCATGTTTCTAGTTAGCGGTGTAGTGCTTGGAGGGAAAGAGACAATATCCCATTATCCAGGTAATTCCCTAGGATAAGCTATCAGCAGGACACACCAATCTTAGCGTACACCCCTCGCGGTCATTAAGTCGAACACATATTGATGCTGCATCATCATGAGCCAGATTACTCTCAGTTCTTCCTCATTCGAAGTAAGGCTGAGCTCGATGCTGTTCATCATTTTGAACAATTCCCTTCTGGTGATTTGGAGCCAACAGGCATTGGCTTGCATCTGCATGATGAAGCATGGTTTGGACCCTCCGGCCGATACTTGTAGCTCCGAGAACATTATACATTCTTCTGAAATGTTCATGTATTAAGCCTAGCCAAATTAACATGCAGTTCTTTTTTCACAAGTCTGATGCAGCATCGTTTTCATCTTCCTTACCGGGTACTGGTACAAGTCTGATAGTTCTTTACCCGGAATGACCAGGGTACGGGTGTGCATGGTCACAAGGGAACAAAGTCTGCACCATCCAGGGACGAGCTGAGTGTGGGCAAACTCACCGCACTGCTACTACATATCTATCCGCATGAAGGTGGTTCATTGAATATCCGGAATGTGCAGGATTGTGAACAGTTTTCATTCATGCTCAGCGGAAGTGTTCCTTTACCTCTGAAACATAAGAAATGCAGTGTAAGTTTCCGTCCCATTCCCTTCTAACCAAGTTTGTCCACCCTCCTGACATAGACTGTCTATGGTTTCATTCAACCCTCCCCTATGAGACCCAATTGTAGGTGAGCATTGCAGATCTTTCATATCTGTCGTTCTCTGGTTACCTGGTGTTTTCGTTCAATACTTTGATCAAAAAGTTCATGGGGGGGTTAATCATGAAAGTTTTTAGCCATACATCAAAACAATGGATCCACACATTATTCCCCTCCACTTGAGGGCCGGTGATGTTGTGTAAATGTGGCTTGTTTCCACTTTCTTATGAAATTGGGAACATAGACTTGGGGTGGGGCTTTTGGTATGGTAGCTTGGCGGTGGTGCACTTGGTGGTCCAATGGTTGGGCTGTTTGGATAAGAACTTGGCGTTTTTTTTTAGTTCTAAGAGGTATACATGTAATTCATCTCCCAGTGCTTGGAAGCTAGCCTCAGAACTTCATTTGGCTTGGAGTTTGGGATGAGTGTTGCCATCAATCTACCAGTCACAATCTGATGTGTTATGAAATGATGATCACTGCTTAGTGGGTTTCTCAGTGTGATTAAGGTAAGAGGCAGAGGCAGAGGTAAGAGGTTAGTAGTTTTAAAATTAAACTTTATGTTTTATTTTTTTATTTTTTGTAAAGTAGTGGGTTGTGGGGTTTATAGGGGGTTAGGGTGAAAAGTAAATTAAATACAATTAATCAATCATTAATTTCTGATTGGATATTTTAACTAATTGAGAATTATTTGTTAGTTTCCTTTCTTTTTTTAATTAACTTTGAGGTGCAGCTTGTGTCTTTTGTAGGGGTATAAGGTGGGAATTAAATTAATTATAATTAATTGATAAATAGTTTTTCATGAATATAAAAATGTTTAATTCATAATCAATTATGTTACTTGGATAATTAATTTAAATATTTATGTTTCAGATGTGGGTTGAGTGTTTTGTAGGGGTATTGGGTAGAAAGTAAATTCATTATGATTAATTGTTAAATAATATTAATAATTTCATTGAGAATTAATTATGTAAATCGTGTAATATCATATTTATTTTTTCCGGGTGTGTGTTGTTGTGCTGTATTTGTATTGGTAAAGGGTTTGTAGAAAATTAAGTATAATAATTAATTCATAATGTTTATTTTTAATAAATATTGAAATATTGTAAAATAATTCATTTGGATATGCTTTAGTTTATATATTAGGTGTGAGTTGTGGCATTTGTAGGATTAAAGGAAGTGAAGATAATTAAATATAATTATTTTCTATAGTTAAATGTTAATAATAATTGTTTAATTGACATTTAATTATGGAAATAATATCTATATATATATTAGGTGTTATTTGTTTGTTTTGTATGGATGAAGGGTGTGGAGGTAATTAAATATAAATATTTTCGTAAAAGTTAATTATTTTCATTAATATGTTATTTATTATTGCATGTGTTAAATGTGACTGTTTTTTAAATGTAAATATTATTGTATTTATTGGTTAGTAATAATTTGAATATCTAGTTGTGTATTTTAATGCTAATAATATTTGTAAATATGTATTATATCTATTAAACATTGTAATACATATTTTATTTATTAAATTTAAAAACGTTTCGTTTATAATTACATATTAAATTTGTTTTTGGTATTGAGTATGTTTTTGAAATTGTCCTATTTCGTTTAATTTAATTAGCTTGTTTCTAATGTTGCACTCACTGGAGTGTGAATAGTACATAATCTTTCCCCTCTGCAATCCAACACGTTCCCTACTGGTGCACTGACTGAAGTGGGAATGGTATATTTTAACCCCTTCGCTATCTGACACTTTACCTACTGTTGCCCTGACTGGAGTGGGAATTGTAAATTTTAACACCTCAGAAATCCAACACTTTTCCTACACTTGCAATGCCTGGAGTGGCAATAGTACATTTTTCCCCTTGCACTCAAACATTTTTCCTCATGTTACACCAACTGGAGTGACAATGGTAAATGTTACCTCTCCGCTATCCAACTCTTTTCCTACTGTTGTACATTACGTAAGAAACGTAAAAACCAATATACACCTCATGTGACTATCAAAGGCAACAGTGGCGGCCATCTTATAATGTGCAAAAAATGCATGAAATATCAGCAAATACATATGCAGTATCTTAATCAAAACCTCAGTAATCATTGCTCTATAAGTGATTGCACATAAGACCCACAGTGTTGGATTCTGATACGATAAGGTCAGATTCTCATTTGATTCATTTGACCAAATTATCAAACTGTTATTTGAGTTCCCAAATGCTAGTATAAGTCACGACAATTCTTATCCTGATAGTACAACGAGCTTGATAAAAGCCCGAACCAATTGTTGTGTGCTGTCTCAATCACATAACTTTATTGAGACACACGTGATTTCTTCCAACCCCAAGTGGGCAAAGTTGTTCCAATTGAGCCCAAGTGGGCATATTTATACTATACAACAAAATGTGTTTAGTTATTCAGTCCCAGTGTGCAAGTTCATTCAATTTATAGTTCATTTGTGCAATATTTCATCTCCAGGCCGCCGGTTGTCAGAGTGGAAGTGCTCAAAACATCTAAAATAAAAACATGATTAAAATTACAATCAGCATAAACTGTATACAGATAAAACCATATTATTCATGTAAGTGGATTGCTAATTCTTCGCTAATATTCAGACCTTTAGGTGCAAGACTTTCCAAATCAATAATATATCTTGACTCTAACTGGCGTTGGGAGAGTTCACGATTGCCTCCTCTAACTCCCAAGTTGACAGAATCAATCACCACCATTTGAACCAGAGTTTCATCGCTGTAATGATTTTCAGCGAAACGGCGAGATACCGGATATTGTCTGTTTTTATTCTGAATAGCCCGCAGATGTTCTAGCACACGTTTTTTTGCTTCATGTTTGGTACTACCAATGTACCATTATTGGCATGGGCAAATTAAGACATATACACTGTATGTGGTATTGCAGGTAAGATTCTTTTTGATGGTAAACTCCCTGCTAGAATTAGGTACATTTAGTGTATCACAGTCTCTGCTATTTCTGCATGCTTTGCATTTTTTGCAGCATTTGAAACCACCTGGTATTGAGGTATCTTTGGCTGTCATTGATCTGACATGGTTATGACTCAATTCATCCCTCAGTGATCTACTTTTTCTAAAGGTAATTTGTGGATTACTACTTAGATTCTTACTGAGGTGACTATCTGTCAATAACACATGTCAGTGCTTCCTGAAAATTTGTCGCAAAGCATATGCCTGTCCTGAAAATGTGGTGATGAATCTGATACACTCATCTTCTCTGTTTATAAGTTTGGGATACAGTAGGTCATTTCTGATTTTGAGTTCTACCCTTTCTACAGCTACAGCGCGCACCGGTAAGCTCTCCCGAGAGCGCAGCGAGAGCACTTCTTCTGCGTTCGTAAAAAAAAATATGTATGAAAACTCAATATTAATGCAAGACATTCAGTACCATGCTTATAAAAGTAGTATTTTTGATTTTCCGAATGAAAATGATTTTGCATTTCCGTAAAGCTACCAAAACGTCACTCAGGCGCGCCGAGTAAGCGCCCCCGGAAGCGCCTAGGTTCGCGCCACGTAGGCGCCCCCGGAAGCGCTCCGGTGCGCGCAGCGTAAGAGTGTCAAGTCATGTGACCTTAAAATAACACTTTTCATTGGTTGCTATCAGTTTTTTTTACAAAGAATGAAATCCCCACCCATTTCCTTCACTTCTTCTTTCACTTTTGTGACTGCAAGACCTGTCTTTTTCCTGCTTAATCTTTTTTGGATTATCATGGCTGCTAGACCCACCAGTAGCAGTGAGGATTCATATGGGTTCCTAGAAGAAGAGGCTCCTCAGCCTAGAGTAAAGGAGCATTTCATATGGAAATTTGTTTAAATACCTGCAGACGAAAAAAAAAGTAAATGCTCCAAAGGTGGAGTGCCGAATTTGTCACACTGTCCTGTCACGGGGTGACCCTACCAGAAAATACTCATTCGGAAATTCGACCATGATTCGGCACGTCCAGAGGAGGCACCCCCAGAACTATGCCCGGGAGAGTGTCAGGGCTCTGGCACGAGAGGCTCCAAGGGATGGTGCTTCTACTTCAACTGGAGAGCAACTGTATCGGTGAGGGGGCGACCAGAACAGCTGATCCCAAATATTCAGCCTGTTTTTAATGAAGCCACAATCAAATGCAAACATTGTGATCAACTACTTTGTTATGGGGAACAAAGTGTTATGATCATTGTTCGAGCAATAGAGAACCACCGCTGCCGTCCCCAGCCTTAATTTTGATGATTTTTTTTTGCTCCTGTTGAGCAGTTTGCCATTCCCTGTTTTTGATTTTTGTTGAAAAAAACGAAAAAAGAAGAAAAAAAAAAGTTATTTTTAGAACTACCTCCAATTCTCAAAAAAGAGCTGTATTCTTAAAAAAATGAAAAAGAGTAACTGAAGTGGGGTGCAGTGAGAGAGGAGAGGAAAATGAGTGAGAAAGCAAAGAAAGGGACAAGAGGGGAAGGGAAGTGAAGTAGGGGGACTGAAAGAAGGTGAGTGTGGGGAAGTAGAGTGAGGAGAAGGAGAGTGAACATGGGGAATGAGGATAAGTGAAGAAAATGGAGTAAAGGAACGGGGGTGTGGAAGGGTTAGAAAAGAGCAGTGATGTTTAGGAAAGAGTGGAGATACAGACTGGATAAAGACAAGTGAGTGTGAGACAAGGTGAGTAAGGGAGTGAAGAGACAGAGAAAGTGAAAGAAAAAGTGAGAGTAGAAGACTGAAGGCCTCATTTATGAGGCCATGCGTCACTTTTACACGGCCGGTGCGTCACTTTTTGTGACGTACCAGTGGTGTAAAAAATGCACCTTGTTGAGTCATATTTACAAGGTGACGCATCTAGGTAGATGCGTCACTTTGTAAACCCCTGCGCCACATTATACCTTCGCCAGGTGTAATGTATGCAAAGGGGGCGTATTGACGCAAGGAAGGGTCGTAGAAGTGACACAGTGAAATCTATGAGATTTCACTGCGTCACTTGTAGGACGCCGATGCGTCAAAATCTTGCGCCTGCCTCACAGCAGGCATAAGACTGATGCAGGCCCTTTCACATGGGGCTGGCCCCATGTGAAAGGATGCATTGCTGGAGTTGCGTCACTTTTATGACACACTCCAGCAATGCATCACTTTTGCGCTTACAGATACGTCAGAAATACTGACGTATCTTTAACTCCTTGCGACATAATGCGTCATACATCAAATATGACGCATCAGGAATGTCGCAATGAGAGCGCACTGAGAAGTGATGCATCGCTGCTTTCATGCAGCGATGCGTCATTTCTTATAAATGAGGCCCTGAGTGAGAGAGGAAAGAAACATAAGTGAGGGAGTGTGGCTGTGTTATAGGGAGTGAGTGTGACAGAAGAGGAGTGACAGACTAAGGGGTCAGAGAGAATGAAGCTAACAGAGAGAAAATTAGGTCAGACGAGTGTAGAAGTAAGAGGACAGAGGGAGTAAGAGAAGGAATTAGTGAAGTGGAGTAAGGACAGTAAGGGAAGGGAAAACAGTGAAAGAGCAAAGTATGGGAAGAGAGAGGAAGAAAAGTAAAGGAGAAGGTCTGGGAGTATGACTCAGTTATTGGGAGTGAGCGTGAAAGAAAAGGAGTGAGAGACTGAGAGGACGGAGAGAATGTGGGTAACAGAGAAAGAGTGAGAAAAGGGGAGTGAGTAAATTAGAGGACAGAGGGTTTGAGAGAAGGAGTTACTAAAGTGGAGTAAGAAGAGTATGGGAAGGCAAAAGAATGAAGGAGAAAAGGATGGGAAGAGAGAGGGAGGGAAGTAATGGAGAAGGTTTCAAAAAAGGTGAGTGTGGGAGTATGGCTGAGTTATAGGGAGTGAACGTGACAGAAGAGGAGTGAGAGACTAAGAGGACGGAGAGAATGGGGCTAACAGAGAGAGAGTGAGAGAAGGGGAGTGAGTAAGTTAGAGGAAAGAGGGAGTAAGAGAAGGAGTTACTGAAGTGGAGTAAGGAATGTAAGGAAAGGGAAAAGAGTGAAGGAGTGAAGGAAGGGAAGAGAGAGGAAGGGAAATTAAGGAGAAGGTCTGAAAGAAGGTGAGTGTGGGAGTATGGCTCAGTTATAAGGAGTGAGCGTGATAGAAGAGGAGTGAGAGACTAAGAGGACGGAGAGAATGGGGGTAACAGAGAGAGAGTTAGAGAAGGGGAGTGAGTAAGTTAGAGGACAGAGGAATTGAGAGAAGGAGTTACTGAAGTGGAGTAAGGGGAGTAAGGGAAGGGGAAACAGTGAAGGAGCGAAGGATGTGAAGAGAGAGGAAGGGAAGTAAAGGAGAAGGTTTCAAAGAAGGTGACTATGGGAGTATGGCTGAGTTATAGGGAGTGAGCGTGACAGAAGAGGAGTGAGAGACTAAAGGGACGGAGAGAATGAGGCTATCAGAGAGAGAATGAGGGAAGGGGGTAGAAGTAAGAGGACAGAGGGAGTAAGAGAAGGAATTAGTGAAGTGGAGTAAGGAGAGTAAGGGAAGGGAAAACAGTGAAGAAGTGAAGGAAGGGAAGAGAGAGGAAGGAAAGTAAAGGAGAAACTCCGAAAGAAGGTGAGTGTGGGAGTATGGCTCAGTTATAGGGAGTGAGCGTGATAGAAGAGGAGTGAGAGACTAAGAGGATGGAGAGAATGGGGGTAACAGAGAGAGAGTGAGAGAAGGGGAGTGAGTAAGTTAGAGGACAGAGGGAGTAAGAGAAGGAGTTACTGAAGTGGAGTAAGGGTGAGTAAGGGAAGGGAAAAGAGTGAAGGAGCGAAGGATGGGAAGAGAGAGGAAGGAAAGTAAAGGAAAAGGTCTGAAAGAAGGTGAGTGTAGGAGTATGGCTGAGTTATAGGCAGTGAGCGTGACAGAAGAGGAGTGAGAGACTAAGGGGACGGAGAGAATAAGACTAACAGAGAGCGATTGAGAGAAGGGGAGTGTAGATCAAAGAGGACAGAGAAAGAAAGAGAAGGAGTTAATGAAGTGGAGTGAGAAACTGCACATTTTAATTGGTTGTACATTTGAACACTTTGAAAGTCACATAACATTCACCCATCCCCCCAGTGCTCATTCCCCTGTTACCATGGTAACTCCCTCCTCACCCAGCACACAGTTCAGAAGTTCATCATACTATGCTGAAAAAAAAAGTAGCAAGGGTGTTTGACCACTCAATGTACCAGCTAATCATATGCAATGTTTCTTGAAATGACTTTTCCTCAACCATTGAAATGACTTCTTTCAAAAAACAAAAGCATGCACCCTAGTTTTCAGTGCTGAATTTTTAGAAAGCACCAATCATTTTTTGTTTTTCAAGTGCACTGAATCTCAACCACTTTTTTACATAACTCCTACTTTCAAACTGCCATTTCATTTCCACAACTCATCTGAATACAAGCATATCTACCTTCAAGATGCCAAAAGTCTGGTTTGTGGGTCATAGCTTTGTCCACTGTAGTCAAAAATACGCAGCTAACAAAGTTATTAACAACCTTGATTTACCAAATGTGGACATTGTATGGATTGGACAGAGAGGATTGAGAAGTCACCAATTGATACCATTGGTAAAATCCTTTATGCATTTACCACACCCTGACCTTATAATTGTGCACTGTGGTGGCAATGACCTGGGCACTTTGACTGGGGTAGGTCTGGAAATGCTTTTAAAGGACATCTTTGGGCAATTGATGTCACTTTTTCCAAAAACTGCCTTGGTATTTTCTAATATATGCCAAAGGCAAAAATGGAACTGGTCCAACCAATTTTGTCCACAGAGTGAGAAAGCAAGCAAACATGTGAATAAATCTGCTTCTGCTTACCTCAGAGACTATGGTATGGGTTCCATTTACCACAACAACTTGCGTTACAACATGCAAGACATCTATAGGAGAGATGGTGTGCATTTTACAGATGAGGGGAATAGAGTTTTCCTCTTGAATATAAGACTCTGCATTGGTACCTACTTGTAGGTACAAAAAATACCCACATAACACAACAGCTCTTTTCAGAGCTACCCTACCTCTAAGCACTCTAAATTATTTTTGTACTATAATTTTTTACACTGTTTTTCCCTGTGGTGCACCCAGGGTGCGCGTACCGGAGCGCGCACCTGGAACGCACCCAGCGCTTACCCCGTGAAAATTTTAAAAAACAAAAAACGTTGTTTTACCCTTCAGGGTCCTTCTAGACCCCCTCAGAAAACCTAGGGGGTCAGGGGGTGTCTACTCTGCCCCCTTTTAATTATTTCCCCTTTTCTTTTTCACCTCTTGTGTCTCGATTCTACCGAGCCACAAGATGGCGGACTCTCCGGACTGTTTAGAATGTTGACAGACACCCGACAGCCAATCAGCTTTCCGCTCCCGCACTCCCGTAGCACGCCGGGTGCTCCCCGGTACGCGCACCTGTGAGCGCTCAGAGAGCGCCTAAAGATATATATGTGTTTTTGAAGTTAATTTTCAAAAAAACCACTGGAGCAATTTTCACCAAATATAGCAAAGGCACATCTGCGTACCAGTCCCTACAATTTTGCCAAGTTTGGCGTAATTCCGTTCAGCGGTTCGGACTGTAGACTTGTCAGACCGTCCTATGGAAATTAACATTGGGAAAACACGTTTTGGGACCCCCCTTTTTTCTTTGCCCCCACTTCACGAATCCCCCCGAAACTTCCAGGGAAGGAGCGGAGCTGGCCAATATTTTGGGAAATTACACACAAATTCCTCAACCGGCGCTAGAGTTATTCCCAATAGAATGTTGCGGATTTCCTATGGTAGCCAATCCTAACTATAACTACCTACTGGCGACCGCCAGTAGCTAATATATATATATATATATTAAAGAGCCTCCAAATGTTCGCCTGGGTCTCTGCTCTTCTTTGCTGGGAGGAGTTCTGTGGCAAGCTATTATGCGTCAGCCCGGGACGCATTCCAGGGATCCCTGCTTCGTTTGGGCTTGAACGTCACTGGCACGAACTGTGGCAGTTCTCTGCCACAATAACTTTTCTTCAAAAGCTATTTGAATAGTTCAAAGTCCGCCTTGGAGCCCCGGGAATCAAGTTGGTGGTGACGAGGTTATACAAACCTTGCGCTGGGCTGCCTGCATTGTCAGTGTAGTCCCCGCTGCAAGTACCCCCTGGAATCCGAGGCTGAGGTGGTATTGGGGAGCTGAGGAGGACATTTGATGGACTACAAAGCTGGAAAAATTAAACCGTCACACTTTGTTTTTTTTTAGTTTTTGGGCACACTTTGCTGAAACTCTGCTAAGCACAGTGGATCTCTATTCATCGATCCCTCCCCCCGAGCAACACCCCCTGGGACCTCCTACACAGGATTCTGGGGCTTGCAGTTTCCTTCAATGCACAGGACACTGCGCAGGTGTGCTGCATTGTGAAGGGGGCGGTGCGAACTTGCTACAACGAGTTCTGAAAAGGCGGTGTTCAGCAGCAGAGTGTATCTCATCTATGGAGGCTTGTGGCGCTGACGACGGCCAAACACCGGCTAGAAATGCATCCACCAATTTGTGTCCATTAAAGAGCCTCCAAATGTTCCCCTGGGTCTCTGCTCTTCTTTGCTGGGAGGAGTTCTGTGGCAAGCTATTATGCGTCAGCCAGGGACGCATTCCAGGGATCCCTGCTTCGTTTGGGCTTGAACGTCACTGGCACGAACTGTGGCAGTTCTCTGCCACAATAACTTTTCTTCAAAAGCTATTTGAATAGTTCAAAGTCCGCCTTGGAGCCCCGGGAATCAAGTTGGTGGTGACGAGGTTATACAAACCTTGCGCTGGGCTGCCTGCATTGTCAGTGTAGTCCCCGCCGCAAGTACCCCCTGGAATCCGAGGCTGAGGTGGTATTGGGGAGCTGAGGAGGACATTTGATGGACTACAAAGCTGGAAAAATTAAACCGTCACACTTTGTTTTTTTTTCGTTTTTGGGAACACTTTGCTGAAACTCTGCTAAGCACAGTGGATCTCTATTCATCGATCCCTCCCCCCGAGCAACACCCTCTGGGACCTCCTACACAGGATTCTGGGGCTTGCAGTTTCCTTCAACGCACAGGACACTTCACAGGTGTGCTGCATTGTGAAGGGGGCGGTGCGAACTCCCTACAACGAGTTCTGAAAAGGCGGTGTTCAGCAGCAGAGTGTATCTCATCTATGGAGGCTTGTGGCGCTGACGACGGCCAAACACCGGCTAGAAATGCATCCGCCAATTTTTGTCCATTAAAGAGCCTCCAAATGTTCCCCTGGGTCTCTGCTCTTCTTTGCTGGGAGGAGTTCTGTGGCAAGCTATTATGCGTCAGCCAGGGACGCATTCCAGGGATCCCTGCTTCGTTTGGGCTTGAACGTCACTGGCACGAACTGTGGCAGTTCTCTGCCACAATAACTTTTCTTCAAAAGCTATTTGAATAGTTCAAAGTCCGCCTTGGAGCCCGGGGAATCAAGTTGGTGGTGACGAGGTTATACAAACCTCGCGCTGGGCTGCCTGCATTGTCAGTGTAGTCCTCGCCGCAAGTACCCCCTGGAATCCGAGGCTGAGGTGGTATTGGGGAGCTGAGGAGGACATTTGATGGACTACAAAACTGGAATAATTAAACCGTCACACTTTGTTTTTTTTTCGTTTTTGGGCACACTTTGCTGAAACTCTGCTAAGCACAGTGGATCTCTATTCATCGATCCCTCCCCCCGAGCAACACCCCCTGGGACCTCCTACACAGGATTCTGTGGCTTGCAGTTTCCTTCAACGCACAGGACACTGCACAGGTGTGCTGCATTGTGAAGGGGGCGGTGCGAACTCGCTACAACGAGTTCTGAAAAGGTGGTGTTCAGCAGCAGAGTGTATCTCATCTATGGAGGCTTGTGGCGCTGACGACGGCCAAACACCGGCTAGAAATGCATCCGCCAATTTTTGTCCATTAAAGAGCCTCCAAATTTTCCCCTGGGTCTCTGCACTTCTTTGCTGGGAGGAGTTCTGTGGCAAGCTATTATGCGTCAGCCAGGGACACATTCCAGGGATCCCTGCTTTGTTTAGGCTTGAACGTCACTGGCACAAACTGTGGCAGTTCTCTGCCACAATAACTTTTCTTCAAAAGCTATTTGAATAGTTCAAAGTCCGCCTTGGAGCCCGGGGAATCAAGTTGGTGGTGACGAGGTTATACAAACCTCGCGCTGGGCTGCCTGCATTGTCAGTGTAGTCCCCGCCGCAAGTACCCCCTGGAATCCGAGGCTGAGGTGGTATTGGGGAGCTGAGGAGGACATTTGATGGACTACAAAGCTGGAAAAATTAAACCGTCACACTTTGTTTTTTTTTCGTTTTTGGGCACACTTTGCTGAAACTCTGCTAAGCACAGTGGATCTCTATTCATCGATCCCTCCCCCCGAGCAACACCCCCTGGGACCTCCTACACAGGATTCTGGGGCTTGCAGTTTCCTTCAACGCACAGGACACTGCACAGGTGTGCTGCATTGTGAAGGGGGCGGTGCGAACTCGCTACAACGAGTTCTGAAAAGGCGGTGTTCAGCAGCAGAGTGTATCTCATCTATGGAGGCTTGTGGCGCTGACGACGGCCAAACACCGGCTAGAAATGCATCCGCCAATTTTTGTCCATTAAAGAGCCTCCAAATGTTCCCCTGGGTCTCTGCTCTTCTTTGCTGGGAGGAGTTCTGTGGCAAGCTATTATGCGTCAGCCAGGGACGCATTCCAGGGATCCCTGCTTCGTTTGGGCTTGAACGTCACTGGCACGAACTGTGGCAGTTCTCTGCCACAATAACTTTTCTTCAAAAGCTATTTGAATAGTTCAAAGTCCGCCTTGGAGCCCGGGGAATCAAGTTGGTGGTGACGAGGTTATACAAACCTCGCGCTGGGCTGCCTGCATTGTCAGTGTAGTCCTCGCCGCAAGTACCCCCTGGAATCCGAGGCTGAGGTGGTATTGGGGAGCTGAGGAGGACATTTGATGGACTACAAAGCTGGAATAATTAAACCGTCACACTTTGTTTATTTTTCGTTTTTGGGCACACTTTGCTGAAACTCTGCTAAGCACAGTGGATCTCTATTCATCGATCCCTCCCCCCGAGCAACACCCCCTGGGACCTCCTACACAGGATTCTGGGGCTTGCAGTTTCCTTCAACGCACAGGACACTGCACAGGTGTGCTGCATTGTGAAGGGGGCGGTGCGAACTCGCTACAACGAGTTCTGAAAAGGCGGTGTTCAGCAGCAGAGTGTATCTCATCTATGGAGGCTTGTGGCGCTGACGACGGGCAAACACCGGCTAGCAATGCATCCGCCAATTTTTGTCCATTAAAGAGCCTCCAAATGTTCCCCTGGGTCTCTGCTCTTCTTTGCTGGGAGGAGTTCTGTGGCAAGGTATTATGCGTCAGCCAGGGACGCATTCCAGGGATCCCTGCTTCGTTTGGGCTTGAACGTCACTGGCACGAACTGTGGCAGTTCTCTGCCACAATAACTTTTCTTCAAAAGCTATTTGAATAGTTCAAAGTCCGCCTTGGAGCCCGGGGAATCAAGTTGGTGGTGACGAGGTTATATAAACCTCGCGCTGGGCTGCCTGCATTGTCAGTGTAGTCCCCGCCGCAAGTACCCCCTGGAATCCGAGGCTGAGGTGGTATTGGGGAGCTGAGGAGGACATTTGATGGACTACAAAGCTGGAAAAATTAAACCGTCACACTTTGTTTTTTTTTCGTTTTTGGGCACACTTTGCTGAAACTCTGCTAAGCACAGTGGATCTCTATTCATCGATCCCTCCCCCCGAGCAACACCCCCTGGGACCTCCTGCACAGGATTCTGGGGCTTGCAGTTTCCTTCAACGCACAGGACACTGCACAAGTGTGCTGCATTGTGAAGGGGGCGGTGCGAACTCGCTACAACGTGTTCTGAAAAGGCGGTGTTCAGCAGCAGAGTGTATCTCATCTATGGAGGCTTGTGGCGCTGACGACGGCCAAACACCGGCTAGAAATGCATCCGCCAATTTTTGTCCATTAAAGAGCCTCCAAATGTTCCCCTGGGTCTCTGCTCTTCTTTGCTGGGAGGAGTTCTGTGGCAAGGTATTATGCGTCAGCCAGGGACGCATTCCAGGGATCACTGCTTCGTTTGGGCTTGAACGTCACTGGCACGAACTGTGGCAGTTCTCTGCCACAATAACTTTTCTTCAAAAGCTATTTGAATAGTTCAAAGTCCGCCTTGGAGCCCGGGGAATCAAGTTGGTGGTGACGAGGTTATACAAACCTCGCGCTGGGCTGCCTGCATTGTCAGTGTAGTCCCCGCCGCAAATACCCCCTGGAATCCGAGGCTGAGGTGGTATTGGGGAGCTGAGGAGGACATTTGATGGACTACAAAGCTGGAAAAATTAAACCGTTACACTTTGTTTTTTTTTCGTTTTTGGGCACACTTTGCTGAAACTCTGCTAAGCACAGTGGATCTCTATTCATCGATCCCTCCCCCCGAGCAACACCCCCTGGGACCACCTACACAGGATTCTGGGGCTTGCAGTTTCCTTCAACGCACAGGACACTGCACAGGTGTGCTGCATTGTGAAGGGGGCGGTGCGAACTCGCTACAACGAGTTCTGAAAAGGCGGTGTTCAGCAGCAGAGTGTATCTCATCTATGGAGGCTTGTGGCGCTGACGACGGCCAAACACCAGCTAGAAATGCATCCGCCAATTTTTGTCCATTAAAGAGCCTCCAAATGTTCCCCTGGGTCTCTGCTCTTCTTTGCTGGGAGGAGTTCTGTGGCAAGCTATTATGCGTCAGCCAGGGACGCATTCCAGGGATCCCTGCTTAGTTTGGGCTTGAACGTCACTGGCACGAACTGTGGCAGTTCTCTGCCACAATAACTTTTCTTCAAAAGCTATTTGAATAGTTCAAAGTCCGCCTTGGAGCCCGGGGAATCAAGTTGGTGGTGACGAGGTTATACAAACCTCGCGCTGGGCTGCCTGCATTGTCAGTGTAGTCCCCGCCGCAAGTACCCCCTGGAATCCGAGGCTGAGGTGGTATTGGGGAGCTGAGGAGGACATTTGATGGACTACAAAGCTGGAAAAATTAAACCGTCACACTTTGTTTTTTTTTCGTTTTTGGGCACACTTTGCTGAAACTCTGCTAAGCACAGTGGATCTCTATTCATCGATCCCTCCCCCCGAGCAACACCCCCTGGGACCTCCTACACAGGATTCTGGGGCTTGCAGTTTCCTTCAACGCACAGGACACTGCACAGGTGTGCTGCATTGTGAAGGGGGCGGTGCGAACTCGCTACAACGAGTTCTGAAAAGGCGGTGTTCAGCAGCAGAGTGTATCTCATCTATGGAGGCTTGTGGCGCTGACGACGGCCAAACACCAGCTAGAAAGGCATCCGCCAATTTTTGTCCATTAAAGAGCCTCCAAATGTTCCCCTGGGTCTCTGCTCTTCTTTGCTGGGAGGAGTTCTGTGGCAATATATATATATATATATATATATATATATATATATATATATATATATATATATATATTCATATTCCAAACCAAAGGAAGGAGTCACGTATGCTCGCAGGAAGTAATTAGGCAACCAGCGATCTTGATATCCAGTTTGATCCACACAAAGCGTTTCGGCAAAAGCCTTGATCACGTGATCAAGGCTTTTGCAGAAATGCGTTGTGTGGATTAAACTGGATATCAAGATCGCTGGTTGCCTAATTTCTTCCTGAGAGCGTAGGTGATTGCTTCTTTTGGTTTGGAATATTGATTACCGGCACGCTCCACCGGATTGTACGCCACCCTTCCAGGGTCCTTGTGTTCGAGTAGGAGTTACTTGCTAGTTTAGTATATATATACATATATGTGTGTTTTACTTTTTAAAAACATTTATAATTGTTAATTAAAAAAAAACTTTACAAATATTTTATTTTCATTAAAAACATGCTACTATTTAATATATTTAGGGCCTGATTTTGATGTCGGGCAGAAGCCCAACACCGTCTCGGTCCTGGAACCGAGCAACATCCGGTTGATGGTCCCGCATGGCCGTAACACAAGCTTCCATTAAGAAAAGGGAGGTGCAGTTCATCCCTGCAACCTGTGGCAGGCACCTTAAGGGGTCAGCCACAAGGTGCAGGGATTAACAAGAGGGCCCCTCGGCCTCCAACCGGAGGCCGTGCACCCAAGGGGGCCACCCCAAGGGAGCCCAGCTGGTGGCCCCCAAACACGCTTTCCAACATGGTTACCATGTCAGACAGGCCGGCATGGGAACCATGTTGGAAACCGTGCATATTAATCTCAAGAGCAAAAAGGCCCACCCTTGAGATTACTGGCCGGCTTCCAACTGCCCTACGGGGTCTCCGAGCCCATCAGAAGCCAGCCGGAATGAAAGGCCGGTTTACTTTCCGACAGCCAACAAAATATTGTGGCTGTCGGAAAGTCAACCACACGGCCCATTAGGATGTGGCCCTGGTCTGAGCCTTTACAGGCCACATTGTAATCGGCCCCTGGGGTCAATATTTTGTCAGTGAGCAATTGGGGATAAACCTCATTCTGAAGATCCACTGTATTGTGTTTTTTTCACTGTCTGTGCTGGCAGATGCAATTGGGACTACGCTATGGTGACTTTGAGCCATTGCTGGATTTCCAGTGGGTGTGTGTCGGTATCTGAGGTTGTGTGTGGTCTGCATGCAGCCCCTGGCTTTTCTTTATTCTTTCTCCTCAGGCAACGCCATTTCCTGCAACTCCCTCACATACAGTCCTGCTGCTTCTGTGTAAGGATTGCCCTCATGGGGGTTTGGTCCTAATGCCTGTTGTAATGGAAGTATGAGTGCCTCCCCGACCACTTCGTAAGCTGGCCTTTTTGCGAACTGGTCTGCTAATGCATTCCCCATGGATACAAAATCCTTTCCCCAGTATGGTCAAAGCACTTCACCATGGCCACGCATTTAGGTAGGTTAAATGCGTCAATTAGTAACTCCCTTAGGTCCCCTGTGCATGACAGGTATACCGTTGGATTTCAGGAAGCCTCATATTTTCCACCTACCTATACTAGAATACACTGTGGTAAAGACATAGGCTGAGTCTGAGTAAATTGTTACCATTTTCCCCGTGCTTTGGGTGAGGGATTAGATTAGCGCTGTCAGCTCTGCTGCCTGTGCTGAAAGGTGAAGGAGGAGAGTTAGCTGCATGGTAACTTGCAGTGTCTCTGAGGGCTGGTAGCTATAAGCCATTATCATCTCCGCTCTGTGTCCTTCCCCCTGCCTTTCTGCTCTATAACAGAGGACGCCTTGATGAACAGTGCCACACTATTTGCAATGGGATCCCTTCTCCCTGGCTGAGCCCATCAGGGGTGTATGACGCTTAATCATGGATCTCCTCCCCCTACTGAACTTCATGAGCTTGGAAGGTGGCTGGGTTCACTAGATGACACCACACTATTTAATGATGGTCTGGAGAGCATCAGCTCATACCCTAAGACCAGTTGCATAGTAAGCATGCTCTTTCTCTTTTGTATGGCCGCAAACAATGAATGTTTGGCATACAATGTCAGCGACCCCCATTATAATGGGGGGCTTTGGTCGATGGCAAAAGCTACTGCTGACAGGTTCTGTTCACGTGGAAAGTTACCCTGCATGACTGAGTCTAACTGTCCGCTGTAGCATGCAAGGGGTGTGTGCCCCAAAAGATACTTCTGTGTCTAGACTTCTGACATGACTCACCCATCATTGTGGCTGAATAAGAATTCCTTCCTAAAATTTGGTACACAGGGGAGCGAGTTATCTCTGTTTTTAATTCATAGAAGGTATTATGCATCCCATGAGTTCATGTCACTTTCTCATAGCTGGGTTGTGCCTTTTCATGGCCTCAAAGTCGCGAAGTGGTGTGGCTCACTGGTTAGAGGCGGCAGACCCGTAAGCAGAGGACGGCCCGGGACCAGGGTTCGATTCCCGACGCGGCAGGGTCGTGGACCAGGGTCAGCGGGCTCGATAATTCTCACCTCGGTGCCTACTCCAGTCAGGGACCACACTCAGCAACTCTGGGCATTAGCTTGCCTCATCTTCACAACGGCCCCCCAGACCGCCGGGGATGCTTGGTCGCACCTTAGAGATACCCATTAGGGACCATCTCTCAGGGTGAGCCAGGACGGGTTCCCCAGCGGTCGAAGCGCGGAGATACTCCTCCGGGAGTTGATTCTAGCGCTCTATAAACCCACAATTAAAAAATTAAATCAAGAAAGCGGGCAATGAGCATGCTTTAGTCAAAGACCCATTGCCACACATAATTACACAATCCTAAAAACATTTGCATACCTCTTTTTGTTTGCAGCGGTGGCACATTTCTGGGGGAGTCTGCTTGCTCTGGTACGGCCCGTTGACCAACTGCTGGGATTGGTGGGACCAGATAGTTAACCTGCTGCGGCACATACTACATCTTTCCCTTCTCTACTTTGTAGCCCCTCCTGGCAAATGCAGTGAGGAGGGCTGTGGTGCCCTATCAACATAGGTTTTCAGAGGGACTGCTTATGAAAATGTTATCTGCGCACTGTCTCATGGTGCTGCTTGACTGGAAGTTAGTGAGATCCTTACCCAGTATTTGATTGAAGATACTGGGGGACTCACAATGCCCTGGTGATAGCCACTGGTGTAGCAGCTGAACCCCTCCAACTGTGAACGCAGTCATATACTCTCTTTTGCGGTGCATCAGGATGCTAAAGTGTGCATTCTGGATGTCTATCACAGAGAAGTGGCAGGCGTCCCTGGGTACATTATCTAGGATGATGGAAGGGTATGGTACTACTGGGAATTCTGGGACCATGATGTTATTGAGGGGTCGTAGGTCCTGCACCAGGTCCCCCTTACTCATTTTGACATGGAAAATCTGTGTGTTGCAGGGAGATACTCCCAAAAGGAGAACCCCCAAATCGATTAGTGCCTGGATTGTGGGTCCTATACGCTATAATCATCATACGCTCGGGTGCACCGATGCCCACACTCTTCATCTGTACCCGAGGACTGGCGGGAACCTTCCTTATTCCTGCTTGCTGTATCATTGTCTAGAATGCCTACAAACATCCCGATCACTCATCTGTGCTCACCTAAATCAGTGAGGATGGTGCCACCTCGCTGCTGGGGTTCTATGTCTTGGGGCGACAGACATGGGGGTGGAACTTCTGGGAGCCCTTGGGGTAGCTCTGTGATTGCCTGTGTCGCTGGCCTGTTAGTCTCTCATGCCTGGGCCTAACTGCTCATTGTTAGGTAGGGGGTCTGCTGACTTCTTCAACTGGCAGATTAGAATATCCTAATGGGGAGAGAGGGCAAAAGCATCTCCATCCCTGCATATGATGAGGGAGGTGCAGACTCCTTTTTTGCTATGTGTTGCATTGTCAATCTGGCCCTCCTTGAAAATGGTCCATAGTTCTAATAATGCCTCTCTCTTATGTTCCTTTTGACCTGTGAATTTGGTTTGTATATTTCTTCTCATGTGTTCATGTACGTTGTTCTCATGTGTTCATGTACGTTAGTGTTGTTTTTTAGCCTGTGTGGGTAAGCGGGTTTACATGTGCTTTAGTGGTGTCTCCATAATACATTTGATAGTTTTATTTGACAAGATAAATTAGCGTCTGTGTTTTAGGGCCTCTCTGTTATCGATCTGAATCATAGAGAAAACATACACAGGGTTTACTGCTTCTAATTACGTTGCTGCGAGCTCAGCAAAATGTAAAGATGCATCAACAATTCAACATGAACATTTCATAATCACAAGAACAATGCATATGAAGGGTTGCAACATAGAAACAGAGCTATTTGTCAATTAAAACAGCATCTGAATAACATTGACTCCTAGCATCAATTACGATTGTTGAGAAATAGCAGCAACTTAAAACATTGGATTATCGATAAAAACACAATTTTTAGGACAAAACACAGTTTGCAGTAATTTAATAGCAGCACAACATCACACATATAAGTTACATCAACAATCACACCCTGTATCCCGCCCAGCAGTCCAAACAAAAAAACAACAACAAAAAATGTCCTTATCCCGCTCCCAATGCATGCTATCCTTTGACAAAGGGGTCCTCTGTGCAGTACACAGGACTAAGTGAGCCTGGTAGTCTATGAATATTAGCTTCGGGACAAATATAATAACAAAAACGTCATAGCTTGAGAGCCACATGCGCCTCTTGCCCAAACACATGTTATACCTAATCTCCCAGGTCCAAATCAGGGGATAAGCATACCATCTTTGTCATGCCCAGCGGTCCAAGCATGCCGGCTGTGTCATGCCCAGCGGAAAACCATGCCATTTGTTTTATGCCCAGCAGTCCAAGCAACCAACACCTCTCACCTCTTTCAGATACCAACTGAGTTGGGAAACCAGTGCCACTGAGAAATGGTTTTAATTTAAAAATGAAGACTGATGTGTCAACTCTGACAAAAATAAATACAACAAATATTCACCTTTTCTTGTGTGCTTTCTAATAAAAAAAAGGGGACTTCCATGGCATCGCCTCTAAGGCTGCCTTGCGACTACCCAGCTAGGACAAATAAAATAGGTATCATGCCAGATTTTTGTCAGTGGCAGAGCGATCAGGTTATCTTTTTACTCTTCTCCCTAGTTTGCCATACGCCATATGCTTTAATAAGGTTCTGATGTAGTCTCTTACCCTCTGTGATGGCTGCTTCAGGACAGACCTCCACCCCGCGGATTCAGAAGAACTTCCCATCAACTGCGGTGTCTGCTCACCGTCCTTGTTGTGCAAATGTGAATCCATCTGGTTGGGGTCTCCTTCCTTTGGCTTCAGTCGGGCTCGAGGTACCAACCAGCTCTAATGGAGGCTCATCAAAATGATGCTTGAACATGAAATACCTTGGAAAAAACAAACAAGAGACAAGAGGGGTTTGGTGAAACAGGAATAGCTTGTTTAATTAATCAATGTGGCTGGGAACACAGTCATATGCATAGGGTCTGAGGACTGTCTCAATTTACAATCAGTCTAACGTAGACTTTTATACAGTTCATTGAATGTAATAAAAATGATAAAATGATTCCATAAATCCTATTTGGTAAACAATGTGTACCTCTGTCTATGGAGCAATACATTAAGGTATTGGATGAAGAATCCAGGTGGGCCTTGACCTTGCGTGGGCACATTGCGGTCAGTGGGTAATATGTCCAGATGTCCGGTATGGGGAGCATGTGATCACTGCATATACTGTGCTTGCTGTGCCTTGATTGGCTAAGGTTTCCTAACTTAATGTAGCATCAGATGTTATTTTAGGAACGTGAGTACCCCTCCGGCTATGAGTTCTTTATTGAGGCCAATCTCCCTGGACAATTGAGGTGTCGCTGCAACTATCTGTGGGATCAATCTGAGATTTTCTGTTTCACATTTGTCTGCTGGCTGTGTGCCACCCCACCTGTGATCTGTGAATCAGTGATCTTGGGTCTGGGTCTACGGGCCTGCTTACCTACATATTTTTGAGTCAGGATCGACATGTAGGTCACAATAGGTGAAACTGCCAATAAAGATGAGATTTCTTTTTTATACATGAATATATCGTTATTCATATTGACATTGACATAAAATCTGTGTTGGAGGACAGAGTAATGCCTAATGGCACTGTGTCATTTGGAAATATTGCTTCATGTGTCACTAAGCATAATGAGGATATCAAAGCCTGGAACTGAGTGTCCTGTTTCCCTTCTGTTCTTAAATGTTGAATTTTCTATTTTCAGCACCCTTTTCGGTCCCTACATGGAACAAGATATTGGGTTATGGTAATGATAGACTTGACCCATTATAAGAATAGACTTTACCATATTTTGTTTGGATCTACTCTTCATGAACATGACACTTAGGACGTGATAACAAGTTTCACAGTACAAGGGTAATTGCATTATTCTGTGTGATTCTATAATTACCAATAGGTAAATGCACACCTGTACTGTGAAATTATGAGTGAGACACGAAGGAATGGGGAGTTACGGCGTGGGACCAATTTGCCCAGTCATAAAACCACAGACTATTCCCATTTCCATGGAGTTTGAAAAACGTCATTTTAGTCCACATGTCACCACCTTTAAGCACCAACTCAATTTCGGTTGCCGCACATGCTCAATATTGGGCTCAATTTCAATCAGGTTTAGTGGGCTATGGGGGGAATTGTTGATGCTCATGTTCACCTACAGGGCCGCAACAGCCCCCAGACCAGCCCCCATCTGCTAGTGGATTAAAGGAACCATCAAGTCCCTGAAATGTGGGACACAAGAAATGAGGCAGGTTTTGGTGGCCTGTTATCCCGCTTGGGACATGGCATGGGAGACTGGGCTGCGGGGGGATTATGAGACCCCCATCGGAATGACAGCGCATCCCCCCGTCATCGGAGCCCGGTGAGGTCTTGGTGACTACTGTGGGCGATACTTTATGGCCGGAACTGGATTTGCCCTGCCAATTGTGGAGAAGTGGGTTTTGCCTGCACCGGTGGAATTGTGAGAGGTAGGAGCGCTGCGGCCATTGATCCCACCATGAGGGACTTGCCCAGCAGGATTACTGGCGGTTCCCAAGTAATCACTATAGACTTCTGGATCATGTGGTGATGTGGACTGGTGGAGTCAGACTGCATGCCACTGGGGGCTGGCTCTGCAGCAGTTCGGGAGTTAGTTACCAGTTGCACCATTGAGAAGGCCTGTGGAAGAGGGGATGTGCAGCTGGGGGCCTTGTCAGCTACAGCCCTGGACTTTGGAGACATTTTGACTCAGGCTGCTGCTTAGCAGAGGATCCAGGACCGCATTGTTGGATGGTGATCGTCGGGCCCCCCTAGCAACTGGTGGTGATCTCGGGCAGCGAAGAGGGCCTATAACAGGGTCCCCACTGGCCACCTGGCTTGCCATGCCCTCTGCTGCTGTGGTGCCTGACCTAAAATAGCTGGATAGGGTCTCCTGTTGATGGATGTATTAATTGGATGCAGAATTTGAACCAGGGTTGTAGCCCTAGGATCCCCACATGGCCAGGCACAAACCGTCAAAGTCAATACAGGCTAACAAAATTGCTAACTATGCCTAGCCTCTGCCTGTGGAGGGAGCAGTGGGTGGATAGGTGAATCCAACCCCCCAGAGATGCAGGGAGCACCCACGATGTTGAAGATCCTGGCAGAGATTATGGGGTTCAGGGAGATCACTCTCGCAAAAATTGACACAATGGCACTTTAGGTGGGTTTGCTCTGCGTGAGTTTCTGCAAAATGTCAGAGAGGGTCTCTGAGGCAGAGGGTAATGTGTAGTTGCTGCAAACTGAGGTAGTGGCCCTCAAACAAACCGTGTATGAGCTACAGACTTTACCAGCCACAATGGATGACAGGCTTGAACTTCCAGTAAGGCTCTCCAGATGCTTGTGGGTATCCCCGAGAGAATGGAAGGTCAGTCCGTGGAGTTGTCCTTGGAGGACTGGATCACAAACACCTTGAGGTCAAAAAGCCCAAACGGTTGCACCACAGCACACCATCAGAGCATGCTTGTCCAACTATAGAGATAAGGGTGGGATGACGGAGCCCCACAGTTTGAAGGACAAAACAGTATGGTGTTCCACGCTTACACTCGCAAAGTGCAGGACCTTCGCAGTGACTTTTGTCAACCAAGAAACAGCTATGTAAAAGGGATCTCCATTACAGCCTTATATTTCCTGTAAAACTCAGGGTGCAACACAAGGGGAAAGTGTATTTCTCTGTCACTCCCAGTGAGGCTAATGACTGCTGCATTCACTGAGGGTGATGAGTTCAGGCCTCAGCAAGGCCCAAAGGTACCGAAAGGGTCCGCCCTTCTGTGTACAAAGTCCTTAGACTTACAAATGAAGTTGGCAAGGAAACTGGAAATACAAAAACATAGTTTAATAAACCTTTAAAGGTGGTGATACAACCTCCACAACACTTCTACAGTATTGTACAGAGTAGCACACTGAATACAAGCACATGGCCCCTTTTATACACAGTGGAAGGGGTTCAGTTTACAGCTTAGACAGAGGTTACAACCACGTAAGGACATTTCCAAATATATCAGTGGGTGGAGCTAACAGTATTTCTAGAACATGGGAGGGCTATGCTAATAAGGAACAACTGTTACTTCTGCTGAGCATGCGCTACACTCTCAAGAAGGACTAATAATAACTGTTGCTAGGTAGAATCCACAGTGTAACTGGCAGAGAGGTAGGACAATCAGAACATTGAGCACATGGCAATGTAGGGCATGAAAAATGGCAGACTCAAAATACAAAATGGAATCCCTATACTAGATATTTGGACTGATGCATTATGGCTTCAGCTAATGCTTAATAATACCGTTGTTTTATTTACAACAGACGACCCTTTCAGCGTTAGCTGAAGCCATTCCATTTCATAGGGTAGTCATCAAACTCATCTTGAATGTCAATGCTCATAATGTTAGAAATCTCTTTAGTTAGACTCTTTTGATAAGCAGCTTCGGAAACAGCTTTCTTATTGGGTGTACAAGAGGTAATGCAAAGAGAACATATCATAGGACCACATTGAATACACATACAGCAAGTGAAAAGAATTACTACTATTATACAAAGGCCAGTGAGGATCTTCCAACCCCATGTAGTAAATAAGGTCCAAAACCAACTAGAGAAGGTCCATGTACCATTATCTACATGTATGTCAGCAGCTATTTTATGCAGTTTATTTATGGCATTATAAACAGAAGGCGAGTTGTCTGGGATGAAGACACAACAGCTACTTCCAATAAGTCTACAAGCTCCTCCCTTTTCTGCTAATATGACATCTAACACCATTCTGTTTTGCAGGGCAACAATTCTAGTAATTTGCAACTCTTCAGTTACGTTTCCTAGTGCTGCAGCAGTTTGGTTGGTCACTGCCTCTACAACTCTAGTTAATCTTCTTATCTTTCTACTGTTTAGGGCCGCTCCAACAAAGAAGAATAAACCTAGGTTAAAATCTACATATTGCTGCAAACTAGTGTCGGTCTGGTCCACATCATCGATAGATAAAGTACGTTTGTATCTATTCACAGTGGCATTATTCAACAATTTCAAGTTTTTATGATAAGTGGCAGGTGCTAAAAACACTGGTAGTAATAAAAACGATACATAGCATACTCCTGACCAGCCAGCTGGTAATCGATAATATCCTCTATTACCGCATACAAAATATGTATTATGGGATGCTAAAAATGTGCTATTATTCAGACCATCTATATTTAAGACTTTAATACAATCACTAACACCTACAGGGATGTACCCAACACTTTGTACGCATAAGTCCGCTTGTGCTTGTGCAACTGAGATCACAAATTTTTCACTTTCGACAGTGTCTCTAGTGTTCGTAAAAATGTAGGGAGTAGACTCATTGTCCGGTCGATATTTTTCCCACTCCCATATAGTTCCATTGGCTTGTGGATAGCCTTCTTTATTCTGGTGACATTCTTTGTTTAGTCTAAAAAGTAATCTTCCAACAGCAGGCTTTCTTGTGGCAAATAGAAGAGTATACCAGGCACGACAAGAACCATTATGAGAGAAAGGGAGAGGTATAAACGGTGTTCCCCCCTTCTTCTGGTGCGCTGGCATCATACCACATATCCAGCAATTTGTTTCATTTGTAGCAGTGTGGGTATGATGTAGCATCTGAATGAAGGTGTTATTTACAAAGGACAAGTGGTGTTTTGATTCCTGATAGGGGAGCGTATAAAAGAAATGCTCCTCTGGCACCGGTGTAGAAACCACATATAGATCACGGGCAGGAATTACATCCTCAACAAACCACGTGATAATGGCAACAACTGCCACACTAGCAATAAATCCAAAGGCGCAGATCACTTTCTTTCTCTCCATGTTGAACAAATGTCTCGCAAATCTTCCTGAAACTAAAAAAAAAGGCTGTCAGAACTCTTCCCCCAAGGCGGCTGTTGTTTTCTTCACCAACGGGCCAAGACGGGTGTCACTACTCTAATGCAAGGCTGATCCCCCCCCCCTTGCCTCATCGGCTCTCCGTTGCACCAACCGAGAGGCCGTTCTGACAGCAGTCTAAACAGCAGCAAACTTCTTCCTGGGTCGAAGGTTGTATTTTCTTACTCCAGAAGTCGTCGGGTCCGGGAAGAACTCCTCTTGCTCATCAGGTACCACAGCAGGGCCTTTCTCTGTAGTCAGGATTTCTCGATGGTCAGTCAACACGGCAGGCTCCACCAATCCGGGTTGCACTCTGCGACAATGAAGGGAGTGAATCCAGTTCTTCCGGTTGGTCACTCGGACGGCCGTTCTTGTTGCGAGCAGAACCTGCTCGGGACCGCACCATCGGGGTTCCAGGCCACTCGTCCTCTCGAACACCTTGATGAGGACGAAGTCACCGGGTCGGAGACTATGACCCTCACCTGTGGACCGGTCAGGGAGTGCTTCTCGAACCTGTTGATTAATAGAAACCAAGTTATCAGTTAATTGTGCCAGATAGTCATTCATCAATACACAAGGTACATCATATACGGAACTTGGTTTGGGCACTCCCCAAATATTCATGGGACGACCAAATACCACTTCATACGGTGTAAGGCCGGTTCGGGAGTGTGTTACTGATCTTATTGACAACAATGCCAAAGGCAAAGCGTCGGGCCAAGTCAGAGAAGTGGAAGCCTGGATCTTTGCTAGTTTAAGCTTCAGTGTTCCATTGTAGCGTTCCACCAAGCCAGACGACTGTGGATGGAACACTGCATGAAACTTCTGTTTTATCCCCAGACCTCTCAGAACGTACTTGATAACGTCTGCTATAAAATGAGGCCCGTTATCACTCCATAATAGTCTACAAACACCATACCTAGGGAAGAACTCCTTCAGTAGCACCTTTGCTGTAGTCATTGCAGTATTGTCCTTAGTAGGGTAGGCTTCAATCCATTTACTGAAAGCACACACCACCACCAAGACGTACTTTAGATTATTACAGCGTTCAAGTTGGATATAGTCCATTTGCAGGACTTCAAAAGGTGCAGTAGGTATTTCAAATCCTCCTGCTGGAGTCCGTGTTCCTTTCCCTGGGTTGTATTTAAGACAGATCATACAGGTCTGTACCACTCTCTTGGCCGTGCTAGCAATCTCTGGATGCTCCCAAACTTGCGCAAGCAATTTCACAATCGCTGAAGCTCCAACATGTGCTAGCCCATGTGCCATTTGAACCATAGGTTGGACAAAAGCTGTGGGCAACTTCCACCTATCCATTTGTTTGTTGCGCCAACAACCTTCATCATCCAGTTCTCCATTTTCAGACCATTGCTCTCATTCTTTATCAGAAGCAAATCTCTGTATTTCCCTCACTTCTTTCCTAGCATCATGCCATCGTTCTGCTTGTGACTTCACAACATACATTGAAGTGGAGTCAGGTCTATTTGCAGTTTCTCGTGCTACTTGGTCAGCGAAAGCATTTCCTTGCCCTACTTTGTCAATAACTTTCTTATGTGCACTGCATTTCACTATAGCTATCTTTTTAGGAAATGTCAGGGCAGTCAAAAGATTGTGCACCAATTCTCCATACATAATTTGTGTTCCGTGTGATGTCAGAAAACCTCTTTCCTTCCAGAGCAGGCCAAAGTTGTGCGCTACTCCGAAAGCATAGCGGCTATCTGTATAAATATTCACACACAACTCTGCACTAAGCTCACATGCTCGTGTCAATGCTATCAGCTCCACTGCCTGGGCTGATTTCTGTGGTATGCGTGCTGTTTCCACGATGGTATACAAAGTAGTGATGGCATATGCTGCCGAAGTCGTACCATCCGGTAGCTTCAGGCAGGAGCCATCCACCCATAATTCTCCATCTACATCTGAGAAAGGCGTATCCTGGAGATCGATACGACCCTTTGTCTGTTCCTCAGTCACAAAAATACAATCATGTGCTTCTTGTGCCTCAGGCTGAGTCGTCAGGAATGGTAACAATGTTGCTGGATTTAACGTAGCACATCTCCTCAATGTGATATGGGGAGCCAGCAACGTTAGTTCATATCCGGTCAGACGGGCACTTGTTAAATGCTGCGTCTTTGTTTGATTCAAAAGGGCGTCAACAGCATGGGGAACCAACACTAACAGCTTGTGAGATAACACTATTCCCTCACTCTGACGTATTGACACAGCTGTCGCTGCGACCGAACGAAAACACCCCGGCAATGCCCGAGCGACAGGATCGAGCAATGCCGAGAAATAAGCACACGGACGCTGCCTGTCCCCATGCATCTGTACTAACACAGATGACGCACATCCATCTCTCTCATGTACATATAATGTGAAAAGTTTCGTGTAATCAGGAGTGCCTAACACTGGTGCTGAACAAAGGGCCTGACGTAACTGTTGGAAAGCGTTTTCACATTCATCTGTCCAAGGAAGGGGAATTGGAGTGTCTTTTGTCAATAGCGCTAACAGTGGTTTGACTATATGTGAAAACCCCAGTATCCACTGCCTACAAAAGGACGTAAGACCCAAAAATGCTCGAACATCTCTCTGTGTAGAAGGTGTTGGTGTGTCCAGGATGGCTTGGATACGATCTGATGTAAGTGCACGCCCCTCCTTAGACAAAAGGTGGCCTAGGTAGGTCACCTTAGGTCTACAGAATTGCAATTTCTTCTTAGATACCTTATGATTGTGAGAAGCCAAAAAGGAAAGCAAGGACAACGTACAAGTCTCACATTGCTCAGGGGTGTCAGCAGCCAACAAAATATCGTCGACATATTGAATAAGCACTACCCCCTCAAGCAAGACAAAGGAATCCAACTGTCTTTTCAATGCCTGACTGTAGATACTAGGGCTCTCAGTATAGCCCTGTGGAATTCTACAAAATCTATATGATCGATTATTCAAAGTGAAGCCAAAAAGGTAACGGCTATCAGGGTGAATAGGGATCGAAAAGAAGGCATTCTTCAGGTCGACAACCGAGAATGTTGTCGCTGTTGGTGGGACCAAGGTAAGGAGTGTCGTGATGTCAGAAACAACAGGGTATTGGGGCACCACTATCTTGTTCACCTCCCTCAAATCAATAATAAATCGATATACCCTAGTATCAGTGTCTTTCTTCAAGATTGGTAAAATAGGACTGTTACAAACATTGTATGGGACTTCTTCCACCACCCCCACTCGAATGAGATCCTGCACAATCTGTATGAGCGCCTCCTCACCCTCCTGTGAAATCCTATATTGAGGCAGGCGTGGCAACACAGCTCCCTCCTTTACACTAATGCAAACCGGGGGAATGACCATCTGTCCCACATCAGTGTCTGAAGTAGCCCACAACGTGTGAGGTAAAGAGGCTAATGCAGCACTTTCAGCGACCATTCACACTCTCTCTTTTGCAGGGTAATTGTCATTTAAAATCAAGCGTACTCCTTCAGGGGAGCAGCGGATTGTGGCTCTAAAATGTTTCAGCATGTCTAGACCCACAATGTTGTCAGGCGTGTTTGAGGAAAGCAAGAATGGACATGGTGCTGTAAATTTGTCGACATGAAATGCAAGGGGTTGGGATAATGGGCTAAGAGAAGGTGTTCCATCGAACCCTACAGATGTGATCGTTAAGCCAGACAGGGGAGCCCTCGGAACCAATTGTTTAGACAAAGTGCTACGAGTAGCCCCTGTATCAACCAGAAACTGATCAGTAGAACCCAAAACATGTGCTGTAACATAAGGACCCCTCTGATCTACTGGTACTTCAACTGATTCCTCCCCCATCCTACGCAATCCTATGCATATTGGGAATCATGACTTTCGGGATGCACATAGTCAGACATCTGATACTGATTTCGTCTATCAAAGGTATTAGACCCTCCTTGTTGTTGCTCCCTAGATTCGAATCTAGCCCTGTCATTTAGGTTACCTCGTGGTCCAGAGAAACCCCCACGATTTCTCCCAAAACCTCTACCCCGTCCCATAGCCCTGTGTTCTCGCGCTAAAGGACACTCATTGGCCCAGTGGCCTCGTTGCTTACAATATGCACATTGATCTTTAGCCAAGTCTGTGCGGTTATATGTAGAATCATAAAAACCCCGACCACCTCTATTATTTCCTCTCTGGGGTGGTCCATACACTTGTGCTAACATAACTTTTGTTTTCAAATCCTTAGATTTCTTATCTTCATTACTTTTTGCTTCTAATTCCTGACGCTCGTAATACTGAGCCATTGTCAGGAGGGATGCCGGAGTCGAAGTCGTCCAGGAGCTTTCACTCGCTTTCAACCGAGCTGCTACTCCCGGTAATAAATTCGAAACATATTTGTCTACAAACAGATGTCGACCCGTGTCATCCGTCAGAGACTGACCACTGAAATCGTGAAAAGTTTCTTCAAATCGCGTAAAGAAGTCAGTAACTGATTCATCTGTCTTTTGCTTGCAAGATGCTAACATAGTCCAGTCAATCTTTTTAGGGGGGATAATCGTCTTCAATTTAATCAAAATGGCAGCAGGGAGGTCTAGAATGAGCTGGGGTGGTTTCTGCGCAGGTTTCCTAGCTCTGTCCTCCTCCTCAATGTCTTCCCATTTAGCTTTAAACGTCACTAAATCATACATTTTCCGTACTGATCTCCACATGTCAGGGGGTAATATAAGACCAAAGAATAAATCAATGTCAGCTAATGTCATAGTACAAGAATTCAAAGCCCCCTCAACTTCCTCATAAAAGGCAGCAGGATTTTTCCGTGGGTCAGGTAACGCTTTCTTTAAGGCCATAACATCCGCTCTATTCCAAGGAGTATATACCCAATTATAGATAAAATACCCTCGGGCATCAGCTGAATCTTTATCTGAACTAGTACCCGCTCCTTTAGGAGGAACATACAAAGGCGCTGCCTCTCGCATAGGTTTAACATGCACAATATCGACCTTATCTGAAGAAAAGATAGGTGATTGTTTCCCGTCGCCACTCAAGCCCGTCTCTTTGTCGTCCACCGTCTTTTGTCGTTTTTCTTCTCGTAACCGAGACGCCTCATCCCGCAATACGAATAACCGTCGAACTGCATCAGCTGCCTGGGAAGGAGAAAAGAGACCTTTACGCAATTCTTTCTTATCTTGTATTATGTCATCAGGTTCAAGAACAGGAGAATATTTTCGAAAAGCCCCGACTACTTCATCAGAAAAGGTTTCAAGAAAATACATTTTTTCCCTGTCCGGCCATTTTTCAAGAGACAACAATATTTCAGCAAGAGGAATTGTACCCTTAAGAATACGATAAGAAATTTGTCGGAGCTCTGCCATACGATCAGATGTTAACTTAGACCGCGTGTCTACCTTATCTTTAAATGATCCAGAATCCTCATCTTCCCCTTTCGGAGCAGACGGGCCAGCATACGGAGGCGGAGAACGATCTAGTAATGAAAAATCATCATCAGAATTATTAAGGACAGGATAAAGAGGCCATCGAATAGGATATTGGCCAGATATCTGCAATCTACGTTCCTTTTCCCGTTTTTCTTCCGCTTCTTTTTGTTCACGTTGTCTCATTTCTTGCGCCTTCTCACGCACATTCTTCCTCTGCTCTTTCTCAATCAGCGCATGTTCACGTTTCTCACGCTCACATACTTCTTTCACCCACATTCGCACACTCTCAAACATGTCTTGTCTCGCTCGGCGCTTACACAGGCACTGTTCCACATACTCAATTTTGCGCACATCAAACGAACCATACAAAGGCCATCTCAACTCAGGATCCTTCTTGGTATACTTCCTCCACAATGTGTTGTACATTATAGGGGAAAGACCAAACTTAATGTACATGTCCCTATTCGGCGTCCCTTCTGGGGGAGCCGGCTGCGATTCTTCAAGACTTAACCGGTTTCCACAGCAGCACCACTTACGTAGTGCGCTAAAAGCAGGCATGATAGAAATACTGCGAAATACGCAATTTTATACAAAAAAAATGGCACTTAATCGTTGCGCCGCTCACAACCATATGTTGGAGAAAAATCTCCACATTGCCTGCCTATATGTGTTGCAACGCATATATACCCATTTTCATAATCATAATATGATCGATCATCCAAACATCTCCATATCCATATCCATATCCATAAGCCACAGCAAGCGTATCCTAAAACTGCCTTGCTAATCACTGGCTACCATAAACACTCACAGTAATTACCATACATTGGTCCTTACCAAGCACGAGCGTCCAGATTCCACTTGCCAAGTTCCACAATTTGCTCAAACAGCTTATCCACAGCAAACCGACAGAAGAGGTCTCAGTCGAAGACCGGCGCCACCCAGATGGTCAGATCGGAAGGAAGGAAGAAATACCTCAGGATGCCAGGACTAAAGACGCCGCTGGCAGTGATCACTTTCCTGGCAGAGTTCCATTCCTTCGTCACGACCAGTCCTTCGAGCCTCCGAGTCGCCGATGAGCCCCACGTGACGGGCGCCAATTGATGAGTTCAGGCCTCAGCAAGGCCCAAAGGTACCGAAAGGGTCCGCCCTTCTGTGTACAAAGTCCTTAGACTTACAAATGAAGTTGGCAAGGAAACTGGAAATACAAAAACATAGTTTAATAAACCTTTAAAGGTGGTGATACAACCTCCACAACACTTCTACAGTATTGTACAGAGTAGCACACTGAATACAAGCACATGGCCCCTTTTATACACAGTCTAAGGGGTTCAGTTTACAGCTTAGACAGAGGTTACAACCACGTAAGGACATTTCCAAATATATCAGTGGGTGGAGCTAACAGTATTTCTAGAACATGGGAGGGCTATGCTAATAAGGAACAACTGTTACTTCTGCTGAGCATGCGCTACACTCTCAAGAAGGACTAATAATAACTGTTGCTAGGTAGAATCCACAGTGTAACTGGCAGAGAGGTAGGACAATCAGAACATTGAGCACATGGCAATGTAGGGCATGAAAAATGGCAGACTCGAAATACAAAATGGAATCCCTATACTACATATTTGGACTGATGCATTATGGCTTCAGCTAATGCTTAATAATACCGTTGTTTTATTTACAACAAGGGGGCCGCCTCGGTGAGGACCCCCTGGACCATGCTGGTGCTGGGAGTGGTGACAAAGTTTGGAAAAGCTAAAACTCCCAGAAACTTAATGGACTCACTATCACGCTCTAGAGTCTGTCATACTGGGCACATTTTGGTATGTTCAGATGGAACTCTAATGGAATCGAATTGTGTTCCTGATACCCGTGAATCCTTCACATCACACAGGGATACGAGAGATTATCAGAGTGATGCCACAGATCAGGAGCGGGGGTGATGGCATGGGCATTGTGCATGCATATTGTGTCCTTCAGCTGCTTGAGCATATACCTGTTATCATTTTCTCTAGATTTCTTCACAACATTCATCCATAGGATGGGGTAAACTGGTCTAAAAAATTTGCCTACCATTCTCTGTGTGGGGATGCAATTGTAGTTTTTATTTTTATTTCCGCCATATGTCATATGCTAATGTCTGTAACATGGTAAGTGTGTTGGTGGGAGGTCAAAGTGGGCCACGGTCCAATCAGGTGGGTTGAGAGCCTCTGCCCTCACCAGCCTGATGGAAGGCTTGGTCCTTTTCTTTATGCCTTTTACTCAGTTAAGGTGGTTGCCTCTCTGGGGGTGGTTGGGCGGTGGGACCTAAGTGTTGGCCATGTTGGGTTTGGCCATCGTAGTTTAGACTCACAGCCTGTAGGTGGGGGGAATTGCCTGTCATTTTGGGCTCAAGTGTTTGACTGGGAGATTTAGAGAGTGTGGCTCTATGATGGTATCTATACATATACATGACAGTGCATGTTTGAGGGGAGGTGGGCATGGCAAGTGTGGGGAGTAGGGTGGGATGTTGGCACAAGTGGTTTCAGCTTGATATAGCTACTGGATGGAAATCTGTGACCTGGAATGTTCGGGGACAGGGACAGTCTAGCAATCAACAAAGGGTTTACTCCTATCTCTATTGGTATGGGGTCTCCATAGTCTTCCTTCAGACACACATGGGGAACGTATATTAAGCACCTTCAATGCAGGTAGCGGGGACACCTGTTTTCAACATCATATTCAAGCTATGCCAAAGTTGCTTTGATTTGGAAAGCGTCTAGTGTTTCTTTTGTTGGGAAGGGGGTGAAACTAGATCCTGAGGGTCAGTATGTGATCCTCTCTACTGGATGCACAAGATGTTTGTTTGGTAAATATATATACTCCCAATGTTGATTATTCTGAATTTATTGGGGCAGTTTTGAATGTGGTCACGGAACATGTCGGCTCAGAAACATTTCTGGCTTATGACCTTGAGTGTGTACTAAATGGTGAGATAGATTGTCTCCCCCAAAGATGGGCACCAAGCCTGCAATGACGAGTGCTTTTGGAATTGATGGGAGGACTGGGACTGCAAAATATACGGAGGGTGTGCTTCCGACAGAGCAGAACTTATTACTGCTATGTGCCTGCTACCTGGACGCATAGCCGCACTGATTATTGTTTGGTATTGGGTGCCTTGATACAGTGTGTGAAAAATGCTTAATATTTGGTGAGCTATATGTCTAATCATTCACCGTTTTTAGTCTCTTTCAGAATAAACAAGCAGACACCTAGGGTGCTGCCATGGAGGATGAGAGTGGATGAGCTGTCGGACCCGGTGTTTGCGGATGTGGTGACGGAAGTCATTGATCACTTTTTTGCTGAAAACTGGGGTAGTGCGACCACAAGAGCTTTCAAATGTGATGAAATGAAAGTAGTGCTATCTGGTGAATGTATGAACGTCACATATGGTGTCAAGCAAACACTAACCAGGTCCTTAGATGGGCTTGAGTGGCTGCTTGATATCCTGGAACTTGAGGTGGTTGAGAAATGTTTTCAACTGCCTTAAGGGAAGGAATGCAAACTAAAGTTGCTATAAACCTGGGACAGGTTGGATACATTTGTCCATTCCAATTACAGACAGTGTCTCCATGTGGAAAGGGACAAGCTAGCTGAATGCTTGCCACGCTCATTCGAGGCGAGACCCATTGCTTGCCCGTAGTGGGAATAGGGGATGCGCATTGTTGCATGGTGAATTCGCAACAGGGCATCACCGAGGTATTTGCATCACATTTTCAGGGGGTGTACAGAGCACCACTGAATTGTGGCACACAGGCAAGGGTCACTTACTGGGCCAATATACAAATAGCTTCTCTGTCCCAGGAGGAGAGGGTCAGTTTGGATGCCCCGATCACTGAGAAAGAAATTATTGCAACAATAAGAGCTTTGAAGACAGCCAAGGATCCAGGGGGAGTTGGCCTGCCAACTGAAATTTTTCAAAGTAGGGTGGGGGAATGGCTGATCAGCTGCTGGAGGTATAATATGAAGCATTTGGAAAGGAAGTACTCCCATCTTCTATGAGGGAGGCGCTTATAGTTATGCTCCCCAAACCTGACAGATATAGTACAGTGGTGACTTCCTACAACCCTTTGTCCATGCTTAATGCTGATGTGAAAATACTTAGTAAAATATTGGCTACGCAATTATTTGAGTACCTGCCTCATTTGATCTCAGAAGATCAATGTGGGTTTGTCCCACCAGGAATACACTTTGCAACTTGAGGAGACTGTCTATGGTAATGCATTCTCCGATCCCTGAAGACGACCACTATGCACTAGCGTTGCTGGACATTGAGCAAGCATTTGATTCCCTGTTGTGGATGTTTCTATGGGAGGTGCTGCACAAGGATGGTATCAGGATACCTACATTAAATGGGTGCAACTGTTATATTTTTCCACCTAGGCAAGGGTGCAGTTGGGGGACATGCTGTCGAGAAACTTTGCTCTGGGCCAGTGGACCCGACAAGGGTACCCCCTGTCATGACTGCTCTTCACCTTGGTGATGGAGCTCCTGGCTTGCTGCCTGGGGGCTATGTTGCAGCGGAGGGGGATACGGATTGGGGAGACCACATATGTGGTTTCCTTATATGCTGATGATGCTTTGCTATACTTGTACAGTCTATCGTATTCAGTCCTTATCATGTTAGTGGTCCTAGCTGAGTTTGGTTAACTAACCGGGCTACATGTTAATCACACTAAATTAAAACTGTTTCCTTTAGGGATGTTGGCGGTGGACCGGTGTGTTAGAACTTGCCATGGCTGGACCTCCCATGGGAGACCAAGATGGTGAAATATCTGGGGATAAGGGCTACCCATGGTGCTAGGGAGTTTGAAGCAGTAAATATAGATAGAGTGATAGATGGATTGAAGCCCACAGTCAAAATTTGGAAATCACTTCACCTCCCCCTGATGGAGAAGCTGGCATCGGTAAAGATGATAATTCAAACTCGCTTCTGTATATTTTCCAGGGGACCTTATTTGAGATCCCAAGGAAGTTTTTTCTGGACCTTGACAGGTTGATAGTGGAATTATTATGGGCTAATGGGAGAAGGAGAGTAAGCTTGGCCTCTCTGAAGCGTCCGTAGTGTAAGCGAGGTCTTGAGTTACTCTGCCTAGAACTTTATTATCTCTATGCACAACTGCAGCTTGTCGCCTACTGGTTGGATGACCATGAGATTTGGGAACGCTGACTAATGAGGGGCAACCGCGGTGGGGTTCCACTGCCAAAGTTACTGATGATGGAGGAGAGAGACCTACCGAGCCGACTTAATGTGGTCAGACAAGTGTGTGGGGCATGGGAGAGGGCAGTCAAGATAGAGCTGAAGAAAGCTCAATTTGTCCCCAATATGACCATCATAGGTTCATTACCCTAGCAGACGCCATGGATACCTATCATCTTGGAAAGGGACAATTCCTTCAGTTAGCTAAAATATAGGCAACTGCATGAGGGATATGGCGGTCTTTCCCTAAGATCCCACAGACTTCCCACACTTTGGTGACAATGCTCGCTATGGCAGGTGGAAAGAGGTTAAACTCCCATGTCTACAGGGCTCTGAGGGAGGACGCTCCCTTGGCTGGGCTCTCAGTACAGCACATATGGCAAGAGAATTTAGAGGGTCCGCACTCAACGAAAGACTGAGAGGGAATACATGAGTGAGTGAAATCTGTGTCCACCAGTGTGCGGTTGAAACTGCTGTAATATAATGTGATAATTCAGGTTTGTCTTATCCCTAGTAGGCACCATGCTATATGCCCGGAGTGCTCTTCTAGGTACCTCTGACGCAGAAGACAGGGTGCAAACCTCATACATATGGTTTGGGGGTATCCAACCTTGAATGAATACTGGGAGGTGGTTATCGTGTCCTTGAGTGCTGTCTCGGGGTGGACAGTCCCCAGGGAGGTGGGCCAGTGTATATGGGGTTGCATCCCGATTAAGAAAAAGAAGAAATTAAGTAGGACATTTCTTATCCTGGTTCTGGTGTTGGCAAAGCATAGAATTGCTAAACGATGGTTGTCACCAATTTCTCCTAAACTTACTGACTGGCTGAGAGACATGTCCAAGTGAGAGAATGCTGAGGAGAGACACATGCTCAAACACGCAGGTACAATAAACTTGCGGATGACCTGCAAGTCTTTGAGGCGATGGTCTCTGAACTGTTGGCTCCTTTGGATGAGTTGCCTCCTTAGGAATGTGAGTAGCTTCTGATGCGGAGATGGCAGGATCATGATGGTGATTGTAAGACGACTTCTAGCTTATGCCTCATAAATGTTATCCGTTAATCATTACTGTGAGAGGCTGGCTTAGTGTATAATGCTCACTTATGAAAGAGTAGTGCCCTGCACTAATCCAGATGACTCTTAAGGTGATTATAGTTGTTTTGACAACCTTAGAAAGGTTCTATATGTGGTAGCAGCGCAGTTCACCAATATCCAGTCTTTAGTATGGGCTAAGTGAAAAAGAACCACACAGTGTAGATATAAAAAATTGTTATTTATTACAGTCACTTACTAACACTATACACTATCTCCTGCCCGGAGATATATTGACAATACACACAATACTTCAAAATAGAACAATAAGAAGCACTGATACACAGTTTACCCCAGGGGAAGACTAAACCATTTGCCAAAATAGTGAAGGCGAACCACAACAGTAAATGAGACTGGACCCAGAATGTTTATAGAGTGAGGCAGCCAAGATATTAAACCAGGTGAGAGTCTGGGTACCCCACGATAGTCGTATGCCAAGAGGATACACAACTCTATACTCGATACTACTCAGGGTACGTTACGGTTGCAGTCTTAAAGAGGGAAGACCATCCCCAGTGGACCCTGGAGATACCCCATGGAAGACAGGAGGTTGAGAAGGCCCCCCACCCGTGTATACCCTCCTTATCAGGGTACCTACAACCACTGTCAAGCACACTCGAGGACTTCAGGACGAGACCGCTGTTGCAGAAGGATGAAAGTGTCTGTTGGAATCCGGGCAAAGGTTTGTGTCGAAAGGTACCTGAAAGCAAAAGGGATAAAGTCTATGCCACTCCGGGTCATCCAGCAGGCACAAAAGACGAAGGCCACTCTAGTTCAATGAAAACAGCGGCAAGTACGGGTACACCGAATTGGTAGCTCTATTCGAGCCACCGCAATGCTGAAGACAACAGGATTTGTCCGTCCAACCAGCTGCGTCGGTCTGGGTCAGTTATAGTGAGGACAGTCTCATCAACAGAACCTTTCAATGTGCCTGAATCCTTTGACATGAGTCAGTAATGGTAGCCGATGCGGTTACTGTCTGATGAAGCGATACAGTAACGTGGTGCACAGGGGTTCGGTTGCAGGCCTTTTATTGAGTGATGCTGGCCTTAACTTGACAAGAGGACAACTCAGGCCTCGAGGAAATGCAAAACCATCACCTGTATTGCTGAACCATTTGGAATCCGTTGGAGCCCAGATTCGGCAGACCAGTCGATTGTGTTGCAGTGCCTGCGGATGCAGGGGAGTGACTCCTTCACTCCAAACTAAATTCCTCTGGATGTCTTTATACTTCCACAGGGTCAGGACTGAGTCTGTATGGAGCACGGGCACTGATGGTGTAGTTGGTTTGCAGGACGATGAGGTCAGAAGCACACAGAGTCTTCTCAGCTGCAGTCTTGGTTCCAAAGCAAAGGACGATGCTATCAATCCGACACGGTCAGCACGACTCGGCCAGGATGTCCAGACAGTCAAAGGTGAAGTGGAGTTGGAGCTGAATTGAATTCCATGACGAATCTAGAGTCCCATCCACAGGTAAGCTCGTAAATACCCTAAGGAGAGGGTTAAATGATTCAGGGGTCCTTCCCAGAGGAGGGGCTGGACAGAGGAGAGGATACTCCTATGTCTTTTGTCCAGTTTCATGCCAGAATGAGCTGGTTTGAACTGGAGTATGGAAGGAGGGCACCAAAAGGGCCCTTCTAGCAGACTATGTGGCACTGGCCAGTGCCCCCACCCCGGCCTAATACACTCAATCCTGTCTGGGAGGTGGTCAAACCTCCCTGTGACAGGAAACCTATTGTCCTACCTTCCCCTGCTCAGGCTTGGCCCGGCAGCAGGAGGGCAGAATTGTGTTTGTGGTCAGCAGCTGCCCTAGGTTGCTGTCAGGCTCTGTAAGATCGGTCCCGGGAGCATAGAGCGCTTACCGGGGGTGCCCTTCAGTGGATGGAATTATAGCTTCAACACCAGATATGGTGTTGGTGTATGATTCCAACATGTTTGATACCAAACATGCCCAGGTTCGTTCCAGCCAGTTTATAGATGGTCATCATGTAATGACGCATGGCCTCTCTATATCGTAATGGCTGATTCACATACAAAGTCTGAAGAATGGACTCCATGGTTTCTGTGGGGGTCTGCTCATGGAGGGCCACCCACACACTCGGAACCACACACCCTACCTTTGGGTCTGAAAGGCCAGCTAAGTGGGTGACTTATACGTTTCAAGTGCAGTGATGTAAGATATAAGAAAACATATCTTTCATGAGCGGTGCTTGCACCAACTCACACAGGCTGCAATGGCAGGCCCCTAGTCGAAGTTTGAAGGGTCCCTCATGAATGGCAAATACATGCAGCAGCTCATAGGGGATCCCTGTGGTACCCATGCCGTAAGTACCTTAATACCTAATACCAGGGACTAACAGGGGTGCCCCAGTAGCCAAATAGGAATGTACCAAGGTACTCACCATAACCAATTTAGAGAGGAAGCACAGTGACTGGGGTCCTGGTTAGCAGGATCCCAGTAAGACTAGTCAGAAAAACAGTAGAACACCGGTAAAAAAGCAGGGGTCACCATGAAAGCAGATCCTACTTTCCTTCAATTACTCTCTGTTCTGCCATGGGGAACCAGCAACATTGAACTGTGCATATCCATTGTGTTGAGACTATGTTAAAGCCCGAGCAGAGGGCAGGGGACTGTAAGTGATGTTTTTCTACTGAAATACAATGTTCTGTAGGTATGCTAGTACTGATATCATGATTATGAAAATGACAACACAAACTTACACAACCAAGTTCACTGGGTGACATCGAGTGATTTCAGAGGGTGTTAACTTTTGATGAAATAAGTCATCATAGCGTTAAACAGTTCCCAAAAACCTTCTTCTTCATTCCAGTTATTCCTCTGCCTATGTATTACCTTAAAAAAAGCCCACAGATCTCTTCCAGGCTTGCCAAGTAGGAGCGAACCTTGGGTTCAAAGCTTACATGTTTCCCTTCCTGCAATCAAAATTAAATAAAAAATCAAATGTCAGTACTTTGCATGGAAAAAGTGTCCTGCTGCACTATCTCAAACATGATTAGAGCGGTGCTTACCTCCATAATGATTCCCAAGGAGTAAGCGATGGATTTACCCACATTTATCCAAATATCTTCCAGTTTGGGGCAGGTAGCAAGCATGTGCGCATTGTGAGCATCACTGCTACCACATTGCTTGCATTTTGAGTCTCTGCTTCCCCTTATTTTTGACCAATGGTTTCGGGGTCCTTTAGACTCTATGAAATGTAAATAAGTCCTTTTTTCTTAGTGCAGCAGGTTCAATCATTAAGTAAAGTGCAAACAGAGATACTTGCCATAACTCTTCCAGCTCAGTATCTGGCAAGTATCTGCCCCATGCAAAATATGGAACTTTCATCTTCTCATGAGCTGCCATCAGTAAATGCTGGAACTAGCGAGCCACTTCCTTCTTCATGACCCAATGATCCTGGAGAACTATTTTCTTTTGCTCAGATTCGGAACCAAACCAACCCTGGCTTTGGAGCCATGCATTTACTTGTTAGATTTTCAACCTTGAGATTGCCACATTTATCTTGTTAGTCCAATAATCCCAAGTTCACCTCTGCCCATCATCCACTAACTGGCCCTACCTGATAATGCTACTCGGTTTCAAAGGCTTCACAACACTGTTAGGCAGACATTCAATCTATCAATCAAACATTTGTAAAGCGCGCTACTCACACATGAGGGTCTCAAGGCGCTGGGGGGAGCAGCTACTGGTTAAACAGCCAGGTCTTGAGGAGTCTCCTGAAGGTCAGCAGGTCCTGGGTCTGTCATAGGTGGATGGGCAGGGGGTTCCATGTCTAGGCGGCGTGGTGGGAGAAGGATCTGCCACCAGTGGATTGTTCGGTGGATGCGTGGGACGGTGGCGAGGGCAAGTTCAGCAGAGCGAGGCTGGCAGTTGGGGGTGTACAAGGTGAGTCGCATGTTGAGGTATGTTGGTCCTGCATTGTGGAGTGCTTTGTGAGCGTGGGTGAGGAGCTTGAAGGTGATCCTCTTGATGACGGGCAGCCAGTGCAGGTCCTTCAGGTGGGCGTTGGTGTGGCTGTAGCAGGGGATGACGAGGATGAGGCGTTCGGAGGCGTTTTGTATGCATTGGAGTCTCTTCTGGAGTTTTGCATTGGTTCCCATTGAGGAAAATTGAATTTTGCCTTGTCATATGTGCCTACGTGTTCCCCATCCTATGATATATATATATGATCAATATGCATATATCCCCCTATGATCGATTAAAGACGCAATTATAGTTGTGTCCAACGTTAGTATGCCAGTTTCCAGTTCCTGTGAAAGCAACGAGTATTAGGCCTATGTTGCCCACGTTTTACATTATCCACGTTAATTCATTGAATTGTCCCCGTTTCTAGGCCTCAAAAAGGGCCCGGACACCAGATTCAAGCTCCAGTCTCCTGAACCCACTCCGAGGAGCGATGCAGCCCCCACCTGCATCCCTGACCCTTCACTTACTTCCTGCCGCGCAGCGCGGTGCCCGGCCTGGCTCTGCCTGCCTGTCTGCCAAGAATATGTTATGCCTCTAGTTATCAGTTCAGCTCTCCGTCTTCACATTCCTAAGCTACTGAACCACATAAACAGCTTCAGCTATAGTCTAGTCTTTCTGTCTCCATGCAAGAGAATTACTGTATTAATATTCATAGAAGATTCATAGCACACGCAATACACGAAGAATATATGCATGCACCAGCCTTAGTGTCAAGTAGCCTTTACCCTGATAACTTTTAGATTCTATCAACATGTACTCCAAACACCAGATACCAGATATGCTATAGGTACATGTCGTCCTGACATCGCAGACTTTCGTCTCCTCATCTAGTGCAGAAGTCATAGCCCCCAGTTCTCCCCGGTAACACGTCATGGCCCGTTTGCGCGCACTACTAGGTTAAAGGTTCCAGCTGCTCAGGTAGCCCCCTCTATGTATCCACCCACTTTATGACACTTCTGTGACGTTTTCATCACATGTCTACGTGCACGCCCTGTGCACGCCTTCTTTTCACGCCCATGTGTTCTTATCTTACGCTTGTCACTTGTTACGCCTACTGTATGTAATGTAATTGTGATGTTTTACTATATATACCTTGTACTGTTGATGAAACGTTGCAGCAGCCTTCTATGCCATTCTATTTCAGGCTGTCCCGATCCTGTCCCTTCCCTTATGCCTGAATAAAGCCCGTTCGACTCAGATACATCGGATCTTGCCTCTTATTTATTGAGCTATCTGTTTTATTAATGTATTCAAAAATAGTACCGGTAATTAATTATTTATTTACCACATAATGGCGCCCGAACAGGGACGTGCCCTTTCCCCACGCGCCGGCGATGTAACGCAGGCACCCTGACCCTTCTACAGCCGTGACGGAACTCTACCGTGCACGTGCAGATATTTCTGCTTCAAGTCTCCCTCAGGCCCACGGAGGAGATGGAAACTGCGGTCCGGCATCCAGACGAGGCGGTGTGGAATGCGGTTCGTCCCGACCAGAGCCCAAGCCGAGAGAGCCAGGTCCGAGGTATCCGGAGGCCCACCTGTTCCTGAAGTCCGAAGTTCGTAGTCCGACGTCGTAGCAGTCCAGTCCGAGGCCTTCAGTTTCTGCTTCCCGGTGAGTACCGTTGCGGGGGAAGTATCTAGACAGGTTCATTAGTTTGTTCCTGGTCCGATGGGTTTGGGTACACAGATCCAGTCCGACGTGTCCATCTAGGTGGATACGGTATGACGTGTCTCTTTATGAGACCGGTATGTTCTGTACTGTTTTAGCAGTGCATCCAGTAATTCTAGTAAGTCCGTTCTCGAGAAATTCAAGTGTTATGTTTTCAGTGTATCAGGTAGAATTCTGTTCGAACTGTTATTAATGTATTTCTATGTCGTGGTATGAGTGATTTGTTTGCCATTTCATTACTGTGATTATTGTGTATTGTGTTCGCAAGTATATATCAGCCATGCCTCTGTTCTCGAAATTACGTCAGATCAGAACCAGAAAGGGGTTACTCGAAGAATCAGTTCCTGTCCCTCCTAGGGACAGTCCTGGACATTTTATGTATCACAAGCATGGTTTAAATGCCATATTATATCTAAACTTATGGGTGGATTACACCAAACATCTTGAAGAGAAATATAGATGGCCTGTATCAGGTACATGGGATGCCGAGTGCATCATGCGAGTAGAAGAAGCATTATGGAAAAAGAAAGCCAGACAGTCCCAGAAAGATGCCATCGAGTTATGGCGCAAAGAATCTCATAGAAGAACCGAAAAAGAATTCAGAAAAGCAGAATTAAGTAGGGAATCCTCAGAAAAAGCCCAAGAAAGGGAATTAATTGAAGAAGGTGAACGAGTTAGAGCAGAACAGTCAGACAGGCGGAGAAATGCCCTTATTAAAGGTATGTATCCTCTTCTTGCCGAGGGCTTGCCGAAGGCAACCCCGGAAGCACCCTGTAATTTACCGCCACCATTGGTCCCGATTAAGCTATGTCATAAACCGACCGCAGCTGAAATTTTTCTTTCGTCCTACTTGGACGACACAGTCCCAGAATATGCAAATCGTATTCCGCCTGCTCACGCTCAGCATCCTGTAAATAATGTAATTCCTGTTCCTCCAGCCACTGGTCCCGGGGGTCAAGTTAATGTGCCAGTGCCCCCGGACCAGCCCACATTAAATGTACCCGTTTTGCCAGCCACTCTACCAACACGTACAGTATTAACTGACGATTCCAGTTCAGGAGGAGCGGGGTGAGGTGCTCCTATCACCCCGCCTCAAGTAAGACGACTGACGCCGCGAGACGCAGCGTTACAGCGTACGCCAAAGGTGGCTACATACGCAGACCTCAAGAGACTTCTTACCGACTGTATATACGATCCAGTCCCAGGCGAAGATCACATGGTATTATATTCAGTACGTTTAAGACGGGTTGCCAACTTTTTGGTCACCCTGCCCGACATGAAGGATCATCTAGACAGAATATATCGTTTTGTCCGTACAGGAGAGAATCCAGGAAGTATTCACGAAGCTATGGCACACAGAAAAGCCGAGATTCAACATATGATTTTACAGTTCTTGATTAACTGTTTAATAAGAGAACAAGATTATCCTGATAAAGACAAAGACGAGATGAAAGGTCTGACTAAGTGGAGTGACAACATAGCCGAGGGAAAACACAAGACACTAGGTAGTATAGAAAGTATTGACAAGAAAATTCGTAAGGAAATTATAAGTAGGGGGGAATTTGGACCCTTGCAACCAGCAACCCTACCTGATCTTTCCTGCTTCTGTCTCCCCCCGCTGTCGCAGCCTGTGACATCCCGGCGCGGCCGCCGAGCGGGGGAGACTACGATCCCCAGCGTCCTTTGCGGCAGGAAGCCGCCTGATCCCGTTTCCGCGCCTGGAGGCGCCATAAATTGAATCTACAGCCCCTGTGGAGCGGGCTGCCTAGGGGGGAATTTGGACCCTTGCAACCAGCAACCCTACCTGATCTTTCCTGCTTCTGTCTCCCCCCGCTGTCCCAGCCTGTGACATCCCGGCGCGGCCGCCGAGCGGGGGAGACTACGATCCCCAGCGTCCTTTGCGGCAGGAAGCCGCCTGATCCCGTTTCCGCGCCTGGAGGCGCCATAAATTGAATCTACAGCCCCTGTGGAGCGGGCTGCCTAGGGGGGAATTTGGACCCTTGCAACCAGCAACCCTACCTGATCTTTCCTGCTTCTGTCTCCCCCCGCTGTCGCAGCCTGTGACATCCCGGCGCGGCCGCCGAGCGGGGGAGACTACGATCCCCAGCGTCCTTTGCGGCAGGAAGCCGCCTGATCCCGTTTCCGCGCCTGGAGGCGCCATAAATTGAATCTACAGCCCCTGTGAAGCGGGCTGCCTAGGGGGGAATTTGGACCCTTGCAACCAGCAACCCTACCTGATCTTTCCTGCTTCTGTCTCCCCCCGCTGTCGCAGCCTGTGACATCCCGGCGCGGCCGCCGAGCGGGGGAGACTACGATCCCCAGCGTCCTTTGCGGCAGGAAGCCGCCTGATCCCGTTTCCGCGCCTGGAGGCGCCATGAATTGAATCTACAGCCCCTGTGGAGCGGGCTGCCTAGGGGGGAATTTGGACCCTTGCAACCAGCAACCCTACCTGATCTTTCCTGCTTCTGTCTCCCCCCGCTATCGCAGCCTGTGACATCCCGGCGCGGCCGCCGAGCGGGGGAGACTACGATCCCCAGCGTCCTTTGCGGCAGGAAGCCGCCTGATCCCGTTTCCGCGCCTGGAGGCGCCATAAATTGAATCTACAGCCCCGCGTCGCGGGACGCGCGCGGGACTGCGCCGGGCTAAGCCCGGGCAAAGGGCGGGCCCTCTGTAGCCCTCAGTGGACCGAATAGGACGGGACGGGCCACCCCCCTTGTAACTTCAGTCAAAAGAGGTACATTGCACACACTTCAATATAACTTTGTTTGCAACATCACTATTTCCACGATGATAATGCCCTTTAAGGGGGGAACAAGCCCAGCTGCGCAGGGGTGCCATATGGTACAAATGCACCAAACGCTTACTTCAAGCTCCCGGCCTACTGTGCATGTCACAGATATAATCTGTCCTTGTTACTCCCCATCCAGTACGCTATCTCCCCCACTAAATTCCCCAAGAATGTATAACCTGTCCCCACTGTATGAACTAAACACCCTATGCAAAACAAAGTATGTCAGTGTGGATGCACTCCCTGTCACCAAAGGCACCCGCACTACAAATATTAAAGGCTGTACACAGGAAACCCCCTTTCCTATGAATAAAGTCAACACACAAGCCTCTGTACTTTCATGGTTGCTACCCGCCAATAGAGAGCACGACGAGGTCAATGCCGAAAGGACTCAATCCAAATCTCATATACCAAGTATAAGCCCCGCTTTGCCTGGTCATAACCTCCCTACCACCATGGAGACTGATGTCAAACTGGATGAACCAATATCTCATTCCCAGATCTTTCTTTTGACTCAGATTGAACAACTTGTTAAAACCATCATTTCCCCACTAACAGAAAAAATAAACGCTATAGGGGAAAGGCTCTTGGGTCTCGAGAACAAAATCACGGCTATCCTAAAACCCATCAATAATCCTGTAACATCGAACCGATCCCAGCCAACCACCACCCTTCCAACAGCTAAACTAACTGCCATCCTCAAAAGCAAGCAAGGCACCCCACAATCCCCTACAACTCCTTTTCTAACCACTTCCAAAGCTCCTTTCAAACCTACTATATCAAGGCCCTCAGAGATCAAGACAGGACGCAATGAACCATACATACACCTCCCGCCAGAAGCCGCGCCATGCGTGTCCGTCCTGTCAGGAGTACCACCACTTGCCCTGGGAAAAGTTGAAAGACAGCAGGACCTAATGAACAAAGTAATATTTTGGATGGGAAGAAATAGACCCTTACCACCGGACAAAGCCGGTGGAATCCTGAGTGTGAGAAGGGTGGGTTGGTTGGGCCCTCTACCAAAAAACATCTCAGGGGACTTGGTATTGGTCAGATTTAGGAACCGAAACATTGCACCATATTTAAGATCTTGTCCAGCCCGAGAAGGGGATGGCCCAATACAGATTTGGGACCTACATGATTTTTATCCCTGTATGCCAAATATCTCCCGGTTTGGAACAACAATAGCAAAGTATCGGAAATCCGAGTGGTAAAATATCCCTTTTTGGTTTCATGACGCTCATGGTTACAGTTTGCAGATATTGCACCTTAAAATTGTAACAACTGAAATTGTTTTATTTTGGTCGACTTTTCACACTTGTTTTTTTAAATTGAATGTGCATAAGTAAGAAATTTCTTATATTAATTGTGATTATGATTTGATGTATTTGCTGTGCTTTTATGATTTTACGTGAAAATCGAATAAAGCTATATTATTATTATTTATTATTATTATAAGTATACACCAGAAGGAGGAAGCAAAAAGAGCAACCGAGAAAGAGAATGACTCTTCCAGTGAAGAGGTAGACAGCGAGAATCCCTCCAGAATAGCGTATGTAGGTAGAACTAGACTTTCCGACCGACATTCATGTCTAGATTACAAGAAAGTTTTTCCTCCTTCTGTACCAGAACAGTGTTCTCTTGAACAAGTATTCCAGGCCACCGACCAAATTCTGAAATCACGAATAGGTTATAGCGAGCCTAGTACCATGCATGAACAAGAACTAGCCCGATCAGCAGTACAATGGACTAGTGATTCCACCACGTTTCCAGATGAAATAGTGGCCCAAACGTTTCTGAAACTGCCCCCAGCCGAGCAGCGTCTGGTGGGTACGTATATGATCCAACACCTCATTACATTCTATGAGGGTCAGCATTCTGATCCAGGTCCTTTACATGATGTGCTGAACGAGTTACTCCAATACAGATGGAAAGGTCTAGGTACCGATTTAATTAGTGTCATACTAGAACAGCGCCACAAATACAGAACGTTCTTGAATCCACATTTTGTTCCTGTTCCACCCCCAGTAAGGAAATCATTCTACATAGATAGACAGAATCCGTTGCGAGAAGTACATCCAGTTAAGGGAGAGGGGGGTGATCTAGAACGAGTGTTTGTTTACACCCCTATCACGAAAATAGAACTTCTGGAAATGAAAAAGTTAATACCTTGTCACGATAAAGATCCAGCAGGGTTCCACCGTGAATTAAAGGACATGCTCCGTATGGGAGAATACACGTATCCCGATATCATTAAAATGTTAAAGGTCCTGTTGCCTGCGGGCATATATGAAAAACTTAAAGAAAAAGAATGGGAGGTGGGAGAGAAAAAGATAGATTGGACCGCATTAGAGACTGAAGATAACACACGAGTTCCAGGTACCGGTCTTGGGGATAAAGCTAAAGCATTGCCCGAGTTACTGATACAAGTCTTGCCAAGATTACTAGCCACGAAAAAGGAAGACTGGGATGCCATCTCAGCCTGTAAACAGAAACAAGACGAAGATACTAGTGATTTTTATTCTAGATTTGAGAAATGTTTCATTATTAATAGTGGTCTGAAAACAAGTAGTGAATCTTATCCACATCTTTTTGTTACCAAACTAGTCGAGAATTCAAGTCCACAAGTTAAAAATCGAGTACTGAAAGTCGAAAGCACCTGGCAAGCTAATACTCCGTCACAGATGCTCCAGATGTTACAGTATCACCAGAACAGAATTAGGGAAGAGCAGGAACATGAAAGGAGGCGTATGAAAGACACAAAAATGAAAGTACTAGTTGCACAGTCCGTTCCGCAAGACAGTCAGAAGAGGGGTCCGAATCAAGCCAGTCACCCTGCAACTCCCGTTAAAGGGACATGCAATTACTGTAAACAGCCAGGTCATTATATAAACGAATGTGCAGTTCTGAAACACAACATAGCTACTGGTAAGACAAAAGAGAGACTACGTCCTCCTAGACAAGAACAAGTTTCACAGACTTCCCAGCCACCGCAGAACGCACAACAGACAGTTACAGTACCGCAGCCTATAGCTGCCACACAGCACGTTACACAGCAGATGTACCAGTACGCACAGTCAGAGTATCCAGATTATCAGCCGTATTCATGAAACAGCCTAGAGAGGGAGGTTGGCTTGCCTCTCATCGAGATTCCTGTAGATCAAGAGGGTCCCTATGTACATAGTCAAGTATTAGGGAAAGACAGAAAGTTTCTGATTGATACAGGGGCAAGTAGGACTACCATCAGTCATGACGAGGTTCCAGGGGCTCCGCTCTCAGGCTCTAGAAATGTTTCCCTTGGATTTTCAGGAAAGCCTATTGTTAATGAAATATCGAAACCAGTTACTCTAGAAGTTGGTCCATTGTCCCGAGCTACAGACTTGTTACTAACGAAATCCTGTCCAGAGAACTTACTTGGTATAAAGACTCTGAAAGAATTAGGAGCAGTTATATGCTGCTCCCCAGAAGGGGTACGATTGTTTTTGAGAGATTTTAAAGGTCATTATGTATTACGTGATTTTGATCCAAGATTATTGAATGTACCTCAGCATTTATGGGCGCAAGGTCCAACTGATGTAGGTTGTATGCACATTACACCCTATCGTGTCACTCTGAAACAAGGTGTTGTATTACCACGAATCCGACAGTACAAATTGCCACCTGAGGCTGTAGCAGCCTTATCCAAAATTATTGACGAGCTTATTGCTCAAGGAGTAGTTGTAGAAACTGACTCCAATGTATGTAATTCTCCTATCATTCCGATTCTGAAACGTACTGATCCAAATGCACCTCCAGTTTATCGATTAGTGATTGACCTTCGAGAACTTAATAAATGTATCATACCCCAGTACCCAGTAGTCCCAGATATTTCTTCCCTATTAACTGCCATTGATTCTGAAGCTACGTTCTTCACTGTTATTGATCTCAAGAACGCATTCTTTAGTGTCCCCATTCATCCAGACAGCCAATTCCTTTTCGGATTCTGTTTAAATGGAAGGAGCTATAAATTCACACGAGCTCCTCAAGGTTTCACAGAAAGTCCTAGTATTTACAGTCAAGCGCTTAAAAGACAACTAGACAATATTCACATGCCAACTGACACTGCCCTGCTCCAGTATGTCGATGATCTATTGATCACAGCCCGTTCTGAACGTGACTGCGAGCGTGCGTCACTTACAGTCTTGTATTTCCTGGCCGAGATGGGGCACAAGGTGTCCCCGTCTAAATTACAATTCTGTGTCCAGCAAGTGGTCTACCTAGGACACTTACTGTCCAAGAGGGGTAGGCAGTTGACACCTGACCGTATCCAGTTAATAGCACATCTTCCACAGCCCAAGACTCAGAAGGAGGTACGAGCTTTTATCGGCCTCACTTCTTATTGCAGACAATGGATTCCTCAGTATGCATTTCTAGCTAAGCCACTGATACAGTTAACGACACAGGAGGCAGCCGTATCGACTGTCCTCCCTTGGACCCAGGAACACACACTTGTTTTCAATGAGTTAAAGAAAGCCTTATGCCAAGCACCTGTTCTAGCAACACCGAACTACAGTAAGCCTTTTACACTTTTTGTCACTGAACGTGATGGTACTGCATTATCTGTTCTCACACAAGATCAAGCAGGGCAATACAAGCCCTGTGCTTATTTCTCTAGCACATTAGATCCAGTGGCCCAGGCGCTGCCTCCGTGCCTCAAGTCAGTTGCAGCCACAGCTCTAGCTATCAGACAAAGTGATTCCATAGTGTTAGGACATTCCCTGACAGTACAAGTTCCACACTCCGTGGAAGTTCTTTTAAACCGAACACAGACTCAGCACTTGACAATTGCACGTTTAACAGGTTATGAACTGACACTGTTTCAGCCACATATAGAAATCAGACGCTGCAACATTTTAAATCCAGCTACACTGTTACCGTCAGTTACCCCAAATCCTGCCACACATGACTGTGTGGAAGTTGTTAACACCATGACAAAGCCAAGACAAGACTTGACAGACATTGCATTACCTAATCCCGACCTGACACTTTATGTGGATGGTTCATGTATGAGAACAAGTACAGGAGAACTAGTAGCCGCGTATGCAGTGACTACTGAAACTGAAGTTATAGAAACACATCGTATTGACACCCTGTCTGCTCAAGCAGCAGAGCTTGTCGCTCTGACCCAAGCCTGCATACGAGCGAAGAACCTGAAAGTAAACATATACACGGATTCACGTTATGCATTCGGAGTCGTACAAGACTTTGGAGTGCTCTGGCAAGAAAGAGGTTTTATGACTTCTCATGGAACCAAGATTCAGCATGGCCCCCTCATTCAAGCTCTGTTAGATGCAATACATTTACCGACAGCTATCGCTATCATGAAGTGCAAGGCACATACGAAAGTCACTGACATCATTTCCCAGGGTAACGACCTGGCAGATCGAACAGCCAAGCTTACAGCTCAGACTTCAGACATTCCAGTTAACATGACACAGACAGACATTCCCGATCAGACTACTTGTATGACAGTTAAGGACCCTACACAAGATGTACTAGATATACAGTTACATGCTACTCCCGATGAAATCAAGAAATGGTCTGAACAAGGAGGGGTCCAGACAGATCAAGGATGGTTGACGAAGGGAAAAGCCACATGGTTTCTCCCCGACTCTATGGTTCAAGTCATTATTAACACCGCACATAGTCCAGCACATTTAGGAGAAAAAGCCATGTTAGACAGTATTCAGAACCTTTGGTTTAATAAGCATTTACGAGCAGCAGCCAAGCAGAAAGTGCGTACCTGCATGATCTGTTGTCAGTTCAATCCAGGTAAAGGTGTCCCGGTGGAACAAGGTGGATTCCATCCTCCTGACCACCCTTTTGAAGTCCTCCAGATGGATTATATTCAGATGGAGCGATGTCGAGGTTTCAAGTATGTCCTCGTAGTTGTATGCGCTTTGTCCAGGTGGACAGAAGCATATCCAGTCCCAGATTACACAGCTGCGACCACTGCCAGGCAGTTGGTTCGTGAGTTTTTCCCCCGCTATGGATTGCCTAGGGTCGTGTATTCAGATAACGGCCAGCCATTCTTATCCGAACTCATGAAACAAGTATCCCTTCTGTTAGGGTACCAGTGGAAGTTCCATTGTGTACGACATCCTGAAGCAGCCGGTCTCGTAGAGAGACATAATCAGACTCTGAAAATCCGCATTGCCAAAGTATGCGCAGAGAAAGGCGTAGATTGGATAGTAGCACTGCCAGTCGCCCTTTTCTATATGAGAATGGTCGCTCACTCCCGTTCAGGTCTGTCCCCTTTCGAGGTAGTGTTCGGTCGTCCCCCAAACATGTGGGGTACACCTAGACCACGTACAATTACAGATGTTGACAGTAATATGCTGACAGATTACCTGGCTTCCTTGATGTCTGCACTACACTCTTGTCGTTCACAGGTTGCCGCTGCTTTTCCAGACAACACCGAAGTGAAACCGCATGAGGTCATACCAGGCGACCTCGTTTTGATTCGTAATTTTGATCGTTCAAGTCCGCTGGAGCCCCGCTGGAAGGAGCCCCGACTTGTCCTACTAACAACAAAGACCGCCGTGAAGATCGAAGGCAGGAAGGGGTGGTTGCACTCCAGTCATGTAAAGAGATTCCATGGACTCAAACCAAAGACTGTTTTCAAGGACTGCCCCGTTCTCAAGGACTGCCCAGACACTGAATCTAAACTTCCCCTGTTAGAGAAAACTCCGCAGCAGGAGTATAAAGATAAGCTTCGGTCTAGTAAGTCAGCCAGTTTAATTGTCTAAGTCCCTCTCGGGTGAAACGGTTAGACCGGTTCCTGACATGTATGAGATAGACCCACACAGTGAGAGAGTTAGTCAAAACTCTAAGAGAATACGTTATCAAAAGAATCTTCGAAGTAGATGTATTGTTACTTTATTTTTTATGCTATTTCTGAGTCTTATGGTTACCTGCATAAGTTATGCCTTACATTTATGTTTTCCTATTAATTCACATGTACATATGTTTTCTAATGTTACAGTAGAGCACACTTTTAGTGACCTGCCTCCTCACGAGTTATCCTATCGTCTTGCCATGCGCAATAATACGTTTATCCGAATGTTACACTATTCACACCAGACCAGCAATGCCACTAATTGTTGGGTGTGAGGTCGACTCCCCCCTTTCCAGACACCGAAGGGAGTTCTGCCACTCTTTCCCTATCCATTTTCACATAATGGTTCGTGTGGAGCATGGTCCACGTTAACGTCATCCTCAAATGATATGTTTCTCCTGAATCAGACATGTTTCCCAGACAAGGAAGGTCCATCCCATAGAACAGGGTTAGATCTAGAAAATGAAGTATATGATCTAGGTAATTATTCCTCGAATTTCATGGTTTTGAATGTTCAGTCCGAGACTACTCCAGATTTGCCTGCTATTTCGGTTCTACCCGTTAAAGGTGAATTATGTGTCAGAAAGAATGGTTCCGCACATGTAGGTCATAGTGATTGTACTACTGTGGTCGAGTATAGTGACAGTGGGAAATTTATTTTCAAAGCCTCACGTCATTCTTATTTTGTATGTGGCCAGACCGCATATGTTCGTCTGCCCCTCGATTGGGATGGAACATGTTACATTGCCTTCCTACTACCACCCGTTTTTCTAGCCCCATCCGATTATCACAGAAATACACATCTAGTACACGTTAGACATAGAAGGGAGATCGAGTCCCCAATTGTCGATCAAACTGAAACTGCCTTAGAACAGTATCAAGACTTCAATAAAGGTTTCTTTTTCTTCATAGGTCCTGTCCAGAATAGTAAGTTAATACGTAGGCTAACCAGAACCCTTGAAGCAGTAGTGAATGAGACTACTTCCGCTCTAGGTAACTTAACTGAAGAGCAATCTGCTATGAGATTTGTCGTGCTCCAAAATCGTCTCGTCCTTGACGTCATACTGGCCGATAGGGGAGGAGCTTGTAGAGTCATCGGATCTAGTTGCTGCATTTTCATTCCTAATAACGCACCGTCTGTTTATTCAGCTATAACCAGACTTCATAAAATTGCCCATCAGTTACACCAGAATCCAGGCACCTGGACATGGTCCGGTTGGCTCTGGAGTATAGTATCTGCCTGGGGATGGAAAGTATTGTCATTCCTGGGTATAGCAGTAATGATCATATTCAGTTGCTGCCTCTGTTTACAATGTGGCCCTGCGATTTGCGGCTTGTGCGCTACCTCTTGTATTCCTAGTCCTAAGTCCCGTTCCAAGACAATTCGAGACGAGCAAATGATGCTCTATGAACAGATAGATGGTATCATGAATATTGATGTTTCCTGAGGGAAACGTAGGGCACAAGGAGGGAATGAGGAAAATTGAATTTTGCCTTGTCATATGTGCCTACGTGTTCCCCATCCTATGATATATATATATGATCAATATGCATATATCCCCCTATGATCGATTAAAGACGCAATTATAGTTGTGTCCAACGTTAGTATGCCAGTTTCCAGTTCCTGTGAAAGCAACGAGTATTAGGCCTATGTTGCCCACGTTTTACATTATGCACGTTAATTCATTGAATTGTCCCCGTTTCTAGGCCTCAAAAAGGGCCCGGACACCAGATTCAAGCTCCAGTCTCCTGAACCCACTCCGAGGAGCGATGCAGCCCCCACCTGCATCCCTGACCCTTCACTTACTTCCTGCCGCGCAGCGCGGTGCCCGGCCTGGCTCTGCCTGCCTGTCTGCCAAGAATATGTTATGCCTCTAGTTATCAGTTCAGCTCTCCGTCTTCACATTCCTAAGCTACTGAACCACATAAACAGCTTCAGCTATAGTCTAGTCTTTCTGTCTCCATGCAAGAGAATTACTGTATTAATATTCATAGAAGATTCATAGCACACGCAATACACGAAGAATATATGCATGCACCAGCCTTAGTGTCAAGTAGCCTTTACCCTGATAACTTTTAGATTCTATCAACATGTACTCCAAACACCAGATACCAGATATGCTATAGGTACATGTCGTCCTGACATCGCAGACTTTCGTCTCCTCATCTAGTGCAGAAGTCATAGCCCCCAGTTCTCCCCGGTAACACGTCATGGCCCGTTTGCGCGCACTACTAGGTTAAAGGTTCCAGCTGCTCAGGTAGCCCCCTCTATGTATCCACCCACTTTATGACACTTCTGTGATGTTTTCATCACATGTCTACGTGCACGCCCTGTGCACGCCTTCTTTTCACGCCCATGTGTTCTTATCTTACGCTTGTCACTTGTTACGCCTACTGTATGTAATGTAATTGTGATGTTTTACTATATATACCTTGTACTGTTGATGAAACGTTGCAGCTGCCTTCTATGCCATTCTATTTCAGGCTGTCCCGATCCTGTCCCTTCCCTTATGCCTGAATAAAGCCCGTTCGACTCAGATACATCGGATCTTGCCTCTTATTTATTGAGCTATCTGTTTTATTAATGTATTCAAAAATAGTACCGGTAATTAATTATTTATTTACCACACCATTTAGAGGGCGTTGCTGGAGTCCAGCCTGCTGGTTACTAGGGCCTGGGTGACTGTCCTTCTGGTTTCGGTGGGGATCCATCTGTAGATCTTGCGAAGAATTCGGAGGGTGTTGAAGCAGGAGGAGGAGACGGCGTTGACTTGTTGGGTCATTGAGAGCATCGAGTTTCAGGCAACTGCTCTTCATCCTTCGGTGATGGCCTTCATCCCTGCGTGGACGTTAGTTTTGGCGGTGGTGGGGTCTTTGGTGAGGGAGAGGATCAGCTGGGTGTCGTCGGCGTTTGAGACTATGTTGAGGTTGTGTGATCGGACGATGTTGGCAAGCTGTGTCATATAGATGTTGAAGAGGGTTGGGCTGAGGGATGATCCTGGGGGTACGCCGCAGGCGGCTTTGGATCAGAATGGAGGGAGGCGGACTCTCTGGGTTCTGTCGGTGAGGAAGGAGGTGATCCAGTCCAGGGCTTTGTCACAGATCCACGCGTTGTAGAGTCCTGTGCGCAGGCTGTGGTGGCAGACAGTGTTGAATTCGGCCGAGAGGTCCAGGAGGATGGGGGCCGCGGTTGTGCTGTTGGCCAGCAGGGCCCTGATGTAATTGGTGGCGGCGATGCGTGTTTCCAGCTTTCCGGGAAGGTAGCGGTCTCGAATGAGCTGTTGAAGATGTTACGGAGTTGGGGTGCAATGATGGAGCTTGCTTTGTTGAAGATGTGGTGGGTGCAGGGGTCTGATGGTGAGCCGGAGTGGATGATGTTCATGGTCTTGATGGTGCCTTTGAGGCTGACGTGGTTCCAGGAGATCAGGCGGCTGGTAGGACTGGACGGCAGTGAGTCTGGGGTGTCGGTGGCTGTCGGAGAGGTCTGGGTGTTGAAGCTGTCATGGATATCTGCGATATTGCGGTGGAAGAAGGTAGCTAGAGAGTCGCAGAAGTCTTGTGACGGCGATATGTCATTGGAGCTGGGGTTGGCGAGTTCCTTCACGATGTTGAAGAGCTCTTTGCTATTTTGTGTACTGTTATTAATGCGTTCCTTGAAGGAGCTCCTTTTGGCCGTTCGAATGAGTTGGTGGTGTCTGCAGCTGGCGTTCTTGAGGGCTGCATGGTTGTCCAGTGTTTGCTCACAGCACCATTTCTTCTGTAGTCTCCAGCAAAGGTCTGCTTGGATGTCTGAAGGTCGGCGGTGAACCAGATGGCTCTTCTGTCAGTGCATCTGCTTGTGGGTTTCTTGATTGGGTCGAGATTGTTGGCGCAGTTCTCGATCCATCGCTTGAGATCGGAAGCTGCTGTGTCGGTGTGGTTGGTCGGTGGGTCTCGGGCGAGGGTGGTGGTAAGCTGGTCTTCGGTAACCTTGTCCCAGTTGCGGAGGGGCATTGTTTGCTGGTTGTTGTGTACTGTGGTCTTCTTGAAGGAGAAGTGGATGCAGCTGTGGTCGGTCCAGTGGAGTTCAATGGTGTGGCTGATGGAGACGTGGCTACTGGCGGAGAAAATGGGGTCGAGCGTGTGTCCGGTGGAGTGAGTGGGTGTTGTGACGAGCTGTTTGAGGCCGAGGTTGTCCAGTAGTGTGGTGGAGTTACTGTTGTTGGTGTTCTTGAGGAGGAAGTTCAGGTCTCCAAGGAGGATGTAGTCTGTAGAGGCCAGGGCGTGCGCACTTACGGCGTCTGTGATGGAGTCGATGAACTGTGGCCGAGGTCCAGGGGGTCTGTACATGAGGGTTCCTCTGAGGGTGTTGTTGGGATCGATGTGGATCTGGAAGTGAAGGTGTTCGGCGGTGCTGAGGGTGTCTTCGGTGTTGGTCGAGATTCTGAAGGTGTTTCTGTGGATGATTGCGATTCCTCCTCCCGGTATGTTGGTGTAGTCCCTGCGGGTGAATTGTAGCCATCCGGGATTGCTATGGCAATGTCGGGTGCCGATGAGGAGGTCATCCAGGTCTCTGTCAGGAAAGCGAAATCTGGGGAAGATGTGTCGAGTAGGTCAAAGTGTTTGTCGGCGTGCCTGTGGATTGAGCGGGTGTTGAGCAGTATGCATCTGAGGTGGTTTTAGTCCACTTCGGTGGGGTGGGCGGGACATGCAGGTGTGCGCTGGCAGGTATAGCTGCAGTTCCGGCAGGTGAAGGGTTTGTGGGTGAGCTTCGGGGTGGCCTTAAAGCAGGTGGAGGATTGGTCGGCATTGTGTTCATGGAGGGTGTTGGCGTCCTAGCTGCGTCTGGCGTCATGGTGCTCGTGGGAGCCATGGGGTCTGGTGCTGGGCGCGGTCCAGGCGTTGATGGGCTTGCCTTTAGTGGGCCTTCAGCATGCCAGCAGCATGTCCGCTGCACTCGACCACGCAGTGATTGCCACGATGTAGGGTAGAGGGGAGGGATGAGGAGCTAGGAGGTGGAAGCGGGCGGTAGGGGGAGGGTCAGTGGTGGCAGGAAATGGAGGGGAGACCAGGGGGATTTACAATGTATAAAGAAGGGACCCCTGAACCTGGATGACGTTCCTAGGACAGGGCAACAATATTTCAAAATTAAACAATTCCTAGGCAACTAGTGAGCCCGCCGGTTGGCAGGTCAAGCAACACAATAGATGAAAATTAACAACAGTGCACTGAACAGATGATAACAAATTGATTAAGCAAAGATATTACATTTATTGTAAAAAATTATACATAAAAAATATATAAACACTACAATAAGTAATCATAAAAATAATGACAATATGTGTCAAACAGTGAAAAACATGAAACAATAAAAAAATCAATACATATATGATATTAAAATGTAATGTCAACTGTAAAATTGCTACATAACAATGGTTAAAATGTTGATCTATAATGTAACACGGTGGTTATAATGTTGGTCTCTACGCGCGTTTCGGCATATTGTTATGTTATGTTAAATGATTCTTATTAAGCGCACTAACACCCGGAGGTTTCATGGCGCTGGCTGAAGGGACATGTAAATGAGCAGAAAAAAGTTTATTCAGAAAGGGTAAATAAAAAAGTCTTGAGAAGTTTCCTGAACTGAAGAAGGGATTTACTGGATTTGATAGTCAGAGGGAGGGAGTTCCAAAATTTGGGGGCAAGGAGAGCAAAACGACGGCCGCCAAATTTATGGAGTTTAAACTTGGGGGTTACAACCAAGTGATGGGAAGCTGAGCGAAGAGAGCGAGCAGGTTGATACAGGGTAATCAGAGATTTCAGAAAAGCAGGACCAGAGCAGTGAAGGGATTTGAATACCAAGCAGCCCATCTTAAAGGCTGCTCTCTCATTCACTGGTAGCCAATGAAGCCTGCGGAGCAGAGGCCTCGCCGATTGCCACTTAGGGATCTTGAATATGAGGCGGGCTGCCTGGTTTTGTACAACCTGGAGGCAGTGTGAAAGAAATCGCGGGAGTGCATGATAGAGGGAATTAGAAAAATCGAGGCGCGATATGACAAGGGACATGACGACCTGACACAAGGCCGCATGTGGAAGTAGGGGCCTGATCTTCCGGATTTTTCGGAGTTGGAACATACACGAAGAAATCGTGGCACCCACTTGGGCCTTGAGTGACAATTCAGCGTCGATCGTCACCCCCAGACTCCTAACGGCCTTGAGTGGTGTCGGAGGGGAGCCCAAGTCGGGAGGCCAAAACTGCGGACCCCAAAAAGTGACACTGGGACCAGGAAGAAGTAGCTCAGTCTTTCCAGGATTGAGTTTTAATTGATTCTGATTCATCCATTGATGGATATGGGTCATAACGGCGTGAAAGTTGTTAGTCGCCTGAGGAGAATCAAGTGGAAAGACGAGCTGCAAGTCATCAGCATAATTAAAGACGCTGACGTCCCAGTTGTGAAGGGAAAGAATTAGAGGGCGCAGGTAAAGATTAAATAATAACGGGGAGAGTGAAGAACCCTGGTGAACACCACAAGTGATAGGGGATTTAGGTGCGGTGAAGGGGCCAAGGCGCACGGCTTGTGATCTTCCCGTCAGGAATGACTCCACCCACTTGAGGGCTGTGCCCCGGATGCCGGCTTGTTCGACACGGTGGAGAAGGATGTCGTGATCCACCGTGTCGAACGCGGCAGACAGATCCAAAAGAACCAGAGCCTGTGGTCTCTTGGCATCTGCGTTCTTTCTCAGGGTATCCATAACTGCCAAGATGACTGCTTCCGTGGAGTGGGCCGGCCTAGTTGGACTCAAGGAAGCACGAGCTCTCGATGAAATTAGAGAGGCACCAGGTGACATGGGCTTCAAGGAGTTTTGACAAGTAAGGCAGCAAAGATATTGGGCGATAGTTGGAAGGTTCAGCCGCATCAGCCCCTGGCTTCTTCAGGAGAGGCAAGAGAATGGCCTCCTTGAAGGTTCCAGGGACTGTGCCAGAGATGAGGGAAGCATTCAGAAAGGGAAGTATACACTCCGGTAGTTTAAGACAGACCTCCCGCAATACCGCGGGAGGGCAATGGTCCTCCGGCGAGCCCGATTTTACACGATTGGCTAACTTCGCCAGGGAAGGAGCATCCAGAATGGGAAATAAAGTAAAAGAAGATAGATTGCCCGGAAGAGTGTCCAGAGATGGTGACGGCTGAGGAGTAGGGGTGATAGAATTTTTTATTTTAATGATTTTTTCAATAAAAAAGAGATTGAGAGCCTCACAGGTCTCTTTGGACGGAGTTTGAACTGGGAGAGTCCTGTCGTCCGTGGTCAGTTCATTCATAATCCTGAACACCTCGCGAGATTTGTTAGTGGCAGAGAAGATTCTATCAGAGATGTGCTCCGATTTGGCTGATAGAATAGCCAATTTGTATTCCCTCCGAGCGGTAACAAATTTCTGTCTGGATGACAGGGAGTAGTCCCGCCTCCAGATACGTTCCAATTGACGTACCTCAAGTTTTATTTGCTTGAGGTTGTCAGAGAACCACCGGTTGGCATTGGGGTGTCTGGTACAAGGGAACTTAACTACTGGGACAAATTGGTCACTAGCCCCTTTCAACCAGCTGCAGATGTTAGTGTCAATCCTATTAACATCCTCATAAGGAAGGGTGTTCGGACAGGTAGAAGCCAGGGTGGCTATGAAACCCTTGGAATCATAATTCTTCCATTTGCGTGCAGAGCCACCTGCCATTAGTGGGACCTTAATTCGCCCACTAAGTGTGATGGTCGTGTCGACTATGAAATGGTCTGACCATACGCATGGAAGTGTAGAAGGGGTTGAAAGGGTTATATTCGAGTTCCAAACCTGATCTAATATGTGGCCTTTTGCATGCGTCGGTGAGGTGACTTGCTGACTCAAATTCAGACTTGTCAGAATCTCAGATAATGCTGAGGCATGCGCCCCCGCGTTGGCGTCATCAAACCAATAATTAAAATCCCCAAATAGGGCGAAACTGGGTAGTGAAGGCAAGAGGGCAGTCAGATGTTCGCAGAGTTTCTCCGCAAAGTCTGGCATGGGACGGGGCGGACGATATAGAAGGGCAAAAGAAAAGGCCCCCGCTGGCGTCCCCAGGTTAACAACTAGATTCTCTATTTGTGGAAGTGCCAGGGAAGAAGAGGAAATGAGGTGAAAACGTTTCGAAATAATGGCAGCCACCCCACCACCGGGGTGATCGGCAATGCGATCGGCATGGAGAATGAAATAGTCTGGGGGAAGGGCTGCCAAGATGTCAGGGAGAGAATTCTCCGTGAGCCAGGACTCAGTGAGCAAAAGGAGGTCAGGGCTTTCTTGTAGCAACAGGGTGAAAATATCAGCCTGGTGTCTGACCATTGAACGGGTGTTTAAAAGTAGAACCCGAATGGAGATATGAGTCAGTGTAGGGACAGACCGGGGAGCCGGGGGGCCAGGCAAAAGGGGGGGGTTACAGGAAATACCGAGTGCAGTGAGTCTCCCCGTGGTGACTGGAGGGGGAGCCAAACCAGGTAGGTTGTAATGTCTCAATTGCATAGCGGTACATGAGATGTTATGACTAGCAGCCCCTGCCCCTAGCCCCTGCCGGCCGCGGACGGGCGCGGACGGGCTTGACTCTGGTGCGACTCCGGCGCGCCCGCTGCGCTCATCCGCTGCGCTGACACATAGTGGCTGTTTAAATAGGGAGGAGACAAGGGGGTGTGGCGAGGATCGCCGTCCAACCCTGCCCAAGATGGCGCCCACGAGCGCTGAGGAGCACCGGCAAGCGGTCTCACAACAGCGGATGGACTGGGTGCAGAAGACAAGGTAGGGGTTTAAAAACACTGCTAGTACTCAGCAGGGCAAATAATGGCACACAATTTAAAATTAAGGTCCGCCGCTCGTAGTCAGCGGGACCGATCAGGGAAGCGGTTAACACCGCTAGTAATCAGCGGTAATGCGAAAGAAAGAATAATTTTACACTAAAATAGACAGTCGCACTCCAGCAGTCGCTTGCAAGCCCACTGCCACTGGGCTGCCGGCGATCACAGAAGGCAAGGGGAGGAGAGTCCTAAATAGGGAGGAGACAAGGGGGTGTGGCGAGGATCGCCGTCCAACCCTGCCCAAGATGGCGCCCACGAGCGCTGAGGAGCACCGGCAAGCGGTCTCACAACAGCGGATGGACTGGGTGCAGAAAACAAGGTAGGGGTTTAAAAACGCTGCTAGTACTCAGCAGGGCAAATAATGGCACACAATATTACACGCCTTCTTCTGGAGAACCACTTGAAAATCCTAAATATATTAAAAACGAGAAAAGGGCAAAAATGATGCACCGACAGAGTGTCTTAGGAATTCGCAAGAAACTTGATTCGAGAAACTAATATAATCCGACTCAGTGTGGTATCCAATGATAAATGGCAACTTCACCTTGAAGGATTGTATGGTTCAGAATTCAATCTATAGATATATGATTAAATTGCGTGATTCCCGTTGGGACATGCCGTGATTAGCGACCATCATGTGGGGTGCTGAGGAGGAGTAATGTTTTCTTAAAACCTAACAGTGAGTTTGAGAAGATCGGCCTTAAAAATGCTCTGATTATGATGGGCTTCCAATGATATTGTGGAATCATTGGGACTCTGCTGGCGCCAAATTTAATTTAGGGTCTGCCAAGCAAGAAAGCGATAAATTAGTCCGGCCCCAAACAGCAACTGGGAGACCAGGGGGAACAACAATCCCCGAAACCACCAGTAGGTACAGTAATACACAACAAAATAAAACAGCCATAAAGTAACCATAGAAAATTACAGGAGAAAGAAAAGGAAAACTATCACCATGTGCCTGATGGAAGCAGGACCAGGGTAGTATACAACCCTGCTAAGAAGAGGGGCTGACTTCTGGGCGAAGCAGAGCACCTCAGAGCTGCCATGGGGAGTGTGTGCCTTGGGCCGAAGTCTGAGGACTCACACGCGCTCCCCCGCAGCGGTCGCCATGATGTAGGGGAGGGGGAGCTGGGAGGCGGGAGGAGGGCGGTAGGGGGAGGGTCAGTGGTGATGGGAAAAGGAGGGGAGACCAGGGGGAACAACAATCTCCAAAATCACCAGAGGGCACACTAATACACAACAAAATAAAACAGCCACAAAGTAACAGTAAAAAATTACACCAGGACAAAGAAAAGGAAAACGATCACCATGCGAATGATGGAAGCAGGACCACGGTAGTATAGAACCCTGCTAAGGAGAGGGGCAGGCTTCTGGGCAAAGCAGAGCACTGCGGAGCTACCGAGGGGAGTGTGTGCCTTGGAACGAAGTCTCTAGAGTTCCAGGGGGATCTGATATGGGGGGCATCCTGCTGTAATAGATAATACCCAGACCTCATACCAAGTTCTTTTTGCTGACATTCCAGTATAACCTTTTTGAAAAATGTTAGTGCCCCAAATGTACAGGAGAATCCTTCCTCTGGCAAGCCTCAAAGTATAGGCCTGAACACTACCACTAACAAGTGCTCATCTGGGCGTTGGAGAAGCTTTCTGTTGCTTTTTAGCTGAAAAGCCAAGCAGTAATGTTGTAGGTCTGCGAGCCCTCACCCTTCTACCACTGCTTTCCTCCTCAATTTTTTCGAAGAAATTTATACTCCTTGCTAGGCCAAATAAATGATTTTATTTTCCCTTGGAAGATTCTATGGAATGTTAGCAAACAATAGACACTTTCATTAGGTTAATCAGCTCAAATATGGAGAGCAGAAGATTCTATCATCTTTTTAACAACCCTATATCTTGAGTTCTTTTTATCCCCAAGTATCTCATTTCAGCAACACTCATTATCTCTTGCAACTCTGGTTCCCGGTCAGTATTTCTGTTTTTTTTCATTAATCTCATAGCCAGCAAGCCTGCCAAAATTTCTCGCTTTTGTCATAAGATGTGGCAAAGCAGAAATGACAACTGAGGTATAAACCATTCGATCATTATCATATAGAGAGATTTTCCTAGAATATACACCCATTTCAAAGGGTTTTACCCCTTCAATTAGTCTTAAACTTTGGGCAAAAGATTAGATTTCGAAATCAAAAAGAATAGGGGAAAGGGGACAGCCTTGCCTCGTCATTTTTCTATTCTCACTGGTGCTGATAAACTGTCATTCACCAGGATCCAAGCAAATGGAACATTATAGACCTTAGGCATTGCATCTATTAAGATTACCTACTGTAAAGTGATCTTGAACAGTCATTACAAACTTCCAGTTTACGCAATCAAACATCTGGGCGGCATCCTAGGTCACAGAGTGTTGCCCCTGATGTTGAGGCTAAATCTATTGAGCCGAACAAGGTATGATTAAGTTCTCTTCTGTTCCACAAAGACAAAAAGCCTGTTTAATCCTGATGCATCAGATACACCATCACTTTATTCATTTAGACTGCCGGGATACTAGTAAAAACTTTATAGTCCAAATTAAGTAATGAGATGAACAGAAGGATTGGCACTGTAAGGGATTCTTATGGAGCTTAGGAACTAGTAAGATTACTGCTTCAACTAAATAGCTCAACCCAGGCCGGAATAATCCCATCAGCAATTAAGGAATATAGTTTGCTAGGGATACCACCTGCCCCCGCCAAATTTCCTTTTTTCTCCTTTCTTATTGCTGCTAAGATTTCGCTACCAGTAATTTTTTGACAGAGGTATTGTTGTTGATCATTAGACAGTTTAGGGAGATGTTTTTCTTGGAGCCAATGTTCCAACTTCTCTTTGTTTACAAATACATTTTCTCTATATAGCTCCTCAAAAAGTTTCTTAAAAATAGCTTTGATCTTGCTACTCTCCTTGATTGTCATCCCTGTCTCCTCCTCGATGATCTTCCTAATAAAATTCTGACTCCTTTCCAGCCTTGATTTCTAAGCTCGCAAATTCCTACAACATTCCCCATGTATAATATCCCTAGCCTTAATGGCTTTCCATTGCTGTTAGTCCTTCTTCTCTACCTTAACTCTAAATTTTAATTGCCGATCTTCAAGTACTTCTGGCATCCCCTTCCTTTCGTCTTCGCTCAGTAAGTTAGCTTTTAGCACCTCCTCTGATTTTGCCGCCATCTCTTCTTCTAATTATAAAAGCTGTGCTTTTTTATTCCCTCACCCAGTTTACTGATACGTTTTAAGAGTTCCCCATAACCAGGCCTTATAAGCATCCCAAACTATATGCATGGGTTCTGATTCATATTCCAGAAAAAAACGAATCTCTGCTTTGCAGTATCTTTGCCACTATCACAGCCTGTAACAAATCATTAGATTGACTGTCCACCTCCCAACGCCATAAGAATCCCTAAACTCAATTTTTAGAAGCATAGTTGCATGTCTGACAAATGGATATGGAGATGCTCTATCCCCACTAATTTCTCTACTTCCTTCCTGTCCATAACAATGTTGTCGAGTTTAGAATATTGACCATTCTTTTCTGCTATAAAAAGTGTAATCCCTGCAATTCCCTTTTATTCTACGCATATATTACAATTTTCAGCCATATCCATTAAATATGCCCTCATCTTTGGGGAGCTAATCTGAATCCATACCAAGAATCTATCAAGATTGTTATCTAGTAATACATTAACAGCTCTGCCTAAAAAAATTGGGGCATTAAAGTTAACCAAATTAGAGAAAAGTTTAGTCAGTGGGGTGATATCATCTACATTTGGGTAATAATAGCACACTAAAATGTAAGGTTTTTTATGCACTTTTATTTAAAAAATCATACAGTGCCCTCCTTCATCGGCTCAGTACTGGAATAAATCCACACCCGATTTTACTTTTAAAATGATGGCTATGCCTTTAGTAAGGTGCAGTTGATCTGTGGCAACCATGTTCTCCACCAATCTTTGTTTGAAAAAAGGTCCCTCCAGTCCTGTCTCAAAAGATGAGTTTCCTGGAGCATGATCATTTAGGACTTATGCTCTTTAAAATATTGTAAGATTAATTATTGCCTTTTTTTACCCATAGCCCATTTATAGACCAACAGAGGATTGCTAAAACGTGCATTCTACTTACATTTGTTTTTCTTCCCTTTCTGTACTCATCTTTAGATTCAAGATCAGTGCTACCACCTGGTGCTTTCCTTATATTTCTTTCGTTTTACCTGAATTGAGGACATACAACATTTTTAATTATTCCTCATGCTCCCCACCACATGTGTACCTTCTAGTGGGAACCCTCAAAACTGTATAGCTAGGCATTCCTGATGCCTGTTTGAGCTTGTCCTTTTGGGAGTGGCACTAACATCTTCCTCTTCTTTTATTTATTTATCTGCCCTCCCCCTTAGTCTGTGCTATGAAATTTTCAACATTTTCTGAGTCTAGAAAGTTATGCACTTTATTCCACCACATGAACTTCCAAATGGCAGGAAACCTCAATTGTACACTAACTCATAGCCTCTTCTCTCTTCCATTCTGTTTCCCAGTTCCCACTGTCTATCACTGTCTCCTTGGAGATATCTGATCTAATCTTAAAGGTGGCCCTCAACATTAGCAATGATTTTTCCTTTGAAGCTAATTCAGAATTTTCTCCTTCACAGTATAGGACAAAACAAATCACCAGGATCTTCAGCAGCTTTTTCTGCTCTTTTTCTGAGCTTTTCTACATCAAGATTAACCAAGGCAACATCTTGGTTCTTGTGGTAAGGTGCTTTTCATTAACTTATTACAAAGGATTTATTATTTGTCCCCTCCATTCCTTCAAACACCCCCAGAATTCTGATGTTATTCCTACTAATGCTGTTTTCCATCTCTTCAAATTTTTAAGACAATACCTTCTCTCTTTGCTTAAAATGTACCACCTCTTGGGTGTTCTCTTGGACTACTGACTAGAGGTCCTACATCCCACTCTCCAACTCCCGTGTACGCTGATCTAAGTTCTCTATCTTAGCCTCTAGGCTGGGACAGGTCATTGTATCTATTGTTGGTTTGTCTCAGAAAATTAAAAGCGCTCTTTTATTTTCTGCATAGCTGGCTAAACATTTCCTGGACTGTATCCCACCTTTTAGAGTCACAACCCTGTATTCCTGTGCCCCCAGAGGTAGGAGTCCCACCTAAGCCACTGTGTTTTCATGTATGGCTTCTCCTGCAGCAAGGTTTGTCTCCTCCACTGTCAAACCCGAGAACCTAATTTGTGTTGGTACTACTCAGTGTACTAAGGGGATACCTATATCCCTTGATTCCATACTCCTTGCTTCACTCATTTTAGCCATCACACACCCCTGACTCTCCTGCCTGAGGATAGTACTACTTCCACCCTCACCTTCCTCTGAGTCTCTCCTGTTATTTCGGAAGTCAGGCCTAACTTTAAAGTACGATCTTAATGAGGGAGTGATTTTATGGGGTTTTGTGGCTAGGGAAACCTGTTTCTCTTTTGGGAGGGATGAGCTTACAACCTTTGTAAATGACTTTCTGAGTTGAGGGTCTTTAACTAAGCCGGTATTACCCCAAGGTTTTATCGGCCTAACTGGTAACTTTCCAAATCATCTTGGGGTTGTGTGACCTTAACGTATACTGGTTGCCCGTCCCCGGTTTCTCCTCAGACTTATTTATATTTTTTCATCCTGGTTTTCTGCAGCCCCCATGTCTATTTTGCGGGACAATTGTGTGCCGGACGGAGTACTAAATTCAGTCTGCTGCCTACCAGTATCCCTCAGAGTATTGTAGCATGAATGAATATGAATTCTCCCCATCGTCTCACATCCTCTTCCTGCAGGGGTAACCAGAGAATGGAGCCTCTCTGCGGCAGGATGGGCAGTGTGACGTGGAGCTCCCGAAGGGCTCCTGCAGCTGAGAACCAGAGCAGTGTTCCCAGCACCACCATTTAGCTCTAAGCCAGCAGTCAACCCCTGAAATAAACCCATCAAAAGCACAGGATGATAGGAACTTCCTCACCACCCTATGCCCGCGCAAAGAGGTAAGCTCAATAATTTTTTCGCTATGTCGACACTCCCTTGGGTGTGGGCTGCTGACTGGCTGCCTGAGCCAGCCACCATGTTCCCTCCATCCTGAATGTCTCCTCCCATGGAGTTTTAAGTCATATGTTTACCATCTACTCAGAGCAGGAGGTCCATTTATGTGGTAAAAGTATGTGGGGACTTTGTGGATCTGATGGCGGATGAGATAGGGGCCTGGGAACGTTAGAGAGGAAAGTGGAATATTTTTTTTCTGGTGCAGGTACTTTGCACACTCCCCCAAGCACCCTGTAAAAAAATGGAGAGTACGCCAAAGCCTCATGTGATTTTTCTTGTCAAAATTAGTGGCAGAAAATTCTGTTATGGTTCTCCCACACCCAAAGAAAAATAGGTATGGAAAAATATATCCACTCTAAATGAGGCAGAGTGAAATTCTAGGCAGAAACTTTGCTCTGCCTGATCAGGATCAGGGCCTTACTGTCCAAATGGCTACTGTGAATATCTGATCAAATTAAAACCATTTTTCAAAACTTGTTAGAGCTCAAAGTTGACTCTAATAACCTTTTGGTTAATGACATGGGTGGATGTTATGATTATACACCAGATTGCAAAGCAGTTTATCTGTTACATACAATTTTGGCTTCACCAGCATCCAATAAATAAACATTATTTTGGAAACAATTACATCTGTCAAAACAGAGGCTTTTGTTAGAGGTACATATACTAGAGTAAGAGTATCATGAGCCACAGTTTAAGAAATGAAAATAGCACACATTCCCCTGGCTGGCTATTTGATAACATTATAAATGTCATGCATCCTATGTGACTCCTGGTGCCTTTTCACATTGTGCATAAAGAGTCACCAACAAGTCTCTTGGGAACGTCTGGTAACTCGGTAATACTCTGGAAGTATATCCATGATGCACAGTTCAGCAAACTACCTAATTCTTACTTTAATAATATTTTATTAAATGTAATGCATAATTCTATCATCATACGTATGTAATGTGATTATGTAAAGCTTATAAGTATATTGAACAAATATTACTGTTCTTTTCAGCCTGTCTACAAATATCTCAATCTGTGTCCCTGTCCCCCTTAACACTTTTTTTCTGTGTCACTATGCCTCACCTGTCTTTTAGTTTCTGGCCTTTGGCTCTTGCCACTAATGTCCTGTGTCTTCCTGGACTTGTGTTTCCCCGTTATCCCTGTATTTCCAGTCTACACACATTGTTATCTCTTTGCTCTTTGTTCCTTATGTCACTTGGACATCAGTCAGAGTTCTCAGCCCCAGATCAAAATTAGATTCCAGGCTTTTGTTCTCTCTATTGGGCCCGTATAGTTACTATGCTGGCCAGCAGGATCAAATGCCTCCCCACACAATAGATTCGTTTGGTAGTGCTCAGGCATGTTCCTGGGAAAGGATTGATGGGGTGCGAAGTCTGAAAGTGATAATTACCTTTCTCACCACGGCTGGTCTGAGAAGGCTCACTCCCGAAGAAACAAAGTAGGATTGCTAGACTTCTGGAGCCAGGCAAAAGAGGGGCTCCTCTTTCTACTTTTGGAAGGAAAATATCAGCCCGGGGTGGCAGTTGGGGGCAGGGTTAAAGCTCTCAGTGAAGGTCTTTCAGCAGACCACTTTAAGTCATCATGTTGAAATGTCCCAGAATGCTGATGGGAGGGTTGGGACAGGATCGGTATGAGGAAATTTCATCCCAGAATTGGACAGAGGTGCTCACCTTCTGGAAATTTCCACCGCCCTCTTCATAACCACTGCCAAAGGAGAGATGGTAGAGTACTTTCTGGACTGTGGAGCGATAATGCGAAGGAATGCCGAGCTGTAAGGATAAGCTACCTGACTGTACTGCAAGGGTGGATTTAAGAACTTTTGGATACCATCTGTCACCCAGGAACAAGGAGTGATTCTACAGGGCCAGTGGTCCTGGCCTATTCCAAGGGACAGTATAAGGATGGAACTGCTTAGTGGACCCTCAAGTGTTCGCTCAAGTCTTCTCTGAACAGGTCCTGCAGATGGGTGACCTCCATCAGAAGGGAGCTGCTGACTCAGCCACTGACACATAGGTACCCTGCATGCAAGACAGCCAAAACCATGGGGCCTGGGGAGTGCATCAGGAAGGGCATTCTGCTGGTGGGCTGTAGAATGGATGCTGAAGAAGCCCCCAGGCCAAGTCTGGTGCTAGGACTAGGCGTCCAGGCAGAGGGCACATGCAGCATCATGAGCTACAGTGCAGGAGGGCAGGACATGGGCTCATCCTCTTTGAAGGGAGATCAGTAAAACTAAGCTCTATGAGGAAAAATAACATTTGGAGGCCAGGAGGCCTGACGAAAATGCACTTGGTGGCTAGAGTTGGGCAACAGGAGTACAATTACACCAAATCCCATAAATCAACCAGACAGAGAAATGGTCCTGATAAGTTTGATCCCATGGGGAAACATGGAGGGAAATTAATTGCATACAGTTCCACTGGAAGTTCTAATTTACCACCAGGAAGGGCCAAGGCATTGGGTGAATCAAGTAGCACCCCTCAACCATTTCTGAAGCCCCTAGGGGCCTCTGTCTCCCAGGTGAGGATGCAGATAAAATATAGGAGCATACCTGAGCTCTCTGCTGATTAGATGTCTCATGGAGGGTTAAAACCCTGGTGTATTGCTGGGTATCATCTCCATTCTCCCATTGTCCACGTCTGGGGAGAGTCAGGCACCCAGCACATGAGTAAAGAAGTGTACTTTTTTCCACCCACATATTCAGGAGTGCAGGTGAGTGGAAATAGAGACTGCTGGCCCCACACAAGAAGACAACTATGCTGATGGCTGGAGTGGGTGGACTGTTCAGGAGTGCCCCCCATATGACCCCAGCCATGAGCACATGCTGCCTGCCCTATAGGGGGGGCACATGACAGGAAAAGTAATATTTGTTTTACAAGTATACAAAAAAAAGTAGAAAGGCCCTGGGTTGGGTATCCCCAATAAGCCCCTACAGCCCAATTTGCTGGATCTAGAAGTACCCCATAAGCCATTTTAATGACAAAAAATCTGTATATCGGTTTTTACCATGACCCTGGACAGTTCCACCAACATTACATGGAATGTGCATGTGGCTGCCATGAGTTTTGCAGTCCCCACCGGAGCTCTCCCCACACAATTTCACCCCATTGTTGCTCTAAGTCTCCCAAAGGGTTACAAGAATGATCCTGGGAGAGGCATACTTTATTTATGAAGCCCTACTGGAGTATGGATTTTCGCTAACAGGTTCAGGAGTTTGGGTACTGTCGCTGATTACTACTCAGGATGTAGAAGCAAGACTCTTGCACAGATTGATTTGATTTAGTAATGTTTTACTGACAATGAGAATACTGACAGTTAAATGTGATATGGTTTATTTAAGTTCATCAAAAGGCTTTTGTTGATCATCTCAAGATTAAAGAGTGAGTCATAGCAGTCCTTAATGAATGTTATTGCAAGTTGGTACTATATATAGTGACTTTAACAGCGTTGCATTAGGTTTGTATGCTACATTTCTGCTTGTTATTTATGTGAAGACATTTTGATAAAGCCAATAGGCCTGCCTTTGGATAACTACCCCCATTATGTTGTGTCTATTATAAGAGGATATTGTAGTCTTATGTTTCAGGACTTGCTACAGGTGTGAACTATTAGGAGGATATCGCTGTAGGCATTTCAACAGGCCTACATCGATATATTTTCAAATTAATGCATATTATTGATTAGTGTGTACTATATAAAGCAGTTTTCCTTTAGTGTAGGCATTGACTATTCAGTTATTGATTGGGTATTGTACTTGCGGACTGGGTAACTAGCCTGCACCATCCACCCTAAGTAGGCCTTGGACTGCTCTGCTTCGCTACCTTGAGAGCCTCAACTGCTACAATGAGGTACTTGTTTAACAGTAAATGTCCTATTACTTACCGGTAATCTTCATTACTCCTGGTCCCGTTGACCTTGTCCCATTCCTTAAAATATGGAGATAACCATCTCCACGACAGAAAAAAGAAAAGGAGCATGCTGGGATATCCTACCTGCTCCCTCCCACTGGGAGTACATAAGCGGTACCATCCCAGCATGCAGCCTGAAAACACCAAGCCAACAACAGGAAGGCTGGCCGCAAGGGAGGGAGGGAGGGAAGTAAGGAATGGGACGAGGTCAATGGGACCAGGAGTAATGAAGATTACCGGTAAGTAATAGGACATTACCCCCAGGTCCCTCCTGACCTCGTCCCATTCCTTAAAATATGGAGAATACCAAAGCAGAGAACCCGGCGTTCCGGAACCCCACCAACAACAAGGGCACCAGACCAAAAACACAGCACCCCACAGGCCCGAACCAAGATCCCAAAGGCCAGAAGGGGACCGCCATGGAAACAAGAACCACCAACCCGGCAAGCCAGAAGGGAGGCACTGAAGCAGAGCCAAGCCTCCAAGGGAGCAAGCAGAGGGGCCAAAACCAAGGCCCCCCCCCATGACCAAAGGAAGCCCAGGAGAAGCGCTAGCGCGCCCAAAGAGAACGGAGCCAGGAAAGGGCAACCAACCAAGGGCGAAGCCCCCGGACCAAGGCCACCAAACAACCAGGGGCCAACAGGCCAACCCAGCCCAAAAGACAAGGGCAGAAAGAACATCCCGCACAGAGCGGACGAGCCGAAGGACCAGGAAGGAACAAAGCAGAGGGACGACCCCAACACAGCAGGCGGAGCCCCCAGCAGAACCGAAAAGAGGGCAGCAACAGGGAACCACAGAGGAACCAGGCCACAGGGCAGGACCGACCAAAGGCCAACCCCCGCAGAGACTCCGAAGAGCAGCAGCACCCAAAAGGCCAACCAACCGGGAGAAGAACCCGGCACCCCAGAAATGACCAAGAAAGACAACAAAGGCCCACACGAAACCAGGGAAAGCAAAACCCCAGAACCGGAAAGGAGGAACCGACCCCCAGGAGGAAAAAAAGGGAGACACCACGGAACCACCGAAGGCGAAACCCCAAAGGCAGAAGGCCAACAACAAGGCCCCCAGCCCAACCCCAAGAAACCGGCCGCAGAACAGGCAGGCCAGCCAGCCAGGAGGCACACAACACCGCACCACCAGGACCCAGAAGGAGAGGCCAAAAGGAACCCCCAACCAGGAAGGGGCACAGGAAAGGCACAACAGCCAACCACAGCCAAACCTCCCCTAGAAAGGAGAACCAGAGGGAGGAAGCCCAGAGCCCACACAACGGACCCAGCGCCCCAGCCAACCGAAGGGAGCGGACCCAGAAAGGACCTAAGACCAACCACAGGAGCGCGACAAAGCCCAAGAGAAGGAGCAGCCAGGAAAGGACCCCAGCAGGGACCCAAACCAAAGCCCCAGACCCGAAGCAAAGCCAACCGCAACCCAAAGCAGAGCGAGAGGGGCGGCAAGCAGAAACCCGGCCACACACCAGGAGAGGCAGACACCCAAACCCCACCAGCAGGGTAAAGGCACGGCCAACAGGGCAGCCAAAGAACAAGAGGCAACCCAAAGCAAAAGCCAAGGAAGACCAACAATCCCCAGCCACCACCGGAGGGAAACAGGGCGGCAGGCGAGAAGAATCCCGAGCCAACACCACCAAGAAGGCCAAGACCCACCAGCACGGAGGAAGGGCACAAACCCCCCCCCCCCCGAAACCAGGGGGAGACACCACCAGAAGGCAGACACCCTGAGCACTGGGCAAGCAAAAGCACCCTACGGGAGCAAGAAGCACCCAACAGCAAAAATCGCAGGCAGGCAGGCAAACAGGCAGGCCGGCACCTAGACAGGAACCCACCCCGCCTGAACCAACAGAAGGGCAGGAACCAAGGGGCGAAAGGAAGAGGCAGAGAGGCCACACACCCGGGAAACCGACACCCAAAACCCACCAGCCGGGAAAGGGCACAGCGCAGCCAGGACCGGCAGACAGGGCGGGGCACAGGAGCCTGGCACACGAAGAACAAGCGCCCACCAAAGGCAGAGCCAACGACCCAGCCACCACCGGAGGCAACAGAGGCCAGCGAAGCAAAGCCCCAAAGCACAATCCACCATCCAGAAAAACAAGAGGGGAGATGGAAACCTCAACAGGAAACCAAACCCCACCAGGCAGGGGGCGAGAAGCAAAGCCCAGAACACCAGGACCCACCAGGAGCACAAACAACCCGGCCCAGACCCAACAGCCCAACAAGAACAAGGCGCCACCAGGACAGAGGAAGGGCCCAACAGTCCCCCCCAACAAGGAAACAAGGGGAGGACACAGGAACCCACTGAAAGCCGGAAGGCCAGAGCACGGCCCGGGCAAAAACACCAGAGAGGAAGCAAGAAGCGACCAGCAGCGGACACCGCAGGAGCCCGACAGGCACGCACCAGGACCGAACCCACAGGAACGCCAGGAACCAAAGGGCGGAAGGCCGCAAAAAGCGAGCCAAGGCCCAGCAGGAAGACACCCCACCAGGGACGGCCAGGCAGCAGGAGAACCAGAAGCCAAAGCCACAGGGCAACACAGCCGCAGAGCACAGCACAAGCGGCAAACGACCCCCGCAAGAGACAAGCACCAGAGGGAGAGGCCAGACGGAAACCGCAAAGAAAGCCAGCAAGAACCCCGGAACCAGAAAGCACAGGGAGTCACAGCAGCAGGAAAAGGGCAGGACAAGAGCCCAACAAGGCCCAACCGAAACCCCCAAAACAGCACGCAGGCCAGGGGAACAGGAAGAAGAAGCCCAAGCCATGTCGTAAGGGCAAGCCAACCCAAGGGACAAGCCAAAGGCACACAGGAGAAAACAGACGCGTCCCCGGAACACTGAAGAACACAGGGGACCAGGGTGCAGGAAGCGCAAACAAGCACAACCGGAAAGCGCACGTCCGCAGCGAAGGGAAACCCGAACAACAGATGGTCAAGCAACCCAACACAATGGCACTCACGTCCACGACCACAACAAGGCCCAAGAAGGAAGAAAGGCCGAGTGGACCAGTCGGGAACCGAACCCGAGACCACGAGGTCAAACAAAGGACCCCGTAGCGGACGCAGTAGACCAACGAGCCACCATACGTGCGAAGCAGGAGCCCCCACAAGAGGAGAAAGACGCCAGAACCCCTCCAAAGCCGCAACCCAAGAGGAGGAGAAAGGACTCCAAGGTGGCAGGAAGAACTCCCCACCAGCCCACCGCCCCGACCAACAGAACGCAAGCAGCAGAGGAGGCACGGGGAAGGCAAAGGAAGGTGCAAGCACATAACAGCAACCCCAGCAGCAGAAGAGCCAAGGCAGCACAGGAGACCAAGCGACATGCGGGTCTGAGCGGAAGAGACAGAGGAAAACAGTACACACCCCACTCAACCGGCAGGGAGACGCCCAGAGGACGAACCCAACCAAGACAGAACCACGTCCAGCAAGGCCAACCCACCCATACACAGCCCACAAGGACAGTGAACAGGAAAGAAACAGGGATGCACGATACACGGTACTCACCAGGAGGGCAGGAAGAGGGCCACAACAGCACCCCTCCCTACCCCCAACAGACCGTCCAGGCGCCCACCAGAACACCAGCGCCAGGCAGAGAAGTCCCTCCCGCCGAGGCCACAGCAAGATCCACAGTGGCCACAGGCAGGGAGCCAAGGACCAGGCCAGGAGGAAACCTGCAAAAGAAAGACAGCAGGAAAGGCCAACAACAAAAAACAAAGAAATAGGGACCGCTACGCGGTACTCACCAGGAGGGCAGGAGGAGCACCACAACAGCTCACCGCCCCCCAATACACCGCCCAGGCGCCCTCCAGGACATCAGCGCCAAGCAGAGCAGACCACACCTCCGTGACCACAGCACCGAAGGAACCAGAACCATCGGAGCAACAAGAGGCGGCAACCGGAGGAAGGCGAACACGTGGACCTTCAGTTCCTCCATCGTCATCCCAAACAAATGGGAACAGCCAAGGCAGAGGCCCCACAGTATGCGGGGACCGCCACCCAGGAGCAAGGGCACAACACCCCCTAAGCCAGAGAGCCTCCATGGCAAACGACCGGAGAGGCCGGGGAGTGATGGGTCACTCGAACAGCAAGCCACACTCAGGCACTCGAACTCCCCTGCAAGACCCGGATTCACGCTCCGTAGTATACCACACCAGAAGCAACGAAGGGCCCATAAACTCATGGCAGAGAAAGAGGGGCCTCGCTCGCACAGGGCTCGACCAGGCACGAAAAGGCGAGAATAACAGGAGCGTCACACAGGCCCGAAACACTCACCTGGGAGACACAGAGTGGCCGTCCTCCCAGAAACGGAAGGCACAAGGAGGCACCAGAAGCAGAAGCACAGGAGTTCCTGTAACGTTGGTACCAATACTGTGTGTGCACTTCACAGTTCCGAAGCCCCAATCCAGTCCGCAACGGTGCTGCACAGCAGGACAGCACACTCCAAGGAGGCACAGAAACCTAGGAGCAAAGCCCGGCAGAGCCCCAGGACTGGCCGAAATCCACAGCAGCGCGCCTCCCACAATCAGCCATGCCCCAGGGAGACGCGCCAGCAACCCGGAAGAGGACCGGGAGAATAAGTCCTGCACAAGGAGGCACCAGAAGCAGAAGCACAGGAGGTCCGAAGCCCCAATCCAGTCCGCAACGGCGCTGCACAGCAGGACAGCACACTCCAAGGAGGCACAGAACCCTAGGAGCAAAGCCCGGCAGAGCCCCCAGGACCGGCCGAAATCCACAGCAGCACGCCTCCCACAAGCAGCCATGCCCCAGGGAGACGAGCCAGCAACCCGGAAGAGGACCGGGAGAACCAGCGCCCCAGCCGCAAAGGACCGGGCGGTATCCAACGCGGCTCCTGACAAGCCCGGCAGGCCAGGAGAACGCGGAGCAGGATGTCGAGAAGCCCACTAGCACGACGTGCAGAGAGGAGGACTTCAGGGACGGAGAGGACAGCCCAGCAGCCCGATGAGACGACCCTGAAGCCACCGCAGGTAAGAGAAGCAAAAACTCCAATCCATTCTGTCGGAAGACAGAAAAAAGAACAGGCTGCAAGCTGGGATGGTACCGCTTATGTACTCCCAGTGGGAGGGAGCAGGTAGGATATCCCAGCATGCTCCTTTTCTTTTTTTCTGTCGTGGAGATGGTTATCTCCATATTTTAAGGAATGGGACGAGGTCAGGAGGGACCTGGGGGTAATGGAAGGTTGTGAACTTATTACTTGAGAAGGGCACACATCCTTCATATCTAGTAACTTACTTTCTTACACTTAGCAATAGCAGATTTTAACATTTGCATGGAAGCAATTATGTGCAATAGTATTTGTTTAGCCAGTTATTAAGAGGTCAACATTGCCATATTGTGCCTGTGTAGGTCCCGAATAATATGCAAATTTGTACCCAAAATCAACATTGCCGCTGTCAACCCTCACAGGTAACAAACATTAAAAGCACTCTACTTATGTTCCAGCACATAAGTAATATCTTTTTTAAAAACTGAATGGAAATACTTTACATAATTGAATGTGCATATTTTCACCGATTCAAAAACATTTCTTAGCAACTATCTATAAAAACTGTTTCAGCCAAAGGAAGGTAAAATGACAAAATATTATGTATTCACATGTTAATTAAAAAAATATTGTTCAGCAAAAGAACAGGTTACAAACAAAAAAACACATCCAAATGCACCTTCAAAAATTTTAAATACGCCCTGAGAAAAAAGGAAAGTACAAATCAAAGTGTCAAACTACGGATAAAAAGAGAAACACAGTTATGTGCCAACGTAATCAAATCCTTTTTAACTTTCACAACTTCAGCGCCGCAAAACAGACCAAGACCTAGTAGACTTAATTACTAAAACTTGAACCATACAAAACAAACTATTTGAAATTGCCTTTCAAAGAAAAAATAATCCCAAACACTAGTAGCAAAATTATGGAATACATTAAAAGCAAATCATTACATGCAAAAGACTTTCTAACTATATTAACTCGATACAGGAAGCACTCTGAATGTACCTATTAATATTTTGGAGAATAAACATTCACAGGGCAAAACAGATTTTCAAGATACAACAAAACTGTAGAGATATGGCTTCCTAAGTGTAGTTACAAAGCTTTGGAAACATTGGAAACATTCATAAGGAAAGGCTAGTCGTGTAAAGAAGAAAATAGTAATGACAGAATACCAAAATAACTTTTGGACATGTAGCATAATTGGCTATATTTAAAAGGAACCATGATTAGTACAAACAACATGTATAAACACATTTAGCCCTGCTTCTACAAAACTACAAAGGCTCTCTCTTGATCGATGATGCTTGTAAAACTGCACTTTATTATTTAAGAATCCTAGGTACACATTATAAAATGGAGCTCATACACTAGTGCTTCGAAGGTACCATCCTAGAAAGTAGGTGGTACACCTAAAGTGGTTCAAAAACACTTTATGTACATAAAATGATGTCTAAAAACAAGTATGCTCTTTTTGTAGGGAGGAAAGCGTCAGAACATCACAGACTTTGCAATACTCACATACACTCCTGGATCAGTAGAAGCCGAAGAAGTATAAAAGACCTGCAATGGGCAGTAGTAATTTGTCTGACATCAGTTATTATAACGACTTTGCTTTTATCCTTAGTTCACACTTAGCTAATCCATTCTTTTACCTTTTTATTGTCTCTTTTTTTGGATCCCTCGATCCGCTTGGTCTTATTTTCTTGTAATATCTATGACTTGCCAAATTCAAATGTAGTTTAGTTTGTATCACTATACTCAGGCTTTCTCCTTTCATGCGATGATATGGTGTTACCTTCTCGTTCGGCTCTGCAGCAGGAGTCTAGTTCTGCTTGGTGACTAGGTACAGCGAGCCTAAATGCTGAACTGGGTTTTAAATGACTGAACCCCTAGTCTTTGATCTGTGCCTAATAACATCGAGTCCAGGTTGCTCTACAACCAATTTACAGGAGTACAGACAGGAGTGTGCCTCTCTTTCTTCCTCTCCTTATCTCTTTTCCACTTGCACCTGGGTCATCTTCACAGATCTTGCAATCCTGGAGATCAGGCCTGTAGAGAGAGAAGAAAGGCTTGGCCTAAACACAAACAAAGATTTCCTAGCCTTGGTCATGACTCCAATCTGCTAAACACCATCGACTGGTAAGAAATGCAGGCTTATCCTGCTCAGAGCAATGACTTTAGTGAGAGGTCGATGATGACATAACAGACTTCGAAAGACCCTCAACTGCTAGAGCATTAGACCCTGCATTGCGGAGAATTTTGATTTCAATTTCGCAGGCTAACTTGGAAGGTTAAACTGTTAACCGGGATGACCCACTTGGTGTTTCAGACCACTGTCCATTGAGATTCAGGTTTGCCACGTTAAACCATTGGAGCTTTTCCCATTCAATGAGACCCCCACCATTTACCGAGGCTTACCGCTGAAAAGCCGCCATAGCCAACTCACAATCTGACCTGCCAAGGAGCCTTGATCGACGTTGAGAGCAAAAGCTCCAAAAAAGTGACTAAGTAATAAGGTAAAGACTTGACAGGGCCTTAGGGCTCATTGCATCCAACCTGTCATGGTCGGCTTGAAACTCTGACTTTGTCTCGGTCAAGCGTGACCAGATGTCCCAAGTTGTTGTTTTTTGCTTTTAGGCAGTAGAAAGCCTTTCATCTTTAAAAATTCATATCTCCGGTTTCCTACACTAGTGCCGAGCTCTCAGTGCACAGGACTCCTACATTGATGAAACAGGCACGAGGTGCAGAACCTACAGTCCACCATTGAAGCCTTGTTCTTTAGATTGCTTTTAACTAAGTAGCCAGGAACAGCAGGTAGTAGAAAAAGGGATGGTTTGATGGCACATGCCCTAAAGCAATACAGCTATTAAAGCATGCCCTGTCTAAATCTCCGCAAGATATGACAACCATTAAATCCCTAAGTAAAAAGTAAACATTAGCTATAGTTGCCCGCAAAAAGACACTCCAGGCTGGAGAATGGAAAACTTGGTGATCTCTGCAAAAACTAACAATACTAAACTTTTCTGGGATACAGTAAAAGCCCCCGTCCTAAAGATTGATGACATCCCAGAGTTTGTTCTTTTGTTCTCTCAGATATATGGATGACACATTTTTCTGGAATTTTTAGTAATAGTGGGGAGAGGATGGTAGGGTTTGATTGGGAGTTTTACCAGGGGAGGTGTCAGCCTCTGAATATTACTATTGATGAAGTGCTTCAGGCTATTCAGGTGAGTGCCGGGGGAAGTGCCCCTGGCCCAGATGGTGTCCGAGTTGATGTTTATAAATCTGCCCCTGATTTATGGTGACCTATTTTAACCAGAGTGTTTAATTAAGCCATAACAGATATGATCCCCCAGACATGGGGAGAATCGATCATCTTGCCCATATATAAAAAAGGGAACAACATAGACCCTAAAAACTTCACCCTATCTCGCTCCTAGACACCACTTTAAAAGTAATTAATAGGGTCCTGTTATTAAGATTGGGAGAATGGGCGCTAGAGCATCTGATCCTAGCCCGGTGCAGTTCGGGTTTAGGAAAGGACTTGGGAAAATTGAGCTTGCATTAACATAGAGCTACTCATCGGCAAGTATACTGGGGTAAAGTTAGGAACTCTTTATCTATGCTTTGCCGATTTAGGTGGTGCATTTGACCTGGCCAACTTTGATCACCACAGGAGCACCTAGAGCCATCATTGGGTTTTCCTCCCTTTTATTCGAGAAACTAACCAGGCAAGTCGTTTCGGCCCTCGAGGAAAGTAGGCTCAGCCTAATTTAAAGTAGGGCAGGATGTGCCCTAGTGCCAATTTTATTTTCCCTTTTTATTAATAGGGTAGACGATTATTTACAAATGATACAGGCTGATGCCCCTCGGCCAAAGCAATACCAAAGGGGATGATGGACGGAGCATTAGAGCAAATCAAACTCTCACCTGCAATTAACTGATCTGGGTTTAATCCATCATCATTCTTTAGCTCACTTCACCACCCCAGTTCAGACATGGCCATATGCTAATCAGTCCGACCATGTGCCTCATGGGAACAGTCAACCCCGAACTGCCAAGCCATGTCTTGCCTGGACCGGAAACAAGCATCCTGGCATCAGCCAGGCTACCTTGAATCCAGTGGCAAAGTGAGCAAGGGAACCACGTCTGGGCATACCCTGACAACTTAGGGCGAACAAAGTGACACCAAAGGGGATGATGGATGGAGCAGTAGAGCAAATCAAACACTCACCCCCAGTCAACTGATCTGGGTTTAATCCATCATACTTTAGCTCACTCCACCACCCCAGTTCATACATGGTCAAATGCAAATCAGTCTGACCCTGTGCCTCATGGGAAAAGTCCATTCCGAACTGCCAAGCCATGTCTTCCCTGGACCGGAAAAAGCATCCTGGGACCGGTTTCGGGTTCATAACCCTCATCAGACAGTTATCTTGAATCTAGTGGCAAAGCGAGCAGAGACCCATGTCTGGGCATACCCTGCCAACATAGGGCGAACAAAGCAATACTAAAGGGGATGATGCATGGAGCATTAGAGTAAATCAAACACTCACCCCCCAGTCAACTGATCTGGGTTTAATCCATCATCATTCTTTAGCTCACTCCACCACCCCAGTTTAGACATGGCCATTTGCAAATAAGTCTGACCCTGTGCCTCATGGGAACAGTCCAGCCCGAACTGCCAAGCCATGTCTTCCCTGGAATGGAAACAAGCATCCTGGGACCGGTTTCGGGTTCATAACCCTCATCAGCCAGGCTATCTTGAATCCAGTGTCAAAGTGAGCAAGGGACCCACGTCTGGGCATAGCCTGCCAACTTATGGCGATCAAAGCGATACCAAAGGGGATGATAGAGGGAGCATTAGAGCAAATCAAACGCTCACCCCCAGTCAACTGATATGGGTTTAATCCATCATCATTCTTTAGCTCACTCCACCACCCCAGTTCAGACATGGCCATTTGCAAATCAGTCTGACCCTGTGCCTCATGGGAACAGTCCAGCCCGAACTTCCAAGCCATGTCTTCCCTGGACCGGAAACAAGCATCCTGGGATCGGTTTCGGATTCATAACCCTCATCAGCCAGGCTATCTTGAATCCAGTGGCAAAGTGAGCAAGGGACTCACGTCCGGGCATAACCTGCCAACTTAGGGTGAACAAAGCGATACCAAAGGGGATGATGGACGGAGCATTAGAGCAAATCAAACACTCACCCCCAGTCAACTGATCTGGGTTTAATCCATCATCATCCTTTAGCTCACTCCACCACCCCAGTTCAGACACGGCCATATGCAAATCATTCTGACCCTGTGCCTCATGGGAACAGTCCTGCCCGAACTGCCAAACCATGTCTTCCCTGGACCGGAAACAAGCATCCTGGGACCGGTTTCGGGTTCATAACCCTCATCAGCCAGGCTATCTTGAATCCAGTGGCAAAGTGAGCAAGGGACCCACATCTTGGCATACCCTGCCAACTTAGGGCGAACAAAGCGATGCCAAAGGGGATGCTGAACAGAGCATTAGAGCAAATCAAACACTCACCCCCAGTCAACTGATCTGGGTTTAATCCATCATCATTCTTTAGCTCACTCCACCACCCCAGTTTAGACATGGCCATTTGCAAATAAGTCTGACCCTGTGCCTCATGGGAACAGTCCAGCCCGAACTGCCAAGACATGTCTTCCCTAGACTGGAAACAAGCATCCTGGGACCGGTTTCGGGTTCATAACCCTCATCAGCCATGCTATCTTGAATCCAGTGGCAAAGTGAGCAAGGGACCCACGTCTGGGCATAGCCTACCAACTTAGGGCGATCAAAGCAATACCAAAGGGGATGATGGAGGGAGCATTAGAGCAAATCAAACGCTCACCCCCAGCCAACTGATCTGGGTTTAATCCATCATCATTCTTTAGCTCACTCCACCACCCCAGTTCAGACATGGCCATTTGCAAATCAGTCTGACCCTGTGCCTCATGGGAACAGTCCTGCCCTAACTGCCAAGCCATGTCTTCCCTGGACCGAAAACAAGCATCCTGGGATCGGTTTCGGGTTCATAACCCTCATCAGCCAGGCTATCTTGAATCCAGTGGCAAAGTGAGCAAGGGACCCACATCTTGGCATACCCTGCCAACTTAGGGCGAACAAAGCAATGCCAAAGGGGATGCTGGACAGAGCATTAGAGCAAATCAAACACTCACCCCCAGTCAACTGATCTGGGTTTAATCCATCATCATACTTTAGCTCACTCCATCACCCCAGTTCAGACATGGCCATATGCAAATCAGTCTGACCCTGTGCCTCATGGGAACAGTCCAGCCCAAACTGCCAAGCCATGTCTTCTCTGGACTGGAAACAAGCATCCTGGGACCGGTTTCGGATTCATAACCCTCATCAGCCAGGCTAGTTTAAATCCAGTGGCAAAGTGAGCAAGGGACCCACGTCTGGGCATACCCTGCCAATTTAGGACAAACAAAGCAATACCAAAGGGGATGATGGAAGGAGCATAAGACCTGGCCGTCCAATACCCATACTATTGTGTGCAGATGACGCAGTATTATTATTATGGATTCCAGTAGGCCTCCAGTAGTTAATGGATGCATTTTCAGACTTTATGACGCAAAGGAAAATGGCAATCAATAAAGCAAAATAATTCACTATGGTCTGTGGCCCTAAACCGAAAGCCTGTACATTTGTCTTTATTGATAGTACTCCAATTCACACAGTGAATTCCATTTCCTACCTTGGTGTTTTATTTTCGGGAAAAGGCTCATGGTCCCGACATATTTTAAATACTAGAGCTCAAATGAGCAGGGCAAAACAAGAGATTTGTCAATACTCCTGAAAATTAGGGAATCAATGAAATGGTCGCAATATACAGAGCAAAAGGTATAACTACAGCACTTTGTGGGGCAGGTCTCTGGGGTTATACAAATAGTACAGCCTTGCAAACAGAAGAAAATTGTGTTTTAAAACTTTTACTATATCTACCGTCCCCTGTATCAAATACTATTGTACATCAGGAGGCGGGACTTGGGTTTTTAGAAGATCTTTTAATGGTTAAACCGCTCCTTTTGTGGGCCTCACTTGGGAAGAGGGAAGAAACTAGCTTTACACTAGATCAATTATTTTAGACTGTCTAATTCTGAATGATGAATTAAGAATTCCCTGGCTATCATATATTAATTCCACATTAGAAAAGCTGTTCAAGATATCAGTTTGATGTGATACCTCAAAATTGTTGTCTCATACAAAGAAAGAGATTAACAACTCTTTTTTACAGTACAGACTGGATCTTAGAGGAATGGCTCAACAGCATAAACTGACTGTCGCTTTGTACAAATCCTTTGATTTAGAGGAGTGAGCTAATAATTATTTCTCATATGTGACATGTACAGCATTTTTTTGTACTGTTGAGATTGAGATGTGGCATTGCCCACTATCTTGTTGCATTTCCGAAAATGAAGTCCCCCCCATCTGATGTGGAACCATGGCCTTGTGATAACAAAATTAAACAAGGCATATTGCACTTTTTATTGTTCTGTAACTTTTATAATAATTTTAGGTGTTTTTATCTTAAACCATTTTTTATTGCCTATAACATCAGGTCACCCAAAGTAGCAATGAAATTCCTGGTGACAATAGATGATACTCTAACATGCTATATTATTGCATTGTTTATCCTGAAATCGATTAATGCAAGGAAAAGTATTGTGGTATAGTGTAGCATAAGAACTGTTTAACCTTGTTTTTGTATTGTAATCATGTGCCTTTTAATACTTTTTTAGCTATATTACTTATTCTGTACATGTATGGCTATTTAATTTGATAGACGAATACAGATTTAAACAAAACAAAACAACTCTCAAAAGATGATAGGCAATTTGACAACCGGCAAGGCAATTTCCCCAACCAACTTGTTAGGTCAGCTGAAATTAGCTTAGTGTGCCAAGTCACCTTGGAGACGCATGCTCCCTTGACGGAAAAATAAAATGAGGAAATTAAAGCTAGTACTGTCCCCAATTGCCTTAATATTGACATCAGGAGCTAAAGAATGGAATCTATTTCCATCCCAAATAGGGAAGACTGTGAGTCTGGACCAAGAGGAACTGCAGTGGGATGCCTCTGCTTTGTGCAGTGTACTCAAGGGAGACCCACATCACAAGCGTTTAATTATAAAAGTACAAGGCTACTACAAAATCGGCAAATCCAAAAGAAAGAAAAGGACCAATTCTACTTTTCCTGTATACTCACTAAAGTAGCTTTTGTCCAACTCGAAGGGACGCAATAAAGACCAGGCCCTAAGCGAGAGCTGAGCAAGCACAGAAATAGCGGAGAGTGCAAACATCTATCTGTCCATTTAGCGGAGAGAATGATGCAAGCATTGCAAATAACAGTACTTGCCTGGAAAAAGATAATTTAATTGACAAAGCACTCTGTACAACGCAAATAGAAGAGGAAATTTAGGAGGAGAAGTTGACTCATTAGGGGAGCAGTTGAGGTGGCCTTACCGGGTAGGGTAACAAACCCTGGAACTTCGATGACCCCTGTGCAAAGCGTGGGTGGCAGTCAGCTTGAGAGTCTAGGTGTTGGTCATATAGGGGATCCTAGCCCAGCACCGAGCCTCAATCCCATGACCTGATCTTTTTAATGCCGTCAGGGAATTGGGGAATGGGAAACTAGTGAAGAAAAACATAATTCTCTGACAGATAATGTTATCATAGCCAACCAGGATACAGATGAACGTTGCTTGGAATTTATTGACCTTTTCCTGTGTATGGGCACAACAAACCTTTAAATAAATCAAGGTTGCTAGCCTTTATTTTATGCTATTTCCAAGCTAAGAGTGGGCTGTCAAGCAACATGAAGACAATGAAATTGATTAATTAGCAATCTGGGCCAGGCTTAAGAGGGAATAGTGTTTATTCCTCCAAGGTCGAATTCACACTTATCAGTATCATTAGACTAGTTCTTGTCCATATACATAATTTTCATATCATGGTGGTCGATGGTCTGCTAAGCCAAAATTCTGACTTAGAAGATACCACTCCATCAAAGCAACACTGATTGCAAACAGCGTGCCCCTGAAACTAAGTGCCCCTCCAATCGTAAATCAATCGCGGGTTATTGAAGAGCGACTCACCGAACATAAATAGAGTAGCCCATGAGAATCTGCACATCACTGCTGGCAATGACTTGAGGATAATTACGTTTACAAATCCAAAGATCAAAGAAGCTGAGGTAGACCACAGACATTGGACATGGAAATCAGCAGCACAGGCAACTGCACCTGGAGACTCCTCCAGATGGGACTCTGATTGAGTATGGAAGAGCATGCTTTTGCTTCAGCCGCCCGATTCCAATTGGGTAATCCAGGGCCATTATTACAAACAAGTCTAGTTAGATTGGCTGAAGGTCATCGAACAATATATTATATGCTGTTTTCAAGAAATGTGGACCCCTGAGGGAATCAGTGTGAATGGGTTCCTTGACAGTGGTCAGCTTGTGGGAGGGCTTACTGGATGGGCATTGAGTAAGTTGAAATACAGGATTGAGCAGTGGGAGATAGCTACAGTCTTCTAAAGTACAACATGTGAGAATCTTGTTTATGGTCCCAGAAGGGGCCGTGGGTGATATTGTGCATGTTTACATTCAGCCTAGGTGGTCCCCAGAGGTCCAGGCAATTGAGGGAATTGTGTTTCCTGTATTGATAGTATCAGGGAGGATGAGGCCTTCTGAAAGCTGATAGAGGAGAGTAAAGGGCAGAGGTAAATGCTATTGATTTGTGGAGATTTTAACACACAACCATTCAATGCCATCATTAATAATGAAGTCCTAATGGAAGCTATGCTTTTTCAATGGCCACACTCTCTCCGATATCACCACTAGGGCAACTTTTAACAAGGTGAGAAGTTTGTCACTAATTCATTTTATCCCTATCAATGGAGGGATAAGAACACGTGTATGATATGACTGTCATCAGGATAGTGGAGAGTGACCATGACCTTGTGGTATTATGTATGAGGAGGAGAGCCAAAGCAAACAATTCAATGGAGTGGAGCTATGGGCATGTGATTAACACATCTAAAACATCTAATAGCAGAAAGAGAATAAGGTGAAGCAGTGAGAACTATTTGCATGAGTGTGCAATGACTAAGTATGGATCTGTAATTTTGAACTCCCTTCTTATGATAATGATGTAATCTTTTATCCTAAAATGGGATGGTAAATGAGCTGAAGGCCCTGTGGTCTAAGTCCATTGGTCCTAAATCCGCTAGGCTGGATGGAGAGAAGCAGAGTGCAAGGGTAAACTGGTATGATGAGGAATGCCATAGAATGAAGGGATTTGTTTTATCTGCTCAAGTACAATGACATTGCAGCCCTCAAAAGCTAATTCTTATTCCGACAGTGTAGTGGGGAGTATTAACATCTTCTGAGAGCTGCTGCATCAATTATCTCTTAGGGAGGAATTGAGGGAGGTATTGCATGAAAATAAATTCCATAACATTCCGAGAACTGGTTTTACTGGTGATGAAGAGGTCAGTAAACACCAAAGAAACCTACATTGGGTCATCTGTATTTATTAGTCAAGCATCTTAGATAGTTTAAACCCCATAGTCCCTATGCCAGCCCAAAAGAATGCTTGCAACGGGCTCTGTGTAATAAATATTCCAGAACCAGATTTGGTGCCTAATGATATATTGTGAGGAACCTCACCTGTGGGGCAGCATTCTCACTAAAGTGTTTAATGCAGCACTTGCTGATAATGTGTACGCCCTTCATGGTCTTCAGCTATTATTGTACTGATTCATAAGAAGAGTGATCAAGCCAGCCCAGCTAATCACCGTCCAATATCCCTCCTGGATGGTTCAGGCAAAAGTTGGGGGAAAGTCCTGCTCAACCACCTCCAGGGGTGGGTTGTAGCCCTTAACGTTATGGCAGAAGGACAAACCATTTTTAGGCCACTTATAGGGACCATCGAGTCGACCAGGCTCTCCGATAATACATGATCTCTTACAAATTTACGGTGGTGAGGAAGGTATCGCTGTATTTAATATTTGTAGATCTGAAACAAACTTTTGATTCAGTTGACAGTGAGAATCTGTGGAGATCCCTGGTAGATCTAGTTGTTGATACCTCCCTAGTAATGGCATAAAGGCTTTACACTCCAGTAAAACTGCTAACGAACAGTATGGTCGGATAGGCAGTGCACAGAATCCTTCTTGGTTGGAAAAGGTGTTCGGCAAGGGTGTGTGCTGGCACCCTTACTTTTTGCCCATTTTTTAAATGATGTAGCTGATGTTGTGATGGAAGATCCTTTAGACATCCCCACTATAACTGGGAAGAGGGTGCCGATATTAGTATACGCAGGTGATGCAGTATAGATGGCGTGAACAGAAAACTCCACCCATAGGCTGTTAAAACACTTTGAGGCATACTGCTAAAAGAAGTCATTGACCATTAATAGAAGCAAAACAAAGGGTATGGTTCTGAGACCCTCTACCAGTTTTAAGTGGAAGCCCTTGGTTGAAGGTATACCCTTAGAAACTGTGAAGCAGTTTTAGTACTTGGGAGTATGATTTTCAAAGGAGTTTTACTGGGTAAGGCAAATGCAGAAGGCAACATTAGTTCTAAGACAAATGGCAGGTGCAATCTTATAGTTTAGGCACAAGGCCAATGTCAGAAGCATTAGTATTGTTTTGCAAATATAAATGTTAGAAAGGGGAGTCTCTAGTTGGTGATGGTTTGCACCTTTGTCTAAATAGGGACCCTTATTTCTAGCCAGGATAAGGGTGTTACTGCCTTAGACAACCTTTGGAGCTTGGCACGAGCTAGCAGGTTTATCTCAGATGCAGTGTGTGAAGAATTTGTGTCCACATACAGTAATACAGTGAAAACACTACAAATGGACACCACAAAAGTTAAGAAATATAGGAAATCTGTGTCTAAACAAAACAAGAACAAAACGACGAAAATCCACCATACACATATCAAGATATGCCCCAAAATTTGTTATTCATAAAAATGAAGCATGTCGCAACAAATAAATCCGCCTGGGGCTATTATGACGTTGTGACAGATGAAAAATCCTAATGAACGCTGGCGGCCACGGGGTGCGCGCCATCGGGCCCGGAGTAAAATAGACCCCAAAGTACATTACCTTGGCAAACGATGAACATAAAGACGGTGCATGGCGTAGGGGAGGTGATGCGTTGGTTCCTTACTGCGATGCAAGGGAGGTGAGGCATTGGCTCCTTAATGTTGCAGGGAAGGTGACATTGCTGTGGCGTTGGGAGGTCACTTACACCAGGTATCAGCTCCGAGATGAGGACGCACCAGCATCAGTGAAGTCGGGGCTGCGGTGTGAGTTGGGGCAGTACATCATGAGCGTCATGAGTGGTGCCCTCGGCTCTGGTGTAGGCAACAGCCTCAGTGACGCAGCCAGAGTCGGTACGGTGTAGCATCGGCAAGCTATGAGGCAGCTGTGCTAGTCAGGGCGGTGTGTTGTGCACATCACGAGTGGTGCCCACAGCTTAATTGCAGGTCGCGGCATCACTCGCCAGTGTCAGTGTTGCCATTTCCATCTGTGGCAGCTGAAAGAGCACTTCCAGGTACAGGAGGACAGAGGAAATGAAGTCTTTGTGTCCCTGAAGTTTCAGAACAGGAGGCATGCTCTACACCAATCCCTTGGAGAGTTTCTTCAAGCAGGATTCACAGTACACAGCACCATCTTTGTCCTTTCCTTAGCAGAAACAGCCACTGCAGGCCAACCACACACATCACACAGCAAAAGAGCAGTACTTCTTCAGTTTTCCCAGCTCTTATCCTTGTTAGAGGATCCTCTTGAGTCCAGAAGTAATCTAAAGTAAAGTTCTGGGGTCTGGACCCCAATATTTATACTGAATGTATTTTTGTTCTGTAGTGCCCGAGAAGCTTTGTGCCTAATCAAGACCAGTTCTGTCCTCTTTGGCCCAGTTTCATGGCAGGAGGTGGAGACAGCATTGTCCAAGGCAGACCAGGCCTATTCAGGTACAGGGAAATCTCCCTCACACTACTCTAAATGTTGCCCAGTTCTATTCAGCCCAGCCCAGGCTCATCCAGGAAAGGCAGGACACACCTCAACCCCCCAGTGGCTGTCTGAAGACAATGTGCATCGCCAGCCCCAGTCACTCCAAAACCAGATGGTCAGTCCACAAACCAGCAGAGGCACACAGGATCACTAAGCAAGGAAAAAGTAACTTTATGAAAGTGGTATGTTCAAACACACAATATAAAAATCATCTTTCCTAAAATATGCATTTTTATATTTTGAGTTTAGGCATACTAAACTCCATCTTTCAATAATGTCCCCATGGGAAGTTATACATTGACTGATGTCATTTGATATGTCCTCAGTGATGTCATCAGTGTTGTCACTGACTATGTCATGAGTGATGTAATATGTGACATCATCAGCAGTGCATTGCAGTGGTGCGAGTTATAGTTAGCTCTACTAACTATAACGGCCGTATTTCTCTGGTTCTGTAAGAGTGAAATGTCCAACTAACTATGACGTCCCTGAAAGCTGTGGGTTTTTCAGTGAATTTCTAAGGTTTTTTAAATGCTAATTTCTAACTCTAATGTCCTTGAAACCTATGGAATTTCAGTGAATTTATAAGGTTTTTTAAATGCTAATTTCTAACTCTAATGTCCCTGAAACCTATGTTTTTTCAAGTGAATTTCTAAGGTTTTTTAAATGCTAATTTATAATTATAACGTCCCTAAAACCTGTGGGTTTTTCAATGAATTTCTAAGGTTTTTTAAATGCAAATTTCTAACTATAACGTCCCTATTAAGTCTCCTTGAATCCTGAGGGTCCCTGGGGGCCAACTAGCCCACCAGGTACCTCCAGTAAGTGCCACAGAGCTGTGTTGCGTGGAGGTGTTCTGAGGCCACACCCCTTTTTACATCACACTGCAAACGCGGATACTGGCACACTGCTGCTCAGAGGATGAAGTCCACTTGTGTCCTGAGGCCCTCAACAGTTCTTGATTCAGGTCACTTGGATTGTTTATTACATTACTTTAAGACAGAAAAAAGTAGCCGACATGCGTTTCATCCTCCTGGACTTTCTCCTGGATATTTCTTGAGTAAAACACTTATTAAAATTCTGTTACTGTTACTGTTGCACTCACTGGAGTGGGAATAGTAGTTTGTACCCCTCGGCTATCCAGCACTTTCCCTACTGTTGCACTCACTGAAGTAGGAATAGTAATTTTTACCCCTTCGCTATCCAGCACTTTCCCTACTGTTTGTTGCACTCACTGGAGTGGGAATAGTAATGTTGATCCCTCCGCTATCCTGCACTTTCCCTACTGTTGCACTCACTGGAGAGGGAATAGTAACTTTTACCCCTCCGCTATCCTGCACTTTCCCTACTGTTGCACTCACTGGAGTGGAAATAGTAATTTTGACCCCTCCGCCATCCAGCACTTTCCCTACTGTTGCACTCACTGGAGTGGGAATAGTAATTTTTACTCCTCTGCCATCCAGCTTTTTTCCTACTTTTGCACCCATTGGAGTGGGAATAGTCATTTTTACTCATCCGCTATCCAGCTCTTTTCCTACTGTTGCATTCACTGGAGTGGGATTAGTAATTTGTACACCTCTGCTATCCAGCACTTTCCCTACTATTGTACTCACTGGAGTGGGAATAGTGATTTTTAACCCTCCACCATCCAGCAACTTCCCTAGGTTTGTACTCACTGGAGTGGGAATAGTAATTTTCACTTATCCGCTATCCCGCTCTTTCCCTACTGTTGCATTCACTGGAGTGGGAATAGTAATTTTTACCCCTTTGCTACCCAGCACTTTCCCTACTGTTGCACTCACTGGAATGGGAATCTTAATTTTTAACCCTCCGCCATCCAGCTCTTTCCCTACTGTTGCACTCACTGGAGTGGGAATAGAAATTGTTACCCCTTTGCTATCCTTCACTTTCCCTATTGTTGCCCTCACTGGAGTGGGAATAGTAATTCTTACTCATCGGCTATCCTGCACTTTCACTACTGTTGCACTCACTGGAGTGGGAATACACAGTTGTACTCATCTGCTATCCTGCACTTCCCCTACTGTTGCACTCACTGGAGTGGAAATAGTAATTTGTATATATCTGCTATCCAGCTTTTTCCTTACTGTTGTACTCACTGGAGTGGGAATACAAATTTGTACTCATCTGCTATCCTGCACTTCCCCTACTGTTGCACTCACTAGAGTGGAAATAGTAATTTGTATATATCTGCTATCCAGCTTTTTCCTTACTGTTGTACTCACTGGAGTGGGAATACACATTTGTACTCATCTGCTATCCTGCACTTCCCCTACTGTTGCACTCACTGGAGTGGGAATAGTAATTTTTATTTATCTGCTATCCAGCTTTTTTATTACTGTTGTATTCATTGTATGGAAAAATTTATGTTATAATTATTTTTTTTAGTTAAATGTTTTAATTAATTGTAAAATAGTTGTTTTTTAATTTTAAATTATAATATATGTATATATTGAATTTTTAAATATTTAAATGTTTAAAAATTAAATAAAGATAATAGTTAATACATTATATTTAAGTAAATATATCTATATGTATACATTTTTATGTATGTGTGTTTATATTTTTCTTTGATTACGTTTCTTTTTTATATTCAGTAAATATGTATATTAAATGTAATTTATTTTGTTAAAGATATTAATAATAATGAATTTTATATTTTGTACATCTATATTTTTTACTTCAATATCTTTTTGTCAATATTCTTGTACTTACCTGTTTAAATATAGGGAGACGATATTTTTGTATTCTATATTTTTACTTCGATATTTAAAACATCGAAGTTTGTTACATCGATATTCTATCACTGAACCATTTTTTTATTAGATCAGTACATTACAAACAGTGTACTTAGAAACAATTCCCAGAGATGAGACAACATCCAGGGAGGGGTTCAGAGGGTGGGAGGGGGTGGCGTGCACTGGGTGGGGAGCATGTGGGAAAACAAAAAAAAATTACTCATTAACCTTAGTTTGTTTGTTGTTTTTTTATCAGCCGTCCTAGCTATGTGAGTTTCAAATGCTTTGGTTTGGTGTTGGTGACCTCTTTTCTCTATACTTTGCAGGCATCTCAAGGTTAAATTTACGTGAGAATGGTTCAGCTCCTGTTGCGGAATTTGAATGGCTTATGCGTCAAGGACAAAAGGGCTAAAATTCTATAATACATTAGGGAGTCCCCAGCGCAAGTTATTATTTTGTAGGAGACACAACTTTCAAAGGAAGAGTCAACTGAGATATTTAGGAAACTAAAATGGGTGGATCACATGATTTGTACCAATCAATGTGCCAATACTAGAGGTGTGGCAGAATTCATCAAAAAACAAGCTAAAGCACCTTTGTTGGATTTGATGGTTGATCCTGGCGGTAGGTGGGTTCTCCTGAAGGTTATCATCCTGGGCTCTCTTTTCACTCTGGTTGGGTATTACGGCCCAAACCATGATGATCCTACCCCTCCTAAAACTATCTTTGCAAACCTGTTAGACTTACCAGACCCAGTAATCATGGCTGGTGACTTCAACATTGTGTTGGACCCCAAATTGGATAAATGACCGAATAGCAGATCCACTACTTCATATAAATCTTGGGCATATCCCCATTTAATGATGAAGCAGAGAGGACTTTGCGATTTCTGGAGGGATAGATTTGGCCACCAGCTAGGAGTTTCCTATTGCAATAGGAAGTATGACCATGAATCAAGAATTGACTATACTTTGGTCAATCATAGCTTAAGGGGGAAATCAAAGATATTGGCTATTTGACACCCCATTTGTCTGACCACTCAGGGATATGCCTTGACTTAGATCTCTAAAGAAGGCAGAGTGGTAGAATTTGGACTTTTGGTTGTACGCTGCTTTTAGATATAGAAGAGATGAAGCATCTGACCCATGAGATGAAGGGCTTTTTGGGCCACAATATAGGGTCACCATCAACCTCCACAGTCTGGGACTCCTTGAAGGCGTACCTTAGGGGGACCGTCATCAGTAGGGTGTGTTTTAGAAATGAGGAATATAGAGAAGAGGTTGCCCAAAAAGAAGTAGAGATGAAGACCATAGAGGTTGACATGAACAATGTGGTAGAACCAGAGAAACAGCAGGAAAATGTGGCCAGACTTAAAGAACAAAGGGCCCAATCGATTCGTAAATACCGAATTTTACCAATTCGGTATTTTCAAGGGCATGTATGTGTGCCACATGGCACAGGTGTACATGCACAGATGTGCATGTACACAGAAATTCGTTATTTACCATGCAATAGTATTGCATGGTAAATAACGAATTCATAGGGGCCTGTGGCACTGTTTTCAGTGCCACCTACATATAGATTGACCCATTCTGTAAATATACCCATTCGGTATTTTACAGAATATGAAAATTTACCGAATCGGTAAATTTACCGATTCTGTCAAATATAGGCCCCCTACATATTAATCACCAAATACTGGTCGGTAACGGCCGAAATCGTCCGTTACCGATCGATATTTGGTGACCTACATCTGGCCCTAAAAAAGTAGCTAGATACCACTCTTCAGATGAGAGTCATTAATAGATGGGAGGCGAGAAAGCTTGCCCATTTCGAATATGGCAAGGGGGCGGGTAGGTTATTCTCCTGGAAGGTAAAATCAGATAGGACGCGCAATCTGAATAAAGCAATTGAAGATGTTGACAGAAATACTGTCTTGTCTACAGACGAAGAGATAGGGAGATTTCGGAATGTATATCTCGAGGACATGGTAGTTAATAAGTCCGAGGCTGTGGATTGGCTGAGTGTGAGCTTGCTTAATCCCTTGGATACAACCTAACAGGAATTTTTAGAACAGGGAATTCCAGAGGGCCATTTTAGCTAGTAAAGGGTGAAAGGCAACAGGCCAATAGAACTCTACAAAAATCTAGGGGAGGTCTTGATTACAGTTATGACCCAGCTTTTCAATGAGATCCTATGCGATGGAGCAAAGCTTCCATGCTGATGGGGGCGAGGCAACTATCACCATGAAATTAAAAGTGGGGAAGATCCCAGCGAGTTGTGAGTTCCAAAGACCCATCTCATTGTTAACACAACACAAGAGAACAGTGGATTTGCTATTTTGACTCGCACATCAACATAAGTTCTCATTAGTCAAAGTCAATTCAATTATATACACCATGAATTGTACGGAGTGCTACTTTGGCATTAGATGCCCATCCACCACGGACATCAAACAGTCACCCACTGCCCCCAACCTCAATTTGGGCTATAGGTTAACACAAACTTGAAAAAAACACCCGTGCACCTCCACAAAAGTCACTTTGATCCTTTCGCTATTATAGCGTTTGACATACAGTCCATATCCTTAGTCAGAAGCCATTTCCACAAAATCAGACGATGTAGAAAGTTCAAGCTTTTATTTTGCAAACATTATGATCCACAGCCGACGCGCGTTTCGCCCCCTTCGGGCTTTCTCAAGGCTATTTGTAGTGTAATCATAAGTCCCAATTCCTGTATCTACTGACAGTCTGTAAGAGTATTTTCATGTCCTTATCTGCTTAATCTTGGACTCTTTAGTCGTTGTACTACTGCAGGATCACTTGCTTGTTATCAAAAACGTAAAATATCACATCGGTCTTCTCAGCAATACTAGTCATGTGGCACCATATTAAGCCCCACAGCATTTGTCCTGGTCCTTCCCGAATACCGTCCCTGCAGTACCCATCTCATTGTTAAATGCAGATTATAAATATCCTTGTTAGAAGGATCCGATGAAGAGAGACGCAAGCTACCACCGCTAATGAAATTCAAGAAGTGCTGCTGTTTGGATTCTCCCCCAGGAGCGTATAAGTGATTCACAGAGAGACAAGACAGCATCGCAGCATTAGGTGCCGAGTCGGCTGACTAGCACCTGCCTAAGTATAACATCAGACATCTAAGAGGAATCGCATTCCTCAGAAGGCGGTCCCATATCTATCCAGTCCTGATGAAGACCCGCCCTTGATGCGCACAAATCAGCGCATCGCCCCCCAGGGACGAAACGTCGATGCATTGTATTTGAGATTCAACTATATAAAGTCTACTAGGACCAAGAACTAATTGATTGACCTATTTGACTATTGTGTACACAGTTGACATTAATTAATAATTGTTTTCATCACGTATTTATGTATGTATGTTTTAATGTGTACCAGTCCTGCACAAATATTCATGTTGTATACTGTATATGTTCAATAGTCATTTAGACAGCTAAACTAATGTTTGAAAACAATTTAAAAAGCAAGAAAGTATATGACTAAAACTTTACTTTCGTTATCATTGTGGTCAGTGCCATTTGCATTTGCTTTAGGTATAAGTACCAATGTATGTGTACCCCTACAGGGACATACTGATAAAGTAATGTAATCAGAATACCATATCACTAGGTATTTCTGTCCGACAGAACCATTATTGATTGTTCAACTACCCACCGAGGTTCTGAGGGTTACAGGGTCACCCCATTATATTTAATGCTCTCCTGGACCAACATCAACTACAACGACACCATCAAGATCATGAACACCGTCCACTCTGGATCCCCGGATGACCCCTGCCCACACCACATGTTCAACAAAGCCAGCAGCACCATTGCACCCAATATCCGGTAAAACCATCAACACCTCCTTCGAGACAGTGACCTTACCGGAGAGATCAACGCCTTACTCAAGAAACCCAAGGTGGACCCCAAGGACCTCAAGAACTTCCGACCCATCTCCCTCCTCCTGTTTCCGGCGAAGGTCATCGAAAAGGCCATCAACTGACCAGCTTCCTCGAGGAGAACAGCATCCTGGACCCGTCCCAGTCCGGGTTCCGCAGCAACCACAGCACCGAAACTGGCCTCAGCGCCGCCACCGATGACATCAGGACCCTGCTTGACAACAGAGAAACCGTGGCCCTCATCCTCCTGGACCTGTCAGCCGCCTTCGACCCGGTCTGCCACCGCACACTACGAACACGCCGCTACGACGCCGGAATCCAAAAGAAGGCCCTTGACTGGACCACCTTCTTCCTCTCTGGCAGAACACAGAGCGTTCGCCTCCCCCCATTTTGCTCCTAAGCCACCGGGATCATCTGGGGTGTACCCCAAGGCTCATCCCTCAGCCCAACCTTGTTCAACGTCTACATGGCATCACTCGACCACGTCGAATGAAGCACAACCTCAACATCATCTCCTACCCTGAAGACACCCAGCTGATTCTCTCCCTCACCAAAGACCACCAAAACCAACCTCCACAAAGGAATGAAGGCCGTCGACAACTGGATGAAAAACAGCTGACTGAAGTTGAACTCAGAAAAACACTAAGGTCCTCATCCTCGGATCCACCCCCTTGACCTGGGACAACTCCTGGTGGCCGACTGCACTAGGAGCACCTCCTACACCCACCTACCATGCACGCAACCTAGGGGTCATCCTCAACTTCACCCTTTCCATGATGAAGCAGGTCAACGTCATCTCCTCTTCCTGCTTTAACACCCTCTGCATGCTTTGCAGGATCTTCAAGTGGATCCCCACCGAAACAAGAAGTACGGTCACCCAGGCCCTCGTCCGCAGTAGACTGGACTACGGAAACGCACTCTAAGCAGGAGCCCCGGCCAAACTCCTGAAACGGCTTCAATACACCCAAAACACCTCTGCACGCCTGATCCTTGACATCCCTAGCCACAGCCACATCACACCCCACCTGAGAGACCTACACTGGCTCCCTATCAACAAGAGGATAACCTTCAAACTCCTCACCCATGCACACAAGGCACTCCACAACACCAGACCAGCCTACCTTAACAGCCGACTCAGCCTCTACACCTCCACCCACCAGCTCCGCTCACAGACCTCGCCACCCTCCCCCGCATCCAAAGAGTGACCGCCGGTGGCAGATCATTCTCCCACCTCGCCACCAAGACATGGAACATCCTTCCCATCCGCCTGAGGCAGACCGAAGACCTTCTAACCTTCAGGAGACTTCTCAAGACCTGGCTCTTCGAACAGTAGCAGCTATCCCCCCCCCCCCCAGCCCCTTGAGACTCTGACAGGTATGCAGTGTGCTATATAAATTCTATGATTGATTGTTTGGCTCCCTGGGCACCGTTATGTAGAAAAGTGTGTTAGCTGCATAAAGCAAAATTAGGTGGCTTGTTTCTCCAACACTGATTCTCCACCTCACAATATCACTCCTAAATGTGAAGGCTAGGGTCTCCAGCACCATAGCAAACAACTTGTGTGACAAAGGACATCCCTGTTGTGTGCCCTTCTCAGTCCTCAAAGGGGTAGAACATCATCTACCCAACTAACCCTGGCCATGGGTTCCGGGTATAGTAAATTGACGCATCTTCAAAATCTAGGGCCAATCCCCATTTTCTTAAGGACCACAAGAAGGTACTGCCAAGTTATGGTGTCAAACGCCTTGGCAATTTCAATGGATACCAAAGCTAGGTCTTCCTCCATTTCATCAATTTCATGCATAATATGTGCTAGGTATCTAATGTTCAGGGTAGTATTCCGCCTGAATATGAAACCATATTCGTCCGGACCAGATGGAGCACTGGTTTATGGGTCAGCTCACAGTGAAGGATCGAGGCCAATAGCCTGCCTTAACTATCTCCTTCCTGATGAAGCAGCTGTCTATACAATTTTTGAAGGTGTAATGCTCTAGCCTGTCCCTAGTTTATGACAGTTGCCGCTAAAGCTCCATTTCATCACCTTCCCTACTCTCTTCCCCATCAGATCACCTCAGCATTGCAGCCAAATCCTTCTCCTCTTAAAGGAATTCAGACTGTAAAATGTGTTGCACCCCACAGGAGTGACCCACATATTTACCCCTCAAGAGTGCTTTCAGTGCATCCCATTCTGTCGCTCGGGTCTGGGTGGCTGCCCAGTTTTTCTCAATGTAGTCTGTATGGGACTTAGCTATCGCCTGCCTTCCCACCTGGTCTTGCAGTATTTCAGAAGGAAATTTGCAAGAGAAGAGAGACTGAAAGCATTGCCCTCCACTGGAAATGATAGGCAATCGGTGCAAGTATTACTATCTCTTTAACCCTAATATCTGTCTGTTGCGTTACCAGTATGTAGTCCAACCTATAAAAGGTACCATGTGTGGAGTAATGACAAATTAATTCCTGGTCCCCCAGATAAGTGCCCCACCAGATGTCACTGAGCCTCAATTGGGATATAGCTTCAAACAATCTGGTTGTCATCCTGGGCTTGGTTCCTCGCCAGTGAGGATGGCGATTCAAATCCCCATTTGTCACACAGTTAAAGTCACCCACTCAGAAAGTGTCAATCACAGGTGTAAATGACATGACATCCAAGATTGCAGGGCAAAATGTATCGTCGTCAGTGCTGGGAACATATGAGTTGATAATCACTATGTCTTGACCATCTAATATACCCTGAAACAATATGTATCTGCCCTCTACATTTGCCTCCATATATGTGAGTGAAACGATACCCCAGGAGCTATCCGGACCAATACCCCTCTAGTGCATATGTATCATAGTATGTCCGCTCCCTCCATTTTTTGCAAGATTTTTTGCTACTGCCTCAGTTAAGTGGGTCTCCTGAAGACAAGCTATACTAGCTATATGACATTTGAGAAGTGACAAAAAACAGTAGCATTTGTTACGAGTCCTGAGCCCTCTAGCACTCCAGGAAAGAAGTTTATAGTCAGCACCTACATCATATGTTCTGGGGTCCCTTTTGTTGAGCTACACACATGTCAAAATGATCCCCACTCCCCCAGAAAAAACATAAACAAGTCTCAACTGTAACTTGAATAAGTAACTACCCCTGCCCCCCCCTTCTAAGGACAATCATAGTACCATTGTTTGCCCATAGAAGTCCAACCACCGTCGTGCCAGGACAAGTACAGGCCCTCTAGTTGGTCCACTGGGACCCACTAACTAAAATAATGGGAAAATAACAAGAAAGAATAAAAAAGAATGAAAATGAATGAAGGTTCACTCTTTTCCCAGTCAGGAGCCCTGACTAGCAAACTCGTTTTTAGAGTTGTAAGGGATATACACCCACATGTTACTCTAGACATCACCTCAGATCCTAAGTGTCTGCAGCCACTAGTAGTTCAGATAGCTGTAGAACCTGATTGAATAAAGAGTGACAAAAAATAAATGTAAACATAACAAAAAGTTTCCTTTAAACATCTCTTTCTCACTTATAGGGTCCCCACCTGGGCATTCAAGGCCAACTAATCCTGGTCTCCCTAACCCTCCCCCTGCCAACCTCCATGATAGCAGCTTCCGAAATACTCTCTGAGGTTGGGCTCAAACTCCTCAATGCAGCATTCCCCAGTGACACTGTCTCATGTAACAATTCTCTTATCTCTGTGGATATCAGGAGTGGTAAATGCATCGCTCCATCTGCCCCTATTCGTACTCCTTCTGTACTCAAAGAGGAAAGACTAGAATTAGCCAAACTCAAAATGTTACTGGTAACAAAAGCCATATCGATCCTGGAATAGTGCTTATGTGGTGCACTATAGTAAGTGTAAACGTGCTTCACAGGAAATAATGATCGCCATATACCTGTTAGATGATGCAAGAGCGCCATCTCTAAGATTGCTGTTCTGACTTTCCTCATCCTAGTAGAGGCAGAACAGTTAGTAGAATCTATTTTAGGATCGATGATGCACTTAAAATCACCCATAACAACTGGCTCACCTAGCCAATCTAACAATTCTAATGCTAGGGCATTGATCATCCGAGGTTCATCACAAATTGGGACATAAATGGTACAAAATACAAACTTTTGATATTTTTTTTTTTTTTTTTAAGTTTGAAGTTTATTAAGGAATGAAATAAAAAGCAGTAGCAGTACAGGAAAAAACAATCATAAGTTATAAAAAATCACAACTTTTCTCTTACATTACAGTAGAATTATGCATAAAAATAAAAAGAACAACATGAAATGAAGAAATGCTAGAGTATCGAGGAGAAAGGAAAAAATCATTAAAATATAAATCTGAAAAATAACAATAAGTAAACATAGTGTGTAACAATAAATTTATATATATGAAGACAAAACATTCATGGTGGTTTTTGAACCTCGACATTGCGTAATGGAGAAATGGGAGGTGGTCTGGAGATCTGGGACAAATATTCGGTAAGGGGGATCCATAAAAGGTCACGTTGAATTGCTAGGGAAATAGGTGATACAAAATTTGTGTCTAGACGATGGTTAAAACACACTGCATTCCACCATGCAGTGAAGGAGACATCATTAGCCTGTTTCCAATGTGATGTAATATGATGAAAAGCTATGGCAATCAGGAGGTCCAGTAGTTTGAGTTTGAGGTGGGATCCAGGAAGATCAGGGGAAAGGGAACCTAGAAAAATATGAAGGATGGAAAAGGGATGAGTGATGTTGAAAAGTTTTTGGATTTGGGACCAAACTAAATGCCAGAAATGGAGAATGGGGGGGCATTCAAAGAGCATGTGTTTCAAATCAGCTATAGGACAAGAACAGGACCAACAGGTGGAAGGAGAGTCTGCTGAGAAAGATGATAAAATAGAGGGCGTATATAATGTACGATTATAAAGAAAAAATAAGGTTTGGGTAGTATTGGCAGCTCTAGACGTTTTGTGAATTTTAGACCAAATTTTATCCCAAAAAATAGGGAGCCAATTTTGAGACAAGTCTTTTTCCCAAGCCAACTCAACTTTAGATTTCGAGCGTTCAGTCGATGATTGTAGAGTTTTATATAGAAAAGAAGCAGAGGGGGATTGATCAAGGGCATTAGAGATAGAAAGATGAGGTATAGGGATAGAATTGGTGTTGGGAAGATCGGAGAGATATTGGAGAAGTGATGGGATTAGCGATAAATATTGTTTACGGGTAGAGGAAGGTAATGAAAATTGTTCTTGAAGAAGGTGAAAGGGGAGAGGAACAGCACCAGAAATAAGTTGAGAAATCCATTTTAAACCACGAGAGTGCCAAGATTTCCAATAGAGAGAACGATTTCGAATTTGAAGATGCTTATTATGCCAAATGGGTTGAGTATGAATAGAAGAAGTAGAAGGATAAGAGGATAATAAGTAAGGCTGAAGAAGGGTGCGAGTGCGGGAAATTATAGGAGATCGAAGAGAGGAGACATTAGAGGAAAAGGAAAGAACTTCACTGATGTCATAGGGATGAAGGAAGGATGTTTCTAGCGTGAGCCAAAGTGGAGGATAATACGGAAGATCAGAAGAGAGCCAGCGTAAAGCTTGTTTTAAAGAAAAGGCAGTATGGTATGCTGTAAAATTGGGGAATTTAACACCTCCCACAGATTTATCCCTCTTCAGAACAGAAAGAGCTATTCGAGATCTTTTTCCTTTCCATAAAAATTTCAGCAAGATAGAATCTATTGACTTGAAGTAGTGAAATGGAATGCGAATAGGAATCATAGATATGGTGTAGAGAACCAAAGGCGCCAGCATCATTTTTATGGAGTCCAATCGCCCCCACCAAGAAAGAAAGAGAGGATTCCAACGTGTAGTAGAAGTAGATATCTTAGTAGAGAGAGATTCAAAATTAAATTTGAGGGTATCAGAAAGGCGAGGGGCAAACCAGACACCCAAATATTTAATCTTAGAGGGTTGCCAGGAGAATCCAGACGTGTCAAATAGATGTTTGTGGCATAATGGGTTCAGGGGAAGTATTTCACACTTTTCCGTATTAAGTTTATATCCTGATACGATAGAGAAAGCAGATACTTGATTAAGGAAGGAAGGCAAGGTTGTTTGAGGGTTGGAACAGTAAAATAAAATATCATCCGCGTAGACCGATAACTTAACCTGTTGTTGGGAGCTATATTGAAAACCAGAAATGTGCTCATCTCGTCTGATTTTAGTTAAGAAGGGCTCTAAAGCTAGAATAAAAAGAAGAGGGGATAGAGGACACCCTTGGCGGACTCCTCTGCGAAGAGGAAAATAATCAGAAGTAATACCGTTGGCAAAGATGGAGGCATGGGGGCTGGAATAAAGTAAGGAAACAAGAGAAATGAATTTAGGTGGAAAACCAAACCAGCGAAGAGCTTGAAACATAAAATCCCATCCTATTCTATCAAAGGCCTTCTCGGCGTCGAGAGAAATGGCAGCTAGAGGAGACGGAAGAGAGATCGCTTTACTTAAGATGTTAAAGAAAACACGAGAATTATCGGATGATAAGCGACCCTTAACGAATCCGGATTGCTCCGGGCCAATGAGTTCTGGTAGGAGAGGATCAAGTCTAAGGGCTATAATTTTGGCGAAAATTTTATAATCAGTGTTTACCAGGGAAATTGGGCGATAATTTTTACATAACGTATGATCTTTATCTGGTTTGGGTATGAGACAAATTAATGCTTCCTGAAAAGATCCCCGAGAGGATCCAGAGTGGACAAAGGACTGAAATAAGAGTAAAAGCTTAGGGAGGAGAAGGGAGGAGAAGTGATTGTAAAACTCAATAGTAAAACCGTCCGGACCCGGGGCCTTGCCTCTACGGAGGATCGAAACCGCATGGGAAATTTCAGATGGGGAAATGTCCAAATCCAAGGATTGAAAATCAACATGAGAGGATTGAGGGGAAGGGATATCTTGGAAATATGATAAAAGGTCAGCAGGATCAGGGCTAGACTCAGGAGTGTATAAAGTTTGGTAAAATGAGACAAACTGTGCTAGAATATCTTTGTCTTTAAATTGAGAAACCCCGGCAGCATCTAGCAAGGACTCAATCTTCGTTCTTTCTTTGCGTATTTTTAAGTAGTTAGCCAGAAGTTTGCCCATTTTGTTCTGACCTCCATAGTAGCGGGAGTTACATTTAAGAAGAGAGTTGGAAGCTGCGTTAGTAGTAAACCTATTAAACTCAATTTTGGCAGAGAGAAGTTCACGAAGGGAAGATTCAGAGGAAGATCTATAATATGTATATTCTAATTTCTTTATTTTATCCAAAATTTGAGTTGACTTAAGAATCGACTGTTTTTTCTTTTGAGAGACAAAATTAATGATAAATCCCCCAGCGGCTGCTTTAAAAGAGTCCCAAACAGTGACAAAGGAAGACTCAGGGAGGTGATTCAATGTAAAAAATTCAGAGGCGAACGTCTTAAATTTAGTGGTAAAAATGGGGTCCAAAAGTAGAGAATTATTAAATCTCCAACGTCCCGAAGTAGGGGAAAAGGGGATAAGGTCAATATCGACAAAAACGGGGGCATGGTCTGAGATTAGAATGGAACCGATTTCTGAATGGGTGACTAGTTGTGCTAGGGATTTACTAAGAAATAAATAATCTATACGAGATTGTGAATGATGGGTGGGGGAATAAAACGTATATTCTTTAAGGTCAGGATTACATAATCTCCAAATGTCAACTAGAGCATAGTTTTTAATCGAGGTAATAAATTGGGAATGCATCGTGGAAGGGATAAATTTGACTTTGGAATTTCTATCAAGAAAAGGGTCTAGAACTTGGTTGCAATCACCACCAAAAATAACATATTGTTCATTAAGAGTAACTAATTTATCAGAAATAGCAGGCCAAAACAACTTGTCAACACCTGTAGGTGCGTAAACATTAAAGATAACAATAGGTATTTTATCAATAAGGAGCTTAGTAATAACCCAGCGGCCATTATCATCATGTTCTTGAGTAACAACAGAAACATTTAACTTCTTATGACATAAAATAACAGTACCATTTTTTTTACCTGAAGCAGGAGAATGAAATACATGTCCTACCCAGCAGCGTTTAAGTTTAGTAGCTTCTGTGTCCGAAAGGTGGGATTCTTGTATAAGAGCTACATCGGCCTTAAGCCGTGCCAAATGAGTGAGGACACGTTGGCGTTTAATGGGGTTATTCAACCCTTTAACATTCCATGTAACTACTCGGAATTTGTAAGCTTAGTAAAATGATATGAGGTAAGATATAGTAAGATAGAAGTAAGAAATTGAAGAGAAGTGTAAGAAAAATGTGAGAAGCAGGAAATGTAAGAGATAAGGAGCAAAAGAAAATAAAAATGATAAAGTAAGGGAAGTAGTAAGATCACAAGAACAGACGTATGAGAGAGATAGAGAGAAAAGGTGAGAGGAAGAAAAATACGAGAGATAGAAAAGAGTATAAAGGAAAATAAGAGAACAGAGCGAGAGAAGAGACATAACAACAAATACAAATGAGAACTGGGGGGTGACGACGCCAGAAGAGGACGACATCAACAACAAAAACTCACGTCATCGAACACCGGAGGAACCAGCTTAGGATCAATGGAAGGGAGTAGAAAACTACACCGGGATGGGTAACAGGAGGAGAGAATCTGTGATGAGACAAAAATGGAGAAGAGATGTTAGGAGTACATAAGAACGCCAAATGTAGGAGCTACGCAACATTATGACAAAATATATACACATAATATACAAGGGGTATGTGTGAATAGTAGGATAAGGGAAGTCGATACTAGGCACAATAGGGAAACAAAAGGAGAAATACTTAATCAATCAAGAAAACACATGAAGTATTAAACTGGTCTGGCAGTGTCCATGTTGATGGTTTCATGGCGACGGAGGAATTCTTCAAGGACTTGTGGATCTTCAAATGTCGTTGTCTTTTCTTTATACGTAACCTTGAAGAGGCAAGGATGTAGAAGACCAAATCTGGCGCCAAGGTCTCGCAATCGTGGTCGTAGATCAAGAAATTGTTTCCTTCGGTCAGCTGTCACTTTGGCTACATCTTGAGACAGATACAGACGATGGCCTTCCCAGATGATTTGTTTCTTTGCCTTGGCCGCCGAAAGTACCTGAAGTAAATCGGTGTATTGTAGGAAGAGCATTATGACTCCGCGTGGTTTGGAGGAAACTCTCGGACCCAGTCTATGAGCTCGCTGAATGTTAAGAGTGACAGAGGGTGGAAGATCTAGAATTTTCAGTAAAAAGGTTTGGAAGAAGGAGGTTGGATTGGACCCTTCTGTGAGCTCTGGAAGATTATAAAGGCGTAGGTTATTGCGACGATTTCTATTTTCCAACTCCTCAGTCTGTCGCCTCAAGAGAGAGACATCCTTCTCCAATGTAGAAATTCTAGAACAAGAAGATTGCAGAGCTTCCGTTGATTGTTCCACTAACAGGACTCTGGATTCAAGAGTGGACCATTTATCATGAAGAAATTGCAGTGTTTTAGTAGTTTCAGCCATAAAGGGTTTAAGTGCTCGAAGTTCTTCAAGAATGAGATCCATGGATGCGGAATGAGTCTCAGAGCCTGGAGAAGGAGGATCCTTCTTGTGGCGTTTCGTGGAGCCTGGTTGTGGAAGTTTGCTGGTGATAGTAGCCTTAGGTATTGCCCCACGAGTGATATCCGTTTTTGAAGGAACAATGTCTTCCATGACGTGCGACGTTGAGTCAGAGTCAGAGGAAAGAGGCAGGTTGGTTTTGGAAGCCTTGAGCTTGAGAGTGCGCAGTTTCCCCATATATGGTATGGGAGATTAATAAGAGTAATAATAATGTACCTGCAGACTCCGTAGAAATAAGGTGGCGCCCCTCAAACTGACAAAATAGCAGTGTTGTGGAAGATAAAGTTCAACACAGTGATGTCAGGACCGCGTGTGCAAATGAAAGAAAATGCGTCATATAGAAGACATCATTAAAATAGAAGTGCACACATTGCTGAAATTACACTGCATATGATGAACTTGAGCATGGAAATCGTCCGCATCCTGTGTAGGAACAGATAGAAATCACTGAGGGTAGCCAGAAACATATGGTATACTGTTTGGTGAGTGTCATTGAATAGCGGCGTCCAAATGAAGATAACAGCTTGAACACAACACTAGCGAGAATAAAGCTAGAGGAGAAAAATGTTCCAAAGGCTGAAAAAGCGCCAACAGGAAGAGTCAATCAATAAGGGATAGGAACATTGCGTAATGCAGCATTGCTGTAAGAAGCGCGTTTCACCTGGAAGGCATCGTACTGTGGCGCAGATTCTCCGCTGACTGAGTTCGGATACGCGGCAGAGTGTAGAGAAAATGGCGGCCGCTGGGAGCGCACTGCGTCAGTCACTGAAAAACTGCATTGAAATGGAGCAGAGGAGCGTAAGCGGTAACAGTCCGCTCACCTCATGTTCCGACTTCCGAAAATGCAGACGGCGCTCAGAATGGTGCAGCGGGAGAGGAGAAAACTGCTGGTGTCGGCGCTCGATGCCCGGAGCTCCGCAGTTAAGCCGCCATCTTGTGCGGCGCTCAAGCCACGCCGTGCCAAACTTTTGATATTTGATCAAAACTTTCACAATTATCCACCTGCCTCTGATATAGTGTTAAGCCTTGAGGAGAGTACAGTCAAATGATGTATCTGTCAGAATGGCAACTCCTCTAATAGAAACAAATTTAAGAGGTAGTCAAGTATCTTATAGCCTAAGTGTCTCAAACAATATCTGTCTTTGTAAGCTAGATGAATCACGGTGAGGGCAATAATATGAGGCTTATACATTTTAAGCTCCTCCCAAACCATCTGCCGTTTATTGGCTGAGTTTAAGCCAGACACATTCCAGCACAAACACTTAATTACCTCCATGGGACAGGTAAAAAAGCAAAAGCCCTAAACAAAATTAACTCCCCCACTTTCATTAATACCTGAGCAAAACAAATCGTTTTAACAAGAAATTTGAACCCGGTCAAAAAGTCCTACTAGAAACCATATCAAACATTCCAATAATCAAACTTAAGTCTATTCGCTTCAATACATTTTTTATTTATAGCCCTCTCCTTCCCACCTCTATCCACAACAGCGACCCTCCCCCCCCCAACAGCACCCACCCACCCCAGTTTCCTGAAGAAGAAATCACCCCACACAGGCTGTTGATTGTATGACAGCCAATACAGAGCCGAGGTACCCCGTGCTAAGCACTGTGAGGATTGCCCCCAGAGCGTGGACAAATAATACGGCCCCCAAGGTACTAATTTGGTGAAATGTTGTGTAAAAATACCAAAATATTAAAGGAATGCTACCAACATGTGCCACTTAATTTGGCTTCTCTTGCTACATCATTTAGTTAACCCTACCACTAATTTAGTGCTCCCCTGCCACATAGATCCAAAGGCCCTGCATATGGTATAGAGGCCATTATTATACAATTGTGTAAATCAGTGCTTAGGAAACATTACATAGGATGTGGTCTACAATATGTAGGAGTCAAATGTCATCCATACTGCCGGTCATTATATGTTAAGAGTGTCGGCCTGGAGAAACAAAGAGCAGATTTGCTGAGTTTTCACACTGGGCAGCAACCAAATTTGCTGTGTAGCATGAAATGGAGACAGTACAACAGTGCCATATACTCCGAGATCTAGCTTTGCTGGTCTGTCCCTAGGAGTGACACGCATTAGACTGCCTTGCAAAAGTGCACACACCTTTTCAGTATAGTGCCATGTGTATGTATGTCAAGAATAGGTTTTGTACTGGACGGGTGAAACTTCCAGTTTAAAATACTATGCTTTGACAAAGTAAAATTATTTTCCCACTAGACATTACAGTCAAAATTCATGGCTAGTCGCATGGGAACCCCCATAAATGCTGCCTTAATGCAAAGTAGCAGTTTGCGCTATTTTACTTCATGACTACTTTCCAATCCAAATCACAGATTTACGCTGGAAAGTAACACCCAAGACAATTCTTTGTGCTGGGTTTGCATCACTTTTGTGAAGTACACATAGTGCATTGTGAACGTTGACGGGGAAAACATGTTTCTAAACCTGTGCCTTACAGTTTGCATGCATCTGTGTTTATGAAGGAGGCTGTAATTGTAGTTCTTTTTCAATGTCTATGACAGCTATCAAATAGTCCTATGTTTACATTGATGGTTGCTGCAAACTTTAGTCCTACTTCTACGTCCATGACCTGTCCTGGTTTTTTGTTTTGAGAATCAGGTCACCCCACTATTTTAGCCAGTAGCCAGATGCTTCTCTTCACGAACCTCCACTGTGTTGTATAATTTCCCAATCAAGAGCCATTACACACATTAATTTCATAAGTATCTTTCAACTGTCATTTGGTTTGAAAAACAACTATAACCTCTTCCCTCAGCAGATAGAGGTCTACCAGTTGTTATTCATTTTCATTTATCTGTCTAAGCGCTAGGACTCTAAACAGTTTATTTGGAGCCTGCTCATTGGTCTCATTGGACTCCACGCTCGCCGGTCTGAAATCCATCCATAAATTTGCAAATAAGAAAGAATCCCTAATGTTAAAGCATGGATCAAATTAAAAAAATGTGGCACATAATAAATGGTGAAGCCTTAATACATTCCTGACACTTCTGCATCTGTGGTCTCCTGCACCCTAAAAAACACCACTGCAACTACAATTTTTTTAAGTTTGATTTTATTGGAAGAAAAGAAAATGAGGAAATAACAGCGATACAATGGTATACCAAAACCTGTTCAACATGAAATGAATGAATAAAGTACAAATATATAATGATATATGTATCACTCTGTGAATAATTAATTAAATTGCTCAGGTGAAGAAATAAGGAAAAAGGAAAGGGGAGATAATGCATAATGTAGTTACTATACAACAATCGAAAATAACAGTCCTACTATGTAAAGTAATTAGCATTGTAAGCATAACAGTAAATGAATTGAGAACACAGAACAATAAACAATCCATATTAAATGAGTAACTAATGGTGTGAAAGAGAGAAGGCAAAGGGAGAAATTAAGGTGGTTTCCGTACATCATCCGATCCATCTTTAGGGGAAACATTTAAAGAAGCTGTTAGGGATCAATAAGTTGTCAAAGGGAGCCATAGAAAGTCCCTTTTAATTGCTAAGGAAATGGGGGATACATAATTAGTATCTAGTTGATGATGAAAACAGACTGCATTCAACCAGGCTTTGAAAGTGATTTCACCTACCTGTTTCCAATTAGAGGTGATCAACTGAAATGTGACACAACAGTGCTGTAGCAGATTCAGGGAAATCACTCTTGACTGCGACAAACAGGGCCACAAATAAAGCCCTCTTGTGGCAATCGACCAATATGGAAGTGCAAATAGACCTCCTACAAGCAATTTCAGGATGCCTAGTTAACATTAGCTGCAAGTGGAGGACCTAGATAAAAAGATCTCCCAATATGTGGCTTCGTACTAGGGCGAATGCTCCTGTAGCTGTTTAAATCTCATCGAGAAGTGGGCCTCCATTCCAGAGGTTCTAGTTGACATAATCGAGATAGCAAAAGGGTGCATGGAGGCTCGACTTTAAATAACGCAGACAATCAGGCAAAGCCCAACAGTCACATTCCAACAGAAAAACCGTCAGCAGGGGTTTCATTAGAACAGAAGATCACAGGCGACAGCGGCAAAACTCAAGTGCAGTGCATACGATCAACATTCCTGTCAGCCGCCCCGAAATACCTAAAGACACACTAAGTCCAAACCTCAGGGCTAGTGACGCTGTTGGAACAGACTCGCAGGAACATACTTCACTCTCAACTGACACACACAAACCCTCCCTATCAAGGAGAGCAAAAAGGAAGCTGAACAAGCAACGGAAAAAGTCAAAGCTAAAAGTGAGACAATTGCAGTCATTAAAGATCACCCAACCTCAAAAATGGGGCAAAAATGTCCCCCCAGTCTCCACGTCTTTGGAAACTAAGCACAAGCCAACCTCACCACCAAGCACCTCCAGTGTGAAGGGCCAAATGTCATCAGAAAGGGTGAATCATCCCACAGATAATGATTCAACGGCTGAATTAAGTCCATCTACTGCAGAATCCCTCATCCAGACAGCCTCGGCAACACAGACATTACAGTCTGCCATTCCAAATCCACCACATTTAAGTAAGGGGCTTCAGCCTGCTACTAGGATTAATCACCGCCAAAACAAAAGGCCTCAAGCAGGACCTGCCTCAACTCACCAAGGAAGCACTAGTATACGATCAACCCCAGCAGAGACAGCCACAGAAAGGGGAGAAAGGACCCTTACTGTGGGTGCACCAGCAGTTTTATATGAGGTGGTCCTCACACCGAGATTCCTTAGCACGGGACAGCATGACATCCTGAATCGGAGCAACATTCTACATCTCTTCAAACACCTGGACACTCTAGACAAAATACAAACAGGAGACCTAGAATGGGTGAAATTCCTGAGTATGAAGGGAGACACGTTTGGCGAATCATCAGTGGTGGGCCTGAAGAACAAAGAAATACAACAAGATGTCGTGAATAATTCTACCCGACTCGCTGAGTGGGGCATCGAAGTTCAGATGTTACCGCACCCAAAATACCCACACATCTTGACCCTAGACTCAGGGGGCAAGGCCACCCGGTCGGTCCTGCATGGGACAAATAGCTCAGGACCCTCGGATAGAAGCCAGATGGGCCAAAGGGACCTAATGTGCATCAGAATCTCATGTCAAAACAATCATCAGGTTATCGCACCATCTCCCCTAATACAGATCAAAAGGGACTCGCAAGAAGGAGGCCACAGTATTCCTAACTACGAGAAAAGCCAGCCGGTCAGAGGAGACGCTGGGCCAGGACTAACGCACAATTAACTATAATTTCCTGAAACATAGCAGGGATTAGCAAAATCTGCAAAAACGAAAATCTGAAGCAGTTCCTGGAAAGCGGGGACATAATCTGTTGCCAAGAAACATGGGCCTTGTCCAGCACTCCTCTGGCTTGGTACTACGAACATCAGGTCCCAGCAATCAAACGGAACCTCCTTGGCCCTCCAGCTGGTGGTTTATCAGTTTTCATAAAACATGAATGTGCCCTTGCTGCCACAGCTATCAACTTGTACTCTCCTGGACTACATGCCCTACTGATCAGAGGTCTGAATTTTAACAAACATCCAACGTGCCTGTTATTAATAAACTGTTATATCAACCCAGCACAGACCCTCATGAAAGAACAGCTGGAGGCAATGGCACAAAACCTCGAAGACTTGCTAAATAAACATAAATCACAACAGGTCATCCTAGCCGGGGATTTCAATCTGAAGGATCTTGACAAAACTGAATCACTCCCTCGGGGTTCAGGCAGGGCAGCTCCCTTGCACGACCTTCTCAACAATTACAAGCTGACATCAACTCATGTACTGAAAAAAGCTCACTTGGCCTCTTGGCATCCTCAGCTCACCTTCTAGGACGCGTCAAGAATCGACTACATTATGGCCAGCGCAGAGATGGCAGCTAGAATGGAAGACTACAAAGTCACAGACTGGAAGGAAAGCGATCACAGGCCTTTAAGAGCAGCGTTTCGGCTAGAAGTTCCGTCAGCTACCATCTACCAACCTATTTGGGAGACCAGTGGGGAAGAAATACATAGTGTCTTGAGGAGGATCTGGAGGTCAGACAAGACCGGGAACACACTTCAAGCTTGGTTGGCCCAGAAACAGGAAGGGAGCCTGCTCGCCGAGCCTTCACCCATAAAAGGATGGGAGAACATTATTGAGGACCTACAAATCAAGTGTGGGAATTTCAAGACCCAAAACCCAAGACTGAAAGGGCAATTGAGACCAGGAAGCATCTGCCCAAACAACGATATACGAGAATGCAAAAGGCTTCTGCGCAAGGACCTCGCAGAAAAGAAAAGAGGGGGTAGTCAAACAGAGGGACCATCAATCGCATCGCTGATGTAATCTTTTAGGAAGAAACTATAGGAACACAAAATAGCCAACATGGAAAGCAAATGGCTGAAAGACTTCTCCTTGCTCAAACAAAGGAACCCAGCACAACTCTGGAAATACATAACCCAGCAGAGCAATCGAGGACCCTCAAGAGTAAACAGAGTGTCTGCAAAAGATTTGGTGCTACACGTGAAACAGCTATATGTAACAGCGCCTTCCACAGGGCTCCAACAAGTGGTAGGGTGGACGCAGTTGGTCAAGCCGAGCCAGCTAATATAAAGCCAGGAGTCATGATCTAAATCCCAGGCAAGCTTTCCATGGGCAATAGATCTCTGGCCGAGGCCCAGGGCCCCTTACCAGCCCAGATAAATGCCCAACAGGTCATCAATACCACCAAGTGCATGAAAAATGATGGGGCCCCTGGGCCTAACAGGATTCCAGCACCAGTCTTCAAGCTGGCACCAGAATTCTTGGCGTCACTCCTAACCCTGCTCTTCAATTACACATACTCGACCGCCTTAACTCCGGAGTCCTGGAGGGGTTCCATATTGGTCACCAGTTTCAAAAAAGGAGACCGCCTAAAGTCGTCTAATTATAGGCTCATTGCCCTGCTCTAATTATAGGCTCATTGCCCTGCTCTATTTGGAAGCTAAGGCATGCCCATCTACTACTGACAGACCTGGAGAAGTGGGTTAAGGAGAGAAACCTAATACCATTGCACCAGACTGGCTTTTGGCCACAGGCATCAACCATGGACAATGTTCTGGCGATAGCGTATCCTTCAGCCCAGGCAACCCTGAAGAAACATCCCCCACTCTTCTGCTGCTTCGTGGATTATAACACAGCTTTCGACAAAGTAGTCAGAAAAAGACTATGGTGGGAGTTAGAAACTGGGGCATTCCATCAAATCTCCTGAGGGCAATAAGATCATTATATGAGGACACCTTGGTGCGGGTTAAAACAAGTCCCAGCACTGTATCCCCCCAAATAAGCATGGAGAATGGGCTGAAGCAAGGATGTGTGCTGGCCCCCATCCTCTTCAACCTATACAAAGCAGATTTGGGGGAGGCCCTAAAATGAGCCAGTTTAGTAGCCCCAAGACTACGAAGTGTGAGGCTGCCAGTGTTACAGTATGATGATGACCCAGTCATAATGGACCACGCGAAGGTGAGCCTACAAAGAGCCCTAAACGCATTCAAGTGTTAACACCACTAATAACTTGACAGTCAACCAAGGAAAAACTAAGGACATCATTTTTGGGTCCTATCATCTGAAAAAGAATGCACTGTGGCAACTGGGAAACGTACAAATCAACTCAACTGCCTCATGCAACTACCTAGGGTTCTGGCTGACGGAACGGGCTAAGGCAAACGTACACATAAAACAGCAGAGCTCCAAGGCCAGCAAGGTTATACATCTATTAAAACAACTAAGCCAGCATCTGATTAGCCCGTCCGCTAGCCCAATTCTGACAGTCTTAAGAGCAAAGCTCCTTCCAGCAATTAACTATGATCACCTTACCTTTCCCGGGAAATTGGCGCATAAGGCAGTGATTTTGACCGATGACAGCCAGATAAACAAGGCTATGGGTGGAGTTAGGTCTGGCAAGGCCAGATCTGATGTGTCAGGGGGAGATCATAAAATCATATCTATTGATATTAGGGGCACCGGCTAACTCCCTAAAAAATCATCTGAAACCAATCTATGAGAAGCCAGGCTTGGCCTGGCACTTTAGCCTAGGAAACGCAATTAAAGCATTGAAGTTCGAGGAAGAAAGCATCATGCAGCTGGACATCCCCCTGAATGCCTAGAAGAGAGCAGTCAACAAACAAGTGAGTGAAATCATTAATTTTAATTTAAACGTGACTTTAAATCTATCTGCCGAAGCTCTCATTTAGATCATTTAGCAAGTAAAGCACAACATTACCTAAGCGAGGCCCTCACTACATAAGTCTGAAGCAAAATCTTATTCATGAGGCTGACCATGCTAGGGATTGCAGAATTCAACCCTGCATGGGCCCAAAGAGGGTAATCCACAACCTGTAGACTGTGCCCTTACAAGAGGGAATTCTGGATGCATCTCATATGCTGCTGCCCCAACTTTAACAACAAATGTCAGCGACTTCTGCGCCCGATCTGCATCAATAAAGTCATAAAGTCGTGCAGCGAAACATCAGCCCTATGTTTTTCACCCACCAACACCATGGCACTAGCGAGACTGGCAAAATTCATCCACCAAATTAGGATAGCCTTAAAAGTCACCAATGAAAGCAGCGAAACCCTGGGGAAGAGCATGGTAATCTCCGGTGAGGAAAGCTGATTGGTTTTCCTAATGATGCACCAACAATGCACCTACAGTGCCCCTCTTGCATGCTCTCCAAGACAGCATCGCCCCTCGAGAGACACCTAGTGCAGTTCAAGAGCTCCGCAAAGCAGATTATCTTCAGGGCACAAACGGGGGCTCCAAGAACATGTCCCTACATGCTGGGAAAAGACTATGTGGGACTCAGGGAGGGGTGTTACAATTTTACTCAGCACTGAGGTTTGAAACCACTGTTTTAGGCTTTTTTATACTGATTGTTTCTACTGTAAAGATTTTAATTAATTATATAGTTAATGAAAACTTCAAACTATAAAGAATAGGGAGATCATTAGTAGTAGGTAGGTTTTTAATATATAGAGTGAGAAAAGGATATAGGAGAGCATTTTGCGCTCTGGAAGACAAAGGTAGAGAAAATTGAACTTGGAGATCAGAAAATGTAAGGGGTTGATTATCAGATACAAGCTGAGAAATCCATCTTAGACCTCTACATTGCCAAGATTTACAATTTACAGACTGATTAAGAATTCAAAATGATTTATTATGCCAAATAGGTTGTTGATGAAAAGAGCTTTGAGATGGATAAGATGAATATAGAATAGTAATAAGAAGCTTACGAGAATGGAAAATCATAGGAGCGCTTAGAGGAGAGATATTAGAAGTGAAGGTCAATATCTCCTTAAATTGAAAGGAGAAATAAAGGATTCTTCCATTTTTAACCAAAGAGGTGGATATAAAGGAATATCTGTAGAAATCCATTGAGTAGCTTGTTTTAATGAAAAAGCGGAATGGTACATTTTAAAATCAGCAAATCGAAGACCTCCGTTAGGTCTGTCCTTCCTTAAGGAGGACAAGGCTATACAAGAAGATTTACCTTTCAATAGGAATTTTAATGAAGTAGAATCAATTTTCTTGAAATAATAATCATGAATATGAATAGGAATCATGGAGGTTATATATAATACAAGAGGAGAGAGCATCATTCTAATTGTGTCAAGTCGTCCCATCATGATAAAAAGAGAAGGTGCCAGCGAATAATAGAGTCATTGAATTTTTTATTAATATAGTTAAAGTTTAATTTTAACATGATTTTATGAGGTTGCCAAGAGAACCCGGAATGTCCAAAATTATGTTTGTGCCACAAAATACTTAAGGGCAAAATTTCGCACTTATCAGCATTAAGACAATAACCAGAGACCTTAGAGAAAGAGGTCACCTGCTGAAGAAAAGAAGGAAGAGAGGATTCAGGATACAACAGTATAAAAGAATATCGTCCGCATAAACTGACATTTTAACCTGGTGAGGACAAAAAAGGAAAACCTGTAATACAATCATCCATTCTAATTTTAGTTAAGAAGGGTTCCAAAGCTATAACAAATAATAAAGGAGATAAGGGACAACCCTGACATACCCCTCTATGCAATGAGAAGGAATTAGAAGACATACCATTGACAAAAATTGAAGCTTGGGGACTTGAATATAATAAAGAAATTAAAGCAATTAGTTTAGAAGGAAAAACTGCCCACTTTAAAGTATGAAAAATAAAATCCCAACCAATTCAATCAAAATCTTTCTCAGCATCTAAAACTATTGCTGCAACAGGGTGATCCAAAGAAGCAGCTTTGCTTAAAACATTACAAAGGACTCGTGAGTTGTCAGACGCAAGACCCTTAACGAAACCTGATTGCTCAGGACCTGTGAGATAGGGTAAAATTGGGGCAATACGAAGTTCTAGTATCTTAGCAAAAATCTTATAATCTGTGTTGACCAAAGAAATAGGCCGATAATTCTTACAAAGAGAATGATCCTTATCGTCCTTAGGAATTAAGCAAATCAGTGCTTCTTGAAAAGTGCCTTGAGAAGAGCCATTCTCAGAAAAAGATTGAAAAAGAAGTAATATATTTGGCAAAAGTATTTTCGCAAAATGACTATAAAATTCAATGGTAAAGCCATCAGGGCCATGTGCTATCCCGTGACGTAGCCCTGAAACAACATGAGAAATGTCTGCTAAAGAGATATCAGAATACAAAGACTCAAATTCAATGTGATTTGATGAAGCAGAAGGAATGAAATGAAAATAGGAAAGAAGATCGGAATGATCAGTTCGTGATTCAGGAGTGTATAAATCCTTATGAAATTATACGAAATCATTTAGAATGTCTTTATCTTTGAAAATAGAAGTATCGGCAGGGCCTTGTAGAGATTGTACTTTTGTTCTTTTTTTTCTCACTTTTAAATAATTAGGGCTCCCGGTTTTATGGTATTTATTTTTTTGCCATTTCCGTCTGTATTTATCCATATTTATTTTTCGGTCTTTTTTTCTGTATTTATCCACATTTATTTTTGCCACAAGCAAAAGACGAGCTACAGCTAGTATTTTTCCACATTTATTTTAATTGACAATGCACACATGCGCTCAGTTGTTATTGGTCAACACTATAAATTAATTTGAAAATGTTGCCACTTGCAAAATGTCCCAAATATGCTTAAATGTGCTATCACAAGCCATTTGTCTCAGAGGGATGTATGACGTTACAACGCACACCTTTACAACGCATTTTTACAATGCATCATCCATTACAAGTGTTGGATAGTGTAGGGGTAAAAATTACTATTCTAACTCCAGGGGGTGCAACTGTAGGGTAAGTGTTGGATGGTAATGTTATGCGTTGTAATGGTATGCGTTGTAATGACTGAGTTGTAATGACATGCGTTGTAGTGGTGTGCATTGTAGTGTCATGCGTTGTAATAGTTGCGTTGTAAATGCATGCGTTGTAATGGATGTTGCGTTGTAAAAGTTTTGTTGTAAAGGTAGTGCGTTGTAAAAGTTGCGTTGTAAAGGTTGTTTCCCGTCTCAGAGCCTTGCAGTTTCTGTCATCGGCAGAATGCCACATCCTTTTCCCCACTGAACACCAATGGAGGACAAAATTATGTTGCAGTGTTAACTAAATTATACAGCAAAAAAAGACTGTACGTTTTCTGATACTTTATTATTTTGACATCTTTGCACATATTAACAGTCTCTGCAAAGATTTTGCCTCATCGGTAACAGTGTAACATACAAATGCAGCAGTGAGAAAGGTGACCAGTCATCCTTTGCAAAGGGCCCTCCCCTTTGCTGCAACACAAGTCACATTTTTTGTAACTTTTGATCTGTTTGAGCTACAAACACGTTTTTTTGTTAAAATCATCAGATTATGCAGCAGATGATGTATTATGTGGCATATATGGCAGAACCTAATTATGTGGAAAACATTTGCAAACTAGGATATTTTGCCATTCATGTTTGAACTGCTTTTGTGGAAAATTGGAAAAGTGCTGATGATAGAAACTGCATGGCTCAGAGACATATGGCTTGTGATTCAATTTTTAAGCTTATTTGGGTCATTCTTTGATTAGAAACGTATCCCAGTATGTGAATGTATTTTAATGTCAATAACTCATATTAAACCTTAAACATGTATCCATTGGTTGAATTAAATAATGTAATAAGCTTGAACTGGTCACTGAAATCCCAAACAAATACTAAAAACTGGGATGTTTTGCTCTTTCTGACTCCACTCACTGACCCATTCCTCTGGAAATTCCCGCCGTCTGATTCTACTCCCAGAGTGTCCCTACTTTTTTGTACCCCACTTCGACCACTGGAAACAACATACTGGGATCCTCCCTCCAAAAAGATAGCAATTCTTCTCTCTGACGATTGCCTAAAAGCATGAAATGTGTACATGAAAACTTCCAGAATATGATTTCAAATTATAATTGCTAACTAGCTCGAGGCTTTTCTAATGGCTATATCCGTCTGGCCCACTTGGCCGGTAGAATACAGAGGACATTAAACACTTCAAATACCAGGAGTCTTGGGGAACGAAGATCAGACCGAATAAAAGACAAGAAGCGATATGTTGGGGAGGGAGCAATCAGATTGTGCAAGAATTTGTAAAATTATATTTAGAGTCGAGTGTCTCGCAGTTTGTGCAATAAGCCTCTCTGAATATCAGGGAGGGGATGTGGTATAATAGCCAAAACTGCCTACTTTGGAACTTTAGAACGAGGTTCGAGGCTCAGCGCCGGCTCAACATCCTTAGATTCTGGGCATGTCAATTAATCTCCCCATGCCAACAAAAAATGAATAATTGTCATGCGTAATGTGATTGTCATCAGGTAAAGCGCTCCAAAATCTTCGGGTTCTAGTAACTTTCAAACACTAGAATTGCACGAGAGACTGTGAGTGACACTAGTGTGTGTGCAAAGGAGGTCTTGCTGTGTAGCGCCTTAACAGAACTGTCTTCTAAGAGGAGTCACTGAGCTCCAGACAAATAGTATTCTCACATCCCTACCCCCAATGATAATGAGGTGAGTAGAGCGGGTTTGACCCTCTTAAATCCATCAGCATAAAGCTTTGCAATTGAGTTCTCTGCATTCACGGTGTGAACCGTTTTTTTGCCAGATGCTTGTTTATTTACTAACTTGCTGGGAGGGGTTTGTCTCGTTCATCTCTGCGACAAAGGTGGCCCAGCACCCTGCCGCGTCTCTGTAAATGGTCTTTCAAAGACCTGTGAAGTGCTCGGGTGCGGCTGGCAGCTCCGTGTCTGCCCGGGAAGGTGTCTCAGCCCGGGCTGATTTGTGGAGAAGTGTGGCTCATTGGTTAGAGGAGGCAGACCTGGAAGCAGAGGTCAGCCCGGGACCAGGGTTCAATTCCCGGCTCGGCGGGGTCTTGAGTCCTAAAATGTCCATGGACTCGACAATTCTCGCTCCGGTGCCTACTCGATTCACGGGTTCACACTCTGCGACTCTGGGCAATAGCTTGCTTAATCTCCACAACGGCCCCTCGCGGCGGGATGCCTGGCTTTCACCTTGCGGATACCCTGCCGGGGTTATCTCACAGGGGAATACCAGGACGGGTTCCCTAAGCAAGCGCTTAGAAACCGCTTGGTGATTTGCGCTATATAAATTCCTGTACATACCTCTTAACCCTCTAAGGAGGGGGAGACATCAGATTGCAGCAGAACAAAATGTACTAGTATTTTTCCGTTTTTTACATATAAATACAGATACAGGAAAACTGTATTTATATGTAAAAATCCGTAAAAACGGAAAACCGGGAGCCCTATAAATAATTGCCCAATAATTTCCCCATCTTGTTTTGACCCCCGTAGTAGCGAGCATTACTTTTCAGTAAGTAATTTGAGGAAGTGTTGGTAGATAATTTATTCAAAGTAAGTTTAGCGTCTATAAGCTTTTTCAAAGAAGACTCATTATGTGAATGATAATAAGTATATTCCAATTGTTTAATGGTATTAAGTAGTTGAGCAGATTGGACTTCGTCAGATTTGTTCTTTTGTGAAACAAAGTTGATAATAAAACCTCTGGCAGCCGCCTTAAAGGAATCCGATACCATAACAAAGGGAGTTCAGGGGTGTTAATGATAGAAAAAAACTCTGAGGCAAAAGAAATAAAATCTTGACAAAAAATAGGGTCAAGGAGTAAGGAGTTATTAAAACGCCTTCTTCCTGAATGAGGAGAAAAAGGGATTAGGCCAATATCTACATGAACAGGGGCGTGGTCTGAGATTAATATGGAACCAATTTCATATTGAATGGCATGTTGGGCAAGGGATTTAAGTAGGTAGGTAGTCAACACGGGATTGTGAGTGGTGATAGGCTGAATAGTAACTATATTCTCTAAGATCAGGGTGGTAGAGTCTCAAAATGTCCACTAACGCTTTACAGCGTATTGTAGAGTTGAATTGTGAGTGCATTTTAGAGGGAAGAAATTTAATTGAAGTATGTCTATCTAAAAAAGGGTCAAAAACTTGATCACAATCACCACCAAAAATAAAATAATCATCATCGTATGAAAGTAATTTCTCAGATACATTAGTCCAAAAAACTTTATCTACCAGAGTTGGGGCATAAACATTGAAAATAACTAAAGGAATCTTATCAATAAGAAATTCAATAATAACGCTTCGACCCTCTGAGTCAGCCTCTTGTTGCACAAGCGAAACATTCAGTTTGTTGTGACATAAAATCAAGACTCAATGTTTCTTACCCTTTGCCGTAGAGTAACTCTGAGTGAATTTTGGGGATCTGCGGTCTACGAATTCGAGCAAAATCGCAAAACCTTTTTGGGGCAATTTGCACTCTACTCAACTGCAGTACTTTCTACTGGCTAATCAGTAAGTGCTACCTCGTTGAGTAAATGTATAGTGCTTTTCCTACACTGCAGCTGTGTAAAGGGCCAGAAGATTTGTCTCCACTGACCATGTGTGCCTGTAACTTTGCCACCGCGCCAAAAGGCGCCGAGGTCCCTTGAGTGAGCTGTCCATCATAGTTGGCATTGGGAAAGGGCGGGAAGACGTTTGATACCGCTAGTGTGTGGTGCGGGGCCAAACGGGTGGGGCTTCTATGCGTGTTCACATGCCTCTTGTGTATAAGGTCAGAGAGTGAGCAGGGCAGCATATGAGGAGAAAGCAGTCTCCTGGTCACAGGAACTACACGGGGGTTGCGCTCGAGAAACTCAGGGATTCAAAGATCTCCCTCGAGTATTACAGCTAATTTTCGATGCAGATATGGGGTTAAAGCACACTTGCCCAGCCTCAACCGTGCTCACTAATGTGTTAGGCTGATTACGTTACTGAATTTGAGCTTCAACTCGGGCACCTGCCTTATTTATATCTGTAAGTGCTTCCTGCTGAGGTTTAATTTTTGTGACAGGAGCCTCGTGCCAGAATGAATCCTGGCCTGCATAGTTATCCACGAAGATGCCACCATTTTGTGCAATACCTCTACTCAACTGGAGTACTTTCTACTGGCTAATCCAGTAATTGCTACCTCGTTGGGTAAATGATAGTGCTTTTCCTACACGGCAGCTGAGTAAAGGGCCAGAAGATTTGTCTCCACTGACCATGTGTACCTGTAACTTTGCCACTGCGCCAAAAGGCGCCGAGGTCCCTTGAGTGAGCTGTCCATCATAGTTGGGATTGGGAAAGGGCGGGAAGACGTTTGATACCGCTAGTGTGTGGTGCGGGGCCAAACAGGCGGGGCTTCTATGTGTGTCAACATGCCTCTTGTGTATAAGGTCAGAGACCGAGCAGGGCAGCAGGTGAGGAAAAAGCAGCCTCCTGGTCACAGGAACTACACGGGGGTTGTGCTCGAGAAACTCAGGGATTCAAAGACCTCCCTCGAGTATTACAGCTAATTTACAACGGCAGATATGGGGTTAAAGCACACTTGCCCAGCCTCGACCGTGCTCACTAATGTTTTGGGCTGATTAAAACCTTACTGAATTTGAGCTTCAACTCAGGCACCTGCTTTATTCATATCTGTAAGTGCTTCCTGTTGAGGTTTAATTTTTGGCCCACAGGAAGCACTTACAGAGTTAAGGCAGGTGCCAGAGTTGAAGCAAACTTTGTAACCATTTTAGAATGGCACCGGCAGAGAATAGTTGCAACTTGCAAGTAAGCAACTTCAACTCTGTTAGCTTGCCGGGGCCATTCTAAAAGGGTTACAAAGTTAGCTTCAACTCGAGCACCTGCCTTAACTGTAAGTGCTTCCTGTGGGCCCAAAACAAAATCCTACCGCGAGCGGATTTGCGGATTTTTCAGCAATTTCGCGAGATTCGCGCATCGCGAAATTGCAGAAAATCCGCAAATTCTGAGAGCGGAACAGATTTTTGGTCCACAGTTACCGTAGAGTTAAACACATGTCCTACCCAACATCTCTTCAGGTTTGAGGCTTTATCTTCAGTAATTTGAGATTCCTGAAGTAGAGCAATATCAGATTTTAACTCAGCTAGGTTTGTTTAATCCTTTAATATTTCAGGTTGTGAACCGGAAAGTAATTAGCTAAAAAAGTATGAACAGGCATTATGCTTACAGGAATCGAATTTAAGATTGCTAGAGAAATATATATGAAAGGTATGAGAAAAAAAAGCAACAACTGTTTTAGAGAAAAGAACATGGGAGATGAAAGAGGTAAATAAGGAAGATAAAAAAGAGAAAGAAAGAGAATCAAGGGAGATATATAGAAGAAAACAAAAAGAAAGAAGGGAGAAGGTAAGGAACAAAGAGACAATACAAGTCATACAAAGACGACTGAAAAACATACCTACAAATACAAAACGACTGGGGAGTGACTACACCAGAAGATGATGACGACAGCATTGAAGCTCCACTGAATTCTGAAGGACCACAATCAAACATTTCAACATAACAGGAGGTTCATAAGATAACAAAATTGTAGGAGTTAAATACCTGTATGTGAGATAAGAGAAAATTAATAGGGAAAAAAAAAAAAAGTGACGGTAGAACGAGAAATATAAGAAAGATATATAGAACAAAAAAGGAAAACAACATTACTTAGGCATTGTGAAGATATAAACAAAACAACATTCAATGAGTAATTAGACCAAGAATTCATCTACATAACACGAGGCACAAATGATAGTCATGCAAGTTTCGAAGTATCCATGATATCAGCTTCATGAAGACGAAGGAACTCTTGTAGCGCCGCTGGGTCATCAAATGTTGTAGTCTTCTCTTTATATGTAGCCTTGAAGAGACAAGGACGAATAAGTCCAAACCTGGCATTGATTGAACGTAATTGAGGACATAGATCGAGAAACTTTTTTCGACTATCCGCTGTAATTTTAGCTATGTCTTGAGAAAAGAAGAGACGTGAACTTTCCCAAAGATTTGTTTTTTGGACTTGACAGCTGATAGGACTTGAAGAAAATCTGTGTATTGCCGAAAAAGCATCATGACGCCATGAGGTTTCACAGAAATTTTCTGTCCAAGTCTGTGAGCTCTTTGAATGTTAAGAGAAGGAGTAACCGGTACATCCAGGAGCTTAGGCAAAAAAGACTGAAAAAAGACGGTTGGATCGGAGCCTTCAATACTTTCAGGAAGACCATAAAGTCTAAGAGTGTTCCTGCAATTTCGGTTTTCCAAATCCTCTGGCTGTTTCTTGAGGAGAGATACCTCACACTCCAAAAATAAAATGCGAGAGCAAGAAGTTTGGAGAGACTCTGTTCAATGTTCCACAATGAGCACTCTTGAATCTAAAGAAGACTATTTATCATTCAGAAATTGTAAAGTTTTATTCTATGAAGGGCTCGGATCTCGTCAAGGATAATATCCGTGGAGGAAGAGTAGGATTTCACTGGAGAAGGTGGGTCTTTTTTAGGCCTTTTGGTAGAAAGTGTAGGTAATTTACTTAGGAGCTGTGTTTTTGAAATGGTGCCTAAAGAATGCTCAGGGTTTCTGAGAGAGGAGGTCCTCCATTTCAGTAGAGATAGAATTAAAATCTGAATCTGAACACGCAGTAACTTTAGTAGAAGCAGTAAGCTTTAGATTCTTCAGTCTCTCCATAAAAAGTACGGTGGAGTTTATTGAATAACACTAAACTCTTAAGACCAAATTTTCCAAGTCCTTAAATGACTGTCAGAGACGTTACACAAGATCCAGCCTTCGAAGTCTAGAAAGCTTCCTTGAAGGAAAAGTGGTATGGCTCCAAAAACCAGATAAAACAATAATATTCTGGTTAAATGTTTCCCCCATAGAGAAAAACGAGTAGGATACAAAATGGTGGCTGTACTCAGGTATGCTGGTTAAATGTTCACCTCATAGAGAAAAACGAGTAGGTTACAAAATGGTAGCTGTTTTCAGGAATGATAAAAACAACATTATTACATGCCAGGAAATCCAAAGAAACAGCAACAGTGCTTCCACAAAAATAGAATCCTTGTGCACACAGAAGTAAAAGCTCCATTAATGACTTATGGGTAGGGAGTTGAAGCAGGAAGAGACATTATGAAGCACGATGCGCGGGCGGCCGTCAGTACACAGGCTGATTTGCGTTGTCAAAAGTGGGCTAAAAGCGATAAAAACAGCATAAAAAGCTGTTGAAGAGCTCACCACGATATGCAGACATGTATTTCAGTGCCCATAGTGATAGAAAGATGGATTTCTCTCCCGAATAGAAACCTTGTCGGGATCGGTGAAGCGGAGCTCCTCAGCTATGCAGCCATCTTGTTAGGTGCGTAAGCCACGCACCCCCACTGCCACTACAATAATTGAAATGGAAGTGAGCTCTTTGAACTACATTTTAGGCTCCATCTCGCCAGCAAATTAGGAAGTATCTTAAGACCAGAATTTTTTTTAAAGATGTTACTCTATTCAACTTACTATGAGCCAACTCACCCAGACTGCTCAATACTGAATGTAGAGTTTCAAAGTAAGGTGCCAATCCTGCAACTGTTATGAAACCTAGGACATAAACAGTACTGTGTATATCCTGTAAAAGCAACCTTGCACGCATTGTTATGTATAACTTGAGCCGCTTTTTCAATTTGTTGTATGTACGTTTTTGAAATACTCATCTGCATTCCGGAGCCACTTCAGAAATATAGCAATCATCAGAAAAAAATTTAATAAGTGACCACTACAAATCTGGCTTTTGGTTTAGTTATTAGAAGGTAAATACATCTTCAAACAGACCAAGTGTCGCCAGAGAAAAATTTTGGCTTGTACTCTATCGGGAGAATAAACCATACAATTATAGTTGTGTCATCAAGCAGGAGTAGTAAGCATATTTTTTTATTTATTTAGCAAATTGTGCTGACATCTACAATATTTGAGAGGATATGCACGATGCACATTAGATATGCATCTGCAAGCCAATGCTTAACTGTCTGGTCCCAAAAATATTTTATTTTTGAAATACATAAATTACAAACTGCAGCACATACCCAGAACTGAGTTAGATTCCAATTTAATTAGCTCACTCTCATGAAAGGTATGATATATAGTAAAGTGATTATTCATGTTCTCTGAAGATCAGTCAATATTGTTTGTTCTGAGAGAAGAAAGTACAGACCTAATCATCGGTCTGCATGACCACAGCAGCGTGGCTGCCTCTAAACTTATGTTTATAAATTCATGGGTAATGATCACCCAACTTTTATTTTCCTACAAAATCACGGAACAATGGCTCATTTTGAGGAGCTGCATTTCTTTTTTTAATGAATGTTCTTCTGATTTGGAAAACAAATATATTTCCATATTTTCTCAAAGGACATGTTTTATGTAATTGAACAGCCTGTGCAGTGCACACATTTTACATACTGAAAAAATATGAGTAGTGCGGTTTGATGATCTGATTGCACACTCCGAATATCAATTTACATACCTTGGTAATCCTGCGTGACATTGCAGCAGTTTACTTTTTTTTATCATATTGTCAATCAAACTATTTTTTTAGCTATCTGAAAAGAGAACGAATAGCACTGTTAATCACGTTGCAATTGGATTTCCTAAAATGTTAAAGCATTCATCTCATCAGGGTAAGCTCCTTGGTTTTTTTGCTCATCTTTTTCATCTTCTAAATTAGTAGCATATGCATTGTTAATTAGTCTTTTTCTTCTCTTTTTAAAAGTATTATTTATCATCCAAAACTAATTACGGTTCAATTTATATATCTGGAAACATAGGGGCGGATTTACAAGAAAGTGCAGCAGTGCGGCAACGCAAGCCCTTTGGCTGCACTACGCTGCAGCACTTTGAAAGCACAGGAATGCAACACATTTATAATAATATGTTGCATTCCTGTGCTCTCCCCTGCACTGGAGCACAAACAGCTGCCATGCGCCGGCGCAGGCATCCTTGCACCATGGTGCAAGGATGCCTGCGTCATGGGGTGAATGTTATTGTGCAGGAAGGGGAACCTTCCTGCACAAAAACAATCACTACAGGCATTTACCTATTTGTGCTGTAGAATGCAGCATGCATTGAAAGAGGAAAAACACAAGGAGAAATGAAAACATTAGGTGGCGAAGCATTAAGATGCATTTCCAGGTTTACAATTCCTCGTAAATCTGGAACGCCCGTTTCACGCAAAGTGTTGCGTGTAAAGGGGTCGTATTTTCAAGGGCAATGAAAAGTCAAGGAGGGTGGCTTTTACTGTCCTTGTAAATATGGGGCAGTGGAATGCACCACCGGTACGTCACGAAAAGTGATGCACTGGTGGCCCAAGGGGCTTGTAAATCTGTCCCATAGTCTCGAAAGTTGTGCGAGATAAAACTGAACTAACTTACAAGTTTTCCAATTCTATAGATCTATAACAATTCCCAAAAAGTGCAATCTGCTATAGCATAATCAATATTTACGGATGCATAATTGTATGGTTGTTGAGTGCTTTCCTTATTTTTTTAGGTTTGAGTATATTACAAATAGATAAACAGCTAAACAGTGAAAATGTAATAGAAACAATAATATAGTTGGGGACATTATTTTCATAAATGATAATATGTATTTACAAAGCGTTACAAGATTGCTGTATGAAATTGTTTGTGAAATAATCAGGAAAAAATATAGGGGGAGGAAGGGAACAAGGGACAAGTAATGCATATATATTAAGTGGACATTTATCTAATAATTTATTTTAAAGAATCTGTACCCATGTAATGGTTATACATTTAGAATACTAAGCATGAAGTTTAAAGACAGTAGGAATTAACCTTAGGGGGTTTCTGGGTTTTATCAGGTGTTAGGATATTCTTACTGGCAAGTAAACTAGATTTGGATATGAATGTGGCACTTGGAAGCCACAATAAATTCCTTTTTTTAGCCAAGGAAATACGTGTAACAAAGTTAGAAAGTCCGGTATGTGATTAAAGCATATAGTCTACCACTAGGATTTAAAAGTAACATCTTGTGCATTTTTTCAGTTATAGTAGACATAAATTAAATGAAAGGCAACAGCTAGTTGTAGGTCCACTAGTTTATGATAATGGAAAAGCTCAGACCAGGATGGAGTGATGCTACCTAGAAATATATTCGAAAAGGAAAATGGAATGTTGATTTAAAAAAAACATGTTTATTCGATTCCAAATTTATTTCCAAAATGAATGGATATTAGAGCTTTCTAATAGCATCATTTTAAATTCAGTGTATTAGGATTTGCAGGACCAAAAAAATGGATTTGAATCAGGAGAGAATCAGTGTAAATTAGCAGGCATGAGCAATACATGGTGGTAAATGAAATAATCGGATTGTAAAATATTGGCAGCCCTATTAGATATATGATTCTTGGTCCAAACTTTGTCCCATAAACTAACAGGGCGAACATTCTAGTAAATCTGTTTCCCATGCTCGCTCAAACTTTGACTTAGATCTGTTAGTAGAGGGAATTAGAGCCTTATAGATTATGGAGGCTTTAGGATTGGCGGTTAGTAGTGAAAGTATTGGGACTGAAATATTAAGGTAAGAAGATTTTTTAGGGATTTTAGAAATTAGATGAGTTAAAGATTTATGAAGCAGCTCATAATGTTTGGATCACTGATATAACATTGACACTCATAATATCGACCTACAAAATTATCGACACACAAATATTGATAACACAAATTTCGATATGCTTTACTTAAAAAAATAAGCAAATATCGACATACAAATATCGTCAAACACAAAACATCGATATCACTAATATCAAATTCTATATTATCATTGTAACTAATATTGTTACCATTAAGTAAACATACAAAATAACAGAAATATTGAAAACTAAAATAGAGACCACACAATTATCCTCAAAAACAAAATATTGACACCTTAAACATATTTCAAATAACACAATACATAAAAAAATATATAAACTATATCACAACCACAAACACCATATTAAATAAATACAATGCAAATTAAATACATCATTTAAAAAAAATTGTTTAACGTAAGTAAAGCCACCAAATCAACTCCTTCTTACAAACAGAATATATCAAATAAATAATTATTTTCATACCTTAGATACAAGATAAATTACAAACTATATACTATCATACTTTTAAATAAACAAAGAATGAAAAAAACGGTTAACTGAACATTAATTAGCGTTTACCACATAAGGAAACAACTGCCAAAATAATTAACAAACATTAGTAACAGCCAATGAAAAACATCTACAACCTCAATAACCCAACAGGATTTAAAGAACAATTAAAAAAAAACTATATAAACTACAGAAAAAATATTTTATGCTACAACACCAAACACAAGAATAAGGGACATCTCTGCCAGATTGCTTCTACAATCATCATAAGTAGTTATTATATTCTTATATGTCACTTTGCAAAGACAAGGATGGAGGAGTCCAAATCTAGCATTTATGGTTCTGAGAGTGGGTCACATATCCAAAACCAAATTATTTGTTTCCTGGCTTTAACCACGGACAAAACAGTTAGAAGAACAGTATAGTGTAGGAAGAGCAGAATACTCCTCTGGGTTTGGTTGAGATCTTTGGGCCAAGTCTGTGAGCTCTTTGGAGGTTAAGGGCTGTGGTTGAAGGGAAATCCATGAGTTTTGGATGAAAATGTTCAGGAAGAGTGTTGATTCAGAGATTGTTCCTTTGATTCAGATTTTTCAGATCCTCTGTATAATTCTTAAGTGTAGAGATTTCTATGCGAACTATGCATGGAGAAGTGTCTGCTAAATCATCAACTCTTTGCTGTACTATGGAGATGCGAGTCTCAAAAGATGACCATTTCTCATCTTATATTGTAACATAGGGGCTCATTATGATGGTGGGCAGACATCAGTTCACCTGCCATCATAGCTGTGCTGGGACCACCCGCCAATTAGGATGCCCACGCCATACTGGTGGGTGCGTCCTGGCCTTTTAACATTGCGGGTGGTTGCAGCACAGTTCTCAATGTCAAAAGAGCATGCACAGCATTTCCCTGCACAACATGGCAGGCACCATGCTAATTGGGACATTTTTTTTTGCGAATACAGTCTTCCCCCGAGTCCCTTATAACTCTGTGTGGGGTCCTCCTTTTTCTTTTAATTAACCATGCAGTGCCTGCCACTTGGTGCATGGAACTGCACGGGGGTACTATGGGTACCCCCAGTGCACCTCGCCCCCCAAACACAAAGGGGGCCTGCAAATCACTCCCAAAGCCAGTCTCCGCCTATCTTTTTGCTGCGGGATATCCCCCACAAAAAGACAGGCAGAAAGGCATACCGTAATCCCGATGGCGGTGCCTGCATGGCACCGCCACAATGTTGCCCTGGTTCCGGGTTCCGCAAGGTGGGCGGGAAAGGACCGCCTTGTGGAACCATGGCGGATGGACTTTCTGTCCACCGCTGTACCATTGGGATTCCCACCGCCATCCTAATTTGGCGGTGGGAATTTTCTGTATGATGGTGGTAGGACCGCCACCGCCGGCCTGGCGGTGGAGGTCCTTCTGCCATCATAATGAGCCCCATAGTATTTGTTTGCTGCATAAAGGGTTTCAGAGCACAAATTTCTTCCTGTATTAGTTCAATTTTTTAATCAGAGTTGTATATATCACAACTTGACCTGCAGGTATCAGAGTACTTTACATGAGCACCAGACGCATTACTTAAGGACATATCAATTTTTATTAGGCACATGGAGATTAAGGGGACTATTACGATGGCGGGTAGACAAAGTCCGCCTGCCACCGTACTGGCAAAAGGGACCACCCACCATGTGCGGCGGTCCCGGGGGGAAGATAAGGATGCGCCCACCACACTGGCAGGCGCATCCTGCATTTTTTACTTTGCGGCAGGCGGTGCTTTCAGAAGCACCCGCTGCAATGGAAAAAAGGCATGTTGTGCATTTGCATGCACAACGTCGCAGACTCCGGGCGGTGCCTGCCACATTGTGCATGCAAATGCAGGGGGTACCATAGGTACCCCCAATGTGCACCTCCCACCTCCCAACACCATGGAGGCCCACAACAGGCCCCCACATGCAGGCACTGCATGCCTTTCCATGGCAGCAACACCACCATGGAAAGACACATCACCGCCTGCATCTTAATTTGGATGACGTGTCTTGCAGAAACCACCACCATATGAAGCCCCTTTTCGGCCCGGTTGACTCGTCGATGGGTGGAAAACCGGCTGACAGTCTTTCCATCCACCGGGCCCCCCTGCCATCATAATATGCTGGGGGGTAAATGGGATATGGGTGGTGGTAAATAGCGATCCGCCCGACATACTAATAGACCCCTAAGTGATTTTCCATAATCACAGGATGTTGAGCGTTGTGGCTGAGACTCGAACCAGGTTCCCCAGATTTGAGGTTGACCGCCCTAGCTGTTAGGCCACATCCTCTGATATGGAGGATGGTTTAACCAGAGAAGGAGATTCTTGTTAGATTTTGTTGGATATTGATAATTTTGCAGGGTTATCTCCAAACTTTTTGCCTTCTTCCTTCTCTGTTTTTGACTTTGAGATGTACACTCCGCTCTGTACAGATGTGCTTTGCTGCACACTACACCTAGCTGATACACATAGCTGGAGCACTAATCACAAGTTATATCGGAAGGCCGGCCCAGTGCCAATCAAGCACAATGCATCATTTTGTTGTTGTTGTTTTATTACGTTTTTTGCAGAGAACAAGACAGCATACAAATAGCAATGACTCCATGAGAGTTACAATAATTCTAGCAGTAAGTTATAATGTTCAGCATGTGGCCAGAATAAAGAAGGGGAAAACAAACCATACACTCAGCTAGTGTTTTAGCCTGTAGAGTGTTGCTAGCTGCTGTTACAACATCTCTCTATGCCACAGTCACAGAAGGAATCTCAAAGCACTATTAGGCCTAGGGATCAGGGTTCCACGCCAGGGAGGTCATCTCCCGATCATGATCAACTTTATCAGCAGACGGGGAAGCTGCAGTAGCACCTCTAGAACCCTCTTGTGTTTCTAAGTATGTGACAAATGGGGATTATATATCCATGGGCCAGGAACGGACTGGCGACAATTCCCAGTAAGCATTCAGCTGCTCTTCGCAGAAAGCAGCATCCCAAAGTCACCCGTTCCTAAGGGGCACTGCCCCAGTGTTTTGCCGCTCTGTGTATTGCCAGCAGAAGCTGGATCGCAGTCAGCCTGCGCTCCCCCCCAGGCGTGACCTGCTTGACATCACCAAGGAGCGTCAATCTCAGAGAATGCTCTGGTATATGCCCTGTGATTTTTTCAACATCATCAAAGACTGCCGCACAGTAGTGACATACTCTGGGGCAGTCTCTTGCTAAATGCAATAAGTCTGCACTAGGCACAGCACAGCACACACAGCTCACATGTGCTACCAGACTCATGCTGTGCATTCTTTCAGGTGTGCAATATATTCTATGCAGATTTTTAAAATAGATTAAGCGCAACCTGTAGTTCTGAGTTCGGAGAGAGAGCTCTGAATTGAGTGCAACAAGACTTCAATAGCTCATCACCAATGAGGATTACATGTTCGGCCTGTTTGGTAGTCTATGGGCATACGGATTGGCAGAGACTCCTCCATTCTTGTGTGGAGTCGTGTGACTAGCTTGCATGGGGACGGGGTGGTAAGAGTTGCTTTCAGCACATATGATGTTGGATGGTTCTCTAGAAAGGTATTATGAATGGCTGTCAGGGTTGTGCATGGTTGGTATAGTGTATATGAGCGAGACTGCAAGCCCCTGGAGCACCTGTTGTAGGGGGCAAATATTCCCTCCTGGTACACCGCACAAAAGGACATCAGCTGTAGCCACTGTAGCTCACCACGAGTGCCAGCATCCAGAATGACAGATATTGATGGGTGGCCAGTAATCAGCACGTGTAAATAAATGATCCAGTCATGCCCTCTGTCTTAATTCGTCCCACGCTCGCACCATACATGCCACTATGTCTGACTGAGTTTGCGGTCACCCTGAAGGCATCATCATGTACAGACACCGTATGGGGTTGAAACTGTTTATGGTAGAGCCAATAATGAGCTTGTGCACTACTCAAAGAGAAGTGTCAATAATTCCCATGCCACCCGTGGTTGTTTGCCTGCTCATGGCAATGTTATGAGGTGATATCTATGCCACTTGCAAAAATGCACCGTTGAGGGGCTTGGCAAATTGATAAACAGATACAAGAATTTAGGAAGGACCATCATTATAGTGATGGCCTGTCTCCCAGTGAGGGTCACACATTCCCCAAGACAATCTGCCATAATTAGCCCGCCAGTGCTCATCAAGGTCCTGACTAAGCCAGATCCCCAGGAAGCAACCCTAGTCCCGTGCCCATGTCATGGAGAACTCAGACTCAAAACAACCGGGTGCAACTGATCGGGGGAGTCTGATAGATTTAGCCCAGTTGGTGTTTATACCCGCAATGCCACCAAATCGGGTAAACTCCCTAATGAGTGGGTCCAGATTAATATGAGGGTCTCTAATATACAAGCTGACATCATTCGTGCACATGGACACCAGGACTCTACAGGGATAAATGCCAGTCCGCGATGAGAGTGATGCTGCCTCAGTCTAGTTGCCAGAGGTTCTACTGCAGTTGTGAATAATGTGGGTGAATGGGGGCAGCCCTGCCAGGTACCCTGAAATATCTTGAAGGGAGGGTTATAGTTCCATTGACCCACAGTCTAGTAATGGCCTGGTCATAAAGAAGGCCGATTAATCTTATAAATGTCTTCCTCATTCCAAGGCTCGTCAGTAACTTGAACAGGTAGGAACAGTCAAACTAAACGAAGGAACGCCTTTGTGGCGGCTAAAAATACCGGGCCTCATTTATGAGGCCTTGCGTGAGTTTTGCGCTTCCGATGCGTCACTTTTTGTGACGCATTGGCGGCGTAAAACTTACCTCCTGATGCGCGCTATTTACAAAGTGACGCATCTAAACAGATACGTCACTTTGTAAACCCCTGCGCTACATTATACCTGCGTCAGGTATAATGTATGCAAAGGCGGCGTTCACACGCAAAAAGCCTTGTAATAGTGACGCAGTGAAATTTATGAGATTTCACTGCTTCACTTTTAGGACGGTGTTGCGTCAAAATCTTGCGTCTGCCTCACAGCAGGCGTAAGACTGATGCAAGCCCTTTCACATGAGGGTTTCCCCATGTGAAAGGGCGCATTGCTGGAGTTGCGTCGCTTTTGTGACACACCCCAGCAATGCGTGACTTTTGCGCTTACAGATACGTCAGAAATACTGACGTATCTGTAACTCCTTGCGACATGATGCGTCATAATATAAATATGACGCATCAATCATGTTGCAGGGAGAGCGCAGTAAAAAGTGACGCATCGCTGTTTTCACGAAGCGATGCGTCACTTTTCATAAATAAGGCCCACCGTAGCTGCACCAAGGCCAGGGTCGATAGTATGCAGGAGAGCAAAGAAAGTGTGCAGATTTTGAGCCATTATACAGCCGAGTACAAACCCAGACTGGTCATATCATCCTATGCTTGGCATGAGTGGGAGGAGCTGTGAGGCCATACATTTGGTCAGTATTGTCTTATCTGTGTTTATCATGGGAAGGGGCCTGTATGATTCACATCACTAGGGGTCTTTCTCCAATTTTTAAATGGTGACAATCACAGACTCCCTGAGGGATAGGGGAACTGCGCAACCCATTAAGGCAGGCTTCGGGTGTACTCTTTAACGAAGGCAGTGGTGAGGCCCCCCAGACCTGTGGAGCCTTATATTGAGTCAGAGCACCAATAACCTGGATGACTTCCTTTACCGTGAAGGGTTCTTCAAGGAAACGCCTGTGGTCCTCTTCCACTCTCAACAGCTACTGAGAGTCGAAATATGAAACAAGGTTGGGTGGCAGAGGCTGAGAGGACGTATTTAAAACAGAGAAGAAGGAAGTAATTGTGCGCTGTATAGAGCCCACCCCAGTGTGAGTGTTCTTCTGATCGACTGTTAATTCGACTATTTATTCATTCGACCAGGGTTTACACAGGAGACTAGCCAGGTCCTTACCTGCTCCATCCCCCTCTCTGTAGCACCATGTGCGGGTCTCCCTCCCCAGTTAATGTTTTTCTCTGTGCGTCTTGTCATTAGTTTGTTGAGGATGGATGCCAGAATGAATTTGCTGCATTTATCAAAATATTGGTTTTCTAAGGCAATAATATCTGGCTCTAGTCATGTCAAAACTCCCGCAGAGCCTGAAGCACTCCAACTTGCATAGCCATACAGACCCCATGGATCACCTCCTTGAAAGCCTCCCACAAGATGGATGGGGAGGAGGCTGATTGTGTTCAAAATACTCATGAATGGCCGTCCTCACCTCACTCTGGAACACCTGGTCCCTGAGAGCACCAGCCAGTAAACAACAGGAGAAAGCATGCAATGTGTACTCAGGGGGACGTTTCCAGCAGTACCGAAGCATGATCCAACAGTGTCCATGGTAGGTGCATACCATTGGTGGTCAAAACATCCACATTTGTAGTCACCAGCCAATATTCAATTCTTGACCATGTATTATGTGTCATAGGGAGAGATGAAGAATACTAGATGTGTTTAGACCCCCAACGCCTATAAAAAGGTGGGCAAAGCCAGCAACTATGTATTGTGCATGCTGGGCACTAGGCAGGCAATCTGATATCATGTGCCTCTGTTCTGCTACTGTGGGAGGATCGCCAAAATCAGTGATGTTACTGTCTGTCATTATGACGCTGAATTGTGTGGCGGCGTTCGGGTTTGAGCGTCAGGAGTCACTTGACCAGTCTGTACTTGCATCACGAGTCACATTCAAATATTACCCCAAAGGATCACCCCCGGGTGAACCATCCTAGTTAATCTCCAAACCTCTGCAAGGAAGTGGGGATACCCTACCACAGATGGCACATATGAGCACAGTCTTTGGGCAAGCCAGTTATCTACTGAGCCCAAGGCGAGATGAAGGCTACTATAAGTGTCTAAGACCCAATCACCTATAAAAAGGTAGGCAAAGCCAGCAACACTGTATTGTGCATGCTGGGCACTGAACAGGCATTCTGATACATAAAACTCACATCCTTGCCATGCGCTGCCAATTACTAAAAATAATACATCACTCCTGAAATGTTCTATGACATCAATGATAACACTGTGCATGGTGGGGAAGTTAGTTGTAGTTACTTCGGAGCAAGACTTATAGCTACTTGAGATAAATATAACTGGTGAATTTCAGTGTTTTTGTTTGTTTAAAGCAGTATGTATTAAAAGTAAAGTAAGGTATCATTATAATTTCTAACCATAACATCACTTTGGCCTTTGTTTTTTCCAGTGGAAAACACATACACACACACACCCACACACACGCGCACTCACACACATATATATCGTTAGTTACTTGACTAATTCGCAATGTTAAATACAATATTCTGATCTAAAAGAAATCCAAACTAGCTAATCTGACAGAAATGATGACAAATACTCCCTTTGCAGCATGATGATTATTTCTCAGATAACACCAGCTGTGCTTCCATTAAACCAAGTAACTGTTTTCCCCTATAACACAAAGTACCAGAATTCAATCATAAAAGAAAATAATAAATCTGCAAGGGTTTTTACCACATGCTTTTCATTGGCAGCAATCTGTGCATTTGTTTCACACTGAGAACACGAAAAAACTTTCAAAATGAGTTCCAGTGTAAAGCGCAATGGGTCTCTCCTCCTAGATGCAATGCACTCTATTTCAACACAATTTTTTGTTCAGATTCAATACGAAAATGACATTGCATTTCAAGCTAAACCTTGATGAAAATTTCAATTAAATTAATATGCAGACACTGTTTTCAAGATTTATCTTTTTAAAATTCAATATTTGGGAGAATATTCATATCAAATTAGTCTGTTCGGTATTCAAGTGATGAAAATACGCAAAAACAAAACTACATAATGTTCTAACATACTTGAAAAATCTGAGCCCAAGAAACATTACTTAAGCCGAAAAACAAATCATGCAGAAATGCATTAAATAAGACTCAAGCCAAAAGCACCTATTCAGCTTGTTCTGCTAAATTGTGATGGAATATCTTGAAAACTGGGCTAAAAGATAAATAACCACCCAATTTCCATGGTATCTTTTGAAGGAGATTTTTTAGGATTGTTTTTTGTTTCTTATTTCAGTATCACACTCCTGACACACCTATCTCTTGCTTTCTCCACTTCATCTAGTGATGCGGGAAACGGGTGACCACGGTTGCCTTTGGAAACGTAATGCCTGCCGTTAGATAAAAGCCATCTCAAGGTCATCCAAAGACTTGCCTTGTCAAAGCACATCTTATTTTTTGGAGCTCGCTTCCTTCAAGTGGAAGCATGTGTCAGATGGTGTCTGGCGACTCTCAATGTTATCTTTTTGGCACAAAAGATGCTCTACATAATCTCAGGGCCTCATTTATGAAGCTCCTTGCACCTTCGCAATGTCACTGTTTGTGCCTTTTCCTGGCGCAGAGGCCTGTGTGATATTTATCATACAGCAATAAGCCACTTTTTTGGGGCTTATTGCTGCCTAATAAATATCGGTCCCTTTAACACAGTTTTCTGCATTCAAGGGGCGTGTAAACGGTTTTGCTGGAAAAACAAGGAAAATTAAAGATATTTCTCCTCTTTGTGCCTCCCTTACACCTCCCCTGGGGCAGTGTCAAAAAGTCATTGATGTTGCTGGGAACGCCCCATCCATGGCCTTTTGACTCTATCCCGGATGTACGAGAAATCATAAATCTGAGACAGCGGCAAAATCCTACGCCTCCTCAGGGGAGGCGTAAGAGAGGTACAACGAGGAGAAATAAATAGTTTTTCCTTTTTTGATGTATGCAGCATTCTGCAGCACACATATAAAGAGGGAAAAGCCTCCTGTGATTAATCTTGTACAGGAAGGTTTCCCTTCCTGTAGTTTGAATCATGTACATTTGTGTATGGGGAGCCAGTGGAGATTTCTTAGATGAGAAGGGATGTGGGTGCCTGAAGGGAGGCTGAGATTGAGTCTTACTGATGTATTCCCACTGCTGTATTCTAAATGGTCCGGGGCTTCTTTATGAGATGGTAGAAGAACTTGATGTAGAGTGTAATTACTATTAAAGGGTACTGTGATAAGTGCTTCGGTGATTGTTCAGCTGGTGTCAAGATGAAGCCACCTGAATATTGTTCCGGAGTAACTTGAGGGTGAGGAAGCAGGTGGAGGTGGTCAAGTTGGCTTAACTTGGCTGACCATTGAGAGTTTGTTTGTTGGAATGTGTAAATACATTGTAAATTTGTATTGTGATATGTGCAGGCCCGACAACGATAATACAGATAAATGCAATACCAACGTATACCATGAACTGTGCCCATATGACAATATTAGTGCTTATAAATACAATGTCAATGTATGTCATAATCTGTGCCGGCACAACAGCAATGTTACCAGCAGTAGCATTGTCAATGTATGCAATAATCACATACAGAGGATGACGTTGTTACCAGTAAATGCAATGTCAATGTATGTCATGCTCTAGGAATGCAAAAACATGCCAATATCGGTAAAGACAATGCCAATGTATGCTGTGACAGCTGTACAAAAGCTATTGAGAAAAGAAAGCTGATGAAATTGACACCGGTGACTGCCATATTAATGTTAGCAGTTCCAGTGAACCTGTATCATTGCCATCAAGGTGACCTTGAATCAACCCTGAGTCAGATATATCTGGTCAGACATGCTCAGATACCCAGACTCCCACCTTTCTATTAACTTGTCACAGGTGGGATCTCCCTTAATCCAAAGATAAATGCACAACCAGGTAATATTTTGATCAATCCCATAGATATATAGTTACACCACACAGAGGCACACGGCAATTGGCCCCAATAAAGCACATTTGCTAAAGGCTTGCATTCTCCAAAAATATGACTAAGCTAGATGCCACATGTAGATAGAAACACTCAACCAATCAGGTCACAACATGAACACCAAATGAAGTGATCATGCGTCCCTCCTGCCAAACATTTGGACACATACACACTGGCCCACTCTAGCTCTCTCTGAGGTGGAGAGCCATCTGTGTCCTTATCAAGATGCCCAACCTTGTTGATTTGTGACTGCAATGCCTTTAAAGAATGCAGCAATTGGCTTATGGTACTTGCAAGTAACGCATAAACACGGCCAAAACTTTGTAAACAGAGAGACGTTCCTCAGACGCATTCTGTTCAGACTCATCTGGCCACACCATTTATTTAGGCCAACTTGTTATTGTTTTGCTAAATGCCTCTTCTCTTTTCATTTCTTTAAAGTAAATTCTTATCCGAGCCACATTTTCACAAGCCAGATACGAGGGATTGGTTCATCAAGCCCACCTGATGCCGAAGGACAAGAACCGCTGGCTGAACGTATTCATCTGTGCAAACAAAGGCCAGTGAGCAGACACCCTAATTGATTAGAAGTTCTGCTGACTCCAAGGCAGAGGCTCATCCAGAGGCAGCCACAGAGGGTAAGAGACTACATCTGATCCATAGTCCCATTGAGTGGCGTTTGGCAAACTAGGACAAGCATAGATCCATTTTTTCTTTCTTCTCAAGTGATCCATGTTAGAGAAGGTAAAGGTGACTCCTACTGTTTGGGACCACTGTGCAGGATACAGGGTATGCCTCTGTGGGTGGTAGTAATGGATCGCCCGGACATTTGCCCATAGGTCAGAAGTATGCCTCATCCCTGGTTGTTAGTAAGCTATCACTTGGACCTTTAGGCATGGAACAGAGGTTTGCTTTATTTCCTTGTATGAGGAGGGAATCGCCGGTACCTTTGGGTGTGGTACAAAGTTACGCATGAGTCCTGAGTGTTGTATAGGTCTAACAACCATGATCTTATTTGTTAGCCAAATTGTTTTTCTTAGGGAGTGCCGGTTTCCCAACTGACAGTGTCTAAAAGAAGTGAAAGGTATTTTTTAGACAGCCAACACACACTACCCCTGGGTATGATATAGAGTAATGCGGATTTAAGAGAAAATTCAGACATTGGTGAATAAGGTATATCTTGTGTCTGGCCACGAATGGCTAATATTTGTCGGGTAAATTGTTTTTTCTCCACACCAACCATTGCTAATTTTTGTCCTCTAAGCCACTAGGGACAGACTATCAGGCTCACTTAGCCCTGCGTGTTACGTGGAGCATCTCCTCTCCTTAGGTTTTAGGTGCTAGGAGAAGGCTAAGTTTTGAAAAAATATAGTAATTGTTTTCTGTCAAACTTTCTCTCTTAGACTCTTTTAGATTTATTCTTTTTTGCATTTACTGATATTGTGGTTCTGTTATATTTTGTTATAGGATGCATGTCTAAATGTTATGTCTCTGCTTTATGTAGTGACCAATTTTTCCAGACCAGAATTTAATGTTTGCTAGTTGACTTTTATAGATCAACTTGTTTTGCTCTGAGCTAAAATTTGCATTTTGTTACAGGTTTTTACTATTTCATTTGCATTTGTCTATCATTTTATGTTAAATGTCCACCTTAATGCATTGATTGTATTTAGAGCGCATAACAAGTATATGGTTTTAAGGACCACCCCGTGTACATGGTTCCTCGAAATTAGGGTAGGATTTGTGATTATTTAAAGAGTCTTGAGACAGTCCAAATTGGTTTCTTCAAAACACATTCCCCAGTCCATCATGAGACCCCATTAAGTCATTAAGTCACATGCAAGCAAGGTTCCCCTCCCAAGCTAGGAAATTAGAGAAACACTGCTGTGAGTGACATGTCCATACCAAAGTCCATGCATTTTCCTGGACAGAGGGGGGAGCACTCAACACCAACACTGTAGAACATGCACGACTCACATTCAGACCAGGTATGCAGGACATAAAAAGGCTAAGTGAGAGGCCCAACTAGAGGTGTGGAAAATCTTGGAGGTGTCCCCAGCCTATAAGACTATCCCTGAGTCTGTAGGTAAGACATCTGCACCTCCTCCACCATACATCGTTACACATGTGCGCTTGTTGATACCAGCCATCCCAGTCGCCGCTGTGCTGGGTTATACCAATCCACCAGTCAAAGAAGCTGCTGTACCTCCCCAGGGACAGCAGGCCACCGGGTGGGTTAGAGGATACCTGGTCCCACCAGCTCAAGTACAGACAGCCCTGGCACAGTCGTACCCATGTTCCTCGGGGTTCGACCTGTCACCTGTCGGTTACAACCCAGCAGGGCCGAACCAAACAAGTAGTGCATACTCCTGAGCCCCCCACTGCATAAAGTCAGAGGGAGGTTTGTGATCCTACTGCAAGGTGATTCAACCAGTGGAGGGGAATAAAGGAGCTCAAGTCCTGCAAAGCCAGACTCCAAAGAGGGAGCCTCGGGCTACAGTCCATCCAGACAGGCCTATAGTATAGAGGAAGCATCAGGGAGTGAGGTCAAGACCAAGCCATTGCTCAGGAGAACAGCATGTGGCACTGAGAGAAGGAGGCAACCCAAGTGGGAGTTAGAGGAGAGACTAGATTTAAGGATGGAAAGAAAGAGCGCTCTCACCAGGGAAGCACAGAAGGAAGAGGAGCCAATTCCCCCTCCCGCAGAGGAAGCAGAAGATAGGCTTCGGATCCACATACAGATGAGCATGGAGGTAGGCCCATCACTGAATCACTCGCATCACCTGACTGTCAGCTTAGGAGAAGGACTGACAAGCATGGCACACTAACGAGTGCACAAGGAGAGTGGCAATGATGTTGCTGCTGCTCTTCCCAAACATGCTGGTGAGACCTTAGATAAATAATTTTCAAAGAAGAGGGTGAGGCTTTTGTGTGACCTTTCTGTCATCTACTAGCCTGTTGGACCAAAAGGAAGTGCCACCAGTGTGACCATCCCTGGCCATAGCCAAGAACTGCATTCAGCAGGGAGGGGAAGATCCGAAATGGAACTTCCCCTACTTGCAGGAGTGCTTGATACGATGGCAGCGCCATGTCAAGGAGAAACCCCCAAAGATTTGTCCGCTACTGCAGAAAGGTGCAAAAACAACTGATGGACAGAATGCGGAACAATGTCATACATTCACCCCAGTACAGAGATCTAGGCCTAAATCCATTGTTTTTTGCTCACCATGCCATTCCAGTTTTGACCCAGCCATATGGAAATCAGTCTTTACCCTGCGCCCAATGGGAACAGTCCAGCCCGAATTGCCAGGTTAGGTCCTCCCTGGACTGGAAACAAGCATCCTAGGACCGGTTTATGAAAGGTGCAGCAGGGACCCTCTACATGCCTTGGGCACAGATGGACAAAAAAGGGCTCAGGAATAAACCGCTTTATAAGGATATGGTAACCGGTTTACAGCAATATGTGCTCTGCAATAAGTATAGGTAAAGTATATAGAATGTGCATTGCACACGGTGCTCAAGGACAAGGGTTGGTTACCATACAACCCAATTAGGCTTCTCAACAGAAGGGCACTTAATATACAAAGGATAGTCCGAGCACTCAAATAATAAATATACTTCAATGTCCAAACAAGGTAGATAGTAGTAAGTCTACTTTCAATCCATGTATGAGTCCATGGGTATACCATCCCAAAAGCTCTTCACATCCTGTGAAATTTCGATACAATCCATGAATGTTTCAACATCAATGGTGTTATATATTCATCAGAAGAGATCAGTCAACACATGTTTTGTCATTGGGTGGTTAATATCATGACTTCACCAGGGCTCAAAACCAACAGATAAAGTCAATCAAATCTCAGTAGAAACAGATTTAAGAGAGACACAAACCTTCATCTGCCAAAGGTGTTCAGCATCTAAAATTCAATATTAAATCTAAGAATTTAAATAAAATGTGTATACAAAGTGCACTGCATAGCAGTGATGAGCAGCAAAAACCGAAAGAATGATGAGAGAAAAGGAGAGCACGAGTACGGAAAAGAAACCACCTTCCAATATGTGTTAAATTCACACCCCAGTAGTAATATACTCTCAAATACTCGAACTGACTGAGAAATTGCAAATTTAGACAAGACAAAGACGCTAAACAGTGTTGAAAAAAACAGTAAGAGAATGTAGAGTGAAACCTAAATGGGAAAGAAATATGAAGGTTAACTATGTTGTTACCTTAAAAAAGGTATCCAAAAGTAAAACTGTACTAATAGGCAAGTATGTAACTATACTTAGTTAGAGTGTAATAATATACATAATAAAAGTCCCGTGCCTGGACAACAATAAAACAAAGTCCTTTTGATTATCATCTATTTTACCAAATACTGCCATTCATGAACACTCTATAAGCATAATTATAATATATTAAAGCACCAAATTATATCCGAGTAAACAAAAGAACCAATTTAAAAACAACAATTACCTTCATCTTATCTCGTCCATCTGATACAATAAGTTGGCGTACGAGTACCATTGTAAAAACGACACCAGAACATCGTAACCACCTCAATAACAGTATTTCATGCAATATATTGTAAAAATGTTAATCCCCTCATACCTGAACCCAAGTTTATTCCAAATCCCAGAGTATTGGTGAAGCAATAGGATATAATAAAGATGGTCAGGAGAGTGTTCACATCCAACGTGAAGTTGGCGTGGACCATCAGCAGGGCCGGACTGGCTACTGGGTGTTTTGGCATGCTGCCGAGCTGGGGGCTGATTTCCCTGGCTGGGGGCTGATTTTGTTGAGGGAGACCTATGTGTGCTTCGAAATTCACAAAGCAAAACAATCTTTTTCAGCACACGCAGGTCCCCATTAACAAAATCAGCCCCCAGCTCGGCAGCATGCCAAAACAACTGGTAGCCAGTCCGGCCCTGACCATCAGTGCCATATTGGAGTCTGTATTTATACATATTCGAATCCAGACACACGGTATGCATTCACTAGTGTGTCAGCCATCTTTCAGTAGTAAACTCATTCGATGTGCAGTATAGGCAAACGTGACCCATATCATATCATCTTTCTACATATCGGACAACCAAATTATGAAATGTCCATCTGTCCCATAATTATAATAAAGGAAAGCATAATCCCCTGCCATGACAGTCATCTTACATTAAATGGTGTGATTGTTCCAAAAAGAATTGTGCAACATACCCAGATCCTCTAATCTGTTCTGCATGCCGTACATTCTAATTAAGTAACATCTATCAATCCTAAAATTAAATGAAGGAGAAAGGGATGTTTAGTCATATTAAAACCAGGTAGAACGGTTAAGGTTTAACAATCGATTTAATCGCAATATCGGTGGCCATCTTGAAAGGGTGATATGTCACCAAAATGTTTTTTTAACCTGCAGGTGAAGGAAGTGGGCCTTAGGGGCCAACTGGGTTACTTACAACCACCTGTTATGCCTTTCCAAGCAATAAAGAGGCGGCCAGACAGTAGAGAATACAAACAAGCTTTTATTAGCAATACTCTCGAAAGGAGTCCAATCTGCCCTGCACCCTAAGATGTCTGCAGAGGGACTGAACCCCCAACAGTCTGCAACATGTAATGATTTTTCCCCATGAGCCTCCAACCACGCCCACAGTGGAAAGTTACCGGCCTGGGCTGAACATGATCAAAGGAGACACAGAAGGATGAGCTACCACCTGCCAGACGGGTACATGCTATCTGCAAAGCGACGTTACCGTGCTGAGTGACAGTGTCTCCGAACGTGGGAGCAGAACTACACACTCAGAGAGCTATGCGAGGGCAGAATGGTCTATTCATTAGTAAGTCGAGAAGCAGCCTTGAACAGAAAAGAAAATGATAATGAAATACAGTGTTCTGTTGAGGCAAGTAATGCGAATAATGAGGCCTACTTCAGGCACAGCCTAAGCAGCCGAATAGGGATTACGAAATACAAAATGGAGTCACACTCGCTGAGCTTTGCACATTACAGGAATAACTTAGTGGGTTGCATAATGTAAATACACAAGATGTCATTTAGTCGCACACTGCAAACCTACTATGGTACGAAATATGTATATAATAGGAATGGGGTTTCTCAAACCTAACACAGGAAATCACTATGTCTCGCTAAATAAGCAACCTATTAGAAGGACATACAAAAATACAAAACTATAATTCATTCAAAAAATGTATATCGCGGGAAAAACAATATCAGAATTCGTGGTCAGAATAGGAGTATAAGTTTGAGTTGATAGTAAAAAAGTGTATCTAGGTCATATGAGAAGAACATCTTAAAGTGGTCACAGACCAAAAATATCATTACAATTCTGGGTTTAGTATAAAGATGGGCAACAATCAACAATGTGATCAATCCACGGTAATAAGTTAACTGTACCTATATACTAATTATCGTGACCCAAATGCCCCATTCTAGGGTCCAGTATTGAACTGATGGAAGGAAAGGGCTTCTGACAATCAATTAATTAGTTATGAGAAAAAGGAGGAAAATTGAAGAAGGCATAGGACCTCGATAAGGGAACACCACCATAATAAGTGTGCTAAACAGTGACTCTAGAGTACGAAAGAGACATTAAATTTAATTATAAAACATCAATCAATCACAAAATTATCCAAATGGAAAAACACTGATAATAGTCAGGGATATAATCCAAAAATCATATATTCCATCATATTACTCTCCTAAAAATGATTGCCTCTCATTTTCGATATTGAGCCCCAATTCCACAGCCCGAAGCTTCATAATCCATGAAGCTTGACAACGGCTAATTTTCAATTCTCTGTTACCACCACTGACATCCCTTTTTGCATGATCAATACCACAGAAGCTCATTTTATGAACATTTGTCTGAGATGACATCTCATTAACATGAATCACAGTGGGGTACTTCGAGTCATTAGTTTTCAATACTCAAAAATGTTCAGAAATACTCATTTTCAATGGTCGCATTGTGCTCCCCACATATATTTTCCTACATGTGCAAACTATCACATAGACAACAAATCTAGTATCACAATTTATATACATTGGGATAGTATAAACCCCTGTATTGTCATAACTAAAAGTTGTCCTTAGCCCATCTGCAAGCATTGCAATGTCAACACTTGTGGAAACCCTTACTTTGATCTAGTAAACAATTGCCCTGCTTTAATGGTTGAAGGTACTTGGGCTAATTAGGTTGGCAAGTGTAAAACCTCTCTTAAATATCACACTAGGATGTGAACTAAGAAATGGGACAAGAGATTTATCTGAAGTCAATATACGCCAATATTTTTGAAGTAAACAAATGAGTTTGTCCATATTAGGATGATGATTGGTAATCAATCTCACTTGTTTAAAGCCAACAGCCTTATTCAGCTTCCTAGATTTCAATGTATCTTCCATCGTCAGGTGTCGTGCACAATTAGAGGCTTGACTAATTATGTGTGTTTGGTTGCCCAAATATTAAATCTCATTTCCATGTCCATAAGGGTTCTGTTGAAATCAATGTCTTCTCTACAGAGTCTGTGTGCTCTGACCATCTCCCCGTTTGGGATGGCATCAATCTGAGATTTTGGATGACTACTGGATCCATGTAATAAGGCATTACATGGGGTCTCCTTTCTGTACATACGACTGCAGATCTTATTGTCAACAATCTATAACTCAACATCCAAGAAACGTATTCTTTTTTTACCATAGTGCTGTGTAAATGATAAATTAAATTTATTAGAATTGAGATAAGCAAAAAATTGTTGAAGTTGATGCACAGTATCAGTCCAAATCAACAACACATTGTCTATATATATCTCCTCCAGTAATGTATGTACTCCAACCATTCTGCTCCTCTCGGGCCCCAGATTCGCTCCACCTCAAACCATCCCATAAAGAGATTGGCAAAGGACAGAGCAAATCTAGAACCCATAGCAGTCTCATGTAACTGTTTGTACCACATATCATTAAAGAGAAACACTTAGGGGTCCATTACAATGGTGGACGGACATCGCAATGGAGTCAGGGACCGCCCGCCGAAGTTGCGGCGGTCCCTCAATGCATATTATGATGCTCCCGCCACACTGGCAGGCGCATCCTGGGCCTATTACATTGCGGGCGGGTCTGCTTGCTGCAGACCGGCCCGCAATTCAATAGGAGTGTGCACATCATTGCCAAGCGCTACATGGCAGGCACCACATGGTGCCTGCCACATAGTGCATGGCAATGAGGGGGAGTACCATAGGTACCCGCATGTGCACCCGACACCCTGGGGGCACGCAACGGGCCCCCAACACCAGACAATGCATGCCTTTCCAAAAGGTGAATCTCCATATGCAGCATAATATGGAGGGGTGTGTCTTGCAGTCACCGCCAGCATATTGTGACCCTTTTCTGCCCAGTCGACGAGTCAACCGGCGGAAAAGCGGCAGACGGTCTTTCCGTCTGCCTCTGACCCCCAAGCCATACTAATATGGTGGGGGTCAATCAGGCATGGATGGCTGGCAGATCATCCCTGCCGGGCCAGGGGTGGCTACCGCCGGCCCAGCGGGGCGATCCACCCTAATGGGCCCCATTGTTTTCAAGTATAGTTCTCGTCGTTTGCTATACCATCTCAATGTGCTCTAAATATTCAATAGGCCTGCGATTCAAAAAATATCTTAAAGCATCCAGTCCTTATTCATGTTCAATGTTAGTATAGAGGGAGACAACATCCATAGGTACCAATGTCTTTCCTTGTTCCCATGTTACATCAGACAACAAATTAAGAATCTGTTTAGTGTCCTGTATGAATGATGGTAAATTTATAACAAATGATCTAATGGAGACATCTAAAAATTGAGAGAGTCTTTCAGTTGGTCCTCCAATTCCAGCCACTATTGCTCTACCTGGTGGTTTTAATGGGTCTTTATGTATTTTTGGGAGTGTGTACAACAAGGACAGCGTGGGCGGTCAATCAAAGATACAGATATTTTTCATGACTTAAAAGTCCAACATCTCACCACCTCAGTACACTACTGATCTTCAAGGTTATCTGAGGTACAGTATTCTTATCTAATATCATGTCGAAGACTGATTATTAAGCTGGGACAATACGTCATTGTCATAATCAGTTTTATTCATCACAAAAATGTTGCCTCCCTTATCATCCTCCCTGATAATGAGGTATTTGTTACCCTGCAAGGATCTTAAAGCTCCTCCTTCTAAAAAGTGAGGTTGTCTTAAATAAAATCCTTCTTTTTGTCCCTTTCATGATCAATTATCATTTTCTAGCTCATGGGATATAGATGTATAGAAAATGTCAATGCTGTTGCCAGATGTTAGTTGTGGTGTCCATTTGGATTTAAGTTTGAGACTGCTATCAATACTCGAATTGGTATTAAGGTCTAATTCCAAAAGATGTTCATTCAATGTTATGGGATCTTCTTCACATTTAGTAAATGGTAAAAGTATCTTCGTATCATATACATCCTGTATTGTTAAGGCACTCATTATGGGTTGTGTATCTGGATGTGACGCTCGTAGTGGATTTAGATTGAAGAATATCTTCAGTTTGAGATGCCTAATGAATTTGTACACATCAATTTTAACTGCATGCCAATCACAACGCCTCATAGGACAAAATCCCAATCCATATTTCAACAATGATTCCATCTCCGGAGTAATATTACAGTCAGATACATTGATAATATTAATGCCCTGTCCCTTCCTTCCATTAACTTTTTCTTCCAAGAGCATGTCTGCATGTCCATCCTTTCTGTGACATGACCCCTTCCCTCTGGTGTCTCTTCTAGTCTTGCCTTTCCTATTCCTGTGCTTTTTGTGTTCATTTTCTGTTGCACATGCTTATACGTATTGTTTCTTTTAAAAAAGAATATTCCAAAGCTTGGTTTGAAGTGCCCTCTCCAGGGTCATCACAGGGTGGCTAGAAGGGATACTCGAGTTAGAGGACAACCCACTTGCTACTGATGAACAGCTCCTACTCTCTGTGGTGAGGTATCTAATTACAAACTGAACAAATCTTTTAGCAAATGTAAAATTCCAACCATTATTATAGTCTATTTCATCACGTTTCAATTTCCTGGTCTTTCTCTGTTTAATTTCATCCTGCAATTTCATCAGTATTTCTTCAAGGATGGCATAGTTTTTTTTGGGTAGGCTCAGGAAGATTAAGTGCCAGATTCTCATGTTTTATCAAATTGATCTCATGGAGTAATATGGTCATTTTTCTTTCAGTGTTCTCAATCAGTAGACTAATAAGATTATTGGTACTATCAGTCAATTCTTTTTCCCATTGGAGTAATACATTTGGTTCTAAATCATCATAAATAGGTATTATTTGCGAGCGAAGGCCCCTTGGAATCCTCTTAAGTTTGAGATACTGTTTCAAGGTTGCAGCATACCACCGTTTGGACATTTCTGCCCTCTTTAAGTTCTCTTATCGTACAAATTTGTCCGTAAAACCTTCCTTTATCTGTGTCTTAGTGTTACCCAGGGCTCTACCTACAGTTATTAGTTTTTAAAAGGTCCTCTGCAATTCTTTCATGATCCATTATACTGCAAGATCCCCCAGCGGGTGCCTTAAGCCGAAATTCTTTATAAGGATATGGTAACTGGTTTACAGCAATAGGCGCTCTGCAATAATTACAGGGAAAGTAAATCGAATGCGTATCCCACACAGTGCTCAAGGGCAAGGGCTGGAAACCATACAACCCAATTAGGCTCAAATGGATTGTTAAACATTGACCTTTCTATCTGGTTTTAGTATGACTGCACTTCCCCTTCTCCTTCGTTTAATTTTAGGGTTGATAAAATGTTACTGAATTAGAATGTATGGCATGCGGAACAGATTAGACGACCTGGGTATGTTGCTCAATTCATTTTGGAACTATCACAGCTTTCAATGCAAGATGACTGTCATGTCTGTGCATGTCAGGGGATTATGTTTTCCTTTAATACAATTACGGGACAGATGGACGTTTCGTGATTGAATTGTCCAATCTGTGAAAAATATTTTATGATATGGGTCACGTTTGCCCATTCTGCATATCAAGTTACTTTAACTACTTAAAGATGGCCTCCACACTATTGAATGCATAACGCCGACTTCACATTGAATGTGAGCACTTTCCTGATCATCTTTATTTTATCTTATTACTTCACCAATACTCTGGAATTTGGAATAAACTTGCATTCAGGTATAAGGGGATGAACTATTTTACCATATATCGCGTGAAATACCATTATTGAGTTGGTTACGATGTTCAGGTGTAGTTATTTCAATGGTACTAGTACTTCAGCTTATTGTATCAAATGGACAAGATAAGACAAAGGTAATGGTTGTTTTTTAATTGGTTCTTTGGTTTACTTGGATATAATTGTTTTTTTTTATATATTATAATTATGCTTATAGTGTGTTCATGAATGGCGGTACTTGGGGCGTGGCTAGCCGGACATCATGGTGTTCGTAACTCCTTAGAGCTCCGTCTGAAGGGGCCCGATTTCTCCTGCAATTATCCTGTGAGAGAGGATCAAGCTTCCCCAGGTTGAGCGGAGCAGAAGCGGTACTGGTTGGGGAGCCTGCCGGTGTAAAATCTGCCAGATCGGAGTCGCCAGCGGAGAGGTATCGCCCGCCGGACTGCGAAGCCGTGGGAGAGCTGCAGTGGCGCGAAACTCCGCCGGGATCGGGACGTGCAGGAAAACTCCCAGCTTTGGCGCTGCGGCAGAAGTAGAGGAGGCGGGACCTGAGAGGCGCTGCGGACCCCTACACGGGCAGAGAGGGTGTGTGACGGCGGACCCGGAGTGGCCCTGGAGTGGACCGCCGGGTGGCGGACGGCGCCTGGAGCAGTCGAGAGCGGGACAGTTTGGCGAGGCCCCTCGGCGGCCGACTTGTGGCGCTGCGGCTCGGAGAGGTCCTACAGCCGCGCACGCACGGGTGGACCCTGGGAGAAGTGAAGGGATGCCCCAGCACCAGACGGACACTGCATGCGGACAGCAGAGGTGAGCAGCTGGGAAAGTGAGCTGCAGTGTGCCTACCCCGGGACTGGTGTGCCCTAGAGACACGGGGCGCGGCTGGGGGCAGAGGTGGAGGATCGGTGAGCCCAGAGGTGGGTAACGACACTGCGCTCTGGCCAGAATACACGGCTGCTGCGGGGTCAATGCTGTTTGCGACGGCCAACGACTAATGTGCCACTGGGGGACCGCGGAGCTACAAGCCGGCTGATCTGGTGACAGCGGGAGTACTGGACGATAAACCGGGAGGCGTGGGGCGCAGGGAGGCAGAAGCGGGCACCATTTTAGTCTTGCGCTTGCTGAGAGGCCCTCGCCCCCTGGCGTGAACTGATCGCGCCACCTACTGAGACTGTCACTAGTTGCTGAGGCCGTGCTGCAAGCCGCCTGGGCTAGCGCCGGAGGGGGCACTGGACACTATCACCGGAGTCGTGGACGCACTGAGGCGGAGGGGGCCGCGAGGAGGGAGAGGTGAGGCAGGGTGCGGACTGCACTCGTCAGGCGCCATTTCGCCTCGGGCGCCATTTTGTTTGCACACACGCTGAGAGGCCCTAGCCCCTGACATTGCATCCGCGCTAGCAGCTAAACCCCGCGAACCGGGCTGACTTCCCCTGTAATCGCACCCCACAAGTGGACTGGTCTGACACTGACCGAGAGCCTGCTGCTGACTGCCCGCCTGGCCTTGGCGAGGGGAGTCCCATGTAAGACCCTGGAAACAGTCATGGCGGGCGCGCTGTCCCCGACACTGGACTCCTGGCCGCTGTTGGCCACACAGCATTGACCCTTCCGGTGAGTGCAGTGAACCTGGCAACCAGAGAGTCCCACTACCGCTACTGCTGCTTTTTTATATGAATATTTCACTTTTTAATTGTAATCCTTTTAACTTTTTAACATGTTTTTAATAATTTGTCTGTATGATTGAAAGTGATTTTGTAGCATACTTTTATGATTTTAAAACAATCGAATAAAGTGTTTTTGACTCTGACTCTGCTGCTTCACCGGCGAGGTCGCCGATGCCCACAGCACAACAACTCGCAATGGGTAGGCTGAGAGAAAAACCACAGTCAAAGCTACAGAGTCCGAGCGGCCCTGACCCGCCACAAGATCAGCGGCAGACAGAGATGGAACACGCAACTACTCTGGCAGCCAAAATGGACACTGTCTTGGCGGCAGTGGAACGTATCGGGACTGCTTTGGCGCAAACCAAGACTTCCCTGGAGGCGCGCCTGGACAAAGTCACCTCCGACTTCACGTTGCTACACGCGGACCACCGCAAGCTGTCGGACACGGTCGCCGCGCAGCGCCACACAGTACAGGAACTACAGCCGGTGGTGCATAACCATGCCTCTGCTCTACAGGACCTGACTGATAGGGTCCACGCACTAGAAGATCGCGCGGAGCATGCGGAAGGGCGCTCCCGGCGCAGCAATGTCCGAGTGGTGGGACTGCCGGAAGGGGAAGAGGGAAGAATCCTGAACAGTACATGGAGGGCTGGTTGCGGACACTTTTACCGCCTGGAGCGCTGTCGCCGCACTTCGTGGTGGAACGGGCCCACAGGGTGCCCGCGCAAGCCCTAAAACCCGGGGCTCGGCCTCGCCCGTTCCTCTTCAAGCTCCTCAATTACAGAGATCGGGACGCGGTGCTGCAAGAAACTCGGAAGCTGGGTGACATCCACGTGGGCAACAGTCAGGTCTTGTTCTTCCCGGACTACACGGCGACTGTACAGAGGAGGCGTGGCTCGTACCTGGCAGTGAAGAAACAATTGCGAGCCCTGGAGTTGCCCTACTCCTTACTCTTCCTGTCATGCCTGAGAGTAGTCACCAAGGCACGTGCTTCTTCGATGACCCGCCTGATGTCTGGGACTGGCTGGAGGAAATGGGACAATGGTCGGGACAGCAACCGGCGGGCCCCGAGGGGGGCGGTTGGCGGGAGCAGCGTTCCAGGAGACGAAGGAGGAAGAGGGGAAGGCAGCGGAATGCAAGCCTGGGACAGGCCGCCCCCAGCCCAGAGAAAATGCGACAGGAACGACAGGAGCCCTGGAGGCGGTGGCGACATTGGGTGCGGGGACTGTCGGCAACGACCTAAGCCATAGTCAGCATTGTGAAGAGCAGGCCAGCGGGTCGTTATCGCCGTCCACTGAGATGTCGGACGACACTGTTATGCCTGTGGTCACGCCTCAGACAGCGGACTTCATAGCGTGACCAGAGCCGGACTTGGGACTATATTGCATGTTGTATCCTTTTATTGATCGTCCACTGAACCACTGTCATGGGTAATGGGCCGGTGCCCAGCGCACAACACATTGCAGATACACACCTGCGCCCGGCGTAGAGATACAGTGGGGCGATTTGCACGCAAATTGCACAGCTGGCTTCCCACACCTGTCTGACGAATGGCACTGATTGGATGCTTTGAGCCCATCTTCATAACCTTACGGGCCCTGTGAGAGGGGGAAACTGCGAAACACCACTGACTGCGCGCTTCCCCACACACACACTAATTGTGGACACGTTACCTTGAGGAGGTACTGCCTCATTAAGTTTGGACGCTTGCCCCGTTGGGAAATCGCCCGTCAAGTTCCAATGTTAATGTTAGTTTACGCATCACAGAAGCGACACTCAGCGAGCACCGTGCACCAGTCGGGTCCCCGTCCCGGAGGGGTGACCCCCTCAGCCCCCTCGGGCGACTCCACCACGACACGCGACATGGCGTCCACCACTATCATGACATGGAACATCCACGGCATGCAGACCCCGTCGCGCAGGTACTCCATCTTCGCCTACATGCAGCGACACAGGGTGGGGATTGCGCTCCTCCAGGAGACCCATATGTCCCAAGTAGAACTGGAGAGGCTATGCAGGCGGTGGAGGGGGCAGATATACGGCACAACGTACTCATCACAGGCACGAGGCGCCCTGGTATGGGTGAGAGCTGGTGTACCCTTTGCTTGTTTAGAGGTTCATATGGATGCTGAGGGGAGGTACTCATTTGTTAGGGGGAGACTTAATGGGCAGGAGATGCTGCTGGGTTCCATTTATGCTCCCAACACAAACCAGGCTGCCTTCCTGACGTCCCTCAATCCCATCCTCCAGCGGCATGCGGGGCTCCCCTGGTTGCTGGGCGGCGATTTTAACATGGTCCTAGACACAAGCCTGGACCGCTCCTACCCGCCCCTACGCGCAGCGTCAACGGCCTCCACAGCGCATTCCTTTCGGGACTGGTTACTGCACTGGGGCATACATGATATTTGGCGCACACAACACCCTACGGATAAAATATACTCGTATTACTCAGCTGTGCATGACCTCCATGTCCGTCTGGACCGTATAGTGGGCTCCCAGTCTTTGCTCCCGTTGCTGTCCAGAACGGAGTACCTGGACGCGACGCACTCAGACCATAATCCACTCTGCTTCCATCTCAGTTGGGAGGCAGATAGGCCTCCGGTGCCCACATGGTGGCTGCAGCCTGCAGCATTAGAAGATGCTGAATTCTGATCGTTTCTAGGCACGGCCATACTCTCCTACTTTGCGGAAAACGAGGGCACGGCAAGCGACTCAGGGGCGGAATGGGACGCTCGCAAGGTGACCATCCGCGGGCACTGTATAGGTGCCATGTGGAGTATCCGTGCGCAGGTGTCTAACTCACTAACCCGTATAGAGACCGAGCTGCTGCTTTATGAGGGGGAGGGCGCGGATGAGTGTGCACGCAAGCTGCGGGGCCTTCGGAGCGAACACACAGTTCACTTAGAGCGACTACGGTGCCACAAATATGCGGCGCACACGGCCAGGACATACTCAAAGGCAGACAGGGCCGGCCGCTTGCTCGCCTGGTTAATCCAGGGGGCAGAGCGCATGACCCCGATCTGTGCCATACGATCCCGTGATGGGACTGTGGTGTACACGCAGCGTGAAATCCACCGGGCACTGACAGATCACTATCAGGAGCTTTACAGGTCTCGGGGCACTGGCCGCTCGCAACGGCTGACGGAGTTTCTCGAGTTGGTCGCTCTGCCTACTGTCACGGAAAGTCACAACGGGGAGCTCGGTACTCCATTGACATTGGAGGAGGTGGGGGATGCCATTCGAGCGCTAGCATCTGGGAAGACGCCGGGACCAGATGGTCTGCCGGCCGAATATTACAAAGCGAACAGGGACATTCTAGCGCCTGAGCTTCTCCGGATTTATAGGGCATCGATAGACGCTGGCCGGCTCCCGCCCTCCCTGAGAGAGGCGTTTTTAGTGTCCCTGCCCAATCTCGACAGATACCCCATGTCCTTAGGCTCCTACCGCCTGCTGGCAATGCTGAATGTTGATTATAAGATATTCGCCAAGCTCCTAGCGGAGCGGCTGGCGCCAGTGGTCCCGCATCTAGTGCACCCGGACCAGAACGGGTTTGTGCCGGCAAGATCCACATCTCTGAACCTCCAGAGGTTCTTCCAGGTAGCAGCGGAGGAAACGGCGGTCTGGCCCAGGGCGGGATGCCTGGTGCTCGACCTAGAAAAGGCCTTTGACTGCCTGGAGTGGGGATACCTGCGGGCAGTGCTGGAGATGTATGGGATAGACGACGGTTTCTTGCAGATGGTGGGACTAGGGCAGTATGTCTCGGAGGACGTGGTGGTTGGCAGAGGCACCCGACAGGGCTGCCCTCTGTCACCGCTGCTCTTTGCGCTGGCCATGGAGCCCTTAGCTGCGGCTTTGAGGCAGCAGTTGGATGATGGCATCATACTCATACTGGGAGACGGAGTCCACCAGGTGTCATTATATGCGGATGACCTGCTGGTCTTCATCCGCGACGTGAGCCGCATGCCGGAGCGACTAGCGCCCTTGCTGAACCGCTTCGCTGCCCTCTCGGGCTCCGGGTCAATGCCGGCAAGTCGTGTCTATATGCGTTTGGAAGCGAGGTGGCGGACCCAGAGTACAGCCTTCATGGCACGAGGGTAGTTTGGAAGGCGGACACCTTCAAATATCTGGGGATCCAGATATACCGTCGGCGAGAGGATTTACTAGACGGGAACCTGGGCAGAGCAGTGACAGCGCTCAGGGCACAGATCAGTTTCTGGTCTACGCTTCCACTCTCGCCCTCAGCAGAGTGGCCCTCGCTAAAATGGTGATGCTCCCCCGCCTCCTTTACTATTTTGCGAACCTGCCCCTCTTCCTACCCGCGTCCTTCTTCTCCAACCTCAACAAGATCCTTCGCGACAAGACACCGTCTAGCGCTCGAGAAGTTGTTCCTACCCACAGACAGAGGCGGACTAGCCGCCCCCTGCTTTGAGCAGTATTACTTGGTGGCGCAGCTCCAATGGGTTGCTCGCTGGCTGGCAGACAAGGGGCGGGAGGACACCGCTGCGGCTGACCCAGCTTACACACTAGCATGGCTCACTGCGGTATTCCACCCACTGGCGACGCCGGCACGTCCTACTCCACTACTGCTGGCGGTGGCACTCAAGTGCTTTCGCAGGGCACTATACCTTACGAGGAAGGTGCGCCCCTACGCGCCTGCGGTGCCCCTGGAGGGCTCGCCTGGAGGCGGGAGGACACTTACACATTCCATGCTGGAGCAATGGCATGAGGTAGATGTCCAAACACTGGGCGACTTGTATCAGGATGGAGCACTAATACCCTATGAGACGCTGGCCGTGGACGCGGGACTCCCCCCAGCAGGTTTCCTCATGCACAGGTCCCTAATAGCGCATATGGCGGCTAGGTGGGGTGATGTGACGATCGAGCCTGCGCAACATTTGACGGTGCAGTAATTACATGTGATGGGCAGGGGCAGGCACTTGGTCAAGTGGTTTGCTGCGTCCCTGAGAACGCACACGGAGCTGGACTTAACTACGGGCGAAGTGGGAGGGGGACATGGGACGGGAACTGGCGGACAAGGAGTGGGAAAAGGTCCTAAAAGGGCCGGTACGAATCCCTAGGAACGTGAGGTTCCGCCAAATTCAGGTATATATAGTGCACAGGGCCTATCTGTGAACATAAAAAAGTGTCACCTGTACACTTCCATTTTTCTCCTTAATTTTTAGGGGAAATGGCCTCACCTCACCTGGCAAACAGCTCAGGAAAATGAAGCACCGCTCTCTCCATCGGTACTTCAGACAGCCAGCCGGGCTGTTTTTTATGTTCACAGAATGTCCTGTTTTTCACATATCACTAAGTAAGCAGTAGCAATTAAGTTTATGGGTCCTGAGGAAGCGGATGGTATAACAATTGACCAGTAACCGCAGAAACATGTCGACCAGATAGCCCAGTCAGAAGGTATTTGTTTGAACCACCTGACTTTTTTGCACTATTGTTTTTAATTTTGGAGGTGCATGACTCCAGAATAAAGTAATAATTGTATGCACCATCCAATCTTACACTTATTATTTTTATTTTTATTACACTCATTTTTTGTGCACTGCTCACCAGTTACGAAAACTTTATCTACCAGACATCCATCCATCACTCCGTGTCTCCAATATTGATCTATGGTGATAGAGTGGTGGTGAAACTACTGTGGAGTAGACCAAATGATGTACTGGGTGCCCAAAATCGCGTAACTGATGGACATTTTTCACAGTGGTTAACTGTCCAGTCTGTCTTCTATCTTCACAGGAGTAGCAGACACATAGCCAGCAACACTGAGCATGTTTTGAGCTCACTATTAGACCCACAGTTATTTGTTGTTCTTTAATACTTGTGTGGGGGGTATAACTGTGCTCAGGTCTCAAAACACATCCCTTGAACCCTAGAATAATTGTTAGTTGATTGCAGGGAAATGGATCTCATGCATTAGGGAACAGACTGACACGATGTTCACCGAGCCCCCATCTCCGCAGTCATGCTTATCAACACTGAGCATGACGGGGTGCATTAACTCATTCAGACACCAGATTTGGTCAGAGCTAAAGGAGATATTTCCTAATGACCCAGACATAGGAAGACTGATGGCAGAGAGCATGAAGCATGAGGAGACTGTGACTGATTTCTTAAACAGAATGAGAGAACAATGGGGCAGGAGACAGGTCAGCCCTAGACTGACACGGATCCCAATGTCACATACCCCTACAACACCCTTACGAGAAAGCTACCCACAGAGATCCAGACCAGATTATGAAGGGTGGTAGGGATAGATGCCAAACATTGTTGGGAAATACATGCCCACATACTGCAGTATTACTGGAAGACGCAGGAAAAGGACAGGGAAAAGCAAGAGCAGGCCCAAAGAGACATTTCCAAATTGGTCCAACATAAACTAAAAAGACCGCCCTTGAGGGGTTGAACTAGCCATGAAAATACAGATGTCACAAGTTTCAAAGAAAGCTCTCCTTATGTTCCCAAGATGGTATCTGCCCAGTACTAGTGGCTGAGGCCAGGGCGGCTGGGCCCAACTGGGCCATGTTGAATGCCACTACTGTCATAGAATGGGCCACATGGCTAACCGGTGCTGCCTAAAAATGTACCATCATCAGAATGGGGTAGTACTGGGACAGCTCCCACAGAATATACACCCCCAAACCAAGCACAAATCAACGCACGTGTCACACAATCAGCTTCAAGTAATCCAGGCCACAGCCACCTCACAAGGTGATTGTCTGAGCACAGGACAATTTCTGCGGCAGACAGGGAGCTCAGCTCCGCAGAGACCGAACCCACAGTCCGGCAGGTTGGGGTGACTTTCTAGGGTGGCAGCGCCCTAGTACTTCCCAAAATACAAGCACACCATACTACAAGATCATCCCCCAAAATGACATATCCCCTTAATCCACTTTCAGTCAGATTTCATTACCTGCACTGCCACCAGCCTTCAAGGTGCAGAAGCTTTGATTGGGAGTCTGCACTAGAATTCACCATCACGTACCCACAGAGGGCCCAGGGCCCCCACTGCTGTTGGCCTCCCCAGGGCAGGGCTGGGTGACCCCACCCTGGGAGGGGAAAGGCAGTCTGATTTGGTAGCAGGACATGCCCCCAGCCAGAGCATAAAAGCAAGCACCCAGGACCACAAACCCAAGTCCAACTTTGGGCAGACTAAGTAAGTCTCCACCACCTCAGGGTTTTCGGCCCAATAGAGGTCCCTCCTTAGATCCAAAATGAGATGACTGCTCCAGGTTCGGCACCAGGAGCAAGGTTCCTCAACACACACAAGGCAGTGATGGCCATGATGGCAGCAATATCATTGGAAAATCCTGGAAAATCCATACACACAACCCCTGTCCATAGGAAATTTGATAAAATTAATTACCACCTCCACAATCAGGCCAAACACATAAAAGTCCCCGGACACCCCCAAATCTCAATGGTAAAACACTGCAAACATACACAGCCCTGGCCACTATGCTGCAAGCCCGAATGGGGAACCACATGCGACCTTCCCACCACCTCCAAAGTCCTTCTCTAAGAATTAAACCATAACTAGAAACACAGGTAGTCATCCACCAGGGCCCGCATAAAGCAGCTCAAAAAAGGCCTAAAGATTCTCAACCCCACAATAAGAAGAGCATAACCCAGTAACACAGTTCCATTAGAGAAAAACTTTGCTCCATGCCAAAGGCTACAAGGACACATACATGTTGACAGAACAATTAAACTAAAATCCAAACTTCCACTTCCCTCACACTTGCACTCAGCACATGTAGTTCAGAAGGACTCCAGCCCAATCCAAGCATCACACCTTTAAATGAAAATAGCCCACAGGAATAGCGCTTAGTCGCCCAGTAGCTGTGGGGGGGGGGGTAAACCAAAATAAGAGTGTTAAAATAGCTTAATATCCTCTACTCCCTTAAAATATTATAGCACCACTTAAAACAGCTTAAAACTCACCCACTCCTAAAAACCTCAGCACTTCTTTTTCAGCACCCATGGAGGAAATCTTTTGCTCATGGCTAAACCATTGAGCACATCGGTAACATGTAAATGCAGGTATTTTTCAGACAACTGCCTAACATTGTGCTTCTTCCAAATTACCTCACTAAAACCACAGCTCTTAGAACACGCCTCCAAGAAGTCGGAATCCAGAAGAAAGCCCTGGACTGGACCACGTCCTTCCTCTCCGGCAGAACCCAGAGAGTCCGCCTCCCGCCCTTCCGATCTGAAGCCACCGACATCATCTGGGGCTTACCCCAGGGCTTATCCCTCAGCCCGACCCTGTTCAATGTCTACATGGCTCCCCTCGCACAAGTAGCCAGCCAGCAAAACCTGAACATCATCTCCTATGCTGACGACACCCAGCTCATCCTCTCCCTCACCAAGGCCCACACACAGCCAAAACCAACCTCCACAAGGGAATGAAGGCCGTCGTCGAGTGGATGAGGAATAGCCGACTGAAACTGAACTCGGACAAGACGGAGGTCCTCATCTAGGTTCTACCCCCTCTGCTTGGGACGACTCCTGGTGGCCGACCGCACTGGGTGCAGCTCCAACACCCACAAACCACGCATGTAACGTAAGATTCATCCTCGACTCCTCCCTCTCCATGTGGAAGTAGATCCCGACCGAAACAAGAAGAACAGTGACCCAAGCCCTTGTCAGCAGCACACTAGACTACGGCAACGCACTCTACGCAGAAATCCCGGCCAAACACCTGTAACGACTACAACACATTCAGAACGCCTCAGCCCGACTGATCCTCAACGTCCTCCGCCACAGCCACATCTCCCCTCACCTCAGAGACCTGCACTGGCTCCCCATCAACAAGAGGATCACCTTCAAACTCCTCACTCACGCACACAAAGCACTCCACAACACCGGACCAGCATACCTGAACGACAGACTCAACTTCTACACCCCCGCCCGCCAGCTCCGCTCTGCCAGCCTCGCCCTTGCCGCCGTCCCGTGCATCCAACGAACGACCTCCGGCGGCAGATCCTTCTCCTTCCTCGCTGCAAAAACCTGGAACACCCTCCCCACCCATCTACGGCAGACACAGGACCTGCTCACCTTCAGAATGCTCCTCAAGACTGGCTCTTCGAGCAGTAGCAGCACCCCCCCCACCAGCGCCTTGAGACCCTCACGGGTAAGTAGCGCGCTTTACAAATACACTGATTGATTGATTGATTGAACACTGCTGCGGCACGCCATTCCTTCAACCAAAGCTTGTAAAGGCTTTCTTTCACAAGGACAATCACTTAAGTAATATAGGACATTTTTGCAACAGGTCCCTTGAAAAACATTAGTTACAACGCATCAAGACAAAGACACCTCTGGGTACGCAGATGACAGACACCTTCTTGAAGACAACTTTAAGTCTTTTTGTATATTTGTACACACCCTACTTAGCAGAGGTGCTCTTGAGCCCCTCCGGAACTAAACGGATGCCTTATCTTGTAAATTCTGCTTCTACATTCTTGCAACGCATGCAACGAGACCTCCTTCACCTTGCATATACTTACACTAAACCAAATGTTAGTATTCCTCACACACTACACATCTCACTCCTACACTATACCTAGTATCAGCATGACTGCTGTAGGCACACAAACTAGGAACAAGTCATGTGATATATGTTTACTGATACACCACACCACAGACATAGACAGGCATTACCTATCTCAGGAGATAGCCCCTGAAAGAGAAACATGCCTTGCCCACTAATATCTATGTAGGATCAGAGCAAAGGAACCCTGTAGACACTAATAAACGTCACCCGATATGAGACCAACTCCACTGCTCTGGATCTCTTCACCGAGCCTAACAACATCCAATCCAAGGTAGACAGGATATGCAGGAAGGGCACCATAGGGACACTGTTTGGCAGTGGGATTTCATGGAGAAGAGGTTCCTGGAGGTAGCAAGACCACCTCACCAGTGGGCAAATACGTCTGCTCCCACCTCTGTCTGCCGTTCCATGGGTCACATCTTTGGGACCACCTTCTTTATTGACAAATGAATCGTGGACATGGAATTCCAGGGCAGGGCCGCTCATCTCCATCATATGGGGGAAATGAATCCCATGGGAGAGGGTATAATGCTAGTTTAGACACCCCATGCCAGGAAATATGGAATGCTGAGATGAATAGGTACACATGGTTGGAGGAGAAGGGGTAACCCCAAATTGTACTCTTTGGGCCCGATGTAGGTAGGCATTTACCGGTCGGTAACGGCCGAATTCGGCCGTAACCGACCGGTAAATGCCTTTTCCAATGTAGGGGGCATGTATTTACAGATTCTGTATTTTTACAGAATCTGTATTTACCGATTCTGTAAAATTACCGAATTGGAAAATACAGACTCGGTAAAAATACTGAATCTGTAAATGCAGATGTAGGTGGCACTTTAAACAGTGCCACAGGCCCCTAAGAATTCGTTATTTACCATGTAATACTATTACATGGTAAATAACAAATTCAGGTGTACATGCTTATCTGTGCCATGTGACACACACACATGCCCTCAGGGCATGTATGTGTGCCACATGGCACACAAGCCTGACATTGGGGTGCTACAGGGTGTCAAAGTGACCCCGTTCCCCCTGGCAGGATTCGGTATTTACCGATTCGGTAATTGCCGAATCGGTATTTGCCATTGATTCCCATGGGCTTCAAGGCTCATAGGAATCAATGGCAAATACTGATTCGGTATTTACCGAATCGGTAAATACCGAATCTTACAGATTCGGTAATTGAAAAAGAAAAATTACCTACATCTTCCTACTTCCAATTTACCTACTCTTAAATACCGAATCGGTATGATTCGGTATTTAAGAGTAGGTAAATCGAGATTACCTACATCGGGCCCCTGATGTTTTAGAGTCAAAGTAACCATACTACTGAGTAACAGTGAGGGCTGCAACATAATATTAAACATTCCGGACCTGAAATGCATCACATCCACGTTGATGTAGATCTACTGGCAGTGTGGTGACCTTGTCTACACCCAACTCGTCCCCTGTTGGTGGGACCTCTACACCCTCGTGACCATACACACCCCTATACTGGTCATCCCTGCAGAAGATCTGTCTGAGTTGTCTCAGCATCCATTACAGAAGAAAACAACTCTGTTGCATTAGGCTTGAAGTAGAAGAACTGCTGATTATTTTGGCTGGGCTCAAGGACATTCCAGGAGAATTTAGACTGTTCACAGAGACTCAAATAAATGCTAATGGATCAATGTCTTTTTTTCACTTTGCAAACAAACGGTAATGCCCGCTGGTAACAATTTAAATAACTAGGTGGGAACTGATGAATATGATAAATAATACTGAGCTTGGACTTTAGGCTATCAAGAAAGAACTGGGAGAAATCTATCTTATGGTGATGCAATATCGGTATGTGTTGGACTTGTTGATCGCGATTGAAAGGGGGGGGATGCAAAGATTGGTGCTTTCTGTTGTACTCCTATTCCCGGCAACAACATAAACAACGGGACATTCGCTTGTGCCATCCAAGAACGACATGCCTGTAAGCCGAAATGAAGTATGAGGGAGGTGTCCTGGAGCAGGACTGGTTGCATAATGTCTTTGAATAGATGGGAGTCCAAACTACTCATGTCAATGATGCCAGCACTCATTGTTATACTTCCCTTATGTAGTTTCCTACAAGTAGAGATGTTCTGCTGTAAATCACAGTCCTCAAATTAGGTAGTATGCACTTAGCTAAGGAAAAAGTAACAGGCACTACACACACACACACACACACACTTTCAAATAACATAACTGTCTTGTCATATGAGGAGGATAAAGTAGTTGAAGAAGCAACTAGGGGGGAGTGTTGGAATGGGTTAATACAATATCAATGATTAGCCTGATATGTGTAATACCAATGTATGCCATAACCTGTGCCCAGAAGACAATATCAGTACTCATAAATACAATGTAAATGTAGCACATGTATGTCATAATCTATGACTGCACAACAGTGATGATACCTGCAGTAGCAATGTAAATGTATCCATTAATCCATTTTCAGAAGACAATGTTGTCAATGTTGTCAATAGTAAAAGCGAGGTCAATGTATCGCACTATCTAGGAATGCAAAAACATGCTAATATATGTAAAGACAATACCAATATACATTAAGAAACCTGCTCAAAAGCTTTCCAATCGACCCAGAACCAGAGATGCATGGTCAGGGAGGCCCTGCGATCCACACCCATGCTTATTGAATACCAGGTGGAGTCTCCCGTAACCCAAAGATAAATGCACACTCAGGGAATACCTTGATCTTACCCACAGATAAATTGTTACAATACAAGCAGGTCAGCGGCAATTGTCTCCAATAAAACACGTTTGACCAAAGGTTTGTGTTCCCCAAAAATACCACTGAGCTAGATGTCACCTGTAGATAGAAACACTCAGACAATCAGGACAGGGCATGCACACCATACGTAGTAATCACACATCCCTTATGCTGACATCTGGACATATACAGAGAGAGACAGAGGTGTGGCTCACTGGTTAGAGGCGGCAGACCTGTAAGCAGAGAATGGCCCGGGACCAGGGTTCAATTCCCGACGCGGCAGAGTCTTGGACCAGGGTCAACGGACTCGATAATTCTCGCCTCAGTGCTTACTCTCACCAGGGAACACACTCGGTAACTCTGGGCATTAAGCTTGCCTCATCTCTACAAAGGCCCCCCACAGACGCCGGGGATGCCTGGTTTCACCCTGGAGATACCCAGAAAGGGACCATCTCACAGGGAAAACCAGGACGGGTTCCCCAGCAGTCTACAGCGCCAGAACACTCGGGTAGAGTAACAGTGCGCTTTACAAGTATCCCACATTTACATTTACACACTGAACCACACTAGCTCTCCCTGAGGTGGTGAGCCGTCTGGGTCCTTATAAAGATGCACAACCTTGTTTATTAATGAATGTAATGTATTTTAATAATGCAGCAATCGGTTCAAGGAAGTTACAAGAAATGTACAAAACCAGCCAAAACTTTTTAGCAAGAGAGACTTTCCTCAGATGCATTCTGTTGAGGCTCTCCCAGTTCCTGTCTTTTAATTTCTTTAAGGTAAATTCATATCTGAACAACATGTTGTTGACTATGATTCCCAGGTGTATGGCTTGGCTGAAAGGTGTAGGGGTGAGTTCAAGATATGATAGCCACCAGGCTGAGGACCAAGGCGTAGGGTCTTTACTGAAGAAAACTACCTCCTTCCTGCCATAGTTGATTCTGAGTGAGTTGGACTTCATCCGGTGGGTGACTTCTGGCATGGTCTCTGAGAACTTGGTTTCGGTGTTGATGGTTTCTTTGGAGAGTAAGAGGATGACTTGAGTGTCATCTGCCTAAGAGATTATGTTGATTCCAAAGGTTTACACTCTGATGGAGGGTGGTGCCATATAGATATTGAAGCGGTACAAAAGGGGGTGGTGATGGATGGAGCATCTGAATCAATCAAACACTCACACCCAGTCAAAAGATCTGGGTTGAATCCATCACCGTTCTTTAGCCCACTCTGCCACCCCAGTTCAGACATGGCTATATGCAAATCAGTCTGACCCTGTGCCTCATGGGAACAGTCCAGCCCGAACTGCCAAGCCATGTTTTCCCTGGACCGGAAACAAGCTTCCGAGGACCGGTTTCTGGCATTCCAGCCGTCTTCAGCCCGGCTTGCTTGAATCCAGTGGCAAAGTGAGCAAGGGACTCACGTCTGAGCATACCCTGCCACACTTATGGTGGCCAAAATCGGTACAAAAGGGGGTGGTGATGGACGGAGCATCTGAATCAATCAAACACTCACACCCAGTCAGAAGATCTGGGTTGAATCCATCACCGTTCTTTAGCCCACTTTGCCACCCCAGTTCAGACATGACTATATGCAAATCAGTCTGACCCTGTGCCTCATGGGAACAGTCCAGCCCGAACTGCCAAGCCATGTCTTCCCTGGACCGGAAACAAGCTTCCGAGGACCGGTTTCTGGCATTCCAGCTGTCTTCAGCTGGCTTGCTTGAATCCAGTGGCAAAGTGAGCAAGGGACTCACGTCTGAGCATACCCTGCCACACTTATGGTGGCCAAAAGCGGTACAAAAGGGGGTGGTGATGGACGGAGCATCTGAATCAATCAAACACTCACACCCAGTCAAAAGATCTGGGTTGAATCCATCACCGTTCTTTAGCCCACTCTGACACCCCAGTTCAGACATGGCTATATGCAAATCAGTCTGACCCTGTGCCTCATGGGAACAGTCCAGCCCGAACTGCCAAGCCATGTCTTCCCTGGACCGGAAATAAGCTTCCGAGGACCGGTTTGTGGCATTCCAGCCGTCTTCAGCCCGGCTTGCTTGATTCCAGTGGCAAAGTGAGCAAGGGACTCACGTCTGAGCATACCCTGCCACACTTATGGTGGCCAAAATCGGTACAAAAGGGGGTGGTGATGGACGGAGCATCTGAATCAATCAAACACTCACACCCAGTCAAAAGATCTGGGTTGAATCCATCACCGTTCTTTAGCCCACTTTGCCACCCCAGTTCAGACATGACTATATGCAAATCAGTCTGACCCTGTGCCTCATGGGAACAGTCCAGCCCGAACTGCCAAGCCATGTCTTCCCTGGACCGGAAACAAGCTTCCGAGGACCGGTTTCTGGCATTCCAGCTGTCTTCAGCCGGCTTGCTTGAATCCAGTGGCAAAGTGAGCAAGGGACTCACGTCTGAGCATACCCTGCCACACTTATGGTGGCCAAAAGCGGTACAAAAGGGGGTGGTGATGGACGGAGCATCTGAATCAATCAAACACTCACACCCAGTCAAAAGATCTGGGTTGAATCCATCACCGTTCTTTAGCCCACTCTGACACCCCAGTTCAGACATGGCTATATGCAAATCAGTCTGACCCTGTGCCTCATGGGAACAGTCCAGCCCGAACTGCCAAGCCATGTCTTCCCTGGACCGGAAATAAGCTTCCGAGGACCGGTTTGTGGCATTCCAGCCGTCTTCAGCCCGGCTTGCTTGATTCCAGTGGCAAAGTGAGCAAGGGACTCACGTCTGAGCATACCCTGCCACAATTATGGCGGCCAAAAGCGGTACAAAAGGGGGTTGTGATGGACGGAGCATCTGAATCAATCAAACACTCACACCCAGTCAGAAGATCTGGGTTTAATCAATCACCGTTCTTTAGCCCACTCTGCCACCCCAGTTCAGACACGGCTATATGCAAACCAGTCTGACCCTGTGCCTCATGGGAACAGTCCAGCCCGAACTGTCAAGCCATGTCTTCCCTGGACCGGAAACAAGCTTCCGAGGACCGGTTTCTGGCATTCCAGCCGTCTTCAGCCCGGCTTGCTGGAATCCAGTGGCAAAGTGAGCAAGGGACTCACGTCTGAGCATACCCTGCCACACTTATGGCGGCCAACATCGGTACAAAAGGGGGTGGTGATGGACGGAGCATCTGAATCAATCAAACACTCACACCCAGTCAAAAGATCTGGGTTTAATCAATCACCGTTCTTTAGCCCACTCTGACACCCCAGTTCAGACATGGCTATATGCAAATCAGTCTGACCCTGTGCCTCATGGGAACAGTCCAGCCCGAACTGTCAAGCCATGTCTTCCCTGGACGGGAAACAAGCTTCCGAGGACCGGTTTGTGGCATTCCAGCCGTCTTCAGCCTGGCTTGCTTGAATCCAGTGGTAAAGTGAGCAAGGGACTCACGTCTGAGCATACCCTGCCACACTTATGGCGGCCAAAAGCGGTACAAAAGGGGGTGGTGATGGACGGAGCATCTGAATCAATCAAACACTCACACCCAGTCAAAAGATCTGGGTTGAATCCATCACCGTTATTTAGCCCACTCTGCCACCCCAGTTCAGACATGGCTATATGCAAATCAGTCTGACCCTGTGCCTCATGGGAACAGTCCAGCCCGAACTGCCAAGCCATGTCGTCCCTGGACCAGAAATAAGCTTCAGAGGACCGGTTTGTGGCATTCCAGCCGTCTTCAGCCCGGCTTGCTTGATTCCAGTGGCAAAGTGAGCAAGGGACTCACGTCTGAGCATACCCTGCCACAATTATGGCGGCCAAAAGCGGTACAAAAGGGGGTGGTGATGGACGGAGCATCTGAATCAATCAAACACTCACACCCAGTCAAAAGATCTGGGTTGAATCCATCACCGTTCTTTAGCCCATTCTGCCACCCCAGTTCAGACATGGCTATATGCAAATCAGTCTGACCCTGTGCCTCATGGGAACAGTCCAGCCCGAACTGCCAAGCCATGTCTTCCCTGGACCGGAAACAAGCTTTCGAGGACCGGTTTCTGGCATTCCAGCCGTCTTCAGCCTGGCTTGCTTGAATCCAGTGGCAAAGTGAGCAAGGGACTCACATCTGAGCATACCCTGCCACACTTATGGCGGCCAAAAGCGGTACAAAAGGGGGTGGTGATGGACGGAGCATCTGAATCAATCAAACACTCACACCCAGTCAAAAGATCTGGGTTGAATCCATCACCGTTCTTTAGCCCACTCTGACACCCCAGTTCAGACATGGCTATATGCAAATCAGTCTGACCCTGTGCCTCATGGGAACAGTCCAGCCCGAACTGTCAAGCCATGTCTTCCCTGGACGGGAAACAAGCTTCCGAGGACCGGTTTGTGGCATTCCAGCCGTCTTCAGCCTGGCTTGCTTGAATCCAGTGGTAAAGTGAGCAAGGGACTCACGTCTGAGCATACCCTGCCACACTTATGGCGGCCAAAAGCGGTACAAAAGGGGGTGGTGATGGACGGAGCATCTGAATCAATCAAACACTCACACCCAGTCAAAAGATCTGGGTTGAATCCATCACCGTTATTTAGCCCACTCTGCCACCCCAGTTCAGACATGGCTATATGCAAATCAGGCTGACCCTGTGCCTCATGGGAACAGTCCAGCCCGAACTGCCAAGCCATGTCTTCCCTGGACCAGAAATAAGCTTCCGAGGACCGGTTTGTGGCATTCCAGCCGTCTTCAGCCCGGCTTGCTTGATTCCAGTGGCAAAGTGAGCAAGGGACTCACGTCTGAGCATACCCTGCCACAATTATGGCGGCCAAAAGCGGTACAAAAGGGGGTGGTGATGGACGGAGCATCTGAATCAATCAAACACTCACACCCAGTCAAAAGATCTGGGTTGAATCCATCACCGTTATTTAGCCCACTCTGCCACCCCAGTTCAGACATGGCTATATGCAAATCAGTCTGACCCTGTGCCTCATGGGAACAGTCCAGCCCGAACTGCCAAGCCATGTCGTCCCTGGACCAGAAATAAGCTTCCGAGGACCGGTTTCTGGCATTCCAGCTGTCTTCAGCCGGCTTGCTTGAATCCAGTGGCAAAGTGAGCAAGGGACTCACGTCTGAGCATACCCTGCCACACTTATGGTGGCCAAAAGCGGTACAAAAGGGGGTGGTGATGGACGGAGCATCTGAATCAATCAAACACTCACACCCAGTCAAAAGATCTGGGTTGAATCCATCACCGTTCTTTAGCCCACTCTGACACCCCAGTTCAGACATGGCTATATGCAAATCAGTCTGACCCTGTGCCTCATGGGAACAGTCCAGCCCGAACTGCCAAGCCATGTCTTCCCTGGACCGGAAATAAGCTTCCGAGGACCGGTTTGTGGCATTCCAGCCGTCTTCAGCCCGGCTTGCTTGATTCCAGTGGCAAAGTGAGCAAGGGACTCACGTCTGAGCATACCCTGCCACAATTATGGCGGCCAAAAGCGGTACAAAAGGGGGTTGTGATGGACGGAGCATCTGAATCAATCAAACACTCACACCCAGTCAGAAGATCTGGGTTTAATCAATCACCGTTCTTTAGCCCACTCTGCCACCCCAGTTCAGACACGGCTATATGCAAACCAGTCTGACCCTGTGCCTCATGGGAACAGTCCAGCCCGAACTGTCAAGCCATGTCTTCCTTGGACCGGAAACAAGCTTCCGAGGACCGGTTTCTGGCATTCCAGCCGTCTTCAGCCCGGCTTGCTGGAATCCAGTGGCAAAGTGAGCAAGGGACTCACGTCTGAGCATACCCTGCCACACTTATGGCGGCCAACATCGGTACAAAAGGGGGTGGTGATGGACGGAGCATCTGAATCAATCAAACACTCACACCCAGTCAAAAGATCTGGGTTTAATCAATCACCGTTCTTTAGCCCACTCTGACACCCCAGTTCAGACATGGCTATATGCAAATCAGTCTGACCCTGTGCCTCATGGGAACAGTCCAGCCCGAACTGTCAAGCCATGTCTTCCCTGGACGGGAAACAAGCTTCCGAGGACCGGTTTGTGGCATTCCAGCCGTCTTCAGCCTGGCTTGCTTGAATCCAGTGGTAAAGTGAGCAAGGGACTCACGTCTGAGCATACCCTGCCACACTTATGGCGGCCAAAAGCGGTACAAAAGGGGGTGGTGATGGACGGAGCATCTGAATCAATCAAACACTCACACCCAGTCAAAAGATCTGGGTTGAATCCATCACCGTTATTTAGCCCACTCTGCCACCCCAGTTCAGACATGGCTATATGCAAATCAGTCTGACCCTGTGCCTCATGGGAACAGTCCAGCCCGAACTGCCAAGCCATGTCGTCCCTGGACCAGAAATAAGCTTCCGAGGACCGGTTTGTGGCATTCCAGCCGTCTTCAGCCCGGCTTGCTTGATTCCAGTGGCAAAGTGAGCAAGGGACTCACGTCTGAGCATACCCTGCCACAATTATGGCGGCCAAAAGCGGTACAAAAGGGGGTGGTGATGGACGGAGCATCTGAATCAATCAAACACTCACACCCAGTCAAAAGATCTGGGTTGAATCCATCACCGTTCTTTAGCCCATTCTGCCACCCCAGTTCAGACATGGCTATATGCAAATCAGTCTGACCCTGTGCCTCATGGGAACAGTCCAGCCCGAACTGCCAAGCCATGTCTTCCCTGGACCGGAAACAAGCTTTCGAGGACCGGTTTCTGGCATTCCAGCCGTCTTCAGCCTGGCTTGCTTGAATCCAGTGGCAAAGTGAGCAAGGGACTCACATCTGAGCATACCCTGCCACACTTATGGCGGCCAAAAGCGGTACAAAAGGGGGTGGTGATGGACGGAGCATCTGAATCAATCAAACACTCACACCCAGTCAAAAGATCTGGGTTGAATCCATCACCGTTCTTTAGCCCATTCTGCCACCCCAGTTCAGACATGGCTATATGCAAATCAGTCTGACCCTGTGCCTCATGGGAACAGTCCAGCCCGAACTGCCAAGCCATGTCTTCCCTGGACCGGAAACAAGCTTTCGAGGACCGGTTTCTGGCATTCCAGCCGTCTTCAGCCTGGCTTGCTTGAATCCAGTGGCAAAGTGAGCAAGGGACTCACGTCTGAGCATACCCTGCCACACTTATGGCGGCCAAAAGCGGTACAAAAGGGGGTGGTGATGGACGGAGCATCTGAATCAATCAAACACTCACACCCAGTCAAAAGATCTGGGTTGAATCCATCACCGTTATTTAGCCCACTCTGCCACCCCAGTTCAGACATGGCTATATGCAAATCAGTCTGACCCTGTACCTCATAGGAACAGTCCAGCCTGAACTGCCAAGCCATGTCTTCCCTGGACAAGAAACAAGCATCCTGAGCCAGGATAGCTTGGAATCCAGTGGCAAAATGGGTCCCTTGCTCACTTTGCCCCTGGATTCAAGCTAGCCTGGTTGATGAGGGCTGTTAGCCGGAAACAGGTCCCAGGATGCTTTGTTTTTAAAAATATATATACATACAACAGACTGGTATGCTATTGTGATATTCATTTTAACTGTTTGTCATTCCTAGGCTACACATATTTTGAAAACAGACTACATTTAACCATAAATCACTCAGGCCAGATGAATGACAATTGTATTTTGCCACTCGCAAAATGCATCGATTTGCGACTCGCAATTTGCGAGTCGCAAAATGCAAAGTACAACAGTATCTCAGTCACTTTGCATGAATAACTCAGCATGTTACATTACATTACAGGTCCTCCCTTGTTTAGGTTAGGATGCATAAATCCTGTCCTGATCAATGCCAAGGACTCTGCTGGTCTACACAGGCACGATACATGTCAACATTTCTAAAGTGCCTCATTCGATCATTATAATTTATAAATCCCTTATTGCTTTCACACTTTTAATGGAGTCCAATACGAAAATGCAAATAAAATACTTCGGGGCATATTATTAAGGGGCGTGATAAAATTATTGTTGCTTTAGCGTCCGTTTGAGGATAAAAAAGGTGATAATTTTATCGCATTATCATCAAGGACACGCCAGCATGTGATTCCATCCCTCAGCGCCTGTTTTCTAAATGCCCAGCATCGCAATGCTAATGATATGCAAAGGAGGCGTGCCTGACAAAACTACACGGGAGAATATCGCTAACCGGGCTTCACGTTATTTACAACAATGCCCCAGCTGCCATAGCGAAACACAAAATCGTGCTAACTGCCTATTAACACTGGATTTTAACGTCTGCTAAAATTCAGACTTGGGCATACTTTGCATGGGAGGTGGATTATTGGGTTACGACCGCTTTTAGGTGAACATCGCTGGATTTCCAGCAATGTTTGCCCTTTTTCTGCCATCGCTGGAATTCTTATCGCCAATGTGCTGAGCGTTGTTAATACAGCGCTAGGTTGGTGATAAGTTCCAGCGATAGGCGTCGATTAAAAAAATGCGCTTAGCGCGGTCAATGATAATTATAGCTGCCTCTTGTTAATATGCCCCTCCATGTAAGATATCCATAGATAATGTAAATGTTTTTGGACCAATCTAGATCTGCTTTTGCAACCCCTTAAAAAAATCAATACTTCAAAGTGGAAGTTAGGCATATCAATGTGAATGATAAACATTGAATAAAGGATTTTCACAAAGTTCTCCGTAAGAGGATATTGCGTATTATACCCCTCCTCCCCATCGAACGACAAGCAAAACCCAATGATGACGCACACCACTTCACAGGGCGAGGACCTCTGTATCCTGAAAAGAGATCTCTTCAATTAACCACTATCCTATTGAGTAGCCTAAGGACAAGCCCACTACTGCAACTTTTCTTGAAATGCATACTTGAAATGGTTGCAACTTTATATCCGCTACTATTGCTGGTGCTGCTATTAAATTAACACTAAATTGATGCAGCCCCATGGGATTGGGGGATTGAATGTGCCAGCAGTGTTTAACAGCCTATGTGACAGCAATAGACACAATGATGGAGGATGTCCTGTTCCCGAAAGACATGTTTGATTATAGTCCTCATATAACATGCAACCTAAGTTAAAGTGTAAATACAGTACTGTTCCTTTGCAATTGAAATGTCACTTTCTGGACAAAACGTTTTTTCCTGTTTCCATAGGTAAAACATTGGTGATGCAACCCTACCAAATATATTTTTTTCAGGTGAGCTATTTCCTCTTGACTAAAATCACACAGCTCCTGTCAATAGGTTTTGGGAAGAGTAAGATTATATTTTAATCATAGTACTAAACATCTGTTTTCAAACCTACTGTTCCCTGCTGGCCATTTGTATGTTGCATTTTACAGTGCCGGGTAACATCGGTGGTGCCACTCTGTACTGGCCATTGATTGCCTTCATTCTTTTTCTTAGAGTGTCACATTTTCAAAATATTCCTCTTTTAGTATATTTGTAACTTCAATATGTTCCAGAAGTTATATAAAAAACAATGGATGTTATAGAATTGATATAATTACTTTCAAATCATTTCCCTTGCACATGCCTAATGCATGACACACTTACCAACCTTTTACCTAAGGATCTGAGGAGAAGGCACTGTCTTTATTAACCAGGCAATTTTATTTGTCAGATTGAGTGGTGATGACATTTCTTTACAACTTACAATAATTGTTTTCCTAATGAAAATGTGTGGTCATGAAGGAAGCTCACATTCTTCACAGACGGCAATAGAACGAGGACTGAGACTATCATCCAGGCTTATCTTCCGTTTCAAATGCCAAAGGAACAGGCTCTTTTGAGCGAAGACGCTGAGGGGACTGTAAGACCAAATATATCCCTTGAGAAAAGAAGCACTAGTATCATAAAGGTCTCTGTGCCCAAGAGATAACAACATAAAGTGTTCTACTGCCAGCCATTTTGAAAATATGTGTATGATGAGAAACATGGAAAAAGAGGCCTTGCCTCATCATACATCAAGTTTGGAGCCTCATTTTGGACAGTCTGTAATGGTTGCATTTTATAGTCAGGCTTGCCCAACTATATAAAGTTCATGTTCCAAGATATGCACTAACCTTTGTCATATTCTAAACGAGGTATGGCCCGAAAGGGACACCAGGACGTTAGCATGAGCTGAAACACACATATTGCTCATCACTCAGAGAGTGTTTTTTCTTTATTCCTCATTATCATCCAGTCCAATCACGTTCTTGTGCTTTCACCGATGTCTTCCCATTCTGATGTGCACAACTATCAAAGGTTTTTGATAACTGACAATACTGATACAGCCCGATCATATCAGCTAGGAAGTACTATGCGGGGATCATCAGTGCCTATTTTAAAATTATAGCTATATATGTAAATCTTTGAAGACCGGGCTTAAAATGCTTTGTGATCGCAAGGAACTTTGTAGTACTCTTGAAACTGCTGTAAAGCAAGTCTATGTTCCAGACTGTGTTGTACCTGACAAATGAGATGTTACCCAAGGTAAAGGCATGTAATCCAGACCAGAATCCTTCAGACGTTTCAGGTGTACCACATGGATTATTGCCTCAAAAATAGCCACAGAGCCCTATAACAACACAATGTGAACATCCGACATGATGTTACCCATGACTGGGACACGAGGAACTAGGTACACCAGTAGGGATGAAATCAGCTTGCAAATGACCCTTGAAGTTACTTTTCGAAACACATTTCAAGACGTCAGTAGTAAATAATCTCAAGGAGCAATGTAGACTTCTCTGTACAAATTAAAAATATTAAAAACGTAGCAGCTTGTCTACAATGAGAATTGTTTTACCAGCTTAGAGCTTAACACTTGGTGGTTCTTCGTTCTCATTTTACGCTGCCTCTGTCTGGAACTCCCACCCTCTCCGCCTTCAGGAGTTGAAGGAAGAACAGACCTTTAAACACCTTCCCAAGACCTGGCTTTTTGAAAGAGCTTTTTGATAGAGATGTATCAGTACAGATATTCAGCGTGCCGTGTAGCACCAGGACACTCTCTGTATAGCCATTCGCTCTACAAACTCTATGATTGATTGATGGATTGGTTTTGTGCTCTCAGGAGGGAGCATCTCAGAGCAATATTTCCTAAAATATAGTGCAGCTGCTCTTTTCCCTAGCAAGCACTGGTGCACAAACAGGTTGCTTAGCACCAGAAACACACCGTTGCACTATAATGAAAAGCTATGAGCATGAGGTTTAGCATAGCCTTTACATTAGAAGGTTCATGTACAGTAAAAAAATACTATGTAAATACCCATTTCCAAATCCTTCACCTGAGTGTTGCATAGTGTAGCACACATGCAATTTGTAAAAAGATATGAGAAATTAAAATGTGTATCCTCTTTAGTGCCTGCTTCAGGGAAGTATTTTTTGGTCTACAAGTCTTTCTACCATTGTTAGTAGCTAGGGATTTGCATTCAAAATCATAGTTGTAAACGTGGGGATGCCCATGTGTCACCCATGACATCCTCCCTTCACGTAAAATAACAGGAAGTAGAGCAACACACTTTTTGCATTACCTTTAGGGCTTCTTTCCAGTGCCAAAAAGTTTTTCATTACAACGTAAATATTTTATTAACACTTTGCAATAGAGTGAGTCAAAATATGTAACTTTACACTGGTATTGATAAATCTGCCTGCCCCACGTTATGTTAGTGTTAGTGCATATGTAGCATTCATAAAAAAAGTATATTGATAAGTTATACCTCTATCACAATGACATTTGAATTAAAGAGTAAAGTATGATACGTGGCAAATCTATCATGTGGGCGCCTTAACAAAGATGGTAAGTATCCCTATATAGAAGAAGATTGAGAACTCATGCTAATGTGTTTCAAAATGTGTTTGTTTAGAAGCAAACAAGTGTTACTTCTAAAAAAGTAGTGCACATAGTGCCAGTGAATAAATTAACTATCACACTACAATAGATTATTTTAGCAAAATATACAACCTATAGGCTTGATTCACAAAGTGAATTTACTAGTACATAAACTAGTACTACAGGAGCACTACTCACACACTGTAAAATACAGGGCATATTATCAAGACAGGAGATAACATTATCGCTGCTTTATCGGCAGAAAACTGCCGGTAAAGCGGCGATAATGGGCTTGATAATATGCTCTATGGAATTCCAATCGAAGCCCATGTTAGATGTCTTCACATCTAACATGGGCTTCGATTGGAATTCCATAGAGCATATTATCAAGCCCATTTTCGCCGCTTTTTCTGCAGTTTTCTGCCGATAAAGCGGTGATAATGTTATCTCCTGTCTTGATAATTTGCCCCTTAATTTGTAAATCTATGGCCAGAAATCCCTACCTTTAGCTCTATCTTTTCTGTGCACAGATCTCTGCTAAGGTCGTGAAGATCATCGAACAGGTAGGTATACATTTCAGTAGTGATTGTAGGAGGGCACATGAGCATGGTACCAAATGCATGCAAATACAAAACCCACAGAAGAGTCAGACCATTGCTATTCACAAACTTTCTAAATTTACTACTGTGTTAAAACAGGGTCATATGTACTACATCCCAACCTTGGAGTAAGTCAAGTATAGCAGATAACCAGCCATTGCTACAGAAACACACGCACATTCAAAATATTGGAGGCAAGGAAATAGAATAACAGTGCATATGAAATAATGTCAAATAACTAGTTCAACATACATATTTCACAGTAGCAGTTTTAGTATGATAGGCTTTTTTGTGCTTCTTTACTAACTTTGGTGCTGTTTTTCGAATCTGCATGAAACTTTCCAAAACAAGGGTAATCCAATTTAGCTCCTTGATGGAAATATAAAGAAGGGTTCCAAAAGTGTTACTTCCCATTTTAATTCTCCCAGGAAAACAGACTTATCAAAAGTACACCAAGTTTAGACAAAAGATAATACTTTACTCAGAAACTGTGTGTTTGTTGTCATTTGGTAAAATCCGCTCAGGCGTTTTCAAGAAATTAGCATTTAAAAAGATGCATTGGTGGGCAGGAGGGGTTAATGCTGTTAAAAAGTTAAAGATGTATTGATGATTGGTGTCCAGATATGCTCTGATTTGCCTGTTTAAAGTCAATGAGTGCATACTGCAGGGTACTGCATATCCAGAGAAGCAGACCCTGTGAATAGCAGTTTTATGGATGATATATTTTGAGATGTCATCAGTGACGTTATTTGAGATGTCACCAGTGATGTCATCAGTGATGTCATTTAACAAGTCATGAGTGATGTAATATGTGAAATCATAAGTAGTACATGACGGTGTGCAAGTTATAGTTCGTTGACAAAAATATTACTGCTGTATAGTTGGCCCAGCCTCCTGCAGAAGGCCAACAACATACCCCACAGGGCCTTAGGTTGTGCAAGGTGTGTGTTTGGTTGCAGGGCCTGGCATGTAGCCAAGCCTTGCACCCAACCCCTCTGGGCAACCAACCAAACACCAAACACAGCTTTCGGTCATGCGCAGCCCAGACTCAGAGCCCATAGACCAGCCACAGACCCCACCCACCCATCATTTTTCTTTTTTTTACATTTATTTTCAGTGAGGAGACTACTGTGATTTTTAAATGTTGTCTCCAGGGGACCCACCTCACAAAGGCCAGGGAGTCAGGGTACCCTTACCCTGCTCCCTATACTATATATTTTTCAGGAATCAGGGACCATGTCCTCATTTCATGCAATGGCGGCAGCAACATTTGTTTTTATGTTGTTGCCGGCCAATCAGATTTTGAAGGGAAAAAAATCCCTAACGACCAATGAGAATGCTCTATGATTTTTAACTTGCATTCTTGCTGGACTCCTGCGAGTGCAACCATTCATATAATTCTATTGTTTTAACCTTAATTTCTCAAGTAAAGATTAAGGGCCAGATGTAGGTCGCCAATTACCGGTCGGTAAAGGCCGATTTCGGCTGTTACTGACCGGTAATTGGTTTTCGAGATGTAGGTGCCAATATTTTACAGATTCGGTAAATTTACCAAAACGGTAAATTTACCGATTCTGTAAAATACCGAATCGGTACTTTTACCGATTCGGTAAAACCCAGATGTAGGTAGCACTGTTTACAGTGCTAGAGGCCTTCAGAATTCGGTATTTTACCACCCAATCCATGCACACCTGTGCCATGTGACACACAGACATGCCCTTAGGGCATGTCTGTGTGCCACATGGCACACATGCCTGTATTTGGGGTGCTAGAGGGTGTCAAAGTGACACCCCCTGCACCCTTGCTGAAATCGGTATTTATCGATTCTGTAAATACCGATTCGGTAATGCCACTTGATTCCTATGGGCTTCAATGCCCATAGGAATCAATGGGCATTACCGAATCGGTATTTACAGATTGGGTAAATACCGAATCTTAACGATTCGGTATTTACCGAATCTGAAATACCTACATCTCCCCCCCTCTATTTTACCACTTTGTAGCAGGGTTTCTGTTCTCCCACAGAACTGTGCACAGAGGATTGGAACCTCAGCGAATTAGGGTGACCCAAAAACTCACCTTAGTACCCAACAAACCCCTTACCGAGCTAGCTACAGTGTCTCATTGGTCATAACAAACTCCCAATGTTTAGACAAACCAGAACATGAGGTTACAATACTTCAGGTTACGTGGAACACATGAGCACTCTTGCGTTATACAATCATTTCAAACCAGAACGTGGAGTAAAGAAGAACACGTGAACATTTGAAATATTTATTTACTAATGTCGTCTTCTCAGGAGCAGTATCTTAGATAATACAAGGAAACATATTATCAAAAGCAAAGTTATTAGCATAGTTACTAGTCCATAGAAAGCGAATGATGACAGCATGTTAACATGCTGTAAATGAATAAGAGTTAACAACACTTATTTCTCACCCTCCCTAACTCGCATATTATATTAATAGCTAAGAAGGTCTCTTTGGGTTGAATTAGGGCGGGCCCATACCTCAGTATCCTAGAATGAAGAGATCAAATCAGCATACACCAGCTCTCTCTGAATGCGAACAGCATCAAGTGTGTTTTCGTGTGTGTCCAGCAAAGCAATATAAAACCCGCCTTAAAGCCAAAGTTGGCAGAAGCTGCACTTATGTTATGTCTATGAAGGCGCGGAGATCAGACCTCATAACAATTCAGTATCTTGTTGTTCCTGAAGCTTCAGCACTCTCTGTACAGACATAGTTTATTGAGCAAAGCTGATATCAGAGTAATAACATATTATTCTCATGTAAATCACAACGAACTACTAGGTTGAAAGCTAAATCAACAATTAAGTGTCGTGTGCAGAAGCAGCAAAAGGAAAAATGGCGTTTAAACATGTAATGTGCCTATGCTAACTTAACGCATTATAAAGATATATAGCAGCTATATGACACCCCCCCATGATCCGAGGACGGATAAGATAAGATAAGATAAGGGCAACTTCATGAAAGCAGAGTTCAACAATCATGAACAACCTTATAAGTATAAAAAACCGCAGTAACCAAATAAAAAAATAAAAAATGTCACAAGCACTCAAGCCAATAGGACTGGGAGGTGAAAAAATGCAAAAAATCGGGCATCTTCAAAAACCAGGAAGTCTATTTAAGGCAAGATCGAATATGCAAAATATGCAGCTACAGCCTCCAACAGGAAATCACTGTCTTCATCCGAAAACAGTTCAGCCATCCAATTCAAAAGAGGAAAAGAGCAAACGTGTTCTCCCAACACTGGAGCCTCTATTACCATCAGAGGACAACTCGGAGGGTTTTCAAGAAAGCTCATTGCCAAGAAATCCTGTGCTGCTGTAAGAACGTTCCAAGGACCCATTAGTCCACGCATCGCTGCTAAGGCCATAATCCTGTCGCCAGTGCAAACCAACTCGTGAGTAACGATGGGACTCATCAGTTGATTAAACTCGACTTCAGGAGAAACCGGTCCGCAGAGACACAAATCAATGGCCCAATCGAAGTCACAGCTTAGGCAGTGAAATACAGGCTGGACACAGGTGAAGTAGGAAAATCGAAACGATAATCCATATGCCGTGCTTAAAATCGCAAGCGGCAGCGTGCCATAATATTCAAGCATTCGGTCACGAAACAGCGCTAGGAGGGGCTGGGCTGCTCCTTCCACACGTGGGGCATCCATATTTAAGGAAGCAAACAATCACTAGAACGGCTGCCGCTAGTGCAAGGATAACCGGGAATCCACCAAATAAACTCGAAAAAATGGAATGGAAGAAAGCAGGGATGACTCCAAAGATTTTTTCAAATGAAGTTACAAGACCACTGCTAACAGATTTAAAAAAATGTGCCAGCCCATTTGTGGAGGACGCGTTAAAGATAGAATGTACCATCTCGCTGAAATGCAACGGTAAATCAGTATTTAAAAGGGCCTGAACTTCTGTTCGTGTATTAGCAATGTGAAGAACAAAAGATTCCCTAGCCGAACTCAAGGCCACTTCTTTCTGGGACAATAGCGCCCTTATTCTGCTCATGCCGCTGAATTCTGCTTTCAAGGTTGGGCTGCGTGGCCAAATGGAAACCTCCCTATTCTCATGTGTGGGTGGGTACAGGACATTCCTGCAGCAAACGACACGCTCAGTTACGGTTACCACATAAGCTACACCTTTAATTAACCCGCAACAATCTTCATTATTTAAAAGTAAATAACTTCCGTTCCCTAGTAAGGTAAAAGTCGGTGTGATTGCAGGAACCGGAGTCCCTTTTAAAACACAGGCCAAGTTCGGCCGGTCTTGGTTACAGGAACCGTGCAATTGTATATGCCTACACATTAGCGAATGATCTGGTGTTTCTGTACACTCCTCCCCATTCAGATAAACTTCCTGGCCGTCTTTCAAACATCTATAAGTGAAAGGAAGGGACCAGACTTCATGGAGAAATGCACTACCTAAGGGCTCATAGCGACCTATGGCAACATATCGCATACAATTTGTAAATTTATACAGTGCAAAAGGCAAAGTTATTAAACCGTGGATAAGCCACGTTGCATCGTTGGCTTCTGCCACAGAGAAAGGCAAGGACTCCAATTTCTCAATATGTAACATAGAAAATGAAGCATCTCGCATGGAAAGCAAGCGCTGCTTGTCAGTCAAATTAAAGGGAGCAAAGAGAGAAGAAACATTCATGTAGGTCCATGGCACCTTGCCAGCCTTCAACGTTTGAAGGGTCCATGCAAATTGCATTACAGAACGTAATTGATTCTGACCAAGGTACAACACAGATACTTCATCATGCACAATATCCACTACAGAAGACACAATATTATCCAAAGTGTAAATGCGGGAAGAAAGCATGTTAATACTATTATCCACCACAGCAAGCACCTTTTCTAAATGTGCCTGATCTATAGCTCTAAGGCGTGTCGTAGCCTCAATCTGTGATGTCTTCCAGATTTCATTGTAAACAGCATATATCTATCTTTTTGATCTACCACTGAAATCATTGAAATCTATATCATCATTCAGCTTTGCAAGATGTAATTTAACTGCAGCCAATGTTGAATGTTTTAGCCAATTCTGACACAATTTGCCCACAGAGTAAGTTGTGACAGAATGCTCAGTTTCAAAACGTGGATCAGGTCTGACCTGTGTAAAGCCATCAGATAAACCCAGAAAACGGTGCTGGCATGAATCTGCACTTCTGTGCCACACTAGCCAACCTTTTGGATCCAAACTGGATATTTTAAAGGATGAATTTAATAATAGGGTCTGCAAGTCCCTAATCGAAAACTGTGTATTATTACTCCAGCCAGAATATTCCTCTAACTCAGGGATGGTCGGAGTATTCAATTTTTTAGAAGTAGCCAATCCAAAGCAAGTTTTCTGTAAAATAGAAGAATTCAAAAACAACATCTAATTCGGGATGAGACAAGCACGGTGCAAAGCCTCAGTGCCTTGTACCTGCCAGTTCCTAGAACCCCAAACTGATTTTAAGTCAATAGTCTCCTTCCATAATTCATAGCCGCCTACAGCCAGCTGATCAAGAAAGGATCTCGAATACAATAATTAGGTATCGGTAAGTCTAACCTTGGACATAGGCTTCTGTGTCATTTTGAAATAAAAGGACTCGGGATTGGACTGATTGAAGTCAGTAAAATAAGCTGCCTTGTGTAGGAGCTGGGCAATGCTCCCATTGAGTATAATTTACAGTATTCCTTCTGGACGCTGTTTTATGTAAGAAGTGATTGCCAAAATGTTGAAAGCAAAACAAATCACCATAATTAGCAGATTCTAATACAAATCTTCCGCATCAAAGGCAGCATAGTATTTCAAATCAGAAAACAAAGACTCTACGGCCTGAACATCCCAATCATCAGAACGAATGTTTTGTTTCACAACATCCCCCATGTTAACCCTAAGCACATTGGGGACATTAACAACCTCGGTAGGGCCATGAATTTGAAACCTAACGGCATCCCACACTATCCTACAAGGAGAGGCCAAGCAGTGATGTTAACAAATGTTAAGTCTCTTTTCAATCTGTGTGCAGAATGCGATGAGGAAAGGGGGCCAAAGTTCCATTTAGATGTCGAATGCAAGTTCTTTCTTCGACATAGTGTCCATTCATAAGACGGAAAAATAAAACACAAACCCAATTGACATAAAAAGATAAATTGAAAAAAGCACCAGCCATATATATGTCCAAGGCGGAATTAAAAAATGTTTTTTAAACAAGCTGGCATAAACTGCAAAACGTGAGGGGTTCTTCGAGGCATTGGAAACAGAGTCAAATGAAAATCTGGATTCTGTGGCCAAACGGGCTTGCAGGTCAGGCATGGACAAGTCAGTGGGGTAAGTATAGTCTATTTCAGCAAGGTCTGTACCGGGCAAAGTACTTAATAAAGGACTGGAAATAGCAGGCAACTCGATTGCCACTTCAGTTTCATGATTAGAAGCAGTGGGCAAAACTGAATTTCTCACAATGGAAGGACAGGAAACAGCCGGTGTCATGCTAAGAAGAATCGGCCACTCTGTGTATCTTGACATTGTCAATTGAGATAAACCTGTTTCCTTACGACCAGGAAGTGGTGGTAAAATGACTGTTCTTGTGCCCTTCACTCCAAGGACTGGAACCGGAGCTCGATAGGAAGGACCAAATTCTTTCTTGTTGTCGATCTTCTCTCGAACCAGTTCTCCAACTTGGGGTAGCCAGCCGACTACCGGGATCTGCAACGCAACATCCGACGTGGAGGGCAAATGTTCCTTTGCAAGACTGTCTCTGGTCTTTTGTAGATTCTGTAAAACAGTACAATGTTCATCTACGTCAAAGGTTGTGGCGCGAGCCACGCAGTCTAGACCGTCAAGGTCAGGGACGAACATCTTGATGCCAAAGAGCATTTGGTATGGGGTCCGCCCACCCAGAGACCTTCTAGGGAGATTATTAAGAGTGCGCTGCACGCCATAGAGGTGGGCTAGCCAGTTTCTGCCAGTGTCTATAACTCGAGCTGTCAAAGATTGCTTTAAATCACGGTTCATTCGCTCCACTACACTGTTACCCTCAGGTCTGTAGGGAGACGAAAACTTGACTTGGACCCCCATCGAATGCAAGGCATCCTTATACGCCTTAGAGGCGAAAGCCGGACCCTGATCCGAATGGAAGGTACCACAGGCAAAAATCCCTACAAAGATGCGCAAATCTCTTATGACAGTCCGTGAATCAGCGCTGCGATGGGGCCAGACCCACACAAAGCGTGTGCATGAATCAACTGCAACTAAGATGTACTTATACGCAGTATCAGATGAAAAAGGACCGCAGTGATCTAAATAAACACAACCTAGTGGTTTATTAGATATGTACAACTGAGTCTGTGGCGGACGCGCAGCAGTCGAAGGTTTAATCTGCTGACATATGTCCGAAAGAAGGACATAATCACGCGTCTGTTTGTACAGTCCCCGCCACCAGAAACGATGTTGTAAATGAGTTACAGTGGCTGAGACACCCGCATGCGCAGACGCCACACCTTCATGAGCCGCAGTAATCAAGTATGCCCTGCGATCCGCGTTGGGAATCAAACGTTCACCAACATCAGGAATTTTCACAAAAGGAACCTTCTCGGGACTTAAGTGGTATGTGTACTTCGAAGGGAACCCCGAAGGATGTTTACCTCCCTTCTCAGTGGCAGCAACAGCTGCCAAGATGTCACTATCAATCTTACTTTTGGACCGTGTAACTGCTGCAACTAAGTATGTAGACACTGCTGATTTCGCTGCTTCATCAGCAAGCGAGTTACCGACAGCGTGGACTCCCACACGCTGGTGGCCAAGAGTATGAATTACAAAAACGAGCGGCAACATAGCCTTAAGCTCTGCCACTCGAACCCAGATCATCTTGTGTTTTATTGTGCTACCCTTGGAATCACGAAATTCATTCTGAATCCAAAAGAACACGTTTTCATTGTAAGACTGGACACAGTAGAAAGAATCACTTACGATAAGAGTAGTAACACTAGGATCCGCGTACTCCAGCGCTAGTAAGAGAGCACGAAGCTCTGCCAATTGGGCGGTGCAATCTCCCAGTGGCAACGTGTGAACTTCCCTGAAGATGAACTCATCATTCAACATAGCACCGACCACAATTGCGCAAGCGGAAACGTAGGCATGTTTAGAGCCATGCGCAACCTGCGCCGACCCATCAGTGTAAATGATGCAATGGAAGTCCTCCAAAGGTCGCATAGCTAGAGGAGCAGGATGAACAAACTCATACTGCAAGTACTCCTGCGACCGCAACGAGGCGTCAAATATAAACGTGACATCCGTGGACGTCAAGGACGCAGCCCATTGAATCCACCTAGGGTGCAAAGCTTTTGAATTTGGTACACTGGCTTTCGTGACTGCCTCCAAATGAGGACAGGGTGTAACAACCAACATGCGTTTCCCCTGTGACAGAGCCCGTTCCTTAAGAATAGCCATCTGCACAGCTGTCAAAACCTTTTCCACAGTGGGAAACCGCATCTCAGCCGAAGTGTACAAGTGTGACTTGTAAGCAATAGGTACTGTGTCTCCTACATTAAAAGTGAGGTACGTGAAACCCACTGTCCCCGGTATAATTCTTATCACCAGGTTGGTATGGTTGTCACGAGTCAGTAAAAACGTAGAAGCGAGCAGATCAGCCTGCAAGGACTGCAAGATGGCTGAGTGCTCAGGCAGTCAGCATGATTTGGAAAAATTTGGTTGTATCAAAGCATACAAAGGCTTGATACGCTGGGCATATTCCGGAATGTATGTCCTCCCGAAATTTAAAAAGCCCAGCAAAGACTGTAATTTTTTCAGTGTAGTTGGAGCGCGCAACTGTGCGCATTTCTCCAAGAAGTGAGGAGCCAAACCTCTACCTTCATTGTTGAGCTCATAGCCCAGAAACAACACTGTGTGCTCAGCAATGTGCGATTTTGCAAAGTTAAATTTGTAACCCATGTCTGCAAAGTTACAAATAACAGAATTTACACGACACAGATGCTCCCAAATATCGTCGTCTGTGAGATATATGTCATCCACATACGAACAAGCATCCGGGTCGAGTGCCTCCAAAATAGAGACTATGCGTGCGGTAAATATACCAGGACTATTCTTATAGCCCATTGGGAGATGCCGGAATTGTTTTTGTACCCCAGCGCATGTAAAACTGGTCCATTGGGAGCTAAAGCTGTCCAATCTGTGGGCATAGAAACCGTTGGATATGTCAAGCGATGTTTTAAAACGCTTACGCACTAGACTATCCACTAGGGCAGAGCCGTGAGTATTCTGTACTGCACAGTTACGGCAATGCGAGTTCAAATGCCGGTAATCCAATACCAAACGATAAGATCCGTCAGGCTTGGTCACAGTAAAAAGAGGATTATTCATCGGTGACACACACGTTTCAACAACTCCCTGATATTCTAATTGTTCAAGGATTTCCGCAACGGAAGCCTTAGCCTCATGCCGAATGGGATATTGAGGTTGAGGCTGCGGCTGAGACCGCAACGGAATTTCGTGGCATGGGGATAAATTGTCCCAACCACATTGGTTACGGTACAGAGCCGGAGCGAGAGCCCGAGCCCACTCTTCTCCAAAATGCTGCGCATGCTCTTTCGAGACAGTGTTCGCGAAACTGGGGAGGATTACCTCCTCCCCTCGCGGCGCCGCGAGCACAAAAGGTGGGGGCCAGTCAGCCTCCGAAAGCAAAATATCATACGTAGAAGACAGATTTTCCCAAAATACCCCTTTGACGGTACGCAGTATGTCACCTTCAATTAACAGGACAATGTCATAAAGTCTATCAGGGGGAGCAAGCCTTGTATCTGCTGTTTCTATTACAACGTAGACATCAGTCGCTGTCACCCTCAGTAGTGGACGCAGCACCTCTCTCACTATGGTAATCTCCGCCGCACTGTCCAGCAAGGTCAGAGCCCACGTCAGATTCCGAAGCCGCGTTCTCACTATCTGTGGCATATCGATGCGCTGTTAAGGCTGCGACTTTCTTTTTTGCAAACTGTGGTCTTTTAGGCGTAGAATCCTCCTGCTTTGCCGCGCCGTCTGTCTGGCGGGACTGGCCACGTCCTTGTTGACCACCACGTCCCCTACCGCCTCCTCCTCCACCGGTCTTCGGGGCCGATGAGTCCTGAAAGGAACGAGGAGAGCGTTGTTCAGAAACCTGAAATCTATCAGGCGATTTAATCATCGCGCGATCGCGCAAATCATATACTCTTTCAGTTGGCGCAGGAACTTGCGGCGCAGGATATGAATCCTGAGTCTGCTGTTGCTGCTTCCCCTGTTTCTGTTTTTTAGGCCAATTTTGTTTATTGGACTTGGGCTGGACATCTGCTGTAGCAGACTGTCCCTGTGGTTGTTTTTTCTCCTTAACTGCAAAATATTTCAGACCTCTACTTGTGCGGCCGATCGTTTTATATGCGGCCACAACTATCTTCGCTAACTGTCGGGGTTTATCGGCATCGGGCAGAGCAGCCAAAGCATTCGACACCTGAAAGTTCACTGCATCTCCTTTGATATTGGAGAGAATGAGATCGCTCACAATCTCAAAAGAACGACACAGGCGCATACCCAATTCAACCGCTGCTTCCGGTCCGTGATCATCCTGAACACGTTTAACGATCGTAGGCAGTACGGTCATAGACGGGGTGCCAAAACACCTCATATAAACGGCCCCAAAAGTTTTTCCCCAGCTTTCACAGTCAATGAGCTCAGGAGTTAAATCCTTAGGCAAAGTAATCGTCAACATTCTATGTTTATCAGCAGGAGTAGAATTCGGAAACACAGCCTCCAGTTGATCAAACTTCTCGGCAAGCCAGAAAGGAAAGTCATCCTTATCATCGGGACGCTTACCAAAAACCGAATTGCCCATAACTGGATTTAGTCTCAAGCCGCCATGTTCCGTTTGAACGGCCGGACCCCCCGGGGGACCTCCCAGGAGATGACGACCAATGTATTGCACTAATGCACGAATCACGGCAATCGAGACAACATGCAGTCTGCGAATATCAGCAAGGGGACAAGCGCCGTGATTCGGGTGCGGGGTAAATCCACCCAAAGCAGGCCAATTCGTGCCTGGAATGGACAAAGGACCTAACCTCGCAGCGGACAAAGAGTGGGGGAGGGCGCCATCAAACCAAACGCGATGCTGCCAATGATCAATAGGTATTTCCAGTGCCCTGTGCGGGGTGTATTCAGCCGGTACAGGGGAGAGTGAGTAGGTGTGGAACACACCAGAAGTTGCGTCCACTGCCGGAAACGTTACCCATGAATAAAACAGTTCAAACAGGTACGCCGGATCGCACACACCACTAAAATCACAGCCATGCCCTCCAACGGGACTTGGTATGTCTGTAGATGGGTGCGCACCGCAATGCGACTATGCTGCGCAATGGCCACAGCCACAGCCATGATTTCACCGGAACCACAGAAAAACAAAGTCAACTTTGTAGCACAACTGGGTAGTAATTCAAAGAAACCGTTTTAGATAGAATCAAGCTTGAAAAGACCTATTTCAAAAAATAGGTAGGTTTAACCGACACCACCGTTTTCCGGAAACAACAGTGAAGGGGTTAAGGTTTGAACGATATACTACTCGAGTGTCATGATATAAGTCCACCAACGTATGGGCGCCATGTAGCAGGGTTTCTGTTCTCCCACAGAACTGTGCACAGAGGATTGGAACCTCAGCGAATTAGGGTGACCCAAAAACTCACCTTAGTACCCAACAAACCCCTTACCGAGCTAGCTACAGTGTCTCATTGGTCATAACAAACTCCCAATGTTTAGACAAACCAGAACATGAGCTTACAATACCTCAGGTTACGTGGAACACATGAGCACTCTTGCGTTATACAATCATTTCAAACCAGAACGTGGAGTAAAGAAGAACACGTGAACATTTGAAATATTTATTTACTAATGTCGTCTTCTCAGGCGCAGTATCTTAGATAATACAAGGAAACATATTATCAAAAGCAAAGGTATTAGCATAGTTACTAGTCCATAGAAAGCGAATGGTGACAGCATGTTAACATGCTGTAAATGAATAAGAGTTAACAACACTTATTTCTCACCCTCCCTAACTCGCATATTATATTAATAGCTGAGAAGGTCTCTTTGGGTTGAATTAGGGCGGGCCCATACCTCAGTATCCTAGAATGAAGAGATCACATCAGCATACACCAGCTCTTTCTGCATGCGAACAGCATCAAGTGTGTTTTCGTGTGTGTCCAGCAAAGCAATATAAAACCCGCCTTAAAGCCAAAGTTGGCAGAAGCTGCACTTCTGTTATGTCTATGAAGGCGCGAAGATCAGACCTCATAACAATTCAGTATCTTGTTGTTCCTGAAGCTTCAGCACTCTCTGTACAGACATAGTTTATTGAGCAAAGCTGATATCACAGTAATAACATATTATTTTCATGTAAATCACAACGAACTACTAGGCTGAAAGCTAAATCAACAATTAAGTGTCGTGTGCAGAAGCAGCAAAAGGAAAAATGGTGTTTAAACATGTAATGTGCCTATGCTAACTTAACGCGTTATAAAGATATATAGCAGCTATATATCGATTCGGTATTTAAGAGGTGGTAAAATAAAATTACCTACATGTGCCATATTTATGATGTCAAAATGTGTTAATTTCTATTTTTGACACAACTGCAGGGCAGGCAGTACTCCATATTTACAAATTGATGCATGTGGTCAAATGTGACAGTTTTGGCAGGCCCGCATCTGAAAATACTTGCGCAAGAACCGCCTTCACGATGCAGAGACTAAAATATGCAAGGTAGGCCTTCCCCCATAAAATCTATTGTAAAACGAATGCAGTTATATTTATGATTTTGGTAATTTGTGACGCATTGTTGGCAAGTATCACACAGACTGAAATTAGGTAAAAATTCTGAGCATTGGCAACTCAGACCAGACCAGTGTCCCTGTTGTACATTCTGAGGAAGGAGCATTGGAGGATTAATATTGTGAGTGTTGATCATGCAGTGCCATGGTGATTGAAGCAGTTGACTTAGCTGGTTCTAGCATTACTATGTTAAAGTATAAATCAAGGTTGTATTTAGGAAACCAAACTATAAGATATGACTGATTTGCTTGCTATTGGGAATTGATGGGCATATCAACAAAGAAGATATTTCAACCATATGCATTAATCTGTAAGTATGTATATTGTTAATCATTATCTTTTAGATTTACTACCAGGGTTTCTTGCATTCAAATGTATTTTCTGACATACACATTCATCATATCAGCCGTGGAGTGGGTAAACCCGAGGATAGCTGAGCATTTGTGTGCTTTTGACTGTATGTAATTCTACATTTGGGTATACAATGGGCATGGGTTGAGCTATTAAATAGCACCAATGTTGAGAGAACTTGCTAACTAGAAGGAAACTTCAGAATTTGTTCACTACTAAATGTCTCAAAATATTAGTAAATGTCCATACGCAAAAAACATTCGTATTGAGCATGAGGAGTGTGTTTCTAAATGTAAACTGATACATTTATTTTTGAGAATATAAGATATTGGACTGATTGTCGGAGTGTCCTACAGTTGAATTGTTCTCTAGGTGTATTAGAAGTTCCAGATTTTCAGAGGTGTTGTGCTCCAATAAGGTGAACGCGCTCAGAAATTCATAAAGCAGAAAAAAAGAGCCATAGGCATAGTTCCAAGTAACTGGTAAATATTAAGGTGTTCAATATACTTGTGACATTCATTATGAACGACAGAGAAAGGTTGGGGATTCCCTCCTTGGACGTCACCTACCCAGTCAGTCTTTAGCCAGACTTCCTTTCGTCTCTCCTGTCGTCTCTTCCTGCTTCCTCCCTCTATTTATTATCTCTACTTCTCTCCTCTCTCAATGTATTGAGACTGAACTTTTCTGTCTGATGCCCGATGGAGCTACCTGGTTTAGCTATAGGGGAGATGGGCCGTGGACTCCCTCCTTGGTCGTCACCTACCCAGTCGGCCTTCAGACAGTTTTCATTTTGTCTCTCTTTGTTGTCTCTTCCCCTATCATCCATTACCCACCTTCCCTGTCCCCTCCCTTCTACGCTCTATTTATTTTGCCATCCATTTTCCTTAAATCGTTTCTTATTGAGACCTAGCTATTTGGCCAAAGCCTGATGGAGCTACCTGATAGCTATAGAGGAGATGGGTTTTGGGACTCCCCCTCGACCGTCACCTACCCAACTGGTCTTTGGGCAGACTTTCCTTCATCTTTCTACCGTATCTCCCTCCCATACTGTTTGTCTGCGAACCCCTTCCCTCGACACCTGAGACCAAACTACTTTGTCTGATGCCCGATGGAGCTACCTGGTTTAGCTATAGGGGATACCGTGGATTCCCTCCTAGGTCGTCACCTACCCAGTCGGTCTTTAGACAGACTTCCTCTCGTCTCTACGGTTGTCTCTGCCCTTATCCTCACTTTCTCACCTCAACAACCCCCCACTTCTTTTCTCTCTCCTTTCTCTCCTCTCCTAACGTATTGCTGACTGTTCGTTGTAAGGTATAATTGTTGATCTTTTTCTGTTATACTGTTAAACCACATTGTTGCACTTCCTTTCATCCCTCCTGATGTCTCCTCCCGCATCCTCCCTCTTTTTATGTCTCTCCTTCTCCCTTCTCTCAATATATTGAGACTGAACCTTTTTTGTCTGATGCTTGATGGAGCTACCTGGTTTAGCTATAGGTGCGATGGGCCGTGGATTCTCTCCTTGGTCTTCACCTTAACCTGTCGGTCCTTAGACAGATCTCTTTTCGTCTCTCCATATTGTCTCTTCCCCTTTCCTCCCTTTCTCACCTCCACTACCCCCTCCACTACCTCTCTCTCTCCTTTCTCCCCTCTCCTAATTGTATTGCCTATTCTTTTTTTGGGATTTATTGTGTAATTGTTGAACTTTTTCTGTTACATTGTTGATTCTCATGTAAAGCGCTCTGATACCTCCGGGTCTAGCCAGCGCTATATAAAGCTCTTTAAATTAAATAAATAAAGAAAGAAAAATAAAGAAAAAATTCTGAGAATTGGAAACTCAGACATAAGAAATGACACAGTGGCTGTGGAATATAAAGACAAGACACACAATGTCATGGAGGTGCTCATTTTGCAGCTGGGTGTTGAAAGGAGACCCCCACCCCTACCCCCACTATGTAGGCAGCTCAGGAGAAGGGATTGTGTATTTTGCCAGCAGATTAGCCTCATGACCTCAGGGGGATTGAAGTCATCAGATACTACTGATTCAGGAGGGAGTCCATAATAGAACTGCTGAACAAGATAGTACTGTAGTGTAGTTCCTATTATCCCAATAGGCTCTGCGCATTGGAATAATACCTTCAATAGTATAGGCCTAGACCAGACGTTAACTAGGTCTACTACTGTCGATATTAGACTTAAAGTTTTGGGTTTGCCAGCTAGCTCAGAGTTCACTAGAAACTTTCTCGAATAGGCAAGGAGGAGTTGAACCTCCCTGGATAGACAAGAAGGGATTTAGTTTCTGACAACCATAGAACATGACAACTTTGCTCTCCCCTAATCAAGAGTGTATCTCTAGAGTCGTGTGAACAAAAGGCAATTTATTTTACTCAGTCAGTACGTGCATTCTTAGTCTCATCAGATTGTAGAGAAAAGGAAGAGACGGGCGTGTTCAATAAAAGATGTTATTTATTGATCAGTCTCTTTTCTCATACAAGAGAAATGGATCGATATTATTGCAATACTTATAGTTAAGTAAAGTGCATACATTAAAAGCAGAAGTATAAAATAATACTGTAAAAACATTGATATGGTTTCTAAGCCATATGAAGGTTTAAAATGAATAAAATATATACATACACATATACATTTGACTAATCGTACTCAACTGGTGTTTCTAGCTACGCCTACCCCGTGTACCTGACCTAAGCCTAATACGTGGGCGGGAATAGAAAGTTACAGTTTAAGTTAAGTTTGTTTTGCCAAGTGACTGACTAAAGAATTCTCTGCGAGGGGTTATTCAGCGTTATGACCTAATCAGATAACACGTTCCTGTGCCGTAGTGTGGCTTTCTCAGATAACGGTTCCTGCATCATGGGGGTTTTCTGCATCATGGGCTGGCTGCTAGTTAACTTGTTAACCAGAATAGGGTCAGGAATAGGGGGATCGATACAGAACCTATAGGAATACATCACACCCACTCCACGCTAACTATGGACATATTTACTAATCTATGCATAGTAAAACATACTGTAGAGTATAGTGTATACCTTACCACCCCAAAATACATAAATGCATTTTGAAATTATCAAATATACGGAAAAATGCAGTCATATGTATAGTATGCACTCAAGCTATAGAATATTGCTAAAGTAAGCACGCATTTGTATACATTATTGCTATTTGGTATATGAAAATTTACACATGAAATGGCTCTTAATACAGAAAAAAGGTTCGAGACCATTGCATCACAGAATACGAATGATTATGAACATACCAGCGGGCAGCTAATGTCTATAAGCTATCTAACATTAGAAATTTTAGTTCTCTAAGAATAGTTCTTACTTTAAGCAGAAGATAAGTGTCCCGAAAAATATGCAAAAATATTTTGGGGTTGCTGACAAAATTGCTGTCCGTGAACTGGAGGGAAAATTGTTCATGGTATTCTGTTATTAAAGTTGAAGGCCAAATTCAGGGAACGCCGTGTGCGAGCTTGCTCAAAAGGGGTAACCATGCATTTGTTCGCATGATTGTCTCCACTGGCGTTTTGATTTGGAATGATGACAGAAGGTCGTACCTGATCGATGCTGCTTTCATCTTGAACTTCACTACCTCTTAATCGTGATGGTGAAGCTTCCACGAATGCCGTCATCAGGATTGGTAGCCGTTGAGGGCAGCACAAAGCATGAGCCTTTATTGGACTCAACAATGTTTCTGCATCCATTGGCGCATCCGATTGTAGCGTCAGATAGGTGTCTAACACGCATTCTTCTCCGCATAGCAAGCACCTTAATACAGGTAAAACACATCGATGCCACATTGGTCGAAATGATAGAAACCAAGTCATGTTCAGGTCTCTAAGCCGGGATAGTCCCAGGATTTTTGATATCCGGTCCCGGTATCCAATGGCTCGGATTGTTTCTTCCCTTGTCGCAGGTGTTTTGTCTGTGACACGGTTTGCCATAACGAAATATAAGGACTAGGAATAGGATTCCTGCAATTAGTCCCAAAATGAGGGGAAGTCCGCCAAAAATCGAATGGACGAAATCTGGAAAAATACCCAGTATGGCTTTGAATGGCGTTAATGCCATCGAAAATACTGTCTTAAATACTTTTGAGACTCCACTGGTATCAGAAATATTTAAGATTTCATTCAGGATTTCTGCGAAATGTATGGGGGAATTAGTTGATAACAATGAATGTATCTCTGCAGTCGTCCTTGCGACCTGGAGATCATACGTTTCTTTTGATGACGTGAGCCTGGTCGGCGTCTGAAGAAGCACTGTTTTCATTCTGCTTAAAGTGTCTATTCGAATAGAAGTAATTTTCAAGTTGGGCCATGCCCTTGCCTCCCTGTCTGGAAAGGAGCTGGGGAACAATGAGTGTCCACAGCACTTGACCTTTGCAGTCGTAGTTACGAGATAAGGAGCCCCGGGCATAAGACTACAACATCTGCGATCTACAATTAGAATGTAACTCCCATTGTAGAGTCTTTGAAAGAATTGTTCTATCTCTGTTGCAGGTGCGCCTTGCTGGTGACATGAAAGGTTATTTGAGTTCCCTTCACAGGCTCCGTGCAAACTAATTCCATTACACAGAAGTGTACTGCTTAGTGACATTGCACAATTATTGCCACTAAGAAACACTTTCTGTCCTTTATTACTGACACATGCATGTGAATAGGGCAAGTTCCATGTTGTTTTAATGTACCCTTTTCCCAATTTTTCGTACATGCCAGCCTGTATATATTTTTGGCAGTATTGAAACCTGAAGGTTGATATTGGAATATTAATTATCCCATGTATTATCCATTCACTGACAGGTCGTTCTGACATTGTCACTGGTAATCTCTCGAGTTTCTCAATGCTCAGGATTGTATAATCAGCACCCTTTTGTGCCACACTGATTTGTCTATCAGTAAGGTTAAAGATATGGAATAGTGACGTTGTGTTGATTAAACGCCAAGGCACATAGCCTGAACGCAGATTTTGTAACGTCCAGCCAAGCTGTACAATAGAACGCAATTGAGATTGACCGTGTTGTAATAACAGTAAGTCTTGCGATATGTCGATTGCTGAAGACACAATGCTGTCCAGAGAAAAAATTCTGGAGGACAGAGTCATTAACCCATTGTCCACTACAGAAAGTGATTTTTCCAAATTAATACGGTCAATTTCCCGTATCCTTTCTGCTGTCTCAATTTGAGTCACCTTCCAGGCCTCATTGTATGCTGCATATACAGAGGCTGCTATGAAACGTTTTTGACGCTGTTTGCGTGGTCCCATAGTGAAATCACGCAAGTCAGCACCATCAGTAAGTAAAGTTAGGTGTTGCTTAATTTCTGCCAGTGTGGAAGTTTGTAGCCATTGAAGGCATAATTTGCCCACACTGTAGGTGGTTATTATCCCTGGGTGTTGTCTTTGAGGATATCTAGGGTCTGGCCTGGTCATTTTGAACCCCTGTGTTTTGTTCAGGAATCTGTCTTGACAGTTATTAGTATCTGTGGGCCAGATCAACCACTTTTCCCAATCTGGATGTGTTCTGTTTTTGTTTAATACATAGTTTACGTCTATCTCTTCATCTGTAGAGCTATTGCTGTTCATTGTTGGTTTTGGAATAGACGGTTTATTTAAGTCTTTGATTTTGGCTAGGCCAAGACAGGTGGTTTGTTGAACAGTGTCATTTAAAAATATAATTTGTTCTGGGATCATGCAGGCTCTAAACAAAGATTCTATACCCTGTACTTGCCATTCTTTTGTACCCCAAACACTTTTTACTTCAACATGTTTGTCCCAGTAATCAAAACCAAAAGTATTCATTTTTTCAAAGAATGAGTCTGAATATATCAATTTCGTGTTTGTTATCATGTTCTTTGTCCCTGTCTTATTTGACAATTTGAAATAAAATGTTTCAGCATTACTTGTGTTAAAACCTGAAAAAAATGGATATTTGTCATAAAAGGTTCTTGAGCTTCCTTTTGGAGGGGTTGCACAATGTTCCCATTGATTATAATTTAAAACATTTCTAGGTTGTGCAGATCTATGTAAAAAATGGTTACCATAGTGGTTGTAACAATACATACTATCATAATTTGTTGAACCCTGCAAATAATCATGTTTGGTAAATTTAGCAGACATTACTAGGTCAGACATCATATTATTTATACTTTCGAAGTCCCAATCATCAGCAAATGAGCTTGGTTTTACAAAGTCAATCAATGAGATCTTAATTTGGTGTGGATATTTCAGGATTTCAACCGGACCATAAATTTCGTAGTCAGTGTTGTCCCATGCTACCCCACCCGGTATAGGATTGGCTGTGAAGTTGACTGAAGAAAGTTCTCTTTTCTCGACGTGTGAAGATGTGTGTGGTTTGAGGATCAAGTTGATTTTCTGACTTGCTGTGTCCATTTTGGCATATTTTCCCTCAATGAAGCGTCCCAATGTTAGTATCATGATGAGCCAAAGTATGAGGATAAATGCACCAAAACCCACCCAGAATTCAATCCATGGAGAAATTAGATATGTTTCTTTCAGTTGTTTCAAAAGTACTTTAACTTTATCTTTAAAGGTTTTTGTTGATGGCTGTGTCTTTGATTCAGTGAAGCCTTCGGAGGAATCATCGAAGTTTATGGAGTAGCCGGATGCAGTTCTGTCAATTGTTCTAATTGCTTCAGGATCACTGTTTCTTGCATATTCGTTTGTTACTTCATTATAGGTTGGTGTGTCTCTGCTAAATGTTTTTATTTGGGTTTTCAGAGGTTTAAGTTCCATTGCATTGTTGCATAGTCCTTGTTGTTCTTCTGTAGGCATTTCGAATGTGATTAGCCTCTTTGTTAGGACCTCTGTACTGGTAGCAAACCTTGGTGTTTTGCTACTTATTGGGAGTCCACTTGGCCTACTATTTGTTATCGGCCACATGATTGTGGTTTTACCAGGTCGATGGATACAACTCGGTTCTCCTTTTTACCAGCAAGCGGCGGTAGTACAACTGATCTTGTCCCGTTGACAGACAAGACAGGAACTGCTTTTCTGTAAGAAGGCCCAAATTCCTTCTTTACCGCGATCTTTTCTCTGACTAGATACCCGACTTTTGGAATCCAGACAGGTCTTGCTGGGACAGGTGGTGGTTCTTCAGTGGTTGTTGGCTGTTGTTTCAACTTTATGTTGCTCAGGTCTTTTCTTGTTTCGTTTAAGTCCTGCAAAATAGCCAAACGGTCTTTGATATCAAAGCTTTTTTCCTTCACCACTGAAGTTTGACTGTCAAGATCAGAGATTAACATCCTAGTTCCAAATAATAATCCGTACGGACTGAATCCCTTCAGAGAATTTCTTGGCAAGTTATTTAGACTACGTTGGACACTTATTAGATGTTTGACCCACCCAGCTCCCGAACCTAATACCTTTGCCGTTATAGATTGCTTTATGTCACGTTTTTTTCTTTCAACAATTCCGTTCCCCTCAGGGTGAAATGGACAAGAGTACCGCAATGTCACACCCATGCTGACCATGGCCTCCTTATAAGCTCTAGAGCTAAAAGCAGGACCGTGGTCCGAATGCAGCATGCCAATTGGGTATGTGCCGATAAAGACTCGCAAATCTTTTATAACAGTTCTGGCGTCAGCCGTTCGCTGGGGCCACATCCATATGAATCTCGTGCATGAGTCCACTGCAACCAAGATATATTTATAGTTACCATCCCTTTGTAAGGGACCACAGTGGTCTAGGTAAACACAGGCTAATGGTTTATCCGAGATTAGAAGGGGCGTCTGCGCTGGGCGTCTCACCATTGATACTTTCATTCTTTGACATATTTCATATTCTAAAACATAGTTCCTTGTTTGTCTTCTCATTTGTGGCCACCAGTATCTCTGTTTTAATAATGATACTGTGGCTGAGACGCCAGCATGTATAGAAGCAAGCCCTTCGTGTGCCGCTATTATCAGTCCTAACCTATGTTCCATGTTTGGAATTGCCCTATCCCCCACTCCAGGGATTCGAGCAAAAGGAACATTGATTGCATCAGTTATGTATGAGTATTTTACCGGAAAGCCTTTCGGGAGTGTTTCTATCGAATCCTTTTCTGTAGCGCTGACAGCCTGTAATATTTCGCTGTCTATTTTTGTTTTTGACCGTGTGATGGCAGCTACGGAAGCCGTTTGCACAGCTGCCTTCGCGGCCTCATCAGCCAATGAATTCCCTGCAACGTGAACGCCATCACGTTGATGACTCAGTGTATGTATCACGTGAGTCTTTGGTAGTTCTTTTTGTAAAAGAACTATTTGTTCCCAAAGCAGTTTTTGCTTTATTGTTGCACCTGAGTCATCTTTGTAATCGTTTTGAATCCATGTCTGCAAATCCTTGTTATATGATTTGACGCAGTAATATGAATCGGACACTATAAGTGTCGGGAATTCGCGATCCGCATTATCTAGCGCCATTTTCAATGCTAATATTTCAGTCTGTTGTTCTGAATTAGTTTCTACTGAGTGTGTTTTTGTTAATAGAGGTCTTAGTTTGTCTCCTCGCCACACTTCTTTTGTAATCTCACATGTGGGGTTGTATGCTTGTTCTCCCCAAACGGAGGGTTGAGCATGTCCGTCTGTATAGATTACACATGCGTATTGTCGTAATGGCAGAATGTCGGCTGGCAGAGAGAATGTTTTTTCATATTCTAGATTTTTTAATTCCTTTAGTTCTGGATCAAAGTAGTAGTATACTTTGTCCGTGGTGATTGAATTCACCCATTGTATCCACTTTGGATTCAATGCTGTGGTTGGTAAATTACATGGTGTTGTTAATGCCTCAAAGGCTGATTCTGCTGTTCTGACTGTGATATGTCTACCGTCAGCTTTATCTTTTTCTTTCGCTAATGCGGTTTGAACTGCATGAACAATGTTTTCTGTAATGCTGAACCTCTTTTCAGCTTCTGTGTACAAGTGTGATTTGAATGCAATTGGTACCTTTTCTCCCTCATTAGAGGTCAGGTATGTGAATCCGCATCTTCCTGGGATGACTCGAATCACAAGATTGCGTGTGTTGTCACGTGTTTCTAATTTTGTTTTAATTAACATGTCTGTTTGTGAGGATCTCAGAATTTCTGTGTGTATTTGAGTCCAACTAGTTCTTTTAAAATCTGTTTTTTTCAGATCATAAAGGGGTTTGACCCTTTCTGCGTAATTTGCAATGTATGTTCTTCCGAAATTTAGGAAGCCTAGAATTGACTGTAGGTTTTTTAGTGTTCTAGGTGCTTGGAGTACGGCACATTTCTCTAGGAAATTGTCAGCCAGGCTTTTGCCTTCACTTGATAATTCATATCCTAAGAACAGGACTGTCAGATGGGCAATTCTGGATTTTTTTAAGTTGAATTTGTAACCCTCTGCTGCGAACCCAAGTATTTTGGTGTTCACTCTTTTCAAGTGAGTATCCAAGTCATCATCTGTTAAATAAATGTAATCGACATAAGATAATGCTTCGCCATCATATGTTTGTAGTAATTCTGTTACTCTCGCTGAGAATACTCCCGGGCTGTTCTTGTACCCCTGGGCTAACCGACAGAATTGTTTTTGAGTGCCATTTATTGAGAACGCAGACAAATATCTGCTCTCTGGTGCTATGTTTTGACAAAAGAATCCATTAGAGATGTCTAATGTTGTTTTGTATTTTTTGCGCACTATGTTATTCATTAGTGCTGCACTATGCGAGTTTTGCACTGCAAAAGTTTTGCAACGTGAGTTAAGGTGTCGGTAATCCAAAACTAGACGGTATGAATTGTCTGGTTTGGAGACCGGAAACAAAGGGTTGTTCATTTGTGAGGTGCAAGTTTCAATCACCCCCTGGTATTCTAGCTGATCTAGGATTTCTTTTACCTGTTTTTTTAGCTTCCTGCTTAATTGGGTACTGCCTCTGTGCAGTAGGTTGTGATTTTAACTGGATTTTGTGAGGAGGAGAGTCCTCATCCCATCCTACGTGATTTTTATATAAAGCAGGAGCTTGAGCTACTGCCCACTTTCTAGCAAGTGTGTATTTTTTATGAATTGGGATATGATTTGAGAAGGCAGGCATAATTACTTCTTTGCCATGAGGGCACTCCCTGACAAACTCTGGTGGCCAGTCTTTTTCAGCTAGATGTCATAGCCCTTGGAGAGATTATCCCAAAATAGTCCCCTGATTTTTCTAGTCTTATCCCCTTCTATACGTAATGTTATTTCATATATTTTGTGAGGTTTGCTAACTCTGGTGTCTGCAGTTTCCACTTGAAGATATTCATTCATGTCCACTGTCTCCAGATGATTCATCAGGACTTTGCGAGCTATGCTCACTTCTGCTGCGCTGTCTAGCATTGTCTGAGCCCATTCTCCGTTTTTCAGTTGTGTCCTCAGAATTCTCGGCATTGTTAACTATTTTAATGCTGGCTACCTTCTTTTTTGGAAATTGTAATTTCTTTTTTAGCTGAGCAGGTTCCTTGTTTTTGGACTTGGTGTGCTCTTCTCTTTGTTCTGATCGTCCTCTTCTTTCCGATTTCTGCGAGGAAGTCTGAAAAGATTGAGAGGGACGTGTATCAATGTCTTGATATCTATCAGGCTTTTTTATATTATCCCTATTTCTAAGGTTATATCTTTTCCCAGAGGGGTCACTTTGGGGTGACCTGTGTCTTTGGTTTGGAGATTTTTCTCTTCGCCTAGGAGACCTTCCTCTGGACTGGAATTTCTTTTCTTTAGGATTGGATTGTTTGTTTCCATCCCAGCTCTTTTTCTGTGATGTTGAATTATTATTAAAAAATATTTTTTCAGGACTTTCAATCAGTTGTGGTTTTACTGGTATTCCACCTAAACTATCTCTACCTAATTCCTCATAGGACTTTTCTATGATTCTGGCAATTTCAGCTGGTTGGTCTGCTATATCTGTCTCTTTTAACCTCTGGCGGATCGCCACGTTTGCTGCTTCTCCCTTTATGTTGGCTAATAATATAGCCGAGACCTGCTTGAAGTCTTTCAGTAATTTCATACCAAGAGTTAAAGCGGGTTCTGGACCGTATTCGTCTTGAATTTGTTTTAGCACATCTGGTATTACCGAAATGGATGGAACACCGTGCGTTTTTGTGTTAATGGAAGCAAAGACTGTACCCCAAGTGTCACAGTCCTCAATGTGTGGTGCGATTCCCATTGGAAGATAGATAGTCAGAATCCTGTGTTTTTCTAACGGGGTGGTGTCTGGAAACACCGCCTCTATTTGGGTGATTTTCTGTGCTAACCAGAATGGTATTTGTTCCCGTTTAGCCGGTACTTTACCTAGGCAGGACTGTATGTTCTGTGGTGTAATTTTATTTGTGTTCCCCTGGTGAGGGGTCAGCTGTGGAATTTTAATTGCTGGTTGTATTGTTGAAGTCCGCATCACATATTGGACTAATTGTCTATGTACTTTTATTAATTGTTTTAGTTGTATTAAAAGATCTGCTGCAGACATTCTTTCGATGTCTGGATGTGGTGTGTATCCGGCTAGGACCGGCCACGTTGCTCCTGGTCTACCTAAAGGACCGAGCCTGGTGATGTGATTATTATGTTTTAGGGCGCCATCAAATAAGAGCAGGTGCTCTTGAAATTTGAGTGGTACTTCCACCTCCTCGAAAGGAGTGTACATTTCAGGAGGTTCCTCTATTTTGTAATAGTGAAAGTACTTTGTTACAGCATTTGCTGCTGGAAAATTTATCCATGAATAGTATACCTCTGTCTGCCGATATTCGAGTGCCTCAATTACGAATATGACTGTGCCACCTCTAGGTGTCAGTCCGTTTTCTATAAGCTTTAAGGTTATAGATTTCCTTTTGATGACCGGGATGAGTATTATATCCTGGTCTGCTTCTTGTAGCGCAGTATCAGCTGCTGCTATTTCAGCTGCTAATCTAACTGCCTCTCTTTCATCATCACTGTCTACCATTTTACCGACAGGAAGCTTATTTCTTTTGTTTGCAGATCAGGTTTCTTATGGAAACAAAGATTAGATGCACAATATTTTGGAACAGTGTATCCTTCAACGTTGACTAAACCAAGAACCATACATAGGAGTTCCCTCCTGCGAGGTCTGGCGGATATGACCTTTCACCCACTCCAGACGTCTTTGGAGTATTATGGGAAAAAGGGGTCTGAGTGAGAAAGCACGACTGAGTTACTCTAAATGTCTTACGTTAGTTTTATCGCCCTTCCAAACGCGTTGGGCGCCATGTAGTGTAGTTCCTATTATCCCAATAGGCTCTGCGCATTGGAATAATACCTTCAATAGTATAGGCCTAGACCAGACGTTAACTAGGTCTACTACTGTCGATATTAGACTTAAAGTTTTGGGTTTGCCAGCTAGCTCAGAGTTCACTAGAAACTTTCTCGAATAGGCAAGGAGGAGTTGAACCTCCCTGGATAGACAAGAAGGGATTTAGTTTCTGACAACCATAGAACATGACAACTTTGCTCTCCCCTAATCAAGAGTGTATCTCTAGAGTCGTGTGAACAAAAGGCAATTTATTTTACTCAGTCAGTACGTGCATTCTTAGTCTCATCAGATTGTAGAGAAAAGGAAGAGAGGGGCGTGTTCAATAAAAGATGTTATTTATTGATCAGTCTCTTTTCTCATACAAGAGAAATGGATCGATATTATTGCAATACTTATAGTTAAGTAAAGTGCATACATTAAAAGCAGAAGTATAAAATAATACTGTAAAAACATTGATATGGTTTCTAAGCCATATGAAGGTTTAAAATGAATAAAATATATACATACACATATACATTTGACTAATCGTACTCAACTGGTGTTTCTAGCTACGCCTACCCCGTGTACCTGACCTAAGCCTAATACGTGGGCGGGAATAGAAAGTTACAGTTTAAGTTAAGTTTGTTTTGCCAAGTGACTGACTAAAGAATTCTCTGCGAGGGGTTATTCAGTTCTGTACCTGGAATTTAGGATGGATGAGTGATGGTATCTCTCGTCTCTGGTCTCGATATTCCAGGCTGCCTGCGAGGGCTACCCGGAAGCGCCGGAGCTGGATTTCTCGGCAGGAGAAAAGGCAGCGTGTCGTTCTCAGCGCATCAAGAAGGCGGGGCTGCGCTAGCGGGGTCTGCTCTGCTCTGGGCTTCGGCAAGTCTGGCTGCTCCGATCTCGTCACCACCGCGTGTGTTTGCATAGGGCAATATCGGTAATATTTATACCTTTAAGGTGCCGAGATTGACGTAAGGATGGACATAGATACGTCAATAAGGATGTCATACGACTTGGTCGTTAGCACATTCTTTTGCTGAAGTTCTCAAAGAAATCAAAACAATGGCCGCAGGGTTTTTCCCAGGTTGACATAGGTTTGATTTGTTTCGAGAACTCCGTATGCCTTATCAGGGGCTGGAGGAATATCGCTTGTCTAATTAGATGGCAAGCGTTATGACCTAATCAGATAACACGTTCCTGTGCCGTAGTGTGGCTTTCTCAGATAACGGTTCCTGCATCATGGGGGTTTTCTGCATCATGGGCTGGCTGCTAGTTAACTTGTTAACCAGAATAGGGTCAGGAATAGGGGGATCGATACAGAACCTATAGGAATACATCACAGTACCAATGCTCTAGCCACCAACTGGCAGGCCCACCACCATCTCTCAGCAGGTCAAGCTGATGACAGTCCTCTATATGCTGGCATCTGGTCATCCCAGATCACAACAGCCAGAGTTGCAGGAATATCGAAGTCATCCTTTTCTACCTTCCTACCCTCTGTCCTGGATGCCATCATCTGCCTCACACCACAGGACCTCCTCTTATCCAAAACAGAATAACAGCAGCTGGAGACCATACAAGGTGTCTATGCCATTGCTTGATTTCGATGTGAGCTAGGTGCCATGGATTGCATACATGTGCAACTGGTTCCCCCAACTAAAACATCACACATGTATAGGAACCAGGTGTACACCTACTCAATCAATGTCCAGGCCATCATGGACAATCTGGGAATGTTCACCAATGTGCTGGCAAAAAACCCAGGGAGGGCATTTTCAGGTACTCCATCATCAATGAGCACTTCCAGAATGGGCGATATGGGAATGGTCTACTTATTTGTATGCAAATCTGAAGAACATAGCACATCTACTAACAGTTAAAAATATATGACCTAATAGCCATCTCTATATCAGTCAAGGGAAGTAGAGCCATGTGCATGAGTTGCATGCCACTTACATGCACCATGCAGCTTGGTACATGTTTAATGCAAATCCCCAGTCACACGTGTTAATACACGCAAAGCCACTTTGTGTGCCGTTGAATGGCCTAAATGTACAGAGCAAGGCAATGCTGCACAAAATGCAGTGTAGCATCAATGTGTGCAAGGGTGGGGTTCAATGGGCTTTGTGGGGATATCTCCATGCAACTTCAATTGTTCATGAGGCATGTCATGTATTCCACACCAAGTGAACTCAAAATGTGACAAAGAAATTGTTCTACCCAGGTGAAGTGTAACATACTAATAACAACCTAAGTCATCCAGGTCAGTCCCACTTCCCATGTGTGATTCATTCTTTGGCCCACACATAGGGAGGATCAAGCCTCTGAGGGTATATCATGTACAAGAAGGTGTCCCCTCCCGCACAAACACAATGCAATGCAATGCAGGCACACAAGCAACATGGTGCAAGTGTTACTCTGTTTGTTATAGGCAGCACATTGTGTGCCAGTGTAGGGTGAAAGCTCAGGACTGTGCTGTATGGGCTAAATAATGTGCACAGCTGCCCTTTCTCAGTTACATGGTGCAGTCCAGATAGGTGACTTGCTGCACTGCACAGTGCCCCTTTCTAAATATCTGGGTACTTCTGTCATGTACACATAGTGGGAACAATGCACTGCAATGTGTAGACATTAATGTACAACATTGACACACAATTACTAACTTCTCAATGGCAGTAGCAACAGAACGTCAGTGAGTAGCAATGTGTCATTTCACTGTGAGTGGATGAATGGAAGCACATCAACTGCGCTGTGTAACGAATCACCAATTAAACAATGTGGTATGACGAACAAGCAAATTTGAGTACCAAGGCAGCACAAGGGTGAATTGAGTGTCACTTCAATGGTGTACATATTCTTTGTATCAGTCAAAGGTCAGGTCAGGTAAGAAAGAGAGGAGCAAGGAAAGTGAGGCCAAGGTGTGCTTTGCGGCATTCCACAATTTGCTACAGTGTTTCCAAGACATTAGGTGAGCTGCGTGGGTCAGAGCCCACCCATTAGCACATCACATTGCACCCATCAAGTGGAACATAACTCCTGCATTGACGTCAATGCTGTGAAAACGGCTAATGCATTGCGCTTTAATCATGCATTGGCTATTTCAATACAAATGAGTCAAAGTAAATAAAGCATTTGTAAAAAAAAATGGGTGAAATACATTCAGGAAATGATGCAATGGGTGAGGCCGGCTGCAAACTAGGAAGTGTGAACTTACTTTCACTTTCTATAACTCCTGGTTAGTCTGTGCATTGTGCTGGAGGTGTCTGGAGAGTGTGTGACAGCTAACTGAGTATTTTGGTCTTATCCGTGTGTTGTATGTCTATATTTTGTCTCTGTCTTGTACTTATTTGGTCCTGTGAGAAAAGACAACAGGAGTACAACCCATAGACCAGATTGAGATCTGGGTGCATATGTGTAAAGAGCAACAATATCTCAACTGGATTTACTTTGATAACAGAAACATTTGTATGTTCAAAACATTACAAATGATCTGGACATAAAAGAGAGACACGAGATTTCAATTGATTTAGAAGTGCATGTTGCATCATATATTTAGAGACATATTTTCATCAAAACAATTTTGGAAACAGTTTTGCAAAAAACAGTTTGAAGGAAACAGACCGGAGACATATTTTAAGGCAATCCAAGGGGGCTTAGTGTGCTACGTGATCGTGAGACAAACGGTGATTGCGCAAGTGACATATGGGTGAGGGAACAGCGAAAGACGCAAATTAAACAAGAATGAAAAACAATATATTCAAAATGGTTGGTTCCTTTTTAGTGAATGTGTATTTACAGTTGGTATTGGAACCAAGGGGTGTGTTGTGCCATAGGTTACGCTGTTTCGTAGGTCGATGGCGTTTCGATCCTATTGATTTAGGATCTTCATCAGGACCGGGTTGCCAATTAAAGGAGGTGATCTTAGTGGAGGCGCAATAACAGAGCCCCATTATGCCCTGGATTAATCTACTCCCAGGACAGTACTCTTCCTCGACCGTCCGCTTCCTTCTGATTCCTTCAAGGACGGTCCGTCTCCATTTGATTCACTATGCTATGCTTTTTTCATGCTTATTATAGGCAACCAATGAAGTTGTCTAACCACCTTGGAGACCAACTTGAATTTCAGCGTGCCCAAAAGCAACCTGGCGCCTGCGTTCTTTACCAGCTGTAGCTTATTTAGAACCTTTTCCAGTGCATTAATCAATAAACTGTTACAGTAATCCACTTTAGACATAACCAATGCGGATATTATCTTTCTCCTGGCATCAACTGGAATGAAAGGGAACAGTTTCTTCACCATTCTGAGAACATAGCAGAATGAGGAGACCACTGCATTAACATGATATTTAAAAGACAGATTGTCGTCTAGGATGCCACCCAAGTTCTTGGCTTTAGCAATCTGGAATGTAGGCAATCCCAATTTATCTGGCCACCAGCCAAAGACCATAACCTCTATCTTGGAAGAGTTCAATTTGAGGCAGTGTCTTGACATCTAAACGCTGAAGGTCAACATGCCATCGTGAAAATTAACCTAAACAGTGTCCCCATTCTTATGAATGGATGGCACAAATTGGGTGTCGTCTGCATATGACGTGAGCACTAAACCAAAAGATTTGATCACCCGTGCTAAATCGGTAACATAAATGTTAAACAACTTAGGGCTAATGGAAGACCCTTGCAGAACTCCACAAGGGACTCAAAAAACGGGGGAGTCAAAGTCGCCCAAGCTGACTAATTGAGTGCATTTCGAAAAGAGAGAAGTCAACAGAGATTTGGCCTTATTCCCAATGCATATGGCAGAAACACGGTCGATAAGAAGCCCATGAACAACTGTGTCAAATGACGCTGGTAAATACAGTAGCACAAGGACAGCCGCTCCTCCTCTGTCTAAAAGAAATCTAATCTCATCAGTAGCATTAATAAATGCGGTCTTCATATTATGGCCTTTTTTTAAACTGAATTATGTTTCATCCAACAGCTTATTTTCATAGATGTATTGAGTCAGTTGATAATTCATATTTTCTCAGCAAGTTTAGCAGGTAACAGGAGACGCGCAATTGGTCGTTAATTATTAGTGTCCGCTGGGTCCAAGTTAGATGTTTTTAGCAGTGGGAGAATAGAGGGCTTTTTCCAATGAGAGGGGTAGATGCCTGAGCTGAATATATAACATAGAGTTAAAGATATTTGCCCGGTTAATACCTATAAGGTCCGGAATCAGTTTCAGAACAGAAGGAGGGCACGGGATCAAATGGGGAGCCGGATTTAGCAATACTCACCAGGTCAGTTATCTGCAATGCAGAAACTGCCACAAATTCCCTAAAGGAAAAGCTATCTGACACCTCGATGTTCAAGTCCAATTGACTCATGACAGCAACTGGGCCATTAAAGTCAGTGTAGATCTGATCCACTGTAGCCTAAAAGCTAAGGGCTATGGAGTCACAAAATGCTTGAGTTGCTACGTTAACATGGCTACTCAAGGGCACCGCCAGTTTGGACACCACCTGAAACAATTGTTTAGTAGAGTCTTGAGCAGATTTTAATTCCCTTGTATAGCAGCTCTTCTCTTTCTATTAAGAGGCATTTTTAGTAATCCAATGCTAACTTATAAAGAGATTTCTCCTGACTCTAGATACTCTGGGTGTCAATGCCTCTCCTGTTTCCTGCACCATTGTTTCTCCAGCCTCAGAAAACCAAGGGGCTGAGGGAGTGTTTCTATTTTTGGAGGCTGTTTTATAAGGGACTAATTTATCAAAAGAGTCTTGAAGCCATTCTGTATACCTTGTAATGGCCACCTCTGGGTCTAAGGATAGTTCTGGCTGAGTGATGGATAAATGCTGTCTAAGAAGAGAGTGATCTAAACCACTCCAGGATCTAAATTGTTTAAGGGGTCCCGGCCTGATGTATGGAGAAATGAGATTCAAAATACAAATATCAAATAGCACTGAGTGGTGATCCGACCAGGTCAGTGGGAGGACCTCCTTTATAATAATCTGATAATTATTAGTAAATAGGCCATCTAAGATGTGCCTGGCCATATGAGTAGAGCAGGTAACTTTTTGATGTTAAGGGATATTGAGTCCTTATCACCTGTAGCCTCTAAATAAACAATAAAATCCCCTAAAATAGTGAATCTCGATTCACCCGCAGCGGGTTCAAGCAGATTTCCCACCAGCAATAGAACATTTCCCCAAGGGCCTGGCAGGTGATAGAAAAGGAGCCCCTTAAATGATTGATGATCTGAAAGCGTTATATTAAAACTGAGTACCTTGCACGCCGTTGAGGGGACCATCTCTCCTTTTACCAATAGAGCATTTCAGTATATAAGATCCAGGCCTTCCCTCTTTTCTCAAGTCTATCACACCTGTACACAGAAAAGCAAGCTGGCTAGACGCATCACCAGTTTTACATGTTTTTCTACATCTGGGGAAGGATTGGAATCTTTTGAAATTTAATCTTTATTGTTTAGTTAATTAAAACCATAGCAATTTGATTTACATCACACAACCATTATTAACATATTTAAGATTCTCTTTAAGAAAGGAGAAAGAAACATTTAGTAAGAACAAGAGTTAAAACTAGATTATTTTTCTTCAGATCAAGATAAAAACAGTCAGGCAAAGAGTAGTTCATTAACAGTTAAAATCTTCCAATTATTTTAGACGTTTCTCGAATGCCTGCAAGAACTTAACCAGCTTGCAATGTATTTGAGGGGCAGTCGCATTCAAGCCTCCAATATTGGCGGATCTACATGTTCGTAGCCTCTCAATCCGGAAGATATGCTTTAAAAAATATGTCCGTTCCTTGGTCAACCTCTTGCAATGACAAATTATATGTATTAGATGTTCTTTGGGGCTACCACATAGTCGGCATGTGATGGCAGCGTGCTGTTTCCAAGCTGGTTCCTCAGCCAGGGTTGGAAATTTACCAAATCTTAATGCCATCAGCTTTTTCTCAATAAAAATGGAATAAGTTGTTTCCAAATAGAATGCTGGCATTAGTGATTTATAACCATTGATCACAGCCCAAGAATGAGAACGATAGGAAAAAGTTTCTTTATCCGTAACCAATGAGTGAAATTTGGCCACTTTTTTTAGTGCCTGTTTTAATACTGGGAATCGGTACAAAAGGGGGTGGGGATGGGCGGAGCATCTGAACCAATCAAACACCCAGTCAAAAGATCTGGGTTTGATCCATCACCGTTCTTTAGCCCACTCTGCCACCCCAGTTCAGACATGGCTATATGCAAATCAGTCTGACGCTCTGCCTCATGGGAACAGTCCAGCCCGAACTGCCAAGCCATGCCTTCCCTGGACAGGAAAAAAGCTTCCGAGGACCGGTTTCTGGCATTCCACTCACACCCAGTCAAAAGATCTGGGTTGGATCCATCACCGTTCTTTAGCCCACTCTGCCACCCCAGTTCAGACATGGCTATATGCAAATCAGTCTGACCCTGTGCCTCATGGGAACAGTCCAGCCCGAACTGCCAAGCCATGCCTTCCCTGGACCGGAAACAAGCTTCCGAGGACCGGTTTCTGGAAGCTTGTTTCCGATCCAGGGAAGGCATGGCATGGCAGTTAGGGCTGGACTGTTCCCATGAGGCACAGCGTCAGACTGATTTGCATATAGCCATGTCTGAACTGGGGTGGCAGAGTGGGCTAAAGAACGGTGATGGCTCAAACCCAGATCTTTTGACTGGGTGTGAGTGTTTGATTGGTTCAGATGCTAAGTCCATCACCACCCCCTTTTGTACTGCTTTGGCCGCCATAAGTGTGGCAGGGTATGCTCAGACGTGAGTCCCTTGCTCACTTTGCCACTGGATTCAAGCAAGCCGGGCTGAAGACGGCTGTAATGCCAGAAACCGGTCCTCGGAAGCTTGTTTCCGGTCCAGGGAAGGCATTGCTTGCCAGTTCGGGCTGTAAGTGTTCACTTTGCCACTGGATTCAAGCAAGCCGGGCTGCAGACGGCTGTAATGCCAGAAAACGGTCCTCGGAAGCTCGTTTCCGGTCCAAAAAGGTAATGTCAATGGCTTGGCAGTTCGGGCTGGACTGTTCCCATGAGGCACAGGGTCAGACTGATTTGCATATAGCCATGTCTGAACTGGGGTGGCAGAGTGGGCTAAAGAATGGTGATGGATCAAACCCAGATCATTTGACTGGGTGTGAGTGTTTGATTGGTTCAGATGCTCCGTCCATCACCACCCCCTTTTGTACTGCTTTGGCCGCCATAAGTGTGGCAGGGTATGCTCAGACGTGAGTCCCTTGCTCACTTTGCCACTGGATTCAAGCAAGCCGGGCTGAAGACGGCTGTAATGCCAGAAACCGGTCCTCGGAAGCTTGTTTCCGGTCCAGGGAAGGCATTGCTTGCCAGTTCGGGCTGGACTGTTCCCATGAGGCACAGGGTCAGACTGATTTGCATATAGCCATGTCTGAACTGGGGTGGCAGAGTGGGCTAAAGAACGGTGATGGATCAAACCCAGATCTTTTGACTGGGTGTGAGTGTTTGATTGGTTCAGATGCTCTTTCCATCACCACCCCCTTTTGTACTTAATACTGGGAATGGCAGATTTTTATCCCAAAGATTTGTTGAGCATGTGACATCCAAAGCATATGTAAGGAATTCATTTGCTTTTGATTTTTTGTGTGATTTCAACTCTTGCCATAGGTAGGTATTAAGATTATTGTCGATTGCTTTTTACTTAATCCGGTACCACACCTTAATGTATGAATATAGTCTGCCCAGCCTTTCATTTTTTAAACCAAATTCAAGTCGCATTTGCGCTGGTGAGGACATGATGGGTAGTCGAAGAACTTTTTAATACATTTTAGTTATTAAACTGTTAAGTAAGTCTGCGTCCTATCCGTGCATTGCCACACTTGCATATGTCAGGGTGGGAAGAACCTTGTTTGCCATCACGATTAAAAGAGGTTTTAATGATGGACTTTCCAATTTCTTCGCCAGAGTACTTAGACCAAATATCAATGCTCCTGCTCTTTGCGTCAGATATTTCTTCTGGTCTGTTAAATTAAGCTTGTCATCTATAAAAAAGCCCAGATATTTATAGTTTGAGACTTTCTCTAATGGTTTTCCATCTAACCAAATATCATGTTTTGAAACACGGCGATTGGTTATCAACATTGTTTTAGTTTTTGTAACGTTTAAGGCCAACTTGTTTGCCGACAGGAAAACTGAGAGTTCTTTTACTAATCTGGTTAGGCCCACCTTCGCTAGGCTCATGAGAACAATATCATCAGCATAAGCCAGGTGTGTGAGCTGTAGATCACCTAGTTTTGGAGGATGTGCATTACAAGCATTTAAATTGCCGGAAAGATCTGAAATAAAAAGATTAAATAAATGAGGCGCAAGGACACACCCTTGTTTAAGGCCAATCGATGTAAAGACTTTTCTCAACAGCCGTGAACCATCCCCTATTTTGACTTGGGACCAGGTGTCAGAATAAAATAGCAGCAAACCCCTCAGAATACTCTCCGGTATGTCCCATGTTCTCAGTTTCTACCATAATAGGTTACGATCTACACTGTTGAAGGCGGCTTGAACATCAATAAAACACAAGTTCAAGTCCTGTTTGCTACTCATGCACTTTTCCGCTATCATAATTATGGATAGGATATTTGATGGTGTGCCAATCCCCTCTCTGAACCCTGTTTGGTTAATGGGGATCAGCTCTCTTTCACCTGTCAAAGTAACCAGGTCGTTTAAGAGAAGCGTTGCAAAATATTTTGCCTCAACGTCCTGCAACGCTATTAAGCTACAGTTAATCGGATTTGATCTTTCACCACCTTTATAGATTGGCATGAAGATAGATCCTTGCCAGCTTTCAGGTACTCTGTTGCAAGTTTGCACATCAGCAAACAGTTCGGCCAGACGTGGACCCCAGAATTCTGGTGCATATTTGTACGCCGCTTGAGGGATGCCGTTCGGGCCTGGCGCCCTATTAGATTTCGCTTTTTTGATTATTTTAATTATCCCTTCTGCCGCATATGGATTATTCTGGAGCTCAGAACTTGATGCATTGTGAAGATTACTAGTTGATGGCTGACTCCCTTGTTCTTTAACAGTGCATATTTTATTGTAATAGCCCACTCGGATTCCTGCACATTAGATGTAAGTGCGTTACAGGGTCTTGTTAGCTGATTTATTGTTTGCCAAAATGTATTAGTGTTCTGAAGTTTTGAGCTGAAGATTTGTTTGGACCAAAAGCTCTCATTGGTTATCCTTGTTTGTTCCCAGACCTTATTTTTATATATGTTTCTTTGCGCACGAAAGGTGACCCACTGACATGCAACGTGGTTAGCAGACTGCAACTTCTTGCGAGTTCGTCGAAGTGACCTTCGCAGCTCTTGTAGCTCTTTCAAAAGTTTTTGCTGTGATCCATCTGTGCCCGCTTTCATGACAGGTAGCTTCATATTTTGTTTTAATTTTGACAAGAGAGACCATGCATGAATCGCATTCATTGCTGCATTCCCTATACCATACAGTGTGTCCTTCATTATCATAAACCACTCGTTTTCATTTGTGTGGGACCAGTTCATACGTTTCAAATTGACAGAACTTAGTTGACCTTCTAATATATATGATGGTTGCAATCTTTCCTTGTTAAGGTTGAATTTGGTGTGCTGCATTGCATGATCGCTCAACAGGGAAAACTCGACATGAAAGTTAATTACTAAAGGGATTAATGAAAGGCTAACTATTGTAAAGCCTCATGGGAACGTCCAAAGTTGATTGAGCATGTGGACCATAGTACGTTTTACTAGGGGGTTGGTCTTCAGGGAACCTTCCATTCTAGTTCTGACACTAATTGGATTGCTAGTTGGTCCTTCCGTGTACCTGCAACACCTTGTGTCTGTTGAGGAACACCCCAATGGTTGTTATCAGCTGTTAATTTATCTTCTTCTTCCAAAGTAAGAATCAAGTTGGAATTGAAGTCACCAGTGATTATAATATTAGATAGTGGGTCTGTGGTCCGTAGGTCCATGATAGCGTTGCACAATATCGCATTCCTTGTTTTTTTCTCCAAAAATTTGGGTTGCGTATAATAGTTAACCAAAATTGTTGACTTGGTATTGGCGGTATTTTGATCAGTTAGTTTAATTAATTGGATACTTGGATCTGGAGATTGTAGTTGTTCCGAGTTAATTTTTAAAGATGTTGACACATATACTGAGAGACCACCGATGGCAAGGGCCATAGGTCTGGCATTTTTCAGCTGCTACACTGTGATGTATAAACCCAACAAGGGCAATTTCTTCTCGTAGCCAAGTTTCCTGAAGTGCAATTATGTCACATCCGCTCCATTTTTCCAATGGTGTTCCTCCTTCTAGCAATCTTTTTGCGCCTGCGATGTTCCAGGATAACACATGTATGTCCTTGTTAGTATTTTGTTTCAGTTTACCTTTAAACGGTCAGATCTTCCGTTTATCATTTAACATACCAGGAAGCCATTTCCAGTTATCCTTACTATTTTGCAATTCCCCATTACACAGTTCTGTTCCTACACACGCGATGGGGGATTCACTTCCGCCCTTTGCGTTATATAGAATTGAATAGACTGGCTTTTGAGTATTTGGAAGTGCCACATTGATTTTCCTAATAAGTTGCCCACCACCCGACCTCTTCAAAGGGGGCGGGTAGCGTGGTGAAATTGGGTGTGATATTTGAATACACCTAGTTTGAAAAATGTCTGATTTCCCCATAATTGCTTCAGCTATTTCCGGTGTTTTCCAAGTTGTCAAGGTTTGCTCGGTTGATGTGTCATTAGGGCCTTTAAGGAATTGAACCAGCTCAAGGTCGTTTGTTTTAATTTCTTTTAGGTCCTCAAATTCAGCCAAAAGCTTCAGGATGTTGCTCCTATTCAATATGTCATGGGCTCCCTGTGTCTTATACTCTGGAGACCAAATCATTTTATGCAGCTCTGTGCCGGTTTTAGGGCTAGTTGACTGTGTCGCGATGCCAGATTCCTTCGTTACTTGTGCCACGTCTGTATTCATCACACAAAATTTTAAAGATCCTTGTGCTGAGGTACTTAATGACTCTGCGGAAACTCCTTGTTGCTCACAGTAAAGAGTATCCATTCTAACTGGAACAGCCAGATCTGTTTTTATTTCAGTAGTTGAGACTGAAATTGCCTTTGCCCCTTCTTCGCTACACAACGACCGTTGTGCTTGGCTGATTAAACTATCTGGAGCGGTATTTTTACCTGCTAGCTGATCATCGACCTTGAGTTTTGATGGTATTGTTTTCAATGTAATGCCACTTGATTGCAATTGCCCCTCCTTGTTATCATTATCCGTGCCTTGGACTGGATCATCAGAGGGCTTGATCTTATGCTTTACTACTGACTGCGTGCACTGTTCACCAATTGTATTGCACTTTTTGTCAAGAGTTGGAGTAGACAATTGATTTGTGCCAAACATCCCAATTCGCTGATTTTTTGCAATGAGTGAGGGATTGGCCACAGTGCCTGATTGTTGGAAGCTTTTGGGGGCATTTTTAATCATCGACTTTCCTCTGTTAAACATTTCATCACTTACTAATGTCTCGGGATGACTTTCACCAGTGTCAGCATTTTTAAATGATCTTTGGTACAAATTAGAGAAAATAGGATATATTCCATTGCCTAAGTTTGAAACTGCCTCACTTTTCTTGTTTCTAGATTTCCTCTCTTTTTTCCTTTGTCTTTTTGTTAATGTTTGCTTTACGAACTCATCGTTTCTGGACTCTTTCTCAGCTGTTATATTGGTGACATCACTCGTATTTGACTTTACAAATGCCAGATTGTCCTCATTGGTGGATAACGCGTTTGGGTGATTTTCATCATCCCGTAAGTTTACTTCAGATTTAGGACTTAACAGCCCATCCAGCTTCTGGTCCGCATTGATCAATCTTTGATTTAAAGTGAGTATCTGTTCTAGAATAATAGGAAGAGAGCTCAGTTTGTCCAAGACGGTTCCACAGGGGCAGGAAGATTGAGATTGATATGTATGTGCTTGTGCTCTATTTATTAGACTATTCAGATTGTCCAACTTTGTGTTTATCCCTGCAATATTGGACGCAATAATGTTCATTAAATCGATTTGTATGTCCAGTTTATCAGATTGCATTATCAAAGTTAATGTTGACGTTTGCAAAGCTTTTAAAAGAGGGGCGACCAGATTCACAAACGCTGTATCCATTTGGGATTTAGACATGAGTTCCTCTTTTGAAGGTTCCTTGTAGCTTGTATTAACTGTTGGCATTTGGACCTCCCTCGGGCCCATGGTCCTTTGTGAGTGCTCAATGTGGCACCCACTTTCAAAATGCTTGTCCTCTTTGGGACTCTCAATTACTACTCCCCCCACTAACTCTCCGTTGCCTAGGCAGAGCTCAACCGGATCAACCTTCCCTTTACTTTTATCAAAAGGGCGACTTGTGATTGGACAGAAGAGGGCCAACTCGTCGGGACCCGGTTCCATTAGAGCCACACCTTCATGCTCCAGATTTATTGTTGAGTCTGTTATAACTGAGCTTGGATTATCAGTTGTTGGAGTTTTTGAATACTGCAGTTTAGATGACATCATAAGTTTTTCCTCGGGAGTAGTGTTTACTAATGCTGCCGTTATTATTCCACTTTTTTTTCCCCAAGGACCTGTTATGTTTTCAGTGATTTCTAATTGATCAGTATGTTTGAAGGGGTCACAAGTGTCGCTTATTTGAGAGCTTTGACTCCCAAGGGCTGTTGTGGAAGTTGATGTTGAAAGAGCTTCATTCGGTTTTACCTCCACATGCTCCCCCGGGAACGTCATGATATTGGGGGCGATAGGAGATGATAAGACCGAGACTCCCTCCGTTGAGGAGAACATGACTGCCCCGGGGTCTCTCAGGAACTGAAATCGCGAAAACTACGAGTTTTTATTTAGAGTAGACTTTTCAAAGAGGGAAGCAATTGGTGAGATTAATGGATTTTGCAATGGACTATTTGCCTTGTTAGCATTCAATTTATCAAGTCTTTTCCGCTTTAGTGCCCCTCTTGAGGCTGGTATCTTGTCACCTGGTGCCTTCCTCACTTTGCCTGACCTCATGGTGTATCCTGAGGATGATAAATCTTGTCTAGTCTTAATACAACCTTTAGCGGACAATATATGAGATTAAGCGGAGCTCTTGCTGAACCCTCTTTTATTCCTTACGAGGATTTTCACAACAAAGAGCTCACCGGATCTTATGCCGCTTTCCAGATGGTAGAACAATTTGCTGGCAGGCAAGGAAATCACACTCGCACTCAGCGCAATTAGTTCCTTTTATTAACTACCGGCAGATGCTTGTCCAAATCCTTTTACAGATGTTACGGAGCACAGAGGGCTTAGGCCCGTGAGCAGGGCCAGAAGCAGTTACCCCCCTTTTTTTTTTTTTGAACAGGGGGTAGGGGGCTGAAGCTTCGAGGGCTGCCGAACGGGCAACCAAGCCACCCAGGCACCGCTACCGCTGCAGCTACATCCACAACATCCTCCACAGCCTTTTCGGACTCCACTCTGCCACTCCTCTGCTCACCCCCCTACTTACTCCGTCTTGATGTCTTCTTGATGCCTTTTAGACCCCACTGCAATACCCGCCGGGACGCTCACCAGCTAGCCAGCTCACCAGCTACCAGCTCACCAGCTCTCCAGTTCACCTGCACAGAGAACACTGGACACTGGATCACTGGATCGCAATCCAATCCCCGGCCGGTCCTTCCCTCAGTGTGCCGGAAGCTGCAGCTCCACCTCAGCCCGCCGCGCGCACCGAGCCCGACCTGCTGATCCGCCGGGTGCTGCACCGGGGTCAGAAACACACAGGTATGGGTGACTGGCGCGGGGAAGACAGCCAGCAAAGGAAGCAAGCCAGGGGGCTCCCGTGGGTTTTCCGAGGACTCTGGCGTCTTCTCTCAACTCTCTGGCGCACTCCAATGGAATCCATGTGTGTTGTATGGGAACAAACAGCGCTAGGCCCAAGGAATGTCTCCCTAGCGCAGAGTAAGGCAATGCAGCAATTTGTGCTGCCTTGCATTACTCCATATCTATGAGGCCATTCATAGCCACAATAAGTGGCTTTGCATGACCTCATTAATATGATTGTGTGATTTGCACCACCGGAGCATTACAAAAAGTGACACTAAGGTGGCACAAGGGGTTCATGAATATCCCCATTAGGGTCAATCATGTCAGCCTTGTGTCATCGTACACTAGAGTCTGCCATTTTGTTGCCTAACTATACTTAATCCATCACATCCTTGAGCATTCATAAGGCATGTCATGATGTGTACATCTGAAGTTCAGCATCCAGCCTGGTTAGGACTCAAGCAGACTAGAAGCATGCAATAAGTTGGGCATATTGCCATATGTCGATTTAAGCTGTTCTGCACTTCTGATGTACTGGGTTCTCATATTCGAATTTAGAAAATACACACATGTGTGAAAGCAATAATCACAAAGATATTTCCACATTCATGTCTCCTAGGTAGACATCTTCCATTTACCAGGGGGGAGGTGGAATCCTTCCAGGGCCCCAATGCTATCAGTTAGTGTTATAAGTGTATGTACAAAATGTTCTGTCTGTGTGTGATTTATGTGTTAATGTTCAATTGTGATGAGTGGTGGGAGGTAACACTCCGTACCATCAATGAGCAGTCAGCCTGTGAATCAGAGCAAAACCTGCCCCCAGATTATTTTGGGATGATCATGGAGTAAAATCTTTGAGACTGTAAGGCATATGTAAACAGGGCCAGATTTATATATGTTCTTATAGTAGCACATTGTGCTAAAGTAATCCTTTTTGGCCTGATCACCCCCTTTTTCTAATTGATAGTAGCTAACTCTGACTGCACCCTTGGCTCTGCTAGCCAGGCTCAGGGCCAGTGCTCTGATTAAAAATGTATATGGTAATTAGTTGCAATTAGAATTGGCCCTGTCCAACCCTGCAGTAAGTCCCTAGTATATGGCAGAACAAATAGGTTTAGAGGCCCAGACGCTGAAAAAGGAGGCCTCATCTAATATTGCAACACAGGATTAATTATGATAAGTAGTCTGTAGACTTGCAGAACTAATGGTATATGTATGTGAATAATGTATGCTACTGTCATGCTATTTACAGCATGACTACATAGGTGTATGTTGTTGCCGCTGTTAACTATAGGGGAACATTTTCAAGTATAGATATGCAGAAAGCAGTGCATTCCATGGCATATGGATTTAGTTTAGTTATGCCATGTTGTTTACATCATGTCTGCAAGGATGCATGGTGTTGCTTGCGATGCCTGTAATTGATCCAGTGAGACCTTCTCATTGACATGTGCAAGTGGTTAAGTTTTATGTTCTTTGCAGTATATTCCATGGCACATTGTCATTAAGGCCTCTGATTTGGGTCGAGAGTCTGTAAACCCACTGTTGTTCTTTTTCTAGGAGTAGGTTTTGTAGATTGTTTGTGTGGCCATCCAGTTGCTCAATGACCACCCATGCCATGTCATTGGTTGTGTGTCCGGTAGTTAGAAAGTGATCAGTCATTTTGGTGGTATTGCACTTCCACTAGATATTACTCCTGTGTTCGCATATTCTGTTTTTTATTTTGCGGCTGGTCATCTCCACATACCTAAGATTCCATGGACACGTGATGAGATATACGACATTTGTTGAATTGCAGTTAGTGTGTCTTTTGATGTGCCATACTTTTCCTGGTTCAAGGTTTAGAGTTTTTGTAGTCTGTGTTAGATGGCAAACGCTGCAGTTGCCAGAGGGGAAATGGCCAGTGGTGTTCGGTATACCCCATGCATTAAAGACTGTGTTATTAGTAGGTGTTTGTTTTCTGGGGAGTGTAGCTACCAGACTGTCTCGTAGATTTTGTGAACTTTTGTAGGAAAATAAAGGCTTTTCCCATTGCAGTTTGCCTGATGTCACTATTCTCCAGTTGCTCTGGATAATTTTGGCTACCTTGTTTGAGATGGAGTTAAACATAGTCACACAAGTTAGTGGTCTGGTAGAGTCGTTTGTTTCTGTATTCTCCAGCACGTTGTCACGATTCTGGTGTCTAGCTCTTTTTTGTGCTTTGTTGATGACTTTTTGCAGATAGCCCCTGGTTTTAAATATTTCAGTTAGACTCTGACTGGGATTTGAAATCCTTGATTGAGATACAATTGCGTCTAAGTCTAAAATATTGGCCGTAGAGCAAGTTTTCCCGTAATGGCCTAGGATGAAAACTCTCAAACCGTAGCAGAGAATGTGTTGCTGTTGGTTTGAAGTGTGTCTTAGTGGTAAGAATGCCTCTATGTGCCTCTATGTCCAGGTCTAGGAAGTTGATGCTCTCCCGACTCTGGTCTCAGTACTGTTCCATATAAGGATGATGTCTTCAATATACCTTTTCTAGAAGGTTATCTCTTGGTAGAATGGTGATGTTGCATTCAGAATATGTAATGTTTCAAAGTTGGACACGTACAGGCCGGCCACACTTGGCGCAAACTTGCTGCCCATTGAAGTACCATATTGTTGTAAATAAAGGGTGCCTTCATATTAAAAAAAATTGTCTTTTAATGCAAATTCTGCACATTGTAGGATGAATGATTTAGGCGTTCAGTGGGTCCATTCTACGCTGTCCAGTAAGGTACGGAGGACCACAAGTGTGTCATCTTGGGGCAGGCTGATGTACATGCTTTTGATATCCATACTCACTAGGATGGATGTGGTAGGTTTGAATTGGATGTTCCTGATTTGGCATAGTAAGTCTTTGTGTCTTTTAAGTATGCCGGGGTAGCCTGCACCAAAGGTTGCGAAAAGAAATTGCAAAAGCGTGAAAGGGGTTAAAAAATTGAACTTATGCCGGACACAATAGGTCTGCCAGGTTTTGTTTTTGTGAATCTTTGGGATTGTGTAGAAGTATGGGATCTTTGTGACTCCAGAGGTGAGAAATAGTGCTTCTTGTCTGCTGATGTCTCCATTTGATTCTGCCTCATGTACCAGGATATCTATTTTGGTTTTGAGGGGAACACTTGGAGCTTGTTCGAGTTTGCGGTAGTTTTCAGTGTCATCAAAAAGGCGGAGGTATTCTTGGTGGTATGTTTATTTATTTTGCAGAACTATGCCTCCTCCTTTGTCAGCCAGTTTTATGATGATGGTCTTGTTATTTTTTAGTCTGTTGATTGCAGCGAATTGGCTTGCACTTGTGTTCTGGAATGTAGAGTCCTCCATGGTGTTTTCAATTTCTTTGTACATTGCTTGTTCAAAAGCTATCAGTTCCACAGGTGTAGTGTGTGGCAGTGGGTTAAAGGTAGATTTGAGTTTCAGGTAAGTGTCTCCTTTATCCTCGCTCTGGGTTTTGGCGGGACATTGGTTCTCAAAGAAGGCTTTTAATTTTAGCTTCCCAAAGAACTCAGAAAGTTCACAATGGAGTTTGCATTTATTAAGTTTTGCGGTTGGTGAGAAACCAAGTCCTTTGTTTAGTATTTCTTCCTTGGTGTCTATTAGAGTGTAGTCAGACAGATTGGTGACTAATGTTTGAAAGCGGTCGGTCCAGCTTCTTTGCTGCGTGTGTTGGCACTTGGATTCTGGTCTTCCTCCCAGTGTACTTGGCTTCTTCCTCGTCTTTTCCTTCGTCCTCTCTGGCCTATCTCTAAAAAATGTAAACCTTTGGTTTGGGTTCCCAAATTTTATTGGCGGTGGAGTGAAAGGGGGGTTCCAACCATACATCATTTGAGGGGTCATTTGTGGGAGCATCGGTGGGTAGGGGCCATGGTAATTTGTTTGTCCACCTTGGTGTATAGTCGGCCAGTGTTGTTGCCAGTTGGTATTTTGGCCCCTTCTTCTTTGCCTGTTTCTGTAGTTTCCGTTGTTTGATCCGTAGCTTCCATTACATGATCCACTGCTTACCGATAATCCGTCATCAGAGGAGACCGATTGCGTTGTCCTGTCTGGAGCTTTGTAATATGCATCTGAATTGGGGTACGTTTTTACAAAGGAACATTTCTTAAGATCCTTCTGGAACTGGTGGATCTTGGACCGGGTAAGTTCTTTTTTGTATTCCGTCATTTCCTTGTTTACTTCGTCAAGTCTTTTTTTGTATGACGTAAGGGTGGTTTTGAAATGGCTCTCTGTTGCCTAGATATCTATTAGGATCACATCTGACAGTCTTTTGGCTGTCTGGATTATCAAGATAATCCAGTCTCTGGTGCAGTGGCAGGTAATCTGTGCCCAGTCTCAATGGAATGCTGCATCATCTAGGAATATACGGGGTGCGTTCGTCACTATTAGCCCTTTTGGGGATGTGTTGGAGCGTAGGTATTCTGTGCAAGAACACCCCCGTGTGACTGGATCCATTTGATAATGATTGTATGAATATATATGTTGCATTGTCCCTCTTTTATTTTCATATACCCTTCTCGCAGGATCTGTAAGTAACACGATCCACAACACTCACAGCGCACTTTAGGTTGTGCGCTGATATATACACCTCAGTGGCCTCTCATAACATTTTAGGGGTCGCCTGCCCTATTTCTGGTCCTGAAGAAAGCCTCATGATTAGCGTAGAAGGCTGAATACCTGTTTAGGGATATTGAGGCATATTTACACCTCAAATATATCCCAACTCCGGTTTACCCATGTCCTAGGACCTTACAATTAAAACTTGTATATGGGCATTTCCTAGAGGCATTTTTATCAAGTAATTTCACTTCACATAGCACTTCACATTTCACAATCAACCTGCTCCGCTGTAATCAGGTGTCGAAGCACAGCTGGATTGCATTCGGCAATCCAGCTGGACCCCGATGATGAAGCATGCCACCAACTAGGTAGGTGGGTGAAGGGTTTCATAAGACCACAACCTGTTGTCAGTGTTCCTCAACTAAGGTACAGGTCAACAACTGTGACCTCAACCTGCTAAAGGACTTGCCCACATTTTTTTTGTAGTCCAACAAGCATACACAACTGTGTTGCTATTTATAATTCATGATGTATGGCTCCAAAATCAGCCTTGGGATGATGTGTGTACATAAGCATGTTTAAGTATGACTCGTGTGTCCCTACAAGTCTGAGGCAGGAGATTATTCTTACATTTCCGTGCAATTGCCTCAGGGTAAATCTTGTTTAGGTTCCCCAGTCATAGTCTTCATGAGGTATATGGCAGCTCGCTATCCATTTAAAGCCAAACTGACACAGAGTAAGTGAAGGCAGAAACATGTGCAGCCTTGTGATACTCCTGATGAAGCATGCAAGGCCATGCCAAAATTTCTGTGTTGAATCACCTTATGCACATACACTTATGTTAACAATCAATGATCATCACATATGCTTGACGGAACTCAAAATCACAAATTAGGGTAGGCTGGACCATGTGTCCAATATTAGTTCAGGACATCTTCATGAGTGTGAACTTTTGTCCTGTATGAAATGGTATTTATCACATTGTGACTACTGTTACATTTTGTGCACTCACACAGCCAGGTTGTCAGAGTGGGCTAACACTTAATCATATGGATGCTGCTAGATTGAACTTTGCTAAAAACACATCCATTATTGTAAATCTGGAGAGCCCAAGTTGTGGCTGTGGCTACTTAGCACTCAGAACATTGGAGCTATAACAAGGTCAAATCACGGGATTGCTGAGAATACGTTTTCGAGGACAGAGCTCAGACTTCCCCAAGGCGCGCTTTTCAGAGTGGACTTAAATGATCGCCCAATTGATGTCACAGTGACTTTATAACCGATCTTATATTGGCTGATATTATGGCTGGTTCCTGAACTGGAATGCTTCAGGAACAGATTTAACCCCAGGCGTGTTAAAACTTTGCATGACTTAGCTACATAAGCAATCTCTTTTTGCATTGGGGGCTTCCGATCTTTGGCAATGCACAGAGCGCATCTCTGCTTCTTCTGTAAAAGCCAAGGGGTCAAAGATACTCTCTGATCTAGTGGAGGAAGGTGTTGACATCCACTAGTAGTGGCAGCCTATCTGAATTGTGAGACAAGGTTTGAATCCTAGTTGAATGAGATCGACCCACCATTTACCGGATCCTTGTATATACCATTCAGGATAGGTACTCTGCCACTTGCATCCTTCACCTATAAATGAAGGACTCACTCAGAGAATAGTGCAGCTTGTCCGTCTGCAGAGCAGCCCAGGAGAAAGATGATTATCTGGTCTATTTTTGCCCATCATTTTCCAAACAATGAAGTCCCTGGATTGTACCCTTGAGTAGACTTTTTGGAATAAGGTTCCACAAACAAGCTTTGCATATCTGCAGGTCAGACACTGTGTTTTGTATGGTCTTTTCTATAGCTAAATTCTTAGAATCAATCTGGCCTATTCATGCCAGAATACTCAAGCAAACTTCAGAAGCTAAACATTGAGTATAGAAATTGGCTGCAACCATGACAGCTGCTATGGTACAGTTTTGACCTGCTGACTATTAAGTACAACTTGTCAAGAAATGTTTAATCTTATAAGAAAATAATGTTTGCATGTAACTTTGTTTTTTAAAATTGTGTATCAATTTTAAAATTGACTTTATACATAGATTTTATCCAAATCAACATTCTAACATTGTAGTTCTTTTTATCTGAAAATGTTAGTCTGTAGTTAATTGATTAATTTCACAATGTTCTATTTAGTGTTGCTTTTTTGGTCACCGACCGAAATAAAGTATTTAAACTGAAACTGACTACTGTTATTTTGTTCACTCAAACAGTTGGCACCTGACTCAATTTTCCTGTTCAAGTAGGGGATATCTATGCAGTGAAAACGTATTGTCCAAATATCCATCTCTAATACTGGTATTGTTCTGGTTAGGGAAATATGATTGTGTGACAATGTCAGACTGTTTATCACAGACATCATGTACATGTACTGCATGTTCTAACAGTTTTTTCCATAATTACCCTCGACAACATGACAGCTGATGAGAGAAGGTACTTATGAAACGTGCCATGAGCATTACCGCCTCATGAAGAACATCTCCAAGTCATACCAAAAGATGTGCAAGCTGTACAGGAATGCAAGAGCAACGAGGTCTAAGAATGTCCCTTGACCAACCACATCTGTAATGACATCATCAGCCCCTAGGCAGGACACAAGAGGCCCAAGCCAGCAACATCCACCCCAAAGACCAATCACACCAGCTACTCATCATATAACCTCATGGTTCCGGAGTCCCAGGAGAAGTGAATCTGAGTTCCACTTCACCATTATATATAAACTCCAGAAGCTCAAACGGAAAGTTGACACTATTTGTGGGGAGCAGGCACCCTTAGTGCTAGGATGACAGACATGTAGGAGGCCATGGATCAGCTCTACCAACTAATTTAGACATTTTTACATAGAGTTTTTCATTGATATTTGTATATAGCAGTAATTTAATAGTTACGGTTATATGGCCAGATGTACAAAGCATTTTACCGGTCCCAAACAGTCCATTGGGCTGTTTGTGACTGGTAAAATTCTTTTTGGCATGTACCAACCCTATTTTGTGAGTCTGTAACCCATTACCGACTCGCAAAATAGGGTTTGTGGGTCGCTATTAGGAAAGGGCACTTTAAAGAGCATCTTTTCCTAATAGCAAATTCCACTGGTTTGTAGGAATGTTCTGTGACTAGGAATGAGGTCTCAAAACATTTGCAGTTACCACCAACTTCAAGTTGGTGGTAAGCCAGTCACAAATGGAATGGGGCCCTCCTTTTTGTGAATGGGACTCCAACGTTTTTTCAGAGCAGGCAGTTGATCCACGGACCATTGCCCACTCAAAAGAAATTAAAAGGATTTTTTTAATGCATTTTAGGAAAATGGTCTGTTTTTTTTAAAAAGATGGCTTTATTTAAAAAGCAATCCAGACATGGTGGTCTACTGAGCTCTGGCAGCTCGGGTCGACTGTTCCCTTGAGGAACAGGGTCAAGACTGATTTGCATATGTCTAGGTCCAAACTGGCGTGGCACATTGAGCAAAAAAACGATGGATTACACCTAGATCTTTAACTGGGGTTGAGTGGTTAAAAAGTTTCAGCAGTTCGTCCATCATCTTGTTGGTTTTGCTATGTATACCGCAAGGGGCTATGGGTATGCCCAGATTTGGGCCCCTTGCTCACTGTGCCACTGGATTCAAATTAGCCTGGCTGATAAGCACGGAGATACCCCTTCGGGGGTCGAGTCCTGGGCTATATAAGAATATAAATAAATGAGGGGTAATACCCGGAACCAATCCCAGGATGCATGTTACCGGTCCAGAAAGGGCCTTGCCTTGCAGTTCAGGCTGGACTATTCCCAGGAGGAACTGGGTCAAGACTGATTTACTTATGACTGGGTCCAAACTGGGGTGGCATAGTGAGCAAAAGAACAACGATTAAACTCAGATCTATGACTGGGGGTGAGTTGATAAAAAGTTTCAGCACTCTGTCCATCATCTTGTGTTTTCAATCCTTATTTTTACCCAGGATCTCAACTTACTGTTGCACACTAATGGCACAGAGATTGAACATTGACTCTCATGTGACACCAACACCAACAATGTTAGTCACCATATGCAATTGACCAACACGGATCTTGTATTTGAGGGCTATTGCTCTAACTGTGTCCCTAATGATAGTATTAATGATGTTCTGTGAAATGTACCTACCCAGGTTGGTCACACAACTAGGCTTATATAGACCTCACCCTCCAACCATCAATGAAGCCTGCCCATCGTCATGGACTACTATCTCATCCTGTCACTTCAATGTTCTATGTTTGACATTGTCCTGCTTTGACACGTGTGGCATAGATAGATATTTGGTTTTTACACTCCAGTCCTCACATCTATTACATCTTTACCCTGTTTCACATTACATGTAGGCTGCAGTATATCAATGACCTCTTCTACAGACTCCCTTCTGAGCTGTGAGACAAGTGTAGCAAGTTTAGACACAGCAGGGTGTGGCTAAAGTGCAGGCTAACTTGCAGTGTATTACACACAAATGAGAAGGGGAGAGTGTAAGGGACTTAACTACTCCAAACGCCCATCCAAAAGTAGTAGGGCATACACCCTACTCTTTTTGGTGTGTCTAAATACCTTGCAGTGTACACATCACAACTCATCCCCTTGCAATGCGATGGGTCCCCATTTGTACACAGTGACAGTTAAATCTGCTCAGCCCCAACTGCACTGCACTGTACTACCATGGGCCCACAGGACACAGACACCATCTATTCGGGCAACTAGCAATCATGGGGCCTGCATTGTCACAGTCAGGTTGGTCATTGTTCAAGTGTCCATGCAAGGTTTTTTGTTTGTATTTTGTGACTTGAAGTGCTGGTCACTCAGGGGCATATTTTTGAAAGCCTTGTGTCACACTTGCACGACGCAAGGATCTGACTTTGATTTATGAAGACACGTAAAGCCACCTTGCATGGCTTTGAGTGGCCTCATAAATCTTGAGTAGGGCAATGCATCACAAATCATTACATTAACTTACCCTGCACAAGGGAGGAATTCCATTGGCTTTGCACAGGGTGTTACCATGCAGCTCCCATGGTTTTTTAAGCATTCCCAGATTTGCAAGGGAAAAAACAACAGTTGATGGACAAAATGCAGAACATTGTCATACATGCACCCCAGTACAAAGATCTGGGCCTAAATCCATCGTTTTTTTGTTCACCATGCCATTCCACTTTGGACCCAGCCATATGCAAATCAGTCTTGACCCTGTGCCTCATGGGAACAGTCCAGCCCGAACTACCAAGCCAGGTCCTCCCTGGCTTGGCAGTTCGGGCTGGACTGTTCCCATGAGGCACAGGGTCAGACTGATTTGCATATTGCCACGTCTGAACTGGGGTGGCGGAGTGAGCTAAAGAATGTTGATGGATTAAACCCAGAACGGTTGACTGGTAGTGAGTGCTTGCAATGTTCAGCACTCTGTCCATCATCCCCTTTGATTTTGCTTTGTTCGCCCTAAGTTGGTAGGGTATGCCCGGACGTGGGTGCCTTACTCAATTTGCCACTGGGTTCAAGCTAGCCTGGCTGTTGACAGCTGATTAGCCAGAAACCGGTTCCAGGAAGCTTGTTTCCGGTCCAGAGAAAACATGGATTGGCAGTTCGGGATGGACTGTTCCCACTCCGTCCATCATCCCCTTTGGTTTTGCTTTGTAAACATGGGAAAGCATCCAATTCGTACAGCTCCCAATTTTGAGGTTGTTGGACTTGGCCCTTTTTACAGGGTCATCCCTGAACTTTTTGCCTTCCTCCTTGTCTTTTTTCTGATCTGGTGTTGGTGGTTTTAGGACTCTGGACACTTTAGGACTGCTGTCCAGTGTAAAGTGGGTATGCTCTCTGTGAAAAACATTGTAAGATTGGTTTACACCTGTTTGGCGTATTTAATTCACCTATCAGTCCCCAGTAAGTGGTATCTCATACCTGGGACCAGTAAATTAAATGCTACTGTTGGGCTTGCAGCGCTACTTGCGCCACCCTCCAAAGTAACCTTTCAAACCTGTCCCAGGCCAGCCATTGCAGGGCCTGTGCGCGCAGTTCACTGCCACTGTGACATGGCACACACAGTGGTTGTCATGCCTGTGACCTCCCTTTTACTGTATGACAGTCACCCCTAAGTTAGGCCCTAGCTAGCCCTATGGGCAGGGTGCATTGTAGGTAAATGTTAGGACATGGACCTTAAGTGTGTAACATGTCCTGGTAGAGACAAACAGCCATTTTGGTTACTCACTGCTGTGAGGCTGCCTCCTCATAGGAATGCATTGGGGGTTCCCTGATAAGTGTTTCAGTGGTAATTTCTGATATGTGAGGAGCAGCATGGTCAAGTTTGGTATGTTTGGAATAGTGATTTTAAAGGATGCGTAATGGTGTGCGCAGATTTATGATCACTATTTTAGAAATTCCACTTTTAGAAGTTGGCATTTCTGTGTGCTATGTGTCTTTGCCTGCCTGATGTGTTTTGCATGTATGGCTCTGGAGTGAGCCGGGCTGGTGAGGTGTGTGGCTCCAGAGGGGCAGGGTGAGTCAGCGCTAGGCTGAATAGGCAGATCTATATTTAGAGTAGTGGGAGGAGTAGCCCCTCACCCTGAATGGGTCTGTGCCTGCCTGGTTCAATGTTGCCCCCAACCACCCGTGCAGTGTCTGAGGACAGAGCCCAGCCTGACAAAGGATGGTGTGAGCACTGTAAAGAAAGTCCTCCGATACCTCCCAGATCCAGTTGGGACTGGATCCCCAAGCCCTGTCCCAGGGCACAACAAAGACCAACCTAGTATAAATATTGGGGCTGTGAACCCATGTAAATGTTCTTGTGCTTGCTTGTACCTGTTCTGGGGTGAAGAACTGCTGGGTGACAGGAGGAACTGCTGTGGGACCCAGCTGCTGCTTCCTGCAAGACCTTATGAGCTGGCCTACCTGTGCCCAGCTCTGCCCCTGATGACTGTGGACTATGTGCCCTGGAGATTGCACTCGGTGCAAGGAAGGCACTGCGCAGACTTGAGAGGACATGAGGAATGGCCCAGGAGTCATGAGGCTGTCAGCACTGTGCTGCAAAAAGCATTCCCAGGGAATCCTGGCATGGGGATTCCCCCATGATCCAAAGAAACGGACCGGGTGCCCACCCCACATTTTTTGTTACCGAGAAGCCACCGCACCACCAGCGGCATCCCGGAAGTCAGGAATGCTGCCTGGTTGTGGGTGGGGCCGTGTTCGTGTGCTGCCGATCAATCCGGTCGGACGCAGCCACCAGAAGTCAGGTCCGAGCGATCCTGAAAGTGGGAGGGGCCCATGTGCTGGTGGGAGCCCTGCCTGCTGCCCGGAGAGAAGAAAGGAGATCGAGGCGGGAGCCTACCCCGCTTGGGTGAGAGAGAGGGACTGAGCTGCTTCCTGCCTTCCAATCGTGACTGGAACCAACGAGAGGTAGTAATCCTCCTGGCTCCTGTAAGAGTCAGCCAACGGCTTGGAGAAGTACCTCTCAGCCCCCAAGAGAATGGTGAGTGTGGGCTGAGTTGCCACTCAGAGAGCACCAGTTGCCATGAAGGTGGAGGAAGGCCCTGGTGAGTAAGGCTGGATTTGAACATTGTTGCTGCCTTGAATGGCATCGGAAGAGCCCCAGTGAAGGGGGTTCTCAAGGAACTGTGGGTGCCAGTGCTGCTTTGCACAGCGGCACCGCAAGAATGCAAGAATGTGGGCAGCTGCAACTACGGGGGCATTCTTATTTTTTTCTGAAGAGGAAGGGATGAGATGAACCCACCGCCCCCCAAGTGCATCACGCACATTTCTTTGCTGCCAAGACAGCCAGAGGGCCATTTGGAAGGCCCTTTGATTATCAAGCCCTTACTTTGGACAGAGGGCATTTGGGACAGCCCAGACGGGTCCTAAAGGAAGGCCAGTTGGCCTTGGGGTTACTATGTGGTTCTGTAGGGTGTAAGGCCCTAAGGTGACGTGTACACCACAGGAGTATAACTGTGGTGCCCTAATTAGTAGGATTTATGCCTATTGTGATGCCTAATGCTAATGCATAAAGTGATATGTGCTAAGTGCCAATGCCAGCAGTTGCTGGTTGCTTCATGGTTAGTACTTGTGCTTTCTAAAGTTAGGCCCTGTCATATATAATCCCCTGTTAGTTAATATTTAGTGCCAGTTGGCACAGTGTATATTGTGTGATTAGGATCTAATGTGTTACTTTCTCGTGCCAAGCTACCAAGGGGGTGAGCAGGGGTTATCTTTAGTGTGTCGCTCCCTTGCCCTGACTAGAGTGGTGGTTTCTGCCTGGCTTAGGCGCTTGCCCTAGCCAACCAGAAATCCCATTTCAAACAGAGACGTAAAGAGAAGAAAGATCTATTTTTCTCTTCATTCTTTCCTCTTTCTGGGTGTGCAGCACATATAGAAAGAATACAATGACTCTAAGGGTTGTTAATTGCAGGAAGATGTTCCTTCCTTCACAAAAACAATCCTGCCAACAACACAGGCACCCTTACAGCAAGGTGTACTCTGGCACTTTTTGCCCTACACTGTTAATCTCCTCCACTATGGACTGCCAAATGGCTTCTTCCTTCCCATGTCATATTCCTCCTCAATAAATTACACGTTCTCTTCCCCTTAGGTTCTATCTGAACATCCTGGGTGGTGTTGGGGTTGCTACCCTAACTGCTGCTGCTGCCTCCTTCATATCTCCTTTGTGATAATTTGGAATCGTTTGTTTTCAATGTGTTACTCTTTTAAGGTGGTTTTAACTCATGACGCACTCCAATGTGCCACAACGCTGATTTGTGGCATATAAGTGCTTCTTTACGACCTGCAAAGCACCCATGTGTCAACTTTCTCTGCAGCATCCATCCCACAGATGCGCCCATTTTTGTGACGCACATTAGGAACTTACAACATGGTGCGCCATGCCGTAAATATGCCACATCAATGGCTTTTGGAGCTGTATCAGTGCAGCACAATTTTTACTGATGCATCGATGCATCGCCGCATCAATGCGTCAGTTTTCATAAATGAGGGCCTTAGCCTTGTGTAAAATTTGGTGTAATTCTGTTGAGTCATTTGTTTTCTGTATTGTTGTTTAAAATTCCCTCTTGAAATTCCATAGAGGGAAAGGATTCTCGGCCCCTGCTTGACAAATCACCATGAAACTTTTCAGTGATGACCTGTGGTGGATAAACTTTATGTTGGATAGTTAAGTGAAGATTAATCAAATGCACCAAAATTAATAGCAAATCAAACAAGCATTTGCAATACAATTGGTCTAGCCTTTGGGACCTTATATGTATTTAGCTATGCAGCACATTAGCCTGGGTACTGAAACACCTACTGTTCTTTAACATGGAGGGAAAGTAAGCACCAAACTGTGTGACGCGCCAGGTATGGCAAAACATGGAGATAAATAGTGCCTTTCAGCGGGAAATGGTATAGTCGAAAGCTCTGTTTTTAATATAAAATCAGGGCCTTCTGTGGTCATATCACTGAAAATACAAGATTTGAAAACAATATTATTGTCTACGGAAGCTTGTAGAAGACAGTTCCTATGGACTGGAATCTAGAGAATGCTAAAGTGAATCTGGTATTTTACTGACCACTGCTTGTGCTTTTCTATCCAGAAAGTTAAAAAGAGGCAGTTGCCAGAAAAATAAAAAAATAAAATCGCTCAGCAGAAAGCAATTCTGGTATTTTACTGACCTTTACTGGTCATTTTCTATCAAGACAGTTAAATAGAGGCAGTTGAACAGAAAAAAAAGTCCATAAGCGGAAGCAGACTAGTCCTACGGCTGATCTCCAGAGCCCACAAAGTACATACATATATAAATATATACTAAAGTATATAAAATAGGTCTCGAATACTAAAAACACCCTTTCTAAGGAAACATCTGACTCATGGTAAACACCACTGTGAAATATATATAGGGGAAGCATTTTATGGCTCCCTGTAAAATACAAATTGTACCATCATAATGACTACTCATAAACTACTCTGCACAGATTTACCATTGCCTAGGCTCCAAGGATTGCGCAGCATGGAGCACCAAAGTGTGCATCATGGTTTTCTGAATCTCTTAACTGCTGTAGCTCGCCTACATCACCCCCATCACCTCCCCCCAATGCTGAGCCCTTTTTTGGCTATTTGGGTAGTTCACACTTAGAACTCCATAACATTTTTTCCAAATAAGGTATCCAAGCCAAATTTGCGTAACCTTTTTCCAACATCCTTGAGATTCTAAAGACATCCAGGTTTTGTCGATTCTGTTTGAGGAGACTAGGAAAATAATGGGCAAAAATGGCTACATTTTGGGTTTGCTGTGCTAAAGCCACCATCTTCCCAGCATTCAGAAACATGCATATCTAAACAAAAAACTATTTTGTACAACAGTTTTGGCATTTTTCTAAGAGGTAGCCTATTTTTCCCTTTTTGTGCTCTCAACCGACTTTCAGTTTGTGATGAAAACTAGTATAAAAAACCCATGGGTGATCCAGGAACACTATAGTTTTCTAAAAAGTAGACCAACGTCCTAATTCAGCATGGGGTCATATGTGTAGAAACCTCAAGGTTTCTCAGAAACATAGTGATGAAGTAAAGAAATATTGAAAATGAGTAGGAGAAAACCAGCAATTTGTTACAATATTTTCATCTGCAACATTTTGTCACATGATTAAAAATATTTCAGTTGGCACAGGCCACATAGGGACTTCCTTAGTAAACAACTTGCAATGTCTCCCGGTGTCCAAAAAAAGACTAACACTGTGCCAACTGATTATTTTTAATCATTAGGGTACAAGTTCCCAAATAGGATCGACCTATTCCTGCCTATGAACAGTGCTGAGTGGGCAAATTAATCAAGTCTCTGTTATTGCAGGTATGCTAACTTTAAAAATAGATAGCCCCGACCTGTACACACATAATTTCCCACTCGTAATTTGCTCCCTTTTCTTTAATTAGGGCTAGAAAGTTTCTTCATGCTGAAACCTTTGGAAAGCACACATACATATATTGGACTTGTACCATAGCACCTCATCCCTCGTCACCTTACCAAGTAAACAACAGGTAAACACACATATTCTAGGCGTTAAAATTTAAGGAGTGCCGGCTCTTTGTGATGGCACAGCAGGAGTCTGATTTTAAACATATATACTTTTTCTTGCAATCCCAGGGTCTCCCCTTGACCGTACACATTTAACTTTCCGGACGTATATAGAATAAGAATACGAAGCCCAGAGATCCACTAACCTTCATGTCAAACTAGTGTAGGCTTTAGAGGGACTACTAGATAATTAATAAGGACGTTAGAAAACAGGCAAAGAGTGCTATTACATGCCTGTAGAACATATGGTATCCATTCAAACGATTTTATAAATAACTGAGTCCTCTATACATAGGATTGTGAGGACAATTGAAGTATCCTTTTAGCATGAGGATGTTTAATAGTGTTCCACATGTGCATATTAGAAATTTTATTAATAAGGGAGTCTCCTACACATATGATTGTGAGGGAAATTGAAGTATCCTTTTAGCGTGATGATGTTTTATGATGTTTAATAATGTTCCACACGAGCATATTGGAGATCTTAATGTGTAGATTAGAGCTTTGTAATTCAGTATGCTCTATGCCTAGTACCTCTACCCATGCTCAGACAATAGGGGACAGGCTGCTTTTATAATGATACAGGATAAAGATTATGTACCAAATTGTAATCCTATGTATGTTTATTGTAGGGTGATCTATCAGACCCCCTGTTACGACAGACGAAAAGAAAGGTCTTGAAAAAGGTGGAATTAATCTGTTTTAACCACCGAAACGCGTCGACGCCCAATCTCCAGTACAATTTATGTCTCCACCACCAATGTTTATATACAAAATTTTTAATGATAAAACATAGGTGCCAGAATTTGTGAGCTATGAATGTACACATTGTATTTTACAATTTTTATGTATTACATTTTATGTCTGTCTTCTCAATTGTGCAGGTCATAATTGATTGTGTAATTTGTTTTGCTTTTTTAACCATTTACTTAGGAATCTGAATATGTTAAGTAGCGTAATTAATTGTTTTAAATCATTGATGCATAATAAATGAATGATTTGTACTCTACATATTTGTATTGTTACAGAATTGATTTAATTGTGAATATTTAGGCTACGCTTTAGATAAATCCTACATCACTTTCAAGGGAATCCTTTCTTGACTGGTTACATAACCTCATTTCCCTTGAGTCTCTTAAGGGGTACCTCTCATTGATATATTATATGTGACATCATCACCAGTGGAATGTGGGTGCTAGAGTTACAGTTAGTACAACTAACTATAACGGAGGAATTTCAATGGTTTTCTATGAGTGAAATGTCCGGCTAACTATAACACCCCTGAAACCTATGGTTTTTTCAGTGAATGTCTAAGGTTTTTTAACTGATAATTCCTAACTATACCCTGCCTGAAACCTATGGTTTTTCAGTGAATTTCAAAGGTTTTTTAAATGATAATTCCTAATTGTAATGTTCATTAAGAATATCTGTTTTTTCCTATCTTTTTTAATCATCATCCCGTTCTCATACTAGTGAAAACTGCAAATATTACCACTCTTCAATTGATTCCTTCCTCCAAGAAAATTGCTACAAACCAGAACCACAACTAACATTAATAATATACAAACTAGGCGTTACCATAGAAAAAAAACAAAAAAACACCACTTCCCCATACTTTCAACAACAAACCAAATCTACAATGCTACCAAAAAAAGAGACGATAGTTCCATTTACCACTAACAAATTAATATCAACATTTAACTAGTGTAAGGACGTTTGCTATGTACTGCGTGAATTACATCCAACTCACACCCATATTTAAAGAGAAATATGTGATAGAAGTACTAATTATGCACTTCCAACACACAATAAAATGACAACACCCAGCCCCACCACCACTACAACCACCCTTCCTGACCCCTCCCCCTCTACTACCTCAGAGGCAGCGCAAAACAGGACAACGGGCCTTCCCAAAATAATATATTCCCTCAACAGCACACTAGCACAATGTTCAGAGATGTGGCAACTAACTATGTATAAGGGAGGAAACACGCACATCAACAATAATTTACAGAATGCCAATACTACCAGTGAAATGCAATACACAACTCAATATACAAACAAAAAACTTTTCCGTGTGTAGATATACTAATGATACGTGTAGTGTACTGCACAGTGGACACAACTATATTATCTCAGACTCTGGAGAATATCGCGGTCCTGTAGCTGTGTTGTCTCCCCCCCCCCATTGAAGCAGAAGCGGAGTGGGCTGGTCCAACATATGCAATTCCAGCGTAAGAGTATAAATAATTAGGCTACGCCTTGGGCGTGGTTCACTTCTGCAAAGAGAAAAGACTATGCCACAGCGAAGGTCCTCACTCTGCCACGTGGCTGCCGCCATGACCACATGCCTCCTCAACACAGGCCCATTGCAAAATCAGCGCCACAGCACCGCAGACTTATGTCTGTATCGACTACTGCCTTAGATCTACACTGCGGACAGCAGGGTTCACAACTTGAATTCAGCTTTGGATCTACACTACGGACAGCATTAAAGTTAGCCTTGATTTATGTAAGGCAGAGACAATTGTACTCTATGTCCTCAGATTTTGTTAAAATAAGTGACAAAAATTCTTTGTTGATATCTGTGCTGACTACTACCTTTGATCTACAGTGCATACAGCAGGGTTCACAACTTAAATTCAGCTTTGGATCTACACTACGAACAGCATGAAATTCAGCCTTAATTTATTTAAGGCAGCGACAATTGTACTGTAAGTCCTCAGATTTTGTTGAAGGATGCGACAAAAAACATTCCTCAATGTCTGTATTGACTACTGCCTTCGATCTACACTGCGGACAGCAGAGTTTACAACTTGATACCAGTTTTGCATCTACACTACAGACAGCATTGAATTCAGTCTCGATTTATTTAAGGCAGAGACAATTGTACTCTATGTCCTCAGATGTTGTTAAAGGATGTGACAAAAAGCATTCCTCGATGTCTCTGTCGACTACTGCCTTTCTCACGAGAAATGCGCATGCGCGGGCGGCCGCGCATGCGCATTAGTATCCAAGAAAGCGGCGCGATTACAAGAGGGAGCCCCGGAGACGCAGCGGACAAGGTAAGTGGTTTTTATTCTTTTTAAAAAGGTTATTTAAGTATTTAGGGAGGGCGGGAGGGAGGCGGGTAGTATTTAGGGAGGGCGGGAGGGAGGCGGGTGGCGCATAGTGGGGCTACGCGAAGTGCGTAGGTGGACGTAGTTTCTTGCCCACTTAGCGTAGCTTCGCGAAGCCCCACTACGCCTACTACGCCCAGGGTTAGCAATGAGGCATAATATCACTTTTAAATAGAATTCATTCAGAATTCAATCGATAAAAGACATTACTCCAATTACTGTGCCTCCCCCTTACCAGGCCTTATGGTAGGGTACATACACGCTAAGCGCCAAAGGTACTACTAACTCAGTGCACCAAAAATCATCGCCACGTGGCCTTACTAAGGCAGAATTCACAAGACAAAAAACATTACTATCAGTACGGCCTACCCGGACCACGCATCATCACAGGCTCCACAGAACCTTGTTGTTTCAGGTGCCACTAACTCAGTGCACCATTTAACATCGCTGGCTGCACACATGCTAAATTACCAATACTGTGCAGCTCTACTCAACCCCACGTGGCCGCGGGCTCTTGCTAACCGCTGCCTCCTGCCTACAATGCAGTCATCAATACTCACAATTAACTGTTGATTCATTATTTGCAGAGTGCAGTACCAAACAAAGTATAACGTTCCTCAAACCTACACAATATCCCTTTAGTAGCATTCCTTCAAAAACTTATTTATATCAGTTTCTAGGTTTAGTTGAACAACAAAATTCACCATGCAAGTGCAAAGGCACACTCAATGGCAGTCTACACTGTGGACAGCACAGGCACAATTTGAACTATAATGTCCCTGAAACATACATATTTCGAAAATGTATTCCCTACATGTTTCATCATTTATTTTAATCGTGATTACAGATGATGCAGTCCAGTAGGCAACAGACAATGCTTCCAGTGCAGACCGCTCGAACCACGCATAATCGAAGAGTGTGCGCACACTGAGCACCAGACGTACCATTAACTCAGTGCACCATAAATAATCCCCACGTGCCCTTATTAAGGCAAAATTCAGTAGTCAAAAGACATTCCTAGCAAAGCAGTCTGCCTGAACCACGCATCATCGCAGGCGCCACACAAACCAACCCTACCTTAGTGCACCACAAGTCATGAACCCTTTACGATAGAATCTTCTGTGTATTATTTCACATATAGTGCTCCTACCTTTGTACAGCAGAACAGCAACGTAATAAAATGGAGTCGAGCACACGTGCCCGTACCACTTCAACTATCTATCTGTGTCTGTGTATTTATTATGTTTGTAAAATGCTGCTCCTGCGCCCTACCACATTACATTGTGCTGTAAACAGCGTATGCAACCATCTTACCTCTGCCAGTAACAAAAACTTTGATTATATGACTTTCTCTCACTCATTCTACAAACACGAATGTACAAACTGGATCATTACAATACTCTAAAAGTGTAGAGTAAATTTATAAGTGGGTGCTATTGCTCGATTTTTTAGCATATTTATAAAGCGCAAAGTCGACCCAAAACGATATCAGCAATTTACATGAGCACCGTATTTACAGTACATTTTCTGGCACGCATAAATTATGTAATTTTTCTACAATAACAGGATGTGGTCACGACTCCGTGCCTTGAACACTGATTTCCAGCACCAAGTTCGACAATATACCCGAATGACCACATACATATAAATATTAGCTGCCCTTCATGTGCCAAAACTGCAACCTAAAGCTTTCATAGCCCTGTATTACTACAGCTACAACACTCCACTGAATGTACAACAAACATGCATATTCGTAGAAATGTGTCATGTCCACCATCTTTTATGTGTGCAACTATGGATGAATATAGGGTCAGCGATACCCCGTACCTTCCATGTCTGCCATGTTGTGGGACTTTACAGACATAATGACACATTTGCGTTTAAGAATCGGGTGACGGCAGCACTACAACACGGACACCGGATCAGTTGATTTCTCATATAGCTCACGACGGAACTACACCCATAGCTCTGAAGTCGTTGTTCACAGCCTCGCGCAGCATAGGCATACGGCAGGCCATCCCACTCTGCTTACGCTTCTAGGAAAACACAGCAACGCTACATGGCCAAGATTTCCATTGTAATGATTTCTTAGTTCCAGGTCTAGTTGTCAGAACGGCACACACACACTTCCTCATGGCTGGTATACACCTACACCACACCCATCCAGCACATGCGTCACAACACACGTGGCCCTACCAATCAAAAAGACGGGGCGCACGTGCTCTATGCCATTTTAGAGTTGCTCCATCGCAAGCGCTGTGATGGCCCGTCCTGGTGGTACGGACGCCTCATGTAGGCCCGAACTACGGAACAGGGGGCCCACCATCACGTGTGTGGCCTCTTTGGCCACTGAGTTAGTGGTACTGCAAGGCCTGAGCGGGTGAGGAACCTGAGATGAAGATGGGTGCACAAGTATGTCCTTTGCCATAGTGATATCAAGACTCAGCACTAAATGTGAGACTTCTTGGTGGCAGGGCAGGACTGCATGATGTAGAATGTACACTGTCCGCGAAAAGGTGAGAAGTGAGGCCTGGGTGCGCAGCGGAGGTAGTAGATGGGGTGCAGCAGACTGGAGACAAAAAGGTGAACCAGCGATTCAGGCGTACGCACACCTATGTACTGTATCTTATTGCATTTGTATTTTTTTTCCTATAGCAGGAAAGTTTTTATAGTCGGTCAAAATTCCGTCGCTCGTGATGATTGAAACGATGTGTATCACTGCGCTCCACTTGTTTTCTATAACCGGATGGAAAACATTACTACTCTTTACTATTCTAGTAATTCTTCATAAATCGAAGCCCATTATCCAAGTTGGAACTGTACAAATAGTTGTATTTTTAATGCAGGAGGGAAGGTGTGTGAAAGGGTGATGTTATTCTACTCCACATTAAGATAGTGGCAATTACCAATCATAACATCTTTCTTTTACTATGTTTTAGATGTAGAGCTTCAGGGTGCACTATGTCCCGGCTTATGGAGGAAGACACACAGGTGACAGAAAGGTGAGCTGTGAATATTCTTTTTAATCACTCTCTCACTTCCTCTCTCCTTTGATAAACAAAATACACAAAATCTTATCTTCCTTTTTATCTAACAGGTTGTGTTTCAAAAATTGGCATCCCCCTACACCTCCAAAGCTCAACATTTGAGGATTCTGCGATGATGTGTGGCCATCGTACAACGTATATAAAGGCTGCTTCGACATGTGGTGGACCCTCTTTGAATCACACCAATGGCACAAGGTGAGCAAAGAAGCTTGTTTTCAAAGCAACAAGAAGTCACCTCTGGGCAGAGAGAGTGGATAGTGCACAGCCACTTGACTGCGTACAAATGTACAATTACCTCCGGGCAGTGGGATTGGATAGATTGCAACAGTCTGGGTGCACAAGAAAGGGCACTCACCTCTGGACACTGGGAGTCAATGGGGTGCAATAGTCTGGGTGCGCAGTAATGAGAACTCACCGCTATGCAGTGGGAGTGCATGGGTATAGTAGTCTGTGAGAAAAAGAGCACACAGACACCTCCTTGCAGTGGAAGTTGATGTAATACAGTATCCTGAGCGTCCAAAGGCATAAGGCAGAAATATACGTGTGCTGTTGTATGTACTCTGCTATTACTAACTTTATACTATCTTTCAGATCATTAAACTTGGGGTGGGCACTATGAACCAACACATGCTTGGACACACACCGGAGGCAAAAAGGTGAACAACGAAGATTTTCTCCAGCATCAACACTATCTCTCCTGCTCCATCTATTACTTTCTCTCTCTCACACTTTCAATGTCGTTTTTTCTCTCTTTCTCTCTCACCCTCTCTCTCACATTGTTTCTCTTTCTCTTTTTAAGTTATGGGCGCTGCTGTCCGCTCTGCAGATAAATAAATCAAGGCTGAATTTAATACAGTCTGCAGTATGGAACCAAAGCAGAATTCAAGTTGTGAGCTCTGCTGAAAACAGTGTTTTCAAAAGGTAAGCAGAGCGGCCTAGATACACCATTCCTCCAGTTAAACGCACTGCAAATAAACGATGTTGTCCTGCATAATGACGCTATCTCTCACCTAATTCTGTCTCCTCTCTGAATCATTTTAAAGACCTACTGGACCATACTGTAGATCTGAGCCAGCAGGCACTTCCCTACAGACACCTCTTCAGCGAGGTCTATAAGAGGGGTGGAATGTATCAGGCACACTGCACATGTGCAAAAAAGCAATATTGCTAAATGTTATGTTAATGTGTGGTCTTTGACCTCATTCAGTCACATCGATCTAATTTTAAAGACTTATTTTAATTTTTGTTTTGCAGGTTACCTACGCTCCTACCATTGGAGTCCATCTCACATTTTGTTCATTATACTGTTATGTTAAAGTTACATTTCTATTTATTTATTTTGGTTTTAATAAAAGTTCATTAAAAAAGTGTATACGTCTTCTTTTTCTGATAACATTTCACTATTATTTAGTGTGATAATCATATGCTTAGAGAAGATGTAAAAATCAAAAGTAGAAATGATGTTTATAACTAGAAGTATAATACTGAGGCTAACTCATTACCAGCTCTTTACCAGAGTCTGTAGCTGCGATTAACGGTTCCTATGGAAAATTTTAAAAAGTCCAGCACACTTGCTGTTTGGATTAGCAACATTGTGTGGTGACCTCTGTACTCAACAATGGGCAATTCTTTATCGATCACAATCAGACACTGTTGCTTCACGATTCACAGTGTGCACTTCACTAAATACTTCATGCCCATTAAATTGGGAGATGGGATTGTCGACATCCCAAAACGTAGGGGCATATTTACATTTTGAAAGAGAGAATAGGAAAATCTACTCCCTCTTTTAAAATTCAAAGCAGAATGCTTTTCCTCATGCAGAGCTGCATATTAGCAGGTCCCCGTGTGGAAAAGTAAGGCTGGCTTCCGAAGGACGCAGGGAGCTGACTGGCACCGTAGGGACATTGGGCCTCCACCCACAGTCCCCAAAGTTGAATATATGCCCATGGGATGGGATCCCGAGGAAGAATAAAAATTTGAGGTAGGTGAATTTTTTTTTACGGTTAAATTAGGAGTCTGTAAAGGGCATATTTACAAGGACCGCGTTAAAATGTTCTGGTGTAAACCTGGGCGTCTATAGGAATTCTCACGAATTCTCAAAAGCCTATTATTAAGCCCATTATGGCCACTTTAACGGCACTTTCCTAACGCTAAAGCGACGATAATTTTAACGCTGTCCTTGTAAATATGCCCCCAATATTGTGAGAAATACAGCGATAATTAATGTTTGCAAGTGAAAAGCTTGGTAATATGAGACTGTGGACTTAACATATCAATCCACCTCACATATTAAACATGTTTAAGTCTACTTCAGAACAGATGTTAGGATCCAACATAAACCGCAATTACCAAGAGTGTTGCTATCGGTCCTCAAATACAGGGCCGCCTTGTAAATAAAACGCTGTTGTCATACCTCCCTCTTCCATGGTATATTGTCATAGGAACACTGTAGTTCTGAAAATTCTGGACTCGTGCAATAAACTTTGTCGTAGTATGACGATTTTGGTATCAAAAGACCGAAAATGGCTAGTACACTATGTACAAGCATTTTCGGCATATTCCAGTAACGATTTCACCTCGAAATCGTCATTTTCGTCCTGAACCCTTGGCTTCCATTTTGCGTACGGCAGCCATTTTAGAGTTGCCCTCACATAGGCTTATAATACAGCTAAAATTCGATTCCAAAGGACACGTACACCTTAATTGACTTCTCTGTGACCTGGGCAAGCTGGAACCATTGCCCCAGGCCAAACCTGTTCGGTCAGTTCCTCTCCCAGTGGCCGAACGAGATAGCATCAAGGCACAACATGCCATAAACCCTTTTCATCGCACACACACCATGCCTAATCTTGCTCACACCTGTCCCTGTTTCTTTACATATGTCTTGCTTTATGATGAGGAGGTGCCCGTTTTTATTGGGGGTCCACCGATATCTGATGAAAATGTTGGGCCTTGCTGGGTAATTTGTTGTGGGCTGGACAAACTGTAATGTGGGCTTGTCATCATGACTCTGCTTTTCCTTTGTAGTGAAAACATGTGAATGGTATACTAAAATTTGAAGAATGTTTGCCTAAAGCACAATATTTCGTATAAAAGGAGAAGCCTGGCTTTGTAAGATTGAGCAGTCTCCTGAGAATATACATCGTGATGTACTTCTAGGACGCCTGTTACTTGGTTGCAGCCAATAAATTCGAACTTTGACTTCACCTAGAAGACTCTGAGTTTCTGTGGTCTGAATCAGGAAAGTACTCGAGGTCTTTGGGTGTTGTCCCTGGCACTGCTGGGTTACCGGTTCAGTACCGGTTCTGAAAAACCCAGTACCTCAACACCTACATTGCCACTGGGAATGTCTACATTTCAACTCATTGGAGATACGAGGCGAGCTGTTAGCAAACCGGCTGTTAACATGCATTAATGCATCTTAGCGTTGCCTAGTAGATAGGGCAATATATTTTTCACTGCATTTTTGGCTTATTTTTTTAAAAATTGCGCCGAAATGGCACTTGTTAATATGCCCTCAAGTTTGCTATGACAGAGCGAGAACCTCGCCTCCCGCCCTGCCATAGCAAACAGCAGTGTCCCGGGGGTAGGCACCCCAAGACATAGCAGGAGCCGCTCCTGGGGGGTGGTGTTCCCCAAGGCTTTCAACTGCGCCAGAATGGGGACCACGCGGCCCCCCTCCCAAAATATAAAAAGACCCGGAGGGTGGTAATCCCCGGGAATGAGATGGACCTTTGAGCTCCCTCACCCATTTATTTTGTAGCACCGAGGAATGGCAGTCCCCGGGCTACGGGGCTCCTCTGAACCCCCATCAAATGTAATATTTTAGACATTGGGATTTGACCCTCCCAGGTAGGTAATTTTCAAACAAGCACAGAAGCCCGCCCTTCGTTTTTATTTTTTTTACGGCGGATCCATGCACCCAGTGCATATTTCTCTGTTTAATAAAAAAAAAAAATTGGGGGGCCCTAAGCTGGTCTAGAGGGTCAAAATATTTCTAACCTGCCCCATTTATACGTTATGGACACTTGTTCCACTAATTTCTAGATCCGCGCTTCTACCGAGGCACAGAATGGCTCCCAACACTTCGTTTTGAATGTTGACCACCACTTGACAACCAATTAGCATTCAGCGCGTGATCAGCACGGTGCGCGTAGGGTGCGCTCAGGATGTGTGGATCCACTGTGGCCATAGATTTATATGTACTCTTAAATGTGAATTTATCAGGAACTACTGAACGGATTAACACCATTTAAGCAAAAGGGCTACCTCTTTGCCAAATTTGGTGTAATTCCGTTCAGTAGTTCGGGCTGTAGCCGCGAATAACGGTTCCTATGGAAAACTTTATGGGTAAAACATGTTTTGGGACCCTCTTTTTTCTCAGCCCCCGCTTCACGAATCTCCCCGAGACTTTCAGGATAGAAGCGGACCGGAGCGGCCCACCAGTTTTGAAAATTTTGCGAAGATTTGTCAACCAGCCAAAGTTATTCTGAATAGAATGTTGAGATTTCCTACTGGTGACCATATATACATAGGGTTTGTATCTTCTCTGAGATCCCAAGGTACCCATATCCATTAACTGAGTTGAGCCGTACAATGTTTCTTTCATTTTGTACCAAGTATAGATCAATTCATATGGTGAAATACGTAGAATGAAAAATGGGTATCAAGAAAACCTATGTATTTCTGAAATGGGAACAAGATTTAGAGTTGAGGAGCAGTGGTTATTTGTTGATTTCTGAATTTGTGGGCTCCTGTAATAGCATATGATTTTTTCAAAATGCCTTTATTCTTATACACTAATGTATATTAGAAAGGCACTCAGGCAGTGAAATTCAATTGGTAATAACAAATGTTCTACTATTCTAGGCTCCCACAAGCCTTTCAGTAAAATAGTACCTCACTTGCTGGGTAGGCCTACTGCCCAAGACAGGAAATTGGCCAGAACACAACATTGACACATCACATTTTTTCAGTGAAAATTGACCCTTTTTTCAAATGTTGGTAGCTCTATTATTTGGACCCTAGGTCAGCTGGTACCTAGAGAAACCTAGAAAAGCTGTACATTTTTCAAAACTATACACCTAGGGGTATAAAACTTCGACTAAAAAACACATTTCTGTGAAGTGAAGTTCTGAAATCTTTGGAGTGCCACACACTTACTTCCACCAGGAATTCCCCCAAATCTCTCAATATAAATGGTACCTCACTTGTGTGGGTAGGCCTGGTGCCCATGACAGGAAACTACACACATGGATACATTACATTTTTTGACTCAAAACTGACCCTTTTCTTGCAATGCGTGTACCTGCCGATTTTGGGCCCTAGCTCAGCCGACACCCAGGGAAGACTAGCACACTTGCCCAACGTTGAAAACTAGACATGTGGGGAAATTCAGAGTGGGGTGAATTGCTTGACTCTAATCGTGTTTTTTTTTTACCCACAATTCCTTGTAAACCTCAAACTTTGACTAAAAAACACATTTTCCTCCCTTATCTGTGATGAAAAGCTCTGGTTCTGTGTGGAACCATAAACGTCTTTCTGTCCACCATTGCCCCAAGTCTCCCCATGCAATGTTATTTTACTAGTGGAGTGGTGTGGCTCACTGGTTAGAGGCGGCAGACCCGGAAGCAGAGAATGGCCCGGGACCAGGGTTCAATTCCCGACGCGGCAGGGTCGTGGACCAGGGTCAGCGGACTCGATAATTCTCGCTCGGTGCCTACTCTAACCAGGGATCACACTCGGCAACTCTGGGCATTAGCTTGCCTCATCTCTACAACGGCCCCCCACATTCGCCGGGGATGCCTGGTTTCACCTTGGAGATACCCAGTAGGGACCATCTCACAGGGATAGCCAGGACGGGTTCCCCAGCGGTCTACAGCGCCACGACGCCTCAGGGCAGCAGTGCGCTTTACAAAACACATACATACATACTTGCGTGGGTAGGAATGGTACCCCCAATAAGAAATGGCTCAAAATGCAAATTGGATAGATCACATTTTTCCACTCAAAACTGACCCTTTTTGCAAAGAAGGTAGCTGAGGATTTTGGACCTGAGCTCAGCTTGCACCTGAGGAAACCTAGCAAAGTTGAATTTTTTTTAAATCTAGACACTTGGGGAAATCCAAGTTGAGGTGACTTGCATGGCTCTCTGGGTTTTTTACCCAGAAGCCCTTGCAAACTTCAAACGTTGACTGGAAAAACAAACGCTTCTCATATTACTGTGGTAGAAAGATCTGGGTGCAGATTTAAAAGCCCCGTGCGCCACTTTTGCGCTGCATTTGCGTCACTTCTGTGATGCAGCGACGGCGTAAAGCTAGCGCCATGCTTCGGGGGATTTACAACGTGACGCATCTAGGGAGATGCGTCACGTTGTAAAGCTCTGCGCCACATGAAACCTGAGTCGGGTTTCATGTGGGCGTACCAGCGCAGGATGGGCTTTCCGGTGCAGGAACGACTCGGAAATGTGCCTGAGTGAAATCCACAAGATTTCACTCAGTCACTTTTCTGACACCGCTGCGACAAAACCTTACGCCTGCTTGAAGCAGGCGTAAGGTGGTATGCACCATGTGAAAGATAGGCCGGGTAGGCACAGTGCTGGAGTTGCATTGAGCCTGTGACACAACTCCAGCACTGTTCCAACCTTACGACTGCAGATGCGACACACATCTGCCTATCCTTGCGCCATGACGCACTGCATTGTGAATGAGGTACATCTGTGGTGGCGCAACGATTGCATTGCGTGTCGCACGTTTCTTGGTGTATCCTTGTTGATTTGCAGAGATGTGCCAGGTAATGTAAATCTGCCTCTGGAATCTGTGGAAAGCCAAAAACATTCTTCCACCACCCATTCCCCCAAGTGTGCCATAGTGTACCCCTTTTTTGGGAAAGTGGTTAGCTGTGGATTCTGGGCCCTAGCTTAGCCAGCACCTAAAGAAACCTAATACACTTGCAAACTTCTGGAGACTAGACACCTCTGGGAATCCAGAGTGAGGTGACCTGCATCGTTGTCACCACGTTTCTGGCCCAGAATTACTTTCAAATCTCAAACTTTGCCAAAAAAACACTTTTCCTCACATACCTGCGATAGAAAGTTGTGGAATCTGCGGGGAGCCACAAACAATTGCTTCAATCTACCTATCCTTCTACTGTTGTAGCCTGGATTACCTTCCTGGTCATCCCTCTATAGTACAATAAACATCTTAAAATGCACAATAGACCTATTTTATGGTGATCTTGGAGAGACAAAGGAATTGTTTGGAAATCACAGTTATTTGAAGGGGATGCTCCTATTTCTGTTCCTCAATTTTGGCTTATTTTATACAGGCCACAATCCGTTTACACTCTCCTTTTTTTCACTGCTCATAAACACTATCTTAGATGTGCTTTTCTCTTTACAGGATTCCTTACCTTGCAGTTCATATTTATTTGGATTCCTTTTTTCTTATCCAAACACTTCTATAATTTAAAAACGTCTCTCACCTTCGACCCCCATATGAACCAAATCCAAAATTGAACTTCTCTCGGAGCTGGACTTGGGAATTAATTGGAAAAAATACATTTTGGAAAATGATCTGGAAGCGAATTTATAAAACCTCCAGATCAGCTAATACAACTCAAACATTATTTTTTATTTATTTTATACTTTAAATGTGTCCTGTTAATTGAACTAAATTCTCTACGGATAAGTCAACTCAATGTTGGTCTTGTTCTTCTTCCAATGATGAATTAATACATATGTTATTTTCATTCCCAAACACACTCTCTTTTTGGCATAGAATTTGGACCCAGTATTTGTGATATTTCAACCATTTAACATTCTTAATCTTTTTAGCTACTTTAGCTTGTGAGTTTTCTTTCAATTTCCCTAAAACCAATCTGTTAGATATATATTATTGGCAAAAGCTTTTTCAACAAATTTCAGTTAATGGGAAGTGTTCATCTAAACTTTCGTACAAGGTCTAGTGGGATTCTGTATGTTATCATCATAAACTAGATATTACTTAGATCTCTTCTAGTTTTTCTTCACATAATAGGCATGCTTTCGGTTGCCATTGAGTACTTGTCTCAAAAACGATATGAATATTATTTACATCTGAAAATCTGTCAATTTCCACCCATCACAAGTATCTACCTCTCTGTTATTTTCCAAGTTGCAAGATATTATAAATATATACTGGTATTCGATAATTTTTTATAAAGTCTGTAGGTTATTTCCACCTGATGTACAGTGTGTGGGGATGATACTTTCCTTATAAATTATTATACTGTGAAACTGTGTTTCCCTTGATTTCTTCCCCCCTCCCCTTCCTCTCCCCTATTTCCTTTTCAAAAATTCTAAAAACGTTTTCGTCTCCATATATGGTTTGTACTATTTTTTACATCCATTTGTCTTCTCGTTAACTTTGTTATTGATGAACAAAGCTTTCTAAAATCATATTTGCAGAGGAACACTTTTAGGAGTGCACTGAGTTCTTTGCCAGTGCTTTATGTCAAAAAAGGCTATTAGCATACTAATTCATCGTATGGGGAAAGGCTATTTCCTCAGGATGTTTTCTAATGACATATTCTTTACTATGACAACGCATGACGGAGTGTCCTTGGAAGGCAATGCCACTTGCATGAGTGAAATCCATGAAGGGTTTATGACTCATTTAAATCCTGATCTAGCATCACTGTCTTGACCCTGGGGAGCCAATTGCCTGGAATACTTGTGCTGTCACTTTGAACAATGTGTTCCGAATCCAGTACAACCTACATGGCCTGTGTTTCATCACAAATTGAAGGAATTTTCAAAACGACAGCACAACCTAAAGAAAGCTGTGATCACAGCAAGAATGCTTTTATTGAATCCCATCACAGTAATCTATTGGATTGGCAATGGTTGTTTAGATTAAAACACCTTTTGAGTGTAATACGACGTGAATTACAGCTTTCATATTGCTTTTTTGCAGCAAGCCGACGACTTGCTTTATAGTAACAGAGGCTTATCTCATTTTCTACTGGAAAGCATGTATTTTCCTGCAGTTGCCCTCACAACTGAATGCCTCATACACTTTACTTGAAGAATCTGACAGCTGTATTTGCATGCATTCATTTGAATATTTTAATGCAGTTGTAAATTGACACATCCAAACATGCCAATATGCAATGTCTGGCCTTTAAAAACAACATATGTTTAATTTCAATCTAACTAGAAAAAAGCAAGTGTTTCAGTGGCTGTAACAGTTTATCTTGCCATTTGTCAACATACATCTAAATAACGTAGCCGCACAGCGGGCCAAAAGTGTGTTTTAAAAACAATGCATTAATTATTAAGAAGCTTAAGTTATTTAAAGGAAGAACCAGACGCTCTTTTGTGCAGACTGATATAACATCAATAGTGGTCATTGAACATAGGCTATTCTTTTAATTTGAAAATAACACCTATTCGTCATGGTTCCTGTCCTTGGGGTGGCAGCTATCTAATGAATGTATAAGGAATGCAAAAGCCCTTACTGAGGGACAGTAATTTTCCTTGGTTGTTTTTTAATGTCTTCACAATTAAAGGAGAATTACACTGAAACGATAATGAATGGGTCCTCCTATTGTGCATTACCATCCAGAAATTGACTAATCTTTGCATGGATATTAATCAATGTGTTATCTTATAATTTGAAATTAAAGATCCTGTTCGCGTATGCTGCTGACACCGGGTAATGATATTTGCACCCTTTGATTATTATTGCCAACAGTTCCTCTGACCTGCCAGCAAATTACCACAAAACTAATCAAAATCTGAACGAAGTCTCAAAGGGTGAACTTCAGTGGATAGTATTTACAATGAACATTATTTCCAGTTCAGAGCTTACATCTGAAGGAAAGTTATTTGTTACAAGCCGATTTTTTTTCAACAAAGAAATGTGCATTTTTTTATAACTGTCATGCATGTGATTACCTTATGGATACACCTGCATCCAATCAATGATGAAAATCTGAAAATCAGATGACCTGTTTACAGCAATCCAAAACATGTCTAGACAATCTTCATCTTACAAAACATGGCATTCCAGGTATGTAAAATCAGATAGACATCATAATCAGTGCTGTTGTCTGAGAAAACAGGAAAGAAATTACACAGTGGGATAAATAAACAATTGCTGTTCTAATGGAATACTCGTAAACCTACTTCAACATCACCGAGCTAGTGAATCAAACAGCAAATTGCAGGATGTGCTTTCAAAACAGTTCTTATAGTGGTTTGTTTTCAAGATAATATTGTGCATCCACTACAGTAAAGCCTAACATGGTTCATAAGCTCTGCCTTTCTTCCTCTTTCTTCTCTGACACACAGTTCACGACACATTGCATGGTCCAGTCCTACTCGTCCCCTTTTTTCCCCTTAAGAACTGTGCAAAAATGTAGCGTGATATTTTGCACTTTGGCTCAGTGCTAACAAATTGTGTTGAGCCATCAGATAGGTGTCAGAATTCAATTCCTACACCATATGATTGGTGCAAATTGAGCTGTGATACTGGTTAGTGCAGATTTAATTTTGGTACTGACGAATTAGTGCACATGGAAGCCAAATATAGCAGTGCAACAGATTTGCACCATGCAGGTTGGCTTGTACAATCCTACATGTATAATGTAGTAGTATTTTCTTTATTCTATGGATCCGTTGGGGTCATGTTCTATTTCTTCTTAGCAAACATTTTGTAATTTCAAAAGGTTTTTAATTGAGATTATTATATAAAAAACATATCCAACATAAGAAAACATATTGTAATGAGAAAGTACAGCAGCAGTTCCTTAATAGGAGTGTCAGGGATCCACCCCACACCCTCTCCTTGCCCCCTGCCAGACTCATATTTCCTTTAAAGTATTAAGAAATTTCAGTAATTCTGACTCTTGCTCTTGCTCTGTGACAGTCAGGCAGAGGCATGGTGCTTCTTTAAGACAAGTGCACTAGTGCACGTGCATCCCGTCACAGCTTTTTCTGGGCTTGTATCATGCGAGCCCAGAGCCTTTGAATCCTGCAATGCTTAGAGCCACACTCACTTGTGATGCACAGCACCCTCGCTGATTGACCAAAGCATAGGCGCTGAGGCTTAAACCCTGTGCTTCCCAAGGCTGTGTGTAAATCAGCGAGGGTGCACCTTTACAAAGTTATCACTGGTTTATGTAGTAATAAGCAGCCATCGCTGAACATGCTTAACACTGTGATCCAGCGGAAAGCTTAGCAAAATGTCATCTCGCTACAACATTTTAAATCATCATCACCAACGGGCCCCATGAAAATATCACCTTTCGTACTTCACAAAGTATTCACCATCCTAATTATCAAGCCTTGGTCCTCCAATTCATCATTTTGTCGAGCTAACAGGGACTTGTATATTTAGAGAACATGAGGCAATTTCCCTATGAGGACCTGGAATAAATAAATGCCAAACACATGCCTATTTTATGACTAACAAACAGTTGCCCTCAAATCCACGTAGCTTAAGACAAGAAAGTTTAACTCAAAGAAATGACGTACATACGACAGAACATGAAACCGCATTTCATTTATCAGATTTAATAGCAATTAATTAGTAAAAATAGACACACAATGCAATACAGAATCAATAAGAACATTTCCTGTTTGCCTGGAACGAAAGAGAACATGAAAAAATTCGGGACTCAGAATTTAGATCATACAAACCAAATATGAGTGAGATATTGTCCATCTTTGATAGAGATCTGATCAAGTCAGAACTAAAGCACAGCGTGCCACAGAAAGGTGTCAGTTATCCCTTCTGTTAAAAGTTTTTTTCCTGCTCAAATTTACAAGATGGCAAAGTGCAGTTTTCGGAACATTCAGGAAAGTTCAGTTAAAAGATTTGACATAAAATCAAAGGTCAGTCCGGCAGAATGTCAGGGAGGGATATTGGAAAATGACAGTCAGCCCTGACTTCCCTCCAAGAGGCAATCATACTTCCAAACGTTCACGGTTTACACCCACAACGTACCTTTTCCTTCGGCCCATATGGTTTCCATTAGTTGTACACAGTGGGCTGCTCATGGTGTGATCAATACCTCACTTAGATATCCAGAAGCATTAAGTAATCATTTTGCCCATTCATTAAGTTCCAATTATATTATATTTCCATCCTTTCCTCGGAAATAAGAAAACTTCACTTTTCTCACAGTCTATCCGTCCTCGGGTACTCTCTAGGTGTTTGCAATAGTATTGCAATGCCCCCCACGCTGCTCCGGAGACCGCCACCTCCCCGGGCATAATTATCTTAAATGCGGGTGGGCCGAACGTCCCACCTGCAGCCCGGGGACCACCACCTTCCCAGTGATATGTTAAAAAATAATGTGTGAGGGGCTCCAGCTTCCCCACATAGCCCCAGGGACCACCAACTAATGGTGCTACATAGAAGATGGGAGGGGGGTCTTGTGGCTCCCCTCCTGGAGGCTGGCTCCAGCAATGTCCCAGGTGCCCACCTCCGGAACATTGCAGTTTTCTATGGCATGACGGGAGCACTGGTCCAATCAAGCCATAGCAAACAATGCTTCACTCCATGGAAGCTAGAGCATGAAAAATGCTCTTGCTTCCATGAAGCGAATCATAATTGCTTTTGGGCAGAGGGAGCTGCATGTTTGCAGAGATCCCTCTGTCCAAAAGCAATGCTGGCTCCTGTAGCAGGCAGGGAGCCAGCAGGGACTGCGGGGGCCTTGAGGCTCCCCTGCGGTCTACAACAACTTGGCCAAGCCCCGGAGGATGTAATCCTCGGGGCCAAAAATGTCACGGAAGATCTACAATTATAAACTGGACTGTTGTTCTGAGGCCCACTGGAGGGCTTTGAACATTAAAAATTAAAGAAAATAACCCGGGCAGCACACGGGCTCCACTGATAAGGAAGAATCGGCACTACAACTTCTGGCATGCAAAGACATCTTCATTCACCTTGGAGTGCATGCAAAAGAGAAAATGCTTGTTGAGTACTCCTGTGACAGCCATCTTTCCCTATGTCCAGAATAACAACTTTACTCTTATAAGGGAGGCTTCCCAAACCATTGTTTCTGCTATCCCCGTGACAGATTGGCAGCCAGGTAAAAGTTAGTCAACCAGCTGAGGCTCCTCCAGCAGAACTCTACTGATACTTCCACTACTAAATGAGGAGTAAGAACTGCCAGTTGGAGGGGCAACTGAACTTCAGATTTACAGTTATTCTCCCATTTCACCAAACTCTAGATGAACCCTTTACACTTTTTTCTAAATGTTCTTTTTTTCTTTTAAATATTTGTATTGAAACACACCTGGTACAATCATATAAAAAAATACATTTTGTATCAAAATACCTTATTTTAAGATCTACACATGATATTAAAAGGAATGTATATGACAAATTAATGGGTGACAGACTGAGGTACAGCTTTCTAAAAAAAGACAGTTAAAAAAGAGAGACAACATATTACATTTATAAGAGGAGATCCTGAATCATTATTTTAAGATCTAGACATGATATTAAGAGAAATGTATTTGACAAATCTATGGGCGACAGGTTAAGGTACAGCTTTCTGAAAAAGAGAGTTAAAAATGAGAGACAACATATTACATTTATAAGAGGAGATCCTGAATCAATATTTAAAAGAAAATCGTCTAAAATAGTACCAAATAGAATTCTTGAAGCATCAAGTTGCTATGTGCACATCGAACCAGCCCCTAATTGGTGCCCATATGGCTTGGCCCCAAGCCCTCATCTTTCTATCCCTCCATGAGTAGAGGGAGGACTCGATATTATGGATTCCCAGGAGCCTAGCCAACCACATTTGATGGTAGGGAGGTGCTGTAGCTTTCCAACCAGATGGTAGCAATATCCGGAGAACGGCCACATACATAAACAGAAAGGCTTCATTCTCCTTATTAAGCCGTAGATTGCTATTAGTTCCTGTCAACATTAGGGTATGGGATAGGTTGATCTTCAAACCTAGCAGCCCCTCCCAAAATGTCTCAATCTCCCCTTGAATTACAGTTACTTTGTCGCATTGATAACTGTTACAACCAGTTGGTTCATTCCGTCCACCCCTGCTCCCTGACCCTTGTGGTATTGCCCGCTGTGAAGCTTGTTGTAGAATGTTGGGATTGTTCTCCAGTGAGGAGAGTGGATGGCCAATAAATGAGTTGTACTTCCTCCAGCTGTGTCCTAATTCTTTCAGTACTACTCATCTTCTAACACTGGCGACGGACCTGTGCAGGGGGCAATTGTGGCCATCTCCCCTTTGTGTGCTCTCTCCACACGGAAAATAATTTGAAGTAAGAAGGCAAGAGAAATGAGATTGCTCCTATGGTGAATGAAAATGACTTTCGTTTGGTTTTGGTGATACGGTGGGAGAAGTAGCCGGTTGAAATCAAAGGAGCCGTTTGACTGTGTGGAGCGCTGGAAATCAGGACGAGTAGCGCCTCTAAAGCCCTGTTGTTCAATGTACCTTTTGGTGAAGGGAGCTGTGGTGAACTTATCGACGGAAGAGAGAGGAGGTTGTGGTTGTCACCGCCTCAGTTATCGGCGAGAGTCCGTCTTGGGCTCCTTTTCAAATCCGAGTCGCATTTACAGCATACTGCGGCGTCGGTGAGTAACAAATCCTGCCCCTGAGCTGCGCCTGGGAATAGCGGGGTCCACGTTTGAATAATTATCCTGGTGGACGATTCCGGAGAAGTGTTGGTGTGAGGAGTCTTGCATAGAAGCAGTGTCTCAGCTCCGCGGCGCCTCAGCGTACTTTACCCGCCCTCGATTCCGGAGTAGTGCTGGTGTGAGGAGTCTTGCTGGGGAAGCAGTGTCTTAGCTCTGCGGCGCCTCAGCGAACTTAACCCGCCCTTGTATCCGGATAAGTGTTGGTGTGAGGAGTCCTGCCTGAGAAGCAGTGTCTTAGCTTCGCGGCGCCTCAGTGAACTTAAACCCGCCCTTTTTCCTGTCAGTTCTTTATTAGCCACCTGCATCCGGGGGTGGCAGTGTCTCCCTACAGCTCTTGCGTATCCTTCTTTTTCCCTGTCTGAGGAAAGGAAATAGTGTCTGGGTGCCTGTTTCCGTCAGGGAAGCTTTGCCGGCGCACCGCAGCAAGGGGCAGTTTTTTTCTTTCATGACAACCCTGCGTTATCGTTCACATTGGATGCTAGCTTCTGCCATAGAACTCGGAGAACAATACAAGCTACGTGGAAGTGAACAATAGTAAGAGCTGCGCAGTGCTGGAATATTTTTCTGACTGTGGGTGTTCGCTTCATTTTCGAATAAACGTCTGGCTGAAGGTTTCTATAGCTGGTGAACCCACACCAATCTTTCCTATATCATTTTATATTGCAGTGACTTCCTGTTCACGTTTGGTCATATCTATAAAGGGGCTGTGTTCATTTCCCAGGGTGTATATTAACTTTTAGTTCTAGAGATTGGGTTTAACTGTCCTACCCATCATGGCAGCAGCAAGCATGAATCAACCCCCGCCTTTCCTAAATGACATAGGGGAACCTGAGATAAGCTGGAAGGAATGGGTGAAGCTTTTTGAGTCTTACCTTATAGCAATTGGGGGACAAAGGTTCAACTCTATAAGGAAACAACATATACTACTCCACAATCTGGGTGTGCAAGGGCGTAAAGTATATGAGAATTTACCTGTACCTGAGCAGGATGCTAATGCAGTGGGGGAAGTGGATGTGTTTGTGCAGACCATGGAGAAATTAGAGAAACATTTTGGGGATAGAATCAATGTGGTCCTGGAGCGTCATAAATTCTTTAAAAGGTGTCAAGGGAAACAGGAGTCAGTACAGAATTATATTGCAGATCTGTGGGGACTGACTCAACTATGTGAATTTGGGGATCTCACCGACTCCCTAATAAGAGATCAATTGGTGAGGTGTACCAATAATCCACGAATCCAGGAGAAGTTGTTGGCTAAGAATCCAGGGCTTAAAGAAGCTGTTGAAATAGCAAAGTCAGTGGAGCATACAGCAAGATGTGTCAAAGAGATGAGGCCAGAAGGGGAGGTAGTGGCTACCATAAGTGGTTCTGAAGAGAGTTTAGATGTGTACAAAATGAAGTTTAAAGAAAACGCTAGTACCAAGATAGAGCACAGAGAGAAGAGCCCTAAGTGTTACCGGTGTGGCAGTAACAATCACTTTGCCACCTATTTCCAATGTCCTGCCAGGTATGTCACTTGCAAGAAATGCAATAGAAGGGGGCACTTTGCCAGGGTGTGCCGTGATGGCGAGTTACACTCAAGAGAAAACGAAAGAGGAACTGAAAGGGGTGCTAATAGAGAAGTAAAATGTATTGAACAGAAAATGGAAAAGTTTATTTTGCAGGTAAAGGACATTGATGACACCGTGAATTCCATTTATCCTAAATGTGATGTATTAGTTAATGATGAATGCATTGAAATGTTCGCTGATTCCTGTTCTCCTTTCACCTTGATTAACAAGGATGACTATGTTTCCATGGGGGAAAATAAGATTAGTGACCTTAAGAATCCTGATATTTCTCCTTCAGGTTACAATAAGGGCAATATACCCCTGCTGGGAATGAAGGATGTGCAGATTCAATTCAAAGATAGGAAAACCTATGGGACAATATATGTAGTCAAGTCTGGTTCAAACCTTTTGGGATGGGTTCACCAAAAGGAGTTGGGAATCATATTGGACCCCAATAGTCCAGAACAAGTTTTACTTACTGAAAATTTTCCGGGAAGTGAAAAGATCTGTGATGAATTCTACCCACTTTTCAAAGAGGAGCTAGGATGCCTGCACAATTTCCAGCATAGGATTAAGCTAAAATTAAATGCCAAACCCGTGGTGCATGGGCTGCGCACTGTGCCCCTCAAACTGAAAGAACCACTAGAAAAAGAAATGCGCAAGCTGTGTGATTTGGACATTATTCAACCTGTGAGTTGTTCTGAGTGGTTGGCCCCTATTGTTCTTGCAGCCAAATCCAATGGGGAAGGAATCCGCCTCTGTGTGGATTTGCGCAGTTTAAATGACTGTATCTGGGTGGAGAGACACCCTTTGCCAGTCATAAATGAGATGCTAAGCACCATGGGCCCTGCAAAATATTTCAGTGTTATAGATTTATCCATGGCGTACCACCAGATTGAATTACATCCGGACTCAAGGCCACTCACGGCGTTTATTACGCCGTTTGGAGCTTTTATGTTCAAAAGAATGCCGTTTGGCCTTGCGTCAGCGGCAGCCATTTTCCAAAGAGTCATGCAGAAGATCCTTGAAGGGGTAGAACACACAATGTGTTTTCAAGATGACATTTTGGTTTATGGTAAAGACTCAGAAGAACACGATAATGTCCTAAGGCAGGTTTTCAGAAAACTCATGGATGCAGGGCTAACTGTAAAAAAGGATAAGTGCAGGATCAAGGTGAAACAAGTTGAATACCTGGGCCATTCCATCACGGAACAAGGTTTCAGACCAAAAGGAAGCTTAATTCGTGCAGTGAAGGAGGCTCCGAGTTCACGTAACAAAGAAGAACATAAATCCTTTTTAGGACTCATGGAGTACATGTCTAAATATGTGGACAATTTTGCAACAAAGTGTGAGCCAATGAGGGAGATGTTAAAAAAAGACAAGGACTTTGTGTGGAGTGAGAAGCAAGAGGCTGTAGCTAATGCTCTAAAGGAGGATCTAATCAACTCCCCAGCGCTTGGTACTTTTGATCCAACCAACAAAACCATTCTTGCAACAGATGCATCAAACTACGGGTTGGGTGCCACTTTAGTGCAGAAGGATGGTAGTGAAGAAAAGGTAATTGCCTATGCGTCCAGGAGCCTTTCTTCCCCGGAGAAAAACTACTCTGTGATTGAACGAGAAGCCCTGGCGTGCTTTTGGGCGGTCAGACATTTCAAGTTTTTTTTTATGGGGGGTGAGGTTCACGATACGAACGGATCACAAGCCCCTCATATATGTATTTTCGGTGAAAGGCCTGGAAAATTGTACCCCACGCATCAGCAGGTGGATTCTGGGATTAGAGCATTATAATTTCAAGGTCAAACATGTGCCAGGCAAAGAAAATACAATTGCTGATTTCCTCTCGAGATCACCGTTACCAGAGGAAGAAGAACCTGAGGAGGTTCTAGACAGCCCAATCATGATGATGAATTTTCCTGCCATCACAGAGAAAGAGTGGGAAGACAGTATGAGGAAAGACGAAGAACTCAAGGTCCTTATAGAGCAGATCAAAGGAGGATGGCCAAATAAGAAAAGGGACGTTGGTGCAGAGCTAGAAGAGTTCTGGGAAGTACGGAATGAATTGAGTGTCATCGGAGGGAAAGTGTACCGAAATAACAGAGTAATTCCGCCCAGGGAATTACGGAAGAGAGTCATTGACTTGGCGCACGAAGGCCACCTTGGGCGTAGTGCCACTAAAGCCAGAGTGAGAACGAATTTCGGGTTTCCCAAAATGGACAACATGACTGAGGAAGCTGTGAAGGAATGTGGAGCATGCGCCAAGAGCGACAAGTCTAAAACTATACACAAGGCCCCACTTTCTCCAGTAGGTGTCCCAACCAAGCCATGGAGCAAGTTGGCATTAGACATCATTGGACCCATGCAAATTCTAGGCGTGCAAAAAAAGTTCATGTTGGTTCTGATTGACTACACCTCTCACTGGGTGAAGCAAAAATGTGTGCACAACATCAACACCAGAGCAGTAATTCAATTCCTGAAAGAAGTGTTTTGTGAAGAAGGTATACCCTCTACATTAGTTACTGACAATGGAGTACAATTCACCTCTGAGGAAATGCAGAGTTTTCTGGAGATTTCAGGAATCAGACATGAGACCACAGCTCTCTACTGCCCCAAAGCTAATGGCATGGTGGAGAGAGCAAATAGGGTCATCAAAGAGAATATCCAGCTGGCCATTGTTAATGGACAAGATGTTGAGAATTGCTTGAGAAAATGTCTGTGGGTTTACCACACGGCGCCCAATAAAATAACTGGGGTCTCTCCTTTTGTGTCTTTACGTGGAAGGGAGCCTAGTACCAAGTTTAACCCCTGTTGGTTAAATGGGGGCGATGTCAGGGATGTAGATTGGGAGGAGGCAGTCAAACAACATCAAACTAAGTACAAACAGTGGTACGATAAGAAACATGGTGTGAAGTTTCAAAGGTGGGAAGTGGGGGACATGCCGCAAGCCAGAAGGAACATCAAATTAGGAACTGACATCAGCAAATTCTACTCCCCCAGTAGGATTGTTAAAGTGTTAAAAAATGTTGTACAGTTTGAAAATGGTCAATGGTGGAGTTTTGACCACATTGTAAAAGTGCAGCCATAATACCTTTTCCTTTGCAGGAACTTTGTTTTAGTTTCCTTCTGAGAGCCGATCTATGTGTGCCAACTTTTCCTGTTTGTATGCCCCGTTGGGTACTCATTATAAGGAAGGAGATGTGTTACAACCAGTTGGTTCATTCCGTCCACCCCTGCTCCCTGACCCTTGTGGTATTGCCCGCTGTGAAGCTTGTTGTAGAATGTTGGGATTGTTCTCCAGTGAGGAGAGTGGATGGCCAATAAATGAGTTGTACTTCCTCCAGCTGTGTCCTAATTCTTTCAGTACTACTCATCTTCTAACAATAATACATATGTTGCAAGTTGGCAGGACCTTCTTGGCATCTTGGACATTTGTCATCAGCTCTTTTTCCCCATTCGTATAATTTAGCAGGGGTGAAATACAGGTTAAAAAGAGTCTTATACTGTTGGGCTTTCAAATTTGAAAAGCGGAATGCTTTACTAGCCATCTGCAGTGATTTATCAATATCGACATCCGGGTCGTCTAATCTAGTTACCCAGAAACTTAAATCCCTGATTTGCCAGGATTCCGAATTTCTGCTGGACCTCTTCCAAGCTTAACTGACTTTCTCCTTCAAAAACATCCCCTATTCTTGTAGCCCCTTGTTGCTCCCACAATCTCACCATTCTATCATTGCTGCATTGCGGTAGAATACTGGAATGCCACAAATATGTATAATAATTGATTTTAGGAATCACCATTGCCTTCCAAACTTGCTTCCATATTTCCCAAAGGCTATCCAGGACCTTGTATCTCATTTTCTTATAGTATTGTCTGTTATTTTTACGTAGCAAAAGTCCCAGGGCCTCACTGCCCAACAGCAGCTCATATATAGATGGAATTGCCTGGTCACTATATCTAGTGTCGCACATAACTATGGCAGACTGGAATAAGATTGCCATCTGGCTCAGCAGGCAAGCCAGTTGATAAAATATAATATTTGGCATTGCCAGCCCTCCCCTTTGTTGCGGAAGGGACACATATTTCAGTGAGCGCCATATCTTGCCATATTGCCAGATGAAGTTTAAAAAAACTATCTCTGTAGTTTTTAAAATCACCTCATCAATCAGATATGGAATCAACCGAGATAGATATAAAATCTTTGGGAGCATGGTCATTTTAAGAACATTAACTCTTCCTATTATGGAAAGATGGAGGATATCTATTCTCTTTAAATCTGCTGTAATTGATTTTATCAGAGGATTAAAATGATCTTTTACAATTTCATTAGTTGTTGAGCTTATTCTAACTCCCAGCTAGCCAGCTGCGCCCAGATACCTCCCATCAGACTTTGTAATATTAGTAGTACAGATTATCTGGGTTTTACTTTCATTTAGGAGATATCCTGACTTCCGTCCAAAATCCCTAGCTATACCAGTGATCACTGCCAAAGCCTTCTCTGCTTCCGGGGTGATAATGGCCAGATCGTCCGCATAGGCTAGCAGCTTGGTTTCAAACCTATTGCAGACTACTCGGTCAATGTCCCTACATTCTAAAAGACAGCATATCAGGGGATCTATATATATAGCAAAGAGAATGGGTGAACAGGGACACCCTTTAAATACAAAATAATTCTGAGCTACCTCCCATTACTTGGCTTCTGGCTTTTGGGTTGGAGTACATCGCCTTAATAGCTCTTGAAATGCTAGAGCCAAAGCCCCTTCGGTCCAATATCCCCCACAAATACCTCCATGTGACACGATCAAAAGCCTTTTCGGCATCCAGAAGGATCATGGCCATCCTTCCCTCCGTGGCAGCCTGGGCATAAAATAGCTTAATAGCACGTCTGACATGATCCGTAGTCCCACAGACTGGGATAAACCCATGCTGCCACGGGGAGACCAAACCGCCAATAACCCTTCCGAGCCTTTTGGCCAAGACCTTAGCGTAAATCTTTGTGTCAGTATTTATGAGGGATATTGGATGATAAGAGCCAGGTTTTTCCTTAGGTTGCCCTTCTTATGGAATACAACGATATTTGTTTCCTTCCACGAATGTGGTACGTCACCAGCACAGATAATACCATTGAATTAATCTAACAGTATAGGGGCGATCTCGTTCTGTAGGCTTTTATATACTTCAAGTGGGATATTATCAGGACCCGAGGCCTTCCCTGGTGCTAGTTACTGCAATGCTTCCATCACTTCTTCTATATTAATGTCACTATCAAGCATAATTCTATCTGTCCCAGCCAGCTGAGGTCATTCATCTTTAAATTCTGTGGTAACACCATCAGGGAGCGTCTCTTCCATATATAGCTTTTGATAGAATTTTCTAAAAACCTTTATAATGTCTTCGGGTTCTGTATAGTTCAGGGTACCTTCTTGGATGTTAGATATAATATTCCTATTAGACCCCTGCCTTATTCGTAGTGCTAGAAGTTTCCCTGCCTGTTCTCCTGTTTCATAGAGCCTACCCTTCTGCGTCTGGAATTCATCCGCCACTTTCTGGGCTAATCCCTAAAATATTTCTGCTTTTATAGCCAGGATCTCTTGCTGACTCTCAGTAGTGTCACAACCCTGAATAATATCCCTTATATGACGCTCTTCTGTCTCTACAAGCTGGGAGGTCAATTTCTCATTGACTTCCCAATCCTTTTTTCGTAGTCTTGCAGAGAAACGTATTGTTTCTCCTCTCAGGCGGATTTAAATGCATCCCAAACCATGTTTCTATTAGTGCTATATCGATTCATATCATAGTATTCCCAGGCCCAGCCTCTTAGGTGCTCTACAAATACAGGGTTAGCTAGTAGCTTCCTCTCAAAGGTCCATCTTGTTTGAGTCCTTGCTGAAATACCGATATCACACTGCAAAATTAGCGGACTATGATCTGATAATAGTTTGGGTAGCTTTTTAATCCCGACCCTACTTAATTCAGTGGAGGAAATTAGAAAATAATCCAGTTTGGTGTATTTCTTATAGGGACATGAGAAATAAGTAAATCCCTGTCTGTTAGGCTCCTTATTCCCCCAGACATCAGCCAGCCATTGTGATTCCATTAAAGAGCTTAGGCCACAAAACACTTTGGGTTTACGTCCACCATAAATAGTATTATTATTCAAATCGGCAGAGATATTGAAATATCCACACATAATAATGGGTCTTGGACAATTAGTTAGTACCAGTTCCAAGAAGTTGAAGATCTCAGGATCTTCCTGGTTAGAGCCATAGACTGTACAGATTGTATACGTCATTTCATGTTTCACCAACGACCATCTACCGAAAATATCTGTCATTTGCCGCTTTATTTTCCCCCAGGAGGATTTAGCCAATATCACTATCCCTCTAATTTTGGATGTCTGAGAGGAACAAGCAAGGAGGTCATAGCCTCTTATACCCAGCAAATGTTTTTTGGCCCATGGGAGATGGGTCTCCTGTAGACAGATCAGGTCCATCTCGTTTGATCTGAGAAAATACCCTAACCTTTGTGTTTTCCCCCAATCATTCAATCCTCCTATATTATCAGTACAGATTTTTAGCATTCCCGATTCTTAAAACTTTTCCCACTGAGTCATCAGCCCATCTCTGAATTAGATCCATAAACTGCACACTGTCATTACTACAATAACACACATAATACAATAGTACCAGGATTTTTTTTTTTCAAATTTTTCGCCCCCCCATTCCCTCAACCCCCCACTCTTGCCCCTTTCCCCTTTGCCCTTCCTCCCCCTCACACACCCTACCCTCGTGAGGCTCTCAGACCTTAGTCTGCACATGTGATGTATACAGCATTGGCGAGCTAGGCCAACCCAAAAATTATAACCTTGAATTCGTGAACCCTCCCAAAATTCCATCAGATCCGTCAAATCATAATACATACGAACAACCTAAAGCTACCCCAGAGACCCCCTCCCTTCCCCCGATCACTCTGCCAATCCCATCAATCCAAAAAACTGACAGCTTCTACAACTTTTCAGCTACAAACATGTTATTAGGTCTTCCTTATTTGACAATTGTATCGAAATACTCCTTAGCTTTGATTTCTGATGCAAAGTACCGGGTCTGTCCATCATGAATTACTTTAAGCTGTGCTGGGTTTATAAGATACGCCTGAATGTTTTTATCGTGGAAGGGTTTTATTAGCTGTCTTAATCCCCATCGTCTGTCCACTGTTAAGTGACAGAAGTCCGGGCAGACGAAAAACTAGACCCCCTCACTTCCCCTTTTTGCTTCTGGTCCAGCCCTCTGCTATGGCCTGTCTTAGGAGGAAATTGCAAGAAATATGAGGATCGCCCGAGGTTTATCCCCCTCTTTTGGTTGAACTCGGGATTTAAATGGAATGCGATGGGCCCCATTCACTTAGCTCAGGGAAGGCAGATTTAAAGAGGCCGATTGTATACATTCTTGTATCATGCCCCTCAACTCCTTCAGGGACACCCAGCACCCTGAGGTCATTTCGCCTCTGCCTGTTCTCGGATTCCTCGAGTTTCAACTGGATGTTCCTGATTTGCGAACTGTAGGCCCATGGCCTGGGCTGACGCATTGGCAGCTTTTGACTCCGTTGCCGCAATTCTCTCCTCGAGATTTGTCACGCTCTCTCCAAAATATAAACATGTCTTGGAGCGCTTTCTGACAGTTCCTTGTATCTTCCTCATTGCTGCCTGTGTTTTCGGACTGTCTTGTCGTGTTGATGGCCTGGTGAATCATCTCAAGTGTCGATGGAATGGCACCAATTTGGGACTGGGAATTATCTACTACGTGGCCTGATAGTGGAGGGGTATATGAGTAGTCCCATTTCAAATCCTTCCTACCCTGGTTTTGGCCTATAGATTGGTTCATTTTTCTAGCCGTAATGGGGGGTGAGACTCATCCTCTTTGGGGTCGGAATCTAAATTACTGGTACCTGGTGATGAACTCTGATCGCCTTCCGACCATTATCCCCCATCAGAGAGTGAGAAAAAGCAGTCACTAGGTTCTTTATCCATGTCAGGTCTATCTTTATCTTTATCTTTATAAGCAACTGCTAAATCTATTACAGTGGTTAAATCACTTTCCTCAATTTCCAGGCCAGGTCGCAGCAGCTGTTTATCATGCACAGCCCCTTCTAGCGCCTGAACCACGGCAGCCTGAAATGAAATGAAATGAAATTAACTGAATGAAATGAAAAGGGGTTTTGTAAAAGTGCAGCAGCTGCCCTGAGCCGTCCAGGCACTAGGAACCAGGTTGGTACCTTCCAGTGAGTTGGTACGGAGATTAGTCTAGCTTAGTTAAAAAGAAAGGTTTTAAGCTGTTTACGGAAACTCAACAAGTTAGGATTGGATCTTAGATGGAAGGGAAGTGTGTTCCATAGCTTGGACGCATTATAGGAGAAGGACCGGCCCCCTGCTCTAGATCTTCGGATCTGGGGGACTTTTGCTAAAAAGGTGTAGGATGAACGAAGTTGTTTATTGGGTTGGTAAGGAGTAATCAGAGAGTGATGGATTGCTGGGCCAGATTTCCAGTATGCTTGGTGGGTGATGCACATAGATTTGAATTTAATTCTTTCCCTGACAGGGAGCCATTGTAAAGCTCTCAACCCAGGCTCTATCGGGATTCTGCGTGGAATTCCTAGCAGTGTGCGTGCTGCACAGGTCTGGATCTGCTGAAGTTTTTGCAGACTGTATTCAGGCGCCCCTAAACACAGGGCGTTACTGAAGTCAAGGCGGGATTGAATTAGGCCCTGCATGACTACCTGCTTGGCCTCAAAGGGAAGAAGAGGAAGGATTTTTTTCATCATCATGATGAGACCGAAGCAGGTCGCTGACACTTTAGTTGTTTGTGTATTGAAGGTCAAGGATTTGTCCAGCCACACCCCAATACTTTTTATATTGTTTTTGGGTGTGGGAGGTACGCCCAAGCCGGTGGGCCATAACAGCTCCAGGGTGGAGGGGGCTGATGGGCCAAGAAGCATAAGCTCGGTTTTATCCCCATTGAGCTTCAAGCATGACTTCGTCATCCAACACTTAACCTGTTCCAAGCAGGTTGTCAGACTGGTCTGTGGTTGGTCGCTATTCTTTTGCGCAAGAGAGACCACTAGCTGAGTGTCGTCCGCATAGGTAATGATCTTAATACCATGCGGACGGATAATCTCAGCCAGCGGTCTCATATATGTATTGAATAGCGTAGGGCTCAATGATGAGCCCTGTGGCACCCCACAGCCCAGAGGCTTGCTTGCGGAGACAGAAGCTCCTTCAAAGACTTGGAAGGTCCGGTCACTTAAGAAAGATTTAAACCAAGCCAGGGCTTCTCCTGATATTCCTAGGCTAAAGAGACGGCGTAGGAGGATTTTGTGATTCACCTTATCAAAGGTGGCGCTCAGATCAAGGAGGATCACTGCCACTGATCCCCCCTAATCCAAGATCCGCCTAGCTTCCTCTGTTACCGCCACGGGTCTTGTCCTTACTAACAGCAGTTTCATGATCCACTGTTAGGGAAACCGCTGGTATATTTCTAGTGCTTTTCCGTCCATTACCTATAATCAAAGCATGTTCTCCTTCTTCACCAAGGATAGAGCAAGGGATAGAGAGGACAGCCTCTGACCCCCCCCAAGTGCATTGTCCACCGCTAGACCACCAACACACACAGCAGTTGGAGCCGGGGATCCTGAGGAGTCTGATGCGCTCACCTCCTTATTATCCTGCCCCCTCGCTCCCTTCTCCACACTCGTGGGTGTCCCGGTCAGAGTCTGTATCTGCGCCTCCTTGCCACGAGTGAGCATCTCTGCTTTTGAGGCTCCGGGCAGTCAGCTCTTCGACGAAGTCCCGCCTTTACCTCTCCTCGGCAGATCCGGCGAGAGGGCATGCTCAGAGCCTACCTCCATCCGCTCTGCAACATCCGGCCCTGTAACAGCCGGAGCCTCCGTTCTGACCTTGCGAGCCGCCGCGGCACCCTGGGAGTCCGCAGAGTTCGCTGCAATCTTCGGCGCCATTATCTCGCCGCCATGTACACCCTCAGACACCAGCAGGTGAGTCAGCAGTCTCCGAGCGGCACGCTCGAATTGCCGGGTCCGATTTTTAGCCAAAGCGCCACAAGACTATTATTGCGACAACGTAAGCCCACCATAAGGAGGGGGGTGGGCGGTAGAGCCTCAAGGGTGGTTCATCAAGGTCAAACGGGAGGTTTCAAGTCTGTTTCTAGCCCATACTCGCCAGTGCTGCTATATGCCACCTACGCGGCCGCCATCTTGCCCAGAGCCAATCCCCCATGTTCTATTGTTTTTTTCTTCCTTTAGTATGCCAGGCCAAGGTCAGGCCTGCACTTATAAGGCAGTGTATCCTAGGCTGTCCCACACTCACATATGGAATAGTGTAAGCTTTTGCTATGGTGAAAAGGTACTAATAGCCAAACATCATCATATGAGACGTTTTGTGTTTAAAGAGTTTGAGAGTAGATACAAACTGCCAGCCTATATTCAGACTGTTGGTTAGCTGTGTTGCTTTAGTTCCTCGCAGAGGATTCACACTTCAGTGGTCACTTAATCTAAACAAGTTAAAGAATCTGATGTAAATATTAGTTGATGTTTTAAATATTTTTTTATCTGTATTTATTTTTTAATACAATGGCTGTGTGGTTTTATTGTATTTGCAGGCTTTTATGGTTTGTATTCTCAAAACCGAATAAAGCTACTTTGATTGATTGATTGCTTGAATAAAAATGTTGTCTGCCTCCTTTCAAACCACTGTCAAATTATTATTTAGCCAGCTGTAGATACGCGTTTGTTAAACTAATTCCAAATACGTTTTCAATCTGACCTGTGTATTTCAATGATATGTAAAATCAAACAATTGAATTTCATTTTACTGGGTCCCCAAACAATCGTAAAAATATTGAAACAGGTCATAAAGCATACTGCAATGCTATACTGGCATGTTTTCATGAACCAGTTTATAACAACTGACGTGTGGGAAAGAGGCAGATCCATAAAAATCACACCGGTGGATGCAGTGTCATTTTTTCTTGCATCCTTCCAGAATGAGTAATATTATTTTGACATACACATTCATCCCCACTGTCAAGCTTCTATTTTTAAAATGATCTCACTGAATGTGGCCTTAAGCTATACAAAACCTTTGGGCTAAAGTTTAGAGTGACATTTCTGCATATTAAATACAACACTTATTTTAGAAGTTTATTTGCCCAGTGAAAGATTTGAAGCTGCCATGTCAGTTTCACGACTGAATAAATCATTTTTGGGAACAAGATAGACATACACAAGAAGTCAGTGAAAGGTCAATGGCGTAGCATGAGTTCTTTTTGTGGGGACCGCTGGACGTAGTGTGCCTTGTATTTGCCCTTGGTTAGTATTTAACTAAGCAAAAAGTAGTAGTTGAGATTAATTTAAAAATTACATGTCTGAAAAATGTTATTTATCGAAATATTTTTTTTATTTAAAATCACTTTGATTTATTATTGTTGTGAAATTTAGGCATGGAAACTGTATCTCATTTATCAGAATTTTGTGGCAAAGAAATCTAAAACGATTTCAAAGTGTTATCAACAATTTCATGAAATGCTATTTTTACACACATTTCTACTCCTAACTCTCTGCTATGGCCTGCCTTTACTTCTTCTGGTTTTACCACTCTCTGCCTCATCATGGCCAAACTGTTAGGGTTTGTCTTGGTGTTAGGACCCCCATGTCTTAGAGGAATGGGCCCCTTGGAGCACCCTAGATGATGTTGTTTTTGCTCTGATTCACCAATTTAGGAATTTGTGGTCCTGGACCTTATATATATGTATAAGCGCAGCCCAATTAGAATTGTGGCTTGTCTCCCATGGCAGATACAAGGAAGTATGTCATTCTTCAATACACATTGGCATATATATAATACATATTTAAACCTTAAAGAAACACACATTCAGTGGCTGATGTCATCAGTGATGTCATTTGAGATGTCATCAGTGATGTCACTGACCATGTCATGAATGATGTAATATGTGACGTCATCCTCAATGCATTGCAGGGGCGCGAGTTATAGTTTGCTGAACTAACTATAACAGGGGAATTTCTATGGTTTTGTATGAGAGAAATGTCCAACTAACTATAACGTCCCTGAATCCTATGTTTTTTTTTGTGATTTTCAAAGGTTCTTTAAAAGCTAATTTCTATAACCTGTCTGAAAGCTATGGTTTTTTCAATGAATTTCAAAGCTTTTTTAAATGCTAATTTCAAATTATAATGTTCATTAAACCTATGTTTTTTTCAGTAATTTTGATTATTTTTTTGTGATATGTTGTATCTTTAATATCCTAAAAATAGTTTTTGTAATTTTTTTTGTTTGTTATTAAAATAATAGAATTTCTTATGTTTTCTTAAATGTTAATATATTTTTTTTTGAGAAAAAAGTGGAGTTGCGTCCCCATCGTGTACCTATCTCGGTGGGTGTGCGGATTTAAACCGCCATATTGGTGAAGGATGCACGTTTCAGCCAGCCCACTCCACTTACGCTTACAGGGAGGGAACTACAATGCTACATGTCCCAGGTCTTCCCTGTAGTGGTCTGCTGATTACAGGTCTAGTTGTTAGCATATCACAGCCACTCCCTCATGGCTGGTTTATACCCACACCACACCCATGCAGCATAGGCGTCACAGAATATGTGACCCTGACAATAAAAAGGGTCGGGCGCACGTGCTTGACGTCATTTCCACTCTCTATCTGGGTGTATCCCTGTGGTTATTATGTTGGTGGCAGCCGAGGCACTTTGACCGACACGGGCCTCCTGCAACATGGCGATGACTTAAGGTGCACAGAGTTGGTGGCAGCCGAGGCATTTTGGCTGACACGGGTCTCCCGCCACGAGGCAATGACTTGAGCTGCACTGAGTTAGTACCACCAGAGCTGAGCGGGTGTGCAGCCTGCGATGAAGCGTATGCCTTGATACACCATCCTGGCAATCAAGACCCGATTTAAATTGTGAGCTCGGCTGGACCGCATGTATGCCAAAGGCAGCTGGCTGTACAGACATGACTGCTTGGCGCAGTGTTTATGGAAAAACAAGGGGGACCCTAAAGGTGGCCGTGGACCAAGGGTGTATGTCAATTTCTGAAAAACAACGGTCCAAAGCAGTTTCAAAAATACGTAGTAATAACAAAACAAACCATAATAGGCTGCTCTATATTTGTCCAAGTCCAGCCGGACAAGGAGTTTATTATCATAGTAATAGTTGAATTTTGTAAAATCTTAGTGCATGAGTAACATATCAAAGGTCCTTTTTAAGTAGCCATACAGTGAAACCAAATTGTATTAAGTTCTGTATGTACTACTCTGGCAAACACTTGCAACACTGATCTAAAAAGTGTCCAGCTTGCTCACTTCTCATTTGCCTGGAAATCTTCTTTTCTTTTTTCAAAAACTATCCTTTATCTCTCTAATGTGTTCTCTGTTCCGAGTTAAAACACAGGATTGTGTTCTTTATGTTTGATATGTTACTCATGCACTAAGATTTTACAAAATTCAACTATTACTATGATAATAAACTCCTTGTCCGGCTGGACTTGGACAATTATAGAGCAGCCTATTATGGTTTGTTTTGTTATTACTGCGTATTTTTGAAACTGCTTTGGACCGTTGTTTTTCAGAAATTGCTTGGCGCAGTGTAGCAGGATGCGCTGGGGGCCTGTGCTGCGGAATCCAGTGACGGCAGAGGAGGTTGCTCCTGCACATAGTGTGCCCTCTTGGGAACACGCCAGTGGCGGCAGGTGAGCTTTGAGGTCTGTGTGCGCAGGGTCGGGCAGTCATCGGTGGCTGGCAGACTGGTCTGGGGACCAGGGCTGGGATGCTTGCGAAAGATGTAGAAATCATGCACACTGCCTGAGATGTTTGCGACAAAATTAGTGTAAGGTCCCGTTTGTCCAGTTTTGCCTGCACATTGTTGGAATGGGTGTGGTTTCTGTTGCGGTGATTGTGTGCAGTGTCGGCAGGGGGCACAAGTAGTACATATGTGCAGGAAGCCTGCTATGGTGTGGTTCTCTTGCTTAGCCTCCAGCTGTTCCTGCGCAGTGTGGGTGAAGTGAACATGCAGGTGTATCAAGCTGCTTACAGGTATGATAAATCCTGCATAATGATACCGTAACAGAAGTTCGTGTGGTTATAACGTTCCTTTTCTTTCCTACAAAGTTTACGACCACACAAACTTCTGTTACAGTCTTTTTGTGCAGGATTGATCATACCTGTAAGCATTCTGGTTTGTCCAAGTGCAATACATTGTACGAATTACCTTTGTGACCATACTAACGTTTGTTCATTGTCTTCATTTATCCAACAGGTTTCTGAATACACAGTTTTAGGATTTCCACGACGATCTACAGTTATTTAGATCCACAAGTTGATGTTCCCCGTTGGCAATGTCACTCATTATTTGATGTTTTTGTATTGGTAATTTATGTGTTTCTAATAAAGTACTGTTTTTCTACTACTGTTGACTACTAGACTTCATGACTTGGTGCACCCCTATTTTAGTGACTACAATCTTGGATCTGGAGCTTAGAGGCATCACGCAATGGCTGGGGTTGGGGTTGGGTGTGCAGGAATACTACGAATTGGGATGAGCGGGTGGAGCGGATACACAGTCCCTACGTTGCTTGGAAGGTACCAGAGGCCAAAAGGTGCAGCACAGCCAGCAGCTTTGTATGCAGAAGGATGTTGATTGCCCGATGTGTTGGTACCGTCAGCCTGAGGGCAATGTGGCAGTGTGCACCAACTTGAGAATGGGGTGATAATTCTTTCGCCACTTTTGCTGCACTAAAGTGCCATTAATTTGGTGATAAATCCCCACATTGGGTTATAGGGTGATTCTAAACAAGCCCTTGTGTTAGGACTTTGTTGTAGCTACATGCAAACCACAAGATAAAAGATGAAAAAACAAGAAAAGTGGACCTTGACCCCTAGGCCTTCTAAGGGGATCCCACAAAAACCCCCAGGGCCCAAAAAATAATTACTATTTTTTTTTTTTTTATAAAGCAGTTGGGTGCATGAATCAAGACGAAAAAAACCAAAAAAAAAACAATGCGGCATATTCTCAAGGACGTATCGCTGAGTTATCGGCACTTTAGAGCAGTAAAAGTGGCGAAGGAACTATCATCCCATTCTCAACCTGGTGAAATCTGCTGATATCGTCAGTTTTCCAGCGATAGCTCCTGCAAAAAACATCGCCACAATGAGAGCAACAACCAACGCTAATGATATGCAGATTAGGCATTCCCGTGCAAAAAAAACACGAAAACACCACTTCCCGATATTTACAACGACCAGCCAAATCTGTGATGAGATCCAAAAACAGACGATAAGCCGCGTTAGCAGAAAGAATTTAACGTCTGCCTTTTACTGGTGTAAAGCAGGACGACTACCTACAGCATGAAAGGGAGCCCAGCCCAGACCCACATCTGAAGACCAACACATGTCATAGAGCTACTAATCATGCAGCTCTGACAACCAAGAAGGCTAAAACACCCTACGCCACCACCCCCTGGACTTTCCCCCAGACCACTCCTACTACCACTGAGGCAGCGCAGAACAGGACAGTGACCTTTCCAAAACTGCATGGCCCCTTAGCCACACAATATCTGAATGTTGGGAGAGGTGGGAACCAAGTATGTGTGACGGAGGCAAGTCACCCATCAATAACAATGCACACAATGCCAAGTGTAGCAATGAGGTGCTGAACAGACTCACCATGCAGAGCAAAGACCGCTTCATGTGTACATATACTGCTTGTGCTTGTAGTATTGTGGATAGTGAACTCAACCATGTTATCTCAGGCAGTGGGGAAGATCTTGGTCATGTAGCTGTGTCGTCCCCCCTATAAGCAGAAGCGGAAGCGGAGTGGGCTGGTCCAACATAAGCCTCTCCAGAGTAGGAGTATGAAGGGCTCTGGGCGTGGTTCCCTTCTGGGAAGGCCAACTCGTCTGCCAGAGCATCGGCCCTCACCCTGCCACGAGGCAACTGATGTGACCACCCGCCTCATCGACACAGGCCCCCTGCAAACCCAGCGGCAACGCAGAGTTATGTCTGTACAGACTACTGCCTTTAATGTACACTGCGAACAGCAAGGTTCACAATTCAGTTTGAGTCGCGATTGCAGAGGACGCAGTCCAATAGGCAACAGACATTGCTATCAGTGCGGCCCACCCGGAGCACGCATCATTGCAGGCTGCACACACGCTGAATGCTGCTTGTGCCACTAACAGTGCAGCTCAACTCAACACCACGTGACTGTGGGCCCTTGCTGACCACTGCCTCCGCCCTACACTGCAGACAGCAGGGCTCACTATTCAGATCAAGTCGCGATTGCAGATGACGCGGTCCAGTAGGCAACCGACATTGCTCCCAGTGCGGCCCGGCCGGACCACACATCATCGCTGGCTGTGCACACCCTGAGTGCTTCAGGTGCCACTAACTGTGCAGTTCACAATTCAAATTCAGTCCTGATTCATCAATTTCAGAGTCCAGTAGGCAACTAACATTAATGTCCCTGAAACCTAAATGTTTTGACAATGTATCCCATACATATTTCATCTTTTGTTCTACACTGTGGTCAGCAGGGCTCACAATTTGAGTTCAGTCTAGATTTAATAATTGCAGAGTGAATTGTACTCTATGTCCTTGGATTTTGTCAAGAGAAAGTGACAAAAAGCATTCCTCGATGTCTGTGCTGACTACTGCCTTCCATCTACACTGCAGACAGCATGGCTCACAATTCAGATTGAGTCGCCATTGCAGATGACATTGTCCAGTAGGCAACAGACATTGTTCCCAGAGCAGCCTGCCTGCACCACGCATCATCACTAGCTGCGCCCATGCTGAACGCCACTGTTGCCACTAACTCAGTGCACCACAAGTCAACACCACGTGGTTGTGGGCCCTTGCTGACAGCTGCCTCCGGCCTGCACTGTGGTCAACAGGTCTCACATATATCCAATCCTGTCTTGCAAGGACACGCCATCATTGCTGACTGCACACACGCCGAGCTCTTCAGGTGCCACTAACTCTGTGCATCACAACTCATAGACCCTTTATGATTGACTTTTGTGCTGTAGACACCGGACGCATCAATGTCACCTCAGGCAGCAGGAACATTCAGAAGGGACATTAACAATTTCTTTACATGAGTACGCTCATCTCTGGTACCCCTACCTCAGTGCACCACAAGTTATGGAGCCTTTACGATACAATCTTTTGTGTGTGATTTAAGATATTGTGCCCCTACCTTAGTGCACCACAAGTCACACACCCTTTATGATTGAATCTCTGTGTGTGATCTGATGATCACTGTTGTAGTTGTTGCCAGCTCCAACCTTTCCTGAGGGCTGGTTACTCTCACCCCACACGCATCCAGCACAGACGTCACTGATGATGTGACCCTGGTAATAAAAAGAGGCTGAACACAAGTGCCCACAGCCAGTTCCACTATCTATCTAACTGTGTCTTTGTGTTCATTATGTATGCATGATGGCCCTGGGCCCTACCACATTACATTGTGCTGTTGACTGTGTATGCAACCATGTTACCTCTGGCAGCACATAAGTCCTCAGTTATGTGACTTTGTCTGGGTCATTCTATGAGTACAGGGGTAGAGACTGGATGATTAGAGTACTGCAAGGAGAGTGTATGGTGATTTTATAAGTGATTGGGTATTGGCAGAGTGATTGGATAAGTACATAAGTTGACGGAGCCTAACACCCAGCATGAGCTCGGCTCTAATTGGCTGCCAACCAGTGGCAACCCCGGCGGAGCATCAGGAATGAAAACGAAGCCTCAAAAGAGCCAACACTACGCATGGAGCGTGAGTAGGCACCACACCAGTTCCTGAGGCACCCGCCTTCTTTGTTACGGGATACTCACAGCCTTTGCTCTAGTACCCTGGGTTCCCACCCACTAAAATCTGGGCCACTAGCTAGCAGGACTACCGCACAGATGCCTGGAAAACCGAGCCCAGGAGCTTGGAATTCTCATTGAGGTATACCGTATTCATTCAGTGGATACTCTCCCAGGTCTTTAAACTCAAGATCAAGGAATTCTCACTGTTGGATCCTCGGAGTCCCTTCCACTGAATCCTCTAAAGTGAGCTGCTGGGTTCATGGAGCACTGGTAATAAAAGGACCAGAATCCTGTCTGCAGATATTCCCAGCCCCACAGCTGGATCATTGACATATGGCAGGTAGAATCTACGGAATTCTGTAAGCGTAAGCGGAGTGGGCAGAGCCGGCGTACGCCAGTCAGGGTCGCAACTAGAGCCAAATTTCAGGGAACGCTGTTGAAAGTTTCAGGGGGCTACTTCTTCAAGACATATGCAGAGTGGAGATGCAGGGGCTGTAAGAATGGGTGAAAATACAACAAAGCCTCAAATACCGGTAAATGTTCTTTTAAAGACATGTGAAGTACTCGGCTGGCGCGCTGAGAGCCGCACACCCAGCACGTTCACACTAGGGGGCTGTGATGAGAGCCATGCACCAAGCGTGTTCACACTAGGGGGTCACGCTGAGAGCCGCGCAGCCAGCACGTTCACACTAGGGGGCCACGCTGAGAGCTGCGCACCCAGCGCGTTCACACTAGGTGCCCGAGCTGAGCACCACATTAGGATCGCCACTCCGAACTTTACTAAAAAAAAACGGTCCACTTCCATTAATTTATATTCGCCCCAAGGACCCAGTCCCCGCGGCATGCCCAATTCTTGAATGTTTTATTAATCATTAGGATGGGGGGCTGCATGGTCCCCCTCCCCTTGTCCAGTCTGGCCCGGGGATGCAGCCACTACATTGGGGACCGTGGGGGGAGTCCCAATGCCCCCACGGTCCCGCCGGCTCCCTGCCTCCTGCCTGAACCTGCATTGCTTTTGGGCAAGGGACGCTGCTAACATTCAGCTCTCCTTCCCCAAAAGCAATCCTGTTTTGCTTCATTGAAGCAAGAGCAGAATTTCCTTCTCTTGCTTCAACAAAGCAAACCAGGGTTTGCTATAACATGGTGGGAGATGTGCTTCCATCATGTCATAACAAACAACAATGTCCAAGGGGTGGGCTCCCCGGGACATTGCAGGAACCGGCCCTGGGGGGTGGAGGTCTCCAAGGCCATAAGGGGCTCCAGGAGGGGGTCACACGGCCCGCCCTCTATTTTCAAAGCCCCGGGGAGGTGGTGGACCCTGGGGCTTCGGGGGGCCCATGAGGCCCTCCCACATATTTAATTAAAGCCTCAGAGGCCCCCAATAATTACAAAACAAGCACCAGGGAGGTGGCGGTCCCCGGGGTGCGGGAGGGCCGTGTGCCCTCCTGCATTTAATTTACATAGCCCCGGGGAGGTGGCAGTCTCCAGGGATGTGGGGGCACTGCAGGCCCCGCAATATGATTATAGGATTGCCCCCGGGACCTGGCCCACCTGGGGTCTCATTTAAATGAGTTTTTAATATTGTTTTCATCCGGGTTCGCGCACGCAGCACCCATTCGGACATTTAAAAAAAATAAAAGGGTCAGGGTGTTTCTACCCTGCCCCCTTTTCTTCTTTTTTCATCTTTTTTTCGACTGTTTTTGGCTGTCAACACTTCCTGGTTTAGAGTGTTGGCAGCCAATCACAGTTTGTTAAATATTGGAGGGATTTGTTAGCATGAGCTGAAAGCCATTTTGTATTTCTGGCAGCCATCTTGTTTGCCATGTGCTGCCACGTGCTCGCCATGTCCTCTGTCCTCCCTTAGTGTTGACTGCTCTTGTAATCTGCCTAGAAACGAATTATATTTAGCATCTTCCACCTTTGCACAGGCTCAGTTGAGCTTGCAGCTATCCTTGCAACTGTTTCCAGTCTGTGAATGTCAGGATGTGTTCACCAGAATTAGCATTTGTTAGCCCCTCCCACTTTGTTGAGCAGGCAGATCTTGCATGCCCATCTTAGTCATTTTTGCATGCTTACATGTGCCAGGACTGCCTCTTGGTCTTATGCTGACTATGTAACCCTAAGCATATATAAGGCCCCTGTTTTCTGTACTCCTCAGACTGCCTCATTCATTTGCTAAGGCTTCTGTGTGACATATTCTCTCTCATTTGAGGTTAATAAAGATGTTACTTTTATATTTCAGCTTCTGTGCCAATTTCTTCTTTGTTGGTTTAAAAGAACCAAGAATCAGACGGACTCCTGAGAAGGTTTCTATTTTCCACAAATGGCGCTCCAACGTGGACCTCTTCAGAGGAGTGATCTTGTCAGGAGACAGAAATCTACTGAGGAGGACAGGACAGGACTCTACTAAGGAAAAACTCTGTGCACAGAGATTCTGGGGATTCTCTTTCTTGGCAGCCCAGTATATTTCTGATCTTCCTGATTTTGATCATCGACATGATGTCACTCCTGACTGAGAACCTTTTTGGCGTGAGTATTCTAAAAAGACCGTTGGGTCATTCAGATCTTGGCAGTTAGAATTTCGACAACCATTTGTTTGGCACTTGCTGTTGGTTTGATGCCTTGGATTGGTAAGGTAGTTTATTAACGCTTACTGTGACTTTGGAATTTTGGAATTTGTGTTGGCCAACTTTGGATTTGTATGGGATCGATATATGAATTGCAATTTGTGTAGGCAGGTTTGAATTTGTTTGAACGGCGCAACGTATGAAGAATACCTTAAGCGCTACTTTGGGTATAATATTTGCATATTCTGCAATATTTTTGGCATGCCTGTTTCAAACACACATCAAAGAATGTGTTGCTTTACGGAGGTACCATAGTGAGATGTGAATTAAATTAGCCGGCTCCCTTGAGGGAATAGCTAGATAGGTTTAGGTATAAAAACATATCTCTTCCTTGGCGATTCTGTATCCCCATGGAATTCAAATATGGACATAATACAGACAAGGTTCCTTTTTCTACGCACGTTTATGAATGGAGATATGCAGAGCAATTTTTTGGTGTTCTGCCAGAAAAAGCACGTGAATTGAGTGTATTTGAAGCTCTTCTTGTAAATATGACTGACAAATAGTTTTTACAAATGGTTTGGTTTGAGAACAGTCTGTGCGCTGTCCTTTGTGTCTGTCCTAAGTGTTCATCTTTGGGTTAATCATGTGTTTGGATGTCTGTGTGGTTTGTGGTTTTACATTGCAACTTCTGTGAGTAAATAGCGATTGCGCTATTTGTGAAATAATGGCTCTTGAGCGCGCTGTATTGTGTGATTCTGAGTGTTTGACTCCTTCTGTGTATGTCTGGAATGAGCTCAATGTCTGTTTGTGTTTTCTTGCTGTCATCAGTCTGTTATGCAAAATGTCATTTAATTAATATTAAATAAAAATTAAATAAAAATACAGAAATTAACCATATGATATGCTAAAGATTTATATGTTACTATTTAATTGATAGAGTAAGCAACTATGCACATGTACAAACTGCTAATGCTTAAAAGATAAAATTAGTATTCATATTCAATAGGAATAAAATAGACCTCAAAAACGAAATTGTGTGTTTTGTAATAAATAGACAATTATAAAGCATTTTCCTTAGATACATTGGATTATATATTAACAGGCAAACACATCATCTAAGTAAATTGGATGTTGTTGAACTAAAACACATATTATAGGACATGCATTGAAATGCCTCAGTTTTAAATAGACAGTCACCGTGCTTCCATTTCAACACTAAAAAAAAAAAGCTTTACAAAATGTGGCCGAGTGTCTGGATACACTATTAACTGGTCTAAATCTGTGCTCTATGTGTTGAAGGGCCCGCCGCCATAGCTACCCTCGGATTGCCCGTTATGGATTACAGACGGAGCCTTTAAATATCTAGGCATCTACGCAACACCTGACCCCGATGACTTTTATGCGAAGAATTTAAAACCACCACTAGAGCGATTCAAACGTGATGCAACGGTTTGGCGTAACCTTCCCCTCACACTACTGGGAAGGGCAGCACTCTACAAAATGATGACACTCCCCCGGTTTTTATATGTCCTCGAAAATAACCCATTTCCAGTCCCACAGACCTACTTTAAAGCAATAGCGGCTGAAGCCTCCAGTTTACTATGGGGGAACAAACCAGCACTAATCGCCCAAGACAAGCTGGTGCATAGCTGGTACGATGGGGGGATAGCTCTTCCGAGTATACAGATGTATTACTGGGCGGCACACCTCAAAATAATCAACTACTGGCTGCATACCCCACAGAATGAACCTGCGTATCAAGCGGACAGGCACAAACTCGGGGAGAACGGACTGATGGCTGCCTTATACAGCAAGCTTAGGCCCCCCTCCCTGATTGGTCCCAATGCACACACGATACACATATGGTACCAGGCGCAGGCTCGCTTACGCTGTTTGGGAAATATTACACGAATGACACCACTCTGGGACTCCCACAAACTTGGGTGGCTTCGGAATAGTAAGGAATTCACAAATTGGAATAACATCGGTATTTCCACATTGGGGGATCTTTGGAGGAAAGGCGGGGAGGTGGAGTTCTCCCACTTGGAAACACATTTTGACATGGCTCAGACAGAAAAGTTTCGATATCTACAAATTCGGCATGCACTTCAGGCAATCCTAGCACCAGGCACGGACATACCAGAGGCCAAGCCACTGGAGGATAGACTCCTTACGGAACATATGGTTGAGAGAGCGACATCCTTTACGTACCGCAAATTAATTAACAACCTGCCAGATCTGACGCCCAGGCTCCGAAAACACTGGTTCAGGATGTGGGGGACTTTGATGAGTCAGAATGGCAAGAGGCGCTGTCATCGCCACGTGAGATGTCCATACCCACGCGGTTCAGACTGGTCCAACTTAAAATATTACATTGCACATACTACACCAGAACGACACTCTATGCCATAGGGAAAGCCCAACACCAATACTGCTTACGGAATTGTGGGGAGGAGGGTAAATTTTTTCACACTTTATGGGAATGTTCTCATGTGGCAGCATACTTGGCCAAGGTGATGCGCACTATCTCCCAGACTGTGGAAATTTCGTTATTACCAGAACCGAGACGATGTTTGCTAAACGTGTGGGAGCCTAATGACCTTACCCACCAGGAACAGGACTGGGTGATGCTGGGGATGACAGTTGCTAAACGCAACATTGCTATGCTGTGGGGGTCGGGTGACACACCTACGGTCCATAAGTGGTGTAAAGACATGGATGGGGCAATGATAGCCGAGAAGACGGGTTTTATACATCGTGGTTGTCCCCGTAAATGGTAGAAGGTATGGGGAGCATGGATGAAGTTTCGAGGTTATATCTGTGACCCACCTGAAATTGAAACGGATGATATGTCAATATAATGTGATGGTGTTCATTGGGGGTTTGCGGAAAGAGTCCACAGTATTGCTTATTGCGTATGGGGGTCTGGGTCAGAATAGCGATGCAATATTTGTAGCACTACTTACAGGCAATCATGATTATTTTTTTAATGTACTGTTTGCCCTTGATTTTCAATTGAATAAGAATAAATAAAAAAAAACAGCTTCACAATAACTGTGTTTTAACTGCTGAGCAGCAGCTGTTATTTTGATTGTAGGCCATGGAGAGACAGGAATGTTGACTCAGCCAGGATTTTGTCAGTTAAACACGGGGAAAAATCCTGCATGTCAGACCGCTGTTTTACAAAGTTACAAAAAACAGGTTCATTATTTTGAATAACAGGAAAACATTTAACGTAAGGATTTCCTTTCTCAAAGCCTTTTTTTATAAGCTTATTCGTGGTTCTAATGTTAAATAATTGTCCTTTTAAAAAGTGGCGCAAAATGTTTCATGTTTCAAGTTAGGCTTCTGTGCTTAGGCTTTTGAATGAATGCCTCTAAATATGATCTGCAAGGGATGCAGCTTGCTTTTCATGTGGAATTATCAAAAATGATTGGTTTTATTAAAAAACAAATATTAATTATGATTTTTTTTTTAAATGAGTGCTCTTAAATTCGTTTTTTAATATTTATAAAGCTTAATACTCATACTGTGACCTCCTAGCATTACAATTAAGTTTAAGTTGTGTTGTACCGCATGATGAGGATATTCGCATATGGAATTTCACTCTGGGCAGGCGTAAAAAACTCATTTTTATAATGGTAAATATGATTATTTCTGATTTCTCACTCCTAGGCTATCTAGAGAACATTTTGAGGATGACTATTATGCAAAATTATAGGATATTCATTTTTAAGTGCCCCAAATATCAAAGTCGAAATTGGGCAAAATACACTATTTAAACAGCAATTTTTCCATTCAGAGCAGCTTTTAAAGTGCCTTAAGCTTCAGTAAATGCATACATTTAGGTATAATACAAATAGCTGACTTCTATATTGTTAGACAAGCATATTGCACACTGCTTATAATTGAAAATATGTATAAAAAAACAGCCAAAGTTATTAAACTGACAAACAGGGGAATGGGTCAGCTTTCTGTTTTCAGGATGACTTTGAATAGGGAAAGCTGCATAGAATAGGACAGCTGGGGAGAGTTAAAAGTCAGTTCTATATTTAGAATCCTGGCAGGGCTACCAGAGCAAGTTCTGCTTTGACATTTTGACATCTGAAACTTTTTGAAAAACAAGATGGCAGCACAGGGAAAAAAGGAGGAGTTGTGCTTATTTTTTTTGTTGTCAAAAGCAAGTTGTATGCACTCATATGAATATACCCCAATAAAATTGTATATGTGAGCTTGGCCATATATACAGCACTAATGCTTTTAGTTTGGTGCTTACTAGGGCTGAGCCAATGGGATTTAGCTTGAATTCATTCACCCTCATGCTTCACTTGTACATTTGCTAATAGGATTGGGGTTTGGGTATTCATATTCTTTACCTCCTCAAAAGTGCTATGTACCTCCTATAACTTTGCTTATGGCCAGTTGCTACAAATAGAGGTTGATAGTGTTGAAAGAAGTGAAACCTGTTTCAGGTTTCCACTGTCATAATGGGGGAAGGAGTCTAGCTCCTCTACAAATTAAGGCTAGGTAATATGTATGTTGCTCTCTCCTTTTCTCAATTATTTTTAGCCTGTCTAAATTGTCTGTAAAATAGCAATGAGACATTTAATTGGCTATTCAGTAATACTGTTTTAAACATTGTTAGCATTAATAACATGAATAAAAATATATGTTATGTTACTGCCCATCCTGTTTGATGAAATTATGATAGGATAAATAGTCTAGATTGTTGTTCCCTTATTTTGACCTTTAAGGGGAGGTAGATGTAGGTAGTTTTTGTTCTAAAAGTCTTAGGTGATAACACCATTATTGTATGTTTTTCCATGCTACATAGGTTTGCAAGGGCATTTATTAGCTAGTCTGTGTAAATAAACTGACAGTCCTTATTAGAGCTGATGTTGCACAGTTTGGATCATGAAAAGTAGAACGCAGGAAAGATGCCCATGTGATCCTTAGCAAAACATGTTTTGAAGGATATGTTGTTTTATAGATAAGAAACTCTGGTTAAATTAGCAGTTTTAGATTTTCCTGATACTCCTATAACATGAGAGCATGGTCCTAAAGCGTACAATGTAGGTGGTTTTATTAAGAAGAATCATTTTAGAAGTGTCTGCAGTCCTGTACAAGTAATGTAAACTTTATGAGCAAATGTATAGAGCATTTCCTTTTTTCCTTTTTTGAGGGTTTTCAGATTAGCACAGTAAATGAATACTGACTTCCTTGGCTGCTTGGGATTGGGTGCTGTATTACTCTTGTTCACCAAAGAGTTCCTTTTATACTTGCCAATAGGTCCAGGCTGTTGTTTTTTTTTCTCTCTCATAGATAGATGAAAGTGGTTCTTGGGTGCCTTGCTAATATATGGGGCGTCCCAAGGCTAGGAAGTATTTTAAGACTATCCTCTCTGTTGATAGACTGGTTTAGTGCCTTGTCTAAAGACCTTTTGTTCTGTCCACCAATAGATATTTGCTGCCTTACAGCCATTGCCAGAGAGGCCTGGACATCAGATTCAGCCGGTGGAGTCAGCGTCAGCACCAGTCCAGCTTGAAGCCAAAGTAAAGGTAATCAGCACAAGCATTGATGGCAACTAGGACCGCAGTGAAGGCGGAAGCACTGGGATGTTAAGTGTTTACCCCTGCCACTGTCTTGGGCGAAAGACGGGGTCACAAATCAGAAAGGAGAAATTGTGGTTGATGCCCAGCTGAGAGTCATAGACCGACCAGAATGGCGAGGAAGCTTTGCTTGAGGTGACCCCTTTCGAAACAAAGGTTAATTAAGACACTCTAGCATCAGGCCTATGAATCCTGGTCCTAAAGTGAATGCAGGTTTGCTCGTTTGTTTGTTGGTCAAGACATACATGGGTACACTAGATGCAATGTGTAGCCCCAACGAATGAGCAGTGTGCCAGCAGATCAATACAGGAGTTAGGGAAGGACTTGGGATTAGGGTACAGGTGCTGTGTTTCTGGTGCCTGTTAGATTGAAGTGAAGAAAACTACTGCACTGCCTGAGACACTGGACAGGATCGCTAAGAGCATTTGCCTGGTGGTTGACTGCCCTATCCTGAAAGAAGAGACTTTTTTCCTTGAAACTGGGCTGTGATTCTTGAGTTGCGAGTTGTGCAGCTCCACCGTGGAAACAACAAGAGCCTGCCTGTGAGGCTCAAACGGACACAGGGAGAAGACTCCCCTCTGGCTTGGTTGTACAGTGGCTTCAATTTCCCCAAGAACTTCTTCTTTTTTCTTGTCAATAATGTACCCCTTTAGTCATCCCATTTTTGAGGAGGAGCAGCCCTTTGCAGCTCTTCGTTCTAATTCCTATGGCCCTGTGTGGTCCTCCTGGTCCCAGATATGATTGATGTTCTAGCCCTCATAAAAGGAAAATATAAAAGTCAATTGGAAATTGTTTTCATTAGATATGTGTTGTTGGCTATTCTGAAATTAAAATGAATAGTCACTGAAAATTCATTGGGGCCCTGAAAATGTTTACTAGATGATTTTAGGATTTGCTTTTGCTTAGGACTAGGAAAAATGATAATTCTGTTTGTGATAGTGGTCATTACTTTCTCCTGTATGTTAATTATGACCCGATGCTTTGTTCCCTTAGTATTCCTGCTTATACCTTACATGTACCCGCTTAATGAAATGTTTAGAATGGAAAATGCCCACCTAGCAATGAATTAGGATATTGATAAATGTATGAAAATTAATGTGCAAATATTTTCTATGTTCCTACTGGATCATAGGAATGTCTTTAGTTCATGCTAAAAGGATCATACGTTAAATATTGGTGGGATTTGTTAGCATGAGCTGAAAGCCATTTTGTATTTCTGGCAGCCATCTTGTTTGCCATGTGCTGCCACGTGCTCGCCATGTGCTCTGTCCTCCCTCAGTGTTGACTGCTCTTGTAATCTGCCTAGAAACGATCTATATTTAGCATCTTCCACCTTCGCGCATGCTCAGTTGAGCTTGCAGCTATCCTTGCAACTGTTTCTAGTCTGTAAATGTCAGGATGTGCTCACCAGAATTAGCAACTGTTAGCTCCTCCCACTTTGTTGAGCAAGCAGATCTTGCATGCCCATCTTAGTCATTTTTGCATGCTTACATGTGCCAGGACTGCCCCTTGGTCTTATGCTGACTATGTAACCCTAAGCATATATAGGGCCCCTGTTTCCTGTACTCCTCAGACTGCCTCATTCATTTTGCTAAGGCTTCTGTGTGACGTAGTCTCCCTCATTTGTGGTTAATACACTTTTATATTTCAGCTTATGTGCCAATTTCTTCTTTGTTGGTTTAAAAGGACCAAGAATCAGTGGGACCCCTGAGAAGGTTTCTATTTTCTACAAGTTAAACTTGTGGTCGTGGCAGCCAATTACAGTGAAGCTTGTGGTCAGGAGGGTGTGCAAACCCACCGCTGCCCCAGATCTCAAAACTTTTATTTTTTGAATTTCTCAGCAACTACTGAACGGAGTTACACAATTAAAAAAAAAAGTGGCTTTCTGAATCAAGCACTACCTTTTTGCCAAATTTGGTGTAATTCTGTTCAGCAGTTCGGGCTGTAGCCTTGGCTAAAGTTTCCTATGGGAAATTGATTTTTCAATTTTTATTTTCTGAATTTCTCAATAAATACTGAATGGATTTACACCATTTATAAAAAAAATCGCTTCCTGAACCAAGGGCTACCTTTTTTGCCACAATTTGGTGTAATTTCGTTCAGCACTTCGGGCTGTAGCCTGTAACAACATTTCCTATGGAAATGAACATGGAGAAAACACTTTTTGGGACCCCCCTTTTTCCTTAGCCCCCGCTTGATGAATCACCCCCAAACTTTCAGGATAGGAGCTGACCTGGATAGACCTTTTTTGGGAGAATTTCACGAACATTCGTCAAACTACGCCAAAGGTATTAGCAAATCAAAAAAAACATTTCCTATGGAAACTACATTCTAACTATAACTGCCTACTGGCGACCACCAGTAGGTAATATATATATATATGAGGTTTACATGAGGTTGGTAGTATGGTAACAAGATGAGCTACTCGGCTGGGATGAGTTAAGTTTATTAAAGAAAGAAAAACCTGTTTTACCAGTTTTCTATATGCTCCCAAAGGTGCATAAAAGCACCACTAATCCACCAGGGAGACCTATTATTTCCTCATGTGGTAGTGTATTTGAGAATGCTTCAAAATATATAGTCTATTTTTTTAACCCCATTGTGAGGACATTAACATTGTTTATTAATCAACAGATTTTCTAAAATGTATATATGATGTACGTTGGGACACGAATAATATGGTATTAGGTACCATAGATATTACCATGTTATATACCAGCATAAGACATAAAAAACACCATGAATTTGAAGTTTGTGGGACATTCCAGTCGAGCAACTATAGAATTCCTGGACATTAGAGTTACACCACAGGCTGTTAAATTGGAGACCACTGTTTTTAGAAAACTGACAGCTGTGAAAACACCATCCTTCATGCTCACAGCTGTCACCCCCCACCTTTAATAAGGAGTATACCATTCGGGGAATTCTATAGGGCTAGAAGAGCATGCAGTAATCTTGATGAGCACTCTAAAATAGAACAGGAAATGACCACTGGATTTATTCAAAGGGGTTATTCAGCTAATGGAGAACTTAGGAAACTTGAAACCAATTTCATTTTAAGGGTGTAATAGTAAAGAGCCCCATGGGCTAAATATTGATGAGGATCTATACATCTGACTGAGTTAAATTAAAGATGATATTAGAGAAAATAGAGATTTGCTGCACATGAAGGAAAATGTGTTTTTAAATTTTGTTATGTGAAGTAGGCATTGGACGAAACAGACTCGATACTGAGCAATGATGAAAGTTTAAAACTGACAAAATGAAACAGTACGATGAATGAGTGCAATTGTTTTATAATTTTGAAAAGTTTTGCAATTTAGTTTGGTTGATTTGAGTGGATAGTAGTGTGTATAGGAGCACACAAATATGCATATGCACTTTAGAGAGGTAGGATATATATTTTTATGAGATAGACTATAAGGATCCCCTCATGTTTTTTCTTATGTAGTTTTTTAATAATGTAGGATATTTATATATTTATTGTTATTTTAACAAAAATATGACGACCTTTTCGTTCATGAAGCTTCATGGAGTGTATAGAGAGGTATATGACTGTAGTCTTGTATTTTTATAGAATCAATATACTGTAAGGCACTTGCGCTTTCAGTGTGGAAACTTAGGTATGGATTAAAAACAAGCACTTTATGAAATGTTGTACTGTGAATGAATAAGCACTTGCACATTCTATGATTGCCAAAGGAAACAAAAAAGTAACTGAGGTATGGACAAGGCAGTAGCACTATATAATATCTAGTACTGTAAGTAAAAAAAGCACTTGTACTTAATATAATTGTCAAAAACAATAAGGAGTACTAGCACTTTCTATAATTACCAAAGGAAACACAAAATAATAACGGAGGCATGAATAAGGCATTAGTACTTTATAATATCCAGTACTGTGAGTAAAAAAGCACTTGAACTTTGTGTAATTGTCAAAAACAATAAGGAGCACTGGCACCTTAATACAAAGGATTTATTCATAAATAGCCTTATACGTTTTTAAAAATTAGATTTTGGCATTTAAGGGAAAGCAATGAAATATGCAAGGAATTAGGTTTCCGGCAACAATTATTTCCTTATGCTACAATCATGGAAAACGTACCCTCCTGAGCAAGCAATATAAACTGTTGGAAAGTTTTAAACTCTGGAACATGCCGCATTTTATATGTTAGTTATCTTTGTTTTAAATGTTTTAAGATAGCCGCCAAATGTTGCAGTGTACTTACTCTGTGTTTTAGTATAGTCTGTCGCCCATGTTTACCTTCTGAATGGCTATTCTGAAACAGATGATATGTCCACATCGTGAACAAGGCAGCGTGAGGCTGTTGAAACGCGTCAATGTAATCCTTACTCAAATAAAAATTAAGTGACTTTATTCTCCTGGAGTGCTGGCTGATTTCTGTAGAGTTGCAGTAATCGTATAAAGTGGAACGCGATTGGATTTGGATGAGCGGAGCACTCTTCGGGCATTTATTGACAAGAGGCAGCCATTTGCGGAATTATTAACGGACTGCACGTCCCAGAATACCTTACATACAGACTAATTAAGAGCAGCTGGATATCAGCGTATGATGTGGTTAAATGGGGAGGTGTGGCCCGAACTGCCTCTTTTGACCGCGATGCCTCTGAGGAAGTTTGAAAATGAAACGCGTCAGGCTGTGGTCAAGCCTTGCATTGTTTAAGGAAAAGCGCCTGTTTACCAAATAAAGTTTTGAAAGGGGAGAAGCTCAACCGCGTAGTGTGCCGATTGAATTTTGGACACCCCTAGGAGCTTGATTTATACGCGGCCGTCCTGCCGTGAAGCTGGCACCACCCCAGGACTGTAGGGGGCCACGGGTTCGTGAACTGACTCAAAGTGGACCGCAATTGGATTTGGATGAGTGGAGCACTCTTCGGGCATTTATTGACAAGAGGCAGCCATTTCTGGATTGATTAACGGACTGCACGTCTCAGAATACCTTACATACAGACTAATTGTGAGCAGCTTGATATCAGCGTATGATGTGGTTAAATGGGGAGGTGTGGCCCGAACTGCCTCTTTTGACCACGATGCCTCTTAGGAAGTTTGAAAATGAAACGCTTCAGGCTGTGGTCGTTCCTTGCATTGTTTAAGGAAAAGCGCCTGTTTACCAAATAAAGTTTTGAAAGGGGAAAAGCTCAACAGCGTAGTGTGCCACTTGAATTTTGGACACCCCTAGGAGCTTGATTTATATGCGGCCGTCCTGCCACGAAGCTGGCACCACCCCAGGACTGTAGGGGGCCACGGGTTCGTGAACTGACTCAAAGTGGACCGCAATTGGATTTGGATGAGGGGAGCACTCTTCGGGCATTTATTGACAAGAGGCAGCCATTTCTGGATTGATTAACGGACTGCACGTCTCAGAATACCTTACATACAGACTAATTATGAGCAGCTTGATATCAGCGTATGATGTGGTTAAATGGGGAGGTGTGGCCCGAACTGCCTCTTTTGACCACGATGCCTCTGAGGAAGTATGAAAATGAAACGCTTCAGGCTGTGGTCATTCCTTGCATTGTTTAAAGAAAAGCGCCTGTTTACCAAATAAAGTTTTGAAAGGGGAAAAGCTCAACCACGTAGTGTGCCACTTGAATTTTGGACACCCCTAGGAGCATGATTTATACGCGGCCGTCCTGCCGCGAAGCTGGCACCACCCCAGGACTGTAGGGGGCCACGGGTTCGTGAACGGACTCAAAGTGGAACGCGATTGGATTTGGATGAGCGGAGCGCTCTTCGGGCATTTATTGACAAGAGGCAGCCATTCCCAGAATCCCTTACATACAGACTAATTATGAGCAGCTGGATATCAGCATATGATGTGGTTAAATGGGGAGGTGTGGCCCGAACTGCCTCTTTTGACCGCGATGCCACTGAGGAAGTTTGGAAATGAAACGCGTCAGGCTGTGGTCGTGCCTTGCATTGTTTAAAGAAAAGCGCCTGTTTACCAAATAAAGTTTTGAAAGGGGAAAAGCTCAACCGCATAGTGTGCCGCTTGAATTTTGGACACCCCTAGGAGCTTGATTTATACGCGGCCGTCCTGCCGTGAAGCTGGCACCACCTCAGGACTGTAGGGGGCCACGGGTTCGTGAACGGACTCAAAGTGGAACGCGATTGGATTTGGATGAGCGGACGCTCTTAGGGCATTTATTGACAAGAGGCAGCTATTTGTGGATTAATTAACGGACTGCACGTCTCAGAATACCTTACATACAAACTAATTATGAGCAGCTGGATATCAGCGTATGATGTTGTTAAATGGGGAGGTGAGGCCCGAACTGCCTCTTTTGACCACGATGCCTCTGAGGAAGTTTGAAAATGAAACGCGTCAGGCTGTGGTCGTGCCTTGCATTGTTTAAGGAAAAGCGCCTGTTTACCAAATAAAGTTTCAAAAGGGGAAAAGCTCAACCGCGTAGTGTGCTGCTTAAATTTTGGACACCCCTAGGAGCTTGATTTATACGCGGCTGTCCTGCCGCGAAGCTGGCACCACCGCAGGACTGTAGGGGGCCACGGGTTCGTGAACGGAATCAAAGTGGAACGCGATTGGATTTGGATGAGCGGAGCGCTCTTCGGGCATTTATTGACAAGAGGCAGTCATTTGTGGATTGATTAACGGATTGCACGTCCCAGAATTCCTTACATACAGACTAATTATGAGCAGCTGGATATCAGCGTATGATGTGGTTAAATGGGGAGGTGTGGCCCGAACTGCCTCTTTTGACCGCGATGCCTCTGAGGAAGTTTGAAAATGAAACGCGTCAGGCTGTGGTCGTGCCTTGCATTGTTTAAGGAAAAGCGCCTGTTTACCAAATAAAGTATTGAAATGGGAAAAGCTCAACCGCGTAGTGTGCCGCTTGAATTTTGGACACCCCTAGGAGCTTGATTTATACGCGCCCGTCCTGCTGCGAAGCTGGCACCACCCCAGGACTGTAGGGGGCCACGGGTTCGTGAACGGACTCAAAGTGGAACGCGATTGGATTTGGATGAGCGGAGCGCTCTTCGGGCATTTATTGACAAGAGGCAGCTATTTGTGGATTAATTAACGGACTGCACGTCCCAGAATACCTTACATACAGACTAATTATGAGCAGCTGGATATCAGCGTATGATGTTGTTAAATGGGGAGGTGTGGCCCGAACTGCCTCTTTTGACCACGATGCCTCTGAGGAAGTTTGAAAATGAAACGTGTCAGGCTGTGGTCATGCCTTGCATTGTTTAAGGAAAAGCGCCTGTTTACCAAATAAAGTTTTGACAGGGGAAAAGCTCATCCGCGTAGTGTGCTGCTTACATTTTGGACACCCCTAGGAGCTTGATTTATACGCGGCTGTCCTGCCGCGAAGCTGGCACCACTGCAGGACTGGTGGGGGCCTAATTATGAGCAGCTGGATATCAGCGTATGATGTGGTTAAATGGGGAGGTGGGCCCGAACTGCCTCTTTTGACAGCGATGCCTCTGAGGAAGTTTGAAAATGAAACGCATCGGGCTGACTTTTGAAAGCTGTTGCTGGATTTGCATCCATTTCGCAAGCTGCTCCCAACACTGAATAAAAGCTGAATTCTGTACCTTGCTTGTGGGCTCTTCTCCTCCTTGCAGGCAAAACTTTGTTGAATTTGAGGGGCATGTCTGAGCCACGGAGAGAGCCCTGGGGCTTTGTCAGCCCACCACGGAGACGATTTACAGTGCCACTGAATGGGAGCAGGGGGGCTGCTGTTGGAAGATAATGGACAACTGCGCTATTGAGGTACAAAGCAGCACACCCCACTGTGGTTTCATTGAACTTTAGAATAAGTGGGACCCGAGGCTGGCAATTCACTGAAGGGGGACAGGACACTACAATTACCATGAGGCCATTTGTTTGGCAACGTCCATTGAGGCGGAGGATAAATTGCTGTGTAGATGCCCACAAAATATTTGCCTTGGAGCTAGAGTCAATGCCTCTGAAGAAGTTTTAAAAACGAAACGCGTCAGGCTGACTTTTGAAAGCTGTTGCTGGATTTGCATCCATTTCGCAAGCTGCTCCCAACACTGGATAAAAGCCGAATTCTGTACCTTGCTTGTGGGTTCTTCTCCTCCTTGCAGGCAAAACTTTGTTGAATATATATATATATGTGTATGGGAGGTGTTTAAAATCAGCGAGCCGCTCAGCAGATGCTTTCCTTAAGTCCCTGATGAAATGCACAGCATGAAACGCGTCGGACTACGGACAATACATGATGCAGCAGTCCTTTGTCTGTGATTGGCAACCTTTAATAAATTTGAGCCGAATTCAACCTGTTGTGAGACTCCTCCATAGCGGGCTTCCTGTTGGATTGATGTTGAGCGGCCAAGCCTGGGCCGCGGAGGAGTCCCGCTGCGGTGGCAGACCAGCTGAGACACCAATGGGTGTAGCGGCAATGGAGCAGGTGTGCCATTAAAGGTATCAAGAGGCCAGGACAGAGAAGAGACTTTTTGCCTCAACCCACTTGGGTAAAAAAATTAAATTTATCTCTTTGCGGCTTACAACCCACTGCGGCAAGATACAAACACCACAAGATCCACAATGCCTAGGGAGCGGTGACGCTCAGGAAGGCGGAAACATAACTTGATTGGGAGGTGTTTAAAATCAGCGAGCCGCTCAGCAGATGCTTTCCTTAAGTCCCTGATGAAATGCACAGCATGAAACGCGTCGGACTACGGACAATACATGATGCAGCAGTCCTTTGTCTGTGATTGGCAACCTTTAATAAATTTGAGCCGAATTCAACCTGTTGTGAGACTCCTCCATAGCGGGCTTCCTGTTGGATTGATGTTGAGCGGCCAAGCCTGGGCCGCGGAGGAGTCCCGCTGCGGTGGCAGACCAGCTGAGACACCAATGGGTGTAGCGGCAATGGAGCAGGTGTGCCATTAAAGGTATCAAGAGGCCAGGACAGAGAAGAGACTTTTTGCCTCAACCCACTTGGGTAAAAACAATGAAATTTATCTCTTTGCGGCTTACAACCCACTGCGGCAAGATACAAACACCACAAGATCCACAATGCCTAGGGAGCAGTGACGCTCAGGAAGGCGGAAACATAACTTGATTGGGAGGTGTTTAAAATCAGCGAGCCGCTGAGCAGATGCTTTCCTTAAGTCCCTGATGAAATGCACAGCATGAAACGCGTCGGACTACGGACAATACATGATGCAGCAGTCCTTTGTCTGTGATTGGCAACCTTTAATAAATTTGAGCCGAATTCAACCTGTTGTGAGACTCCTCCATAGCGGGCTTCCTGTTGGATTGATGTTGAGCGGCCAAGCCTGGGCCGCGGAGGAGTCCCGCTGCGGTGGCAGACCAGCTGAGACACCAATGGGTGTAGCGGCAATGGAGCAGGTGTGCCATTAAAGGTATCAAGAGGCCAGGACAGAGAAGAGACTTTTTGCCTCAACCCACTTGGGTAAAAACAATGAAATTTATCTCTTTGCGGCTTACAACCCACTGCGGCAAGATACAAACACCACAAGATCCACAATGCCTAGGGAGCGGTGACGCTCAGGAAGGCGGAAACATAACTTGATTGGGAGGTGTTTAAAATCAGCGAGCCGCTCAGAAGATGCTTTCCTTAAGTCCCTGATGAAATGCACAGCATGAAACGCGTCGGACTACGGACAATACATGATGCAGCAGTCCTTTGTCTGTGATTGGCAACCTTTAATAAATTTGAGCCGAATTCAACCTGTTGTGAGACTCCTCCATAGCGGGCTTCCTGTTGGATTGATATATATATATATATATATTACCTAGTGGCGGTCGCCAGTAGGTATATATAGTTAGGATTTTTTTCCTATGGGATTTTTGAAAATTCTATGTTGAATAACTTTGGCGTTTGAGGACGGAATTGGCTGAAATTTTCTGGAAAATGGAACATTTTGTTTCTGAGCAGCCCCTGAAAATTTGGGGGGGGTTCGTCAAGGGGGGGCCGAGAAAAAAGGGGGGTCCCAAAACGTGTTTTTAACATTGAGTTTTCCATAGGGTGGTTGGCCTCACTTTTAGCCCGAACGGCTGAATGGATTTGCACGAAACTTGGCAAAATTGTAGGGACTGGTAGCCCGATGTGCCTTTTGTAGGTCTCAATATATGTGCTCCAGTGGATTTTGAGAAATTAACGTTTAAAAAAAGATATATATCTGTAAGCGCGCTCTGGGCAGCGCTCCGGTCCGCGGACCTTAAGCGTACCGGAACTTCGCGTAGCGAAGCTGATTGGCTCTCCGGTGTCTGTCAACATTCTAAACAGTCCGGAGCGGCCGCCATCTTGTCTCTCGGTAGGATTGAGAGACAAGAGGAGGCCAAAACAAAGGGGGAAATAACTATAAGGGGGCATACTAGATCCTCCCTGACCCCCTAGGTTTAATGTGGAGGTTTTAAAAGGGCCCCGCGGGGCAAAAAAAACAAAACATTTTTTTTGTTTTTTTTGCGTGGGTAGCGCCCGGTCCGCGAACCGGGAAGCGTTCTGGGCAGCGTACTGCAATGAAAAATGAATGATAGACTTTTCAAATGCTGTATGTTAATTGATTGTTGGTTTTGTTTATTATTTTTTATTTTTTTTATTTTGCACACATTGCAGTAGTTCTTTGTCCCAAGTTTCATCGAAAAATTCAATATCATTTTCATCAATGATTTCTTGGCTGCTCTCTTGCAGGACAATTTGAAATTCAAGTTTCTGTTCGCCTTCCATTTTGCCTGAAATTTAGATTAAAAAAATATATATTAGTATAGATAGGGCACTGTTGGGATTAATTTTAGATAGGCAGTTTTAATCAGTGAATTTATCTTTGGGGAGTGTATAGTATCAGAGTGGAAGTAGGAATATAAAAAAAGTGTATGTGATTTAACGTAAGTAATTTCATAATTATACAAGAGAAACCTAACTCCATCCATAACTATAACAGAGAAGTCTATCTAAATCTATAAGTACTACAGAGGGATAGTATATAACTATCAGAAAAAGTTTACCATATTAACTTATAGTGCACAATATACTTCAGTTTTAAAAATAAAAACTTACCTTTAGAAAGAAGTTGAAGGAATTAGTGAAAATACTATTGAAATGTACACCAAGAAGTAGTAGTCAAAATGGCTGTGTTTTCTTCTCTTCCTTTATATATAATCAGGTATATAACCAATGAAATGTCAGGTAAAAAAAGTAGAAAATGAAAGTAACATTTTCATTGGTTGTCAATTCCAACACTTCAGATGTGTTTTGTGAAGTAATTTACCTCAGGGTATTTAGAGAGGTCTACAGGCTAAATGGCTCAATGGAATTCCAACCAAATTTGTGAAAATGGTAGGGATTGGTATGTAGTATGAGCTAATCTATATTTGGTGAAATTGTCTCCAGTGGCTTTTCTGTGAACTACTTTCCCACCTTTTTTGATGGTGCGCTTCCCAGGGAGCGACCCGGTACGCGAACCGTTGAGCGCCCCGGTTCGCGAACCTTAAGCGTTCCGGGAGTCCACCATTTTGTGTTTCGGTCGAATTAAGATACAAGATGGAGGGCAAATAATGTTCAGAATGGGTAGAAGGGGGCACGGTAGAGTTATCTTGACCCCCTAGGTTTTCTGAGGGTGGCTGAGGAGGCTTATATGTGCGAAAAAAAAACATTTTTTAAAAAACATTTCGCGAGGTTAGCTCCCGGTTCGCGTACCGGGTAGCGCCCCAGGGAGCGTACTGTGTTGAAAATTAGTGAAAAATGTTAGAGTAAAATAATAATTGTGAGTGATCAGATGTAGGGTAGCTCTGAGAAGAGCTTTTGGGTTTATGGTACATTTAGGTACTTATAAGTAGGTACCAATGCACATTCTTAAATTCAGAGTGAAAATTCTGTTGCCCTCATCTGAGAAGTGAACTCCATCTCCTCTGTAGATATCTTGCATGTAGTAACGCAAGTTATTGTTGTACAGGGAGCCCATTCCATGGTCTCTCATGTAAGCGGAAACAGATTTGTTTACATGCTTCCTCGACTTCTCAATTTGTGGACAAAATTGGTTTGACCACCTCCATTTCTGTCTTTGGCATATATTTGAATATACCAAGGCAGTCTGAGGAAAAAGTGCCATTAATTGCTCAAAGGTGTCCTTTAAAAGCATTTCCAGACCTACACCAGTCAAAGTGCCCAAGTCATTACCTCCACAGTGCACAATTAACAGGTCAGGTTTGGGCAAATGCATAAAGATTTTCACCAATGGTATCAATTGGTGACATTTTAATCCTCTGTGGCCAAACCACTTAATTTCCACATCTTGTAAATTGAGGTTAGGTAAATTCCTGTTTTCAGCGTACCTTTGAGCCCAGTGAATATAACTATGTCCAACAATCCAGACAGAAAACATGGTGAGAGAAGGTTCTCCTGCAGTCAGATGAAGTGTGGCAATGAAATGGCATTTGAAAAAATGAGAGTTTAAAATGAAAAAAACTGTGGAGTGTCTGTGTTCATGAAGCAGTAACAGTGATTGGTGGATTTTGATTGCTGAAAACAGAAAGTTAGGGTGCACGGATGAGTTATTTGAAAGATGTATTTTGAATGGTCAATAAAAAATCATTAAATGAAAGAATGCACTGGATATGCAGGTGCACTGAGAGTTCAGAGTTCAATTGCAACATTGTTGTGTGAACTTGCAAACACCAGAAGTCTTCCAAGAGGTGGTTGCCATGCAGAAAAGGCAGAAAGGGCAGAGGGGGGAAGGGTTTTCATTTGAAAAAAAGTGAGGGAAGAGTTTTGATTGGGTGACATGAGAGATATGTGTGAAGAATTACAGCATTTCTGTGCTTTTGATAGCTGCAGACTCTGGAGTGCATACCTTTTGCTCTGCTGAAGACAAATTGGTGTGTTTCTGAGACTGTTTTCAAACTCAAAGTATTTGCTAAGGTGAGAAAATATTTCTTTAATTTAGATAGAGAATAGTGTGCTTTAAGGAGAAAATTATGAATTATGTGGCGCAAATTGCTTGTAAATATGCTCCCACCTGTGCATGGAAAATTTAGATTTTGAATGTTTGTGTTACATAGCCATGTTAAAAGTGATACAAACATGCTGCAAAGGCAATCAAAAAACGCTTTTATGTGTCTTAAGGACATTTTAAGTAATTTTACCATGTGCAGTGTTTTGAAATTATGTTTTGAAAATCGTTTTTGGGGAAAAGGAATTGTTTTTAAATTTATGACAAGGACATAATGGTGTATGCTTCTTTATAAGGCAATTGACTGTCCCTGATGTTATTTTTCCCATTTTAATGTAAGACCTTTCTCTGTGGCGCAAGTTGCTTGTAAATATGCTCCCACCTGTGCATGGCAAATTTAGATTTTAAATGTTTGTGTTACATAGCCATGTTAAAAGTGACCCAACCATGCTGGAAAGGCAATAAAAAAACACTTTCATGTGTCTTAAGGACATTTTAAGTAATTTCCCTGTGGGCAGTGTTTTCAAATTATGAATTGAAAATCGTTTTTGAGGTAAAGGAATGTTGTTAAAATTTATGTGCGCCATATGCCCCCAAATTTCTTTTTCAAGGGTGCAGCAGGGTGTTTTTGAGACACCCCTGCACCTTTGGAAAAATTCCTAATTTGCGATGAGCTAATTGCTAATCGCAAATTGCACCTTCTTTCATATGGGCATCCTGGCGCATGGAAATGAATGGGTAATTTGCAATTAGCAATTTGCTCATCGCAAATTTGGAATGGTAAAGAATCGCTATTTATTCCTTAAAATTCGCTATTTTGGAAATGCAAAATAGTTATATGATACATATGGCGGTTGATGTCTAACAAGATAAGAAGCTTAGGGATACATTTATGATGACTGGCGCAATGAAGTGGACATCACTTACTTCATTGGTAGAGCTTTACATGTATTATGTCCTCTGTATTCTTCATCAAGCGTAACTTTAATCTGCAATCCTGAGTAGGCCTCACCTTAAACAAACCTCTGGATAGGCCACATCTTATTGTCATCCTGAATTAATCATTTAAAATGCTAGGGACAGATTTATGATAGGTGTATGCCTCTTTTGCGCCACTTAGAAAACACTGTCCATGGGGAAATGACTTAAAATGTCCTTAAGACACATGAATGTGTTTTTTTAAAGCGTTTGCAATTTTTTTGGGTCACTTTTAACATGGCTATGTGACTCAAACAGTCAAAATCTAAATTCACCATGCACAGGTGGGAGCATATTTACAAGGAATGTGCTCCATGGGGAAAGGTCTTATAATGTAATATGGGAAAAATGACATCAGAGACACTGAAATGCCTTATAGAGAAGCATACACCATTATGTCCTTGTCATAAATTTGCAAACCATTACTTTTCCCCAAAAACGATTTTCAAATCATAATTTGAAAACACTGCACATGTGGAAATGACTTAAAATGTCCTTAATTCAAAATTTGCTATTCCTTATTTTGCGATTGCACTGAAGGATTTGCAAATTTTGCGATTCCTTAAATGCAATGTATCAAACAAAAAATATGTAAAAAATGATATTAAGGATTTGGAAACTACCACCAACTTCTAGTTTGTGGTAATTTGCGAATTCTTTTCAAAAAGCATTTTTTTCCAAAAAACAAAAGGTGCCATATGACGCCAATACATGTCCTTAGGGCATGTATGTGTGCCATATGCCCCCAAATTTCTTTTTCAGGGGTGCAGCAGGGTGTTCTTGAGATACCCCTGCACGCTTGAAAAAATTCCTATTTTGTGATGAGCTAATTGCTAATCGCAAATTGCAACCTTCATTCCTATGAGCCTCCTAGCCCATGGAAATGAATGGGTAATTTGCAATTAGCAATTTGCTCATTGCAAATTAGGAATGGTAAAGAATTGCTATTTATTCCTTAAAATTTGCTATTTAGGAAATGCAAAATAGTTTGATGGTACATATGGTGGTTCATCTGTAACAAGATAAGAAGCTTAGGGATACATTTATGATGACTGGCGCAATAAAGTGGACATTACTTACTTCATTGGTAGGCCTTTACATGTATTATCTCCTCTGTATTCTTCATCAAGCGTAACTTTAATCTGCAATCCTGAGTAGGCCTCACCTTAAACAAACCTTTGGATAGGCCACACCTTATTGTCATCCTGGATTAATCATTTAAAATGCTAGGGACAGATTTATGATAGGTGTATGCCTCTTTTGTGCCACTGTGCGTCACTTTTATGATGCAGCGGCGGTGCTAATTTGCAATTAGCAATTTGCTCATTGCAAATTAGGAATGGTAAAGAATTGCTATTTATTCCTTAAAATTTGCTATTTAGGAAATGCAAAATAGTTTGATGGTACATATGGTGGTTCATCTGTAACAAGATAAGAAGCTTAGGGATACATTTATGATGACTGGCGCAATAAAGTGCACATTACTTACTTCATTGGTAGGCCTTTACATGTATTATCTCCTCTGTATTCTTCATCAAGCGTAACTTTAATCTGCAATCCTGAGTAGGCCTCACCTTAAACAAACCTTTGGATAGGCCACACCTTATCGTCATCCTGGATTAATCATTTAAAATGCTAGGGACAGATTTATGATAGGTGTATGCCTCTTTTGTGCCACTGTGCGTCACTTTTATGATGCAGCGGCGGTGCAAAAGATTTGCTATGAGGCGACAAAATTACAAATTGATGCATTTAGGCAGATATGTCATGGTGTAAAAAAAACGTACCACATGAAACCGATGCAGCAGTGATGCAAAAGATGCACCATGTCGCAAGACAGGCCTCACTTGGGGCCATATGTATCAAGCTAATTAGCATTCGCAAAGATCAAAATTCTACGAATTTCGGCCTTTGCGAATGTTAATTAGACAAATGGTATGTATCAAACAAGTTTGATGCAAAATAAGGAGTAGCAAAATTTGCTATTCCTTATTTCGCGATTGCACTGAAGGATTTGCAAATTTTGTGATTACTTAAATGCAATGTATCAAACAAAAAATATGTAAAAAATGACATTAAGGATTTGGAAACTATTGTGGTAAATTGGTGGTAATTTGTGAATTCTTTTCAAAAAGCTTTTTTTCAAAAAAACAAAAGGTCCCATATGACGCCAACACATGCCCTTAGGGCATGTATGTGTGCCATATGCCCCCAAATTTCTTTTTCAGGGGTGCAGCAGGGTGTTCTTGAGACACCCCTGCACCCTTGGAAAAATTCCTAATTTGTGATGAGCAAATTGCTAATCGCAAATTAAACCTTCATTCCTATGAGCCTCCTAGCCCATGGAAATGAATGGGTAACTTGCAATTAGCAATTTGCTCATTGCAAATTAGGAATGGTAAAGAATTGCTATTTATTCCTTAAAATTCGCTATTTAGGAAATGCAAAATAGTTTGATGGTACATATGGCGGTTCATCTGTAACAAGATAAGAAGCTTAGGGATAGATTTATGATGACTGGTGCATCACCAGGGATGTGTCAGTCATCCTGCGCCGCTGTTCCGCCACCCATGGTGTGCTGCATTTACAATGCGGGGCATCATGGGGCAAAAATGGCACAGATGCGTGACGTATCTGTGCTGTAAAGGTAGTGATTGCTGGAGTTGTATCGCAAGTGCGATGCAGCTCAAGCAAGGCTCAGGGGTGCCCCATCTCCACAATGTTGCGTCAAGACCTATGCCTGCTTAAAGCAGGCGCAGGGTTTTGACGAAGCTTTCTCCTATCTGATTGTAAATACGGCACACCATGGGTGGCAGAGTAGTGGTGCACGTTAACTGGTGCATGCCTGGGGATGTGCCATTTAACATAAATCTGCCCCTTTACATTTAAGTATGTGCAGGACACACAGAGTCGGTGAGGCTTATCCAAGGTTAAGAAGAGATGAGTCCTGTTCACTGAAAAATTAGACATAGTCTTCACCTGCTCAGCATTGCTGGACATGGCTAAATAATAGCTGCAAAATATTACTCTTGTTAAACAATTTTACTATTATAATCTCTGAGATTTGTCTCTTACTCTGCAACATCTCATTGTTGTTATCTTTCTTTAAAGATAAAGACAACATCAACATGAGCGACAATCTGCAATCAGTTGATTTTGACCTCATCATTGAACTTGTAATTGAAACATCAGTGGATGTTGATCCCTTGGATGATTTAAATCCTGAGGATGAAGAAGAGCGTGATGAGGATGCAGATTTGTCCGAATTATATGACATAGGGTGGGAAGCTGACCTGCTTGAGCCTATGGAAATATAAACATTTATTTTTAAAATTTATAATTAATAAAAAGTAAAAATGTAAACCGTTTAATTTAAAAATAAAGACACCTTCAAAAACAGGTTATGTGTAGTGTCTTCAATAAAATATTAAAATATGCTCATAAAATTAGATCAGATTCACATATAAAATAGCACAGGTAACATAAATATAAATGTCATTTCTTTTCTGCTATTTCTGTATTGTAAATTTGCCAAGGACTAAAAAATCTTCTATTTAAAATGTCAAGTAGTGTGTTAAGTTTTTGATCACTGTTATTGATTTACTGTTTGGTAATAATGGTTAATAGCATTTTTTATTATATTTTACCACAGATTCAACTGCAGATCATTTCAAGATTTCACCATGCCAACAATAGAAAGACAGAGAAAGGCTGCAAAACGTCAAAGACAGCAGGTGAAACAAAATAAGCAGCAGTCCTCTAACAAACAGATTTGTCAAGTCACGAAGAAAGCACCGGGTAAGAGCACAAAATATTTCATAAGAAATATGTGTAGTAAAAAAAATATTACTACAGAAAATGTTTCAGTCCATAAAACGAGAAGGAATTCAAATGGAAAGGAAAGGCCAATCAAAAATGTTACTGCTAGAGCAAGAGATAACTCTGTGCATGATAGTAGAAGGAAACAACAGTTTAGGGAGATTCGTAAACGAATGTTCCGCAACAGGATAATTGGCAATTTGTTAAAAAATATTAAGAAAGGTCAACAGAAACTGGTTTTTTATAAGAGAAAAAAAAAAGTTGAGAAAGTTATTGATCAGGCATTTGAAATTAAACGTAAGTTATTTATTTTGATAATCAATAGAATTAGGAAGCTAAACAAGGCAATTTATGATTTCAAAAGAAATAGTAGATGGAAGAGAATAGTTAATCGTAGTAATTTTTGTGAAGTTTTTTCTGGAGAGTGGATGCATAGTTCAAGCTGTGAGGCATTTTTTAATGAGGAGAGTTATTTCCAGGATAATGATTTGGTGCATGCAGTTGACACCAGTGGTCGTGCTTATGAAGTGAAAGATGGTTGTCCAGTTGAAAAAGAAAAACTTGTGACAACAGAGACAGAAGAGGTGTTAGGTAATGAGGTTTTAGGAAGACGTGCTAAGGGTCCTGTCTACACCTGGAAGTGTAGTAGTATTTGTAGTGTGCGACAGGATTCCATCAATTTGCTTTGTGATTTTGTACGGTCATTTAATAAGAAAAGTTTGAAGCAGAAAATAAGGTTGTTGCAAGAATTAGATCCTTGCAGAGTGAGAGAAGTGACAGGTTTGCATGGTCATTCACTGGCTTGTCTTTCCAGGAGAGTATGCCAGAGTGTTTTTCATCATTTCAGGATGCTAGCAGTGCATCATAATAAAGTGAGGAAATTAGTTAGAATGTTGTATTATGCTAGGAGTCCAGCAATTATGCTTAAACAATTATGCGCTGCTCTTTTGCATGGTTCTGAAATAGATGTGAAGAATATATGTGAAGAAATTGAGTTTTGTTACTTTGGAAGTAAAGAGGAGAATGTTGAAATTGACCAAGAAGAAGAGGGTAATGTGGAAGATAGTGTACAGGTTTCCAGTACAGATAATTTTCAGAAGGAAATTGCGACGTTTCAGGTGAAATCAAGTGAGAGGCCTAATTTCACTTGTGTGTGTTGTCGACGCACTTATTATAAGAATCAGACTAAGTTAGTGGATTTATATGCAAAAAGTGAAAGGGAAAATAATAGTGAATGGAAGGATTTTGCAACATACTTGATGGTAGAAAATTGTTTTGATTTGGGATTCGATCAACGTGTGTGTACTTATTGTTGTTGCAAATTAAATCAAAACCAGATGCCTGCTAGAGCAGTTCATAATAATCTGGAATTGGTTGAGATTCCTTCTGAATTGAAGGATTTAAATACTTATGAATCTATTTTGATTCAAAGTATCCATCCCTTTCAGGCTATTGTAAGAATGGAGCCAAAGACAGGGAAATTGCCTCCATCAGATTTACAGAGAGGATTAAAGGGAAGAGTTGTTTATTTGCCTCTAGATTTGAAGAAAAACATTAACACAATTGGAGTAGAAAAAGTGGAAGAGTTAATGGGGTTCCGACAAAGAATAAGAAAATATGGCAAGATTTAGTAGATGTTAGGAAAGTTAAAAAGGCAACATTGTATTTGAAAAAAAATAATAAATACTATAAGAATGTATATGTTGCAGAAGAGGAAGTAAGTGAGGAAGAGGATAGGGATTTGTGTGCTGGTCAAATTGAGAAAGTAGAACCCTCTACTAGTGAAGAAATATATGAACATTATAGTGTTCATCCTTTGCATTCCAAGGAAGTCATGGGGAATGCTATTGAGTTGTTTCAAATGAAACAAGCCAAAGGGAGTCCCATTAGTGTTTGGGAGGAAAGTTTGGAAGCTCGGTGTTTCCCACAGCTTTTTCCAACAGGTCAGGGAGGAAGATATGATGAGCGACCTCATCAAATTCCTGCTTCTGAATACCGGACTTTGCGATTGTATGCAGGAGATGCTAGGTTTCGACAATGCATTCCTTATTTGTTTCATCTCCTGTTTGAAAGCGATCTGTCTGGACTGTCATATGCAGTGAACCACATCTTGAAAAGTGGTATACACATGCAAAACATCTCGGCAAGTGACTTTATGGATAAAGTCAATGTCCAAGACAGTATTTTGGATTCTCACCTGATTAATCTCATGGCGTGTCAGCGTGGTACTAATGAGTACTGGTACCGTCGTTATGGTGATTTAAAATGTATGCTGAGGAACTTAGGTACTCCCACATGGTTCCTCACTCTGAGCTGTGCCGAGTATGGCTGGGAAGACTTACTTGAATTTCTACGAGAGGCAAATGCTAACGTAGATAACATCGAATTCAAGACACCCGGAGAACTGTGCTCTTTGGATCCAGTCAATGTATGTAGGTACTTCAATCATAGATTTGAAGCTATGATGTCTTTCATCATGAATAAGAAGAATCCACCTCTTGGAGTGGTGTTGGATTTCTTCTGGAGAAAGGAGTACCAAGCAAGAGGTGCTCCTCATATACATATGTTGCTGTAGATCAAGGATGCACCTAAATTTGGAACGGATCCAGAAGACTCAGTGATGAGTTTCATCCAACAGTATTCTACGTGTGCTGTTCCAAACGCAAAGGAGAAGAAAAGCCTAAGAGAAAAAGTTCTGCGTTTCCAAAGCCATCGATGTGGAAAGTACTGCCGTCGTAAATTCCGAAACAAGGACAAGTTCTACACTAAATGTCGTTTCGGCTTTTCACGACCGGTGATTTCTAAAGGAAGAGTAAACAGTTTGATGTCTTCGCTGCGACACAATGTCATGAAGAAATCACCTAAAAACACATACAATTTGAAGAGGAACGAAGAGTCCAAGTACATCAATGACTACAACCCGGTGATTTTGTCCATGTGGAATGCTAACATGGATATACAGTTTGTGGCTGATAACTGTATGGCTGTGGCTCGGTATGTGACGTCTTACATCACCAAAAAAGAGAAGACAGAATTGAAGGATATGTGGGAGGACATTTCCCATGAAAAGAGCCTCAGCAAGAAGTTGTACAGTTTCAGTCTGAAGATGTTGTCGCATCGAGAAATCGGAGCGTACGAATGTTCTGACCGGTTGTCTTCAGCAAGTCTCTATGCCAAGTCCAGGAGTATCGTTTGGGTGAGTCTTGGTCTTGCTGCAACGCGTAATCGAGTTCTCAAACCTGTCCGGGAAATTGAGTATTTGGCGGAAAAGGAGCCAAACAGTACCGACATTTTGAAGACCAACATGTTGGATACATATTATCCAAATCGAAGCATTCACCTCGAGAATGTTTGTCTGTATGAGGTTCTTCAAAATTACATATTCAAGAGGAACATCAAAGAAGATACTGAGAAAGGAGTGTATGCTGTAATAGGAAGTGAGGGATGTCTGGTCAAGCAAAGAAAATGCCACTTGGTAAACCATCGAAAATTGAGTGGCGAATCTCCTGAAAAAAAGGAGTTTTTCTATTTAGCACTTTTGCAACTTTTCAAGCTTTGGCGTGCAGAAGAGGAACTGCTTGGAGATTTTCTCTGTTACGAAGACTCTTTCAATGCCGCCAAGGAGACCATAGAATGTCCTGCTTTTCCCAAATATGTAGAAATGTTGAATGCGGAAATTGAGCAGGAAGCAACGATTGCAGCCGAGATTGCCAGAGACAGTTCTCAGGACAGTCAGAGTTCTGCTTCATTGAGTCAGGATCCACTAGGAGGACCTGTTATTGAAAATGAAGCTGCCACTGCTATGAATGAAGTGGAAAGAGCCATGGCACATGCTCAAGAGGATGCGGTTAACTTAGAAGAGTTGGAAAGACAACTCAACGTTGAGCAGAGGAAAATATATGACGAAGTTACCATGCAAATTGATCATGGATTAAGTCATGATAAGAAAGAGTGCTCATGTACGTCGTTGAAGCCTGTCCGACTGTACGTGAGTGGAGAAGCGGGAACTGGAAAAAGTTTCCTCATTAAAGCAATTTCATGCTATTTGCAGGAAAGGACAGAGTCATCGCTGTCTTGTGTTGTCACTGCTCCAACTGGACTGGCAGCACATAATATTAAAGGGATTACTTTACATCGTTTACTGATGCTGCCAGTGGAGCATGACAACAAATTACAATATCACAAGCTATCTGGAGATGCTTGTTTTGAAGTTTCAAGAATCTTGAGGAAAATGAAACTTCTTATCATTGACGAAGTAAGCATGGTTTCCAATGTCATGCTTGCCTTTGTGCATTTGAGAATGCAAGAAGTTCTCAAAACAGAGTATGATGTGTTATTTGGTGGCAAACACATCATTGTTTTCGGAGATCTTCTGCAGCTGACAGCAGTGAAAGGGCAACCTGTGTTCAAAATGCTCACGCATGAAGATACCAGGAAGTGCCTAGGCAGCATTGGCAACGTCAATATATGGTTAAACTTCAATTATGCTGAACTGCATGAAAATATGCGTCAGGCGAAGGATGAAGTTTACAAGACTATTCTACAAGATGTTAGAATTGGAAAAGTGACCGAGCATGGGAAAGAAGCTTTACATGCACGATTACTGTCAAATTTATATCCAGAACAAGATGTTGTGCCTGAGAATATTTTTCATTAAATTACTGAGAAGAAATCTGGAATATGTTTGATGCCAACTCTTGCAGAATGTGCCAAATTTAACAACAAAATGTTGCATTTAGAAAAGCAAGAGATTGTGAAACTGGAAGCTATTGACAGAGTAGAGCATATGGGATCAACAATTATTTTGTCTGAGAATCTGAAAACAAAATTGGATTCATTAGAGAAGAGTATATCTAAAACTGCAGGTTTTGAAAAGACTCTGAATGTGTGCTTGAACTGCCGTATAATTTTAAGAAGGAATTTACATGTTGAAAGAGGTCTGGTAAATGGATCAATGGGTAATGTTGTTGATTTTGTGAAATACAGAAATAGAGATGGAATTTAATTTTTAAAAATTAAATTTGATGGCATTGAGGAAGTACAGCTAATTGGTCATTGTTCTGCTAGATTTTTGCTTGTAAAAGACTTATATGTTCGCCGTAAGCAGTTTCCTGTTTGCTTGGCATATGCGGTGACAATCCATAAATCGCAAGGTTTAAGTGTAGACAGTGCATTGGTGAATATTGGCAGTTCTGTGTTCAAGGAGGGTATGGCATATGTGGCATTGTCACGAGTTAGAACTTTATCGGGATTGTACTTGATTGAGTGTGATGTCACAAACATTTGTGCGGATCTAGATTGTGTTAAGGAATACAATAGGTTAAGAAGAGAGTATGCGCCACATTTGCCTCAGTATCCTTTGTTTGAGAAACGTGTGGTAGGCCAGAAACGAAGAAATGTGACCAATACTGGGGAGGTTGTAGCAAAAAGACAAAAAGTCAATGAACCTAAAATTACAAGCAGAAAGAAAAAGGATTCTGTTGAAGATGTTGTTGGTTTTCAGTTTGAAAACAGTTCTGGTGTCAACTGCTATGCTAATGTAGTGGTTAATGTTTTGTTTTCTCTAGAAAATGTAAAAGAAGAGATTGTGGTCAATTCTGATCAAAGATTTTGCAGTTTGTTAAATTCTGTGTTAGAGAAATGTAGCACTGATAGAAGAAACATAGAAAGTGTGTCTGAAATTCGAAATCTGTTAGACAGATGTTCAGGCCAAACACAATTCTCTCAAAATATTCAGCAAGATTGTCAGGAGTTTTTAATGTATATGCTTGATGTATTACATGCTGAAGGTGTAGATGTAGATCAGCTGTTTGGGCTTTCTTATCAATGGCAGCATGACTGCGAGAACTGTATGGTATCAAGTACTACTAGTGTAGACTCAGAAAGATTTATATATTTAACTTTGCCAGACAGTAAATCAGTCTCCTTTAATAAGCTAGTAAAAGCAGCTGATCACAACATGGAGTGTAGCCAATGTAAATCTGAAATGATGTCCACATTATTTATACGAACATGTGGCCAGTATGTCATTTTAATGTTCCAACGATGTGGGCCTGATGGAACAAAATTGACAACTTTAATTAAACATTTTGTAGCTTAGCAGTTGTCAATATCAGGAAGGACTTTTGTAACTGCAGCAATTATATATCATGACGGCCCTTCAATAACATCAGGACATTACACAGCTTATTTAAAGTCTAGAAATGGCTGGTCATTCTGCAATGATATTATTTTAATTTTCAAAAAAAAATTGCTGTATGACCTTAAAAACTCTTACCTGGTGTTTTTAAAACCAAAATTTTAGGGAAATAATCTCGGGATGTGCTCTGTGGAATTTCAAGAAGTTCTAATGGCTCCTACACAATTTGGCCTTGAGGATAAGTGTAGTTCAGAGACATAACTTCTAACAATAAGACTGGACGTCATGGAGAAATACGTGCACTTTGAATGAGTTCAGAAAAACTGTTTCTTTTTATAAGCTAATTGAAGCAGCCAATCAAAACATGGAGTAGAGGGAATGTAAGTCTGCAATGCTGTCTACTGTTTTACATTGCTTTGTGATTAAAAGTGATGTGGAGAATTAAATAATTGTAGTAGTCATAGAGGTAGTGTAAGTCTGCTTCATAGTTTGCAGTATCAGTGTCATAGGAAATGTAGAACATGACTGAGCAAGAAGGGGAAGATATTACTATTCCAGGATTGTGAAAATGATCTTCAACATTTTAATTCTGAAAGTTGCGGAAATGCCAAATGACGGGATTGGCTTACAAGAAATCCAAGAGTTATAAATGGGTCTGACAAGATTTGGCCTTGTGGAAACTTGTGGTAGAGAGTAAGAAGTAATTTATTGCATGTAACATGTTTTTAAAAACGATGGAGATTTTCTTTCAGAAAGTGGCGGGCTGAAAGTAATAACAGCACAAAAGAGTGTAAGCTGTTCATAGGACATCCTTTGACGTCATGGAAAGTAAGTTAACTTTAAGGAGTTCTGAATTCTGATTTCTTATGTTGTATGGGTTTTTTAAACACAATCATTTTGATTGTGGTTTTTTTTCCCCGCTGTTATATGATGAATACCTTCAAGTCACTGTTTTTAGTGAATTTTGATACATTCTGAGAACAGCAAAAATAAACCATTTAACATGTATAATTAATTCTGTACTGTTTGCATTTATGATGTATATGTAGAACTGTGTAGGAGGCATGGAGAAGGTGAGGCTTCTGTAAGTGTCAAAGTTGTTGCATGCAGTGCTGCACTTCTGCGTATTCTTTCATATGCTAGACTACATCTGCACAATGAGATACCTAAGCAAAGGAAACACAAGTGATGTGATTGTGAAATGAGCAAAATAAATTGCACGTATTTCAATTACATCACCTGTGTTTCCTATCATTACGAATCACATTGTGCAGATCAAGTTTAGGTCTGTCCAGGAAAACATAGGAGGTTTGGACTTTGTTCAAGAGTGCAGTGGACATGACTCACTTCATTGGTAGACCTTCACATATATTATCTCCTCTGTACTGTTCAACAAGTGTAAATCTCATCTGCAACCCTGAGTAGGCCTCACCTCAAACAAACCTCTGGATAGGAGACATCTTATTGGCATCCTGAAGCAATTATTTAAAATTTTAGTGTCTTGCGACACTTTTCTGAAACAACAGCAATGCAAAAGATGCACCATGTTTTAAGATAGGCCTCACTTCATCTGCATCAAGATACTGTTAGTTTAAAATGTATATCTTTAGGACTGTGTAGGGGGCCTGGAGAAGCAGAAGCTTCTGTAAGTGTCAAAGTTGTTGAAAAACTGTTTGTCCTTCAATCTTTTCCCTTGTCTTTTGTAATTTTTAAATACATGTTTTAATATTTTTCAAATGTTTGTTCTCTCTTTCACAGATTGAAAGTATAAAAACAAAAAGTGAGTAATTTAACGACAATTATAAGGTAAATATTTTGTACTCTTTTCGTTACATTTCTATCACATTTAACTACTATTAGTTCCACTGCTTCATTTCTTTAACCCTCAGTTTCCTGCCTTTGCTACTTCCCTTATTCCTTTCTCTATTACCTACTTACTCAACTCCTTCCACTCTTTTTCTCAGTCCCTCTCTTCTCATAGTTCCTCACTCTTGTTCACTCACTCCGTCTCTATTACTCTTAGTGTCTTTGACTGATCACTCTATCACTACTTGTTCATAATGCTTTCTCTGTGTAGTTGAAGCACACTAAGGGGAATATTATGAACACAGCCAATAAAATTATTGCTCTTTTTATTGGCAGAAAACTGGTGCAAAAGTGGTTTTAGCGGCAGTTTTCTGCCGCAAAAGCAGCTTTAGCGACACATTTCTGCCAATAAAAGCTGCAAAACTTTTATTGCCTATGTTGATGATATGGCTCTATGTTACTTACATTTCTTTGCTGTTTCAATTAATCTTTTTCTGTTATTTTTTGTTTTCTGTTTTCTATTTTTTCTCTCTGTTATTCCTCATGTTTTAATCTTATTTTGAACATTCACTCACATTCTCCAAGAAACTCTTCTTTGTTAATGTTATACTCTCTTTTTTTTTCTTTCACTTCGTTATCTATTTTGTTTTTCACAATTATACCCTCTTCCGTCTTTTCTTCGGTAAATAGATCTATTAAACAGTATCTCTTCTTTACTCCCTATAGCTGTCTTTCTTTTAACATCACTCTCTGTTTACTTTCCTTATACTTACACTTTTTTTTTTTTTTTTGGGTTAGCTCCCGGTCCGCGTACCGGGAAGCTAACCGGGGAGCGAACCAAAAGAAATAGAGCTTGCCAGAGTGCTAAACATTCTAGCAATTTTTTTTGAAAGGGAAGGTAGTTCTGAAAAGAACTTTTTTTTTTATATTTTTGTTGTTTTATATTTTTTTTTATTTTTTGAACATTTTTGGTTTTTTTTGTATTTTTGGAACGATTTTATATTTTTTTTGGGTTTTTTTGGGGGGGGGAAACAACAAAAAACAGGCATTGAAAAGGGCTCAACAGGAGCAAAAAAAAAAATTACTGGGGGCGGTTAGGGCAATTATGGTGTTCATATGCCAGGTTTATAGCATTTATGCTCATGTTGCCACAAGCTAACAATGCACGACAGTGCATACAAGAGTGAATCATGTGCCCAAAATGTTCTTGAATATTTGGCACAGTTTCCCGTGCCTCTTCTGGTGTTAATGAAATTGGTATTTTTGGTCTGGCCACAGGAGTTGGTCTTGGATTGTCCTGTAAATCCCTTATTTCCGCCCGGCTGTAATTGAGCGGATGCTTCCTTGTCATGTGCCTGTGCATTGTGTGATTTCCGTAACTATATTTCTTGTCCGTCCCTCTGGACAATTGTTCTTTGCATATGAGGCAGGTGACATACCTCGCATTGACTTTTTTTTGGCCACGAGGGATCGAATAAAACTGCCAGATGAAACTGGCTTTCTTTCGGGAAACCCGGGGCACCTCCTCTAAGAACTGTGGTTCTTCTCCCTCCTCTTCATCCATTTCTTCCTCTTCCTCCTCAGTGTTGGTCAGGACCTGGGGAGGTGGTCCTCTCTTCCCATGAGGAGGTGGTGGTGGTGGTGGGGGTCCACCAGCTGAAGCTACCAATGAAGCCATTTTCCAACAAGCAAAATAGGTCTTCCTCTCACAATGATGAAAGTCAGAGTGAGGAAAGAAGGAGGGGTTTTCATCATTTGGGAAAAACAATACTTCTCAACCAATGAAAAGTGTTATTTTTAGGTCACCTGACCTAGCCTTACATCATTATGAAACCAAAAGTGAAATGAACCAATGAAAAGTTTTATTAACAAGTCACATGACCTCTCACGCTCATGTTACGCGCTGCGGAACGCGCCCCGGTTAGCTTCCGGGTCGCTAAGCTTCGCGCCTCGGTCCGCGCCCCGGGACACTTCCGGGTGCGCTAACGCGGTACGTCACAAGACGCATTACGCGGCAACACGATACGTCGCGCTTTCACGACGCGCCGCGGATCGCTTCCGGGGAGCTGCGTTTCGCGCCTCGGTCCGCGCCCCGGGGCACTTCCGGGTGCGCTAACGCAGTACGTCATAAGACGCATTACGCGGCAACGCGATACCGTCACTATGTTGATTTTTTACCGGTTCGCGGACCGGGTCGCGGCATCAAATTGAGCTAACGGGAAGCTTCCCGGTTCGCGGACCGGGAGCGAAACAAAAAAAATATTTAAAAAAAATTATTAATAAACATATAAAATATATTTTTGGATTTAAATAAGAATACATTTTACAGCTATAGATATTTGCTATTAAAAAACCATTGAAATTCACTGAAAAAACCATAGGTTATAAACCATATATAGTTAGGAATTAGCATTTACAAAACCTTGAAAATTCACTGAAAAAACCACAGGTTATAGACCATATATAGTTAGGAATTAGCATTTAAAAAACCTTATTTTACTCACACAAAACCAATGAAATTCCATATATAGTTAGTTGTACTAACTATATATCACGCACCCGCAATCCACTGCTGATGATGTCACATATTACATCATTCATGACATGGTCAGTGACATCACTGATGACATCTCAAATGACATCACTGATGACATCACTGATGACATCTCAAATGACATCACTGATGACATCACTGATGACAACATCCAGTGACTGTATTTTTCTGTAAAGTTAAAATATGTCTTACATATTTAAGAATGAGTGGATGTATAAGTGTCTGGATGAAGGATTTAGTAGGTGCATGACTGACTGTATGAGTGAGTGGTTAAATGTGTCTCACTGAGTGCATGGGTTAGTGACTAAACTGTCTTAATTTGTGCATCATTATGTCTGTTGTTCTGTAAACTGCTGCATGTGTTGATCAGTAGCTATATGAGTAACTATATGGGTTATTGATTGGTTGCTCAAGCATTTGTATGGGAGACTGAGTGTGTGTGTGGGTGGCTGGGAGGTGTATGACTCTGTGCATAGATGTATGGGTTCAAAAGTGCATGTGGAAACAGCTGTATGGGCGGTTGACTGTGTGCATGACTGTATTGGTGAGTGAATGGATATCTCAGTGCTACATGTCAAAGTAAGTACATATGTAAAATACAGTACATGTGAGAGTTGACATATATAAATAACTGTGCATAAGAGCCAGTGAATGTGTGAGTGGCTGTATGGATCATTGTGCTCTTGTATCCAGGATTGTATAAGTGAGTAAATATGTTTTAGTATATGTTTGAATAAGTAAGGTGTGTATAACTGTTTAGTTGTGAAAATGGAGCTGTGATTGATTCTTTGCATGACTGACTAGGTGTGTAAGTAACTCCATGGATGAGTGACAGTCTGTGAGTGTCTGTTTACACTGAGTGTATCTAAGGTTATATTAGAGTCTGAAGAGGTTCATCGTATTATCACATGAATGATGTCATCAGTGATGTGATCAGTAATGTCAAATGAGATGTCATCAGTGATGTCATCAGTGATGTCATTTGAGATGTCATCAGTGATGTCATCAGTGATGTCATTTGAGATGTCATCAGTGATGTCATCAGTGATGTCATTTGAGATGTCATCAGTGATGTCATCAGTGATGTCACTGACCATGTCATGAATGATGTAATATGTGACATCATCAGCAGTGGATTGCGGGTGCGTGATATATAGTTAGTACAACTAACTATATATGGAATTTCATTGGTTTTGTGTGAGTAAAATAAGGTTTTTTAAATGCTAATTCCTAACTATATATGGTCTATAACCTATGGTTTTTTCAGTGAATATATATATATAAAAATCATTTGCTCCTCTTTTGTGCAGAAGATCACTCGGGACACTGCGGGGCTTCAAAACAGGTACTTTATTCAGGATTTCATCAGCAGACCGGTTTCGGCTTGTGCCTTCTTCAAGTGCTGTATTCCTTATACTGTGAATACACCTCACTCTTTTTATGTTCTGGCTCCTCCCTCCTAGTGGCGGCGGGGCCCTATACATATATATATATATCCAGCACGATCCTTACACAAGGAAGACGACGCCATGTGCGATATTTTCAATATTTATTTCGGCAAACCGCTCTCATTGGATGCGTTTTGGCAGATCTCTGCCTTGTTCGCGAATGCCGCTTGAGCATTTGCGCCACATTTTTAAACATCACCGAATCAAAAGTGAAAAACTACAAGTGAATAAATATAAACAACAGACTTGTAGTTTTCCGCCAAAATACGCAAAGAACTACTCAACTGTAGACATGGACAATAGATATGTAGTCTTGTGTCAATTACTCCGCAAAGACAATATAACACAATGCACAGAAGTTTTTATATATCACAATTAATATCGGTGATACTTATGCATTCTTTATACATTTTAACTATCAATCGTTACTACCTTTTAGAAGCATACAGGTCAGCTTATTAGTGAATCTTGTATTCTTTACACAAAAGATGTGATTCGTTACTCTACTGGTGCAATGTCTACCCTATTAGGAATAACTCCTGTGTTTACAAAGATCTAATATCTTATATTCTTTTATTGTGATATTTTTGTCTTAGAGGGCATTCAAAAGAAATTAAAATTCTGCATGTGTTATGTTAATCTTGCCCAAGTGGGCTCTTGTGTCTGTTGATAACTGAAAGTGTGCTTCTTTGTTACGTGTCAGTGAATGTGAAAATTAAAAACATCTTACATTAAAAACTTTTTAGCTATCAGGACTTTTGTGCATAGCCAGTGATCAAGGGCAGAGTGCTGGCCGAAACGCGTTTGGCGCTACATTTCACTGCAGGAGTGAGCACGTTTTTGCTGCAGACCACACCAATTAAAGGAGAAAACGTCTGTGTGTGTTGTCGTTCTTACTTGGGCAACCTTTGTTTGATGGATTATTGAGCGGCGCACCTCAGCGCGAGAATGCTCCTCCGCATGTGAGCGGACCTGCGGCACTTGGAGGTTTAGTGGCTGCGTGGACATGGAGGTCCGATGATGTGGGATCAAATATTGCCAGTAAAATGGATGTCTCTCCCCGAAGTAACCCACTTAGGTAAGACATTTTTAACATGCCAAAATACAAAGACCTGACAGCACCCACTGTGGCGAATGTTAAATGGAACTACTTTGACCATGATGCAATGCAGCATTACGCCCACTGGGGCGGGTCTAAGAGTATATCAGTGTTTCTCATGGCTGTCTGGACTTTTGTGCATAGCCAGTGATCAAGGGCAGAGTGCTGCCCAAAACGTGTTTGGCGCTACATTTCACTGAAGGAGTGAGCACGTTTTTGCTGCAGCCCACACCAATTAAAGGAGAAAACGTCTGTGTGTGTTGGCGTTCTTACTTGGGCAACCTTTGTTTGATGGATTACTGAGCGGCGCGCCTCGTCGCGAGAACGCCCCTCCGCATGTGAGCGGACCTGCGGCACCTGGAAGTACAGTGACTTTGTGGACATGGAGGTCCAATGATGTTGGATCAAATATTGCCAGTAAAATGGATGTAAACACAGAGGTTATTGTTAATGGGGTAGACATTGCACCAGTAGAGAAACGAATCACAGCTTTTGTGTAAAGAATACAAGATTCACTAATAAGCTGACCTGTATGATTCTAAAAGGTAGTAACGATTAATGGTTAAAATGTATAAAGAATGCATTAGTATCACCAATATTAATTGTGGTATATAAAATCGTCTGTGCTTTGTTTTATATTGTATTTGCAGAGTAATTGAAACAAGACTACAGATCTATTGTCTATGTCTACCGCTGAGTAGTTCTTTGCCAATTTTGGCAGAAAACTACAAGTCTGTTTAATTTTATTCACTCGTAGTTTTTCACGTTTGATTCAGTGATGTTTAAAAATGTGGCGCAAATGCTCAAGCGGCACTGGTGAACAAAGCAGGGATCTGCCACAACGTGTCCAATGAGAGCGGTTTGACAAAATAAATATTGAAAATATCGCACATGGCGTCGTCTTCCTTGTGTAAGGAGTGTGCTGAATGTTAAGGATTTTGCTGTAGAAATCCCGTGACGACGCACCCTTCGATTTGGAGCACAGCGGGCACCCACTGTGGCGAATGTTAAATGGAACTACTTTGACCATGATGCAATGCAGCACTACGCCCACTGGGGAGGGTCTAACGGCCAGATTCATGAAACAAAAATCGTCTCGCAAAGGGCCAAATTCTGAGAATCTGTCCCTTTGCGAGCGCAATTTTTGCATTTGGGATTCATCATCCCAAATGCAAAAATCGCTATTATAGAATTCGCAAATTTGCGAGGAATTACATTTAAGGAATCTCTATTTGAGATTCCTTAAATGCAATTCATGAAACTTTTAAAAATTGTGAATTCGCAATTTTGGGCCGCCATTTACCGCAAAGTCAAACCTCGTGGTAAATAGCGGAAACTTAGAAAAATGCACTTAAGTGCATTTTTCTAAGTTGTATGTTACACACACACACATGTCCTTGGGACATGTGTGTGCGTAACACCAGCGTCCAATGTCATTTCAGGGGTGCAACAGGGTGTCCTTTGGACACCCCTGCACCCTTGAAATCGCAAACTCAAAATGTGAATCGCTAATAGCGATTCGCACATTGATATGTAAACCCATTCATTCATATGGGCCTTTAGGCCCATAGGGATGACTGGGGAGTTATTCCTTATTTGCGATTAGCAATTAGCTAATCGCAAATAAGGAAGCTGTAGGAATCGCAAACAAATTTGCGATTTGTACATGAATCCCGTTTTGCGAGTCTGTAATAGCGATTCCTTAATAATCGCTGTTACAGACTCGCAAAACGGGACTTTCATGAATCTAGGGGATAGAGCATATAAATGTTTCTCATGGCTGTCGGGACTTTTGTGCATAGCCAGTGATCAAGGGCAGAGCGCTGCCCAAAACACGTTTGGCGCTACATTTCATTGAAGGAGTAAGCACATTTTTGCTGCAGCCCACACCAATTAAAGAAGAAAACGTCTGTGTGTGTTGGTGTTTTTACTTGGGCAACCTTTGTTCGGTGGATATATATATATATATCCAGAGGAGTGAGGGACACGTTAATCTGCAACACCGCCTTTCTGTAAGAACTCGGTGAGCATGGTTGGGACTAGGGCAGACACAGCCCACTGGGGACTGCACTAGCGCATGGATGTCTGCTCGTGAGTATCCATTTCGGGTTTTCATTTCCACCATGCTACTATCACCTAGAGGGTCCTGTCCAATCGTAGCAGGAATACTGACTTTAAACGAGGGCGGGAGACTCTCCTGGGTTAGAACCTCGGCAGCACTGATGAAGTTTGCAATAAACGAAACGCGTCTGCATATGCCAAAAACAATGAGTTCTGTGTGCTGATTTCCCTGGAGTCCCGCTGGAGTTCCTCTCCTTGATTTTTCAGGGGGACTGGTCTTGAGGTTTAGGGTACTGCCACAAATACCTTTTGGAACACCCACTCCACAAGGCGTCCCGTTTTAATTGGTCGCATCTCGTTTGGCTTCACCACAGAACTCTGTGGTAAAAATGGGACACGTTGCTCGTCCACAACTCGTCTTGACACAACTTGTGCACCGCAACACTTCATGCGAGATGTTTTGCTTACTTAAGCAGGACACTTGGGCGAAAGCTGTGAATGTTTAGCGGCGGAGTACGAGACACGTTAATCTGCAACACCGCCCTCCTGTAAGAACTCGGGGAGCATGATTGGGACTAGGGCAGACACAGCCCACAGGGGACTGCACTAGCGCATGGATGTCTGCTCCGTGAGAATCCATTTCGGGTTTTCATTTCCACCATGCTACTATCACCTGGAGGGTCCTGTCCAATCGTAGCAGGACTACTGACTTTAAACGAGGGCGGGAGACTCTCCTGGGTTAGAACCACGGCAGCACTGATGAAGTTTGCAATAAACGAAACGCGTCTGCATATGCCAAAAACAATGGGTTTTGTGTGCTGATTTCCCTGGAGTCCCGCTGGTATTCCTCTCCTTGATTTTTCAGGGGGACTGGTCTTGATGTTTAGGGTACTGCCACGAATACCATTTGGAACACCCACTCCACAAGGTGTTCCGTTTTAATTGGTGGCAACTCTTTTGGCTTCACTACAAAACTCTGTGGTAAAAATGGGACACGCCGCTCGTCCGCAACTCGTCTTGACACACCTTGTGCACCGCAACACTACATGGGAGAAGTTTTGCTTACTTAAGCAGGACACTTGGGCGAAGGCTGTGAATGTTTGGCGGCGGAGTGAGGGACACGTTAATCTGCAACAACGCCCTCCTGTAGGAACTCGGTGAGCATGGTTGGGGCTAGGGCGGACACAGCCCACTGGGGACTGCACTAGCGCATGGATGTCTGCTCCGTGAGAATTCGTTTCGGGTTTTCATTTCCACCATGCTACTATCACCTGGAGGGTCCTGTCCAATCATAGCAGGGCTACTGACTTTAAACGAGGGCGGGAGACTCACCTGGGTTTGAAACTCAGCAGCACTAATGAAGTTTGCAATAAACGAAACGCGTCAGCATATGCTGAAAACAATGGGTCTTGTGTGCTGATCTCCCTGGAGTCCCGCTGGTGTTCCTCTGCTTGATTTTTCAGGGGGACTGGTCTTGATATATATATATATATATATATATATATATATATATATATATATATATATATATATATATATATATATATATATATATATATATATATATTCACTGAAAAAACCATAGGTTTCACACCAGTTATAGTGATGTCACTGACCATGTCATGAATGATGTAATATGTTACATCATCAGCAGTGGATTGCGGGCGCGCGAGTTATAGTGAGTCAAACTAACTATAACGTGGGAATTTCAATGGTTTTGTATGAGTAAATTGTTCAGCTAACTATAACTGGTGTGAAACCTATGTTTTTTTCAGTGAATTTCAAAGGTTTTTTAAATGCTAATTCCTAGCTATAACGAGTATGAAACCTATGTTTTTTTCAGTGAATTTCAAAGGTTTTTTAAAAGCTAATTCCTAACTATAACGATTGTGAAACCTATGTTTTTTTGTGAATTTCAAAGGTTTTTTAAAAGCTAATTCCTAACTATAACATTTGTGAAACCTATGTTTTTTTCACTGAATTTCAAAGTTTTTTTTAAAGCTAATTCCTTTCTGTATCGAGTTTGTAACCTACGATTTTTTTTTTATTTGCTGTTTTGTGTAAGTATTAATTATTAATAATTGAAAAAAAAAATCAAATGTTTTTTAATTATTTTTTGTTCCTGGGGCGCTCAGGGTGCGTGCACCGGTAAGCTTTTCCGAGAGCGCAGCGAGAGCGCAGCGAGAGTGCTAATTCTGCGTTCGTAAAAAAAATATGTATGAAATCTAAATAATAATGCAAGACATTTAGTACCATACTTAAAAAAGCATTATTTTAGATTTACGAAATGAAAATGATTTTGCATTTCCGTAAAGCTAGCAAAACGTCACTCAGGCGCGCCGCGTAAGCGCCCCCGGAAGCGCCCACGTTCATGCCGCGTAAGCGCCCCCGGAAGCTCCTACGTTCGTGCCGCGTAAGCACCCCCGGAAGCGCTTCGGTGTGCGCAGCATAAGCGCGTCAAGTCATGTGACCTTAAAATAACTCTTTTCATTGGTTCCTAACAGTTTTTTTTTTACAAAGAATGAAATCCCCACCCATTTCCTATACTTCTTCTTTCACTTTTGTGACTGAAAGACCTGCCTTTTTGCTGTTGGATCTTTGTGGGAATAAATTCTTGAATTATCATGGCTGCCAGACCATCCAGCAGTGAAGATGACTCCAATGAATTTCTTGATGAAGAGGCTCCTCAGCCGAAAGTAAAAGAACACTTTATTTGGAAGTTTTTTTCTATTCCTGATGACCAGAAGAAAGTAAATGCTCCAAAAGTGGAGTGCAGGATTTGTCACACTGTCCTGTCACGGGGTGACCCCACTAAGAAATATTCTTTTGGTAACTCCACAATGGTTCGCCATGTGGAGAGGAGGCACCCCCAGAATTTTGCCCGGGAAAGTGTCAGGGCTCTGGCACGAGAGGTTCCCAGTGATGGGTCCTCTACTTCAACTGGAGGAGCAATTACTTCAGTGAGAGGGCGATCGCAAGAGCTGATTCCGAACATTCAGCCTGCTTTTAATTCAATTCAATTCAATCTTTATTCGGTTTAAAAAACCTTGTAAGATACAAACATACAATCATAATACATCATGTAACAATATAAACTCATCATAATACATAATGAAACAATAGCAGCGGGTAGAATATCAACAGATTTCCTATCAACACATTTCCTTTGCATAAATACCTAAAATTCAGTTCATTTTCCAAGCCATCCATTTGATTGACTAGCTCGTGGTTGGCCCCTCCAGTATACAGAACACTAAATATTCGAATTTAATAAAAAAATAATTTAACTGTTTTGTTAAAGGAGAATACACATCAGGACAGTAAACAACAACATATAGCAGCTGACCAATAACATAGAAAGATGGTAAGTAGCCTATTCCATTAGGTTTTTAAGTTTTTAGATTTTTCATCCTCCTAATCAAAGCTACACATAAGAGAAAACGGCTTAGGCTGAACACAATCGTTTGTGCAGTGTCACCCTTAAAAATTCTAAGTCCAACCTTAATTTGTCTGAAGCCTAGCCTTTTACAGATTGGCTTGAGCCATTTTTTCCTGGCTCTTAGATAGGCTGGGCATATAAATAAAACATGGGACTCATCCTCTTTCAACCCCATCTCGCATAGCTCACATATATCAGAGCCAGCGGCCCCGGCCAACCCCTTATTACAAGTCCAGCTGGTTGTTCTTTCATTTAATTGTAAGATACCATACCGGAACTTTAGATATAGGCTTTTGGCAAGTGGGGGATAAATTTCATCCATAAGGGGCTCTAAATACATAGTCATTTTAATTTCGAAGAATTTCGAAGTTAGAGTCCCTATTCTGGGGTTTAATAACACTGAGTCTCTAATATAATCCCAGTACCTTTGCTTCAAAATCTTTTTTGAACTATTTGTGAGGGAATCAGGATCAAACAAGAAGTCACTTAGCCCTAATTTTTCAAACCATTTCTTGACGTACTCTAACCATGGCAAATACGTACTATTCCTTATGGCCAATATCTCTTTCAATGCTTCTCTATAATCTGTCAGCTCCTCAACGGACCATAAACGGATCCAATAAAGGAGCGGACGAAGAGAAGCATAGTCATCTGTACGTCTAAAATTAAGGTCCCATAATACTGGTGTCAGTGGTGTTGACCCTGGAATCCCTAGAAGTTGCCTAATAAACGAGTTTTCCCTCACTCGAAAAGTATCCTTTGAGGCATAAGCCCAGAGGTCCGCACCATAGAGTGAGGATGATTGTACTTTATATTTGAATAGTTCAATAGCTGGTGAGACTGCTTTAAAATGGCTATTCTTATGCCTCTTCAAAATCGGACACTGATTTTGGGTCAGCCTTAGTTTTGAGTTCTCCAATTGCGTCTTCCATGTGACATGACTATCTAAAATGATGCCCAGGTATTTAAAATTTGGGACCTCTTCAATAAGTTCATTATTTATCTTAAAGACCTTATTGAAACCTTTATGAGGGTTGATTGTCATGACTTTTGTTTTAGAGGAGTTAATTTCTAATCCCTTGTCATGACAATACAAACTAAAAGTATTTAAAAGGTTTTGGAGTCCCTAGGTGTCTGAGAAATTAAAATCGTGTCGTCTGCAAACAACAGTGCCGGAACGGCTTGCCCGCTCAATTTGGGAGAGTCATGCTCGCAGCCCAAAAGAGTTTCGGGGATGTCATTAACGTACAAAGAGAATAAGGTAGGTGCCATTACACACCCCTGCCTTACCCCTTTTGCTATTTTTATTTTCTCGCTAACTTCACCATTAGGTCCCCATCTAACTTGTGCATAATTATTCTCGTGGAGTCTAATTAAAATTTGAAGGATATTTGCAGGGACACCCATCTTACTTAGTGTCTTCCATAGGGCTTCCCTTGGAACCATGTCAAAAGCTGCCTTCAAATCTACAAATGCCACGTATATATGGGAACTTCTTATAATCGTGTACTTCCAGACTAAACATAAAAATCTAAAAACCTGGTCTATAGTGCTTATCTTTGATCTAAAACCTGCCTGATATTTTGTAAAAATAAAGTGTTCTTCAATCCAAGAGGTAAGCCGACCCAGAACTTGTCGGGCAAAAACTTTTTTCAGCACGTCAATTAGGCTGATAGGCCGATAATGTGAAGGGTTTGACCTATCCCCCTTTTTGAACAGTGTTACAATCTCCGCCCCCTTCCAGGTTTCTGGGACAGGAGCTCCACAAACAATTTTGTTGGATAGTAAATTGATGTAAGGAGCCCAAATATAATTTTCGTGTTTCCATAGATCACCTGGTATTTTATCAGGGCCTGGGGCTTTCCCTGTCTTAACTGCCTTGATTGCTAAAATTGTTTCTGACAAAGAGAAGACAAGAGATGTGTCATGGGCTACAAGGGAAGGCTGTAAACCATCCCAGCTTTCAATCACGCTTTGACCTTCACAAGAATAAAGCGAAGTAAAATGCTCAACCCATGTTTTCTCTTCTAGAAATTTATCTTTACATTCCATAACCCCCCTGGTACCTCTAGCAATGAGGCTCCAGAATGAAGTCTGGTCTCTGCACTTGCATGCATCCAACAAATCTGACCAAACCCTTTCGTCCCACTCTTTTTTGGCCATTTGCAGGGTTCTTTTATACTGAGCTCTCTTAGTTCTCACAATGTCCGCTGAGTCCCCCCTAACCGCTTTGATTAGATCTGATTTGGCTTTCCGGCATGTCTGGTTATACCAAGTAATCCCGGCTTGTTTACCTTTTTGGGCGTTTTGTGATCTCTTTACCGCCCTACTCAAGATCTCGCCAAGTTGGTTAATTAAACATTCATGGGATTTTACCAAAAGCGGTCTTTGAATGACAATACTATTCCCTAAGAGAGCAGACATGTGCATCACAAATACATTGTAGATTTGGCTAATAATTTTTGTGTTGCCTAATACCACTGGCCATTTCAGGGATCTACGATTGTTTGCCACTAGAGGGTCCTGTGACAAGGGTACTATGTTACTAACCCTTTTATCAGGGGTTATAAAGATCTGGATCTGTACAGATAGAATCAGGGGATAATGGTCACTCTCTGTACGATCATCCACCATTAAATCAATAATCATAGGCCATATGTTTAAGGAAACCAACAAACAGTCTAAATGGCTATAGGTCATCCCTCTAGTAAATGTTGGTTTACTGGGGGAATCTGATGGCAACCGCCCATTACAGGCACGTAGGCCTGATTCTAGGGTTAAATTCAATAGTTGTAAAGCACTCACTGTACAGGGTGCTTTATAATTTGTATCAACTAAAGGAATGTTGTTGGCACCGTCCTCATCCTTATAGATGTCTTCTAAACCTATGATAGGTTCAAACCCTCTATTGAAGTCACCTCCTATAATTACTCTTGCATTTTGATCAAACCCTGTCACAATATTACTCAAGTGGGTTACAACAGATGATTCTATACATGATCGATGTGGTCTACTATAGATATTGATCACGTAAATGCTGCAGCCCATAGTATTTTTTAGCTCAAGTAATAACAGGTCAGGGTTATTTGTATCAATTTGCTTAAAAGACAGGCCTCTTGTAATTTTTACCCAAATTGTTAGGCCGCCAGAGGGTCTTCCCCCATTTATATTTACTGCAGGGATGTAAAAGGATCTATAATTAACCTTAAAAAAGTTCTCAAGCCCCCAGGTTTCCTGAAACATAATTATATCCCCACTAGCCAGATAATCATGCCAGGCCGGATCTGAAAGATTCTTTTTCAGGCCTGCAATATTCCAACAGATGATTTTAATTAAATCCGAAGCCCCTGATTCCATTGTTACCAGTTGCGGAGTTGTTGGTACATTGGCATCTAAATGTAATGTTCGCACCATTGAATCTGCAGAATGCATTGGCTGTTGGGGGTTTTCAGCAAGTGCAATCTGTTTTGGTGCAACTACAGGGGGCAGACCAGAATGTATATGATTTACACCACATGGCTTTGTCAAAACCCCTCCATCAAGTCAATCGCAATCAGATAAACCAGCTAGAGCGTCAAACCTATTAGAAGTACTAACTCCCCAGTTGTAAGATGGAGCCCCAAAACCCCAACCATTTGTAGGTGCATTCCATCTAGGTGTAGGTGTGGTAGGGAACGGTGGGTTCAGGTAAGTACCCGGCCATCCTCCATTATAATTACCATTACCTAAACATGCTGGGGTATTAGGGTACAATAGATGCTGTTGCATACCTGGCCATCCTCTATTATAACCAACGGTACCTAAAATCCCACAATTGTTTGGTGGTATACCAAGCCCTCGTCTACCCATTAAGTTCAAATTTTGTCCTGGGGTAATGTGACGGGGAATATTATGTTGGTTAACATGCCATGGGCCAGTCCTATCTTTAGAGGCATGGTTTGTATCGCACATTATAGGTCCCCCATCCCATCCATTTTCTCTCGCTATCCAAGCTGGTTTCAAGGACTTACAGTTGTTGACTTTTTGCAAATCATTATAAAAGAATTCCAATGTGAGGGGAATTATGGAACTACTTCTTCTTTGTGGTGGTAGTATGTTGGATAGAATGTCAGGAAGAGCAGATGGAGTTGTGAAAGTTAATATCACACAATCGCCCTTCCATTTCTTCTGTTTTTTCCCTATCCATCCAACCCTCCTTGCCATTTTGATTTCGTTGGCCAGCCGTTGTTCCCCCCCCTGTGCTATCCGCAGATTTTTTGACAGCCAATATAATGCCTTACTTATTAGCGATGAGGCTGACTCAATTTGACCCGATGGTAAGATGGGTGTATTAGCTAGCACTAACACTAGTGGTGATGCTTCAACTACAAATTGTGTAGAGTTATCTTCTATCGCCAGAGGCAATGTATCATGTGATGGCTCAACTAATTGAACAGGGGGGGCTTCTAGTGGCAAATCATGAACATTATGGCTGGTTTGTGGCCATTCTAAAGGAGTTGGCCCTGATGGCGTAGTATCTGATGTTGACCCAGATTCATTATCTTCCTTTGAGCAATCATGGCCGTTATTAACATTACTTAAAACATTTCCTATGGCATCTGATAATACATTTTGAGTACCTCCCAATTTCTTTATCTCTGCAGAAAGTTTATCAATCTTGCTAATAAGGGGTTTGATAATTGTCTGAATTTTGATTTCTAACAGCTCCGCTATTCGTGACAATAGGTCCTCGTCCATTATTTCCCTCGAATTGTTCTCCTCATAGTTCTGATGGGTACTTTGTGGATTTTGCTGTGGTATAGCCTTACTTTTTCCTGAGCGTGGCCCTCCACGTTTGTTTTGTAATCTGCGACAGGCTCTAACTGCCCTTGCAGACTGCTTTGCAGGAACTTCATCCACCACTTCCTCTTTTTCATCATTATCTACAACCTCAATGACAACCTGTGCATCTAACTCGTTATCCACATGTTGTTCAATGTCCGACGCATTCGTTGTACTGATATCAATACCAACATTTGATGAGGGAGCTGGTTCAAGTACATCACTGTTAAAATCCAATAGCAAGGACTCGTTTGACTGTGAGGATGTAGGTGGGCTTAGAGAATGGAGAACAGGTGACTGGGACAAACCCAATGATTGTCTGCGCTTGCTGTTTATCTGAGTAACCACTTGAACAAGATAGTTTTCCATAGTGTTTTTAGGAGTTTCAGGTACCAAACGAGGATTTTTTTTAGGCATTATTATGCACAATGTGTGATAGTTCTACACCCACAACCCGATAAAAAACAAGGTATTGAGTCCAATATTTAAAACAAGAAAATCTTACGTCAATGCCTTGTGCAGATCTCCAATGGACTTATTTCCAGGTTCGAAGAGATGTATTATCTGCTGTCCGCTTTGCAGAAAGGAAATGGTCCCTAGAGCACAAGGGTAAAAATTAGAGGAATGGCCTAGCCTGGCCTCCTAGTGCCGATGAGGGCCGTAGAGGGCCCGCCCTTTGCCCGGGCTTAGCCCCGGGCGTCCCGCGACGCGGGGGTTCCCGGTCTTTATGGCAGCGTTGGCGCTCTCTGGGCGCGAGCCGCGTCACTCAGCACGCGCCGCCGCGAGGCCTGCCGGGATTTGTGGTCTCCCGGAGCGGCGGCGCGGAGTCCGGTGCCTTTGGACTCTTGGCGGTGGCGGCGATGTTTGCTGGAGCTCCCTGGTGCTCCCTGGTGCTGTGTCAGCCCTCAACTGACTCTCGGCGGTGGCGGCAAAGGTACGTGCTTCCCCCCGCTCTGCCGGGGTTCCCGGTCTTTATGGCAGCGTTGGCGCTCTCTGGGCGCGAGCCGCGTCACTCAGCACGCGCCGCCGCGAGGCCTGCCGGGATTTGTGGTCTCCCGGAGCGGCGGCGCGGAGTCCGGTGCCTTTGGACTCTTGGCGGTGGCGGCGATGTTTGCTGGAGCTCCCTGGTGCTCCCTGGTGCTGTGTCAGCCCTCAACTGACTCTCGGTGGTGGCGGCAAAGGTACGTGCTTCCCCCCGCTCTGCCGGGGTTCCCGGTCTTTATGGCAGTGTTGGCGCTCTCTGGGCGCGAGCCGCGTCACTCAGCACGCGCCGCCGCGAGGCCTGTCGGGATTTGTGGTCTCCCGGAGCGGCGGCGCGGAGTCCGGTGCCTTTGGACTCTTGGCGGTGGCGGCGATGTTTGCTGGAGCTCCCTGGTGCTCCCTGGTGCTGTGTCAGCCCTCAACTGACTCTCGGCGGTGGCGGCAAAGGTACGTGCTTCCCCCCGCTCTGCCGGGGTTCCCGGTCTTTATGGCAGCGTTGGCGCTCTCTGGGCGCGAGCCGCGTCACTCAGCACGCGCCGCCGCGAGGCCTGCCGGGATTTGTGGTCTCCCGGAGCGGCGGCGCGGAGTCCGGTGCCTTTGGACTCTTGGCGGTGGCGGCGATGTTTGCTGGAGCTCCCTGGTGCTCCCTGGTGCTGTGTCAGCCCTCAACTGACTCTCGGCGGTGGCGGCAAAGGTACGTGCTTCCCCCCGCTCTGCCGGGGTTCCCGGTCTTTATGGCAGCGTTGGCGCTCTCCGGGCGCGAGCCGCGTCACTCAGCACGTGCCGCCGCGAGGCCTGCCGGGATTTGTGGTCTCCCGGAGCGGCGGCGCGGAGTCCGGTGCCTTTGGACTCTTGGCGGTGGCGGCGATGTTTGCTGGAGCTCCCTGGTGCTCCCTGGTGCTGTGTCAGCCCTCAACTGACTCTCGGCGGTGGCGGCAAAGGTACGTGCTTCCCCCCGCTCTGCCGGGGTTCCCGGTCTTTATGGCAGCGTTGGCGCTCTCTGGGCGCGAGCCGCGTCACTCAGCACGCGCCGCCGCGAGGCCTGCCGGGATTTGTGGTCTCCCGGAGCGGCGGCGCGGAGTCCGGTGCCTTTGGACTCTTGGCGGTGGCGGCGATGTTTGCTCCCTGGTGCTCCCTGGTGCTGTGTCAGCCCTCAACTGACTCTCGGCGGTGGCGGCAAAGGTACGTGCTTCCCCCTGTCACGGGGTGACCCCACTAAGAAATATTCTTTTGGTAACTCCACAATGGTTCGCCATGTGGAGAGGAGGCACCCCCAGAATTTTGCCCGGGAAAGTGTCAGGGCTCTGGCACGAGAGGTTCCCAGTGATGGGTCCTCTACTTCAACTGGAGGAGCAATTACTTCAGTGAGAGGGCGATCGCAAGAGCTGATTCCGAACATTCAGCCTGCTTTTAATAAAGGCGTTCTTAAATGCAGAGACTGTGATCAGTTACTTTGCTATGGGGAACAAAGTGTTCTGCTCATGGTTCGAGCATTGGAGAACCATCGCTGCCGTTCCCAGCCCTAAATTTGTTTTTGTTTTTTGCTCCTGTTGAGCAGTTTCCATTCCCTGTTTTTGTTTTTGTTCTAAAAAAAGAAAAAAGAAGAAAAAAAAAGTTATTTTCAGAACTACCTCCAATTCTCATCAAAGAGCTATGCTCTATTTTTTTACACTGTTTTTCCCCGTGGTGCACTCAGGGTGTGCGTACTGGAGAGCGTACTGGAGAGCGTACCGGGGAGCGCCGCCAGCGCTTACCCCGCGAAAAAAAAATTTTTTTTTAGCCCTACAAGGTCCTTCTAGGCCCTTCTCAGAAAATCTAGGGGGTCAGGGGGTGTCTACTCTGCCCCCTTTTAATTATATCCCCCTTTCTTTTTTCACCTCTTGTGTCTCGATTCTACCGAGACACAAGATGGCGGACTCTCCGGACTGTTTAGAATGTTGACAGACACCCGACAGCCAATCAGCTTTCCGCTCGCGCACACCTGTAGCGCGCTGGGTGCGCTCCCCGGTACGCGCACCAGTGAGCGCTCGGAGCGCGCCTATAGATATATGTTTGTTTTTGAAGTTAATTTTCAAAAAAAACACTGGAGCAATTTTCAGCAATTATAGAAAAGGCACATCTGCGTACCAGTCCCTACAATTTTGCCAAGTTTGGCGTAATTCCGTTCAGCGGTTCGCTGTAGACTTGTCAGACCGTCCTATGAAAATTAACATGGGGAAAACGCATTTTGGGACCCCCCTTTTTTCTCAGCCCTCACTTCACGAATCCCCCCGAAACTTTCAGGGAAGGAGCGGAGGGCAGCGAGACCATTTTAAGAAGAATTACAGGCAGATCCCTCAATCTGCGCCAAATGTATTCCCAATAGAATGTTGCGGATTTCCTATGGTAGCCAATCCTAACTATAACTACCTACTGGCGACCGCCAGTAGGTAATATATATATATATAATCGTTTTCTGGTGTGAAGTTTTTCAAGGCTACAGGCATCAAAATGTTCCAAATTCTTTGTCAAAGGGCCATGGTTGGAGGCTTTTTTCCCTGGTGGCATGGATTGAGTGGCAACATTGTTCAAGGATGGTACTGCCTGCTGAATGGGGGAATGGGCGTATATGTGAGCTTGCAAGAGTACCAGTATCTGGGTAAATGTCCATGTTGCCTGAACTAGTTGACCACTCTGAATGGGAGGGTTGCCTGATACAGTTCCTGTGCTGTTTGCCTGATGGGCTGGGTCTGGTATATGTAATAGCTGTGCAAGCATTGATATACAGGTCATCATACCATAAGATTAAAGAATGCAAAGACTATTACAACAAGCTATACAGTCTTACACAAGTATGCTTGTATGTGGAACCCAACTCGTTGATATCCTTCATGATGTATCATATCAAATGCACTTGTTTGTAAGACATTAAACAAGATGTGCCTTAAGTGCATTTTTCTTATCAAGGACAACGGCAGTTCCGATCATGCCACGTTTTACTGTTGCTAATTCTTTTAATAAGGTTGCAGTATTGTCACAACCTGACTGTGAGATCACTATATAAAATAAATACATTTGATATCTCAGAAGGAAAGGAGGGTAAACATTTGAAACACTCTCTGCTATCACAAATCACATATCTTTTTAACATATGGCAGACACTCATTTGCCACCAACCTATCTATGAGTCTATCATTAACAGCCACATAATGCCTGAGCAGCTTTTAGCTTTGGTATTTATTAGTTAACAACTCGTCAAGAATAGTTGTTAAGCATGCAATATTAAAAACCACAGTCCTGTCTTTTCCTTCTCAATCATAATATATGTGTGCCAGCTCCCTGTTCCCAACTGTTAATCCGTAACAAAAATTAGTGTTAGCATTCCACCAAAGGTCCATTGCAATATGTCACCAATGTCAAAATCAGTTCAACGGAGAGGAAACTTGATGCAGGTGGCTGATATTGGTTCTCTTCTTTCTGCCCTTCTAACAAGATACTTTTCATTTCCTAACATACTATTGTTCCCTTTTCCCTCAGTACTCACTCATAAAATATGTCAGTCTGATGTCCCTGCTCCGCACCACGATGTGCAATTCAAAGGGTCTACAGCTGAATTTCAGCCCAAAATGAAGACAATAGTTTAATAGCTGTGCGGAAACTCAACGCTGCAGCTGAATGGGGTCTCACCAAAAGCTCTTTTATCTTTCCACTCGAAGGTACATTTTATTCAGTCCTGATTTATTCATTATTTGCAACATGTTGAACAAATCTCCTTACATCCTTGTGTTCACAACAAAGCATCAAAATCATAGTTGGCAAAGCATTGCCACTGCAAAAACATACTCTTATCGTCACAATTTAATAATATCTGACATCTATGTAGAACATGGGTCTTCATTTTCTCACGGACGAGCCTCTAAAATAATGTTTGATATCATGAGGAACCCCTATGGAGAGAAAGTATGTGGTAAACCCCCCAGTTTTTTAAGACAGCTGCTGCTGGTATTAACTCTGCATCCTGAGGTACTGCTGTCCAGTCCATAGGGTATGTTCTTTGACCTCTAAAACTATTTAAAATTGACTTTTCATTAAAGGGTACAGTATATCTGGAGGGAAATACTCAAATGGTATAGAAGATTAAATGTCACCTCTGGACTATAGCAGATATTGTGCCTCCAATAGACTGGCAAGGAAAACATGGCTTCCGGTCTAAAATGTGTAGCCTGACTGCTGCAGCTTCAAACCTGCAGACACGACTGACAAAATAACCTTATTTTGACATGTATGAAGCCTACTTTTAAATATTAAGAAAGTAAACCACCTGTACAGCTTCCATCCACAAGGTAAGATGTTTAGTATTTAAAAGTATAGGAGATAAACAAAGGCCCCCTGAACTACAATGGTTCAATTCCTAGGACAGGGATATTCAAATATATGAGAAAAACAGTACCTAGGCAATCATAGATAAAGACAAAAAATACATGTGCGGAGTGTATAGCAAAAATCCAAAACAATAAAGTCTTTCTAAAAAATATATAGTGTATTTATAGTCCATTAATAAAAAATCATAACAAATTAAAAAACATCAGAACTTCATATAGCAACACATCTGTATCACAATCAATTTTACAATAAAAATACAATATAATAATGCATTGAGGTTGTAAACTATCATTAATATAATAACACTCAAGTAATGTAGTAATTTTTCGACGCCCGTTTCGGCGTATCCAGCGCCTTCTTCAGGAAATTACCACAACCTAAAAAAGAGTTTATTCAGACACAATGTTAAAATACTTACAGCAAATACAGTTCTTTTCATAGTGATAGACCATGATTATCTTAGTCTATGATAATCCACTGTGTGTCTCCTTGTATCTAAGATGTCTCTATTACTTTTTATTTAAATGTTTTAAACAATAAATTCCTATATATACATTTCTATATATACATCAACCTAAAAAACATTTTATGCATAATACCACTCCATTTATTACAAATAAGACATTGCTTACATTATTTAGATTGGCCAGATCCATTTTTGGAAACACTAAATCTTTATGACAAAGTACCCATGGTAAAGTGTACTCTGTACCTAATGTACAATGAATTCAAGGAGGAGCTTGATGTCAACTTATCTTTTAATGATGTTATATAAAAAAAAAATTATAGGCCGATGTGCGTGATAATACACACTTTCATTAATACACATGGTAACCTTGGTAAGGAGCCCGCACCCACAATTTACAGGTGAGACGGAAGAATTTGTGTATAAAGAGCAGCTTGAGTTTATGTACTATAAAAGATGTTCTCTGAATGCCCTATCTCGTGTTGTCTCGCACTAAGAGTAGAGCCATAACATATAACACTTCTCCTTCCGGTGACGTCAGACGCCAACAGCGGACGCGATGAGCAGGCAATAACGGCTAAAGCGCATAGCTACAGGTAAAATCTAGTAACCCCATGCAGGCTAATAGTCATAATTTATAGGCGAGTAGCTATAATCCCTCTTTTTAGTAACAGCGGCTTTTTGTATGCTCTTTTACAGCTTGGGTATATCTGACCCCAGCGTTCCCATCACTGGCTACATCAAGCCGTTTTGGGACCATAAATCACCGATGTGCTTTATTTTATCTGCGGAATCTGATTCATTTTCTATCGGTTAAACCATAAATACGAGGAGAATATCATATGCCTGCACCATTTTACTTCCTTAGAGGTATGTATCACCTCAAAAGCAGAATATCGGTCACCTGTTAGAAGCAAGAGATAATTGCATGTTAACACATTGCGATATACAAAGACCCTGCTAGATATAATATTAGAGACTAAGGGTGTCACTCTCTGTTATTTATTTTCTTAGCTCCGTATTAAATGTCCAGCGGCTGACGCAAAGATAATGACATCGTATTACCTTAGAAATCGAGGCTAACAGCCAGAGTACAGTTGATTAACAGGTATGAGTCTATTACCGAAGTGTTAAGTTTAGCTTTAGTAGAGGGAGTAGGTTTATAATTTTAAGTTGCAAATATTTAGATATTGAGTTGAGCAGGTTCAATACTATATTAGGACACTAACGGAATTTAAAGACATCTTCACTCAAAATTGAGTGGTCAATGTACAATATAAATAAATAGTCTACTTACCTGTAATTGAGTTCAACTTGGTTGCTAAAATAAAAGTAACTAAAATAATTTTTTTGCAACCATTGCCCTGGAGTTAATCATTGAGCGCGTGCTCCTGCCTTGAATGAGTATGAACAACAAATGCATTCACCATATTGAAAAAGGATAATTTGGGTGATAATTTTTGTAAAGCTGTGCAACTAATGTATCAGAACCCAACAGCTAAGATACTTGTCAATGGTAATCTGATTGTCCCCTATCTCCACTCCTTTTTAATTTATATATGGAACCCCTAGCCCAAAAAATCAGGGAAGGAGTGGACATCCCTAGTTTTTCTTATGAGGACTGGGAGAAAAAGTCGACGCTTTATGCTGATGACTTTATGATCTATACATCTGATCTTTCATGTGCTATCCTCCGAATCGCCTCAGAATTTGTAAGGGAGGGTGTCAGGTTATGAAGTTAACGCAGGGAAAACAGAAGTGATGGCATGGAACTGGGAAGATGAGAGCCCTTTTTAAAAAAAAGGAAATTAGATACTTGGGTATAAAAATCATACAAGAGGTTGATAAAATAACAGGAGTGAATTTTGATATCTTTGAAAAGAGTGTGTTTGAATAATGAAGAGCTGGGCACGATTACTGTTACCAATCTTAGGGAGGGTGAATTTAATAAAGATGATAATCTTGCCCAAGATAACCTTTCTGTTCAGCACAATTACTCTGTGTTTTGATCAATCCTGGTTACTCAGAATGCAACAGACCATTAATTCATTCATTTGGGCTTCTAAGGGGGTGAGAATCTCTTCGAAGAAGCTACTTCAAAAAAGAGAGAAGGGGTGTTTTACCCTGCCAGATATCCAATATTACGAGTGAGCCTTTCAGCTCTCACATTCTAGAACGTTGTTTAGTTTCCCATATAGCTCGGATTTGGTGGTTCTGTTTAAGGTGATGTTAAAGGAAGCTAAATTAAGTGCTGCTCATTTCCTGTTTAGGTTTGGTGACCTGTAGTACTTAAAAAAGATCAAGCTACAAGTACTACAAGCCATTGCAGAAAAATGGTTTAGGATCAGGTGTCTTTTAGGCTTAAGCTACTATTACGAACAGACCCTGGTATGGGACTCCCCAGGGACCCCCAACTGTCTCAAGGACAAGTTAGGTCACCCCTTGAGAGAAGCTGGAGTTTGAAGCTGGGGAGAGCTCATCCAAAATGGCGAATGTATATCTTGGGCAGAACTGAACCAACTTACCAGAGGGAAACTGCCAAGATTTAAATACATTCACTTGAAAAGTTGGGAGAATAGTTGCAGTTTCCCATTGGACAATGGCCATACCTTGGAAGACCAATTGCTGGGGAAACCTCTGGGGAATAAGGAAGCTTCCATGTGGTACTGGGCTGTTCAGGACGCTATTGATGGAGAGTTTACCCTGGCTGAGGATTTGTGGGGCGAGTACTTGCCGAGGGAGCAACTGCAGCATACATGGCAAGTATCAATGCACACTTGCATTGTTTTTCACTCCATAGAGCCTACATAACCCCAGAAAAATTGTTTAAAATGGCGAAAGATGGCGTCAAATACAAGAAATGTGGTCTTGCACGCGCCTCCGATATCTACAAGTTTTATAAGTGCCCTGCCTTAACATATTTTTGGGAGGAAGTGGGTAAGATAATCGCAACCTTGTTATGGGTCAACATCAACGTAAGCTTCTTTTGGGTTATATTTGGAGTAGAAGAGGCCATGCAGGGCCCAGTAAGAAAGTTCCTGTTTTATGCTATCTTACTTGCTATAAGGGAAATCTGCCGTAAGTGGGTGGGGAATATCCCTCCATCGCATCTCTAGTGGCTTGACTCCCTGTTCTATGTATCTAAAATGGATTTATTAAGGATTCCTGCAAGCAATATCAAGGAGCAGTTTTGGAGCATCTTATCGAGCTGGACACAGCATTCGAGTGTCCTATGATTACACCCAAAAAACGCTTAGAGCTGCATGGGTTATCCTCCTTGCTTTGTCTCCGTTATACGCAGCTCCCAGTTATCCAGAGAAAGTTGAGAGCAACTTACCTCTTGGGGGAGCAATGGCTGTTCTACCCTTCGCCCGACGATATGAGGGTCATTTTTTCTTCTCTTTGACCCTCTCTATTTGGTTTAAGGGCAAAGAATGGGTGTACTGCAGTCTGGTGGTGCATTCACACCAACCATTGATAAGACTAACTGCTCAGCCCAGCTGCCACTAAATTGAGAGTACGGTATTATCTACTTTTTCCTCTGTTCTACCTTTGGAGACTTACTGGACTTTGTGCACACTAGATCTCTTTTTGATATAGTATATACAGTGCCAGGTTCCTACAGTTGTGAAGTCAAACAACCAAATGAAATGAGTTTCACCTGGGAGGCTGCCATTATGTTGAATGCTGTGGGATTATTAGCCGAAATTTAACGGAACTAAGGCATGCCATAAGAAATATATCCTTTAATATCCTCCGCGGACCTAATGCTTATGCACTCCCAATTGCACTCATGGTGATGGTCATGTTTTGAAATACCTGGAACGTTTTTTCTTCTACAGGATTTAATTTTCAGGTCTATTTGAGCCTACGCTGGTTCTTTCATTGATGCACTTTTGAGTCCGTGTGCTTTCTGAGAAATAGTATCTAAATGTACCATTTCAGGCGCTCCTGTCAATAGTGTTTTCGCTTCCTGCCTTTCTGGCACTAATGATTTCTTTACCGTGTATAGCACGCGCCGTTTCTGCGTTTACTCTAATGCTCCTGTTTATGCCTGTACTATGAGCTTTGACCGCCTTTTTGTGCTTTCTTGTTCGTGTGCAACAGACATAGATTTACAAATAAAGTATAGAGATCATCTGAGCAATTAAAAAGAGTAAATTGACCCCCCAGGGTTATAGTAGACATTTGTTCCTAAAGGCAGTACTTAAAGAGCCTGTTTGTTTAAAAATATTTTCAGTAAGAGGCCTTAGCATTGGGTTTAGATGCAAATACGGCCGAAAGCATTCACCGTCGGAAGGTCATCAAGTCCGTAATACTAGGGACAGACATGCCGACTTCTCATATGAAAAGAAACTGTGTCCAGATTGACTTACACTTTGCACTGATGCAGTGTCACCCACATAACCAGTGTGAAGTGTCGTTTTGGAATTTACATTCCTCTGCTTGAAAGCAGTCCTGATGTAAAGCAAAGTAGAGCTTTGAGCTACTTTGCACTACATTGGCTAAGGGGCATCCTATTGATGGCACATGGGCATTCCCATGCAGCCACATGGGGTTTGACCCAAATTTCTATCTGCTAAAATCGGGAGACAGGTGTGTGCACCAAAAAAGTACATCTCCTGAGGTCGGCATAAAGTTGGAGAATTGTTAAAATGTTTTCGATTAATTACAACTTTGGATGTGAGCTGCATTGTACAGCACACATACAAAGTGGCAACAGTTGTATAGTACATCTGGGCATGGTATTTTGCACATGAAGAGTACTCTTCAAGTGCAAACCCTGTGCTGGCCATCACTCAGACACCCCAGCCTGTGGTGCCAGAGTGCGTGTGTGCGTGGTGTAAGCTGAAGTGTGGAAGCCAGAGGAGAGAGTAACAGTGGCATCTCTTGGCACATATGGCGCCCTCCTCTCTCCGTTTGAAGCAGCACAGTGTAGCAACTTTGATTGCATTCAACTGTGCGAGACTCTGCCACTGGACAACAGATGAACTTAGGAGATAGAAACCCCGTGCCAGAAGAACTTGGGTCAATGGAAACGTTAAAATTCACTCGCAGGTCTGGGGGAGAAAAAAGAAAAGAAACACCTGCAGATAGACAATGTTTAATCAGTCAGGAAACTTTGTAAAAGTAATTGGAAAAATGGGTTGGAAAATAAAAAAAATCAAACTATCTGAGTAGAGCCAGGAACTGTACATCAGGTACATATCAATAAAAAGCATGAGACTCAATTCCTGGTCGGTCATCTTCTGTGGATCCTGGTAAAGTCTAATTTCCATTGCAGCTTGGCCATACAGTGTATTTTTGTATTATTAAGACATAAGGCACTATTGTATTGATTCACATTCTACATTTGTAGATATATTACACAGAAAGTGACACTATCAATGTTCGTCGCACATTTAATGAATACATGAAGAATGGCGAAAGAATGGATGTGTTCAGTTATACATCCCACAATAAGACGCAAAACCTCCAAGCTCTGGCTCAAAGGATAGAAGAGTAACAAGGGGTAATTAAGATGAGTGACATTTAAGACTATTCTTGAACTTGTTATACTTCCTTCTCAGTTATTTTTGTCTGAGATAATGTTGGATGTTTCTTCATCTATCTGTGGGACTAAGGCATACTTACTATTGCTGCCATGTGTGTGAGAAGCAAATATATTGGCAAAATTGCTTTGTACAGTTTTACCTGGATATCAGTATGTGAGTGAGGTGCTGCATGTTACATGTTCTGTGTAATCCAGCCCATAACATCCTGACTGCATTTCCAGCTGTTACATTAGTTCAGTCAAAAGCCCGAAAACCCTACAATATTCTGAGAGGTACAATACCTAGTATATGTACAAAGAACATATCTCTGTGTTTATGAAACATTTGTCACTCAAAAAAAGATGCCCTGGGATGTATGTATATAAATAAAAATTTCTTAAACCAACTATTTTTAGAAAACACGACTGTGAACATTGTCATGCAAAATAACAACGCAAATTCAAAGATCACACCTTTGATATGCTAGAGGAAACAGTGCACTATAAATTATTTGTCATCCCGAAGTTCATTTGAAGTAGTCAAGTCATATTTAACTGTAACACAATAACTCAAATTGCATGCGAAAAATATGGCCTCCTTAATGTAGGTGGTGCATTAACAATTTTCCAAAATCATTAAACATTATGACGCTATGAAATGAAATAGAAAAAAACATTTGTATAGCGCAGGGCTAACCGGAGGCATCCCAGTGCTGCTAGCCGCAGTGGTGGGGAGTTTCAATCAGCTAAGGGAACAACAAAGTCTTTAGCAGTTTACAGAAGGTTAGGTGGTTGGTTTCCTTTTGTAAATAGGTGGGAGGGAGTTCCAGAGCCTGGCTCCGTTAAATGAGAATAGCCGACCCCCGCTTCCGGCTTTCTTGATCCTGGGGGCAATGACAAGATTCATAGTCTCTGAGCGAAGACTTCTGTTGGGCCGGTAGGACTGGATAGTGGTGGGGAGAATGGCAGGCGGGGAGCTAGTGGAGCAATTTCAAAGCAGGTTTATCTGAGTGATGTTTAGGAGTGCCTAGTAGAAGTCTTGCTGCCCAGTTTTGTATAGTCTGCTGTTTGGAAAGGGTTGTGATAAATGGCGTTCCTATAGTCTAACCAGGACAAGATAAGGGCCTAGACCATGATTTTTCTTGCCTGGAAAGGAAGAAGGGGAAGAACTTTCCGAATCATTTTCAGGATACCTTTGCACGTGGCTGCCGTCTTCCATGCTAGTACCTTAAAGATGAGGTCCTGGTCCAACCAGACACCCAGGGTCTTAGGGGTGGGAGCCTGAATGAGGGTGGTATGCCAGATTGAGTTTAGATCAAGGGGGTAACGATTCCCAAGATCCTTATCTCGCTTTTTCCCCATTCATTTTCAGGAAGGACTAATTCATTCAGTTGGCAAGTTCTTCTAAGCATGGGTGTAGACTGGGGGGACTTTCAGCTCTACTGAGCCCAATCACAAGTTGCGTGTCATCTGCACAGGTGACTATGTGTACCCCTAAAGGTAATATCACCTCTGCTAGGGAGCACGTGTAAACGTTAAATAAGGTCGGACTTATGGATGATCCCTGCAGTACTCTGCAACAAAGGGGCATCTGCTTGGAGGTCACATCGTTGTCAAAGACCTGGAAGGATCCGGTACTCAGAAAGGACCGTAGCCATAACAGAGCAGTTCTGGTAACTCCAAGTTTACTGAGTCTATGGACCAGGATATTATCATTTACTGTGTCGAAGGCCGCGCTGAGGTCCAGAAGAAGGACCACGGTGGTGCCGCCGAGGTCAACTATCTTTCTTGACTCTTCCACGACGGATAGCAAATCTGTTTCAGTTCCCTGGCAGGGTCAGAAACCTGCCTGGGTCCGATGGAGGAGTTTGTGGGTCTCTAGGAAAGTGGACAATACCAAGTTCAGGTATCTTTCTGCTTTTTTGCTGACCCCCGGGAGAAGAGAAATGGGGCAGTAGTTTCCCAGAGTCGAAGGATCAAGGCTAGGTTTTTTTAGAAGTGCCTTTACCATGGCTCCTTCCATAGGGGAGGGACCACTCCGGTGGAAAATGAGGTGTTAATCAACTCTAAAAAGAAAGGGGAAACAACTCCTGCCACTTGCCTCTGTATCCTTAGGGGGGCTGGATCTTTGGGTGACCCACTTTTTATCTGGGTCAGGAGTCTTTTCAGTACGCCATGTAGACTAATTGAAACATTTGTACTGTATTACTTTAATCTGTCTTTTTGAGAGAAAGTGATAATGCTTTGCGTCTTTCAACATTCCCTTGGAGACAAACATTTTGGTGCTGGACAATGTATATGGCATGATGACGTATAACATAAATAGCATGATGGCTATTGCTTCTGGAAGAGCTACACACCCAAGCCTTATTAGTAACTGTCTGTGCACTGAAAGAGCTTGCACACTCGCATTCTGCCCGCAGTAGCACTTTGGTATTGCAGAAGAGGCCGCAGGCGTCTATGTAGCCCTTTTGTATCTAAATCATGCCAGCACTATATGTGTGCAGGTGCAACTGAAAGGGAGTATTCCTTTGGTTTCCCAGGGGTACAGTACAGTGTGGGACAGTGTGCTATATCTATAATAGAACCCCTGAAGTTAATTTCTTACCTTTGCCAATAGGTGGGAAACAGTCATCTGCTGAGCCTCATTATGATGAGAGAGAACCTGACTGACACATTTGCGGCAGAGTCGCCATTTTTGTATTAAATAGGAAACAACTATCTAAATAATAGAAGTGATGTAGAAAATATGGTGTATGTGTGAAGAGAATCAAGTATTTTGTCAGCATTTCTATGTACAGTTGTACCTGGATGTCAGTATGTGAGTTAAGTAATGCATGTTAGTTTGCTGTGTAATCCAACCAATAACACCCTGCCTTCATGTTCAGCTGTTACATTATTTCAGTCGAAAACCCCAAAACCCTACAACATTCTAAGAGGTACAATACCTAGTAAATCTATAAAGAACATATCTCTATGTTTATGAAACATTGGTCACTCAAGAAATGATGCTCAGGGAGGCGTGTCGCGAGCACCATACAAGATGGTTGTCAGGCTTTAGATCTACCAGTTGGCTCTGTCTGTCTTTCATCAGAGAGAAGGGCACTGTTTCTACACGTAGCCCTCCTTGCCACCTGTGTACCAGTATCGGAAAACGAGTGCCTTCCTTTCTGGTCATTTCCTTCTCACCAGCCCTCTGCATGACCCTGCTGCCGTACATGATGAACAGTATGCTTTGGAGGCTTCCGCCATTTTGATTTTTCACGAGGAAAACTTTGGAAATGCCACGCTGGCTGCAATCATCCTCTTCATTTACTTCAGTAAACGCGACATTGTCATCCCTCTCACAGCAAGCTATTGGTGTTAGGAAGCATTGTACCTTGGCGCTTCATGTGCTCCTGAGCAGATCTGGATTTCACAACTCATAAAGACTAGTATTATTTTCCTCTGCACCTCCGATTAGTCAGCATCATAGTTATAATTTCATCCTTAAACAAGCATTTTTCATAACTCTCTTTATTCTGCTTAGCATCAATTTTTAGTAACTTTCTCTATAATACATTAGACAGTTAACAAAAGGATTCCTTTGCTGTTACCTTGACTTTGTTAGTTACTTTGAAGTTTCATATTTCTGGTGGTCAGGTTTCACACTATTTTGGATATTTCTCTCAGCTGTGTTATAGGTCTTGAATCTTACCATAGTCCCTTTGTTTCTTCTTTTTTGGGAACATTACAATAGCGCTTGTTTCTGCTTTTGTCCCTCATGGCTCCTGTTTGGGTAGGTCCTTGAGGCAAAAGGACAACGTTTCACCTCACTCATCTCCTATTAAGAGCATCACACTTCCTAGTAGTTTTCCGCGAGACCTAGCTCCCAGGTCCCTGTCAGTCCTCATTGAGAGTTCCAGTGATCTGGGGATGGGAAACTCTACAGTTGTGGCCAGGGCACTGCCAAATTAATCTTTTGCTCCCATTAAGAGACCTAATAAAGACTCAGATTCTTCTTCAAAGTCACCTTCTACTTTTACCTTGCATGATGTAATGGAGGTAATACGAGCATTAAAGCCTTTCATCATGGAAACTAATGCTGCCCTGCCTCACATTGAAGAGAAATAGACCTTCAATGACCAAAGCACCAACGCTGTGGAGCAGAGAATTAGTGATATGGAAGAGACTCTCTCAGTGGTCTCTCACCTGACAAAGGATATAGAGCTCCTTAAATGGAGTACTGAGAACCTGGAAAATCTGAGAAACAATTTATGTCTTTACAGTTTTCCGGAGAACTCATGATTTCTTTTTTACAACAGATTATACCTAGTATTGTTCACCTACCCAACTACAGTCAGCTTAATATACAATGAGTTCATCGAATTCTTCTTAAAACCTTCTGGCACAACAACTCATCAAAGACCTAGAGTCATATTATTCTGCTCTTGCAGCACACTCATATGATGCTCATCTTCTGTTAGGCTAAACAAGCTAGTCCTCACTTGTGGTCTGGCCAAGGGATCTTTTTCTTGCAGGGTGTCTCCAACGCAGTGGACGCAAGAAGGAAACCCTTTTGTTGAACTTCATCCTCAACCTAAATCTATCAGTGGCAGATATAGTCTTGTTCATCCTTGTTTTTTTTAATCTCTTACTAGGAACATTATTACACCTTTGAGGACCCAGCTAAACTGCAGGACTTTCTTCAACAACATCACCTTGAGGATATAGAAATTGGTGCAGCAGCAAAAACAAGACTGTTATCTTTACCTTGTTATTCTCTCTCCTTGATTAACATAGTGTTCCTATTTTTTATGTAGGTTGTGCATATTTCACAAATGTTGTTCTCTATATACTTAGCTTTTATATCTTTGTCTTTCAGCCTTGAGTATTTCATGGTGTTTGTTTCCTGTCATAGTGCATTTTGCCGCATTAATGTCTGTGCAGTCACCATGTCATCCATCCTCACGTACTCATGATAAGTTTAACAGTACGTTTTTATACCCTTGTATTTTCCTCCTTAAATATTGTTTTATTTTAGACAGTTCTCACATGCTCATACATCTCTTTCCAAAGGATGTGTATTTAATCATCTCTTCTTATTGTTTGCTATGCTGGCTTAAGTTTTCACCAGAGCAGAGCCTGGTTTCATTTGTTCTTAGGTGCACAATACCCTACTCATCCCTCGGTATGTATTTCTTTTCAAGTAACGTCTTACTGCAACTAAAGTTTTTTGTTCTCCTATATTTCCAATATGTCTTCCTCATTTTTCAGGGGTATTCCAACCCCCTTTCTTCTCTTTCTTTTTTTCTCTCCTCTTACTCTGTTCTCCTTTTCCCTCTCTGTTTTTACAGCTGCCTCCTCCATTTTGGAATAGTATTAGGTAAATGTATTTCATTGATGTTCATTAATGACTTCTTCTCAAATGTCTATTTGAATAACGTCTTAAAATGTCAAAAGTCTTAAAAGTCCTACCAAATGCCAACGTGTACTATCTCACTTATCTTGATTACATTATCAGCTAGATTTACTTCAGGAGACACACCAAACCAGCATGGATATCAAGAAGCTAAAAAAACATGGGTGAGCAAATTATAATGTTCTCCCTCTGTGCAACATAAGAATGGGGTGGCTATCCTGCGACATAAAAGTTTAAACTTCTCCCTTGTTACCAAAGAACATGATGAAGAAGGTAGATGGGTTTTGGTACAACTTAAGATCAATGGTATCCTTTTTACAGTCCTTAATGTTATAGTCATACCAACCCTGTTCCTGCTTTTTGGAAGTTTGTTTCCCAGATGGTCACTAAAACTTTTGCTGAGAACTTTATCCTGGGTGGTGATTACAACAAATCCTTGATCCATTCTTAGACCTCTGCTTATTTTTCAGATTTCTTCCTAATAAATCTCACAAGGAATTCAAGCATGCTATCACTTATAACACTCATTCTGATTCATGGAGACGTACGCACCCCTCTCTTCAGGAATTCTCCTTCTATTCAGTTTACAGCCTCGGAGATAGGCTCAATTTGAACTTGGATCATGGCCCGGTCAGTACGGATCTAGATGTTCTACGCAATACCGTAACTAAATTCAGCTGGAGGTTCAACAATTATCTACTCTCTGATAAGACTTTCATTACCTCTTACAAATCTTTTGTCCATGAATATTTTGAGAATAATGATGTGGGAGAGCCCTCTTTTAATTTTGTTTGGGATGTTTTTTAATGCAGCTCCCAGAGGCTATATTATTAGCTACGTTTCTAACAAATGGAAAGCTCTAGAAAAAGAATCTGCTTCCATTCAAAATTAAATCAAATGAATACAACACAAATGTTTTACATCTACGAATATTACATTTTTTGAAGGCACCCAAGATTCAATTCAATAAGTTAACTATGAAGAGAGTATGTGGCACTGTCCTTAAGATCAATGCCAAATACTAATTTTAAATCAATAAAACTAATTTTGTTGTGCACGCTGCATCGCATTTGGCAATGCAGCACACGCAACAGAATCCGTTTTATTGATTTAATTGTCAACTTACCTGCATTCATCCGTATTCCGGTGTTTACTACCCCCCACCCTGCCCCTCCCCCTACCCACGTCACCGCCCGGTAGCACTCCCACTAGGAGCCGCTACTGCCCAAGAGACTAATCCATTAATCAGTGAGGCAGAATGCTCTAAGGATACACATGGTTTGTCTTTGTGGAGTCTCCCGGAAAAAGCGAGTTGGGAGACAGGGTTGAGCATCCACAAAAGACAGATGGATAAAAGACGGTACAAAAGGCTCTTCTCACATCCATACACTGCATAAAGGATATTTTCAATTCAGTCGTAGATCAGTCTTAAATCCTTGCTAATATCAACACACAACACATGTAATAAATGTTCTCTTGCCTCATCCACATTTGTTTAATGATAATTATTTTTTTTTTTTTATTTTTTTTTTTTTAAAAACCTTTATTTGAGCAAGCAGAAATGTACAAGGATGGGCCTACAACCCCACGGGCCAGGCGCTAAAAAGGAGTAGACATATATCACATAAGCCCGCAGAGGTAACCGTCAATCAACAATGCAATACTCCACATTATATACAGGACCAAAACAGGTTTTATATATATGAAAGAACAAACATACAAAAAGGCGAGAGTGTATCACTGAAGGTCAGCCCAAGGGACGCAAGGGGGGGACAGCAGCGGAGGTGCAGTAATAATATCCTAAGCACTAAGGAGTATGGAGTGGGGGGGGGGGGAGGGGGGCAGAGATCAGGAAGAAGAAGGGGGGAAGAGCCGGAGACACCAGCTCAGTCCCTATATGAAGATTCCGGGAACGCTAGCCTAGGTAGATAGGGTAATCTCGATAGTGTCCACAAGGGGAGGAGTACAAATGTCGCCACGGTATTCGTTCCATTGACCCCACACCTTCACCCATGCCCTGGGTCTACCCCTGGCCACATAAACAGTTTTCTCACGGAACATGGACCAATCCATATTATCCTCCCATTGCGAGAGGGCAGGGGGCCTGGAGGCCCCCCAGAGTTGCGCAATATCTCGCTTCGCAATCATATAGCCCAGGGTGGCCCATCTAGTCTGTGCCACCGAATAGTCCGTGGGCTCCCAAACATTCAAAAGACAGCGACGAGGTTCCGGTCGCAAGGATATCCCCGTCACCACAGTCATCAGATCAAGCACGGCCACCCAATAAGCAGCCACCATCGGGCACTCCCAAAGAATATGCAGGAAAGTAGCACGCAAACCACATCCACGCTTACACAGTCCATCGGAGGAAAAGCCCATCACCATCAGTCGCGGTCCCGTCACGTACACCCGATGAAGGATCTTCAATTGGACCAGACGGAGTCGAGCCGGTATAGCCACCTCCTTCGGAGAGGAGAGGGCCGATTGCCAATCCTCATCATCAAGTTCCAACCCATCTCCCATCCACTGTTCCCGAAGTCGGGCCAATAAGTCAGTCCGATTGTTGATCAACTTTTTATAGATCAGGGAGATAGTGCTATCAGGAAGATGTTCGTCAAGGATACGGTCTTCAAGTGGGGAAGAGTCAGGCGGAATCTCACCAGGAGCAAACACCGAAATCAAAGCGTGCCCGATCTGTAAATACCGAAAGAATTCCCGACTACTCAGGCCGTAGTCAGCCTGGAGGGCCTGAAACGGGCGCACAGAACCCTTAGAATATACATCCCCCACTTTAGAGATCCCAATCAAGTCCCAACGGTCAAAACCCTTGGAAGACCAAAGACCGCCCAGACGTTCTGAAGCATAAAGCGGCGTCGCCAACGTCAAGCGATCCTCCCAGCCCAGGCTCACATTCGCAGCACGCCACACTGTCAAAGCAGTCAAAGTAGGTCCCACAAGATGGCGCCCAGCGGAGCGAGAATAGAGTACTCTATTAAAGTCACCTCCCGGAAGCTGAAGTTTATCCATCTCAAACGCCGGATTACGACCCGGAGAGAACATAGCGTGATTAATAGCGGACAGATGGGAAGCCCAGTAGTATCTCTTAATATCGGGGAGCGCCATGCCCCCATCGTACCACGGGATGGAAAGTTTCGCGAGAGCAATGCGCGGTCGCCCACCCCAAATAAGTTGCCTCTGGAGGCTCTCAATCTCCCGAAAATAGGTCTTGGGGATAGGATCATAATAATTCTGGAGAGCGTAGAGAAACCGCGGTAGTGACATCATCTTAAACAGGGCCGCCCGACCCAGTGGAGACAGGGGAAGTTTGCGCCAGCGGGCAACGTCCAAACGGAGCCTAAGCAACGGGGGAAGGAGATTACGATCAAAACGAAGGGACGGATCCAAGGTAACGAAAACCCCCAAGTATTTGAAACCATCCCGGACCACCTGAAGAGGAAGTCTACTCGGCAACGGAGGCAAGATACCAGATAAAACGTATACACAGGATTTAGACCAGTTGATGACGAGGCCTAAGTTAGCGCCAAAGGACGCAAGAACGTCAAATAAAACAGATAAAGACTTGCGAGGGGAAGTAAGATACAAGAGGATGTCGTCCGCATAAAGCGAGACGCGGTCTTCGAAGTCCGGGGCCCAACGAATACCTTTAAGGGACGGTTCCCAACGGAGCCAGGCCGCCAACGGTTCAAGAGCGAGCGCGAACAACAGAGGGGACAAGGGGCAACCCTGACGGGTACCCCTGCCCAAGGAGAAGGGGGCCGACACTCTACCGTTCACTACAACTTGCGCCAGAGGTTCCGCTTACAACAGCCTAACCCAGCTAATAAACTCGCACCCGAATCCAAATTTCTCAAGTGTCGCCCATAAATAGGGCCACTCCACAGTATCAAAGGCCATGGAGGCATCCAGGGACGCCAAAATGGCCGGTTCAGTCAAAAGCCCCGCCCTCGCCAGCGCGCCGTGGAGGCGACGTAAATTCAGAGCAGTGTTGCGATGCGGGATAAAGCCAGACTGATCCGGATGGACCAACTCCCCAAGAACCGAAAGGAGACGGGTCGCCAAAAGTTTAGCCAACACCTTAGGTTCAACATTTAATAGGGATATGGGCCTATACGAGGAACAGAGGTCACGCGGTTTACCCTCTTTGGGAATGACGACGATTGTTGCCAGACGCTGATCATAGGGAAGCATGTTCCGCTCACGAGATTCTAGAAACATGGCGCGGAGATACGGCGCCACCTTATCGGGGCGTAATTTGTACAACTCAATAGGCAAACCGTTCGGGCCCAGTGCTTTGCCCGAACGGAGCGATCGAACTGCATTGGCTATCTCATCATTCGTAAAAGGGGAGTCCAAAGCAATACGGTCCAAGTCGGTGACACAGGGCAAAGTGATATCACGCAGAAGAAGGCGGGAGTCGGCAACATCCCTCACAGACACGGGAGCATATACCACACGGAAATATTCCGCAAAACGATCAACAATGGCGGTCGGATCAATCACATTCTCACCACTCGCAGACTGAATCACGGGCACCACACGATTAACTCTTTCTTTCTTGTCCAACCACGCTAGGAGTTTGCCCGCCTTGTCACCCACATCGTACAATCTGCCCTGCTGCTCACGAAACATCACCTTTGCAGCGTCAGTGACCAGAGATTTATATGCAAACTGTTTTAGACCCAGGGCATGGAGTTTGTCAGGCGTGACACCAGATTCCAACTCGTCCTCCAAAGCAGAGATCTCCCCCTCAAGGTCCACCACCTCCTTCCTCCCTGCCCTCTTAGCTTCAACAATCAAGGAAAGGGCCTGTCCACGAATCACAGTTTTAAAAGCTTCCCACAGGGACACAGCCAAAGAGACCGACCCCTCATTTTCCAGGAAATATGCATCCATGGACTTAAGCAAGAGGGTACGAGTCTCAGGGGAGGAAAGATACCAAGGGTTAATGGGAGCCACTCGGCCCGCCGCCTCTACCCCAACCTCGAAACGAAGCCAGAGCGGCGAGTGATCAGAAATACCCCTCGGCAAGTGTAAAATCTCACGAACCGCCGATGATTGGGCTGCGGGCATCAGGAAATAATCCAGCCGGGACAGACTGCCATGGGCCCCAGAATGGAAGGTGTATTGGAGCTGAGTAGGATGCAACAGTCGCCAGCAGTCCACAAGGCCAAAGGTATCTAAAAACCCACCCAACCACTGCTGAGCCTGCGGGGTATCTCTAGGGGGATGGCGATCATGAAGGCCGGAAAGCACCGAATTAAAATCACCGGCAAGAAAGAGAGTGCTATCAGGGAGATCCAACAGAACACGGCCCAAGTCAGTAAAAGTAGAGGCCTGCAAACCCGGGGGAACATAAACATTGAAGAGAGATAGGGTGCGGCCTTCATATCTACCCACCAGGACAGTATATCTCCCACGGTCATCATGAATCACCTCATCGATAGCCAGGGGGAGGGAGGTTCGAACAAGAATACCCACACCCCTAGATCCGGAGGTAAACCCCGAGTGCGCCACAAGGCGGTAGCCCCATCTATTCATTGCATAACAAACATTACCAATCAAATGGGTTTCTTGCATGAAAACAATGTCCGGTGACAAACGTCGTATACATTTTAAGACCACACTGCGCTTAATACGATCTCCCAGGCCATTAACGTTCCAGGAAAGAAATTTCAACCCTCTACCCCCCATCCCAACCACCCGAGCCAAGACCCCTCGTCCATGAGCTAGACATCAGAAACAGCAGCAAACACAGGAGCAACTCGCCTTGAAAACAACACACAGAAAAGAAAAAACTTCCCAACCCCCCTCCCCCAAACTGAAGAGAAACACCCCCCACCCTGCACCCCTGCAAAAAGCTAAAGAGCCACCCCAACCTGCAGTGTGCCTGTCGCCCAAGAACCCCTATTCTACACAAAGACCCCGGAGGAGGAAAGGTCTCCGTTCCATCCACCCCCCGACCTCAGCAAGAACAAAAATAACAAACGAAAAGACAGAATGATCACAATGTAGAGGGACGCCGGCCAACACTCCTGAGAATGTATTCAAAATAAGACATAAGAGCCGAACAGTTAGATCTCCACACCACCTTCGGCACCGCCAGGGTGAGCGGCGGAGTCTGTCTCAGGAGGACGGTCAGGCAATGAGTCCAGCCAGTCATTAACAGCATCTGGCCGATCAAAGAAAAGGGTACGTTCATTGTATTCAACCCGGAGTCTAGTGGGAAAGAGCATGGCGTAACGTAGGCCCCGATCCCGGAGACGTTTCTTGGCACCACGAAACTCCATACGTTGTCTCTGAACCTGTTGGGAAAAGTCCGGGTAAAAGTTCACCGTAGCATTCTCAAAGGCCACCGGGCCCTTCACCCGCGAGGCCTGCAGGATAGCGTCCCGGTCTCTATAATGAAAAAGCTTCGCTACAATGGGTCTCGGCGGGGCTCCCGGCTTGACTTTGCCCCCTGGAACACGATGTGCACGTTCCACCGTGAAAAATTTTGTGAGACCAGAAGGGGCCAAATGGTTCAAGACCAGATCCTCAACCAGGAGATCCACCGAGTGGGGTTCAGGGTTTTCCGGTACACCAACCAGGCGAACATTGCAGCGACGCGCCCTATTTTCAAAGTCCTCCAGGCGACGGGTCATGAAGTCGTTCCCCCGACGGAGATTTCCAATCTCTGTTTGGAGCTCCGAGACGTCATTCGTAAGGCTAGAGGATTTAATATCCAGTGATTGTACCCTCTCATTCGTCTTGCCGAGATCAGCACGAATCAGATTCACCTCAATAGCCACGGTGTCAAGTTTGTGGGCCAAGGCCTCGTACTGTAGGCCGATGGATTCCCTCACACCCGAGATGGCGCCCATGATATCCTGTAAGGAGGGCTCCGCCGACTCTTCCAAAATTCGTTCGGACGCAATACTAGAACCAGGCAGGGCAGCTCCGGGGGACCCCTTAGAATGGGTATAACGGTCCATGACATTTGATTGAACTGGAGCTCCGCGCAGAGGTGTTTTCGTCTTGCGCGTCTCTCTGTCCCCTCTGCCCGCCATTTTGAAGATGCGTCACAGGACAAGCCACCAGGTTCGACGGGCCCGACACCCAAAGTACAGGATCAAAAGTACATAAAAAGGGGGCACAACTCGGGTAGAGGTCGCCAAACCAGCAAATAGGTCACATGAAAGCCCAACAGCCGATCTGCCTCCAAGTCTCAGTCGCAACACGACATCCACATCCGTGGCCCAAGTCGGAACGGAATCGAAACCGAAACTTAGGAAGGGGGGACCCACAAGGCCAGATCTCCTGCCGTTGTTGTTCAATTGCAGGACGGCTACAGTACCGCACCCCGTCCCGGGCGCACCTCAAGGGCGGAGCCCAAAAGTTCAGAGCACCATATCTCAGGAATACGAGATCCAAATCGATTTCTGAAAAGTGCCAGGGTAATCAGCCAAACGTCCCCTACACGAATTCTTGCAAGAAATCAGGATTCAGCCAGGATAAAATGTCGGGAGCGGCGAGGGTCCGGAGAGCGCTGTGCTCAAGCGGCCATCTCGGATGCCCGCCAAGCTCCTCCTCTGTTTAATGATTATTGAAGGTGTCTAGGTCACCAGTCCACTTTTCTGCCATTACACCCACTATAGTTTATTTGATTTGCGCCTCACTGGACAGGAGGTGACAACCTCGAGCACCCTTACAACGAGAAACAGTTTACTCAGCTGATCAACACAGATTAATTTGGAGTGCTGCAGTCCTATTTTCTGTTTTCAAGTTTCATCCTGCCCTCACTGCATTGCACCCACAAAGGCACCATGTCTTACTCTGACATTGCAAATTTGACTGGCAACAAGGCCGAAACCTTCAAATTTACAATCGAGGATACCAATCGTATATACTCGCTTATTCAAGAGCCTGAATGCATTTCATCCAGCACAGGATCTGTGCAATCTAACATCCGACAGCTTTTATCTGCAGCCAAGAGTGAGATCAACCAGCGGCTGCACGCCAGCACTCTCATCCGTTACTATAAAGTACAAGGAATTCCTAGGGGGTTATGTATTCCATTGAAATCTACACTATGCAAAAACAATTTAAGGTTCACTGATAAATGGTATGGAATTTTAAATAAATGTTCCCTTGATCTAATCCTCCTTATTGTTGAAAAACTTTCCAAAATGCTTGAGGAACTGGATAACGAAGTAACTCAGTTAGAGCAAGAACTAAGCAGCAAGTTAACTTTTGAAGAGTGGCAGAAAATATTAGCAGTACACAAAGGAAATCAATGAAAGAGACATTGTGGATTACAAACTTGGCAAAGTTTATAATTGGACCGAAATTTATGCTGCCAGAAGACAACAATGCCCCCACTTTAATAGATCTACAGAGGGTGAAACTTCTTCATCAGAATGTGGAAAAGTAAATTTTGCCATGTTCTGTGTCCCTACGTGTCCCCCATCTTATGTTGTATGTGCATGATTAATATGCATATGTATTCCCCATGATCGATTAAAGACGCAATTACAGTTGTGTCCATCTCTAGTATGCCAGTTTCCAGTTCTCGTGAAAGCTACGAGTATTAGGCCTATGTAAAGCTACGTTGCCACGTTTCTCAGTGTGCACGTTATTTCATTGTAAAGTCCCTGTTTCTAGGCCTCAAAAGGGCCCGGACTCAGATTCAGCTCCTGTCTCCTGAACCCTCGCTGAGGAGCGATACAGCCCCCCACCTGTATCCCTAACCCTTCACTTACTTCCTGCCTCACAGTGCCCGGCTCGGCCTGGCTCTGCCTGCCAGTCTGCCAAGAGTATGTTATGATTCTAGTTATCAGTCCAGCCCTCCTTCTCTGCATTCCTAAGTTACTGAATCGCATCAATAGTTTCAGTCATCGTCTAGCCTTTACGTCTCCATGTAAGAGAAATACTGTATTTATGGTCATTTAATATTCCTTAACACACACTACATGTAGAATAATGCATGCACCAGTCTTAGTGTCTGTTAGCCTTTGCCCTGATAACTTTTGGATTCTATCAACATGTTCTCTAAACATCAGATACTAGATAGTGTTTAGGTACATGTCGCTCTGACTCTCCAGACTTTCGTCTCTCCTTCTAGCTCAGAAGTCATAGCCCCCAGCTTCTCCCTAGTTACACGTCATTGCCAGCTTGCGCGCACCACTAGGTTAGAGGTCCCGGCTCCTTAGGTAGCCCCCTCCATGTTTCCGCCCCATTTATGACATATTCTGTTACGTTTACATCACATGTCTATGTATACGCCTTGTTCACGCCTCTTGTTACACCTACTTTCACCCTTATCTTTCGCGACTGTTACAGGCCCTGCCCACTGTTACGCCTACTGTATGTATTGTAATGCAATTGTTTTAACTATATATACTTGTGTACTGTTATTAAAAGCCAGCGCGCTCATTCCAGCCCCTGCCCGACAGCTGTCGGGGCCCCCCTGTTGGCTAGCCATCCCAGATCTTGCCCGTGCAGGTTGTCCTGTTCCTGTCCTTTATGCTGTATTAAACCTGCAAACTCCTACTACCTCGAATCTTGACTCTTATTTATTGAGCTATCTGTTATTGTTATATCTAGTCAAAAATAGAGGTATTATTTATTTATTTACCACAAGATGACTCATCTCGTACCGGGCCCTCGCAGGATAATCAGCGTCAGACTCTCCAACACATGGATAGTCAACTAAGTACATCCTCCTCCACACATCCAACCACAGCTACCCCGACTACGTCTTCTTTTTTAGGACTAGCCACCAACCAAATTGGATATCCAGGAGGACCCAGTTTAACAGACTCACTACAGCCATTGGCAAAATCGACACAGAGCCACAAAACTTAGTCATTAACATTTCTCAAACAAACATCAGTGCCGCCCAAGCTAAAGTGTTACAAAAGGGCATCTCCTTTGTTCCTACCTACATCGCCAATGAATTAGACACGCAAATTTGCTTTTGCAAATGTATGCGATCCTTGAAACTCAAGCATTTCTTCAGCAATGTATGTGAACCACAAACTAGAGAAGACACCGGTACCCTTATGGACTTAAGACCCAAAAGCTCCTTCCTTGCACCATTGAGTCACAAAATTTTGGACACCTTCAAAGTTTTTTGTTTTTTTTTACAGTCTTTTCATTACAAAAACTACTCCATTACAATGCACATCAGTTTACATCGGAAGATCATTGGCAGTATGAACAATACAATTAAGTGGAAACCCCCTCAGCAGTAACAAATGCGGCCTATGCCCATGAATCAGACCCCTACAGAACCATTATGCAGTACATAGGCACCTACAATACCCCTAAATAAACACTCCCCACGCCCATCTGTCCACTCTCGACCCTACACTTCCCCCTCCCCCACCCCTCGGATGTCACTTGTTGTCCTCAATTCAGATTGATTGCGCTCTAAATGCACAAGGCAGTCCACATCATTGTCCCAACCACTTGGACAGAAAGAAAAAAGGTCATTAGCAAACCTCCTCTCACCCCACCGCCGGATCAGTTTGGGTGTCCATCCAATCCCCCCTGTATCGCCTCCATGCCAGCCAGATTTTCTCCCACTTCTTGGGGCAACCCCTGCTACCATAGATAACCTTCTCCGCCCTCTGACACCAGTCTAAGTCCCGCTCCAACTCTTCCACCGTCGGCAGAAGTTCACTCCCCCATAGCCAGGCTATGTTTCTCTTGGCCACCATGCTTGCCAGGGCCAACCACTTCTTATCCCATGATGGCCACGTAACCTTACTTGTCACTGCTAAGATGTGCCATCGGGCCTCCAGAGGGACCTCTGCCCCCAAAACTTCTTCCATGATGTCTGTCAGTCTGACCCAATATGCTCGGATTTTGGTGCAACACCTTCAAAGTCTTACTCCAAAAGGACCTTTAAACCATTTTTCAAAAACGTCAGCACCACAAATCTAATTTGTCTAAACACGAACGACAAGCCCTAGCGCAACAAGCTGCAAACGACGATATCACCATCTGCAAGGCCGACAAGGGTGGCGCCCTAGTCATCCTTGACACAAGTTTCTACAATGACAGTGTGACCGCCCACCTACATGACCCTAACCTTTACATGGAAATTGATTCTGACCCCACCAAGGAATTTAAAAATGTCCTTCAAACACTCATCGACCATGCTGTTCAGTTGGGAACCCTTACAGAAAGAGACAAAACATACCTTCTCAAAGATCACCCGCAAACCCCCTACCTGTATATGGTCCCTAAAATCCATAAACACGCTTCAAGACCCCCATTTAGACCCATCATGAGTACCCACAATTCCATTCATGAGCTGATCGGCACTTACATTGACAAACACTTACAAGCCAGTGTCATAAGTATGCCCAGCTACATTCAAGACACAACCGACTTTTTGATGAAAATTAAGAACATTCTCATTGACCCCAATCATCCAGTTCTTCTCTGTACCATCCACGTCAACTCATTATACACATCCATTCCCCATAACCATGGATTACAAGCCATGGAATTTTCCCTACTGCAAACCCAGAAACCAATGGCTCTTCAGGTCTTTCTCATTGAACTGATGCAATTCACCCTGCTCCACAGTTGTTTTAAATGTTCAGGCAAATTCTTCACTCAACTCTCGGGAGTAGCCATGGGAAATTGCGCCGCTCCGGTGTATGCCAACCTGTTCATGCATCAATATAAAGCTGAACACATCCTGACGAACCCAGAATGTCAAGATCACCTTCAGATTTACCATCGATACATTGATGACATTTTTCTAATGTGGACTGGTTCCGAAACACAACTCACCACAGCCATAGGTCACCTTAATCAAGTCAATGAACACATTCAATTTACTCATACCATAAGTTCATCCAGGATATCTTTCTTAGACGTTGACATCAGAATTGTGGATCTAAAATTGGAAACATTCCTCTACACGAAGACCACGGATCAAAATAACTACCTTCACTTTACCAGTTTTCTTCAAATGAGCCTGAAGAAGCATTTACCTCATTCCCAACTCTTGCGAGCTAAAAGAATTGCTTCCTCCGAGGACTATTACAAAACAGACAGTTCCATAATTATCAATACATTTCTCCAAAGAGGATATACCAACAACATCATCAAGACAGTGGAAGAAAGAGTTGAATCCAAAGAATGCACACAATTGCTTACCAAAAGTGACACCACCAAGACACGTTGTGTATTTGTTTCAAAATATTCCACTCACTGTATGAAAATTAAACAATCAATCATCAAACATTGAAATTGAAATTGAAATTAAAATATTTATAAAGCGCACATACACCACACGGTTTCTTGGCGCTAGGACACCAGACCAAGGGGGAGTGAGGAACCAGACAGCTAACGTGAGAAAGCTTGTGTAAACAAAAATGTTTTTAAGGATTTGCGAAATTTAGAATAATGGATAGAAAATCTGAGGGAAGGAGGAAGGGCATTCCAAAAGGCAGGCGCAAGCGCAGAAAATTTTGCGCCACCTGACCTCTTCTTCTTAAAACGAGGGACAACCAGAAGGGATTGTGAAGAGGAACGCAACTCTCTGCTAGGACAATATGCCTTGATCTCAGAGGAAATAAAGTGAGGGGCTGTCCCTGCCCTAGCCTGGAAGGTGATACAACCCATCTTGAACAAGGCATGCTCCCGGATAGGCAACCAGTGCAGAGCTTTGAGCAGCGGGGTAACATGATGGGACTTGGACAGATTGTAAACAAGTCGAGCTGCCTGATTCTGCACCAGTTGGAGTCTCCGAAGGTGGTAAGCAGGGAGACCATTATACAAGGCGTTGCCATAGTCCAAGCGGGAGATCACCATCGCAGACAGAATGAGTTTGAGGGCACAAAAGGAAAAGAAACGGGACACCTTACGGATAGTGCGAAGAGTGAGAAAACAGGAGGAAACAACAGAACTAATCTGGGAGTGCAATGTAAGGTGCGCATTGAGTTTAATCCCTAAGGTTTTACCCGAAAAAGAAGGGATGGGAGGGGACCCAGGGAAGAAGGTCGAAAAGAAGGGGACCAGGGACTGGAGGAGCCTCCCGTCAGCACCAGCTCGGTTTTGTCGGGGTTGAGCTTCAGATGGTTAGAGCTCTTCCAGTCCCTGATAAACAACATAATAGAGTGAAAGTTGTGAATGGACTCAGGGGAAGAAGATACATTAAAAACCAATTGGAGATCGTCAGCAGAGTTGTAGATGGTGACGTCCCTCTGCTGAAGTGCAAAAATAAGAGGGGAAATATACAAATTAAACAACAAAGGAGACAAAGAAGTACCTTGAGGCACTCCGCAGTGGACCAATTGAGGGGGAGCAGAGAAGTTGGCCAGATGGACGGCCTGAGTGCGGTCCTTTAAAAAGGATGCTAGCCAGGCCAGGGCGGACCCCTGATGCCAGCCGCCTCGACACGGGAAAGAAGGATTGAATGATCCACCGTGTCAAAGGCGGCGGATAGGTCAAGGAGGACCAAAGCCTGGGGCCGGTCAGCATCCATGCCCTCTCTGAGGTTGTCCATCACAGAGAGGTCAACGGACTCTGTGGAGTGGGCCGGGCGGAACCCAGCCTGACAAGAGGCTAGGCAGCCGTTCTCCTCCACAAAAATACTGAGCGTTCTAGTGATGTGACGCTCCAGAATTTTGCCCAGGAAAGGGAGGAGGGAAATAGGGCGGTAGTTAGCAAGTGAAAATGGGTCGGAACCAGGTTTTTTTAGAATAGGGATGATAATTGCCGATTTGTGATACTGGGGAACAGTACCGTGAGTCAGAGAGTTATTGAGGAAAGTGAGCGGAGGGGAGGGACAGGCAGAATACATTTTTTTAAAATATGTGCGGGGCAAGTGTCAGATGGAGAGCCTGACTTGACCGTCGAGACGAGAGACAGGAAAGCTTCTGTAGTCAGGAGATGGAAGTGTTAAAGGTACATCTGAGAAGAAAAGGGCAGTGGATCCGAATAAGGGGGGGGGGAACAACGTTAGACTTAATGGCTAAGATTTTATCTGAGAAGTAGCCATTAAGTGAATCACAGAGGGTCTGGGAGGGGGAGGGTTTGAGGGTTACTCTGTCAGAGAATGCCAGATCTTGCACAATAGAGAACATTTCTCTAGGCTGGTTTTCAGCGAGTAAGATTTTCGAAGAAAAGTACTCGGTTTTGGCAAGAAGGATGGATTTCTTATATTGGTTCAGAAGAGTTGTGTACTGAGTTTTAAGAGTGGGACAATAAGTACGCCGCCAGCCCCGCTCCGCTTGCCTGAGAGCCAGTTTTTCCTCTTTCAATGCGGTATTGAACCACCTATTGGCGTCATAATTGCGCCTGGCAAAAACTCGTCTGAGCGGGGCAACCTGATCGCAACCTCTGCTGAGCCAGTTATTTAAGGATTCCATTTGACAATGGATGGGGAGATCTTGAAGATTGGGGCAGGAAGCAGACAGGGAGGAACAGAGTGATGGAACGTCCACATGAGTCCAATTCCGGGCCCATGTATTCCTGGGAAAGGGAGGTTTCCTAACAAGGCTGAGGTGTAAAGAAAAAGAAACTAAGAAATGATCAGACCAAGTGCAGGGGGAGACCACCAGGGAAGAGACAGGACAATTAGGTGACCAAACCTGGTCCAGAATATGACCATGGATATGAGTAGGGCTGCAAACATGAGATACCAAATTGAAGGAAGAGAGGGAACCAGAAAATTCTTTAGACGGAAGATCTTCAGCTGGATCAGTAGGCCAGTAATTAAAATCGGCAAGCACCAGGATAGAGGAGTTATTAACTGCTAGAGTAGCCAGCAGATCCTGGAAGGCGTGGAGGAAGTGCACTGTAGTCTGGGGGGGACGATACACAAGCAGACAAGTAAGAGGTGGCGAAAAGGAAGCGGAACGAACAACTAAATAATCAATGGTTGCAATGGGGGGAGCTGGTAATATCTGAAAGTGAAGGTCCGTGCGAGCGATGAGAGCCACCCCACCACCAGCCTTACCGGCCGGACGGTCGACACGGATGGCATAATAGGAGGGGGGAGGGTGGCCAGGAGGGTTGGTAGGGAGTCCGGACAGAACCAAGTCTCCGTAAGAAACAAAAGATCAGGTTGGTACGTGTCTAGCAGAACAAAGAGTTCATGAAAATGCTTGACCGCCGATCTAGTGTTCAAAAGGAGAACCGAGGTTGCCGGGGTCACGGAAGTTGGAGAGGGTGACGCTGGGAGGCCGGATGAGGGGGGTAAAAGAAGTCGGTGTAAGGCCGAATTCAGAGATTTTGGAAATAATAGAATCAGCCAAAGCCCACGGACCTTGCATAGTTCGCAGCTGGGCTGATGAGAAAGTTAAAAATCGGGCAGAGTGGAGTGCCCCTAGCCCCGGCCGGCCACGGCGCATGGGGTGTCACGTTTGTGGCCTGGGTGCGCGATAGCTAGAGCGCTACCCTGAGGAATGCTCTGCCCCTTCCAAGATGGCAGCCGCAACCCCGTCAGCCCTCCGGATCAAGCGGCACTCAGCCGTGCCGGACCGGGGCTAGGGGAGCGGCGAATGAGGCGAGGGAGCAGCAGTGGCCAAAAAAAGCAACAAAAAAGGTAAGATGCTAAAATACGCTACAGCGTTCAGTTAAATTAAAAGCGAGCCCACAAGCACCGCAGCAGCCGCGAACCAACTGCTACCAGGTTCTCAGCGCGTCCGCTGCGCGTGCGCATGGGGCGTCGCTTTTGTGGCCTGGGTGCGCGATAGCTAGAGCGCTACCCTGAGGAATGCTCTGCCCCCTCCAAGATGGCGGCCGCAACCCCGTCAGCCCTCCGGATCAAGCGGCACTCAGCCGTGCTGGACCAGGGCTAGGGGAGCGGCGAATGAGGCGAGGGAGCAGCAGCGGCCAAAAAAGCAACAAAAAAGGTAAGATGCTAAAATACGCTACAGCGTTCAGTTAAATTAAAAGCGAGCCCACAAGCACCGCAGCAGCCGCGAACCAACTACCACTAGGTTCTCAGCGCGTCCATTGGCAACTGTTACAACTTGAAAATTACTTTAGCAACATTTTCCATAACCAACCGATTTTCGCCTACCAGCGTTCAAATAACCTACAACAAATGCTGGGACTTCGCAACATCAAACCCATCACATACAAGGGTGCAGTCCAATGCCACAATTGTGGGAATTGTAACAGCATTATACCAGGCACCATCATTATGCATCCCACTTAAGGTACTCCCATTCACCTGCTGGTGAATGCTGCGTGCGACACTGCCAATGTCGTGTACCTACTTAAATGCCCGTGCGGCCTGCCCTATGTGGGGAAAACCGAGCGGAAAATCAAGGGTCGCTTAACAGAACATCGCAGCAACATTCAGACAAAAAACTTTAAATCATGTGTAGCGACTCACTATGTGAATGCTGCCCATAATGTCAGTCAAATCTGATTTCTGATATTGGAGGTTGTCAAGAGAATTGAAGGCAGAGACCCTAGAAAATTTCTCTTACAACGCAAATTATATTGGATGCACAAATTGAATTCTCTTTACCCGATGGGTCTCAATGAGAGACTAGAATACAGCAGCTTTCTATGAACTTTCAAGCTTGTGCAGCGTACCCTTGTGTTTCATTCTCTCTCTTGTTTTCATACCATCAATCTCTTCAGTCATATATCCATTTGTTTTCTCACATTGTTCTCCTTGCAGTTCGCTTTTTCTATATATGTGTTTTCCACTTTTCAAACACCTTGCTCATGCCTGTCTACTTTTTCTTTTGTTTTCCGAGCATTTATTTCCTTGCTCATTCATTTCTTGGTTTCATTTTTTATTCCTTGCTAATTTTCGCTTCATTTTCACAACCATCCCTCCCCTTTCGGTTTATGCTCATACTTTCCGCATGTCCATTGTCCATTTTTCCCTTCCCTTTCTAGTATACCCTCGCGCCTCCCACCGTTTAACTGTTCTTATATGTAATGTGATTTATTTATTACTTTGATTACTTGTAGGCAATTCTTGTGGGCATATACCTCGTTATGGATTTTGGTTTCCCTTTCATCTGCCTTTACTCGTATTACTCTGGTTACTTTATGTTTTCAATTCCAGTTGTTTAATTTCACTTTACTGTTTTCCAAACATTCCTTTCATGTATCTTTTCATGTAACTTTATTTGCACAATAACACCGACATTCCACTTTCTATTACCTCTCACAATGCTTATTACGCATGTTCACGTTTCACCGGGTGATTCACATCACTCGACAATGATAAAACGGCGCTCGAGTATGTCTTCTAACATTTCGTTCACTGTAAGCCTTTTTTTATCCCCATTTTACCCCTTACACTGCACTAAATGGGCACACTCTTTTATGATAATTTGAACGTACGGGAAGCACGTTTTAAATGACAATGATCGTTGTTCGTTATTTTTCCTGTATCACCTAAGAGTCATTTCCAGCACCTCCCACCCTGCACACTTTTGACTTCTTTTTTATATTAACACTTCCGACCACGCGTGGTCTGTTGACTTGGCTGTTTCTTCTTTTTCCTGCGTGTTTTGTGGCTCCTGCTGCCACGGTCCACACCCGTTCTTTGGTGCTCGTACATGCGCCTCCGAAGACATTTGGGCTAGCTCTCTCACCACTTCGTAGACGCTCTTTATTGCGTAATTGCTGCACAGTAATTCAGTTTTCCCTTTTTCCTATTTTCCTGTATCATAATGCTTAATTTCATATCTCCATTGGTCACCCTCCTTCACGACAATCGCGTTCCATCACTGTGCAAACTCTTTTAGATTTAGATGCATTCTTACCTTGGGCCTCTTGTTACATTGCCTCCTCCTTTGTTTCCTTCTAGATACATGCCCCCTGAAGAAGAGCCCACGGCTCGAAATGCAATGGGGTGTTTCCTACGAAATTATGAATTGAATACATTTCGACACCAGTGATTAGATTGCTACTACTTGAATTTATCCATCAACAGAATTCTGAATAACATGACGAAATATGACTGATTCTACTGATTGAATAAAAAATCAGAATATCTATTCTACTACCTTTGATGACTTTTTTGCGTTATTTCGCAGCAATTGATTTGCCTATCGGGGTGCAAAAGTTAATACCCTTACACTCGTAAGGTTCACTGTAGTTTATTTGATTTGCGCCTCACTGGGCAGGAGGTGACCACCTTGAGCACCCTTACAACGAGAAACAGTTTACTCATCTGATCAACACAGTTTAATTTGGAGTGCTGCGGTCCTATTTTCTGATTACACCAAGGGAACCATACTCATTTCTCCATCAGTATCAAAGCATTTCTTTTTATATTGCCTACCAAACAAGCAGGTTTTCCAACATAACCCTCTGTATTTTAGATGTTTACTATAGCAAAAAATCATCATGATAAAGCTCATTTTCGGATTTGATATAAAGTGCAAAATGGAACAATTAAAAAAAAAAGACTGAAAATGGTAAAATTACTGTTGACATCGTAAAGTGCATATTATGACTAATTAAAATTTATAAGGTTACTTGAATAAGCATTTTGGCGATAACTTGAGTTAATATTGTACAAATTGGACAAAATATGTGTAAAATAAAACTTACAGATTTAATATGAAGAGCAATCTCATAAAGTACTCTGTGTCAATGCAGACTTATTTGTTCCACAACAAAAGTATTATCAGTGAGTTATACCTTCAGTCCTGTGACTAAACAAGAATGCGATGTACATCTGGGCATACCCATTATACTTAGAGTATCTACTACCACAAAACACTAAGTGCTCGAAGAAATGCTTTAATTAATCTCAGCCAATGGCAATTGCTGTAGGTCATATTCCCTCCATATTTTTGTATCCATTATGCCACTCCAATAGAAACTGGACATGTGCATACCTGTCTTGGTATATGTCCTATAGGAATAATACAGCACAGGCTGCCAGGCCAGGTCCCTTGTACACAGTAATGCAAGCAACCCCAGTCTGCATAGGAACTACTAAGGCCTTATCAGAGAGGTATAGCTTGAGCTGTTTGCCACAGTGAACATGGAGTTCATGTCTGGGCCTACTTGTCACAATTGGGCTTTAACCCAGTACATAATTGTTTTACCCACTATGCCACTCCAGACAGAGGCCAAGTATAAGTAACTAGTACTAGTCATGCTAGACAGGAAATCCTGCAACCTTAAACTGATTTTAACAGAAGGAATATTTCACAATCTGTCATAACACTAGATACTGACATCATTTCATTATGTTATGTAAGTAATACATTCGATATGTGTATATATCAATCCGTTTGCATTTTTAAATACTAAAATAAAGTTTACTTGTTTATGTGAATGTGCCCAGGCACCGTCTATTATTTTAATGTATTCTTCAAAATCCTTGATTCTATCTATGGACACACTGAAATCAGATGATTATAACAGCTTTTTTCAAGCAATTCCAATGAATGTGGCCTGGCGGCTAGAGCAGTGGATCTCGAAGATGGGGAACTGGGCTCGATTCTCGGCAGGGACCCTCAACACTCTGTGATTCTGGGCAAATCACTTCATCTCTCCTTGCCTAACAAAATGAATGTGTCCGTCTGTAACGCAACTGATGCACATGTAAAGCGCTCTGATACCTTAGAGATGAGTTCTCGTTACATAAAACTCCAACATTTGCCATTGTTCTTTGTGGTTTCAACCTTCAGATTCTGTTCAGTTCCGTTTAGTTTAGAAAATAGGAAGGAGTGGTCTATTGTATCACTTTTTAGGTCTAAGTGAATCAATGCAGCTTAATTATCCTTAACTAGGGTGATAAGACATGACATGGTTTCTCTGAATTCTAATTGGTGTTACTGGAATAGCGTTGGTATTTCCATCTGTCTCTATATTTTCTTAAAACTTTCCTTTAAATTATTTTGCTTTAATAATGGACAATCAAATCAGTTCAGTGTTGTCTATGAATTCTGTGGCATCCATTGGTTTCTTTGTGATTGGAATATATAGTTCCTCCTTCAAGTGCTTGATTACTAATGTCTTTTTTATGAAGAGAAATGATGATGGAGGGGCGTGGCTTGATGCCGTAGCGAGATGGCGGGCCCTCTGTGAGCTTCCCGTATCGGCGGAACTCAATTTTCAATTGGAGCCGCTTCCAGGTTTCATTTTGCCCCGCAAGTCGCTGCCTTTGCCGTCGGAAGATGTACTGCACACTTTAAAGGCGGCTGCGGTGCTTTTCTGCTTCGAACGTCGACGCTGGTGTTCCCGTGCTGATCTCCTCATCTCCATCGCGGGCGGCCGCCATTTTAGGTTGTCGCTCCCGTGATTATAAATATGCTCCGGTAACTTCTTCCTTCCTACAATACTGAACTGTTTGGTCATTCCTGGCTCAGTTTTAGCCTGCTGCTCTTCCTTTCTTCTAATAATGCAGCGTTTTTGAAGAAAATGTGTGGCTTTTGAAGCTTTTTTTTTACCATAACAGCAGCCATATGTGGTAGATAGTTTTTCATGCTGTTTCTGCCTCCATGTGATGTGGTACTGCTTTCCTGATATGACTTCCTTTAACAACACTACCTAGAATACTTTCCACTCGAAGAGTGATTTGAGTTATTTGTTTTTGCCTGACTGCCTTGCTGCTTTTACAATTGAGAGGTGTTATCATCATCTGTGGATTAAATATTTTATCCTAATGGTCCTTTGCATCGATTTAGGCTTGCATGGACTTATTTATTTCACCAGGAGATAACCCTATTTTTTGTGGTACCATTTACAGATGTGAGCGGCCGCTATTTTATAGCCGCTGAGCTCACGTTCTTTATATTTTTCTACAGCCACATAAAAACAAGACAAAAGGGTAAACTTTGCTTTTCTTTGGCTTCTCCTTGAGGAATATTTTTTGAGCCACTCTTTTTATGCTTGTATTCCTCACAACGCTTATCTTGGGTCTGCCACTTTTGTTCTCCATAGAGCTTTCCAGCTGCTCTTACTACCATGGCTAATGAATCGCATGCAGCACGATCCTCTATCTCGGGCACGGGCACGAAATCTAAGTGTCATAAAAATGACCCACCGTCTCCTATACACGCCTCTCAAAACCCTGTTCTTGACTCTATCCTAGATGAAGTTCGAGGCCTTCAGCCTTTCATGACTGCAACTAACGAAAAAATTGCAACAAATTGAAGAGAGGTGGATTCTCATGGAAAGTAAGGTATTGGACTTGGAACAGCAAGTTAGTGACCTACATGATATCTCCACGAAGATTCCAAGGCTGGAGCAGGAAATTCATGAATTGAAAATACATACAGAGGATTTGGAAAATCGTAATCGTCGCAATAACCTACGCCTATATGGTTTGCCGGAGAATGTTGAGGGTCCAGATATGATGCTTTTTCTACAAAAAAAAATTCCTGAACTTTTGAGTCTTCCATCTACTAATACACCTCTTAACATCCAAAGAGCGCATTCGACCTACTTCGAACCCTGCGAAGCCTCGTGGAATCATTATGCTCTTCCTGGAATTTACTGAATTGATGTCTGTCCTGAAGGCTGTTAGATTTAAGCATCGTCTTAATTGGTCTGGTCATAACATTTTTATTTCACAGGACATCTCTAATGCAACCAACGCACGTCGGAAAGAATTTCTAGCATAGATTGTCCAAATGCAAATTTCAACCTGACAAAACTCACAATTCCTTCCAATCGGCTACTGCCTCTCGTCCATTATATGATGTTTGGAAAACTTGTAATCCTGATTTACTTGAATACACTTTTTTTTCAAATGTGCATCAAACTCGTTCTAGGATTGATTATATTTTGGTTAGTAAGGCCCTTCTTCCCTCTATTCAAAAATATAACATTGGATCCATTTTTATCTTGGATCATGCTCCTGTTTATGCAGTTTTGGACCTTACACTTACATCTTCCAAATTTAGTCGGTGGAAATTTAACACTTTTTTATTATCTTATCCAGCCTTTCTTAAAGAAATCACTACTTTTTTTAATGAATTTTTCGTTTTCAATGACCCATTAGATACTTCAGTTCCTATTAATTGGGATGCTTTCAAAGCTGCTTTCCGTGCCTTCACTATTTCTTATGTTTCAAGAAAGGTGAAGGCCACGAGAACCAAATATGAGGATCAATTACGTAAAATTAAAGCACTAGAACATGAATATTTTACCTCAAAGTCTTCTGATGCCCTTCATGCTTTAATAACAGCAAAGACTGAACTCAATAAATTAGCAACAACTGAAGCTTGTAACATTCTGCTTAAAATCAAATCCAAATATCATGGAGGTCAAAATAAGGCGGGTAGGATGTTACCAAACTAATTAAAAGTTAAATCTGAACATAAAACTGTTGGTCCTATTTTTAACCAAGTTACTAAACAACTTGTTTCGTTGGATGAAGAGATTGCTGCGGTCTTCCATGAATAGTACCGGTCTCTTATTCTGACAACACATTCCCCTCCGCTCCAAATTTAAATACATTTTTCTCTGCACTAGAGAAAGATATTACTCTTAAGGAAGTTATGAATGCTATCCACTCTTTGAAAAAATCAAAAGCACCAGGTCCTGATGGGTTACCTGTGGAGTTTTATTCTACCTTTCACTCTATTTTTGCTCCCAAACTTTTACAACTCTTTAATTCTTGTATTGCTGATGCCTAAGCTTCTTGGTCATTCATGGATGCATTGATTGTTATAATCCCCAAACCTGACAAAGACCATTCTTTATGTAAAAATGATCGCCCTATATCAATAATTAATTTTGTAAAATTTTTGCAAAATTTTTGCCAAGATTCTTGCAACCCGTCTTGATAATATCATCCCTCTTTTGATTAAAACTGATCAAGTTGGTTTTCTGAAGGGTCGTTTAGCTTCTGATAACGCTAGAATTTTCACTAATATTATTTCCCTTGGAAAACAATTGAAGATTCCCCTTGCTGCCCTATCTTTAAATGCTGAAAAAGCATTTGATCGTATTAATTGGCAATTTATGTTTCAAACTCTCCAATGGTTTGGTTTTGGACCCTCTTTTATTTCCTATATTAAACTTTTGTATTTGTGTCCTTGTGCCAGTATTTTTTGTTAATAACCATTTTTCCAGATTTATTTATTCATCTAGAGGTACTAAACAGGATTGCCCTCTTTCCCCTTTATTATTTATCTTGTGTCTTGAGCCATTCTTGGAGCATATCCGAACTAACTCTCTGATTACTAGCTTCAAATTTGCTTCTATTTTGGTCTATATGTCTAACCCTGTTGACTCTCTTCCAAATTTTATGAATAAAGTCCAGCTCTATTCATCCATTTCAGGTTATAAACTTAATATATCCAAAACAGAGGTTTTACCCTTAAACTCTATTTGTTTTCAATTTATGTTCAATGATACTAATTTTGCTTGGTGTCCCTCCAAAATTAAATATCTTGGCATTTGGTTCGCGCCCACCCTGAAGAATACTATTAAATATACTTATGATGCACTACTGAAGAAACTCCAATCACTTCTCCTCTTATGGTCCCCCTTATTTCTTTCATGGTGAGGTAGATTAGACACCATTAAAATGATGATTGCTAGTCATGTATTGTACACAGTGTCTATGCTTCCTATTAAACTCCCTAATGTATATTTCTCCCGTATAAATTCTATTCGTATACAATTTTTGTGGAATAACAAACACCCACGTATTGCTCTAAATAAACTTATTCGTCCAAAAAATTAAGGTAGAGTCCGCTTTCCTAACTTTAAAGCATACCACTCTGCTTTTTTAATCAAACAATTCTTTTCATTAGCTCATGATTTTTTGGATACCCCTGTCCCTAGATTGATCCTTTTTGAATGGTCATTGTTAAAAGATTTTTCCTATCAAAATATTATCCTTATGTCAAATTGTACCTTTTTGTCCAAGAACCCCGTATTGAAATACTCTCAAACGGTATGCGACGTTTACGACGCAACCATTACAACGCCGTTCCATTACGACGCGGTCATAACAACGAAAGTTGTTACAACGAATTGCGCTGGGGGGCGCTCAAGGATAGTAAATCATTTAATTTACTATCCCAACACCTTCCCTACTATCCACGGGGACTGGTGTTGGAATAGTAAATTAAAATTTTTTAATTTGCGCCCCCCCAACGCAAGTCGTTGGAACGACTTGCGTTGTTACAACCGCGTTTTAATGGAACGCGTTGTAAAAGTGTGCGTCGTAATGATGTACATCCCTCTCAAACTTTACTCTATAATATTTTTTCCAAAGATTTGATTTCTCTCCAATGTTTTTTATCATCTATTGTATGGTATAATAAATTCCTTAAATACAAAGGCAAATATTTTTATTACAAATACTGGAAGGAAAAGGATATCACTTTTGTCTATCAATTTCTCCATAATTATTCTATTATCCCCTTTCATGAATTACAATTAAGTTACCAATTGCCCAACTCATTTTTAAATGAATACAATATAATTGTTACAGCCATACCATCTCATCTAGCTACCTTTTCGCTTCCACCTGATTTACCATCTCTAACCCCTTCTACTCCTCTATATCCTTTATTTTCAACCCACAGACCTAAAGCCGCTTTAAAATATGTTATTATTATCTAACGTTACTGATCGTTCTAAGTCAACTGTTGAAATTGCATGGGAAAATGATTTGTCCGTTTCTTTCCCTCTTGCAACATGGGATACATTGTGGTCCAAGTTGTTTAAAGTTTCTGCTGCTGCGCGCCTAACTCAATCTTTGTATTTTATTTATCATAGAGCTATTATTACTCCTGTTAGCATTCGTGAGTTTTCTCCAACCTCTTCCTCACTTTGTTGGTCCTGTTCTACTGAAACGGGTACGTTAAAGCATCAAATATATGAATGTTCTCGTGTTTTAGCTTTCTGGAATTCAGTTTGGAATGTTTGCATGTCAAAATTCAACTTTAACCCCTTCACTGCGGCGGCTATTCCGCCGCAGTGCTAAGGGGGCGGGACGGCCGCGCGGCGGCCGCATGCTGGTGACAGAACCGCTCCGTCACCAGCGTCGGTTGAGCTGTGCTCGTGACGGAGCGGTTCCGTCACGGCCCGCCCCGCTCAATAGAACGCTCAGCGCAGGCGCGGAATTCGCGCCGCGCATGAGCGTTCTATCGAGCTGGGCGGGCCATGACGGAATCGCTCCGTCATCAGCACAGCTCAACCGCGGCTGATGACGGAGCGGTTCCGTCATCAGCATGGGAGGGGTTAAAGCTCCTTTATCAATATTGCATGTTTTTCTAGGATCTTTATCATCTGAGTTGGATGGTGTATCCTCTGTTTCAAAATTGTTTGACCTTTTTATTGTTTTAGCTTTTAAGGTAATTTTATCTTCCTGGAAAGACACTTCCAAATTATCGCTACTTACATGGTGGAACTTTATTTGTGATGAACATAGGATTGCTACTGTTTCCTCTTCTTCTGTTTCCCAAAAAATCAAATCTGATCTCCTTTGGCTTCCCTTTACTACCTACCTTTCTTCTCACCCTCCTATCCGTTAACTCTTTTTCTTCCCCTTTCTCTTTATACTACTATTCTCTATCAGTGTTACTCTCTTTCTCCTCTCTTTCTCTTTCCCTTTCTCCCTTCTTTTTCTTTCCTTTTCTTATTGTCCTTTCTCTTCCATCTCTCTCTAATATATATTTATCGTATGTTATATGCCTGCTTGTTTAATTCCTTACTACTTACCTTTCTTCTCACCCTCCTATCCGTTAACTCTTTTTCTTCCCCTTTCTCTTTCTACTACTATTCTCTATCAGTGTTACTCTCTTTCTCCTCTCTTTCTCTTTCCCTTTCTCCCTTCTTTTTCTTTCTTTTTCTTATTGTCCTTTCTCTTCCATCTCTCTCTATTATATATGTATCGTATGTTATATGCCTGCTTGTTTATTTCCTTATGTATAATATGTATTATTTCGGCCTTTATTTTGCTTTTGATAACTTTAATAAACATTTCTTAAACAAAAAAAAAGGAAGAGAAAAGATGATGTCTGTTTTAATGTCATTTACAGTGTTGAGTGGTAGCACATGGAACATTTTACAATCTGTTGTTGTTAGCTTGTGAAAATGTTTAAAGTCTCTTTAAACTAATATATTGTCATAGTGATATTAGTGGCACAGTACAATGTTCAAGCCAAGTTTAGTGCCCTAGGGTCAGAATCTCCCATCCAGGCCTTTGTCCAGAAAGTGTGTACATTCCTGCAGGAGCATTTCCATAGTTCCCTTGTTTACTTTAATTTCACTACACATGGGCTAACTCTCTGTTGTGCCTTCCCGAGGGAGATGCATTTATATAATTTGTTGGGTTTCTTGCAATACAGAGTAGCTAGGCATTTTTCAGGCTTGTTATATGTGTTGGCCTACTTTGGACATGCAGCTGATAGGGCAGCGTCACCCGCTAGGCACCTTATTTAAACTGCATCAAGGTTGATTGGCATTTTAATATAGTTTCTGGCCAAATAGATACTTCCCTTGTGTCAGTTCTGTTTTGCACAGGTAATGTTCCTAGCTTCTACTCTGCCCGATTTGTGCATTAGAACAGTATATGTCTTCTACTGCACAATGACAATTTCTTAGTTCTTCTAGCATACATTTGGCATTAACATATTTTGATAAGTTATGCCATATTTCTTCCAAAACAATCACCATGCGGTCTGTAACCTTTTAGGTCTTACCAGCTAGCACTACATATTTTTCATGTTTACTCAGATTACCAATCCAAAGAGATCATTTACAAAATAAATGTATAAGATAAATCGCTCCTTGTCACAGCAACTTTTTTTTTTTTTTTTTTTTTTTTTTTAACTGTTTAAGTTTATATTTATTACGGCTTGGAGGGAGAGAAAAAAACCTTTAATTTAAAACCATCCTAGACGGGAAAAGGCAATAATTTAGCGTTTCATGTTAAAATAAGCGACCAGCCTGACACTTCGGTTTACTGGCCTACCGTGAAAATTCAGAGCATAGAGTAATACAACAAATTCTCATTTTTATTTCAGAATTTTAATATTCATCTGAATGCAGCTATGAGATTGACACACTTTTTCCCCCGCCCACCCCTCCCCGGCAACTTTCTACAGATAAAGCACAATTGAAATGCCTAATAAAAGGCAAATAATAATATTAATATTGATAAAAAAGTCATATTACACCCAAAAAAAGTCTATCAACATCTCATGTCTTGCAATCAGTGTAATACCAAGCCAATGTTCCCAACAAAAAAAACATCTCATGAAGGGGTGCAGAAAAAGACAACCCTTTAGGAAAACATTATCAACAAATATCGAACACAAACTACAACGTATGATAATTACTTTTTTTCCTCTCATTTAGAACCAGACTACAAGATAAGAAAACACAGAAACAGTTACAATGTTCTCAAGAAGTCCGCACAAAGGTATGTCCAGGCAGATAATATTTTACAATACAGGGCATACATGGTTCAGAAGTGGAAAGTGATAAAACAGAGACCAGCAATGGGGGTAGTGTAATGTACAAAGCCCCAATGTATTTGCTATCGACTTTACACGTGCTTCAGTTCTTTTTCCTTTGTCGCCTCTAACATGTAAAAGGAGGTGATTTGTTTTCACACAGTGAGCCTGCCGTACAGCAAGTACACGTTTCTTAATTATGTCAAAATTAAAAAAAAATAGATATATATATCTTAATCCAGTTCCCAAGCACATTACATCGGAAGCCCTGATACGATCGCATCTTTTAGAACAAGATATTGGCTATATGCCTCTTTTAGCTTATGGCTGGGTTTGTTGACATATGTAAAAAAAACAACTAACCACAACGCCAATAACATGCACAAAATGTAATTGTGGAATTAAAACATAACATGGCAGATCATAACAAAACTCTCAAACAGAAGCAGCAATAATGCAGCAAAAAAAACAGCAGCACATAAAAACACAAAACACAAACAGCACAAAAAAATTCCAAACAACCAATGTGAGCAAAAGTTTTTGACACACGTTACCACCTCCAGAATCTTGACTCTGGTTATCATAGTAGAGTAATAAAAGATGCTTAGAGCGAGCGTTACTTTAATAGCGTTAGTCAAAATTGTTTTATGATCCGGCAAAATTCCTCCTCTTTGTTTTGGCACTGAACGATAGGAGTTTACATAGTTCTTTTAGTTTATTGTTGATGCTCAGGCACACTTCTCATAGTCTGATGAAGAACTGTCCATCAATTCCTAGCGGTTAAAATGCTGACACCGGTGCATCCTAGCACGTCTTATAAAGGGCCTGTCATTTGAGGTCACTAATGAATTGCTGAAGTTGAAAAGTAAAAGAATAGTGCCTTTCCTGTGTGCAGGTAATGAGTGTTGAAATGCTGCAAGAAAGTAAGAACGGTGACAAACAGTAATGGGACTAATTTAAGAATGGAAATAGGCCACCTCAAAATAGTCCTCATTTTACTGCTGGAATTCCAACTTTGTGACATGGCTCCGAAATTCAGAGATACATAAAAAGAGCTGCTTTTTAAAGGAGAGGGGCAGTGCCACGGGTGAATACTGGTACTCACAGATAGTACTGCTCCACAAGCCAACTTTAGCTTTGCAACTTGATTAGACTGGACACTGTGGGGCATATTATCAAGGGGCTTTATCTCCGCTTTTTTGGCTTTAAAAGCCAAGAAAGCGGAGATAAAATTATCTCCCTATTACCAAGCTGTCGCTAACACCAGTTAGCGACAGCTAATAGGAGATAGTGACCATCTTGGGCCCCGCTTTGCATGTCAGTGATATTTATCACTAATGACATGCAAAGTGGGCGTGCCAAGATGTTAGCGACTGAAAACAGTCGCTAACATCGCTATCTCCTATTACCAACTTATGGAGATATTCGCGCTAAGCGCGAATATCTCCAAAAGCTAACACTTGCCCAGGAGCAGTTCTTAGCCATGTTATCCAATGGGAGGTGGATAACATGGCTAAGAGCATTTGCTCGATAATGCATGAATATCGCTGACTTTTCAGCGATATTCATGCATTGCGGCCGTTTTTTATCGCATTTGCGATAAACCTTGCTAATAGCAAGGTTTATCTGCGATAAAAATCGCCGATTTGCGGCGATAATTTTTGTCTCTAAATAAGTTAGAGACAAAAATTATCTCTATTGGTTGGTAATATGCCCCTACATTTCTAGTTGTAAAACGAATCTGGTCCCAAATAATAGCTGCTCAGGTTCGGTGTTATGCAGCGAGTCCAGAAAGTGGGCACAACTTAGCAGAAATGTATGAGCAATCCAGATGTTACCTTTGGCAGAATATTGACTGATAGATACGTGGGCAGGAAACCGTCACCATCTTCTTGGTTTTGAGTAGAACTGGGCTCTCACAGACCCCTCAAGTATGGCAGAACACCGCATAATCACTGAGGTGAGCAAAGTCCTTGCCTAATTGTGGCAAGTCACTCAGCAGCAAATATTTCATTTTTTATCCAAAGTATGGCTTTTGACATAAACAAATTGTTCTAGGTTGTTTCATAAGTTAGCTTGAGAGCAAAGCTTAAAAAATAAGATGCCAGTATATATCTAGCTTGCAGGAATGTGGAGACAAACGCTCAGCATCCTTCTTGCTGCACCCTTTTGCTGCCCACTCAATGTCTCAGTTTAGGTGTAGTCAGCTAAAAAGGGCTTGTGATGATTAGTGGCAAACTTAGTATACCTCTGGACTCCACACATAAAATGGAATCGGTATATCTAAGAGAGGCAAAATAGAACAAGGAGTATAGGGCTAAATAACATTTTGAGCGAAAATATTAATACTGCATCCCCCTTTCTTCCTCTTTAAATAAGATTTGGCTACCCACATTTATACTATCAACTCCACTGGAAGGATTTATTAATCCCAAGCAATGGTGCAGTGTCACAAAAAGGTTTAATCTCCAGCATAAATCTTGATTTGTGTTTAAAAGTAGCCCTAGAGTAACAAACAGGAGGGCTTCAAGCTTCGTTGTGTCAAAGTAACCTCCTGTGGGTAGTTCAGGGGGATACCGATGCAACCACCCACAGATGTTGATCCTCGATACTCGCTCAACATTTGGAAATAATGTTATTTTCTCAAAACTTTCAAATTCTTTACTTTGCGTGCGTGCTCTACTGCACAATAAACATACATAAAAGTTTTAAACTAAGTCTAACCATTGTCTTTTTTACTGGACGGGTACCCTTCCCGTAAATAATCTATGTGTAGCATCGCGCTCTAGTTGTCGTACGCTGCGTGATGACGTAGCGCGCGGCGGCCATCTTTGATGGCATTCACGGCCGAAACTCGGAGAGCACCGGAACCCTGGCGCTCTCCTGCTGAGATAAATAAATGCACTATATTTCAACCCTCTCCCCTGACTCAGTGACATCATTAGGGGGTTAAATAGTAACCTCACAGTGGCGACGAGGCCGGGATAAAAAAAAAAAAGAAGGGGACACGGAAGGAAGCCTATAGATAAAAAGGCATTGAGCCCACCGAACATGAGGACTCACCACGTGGAGCAGGAAGGAGAGGCGCCATAGGAAAAGCAGGAGAGCGTGGCATGGGACAGCACCAGAGGTGCAGGCAACCAGGAAGAGCAGAGACTTGCCAGGTACGGAGGGTAGTGGGCCACAGCGGTGGGGCAAGGAGCCATTCCCACAGAGACCCCCACCTTCTTAAGGGCAAGGAGGAGAGAGAAGGGGCAGACACTGTACCCGAAGACTACGGCAAGTCACAAGTGCCCAGAACATGCTTAAGCCCTGGCTGAGTCAGGGCGAAAAGGAGAAGGGGGCACCGGAGGGCCCCAACTGACCCAGACACAAGGGGAGAGTGCAAGTGCACCGGGCAGCCCAAGGGGACAAGGAATAGAGCCAGACAAATGCGCCAAAATGAGTGCACAAGAGTCCTCGCTCACAACGCAGATCCCATACTTGCCGAAACCGGGAGAGATTGTAATGAAGTGGGAGGACTGGAGAGAGTACTTCATGAATTACATAGAAGCCCTGGAAGACGAAAATGGAGAAGCCTTCCCTAGCAAGAGGAAGAGGAGAATACTACTACATAACTTGGGCCCAGAAGGAATTAGGGTCTTCCAGAACCTTGTGCCCACCCCCAGGCAAGCGGCAGACGATGATGTATTTCGTCATGTGATAGAAGATTTAAACAACCATTATCGACCCGCAGTGTGCACGTCCATAGTTAGATACAATTTCCAGCAGAGAAAGCAAGAGCTGGGTGCATCGATAGACGACTACATAGCTGCGCTGAGGAAACTGGCAATCACGTGCAAATTTGGTGTCCTGCACGATGAATTTATAAAGGATCACATAGTTACACGACGAACAAGACCATCCAAGACAAGCTATGGGTGAATGGAGACGCGACGCTTAAGGAAGTGATTGCCATGGTGAAAAAAGCACAACTGTCGAAAAGGTGTGCTGCCGCAGCAAAAAGAGAATCCGCCCGAGGCCCATGGTTAATAAGGTTGATGATGCAGAACCGGCGGAGAGAAGCACAGGCCACAGGAGGAAAAGTGCCAAACAGGTGGACAGGGAAGCCGCCATAACAGAGAAGGCAGGACAAAGAAAGTATGAACACGTGCTACTGGTGTGGAAGCCAGTCCCATGTGGCGCACGACAAACGCTGTCTGGCATTCCGAGCGAAGTGCATGTACTGCGGGATATTAGGACACTCTGAAAAGGTATGTCGCCGCAAGACGAGGAAACCGACGGTTAAATATGTGGCGCATGAACCAGACGAGGAAGAAGAGAGAGAACAGGACGAAGACGACAACGTACTGTGTGTTGTGGACCAAGTACTAGGCATTGACTGCAAACGCTCCAGGAAACCACAATGCGACATGGTAATTGGAGGGATACCAATTAAATTGGTAGCGGACTCGGGCTCCCCGTACACTATTGTCCAAAGAACTGTATGGAGCGAAAGTTTTAAGCCCAGTCTAGGATCGCGACTGGAACCTCCGGACATAAGGCCAGTCACTTATATAGGGGAACCTATTCTGATGGTTGGATACCGAGTCTTGAAATTTGAGTTTAAAGGCCGAAGTGCGGAGTGCAAGTTGTATGTAGCAGAGAAGGGTCAGTCGGTCCTGGGGTGGATGGATCAAGGAGACTTGGGAATACAATTGAACCAAGGAGGAGACACACAGGTACTAATGACAAACTCAGAGAGCCTGCCAAACTTCGAGAGGATGAAAAGTGAATTCCCCAAGGTGTTCGTAGGAACAATAGGCAAACTAGTGACGTTTACCCATCGGATTGACCTCAAGGAGAACACCACACCAGTCTCCCACAAAGTCAGGAACATACCCATTGCGGTCAGGCAGGAAGTGCAACAGGAGCTGCAAAGGTTGGAAGAGAATGGGATCATCGAACCAATAAATTGCTCAGAGTGGCTGGCGCCCCTGGTGGTGGCCATGAAGCCCAACGGCAAGGTCCGTCTGTGTGTAGATCTACGCGAGTTAAACAAGTGCATCATCGTGGAGAAATTCCCACTACCACGAATAGAAGAGATGCTTGCGAGAACAACGGGGATAAAGTGGTTCTCCACTATTGATCTTACCTCGGCATATCACCAGATAGCACTGCACCCCACGAGCTGGAAGCTGACATAATTTATAACACCCTTCGGATGCTATCAGTTCCGCCGAATGCCCTTCGGACTAGCATCAGCAGCAGCGGTATTCCAAAAACAGATACATAGATTGTTTAAGGATATAGAGGGAGTGCAGTACTTCCAAGATGATATATTGGTGATGGGCAAAGATCAACTGGATACTATTTTCCCTGTGCGGACACTCTTCTGTTGTTTATAAATAGAACCTGGGGGACTGAGAGTGTCTCTTCCCTCTCTCTCTTGTTGTTGGTATTTTTCAAAGATCAACAGGATCACGATAAGAAGTTGGACAAGGTACTCCGGGTCTTGGAAGGCAATGGCCTCACGGCGGAATGGGAAAAAGGCCGGGTAGGGATGACTTCCGTCACCTATCTGGGTCACGAGATCGGAGAACAAGGCATCACACCCAAAGAAGCCAACGTTAAGGCTATATGCGAAGCCCCTGCACCAAAGAACAAAGAAGAGGTGAAGTCCTTCTTGGGGATGGCTGAATACTACAGCAAATTTGTGCAACACTTTGCCACCAAGACGCACCACCTGAGGCAGCTCATAAGGGATATCATTTGCATGGACAGAAGAGGCACAAAAGGACTTTGGCACAATAAAAGAAGACGTCAGCAAGGCTGTGCCCCTCCACGGATATGCTCCTCAAGGGCAGTCGGTATTAACGACAGACACCAGTGAAAAAGGGCTGGGAGCAGTCCTTATGCAGGAAAGGAAGGATGGAGAAATGGCGACACTCAGCTTCGCATCCAGGTCTCTATCTCCTACTGAACAGAAGTTCATTGTAATGGAGAAGGAGATGCTTGCAACAGTGTGGGCCATGCGGAAGTTCCGCCAGTTCTTGTGGGGCGCGAGGTTCAAACTCAAGACTGATCACAAACCTCTTGTCAAGGTACTCACGTCGAGTGGCCATGCCGGCGCAACGCCCCGCATCGCAAATATGATGTTGAAACTGCTGGATTACAGGTATGATGTGGAATACATCCCAGGGGCAAGGAACAAGGTAGCCGACTATCTCATTAGAGCCTCAGCAATGGAGGAAGCTCCCAGCGGTGCGGACGAGAGTGAAGTCCTGGTGGCTTTCACAGAGGATCCTGAGAGTATGATAAGTGGTCAAGAATGGACCAAAACCTACGAGGAAGACCCGGACCTAGGAGACGTCAAAGAATGTCTGCTACACGGATGGCCAGAAAAGAAACATCTTCGAGCGACACTCAGAAAATTTTATGAGGTGCGCGAGGAATTATCCATAGGTGATCAGTGTATATTCTTGTATAGAGGAGACAAAGTAGTTCCCCCGACGACATTGATACCCCACCTACTAGCTTTACTACATGAGGGGCATCTGGGTATCTTGAAGATGAAGATGAGAACGAGACAGATGTACTACTGGCCAGGAATGGACATTCAAGTGGAGAGGCATGTAAGAGAATGTGACCAGTGCCAAAGAGCGGACAAGACTCTAACTCCTCTGAGACCATCCTTGGGGAAGTTTGCCAACCCTATGAATCCCTGGGAAGAAGTATCAATGGACATTCTTGGACCTATATTGGACACCCAGGTCACACCTAAATACGTGTGTGTCCTGATAGACAGATATTCCAAGTGGCCCGAGGTACACATACAGGAAGAGATGGACACAGAAACAGTTCTCCAATTCCTCACAGCCACATTCCTCAGGGAAGGCATTCCCAGATCCCTCTTGAGCGACAATGGGCCACAATTCACCTCAGAAAAGTGGTACAAGTACATGGAGCATAATGGGATCAAAACAAAACACACATCTGTATACCACCCTGCCGGCAACGGGCTAGTGGAGAGGTTTAACAGGGTCATAATGGGTTCAGTGCAAGCTGCCATTTCAATGGGCAAGGACTGGGAAAGAGAAGTACAGAGTATGCTGTGGGTCTATCGCATTACACCCACCAGCACAGGGTACAGCCCCTTATGGATCTTAAGGGGACATGACCCCTTCACCAAAGATAACCTGGCGTGGAAGGAAAAAACAGTCACGAGTAAATGGTCTCCAGCGATGGTGCAGCATAACTTGGAGAAAGCCCAAAGGTTATACATGGAACATTAAAATAGGAGACGGAACGTGAAAGAAGCATCCCTGGAAAAAGGGGAGTGGGTCAGAGTTAAACTAGCCATGCTACGAAGGAAAGGGGACAGTAAATACAGCCAGCCTTTGCAAGTAAAGGAAGTGTACGACAGAGCAGCTTTGCTCAGCGATGGAAATGTCTGGACCCAAGACCGTATGTCCAAATGCAATAAGATTTTGAAATGGATCAATGAGTGAGAACTTCGCAAGACCAAGCCCCACCTGAGGGGGGAACCACAGGATGAGAGAGGAACGAACCCTGGGGCAGGCGTGAGCAGCTCGGAAATGAAGACAACCCCATAGCAGGAGAACATCTGGAAGAAGTGAGCGAGACTCCGAGAGGGGAGAGTCCTCAGGCAAGTGAGGATCGGATGGCGAACCCGGCAGAGAGGAGCCCCGGGAGTGTCAACACCACTCCGGTAAGACGTTCACTGACGGGCAGAGGAGATAGTGTAAGGTGTTAAAATACTGTGGTATTTCAATTGGAATGTAAAAAGAGGGAGATATGTAGCATCGAACTTTATTTGCCGCACGGTGCGTGATGACGTAGCGCATGGCAGCCATCTTTGATGGCATTCACGGCCGAAACTCGGAGAGCACCGGACGCCCGGCGCTCTCCTGCTGAGATAAATAAACGCACTATATTTCAACCCTCTCCCCTGACTCAGTGACATCATTGGGGGTAAAATAGTAACCTCACACTATGCTAGATATCATACTGAATCCCTTTCACTATGCTGCAATGAGGGGTGTGTGTGTGGGAGATGTAAGACAAACTAAAGTGTGCCATCGTAAGTGACGAGAGCAAACATCTTTGCAGATATAGCACTGTCCTGCAGTCTCTCTTCCACACAACGCAGCTCAGCAGCTTTGCTTGCTCTACCTCTTTGCATGACCTAATACATTTGCCCTCACATCTTGTGAGCTACAGATAAAAGGTGAGCTAAAGGATGTTCTTGTGGTTTCTTTGACCCGCAGATTGGTAAATTCATGTTAAGATTGGGCCCTGGGGGGATTTTAACTATTCTGGAGTAATCATAATAATTTCAGCAATTCTGTTTCATTCTTTGATGCGGAACTACGTGACTTAGAGCAATTTACGGGGAAAAAATCCTACCATGAGAACTCTTTGTGTTCTGCTGCATTTAGCACTGTTTTGGATCGAAGAAAGTAGTGCTAAATGCTGGTCTCAAGTTGAGGGAAAATCTTAACACAAATGTTGCTTCTAGTATTATTTTTTAGTGCAAAACTCATTCTCTGGCCATTTTGGATGGATGTATGACATTACAACGCATGCTTTTACATCGCATGCTTTTACAACGTGGTTTTTACAACGCATACCGTTACAACGCATAATGCTTTTAGGCGCTGGATAGTGAATTGCTTAATTTACTATTCCAACTCCAGTCCCCGTGGATAGTAGGGAAGGTGTTGGATAGTACATTAAACCTATTCCCTATCCTAGAGCGCCCCCCAGCGCAATGCGTTGTAATGGTTTGCGTTGTAAAAGTTGTGCCGTAAAGGCACTGCGTGGTAAAAGTTGCGTTGTAAAGGTTGTTTACCTTTTGGATGCGAGGGAGTACTTATCTGCTCAGAAATCGGGCAAAATACAGAATTACTCTTCTCTCAATTCTCAGGTGGTTCTTATGCAATTCCATGCCATTCCACTACACTGAGTTACATGAGTTACCCCCACCCCTACGTAAGATGTCATATTGTTGAATGCATGATTGAAAAAAAAGTTTCTTTTGTCCGGTTGTATTAGTAACTTTGCAAACAATGTTAACACCAGGATCACCTTAAAGCTACTACATATGCAATGCGTATAAAAACAGTGATATCATTTGATTCAATTGGATATTATAGATTTGCAATATATCTTTATTAAGATCTATCCTTTTGCTGCTATCGTTTTTGCTGAACAAGAAATTCTATGAATCAACTCTGTTAACTTAGATTTGTAGGAATTATAGAACAATGCATCGCCACATCTTGCATTTTGAGAATCTAACTAAATAACGCACAAATGAAGGAACATGCACACATCTGCGATGCACCAGCTACAAGCCGGTAGTTTGGGGGGTTTATTTTGATGTTTTCCTGCCAGCAAACAAACATTAAACATGGTTAATGGTTATGAACAATGCATCCCTTCATTTGCAAAGGTTATGGGCAATTCTCTTTTTCTGCAAGACAATAATTTATTAATATTTACCGCATGCTGAGAGATAAGCACATTGTTATAAACTCTGTGGTAAATGGTTGATTGGATATATTCTTGCAGTCTTTTATGAGCCCCCACTGAGAAAAAATATTAGCTCCACGACCATAATCAGTAAATTCTTATGGAGAAAAACTAGGAAAAAAAATGATTTATTTTTTGTTGTTCGTTTCTGGGTATCCTAATGTTTTCCTAAGAGCAATGCATTAAAATCACTGCCATCCTTGAAGGTTACCTTTTGTGATCTGTTTGCCTCATTAGTTATGATTGACAGGGGCTATTAATGGATGCTTTAAGAAACCATTTTTGGAAGAATTCATTAAGTTACTTGTTCATCCTCATGGAAAGGAGAGGCACAATACAATTTAATAGCCACCTGTGGATTATTTCGAAAAATATTGTGTTTTTGATTCACAAGGTAAATTTGATCGTAAACATAACTTTACAACCAAAAGTACCTTTCCATCTCCTCGCAGGAATACACAAAATGATTTATGGAAGGTGTATATGCTTTTATTTGTGTGGATGGGTTGCGTGGAGGACCTGCAGTTGTAAATCCAACTCATTGGGAGTGAAATGTTTGTTCCAGGGCATGGTTTTCCTTGGAAGTTGAGTAACAGCCACAAACATGCAAAAGGAACAATGGGGCATATTACCAAGGGCATTATCGCCGCATTAGCGGGAGTTTTTCCCGCTAATGCGGCGATAATTTTATCGCCCCATTACCAAGCTGTCGCTAACACCGGTTAGCGACAGCTTGTAGGCGATAGCGGGCATTTAGGGGCCCACTTTGCATGTCAGCAATAATTATCGCTAATGACATGCAAAGTGGGCGTGCCAAGATGTTAGCGACTGAAAACAGTCGCTAACATCTCTAACTCCTATTAACAACTTTTGGAAATATTCGCGCTAAGCGCGAATATCTCCAAAAGCTAACGCCTGCTAAAACCAGTTCTTAGCCATGTTAACCAATGGAAGGTGGATAACATGGCTAAGAGCATTGTCACGATAATGCATGAATACCGCTGATTTTTCAGCGATATTCATGCATTTCGCAGGATTTTTACCGCTTTTGAGATAAACCTTGATAATATCAAGGTATCTCAGCGGTAAAAATCCTCGGTGCTCGGCAATATTTTTTTCTGGCTAACCAAGCAATAGCGATAATTATCGCTATTGCTTGGTAATATGCCCCAATGTGTTTTTGCACTGGAGGGCTCCATTGACACTGTGCAGAATTTCTATGCTATGTACAGGAGGACTGGGAGCCCTGGGGAATAGTCTCATGACATTCTCAAAAAGTACGCCTCGAACTCTGTGTCTGGTGTAGCTTTCCAGATATATTGCAGAGATTTTTTGCCAAAGAGTAGTAAATCGGCACCCCCTACGTACAGATGACTAAATAGACGCAGATTTACCACTTCTTTGTGATTCATGATTACTGTCTTGTTTCGTAAAATCGATAAAATTTGGAAATCTATTCTTGTCACATACCTTACAGTACGACAGTAAAGACAATGTGAATGAATAGTAAGGGGTGTATGTCAAAAAGTGATTAAAAAGTTCTTGACACATTAGGGGTACGGTAGCTTACTTTGGGTGGAGCTCCTGTATTCCTATAGTGTAGGTGATTGGAGGGTCTTTCATATGAATATTGTGAGCCATAAAATCAGTTCCTGAATGTCAACCTGCACTACTCTCACCAACGTCCTTGTTTACGACAATTGAAAGTCAAATCTATGTGTCTGAATTGTATTCACATTACTTCCAGTGTGAGCAGGAAGATCGATTTGTGTCCTCCTGAACTGAACCAGTTACAGCAGGAAAGCATGTGGTCTAAGAAATTAGGAGAACATTTCTATGCCAAGGAGCATGGCAACTACTTCATACTTGCACAATCACTCCTTCATAAAGGTTATAACCTTCATGTGGATGATTTATATATAGGACTTCATTTTGTGCAATGTTGGCGCTGCTGCTTGCACTATAATTTTACTCACCACATAGGATACCCTGAGAAGCGTATTTGTAAGAAGCTCCAAAAGGGCCTGAGCAGTGTGTTGCAGTGCAACAAACTGTTGTTGTTTACTATTCAGAGAGTCAGAATGAACATGTGCTCACCATAATTAGTGATAAGTGCACTACAATCGTCATGATTGAGGGTCAGTTTTCAGAAATGTATAATCCAAACTAGTTATTTATTGCAATTACATGGATGGAGTGAACAAAAACCACAGGCAATTTCAACCACATAATGTGAGTCGTAAAACTTAGATTTGGTAGAAGCTGGTTTTCTACCTGATTCACTTGGCAGTTTGTCATCTGCAATCCTGCAACAGAGAAAAAGGTCAATCTTGCACTTGATGCAGAGTTTAAATTTAGGAAAAGAAAAGAGGCAAGTGAGTTGTTATGACTGTTCCCGGTGTCCATCTCAGCCGGCCTGTGTTTACCAGCATGTGCCTCTTTATATCACACAAAGGTTAAGATCTGGGAAACTGACCGAAGTGAAGCAGTGTGATTAATATTTATTGGCACTATGGATAAGAACATTTAGTAAGATCTACAGATGTGACACCACCTTGGACTCCCCTGGGAGTCTACTTTTCGGAAATATCTGGGTCTAGTAGGTTTCTCTCTGTGGCTGCAGAGTCCAGGCCAAAATATTGAAACTACCCAAATTGCCAAAATCGGTCAATACTCAAAGAGAAACTTGATGTAGTCACATTGTGTTTTGGAGCTTTTCTTGTCACTGTGGAGAACCATGTTATTGGGAGAAATGTGGCAAAGCTGGGAGGTTGGCATTTTGTGGATTCACATAAATTCCAGGTGTTACCCTGATAGAGAAGTGAGCAACAATAGTGATTTTAGCCATAGTTGAGGTTTGCAGGGACATTTATGTGAGAATGTGGGATGCACACAAGTCACCCTACCCTTGTTTTCAGACATTTCTGGGTTTAGTAGGTTTCTCTGGGTGGAAGCCCATCACAGGCTCAAACGCCACAACTAACCACCTTAAAAAAATAGATCGATTTCCATTTGAAATCTTGATGTCTCCTCATTGTCTTTTGGGTCCTTTCCTGTCATTTTTATTGGGAGAAGTGAGGGGTTTCTGGGTAGTAGGGCTGCTTTAGACCCCCACTGATTCCATAACATTTTCCCAAAGGAACATTAGAAAATTCTGTGATTTTGCCAAAAATGTGACATTTGTAGTGCATTTTGGGTTAGGGAAATTAGTGAGCTCCACTGAAGACACACCATCCTGAACTGCCCCAGTTTTTAGAAGGGATTGGGATTGGTAAGTTTTCCTGGGTGCCATCTGACCCTGTACTCAAATAAAGCAGCAACCCACACCTCTAGTAACATTGAAATTCAAAGGCAGAACCTTGATGTTTTCACTTTGCACTTTGAATCCTTCCTTGTCATGGGTGGTAGGCCCACCCACAAACGTGGACTATCATTTTTATCAAGCAGAAGTGTGAGCACACAGGATAATATAACTTTTGATGATATCTATATATTTTGGAGCTTTCCCTTATACAATTGTGATAACATTCTGTGACTTTGTCCAATGTTTGATATTTGCTGGGCATTGTGGAACCACTCATGCAACATCACTGTTGCTTACTGCAGTTACCTCCAGAAAAACTGAAATTCAAAATAAAATCTCGATATGTCTATGTTGAATTTGCATTTTGGGGCATTTCCTATCTGAGGTTAAAGCCCCCCCCCACAAATGAGGGGTACCGTTTTTATAGAAAGTCATGTGGGGAAACAGCATAGTAGAACGTTTGTTATAATCTATTGAATTTATCTCTTTTGTTGGCTTCCAAATGTAAGTCAGTGTGCAAGAAAGAACACATCTTGCAAAACTAATTTAAATACACGATGGTATGGGTAACCCGAAATTGAGAGTGGTTTTAATAATCAACGTTGCTAAAAGCAGATTCTTGAGATAAAACATTCTTAGCTTTTGTTTGGACCAATGTTTTGACTCATAACATTTTGGTGCACATGCATCAAAGGTAGGAATTGCGAGTCCTGAATAGCGATTATTAAGGAATCGCTATTGAGGAGTTGCAATTACCTATGCATGTAGGTTTCCCCCCAAAATTGTGATTCCTACATATTCCTTAACAGCGAATCACAAAATGTGATTCACTATTAAGGAATGCCTGCCCATTCATTCATATGGGCCTTTAGGGGAATGGGATTGCATTTGCAATTTGCGTGTGCCAAATAGGTACTTGCAAATTGCGCATGCAATTTCAAGGGGGCACGGGGGCCAAAGGCCACCCTGATGCACCCCCCAAAAAGGTAAGTATGCACATGTGGTGCACACATGCACTACAATGAACTTTGGGACATATTTTGTTTTGTGCATTTATCAAAGGAATTGCAAATTACCATCACCTTGAAGTTGATAGTAATTTGCGATTCCAAATTACGAAAATGCAATTTGCAACTGCATAATGCATTGCAAATAGGGAATCGCAATTTGCGATTCCCTAACCGCATTCACAAAATAGGTAATCGCAAAATGTGCGATTACCTATTTAGCAAATTGCTTTTGGGTTAATGCATCACAAATTGTATAATAGCAGTCGCAAAGGGGCCGATTCAGCTAATTGGCTTGTTTGCGACCGGTGTTTTGCCTGATGCATGTGACCCTTTATCTTTAAAATTGATGCATGTTTGGTACACAATGTAGCTTATTTGTTTTTACTGGCTACACATACAACAAACAAACGCTATATATTCCTGCGACCAGAAAGGTATGACGGATGTAATGCTATTTTGCTTTTGTAAATTGGACATCAGGCAAAAAAAATACAGATGGAAATATTGTTCTCCTATTTCTATCTGTTCCTACTTATTTTCTTTTTGCTTTGCATTTTAATTCTTAATTACTTTGGGAAAACCATTAATTTTCTCCTCCTGAATTTGGAATATTGTTTTCTTTTCAGAAACATATAACTTTCCAGGTTTACACATTAGTTTCCACCTGTTTCCACCACAAGCTGCAAATAACAAAAACTTCCTGCCACTTAGTAAAACAGAATATCTGTTAACAAAATTACTTTTTTACAACCTTGCTTGTTCCAATAAGCTGGTGTTATTAGCACAGCTACTCTTTTCTCAATGACATTTTTAGAAAAATAAACTATATGCACAGCAAAGAAACATTTTCCTTCATTTTAATTATTTTAACAGCTCCCTTCAGAGCAATCCACAAGTCATGGATACCTTTAGAATCCTTGACATGTGGGGTAAAGAGGGCAGAAAATTGGCCTTGATTTGTTATAGAAGTTCAAATTCCTCCAAACATCAAACAAGGATCAGCGTTGTGGGGTTGTGGAGAGGCCTCAACAGCTAAGGGTTTAACAAAGAAAGCTGGTAACTGGCCATCTTTGTTTTATTGCTGATGTGTTTCTTGAGGGTGAATTCAATGTCCAGCATGAATCTGATTCAATTGCCTTTGTGTAAAAGTTAAATCTTTGAACCAGGTTTGGATTTATCTCATCTGTTTATTCTTGGTGAATATCAGGAATTCTGTTATGGTGGATTGAGCTTCAGGTCATTGCTGAACATCCATTTCTGGAAGAAGTGCAGAGGGTATTTATTGGTGAATTCAGATGTTTTTATCAGTAAGTAAATTCCTTAGTTGTTTCATGAAGAGATTGAAGAGAAGACTGAATGCTGAGAGGCATGGTGTGCAAAATACTGATGGATGGGATGAGGCCTGAGTAATTATCAATGGCTGAGATTATTTCAAGCATTCCATCCATCACATTTTCCTCATGACCTTCAACTGTACTAGAAACTTTAATAAGGACCCCATACCAGTTAATCCCCGTTGCAGACATCTGATAACTAAAGACTCTCTTAAAAAAATGGCACTGAACTTTCATGTCGCTAACCCCACAGTACCTCAAAAATCATAGAATGGGCCCATCAGCCAGCAAGTACAGCAACAGGCAGAATTGCCTGCAAACCACTATTTGCCACATAATGCAAGAAAGGAGGATTCGCCCTCACAAGGAACCCTTAAATTCCACATTCAAAACTGCAACAAGTTGAGTCCCGTGGAAGGCAATCCCTCAGCAACACCAAAGGACAAAGTACATGAGCAAGACTTACTAACACTGCAATTCTTTTTAATGCCTGAATATGAATCACAACGACAGCAAGACATCTTAAACAGTGGTAACATTTTAACACCAATGGCAGAAATTCCAGTGCTAAAACATATACAATCTTCAAATCTCCTGGCAGTACAAGTCCTTCCAGTAGGAAAACAAAAAGGTAACAAACAAACACTAACTACATGGCAGACAGAAGAAGCTGTCCATCACATTTTGAACTACACCCAACAATTTGAAGCATGGGGTATAAAACTGTCCAAAACAATCGCACCATGCTACCCCAACCTCTCACCAAAAATCAAATTCATATTCACTCCCAAGGGTTAACACACACTCAAGAGATGCCACATGTATGTTCAGTTCTGCAGAATGCAAAAGGGGGAACTAGTATCACATTAACACATTGTGACAAAGGCCTTAATGCAAACAAAGGAGCAAACAACAGGCAATGGAGTTGGCTCCCATGCACCCTTAAGGAACAGAAGTGTGATTGACGCACGGAAAACAAACACAAATACTCCAGAAGGGCAACATTCACATGCTCTCATGGAATAAAAAATGGTTAGAAGATGTCACGCCTCCCCCCATGGTTGGGATATAATAGCCCTCGAAGAGAGATGGCCACTGGAGACCTTACCCCTAGTAGGCTTCGTCCACTATACTGTAGCTGCTGAAAAAACAAAGTAACACGGCTACGCTTAAGGAGGACTGGCAGTCTATGTATCTGTGGCACTGAACATCAAATCTGAACAACTAGTCTCACCAGACCCCAGCATCCAACTAATCAAATGCACTCACTGGTTTATAGATGACCTGAGAATGTTGTTACTAATCAACATATATGCTCACCCAAAGGTAAGCAAAAAAAAGTTCATTATGCACTATTAAATGCAACAATCTCTGAAATACGATGCTCCCATCCTTTGTGGGACATAGTGCTGACATGAGACTTTAATTCTAATCTAATTCACACTTCAAATGAAGATTAAAGGCTTGCAGTCAACAATAAATTCTGGAACATAAACCCCTAATATGAACTCAAGACAACTTGTCCAGATCGCACAAGTCAACAGTTAGGTAAAGCATTTGAGTCCCTGGGACTGAGAGTGGTAAATGGTAGATCAGTAGAATCACCCCTTCAAAAAATTCATATCATGGAGTGATTGCATAATCCAAACTCGACTTCATGGTAGTCTCCTTACCACTAATGTCATTTCTTTCACACTTTTCTATTGATTATACTACTTTGAATGACCATTTGTACCAACATATCTACTTTACTCTCAATCTCTCTAAGCATCAAGCTACAGCAACAATAGAGGGAAATATTCACTCGATTGATCTAAAACACCTTAAATGGACAAATGAAACCATTCAGGACATACAAAATACAACAAAAGAACTACTGATAGCTACAGAAAAAGAGTATCTCAATATGATACAAGCTTGAACCGACTTTTTACAAAATCTGACATCACTAATGACGAGAACCAAAAACCAGGTGCCAAGAAACAAAAATGGAAAAGTTACAACAAGTGAAGTCCAAATCCTGAAACGCTGCCTAAAGAAAGCTATCTGGAAACTAAGAACAACGGACCTGGAACAAACAGCATGGGAGGCAGTTTGGCATATGAGGAATGAATACAAAAAAAGCTATAGGAAAATAAAAGAAACAGTAAGTAGAGATTCTGGTCTACTCTAAACTTCCATGCAGTGCGAGGCAAACCAACTTTTGAGAAATGATAAACAACTTGAAAAGACCAGTGAACGCCATAGCCTTAAACATACAAGAACATGACTTGGCCGAATTTCTACCAAAGAAATTGGGAGAACATCATTTTCATTTCTGCACCATTACCTCAAAACCTAGATGGCTTAAATCGTCAAAATCAAGTGATGTCAAGCGGAATATTAGTAAAACGGTACTGCCAAATGGAAAGTACATCCAAATTAAAGGAAAATAAAGCAAATCTGTCATCTTATTCAGCGGATGAAATAAGTAACATAATAAGAAAATGCAGCGGTGATGGGGCACCTGAGCCAAATGCCATCCCTCAGGCCATTTTTAAACCCAGTTTTCTGGAGCAACCATCTGACCATACTTTTCAAAGAAGTAGATTTACTAAACCAAATACTATCAAGATGGCAAGGTTTAATCATTATACCAATATATAAAGGGTGGAAACAGAACTAATCCAACAAATTACAAGCTTATTATGCTGTTAGATGTAGAAGCAAAAAAATCACTGATACAACATCGACTCCGAAAACATCGCACTACGAAAATATTGAGACAACAATAGCTCACACAAAAATATTGATACACAAACAGAAACAACGCTAATATCGATAAAAATTATTGTCTAAAAAAATCTCAATAAAAATATCGACAACAAAAAGAAAGACAACAAAAATATTGATAACATTAAAATAGCATTAAACACATCAAAAACATTGATATAAACAATATGAACAACACAAACATCGATAAAATACTCACGCAATGACGTGTTCGTGTTCGCAATTCCCTATTTCGGGTCTCAATGACGTGTTCGCGATCACGGCGTCGCTCGGCCAGCTACCAAAATCTCGCAGCACACGCGAACAGGGAGAAAACCTCATCAGCAAACGCAGATTCATGGTAAGTCAATGCCACGCACGCAAGGCTACATTTTTGAAGCGCGAACAAGAAAAAAAAATCTGCGAACTCGCGAATTGCGGATTTTTGGGCAATTTCGCGTAATTCACGAAATTGCCCAAAATTCACAAATTCCGCGAGTGGAACTAGTTTTCCGCCCATAAAATACACATAAACTACATCAAAAATTACATTTAAAAATCAATAAATAACATTTGCAACAATATAATAAACTAACATATACCAAATATTATAAAACAAACCAAGAAATTAATTACAGAACAATAAAATACATTTCAACAAATACATTTCAAATACGAAAACAAATAGGTACACAGACAAAAGAACATTAAAAATATATGACAGCTATCGAAAATAAATCACATATAAAAAATATACCACATTTATCTACATATAAATTAAAATAACAACAATTAACACAATAAAACAAACAATAAATAAACATAATAAATGTCAAACAAATAAAATGGTAACAGCTAAAAAAAATACTAAAAAGCTACCTTGAATAATAAATTTAAACTACACCAATGCATACCAATAGAAAACACTAAGGGGCCCATTAGGATGCCGGGCGGATCGCCCCCTCCTGGCTGGCGGTAGCCACCGCCGGCCTGTCGGGTGACGATCGGCCCACCATCCTTGCTGCAATGACCCCTCGCCATATTAACATGACTGGGGGGTCCGCGGCGGACGGAAAGACCGTCCACCTCTTTTCCACCCTGATCGCCTTGCGACCGGGGCGGAAAAGGGTTTATATGGTGGCTGTGTCTATCAGACACCGCTAGCCATATCAGGATGGGCTTTGTCGCTGCCACGGAAAAGCATGCGGTTTTCGCTTTGGGGGCCCGTTGCAGGCCCACATGGTGAAGGCGAGGTGGGGGGGGCACATGGGGGGTACCTGTGGTTCCCCCCTGCATTTGCATGCACAATGCGGCAGGCACCACGCGGTGCCTGCCACTTTGTATATGCAAATGCATAACAAGCATTTTTAACATTGCGGCAGGTGCTGGTGTAAACACCGCCCGCCGCAATGTTAAACATGCATGATGCGCCCACCACTGTGGTGGGCGCATCCTAATACCCCCCACAGGACCCCCACCCTTATGGCGGGCGGTCCCTTCCCCCGATGGGATGGCAGGCGGACTAAGTCTGCCTGTCATCCTAATGACCCCCTAACCATTTAAATTAACACTATAAAACCAATCAATTAATTAACTTAAATTTACTGTATAATACACAACCACAGACAAAGAGCGGACCTTTGCGAGAGAGAACACAGAACAAAGAACAACTACACATACAACTATTTCGAAAATCCCTCAATAAAAGTAAGAACACAACTTTGTAACTAAATAAATAAAAATAATACTAAAAATAAATAACTATAACGTGTTTTCCTTTACATAACACAGATTTAATATCACTAAAATTCCACCTCAAAAATTCAACACAAAGATCTATAAAACAGAACAATAATAGAAACAATCTAACCAACAAATAAAGAGGCTGATTACGATGTAGGGCGGATCGCCACTGCCCGCATGACGGTGGCGATCCGCCCTACATTTCCCTCCACCCACCACCCATTTCCCCCTGCCATATTAGTATTGCGGGGGGACCCCAGCTGATGGAAAGACCGTCTGCCAGTTTTCCACCAAACGACTTGTCGTTCGGGTGGAAAAAGATCACAATATGGTGGTGGTGTCTGTGAGACACCGCTATCCATATTATGATGAGTGCGCTAATGAGCCTTTTCCATGGCGGCGTTGCCATGGTACTCCCCTCATTGCCATGCACTACGTGACAGGCACCGTGGGGTGCATGCCTGTAGTGCATGGGAATGCCGTGCACAGTCCATTTAAGCTGTGAGTGGGTCTGCAGCCAGCAGATCCACCCGCATGGTAAAGGGGCCAGGATGCACCCACCAGTGTGGCGGGCGCATCCTAATTTACATGGCAGGACCGCCGTGACTTTGGCAGCCGGTCTCTGGCTCCCCTAAAGTCCACGCGCCATCGTAATGGACCCCTCAGTATTTAAAAGTAATTATTTAGTAAAAAAGTAAAATATATATAGCCAATGTTTTTTCTTAACAGCTTCTACCAAAATCAACAATACCGCAACATCACCGAAAGAGCCTTATTTACAAATAAAAAAACAAAATAATGCAATTAACCAAAACAATAATGTTTTCTTTAATGTTTGACAGATTATACTTCACAATAACTCCATCCGAAAAAATCTAAAACAATACGAAATCAACATTAAGTATATGAATTCACGGGGTGTGGCTTGGCCGTGGACCAGAGTGGCCGCAGAGAGTTGAGGCTCTCCCACTGAGGCAACCATCTGTACCTTTCCTGGACGCTGCTGCAGCATTGAACATAGTGAGCAGCCGGCGGAGCATCGAGGGACATCCTGGTGGCAATGGCGAAGCTCGGGCGAGCCTGGTAGCGGAAATTCGGGGGTAGACACTGTGCCGACACCAGCAGCAGCACTCCTCAAGATGGCGACATGGCGGTATCCCCCGGCAGAAGTGATGCAGGTGGATCGTGAAGGCGAACAAGGATCCTGGTGGGGTGGTGAGGTGAGTGGCTGCATCGGCTATGTGTGGCCCGAACCACACGAGAGACCGGAAACAAACGTCCCATGCTACGGGACACGCAAGCAGCCCCGGGAGTCGCAAACACCAAAACTGCAGGGGAGGGGCCTGCATGGTGGCTCCGATGCCCATGCCACTCCACCACCCCAGTTCAGATATGGCCATATGCAAATCAGTCGGACCCTGTGCCTCATGGGAACAGTCCAGCCCGAACTGGCAAGCCATGTCTTCCCTGGACCGGAAACAAGCATCCTGGGACCGGTTTCGGGTTCATAATCCTCATCAGCCAGGCTATCTTGAATCCACTGGTAGAGTGAGCAAGGGACCCGAGAGGCACACTGAACAACAACGCCATACACATTGTTGAAAACCACACAGTGAGGACCTACAACTGGCAAGTACATTGTCTACAGGGACATTGCACACTGCCAACATACGGAGGCTCAATTTTGCGCTCTTCTGGCAGCTGAACGCAGCGAGTTTGTTCACATTACTGTCTGGGACCACGCCTTGACCACGCAGTGGGAGAGCGCTGAACTGCCACTGTACACAATCAGCCTCCGTCTTGGCCTCTACTAAAGAGCCCACTGGTCACAGTACGCCCGTGCCTTGCCGCACAGACAATCCTTGTCCTCAACTTTTGCATCCTTCAGTGATACTGCAGCATGTCCCGTAAGGACCCTAAACAGCGTCTACTCCCCTTCGAAAAAATTGTGGAAACTCCAAGTGACCAACCTAGCGCCATGGCGGCAGGCGGACAACCACCCACCGTACCAGCGGAAGACTTCAGTCAGCTGAGTCAACTGCTGCTAGAAATGAGGGCAGGATTCAAAGCGCTGGATGTTCGCTTTGACGCATTGGACAAACACATGGCGGACCTTGGGGCTAAATCCAGGTGCACGATCGGTGCCTTGAAGTGGTAGAGTCCCGCACATCGAATCTGGAAGATAGGATGGCACAATCCTTGAAAAGAATCAATCGTATGGAATGGATCCTAAAAGACGTCGCAATAAAGATTGAGGATTTGGAAGCGAGAAGCCGTCGCAACAACATTCGCCTTGTGGGCGTGCCCTAATCAACAGCTGTTGGACGAATGGACAATATGGTGGAAAACATCCTGACCGACCTATTTGGCAAAGAGGCGTTCACCCCTGGTTTCGTGGTGGAGCGTGCCCATAGGGCACTCGGCCCAAGACCCAACCCGGGCTGCCCCCTCAGGCCAAATATTGCATGGATAATGAACTTTAGAGACAGAGATACAGCACTGCGACTGGCCCGTGAGTGGGGCGAGCTCTCCTGGCAGGGCTCCAGACTATCTCTCTACCCTGATTTCACCTCCGTGGTGCAAGACGCTAAAAGGAATTACATCGGTGTAAAGGCAACACTTAAAAACTTGGGATTAAAATATGGCATGCTGTATCCTGCCAGACTACGAGTGGAGTCAACGGAAGATCCCGAATCTTCGAGAACCAGACGGAGGTGCAAGAATTCTGTCACAATTATAAAATTAAAAATAAACACTCCCCTTAATCTGATGCCGCTTCCCCCCGCATAGTGGCTCAGTTGCCAGTGCTGACATGGCTGGAAGTCCACTTATCTCCGATTGCCACTCATTTCTTTGCTTGAAGTACTTACCGGGAATCGACATGTAAAGTTTAACAGTTTATACAGGTAGCCAGGCCATGGGAGAGTGCACGTTACCCTCTTTTGGTGTACACCTAGCGATACTTGGGAGACGTTAGAATATACCCTAACTGTTTGTTCTTCAGTGCACTAAGGGACCCTTGTGTACCATGTTCTGTTTTTGTACAATGGGTATTGACTCTCCGAATGGGCGGGAAGGCTGGGCGGGGAGAGGAATGGTTGTTTTTGCTTAGCATTGAGTTTCTATTACGCTTGTTCACAGATGCACTGAATAGGTATACATGTTGGTTATGTTTTATTTCTCCGTTCAACACACTGTTATGGTGCAGGTAGGTCACAAATCTGGCCTCTTTGGTGTTACACTGGTCACGTGGAATGTGTAGGGGTTAAATGACACCCGCAAGCGGAGACGGGTGATCCACTATTTGATACCACACAAGGTTGACATTGCCCTGTTACAAGAGACACATCGCTCACCCAAAGATCAGGCCAGTTTTGCCTTCTCATGGGGCCCAAACAGATTTTTCACAAACTGTAGCAATTGCGCAAGGGGCACGGCCATTCTCATACACAGGCAGCTTCCCTTTAGGTGCCACTCTGTACTTAGAGACGATGACGGTAGATTTGTAATTGTAGTGGGCACACTGTTTCATTACAAAATGGCATTGGTCTGCATATATGGTCCCAACATAGACTCCCCTGATTTTTACCATGCCCTTCTTTCTAAACTACTACAGCTGGGTTCGTTGCCCCTACTGTTAGGGGGTAATTTCAACATTGCATTCAACCCGACCACCGACAGCACTTCAAATGCACCAGACCCCAAACCTAGAGCACACAAGGCTTTGCAATCTCTGTTAGAGCTTTTCACTCTTTTAGACTTGGGCCACATTCAAGACCCAGTACACACTACGTATACGCACTATACCAGCTCTCATGACACGTGGTCTCGGATTGAATATTGGTTGTCCTCCCCAGAATTATCCTGCTTGTTCCATGAACTACAAACACTGCCCAGGTCCTATTCTGATCACTCCCCGGTTCTATTATCATTGAGGATCCCTCGCCCTGAAGGGTTTGAAAAACAGTGGAGGTTTCCCAGCCGCACGTTAGACAATGAGGTGTTCAGACAGAAAGTGCAGAAAGCCATAGAAGGATACTTCGAAATTAATACAGGTCTGTGGACACAGAAGTTGTGTTGTGGGAGGGATTTTAGGCCTACATAAGGGGAGTGTGCATCTATAAAAGTTCGGAGTGCTTCGTGAACTACCTGGCACACTTCCCCGACTGGAAAAGGAGCTGGGATCTCTGGTTGATGGACAGAGAACGGCAGCGGTCCCATGTTATGATACAAAGAGAACAGCTCTGCTCTTGGAGTAGAGAGGTGGCTGATAGGGAGATACTCTACATGGGGAAATACCACAGCACCAAGGTTTACAGGGAAGGAGACCGCCCTGGTCGAGTCCTGGCGCAGATGATCAGACCCTCCTACTCCAAAGCATACATCACAGAGTTACAGCCCGCGACAGGACACACAATCACAGACCCTTTGGCCATTTAGAAGGAATTTCTATCCTACTTCAAAACACTACACACCTCCAAACTGGGTCCTGATCGAACTGGACAGGAGTTTTATCTTTCTGAGATCGTGTTGGTGTACCTGGAGAGATTAATGCAAAACTTCTCAGCTGAACCCATCACGAAAGACAGTATAGATGAAGCCATCACAGCCCTGAACGCATCTACCGCCCCTACGGTGGATGGGTTCAGTGGCGAATTCTACAAAGCCTATAAAGATCTCTTGATCCCCTGGCTACTAGATGTCTATGCCGAGGCCCTAGAGAACCAAATACTCCCACCTACTCTCCACGAGGCAGTCATTATCCTGCTCCCTAAACCGGGCAAAGACCCCCTACTGTGTTGCTTGTATCGTCCCCTTTCACTTCTAAATTTAGATTATAAAATCCTTGGTAAGGCACTGACATGCCCCCTTTAATTGCTTATGGAATCTATAATCTCCCCAGCCCAATCAGGCTTTGTTACACAGCAATCCACAGCCTTCAATCTCCGCACCCTATTTAACACGTTGCACAGAATAAACCCATAGATTCCCGCTGCGATACTACTTCTGGACACTGAGAAGGCATTTGACTCCCTGTAATGGCCCTTTTTCCTTTCCATTATGCAGCGCATGGGGATACCACAGGGATTAATTGCCACCACAGCTCTGTTATACAGTCAACCCACAGCTAGGCTTCAGCTCAATGACACTATATCAGCTCCCTTCCCATTGTCTCGAGGCACGTCACAGGGATGTCCACTATCCCCTTTGGTATTTATATTAGCGATGGATCCCTTGGTTAGGCACCTCCAGGAAAAACATCTGCACAGAGGTTTGCAATTTAACACCGTCCCGATGTTAATATCTTTTTATGCGGACAACACAATCTTATATGTGCGCAACCCCCAAACAAACCTGGACCCACTTATCAGGGAGATTCTCCGCTTTGGTACCTTCTCGTGGCTGGGGATAAATTGGCATAAATCGGGTGTCTTCCCTCTCATGGCTGGCACGACTCGCTGGGACCCGGAATTCCTGCTGGAATGGTGCACGGATTCAGTAAGGTAGTTAGGGATACACATTCACCTAGATTCAGATCAGATTATTAGGCGCAACTATGGAGTGGCGATCTCCCAACTCTAGTCGCAAATAGACTCCTGGCTCAAGCTCCCACTATCTATGGCGAGGCTAGTTGCCCTTATTAAAATGATTGTGCTCCCAAAGTTCTTATACTTTTTCCATAACGTACCAATTTCACTCACAAACAAATTCTTCAACACTCTGCGATCACACCTGATCCGGCTAGCATGGGGTGACAGAACACCAAGGGTGAGATGGCAAATAATGATACTCCCCTGTGATAGAGGAGGTTACGGGGTCCCTGACCTACAATTATACTTCCTGGTAGCACAATGTAGTTTTGCTAAGACATGGTACCACCCAGACGCCAGGATTGCATACTTATGCCCGGAGTCCGATTTTGTACTACCGGACAGCCTGGCCACCGTTTTGCCCTCAGGCATGCCTAGAGATCCCACAGACATTCAACGGGTCTCCATCACCTGCTGGGCGTGGGCTAAACTTAGGCGACTGACAAATGCCCAGGCACTATATTCTTCATGCCTCCCACTCCCTAACATCAAATAGCTGCCCATAACTGGTGAAAAGTTGGTGCAAAAACATGTACAAAATGTAATATCGTTACTATGGGGGATCTGTTCCCAGCGGGCCACATATTTGACCCTGACAATCTATCCAAGTTCCCAGATGTCACGTTCATGGACAGGTTTGTTTTAGCTAGACTGCGATCAGCTCTGCCGGGCCCTGCTCCCAGAATACCCACTTGAACCGCTCTCCTTTCCCCCTTACAATGGTGATAGGTAGCAGCAAGGGAATCCATCTTCCATCTCAATTATACAAGGCATGTGCTGACCTAGTCCCAGTGAATGATGAAAGGGTGCGAAGTGCATGGGAGGCGGATTAAGACAATTACGGACGAGCAATGAGCGGCCTGTTGCAACGTGACTAAAACGGTGTCTCTAAATAGGAGACATAAACAAATTAATTTCCAGTTTTTAAGTAGAATTTATGTAACCCCAGCCAGAGCACACAAGATCAATCCTACCAGGTCACATAATTTCCAGCGGTGCCAGTCTCCTCAAGCAGACTTCGCACACCTTACCTGGACTTGCCTGAGCATACACTCCTTTTGGATGGAAGTACACCAATCTTTAAGTAAAATGATACAGATGCCAATCGACCACTTACCTGAGATCGCGCTCATGGGTTATGTTGTCCAGTTTTCTCCAAAAATTCGCAGATTTGTCGCTATCGCTTTACTTCTGGCCAAAAGGGAAGTCACAATCCATTGGAGCCAACCACAGCACCGAGACCGCCCTCATCGCAGCCACCGACGACATCTGAGCTCTACTGGACAACGGGGAAACAGCGGCCCTCATCCTCCTGGACCTCTCCGCGGCGTTCGACACGGTCTGCCATCGCACCCTAGTACAGCGCTGAACAACATCGGAATCCAGGAGAAGGCACTGGAGTGGATCATCTCCTTCCTCGCCGGAAGAACCCAGAGAGTCCGCCTCCCCCTGTTCATATCCAAGGCCACCGAAGTCATCTGCGGCGTATCACAAGGATCTTCACTTAGCCCCACGCTGTTCAACATCTACATGAGACCCCTCGCGGCCATCGCACGCCAACACAACCTCAACATCATCTCCTACGCCGACGACACCCAGCTGATCCTCTCCCTCACCAACGACCCAGCCACCGCCAGAACCAACCTACACGAAGGTATGAAAGATGACGAATAGCCGCCTGAAACTGAACTCAGATAAGACGGAAGTCCTCATCCTGGGATCATCACCCTCCACCTGGGACGACTCCTGGTGGCCCCCTGCCCTCGGCAGCGCACCCAAACCAACGGACCACGCACGCAACCTGGGCTTCATCCTGGACTCCTCCCTCTCGATGACCAGACAAATCAGCGCCGTCTCCTCATCATGCTTCAACATCCTACGCATGCTCCGAAAGATCTTCCGGTGGATCCCCACCGAAACCAGGAAGACGGTCACCCAAGCCCTTGTCACCAGCCGACTGGACTACGGAAACACCATCTACGCCGGAACCACAGCCAAACTCCAGAAAAGACTCCAGCGCATTCAGAACGCCTCAGCACGACTCATCTTGGACATCCCCCGACACAGCAACATCTCCGGGCACCTGAGAGACCTGCACTGGCTCCCTGTCAGCAAGAGAATTACGTTCCGACTCCTCACCCATGCACACAAAGCTCTCCACAACCAAGGCCCCAGATACCTCAACGACCGCCTGACCTTCTACACCCCCACCCGCCAACTCCGATCAACCACCCACGCCCTCGCTGACGTTCCTCGCATAAAAAGAGCCACTACGGGAGGAAGATCCTTCTCCTACCTGGCTGCCAAGATGTGGAACTCCCTCCCCATCCACCTCCGCCTGACCCAAGACCACCTCTCCTTCAGGAAGCAACTCAAGACCTGGCTGTTCGAACAGTAGAGGACCCCCAAGCGCCTTGAGACCCTCCGGGTGAGTAGCGCGCTCTACAAATGCTTGATTGATTGATTTATTGATTGGAGCGGCAAAAGGGCCCGACAATACACAGCTGGATCCAAAGTTTGGCAACCTGTTCTACAAGAAGTGACCTGTAAGCTAATACAATCGGTCCTTCCTCTAGACCTAAGGACGTCTGGGGACCCTTCCGGTCTTTCCTTTTGCAGCAATAGCAAGATCCCACTACTCAACAGGAGCAGGATTTAGTGCCGACTGGGGTGGGCTAGATGCATATACGATGTGCATTAATGTTTCTTTTTACCATGTTCTGCCCTCCAGTACTGCCTAGATTCTTTGATTTTTTTTCTCTCTGTATATATGTCATTGACAGGGAGCTGCAGATGGGTCGTTGCACCGACTGGCTGGGGTGACGCTTGAGGGGGGCCTTGTATGTTTTATGTATTTTATTCTGCACAATTGACCAATTTACTATGCTCTAGAGGAAACATTATCAGTAATGCATTATGTCTGTACCTTATGTGGTGCCTAACAGTACTCAATGCTTTGCTTTGTCGTTAACAAAATGCTAAATAAAGTTTAAAAACAAAAAGGTTAGAGGCAAAGCAGCGAGGATCATTGAAGTCCAATTGTAAGAATGCCTGGCAGGCCAACAGAAAAGAATAAAATATTTGAACATTAAAAAAAAAGTGTTCAATTAAACAACAAATACAGAGAGCTATTAACAAAGATAAATTAAATAAAAATCCAAATATAACTAACAAATACTTTTCTCTTCACCGATTCTACAAACTTTAACATACAACAACATCAACAAAATAAACTTCATCAACTACAATTAGTATTTCATTTTTCTTCAAATAAATAAAGAGACTAAAAACGATTTAACCAAATATTATAAATCTATAACCTTTTATTTCACATTTCAGAGATTACAATTCAACAAAACTCTACCTAAAAAGACAAATCAAGCATTAACTTTGAAAACAAAGACAAAAGCACCATTAACCAAAAATATAAAACAAAGTATGTATAAAAATTAACCAACAAATACAACACACTAACAAAAAAACGATTAAAAAATGTAAAACCAAATATAACTAACAAATATTTTTCTATTCACAGCTTCTACAAACTACAAAATACAACAACAAAACAACGTCATTAACTAAAAATAGTAAGTATTTTTTTAATTAAATACAATTTAAAACCAAATAAACAAAATATCATAATAAAATATAACATTTTAATAAAAATAATATTTTGCTTTTCAAATAACAGAAAAAAGCCAGTGAATAACTATCAGCAATCAATAAAATATACCTCAAGACAATTAAAGGAAAAACAAGAAGAATACTTTCAAAATTAACAATAATATAAACATGTTTATTCTTCAAAATCATATAATTAACAAATATATATACATATATTCACAAATTCACTCAGAAAATTGCAGAAGGAGCATAATTCATAACTTTACAAAAGGGAAAACTACATCTGTGCTACATGGGCTGCACCTATACGCAAAAAATAAAAAAACAACTGAAAACAAAACACATTTGAAGTGAAGCAAATATTACTCCAATTCTTGCTAGGGAGAGCCACTACAATAGAAACTAACGTAGTTAATATCAGAGAATACAACTATCCACCCAATTTTACTGAAATCTAGTCAGAGATGCCCTAGAAGAGAAGTAAGTACCAGCTCCCAACAGACCAGTACCCAAATACTCAAAAACTTATTAACTAGGGTACCCGAACATGTCACTGGACAACTACCATCTATACCTACTCTAAAAAGATTAAGAGCCAGAACTGAAAGAGCTACAGTTTAAGCACAGCCCACCCCCAAACGTTTGCAGAAATACAAATGTTACCGGAATATACCATCACCCACAAAGGATGAAAAATTCCTTCTTTGTGACAATACATGTCTTGAAAAAAGAAGTATCATCTTTGCCACCAAGAACAGCTTACAAAAACTAAACAACTATGAAACGTGGATGATGGACTTAGCCTACCAAATAAAAAAATGTATAGCCCTGCCTATGTACCAACAACTGAAGTAGCCAACCATTATAACATACTTCTTAAAAAACCCTTTCTATCAATCAAAGAAAACTAAACTAACTCCTTTCCGAGACTATTTAGAAGACACTTGGGTGGGAAGCGTACATAGGTCAGGGCACTGTATACAACCCAATTTGAAAATCCACTGGTGGAACATCTACAGTAGCACTCTTATCCCATAAAGCTAAAACCAACAACGTAGTGAAAGGATGACATAATGCCTTCCAAGCCACAATAGGAAGAGGACAACCAACCCTACATAAACTTATAGAAGCTATCAAAAAAGAACAAAACTATCAAGAACAAAGACTAGAGCATTCCCTAACTAGGGGGCCAATTACGATAGCATTTTTTCCGCATCCTCTGGGCCGGCGGAAGCCACCGCCGACCCGGAGGATGCAGAAAAACCACTGCGGAGCCTCAAAAGACCCACCGCCATATTAGGACGGCGGTGGGTCTGGGATTCCGTCCGCAGCTTTTCTGCCGCGGTCGCCTTCCGACCCTGGCGGAAAAGCTCTAACATGGCTGGCGGTGTCTGTAGGAAGGTGGATATCTGACTATGGTTACCCCCTAACTTTTTGCCTGGTGTTTAGCTGGTTTTTGACTTAGTTGGCCTGGGATCCTGCTATTCAGGGCCCCAGGCTAATTGCTCTCTCCTTAAAATGGACACATATGTTCCTATCAGCCACTCCTATGGAAGGCCTCATCAATCCTGGAGGCAGAGTGCTTGGAAATATGTGAGATGGTGCTCTGGCATGAGCTGAGCCTGTCTGCAGCTTTCGGAACCAAGTCCTTTAGCTGTTTCATGATACTGCCATACCATATACTCTTAAGTGCATTATGAACCTTGCGGTTAAATGCTATCTTTGGTTTGGCTTTATCAAAACATGTCGAGTAAGGTGTCATACGAATTGGAATACTACCCCCTCGCCAGTTCTGGCGACGGGGGTAGCATTCCACCCTTCTAGAGGGACACAACATGTACATAACCTGAAACCCGGGTAAAGTTAAACATGAGCCTCAGCATCACAAAATGGATGCTGCCACCACAGACACAAGTCTGACCTCCTGCTGGTGGGAGACCTTCCAGCGAGGGAGTCTTGGACAATGGGTTTCCTGCCTTGGGAGGTGCTAGCACCACCCCAGACAGGGTTTTGTGTATTGGGTAGGACAGGGCTGAATAGAATCAGACATGCCTGGGGCACACAAGGTGTCCCTGTGCATTTGCCAGTCCAAACCGGAGCTGGGGCTCTCCAGCCCCAGTCTTGGCGCGAAGCTGCACAAAGGAAAGGGAGTGTAACCGCCCCCCTTCCTGGTCCCACCCAGAGGAGGGACCTAGTAGGTGATCCGGCCCCTAGAATTGGAATAAGAGTAGGAGCTGTGTCCTAGGACTTCAGATCATCCTGAACTCGACTTGAAAATAAGAAGAAAACTGGACTTCGACATTTTGCTGCACAGAAGACTGAAGAGAATCTCCCTTGTGGCCAAGGAGTGACCACCCTGTGAATACAGGCACCAACCAGCAACTCAACGTCTGCTTTGCCGCCGCCTCCTGCCGGAGCCCGAGCCCAGAGGCTGACAAGACCAGACTTCCAGACATGTCAGAGCCCGATCCACAGTCCCTGAAAAGAAGAGACCCGTGGAGGCACCAAGAGATGTGGGATCGGACATCTTGGAGGTCCCCCGAGAAGCTGACTGCGCAGCACCCGAGGCACCCTCGATGCTGTTCTTTGGGGTTTGAGACGCCCCAATACCGAGCAGCATTTGCACCGAAGATCAGCCCCCCAGCCTCTCCACGATCTGCGTGGGGCCCTTTTGCACTTTGCCACTCGACGCGCCATCCCGGCCACTTGCCACGTGGCTAGCGGCCATCTTGGCAACGAAAACGACAAACTACACCACTGGTCTGGTTGCTCCAGACTGGCCCTTGCTCCCCTGAAAAGGAGCACCCGCTCTGACCTTGCTGGTCCGAGTGAGAAGCTTGCATCGATTCCTGCGTGGCTTGCATTAGCCAAGGCCTGTTTGCTCCGATCAAGAAGCCGACACCGCCAACAGCTAGAGCTTTTGTGGGCAGCTCGTGATCAATGCCTGGACATCCTCGACCTCTTCGTGTCCACGTGGCTGCAGAGACAATCTTCACTTCTTCACCTGTTTGCACCCGACATTGCCTGGTTCCCTCCTAGTTCCACGGTAGTCACTGGCTAGTTACTTTGAACATTGTCCCCTCTGCTTTCAGGTCTTCACCTCTTCAGATCCACCCTTGGATCCACCGGAACTCTCCTCGACGACCCGCCTGCAGCATCTTCAGCTCCAAGCACCATCGACCTGCGTGACGAAACGCGACACTACTTCGCACCTGTGCACCTGGTTCCTGTGGGTGAGGTAACTCAGCAACGCCGGTGTTCCCACACTGGTATAAACCTCTAGTGCCTGTGTCTAAAGTTTTATCCTTGTAGGTCCATTGGAAGGTTCCTTAAACACTAACTTTGTAACTTTTACGCACCATTGACATTGCATTGGTGCATGCGTGCGCTTTAAGCGCTGCACCCGAGTCCCACGGGCCTTTCCCGACTTCATCACTGCTAGTCCCGAACAGCTCCAGCGATTCCCCAGACCCTAGGCCTCTTTCCTTTCCCCATAGTGGTCCATATACCACTATTTTAGTATATGGTTTAGGTGGCCCCTAGGGCTCATCCATATTGTGCAACTTTTGTATATTTAAACTGTGTTTTGTTTTAACGCATTTGCTTCTGTGCTCATAAAGAGTATAGGGGATATTTTTAGAAATAAATATATATATATTTTCAATATATATCTGTGTGTTGTCCTTTCATTTGGTATTCAAGGGGATTGTGTATGGTAAAACAGATTGCTTCACATGCCTTTACAGAGTTTAGCCTAAGACTGCTTAGTCCATGCTACCCCTAGGATAGCTTGTCTATAAGGTTGACTTACAACCAATCATCATAAGGGTTGCTTGGCATGGTACAAGGTGATCACTAGCACTAGTGAGCATCATATACCAGGCCAACTTCTCACAGTGTCTATCGGACACCACCAGCCATATTAGGATGGTGTGAATGTCATGCTTTTCCGCGGCGGCTTTTCCGCCCGCCGCAATGTTAAAGATAGAGGATGTGACCGCCACCCTGGCGGTCACATCCTAATCTGCTCGGAGAGAACGCCGCAGCCCATGCGGACGTTCCCTCCTCCTCAGGGACTAATCGACCCCTAAAATCGGCTCTAAACTCAGGAAACAGACTTAAACAATGTATGAATACCTACAGCACAAAATGCAACAATTTCCAAATACCAAAGGGCTACAGTACCTAGACATGATAGCTAAATACATACTTTAAATAAAAAACAGTACTAAAAATCATAAGCATTTTAAATAACAAAACATATGAAAAACATAACAATACTCTCTTTTAATTAAATAATTATAATTATGTCATTTAAAAATTAAAAAATGAACACAAAAATATATGACAATATAATTATTGAAATAAAAAAAGAAACAAACAAAGCAAGGGAACAAAAAACATTTCCCACCCATAATAATAATAAAGAACTTACAATTATGTAGCAGTAGATGATCCTGGAAAACTAATAAATCCATAGTAGCTAAATCGAAAGACGAATCCATACGAAAATAAATCCCCCCCAAAAAATGCAAAAATCCAACCGTAGAAAAAAATACTTCAGTGACTCAATCCTCTCAAAAAAGAAACTCGAAAAGTAGAAAAAAAAGATGCTCCAACAAACCCAAAAACTACATGTAAATGTAAAATAAATTATTTAAAAAAAAATAAACGTGTCGTCACCACCACCACTGTTCACAAAACAGAAAAACCTGTAAAGAAAAAAAGAACACCCACCCACAATAACATATACAACCCCACAAACATTAATATTGACATAAAATACAAGTTAACATAATGTAAAAGCACATAACTAACAGTACATAACACTCTACTTCTACCCAAAACTATATCAAACATATGAAACACTAACTACCAAAACAACACCTAAGTAGACCAAAACCGAACAAATAACATCCTAACAAACCTAATTACACCACTACTATGTCTCCCCTACCTTAAAACTACCTACAAACTAAATGAAATCAAATATACCTTAATCAAAGCAATACAGGTCTGTACTGGGAGGTTCCGTCTTCCAAAATGACCAAACGAATAGACAGGAAAATTAGAAAATCAGAAAAAAATGGCGGCGTAATACAATTAAAAGAATACTCCCCATAGAAAAGAATAGAGAAATATTTAAAAAAAAATCAAAAACTTAAATGTATATTCTAATTACTGTAAAAAAAAGTTACAAATGTTGAAAACATATACACATTTTTTAAAATATACATGAAATATTTTTTTTTCAAAATAACAAAAAATTAAAATATTTAGGATCTGATTATGATGTCATTCGGAAGGCTTCGGAATTGGATTTGGCTTTCCCGGATACGATTTGTAGCCCTTGTTTTGGACAGAATCGTACTCCGAACAACCAAGTACGATGCGAGGATCACATTCGCGTTGGCCAAATCCTTTCCGGAACCCGATCCTGTCCGTATGACTTGTTCGTAGCCGAATCTTTCTCTGTAATGGAGCCGGATTCCAACCAAGAGAGTATGATGCACAATTCGCACAGCAGCATCGACTCGGTATCAGCGAGATGAAATGGCTGTCGGAATCATACTTCGGGGGGCATAGCAGGCCCCCCTTTACCTGGGGCCCTCTGAATCTGTCACAGGGTGCCCATAAGTCTTCCCGATCCAACCATGCATAGTGTGCGGGCACATGGGTGTACACTTTTCTCCACCCACCTTTTTTTGCTATGGGAGCCTATAAACATGTCAGTAAACAAGCTCCCATAGAATTCAATTGGAGTCAGGGCAAACCGAGTCCTAAGCATATGGGTGCATTGTACTCGCTCATTCGTTCTCCTGGAGCACGTTTTATTTGGAAAGCCCGCTGGAGCTGAGTTGTACGGAGGGCTTTCCTAGCAAGATCGTAATCGGGCCCTGAATATATATTAAAATGTATGTTTATTTGATGTACTGTATTGTTAAAAAATATGAAAATGTTTCATTCTAAAATATATGTAAAACAAGTACTTGTTATGTAATGTAATTGGTTTTTTATATTGCGCAACTATCACTCCAAGGAGCATCTAGGCGCCATTTACTGATCCAGAGATGTAGGATATAGGTTGGTTACTGTTGAAAGTTCATCCAACTATTACACTAGTGCCCTAGCGCAGGTATCATGTAACTTAAAGACCCAGGTTTTCAATCCCTTTCTGAAATCCTTTTCCTTTTCTATTGCTCGTAGAGAAGGGGGGAGAGTATTCCAGGCCTTTGCTCCAAGTACTGGAAGTGATTTGCCACCTCTTGTGCTAAGCCTGAAGGTCAGAACCGACAGCAGGTTAGCATTAGAAGAGCGGAGGGTGCGTGTTGGGTGGTATCTGGCAAATCTCCGCTGTAGGTATTTTGGACCTAAGGTGTGGACGGCTCTGAAGGTAATAATCAATATTTTGAAAAGAACCCTCTTGGTTATAGGTAGCCAATGTAGTGTGTTTAATGCTGAGGTTGCTGATGATTTCTTTGGCCATTTCAGGACTAGCCTGGCTGCTGCATTTTGCACCATCTGGAGTTTGTGAGTAACAGCTTTGTTGGTGCCTGCATAAAGACTGTTGCAGTAGTCTATCCTTGATGTCACCAAGGCTACTGTTACTGTTTTTCTAGCCTCCAGCGGAAGTAGATCAAAAAACTTCCTGAGTCCTTTAATAATGGCAAAGCACGTTCCTGCTATTTTCAGGGCCTGCTGCTTAAACGACAGATTGCTGTCAAATGTGATCCCCAGATTCCGTGCCGACTCGGTTGTGTGCGGCGGGATTTCTGCCGTCTCTGGCCACCATGTTTTAGGGACAAAGTTATTATATGGGCCCATTGGCATTATCTCAGTTTTTCCCGTGTTACATTTTAAGTGATTTTTCCTCATCCAATTGAATGTAGCGGTAAGGCAACATTTGAGATTTTTTTCCCCTGCCTGGGTTTCTTTGTCCAGGACTAGGATCAATTGGGTATCGTCGGCGTATGCTACTACATCAATTCCAAATGATGATATTAGCTTAACCAAAGGAGCTGTGTAAACATTAAACAATGTCGGGCTTAGGCCCGACCCTTGCGGCACTCCCGTCTTTATTTGTTTCTCCTTAGAGCAGAAGTCGCCCAGTGTGACCACTTGTCTCCTGCCACTCAGAAAGTTCTTTATTCAATCTAGGACTGTGCCGGAGATTCCAGATGTTTTCAGCCTGTCGATCAGGATGGCATGTGAGACCGTGTCGAAGGCCGCCGACAGGTCTAATAAAATCAGGACGGCCTTCTTCCCCTGGTCCAGTGCCATACGAATGGTATCAGTAGTGAGCAGGAGGGCAGATTCGGTAGAATGCTGCGCCCTGAAACCTGATTAATTAGGATGCCATGCTTCCTTATCCTCCAAAAACTTGGTGATCTGTCTATTTACACAGGCCTCTGTGATCTTACATAGCACTGGAAGTAATGATATTTGCCGAAGATTCAATAGCGTGGTGGGGTCGGGCAGTTGTTTTTTTTGCAGTTGTTTAACTGCAGCTAGTTTCCATTCTGATGGAATATTAGCTGTGGCAAGGGAGGTATTTATAATTTCATTGATCATCGGGTTCGCTACCTCAACAATCATGTGTAGGAGCCCAGGGGGACATGGGTCAAAAGGAGAGCCAGAGTTGGCAGCTAAGATTGCCTGGGATGTCTCCTCCATACTAATTGGGAGGAAGGTCGCCAGCTGGTTCCTTGCCCTGTTTTCGGCTACTGCTACTAAATCAGAAGTAGTGAAGTCCTTCGTAAGGCCCAATACTTTATCCTCAAAGTAATCCACAATGATGTTGCACAGATTCTCAGAGGGAGGGATTTCCTGTTCTAGTATTTTGGGCTTATTAAAGCCGTTTACTATTTTGAAGATGGTTTTTTGTTTATTTCTGGCGTTTTCTATTTCTGCCGTGTAATAATTCATTTTTGCTTGTTTGATCAATGCATGATATGAACTTCTAACTATTTTGTATTTCTTACGTTCTTCAATGCAATAATTTTTCCGCCAGCTACGCTCAGCTTTCCGAACCTCTCCTTGTTTGGTTTTTAAAATTTGATCGAACTATGGTGCTGATTGTTTCTTTTCAGCTGATCTAACTTTACGTCTCCCCGGGTCCGCTTTATCTTTAAGTTCTAGCATCCATTTCCTAAAGATGTCATTATCCACATCCGGTTGTCCTGACAACACTGGCTTGAGTTCCTTAGCTATCTTAGTTAGTTCAGGGTGTTTTATCACAGCTTTCCAATCTCCCTGCCTGCAGTAAGTCCTATTCCCTAACTGTTTATTCTTTCTGATCGTCTCTAAAGGTAGGGTAAACGGTATCAATGCATGGTCTGTCCACATTTGGGCCATGGGATGTTTGGTTTTGAGTTCTTGCAGGTTGGTCGACTTGTTTAAAAATTGTAAATGACGTAATATGTTAAATATTATTTTCTTAAAAATAATATTCAATATACTAAATAATAAAAATATACATTTGTAAAATATATATTATATAATTCTATATCAATAACATCATATAACATGTATTACAAAATGTAAAAACAAATGTATTAAAATGTTTACTTTACTTAAATACAAATAATTAACAATAAAATTCATACTGTTTCTCATTTAAAAAACTAAAAAGAAATGTACTTTACTATTACATGAATATTTTTCCAAAAATGTACCACATTTCAATAATGTTAAAAAAATATGTATGTACAAAAATATTCTTAATGTTGCAATTGTGCATAAATATATATATTAAACATGTATTATACTTTCTAATAAATTTCAAACAACATCAAAATATTTGAATTGTGTTTTTAATATTCTAACAAATTATATAAAATGTAAATAAAAACAATGAAATATTTTTTAAAAAATACATGTGTAAGCAATAAAAAAATATTATTCCTAGCTCCAAAACCAACTAAACTCTGGGAAACTGCTGGATAATAAACCATAATACATTACTATTCCAACCCAAAAAATAAAAATCTCATGGAAAGTGCTGGATAATAACCCCCAGAAAACTAATATTCCAAATCCAAAACCAAATAAACTCTGGGAAAGTGCTGGCTAATAAACCATAATAAATTGCTATCCCAACTCTAAAACCAAATAAACTCTGGGAAAGTGCTGGATGATAAACCATAATAAATTACTATTTCAACTCCACGACCCAATAAACTCAGTGAAAGTGCTGGATATTAACCCCCCTAAAAATAACATTCCAACTGCAAAACCAAATAAACTCTGGGAAAGTGCTGGACAATAAACAATATTAACTTACTATACAAACTCCAAAACCAACTATACTCAGGGAAAGTGCTGGATAATAAACACAAACATATTTCCTATTCATATATTTTAGAATTTATAAATCTTAAGAATCCTTATGAATCCTAACTTTACTACTCCTAAATGCCTTTTGTGAATACCAAACGTTGTAAAGTTAGGATTTTGTCTCAGATTACTTTTGTGAATTGGGCCCAAGATGTTTTATTACGAGTAGGAAGCTGGATTAATGCAAATAAATCTCAATATTGTGCTGTAAATGTACAGAATAACAGCTGGATGGCCACGTCTCCTAAAGAATTTCAGGAGAATCAGTATGAGACCTACAAGAAGTTCAGTTACAGCAAAACAAAGCGCAGAATCTTATGCTCAGAGAAGAGTCTTCAAACATCTCTCTTAACATTAGTACTGTCTAAATCCATCTAATTTAAAGGCTAAAACTAATGAGGATGGTTAAGTCTAAAAGGAACTTAAAAGGTTGGGGAACTGAATAAAAAAGAGGAAATTATGGGAAGTATGAGGGAAGGTATCAGCATTTCAGAATCTCTGTCAAGAGTCTTCTAGGGATAGGGAAATAAGTGTTTGCCTAAGCCACACTCAGCAAATAATCACAGGGGTAAACATAAAGGTCTGTACCTCTCAAGGTCCAAAGGAAAAGTGGCCAACATCAATCTATGAGCACACTAATTATTATCACAAGAATCATCTTGGTAACACCTAGTGGTCACACCATCAAGGGCTCCATAGTCCTTCCCAATCTCACATTGTAATTTGCCACATTCATGGATTCTCCCAGCCTAGTCCTGAGAAAGATATCATCCTTGGACACCTGCAGCTCCTCACAACGTTACTAAGTTATCTCTCTGGGTCACCATGTTCTTCGTCAAAGTCTTCTTTTGAGGTTTTCTAGCACTAATACTGTGTTACAACTATTCTCAACTTTACAAACCAGGTGAATGTACTTGCAAAGAAAAGTCATTCAAGCAGAAATGGAAAATAATACTTATGCTGAAAGAACTACAGGCCAAGTTAAGCATCTTATTCAATGGTGGACGGGAATACGTGTTGTTTGTGCACGTACAACTGCAATGAATGAAACTGTCAGTACATAAATTCAGCATTAGATACACATTGCACTTTAAGTCAATGTAAATTAACCTCAAATGCACAAATACAAGTGTAATTAAGAACTACGGGGCTCATTATGATGGCGGGTGGACATCATTCCACCTGCCATCATAATGGTGATGGGACCGCCTGCCAGACGTATGACCGTCTCACCAGCCCAATTAGGATAAGGCCAGTATGGTGGGCGCATCCTGACCTTTTACCATTGCGGATGGTGCTTCTGGCTGCAGCACCACCATATTAGTGCCCAGCTCTGCCCGGCAGGCAATCATGGCAATTGCCACCGGCAGGAAAGCGGCGGACCAACCGCCATCATAATGTGGCAGGGGGTAAATCTCATGATGATGGCAAGACGATAGCCACCGCGGTGGTGGCGATCCTAACGCCATCGTAATGAGTCCCCATATAATGAATACTAATGCAAAAACATGAGTGCACATGTTTATATCAATCGCTCTTGTTTCTAAGGGCAAATACATATGAATAGTGTGAGGACGGTTCATCAAAACTCTGAAAACTATATGTATTTCAATAAAGTTAAGGCACACATTGTATATGATTCCTAGTTCTACAGTGAATGCATTTAAGTACTGAATTTAAGTGCTACACCTTACATTGTGAACGTTAGAACACTCTGAATATGTCATTCTAAATGCACACATATATTGTGTATTTATGACGTGTAAGTGTGGAGCCAAAATTACTGTGCTCCAACCCTTACTGGTGCTTACGTTTTTGACTTGGCAAGGTCCCCAGTGCATTATTTCTCTTTTGGCACTGCAGGTCACAAGACCTGAATGGATGTGGCATTACGACAGCGCTGTTAATTTTTTAAATGGAGAATCAGATTTAAGTCTTCACACAATATAATTGTCGATGTTGATTTATGCTTTCTGTTTTACTGGTACTTGGAGGAAACAAAATTGTTAAGACTCTGTGACTAGAGGCCAACAGCTTAATGGGAAATGTGGTTGAGTTCCCACAAGGCCCATATAATCTGGGAACTGAAAAAGTAAGCTGCTTACTTTGACAAATCCCTAGCTTTTTCTTGATATCATGGCACAACCAGCAAAGCCTTTCTTTAGGAGATTGTTTAACTTACATGTGTAACAACAAACTGAAACAAAAATACACTTTCCGAACAGATCAAAAATAAAAAAGTTTAAATGTTAAAAAGACTCCAAAACAATGGAAATAGTATGTAGGATTCGGAAGTTATAGAAATAACTGAAAATTGTGCTATTGAATACAGTAGGAATAAAAATCGAAGATGTGTGTTAGACCGGGATTTAGGCAGCCATTACGACCAACTCACTATGGATGGGAAAAAGGTAGTGGCTCATTCTGGTCACAAGCTTTACATTTAGACTTTCCGAAAGCTTGTAGATATTCATTTCAGAAAGGTAATAGACTGTCACTTGGTTTAAAATAACCATTAAAAAGATGCAAATCCTTTCCAATCGAATGCAAGACAGGTACTGCACAGGCTGATTGGAACTCTGCACCAAGAAACAGTAGTACACATGTCCAAAACTATTCATTACATGTTTCAGTGCAATATAATTAGTAGATATTAAGTGGCCTGTTCCTGACATGTGAGCATATTTTAGGATGAATCATTTTTGTCTTAACCTAAAGAGAGTTAATTACAGCATGACAAGTATAAGTTGTACAAATGTAATCATACGCCTGAATCAGGCTTAGTTAAAGTTAAACTCAAGTAGAGAAAGAAAAAGCAGTGTCTTTGTCTTGCAAATATTCAGTTTAATTTACATCCGCGAAGCAAGTGGAAATATTTCAAATCTTCTTAACTGTGCCTTTAGTAGATTTTCTACAATGTTGGATGCACTACTATTTTCCAATGTACCTCGACAGAGAGTAAGTTAAATGGCTCTATTGACTTAGAGTTAGAGCTCTCTGGGGGCATGGCTTGAGCCCATCAAAGATGGCAGCATCCCGCTAGCTCTCCACTGAGCAACTGAAGTTATCTGCATTACAGAGGCGGTTTCTCCTCTTGCTGCCAGCCGTTTCTCGAAGTGGAGTCTATGGGAGACCTTCAAATAGTCCTGCACTGACTTTCACAACCTTTTCCGTTATTGTTGTATTTTTCTTGTTCAAATCTCTTTCCCTTGGTTGCAATGCATCTTTCTGACAAGATGAGTCAGCAATAAAATCTTTGTGAGGGGCCAGCATCAACTTGCAATTTCTGTTCATGGCCCCTTTTATTCAACATTTGCTAGTTTATTCCATTAAGTTTTCTTTTTCAAACACCTCCTTTATCAACATTTGAGGAGTTCAGAGCATAAAAGTTACTGAGCCTGGTACATAAATGACCTTAATCTCAGCAGAGAGATGTTTGTTGGGACATGACTTTGACATATATTGCAAGCTCTGTGGAGGTTTAACTCATAATATAACTCAGCACTCTGTACTTTTGTCTTCTCTGAGGCTTCCTCAATATTAGCAGTGAAGTATTACACTATACCAGGGTAATGTAATGCCAATTCAGTTTGATTCAATCCTGTAATGCAGTGCCTGTTTGAGAATAGGTGATACAGATTTTTGGCCCAACAGGGGTGCCTACTCATTATTTATCATTGTCGCAAGTGCCATTGTTTCACCTTTAATTAGTGCAACATTGAACTAACACACATTGTCTATGAGGAGTTCATTGTCACTCTAAATCAATCTTTTGGAGTGCTACTATGATTCTCTATATCACCAATTACTTTATATCCCCTATTGGTCAAATCAGGATGCATTCCTCCTTCCCATGAAACAGCAAAGGATTGACTAAAAGATTGAAAAAGACCCTCCTGCTCCTACAAAAACTATCTCTTCAGTTTCCATTGATCTTAGTTTGGAGCAGATTGTAGCACTATGCCCATGCATGGAGGAGACCAATGCAGGATATTAGAGCACTATGACCACGCATAGAGGAGACCAATGCAAAACTCCAGACCTTGGATGACAAGTGGTCTAGATTGGAAGAGATAATGGTGTCAGCTAAGCAGCTAATTTCAGACCTCACTAACTCAGTTCATATAGTCTCTCAACTTCAGAAACAGGTTGTAGATTTAGAAAACAGGAATTGCCTAAATAATCTACACATTTATGATTTGCCAGAATGAATGGAGAGTCCTGATCTAGTCAATAGGTTTCATACCTTTCTTGCCAAGCATTTTCAAATGGTGGAGACTTCTCCCTTGAACATTCATCTTACTCATAGGCTTGGTCATGCGCCTCATGCAGCATCTACTTCCAATAGACCTCAAGATGATATACTGTTGTTAGAAATGGGGGTCTCTAGTTGGCAGGTTTGTACCCTGTCCAAGTAGGGATCCTACCTTCTATTCAGGGTAAAGGGATTTAAACTTCTAAAATAACCTCTGCACACCCCTTTGGTAGTTTGGCACGAGCAGTCAGGCTTATCTAAGAGGCAAAGTGTAAAGCGTCTACACATAACACACAGTAATACAATAAGAAAATACAAGAGGACACCACATCAGTTTCAGAAAAATAGAATATTTATTTGTGTAAAAAAGACAGAAATTGTAAAAATTCAACACAGAGTAATAAAAATATGAAAATTGCAAAAATCAGCTTAAAATACAGTGCCTTGAAGTTGATGGTTCCTTCCAGGGTGCTGTGTGTTTCCTGCATGGCCCATTGTAGATTTCCCTATTAATGCCTAACTGTGCACGTTGTAGGCCTCATTTTCCTTTGCACCCATTACTAAATTGACATGCTTGCCTTTGTCCAACATTGTACTTTCACACGGAACCTGCATATGCTTCTGTGTTCTGTTCTTTTCCTGGAAGTTGATCTGAACACCACTGAAAAAGTCAAACAACAATGTCCCTTGTTATTTTTTCTAGCCAGGCACTAGAACCTAGACATAACACAAGAATGCAGCTGTTGTTTATGTGTATATATGTCCTATTATATAGATGAAGAAAGGGACCAAAGCACATACATGGAACAAGAGTTCTGAGACAAACAGCACTGTGTCTGCTGAGATCTAGAACATCCTTCTGTGAATGGTAAGGTATGGGGTCTGCCGGTAATCCTAGAGATCTTTCATATATGATCATTTAACTTCATTAGCAATGTAGGTGGGTTTAAGTTACACTGTGTTCTAAAATAACAGGGCGTTGCATGATATATATGGATTAGTAACCATGCTAACAGTATTTTTTGTATTCATTTGTTTTCTAATTGCGGCATCTATGTTGCATTTCAGAGCACAACAGTTTAAATAAATATTCTAAACTTTCTTTTTGTCTTCTGGTTATCTTATTGTGGATGTGTATGAGTATGAGTATGAGTGAGAGAGCAAAAGGGTGTATCCTGGTACCATGATCCCTGAGATGGTCAAAAGTGTTGTGTTCTGGGGTGCCAAATCATTTGCCTCTCTTGGAAGGGTAGGAGAGCAAAGGAGGCACTATAGCTAGTCACACCTTTTCTAAGAGATGTCCGTGGAGCTGGGGATTTCTTACAGATATTAGGCAGTAACTACTTGTGGTTGGTTTTTCAAACTTGAATATTAAAATGTTCTCTAGCCCTTGTTGTGCTACACTTTGGATCCTTCCTACTTAAATGATGGCACGGTCCATTGTTATTCCTGCTAATTGCTGTCTGCAGTAAGTAAGCACTTATTACAAATTGGAGTCCCCAATGGGGTGCTCCTGTGATTTTTGTTAAAAGAGGCGAACCCGTGGGACCACTTTAAAGTTTTTTATCCCTGGGTCTCATTTACGGTTGTCAATGCTCATGATAATACTTTTCATAACTAAACAGTGCTGCAGGCACCTAATGCATATCGTCCATATGTGCTTTTTAAAATTCCTCCAACTGTCTGGGAACACCAGACTTGGGTTATTGGCGCCCTCCCCCATATCGGTGTGACTGTTAGAATGGATACCTTAAGTCTCGAAGGGGCCACATGACCAGCATTGGCGAGCTATACTTCATATGCTAACATGGGAAATATTAATTTGGTAGAGACATGTGATATATATAATAGTTTAGTCATGTTCTATCAGTGTCTTACACAATATATTGCCCGGGCTTTGCCAGCTGGTCCAGATAGACTTGATATACAAGGACAGGGCCAACATTCAGTAGGGCCTATGATTAGTCCTATAATTGTTTATTCATTCATGGGCAAGAGACCCACGAATCATGCAGATATACCATTTTGGATTAACCAGATAATTGACCAACTGGATGCTGTGTTCCCCTTATGGGACTAAACAAGAAGTACTGAATTTTAACAATGTCCTTACCCAATGGATTGGTCGGTCCCCAGTCTACCTGACTGCAACACCTGGGGCATTATTTTTGCCACAGCATACACTATTTGTCATGGCACCCAGGATCGCCATTCTATCAAACCTCCTTAAACAGATACTGACTGACCATGGGGCAGGTCCTGCCCTCGATTTGGGTATGAAATTTCACTCACATCTCTGAAAATGATTATTTTAAACATTAAAGGTGAAGCAGCATCTTTGGCTATACACCTGCAACTTGCTGTGGTGGCAGTGACTGACAGCGAACGTGAATTGTCTGTCATTATTACTAATGTACACACGTCTCTAGGACATAAAAGTTTGGGGACCAGACCTTCAGTACAACCCCTTGGCAAGCATAGTTCAGACAAGGATGCCAGACCTGCCTGTGAGTTTCTAGACAATATGGAATAAATCTAAACAACTACAAAAAATAAAACAATGTGGAGGTTCTCCACCCCCGAAGTCCTCCATACAAAGTTATGAACTTCGTGACCACACTAGGATTAGGACTTGTGACAGGTATCAGTCTTCTGACACACATTCTCCTCATTGCTGCCGGGAATCGTCTGAACAGCAGTATGACAGAGGAGGACGATCTGACTGCAGACAAGGAGAGCACGTTCAGCCAAAATGGTAGACACAAAGCTCGCCTAACATTGTCACCAATTTCTAGTAACCAGAGCAATTGATACATTTATTACAGGCAAAACAGCACACACCTGTGTAGCCCCTCCCGATAGGATATATCTCTTGGCTATTCAAAATGAAGGTGACATTAAACACACCATTAAAAGAATTTTTGAGACAATTTAACTATGTCTCATGACATTCTCTTGGTAGAGGTCGACTGGCCCCACGTTTTATTCTTGCCTGTCCCCAGAATGTCATTCTCCCTTATTTCATTCACCATGCCCCTGACGAGGCTAACCCATCTATGACTCTGAATGTTTCTTTGAATTGGCCCCACACTTTATCGTAAACATAATGGATGGGATAAGGATTCTCCTTACCAAATTATTCCAATACGACCTACACCTCAGGTACAACCACTGTGTTCTAGTAAACGGGATACAAAGGCAACTATTAAAGAAATTCTTTCCCAACTGCAGTACAAGGGAGTAATTGAACCCTGTGTCTCTCAAATGAATGATCCTCTTTACCTGGTTCTGAAACCTGATCATTCCTTAGGCATTGTCTTATATTACAAACATTTAAATAGTTATGATCGCACATTTGTGGTGCAAAATACACATCATACTGCTTTGAGAAATATTTTTGTCCATGAAAAATATAAAACCACCTTAGACATTACTAATGGTCAGTCAATATTGGGCACCAGAGAGGCATGACTGGTCCGCATTCCGCGCCCTCAGTTATCAGAGGTCCTACGCCTGACTTACTATGGGCTACAAGAACAGTCCAGAAGTCTTTGCGGCATGCATCATGGCATTTCTTCATGAGACAACCCTGATTCGCTATCCTATGTTGATGATATCTAACGAATTGATGATTAATTAAACCCCCATTTGGCAAGAGTAGGACACAATTTTTTGCGATTTGCTTAACTTGGTTACAAGTTTAACTTCAAAAAGTCTTTCATAGTTTTTTTCAGTGTCCTCTTCTTGGGATATGAACTCACACATGAGGGTAAGTGCCTTGCCTCTCCTTTCTTTGATGTATATCCTCCTTTTTTTCTTCACATCCGGTGAGCTTGAACTCGCCCATTTTGGTAGAACGTACTCTCCTTGTCTGCGATCAGATCATCCTCCTCTGCCGTACTGCTGAAAGAAGCAAGGTGAATATATATAAGAAGACTGGTACCTGTCAGAGTCCTAATCTTAGGGCGGTCACGAAGGTAGAAACTTCCACAAAGGACTCCAGGGGTGGACACCTTCACATTGTTTTTTTTGTTGTTGTTTAGGAAAATCACAGTCAGATCTGGCATCCTTGTCTGAGCTAGGCTTGCCAAGTGGTGGTACTGAACGTCTGAACACAAACTATTATGTCCTATAGACATGTATACATTAGCAATAATGACAGCTAACTTATGTTCGCTGTCGTCTACTGCCACCACAGCAAGTTGTAGGTGTAGGTGTATAGCCAAAAATTCAGCTTCACCTTTAACATTAGAAAGCATCATTTCAGAGACCACAGGAAATTTTCATTAATTTTCATTCCCAAATTGAGGGGAGGAGTACCTACCCCATGCTCATTCTGTATCTGTTTAAGAATCAATACAGTGGTAAAAATAGTCCCCTAATTGTTGCATTCAGTAAGACTGTGGACCAGTCTATTAGGTAAGCACATAGCTAAAATTCAGTGCTTGTCTTGTGGTCCTGTAAGGGAAAACACAGTTTCAAATTGGCCAATTTTCTGTGCAATCCAAAATTATTTATTGTCACGATTCATGGGTCTCCTGTTAAAAACAGAATGAACAATTACAGGACTAATCATAGGCCCTACCTTCCAAGGACATGGGGGAGGGGACCATTTATTTAACCAAGTCTGGTGTTTCCAGGTGGTTACAGGAATTTCAAAAAGTGCATATGGACGATATGCATTAGGAGCCTACAGCACTGTATAGTTATGAAAAGTATTATCATTAGCATCGACAACCAGAAATTTGACCCTGTATTATAAAACTGCAAAGTGGTATGCTGCATCTGCCTCTACAATAAGAATTACTGGAGCACCCGCCTCAAGGACTCCATGTTTTGTTGAGGAACTGTGGGACAGCAGTTAACAGGAATAACATTGGGCCGTGCCATAATTAAAGTAGGAAGGATCCAAATTGTATTCACAACAAGGGCAAGAAATTAAGCTTAAAAAAACAAAAAGAACTAGGTACTGCCTAATATCTGTGAAGGAGAAATCTCCATCACCACGGATATCTCCGGGAAAAGGTGTGAGGGTATTGTGGACAAGCATAAACACTACACAGGATTCCCGCAAGTAAATACCAGACCAAACATTGGCGGCGCATAGAATATCAGTATGTAGGGACTGAATAACCATACGCCGTAGGCGCGCCAAAGGCAGGCCCATCTGTGCACGTCGGCGGTCAGCCAGGGCCAGTTATTATGCACCTTCTATCTCGTACGACAGGAAATATCTGTTGTCCTGGAACCGAGGGTCTCAAACTATTTCTAGCACTCTCATGACATCACTAAAGGAAGTAGGTCTATTGATAGCCCTCAGAAATGGTTTACGAAGAGGGTGGCTGCCAGTTCAGTTTGCATCCAGATAATATTGTTACTGGGCTTACCTCCTTAGTGGAAGAGGGAAGTCAGGCTGAAATTCAGGTGATGTACCAGAATACGGGCTCATCAGCGAAGCACCAACATGACTTTTTTCACCTCCTGGAGTCTCAGTCACCAGATATGTTGTTATTAACATAGACATGGCTCACAGAGGAATCTTCCCCTTACATACTTTCTGCCCTTCCAAATGAGAGTATTACATATTGGTAACTAATAGGACAACAGGGAAAAAGGGGAGGGGGTGTCACAGATATAACAGATATAATTGAAAAAAGACCTCCGTTTTACTAAGCAGCTCCCGTTGGATTTGCAGGTAGTTGTAAATGTAGTCATTCATCTGAAGTTTGTGACCCCATCCCTCATGTGCATCCTGTTATGCAGACCTCCGTATTACAGGAAGGATTTTACTCATGCCCTCGGTAAAGCCATAGTGCACCTAATGGTAGATCATGGTAATTCCCAGTGCAGAATCTGAGCATAGCCCGGTGTGGGTAGTCAGATCATCACCTGATCTCCTTCTCAGTATCTTGGCCAACAGAGACAGGCCCTATTGGACCTGTTATTACCTCGAGGAACTGGGCTTGGGTCAACTTCATAGCCTTCTGCGGGGAACTAGGGAAATCTTTGCCTGTCCCAGTGGAGGACATTGAAGGGTAAGAGCACAATGTCTCAAGCTGGTTGAAGGAGGCCAGAAACATCCATGTACCTAGCCATAGTACCATCATGACTAAAAGCAATGAGGCCAATAAATGTTTCTCTGATGACCTGAAAATGGCAAAACTGAATCTTTAATGAGCGGAATGAAAATGACGATTGGAATATTTGCCAGAACTTAAAACTAGGTATCTCCTACAACTTTAACTGTACAAGTCTCTCTTAAGTTAAACCAAAGTGAGCTACTTTACTAGTAAAATCCTGAAGGCCCCGAATAAATCTAAGGAGATATTTAAGATTGTTACAGAACTGTCCAACCTAGACTCTCCGGTCACACCCTCACAGAGTCTGTGTGATACTCTCAATGCTTTTTTCGTGCACAAGATTGAGGCTATTAAAAAGAGTTTTCCCTATAGTTCCTCTTCTAATAATCCACCAGCAGGTGTCATGAACAGCCACACAATGACATGCTTTCCTAATATCTCTCAAGATAATCTAACTGAGTTACTTGTGAAAGTTAAGTCAGGCTCACCCAGTGATATTTCTACCTCTAAGGTCCTAAGAGCAGTGGCAACTTCCTTTGCGGAAAGTGTTTTACCATTTCTCAACTATTCCATTAACGCTGGTTTGGTCCCTAGATCCTTTAAAAAAGTGGTCATTGTACCTCTCCTTAAGAAAGTGGGGGAAGACCCCACAGTCAGTGCAGTGACCTTGGCCTGATTTTTTCAACTGATACGCATAAAAAACATTAGAACATTCTTTACGAGGGAGGCAATGGGACAAGTAATCATGGCTTTAGTTATGTCCATAATTGATTAAGTTAGAACCAATTGGAATGTGATTCCGCACTCTTATATTGTTTAAATGGTGTGTTTTGATTTTTCAATTCGTTTCAAATGTTTCGGTGGTGCGTAGGTAGGTTACCCTACTGAGCAATAGGATAAGTACTGTATGAATGTCTCATGTGGTTCCTGTCACTCAAGAATCACCCCTGCCTCGCACTCCTTTATATTTTCCTTAAAAAGTAACTCCAATCAGGTGAGTATGTTCATTCTGTTTTATTTTCAATTTATATCATTGTTTTTGGTATTCATGATTTCTTCCTTGTGTATTATTATCATATCACATTGTAATCATTTTATACTTCCCAATGCATTTCAAGCAATAAAGCCCTTCCTCAGGGGATTCTTTCTCTGAAACAGTTAACATAAGAAACATTAAACGTCTGAAATACAATTATAATGGTTTTGTATACTCTGTTGCATCAATACATATGCATTCTTAAACCTATCCACGACCTGTGTGATAAACAAGTGTTGGGTTGAACGTGAGACTCGTAAAATTGTAACCTTATAGCCCATTCGTGAATGCAGCCATCAAAAAAATGTGTGGGCGGCGAACTGACCTTTGCTCGACTGTCGGTAACTTTCAAAACGAAGTTATATTTCGAAATCACGATCTGTAAAGAAAAACGTCCGACCGTCAATTCTGCTTGTGCAATACAAGCACGGTCTGTTTAGATAAAAGTATCGCCCGACAGCGTTTTACCTGAGCGACTCTCAGTCTTCTCGTCTCGGTGTTCGTTCGCGGCGTTTTCAGCTTCCGATCATGTGACCGGACTTCGCTTCATATTCAGCGCGGAGCGCATAGACAGTGAGAACAGATTATGTGTTGCCGTTCATGTATACTAAAAATAGTTGTAGGACACCGTGTGAAAATGTGCGGGTGTATTTGGGTCGTCAGAAGTCTCAAATTTAAACACTCGGTTTTATACATGTAAATGGACGTGGATGTGTGCAAGAGTATGCGCAAAACATAACTAAACTGTTTAGGCAATCAATATTACACGTGAATTAAAATTAATAGCGATATTAAAAAACTGACAATATTTAGCAATGGATACATTGTATGCAAAACTTCTTCACACTTCAAGTTACTGTTTACAACACTGTACTTGTAGTTGAAACACGTATTTATAAAAAACAATTAAAGTCCAATTTCTCATTGAGTCCCGATGGATTCATGGTGTTCAAGTGATTAATCCAAAAGGTTTCTCTCCTTAGCAGGTGACTAGAGTTGTCTCTTCCTGGCAATATTGGCACCATTTCTAAGATGCAGAATCGCAGTTGACTTACATTATGATTCGCCTCATTAAAATGTACCGAGATTGGTGATTTTTGATTCTTTAATCGAATGTTACTTTTGTGTTCGATTATTCGGGTTTTTAATTTTCGTTGTGTTTTGCCAACATATGATTTCCCACACGGGCATCTCAACATGTAAATGAGGTTCGTAGAATCACATGTTCCTGTAACTTTCAATTTAATTGGTGTTCCTTTTGTAGGATGATTGATGGTATTGCTTTTTATAATTGCGGAGCAATTTCCACAGTTGTGGCATGGTAAAGTTCCTTTGTAAATTTGTGTGACTTCATTAGATGTCTGTTTGATCAATTCTTTAACATTTCTTGTTCTTTCATAAGCAAAAATGGGGTCTTTTTTGAAGATGCCTTTGAAGTCTTCTTCCAGGATTAAGAGTGGCCAATGTTTTTTGATACTTCTTTTTATTTCCCCACTTCTGGTGGAGTATTTTGACACGAATACCATTCTCTGGTCATCCTCCTTTCTTTTTTGTGTGAGTAAATGTCTCCTTTGTAATTTGTCCGCTCTTTCCGCCGCGGATTCCAAGATGTTGTTCGGATATCCTCGTTTCTTGAATTTGTCCAATGTTTCTTTTTTGTGTTTCTGATACAACTCTTCTGTGGATGCTATTCTTTTTATTCTCAACAGTTGAGAAAATGGTAGATGGTTCTTTAGTGAATTTTGATGAAAACTTTTAAAGTGTAGTAAGTTGTTTCTGTCTGTTGCTTTTGAAAATACACTAGTGGTAATTGTGCCCTCTTTGTTGTTGATTAGTACATCCAAAAATGATAGTTCTTTTTTGTGGATAGTAAATGTAAACTGAATCCTGTCGTTTACTTCATTCAAGTTCTTTAAAGCTTGTTCCAAACTATCTTGGTTACCCTTCCATAAGACAAAAATATCGTCAATATATCTCTTATAAACAATGAGATTCTTTTGCCATTCTTCGTTTTGGAGTATGTGATCAATCTCGAACCTGTGCATGAAGGTATTTGCGTAGCACGGAGCTGCGCAATTGCCCATGGATGTACCAGAGGCCTGTATATAGAATTTTTCTTTCCACTTAAAGTAGCTGTGATACAGCGTGAAGTGTAATAGTTCCATTATAAACACTTTCAATGATTCTGGTTTGTCCTCCTCCACTAAAAAACTTTCAACTGCTGATATACCTAGGTCATGAGGTATAGAAGTGTATAATGATTTGACATCTATGCTTGCCATAAGCATCTCTCTGGTGAATTTGTCTTTCTCTTCCTCCAGTATGTTTAAGAAGTGGGTTGTATCCTTTATGTATGTACTGCTGTTCTGAACAATGTTCTGCAGATGTCTGTCAATGTATTTAAAACAAAAAAATGAAAAGGGAGGTCTCCTCACAATCCGTTAGGGGACGAGGAGAGAAACAATTGTGACAACTGACAAGTAGTCCCTAGTTGGCCTATAGATCAGGCAGAGAGGGAGGTTCCTCAGTTAGGTTGACAATGGGGTAAGGGGGAGAGGGGGGGAAGCCAAATAGCCAGCAGATGCCATAACCACATGAAAAATAAATCACAAATATTGAGGGAAAATTATAAAAACACAATTCAAAACACAAAAGTGTATGTACTTGCACAAATTTTTTATTCACGATATACAAAAGTCAATATATAATACCAGTTTAAAAGAACATAAAAATGTACTTGTAAATGTACATGGGTACAAAGGAATAATTTAAAAACACAAGAACACAAGTTGTCGACGCAGCGTTTCGGTTTCTATGATTTTGACCTTCATCAGGACTAGGTTTCTAGAAGAAGAAACATCTTATTTAGAAAAGGATCTATTACATTATGATCATCAGTTTGTTCACACATTTATAACATTGAAAGACCCATGTTATCTGACATGATTGCTTGACAAGTACAGTATCACATTATTCCTTTAACAAAGGTGGGCACATTTCCGCCTCTTTTATTAAGCATGTGGTATGGTCTTTGAGGGAGAAGGGGGGGAAACCTTAGGGGGATAGGGTTTATAGGTATTACGCAAACCCAATGACTGGGGTGGGGGTAACACATATCTCATAGAATGCTTCCACGTTGACTGATTCAGGTCTAATCCCTTTGCCTGATTGTTTTTGGGTTGTTGTATCAGTTCTGGGTCTTCTTTCAAAGGCTGGTCTTTTGTATTCAGAACTGTCTGACGAGGTTTCACTCGTTGAAGCATTGGGTTTTTGTTGACGTCTTTTCGCGTAGATTTCTGCCCATGAGTAAACTTCTCCAAGACGGTAGTCAGTGGTATCCCTTTTGAATTTGCGCACTTTCCTATCATTTATTTCTTTGGTGTATTCATCTATTTTTATATTGATGTCTGCGAGTACTTGATTCCATTCATCTTTGGTTGTTAATTTTGAATGAATTATTTCCTTTGTGAGGTCCTCTATTAGTTTGGCCAACTCTTCTATTATTAGTAAAATTAAATCAAGCGAGCACTTGTTTAGTATTGCATGCCAGCGTTCGGTGAACCTTGCATTATTTTTACATAAAGTTGATTTGATTAAGCAAATTCTCTTTATCTGGACCACCTGAAATTTCTCCTGCGCAGGCTCCAGCTAATTCAAAATCAGGCTGCAAGACTGATAGTTCAACTGCCCAGAGAGGGGTACATCATGCGGGTGACCAAAGACCTCCAATGGCTGCCAGTGGTGCAGACAACAAGGTTTAAGGTATGCTGTATGGCATTTAAGGTGTTACACATGAGCTGCCCAGCCTTCCTGAAATCTCGGATAATGAAATACTGTCTAACAAGAGAACTGAGATCCAGTCACCTACACTACCTGATCATCCCCACTTTTAAGAAACACAGGACTGGAGGGTGTAGGTTTTCCGTTACGGTCCCTTGAGTATGGAACACACTACCATAGGAGATTAGGCAAACTTCCCATTACACCAAATTTAGACAACTTTTGAAGACCTGACTCTTTAAGCGGGCTTACCAGTAATGCCGTATTAGTTACCTAGAGACCTCCTAGAGACCTCCCTGGTGAACGTGCACTTTAGAAATAGCCTATAACATAACGTACCATACCATATAAGTATCAATGAGTCTGAGTCCGACTAGATTTAGTGACTCACTTGCTCTCCTAACCTTACCAGGGAGACAAATGACTTGGCACCCCAGAACAATACACGCTCTACCCTCTCAGGGATCATAGTAACATTACACATTCTTTTCCTCTCCCACTTGTACTCATTCACAATAAGATAACCAGGAGATACAAAGGAGGTTTAGAATATTTATTTTAAAAAGTTGTGCTCAGAAATGCAGTATACGTGCCACAATTAGAAAATAAATGCATACTAAAAATACTGTTAGCATGGTTTATAATTCATATATCATGAAAAGCCCTGCCAATTTATTAGGCAGCACAACCTAAGACCCCTCCCTAATGAAGCTAAAGGATAATATATCAAAGATCTCTATGATTACTGGCAGACCCAGTACCTCAGCAGTCACAGATGGATGTTCTAGATCTCAGCAGATGCAGTGCTCTTGTCTCATTCCATTTATGTCTTTTGGTCCCTGTGCTCATCTATATGATAGGGCATGCATGCACATAAAGACAGCACATTCTTGTGTTATGTCTAGGGGTTAGTGCCTGGCCAGGAAGAATAACAAGGGACATTGTTGTTTGAGCTTGTCTATGGTGTTCAGACCAAATTTCAGGAAAATAACAGAACGCTCCGAGTGAAAGTCCAATGTGGCACAAAGGCATGCATGTCTATCTTTTAACATGTGCAAAGAAAAATGAGGCCTCCAACATGCACAGTTACGCTAACATAGGGAAAACAACAATGAACCATGCAGGAAACACACAACAGGGGCTATCACAGCATTGTAAACAAATAATTCCAACAGTTAAGGCCGACCGCAAGGTCACGGGCTCCACATTGTTTCAGGAAGATCAGCAAACTACCTTAGAAATGCAGCGTGTCATTGACCTTGCGATGAGCTCCGAAGGGGCATTGTCATCGACAGGAGTTGGTTCTGGAGGTTGCTGCAGGAGTCTTTGGACCCTTGAAGTCACACACGTTAGAGATCAAACTCTGTGAGGTTAACGCCAGGTGTACTGGCATCAATGGCATTGTTGCTGCGATGCAAAGTGGGATAATGCGATGTGCAGTGCCCACAGGTCATGGTGCCGGCAGCGGCTCAAGGACAGCATCTGGCATCATCAGTGAGGCCAGGGCTACGCTGTGAAGCAGGGCATTGTGACGTGCATGTCCACAGGTCACAGTGCAGGCAGCGTCGTCATCATTGCTGAATCGCTGTCGTTGGTAGACCTATGGTTCAGTTGCAAAGTTGCAAAGTGGGGCGATTCTTTGTGTGGTACCCACAGGTCGATGTGAAAGCAGCAGAATAAGTTCACAATGCTGGAGTCAATGGCGTTGACATTGGGGGAAGAGGGCTGTGGTGTGGAATGGGCTAATGCTTTGTGTACCTCCCGAGTGGTGTCCACAGGTCATGGTGTAGGTAGCGACATCGATGTTGGCGTGGAGTAGCTGCTCAGTGAGTTCAGGTGGTGATGTGAAGAAAGGCAAGCAAAGTGTGGTGCCCACTGGTCATGGTGCAAGCAGCAGCTCGGCGACGATTTCAGGTGTCGATGTCAGGGAGACCAGGGTTGCGGTGCAAAGTGAGGCAATGCTCCCTGCGGTGCCTTCAGATCACTGAGCTGGCTGCGGCAACATTAACAACATTGTAGTGGTTTTCCTTCTGTTGGAACACACAGCACACAGTTCCAAGTGCTGTTAGCAGACACACTTGAAGCTTTTGATGTTCCTGAGATTTCCATCAGGAGGCAAGCTCTACTTCACGCCCTTGGAGAAACTCAGGCAATAAGTTGCAGAAAGTTCAGTCATGTTCTCTCACTGCCCAAGACAGAAGCAGTAGCTATCAATCAATCAATCAATCAATCAATCAATCATTTATATAGCGCACTACTCACCCAGAGGGTCTCAAGGCGCTCGGGGAGGGGGAACCGCTACTGCTCGAACAGCCAGGTCTTGAGCTGCTTCCTGAAGGCGAGGTGTTCCTGGGTCAGGCGGAGGTGGGTCGGGAGGGAGTTCCATGTCTTGGCGGCGAGGTAGGAGAAGGACCGTCCTCCTGTGGTGGCTCTTCGGATGCGGGGGACGGTGGCGAGGGCGTGGCCGGGCGATCGAAGCTGGCGTTTGGGAGCGTAGAAGTTGAGGCGGCTGTTGAGGTATCCTGGTCCTTGGTTGTGTAGGGCTTTGTGAGCGTGGGTGAGGAGACGGAAGGTGATTCTCTTGTTGACCGGGAGCCAGTGCAGGTCTCTCAGGTGTGCGGAGATGTGGCTGCGACGGGGGATGTCCAGGATGAGTCGTGCTGAGGAGTTCTGGATCCGTTGAAGTCTCTTTTGGAGTTTGGCGGTGGTTCCTGCGTAGAGGGAGTTGCCGTAGTCCAGACGGCTGGTGACGAGGGCCTGGGTGACCGTCTTCCTGGTCTCGATGGGGATCCACCGGAAGATCTTTCGTAGCATGCGCAGGATGTTGAAGCACGACGAGGAGACGGCGTTGACTTGTCTGGTCATGGAGAGGGAGGAGTCCAGGATGAAGCCTAGGTTGCGTGCGTGGACTGTTGGTTTGGGTGTGCTGCCTAGGGCGGGGGGCCACCAGGAGTCGTCCCAGGTGGAGGGTGAGGATCCCAGGATGAGGACTTCCGTCTTGTCCGAGTTCAGTTTCAGGCGACTGTTCTTCATCCATTCGGCTACCTCTTTCATCCCTTTTTGTAGGTTGGCTCTGGCGGTGGCGGGGTCGTTGGTGAGGGAGAGGATCAGCTGGGTGTCGTCGGCGTAGGAGATGATGTTGAAGTTGTGCTGGCGTGCGATGTCTGCGAGGGGGCTCATGTAGACGTTGAAGAGGGTAGGACTGAGCGAGGAGCCTTGAGGAACATCGCAGATGACTTCGGTAGCTTCAGATCTGAACGGGGGGAGGCGAACTCTCTGTGTCCTTCCAGTGACGAAGGAGATGATCCACTCCAGTGCCTTCTCCTGGATTCCGACGTTGCTGAGTCGCTGCACTAGTGTACGTGGCAGACAGTGTCGAAGGCCGCAGATAGGTCTAGGAGGATGAGGGCTGCTGTTTCTCCGTTGTCAAGTAGTGCTCGGATGTCATCGGTGGCTGCTCGGAAGCCAGACTGCGAGGGGTCGAGGGATCCGTTCGTCTCGAGGAAGGTGGCCAGCTGCTTGTTGACGGTCTTCTCGATTACTTTTGCAGGGAACGGGAGCAGCGAGATGGGGCGGTAGTTCTTGAGGTCGGTAGGGTCGGCTGATGGCTTCTTTAGTAGGGCGCTGAGTTCCGCGTGCTTCCAGCTCTCCGGGAAGGTAACGGTGTCGAAGGAGGTGTTGATGATGTCCCGCAGGTGGGGTGCGATGACAGCGTCGGCCTTGTTGAAGACGTGGTGAGGGCAGGGGTCGGTCGGAGATCCGGAGTGGATGGAGTTCATCGTGCGGACGGTGTCTTCGGTGCTGATCGGGGTCCAGGCGCGGAGGGTGGTGGTGGGGGGCGGTGGTTCGGTCGTGGCGTGCGTCGGTTGAGTGCTGAAGCTGTTGTGTATGTCCGCGATCTTGTTGTGGAAGTAGGAGGCGAGGGAGTTGCAGAGGTCTTGCGAAGGGGTGATGTCGTTGTTTCCGGCGTTGGGGTTGGAGAGCTCTTTAACGATGTTGAAGAGTTCCTTGCTGTTGTGTGCGTTGTTGTCGAGTCGTTCCTTGAATGCAGTTTTCTTGGTTGCGTGGATCAGTTGGTGGTGTTTTCGGGTGGCGAGCTTGAGGGCAGTCATGTTGTCCGGTGTTGGGTCTCTGCGCCAGGTTCTCTCGAGGGCTCGGCCGTTCTTCTTGGAGCTCTTGAGTTCGTCGGTGAACCATGGGGCTTTCTTGCTGCCGGGTCTGCTAGGCGGGGTCCTCAGGGGGGCGAGGTCGTCAGCGCAGTCGCTGATCCACTTCGTGAGGTTGGTGGCCGCTTGGCTGGGGTTCGTTGCGCTGGTGGGTGGGTTCTTGCTCAGGGAAGTCGCGAGCTGGTCGGCTGTGATCTTGTTCCAGCTTCTGCGTGCAACTTGTTGTTGGTGGTGGTGGATCGTGGTCCGTCTGAAGCTGAAGTGGACGCAGCTGTGGTCCGTCCAGTGGAGTCCGGTGGCGTGGCTGAAGGCGATGTCCTTGCTGGATGAGAAGACGGGGTCGAGTGTGTGTCCGGCGTAGTGGGTGGGGGAGGTTACCAGCTGCTTGAGTCCGAGGTTGGCGAGGTTGTCCAGCAGGGTGGTGGTGTTGCAGTCGTTGTTGTTCTCCAGGTGGAAGTTGAGGTCCCCGAGGAGGATGTAGTCATCGGAGAGGAGGGCGTGCGGGCTGATGAAGTCGGCGATGTCTTCGCTGAATTGTGTGCGTGGTCCTGGGGGTCTGTAGATGAGGGTGCCTCTGAGGGTGGTCTTGGGGTTGATGTGGACCTGGAAGTGAAGGTGTTGGGCGGTTGTCAGGGTGTCGTCGGTGTTGGTCGTGATGCGGATGGTGTTCCTGTGGATGATGGCGATGCCTCCTCCGGTCTGGTTGATGCGGTCCCTTCGGGTGATCTTGTAGCCGTCTGGGATGGCGATGGCGATGTCGGGCGCTGAAGAGGCGTTCATCCAGGTTTCCGTGAGGAAGGCGACGTCTGGCGAAGTAGTGTCGAGCAGGTTCCAGAGCTCGACTGCGTGTCTGTGGAGGGAGCGGGTGTTGAGCAGGATGCACTTCAGGTGGCTGCTGCTCGTCTTGGTCTTGGTGGGTGCGGGTGTAGTGCAGGTCCGGATGCAGGTGAACTCGCAGGAGCGGCAGCTGAAGGGTCCGTGGGTGCGTTGCGGGATGGCTCGGTAGCATCCTGGGAGTCGGCCGGTGTTGAGTGCGTTGAGGGTGGCGGCGTCGTACGTCCGGCGGGTGGGCTGGGGTCTGCGGGGGTCAGGGGTCCCGGCACTGGGTGCGGTCCAGGCGCGGACGGGCACAGACGGGCTTACCTTTGGCGCGCTTAGGGCGCGCTTAGGGCGCGCCCGCTGCGCGTGACCGCTGCGCGTTATCCACTCTGCCATAAGTGGAGAGTGGGTGGGGCGGAGCGAGGGAGGGGCAGCTGGGAGGCGGGAGCGGGGAGGGCACAGAAAGGAAGAGGGCGTGGCCGCGAGAACTGCGGCGGGAAGCGGGGAGCGGGGCGGGGAGGGCACAGGTGGAACAAGCACGAGAGAAACGTGAGAAATAAACAGCAGTCACAGGTCACAAATACACAAATACTGAACTAAACTAAACAATAGTACTGAAAGAAAAACCGGGCAGCAGGGTGCTACCTGATCCGGCGGAGCCGAGATCGAGGGGGAGAGCGCTCACAGAGTGCGAGCGTTGCCTGGCAGCAGAGCACGCCGCAGGGGGAGGCGGGTCAGCTGGGCAGAGGTCTGGGGCGAGGCTGAGCAGCAGTGAGGGGAGAGGGCACCGGCACAGCTGGTGGCCGTGCGGCGCTGGAGTGTCCTGCGAGCAGGTCCCACGGGTCAGCGCCGCGCGGTCACTATATATGGACCTGTGGGAGGGAGGGGCAGCTGGGAGGCGGGAGGGCACAGAAAGGAAGAGGGCGTGGCCACGAGAACGGCGGCGGGAAGCGGGGAGCGGGTTGGGGAGGGCACAGGCGGAACAAGCACGAGAGAAACGTGAGAAATAAACAGCAGTCACAGGTCACAAATACACAAATACTGAACTAAACTAAACTAAACAATAGTACTGAAAGAAAAACCGGGCAGCAGGGTGCTACCTGATCCGGCGGAGCCGAGATCGAGGGGGAGAGCGCTCACAGAGTGCGAGCGTTGCCTGGCAGCAGAGCACGCCGCAGGGGGAGGCGGGTCAGCTGGGCAGAGGTCTGGGGCGAGGCTGAGCAGCAGCGAGGGGAGAGGGCACCGGCACAGCTGGTGGCCGTGCGGCGCTGGAGTGTCCTGCGAGCAGGCCAACGCAACAAAGCAACACACAGCAAACAGGCAGTACTCTCCTATCAGCTCTTCCAACTCTTCTACTTGGCAGTTCCCTTAGTCAAATAGAGTTCTACAGTTATGGGTGTTAAGGTCTAATATTTATACCCATTTTCGGTTTGAAGTCTTTGTTCAGAAAATCTCTCTGGCTCGGTAAAACCAGTTCTGTCCCCCTTGGTCCAGACATACTACTGTGGGTGGAGATAGCATTGTGCAGAGTGCCCACAGCCTATTTAGGTGTCAGTGACAACCCCTCTCACCATTTTAGCTCACAGTGGCATATCAGCATATGCAGGGCACACCTCAACTCCATTTGTGTGGGTGTCTTGATCTTGATTCAATGCACAAACAGCCCCTGTCGGTCTAAAACCAGACAGTGAATCCACAAGCAGGGTGAGGCACACAGGATGGTTAATCTAGAAAATGCCCACATTCTAAAAGTGGCAGTTTCAAACACACAATTTAAAAACCACCTCTACTAAAAGTTTAGTTATTAATAACCCTTGGCAAAGCACTACGCTATGCTCGTGCAGTTTGCGAAGTTTCCGCTACTTCGCACTACGCGAATTGCACGTAGTACAGTACAAACATTCGTAGCATAGTGCAGCGGTCAAAGTCAAACAACACTTTAGTTGATTAATTAAAATCATAAAAGCAATGACAATTTACAATAATTCATCCCTTCAATTAGAAAACAGATATAATTTCAAATTCATCATAAAAGTACATAAGAAAAGTAAAAATGCCATAATAAGGGTTAAATACAAACTTCAGCAGATAAAAAGGGATCACATGGGGGATCACTAGCCACAATTCTTTTGGCTTTGTTACGAACAGCGGCCACCAGAAAACTAGCCACCCCAAAAATTACCCGAGTACTATTTAACATTTGTAAATAAGTAAGGGCAGGTCTAACTTGAACAAACCCAGCTTCTCTCAGTATTGGTACTAGAAACTGTTTCCTAATATCAGCATAATGTTCACAGAACATAATAAAATGCATTGTAACCTGATAGGAAAAGTTATTGCAACTAAAGGAAGTAGTGGATTCAGGTTTGCCTCGTACTGGAAAATTACCCAGAGTGAGGTAAATTATGTTGAACCTGAATCTAATTAAAAGATGGCTGTGAAAAGGGATTGTGACAATCTTTAGGTATGGCTCGATGAGTAGTGAAGTGGAAAGAACATAGTTAGCTCTAACACAGGGTTTCCTCAACTCCACTACCTCCCGTTCCAGTGCTAATATGCCCAAAAAATTGTTCTTAATCCAACTCACATCGCCCTTTCTTATCAACTCAGGAAAAGTATATAGTTCTGGGCGCCCAAGTTTTAAAAACATCTCTTTAATATAGACTAACCAAGAAATCTTCTTAACCTTCTCTAGTGCCATACAGTCTCTCAAAATAGTGTGGTTCAATGTAATCTCACTGTTCAACCAGGTTTTTGCCCAACAAAGTAATGGGGCCATACGCAGTTGATCAGTGATATACCCCAAGCCTAACTCTGAATGCCAAGAAAATGTAGGGGGGGATTGGAGGACCACTAATAAAGATCTTAAAAATGTATTTGCAACAATCTATAGTTTATCCTGGGGTAAGAAGCCCCACAGAGAAGCACCATAAGAGGCTATGGTCAGACATTTTGACTTATATACAGTTAAAAGGTCTTCCATAGGTCGGGACCCCAGCCTCTTCGCAAAGCCCAGTAAGGCAGAGGTTGATCTGGCTACGGAGATACATTTAGCTTTCTGTTGAGGGCCCCAAGAGCCTTTCTCATAAAAAATGACACCTAGGAATGTGAATACCGGGACCCTAGAAACCTCCGCCCCATTACAGGTAAAACGTTTTATTCTTTTGGCCCTGGGACGTTTACCCACAACCATGACGTGCGACTTTGTATTGTTAACCTTTAGGTCTAGCGATCCCATGAAGTCACCAAAGGCGTCCAATAGACTCTGCAGCCCCTGACTGGTACGAGCCAGCAACACGGCATCGTCCGCGTATAAGAGGACTGGAACTACAGAATCTCCTGCTCGCGGAACATCTAGTGATGACCCCTCTAGGGATTTATCCAGTGCATTGATATATAACGTGAACAAAAAGGGCGCCAGGATACAGCCCTGCCTAACACCCCGTTTTGAATTAAAATAACTGGTACAGCCCCCCTCCTTATTAACCCTAATTGATGCTAAAAGACCTTGGTGAAGGGCCGCTAAAAAATTAACTAGAGATGGGTCTACCCCTAGATTCAATAAAATAGTCCATACTTGTGCCCGATTGACCAGGTCGAAGGCCGATGATAAGTCCATAAAGCCCATCTAGAGCATTCCATCCTTTGCCTGGGTATATTTACTTATTAGCAGGTGCAGGTGTAAACATTGATCTAGGGTGCCTCTTTTTGCTCGGAACCCGTATTGAAGATAAGAGAGGATCCCTCTCTCCTCCAGACATTCACAGAGTTTGTGCAAGATGACTCTGCCCAAGATTTCAACGGCAGAGTCAATCAAAGAAATAGGTCTGTAGCAGGAGGGGTCACTCCTCAGGCTCTTTTTAAAAATGGGAATTATAGTAGAGGTCGCCCAAGATAACGGAAACCCACTAATGCTTGTGGCATTGAAGACATTTGTTAGGATCTTAGCCCAAAATTTTGGTAGGGTCCCACAAAGGTCCGCAGGCACACAGTGGTCAAAGTGGGGGGAAAAAGTAGGGGAACCGTGGACGGAGCATCAGGGGGTGGGAATAACGAGAATATTGGGTCAGTGGGCGGAGTCAGAGGTGTGGCTAGAAGGAGCAAAACATACCAATTTTTAGAATATTTGGTATTTCACTGACCAGTTACACCTTAGAACGTTATTTATTGCAACCAATAGATACACGTTTATTTGAGGTTTAATATATGAATTATTGACATTAAAATACATTTACAATGTGGGTATTTTTTTCAATCACAGAATGTCTCAAATACGCTTATAAGTGGAAACATAAGCCATTTGTCTCCGAGCCATGCAGTTTCTTTCATCAGCACTTCTCTTCCCTTTGTCAAACCATTTCTGAACATAAGATTTGGGTTTAAATTCTATGACAGGAGACCCTACGTTATGGGCAGCACTATTGTTTATATCATTCTCTGCACCACGGTCAATGCAAAATTGTAGTCCTACATTTAGTATGTGCTTCACGCAACATGTCATGAAGCCAGCATTAGATACCTCTTATTTCCTGTTATTGTATCTAGACATAGCACACAAAAGTGAATATATACACCTAATACAACCCAGACATGTTGGTTTTGCAGATGCTTTAAGCAGTATGAGATACAACTAATATATTAGTAGTTGGTGTAATTACTACTCGAGGTAGTTAGCATTGAGAATTGCAAATGTATCAACTCTGGAATTATCAGTGTAGGAAGCTGGCTCTGTGTACACTATACCTTACTTTGGTAAAGTATATACAGAGTCCAGTGGATCACCAAAGGCTTACAAAGGTAAAAGTAGATAATACCTTACACTTTATTTGTGGTAGTGTGGGCGAGCAGTAATGCTTTATCGGAGGGTAGTGGTGAGCATTTATTGTACACACACAGGCAAGAAATGATAGCACACACTCAAAGAAGAAACTCAGAACAATTTTTTGTATAAAAACACTTCTTTTATTGTATTTTATTAAGCAGGACTTAGTAATGGAAAGTTGGTACAATGCTTAAAAACAGTTGTATTTACTTTTGGATTACTTTGTGATTACTTTTTAGGTTACTTTTTCTACTTAATGTGATATACGTAGAAATCACACTGGGACATTTCCTAGACAAAGGTAAGTAAAACGCTTTTACATTAAAAACACAGTTACTTAGGTTTCCATACACACACAACTGAACATTGACATTTTTCAGAGAAAAACAGTCCATGCAATCTTATGGAGGAAAATCTGGTTATCGGTTTGCAGGTAAGTAATTGGTCTTGAGGGCCTAGTTTCAGGGGATAGAACAAGGAATCCCCCAGGTTCAAGAATGAACTCAAAAAGCACCCGCAGCGGCATGAGTGCAGCTGGGTGCAGAGTGCTGATGTCCAATGTTAGCCTATGGGGCTAGGGGGGCCTTTGGTTGGTGGCTGCTCAAGGGCTGGCTACTCGGTCTTGGGAGCCAAGCTCCTAGGGTTAAGGTCAGGGCTAAGGGGGTCCCAGGTCAGCACTAAGTCCACAACACGAGCAGTTGCCGGGGCGGCCGAGTATGGAGTGCTTAGGATGGGTCGGGAGCCCAATGCAATCCTATGGAGATTGCCTGTTTTGTTTTTCAGGCTCAGTCCAAGAAGTCTTCCAGGAGGAACCAACAGCTGGGCAGGTAAGTTTGAGGGCTCGGAGATGTAGGTCCACCTCAGGTCCTCTTCTCCAGGGTGCAGGGCAGCCGGATGTAGGGCTACCTTTTGAGGTCGGATTTCACCTTACCAGGCCACTCAAGGTTGCGGGGGGGGGTCTCCGTACAGAGGCTGCAGGCAATGTCAGGGAGTCCTGGAGTGGTCAACCCATGGAGGATTTGGACTCTGGAGTGCAGGGGGACCTTGCTGGGACTGGTGGGCTCCTTGGACTTGGGCCGAAGGCGACGGGTGGAGTGGTGGTTCCAGGCATCGGGTTTCTTTGTCTTCAGCAGGCTCAGATTCTTTCTTTGGGGATTCTTTTGAACAGAGTTGCTGTTCCCAGGATATCCTTTGTTGAAGGCAGTCAGTCCTCCCATGGGTTCTGGAGGTCTCTGGATGCAGGACAAGTATACTTCTGGCGCAGGACCTCTGGAAACTACAGAGGGGCTGGTAGGGCTGGGGCAAAGTCAGTTCCCCTCTGCTGTGCATCTTCTTTCGTCCTCCTTCGTAGGTTGTGGGAATCTCACTTCTGGGTCCAGGGCAGCCCCCAAATCACAGTATTTAGGGGGCATTTTAGGGGTCTCAGACTAGTAAACAATAGGCTACTGACCTTGGGGTGACTGCACCCTTGGTGTGATCACCCCACGTGGGCACAATCCCTAACCCTGATTGGAGAGGGCCTACCATCTGCAGGAAGGCAGGCACTGAAGAGTGAGCTTCACCCCGCCTCCCCCACCTGAGGCGTGGTGTTGGCAGAGGTGGGCACATCTTCTAGGCTGTCCTAATTTTGCCCACCAGTCTTCCTGCCGAAAAGGAGGTGAGGCAGGAAGGGGGCCTGCTCCTGATAGCAGGAGAGGCTGGAGGTGGCGTTGCAAAGACGGCAAGGCCTTTGAAGCTCCCCTGCCACAGATGGCTCTTCCTGACCTGTGGGAGGTGTGAACTCCTCCAGGAATCACTTTGTTTCTGGCCTCAGAGAGCGAAGACTCCCACCCCAGGGGCCCAGGAACTTGTCTTGTGGTAGCAAGCTGGTGTCTACCAGCCAGGGCACCCACCAGAGGCCAGTTGTTTTTCAGGTGGCATCTCTAAGATGCCCTCTGAGTGTAATCTAGAATAAATCCCACACTGGCATCAGTGTACCTTTCTGCACAAAACAACCCTTTTTCTAAGTGTGCTGCACATATAGACATAGGAAAAAACAGGGAGAAATAAAGATATTTCTCCTTGTTGTGCCTCCCTTGGGGAGGCATAAGATTTTGATGCATTCTCAGGTTAACAAGTCCTTGAAAATATGGTAATGTGTCAAAAAACATATAAGTTGAGTGGAAATACCCACTGCAATGCATTCCTTGTGCAGAGTAAGGCAAAGCAGCGATTTGTGCTGTGTTGTATTACTCCATATTTATGAAACCATTCAATGCCATGCAAAGTGGCATTGCATGGCTTCATAAATATGATGTTCCATGGTGGAAGCATGACGCAAGGCCCTCGTAAATATGCTCATTAGTTTGGTGTGCGTGCAAATCATGCATTGCCGATCCCTGGTGAGTTGCACTACTACTGCTGGAACAAGGCCAATGGAGGCACCAATGGGTAAGGCCGACTGGCCTCAAGTGTCCTGTAACCTCAATGACAATGTCTCTGTTCATCTAGGTTGTGCTGCTTTGTAGGCCCGCCTGCAAGACTGGAGGTGAACCTCAGTATAGATTGTGGTGGAGAAGCTTTCAAGGTTATCCCACACTGGCCTCCAATAGGGTCTGTATTGTAGTTCCTATATTCCCAATAGGCTCTGCGCATTGGAATAATATAAACAGCAGTGTAGACGTAGGACTGAGGTCATCTAGGTCTCTACTGACTATATTAGACTTAATTAGGTTTGCCAGCTAGCTCAGAGGTCACTAGAAACTTTCTCGAATGAACAGGAAGGAGTTAACTTTCCTGATTAGACAAGAAGGGATTAGTTTCTGACAACCGCATAAAAATGACAGCATTGCTCCCTCAGAATAAAGAGTATCAGCCTGATTCATGAAGCGAAATTGCGCTCGCAATAGCTGCGAAAAAGCAATTGCGAGCGCAATTGACAAAATCGGCATTCATCACAGAATAGCGAAATCGCTAAAAGAATCGCAGAGTCCCGGCAGGAGAGCATTAGCGAATCGGAATAAAATAGCGAATGAGCAATACAATCGCAATCGGTATTCATGAAAATTCGCAAATAGAGAAAAACCCCAAAATCGCTTATTGCGAGGCGCAAATTAAGGACAACCCAAAGCAGGTGGTAACCATCAAAGCCATGGAATTTTTTTTTCTCGAAAAACCATTGGCCAATCAGTAACAGGTGCAGGCCTGACCAATCACACATATGGAGAAGCAGCAGCAGCATTAGGAGTTTCACAATGCCAGGACTGTACATGGTGGTCAGGCGGCGAAGGCTACAGCGAGCAGCAAGGGGGAGATGCAGAATCCAGGAGAGGATATTCCGCCAGCGGGTCACCCCGCTGGGCCAAACCAGAGAGCAAAAATATATATATATGCGTGCTGTGTTCTGCTGACGAGCCCTGCCATGCCTGCTCTGCTGGCTGTCCACAGTGGGTGTGCGCACTGTCACCACAGTAGCTGCACCAGATGTAGATGGTCCAGCTGGTGGTGGAGTTGTGGTTGTCAAAGGTGCAGCGCCGGATGGTGCTGGCGTAGTTGGTCTTGCCCTGGCTGCGGGGAAAGGTGCTGCGCCGGATGGTGCTGGCGCAGTTGGTCTTGCCCTGGCTGCGGGGATAGGTGCTGCGCTTCAAATCTAACCCGTGAGGGAAATACGGTGCAAAAGCCACAGTAGAAGTGATATGTGCAACATGTCAGTGAAGTGAGTATGGAGTCGTGCATCGGGAACGAGTCGCGGATCAGCCTCAGGCCGGGCATTATGAGCTAACGGGATATGCAGTCAGGTCGCCGATTGATTCAGAAAGCATATGTAAGTCTTGGAATAGGCACCACAGAGCCTAGTGTGCAAGCGCACCTGTACGCAGGGTAATATCAGGGAGGGGAGAGGGGGGGGGGGGAACTAGAGGCAGGCCGGGGGGGTCAGGGCAAGGTTTGGGCGAAGGAGAGGGATGAGGTCAGAGAATTCCAGCATAAGTTCATGTATCCGAAGAGTCTTCACCCTGCTCACGAAGAAGATAGGCAGTAAGGGGCCCCCAGAGATCTTTGGGACGGGACATGTGTGGCAGGAGGTCAGCATAGTTATGAAGGTGTTCTTGCCAGGTGACCATGGTGTTGAGCCACATCGTGAGGCCAGCCGAGAGGAATACATAGTCTAGCCGTGCCCATGTGGAGTGTACTGCAGAGTAATGAGTGCCCTGTTTGAGGGAAGGGTGTAAGTGTCTCCAGGCGTCTACATAGTGGTGTTCAGCAGTGATAGAGGACAGCGCGCGCTGGGTATGGGAGTAGTGTGCGGCCTGGGGGTGAGACCTGTCGTGGGTCGGGGCAATTGCAGTGTTAAAGTTGCCTCCCAATATGACGTTGCTGATTCACAGTGTTTGAATCTTGCCCCACATTGTGAGAAGCGGGGAAGTGTCATCGTTGTTGGGACCATAATAGCATGCAAACAGGACAGTATGCGAGTATAATTGCCCCCAGACCATGCAATATCTGCCACTTGAATCCGCCTCTGTCCCGGCGGGTGTGAATTTCATTCCTCGCCTGACCAGGATCGTGACCCCCCTTGCATAGTTAGAGTAGGAAGAGAAAACCTTGCAGAAGGCCCATCTGGACGCAAATAGGGGAGAGCTATCTGGCAGTAAATGAGTTTCCTGAAGCATGGCAATTGATACCCCCCACCTGTCAAGATATCCCAGAATTTGTCTCTTTTTTCTAGGATTATTCAGCCCGCGAATGTTCCACGACACTTTGTTCCACCGAAATTGTTGTGACGGCCACTCATTCTCTACGTCACCCATTCAGAGATAGAACAAATCCCGTGACATGTTATACCGTAAATAAAGGCCTTAGCACTTTTGGCATTATGGTAAGGACATTTCCCTCCCGGAACCCTCCCACAGACCCACCCCAATGACAGCATAGTGAATACATGAAAAACAGTAGTATGCATAGTAAGTTTCTTCCCACCCACACCGGCAACCCCAACTGGCCGGGAATACATCACCCACCCACCCTCCCCGGAACAAAAGAAAACAAAAACCAGAAATGGTATGACAACTGCCCCTTCCCGCAGGTGGGACGGGGTGTGTAGGGGCTCGCCCATTGGGGGACACAAAACTAGGGGCACCAGACCCGCTAACCACCTCCTTACTTGCACCCACAGACACCGGGTTCTCACCAGGCGGCTATTGTGGGACGGAGGTGGGTGACCAAGCACTTAGTATGATCATGGACCAGTAAGTCTAGTGTAGGTTGAGTACTTAAACCTCTTTATGTAAGGAGACGAGCTCCGCTCAGATGATGGCCAGAACGCGTCGGATGACAAGGGTCAGTGTCGCGTTGCCTCCTGTCAGTCCTGCTGCGAAAGTGGTGAGTGAGATCTGGAGCGGCGTCCAGTCGCATTTTCGCCGCTACGATCTCTCCTGCAGTGTTTGAGAAAGTCTTCCACTTGTTGCGGATTTTGAAAGAAATGGTGTCTGCCCTGGTATGATACCTTCAATTTGGCTGGGTATAACATGGCGTATGGGACCTCCTGCGCCTGAAGTTTCTTTTTAACCCCCGCAAATTTGCGTCTGGCTTCTTGGACGGAGGGGGTAAAGTCTGGAAAGAATGAGAGAGACGTTTTGCAATGGTTCACAGTACCCAGCTCCCTCAAGCGCTTCAACACTGCATCTCGGTCCCTGTAATTCAAAAATCGCGCGATGACAGGGCGTGGTGGAGCTCCAGTAGGCGGGCGAGCCGCCAAAGATCTATTGGCCCTTTCAACGATGAAATGCGGAGAAAAGGATTCTTTCCCAAACAGTTCTATGAGGAGATTCTCCACAAAGGACTCCATTTTGCCTGTGTTGGTGGACTCCGCAAGGCCCAAAATACGGACATTATTGCGGCGGGACCTCGCTTCCAAGTCCTCGTTCTTGTCGGCTATGAGTTTGAGCAGTCTGTCCATTTGAGTGACCTGTTTACGCGTGGAAGTGGCACCATCCTCCAGAACAGATATCCTGTCCTCAGTCTCTTTGATGCGGGTGTCATGTTGCCCCAGCTTGGTTACTACGCTGTCCATGCGCATATTCATAGTGTCTATTTTGGCGTCAATTGTGGAGAGGCTTTGCTTCATGCCCAGTATTAGAGTCTTCCAGTCTTCCTCCTGAGGGGCCGAGGCCGCAGGGCCACCCTCCGATTCCTGCATCGCCCTGGAGGGTTTTTTGAATTCAAACGGTATCTTGGACTGCCGGGCATCACTACGGCCCATGTCTCGTTTGGGCGTTCGCAATGTAGAGGGAGAAATGGACGCCAGCTCGCTGCAGTGTCGGCGCGGAATAAGGGGGGGCGGCCTCAGGCAACTTCGCTGGGGGCAGTCAGGAATCAAGAACGGCCGCAGTCGTAGGCACAGAGCTGATGAGGGCTCCAGATAGGGAGGGCAGTTTGTTGTGCAGGCCTGAGGAATAAAGCCACTGTAGAGCCCCCTGCTGCGCAGCGGCCTCAGGTGGTGTGGTCCTTGTGCTGTGCCGCAGCGCCAATACAACCCCAGGACAACAAGCAGATGGGGGCCAGGAGATTGCTTTGCCGTCCGCCGAAGGGGGGGGAGAGGTGCTTCAAGCCAGTTCGCCACTGGGGGGGAGCACAAGATGTGAAGGGCCCAGTATAATGCGCAGGTGGTCGGTGCCGTCGCGTAAGTCCGCTATTGGGGCGGTCTGGTGGGCGCCAGATGCCCCGTGGTGCTCAGGGGCAGACTCACGGAGAAGAGTAGGTAGGCGCCTGGTTCGCAATCACTGTGGTGGTCAAGGCGGTGGCAGGAGCAGGGGTGGCGCCACTGCAGCAGGGAGAAAAGGCGCCGCTTCACCTCGTAGCGTCTGTTTGTGCAATGGGTGGGTGAGGGGTGAAAGTGCCAGCAAAGTCGGCGATCACCGCCCCACCGCAGCACGGCCGGGGCCGGAATTTAGGCGCAACGTGGCCCAGGTCGCCAGGGAGAAGCCCCTAAGATGGCGAATGGCGGGCAAACCGCAAAGTCCGTGAGCGCGGCAATGTTTGTTCCCCGCACCGGGGGGACAGTGACGGGGTGAGGCGGCAAGCCGCAGGCAACGCTCACCTGATGGCAGTAGCTGGGCGTCCCCCCTGGCACGTTGATCTCCTGCAGGCAGTCAGCAGCCAGGCTCCTCCAGGGATCGGGTCACCTCCGGCAGTATCGGGAAGGCCGCGAGCGAGCCGACATGCGAGGGTCTTCAAAATAGCGCCTCAGTCCGCTCAGCTCACCGCGGCCGCCAGCTCCGCTCCAGACAGGGTTCACTGGGAAAGAAAGACACCACCGTGATCAGCTCGGCCGTGCCGTGCGGAGGTGAGGAGGCAATGCTGGGGCCGATCTGTCCGGTCAGGATCCCTGTAGGATAGGCGAGAGTGCTCAGTCGATCGGGAGCCTCACACCAGTGCGGCCATCTTGGTCCGGCGCCACCTAGCGCCCCCCTACCTGTATCTCCTCACCTTTTTGTCTTTTCTTTGTTGTCTTCTGTTACTTCCAATTTGGTTCATCTCATTTGTCTTATGTTCATGCTCATTTAATATTTTTCAATTATTAATTTCATCACATTAAAAACTGTATCTTGGAACTTCAAGGGCTTGGGTTTACCAATTAAACGTCGGAAGGTTTTATCACATTTATCACATTTTTAATCTGACATTGCTCTTATTCAAGAAATGCACTGTACCGAACATGATTCTATAAAGCATGAAAGGAGGATGAATGGGTATTGTCTTCTAATTACCAGGTAATGGTAAAAAAAACTAGTTTTGCTACACTATGTCATACATCACTGAATGTTCACTTAATTTCACAGGAATCTGATTCTGAGGGGAGATGGTTGTCTTTTAATTAGCAATGTTTCCGTTTCTAGTTTTAACCTTTATGGCCCCATTGGTCATGATAGTCAATTTTGGTTTGATAGTCCTCAAAAAACTTTTCCAATATCCAGATCATCTTTTTGTTTTTGCAGGACTCTGTAATCAGATTGTTGACCCTTTATTGATAGAGTTTCTATTCCGCATGTGTACCCAAACAATCTTAGCAATTATTCCTCCACGCAATTTCACAACACACTCTGGATGCTGCTTGGAGAATTTCCAATCCAATTCTGCATGAGTACAATTACTATTTTCACACTCACCAATCTCAATCAAGGATTGATTAGAAATGTATTATGCACTCCCTTTCAAAAAACTTACCTTCCGCTGACATAGGATCTTTTTTAATTTCATATAATGCCAAAGTATCAATTTATTTATATATTTTACCCAGCACTAATATAACTAACAGATGGATATTTAACAATGCTTTACTTCTAGACTCTTCTTAAACCAATGCTTTCTCTTCTTCTTTTTTTCTTTCTTTCTTTCTGGACTTTTTTAACTAAATAATTCAGATGAACTTTATTTCCATTACATCTGAATGCTTTTAAAGACTCTGTCTGTAATTTCATTACCAGATATGTTTCCAAAAAGAAAAAAACTCTCTCTGAAACAGAATATTGAACTCCCCTGACATACCAAACATTTAGAACATTCTGTTTACAGCTCTAATCCAAACAATGCCTCCAAGAATCATTAATGCCAATCTCCAATATAAAGTAAAATTCCACTGATGTAGCATCTTCCGTTTCTTTTAAATCAAGTGCAAAATATTATGGTGGCTGAAACAAATCTGACATATTATTAGCCAAATATCTCAAGATGATTAAAAAGACCAAAAATAAGATTGACTGTATTATTGATAGCCACGATAATTTATTATATAAGATGAAGTCAGTTTGGAACAATTTGTTAAATTCCACAAACAGCTTTACACTTCTGAACATGATCCCATGGATTATGAAATTAATTAATACCTTTTTAACTCTCACAAGGATTTTGGCAAATCCATATATATCAGTGAATTAGAAAAATATGTTACTGTGGCTGAACTCATCAATCTACAAAGCGCCTGGGCCTTATGACTTCCCCCTGAATTTTTCACACATTTTTCTAAATTAACTTTCCCTTAATTATCTCTTTTTATTAATACTGTTTTCAAATCAGGTAAGTCCTCTGTTTTTTTATCACCCTCATTTGTCTCATTCCAAGGGAATGTAAAGACTTACATCAATTTAAAAATTTGTGGGAAGTTTCTCTTATCAACTTTGATTATAAATATTTTTTTTTAAATATAGCTTTCCACCTAGATTCCTTTTTGCCTAAATTGCTTGACAATGAACAATCTGGTTTTATCAAGGGATGTGATATAACTGAAAATACTTGTTTATAATTTTACATTCTCTCTAAATCTCAGCAATTTCTTTATCCTATAGTGGCTATTACCCTCGGTGCAGAAAAAGCATTCAACCAGGTTAATTAGTCTCTCATCTTTAATACTTTAAAATGGTTTGGTTTTGGACCCAAAATCATCTATCTCTTTTCCCTTTTATATTACTCCCTCCAAGTGGCCATTTATGCTAATGGACCTACTTCTTCTTATTTCCCTTTGGGTAGGGGTGTTCGCCAAGAATGCCATCTTTCACCATTTCCTTTTAATTTGACTCTTGAACATTTGCAATCTAGAATTAGAAACAATCCTTTAATACAGGATTTCTCATGAAATACTCAACAAATAGAGAAAGCAGTATATGCTGATGACATTCTTTTATTCGTATCCTAACCTCACATCTCACTTCTTGTCTTCCTCCAGGAAGTTTCTTCTTACTCTCTAGTTTCCGGCTAAAAACGTACTCATGAGAAGTGTGAAATCTTATCCTTAAATAAATACACTCTGAGAAATCTTTTTTCATCTACTAACTTTTTCTGGAATACTTCAAAACTTACATACTTAGGGTTATGGCTTTCACACTCAGTCAGACTTTTGTTTCTCTGAGTTTAGAGGAGTTTAAACTTAAAACCACTAACCTAGTTAATTGCTGGTATCCTCTACACCTTTCCTGGTGGAGTCATTTAGATACCATTGAAATGATGATAGCACCTATCGTCTCCTATACCATTTCTAAAACCCTTTATCTATTAAAATAAAATGTTAAGAAAAATAATTCACTACTTTCCTCTTTCTTATGGGATAAGAAGAAATGCTGCCTCCACTAAAACTAAAATGCTCTAAAGCAGATGGTGGTGTTAAATTCCCTGTTTTTCAAAAATATCACTCAGCAACTACAAACTCTCCCATATGGGTTTATCTAGAGGAGTCTTTTCTTTTTCCCTTTTCTTTCCGTGAATACTTAGCCTTCTCAAAAAAACTCTAAATGTATACTCCACCATTTGCAGGCACCTTTACTCCCTGTTAAATCCTGTGGAATTGTTTGAACCTATAGATGTTCTCTCCTTCCTTAATTCCCCCATTTGGTATAACTCCTTTATATTGCACAAGAATTCACCTATTATTGGCAGTCTTCGAGGAAATCTGGACTTATTTGGGTTAAACAACTCTTCATTAAGGACTCTTTGGTTACTTTTTCTCAGGCTTGATCTCTCTTTCATTTTCAATCATCTTTTCAATATAAATTCTCCTTTTGCCAACCATCATAATAAATGCTATTACTTAATTCACTCCCACTCCAGCACAATCTTCCACACCATCCTCTATGCTAGGAAATCATTCACGCAATAACCCTAAAGCCTAGTTACTATATCAATTGTTATGCCAACCTCTCAAGGACAAAACTAAATCAGAGATTGTGATGGCATGGGAGAATCATTTGGGATTGGTGTGGACTAATTCCTTTTGGAGACAGATTTGGGTATGACCTTACTCCTGTGCTACCAATACTACTCAAATGGTATATTACATTTACAACAGACTTCTCTTCTCTCCTGTTTCTTTACATCACATCTACACAGATCTCTCTGATATTTGGTGGTCTTATCACTCACAACATGCAGATTTCATATTAATGCTTTTCAGTTGTACACTTGTTCTTCCTTTCTGCAAACAAGTTTGGAAGAAGAGTATCACTACTTTTGACACCTCTGCACTCTTGTCTTTGTCTAACTTTTACCTCGGGAGTTTATCTTTTGATGTTTCATGTTTCACCTCAATTAAAAATTATTGACCTTCTTTTAGCAACAGAGTTTCAGCAACTCACCAAAAACTGGAAGGATTTTTCTAAACTGTTGTAGTGTAGTTCCTATCATCCCAATAGGCTCTGCGCATTGGAATAATATCTTCAATAGTATAGACGTAGGACTGGGGTCAACTAGGTCTCCTACTGACGATATTAGACTTAAAGTTTTGTGTTTGCCAGCTAGCTCAGAGTTCACTAGAAACTTTCTCGAATAGGCAAGGAGGATTTTAACCTCCCTGGATAGACAAGAAGGGATTTAGTTTCTGACAACCATAGAACATGACAACTTTGCTCTCCCCTAATCAAGAGTGTATCTCTAGAGTCGTGTGAAAACAAAAGACAACTTATTTTACTCAGTCAGTTCAGTGCATTCTTAGTTTCACCAGATTGTAGAGAAAAGGAAGAGACGGGCGTATTCAATAAAAGATGGCATTTATTGATCAGTCTCTTTTCTCGTACAAGAGAAATGAATCGCTATTATTGCAATACTTATAGTTAAGTAAAGTGCATACAGTAAAGACAGAATTATAAAATAATACTGAAAAAGCATTGATATGGTTTCTGAGCCATATGATACTTTAAAATGGATAAAATAGATATATACATATATACATTTGACTAATCGTACTCAACTGGTGCTTCTAGCCACGCCTACCCCAGTGTACCTGACCTAAGCCTAATACGTGGGCGGGAGTAGATAAGGTGCAGTTTAAGTTAAGTTTGTTTTGCCAAGGGACTGACTCAAGAATTCTCTGCAAGGTGTTATTCAGTTCTGTACCTGAGATCTAGAATGGTGGAGGGCTGGTATCTCTTATCCCAGGTCTTGATATTCCAGCTGCCTGCGAGGGCTGCTTGGAAGCGCTGGAGCTGGATTTCTCGGCAGGAGAAAGGCAGCGTCTCGTTCTCAGCGCGTCAGGAAGGCGGGGCAGCGCCTGTGGGCTTCGCTCTCTGCTGGGCTCCTCGGCAAGTCTCGCTGCTCCACTCTCGTCACCACCGTGTGTGTTTGCTTAAGGCAATGTCGGTAATATTTATACCTGAAAGGTGCCGAGATTGACGTAAGGATGGACATATATACGTCAATAAGGATGTCATACGAACGGGTTCGTTCGCACATTCTTTTACTGAAGTTCTCGGTGAAATCAAAACAATGGCTACGGGAATTTCCCAGGTCGCTGTAGGTTTGATTTGTTTTGAGAACTCCGTATTCCTTATCAGGGGCTGGAGGAATAGTGCTTGCCTAATTAGATGGCATGCGTTATGACCTAATCAGATAACGCGCTTCTGTGCCGTGGTGTGGCTTAATCAGATAACGGTTTTTGCACCGTTGGATGGCTGCTAGTTAATTATTAACCAAACCAGGGTCAGGAATAGGGGGATCGATACAGTACCTATAGAAATACATCACACCCACTCCACGTAGACTATGTCCATATTTACAAATCTAGGCATAGTGAAACTAGTAGCGTTTGTGTATACCGTACCACCCCAAAATACATTCATATGCATTCTGAAAATTGGAATTATGAAATATACGAAACACAATCACATGTACTGTATGCACAAGCAGTATAATAATGCTAAACATATAACGCATATTTCAAACTCAGCATGAATAAATTGTGAAAACTACACATGAAATGGCTCTTTTATACAGAAGAAAAGTGCGAGACCATTTCATCACAATCATAAAGTTTTTGTATGAAAATGCTAGAGGGTAGCTAATGTCTCTTGACTACCTAAAATAGAAATTCAGTTCTCTAAGAATAATGTCTACTTTAAGCAGAAGATAAGTGTCCCAAAAAATTGTAAATATTTTGGAATTGAGGGAGGTGATAGGAGAAAAAAAATATTGTTCCATTTCATTGCTCTACTTTTAAAGTTGAAGGCCAAATTCAAGTTTGCAGGGAACTCCGTGTGCTAGCTTGCTCAAAGTCATTCTTTCTGCTCTGGTGAAAACATCATATCATTTAGACTGTCGAAAAAACTGTCAACAGCTTGTTGCGAAAGTTCCACTAACTCTGAAAAAGTTGTTACCATGCATTCATGAGCATGATTGCCTTCATTGATGTTTTGATCAGCATAGCTGACTGAAGGTCGTACCTGATCGATGCTGCTTTCATCTCGTACTTCACTACCCCTCAATCGTAGTGGTGAAGTCTCCACGAATGCCGTCAACAGGATAGGTAGCCGCTGGGGGCAGCACAATGCATGAGCCGTTACCGGACCCAACAAGGTTTCTGCGTCCAATGGCACATCCGATTGTAGTGTCAAACAGGTGTCTAACACGCATTCTTCGCAGCATAGCAAGCACCTTAATACAGGCATAACACAACGTTGCCACATTGGTCTGAATGAAAGAAACCAAGTCATGTTCAAGTCCCGTAGCCGTGCTAGTCCAAGGACTCTAGTTATGCGGTCCCGGTAGCCAATGGCTAGGATCGTTTCTTCCTTTGTCGCAGGTGTTTTGTCTGTGACATGGTTTGCCATAGCGAAATACCAGGATCAAAAATAGGATGCCTGCCACCAGTCCCAAAAGGAGAGGAAGTCCGCCAAAGATGGAATGGACAAAGTCTGGAAAAATACCCAGGATGGCTTTGAATGGTGTCAAAATTCCTGAAAACACTGTCTTAAATACACTTGAGACACCGCTGGTATCAGAAATATTTAAGATTTCGTTCAGTATTTCTGCGAAATGTATGGGGGAATTTGTTGACAACAATAAATGAATCTCTGCCGTTGTCCTTGCAACTTGGAGATCATACGTTTCTTTTGATGACGTTAGCCTGGTCGGCGTCTGTAGGAGCACTGTCTTCATTCTGCTTAAAGTATCAATTCGAATAGAAGCAATTTCCAAATTGGGCCATAACCTTGCCTCCCTGTCTGGAGAATCGTTCGGGAACAATACTCGTTCACAGCACATGACCTTCCTAGTCACGGTTATGAGATAAGGTTTTCCGGGCAGCAAACTACAACATCTGCGATCTACTATTAGAATGTAACTCCCGTTCGAGAGTCTCCTAAAGAATGGTTCTATTTGTGTTGCAGGTGTGCCTAGCTGGTAACATGAAAGTTTATTTGAAGTCCCTTCACAGGCTCCATGCAAGCTGATACCCTGACACAGAAGTGTACCGCTTAGTGATCTTGCACAATTATTGCCACTAAGAAACACTTTCTGGCCTTTATTACTGACACATTCGTGTGTATAGGGCAAGTTCCATGTTGACTTAATGTACCCTTTACCCAACCTTTCATACTGGCCTGCCTGTATATATTTTTGGCAGTATTGAAACCTGAAAGTAGATATCGGAATATTTACTATCCCATGTATTATCCATTCAATGACAGGTCGTTCTGACATTGTCAATGGTAATCTCTCTAGTTTTTCAATGCTCAGGATTGTATAATCAGCACCCTTCTGTGCCATACTGATTTGTTTATCAGTAAGGTTAAAGATAATAAATAATGACGTTGTGTTGATTAAACGCCAAGGCACATAGCCTGAATGCAGATTTTGTAAAGTCCAGCCAAGCTGTACAATAGAACGCAATTGGGACTGACCGTGTTGTAACATCAGTAAGTCTTGCGATAATATATCGATTGCTGAAGACACAATGCTGTCCAGAGAATATATTCTGGAGGACAGAGTCATTAATCCATTGTCCACCACAGAAAGCGATTTTTCCAAATTAATACGGTCAATTTACCGTATTTTCTCTGCTGTCTCAATTTGAGTTTCTTTCCAGGCTTCGTTATAAGCTGCATATATAGAGGCCGCTATGAAACGTTTTTGACGCTGTTTGGGTGGTCCCATAATGAAATCACGCAAGTCAGCACCTTCTGTAAGTAAAGTTAGGTGTTGCTTAATTTCTGCCAGTGTGGACGTTTGTAGCCATTGAAGGCAGAGCTTGCCCACGCTGTAGGTGGTTACTATCCCTGGATGTTGTCTTTGGGAATATCTAGGGTCTGGCCTGGTCAATGTGAACCCCTGTATTTTGTTCAGGAATCTGTCTTGACAGTTATTTGTATCTGTGGGCCAGATCAACCATTGTTTCCATTCAGGATGTGTTCTGTTTTGGTTTAGTATATGGTTTACGTCTATCTCAACATCTATAGAGCTATTATCGTTCACTGTTGGCTTTGGAATAGACGGTTTGTTTAAATCTTTGATTTTGGCTAAGCCAAGACAGGTAGTTTGTTGAATAGTGTCATTCAAAAATATAATTTGTTCTGGGATCATGCAGGCTCTAAACAATGATTCTATACCTTGTACTTGCCAATCTCTTGTACCCCAAACAGTTTTTGCTTCAATATTATTGTTCCAGAAATCAAAACCAAATGTATTCATTTGCTCAAAAAATGAATCTGAATATATCAATTTTGTGTTTGTAAGCATGGTCTTCATACCTGTCTTATTTGACAATTTGAAATAAAATGTTTCTGCATTAGTTGTGTTAAACCCTGAAAAGTATGAATATTTATCATAAAATGTTTTCGAGCTACCTTTTGGAGGAGTAGCACAATGTTCCCATTGGTTATAATTTAAAACATTTCTAGGTTGTGCAGATTTATGTAGATAATGGTTACCATAGTGGTTGTAGCAGAACATCTGATCATAATTAGACAAACCCTGCAAATAATCATGTTCTGTAAATTTAGCAGACATCACTAGGTCAGACATCATATCATTAATACTTTCAAAGTCCCAATCATCAGCAAATGTGCTTGGTTTTACAAAGTCACTCAATGAGATCTTGAATTGGTGTGGATACTTCAGGATTTCAACCGGACCAAAGATTTCATAATCAGTTTTGTCCCATGCTACACCGCCTGGTATAGGATTGGCCGTGAAGTTCACTGCAGAAAGTTCTCTTTTCTCGACGTGTGAAGATGTGTGTGGTTTAAGGACCAAGTTGATTTTCTGGCTTGCTGTGTCCATTTTAGCATATTTCCCTTCAATGAAATGTCCCAAGCATAGTACCATGATGAGCCAAAGTATGAGGATAAATGCACCTAAGGCCACCCAAAATTCAATCCATGGAGAAATCAGATAGGTTTCTTTCAGCTGTTTAAAAAGTTCCTTTGCTTTATCTTTAAAAGTTTTTGTTGATGGCTGTTTCTTAGATTCACTCAGATTTTCAGAAGAATCATCGAAGTTGATGAAGTAGCCGGATGCTGTTCTGTCAATTGTTCCAATTGCTTCTGGATTACTTTTTGTTCTAGAAGTTTCCTTTGTTTTATCAGCATACTCATATGTTACTTCATTGTAGGTTGGTGTGTCTCTACTAAATGTTTTTATTTGGGTTTTTAGAGGTTCAAGTTCCTTTGCTTTGTTGCATATTCCTTGTTGATGTTCTGTGGGCATTTCGAATGTGATTAGGCTCTTAGTTTGAACCTCTGGATTTGTAGCAAACATCGGTGTTCTACTACTTCTTGGGAGTCCACTTGGCCTACTGTTTGTTATCGGCCACATGATTGTGGTTTTACCAGGTCGATGGATACAACTCTGTTCTCCTTTTTACCAGCAAGGGGCGGTAGTACTACTGATCTTGTCCCGTTGATAGACAAGACAGGAACTGCTTTCCTGTAAGAAGGCCCAAATTCCTTCTTTACCGCGATCTTCTCTCTGACTAGATCCCCGACTTTTGGAATCCAGACAGGTCTTGCTGGGACAGGTGGTTTCTCTTCAGTGGTTGTTGGCTGTTGTTTCAACTTTATGTTGCTCAGGTCTTTTCTTGTTTCATTTAAGTCCTGCAAAATAGCCAAACGATCTTTGATATCAAAGCTTTTGTCTTTAACCACTGAAGTCTGACTGTCAAGATCTTGGATCATCATTCTAGTCCCAAACAATAGTTCGTACGGACTGAATCCCCTCAGAGAATCTCTTGGCAGGTTATTTAGACTACGTTGGACACTTATTAGATGTTTGACCCACCCAGCTCCCGAACCTAATACCTTTTCCATTATAGATAGCTTTATGCCTTGGTTTTTTCTTTACACCATCCCGTATCCCTCAGGAAGGAAGTGAGAAGTGAGAAGATTCCCGCTATGCAATGCTCATTTGGCCATGCTTCCCCATAAGCTTCAGGGCTAAAGGGAAATTGTTAGTCAAAACGTAGCATGCTCCTAGCGTATATGCCATTATAGACTCGCAAATCTTTTTATAACAGTCCAGACGTCAGCCGAGCGCTGGGGTCTACATTATAAGTGAAAATTAGTCTTTTTATGTTAATATGACACGCTTTTTTTTTTTTTTTTGATGGGTACTTTTTGTTGGTTTTATTGACTATTGTCTAGCCCTTCTGGAGTGAAACGCCATGGTAATACACCGTTTCTCTCGCCGCTGCGATCTCTGTTGCAGTCTGGGCAGTTTTTTACAAAAAATGTGGTGATGCAGGCTCATGCCTGGCCACCAGTACACTGATTGTAATTCTTCCAGAGAATCTTTAAGCTTAAGGTGACTAAGACCCTCACCCATGTGTGCGTCCGCTATTAACAAGCTTCTCCTGTCCGTGTTTGGAATTACTCTATCCCCCACTCCAGGGATTCGAGCAAAAGGAACGGAGTTTGCATCGATTATGTATGTATAGTTGAGTGGGTAATTGATCGGTAGCGCTGAACAGTCGCCCTTTGATGACGTTTTCACCGCCAGCACTGTTTCACCGTCAATGTATTTTACTGTACGCTTTTTTTTTAGCTACGGAAGCCTATTTAGTTGCAACCGCTGTGGCTGTCTCAGCCAATGAATTCCTTGCAACGTGAACGCCATCACGCTGATGACTCAGTGAGTGTATCACGTGAGTCTTTGGTAGTTCTTTCTTTAAAAGAACTACTTGTTCCCAAAGCGCTTTCTGCTTTATTGTGGCACCTGTGTCACCTTTGTAACCATTCTGAATCCATTTCTGCAAATCTTTATTGTATGATTTGACGCAGTAATGCGAATCGGACTCTATAAGTGTTGGGAATTCGCGATCGGCATTATCTAGCTCCATTTTCAATGCTATTATTTCAGTCTGTTGTTCGGAATTAGTTTCTACTGAGTGTGTTTTTATTAATAGAGGTCTCAGTTTTCCTCCACGCCATACTTCTTTTGTAATTTCACATGTGGGGTTGTACGCTTGTTCTCCCCACCCAGGTGGTTGAGCATGGCCGTCTGTATAAATTACACAGGCGTACTGTTGTAAGGGCAGAATGTCGATTAGCAGAGGGTATTGTCTCTCATATTCTAGATATTTTAATTCTTTCAGTTCTGGATCAAAATAGTATTTTATTTTGTCCGTAGCAATTGAATTTACCCATTGTATCCATTCTGGATTCAATGCTGTAGTCGGTAAATTACATGGGGTTGTTAATGCCTCAAAGGCTGATTCTGCTGTTCTGACTGTAATACGTCTACCGTCAGCTTGGTCTTTTTCTCTTGCTACAGCCGTTTGAACCGCATGAACAATGTTTTCTTTAATGCTGAACTTTTTTTCCGCCTCTGTGTACAAGTGTGATTTGTATGCAATTGGTACCTTTTCTCCCTCATTAGAGGTCAGGTATGTGAATCCGCATCTTCCTGGGATGACTCGAATCACAAGGTTGCGTGTGTTATCACGTGTTTGTAATTTTGTTTTAATTAACATGTCTGTTTGTAAAGATCTCAAAATTTCTGTGTGTTTTTGAGTCCAATTGATTCTTTTAAAATCTGGTTTTATTAGATCATAAAGGGGTTTGACCCTTTCTGCGTAATTTATAATGTAAGTTCTTCCGAAATTCAGGAAGCCTAGAATTGATTGTAGGTTTTTTAGTGTTCTAGGTGCTTGGATTACAGAACATTTCTCTAGGAAATTGTCAGCCAGGCTTTTGCCTTCACTTGATAGTTCATATCCTAAAAACAGGACTGTTAGATGGGCAATTCTTGACTTTTTAAAGTTGAATTTGTAACCCTCTGCTGCGAACCCAAGTATTATGGTGTTCACTCTCTTCAAGTGAGTATCCAAGTCATCATCTGTTAGGTAGATGTCGTCGACATAAGATAATGCCTCGTCATCATATGTTTGTAGCAATTCTGTTACTCTCGCTGAGAATAATCCTGGGCTGTTCTTGAACCCCTGGGGCAAACAACAGAATTTTTTTTGCGCGCCATTTATTAAGAACGCGGTTAAATATCTGCTTTCTGGTGCTATGTTCTGACAAAAGAATCCATTAGAGATGTCTAATGTTGTTTTGTATTTTGTGCGCACTATGTTATTCATTAGTGCAGCACTATGCGAGTTTTGTACTGCAAAGGTTTTGCAACATGAGTTAAGGTGTCTGTAGTCCAAAACAAGACGATATGAATTGTCTGGCTTGGAGACAGGAAACAAAGGGTTGTTCATTTGTGAGGTGCAAGTTTCAATCACCCCCTGGTATTCAAGTTGATCTAGGATCTCTTTTACCTGTTTTTTAGCTTCTTGCTTAATCAGGTACTGCCTCTGTGCAGTAGGTTGTGATTTTAACTGGATTTTGTGAGGAGGAGAGTCCTCATCCCATCCCACATGATTTTTATATAAGGCAGGGGCTTGAGCTACTGCCCACTTTCTTGCTAGTGTATATTTTTTATGAATTGGAATATGATTTGAGAAGGCAGGCATAATTATTTCTTCGCCATGTGGGCACTCCCTGACAAACTCTGGTGGCCAGTCTCTTTCAGCTAGAAGGATGTCATAGCCCTCGGAGAGGTTATCCCAAAATAGACCCCTTATTTTTCTAGTTATATCCCCCTCTATACGTAATGTTATTTCATATATTTTATGAGGTTTGCTAACTCTGGTATCGGCAGTTTCCTCCTGTAGTATTCATTCGTGTCCACTGTCTCTAGATGATTCATAAGGACTTTGCGAGCTATGCTCACTTCTGCTGCGCTGTCTAGCATTGTCTAAGCCCATTCTCCGTTTTTCAGCTGTGTCCTCAGTATTCTCGGCATTGTTGATTACTTTAATACTGGCTACCATCTTTTTTGGAAATTGTAATTTTTTATTTTGATGAGCAGGTTCCTTGTCTTTGGACTTGACGTGCTCTTCCCTGTGTTCTGATTGTCCTCTTCTTTCCGATTTCTGCGAGGAAGTCTGAAAAGATTGAGAGGGACGTGTATCAATATCTTGATATCTATCAGGTTTTTTTATATTATCCCTATTTCTAAGGTTGTATTTTTTCACAGAGGGCTCCCTTTGGGGAGACTTGCGTCCTTGGTGAGGAGATCTTTCTCTCCGCCGAGGAGACCTTCCTCTGGACTGGAATCTTTTTCTTTAGGATTGGATTGTTTATTTCCATCCCAGCTCTTTTTTTGAGTGTTTAAATTATTTTTAATAAATACCTTTTCAGGACTTTCAACTAGTTGGGGTTTCACTGGTATTCCACCCAAACTATCTCTTCCTAGTTCTTCATAGGATTTTTCTATGATTCTGGCAATTTCAGATGGTTGGTCTGCTATATTTGTCTCTTTTAACCTCTGGCGGATCGCCACATTTGCTGCTTCTCCCTTTATGTTTGCTAGTAATATTGCCGAGACCTGCTTGAAGTCTTTCAGTAATTTCATACCGAGAGTTAAAGCGGGTTCTGGACCGTATTCATCTTGAATTTGTTTTAGCACATCTGGTATTACTGACATGGATGGTACACCATGTGTTTTTGTATAAATTGAAGCAAAGACTGTTCCCCAAGTGTCACAGTTCTCCACGTGTGGTGCGATTCCCATTGGAAGACAGATAGTCAGAAACCTGTGTTTCTCAACAGAGGTGGTATCTGGGAACACAGCCTCTATTTGAGTGATTTTTTGTGCTAGCCAGAAAGGTATTTGTTCCCGTTTTGCGGGTACTTTACCTAGACAGGACTGTATGTTCTGTGGTGTAATTTTATTTGTGTTCCCCTGAGTAGGGGTCAGCTGTGGAATTTTAATTGCTGGTTGGACTGTTGAAGTCCGCATTACATATTGGACTAATTGTCTATGTATTTTTATTAATTGTTTTAGCTGTGCTAAAAGGTCTGCTGCAGGCATTTCTTCAATGTCTGGATGTGGTGTGTATCCGGCTAGGACCGGCCACGTTGCTCCTGGTCTACCTAGTGGACCGAGCCTGGTGATGTGATTATTATGTTTTAGGGCGCCATTAAACAAGAGCAGGTGCTCTTGGAATTTGAGTGCTATTTCCACCTCCTCAAAAAGAATGTACTCATTAGGAGGTTCCTCTGTTTTGTAATAGTGGAAGACCTTTGTTACAGCGTTTGCTGCTGGAAAATTTATCCATGAATAGAATACCTCTGTCTGCCGATATTCGTGTGCCTCAATTACGAATATGACTGTACCACCTCTCGATGTCAGTCCATTTTCTATAAGTTTTAAAGTTATAGATTTCCTTATGTTGACCGGGATGAGTATTATATCCGGGTCATTTTCCTGCATAGTAGTATCAGCTGCTACGAGTTCAGCTGCTATTCTAACTGTCTCTCTTTCTTCTTCACTGTCTGTCATTTTACCGACAGGAAGGTTCTTCTGTTTGTTTACAGATCAGGTTTCCACGGAAACAAAGATTAGATGCACAATATTTTTGGAACAGTGTATCCTTCAACGTTGAATAAACCAAGAACCATACATAGGAGTCTCCCCCTGCGAAGTTTGGCGGATATGACCTTTCACCCACTCCAGACGTCTTTGGAGTATTATGGGAAAAAAGGGGCTCTGTGTGAAAAAGCACGACTGAGTTACTCTAATGTCTTGCGTTAGTTTTATCGCCTATCCAAACGGTTGGGCGCCATGTAGTGTAGTTCCTATCATCCCAATAGGCTCTGCGCATTGGAATAATATCTTCAATAGTATAGACGTAGGACTGGGGTCAACTAGGTCTCCTACTGACGATATTAGACTTAAAGTTTTGTGTTTGCCAGCTAGCTCAGAGTACACTAGAAACTTTCTCGAATAGGCAAGGAGGATTTTAACCTCCCTGGATAGACAAGAAGGGATTTAGTTTCTGACAACCATAGAACATGACAACTTTGCTCTCCCCTAATCAAGAGTGTATCTCTAGAGTCGTGTGAAAACAAAAGACAACTTATTTTACTCAGTCAGTTCAGTGCATTCTTAGTTTCACCAGATTGTAGAGAAAAGGAAAAGACGGGCGTATTCAATAAAAGATGGTATTTATTGATCAGTCTCTTTTCTCGTACAAGAGAAATGAATCGCTATTATTGCAATACTTATAGTTAAGTAAAGTGCATACAGTAAAGACAGAATTATAAAATAATACTGAAAAAGCATTGATATGGTTGCTGAACCATATGATACTTTAAAATGGATAAAATAGGTATATACATATATACATTTGACTAATCGTACTCAACTGGTGCTTCTAGCCCCGCCTACCCCAGTGTACCTGACCTAAGCCTAATACGTGGGCGGGAGTAGATAAGTAGCAGTTTAAGTTAAGTTTGTTTTGCCAAGGGACTGACTCAAGAATTCTCTGCAAGGGGTTATTCAGTTCTGTACCTGAGATCTAGAATGGTGGAGGGCTGGTATCTCTTATCCCAGGTCTTGATATTCCAGCTGCCTGCGAGGGCTGCTTGGAAGCGCCGGAGCTGGATTTCTCGGCAGGAGAAAGGCAGCGTCTCGTTCTCAGCGCGTCAGGAAGGCGGGGCAGCGCCTGTGGGCTTCGCTCTCTGCTGGGCTCCTCGGCAAGTCTCGCTGCTCCACTCTCGTCACCACCGCGTGTGTTTGCTTAAGGCAATGTCGGTAATATTTATACCTGAAAGGTGCCGAGATTGACGTAAGGATGGACATATATACGTCAATAAGGATGTCATACGAACGGGTTCGTTCACACATTCTTTTACTGAAGTTCTCGGTGAAATCAAAACAATGGCTACGGGAATTTCCCAGGTCGCTGTAGGTTTGATTTGTTTTGAGAACTCCGTATTCCTTATCAGGGGCTGGAGGAATAGTGCTTGCCTAATTAGATGGCATGCGTTATGACCTAATCAGATAACGCGCTTCTGTGCCGTGGTGTGGCTTAATCAGATAACGGTTTTTGCACCGTTGGATGGCTGCTAGTTAATTATTAACCAAACCAGGGTCAGGAATAGGGGGATCGATACAGTACCTATAGAAATACATCACACTGTCTTTTGAAGCCTGGTGGTATGCGGTCTTTTATAACCATAAACCTAACACCACATATAGTCACCCTACCTCACTCGCCATTAATTGCTTTATCCTATGGAGTCCCATCACAAATTTCACAGATAGGCATGCTAAATCTTCTCAATATTATCACTCCATTAGGGAGGTGGTTTCCAAACTCACTTGGAAACCCCAACTTATTATGTTCAAAACTAATGCATTCATTTTTACAATCTTGATATGTTTAATTGTTTCTTGAGCAGGTATGTTATTACTGTGAGTATCTTTACTCAAATTGGACCTCATACATTTCATATCAAGTAATTGTATATGCCTTTCCTCAGTTATAAAAAGCTGCAAGTACATTTTGAATAATGCACCTATGGGTTTGAAGTGAATATAAGGGCATACCCCATGTTCAAAAGTTACTCAAAGTATAAACAAAGAGTTTGACCTAAGATAAAAATATCTCCTTCAATACATTTTCAACTTGAACTAGTCTCCCACAATATACCTTCTATTGGAATCTGTCCTCCTTGGCAAAATAGTGTTCAAAAGTTTACAGTTCCATGTTGGGTAACTTCACTATATATGTGTGAAACCTCACAAAAAAGTGAAAAAAGAAAGAAAATAAAGACAATAATCATAACCTTGTCCTTTTTTGTTTATTCTTGTGGTGCATCTCTACATTTGATATTAGCATAGTAAAATGTATATCCCATGGCAGTACATAATAGCATGGACAATGTGACTTCCCCCATAGAACCATCATGGCAATTAAGCACGGCAACGATGTATGGAACATATTGATGTTCAGATGTACAGCATGTGCTGAATGTGCAGTCTATTCACTGCTGGAGCAACAACTCACGTTTCCTACGCCTTGACTATATTCAGTCTTGCAGTTGAAAGGCATGCTATGGCGTGGTTCATGTAGTGGCTTCCCCAGCCCAGGAGCATGTAGATGAATTACAGACACGGGAGCTGCAGTCTGCACACTGCAAATTACATCATACTTTCAGTTAACCAATCCCTAACACCTGCCCACATATTACATACTTCCTATTCAGAGTTCACCTAGAACCATGAGGGTTCTAGTGAGCATAATATCAATTTGGTACATCTCCCCAATTGTTAAATAAAAAGTTGCAGAGATCTCTAAAATCACATTTCCTTGATCAGTCACCAAGGTGCTCACACTTGTCTGCTGAGGTGATCGAGGTTCGTCTCTGCTCAACCAGTATCTAGTTGTTACGTCGTCAGTCCTCAGGATCATTGTGATGCCAGAAATGTACACCTCCTGATCTAGCTGAGCCTACTAGCCGTAATGGCACAGGTCAGCGGCAGGGTCAGGTGAGGGAAGAAAAGGAAGGGGACGGCTAGGAGGGAGACTTGAAACAACAAAGAACAACCGGTAATCATCAAATGCTATACCATGACTGTTTCCACAATACAAGATTATATGTTCTTAAAATACCTGTAAATAAATCTAATAGCATTCAACTGTGCTTGAGCCCTGTTGTGATCCTTGTTATGATCCAAAGTATAATTCTGACTGCATAGAGAGGAAACACAACCAGAGGTATATATCAGTACTGCGGTCTATAAGGTCTAGTCTATATCCCCTTATATAGCAGAATCCTGCATAACATACCCCTTGTTAAAGCTCGCTGATTTATAAGGGACACTATTAACAAACATAGTGCCGAGGCCCCCAACTGTAACCACCAAGAAGGGCACCTAGATCCGTGATCCACTTAATGAGCAAGGCCAGATTTGCAAGCAAAATAATGTCAGGGTAATCTGGAAGCAATGGGTCAATAACTAACTGTTTCATGATAAAAGAACAAAAAGCAATGTTACCAGGAGTCGGCTGTCATCTGGAACTGAGCCTTGATCTCTGGTTAAGCAAGACAAATCCCAGGAAAAGACCATGGCACCCAAATCGATGAATACCTCAATTTCACTTGTCCCCCGCACGAGTGCTGTGAAGCACTCACCAACGGGGGCAATGTGTGCAAGAATCAGCACAAGCCAATAGTATTTTACTCAATGTATTGTCGCCCGCACGAGCACAGACAGCGTACTCAACAACGGGGGGCAGGATCCGATTCGGCCGACAATGGCGATCGGATTATGAACTCAAGAAGCTCCTTCTCCCGCACGAGCACAGATGGCTCATCAACAAGAGTCTGTAGAAGAACCACATCGGCCGGTATGCCGATCGGACCAAGAAACGGAAAACCGTCCTCTGCACAGACTCCTGGCCAGGAGCCCACCAACAGAGGGCAGAACAGAAGGTGGCCGACAATGCTACCCGAGCACCAGCAGGACAAAGAATCCAACACGGAAACGCGAAGAAAAATCCATCAGCGTTTCCTGTGAAGCGTCCATCTTTATGGGACGCCGTCATGCTCATTAGGTGCAAAGAGTCATGGGAAATGTAGTTTGTGGCATAAGAAGAAGTCTAGCGTATTTGGAGCAAGGGTGCAATCAATTGTGTGTTGCACACCGCTGTAATCGTAACACTAGTCTTCTTTCTCAAAGGCTGTCCCCTGGGCATGGCAATGCTGATCTCCATACTTTACCATTTTCCTTTTCCGAGTTGCGTTAGTGGCTCGAACTTTGTCACTATTTACTGATTGATTTGGGGTCTATTGAGGTAGTTTGGTTCTGATGGCTCTTCCACAGAGCAATGTGTCTGGAACATCACCTCTTGAGGAGTAATGAGTTCATTGATAGACCCAGAGGGCCAGGCACATGGCTTGGTTTGGATTGATTCCCTTCATGGATGCCTGTTTAATGCACCTCTGAGGATGCTCGTGAATAGTTCAACTACATCATTGGTTCAGGAGTATACTCTTTTGCTGTTTGACATTGAGTCAGATAAGAAGTTTTTTTAAATGTTTGCTGTTAAAGGGCAGGCCATTATCAGATTTGAGGATTTCAGGATACCCCATGCTGCAAAGATGTCATCAGGTCGTTCTATGCCTTTGTCATGGGTTACTGAAGATAGCTCTTCCGCCAAAGGAAAATGTAAATATTCATCAATTCCTGCCTTGAGATGGTGTCCGATTTATAAAGGACTAAAAAAGTCAACTGCAACCCTCTCTCAGGCATGTGCAGGAAGGTCAGACATTGTCAATGGTTGCTGCATCACCTTGAGTGTTAGACATGGGGTCTCTAGTTAAGAGAGGTATGCACCCTGTCCAATAAGGGACCACCAATCTCAATTTGTCTCTCGAAATCGAACTCTTTATGAGTTCTGACTAACGCAGGAAGTCGTTGGGCGTGGCTGTCTGAGGAAGGTGAGAGGAACACGCTGCAGTTGGCGGTGCAGCGTGTGGATGCTGACTGCAGGTAGGTACTTGTGCTGTGAGTTGGGTGCCGGGAAGCCAGTAGGTCAGCCTTGTGCCACAACAGTATCTGGATTGGCACCTACACTGCTCTTGTGTTTAACATGCTTCATGTCGCTTGCCTCCCCCACGTGTCTTCAAAGGAGAGATGAGTTGGTGGTGGAGTGGCTTACTGCGGCTGTTCGGTTCTTTGACACAGCCCCTGAATGGGTCACGTTGGGGCACCCCAGCCCATCTAATAAATCACGCTGTTCAGTGGAAGAAGTGGAGAAAGTGGATTTAAGGGCTTCAACAACGTGAACATTGTTGGCATCAAGTCTAAGTCTGAGACCAGTCCTAAGTGTTCCATGGTTCCCTCTGGTTTGCAATATGCTATTTTGGCGCTTGAAAATTTGCCATTGAGGAAGATTTCTTGAGTGTCTCATGAGGGTCCCTGTTTGATTTTGTGCAATGGGGACCTAGTAGTGTCATCTTCAAGGCTCTCTTTATCGGGCACAATAAACTCTTTGAACTGTGATTTATCCATGTCTGCAGGGGCTCAATACCTTTACAGTTGTTCAATTTAGAAGGGGAGGGGGAAGGTGGGGGTAGGGCACACGCTGTTTTTTTATTGTACATTGAGAATGTTTTTATCTTTGATTCTGCCTTTATTGGATAGATCAGTTGCTAATGCTGATCATATGTGGGATGTTTTGTACCCAATCTTAATGGCCCTTGCTGGTGAAAAGGGTACAGGAGTGAAATTAATATCAGGCCTTTTAATCCAACACTGTGGTAATAAATGTGGTGAAATAAATTGGAATTTAGGTGAGCGACCCTTGTGGACTTAGGGTTTCATTCTTTGGGCAATTGAACTGTAATCCAGAGGCCACTAAGGAGGTTGACAATGTATATTTTGCTTACTCTCTTAATCATTGTCAAGAAGTTCAAAGTACCAATGTACTGTGATTGAGCATCCACTTCCTATTTTTCAGATCTTTAAAAAAAGGGGCATCTATTCCCCCTGGCATTGTTATCATCCTAGATAATCATTCTAGTGATAATTCACCTTTGGCTACTACAAGTGAGGTTTCTCCTGTGTAGGGGTCCCCCTCAAAATGCACGAGGATAAAATACCTGAAGGGGAAATATAAAACAACTCAGCATATCATGATATGTAAGTAAAAAACTAAGGTTCTAAACACCTTGGAAGAATATGCCCCCAATGGTCAGCCACTTTAAGTAGAAGTGCTGAAGAATAATCCCTCATTCAAGGTCTTGGATCTGATTCCCCAGAAATAATCAGTATGCACTCTTTACCTAACATACAAGAAGAATCAATTTTAAATCGCCATCAGCAGGCGAAGGGGTTAACTCCAGATATGGGGACAGCCGTCTACAGTAATCAGGTCGGCACAAAAGGGGGTTTAATGAGAGATGATATCAGGTACGGAGCTGCAGATATCACAGGCCGAGAGGGTTCCTAAAAGATCTTCATTAGTCTCCTGTGGGGAACGGTCTCCATGCACTGCTCCTAAGTTCGTTTGAATCCTTAATGGGGAGGATCCATTGTTTTCCATGGGTGCAGCCATGGTTTTTGGGGCTGGGTCAAAATATAATAATAATTTTGTTGTAAGACCAGAGTTTGTCAACTTCTCTAATACACTGAATTTTGTTTCTTTGTTTGATAATGAATTTGGCCCATTAAATAGAAGCTTTATTCTGCAGCTCCTACATGAAATTGAGGCCTTGAGTCTGGTAACAAGTAGAGATATTGACTGTGTGCAGCTGGATCATCTTGCTTCCGACCCAGGTTCCAGGGTTATGTTAAGTTCCAGGATTTTTGCAATGATGATCCTTGACAATGTGCATCACTTCCGGATAAATTGCATTTTTTTTTTGTTTGAGATGTTTGCAGATCCTAAGTTGGATAGATTGAGTTTGAATAGGTTGAATTTGGGATCTCCTGAGTCTATTTAGGATCCATACAGTAGATTTGAAGGATATTACAATATCTATTGGCAGAGACACCGGCAGGATAGTGATAAGGAGAGTGGGATATGAGAACCCTTGCATGAAGGAACCTGGGATGGGAGAAGAGTTAACCCCTTGGAGATGGGTAGCAGGCGCTGTGAATGCTTCAAAAATGAACACAAAAATGTCAATGTTGCAGAGGTATCCTCTTAAAGTTCTTTCTTGAAACATGGTCTCAACCTGGGACATATACGATATGAGATAAATACAAAACATAAGTGACAATTGAAAATAATGGATTCAAATGCAATTTCGAGATGTGCCACAGGTAGGGGCCACTAATGGGTCCCATTAGGATGTTGCTCAATCTGGGACAGCCATATTCCAAATTGAATATTATAACGCTCTTTAATCCACTGATAGTTTGCTTGCAGGAAACTTGGATTTGTTCTGATTTTAAATATGAAAATTATTTTGTGTTTTCCTGTGCAGCAAAAACCTCTGTATACGGCCACACCAGTGGAGGTATACCTATTTTACTCAGTAGTGGCATGAATTGGAATCCTAAGGTGTTTGTTCATCCCTCAAAACTCTGCATCTGTTTAAAGTTATCCCTGTTCAATGTGATTGGAGTACCATATTCATACCTCCCGGGAGGTCTCATTACATTTAAGTTGATTTGCATAACATATTATTGCTTCAGAAGACTACTCGTTGATTCTTCTTGTGGGGATTTGATTGCCAAAATTTTGAATTGTGCCTGGATGAGTTTTGGAGCTCGTCATGAGCACGGAAGCAGTTAATGTTTAACTGATTCTCTGAGCATTAGCACTTTATCTGTTTTTGAGTCTTTAAAGCAAAGCATGGTACTAAGCTGCATGGTATCTTCTTTGTGTTCATAAATTTGTATACATATCATAGAATGTGTCCCTTTACTGCTTTTTGTCAAATGTTGCTTGTATATTTGTGAACTCTTTTGGGTTTCAAATAATAATTAATAAATACTGAAATACTGACCACCACTCTAGTCAGGGAAAGTCAGATACACACCCTAAATTAACCTATGCTCACCCTCTGGTAGCTTGGCAAAGAGCAGGCAGGCTTAACTTAAGAGACAATGTGTAAAGTATTTGTGCAACACTTACTACAGTATAACCGTGAACAACACCACACCTAAATAATCCACAACTGGTTAGAAAAATAGAACTTAATTTATTGAATGAAACAAGACCAAGAAGACATAAAACCAATAAGTAGAACCATAGTTATATTTTTTAATTCTATTGAAACATAGTGCTATGGGGTTACTTGAGATCGCGCTGTACTGGGCCAAATCTGAAAAGTCAAGCTGACCATGGTGGAGCACCGGTCAGATACAGAAGCCAGAAGGGCCCCTGCTGAAACATTACCTTCACAGAGAAAAGTGTTATTGTCATGAGAAGCTGTGAAGAGTGGAGGAGGCGATGCGTCATCGTAGCTTGAAGGATTGTAGGCAATGCATTGATTCTGAGTTGCACAGTTGGGCGCTGCATCGTCATCGAGCTCCAGACCCCAAAGGCAATGTGTCCTGGTCTAGTCATGATGTTGAATGCCGCATCGCTGTAGAATCTGCGATGCGTCGAAGGCATGGGTTCTGACGGGCGCAAAGTCAGGACTGCATGGATTTTGATGCTGCATTGTGGGAAACCCCACTTCCAAGGGCCCAGGGCTGGTTTGGCACCACCTGACAGGGCAGGCCTCACAGATGGCAGAGTCCAGAGACTCTGGGAAAAGCTGAGTGGGTGGACGTTTGTGGATCCAAGCAGACTCCAGAACTTTCCATCACAGAAATGTGAGGAAAATATGTTTTTTATCACAAAGTTTGAGGTATTCTGTGTAAAATAACATGGGGAGAACTGCACAAGTACCCCCATCCTGTATAGGTTTGCTAGGTTTCCTTAGATGCCTGCACAGTTAGTGTCCAAAATCTACAGCTGGGCACATTTTTTAAAAAAAGGGTCAGTTTTCACTGGATAAATGTGGTGTCCACATGGTATGTTGGGCTATTCCTGTTGCAAGCATTATGCCTAACCACACAAGTGGGGTCCCATTTTTATTGGGAGAAATAGCGGAACACAGAATAGTGGCACAAGTGTTAATACCAATTAACTTTCATTACATTTCTGCCTTTGCAAATGTAAGATAATGTGTAAAAAAGAAGTAATTTTTTTAAAATGTCCTCTAATTGTGCTTGTATGTGTACCCACAATTTCAGAGATGTGAAAATAACCAGTGTTTCAAAACTCTATACTCTGTCCAATTTCGGAAATATATAGGATTCCTTGGTACCTATTTTTCACTCTTTATATTTTACCAAATACATTTCTATATAACTGGTACACAATGAAAAAGCATTGCAGGATGCAGCTCAGCGAATGGCCCCAGGATTTGGTGAACCTACAAATCCTATATATCCCCTCAACTAGAAGGGACAAGCGGATGTAACGGTATATTGCTTTTATAGATCTGCCATACTTTGAAGAAGTTACAGTTGAAAACATTGCAGAAATGGTGGTTTTTTCCAACACAATTTCAATATTGTTTTATTTCAATTGTTAGTTTCTATGGAAAAACCTTGAAGGATCTACACAATGACCCCTTGTTAAATTTTGAATTTTATCTGCTTTACAGAAATATATAGTTCTCTGGGATCCATTCTTGCTTTCACACCCATTTCTACAACTAACTGAAAAGAGGTTGAAAGCACACACAATAGGAAAAATAAGCTATGTCCCTTTAAAATGCCAAAACTGTGCAGAAATATTTTGGTATTTTGTCTAAAGTCTGCCTGTTCCTGAAAGCTGGGAAGATGGTGATTGGGAAAAAGCAGATGCTTTTTTCTGCAGCACTTTTGACCCATTTTTCCCAAAAACCCCAAAAGTAGCTTTATTTTGCCCAGTTTCTCTGTCCCCTCCAGGGGAATCCCCAAACCCTAGATACCTTTAGAATCCTCAAGATGTTGTAAGAGAACGACTCAAATTTGGCATGGATACCTTATGTGGACAAACCTGTACAAGGTCCTAAGCGCTCACTGCCCCAAATAGCCAAAAATGGCTTAGCACGATTAGGGGAAGGCCTAGCAGCGAAGGGGTAAAGGGTCTTTTGGTGGCTACAATACTAAGGTGTCTTACATTGGCCAGCTCTATGACTCACTGTCTTAGTCTTCCAGGTTTGACGATTCTCAAGCATCGCAGTATTACGCCTTCTTGGTTGACTGCTAACTAATCCTGTACATTTTTGAACTTTTGGAATTCATCATCATAAAGAAGTTGGATACTTCTCTTCGATTATTGCATGATAGTAAGTTATTTGATTATGATCATGTCCTCATTTGCATTAGTGGCAGCAATAATTTATACCAATGACAGAGCTGGTGGTGTGATGGATCTTACAATGAAGTTGCAATATGCTTCAGTTATCTAAGATGTTGAACTGTGATGATGTAGCAGCCCTCAAGAAAAGTAATCTACTGGGTTTGATCCTTCCCCGGTTTGTGAACAATTTCATAGTCATACTTTTGCAGTCATACAGCCTGATTCATGTACATGCTGTTTTGCGTGTCCCTAATAGCGAATCATAGCGATTCGCTATTGAGGACACGCAAAACGGCATTCATGTAGGAATTGCTACTTAAATAGCGATTCCTACATGTTCTTTATTTGCGAGTAGCAATTTGCTACTCGCAAATACTCCCCATTCATTCCTATGGGCCAAGAGGCCCATAGGAATGAATGGGGATTTGCGAGTAGCAATTTGCTACTCGCAACTAAGATAGCGATTTTAAGGGTGCCAGGGGTGTCCAAAGGACGCCCTGTAGCACCCCTAAAATGCACTTTTGGACAGGTGTTGCGCACACACATGTCCAAAGGACATGTGTGTGTGCTACATGCAACTTTGAAAAATGCTTTTAAAAGCATTTTTCTGAGTTTTTGCTATTTACCGACAGGTCTGACCTGTCGGTAAATAGCGGCCCCAAAAGTCCAAAATCGCTATTTTGTTTTGTGTCATGAATAGCATTTGAGGAATCTCTATTAGAGATTCCTTAAATGCCATTCCACGCAAATATGCGAATTCTTACATAGCGATTTTTGCATTTGGTATCATGAATACCAAATGCAAAAATCGCACTCGCAAAGGGCCAGATTCTCAGAATCTGGCCCTTTGCGAGTGCAATTTACCTACATGAATCAGGCTGTTAACTCCCACCTCTCGATGTAAGGGGCATCTTAGCCTTCAGGTTTCCAAACATTTTACGTAAAACCTGGTGATCCATGATGACACTGAATCGTTTTCTGTAGAGGAGTATCTTAAAATGTTTGCAAGCTCACACAACAGCTAGACTCTCTTTCTCTGGCTGAGAAGTAGGCACGTTCTGTTTCAGACAGGCTTTGACTGGCATAGTTCAGAATGTGTCTCTGAGCATATGGAGGGCCATTGTTTTTGAGCAAGTATTGCCCCTAGCCCTAATGGGCTCCCATCAACCGTTATTTTGTTATGTAACTTGGGGTCAAAGGAGGCCATATCAGTTGCATTCTAAATTGCATGTTTAATTTCTTGGAAATTCTGGTCACATTTTGGAGACCACTGAAAAGGTATATTTTGTATAGTCTCTCAATGGGGCCTCACTGTAGCAAAGTTGTGAATGTATCTTGAGCAATACCTACTTATGCCTAGAAAGGATCGCAGCATCGTAATATCCTCGGGGCGGGCACGTGGATGACCGTGCTTGCACCTTGACTCATTCTGAAGCCACTACCCCATCACAAAATAGTTGCCCAAAAAATGTGAGTTTGATTTTGTGGAACTAATACTTTGAGCATTCAGAGGGCTACCTGCATCAGCAAATAACTGGCAGAATTGGGCAAGGGCTTTTTCGTGTTCTGTCCGTGTTCTCCCAAAATCCAGTATGTCATCACCGTAATAGAAAGCATTCCTAATTGGTTGGGTTACTCAGCGAATAACATCCTGAAATATCTCAGCAGCCAAAAATTCAGTGTCATTTCTGCGCAATCCAACATGAGTCGAAAATGTAGTAATGTACCTGCAGTTCTCCTCCAACTCGAGTTGTTGATATCTTTTATTCAGGTGAAGAAGGGAAAACACTTTGGCTACATTCAATTATATGCTCAAGTCCGCTATGTGTAGACCAGGTTGTCTCTCCCTCTCAACGGCTTTGTTTGCCTGGCATATATCAATGAAAATAAGCAGCGCTCTGCTACTGTACTTTTTTGGTACTACGCTTTGGGCAAAACCCATGGCCTGGGGCCCTGGAGCGCTCAATGAATTCTTGTTTTAAAAGTGCTTTAAGGGGGGCGTGGCCAAGATGGCGAGCTGAGCGGACGCACTCTCCGTGGGCTCCTCCGACTCGGGCCCCTAAACCGTGAAATAGCGCAGATCTCCCCCCGGGCTGCAAAGGTGCAGTAGCCGCGTCATGCTACCACCACGATCTGCCACAAGACACTCGCCCTACCAGCAATTTACGACCCGGAAGCCCCGGGGGACAGCGGCCTCCGGACAGCGGCTGGTGTGACGCTCCACACACCGAGGCACCTGGGAGGTGGAGAGCGCCGAATCCAGTACCGGGGGACTACGAGGAGGGCGCCGCACTGCTGGACGCTTGACGGCGGGCATCGTCGGTCGCCCGGACAGACCCCGAGATCGAGTGGCGCCCGGAAGACAGTGGCCGGCGGCGCCATCCAGGGAGCCCATGGGACCGGAAGTCCTCAAGCGAGGCCGGGGACGCGGCCTACTGACGGAGCACCCCGGCTCTCTGCCGTAGTCCAAACCGACACGAACAGATCGCACTGCGCAACAGCCCAGAGGTGGGGGTCACGGCTCCTGTCGACTCCGGAGAGCTCGCCGGTGGTAGCCCGGCTGCAACAGCGAAGGAGGAGGCGGGCCCGAGCTCCGGCCCACATAACGCCCGAGGTCTCCTGGTGAGTGGCCGGGCCTGACGCTGCGCGACTGCTCAATGCAGGGGACCCTGCCCCCCCGTCCCGGGCCCTGTAGCAGTGGTGAGCAGCGGGCTGCAGGTCCCTAAACCCGGGGGACGTCAGTGGAGGGCTGATCGGAGCGCGACCCTGGGCGACGCTCGCACGTGAGGCCGGGGACGCGGCCTACTGCCGAGACCGCAAGCTTGATCGGGAGGCTGCAGACACCTCACATCCAGAGACGACGGCAGAGGGTCGATGGGAACACGACTGGACGCCCTTGGGGAAGGGCTCACAGGCGAACTTTGGGACGCGGCACTCCTCTCATCGAGGGAAGACGAGCGACAGACCGACATCGATGGTGGGAGTTCCGGGTCCGGAACTTTGGGAGCATTGACCCTAAACGACTGCCGGAGGAGTGGGCTCAGGCTCGGGGCAGCGCCGGGATGCTGTCAGGAACAGGGCCGGCCTGGACCCCGGTGGGGACCTTGCCTCAACGTGCTCCCGGCGGATTATTATAGACACTTTGCAGGGACATTAGCGTGTTGGGACCGACGGCCTCACAGCTGCAGGTAGCCACTGCGAGGACCTGGAGGCCCGTGGAGCATTAGCCGGAGGTCTCGCTCCGCGCAGAGAGGGGGACCCGACAACCTACCCCGGAGGAAGATTGATGTTCCAACGCAGAGTGGATTGTTCAGCACCCTCAGCTGGGAGAAGCAAGCTATAGAACGGGGGCTGGGGACGTGCCCACCCCGAACAGACTTTCACCGGAGCGCGGCCACCCCTCGGGCCGGCCAAGACATCTGTGCGGCTTCGCGACGCACCGCCACCCTCAGCGATGGCGAGCAACAGAGGATTTAAGAAGGGTGACCGAACTCTGCCAGAGATGCTGAACAGGGGGCCGCCGAAACCTGACAAAGGGCGACTCTCACCGGGCCCCTCGAGAAGTCCACCGGATGCGGAAGACAGAGAACCACCAGTCACCAGATCCTTTCTGGAATCCATATTCAGCTCCCTGCATGACGACTTCCAGACACTGAAGCAGGAAGTAGCCGGAGAAGTCAGGGAAGTGCGGAGAGAAGTGGATAGCCTGGGTGAGAGAGTGGCTACGATGGAGGGGGCCAGCCATTCCAGGGATGAAGAGATCGAACATCTGCAGCGGGAAGTGCTCCGCTTACGGGATCAACAACTGGACTTACAAGCACACAATGAAGACCTTGAGAACCGGTCCCGTCGCAATAATATCAGAGTCCGGGGGGTGCCATCCAAAGAAGAAGGGGAGGGCGTTGCCTCTTACCTGCAATGCATGTTCAGAGACATACTGGGGGAATCGGAGTACTTTCCCATTGGGATAGACAGGGCGCACAGAGTGGGCTTGGCGTGCCGATCCTCAGCACCACCACCGGACATCCTGTCCTTCCTGCCGGACTACCCGCTTAAAGAGCGAATCCTCTGTGAAGCGAGGAAGAGACAGTCGCTGCACTTCCGTGGACACCCGATCGCACTTTTCCAGGACTTTCGATTACGCTCCAAAAAGGTAAGACATTTAAGATTGCAACTGACTTTCTGAGAAGCCACGAAACACAGTACGCATGGGTACACCCTTTCCGACTTATCTTCCGCTGGAACGGCACCTGGACACATGCGAGGTACTGGGTATCACAGCGTCGGACGAACACCCATCTACACCGCGTCGCAGACGCACCACCAGGGACGGCTGGCAGCGAATCCTGGACCACCGATCGTCTGCCTCCCCCAACTGCCCAGATCCGCCCGCTGTCCGGTCCGGCATGGACAGGGCGATACAGGAAGCAGCCAGGGGCACGACCACTAATACTGCCACGCTGACAGCTTGAAATGTCTCCGGGGGGAGATGGTTGTAGCCTTCTATAATGCAGGTTTGGGGGTACGGGGGGAGGGGGGTGGATGGGGATGTGGTGGCAGGACGTCCACTACTGTAACTTACCACGGTCTTGTCCTGGATGGACCGGACTGGGACTATGAGACCTTGGGGCTCATTTCAGGGTGGGGGTGGGGGGAGGTGGGGAATGTTGGTTTTTTTTGTTTCTGAGGTTTGGGGAGTTGGGTCAGGGATTGTTCAGGGGGAGCTGAGGGGGGAGGGGGAGGGACCGTCCAGTGCCCTAACACCACACACTCTAGCTAGACAATGCCCCTGTACACTGTTCAACACGGTACCGCCCTGCCTGGGCTCTAATTCACTGCTTACGTTAATACTGGCCCACGACCATGGCAACTCTTAAAGTAGTGTCCCTTAACGTGAAGGGACTGAACAACCCAATCAAGAGGAGGGCAGTTCTGTCCCTACTTGAAAACACCCAGGCGGATATCTGTCTCCTACAGGAGACCCACTTGCTAGCCCGTGATTGCCATAGGATGCGGTCTCGCAAATTTCCCACACAATTCTTTTCTTCCAACACTACCAAGACAGCGGGGGTGGCAGTCCTGATTTCCCGGACATAAATTTGCTGAACAGAAAGGGAGACTTCTAGTATACAGGGTTCAGCTGGGAGTACTGGTATTCACCATAGGGTCACTATATAGCCCCAACGAGCAGCAGGAGCGTTTTTTTCACTCAGCCATAGTAGATGTCACAGCCACCGCAGACAGGCACATTATCATTGGGGGGGACCTGAACATGGTGTTTGACTCATCCTTGGATAGATCGGCGCAGCGATACCCACAAACGGGAGAAATTTCCCATGAAGGCAAGTCCCACTTGAAGGACCTAGATTTACATGATCTCTGGCGCCGCTTTCACCCTACCGACAGGGACTACTCCTTTTACTCGCACGCGCATAAGACATATGCGAGACTGGACCACCTCTTGGTCACGGGACCGGTTTGTGCCCTAGCTACGGCGTCGGAGATTGGGGTTCTCTCCCTGTCTGATCATGCGCCAGTAACGGGCACCTTTTGCCTTCCACCGGTGTCTTCGTCTCGAGGGGTTTGGCGCCTCAGGGACACGCTTCTGCATAAAAAACCAGTAGTGAAGCATATCATAGACTCTATCCGTGAGTATCAGACCCACAACGATAATACTGACACCTCATTAGCGACGCAATGGGCGGCACTGAAGACGGTGCTCAGGGGAGAGTTCATAGCAATATCCTCTGCGGAGAACAGGGAACGACAGCTCAAACGAGACGAACTCACACGTGCAGTTCGAGAGCTGGAACAGGTACATCAGCGCACGGGGGCCCCTAGAGTATGGAGGCAACTCAAGGCGGCACGAAAACTCTTATCGGCTCTGGACACAGACAGAGCGGAATATGCAGCGCTACGCTTGAAGCATGCGTACTATACAGGAGGGGACAAGTGCGGCCGGCTCTTAGCGAACAAGCTCAGAGTGGCGCACCAGCAGCATCGGGTGAAGGAGCTACGGGTCTCCAACGATGAGACGGTCGCAGACGACACCCAGATAGCAGAGACTTTCCGTAAATACTATGCGGAGCTCTATGCGGGTGAACCCCCATCCCCACGGACGGAGGCGAGTTACCTGGACTCGGTCGTCCTCCCTTCCTTAACCCCGAAGCAAGCAGAACACCTGGAAAGGGTCATTTGGGTCGAAGAAGTGATTACAGCCATCTCTAAGCTCAAGCACGGGAAAGCCCCGGGCCCGGACGGCTATACTTCACTTTTCTATAAAACGTTCTGCTCCGTGCTGGCCCCTGTTCTCGCCCGACTATTCAACTCATTCTCCGCTCCGGGAGCTATCCCGCCTGATCTGCTCCGAGCGACCATATCGGTCATCCCCAAACCAGGGAAGGACCGAACTCACTGCAGCTCATATAGACCAATCTCCCTCCTGAACATTGATCTCAAGCTGTACACCGGGATCCTTGCGACCCGGCTGGCGCTCCATCTGCCAGGGCTGATTGACCCAGACCAGGCGGGATTTTATCCCTGGGAGACAGACGGTGGACAACACCAAGAGGGTGGTTCACCTCTTAGAGAAGGCCTCCCGGATCCCTGGGGAAACAATGCTGTTAGCCGTGGACGCGGAGAAGGCGTTTGACCGGGTACATTGGCCTTATTTAGAGTGAGTCCTGGCAAAAATGGGAATTGGAGAGAAGTTCCGCACTTTAGTGTTCAACTGCTATAGACTCCCATCGGCGGTAGTGCGGGTGAATGGTTACAGCTCCCAGGGGTTCAACATAGAGAGGGGCACCAGGCAAGGGTACCCATTGTCACCGTTGCTCTTCGCCCTCTATATGGAGCCTCTAGCTCAGAGGATACCCCTGAACCCACCCGCGACCGGAGTGAAGATGGGGGGATTTGTCCACACGATCAGCCTCTATGCAGATGATGTTATATTGATGTTGGCTAATCCGAAGGGGGCCCTTCCAGCATGCGTAGCGGAGTTAGACGCCTTCTCCTCGGTGGCGGGATTCAAAATGAATATTGGGAAGTCCGCGGCCCTTGATATCTCACTGACCGCGGCCACACGATCTGAACTCCAGAGTCTCTTCCCCATGCACTGGTCTTCAGATATTGTACCCTACCTAGGCATTCTCTTGGCACCCACCTTGCCTACCATGGTTGCAGCCAACTACACGGCCTTGAGAAAGAAAATTAAAGAGGAATTGAGACGCTGGGACAAAAGCACTTTGTCCTGGCTGGGCAGAGTAGCGGCAGTTAAGATGACAATTTTACCACAAGTCCTATATCTGTTCCGAGCCCTACCGCTCCAGCCTCCTAAAGGGTGGATCCAACAGACGCAAGTGGACCTTGCACGGTTCATTTGGCAGGGACGCAAACCCGGCTAAAGAGAGCCCTCACCACACTAGCCCCGGAGGCAGGAGGTCTGGGTATACCGGATTTACGCAAGTATTTTCAAGCGGCGCAGTTGCGCTATCTCGTTGAATGGAGCAGACGGGAGTCAGATAAACACTGGCTTTTTCAAGACCAGGCAGTAGCGATCAGGCCTTTACAGGAAGTGCCCTTCTTGCGTAAAACACACCGCCCACCCAATTTATATGCATCCTTCATCACACAAATCCCATTGCAAGTATGGGACGCCACTAGTGTTGCCCATGATCTCACCACGTTCCCCTCCCCGTTTACGCCACTGCTTGACAACCCAGATTTCACCCCCGGGATGGACCTGGATGCCTTCCGGCGTTGGCGAGAGGAGAGGTGTACAGCACTGTAATACATGTACACTTCAGAGGGTATTATCTCATTTGAGGAGTTTAAGCGCGACTATCATATACCTGAAACGGAAAGGATGCGATATCTGCAGGTACGACACTGGGCGCTGCAACCACAGGTGCGTGAATCAGCGGATAGGAAGCTCTCACCCTACGAGAAGTGGCTGATAACACGTACCTCGGACACGAAGCTGATCTCAGATCTTTACCATTTTCTGCAGCCCCCCTCCTATCATATTCATAACCCGGGTAGGGAGCGGTGGGAACGGGAACTGGGGAGGACACTGACTCATAAAGAGTGGGACCAGATTTCATACCGGGCACGACACTCCGCATACGACACCGGCCTTACCGAAACATTCACTAAAGTGACTACCTATTGGTATTACACCCCAGCAAGACTGCACGAAATGAATCGTACCATTGAGGGCATATGTTGGAGGGCTTGTGGGCAGGTGGGCACTCTTACGCATGTGTTATGGGATTGCCCTTTGCTACGCCCCTACTGGAAGGAGGTCTTAGATGAAATAGACACACACTTTGACATTGAGCTGCCACGCTTCCCTGCCTATGTACTGCTGGGCTTGCCTAACCGGTTAATGTACCCTCTAAAGTCCCGAAGAGGCCGACAGATTGCAATTGCGCTGGGCTCAGCCGTTCAAAACATTCTTATACACTGGCGCACCACCACACTCCCCTCTATCACGGGCTGGCTGCATAGATTATGGCATGTCTTAGGCATGGAGAAGTTGTCGCTCACAGTAGCGGGTGACGTGGAACAATTTGACCACCTATGGCAACCGTTCCACTCGCTCCTGGTTACCAAATTTAAGGAACTCACATGTCCACGGTACCTTAGACTCTTGAGGCTGACGTCACCTGCGATTTCCTTTGCCTGACGGATTTGAGGGTGGGGTGAGCCGGGGGGAGTAGGGCGGGGATCGAGGAGTGGAACAGGGATAAGATCAGGCACTGGACGGGGGAGGGAGGGGAGGGAATGGAAGAGGTGGGAGGGTTAGGGGGAGTTGGTACGGGATTTGTTTATTAGTGTGTTATAGTCGCTGTATGTGCATCGACGTAGGTACCGGCTGGTCGCCTCCTTCGCAATGACTTTATATGCTATGCGCTCTCGAATGGCGATATTGTGTCTCGAATCTAATGCGACTATTGTTTCTTGTTTCTGTGAATAACTCATAAAAATGCTTTAAACCTAAAAGTGCTTTAAACTCTTTAAATACAGCTTCGTGTGGATGAAAAACAACTTTACAGTGCCGCTGAGGAACAGGACGAATGTCTTCATTGATATGAATCTATACTTCATTTTCTTAAGTTTCCCAGGCCATGGGACAATGACGGGAATTGGCTTGTGATCTCATTCTGAGCACAGAGGTTGTAGTAGATGGAAAATAACCCCATGTCAGCAGCTGTGGCAAAAATGAACAAACGGGCACTCGACAAAGGCTCTTGTAGAACATAAATAGTGGCTTGCACCAATGTCTTTTTGTGTTGAATTGTCACTGCAAACAACCCTTGGCTTTGCAATGGCTCAAATGTGGCCCAGGTATATACATTTATTCCTGACAGAGCATGGCAAGGCTAACACAAGGAAATGATGGACGGAGCACTGAAACTTTTCAGACAGAGTAAGGCATGACACAAGAGATAGTTTAAAAAAAAGCTGGCATAATATTAATCAACGCACCATTGTCAATGATGAAAGTTATTGGGTGCTGGTTCACTTTCAATATGATTTTGGGGCAGTGTCCAAATAAATTTGCTTTACTTTGCAAGCTTTTTTTTAACTTTGATCTTCTTTACAGGCATCTAACTCTACATGTGCACGGCATGCTTTGGAAGATATAATCAGCTCACACCCATCTTCTTCAATGGTAATCGATAGTGACATTAAAGTTCTTTTGCACGATGAGCTTGACTATGATTGATTTTGCCTGCTGTCTAATTGTTGTAGCTGACGTTGCTGTTTAGTTTTAGGGGAGTGGCGAGAATGCTTCTTGAACGATCTTGAGTCCATCTTTCTCTTGCCGTCAGTTGGTTTTTCTTAAGGTCAGCAAACAGTTATGAAATGGTTGTTTTTACCACAACCTTTGCAGACTTGTCCTATGGCTGGACATTTACCTTCCTGGGGAAACAAAAACCCACATTGGAAGCATAGTTTTGTTTTCTTTGAAGACGTCAACTTATGCGTATCTTGTTTATGCTTCTACTTGCTTTTTCACGGTTAATGCCAGTTCTTTGTCTGCTGTTCCTTCTTCCATGGCAGCAGCTTGTCAGTCTGCTAATTTTTCTACTCTAGAAGCCATCAACATTTCCTCAAGACTGTGTGTTTCTCTCAGTATGTGCATTCTAAACAAATCTGAAAGGCAGTGATCAATGACTCTGAGGTGCATGGCTGCTTCGTCGGTGAAGTCACCGAACTTGGAAGGTATAATGAATGTATCAAGTCTTTCAACAAACTTTTCCATTGTTTCACCAACCTGCTGTTATGTTTGGTTGAGGATATACCTTTCATAGTTGATATTTGGTATTTGATTTGACTTTGCCTCTAATGCTTCTTTTACCTTTTGGTATGATTTTATATCAGTCTGTGAGATTTTCTTTAGCAGTTCTTTGACTCCATCACCTCCAAGGATGTTCAACTATTCTACGGTTTTCCTGTCATCTTCTTCCGCTAGCACATCTATGAAGTTATTGAATGTTTCGATCCATGCAGCCCACCAGGCACCAACGTTCTGTTTCTTGGAAATATCGAAAGGCAGTAGTGGCTTCAGGAACATGGCTGCATCATAATTTGTGTGTCCTTCTGCCACCATTGTGTTGGTGCCTGCCGTTCAGGCGATCGCAGTTTAGGCTGGCACCCAGCAATAACTTCTGCATACATAAGTCACCAGAGAAGCAAGCATTGCGGTATACTTCAGTCGTCCTTGACGGTGTGTAAATTTGCTCTCTTTTGTACCTTGTTGACATTATTGTTATTTCTTGCTTCATCTGACTAATGGTTCTGTTTTCAGAGCTCAGCACAGTGTCTTCAGTGGGCGTTTTGAATGTGCTTCACTGCAGGTCCTTCGATTGCTTCTGCATCTGTTTATGGGCTCGAGCAAGGCTTGGACCCCACATGTGCCGGCTTTGCATCAATTCTGGGAACACGTGGCATGAACAAGCAGGTTGCTGTATCCTTGCAAACTCTCAGGGAGAACAACCTTGTCTTCTCATACGAATATCCCCTACTCGTTTCCAGTTGTTCCGTCCTCCCCAGCCCAGGAGCATGTAGATGAATTACACCACTCAGGAGCTGCAGTCAAGCATTACTTTATTCTTCAGCATGCACTCACACACTATGCATTCCATCATACTTTCCTTTAACCACACCTTAACACCTCCCCACATATTGTGTACTTTCTGATCAGAGTCCGCCCAGAACTATGAGGGTACTAGTGTGCATAACTTCAATAAGCTACAGTTCAGATCAGTAATCAGCCAGAATGTCCTTTATCCTGTCATGATCATGCTTAGAATGTGTATTAAGCTGTATCCGAGCAGAGTATAGGTGGAGATGTGGCTGATTTAACTTATTGATCTCTGATAAAACACACAGCCTCTTTCTTTAAGCATGAGTAAAGTTGTGTGCCATGTGGTATTTGTGTTTTTTGATGCTGATATCTATGAGTAGAGTCCCAAGGGGTTACATGTAGATATTGAAAATAGTTGGAGACAAAGTGCACAAGATGCAACTATGGTAGTGATAGGGACCTTCTGGGAACTAGAGGTAACCACATGAACACATTTGTGCTGGTTGGGCAGGTAGGAGTAGCAATATGAGTAGCAACAGTGAGGTATAGTGCCAGTAAATCAATGTTGAGATTTCAGGATGTTTATGAGGCTGGGTTGATAGATGTTATCAAAGGCAATTGAGAGGTACAGCAATATGGATCATCTTTACCTATGGTAAAGAGGGTATCATTTATACTTTTGAATACAGCCAAACCTGTGTTGTTGAGTGATCTGTAGCCAGATTGGTAGTTATGGTTTTGATGCAAGAGATGTTGGAGTTGTGCAATGGAGTTCTTTTTGATGAAGGTTAGGTGACTGATGGGCCATAGTAAATAATGTTATCAGGGTCCAGTGTGGTTTTCCTCCGGCATGGGAATATCTGGCCTGTCTTTGGATCTTTTTGGAAGATGCCTACATTGTAGGAGTTGGGGTGAGAGAGATTCTCCAGAGAAAGCTTTGATGAAGGACCGGGTACAGAAATCATCTTTATTAGAAGTGGTATTTTTTAAGTTTGAGAAGAATGTTTGGAATTTTCGATGCACTCTCAGATGTTCCAATTTTTTTTTACCAATTAAGAAGCTGAATGATTTTCACAAGGGCTGTGTTGTCTGGGATTGAAGGATTTGGAAGGATTTATGCAATGCTCGTTCTCTTCAAGAGGTTTGTGCTTCTGTTGGTATTTTAAATTATTCTCTTGACATGGTATTTGGCTTTGGTTGATGTTATGAGCTGTCTGTGCCAGAGTATTTATGTTGACCAGCTCTTTGGAGTACCAGGGTGATCAAAAGCAAGGTTTGCACTTGTATTTTTCATGTGGATAATGTAACCAGAGCTGGTGGCTTACTGGAGTAATACATCTGCTCCAGACATTTGAACTTGGATTCATGACTATCAGCTAATATCCCAGAGTATACACTCAGCCTTGTATCTTTCCGAAATTGAGTAAAGGGAAACATTGATTTGGGTATCATAAAACCACCTGTTATTCAGCACAAAGATGCCTTAAAGAATAAATGTATCCTTCACTAATCCATGTATTATTTTATTTATGGTCATTTGTCTTTCTAGAGATGTGTTGAAGTCAATTAGAAGGGTTTTGACATTGAATGTAGCGGTTACAGATTTATAGAGTGGTTTTCAATTTAGGGTGTTAATGGAGAAGTCTTTGAAGGTGTGGTATACCCTTTTATATTGACCTTGGCATGTTGGTAGGAGACTGTGCAGAGGTATGGGGATTGTGAAGTGATCGGTCCTGTCTAGGGCTATGGTAAAAATTGCATTGGATGGTTTGGTTTAAAGATCAGACCTTGGGAGCAAGTTGCATCAATGAAATTTTATACCACATTGAAAATCCGCATGGTGGGGGTCCTGGAGGGTACAGAGGGTATGGACATGTTGACCTTCTTAGAGGATTGGCTTCAGAAGACGGTGACTCCGGTATTGCTTTCCAAGTTCTTTGTTCTAGAGAGAGGGCTTATGGTCCTGTCACGATCATTAGCACAGGGGCAACCCCCATGCCCAGTGGTGGCATGACTATTGTATTACCGAGATCGAAATGCCATAATCCAACACTCTCGCACACATGGGCGTATGTGAGAGATAATATCAAATTGTTAGTATTCCCTGATCTTATTGCAAGAGTACAGGCACAGCGTGCTTCATTTCTAGAGGTGAAAAAAGCACTGCCAGAAGAAGGTATACAATATTCCCTGCAATTCCCAGCCAAGCCAGCCAAACTGAAAAGCTTACTTGTACGACTCCCCAGATGAGGTGTGGGCATGGCTGGAAAGCTACAAGATGGATGCAGGTATCAGTAACAAACTGAAGCGGAGAAGACTGCGGATATCCACCTGACGAATAACGCTGCAAAAACCTAACTCATCCCAGACTGCACAAGAGCGGCTGGTGGCTCTAATTTGGTCGCAGTGGGTTTGTAGACCACAGCAGCTAACGGTGGTGCTGCAGAGTCCTGACTCCTCCAACCACAGGACTGGCCACTCAGACTCATGGGCATCAGTTCAGAGCATCACACTACTTCCGGTGGTGACTCCAGGTTTATTGGACTAACTAATTTGAGGTCCACATCTGGGTACGGCCTAGCCAGATGGTAAGCTAGGTGGGACAGCATGAGACCTTGCATTTTAGAAAGATGGGTAGGAACTGTTGGGTGGGGGTGGCTTGAATGTTGGGGTGTAGCACTCATACATTATGGTCATAACACAAGAAACATTTTTGAGACCAGTACTGTGGCACGAGCCTGAACAAGGCTGCAGCAATACTTTATTGAATACCAGGCAAGGACAGGAGATTCACAATCCTGTTTTGTACCACCTCCCAACAAGATTGGCCCTACCACATTGTGGGTAGAAGCCATTTATTTCTTTTGTCTTTTTTTGTTTTACTGGTTTGGGCAGCACGCCATTACGCAGCTACCCTAGGGTTGGGGAGTTACCTGTTCAGGGGGTTCTGTGTCTGTCCAGTGGTCCTCATAAATCTAGAGCCAGGGGGGAGGGGGGAGGGGTTAGGGGGGAGGAATAGAAGTGGGGTCCTGAAATATGCCTGGGGCAAATATGAAGCAATTACATCAGGAAATTAAAATGTTATCCTGGAATGTGAGCGGGATGCGGTCACCTGCCAAAAACCACAAAATACACAGCTACATTACTCGGAGTGATACTCATATAGTTATGTTTCAAGAGACCCACCTAACAGCAGAGAAAGGGGTTAGATTGCGGCTTAGGTGGCAAGGACATTTATACGATACCTCTTAATCCGCGTTCTCCAGGGGCACATTGATATGGATCAGATCTGGCACACTATTAGAGATGCAACTTATGCATATTGACCCAGAGGGCAGATTCATATTAGTACAAGGCAGACTGTTGGGTAGAGAACTCACATTAAGGATTATATATGCCCCAAACCATGACCAATTTAATTTCTTCAGGACCAATTTAATTTCTTGGGGAAACTGTCTACGTCCCTTTCATCCATGGGTATAACTGATTTGCTCCTAGGAGAGACTTCACCTGTGCAGCTAATGTTAAGTTGGATTCATCAACCCCCCCCCCCCCCCTAAACTGCATGGCACATTGTACTCCAAGATTGCGCTGGTGCTTAGAGAGTTATTAAAATGGGAACTTATAGAGTGCAACACAGATTTCTGCCGGATTATTCCTATTATTCACATGTAGATAACCTCTATACCAGACTAGACATGTACATTTGCTCCACTTGTTTGGGCCCAGCGGCAACACCTATGGAATCTTTGGGATGCACATTGTCTAATTAAAGCCCTTTGCTCCTATATCTCTGCCCAGTGGCGGAATCTACAGTGACCCCCACCTAGTGGCTTAACCCGGCGCTCCTGACTGTTGAGCAATTTAGGCAGTCTCTATCCATGACAGTCTCTGAAAAATTCCAGTTTAACCAGGGCTCAGTGGCCACTAGAGCGAAAGAGTGGGAGCCATTTAAGGCAATGATGAGAGAGCACTGCCTAGGACAGACAGTGGGATTGCAAAAAGAACTGTTGGCAGCACTCACCCAATTAGAAACTACACTGCATGACCAAGGCATTATCAGTAAATGCAGAAATGCCCAGAAAATTGGAAGCCATGGGAAGGAAGTATAATAGTGCACTAGAGCGGTTGCATGCCTTAGATTTACGTGAATACCACTTTCAAGTACATCAAGAGGGGGGTAATGTGGGTATGGTTGGTATGGCCTGATTCTAGAGGATTACCCATCACACAAGTTACAAATGCAGTGAGGCAGTGCTAAATTCCCCCAGAGTTATAAACGAAGAATTTAGTGCATATTACAAGAATCTATATGAAGCCCCAAGCCTGCAGCCTGTAGATAAATCGAGGGAGTCCCTGAAGCCCTTAACAATAAAGACACTACATCGTCACTTGAGGAATGAGTTGGGAGGGCCAGTGATGGCCCAAAAAGGTCATGAAGCCCTCTGAGAGATGGCCACTGGGAAAACGCCGGGACCAGAAGGCCCGCAGGTGGAATTCTACTCGGTACTTGCACAAACCCTGGCTCCTAAATTGGAGGCACTCTATGCAGAAGCACTGGACAAGGATGTGCTTCCGGCTTCTACTAGGGATGTTCTGGTGATTCCCCTCTGATAAAACGAATTTCGTTGTGTGCACTGCATCACCAAATGTGATGCAGTGCGCACAATTAAATTTGTTTTATTTATTTATATGTATACTTACCTGTTAAACTCCGTAATCCATACATTACTACCCCCCACCCTGCCCCTCCCCCTCCCCACGTCACCGCCCTGCAGTTACACCTACTACCAGCCGTGGCTGTTCCCAGCATAGGGAGAAATTCCTCAGTTCTCAAGTAGCAGAAGTGACCACATCAAGAGGAGAGCAGGCTTTGATAGAATGCATCAAGGATTGTAGCTCATCATGTGCAACTAGTTTAAACTGAAGTAGACGGGAGTCATCCTTTGGAGGTTCAACCCAGACCTGTAAGCACGGGGCACAACTTGACTTCTCTGGAAAGGAGCGTTATAAGGATATTACTTTTTCCCGAAAGAAAGTAGAGAAAGTGTTGCATCACTCCTCAGAGGGAGGATTTCAACAAGAAACACGATCCAAGCAGGACAGGAACTTAACGATAGAGAAACATTCTCATGGAGAATTCTGGGGCCCTTCAATTTTATTAGTATAGAATTCCGGTCTCACTACTTTCATGGGTTTATGATAGGTTTTTAAATTAAAGCTGGGTTTTGGCAGCCTCATCAAAATCATTGTCCCACAAGTGCTCACATCATTTAAATTGCTTTTTTAGCAAAACTAGTTCATCATTGAACCAGTCAAACAAAAACATACGTTCAATATGTGTGCCTTATGAAAAGCTACAAATATCAATATTTATCACAAATCTACTTCTATACTGAAAAGTACAACTAGTGCAGCTAGGCTCTGTTTCCTGCACTGACATTAACTAAACTTTTGTGAGGAGTACAACACCCATTCTGGGGGAAGAGAACAAGCCTTGGTCTGTTAGCACTAATTGTGGGAGGAGTAATTAATGGATAATTAGCTCAAATGTGAGAGAGGAGTTAGACAGAAATAGCAAACGGCAAAAGACTTGGTGGAAACTTTCAGATAGCAGGTTTATAGAAACAAATGCTATAATTTTAGGGGGGCTTTACCAACTCTTCTGATCCCTATTAACCTATCCTTTCTACAAGTGGAAGTGTGAATTCTGACCTCAGACCCAACAAGGGGTGGTCTTCTCTGGAAGTACCCTCATATAAATAGCACAGCCCATGTAAGTGTGTTCTAAGCTCCATACATTGGTCGGGAAAATCTCCCATTTTTTTAAAGTAGCTCAGAGCAAGGCTGACTTTGATAGTCCATCGGAAGTGAACCGGAAATCCAGATAAAAAAGTTGGTTTGGGACTGGAAATTTGTAGAGCGATTAGAAGTCATCACTGAGCAAGACTCGGGTTCCCTGTAAGGAGAATGAGACTGTGCCGCCACCAGCTCTTCAGAACATAATTAAATTTAAGAAAAGCCAGATAAAGAAAAGGAGTAGATCCACTTGGTGTCTGCAGTCTGCCTGGAAGATGGATGACAGCTTTCTGCTACTCCTTGTTCTATTGCTTGGGAAATGTGCTAAATGTTTTTCCTTCTTTGTCAAGCAAATGCTTCCCTTACCTCTTGGGGCAGCCACCGATTGTCCACCTGCGGAACCTCCTCTGGTTCTAATTGTGCTCAGTAAAAAGCAACTACTGATTTAGGATGGTTCCAAATGTGTATTCTCCATGCCTAGGTCTTGTGCAAGAAAGCAAACAATTGTGCCCACACCCAGAGCCATTTTTTCCCACTGTAAAGGAAAAACAGTAAAATGTATAGCAGCTTATAATGGATGTTAGCTAAGCTAAATATATGATGTACCTTGAAATTTCTTCTGGAGTTTCTTTGTAAAGAAAACAACAAATTGCGTCTAACAATATTAATTAACCATTGCACCCATCTGCCATTCTGATTAAAGTGCTTCTATTGTCATCACCAATTTATCAACTTACAATATGGTGGACATTCTGCTGAGGGGTGGGCCCTGACAGAACGCCTTTTGGAGTTTAATTTACTCCCTTGGTTATGTTTTATGACTTACAGAAGACTGAGCAAAATGCCAAAGCTCCCCGAAAAAGACACAACCTCATTAGCTAATGTCTTCTGGGTTGTCCCACTTTGTGTTTTGTGAGGGAAGTGAGAGGCTACTGAAATTAAGTCCAACCATAAAACTTGCAAGCAGGCGAAGTGTGCAGAGTGCTTTCAGTAATGGCTACATTTATCAAGTTTGCCCATTTGGTATCCTGATGCCAAAACTAAAGGTGAACCCCAAATATTGACTATGAACTTTCAAGACGATCCTGCCAATTACAGTTTCCTGCATTGCCCTACTTGAGGGATACCCTTTCCTTAACAAAATTGAGTTCTAGGATAAAACATTTGACCAGAGCTAATCTAAAGATTAGCCCACCCATCCTCCTTCATACTCACCCAGAAATTGCATCTAGATCATTATCCAGCACAACCAGAAACTCTTTATTTACTTATCCCTTTTTCACTTTAAAAGCAACAACTTTGAATTTCTCGTTCAATGAATCCCACTTAGCCATTTTAAGTCATTTGTGTTTGCTGACATCTTCTCCATTGTAATAAACTAATTTGGGAATTGTGTTGTTTCGTAACCTCTATATACTGTTTTGGTACTGCTTAATAACATGCTACACTTTTATCTGGCAAAAGGCCTGCTGCTTTGTGCCATAACCACTGAAGGTTAAGACCATGCGTTCTCATTGAACCCTTGTTTTAGTCTAACATTTTATTAGATTGCTAATTTTGTGAGTCCCTCTCTCCAAGTCATTATTTCAGAATATCTAAGACGTTCACTCTCTAAAGGGAACTTCGGGAGGTGGTGATTTTAGTGTATGAGAAACCACCTGTACGATTTCTTAATTTCCGGTGGATGGAATTCTGAAAGTGGTCAATTGTGATAATTTTATATTTTGCTGAAAATGATGTCAGGGCCATCATCGTGCTCTTCACTTGTCGTACAGTCACATTATGTGGATCGTTTTCAGGTAGTTGATGGTATTCATCGTTCTTGCAATCATGTTTAGCATCATGATATTTATGATCATCATCCACTTACCTGGATTCCTTTTTGTTTTTAAAGCTGGGAAGTTTCTCATTGTGAGGGACACCCCGATGGGCAAATGAGAACATTGTGGTGGCATTTATGGTAATTGTTCCTGCAAATCTCATGAACACAGCACATCTGAATGCTCTCTGACGTCACCCTTCTGCTTTTCCATTATTAAAGACACTTCATTTGCTGGCTCTAACTTTTAGCATGTTGCTTTCCAGGGCCGGACTGGCTACCAGGCCTTTTGGTGTGCTGCCAAGCTGGGGGCTGATGTCACTGTGGTGGAGCTGATTTCGATGATGGGGACCTGCATGTGCTTCTAAATAAACAAAGCAAAACAAATGGTTTTAAGAACACGCAGGTCCCCATCAACGAAATCAGCCCCCAGCTTGGCAGCATGCCAAAACGCCTGGTAGCCATCCCGGCCCTGTTGCCTTCTCACAAGATATTTTGCCTAATTTGCAGATGGGTCACTGGTTCATGCACAATATTTCGTAGGCAGACTGTGATGAAGGCCCTATGATGTGATGAGACTTACTCAAAGAAGGTGTGTTATCCTAGTCTCACTAGTCACACTAAAAAAGGATAGGCACATAATAGTAGGCTGTATTCAAGCTTTAGAGGATGCTATTATGACTTCTGAGAAAATGATATTAGAAACCCTTGATACCTTTAATCTTTTCCACTGTCCATGCAACCTATGTAGAAAAATCAGGGGGTGGTGAAAGTTGAAATGAGAGGTGGTGATAGCTGAAGTGGTGGCCCTCTTCCCATAATTGGTTGTCACACCTCAATTGTTTAAGAGAGCTGGATGGCAAGGACTGGGAGTGGGATGCACGGAGAATGTAACAGAAAAAGGATGGTGAGCAGTAATAGTGATTGATGTTACCTTGAGGTCTCAATCAATAGCACTAATGAGAGGGTCATGTTAATGATTGTGGAAATAGTGCTCTTAGCTGCAGGGGTGGAATTTTTTGTCATCAGTATTGCTGTTGCAACTTTAAAAGAGGATCAGTGGTGAAGCTCTCTGGCACCTTTGAGACATGGTGAGCACTCACCTGCCACAAATTGGGAAATTAATTCCTACACATCAATCAAAGACTGATGCCATTTAGCTCGGATGTCCGGGGGCACCATTTTGGCTACAAGAAGGTCTTTGAATAATTTGCAGGATAATGGAGGACTAAATGTCCAAGACTAGGGGCCATATGTATGAAGCAAATTCTCGGCCTTTGCAAATGTGAATTTGCAAAATGATATGTATGAAGTAAAATCTGGTGCAAAATAAGGAATCGCAAAATTTGCGATTCCATATTTTGCAATTGCATTTAAGGAATCGCAAATTTTGCGATTCCTTAAATGCAATGTATGAAGCCCAAAAAAATTGCAAAATGCCCTTAAGGAATCGCAAATTACCACCAATTTCTAGTTGGTGGTAAGTTGCGATTTCCTTGAAAAATGCACATTTCAGCATTTTTCAAAGTGCCATGTGACGCACATACATGCCCTTAGGGCATGTGTTTGCGCCACATGTGCACCCACCCTTTGGACACCCCTGCACCCTTGAAATTATTCTCATTTTGCGATTTTCAAATTGCGAAGCGCAAAATTGAGAATACCTTCCCATTCATTCCTATGGGCCTCCTGTCCCATAGAAATGAATGGGAAAGTATTCCTTAATTGTGATTCGCAATTTGCTAATCGCAATTTAAGAATACTAAGAATTGCAAGAAAAATGCAAATTTGTACATACATACCAATTTGCGATTCTGAAATAGTGATTTCTTAAAAATCGCTATTTCAGAATCGCACATCGGTACCTTCATACATATGGCCCATAGTCGCTACATTCACTACCATCCTTCGTCTCACAATGAAACCTGTAGCCTCTACAGTTAACAACCCGTATTTTCCAAAAATTGAACTTGCGAATATCCTCTAACACTGCTGTGCTTTTCACACTTAATTGAAAAACCTCAACATTGTGAACCTTTTTGACGATCTTCCTGTCACCTTTTTGAAGGCAACCCTTCCAGTATAAAGACATTTTCTAAACAGATTACTTTGGTTGAATTCAAGCTCTATCAAAATTCCAGCATTAAATAAAAAATTACTTAATTCTGTCAGTACTTGTAGTTATATATTTGTTGAATGAATAAACAAGGAAACAGAACCTTCTAGACTTTTCGCTTGAGTTAGCCGTGGAGGACATCTAGTCAACAGGTTCAAGTGTGTGATTCTGGGCAATGTTTGAGGGCAAATGATTTAATTTTTTAGTCCTCAAATTGTACAAAAATACATCTCTAATGTATATACACATTTATGAAAATGCATTTAGCCTTACATTAAATATCAATACATACAAACGCAGCTTTATTGAATTATTCTCTGACAGAAATAAAAGACGTGTTTCTTTAATTCTTAACGCTGCAGTGGTAATGAGTGCTTAGGAATGAGAAAAGAAAACAACTGCTAATGTACGCATTTCATAGTACTTTTCCATTTATCAATTATATTTTTCCAATTCAACATTGAGTAAGTCTTTCTTATAATCTGCTGGTAATTATAACTTTTATAAACAGCTTTAAAGTACAAAGAACACGCGTTTTGGGAGCTTTGCGCGAATTCCGGAGGCGTAACTTCTCGGAAATAAGCCTAATAGTGAGTCCAGTTATTGCTGCTGACTTCACGATTGCTTTGACAGGTTGTTCAGACGCCTACCCAGTTTTACTCTACGTGCATAACTTGATAATTATGAGCCGTCTGATCGCACAGACTAGATTCGATGTTACTGGAGGTCCGAGGAAGCTTCCATTTATTCCAATGCCAGTGGTAAATACAACACATTTTATACTTCGAAGAGAAAGTCTGCCATTTATATATTTCATGATATTCCTTTGATAAAGTAAGGGACAGCTTCAATCTGAATGTGGACATTTTATTTTAGTATTTTCATTTAATAGCATGCTGCTTAATAAAATATGTTTTAAAATGCAAAAATAAATGATTGTCACATAAACAAACGTCGGCAAAAAGAAGGCCAACAAACAAAACATAACCAATTCAATAATGAATGATGTAGTTTGGTTAAAACACACGTTGCAGAACCAATTTGGCAAGCAGTGCAATGAACACCTTTGTTTGTCCCCGATTCGGAGCTAAATTTACCACATGAAATTTGATTTCTGTCCAAATTCTGTCCTTCTCCCAGTGTGTAACCTCCAGTTTTCCCCAAAAATCCTTAGTGTCTCTAACGTGGAAGTTTGGTTACACACCAAGGGGTCTATTACAATAGCGGGCGGATCCCCACCGCATGTACGGCGGTAGCAATTTGCTCGCCATTTCTCCCCGCCGCCTCCCATTTCCACTCCACCATATTATGATGGTGGGGGGTCCCCGGCAGATGGAAAGACCGTCTGACGGTTTTGCGCCGTATGGTGGCATGTCTGCAAGACACGCCATCTATATTACAATGCAGGCAGAGATGTGCCTTTCCATGGCGGCATTGCCGCCATGGAAAGGCATGCAGTTCCTGCATGCGGGGGCCCGTTGTAGGTCCCCAGGGCATTAGGGGGTTCACATGGGGGTACCCCCTACATTGGCGTGGACAAGGTGGCGGTGACTGTCTCCTTGTGCATGCCAATGCACAACGTGCATCCACAGCATTGTGGCGGGCGGTGCTGTGAGCACTGCTCGCCACAATGTTGTGTATGGGGGATGCAACCGTGGCAATGGCATCCCTATTGCTGGTGCGGGACGGCCGCAACACTGGCGGCCGGTTCCAGACCCCCCAGTCTCTAATGAAGTGGTCTATGTACTTGGAGATATTTTCTAGGGCACTCCCCCTTAAAGACACTATCGGTCTACCCGCTGGGTTCACTGGGTCCTTATGCACTTTGGGGAGTAGATATTGAACCAGAAGCATAGGATGATCCTTTTTCAAAAAGCAATTTCCCTCCTATTCTAAGATCCCTTTATCTTTCCACTCCCTAACCTTGTCCCATATCTCCACAGTTTTATTGGAGTATGGGGCATATTACCAAGCAATAGCGATAATTATCGCTATTGCTTGGTTAGAGACAATATTTTACCGCAAAGCTGCGGCGATTTTTATCGCAGATAAACCTTGGTATTACCAAGGTTTATCGCAAATGCGATAAAAAACGCCCGCAATGCATGAATATCGCTGAAAAGTCAGCGATATTTATGCATTACCGAGCTAATGCTCTTAGCCATGTTATCCACCTCCCATTGGATAACATGGCTAAGAACTGCTCAGGGCAGGTGTTAGCTTTTGGAGATATTCGCGCTTAAAGTTGGTAATAGGAGATAGCGATGTTAGCGACTGTTTCCAGTCGCTAACATCTTGGCACGCCCACTTTGCATGTCATTAGTGATAAATATCACTGACATGCAAAGTGGGGCCCAAGATGGTCGCTATCTCCTACTAGCTGTCGCTAACTGGTGTTAGAGACAGCTAGGTAATAGGGAGACCATTTTATCTCCGCTTTCTTGGCTTTTAAAGCCAAAAAAGCGGAGATAAACCCCCTTGATAATATGCCCCTATGTTTCTTTAGGGACAACAGTGTAAAATTTGCTGTCATTACGTTGCCGACTGGCCTCAGTAATATACATGTCTCTGCTAAGAAGAACAACATTGCCACCTTTGTCCGCAGGGCGGATGACAATGCCGTTGTCTTCTGCCAGAGATTTGAGGGCTTGCTTTTGTTGGTATGTGAGATTCTGTGGGGAATGGTTTTGAACCAAATCTTATGTTGAAACTTAAGAAGATTGTTTGTGACTATATCATGAAAAGTATCAATGTTGTCATGTGCTATCAAAGGATAAAATGTAGAACGTTGTTTAAAAGCTGTCTCGGCAGTTACATTATTTGTGATGTTCAAATCATCCAAAAGACTCTCTACCGCTGTTGCACTTGCTGCTGTCTCAGCTTCTGTTTGCAAATCTTGTAGTGTCAATATCCCCAATATTGAGATCCAACTCGGGTACACTGCCTGTATCTCCTATCCTGTCACTCACATTCCTGTCCTTGAGATAGTGCCATTTTCTTAATTTCAGTTTCCTAATGAATTTGCAAAGATCACTGCAAGTCTCTGGATAATTGAATGCAGTGGTTGGGCAGAAAGATAGTCCTAACCAGAGAGTAAGTTCTTCATTTCACTTAAATGTCTGTTGGGTAGATTAATGATGGTTCTATTTACCATGGTTATATTTATCCATCATACTGTTTCCTAGGAGCTTTTGGTGTTGGCTCCCATGCGCCACTTTCCTCTTCCTCTTTTCCCACCTTTGTCTGAGTCTTTTTCTCCTCTTCTGATTCCTGCTCAGCCTCTTCACCAGCCCTGTCCTCTCTGGCTCCTGGTTTTCGGGGTTGAGGTCCCCTTCATTGTTCAGCAGCCCATCGTAGGAGCTGGTATTTGTCTAAAAAACTGTCTGGTTTATTTCCAAATTCACTTCCTGACACATAGCTGCCCGATGTGCTAGAAGTGTCCATTTCGCTGTCGCTGATTGTGGAATTCTCAGATGTGGAACTCTCAGATGGCCTTGCTTGCAACCCTGTGCTAACTGTCAGAATCCTGCTGCTTTCACAATCTTAGAAATATCTGTGTAATTTCCATTGTTTTCTTGTCTTGATGTCATCATTGTAATTTTTAAACGGCCTTTTATTGTATCCAATGCTTTGTTCAACTCCTCCTGATCCAAGTTTTTCTATAGATCTTCTCTGATTGGTCTAATTTCCAGGAGTAGTACATCCCTGTCGATCCAGGTGTACTTCACCAAGATCTCCAACATGCGCCTTGAGCTTGTAGCTGAATTTTGTGCCCACTCCTCCAGCATTTTTGGGTTTGGTGAGTCATAAGAAGGAATGGTATCAGCCCCCTTGGGACCGTCCCTTTGTTTCTTTCTGAAAGATTGTGGTAAGATTTCATGTTGGTCCACTTTGCCGATGCATGCACCACTTTCCATGGGTCCGTGGGTCCAGTAGGAGCAACGATATATGAGGATATAGATATAGATATAAATATCTAGATATATACACATATATTACCACTGGCTCCTTTTCTTTAAAAAGAGAACTGGCACTCCGGCTTCTAAAACAGCTCTTTAATGATATTGTCACCATAAAAATAATAAAGACGCGATTCAACGCTTGCTGCCTTTTACAATCTGAGTTCTCTTTTAGGTCATGCCCTTTTATGCAAATTTTCCAATCCACCCACATGGACAAAATCTTCTTCCTGTCATCTCTCAACCATGCCGAATGATAAACAGAATGTGTTTCTTATTTCCACAGCTGCAATGAAGAGGATTAAAATGTTCCAACAATATTATGCTGCACAACCCAAACAGTTCTTACCCAATGGTAATTACCCAATGGTAAGTGGCTTGGTCTCAATTCCTCACTGCTAGATTCACTGTCCCTAGGGTGACCAACCGTCCGTAAATTTCACGGACAGTCCGTAATTTCGGCCGTCTGTCCGTTGTCCGTGAAGAATTCTTTAACAGACGCCATTTGTCCGTCATTTTAACAGGGCACCGGTTGCCCCACCTTAAAGCCGGTACAGCTTGCACCCACCTCCCTTCTTGACTCCGATGCTGCACCAAAGCTCCTCAGATACTCAGCAGCATTGGAGAGGCACAGCGGGATGGCAACCCTCACACCTCCAGCCCTCGATGAGCTGTTAGGAGGTGCTTCGAAGGTGACTGAGAGGGAGGGGCTGCAGCTTCAGGAGCAGCGACATCTATTCACATGCAAACAGCCCTGAATGCATCATGTCGCTGCTATTTAGAGGGGGGCTCACACATTCCCCTCAGCCCAGGGCCCCAAACATCCTAGACTCTGCCATGACACCGAAGCAGCACGTGCTTCTCTTAACCGAGCTTAATTACTGTCACTAAATTGTAAGCAAACCGTGGTTCTTCAAACATGCAGTCTATAATGTAATACAATAAAGAAATGGCACAATCGCACCCACACTGATTAACAAAGTATGGAGGACAATCAGTTCAATAAGTTCTCTTAGAGTATCTCCTGTAAGTACTGTACATCACAGTGGGGGATGGCATTTTGGACAGAGAGCCTGTCTTCTCGTTGTCTTCTGCAGGAGGGGGCGAGGAGCCCAAGATGATACTAGAATACTGCATGCCCACCCCTGTGCCCACCCTGGTGGATCCTGTTCCCTGTCCTGTGATGGCGCCTGCCCTCCCCTCAGTGATGGCTCCTGTCCCCCCAAGTGGTGGCTCCAGTCCACCCCCCAAATGTGATTACTCCTGTCCCCCCATATTGTGGCTCCAGTCCACCCCCACCTGTGATGGCTCTTGTCCCCCCGTGGTGGATCCTCTCTCCGCCCTGGGTGGCTTCTGTCCCAGTCCTGGAACGGCCCCTGCAGCGAGGGTGAAGTTCTTGATGGGCCTCTTCTCAAAAGGGCTCAGCTCAAAATTAATATGGAAAGGTGGGCGAGTAAGTAAGTGAAGGGATGGGTGAATGGCTGGATGAATTAGTGAAAGGGTGAATGGATGAATGAAATATTGAATAAATGGGTAATGTAGGGAATGAACTGTGTAGACAACCCCTCCCGAATTATCTGTCCCTTCCTATGACTAGTTGGGAGAGATCATTGTTGTTTCGCTTAAGGGCGGGTACAGTAAAATGTTTGTTGTCTTTCCCTTTGGGGTATCGCAATAGTGCTGATTGTAATCCGTGCCCCTGTGATGGTGCTAGTACACAAGATGACTTGCACTTCCTATTCTTTTGTAAATTTTATCTTAGATTTATTAAATGGCTCTTAACTCCTTATTTTAAGAAACACAGACCACTCTCACTTAAAGAATCGTATAGTATGTTGGTTTCCCTGGATACTTACGAACTAATCTTTCGCACAAGCACTTTTTTAAGACTGGCTATACGAGCGCGCAAAACGATGGATAATCCCTGAAAATAGAAACTAGTCGTATTAGAGCTTATTGCATTATATTGTAATTGTATGGAACTTTATATCATTGCACTTTATTATAACTGTATGGAACCCTATATCATGAAATATTTTAAATCACAATATTTTTGTATGTATGTACATTTTAATGAATTGCTGTTTTTATCGCGGTACTTTTATGAATTTTATGAAATTCGAATAAAGGTCTTTTGAACTTCAACTTGGGTAATGAGAGAGGATGGATGGATTGATGAGTGAGGGGAAGGATGGAGAGAACATATAAATAGCTGGATGTATGGGTGGAAAGGTAGCTGGATGATGGATGAGGGGAAAGATGGATGAGGGGAAGGATGATGGATGAGGAGAAGGATGGATGGATGGAAAGGATGGATGGATGGATGGATGAGGAGAAAGAAGGATGGATGGATGGATGGATGGATGGATGGATGGAGGGGAAGGATGGATGGATGAGGAGAAGGATGGATGGATGAGGGGAAGGATAAATGGATGGGATGGATGGATGGGTGAGTGGAAGGATGGATGATGGATGAAAGAAAGGATGGATGAGGGGAAGGATGGATGGATGAGGGGAAGGATGGATGGATGAGGGGATGGATGGATGAGGGGAAGGATGAATGGATAAGGGGAAGGATGGATGGATGAGGGGAAGGATGGATGGATGAGGGGATGGATGGATGAGGGGAAGAAAGGATGAATGGTTGAGGGGATGGATGGATGGGTGAGGGGATGGATGGATGGATGAGGGGATGGATGGATGGATGAGGGGATGGATAGAGAGGAAGGATGGATGGATGGGTGAGTGAAAGGATGGATGGATGGATGATGAGGGGAAGGATGGATGTGAGGGGAAGGATGGATGGAAGGATGATGAGGGGATGGATGGATGATGAGGGGGTGGGTGGATAGTGGGTGGGTGAAAGGATGGATCAGTGGATTGGATGGTGGGTGGGTGAAAGGATGGATGAGTGGGTGGGTGGATGATGGGTGGGTAGGTAGATGAGTGAAATGATGGATGGATTGATGGATTGATAAGTGCACGTGTGAATGAATGGACGTATGAGTGAAAGGGTGGATGTAAGGATGGATGAGGGAGTGAAAGGGAGGGTAGATGGACAAAAGGATGAATAGATGTGTGAAGGAGTGAAATGATAGATGGATGAGTGATAGGGTCAATGGATGGATTCATGAGTGGATGAGTAGATGGATGGATGGGTGGGTGGATGGATGGATGGAAGGAAGGATGGCTAAGTGAAAGGGTCGATGGAGAGAGAAAGGGAGGATGGATGGATTACTAAAATAGTGGATGGGTGGAAGGATTAGTAAGTGAAAGGATGGCTGGATTGGTGAAAGTGTAAATGGCTGAATGTATGAGTGAATGGATGGATGGGATGAAGAATGGATGGATAAGTGTACAGATGGATAGGGTGAAAGGGTGGATGGATGGATGGATGGATAATGGAGGATGAGTGAAAGGATGGATGAGGGGATGGATGAAGGGATGGATGACTGAAATGATAGATGGAAGGATACATGATGGATAGGTTTGCAAATGGTTGAATATGTTTGGAAATGGCTAGGCTTACTTATATACTATTGCGCGACCTCTGATGTGTCTGTAAAATGTACCTATTGTCCTGAAGTTTTGTCCTGAATTTTGACCTCCTGTCCTGAATTTGTGTCCTGAATTTTGACCCTTTGTCCTGAATTTTTACACTCACTGTCCTGAATTTGCACCAATGCCAGTTGGTCACCCTAACTGTGCCCCTCTTCAGTTCCTTACACTCCAATTAAGGGAAATGATTTGTATGGGAGCAAGCAGCTCCCGTCACAAGTGTTCCTTATGGTGTGTGACCTCTGCTCGGACCTCATCCCTTTAGCATCACAGATTGTTCCTGGGTCCCGGTTTCAAGTTGGACTCTAAATTACACTTCCTGCTTGTGGTTGGCAGCTGGCGCCAAAACACGGGTGGTGCTCGGGAATGGCACTACCGCAAGGCACCTGTATACAAAACCACTGGCTCCTTTTCTTTAAAAAGAGATCCAGTACTCTGGCATTGAAAACAGTTTTTTAACGATATCGCCATCATAGAAATAATAGAGATGCTTTTCAACACTTGCTGCTTTTTCAATCTAAGTTCAGTTCTCATTTAGGCCATGCCCTTTTATGCAAATTTTCCAATCCACCGACACAGACAAAATCCGCTTCCTGTCATCTCTCATCATGCCGTCATGATAAACAGGATTTATTTTCTTATTTTCACAGCTGCAGTGAAGAGAATTACAACGTTACAACAATATTATGCTGCTAATATATATATAAATCATAGTGGTCTAATTAAAATTAATAAAATCAAATGTACGGAATACGCAAACTAAAAAAAAAATCCAAATAACACATTTACAAAAAAAACTAGAAACATTAATATAGTCTTAAAAATAAAAACAAATACAATATTCAAAAATTAAACAATCAGTGCTTTAAAATGTAGTTAACCAATATTGTGAAAACTGTTGGAGTCTAAGAATATTAAATACAATATTTGTACTCTAGTTTCTGCAATGGTAGGGAAAGGTTTGGACTTCAGAGGGGTTGGATTTATTATTCATACTCTAGACACCACAATAATAGGAATAGTGTTGGACTTTGACGGCGTTGGATTTACTATTTTTACTCCAGTCAGTGCAACAGTAGTTGGACTTCAACGGGGTGAAACATACAGTTCCCACTCCAGTCTGAGCAACAGTAAGTAAAGTGTTGAACTTTGATAGTTTGACGTTTTCTTTACCCATTCCAGTCTACACAACAAGATTTTGTAGGGGTTAACTTTGAATTTGAATTTGAATTTGAATTTGAAGGGATTTATATAGCGCTCATACACCTGGCGGTTTCTTGGCGCTAACTAGCAACTGCTACTCGGTGGGTCGGAAAGGGGGGGAAGGTGAACATTCAGGATGGGAAAGCTTGGGTGAAAAGGAAAGTCTTAAGGTCTCTGCGAAAGAGGGGGTACTGGGTGCAGGTTCTGAGGGACAAAGGGAGGGAATTCCAAAAAACTGGACCCGCAGTTGCAAACTTGGAACCACCCCACTTCTTCCGTTTGAAGCGCGGAACCATGAGAAGGTGGTGGGAAGAGGATCGGAGGTCTCGTGAGGGAGTGTAAGTTTGAATGGCAGCGTTGATGAAAGAAGGGGCAGAACCTTCCCGGGCTTTAAAAATGGTGCAGCCTAGCTTGAATAAGACGCGCTGCCGAACAGGGAGCCAGTGCAGGGAAAAAAGGAGGGGAGTTACATGATGAGATTTAGAAAGGTTAAAAACCAGCCGAGCGGCCTGGTTTTGAACCAGCTGGAGGCGCCTCATGAGGTAGTCGGGCATGCCGTGGTAAAGGACATTGCCCTCGGCTAGGCGGGAAGTTACCATGGCCAGAAGAATTAGTTTGAGCGCGTCTGGGGCGAAAAATCGTGAGACTCTGCGGATGGTCCTGAGTGAGAGGAAAGCTGAGGAAACCACAGCAGATACTTGAGAGTGTAGGGAGAGTTGATTATTGATTTTGAATCCAAGGGTTTTGACAGAGGGTACAGGAGTGGGTGGGGAACCTAGTGAGGGGGGCCAGAAGGAGGAGGACCAGGGACTGGAGCAACCACCTGTCAACACCAACTCCGTTTTATCGGGGTTGAGTTTCAGGTGGTTGAAATTCATCCAGTCCTGGATGAAGGTCATGATAGACTGAACTTTTGACATAGACTCAGGGGAAGAGAAAAGGGAAAAAATGAGCTGGAGATCGTCTGCGTAGTTGTACACAGAGACCTCCAGTTGCTGTAGAGCAAAAATGAGGGGGCGATGTAAAGATTAAATAAAAGGGGGGATAAAGAAGAACCCTGGGGGACACCGCACTGAATGGGTTGAAATTCCGCAGAGAACTCTCCCAGACGGACCGCCTGAGTCCGGCCGCTCAAGAAGGAGGATAACCATAGTAGGGCAGATCCTCTGATTCCCGCCGCCTCGACACGTGAAAGTAAGATGGTATGGTCCACCATGTCGAATGCGGCGGAAAGATCTAAGAGGATCAAGGCCTGATGTTGATTGGTATCCATTCCTTGTCGGAGGTTGTCCAGAACCGATGTTATTACGGACTCAGTTGAGTGGGCCGCACGAAAGCCGGCTTGTCTTGAGGCCAAAACACCATGACTCTCCACGAACTCACTCAGGGTTTTTACCACGTGTCGTTCCAATACCTTTGCCAGAAAAGGCAAAAGAGAGATTGGGCGGTAGTTTACTTACTTACTTTACTGATCCTTCTCAAAACAACACAACAGAAGGGAAAGCATTGGATTTTGGAGGGGGCAAATTTACTATTCTCCCTCCAATCTGTGCAACAGGACAGAAAGCACTGGACTTCCGAAGGGTAAAATTAGGGGAATCATTGGACTTCAGCGGTGCAAAATTACTAAGCCCATTCCAGCCAGTGCAACCTGAGGGAGGTGATGGACAAACCATTCACTGCAACAGTAGGGAAAGCATTGGATTGCTCAGGGGTGGCATTTAATATTCCCACTCCAAACAGCGCAACATAGGGAAAATGTTAGAATTTGGAGGGGAATTTATTTTTTATATTCTCAAGCTACCATCGTAGCTTGATAGCATAAAGACGTGGGTCACGTGTTATACACGCTCCACGTCAATACGTTTAGAAGCAAGCTGCTATTTAAACAGCCGATTCTGGAAGAGCGTTGTTTTTCATCCATACAAATCGAAACGGAATAATTGAAGGCACGCCAACTCCCTGCACGAGGTAAGCAAATAGCTTAGAAACGGGGTCATGGGCCAGGTCAGGACTTTTAGAGTCGCTGCCTCCGTCCTGGGGTGAAGAAGAATAGGGTGTTTTTGTATTAGAACTGATTTTGAATTTACAGGCCCGTACAAACATGATGGGAGAGGTCATAAATATTGATAAGTGGCAAGGTTGTAGATGAATTCTTGAGGGGTTGAGGCAAGTGTGCAGCTGCTTAAATGCCCGATGTGCTGCATGGTCAAGAATCATTGAGTGTGAGTTCATTGCGGGGGGGCCCAAGAATCCAACTGAGGATTGTTAGTGGGCAGTGTTGAAGGTGCACACACACTGTACAGATAATTTTATCCATTTCTTTACAGTTTCTGAAGGGCCAAGATTAAATTTAGGACCCTAAGAAGAAACGAGTAAATCCAAAAGTAAGTGAATATAAAGGTCCTATAATAATGACCCGTGTATAATTTGATTCGATTGTAAGGAGTGGTTATTAGTTTTTTTCCGAATGTGTAGATCCAATTTTATGACCTTTCAAAGGAAATCACCATGCAAGAAGGGGGCTTGGTTAAGGGTCAGACTTAGCCAGCGGACCCTAGTTTGGTGAAACATGGGTTTAAAATTTCAAATGAGAGTAACACGTTTGAAACAAACAACAACATATTTAGATAGATAATAATAAAGGTATTATGTTGTTGGTAACCAAAGCTTGGTCTAGAGTAATGCAGAACTGGCAGGAAGAAATACCGGCAGAATACACAACAGAGTTTCCATTTTATGAAGCACTTTTTAGTAAGTAGGGAATTGTATTCACACAACCACATTTGATTAAATGTGAGGTTATTGCCAACTATCAAAGACATTGTTGTTGTTTTTTTTGTGGGTCTGTGATAGGTGATACAATTTCCGGTTTACCTAAGAAATAGTTGGACCAACTCAATAGTGGTCAACCTGCGCCTAAAGTATAAAGAACTAAGATCCATAGGTAAGCACTGAATGTTTATATTGACAGCAGAAGTATGGTTCTATAGAAGAGGGTGTGAGAATGCATTGTTGGTGCACTAAGAGGATTGAAGTGTTGGTATCACAAACTAAAAAGGTTGTCTATTTATTTTTTACTTTAAAGAGCATTAGTAAGATGTATTATGATGTTTTTTATTAAGGATAATGCTATCCTTTTTAATGAAGTGTTAATAATATTATTGCATTAATGTGTTTGTAGTTTGCATTGATTTGTCTTTTTTATATATATTTGTTTTGTAGATGCTTTATTACAGAGAGTACAATCATATGTAGACTTGACAAAGAAGTTCCAAATGATACTAAACCTTCAAAAAGCGTTGACGCCTATCCACCACAACCCCAACGCTATAAATTCACCCCAAATACTGATGAATTTTGATACATTGGGGTGTTTGTGTATAGTCTTTTGTAGTGGTGGTGGAACCCAATTACAAAAATCTAATGTCTTTTCTATCTCTCGGTCTGTGTTTTTAATGTATATTTTGTGTAATTGTTGTGTTAGATACCCTTTTTTGGATGAAATGTTTTTAACTCTGTAGCACTGTTTTAATAACGTCAACATATCGGTACATCAATTGTAAGTTTCTGTGCCAACATCAGACCACTGGTATTCTACAGTGATACCCTTGACTGAATGTGGAAGAATTGTTGGATGAATGGTAGTTGTGTCTGTGATAGAATACTGTGTAATTATTTTTTAGAATTCCCAGAGGACACTCATTTTAGAATTTCTGTTTCAACCCTAGTTCTTTGTGTGTTAAAGGGTCCCTCTCTTTTTCTAAGAAACATTCTCAAACCAAACAGTGCAACTATAAGCGAAGTGTGGAACTGTGAGGAAGTTAATTTTACTATTCCTACTGTACATACATGAGTAATGACTTCAATGAAGAAAAAATATTAAACTCTTAACAAGAAAAATATAAATTAACATAAAATGCACTTATATATGTATTAAAAAACTAAAAACAACTAATAAATTTACATGATTACTATTAAAAATAAATATGTATAAATTAATACTTAACCCCTTGGCTGCGGCGGTAATTCTGCCGCGGTGCTAGGGGGGAGGGGGGGCCGCACGGCGCCACCATTCTCGTGACGGAACCACTCCGTCACGAGCCGCGGTGGCGCTGTGCTTGTGACGGAATGGTTCCGTCATGGCCCCGCCCACTCAATAGAACGCGCCGTGCAGGCTCGGCGGCCGGGCCATGACGGAACCATTCCATCACCAGCACAGCCCCACCGTGGCTCATGGTGGAATGGTTCCGTCACGAGCGCGTAAGGGGTTAATGGTTATTCAATTATTGATTAATTAACTTCCCACACTGTACCCCTAAAAACCTAGCAGCCTGCACCTAACATATCCCAAAAAGAACACTATTCCATAACTAACATATTTAAAATCAATTAAATAACTATTTAATAATTATTAATTAATTGTTAACTATTACTTATAAAACATTCAAACCACTTGAAATTACAAGCTATAGTTTCAATACAATTAATAACATTTATAAGAACAATAGTAACACATACAAATAATATACCAATCAAAACACATTAAAATATTTAAAAAAACAGTAATTGTAACCATTATATCATGATTCCCCTAGAGTTTTAGCTTCAATGTTGTGCTGATTCTTTTTGTTGGCCGTAGGACTCTGCACACTTTACCACTGCTGACCAGGACTACAATACTTGTGCTTATCCTCTAAACATGATTATATTAGTGTATACCTGATTGGACTTTTTTATTGTCTTGGTAAGTCTCTTGTAAATTGGAATACCATATACCCAGGGCCTGTACTTCAAATGCTGCTAGCGGGCCTGTAGCACCAATTAAGCCACCCACACAAGCAGCCTTTTAAATAGGCCTCTTATTGTCACTTTGACTTGACATTAAAAACTACATGCCAGGAGTTACAAATGGGGTTTCTGGTTGGCTAGGGTAGGCACCTAAGCCAGGCAGAAATCAACTCCTCTAGTCCAGGAAAGTAAGTTACACACCAAAGATATCCTGTGCTCATCCTCTTGTAGCTTGGCACAGATTAGCCAGGCTTATTAGCAGAGACAATATGTAAAGCGTTTGCGGAACACACTCACATGAGTAACACATTCAAAACAACACAAAAGAGACTCCACACCGGATTATATACATATATAAAGTGTATATTGTACAAAATACATAGGCCAAAATGGCAGGAATCATAAATACTGTGCATGTTCGGCAATTACTGAGATAGTACTCATAATCCTGACAGTACAAAAATCAAAACAACATATATCACAACTTATGTGAATACTTAGGGCATAAAATGCAGCAGTTACTTAATAAAACACATACATTACACACAAACTATAGGGCACAATGCACCTGTGCTCCTATTACGTATTATACAGTAAATAGACTCCAAATGTAGGGTACAGAAACACCTACACTCCTAATACATTAATTACGGTACTTTTCATGTGTTTGAAATCACTCTGTAATGCCACTGGGGACAAGTAAATTGTGCCTCAAGGTATGTGCCGATGTGTAGACACACACATTGCCAAATTCAGTGTGGCGACCTCACTGGTTCCCCCACATGCAGAATCAACAAAGGGAACTGCCCGCAGTTGCACTGCATAGCTGCCCAAAAGACAGTACCTTCCCTTAACCAGGGCAGTCTTAGCATCCCGGAGGACCTGCTCTCTTCTGATCTCAGCCTGCATCGGCAACAAAAGGAACCCAGCCAGGGGTAGCTTCACTCAGCACTTGAGTAAAAGCAAATAGAGAGACGCCTGTAGGCAGGCCTTGTAAACAGGGTCCATGTCTTGAGATTCCAGACTTCCTCTGTGCAAGTGGAAGACAAGGAGCCTCCAGGACGGTATTCCAGAGTGGAGGTCTTATCACAAAAGCAGGTGCCTGTTCTTGTTGGTCCGCATTTGGCAACATTGAGTGCATTTGGGCTGCTCCATTCAGGTGGCTGTGGAGCCATGGCTGCACCACATGTGTGTCGTCCCTCAGAGGCAGGTCAAGGTGGTGTTACGCTGATCCGCTTCATGTAATGACCAGCATGACCTCGGTACTGTGTCACGGGAAAGCCTGGTCTCTATGGTAAGGAGGGTGCCAAGCTAAGAGGGCTTCCCTCAAATCCCTGGTACATATCACTCTCAGTGCAGGAGAAAAAATGGAGTGTCAGGGCGCACTCTGCTCCAAGGAAAATGTAAAGCACTGGGGCACACGCTATCCTGGGTACAAGATAAAGTGCTCAGCACACATTGGTGAGGCACAGTACCCCACATATTCCAGCCTTGGAATACAATGCACAGGGCAATCAATTATGGCTCCTTTATCAGCACACTGCTGCCTCACTCACACAAAGCAGAGTCTCCAGAGAGAGGTGCTTTAGTGCAATCTTTAATGGCCCTGAGTTTGGAAAACAGGGCAGCCCAAAAAGCCCTTGGAAAATGCTGATGGTAGAACAACGTATAAGGTAGTAGGCAGCAGGCCAACAACACCAAGCAGGTAGTTAAGTGGCAGTACCTCATGCAGCAGAGCCAGTGGCAAGCAGCAGGCCAACACCACAGAGCAGTTTAGCAAAGTGTCAGTCCCTTGTGATGTACAGTAGTTCCTTCTTGCAATGTGCGGATGTAGAGCCAGCAGCATCTGGTTACAAGTCCCAAAGAATCTAAAACCGTGGGGAGCCCCTGTACTTATACCAAAAATTGTCTTTGTTCAAGGGGGAACTTCAAAAGAAACCTTAGAAGTGCTCAACACTCTCTCTCAATCTCAGCCCTGGCTCCAGGCATCAAGAGGGGGGTAAATCAGCCCTTTGGTGAATGCAGAACACATCCTATACAAATGTAAGTGCACCCTCCTCCTTCTCTCCTAGTCCAGGAAGACCATCAGTATGTAGATGTAACCCTGGAACACTCAACCCTTCATGTGCGATTGCTGTCTAGAAATTTTACACAAAGTGTAGCTATCAACCAGGCCAAGAAATGGAAAAAAGTTATAAGCACAGAGAAATGTCCACTTTATAAAAGTGTCATTTCTAAAATAGTAATAAGAAATCTAACTGCACCAGTAAGCAGGAAATATCACTGCCGTTCTAAACATACCAAACGTGGCAGCGCTAATACTTTCATATCAGGAATTACCACTTAAGTATATATAACAGAATTCCCAATGCTAGCCTACTAAGAGGAGCAGGTCTCACAGTAGTAAAATACCAGATAGGCTGTTTGTCACTACTAGGGCATGCAACACAATAAAGGCACTTGTGCTACCTTTTTCGTACACAGCAACCTGCCCATAGGGTAAACTAGGGCGACTTACATGTCGTAAAAATGGAGAATAGTGTTACGTTGGTATTTATTTTTCTGAAGCGCTCGATTACCCAGAAGGCATTGTGGCGTACAGAAAGAAGATGCCCCCAAACAAAGAAATTATTTAGCAGAGAAAAGGCAAGTTTTCAAGGCCTACCCAATGGTAAAAGGTTTTGCATAATTTCAATATAAAATGGAAGAGCATTATAGGCTTTTGCAGATACCAGCACAAAACCTCTGCCAACACAAGACATGCGATGAAAACTACGCAGTGCCAGCATTTTGACAGAGGCTGATCGAAGTGACCTGCCTGATGTGTACCAATTAAAACTGTTCCTAATAAAGTTAGGACATTGGCTGTGAAGTACTTTGTGAGTAATACAAAGCACATTGAACATAATCTTTTTCCTAACTGGAAGTCAGTGAAGCCCCCTAACAAACCTCAAAACCGAATGATATTTGGGAATTTTGTACAATAACCGGGTTGCCGCATTTTTCAAAATTTGGAGCTTGCTAATAAGGTCCTGATGGGCATTAAGATACAGCCCATTGCAGTAATTAATCTTTGACATAATCAAAGGGGTTACTATCAATTGCTGCAAATGAGTTGGAGTAAAAGGGAGAGTCTTCTTGATCAGCCTAAGCGTGCAAATAACAGCAAAGGTGACTGCGCTGGCCTGATCAAAATAGGTTAACTTGTCATTAATTAAGACTCACAGATTCTTGACTGATATGACTGAAGTAGAAGGTGAGCCTTGATCAGATGTCCACCAAGAAGGAGTGCAAAAAGGGGATTTAGCCCCAAATAACACAACCTTAGTCTTACCTGAGTTGAGTTTGAGTCAGTTTGTGCATACATTCACAGAATCATGAACATTTCTCTGAATTCCCAGGATCCAAGGAGATGACAATTTGAGTATCTTGAGCGTAGGACATCAGGGAGAAACCATAATATCTAATAAGTTCAGCCAAAGGTGTAACATATACTTTAAAAAGTGATGGGCTGAACTAAGACCCCTTGGGGATCCCTCAAGGTAGTGAGTAGGAGGGAGAGGTATACTCGCCCAGTCTGAGAGACTGCTCCTGATCACTAAGGAAGGAATTCAACAACTTCCTTACTGTTTCTATCACCCCCATCTTGCCCAACCAATCCATCGGATTCCCTTGAATAACTGTATCAAAGGTCGCTGGTAGATTGAGTAGGACAAGGGCGGCTTTACCTTCCCGATAGCCTGAACTGTTCAGCAGCTTTGATAAGGGCTGTGTCCATGATGTGGCCAGCACAGAAGCCAAACTGAGTGGTGTCCAGAAGATTGTTAGAATAGACATGTTCGACCTATTGCTTTTTCAGCTACTTTTCAATCCGCTTAGCTGGCAGACGGAGACAGGAAATGGGGCGATAGTTGTTTGGGTACCTGCGGGTCAAGAGGTGGTTCCTTGGTTCGTAGTAGAATCAAGGCCCTCTTCCACATTAAGGGAAAGAGGCCGGACCCACACATCAGATAAAAAAAATCAATATTCACGGCAGCTAGACTAGCCACCCTTGGCAGATAGGGATCACATGGTGAACCAGACTTTGAAGATTCGATCAATTTTGTAACCTCATCTCTAGAGGGAGAAATAAAATGCTCAAGCTTTTGTGTGATTAACCAGATATAAGTATGTACAGCTGAGATAGCAGCTGAAATAAGCCTTGAAAACCTGTTATAGACAACCTCTAAGGTATCTGCCAAATTTTTACAAAATAATTGAATACAGTCCTTGAGAGTGTTAGAGGTGCCAGAAGTCACTTTGTAACAGTTCTATAGAACAGTTACTAGCCACTTCAGTCTTGCCTGAAAAGTATAATGTTTTCTCCTTATGAATCAGGGCCTTGTAATTAGATAGGCAGTTTTTATATTTAGCCTTTTCGCGTTCACAGTGCCCCCATCTCCATCTTTTCTCTTGTCTCTGGCAGCACTGCATGCGGACCTTAAGGTCCTCATAAAACCAGGGAGCAGATTGATTATTTCTTTTCCTCTTAGCTTTTTTAACTGCAGCCAATGACCAAGAAGCAGATTATAATCACTGGGTGTACTGTGAAACTACTAACACTGTATCATTAGAGAGATAGGGGCGAGTACTTTCTTACCATTGAGAAAACATTTTGGCATGAATTCTATGCCATGCACGAGAGGATGTCCAAGTTGGATGAGCCATAGGGCCCAGATCAGCTTGTGCATGCTGGATCTCAAGGAAAATTTCCCTATGGTCAGATCAAGATAAAGGCAAAGTTTTTATTTTAGCTAAAGAGGGATTGTTTGAAAACATCCCATCAAGAGTATGCCAGGCTAAATGCGTGGGGCTATCCACCTATTAGGGTAGACAAAGGGCGGACATAGTAGAAAGTATGGCCATCGTATCAGAATCAGAAAAGTGAAAATTCAAATTGCCTAGTACTATATAATTGCTAAGCAAAATGCCAGCCTCTAAGAGACTGCTAATCTCTTGGGTAAAACTGGTGCTCAGCCACTGTGACTGGGAAAAAGGAAGGCCTTTGGAAATTTGAGATTTGCACAGTTCAACACAGAAAGAAACTGCTTCCAAAAGGGAAAAAATAATGGAGATGAGCAGACCATGAGATTTGATCTGTAAACAATTACCATACCTACTCTCCTTTTACTTAAGTGGTTCAAGCAGAAAATAGTAAAGCCATGTGGAATGGCTGAAAGAACATCGGAGCTTGATGAAGAGTCAGACCTGGTCTCTGTGATAAACATAAGTGAGGAATTATGAGAGCCCAAAAGAGATTACACTCTATGCTGTGCTTCATCAATGACCCAGCATTGATGAGTGAGCAGGGTAGACACATGTTAGTCTGTGAGGCAATATCTGGCACTGATATGTTGGATATCTGCGCTACAAATGCAGGCTTGACAAGTAGTTTTAAACCCTCCAGGGAAACTAGAAGGATCATTGCGGTCACAGCCCATGCACTTTCCTGCACAGTTCGCAGAGCTACAAAAATCACTAGTGCTGGAGAAACTGGAGCTCTTATCCGGCCCAAAACTAGCAAAATGGCTTGTGCTTTCCGCCTTCCACGCTGTAGTGGATGTGCGCAGATGGGCTTACCTTAGGCACACCAGCAGCTCAGACATGCTATGTGCCCCTGTAAATAGCCCGCCATCAAGCAGGGAGCAGAGCATGAGCCGCGGCTTGCTCACTACAAAGCACAACAAGATTAGCAGTGAAAAACAGGTGGAAAATGAATAAACAAACAAATGTCCAGCAACCCCCGACTCCCATGCTTTCCTGGAGACAGGAAATCTACTGGTAAAGCAAAATGAACTAACAAATATGTGAGGAACTAGCAAATAAAACAATACAAAAAGGGAATTCAACCCTTTAAATATGGACCCCACACAGTGGCAGGGAGCTAGGCACCTCCCAAAATATGGCAGAGACCAACAACAAGGAAATTAAAAAAAGCTCTAGAGGTAATCCATAAACAGCACTCAGTTTAAGACTTGGCAAGTAGATGTGGCTGTAAACTGTGCATGAAGGCCACGCTGGGCCTGCATCTGTACATGATACAAACAGTGCTGCAGGCTCATTGGTAGCCTTTCATTTACAGGCTCTAGTATATGGAATTCCACTGTACAAGGGACTTAGAAAAACATTCAATATGCCAATCTGGTGTAATCCAATCATACCAGGTTTAAAGGAGAGAGCACGTGCATTTTAACACTGATTAGCAGTGGCGAAGGGCCCAGAGTCCTAAAGCCAACCAAACGAGGGTCAGAAAAATAGGAGGCAAAACATTTCCGATAACACTGCAAAAGGGGCCAGGTCCAACACCAGGCCTTAAACTCCCCTCTTATTACATGTAAGTCACCCGTAAGGTAGGCCCTAATTAACCATAATGGCAGTGTGCCATGTAAGTAAAAGGTAGGACACATAATTTTATGTTTGGCATGTCCTGGTAGTGACACAGAGCTTTTTTTTCGTTTTTCACTACGGTGAGGCCTGCCCCTCTCACAAGTTAAGCATTGGGAATTCCTTAATACACTTTTAAGCTGTAATTCCTAATCGGAGAGGAGTGGCTTTTCCATGGTTGATACCTTTGGAATCTTCCTTACTGGTGAAGTTGGTTTTTACCATGTCTGTTTTAGAAATGCCACTTTTAGAGGGTGGATATGTCTCTGCACTGACTGCTCCATTTGCCTAACAGACGGTCTCCAATACCAGTCAGCGATGGGTGAGAGCTACAAGTTGTGCATACCCTCTAGACAGCCACAAACACAGGAAGGTATGGCTCATCTGCATTCTTGGCACTCATCTGCATTCTCATGGGTCTTCCTGGGCAGGGAAGAGTGGAAGGGCTGACACTTCAATATTTAGTGCCCCTACTACACACAAAACACTGATTTACCCCCAGAGATAACCTGGCAGACAGGACTGGATTGAAAGGGATCCTTGTGCACTTCAGAGAGCTGCTCTGAAGTCACTCCCTACATCAAAGGCACTTTGGGGCATAAGTACTGTGTCTCTGACCCCCCAAAATCAGACACTTCTGGAGCTTTAACTGAACCTATGTCAGAAGGACTGATTTGCTGCTTAAAGAACTCAACTGGACTGCTTTACTGGAAGGACTGCTTTTTTAATTGTTGTGCTGCTGCTCTCTGACTCTGCTTAAGGAGAACTGGACTCTGCCTTCCCACCAATTGATCACTAAAGGTTTTCTGGTTTGCCTCCATTTTTCTGAAGTCTCAGGGACACAAAAGACCTCCTACATTCTGCTAGTGTTCTTGTGTCTGCCTTCGGTGCGTCCTAACTTTGCTTGAGGTACTCTCTACAAGTTCTGGGCCTCATAAGTGGGTTCTGCAGCTGTTTTGCAACATGGATTTTGATGCATCTCTCTTTCAGCGTGTAGCAGTACTGGCACATCGAGCCATTTGAAGGAGCAAAATTGACGCATCACATCTGAATCAGGACTTTGCCTCCAGAGATCAAAGCATAGGACAGCGTATCACTGCCGTTGCAACTTGGTGAGATCGACGAATCCCCATCGTCACATCCCCATGACTGTGTGTCAGAAACTGTCACATTGCTAAAGGCCTCTGAACTCCTGTGCCTGTCTTTAGAAATGATGCATCGCCTTCACTACGCGGAGAAGATCACCCATCCTGCTCCTACGGGCCTCTACATCTACGCATCTCTGTGTTTGTGACTTGGAAAGGTATTTTGTTCACTGGGGCCTGCGTGGGTCCTGTAGCCAGTCGGTGCTCCATCACAGCCGGCCCAAGCTTTGACTTTGCGTGGTCCAAAGCAACCTGAAGTAACTATTTTTGCACTACTTGCTTCTAAGCACTTTATTGCATTTATTCCTTTAAAATTAAATATCTCAACTTCTACTTATTTGATTTTTGTCATTTCTGGCTTTATTTACTCAGATAAATATTATTTATTTTTCTAAACCTGTGTGGAGACTTTGTGGTGTATTCATTGTGTTACTGTGTGTGTGTTGCACAAGTACATTACACATTGCCTCTTTAGATAAACTTGATTACTCTGTGTCAAGCTAACGGAGGGTGAGCCCAGATTCTCTTTTAGCATTTATCTAGCTTACCCTTACTAGAGTGGTGGTTCTTGCCTGTCCTGGGTACATGTATCAGCCAACCATAAATCCCATTTCTAACACCTCACTCTTATCTCGTGCAGACTAGCTCTATTGGCTAAAGTTACAGAGGCATCCACATTATTGGTATCAATGGTGAAATTGGTAATTTCTCCAAACATGTTCTTACACTTGCTGACACAAGGATCATGTAGGGGAGTGTTTACCATTCTATTGCAAGTTGAGATGGAGCAAGGTTTGCTGGTTATTTAAGGAACACAGGCCCTCATGGATTACAACACCAAATTTAAAAACTTAGTAGATGGTTCTCCCAAAATAGGGGATTGACTTTTTAGAGAGGAACATTCACAATATAATCAAGGGCAGGCCTCTGTCCCTGTTCGAGCCAATGGACTCCCCTGGGCGCCTGCTCTATACAGCCCACACCTACACACGGGGTCCTTGCAACATCAGTTGTGGAGGTGGTTATGAATGTAAATGCATTTGAATGTGAAGACCTCACTGATATAAATTAGATTTGTGATCTCCTGGGGGAAGGAGTCGGATCTAATATTTAAATTGGATTTCTGCTCCTCTGGGGAGGGAGAGGCTGATCTCAGGCCAAGTGTTATTAAGCCCCAATCAAAGGTGGCATTTACTAGCAAAATGCTTACATAATCCTACCCCCCGTTAGGCAGTACAAAGTGATTTAAATCTATTATGTTGCTATGAATAATGGAATAACATTGGCCAATAATTCTAATCCAATGGGTAACCTTATTCGTCAATACTTGTGCACACTTTTGCCTTTTGCTGGAGTTTGGGGACTATGATGATATAGACCTCATTCTGGGGGGACATAGCGGTCCTATTTAGTGGTTTATTGGTTCCTGAATTGTAGGTGGATAAACACATTGAAGATTTGTTATGAATCATGGTATCCACAGAGAGTTTCTTGGATCTTGGGTAGTGGGGTATCGCTTCGTGTTCCATCCAGCATGTTTCTGCATGTGATACCCATGTTGCTAATCTCTTTACTGCAGTCAATAGATTTATTTGCGAAATGGACTAAGATGCAGTGGGTAAGATTAAATGCCCCCTACATTAGTTGCCTCAGCTATAAGCTCATCATTGCTATTTATTAATGTAGCTCTACAAGTAACAGTAGTGTTGGAAAATTTGGCAATGGTTTTATGGGTTCGAGGCATAACCCGCGGTGATAAACTTAAATCATGGCAGCATAATAAGTCAGCTAGTGTTTATATTTTTAATTTCATATCGTAAATCTCAGTTCTCATAGACAGGATAAAATCTCAAAAATGTGTCAAATATAAATGGCCACATTGTTGAAACTTAGTTTCTGTTTGTATCCCTATTGATGCACTTCTGTACATAGTCCTGTCAGATGACTCAGCAGTCAAAGTATCCTCAGGCTGGAGGAGTTCGAGCCTATATGCTCAAGCAATGGTTGGCATTAGATTGATCCATTCATTTGGTTCGGTCACAATCTGCTACAAGTTGCAGCAGCTCTCATGTTAGACAATTGGTAGAATTAGGTATGGGAAGCAGTTTGTCTTAGTTTGAAAAATGTGGCTATTGTCTTTGTTTTCAATTTTGTCCCTTCCATTAAGCATATGTAGCCCAGCATAGACACTACCTCCTCTATCAGATTATCTATGGCTGAAACAGTGAACATTTCTTCTGCTTTAGAAGTATTCTTTTTCTCGCTCTGCACATAATAATAATAATAATAATACCAGTATTTGTATATTGCGCAGTTACCTCAGACGAGGTGTCCCAGGGCTGGGGGCCATCAGGAAGATTAAGCAAGCTATTGCCCATAGTCACATGGTGCTGGGATAACCAGCCTGTTGGTGCCAGGGATCGAACCGCGAGCCCCCGTGCTCCAGAGTCAGTCACCTTGGCCATTGCACCACACCTCTTCCTCACATCACAAGTGCTTGAAATTACTTTTCTTTCTCGCATATAGAAAGGTCCAGGTAGAAAACACATGTTCATTAGCCCTTGTGGGTGGCTGGTGATTTTAAATATGAAAATGTTGTGGCTACCCAAAGTTAGTCACTTGTTTGGGAACAACTTAACAATCATCCAAGTATAACTCAAACAAAAAGCGAGGCTAAAGATCCAGTAAATTGTGTGGCGAAGTCCACCTCTTCTGAGCGATGAAGGGTGATGACAGGTAAAGATTGGCCAACTCTTGGCTTTGGCTGAGCATTGCCCATACGTGCTCTTTTTATGCAGCATGATCAATGCCTCCGCCTCCTCCCCTCCTTTGTGCAGACAACAAACAGGCTCCGGGGACTAGAAGTCCCTGTAGCACTTCTCATATCCTGCTTACTGGGAGTAGTTGAGGAACTTTATGCACAGATGTACTGTGTGCCTGCCCTCCTCCTCCTCCTCCACCCCTCCTTTGGGTAAGCAACAAGCAGGTTTCTCGGACTATAAAATCTTGTAGTAGCTCCAGCATCTCACGTGGTGGGAGTGCTTGTGGTGCTTTGTCCATTGCTCATGCCTCTTCCTCCTCTCCTCCTCTGGGCAGGTGACAAACAGGCTCCTGGGGCTAGAAGTCCCGGTAGTGGCAAACACATCCCCAGTAATCATAACTCCAGCATAACACAAAGGCACTCTCCAGGACCAACAGATACAAAAAGATTGTATGGAAGCTCTCAAAGAGAATTGAAAGTCTGTTTAGGCTTCTTTGGGACATAGTTAAGCAATCAACTAAGAATGTTACCTGGATGTCAATGCCCCATTTGACCTCCTGACACAATGTAATGGAAGCTCTGCCATTATGGAGGCCACAACTTAAAGTGGTGCATGACTCATCCTGTAGGAGGTTCTCCTCACATTCTAGTCTCACTGCCAAAAACCACATTATGCCGCCCTTTCCCGTCCTACTTACCCGCTGACGAGGGATTTTATATTATCACTCAATACCCGTCTTAACACATGCACTCAGACTCTGAACATGGCAAACTGGGAGGGGCAATTGAGCTGTAACCAATGTATGAAAACGTTTGGGGCTTGCAATTTGGCATTGAAAAATAGTCATTCTAAAGGCTTACGTGGCTGGCTCATAAACGCAAGATCAATGAGCAAACACGTATTGCACGTTTTCGATCTTATAACAGAAGGGGATTTAGACTGTCTCTTTATAACGGACATGGCTGAAAGCTTGGTGTAACCCGGACATTGCAAACGCTCTCCCCCTGGTTATCTTATCTCAAGGGTAGATAGACCCAAAGAACGTGGAGGAGGCCTTGCAATAGTCTATCGGGACACTCTGGAGTGTCTAACATACGACCTCCCGGACATCAAAGGAGCAGAGAGTATGGGTTTTTCGATAAACGTCCATGACTCGTTTACCTTTGCAGGAGCATTAATATATCGACCTCCAGGGCAGCAAAAGGAATTTTTGGAGAGCATTGTGGAAGTACTTAGTAACCTGACTCGTAGGTTTGCTAATTTTACGCTTTTGAGAGACATTAACCTGCATCTTGACTCCCCCACAGATCCAGCGGTAACCTGCTTTAAGGACATAATGAGTGTCCTAGGCCTATCCCAGCTCACAATAGACGGGACACACAGAGCAGGCCACATCCTCGACTGCATCTGCTCCAATTCAGGTTTATTCAGACGATGGTTCTCCACAGGGCATACTTAACCCCTAAGCGACTACATCGTATGTTCCCAGACTCCCCACATTTCTTCCCCCGGTGCCAAGGCGAGGAAGCTGATTTCATTCACATGCTGTAGTCCTGCCCGTGATTGCTAAGCTACTGGGCTGAACTATGCCAGACGCTCCATATTGTTACACAATTACCTGTTCCGACGGATGCCCTGTATTGTTTAGTGGAGGTGCGTAAGAGATCCAAGACGTGGAAGGTTAAATTAAAGTTCCTAGACCTGGCCCTGATTCTGGAGATTAGATGCATAACGATGAGATGGAAGTCCCCCAGGCCTCCTAGGTTAACTACATGGCAATCGGATTTAGTACAATGGGGTCGGGCAGAGGGTGCGGGCTTAAGGAGAGAGGAAGAAAGTGGCCATAGGAAACAACCCATAGCGATGGAGTAGGAAGCGATGATACTGAATTTGGAAGGACTAGATTCAGAAGTTCCTCAGGTAGCTGGGTCACAATAATCTGTTCAAGAGGGAGGAATTTGGCTGAGAGGCTGCCCACCCCCCACAGGAAGGTGCATAGGATAATTATACCCTGACACTGCAGTTCGACAGTCCTTATGGTTTGCCCTAAAGAGAACCACCTAGATGATTCCGAAGTGACCAGGAGAGGGTGGGTTAGAGGGTGGGTTAGAGGGAGGGGGGTGTGTTGAGGGTGGGAGTTTATTGTTTTGAGAATACTACTGCTCCTGTATGAGGCGAACTTATAAGAAGTAGTCAGTGTGCGGAACTGACAACTGATGAGGATGGAATTTACTCTGTTCTTTTTTGCCTTATGTACGAAACTTTGTTAAGAGACTGTACTTATATACTGTGAGACAGGAGGTTAAATATGATAACACAAAAAAGGAAAAAAATGACTGTGATGTGTACGTGTCCTGATACAAATGTGAGTTCTTTTTGCAGTCACCAATAAAGAGTTTAAAAAATAAAAAGGTTTGGTATCTTTTGCTACTTCTGTCCTGATAGAACATTTAACAGACTGTATAGCACAAACAGGAGAAGCAACTTTATTCTCATTAGTTATGATGGCTTTGGCAGACTGAATAGATTGTTCAATACCTTTTGCTAAATCCAACACTTCAGCCAACATAGAATTACGACTGATCTCTAATGCATAAATCAACGTTGGCTCCAAACTCACAATTGGCAGCTAACACCCTAAGAGCTGCAACATACTCCTCAATAGTGTCATCCACATGTTGCTTTCTTTTGAGAAAAGTATGTATTTCTATCATAACATTAGGCTCATCTTCAAATTGTTTCTCGAATCTTTCTACTGCTGCCTTGAAGACATTCCACCCATCACCTTCACCACTTGGTGCAGTTATAGGAGTATGGCTGCTGTGCCAGAAAACTAAACAGAATTGCTTTCTTCCTGTCAGTAGACAATCCATTCCCATCTATACCTACAATATAATTGTCAAAAGTCTTAAACCATTTTTTCCACCGCAGCTTAGGTTTACCAGGAATCTGTAAAAAATTATATATATATTACCTACTATAGTTAGGACCTAGTTTCCATAGGAAATCCGCAACATTCTATTGGGAATATACCGGTGGACCGATTTTCGCGAATTTCTCAAATTAGGTGGCCAGCTGCGCTCCGCTCCTTCCCTGAAAATTTGGGGGGGATTCATTAAGCGGGGGCCGAGATAAAAGGGGGGGTCCCAAAATGTGTTTTCCCCATGTTAATTTCCATAGGGCGGTTGGACTCACTTTTAGCCCGAACGGCTAAATGGATTCCCACGAAACTTGGCAAAATTGTAGGGACTGGTAGCCCGATGTGCCTTTGCTATGTCTCAAGATATGTGCTCCAGAGGATTTTGAGTAATTTAGGTTAAAAAACAATATATATATATCTATAAGCGCGCCCCGGTACGCGCACCGGGGAGCGCACCCGGCGCGTAACGCGAGTTCGCGCGCGGAAAGCTGATTGGCTCTCGGGTGTCTGTAAACATTCCAAACAGTCCGGAGCGGCCACCATCCTGTGTCTCGGTAGGATCGAGACACAAGAGGTGGCAAAAACAATGGGGGAAATGACCATAAGGGGGCAGGGTAGACCCCTCCTGACCCCCTAGGTTTGATTTGGGGGCCATAAAAGGTCCCCGCGGGGGAGCGCCCGGTACGCGCACCGGGGAGCGTACCAGGGAGCGTGCCAAGGGAAAAACCCAGTGAAACAGTAAAATAATAATTGAAAGTGCTTAGAGGTAGAGTAGCTGTGAATAGAGTTGTTGTGTTGTGTGGGTGATTTAAGTACCAACATGTAGGTACCAATGCAGAGTTTTAAATTCAATGTAGACCGTCTCCTTTGTAGATAATTTGCATGTTGTTACAGAAGTTATTGTGGTATATGGAATCCATAGCATAGTCTGTCAGGAAAGTAGAAACAGATCCTTTAAGCACACCCTGAGAAGGTCTAGGGGATCATAGGTAGTCTATCCTGCTCCCTTATGATGTTTTCCATAATACATTTAATCTCTTCTAAAGCTACACAAAATTGGCGGTGATATCGTGCATTAGAGACAGACAGTGAGAGAAAGGAGGCAGGAGATGAAAAACAGATGTCAAATACACTTTGGAGATAATATAGTGGGAGAAAGGAAGTAACTATGAGCAAACTTACTATGTAACTCCAAAAAATTGCACAGTATAGTATAAGTCTCACTTTATAATATAATCTTTTTGGTACGACTTCAAGAATTGCATAAGAATTACATATAAAAATGAATAATGTCTGAAACAATTTTTAATTATTAAATACAAATTTATTGTTGAGATTTTTCATACTCTATTAAAACTTCTAACATCAGATTATCTGGAATCTCCTCCACAATTTCATTGCATGATTCCATTGCTTCAAGACAGTTTATTAGTTCTTGATCCCCAGACTCATCCATGAAATCTAAGTCTTCGTTAAGAATGTTGTTATCCATAATTTCAAAAGAAATTGTATTTGTGTCCTCTTTACCTTCCATTTTTTGGCTGTAAATTGCATAAAAAATAACTATATTAGTAGAGTTAGGGCACTGTTGGGTTTAAGTTCAGACAGGTACTTCTGAGTTTTTACCAGTGAAGTTATCTTTGGGCAGTGTATGTTATCAGGCAGGAAGTAGAAATACTAAAAAGGGCATGTGAAGAAGACTAAGTAAATTCATAATTATACTAGAGAAGCCTAAATCAATCCATAACTACAACAGAGAAGCCTATCTGAATCTATAACTATAACAGAGGGACAGTAAAAAACTATCAGAAAACGTTTTTCCAATTTAACTTAAAGTGCAGAACATAGTTCCCCTTACAAATTAACAAATTACCTTTCAGAAAGGAGTTGATGTTTTCAGAGGAAATCCTTTATAAATGTACCTCAGGTAGTAGTACTCAAAATGGCCGTGTTTCCCTCTCATTTTTCATATATATTCATGTCCATAACCAATGAAATGTCAGCACATAAAAATACAAAATGAAAGTAACATTTTCATTGGTTGCAAATTCTAACACTTTCATATGTGTTTTAGTCATGTAATTTACCTCAGGATATTTAGACAGGGCTACAGCCCAAATGGCTCAATGGAATTCCACCAAATTTGGGAAAATGGTAGGGACTGCTATGTAGCAGGGCCTATTCTATATATGGTGATAGTCTCTCCAGTGTTTTTTAAGTAAATTGACTTCCAAAAATTTTTAAGGGTGCTTACCGGTGCGCACCCCGGTACGTGTACCGGCAGCGCTACGGGAGTCCTCCATTTTGTGTTTCGGTAGAATTGAGACACAAGATGGAGGATAAACAACGTTGGGAATGAGTAAAAGGGGGCACGGTAGACACCCCCTAACCCCCTAGGTTTTCTGAGGGGGTCTTAGGAGGCCCATATAGGCCAAAAAAAAAACATTTACATTTTCGCGGGGGGAGCGCCCGGTACGCGTACCGGGGAGCGTACCAGGGAGCGTACTTTGGTGAAAAACAGTGAAAAAAGGTAGAGTAAAGTAATCGTTTTGAGTGATCAGCGGTAGGGTAGCCCTGAAAAGAGCTTTTGGGTTCTGTGGCTGATTTAGGTTCCTACAAGTAGGTTCCGATGCACAGTCTTAAATTCAGGAGGAATATTCTATTCCCCTCATCTGAGAAGTGCACACCATCTCCTCTGTAAATATCTTGCATGTTGTAACGCAAGTTATTGTTGTATATTGAACCCATTCCATAGTCTCTCATGTAAGCAGAAATAGATTTATTCACATGTTTCCGTGCTTTCTCAAATTGTGGACAAAATTGGTTGGACCACTTCAATTTCTGTCTTTGGCATATATTGGAATATACCAAGGCAGTTTGTGGAAAAAGTGTCATCAATTGCCCAAAGGTGTCCTTTAAAACCATTTCCAGACCTACCCCATTCAAAATGCCTAGGTCATTTCCACCACAGTGCAAAATTATAAGGTCAGGGTGTGGCAGATGGTGAAAGGTTTTCACCAATGGTATCAATTGATGACATCTCAATCCTCTTTGGCTAATCCATTTGATGTGCATATTTGGTAAATCAAGGTTGTGAAAATTTCTGAGAGCTGCATACCTTTGAGCCCAGTGGATGTAGCTATGTCCAATAATCCAGACAGAATACATGGTGAGAGGAGGTTCTGGTGCAGTCAGATGAAGTGTAGGAATAAAATGGCAGTTGGAACAGTAGGAGTTTGCAAAAAAAAACTGTGGAGTTTCAGTGCTCAAAGCAAAGATTGGTGGATTCAGATAGTTGAAAACTGAAAGTTAGGGTGCATGGTTCTGTTCTGTGAAAGAAGTAATTTGAATGGTTAAGAAAAAGTCATTTAAAGAAACATTGCACCTGATAAGCTGGTGTATTGAGAGGTCAAACATCCTTGCTGAGTTCATTTGCAACATTGTAGAATAAACTTTTAACCCTGAGAGCTCAGTGAGGAGGGAGTTGCTATGGTAACAGGTAGAAAGGGCTGAGGGGGTGGAAGGGTGTTGGTTTGAAAATAGAGAGGGAAGAGTTTTGATTGGTTAACATGAGGGATATGTGTGTAGAATTAGAGATTTTCTGTGCCATTCATGGTTGCAGTGCCTGGAGTACATACCTTTTGCTCTGCTAAAGAAATATTGGTGTGTGTGTCTGACACTGTTCTCAATCTCCCAAAGCATTTGTAAAGGTGAGTTATGATTCATTCAATATAGATAGAGAGTTCACATTAGGAAGCACATTGAGCTTCTTTGCTGTTGGTTTGTGTCATGCTTTTTGAAAATGCATGGTATCAATATTTGCAAGATAGAGGATTTGTATTTTGTGAAATAGTGAGGTTTCAGTAGTGAAATTGAATGCTTGTACATAGGACCTACGCTCTGTTCCTAAAATGTTATTTAAAAAACGATTTTAGGGCAAATCAATGGGTTTCAGTAGTGAAATTGAATGCTTGTACATAGGACCTGCGCTCTGTTTCTAAAATGTTATTGAAAAAACGATTTTGGGGCAAATGAATGGCTTTTACATTTTTGAGAAGGAATAAATAGTGTGTGCATGATTACATAAAAATATTTGAACCTTTCACAATCATGTCACCTGTGTTACCTCAGATTAGGAAGCATACTGAGCTTCTTTGCTGTTGGTTTGTGTCATTTTTTTGGAAATGCTTGGTAGGAATGTTTGCAAGAGAGAGGAAATGTATTTTGTAAAATAGTGAGGTTTCAGTAGTGAAATTGAATGCTTATACATAGGACCTGCGCTCTGTTTCTAAAATGTTATTCAAAAAACGATTTTGGGGCAAATCAATGGCTTTTACATTTTTGAGAAGGAATAAATAGTGTGTGCATGATTACATAAAAATATTTGAACCTTTCACAATCATGTCACCTGTGTTACCTCAGATTAGGAAGCAGACTGAGCTTCTTTGCTGTTGGTTTGTGTCATTTTTTGGGTAATGCTTGGTAGGAATGTTTGCAAGAGAGAGGAAATGTATTTTGTAAAATAGCGAGTTTTCAGTTCTGAAATGGAATGCTTGTACATAGGACCTGCGCTCTGTTTCTAAAATGTTATTCAAAAAACGATTTTGGGGCAAATCAATGGCTTTTACATTTTTGAGAAGGAATAAATAGTGTGTGCATGATTACATAAAAATATTTCACCCTTTCACAATCATGTCACCTGTGTTTCCTCAAATTAGGAAGTGGATTGTGCAGATGAGGTGAGGCATGTCCAGGGGTGCAAAGGAGTTGAGGCCTGTGTCCATGAGTGCAATGGAGAGGACTTACCTCCTCTGACCCTTAGACAAGCATTATCTAAGCTGTGCCCCTTGGACAGACCTAAATACATTGAGTATAATTGATGGTAACAGGGTGCAGATGAGAAGAGGCGTGTCCAGGGGTGTAGATTAACTGAGGCCTGTCTAATGGTGCAGATGAGTTGAGGTATATTCATGGCTGCAGATGAGGTGAGGATTGTCCCGGGGTGCATAGGAAGTGATGCCTGTGTTGAAGAGTGTAGTGGAAGAGAGGTCTGTCCAGGGGTGGAAAGAAGGTGAGGGCTGTGTCTAAGAGTGTAGTGGGGGATAGTCTTCATGAAGTCCAGTCCAGTGCACTCTTAGACACCGGTATCACCACCTATGCTCCCCAGGACAGGCCTTACCTGTACAATCTTCTTACTAATCTGAGGAAACACAGGTGATATGATTGTGAAATGTGCAAATATATTTTTTTAATCATGCAGATACTATCTAATCCTTGTCAATAATGTAAAACCAATTCATGTGCCCGAAATATTTCTTTAGAATAACATTTAAAAAACAGAGATAAGGTCATATGTATAAGCATTATAGTGTTTATATCGTTTGCTTATTGTCATTGCTTTGTGTTTGGTAATAGTGGTCTATAATGAGTTTTTTTTTTGTTTACCACAGATTGAAATCAAGACTTCAATAGTAAGGAAATATGCCCTCAAGGCAGAGGAGAAGGAAAGATGCTAAAGCGGAAAAAATCAAAAACAGCAACGGAATTAAAGCAGTCTCCTACAACAAATACTTCAAAAAACGCGAAAAAAGCTCCTGGTAAGACAACTAAGTCTTTTTTTCGGAACATATGTAGATCCAAATAAAATGATAATATACATGTGAATGTCTTGAAGGAGAGAGCAAATTTGAAGAGGAAGGAGAGATCCCCAAAACATGTTACTACTGCAGCAGGAGACAATAATATGTAGAGGAATAGAAGGCAAAATCAATTTAGGGACATTCGTAAACTAATGTTTCGCAATAGGGTAGTTTTAAATTTGTTGAAAAATGTTAAGAAAGGTAAACAGAGAGCTGATTTTTATAAGAAAAAGAAAATTGTAGAGAAGATTGTTGATCAAGCTTTTGAAGTTAAGAAAACATTATTTATTTTAGTAATTAATAGAATTGGGACACTTAACAAGACAGTTGATGTTTTCAAATCCAACAGTAGATGCAAAAGAGTAATTAATCAAACTAATTTTTGTAAAGTTTTTTCTGGAGAATGGATGCGTAGTTCAAGTTGTGAGCCATTTTTTAATGAGGAGAGTTACTTCCAGAAGAATAATTTGGTGCATGCAGCTGACACCAGTGGTCGAGCATATGAGGTGAAAGATGGTTGTCCGATTGAAAAAGAGAAACTTGTGTCTAGAGATGCAGAAGAGGTGTTAGCTGAGGAAGTTTTAGGGAGACGTACTAAGGGTCCAGTGTACACTTGGAAGTGTAGTAGTATTTGTAGTGTGCGACAGGATTCAATCGATGTGCTTCGTAATTTCTTACGTACATATAGTAAGAAAAGTCTAAAACAGAAAATGAAGATGTTGCAAGACTTAGATCCTTGCAGAGTGAGAGAAAACACAGGTTTGCAAGGGCATTCACTGGCTTGTCTTTCTAGAAAAGTCTGTCAGAGTGTTTTTCATCATTTTAGGATGTTAGCAGTGCATCATAACAAAATGAGGAAATTAGTGAGAAGGTTGTATTATGCAAAAAGTCCAGCACTTAAGCTTAAACAATTAAACAGTGCTCTTTTGCATGGTACTGAATTAGATGTGAAGAAGATTTGTGAAGAAATTGAGATTTGTTATTTTGGTGAAAAAGAGGACAGTGTAGAAATTGACACAGAAATTCAAGGTAATGTGGAAGACAATGTACAGATTTCAAGTACAGAAAAGTTTGACCAGGAAATTACCAGGTTTAAGGTGAAATCAAGTGAAAGGCCTAATTTTACTTGTGTGTGTTGTCAACGAACTCATTATAAGCATCAAACTAGATTAGTTGATTTATACGTAAAAAGTGAAAAGATAAATAATTATGAGTGGAAGGATTTTGCAACTTATTTGTGGGTGGAGAATTCTTTTGATTTGAGTTCTGATCAGCGTATTTGTAAATATTGTTATAATAAATTAAATCAAAACAGAATGCCTGCTAGAGCTGTTCATAATATTCTTGAGTTGGTAGACATTCCTCCTGAATTGATGGATTTAAATACATATGAGTCTATTTTGATTCAATGTGTCCATCCTTTTCACGCAATTGTTCGCATGGAGCCTAAGATAGGGAAATTGCCTCCTTCAGATTTACAGAGAGGATTAAAGGGAAGAGTTGTTTATTTGCCTCTAGATTTCAAGAAAAATATTGATACAATTGGTGTAGAGAAAGTGGAAGAGGAACCTCTGGTTATTCTAGTTAATGGGGTTCCGACAAAGAGTAAGAAAATCTGGCAAGATTTAGTGGATGTTAGGAAAGTCAAAAAGGCAACGTTGTATTTGGTCAAAAACAATGAGTACTACAAACATGTATGTGTTGGAGCAGAGGAAAAAGTTGCAGAAGAAGATAATGATTGTTCAGCCGGCCAAATTGAAAAAGTTGATGTGTCTAGAAGTGAAGAAATATATGAACATTATATTGTTCATCCTTTGCATTCCAAAGAAGTAATGGGGAATGCAATTGACTTGTTTCAAATGAAAGCAGCAAAAGGAAGTCCCATTAGTGTATGGGAAGAAAGTTTGGAAGCTCGTTGTTTTCCACAGTTATTTCCAACAGGATAAGGTGGACGATATGACGATCGACTACTTCAAATTCCTGCATCTGAATACCGGACTTTAAGATTATATGCTGAAGATTCAAGGTTTCGTCAATGCATTCCTTATTTGTTTCATCTACTGTATGAAAGTGACTTGTCTGGGCTTTCTTATACAGTGAACCATATACTGAAAAGTGGAACACATCTGCAAAATGTTTCGGCGAGGGACTTCATGGAGAAAGTCAATCTGCAAGACAGTATTTTGGAATCTCAGCTAATCAATCTCATGGCATGTCAATGTGGAAGAAATGAGTATTGGTTCCGTCGTCATGGAGAATTGAAATGTATGCTAAGAAACTTAGGAACTCCTACATGGTCCCTCACTCTTAGCTGTGCTGAGTATGCATGGGACGACTTACTTCAATTTCTATAAGAGGCAAACGCAAACATACAAAATATAGAATTCAAAACTCATGGAGAACTGTGTTCTTTGGATCCTGTGAATGTATGCAGATATTTCAATCATAGATTTGAAGCTATGATGTCTTTCATTACCAACAAAAAAAATCCTCCCCTTGGAGAGGTTTTGGATTTCTTTTGGAGAAAGGAGTATCAAGCGAGAGGTGCTCCTCACATACATATGTTGTTGTGGATTAAAGATGCACCCAAATTTGGAACAGATTCGGATGAGACAGTGATGAGCTTCATTGAAGAGTATTCAACCTGTGCTGTTCCGAAAACTACCGAAGAAAACAGTTTAAGGCAACAAGTTTTACGCTTTCAATCCCATCGTTGTGGAAAGTACTGTCGTCGAAAATTCAGAAACAAGGACAAGTTCTACACAAAATGTCGTTTCGGGTTTCCACGACCAGTGATTTCTAAAGGAAGAGTAAATAATTTGATGTCTTCTCTGCGACATACTGTGATGAGGAAATCACCAAAAAATACATACAATTTAAAAAGAAACGAAGAGTCCAAGTACATCAACGACTACAACCCAGTGATTTTGTCCATGTGGAATGCTAACATGGATATTCAGTTCGTTGCTGACAACTCTATTGCTGTGGCTCGATATGTGACGTCTTACATCACAAAAAAAGAAAAGACAGAACTGAAGGAAATGTGGGAGGACATTTCACATGAAAAGAGTATAAGTAAAAAATTATACAGTTTCAGTCTGAAGATGTTGTCGCATCGAAAAATTGGAGCATATGAATGTTCTGATCGGTTATCATCAGCTAGTCTCTACGCCAAGTCTAGTACAATTATTTGGGCAAGTCTATTTCTTGCTACAACACGAAACCGAGTTTTAAAAACTGTACAAGAAATTGAGTATTTGGCGGAGAAAGAACCAAACAGTACAGATATTTTGAAGACAAACATGTTGGATACATACTATCCAAATAGAAGTAGTCATCTTGAGAACAGTTGTTTGTATGAAGTTCTGCAAAACTATATTTATAAGAGGAACATCAGAGAAGATATCAATAATGGAATATATGCTGTCATTGGGGGTGAAGGATGTCTAGTGAAGCAGAGAAAAGGCCATTTGATTAATCATCGAAAAATGAGTTGCGAAAATCCAGAGATAAGGGAATTTTACTATTTAGCTCTTTTGCAACTCTTTAAGCCATGGCGTACAGAAGAGGAACTACTTGGAGATTTTCTCTGTTACGAAGATTCTTTTAATGCAACCAAGGATACCATAGAATTGTCTGTTTTTCCAAACTATCTGCAAATGTTGAACGAAGAAATAGAGCAAGAAGCCACAATTGCTGTAGAGATTGCTAGAGACAGTTCTCAAGACAGTCAGAGTTCTGCTTCATTGAGTCAGAATCCACTTGGAGGACCAATTATTCAAAATGAAGCTGCCACTGCCATGGATGAGGTGGAAAAAGCTATGGAACAAGCTCAAGATGATGTAGTTAACTTAGAAGATTTGGTGAAACAACTAAACCTTGAGCAGAAACAGATATATGACGAAGTCAAAGAACAGATAGAACATGGAGTCAGTCATGAGAAAAAAGAGTGCTCATGTACATCATTTAAGCCTGTCCGACTGCACGTGAGTGGAGAAGCGGGAACTGGAACAGGTTTTCTGATTAAAGCAATTGCAACTTATCTGCAGAAAAGGACTGAATCACCGCTGTCTTGTGTTGTTACCGCTCCAACTGGGCTGGAAGCTCATAACATTAAAGGGATTACTTTACATTGTTTACTGATGCTACCAGTCGAGCATGATAACAAATTGCAATACCACAAGCTATCTGGAGATGCATGTTGCGAAGTTTCCAGAGTCCTGAAGTATGATGTGTTATTTGGAGGGAAACACATTATTGTTTTTGGAGATCTACTGCAGTTGACTCCAGTGAAAGGACAACCAGTGTTTAAAATGGTCACACATGAAGATACCAGGCAGTGCCTAGGAAGCATTGGAAACGTTAATATATGGTTACATTTCAAATATGCCGAACTACTTCAAAATATGCGACAGGCAAAGGATGAAGATGATAAAAATATTCTACAAGATGTAAGAATCGGAAAAGTAAGTGAGCATGGGAAAGAAGCTTTACATGCACGATTAATTTCAAATTTGTTTCCAAATGAAAACATTCTTCCAGAGAATATTTTTAAGAAAATTAACGAGAACAAATCTGAAATATGTTTGATGCCAACTCTGAAAGAATGTTCCATCTACAACAACAAAATGTTAAAGTTAGAACATGAAGAGATTGTGAAACTGGAAGCTATAGATAAAATAGAGCATATGGGAGCAACAATTATTTTGTCAGAACATTTGAAATCAAAATTGGATTCATTAGAGAATACTATATCAAAAACTGCTGGTTTTGAAAAGACTCTGAATGTGTGTTTAAATTGTCGTATCATTTTGAGAAGGAATTTAAATGTTGAAAGAGGTCTGGTAAATGGAGCAATGGGTCATGTTGTTGATTTTGTGAATTACAAAAATAGAGATGGAATTGAAATTTTAAAAATTAAATTTGATGGCATTGACGAAATAGAACAAATTTGTCGTTGTCTAGCCAGATTTTTGCTTGTGAAAGACTTATATGTTCGCCGAAAACAGTTTCCTGTTTGTTTGGCATATGCGGTGACAATTTATAAATCTCAAGGTTTAAGTGTAGATAGTGCTTTGGTGAACATTGGAAGTTCTGTGTTTAAAGAGGGTATGGCATATGTGGCATTATCACGAGTCAGAACTTTATCAGGATTGTACTTGATTGAGTGTGATGAAACAAAGATTTGTGCAGATCTAGATTGTGTTAAAGAATACAATAGGTTAAGAAGAGAGTATGCTCCACATTTGCCTCAATATCCTCTGTTTGAAAAACATGTGGTAGGCCGAAAAAGAAGAAATGAGAATAATTGCAGTGAGGTAGTAGCAAAAAGACAAAAAGTAGATGAAACTGTAATTGTAAGCAGAAAGAAAAAGGATTCTGTTGAAGATGTTGTTGGATTTCAGTTTGGAAACAGTTCTGGTGTCAACTGCTATGCTAATGTAGTGGTTAATGTTGTTTTTTTTCTTCAAAATTTACAAGAACAGATTGTTGAAAATCGGGATCAAACATTCTGCTGTTTATTGCATTCTGTGTTTGAGAGATGTAGCAGTGATAGAGCAAAAATAGAAACTGTTTCAGAAATTCGAAATCTTCTAGACATATGTTCTGGTCAAAATCAATTTCACAGAATATTCAGTAGGATTGTCTGGAATTTTTAATGTTTATGTTTGATGTATTGGAAGATGAAGGTGTAGATATAAACAATCTTTTTAGCCTTTCTTATCAATGGCAGCATGACTGCGACAACTGTAGTTTATCAAGTAGTACTACAATACAATAGACACTGAAAGATTTATATATTTGACTTTACCAGACTGCAAATCAGTGTCTTTTAATAATCTAGTTAAAGCAGCTGATCACAATATGGTGTGTACCCAATGTAAGTCTGCAATGCTGTCCACATTATTTTTACAAACTTATGGTAAATATGTCATTTTAATGTTCCAACGATGTAGACCTGATGGAAGTAAATTGTCAACTTCTATTAAAAATTTCGTTGCTTCTCAGTTATCAATATCAGGAAGAACTTTTGCAACTGTAGCTATTATTTATCATGACGGTACTTCAACAACATCAGGGCATTACACATGCTATTTAAAATGTCGAAAAGGTTGGACTAACTGTAATGACACTCATTTGACTTTCAAACAACGTTTGCCTTTTGACTTAAAAAATTCATGCCTAGTGTTTTTAGAACCAAAATATAAGTAAAGGTAATTGCCCTATGAAGACGGGAGCAGTTAAGAAAAGTTAGTTTGCTGTTTAAAATTATATTGTGAGTAAAAGTGATGAAGATAATATACAAATTATAGTTCTCATAAAGGTATGGTAAGTGGATCGCATACTAAGTGATATCAGTATTATAGGAAATGTTCAACATGAGAGAGCCAGAGATGGAATTATGAATATTTAAATATTGTGAAAATGTTGTTTGAGCCTTTCTTTCAGAACGTCGGGAAAACGGTAATTTTAGAGTTTGTTTTAAGTAATTTGAAAATATACTGATACATCTGACACTATTTGGCCTTAAGAAAATGTGAAGGAATGAGCAAAGAGTCATGACTGAACAGAAGGAGTATATGAAAACATTGTTCAGATGTTTTTGGAGCTTTTTTTCTAGAGAGTCGATGAAATGGAATTTTTAGAGAACAGCAGAGTACCTTCCAACGTAAAGGATCTTCATGATGTACTATTTGGCCTAAAGGAAAAGTAAGTGAATCAAAGATTAGTGTACATATGTGATTTGTAAGTTTATATGTTTTTCCCGCTGTCATATGATGAATAGTTTGAACTCACTGTTTTTAGTGAAATTCAATATGTTCTGAGAACAGCAAAAATAAACTATCTAACATGTTGCATAAATTATTCTATAGTTTGTATTGTGTAATTTATATTGTATTCTCATTGTCTCACACTCAGTTTACTTTTTCCTCTCTCTTTCAGCTCTCTTTACTCACTCACACTGCCTTTCTCTCACTCTGTTTCACACCCATTCGTTTACTGCACTTCTTTCACAACCCCTCATTTCCATTTTAACTGTCTGCATCCCCTCTCTCCCTTGCACCACTTTTCAGCTTTCAGTCTCTCTGTTTTACTTCCCTTTTCCGTCTTTTCCTCCTTTGCTCTTTTAGTAATTCCTCTTTACTCACTCACCAGTAGTGTTGCACTTTATCACTATAACTCACCCACTCTCCTTCGCTTATCTTTGTTTGCTCCTTTTTTTTTACCTCTTCTCTCTATTTTCCGTTCACTACCTCTATGTCCTCAGTCCCTCACTCTCCTTGTGTTATGTTCACTTGTGTTTATATACCTTGTATAATTTCTCTTACAACAACTTCACTGATCCTCTCTCATCGTTCTTCACCCCATTTCTTTTAGTCCGGTTCCATTACTACCCCTCATTTCCTATCTTTCAATGTTCTTCTCTTTACTTTCATCACCGAATCACTTTCTCTCAGTACCACTGTTTTAGTCCTCTTCTCCTCTTTTTCCTTCTTTTGTTCCCTTACTCATTTTCCTTTCCTCACTCATTGTACTCCACTTCACTCAGTCCTTCCCTTAGTTTCTTTGTCTACTAACTTCCTCACTCCTTTTCCCTCAATCCTTCTATATTATCATCTCTCCCTTCATCCCTTCACTCTATGACTCTCCTTCACTTACTCTCAGTTATCTTCCATTCCTCATTCTTCTAAATGCATCCTCAATCAGACTCAGTTCCCTCTCAGTCATTCTTTTTTTATTTACTCTTGTTTCCTGATTTATTTTTGCTAACTCACATTCTTTTAGTATCTTCCTTACCTTCAGTTCATTTCTCTCTTCTTCTCTTCCTCTCTGTCAGTGAATCTATATGCCTTACTCTTAGTAATTTGCTCTCCTTCTATTTCTTTTTCCCTCTTTTTGTCCTTCTACATTACTTTATTTCCCTTTCTGTGTCCTTCACTCTTACTTTATTTCTTAATACACTGTTATGATTTTTAACCTCTTCATTTGTATCTTTTATTTTACAATATATATTTGACTAATTATAACTTATTTTTTCTTGTCTCTTTCACAGATACAAAGTGTAGTAAAAAAATGTAATTAAAGTTACATTAAATATATGGTAAGTGTGACTAAAAAAATGTAGTTTTTCATCGCCCTTTGCTTTATCCTCACTATTATTCTCTCACCCTACCTCACTCCTGTTTCCTTACTCTACTTCCCTCACTTATTCTTATCCTCCATGTTTACTCCCCTTTCCCTAACTCCCCTCACACATTCAACTTTTTTCAGTCCCCCTGTTTTACTTTCCTTACCCTCTGTTCCCTTCCTTTGCTCCCTCACTCATTCCCTTCCCCTTAATCATTTACTTCACTCCTGTCACTCCTTCTCTCAGTCCGTCTGTCGTCACAGTTCCTCACTTCCGTTCCCTCACTCTGTCTCTCTTATCGTCACTGTGTCTGTCCCCTTAGTCTGTCACTACTCTTTTGTCGTGCTCACTCCCTACAACTCACCCACACTCCCTCACTTACCTTTCTTTGCTGCTTCACTTACTACCTTTCAGTCACTCCTTCCTTTACTCTCTCTCTCCTTTCTCTCTGTCACTCCCCATGTCTTACCTTTATTCACTTTTATTCACCCTCTTTCACCCCTCTTTACATACAGTCACTGCTCTTTTCTAATCCTCCCTCACTGTTTTACTATCTAATACACAGTCCCTATGTGTTGCTCCCTCTAGCTCTCTTTCTCTCAACATCACTCTCTCTGTCCCTTTCCCTCATGCTCACTCCTTCATGTTTTTTTTTTTTCTTTTTTATTGGAGCGCGCACCGGTGCGCGCCCCGGTGCACGTACCGGTACGCGTACCCAAGAGAAAAAAGAATGACAGAGTTTTTTAAAAATGTTAGTTTTTTTCATAAATTAGAGGTAGTTCTAAAAAGAACTGTTTTTTTATTCTTTTTGTTGTTTTATATTTTTTTATTGTTTTTTTGAACATTTTTTACTTTTTTTGGCTTTTCTGAACAGTTTTATTTTCTTTTTGTATTTTTTATGGGGAGAAACAGTTAACAGGGAATTGAAAATGGCTCAACTGGAGCACAAAAAAAATCTGGAAAAATGATGGTTTCCTCGGGCATTTGTGGTTATCCATAGCTGACCATAACTAATTGTTTTGTTACAATATATACAAACAATTTTGTATCCCCCAAACTTTGTTTGTATATTTGGAATCACCTTACTTGCCTCTGGACCCGATGGAGTGGGTTCTTTGGTTGTTGAAGTTCTGGATGATGATTGGGGTAGGTTTTTGCAGAGTTCCCTCACCTCTACTGCAGAATAGTTGTTAGGGTGTAAACGCTGCATATGCCGAAGCATAGTATGATTCCCAAAGGAATATTTATTTGCAGGGTTCCCCCTGGATAGCACAGCACCACAGATGAGACAAGTCACCTTTTGAGCATTTACTTTTTTGAAACCCCTTGGGATTTTGTAAAACTCCCATATGAAGTGCTCTTTTGGTTTGTATGGGGGATTGTCTTCAGGCAGGAACTGCCTTGTCTCTACCTCCTCTTCCTCCTCCTCCTCCTCTGCTTCTTGACCACCAATGTAATCTTCTGGTGGTCCTTGTGGTGGTGGTGGTGGTGGTGGTGGGGCAGATGCACCAGCTGCTGATAGTACTGTAGCCATATCTGTAAGAAAAAATCAGGTCTTCCTCACTCAAACAACAAAGTGAGAATGAGGAAAAAAGGTGGGGGCTTTCATCATTTGGAAAACAAAACTGTTCTGAACCAATGAAAAGTGTTATTTTCAAGTCACATGATCCGGGCCTTCATCATTTGGAAACCAAAACTGATCTGAACCAATGAATAGTGTTATTTTCAGATCACATGACCCGACGCGCTTACGCTACGCGCCCCGGTGCATGCCCGGGGTGCGCCCCGGGGCGTGCCCGTCGTCGCGCCCCGGGGCATGCCCGGCAGCGTTTACGTTGCGCGATCGTATGCGCTCGGGTGCTTCCGGGTGCGCTTACGCCGTGCGTCATATGACGCATCACGCGGCTACGCGATACGTCACAATGTTGTTTTCGTTTGCGGCAATAGCGCTAACGGGACGCTTCCCGGTACGCGCCCCGGGGCGCGCCGTAACAATGCGCTCACCGGTGAGCGCATCGGTACGCGCCCCGGGAGCGCTCTGGGGCAAAAAAAATAAAAAATAAAAAATAAACATTAAAAAAATAGTATTACATAATTATAAAATATATAATTCATTATAAAAATATTACATTTCATACCTATAGAGATTTGCTATTAAAAAACCTATGAAATTCACTGAAAAAACCATAGGTTTCACATCAGTTATAGTTAGGAACTAGCATTTAAAAAACCTATAAAATTTACTGAAAAAACCATAGGTTTGACACCAGTTATAGTTAGCTGGAAATTTTACTCGCATAAAACCAATGAAATTCCCACGTTATAGTCAGTTGGACTCACTATAACTTGCGCGTGCAATGCATTGCTGATGACGTCACATATTACATCACTCATGACATGGTCAGTGACATCACTCATGACATCATTGATTACACCATCCTTGTGACAGAGTGACAGACCTCTTTTCACTGTAATGTAACCCTTGAAATACATATTCAAAAATAGAAACTTAAATTTTCAAAAAAATGGAGATACCCATACCAGTTACAACAACCAATTCAATAATTCCACCATCTATATACACATCCACTCATTGACCAACAGTTCTATATAGTCACTCATACATATACTCACTCATCATATGTAGTGATACACCTATACATCCTGTTACACACCGACAGTCATCCAAAAGATACTCTCACACATACTCACACATGCAAATAAAGTATTGAACATCCATTTATTTGCATATACAGCTATACACACACAACCACCTTACTTCTAAGGAAACTTACACATACTTACTCTCTTTAACAATCACTTATAGAAACACATACTTATTTAAACAGGAACTCTTACAATCTCTTACTCTCACATATACTCACTTATATACATCAATATTCACATATATTAGATTAAAACATATGTAGTTACTGATAAAGACACTAGTGAGACGGTCATTCAGTCACTAACACACACATATACACACTCATACACCCATACAGTCCTGCACATATGCTGTCTTCAAAACACATACAAACAGAGAGTCAGTCACTCATGCATCTATGTGCTAAGTAATACCCCCACCAAACCATACAAACACTCATACTGATACTTAGAAAAACATCTAATAACCCATATACATACACATGTAGCTACTCACCAACCCATGCAGCCACTTACACACAAAGTGAAACACTAATGCATATATTTAAATATTTAAACATTACTCTCTAATATATATATTCACTAAGATACACTTAATAAACCAGTTAACCAATAATTTTGTTTTTAAAAAAACATCCATTTAGACACTTATTTAAACATTTATTCTTTTATAAACTTTTACATATACATATATAAAACATATTTATTTTTTAAAAATACACACATTCACTGGATGGTGTCATCAGTGATGTCATGAGTGATGTCACTGACCATGTCATGAGTGATGTAATATGTAACGTCATCAGCAGTGCATTGCACGCGCAAGTTATAGTGAGTCCAACTAACTATAACGTGGGAATTTCATTGGTTTTATGCGAGTAAAATTTCCAGCTAACTATAACTGGTGTCAAACCTATGGTTTTTTCAGTGAATTTTATAGGTTTTTTAAATGCTAATTCCTAACTATAACTGATGTGAAACCTATGGTTTTTTCAGTGAATATATATATATATATATATATTACCTACTGGCGGTCGCCAGTAGGTATATATAGTTAGGATTTTTTCTCTATGGGATTTTTGAAAATTCTATGTCTAATAACTTTGGCGTTTGTGGACGGAATTGGCTGAAATTTTCAGGAAAATGGCACATTTTGTTTCTGAGCAGCCCCTGAAAATTTTGGGGGGGTTCGTCAAGGGGGGGCCGAGAAAAAAGGGGGGTCCCAAAATGCATTTTTCCCATGTTAATTTCCATAGGGCGGTTGGCCTCACTTTTAGCCCGAACGGCTGAATCGATTTGCACGAAACTTGGCAAAATTGTAGGGACTGGTAGCCCGATGTGCCTTTTGTAGGTCTCAATATATGTGCTCCAGTGGATTTTGAGAAATTAACGTTTAAAAAAAGATATATATCTGTAACAGCGGACCGGGCAGCGCTCCAGTACGCGTACTTTTCGCGCAACGGAGCTTTGTGAAGCGAAGCTGATTGGTTCTCCGGCGTCTGTAAACATTCCAAACAGTCTGTAGCGGCCGCCATCTTGTCTCTCGGTAGGATCGAGAGACAAGAGGAGGCCAAAGCGAAGGGGCAAATGATCATAAGGGGGCATAGTAGATTGTCGCTGACCCCCTAGGTTTGATGTGGAGGTTTTAAAAGGGCCCCGCGGGGCAAAAAAAAATAAAATAATAATAATCGAACGGCTGAATGGATTTTCACGAAACTTGGCAAAATTGTAGGGACTGGTAGCCCGATGTGCCTTTGCTAGGTCTCAATATATGTGCTCCAGTGGATTTTGAGAAATTAACGTTCAAAAAAAGATATATATCTGTAACAGCGCTCCGCTTCGCGTACTTTTCGCGTTACGGAGGTTTGCGAAGCTGATTGGTTCTTCGGCGTCTGTAAACATTCCAAACAGTCCGTAGCGGCCGCCATCTTGTCTCTCGGTAGGATCGAGAGACAAGAGGAGGCCAAAGCGAAGGGGCAAATGACCATAAGGGGGCATAGTAGATCGTCCCTGACCCCCTAGGTTTGATGTGGAGGCTTTGAAAGGGTCTCGCAGGGCAAAAAAATAAAATACCGTTTTTTTAGTTTTTTTGCGTGGAGTGCGCCCGGTTCGCGAACCGGGAAGCGTTCTGGGGAGCGTACTTTCTTGAAAATTAGTGAAAAAAGTTAGAGTAAAATAATAATTGTGAGTGATCAGATGTAGGGTAGCTCTGAGAAGAGCTTTTGGGTTTATGGTACATTTAGGTACTTATAAGTAGGTACCAATGCACAGTCTTAAATTCAAAATGAAAACTCTGTTGCCCTCATCTGAGAAGTGAACTCCATCTCCTCTGTAGATATCTTGCATGTAGTAACGCAAGTTATTGTTGTACAGGGAGCCCATTCCATGGTCTCTCATGTAAGCTGAAACAGATTTGTTTACATGCTTCCTCGATTTCTCAATTTGTGGACAAAATTGGTTCGACTACCTCCATTTCTGTCTTTGGCATATATTTGAATATACCAAGGCAGTCTGAGGAAAAAGTGCCATCAATTGCTCAAAGGTGTCCTTTAAAAGCATTTCCAGACCTACCCCAGTCAAAGTGCCCAAATCATTACCTCCACAGTGCACAATTAACAGGTCAGGTTTTGGCAAATGCATAAAGGTTTTCACCAATGGTATCAATTGGTGACATTTTAATCCTCTGTGGCCAAACCACTTAATTTCCACATCTTGTAAATTGAGGTTAGGTAAATTCCTGTTTTCAGCGTACCTTTGAGCCCAATAGATATAACTATGTCCAACAATCCAGACAGAAAACATGGCGAGAGAAGGTTCTCCTGCAGTCAGATGAAGTGTGGCAATGAAACGGCAGTTGAAAAAATGAGAGTGTAAAATGAAAAAAACTGAGGAGTTTCTGTGTTAATGAAGCAGTAAGAGTGATTGGTGGATTTTGATTGCTGAAAACAGAAAGTTAGTGTGCATGGATGAGTTCGTTGAAAGATGTATTTTGAGTGGCGAAGAAAAAATCATTAAATGAAAGAATGCTCTGGATATGCAGGTGCACTGAGAGTTCAGAGTTCAATTGCAACATTGTTGTGTGAACTTGCAAACACCAGAGGTCTTGCAAGAGGTGGTTGCTATGCAGAAAAGGCATGAAATGGCAGAGGGGGGAAGGGTTTTCATTTGAAAAAAAGTGAGGGAAGAGTTTTGATTGGGTGACATGAGAGATATGTGTGAGGAATTACAGCATTTCTGTGCTTTTGATCGCTGCAGACTCTGGAGTGCATACCTTTTGCTCTGCTGAAGACAAATTGGTGTGTTTCTGAGACTGTTTTGAAACTCAAAGTATTTGCTAAGGTGAGAAAATATTTCTTTAATTTAGATAGAGAATAGTGTGCTTTAAGGAGAAAATTATGAAGAAAGTTGTGTTTTTCAAATGTTGCTTTGTCTCAAGTGTTTTACAAATAGATTTTGTTTCTTTGAGAAATTGTAATTGGAGAAAATGTGAAGTATTAGTACTGACAGGGCTTTTATGTGCATAGGAGCTGTGGAGTGTTTTCAAATTATGACTTGTAAATCGTTTTTGAGAAAAAGCAATGGTTTTAATATTGATGAGAAGGACATAATGGTGTCTGCTTCTTTATAAGGTAATTGAGAGTCTCTGATGTTATTTTTCCCATTTCAATGTAAGAAGTTTGTCTGTGGAGCAAATTGCTTGTAAATATGCTCCCACCTGTGCATGGCAAATTTACATTTTGAATGTTTGCGTTACATAGGCATGTTAAAGGTGACTGAAACATGCTGCAAAGGCAATCAAAAAACGCTTTTATGTGTCTTAAGGACATTTTAAGTCATTTCCCCATGTGCAGTGTTTTCAAATTATGAGTTGAAAATCGTTTTTGAGGTAAAGGAATGTTTTCAAAATTTATGTGCGCCATATGCCCCCAAATTTCTTTTTCAGGGGTGCAGCAGGGTGTTCTTGAGACACCCCTGCACCCTCGGAAAAATTCGTAATTTGCGATGAGGTAATTGCTAATCGCAAATTGCACCTTCATTCCTATGGGCCTCCTGCTGCATGGAAATGAATGGGTAATTTGTAATTAGCAAATAGGTCATCGCAAACTAGGAATGGTAAAGAATCGCTATTTATTCCTTAAAGTACGCTATTTAGGAAATGCTAAAAACTTTGATGATACATATGGCGGTTCATTTCTAACAAGATAAGAAGCATAGGGATAGATTTATGATGACTGGCGCATCACCAGGGATGTGTTAGTCATCCTGTGCCGCTGTTCCGCCACCTATGGTGTGCTGCATTTACAATGCGGCGCATCATGGGGCAAAAACAGCACAGATGCGTGACGTATCTGTGCCGTAAAGGTGGCGCATTGCTGGAGTTGTATCGCAAGTGTGATGAAGCTCCAGCAAGGCTCAGGGGTGCCCCTGTCGCAGGGTTTCTGTTCTCACACAGAACTGTGGACAGAGGATTGGAACCTCGGCGAATTAGGGTGCCCCAAAACTCACCTTAGTAATCAAAAACCCCTTAGCAAGCTAGGTACAGTGTCACATTGGATATAACAAACTCTCAATGTTTAGACAATCCAGAATATGAACTTATAGTACCTCAGGATACGTGGAACTCATGAACAGTCGGTCGTTATATATTTCTTAGAAACCAGAACATGGAGTTAAGAAGAACACATGTGTATTTGAAATGTTTATTTACTAATGCCGTCTTCTCAGGCGTAGTATCTTAGATTATACAAGTACACATATTATCAGTAGCAAAATTACCAGCATAGTTAGTAGTACATAAAAAGCGAATGGTGACAGTATGTTAACATGCTGTAAATGAATAAGAGTTAGCAACACTTATAAGCAGCCGCGGGCCGTGGAGGGAGTTACGGTGGGGCAGGGAGGCGGGGAGGGGGAGGGGCAGGGTGGAGAGGGCTCCACCCTGCCCCTCCCCCTCCCCGCCTCCCTGCCCCACCGTAACTCCCTCCACGGCCCGCGGCTGCTTATATCTCACCCTCCCTACACATAATATATTATTTGCTAAGAAGGTCTCTTTGTGTTGGTTTAGGGCGTGCCGATACTTTAGTGTCTTAGATTTGAAGGAATCACATCAGCATACACCAGCTCTCTCTTCATGTGAACCACATCAAGTGTTGTGTATGTGTGTTCGGCAAAGCAATATAAAACCCGCCTCATGCCCAGAATTGGCAGAAGCTGCACTTATGTTATGAGTATGAAGTCGTGGAGATCAGACCTCATAACAATTCTGTTTTGTATTGTTCAGCACTCGCTGTACAGATATAGTTTAACAAGTAAAGCAGATAGTAGAGCAATAACATATTATTGTCATGTAAATCACGATGAACTATTAGGTTGAAAGCTAAAGCAACAACTAAGTGTCGTGTGCAGAAGTTGCAAAAAAGGAAAAAATGGCGTTTAAACCGGTAATGAGTCCATGCTAACTTAACACGGTGTAAAGATATCCAGGACCTAGATGACACCTCCCCATGATCCGGAAACGAACTGAATAAGATAATAGAAGTGCCATCTCATGAGAGCAGATTGCAAGTTTATATGTGGACGGTCCGCAAGGTAAAACATTAAAAACTAGGAAAATGTAATGCTATAGAAAAATAAAACAGCCAAGTACTTTATCGAGTCTTAAGCCAATAGGCAAGCTAAATAATAAAAACTTGACAAATAAGTGAATGAATTGTCAATGAAATGCTAGTACTCAGCATATCAAACATGAAAAAGGTCTATGACATAACTGTGTATGCAAAATAAGCTGCAACAGCCTCCAATAGGAAGTCACCGTCTTCATCCGAAAAGAGTTCAGCCATCCAATTTAAAAGCGGAAAAGAACATACGTGCTCTCCCAGCACCGGATCCTCTATCAACATCAGAGGACAGCTCGGTGGGTTTTCAAGAAAGCTCTGTTCCAAGAAAGACTGTGTTGCCGCCAGTAAATTCCAGGGACCAATTAGTCCATGCATCAATGCCACAGCCATAATCCTTTCGCCAGGACAAACCAACTCGTGAGTAATGATAGGAGTCATCAGCTGATTAAAGTCGACGTCAGGAGAAACCGGTCCGCAGAGACACAAATCAATGGCCCAATGGAAATCACAGGTCAGGCAGTGAAATACAGGCTGGACACAGGTGAAGTAGGAGAATCGAAAAGATAATCCATATGCCGTGCTTAATATCGCCAACGGCATTGTGCCATAATATTCTAGCATGCGATTGCGGAACAGTGTCAGCAGCTGCAGGGCGGGAGCTTGCACAGGAGGGACATCCATATTTAAAAATGTAAAAAAGCACAAGAGCGTCCGCTGGTAATGCAAGTAAAAATGGGAATCCACGAAGCAGAGTGGAAAAAATAGAATGAAAGAAAGTAGGGATGACTCCAAAGATTTTCTCAAATGAAGTCACGAGACCACTGGTAACAACTTTAAAAAAGTGCGCCAGGCCCTTTGTGGAGGACGCGTTAGAGATAGTCCGAACCATCTTGCTGAAATGGAAAGGCGAATCTGTATTTAAAAGGGTCTGCAACTCTGTACGGGTGTTCGCTATGTGAAGCACGAAAGTTTCACGGGCCGAAGTCAAGGCCACCTCTCTCTGAGACAAAAGAGCTCTTATTCTTGTCATGCCGTTGAAATGTGCTCCCAAGGTTGGTATTTGTGGCCAGATTGAAAACTCCGTATGTTCATGTGTGGGAGGAAATAGAACATTTCTGCAGCAAATAACCCGTTCATTTACTGTTACGATAAAATGAATTCTTTTAATTAACCCAGAACAATCTTCATTATTGAGCATCAAATAACTACCATTTTCCAAGAACTTGAACGTGGGGATGATAGCAGGAACTGGTGTGCCTTGCAACACGCAAGCCATATTTGGTCGGTGTTTGTTGCATGAACCGTGTAACTGTATGTGCCTACACATTAGTGAATGATCTGGCGTCTCAGTGCATTCCTCTCCATTCAGATAAACTTCTTGATCATCTTTGAAAATCTGTATGTGTATGGAAGCGACCAGACCTCATGAAGAAAACCACTACCTAAAGGTTAATAACGACCTATTGGTATATATTTCATACAATTTGAAAACTTATATAAAGCAAAAGGCAGCGTTATTAAACCGTGGATAAGGCACGTTGCCAAAGCAGTCAACCTTTTGGATTTATACTGGAAATGTTAAAGGAAGAATTACGGAGTAGGGCCTGTAAATCTTTAATGGACAACGAGTAAAATTACTCCAACTATCATATTCCTCTAACTCCGGGATAGTAGGGGTGTTTAATTTTTTAGAAGTAGCCAATCCAAAGCATTTGGTCTGGGAAATTGTTTCATTCACAAACAACATATGATTTGGGATGAGACATGCACGGTGGAAAGCCTTAGTGCCTTGTACCTGCCAGGTTCGTGAACCCCAAACTGATGTAGATCCTGGATATTTTTACTCTGTGTTAAGTTAGCATGGGCTCATTACTGGTTTAAACGCCATTTTTCCTTTTTTGTAACTTCTGCACACGACACTTAGTTGTTGCTTTAGCTTTCAGCCTACCTGCGTCAAGATCTATGCCTGCTTCAAGCAGGCGCAGGGTTTTGATGTAGCTTTGTCCTATCTGATTGTAAATGCGGCACACCGTGGGTGGCAGAGCAGCGGTGCACGTTAACTGGTGCATCCCTGGGGATGTGCTAGTTAATATAAATCTGCCCCTTTACATTTAATTATATGCAGGGGATACAGAGTAGGTGAGGTTTATCCAAGGTTAAGAGGAGATGAGTCCTGTTCAGTGAAAAATTGGAGATAGGCTTCAGTATATTATATACTTAAGTAGTGTGTTAAGTTTTTGATGACTGTTATTAATTTACTGTTGGGTAATAGTGGTTAATAACATTTTTTATTATATTTTACCACATATTCAACTGCAGATTATTTCAAGATTTTAGGATGCCAAGCAAAGAAAGAGTGAGAAAGGCTGCAAAACGTCAAAGACAGCAGGACCATGGAATAATGCAGCAGTCCTCTAACAAAAAGATTTGTCAAGTCACCAAGAAAGCACCGGGTAAGAGTCCAAAAACAGTCATAAGAAATATGTCTAGTAAAAAAAATATTACCACAGAAAATGTTTCAGTCCAGAAAAGGAGAAACAATTCAAATGGTAAGGAAAGGCCAATGAGAAATGTTACTGCTAGAGTAAGAGATAACTCTATGCATGAAAGTAGAAGGAAACAACAGTTTAGGGACATTCGTAAACGAATGTTCCGCAACAGGATAATTGGGAATTTGTTAAAAAATATTAAGAAAGGTCAACAGAAAGTGGTTTTTTATAAGAGAAAAAAAATAGTTGAGAAAGGTATTGATCAGGCATTTGAAATTAAACGTAAGTTATTTATTTTGACAATCAATAGAATTAGGAAGCTAAACAAGGCAATTTATGATTTCAAAAGAAATAGTAGATGGAAGAGAATAGTTAATCGTAGTAATTTTTGTGAAGTTTTTTCTGGAGAATGGATGCATAGTTCAAGCTCTGAGGCATTTTTTAATGAGGAGAGTTATTTCCAGGATAATGATTTGGTGCATGCAGTTGACACCAGTGGTCGAGCTTATGAAGTGAACGATGGTTGTCCAGTTGAAAAAGAAAAACTTGTGAGAACAGAGATAGAAGAGGTGTTAGGTAAGGAGGTTTTAGGGAGACGTCCTAAGGGTCCTGTGTACACCTGGAAGTGTAGTAGTATTTGCAGTGTACGACAGGATTCCATCAATTTGCTTTGTGATTTTATACGGTCATTTAATAAGAAAAGTTTGAAGCAGAAAATGAAGTTGTTGCAAGAATTAGATCCTTGCAGAGTGAGAGAAGTGATAGGTTTGCATGGTCATTCACTGGCTTGTCTTTCCAGGAGAGTATGCCAGAGTGTTTTTCATCATTTCAGGATGCTAGCAGTGCATCATAATAAAGTGAGGAAATTAGTTAGAATGTTGTATTATGCTAAGAGTCCAGCAATTATGCTTAAACAATTATGCGCTGCTCTTTTGCATGGTTCTGAAATAGATGTGAAGAATATATGTGAAGAAATTTAGTTTTGTTACTTTGGAAGTAAAGAGGAGAATGTTGAAATTGACCAAGAAGAAGAGAGTAATGTGGAAGATAGTGTACAGGTTTCCAGTACAGATAATTTCCAGAGGGAAATTGCGACGTTTGAGGTGAAATCAAGTGAGAGGCCAAATTTCACTTGTGTGTGTTGTCGACGCACTTATTATAAGAATCAGACTAAGTTAGTGGATTTATATGGAAAAAGTGAAAGGGAAAATAATAGTGAATGGAAGGATTTTACAACATACTTGATGGTAGAAAATTGTTTTGATTTGGGATTGGATCAACGTGTGTGTACTTATTGTTGTAACAAATTAAATCAAAACCAGATGCCTGCTAGAGCAGTTCATAATAATCTGGAATTGGTTGAGATTCCTTCTGAATTGAAGGATTTAAATACTTATGAATCTATTTTGATTCAAAGTATCCATCCCTTTCAGGCTATTGTAAGAATGGAGCCAAAGACAGGGAAATTGCCTCCATCAGATTTACAGAGAGGATTAAAGGGAAGAGTTGTTTATTTGCCTCTAGATTTGAAGAAAAACATTAACACAATTGGAGTGGAAAAAGTGGAAGAGGAACCTCTGGTTATCTTAGTTAATGGGGTTCCGACAAAGAATAAGAAAATATGGCAAGATTTAGTAGATGTTAGGAAAGTCAAAAGGGCAACATTGTATTTGAAAAAAAATAATAAATACTATAAAAATGTATATGTTGCAGAAGAGGAAGTAAGTGAGGAAGAGGATAGCGATTCGTGTGCTGGTCAAATTGAGAAAGTAGAACCCTGTACTAGTGAAGAAATATATGAACATTATAGTGCTCATCCTTTGCATTCCAAGGAAGTCATGGGGAATGCTATTGAGTTGTTTCAAATGAAACAAGCGAAAGGGAGTCCCATTAGTGTTTGGGAGGAAAGTTTGGAAGCTCGGTGTTTCCCACAGCTTTTTCCAACAGGTCAGGGAGGAAGATATGATGAGCGACCTCATCAAATTCCTGCTTCTGAATACCGGACTTTGCGATTGTATGCAGGAGATCCTAGGTTTCGACAATGCATTCCTTATTTGTTTCATCTCCTGTTTGAAAGCGATCTGTCTGGACTGTCATATGCAGTGAACCACATCTTGAAAAGTGGTATACACATGCAAAACATCTCGGCAAGTGACTTTATGGATAAAGTCAATGTCCAAGACAGTATTTTGGATTCTCACCTGATTAATCTCATGGCGTGTCAGCGTGGTACTAATGAGTACTGGTACCGTCGTCATGGTGATTTAAAATGTATGCTGAGGAACTTAGGAACTCCCACATGGTTCCTCACTTTGAGCTGTGCTGAGTATGGCTGGGAAGACTTACTTGAATTTCTACGAGAGGCAAATGCTAACGTAGAAAACATCGAATTCAAGACACCCGGAGAACTGTGCTCTTTGGATCCAGTCAATGTATGTAGGTACTTCAATCATAGATTTGAAGGTATGATGTCTTTCATCATGAATAAGAAGAATCCACCTCTTGGAGAGGTGTTGGATTTCTTCTGGAGGAAGGAGTACCAAGCAAGAGGTGCTCCTCATATACATATGTTGCTGTGGATCAAGGATGCACCAAAATTTGGAACGGATGCAGAAGACTCAGTGATGAGTTTCATAGAACAGTATTCTACGTGTGCTGTTCCAAACGCAAAGGAGAAAAAAAGCCTAAGAGAAAAAGTTCTACGTTTCCAAAGCCATCGATGTGGAAAGTACTGTCGTCGTAAATTCCGGAACAAAGACAAGTTCTACACCAAATGTCGTTTCGGCTTTCCATGATCGGTGATTTCTAAAGGAAGAGTGAACAGTTTGATGTCTTCGCTGCGACATAATGTGATGAAGAAATCACCTAAAAACACATACAATTTGAAGAGGAACGAAGAGTCTAAGTACATCAACGACTACAACCCGGTGATTTTGTCCATGTGGAATGCTAACATGGATATACAGTTTGTGGCTGATAACTGTATGGCTGTGGCTCGGTATGTGACATCTTACATCACCAAAAAAGAGAAGACAGAATTGAAGGATATGTGGGAGGACATTTCCCATGAAAAGAGCCTCAGCAAGAAGTTGTACAGTTTCAGTCTGAAGATGTTGTCGCATCGAGAAATCGGAGCTTACGAATGTTCTGACCGGTTGTCTTCAGCAAGTCTCTATGCCAAGTCCAGGAGTATCGTTTGGGCGAGTGTTGGTCTTGCTGCAACGCGTAATCGAGTTCTGAAACCTGTGCGGGAAATTGAGTATTTGGCGGAAAAGGAGCCAAACAGTACCGACATTTTGAAGAGCAACATGTTGGATACATATTATCCAAATCGAAGCAGTCACCTCGAGAATGTTTGTCTGTATGAGGTTCTGCAAAATTACATATTCAAGAGGAACATCAAAGAAGATACTGAGAAAGGAGTGTATGCTGTAATAGATAGTGAGGGATGTCTGGTCAAGCAAAGAAAATGCCACTTGATAAACCATCGAAAATTGAGTGGCGAATCTCCTGAAAAAAAGGAGTTTTTCTATTTAGCACTTTTGCAACTTTTTAAGCCTTGGCGTGCAGAAGAGGAACTGCTTGGAGATTTCCTTTGTTACGAAGACTCATTCAATGCTGCCAAGGAGACCATAGAATGTCCTGCTTTTCCCAAATATGTAGAAATGTTGAATGTGGAAATTGAGCAGGAAGCAACGATTGCAGCCGAGATTGCCAGAGACAGTTCTCAGGACAGTCAGAGTTCTGCTTCATTGAGTCAGGATCCACTAGGAGGACCTCTTATCGAAAATGAAGCTGCCACTGCTATGAATGAAGTGGAAAGAGCCATGGCACATGCTCAGGAGGATGCGGTTAACTTAGAAGAGTTGGAAAGACAACTCAACGTTGAGCAGAGGAAAATATATGACGAACTTACCATGCAAATTGATCATGGATTAAGTCATGACAAGAAAGAGTGCTCATGTACGTCGTTGAAGCCTGTCCGACTGTACGTGAGTGGAGAAGCGGGAACTGGAAAAAGTTTCCTTATTAAAGCAATTTCATGTTATTTGCAGGAAAGGACAGAGTCATCGCTGTCTTGTGTTGTCACCGCTCCAACTGGACTGGCAGCACATAACATTAAAGGGATTACTTTACATCGTTTACTGATGCTGCCAGTGGAGCATGACAACAAATTAGAATATCACAAGCTATCTGGAGATGCTTGTTTTGAAGTTTCAAGAGTCTTGAGGAAAATGAAACTTCTTATCATTGACGAAGTAAGCATGGTTTCCAATGTCATGCTTGCCTTTGTGCATTTGAGAATGCAAGAAGTTCTCAAAACAGAGTATGATGTGTTATTTGGTGGCAAACACATCATTGTTTTCGGAGATCTTCTGCAGCTGACACCAGTGAAAGGGCAACCTGTGTTCAAAATGCTCACGCATGAAGATACCAGGAAGTGCTTAGGGAGCATTGGCAACGTCAATATATGGTTAAACTTCAATTATGCTGAACTGCAGAATGTGCCAAATTCAACAACAAAATGTTGCATTTAGAAAAGCAAGAGATTGTGAAACTGGAAGCTATTGACAGAGTAGAGCATATGGGATCAACAATTATTTTGTCTGAGAATCTGAAAACAAAATTGGATTCATTAGAGAAGAGTATATCTAAAACTGCGGGTTTTGAAAAGACTCTGAATGTGTGCTTGAACTGCCGTATAATTTTAAGAAAGAATTTACATGTTGAAAGAGGTCTGGTAAATGGATCAATGGGTAATGTTGTTGATTTTGTGAAATACAGAAATAGAGATGGAATTGAATTTTTAAAAATTAAATTTGATGGCATTGAGGAAGTACAGCTAATTGCTCGTTGTTCTGCTAGATTTTTGCTTGTAAAAGACTTATATGTTCGTCGTAAGCAGTTTCCTGTTTGCTTGGCATATGCGGTGACAATCCATAAATCGCAAGGTTTAAGTGTAGACTGTGCATTGGTGAATATTGGCAGTTCTGTGTTCAAGGAATGTATGGCATATGTGGCATTGTCACGAGTTAGGACTTTATCGGGATTGTACTTGATTGAGTGTGATGTCACAAACATTTGTGCGGATCTAGATTGTGTTAAGGAATACAATAGGTTGAGAAGAGAGTATGCGCCACATTTGCCTCAGTATCCTTTGTTTGAGAAACGTGTGGTAGGCCGGAAACGAAGAAATGTGACCAATACTGGGGAGGTTGTAGCAAAAAGACGAAAAGTCGATGAACCTGAAATTATAAGCAGAAACAAAAAGGATTCTGTTGAAGATGTTGTTGGTTTTCAATTTGAAAACAGTTCTGGTGTCAACTGCTATGCTAATGTAGTGGTTAATGTTTTGTTTTCTCTAGAAAATGTAAAAGAAGAGATTGTGGTCAATTCTGATCAAAGATTTTGCAGTTTGTTAAATTCTGTGTTAGAGAAATGTAGCACTGATAGAACAAACATAGAAAGTGTGTCTGAAATTCGAAATCTGTTAGACAGATGTTCAGGCCAAACACAATTCTCTCAAAATAGTCAGCAAGATTGTCAGGAGTTTTTAATGTATATGCTTGATGTATTGCATGATGAAGGTGTAGATGTAGATCACCTGTTTGGGCTTTCTTATCAATGGCAGCATGACTGCGAGAACTGTAGGGTATCAAGTACTACTAGTGTAGACTCAGAAAGATTTATATATTTAACTTTGCCAGACAGTAAATCAGTCTCTTTTAATAAGCTAGTAAAAGCAGCTGATCACAACATGGAGTGTAGCCAATGTAAATCTGAAATGATGTCCACATTATTTATACGAACATATGGCCAGTATGTCATTTTAATGTTCCAACGATGTAGGCCTGATGGAACAAAATTGACAACTTTAATTAAAAATTTTGTGGCTTCACAGTTGTCAATATCAGGAAGGACTTTTGTAACTGTAGCAATTATATATCATGATGGTCCTTCAATAACATCAGGACATTATACAGCTTATTTAAAGTGTAGAAATGGCTGGTCATTCTGCAATGATTCTGTTTTAATTTTCAAAAAAAAATTGCCATATGACCTTAAAAACTCTTACCTGGTGTTTTTAAAACCAAAATTTTAGGGAAAGAATCTCGGGATGTGCTCTGAGGAATTTCAAGAAGTTCTCATGGCTCCTACACTATTTGGCCTTGAGGATAAGTGTAGTACAGAGACATAACTTTTTACCATAACACTGGACGTCATTGAGAAATACGTGCACTTTGAATGAGTTCAGAAAAACTATTTCTTTTTATAAGCTAATTGAAGCAGCCAATCAAAACATGGAGTAGAGGGAATGTAAGTCTGCAATGCTGTCTACTGTTTTACATTGCTTTGTGATTAAAAGTGATGTAGAGAATTAAATAAGTGTACTAGTCATAAAGGTAGTGTAAGTCTGCTTCATAGTAAGCAGTATCAGTGTGATAGGAAATGTAGAACATGATTGAGCAAGAAGGGGAAGATATTACTAGTCCAGGATTGTGTAAATGATCTTCAACATTTTAATTCTGAAAGTTGCGGAAATGCGAAAAGACGGGATTGGCTTACAAGAAATCCAAGAGTTATAAATGGGTCTGACAAGATTTGGCCTTGTGGAAACTTGTGGTAGAGAGCAAGAAGTCATTTATTGTATGTAACATGTTTTTGAAAACGATGGAGGTTTTCTTTCAGAAAGTGGCAGGTTGAAAGTAATAACAGCACAACAGAGTGTAAGCTGTTCATAGGACATCCTTGGCCGTCATGGAAAGTAAGTTAACTTTAAGGAGTTCTGAATTCTGATTTGTTATGTTGTATGGGTTTTTTAAACACAATCATTTTGATTGTGTTTTTTTTTCCCCGCTGTTATATGATGAATACCTTCAAGTCACTGTTTTTAGTGAAATTTGATACATTCTGAGAACAGCAAAAATAAACCATTTAACATGTATAATTAATTCTGTTCTGTTTGCATTTATGATGTACATGTAGAACTGTGTAGGAGGCATGGAGAAGGTGAGGCTTCTGTAAGTGTCAAAGTTGTTGCATACAGTGAACACATTCACACATCGGTCCACTCTTCCTTGGATGTGGTGGAGGTGGTGGGGAAGCACCAGCTGAAGCTACTAAAGAAGCCATTGCTCACTGGTAACAAAGGGTCTTTCTCTCACAATGATGAAAGTCAGAGTGAGGAAAGAAAGAGGGATTTTCATCATTTGGGAAAAACAATAGTTCTCAACCAATGAAAAGTGTTCATTTTAGATTATATGACCTAGTCTTACATCATTAGGAAACCAAAAGTGAAATGAACCAATGAAAAGTGTTATTACCAAGTCACATGACCTGCTGTGTTTACGTTACATGCTTTGCAGGGCCTTCCGGTTTGCTTCCAGAAACCTGTGCTTTGCGACTCGGTAAGCGTACCAGTTCGCTAACGTAGTACGTCATATGACGTATCACGCGACAACGTGAAACGTCATGCGGACGGGAGGCGTCACGATGTTGTTTTCTAACGCGGCAGTTGCGGTAAAGAAACGTTTACCGGCTCGCGGTCTATTTCGCGGCATCAAGGTCAGCTAACGGGAAGCTTCCCGATTCGCGAAGTGGGAACGAAGAAAAAAATTAAAAAAGTTATTAATAAACATATAAAATATATTTTGGGATTTAAAGAAGAATACATTTTACAGCTACAGATATTTGCTATTAAAAAAACATTGAAATTCACTGAAAAAACCATAGGTTATAGATTATATATAGTTAGGAATTAGCATTTACAAAACCTTGAAAATTCACTGAAAAAACCATAGGTTATAGACCATATATAGTTAGGAATTAGCATTTCAAAAACCTTATTTTACTCACACAAAACCATTGAAATTCCATATACAGTTAGTTGCACTAACTATATATCGCGCACCCGCAATCCACTGCTGATGATGTCACATATTACATCATTCATGACATGGTCAGTGACATCACTGATGACATCACTGATGACATCTCAAATGACATCACTGATGACAACATCCAGTGATTATGTGTTTCTGTAAAGTTTAAATATGTTTTACATATTGAAGAATGAGTGGATGTATAAGTGTCTGAATGAAGGTTTTAGTAGGTGCGTGATTGACTGTATGAGTGAGTGATTAAATGCGTCTTACTAAATGCACGGGTTAGTGACTAAACTGTCTGAAAGTGTGCATCAGTATGTCTGTTGTTGTGCAAGCTGATGCATGTGTTGATCAGTAGCTATATAAGTAGCTATATGGGTTATTGATTGGTTGCACAAGTATTTGTATGGGAGACTGAGTGTGTGTATGGCTGGCTGGGAGGTGTGTGACTCTGTGCAGATCAATGTGTACTTGTATCAGTGATTCTATAAGAGAGTAAGTATGTGTTAGTATATGTTTGAAAATGTGAGGTACTCTATGTTTAACTGTGTAGATTAGAAAATGGAAGTGTGATTGATTCTTTACAGGACTGACTAGGTGTGTGAGTAACTCCATGGATGAGTGGCAGAGTGTGAGTGTCTGTATAGGTGTATGAGTGCATATGATAGTGTTGTAAAGATGAGTGATTGTATGTATGAATGATTGTATGGGTGAATGAGTGAATGTGTGTGTAGACGTAGGAATCAGTGAGTGCGTATGTAGTAACTAGTATTGGTGTGTCAATGGTTTCAAAAATTATACTCTGTATTTAACACTGGGTGTAACAGAGGTTATATTAAAGTGTGAGGAGATGCATTGTATTGTCACATTAATGATATCATCATTGATGTGACCATTGATGTCAAATGAGATATCATCAGTGATGTCATTTGAGATGTCATCAGTGATGTCATCAGTGATGTCACTGACCATGTCATGAATGATGTAATATGTGACATCATCAGCAGTGGATTGCGGGTGCACGATATATAGTTAGTGCAACTAACTATATATGGAATTTCAATGGTTTTGTGTGAGTAAAATAAGGTTTTTTAAATGCTAATTCCTAACTATATATGGTCTATAACCTATGGTTGTTTCAGTGAATATATATATATATATATATATATATATATATATATATGGTGTATAACCTATGGTTGTTTCAGTGAATATATATATATATATATATATATACATATATATATATATATATATATATATATATATATATATATATATTCACTGAAACAACCATAGGTTATAGACCATATATAGTTAGGAATTAGCATTTAAAAAACCTTATTTTACTCACACAAAACCATTGAAATTCCATATATAGTTAGTTGCACTAACTATATATCGCGCACCCGCAATCCACTGCTGATGATGTCACATATTACATCATTCATGACATGGTCAGTGACATCACTGATGACATCACTGATGACATCTCAAATGACATCACTGATGACATCACTGATGACATCTCAAATGACATCACTGATGACAACATCCAGTGACTGTATTTTTCTGTAAAGTTAAAATATGTCTTACATATTTAAGAATGAGTGGATGTATAAGTGTCTGGATGAAGGATTTAGTAGGTGCATGACTGACTGTATGAATGAGTGATTAAATGTGTCTCACTGAGTGCATGGGTTAGTGACTAAACTGTCTTAATTTGTGCATCATTATGTCTGTTGTTCTGAAAACTGCTGCATGTGTTGTTCAGTAGCTATATGAGTAACTATATGGGTTATTGATTGGTTGCCCAAGTATTTGTATGGGAGACTGAGTGTGTGTGTGGGTGGCTGGGAGGTGTATGACTCTGTGCATAGATGTGTGAGCAGTTGATTCACTAGATGTATGGGTTAAAAAGTGCATGTGGAAACAGCTGTATGGGCAGTTGACTGTGTGCATCAGTGTATTGGTGAGTGAATGGATATCTCAGTGCTACATGTCAAAGTAAGTACATATGTAAAACACAGTACATGTGAGAGTTGACATATATAAATAACTGTGCAAAAGAGCCAGTGAATGTGTGAGTGGCTGTATGGATCATTGTGAACTTGTATCAGGGATTGTATAAGAGAGTAAATATGTGTTAGTATATGTTTGAATAAGTAAGGTGTGTATAACTGTATAGTTGAGGAAATGGAGGTGTGATTGATTCTTTGCATGACTGACTAGGTGTGTGAGTAACTCCATGGATGAGTGACAGTCTGTGAGTGTCTGTTTACACTGAGTGTATCTAAGGTTATATTAGAGTCTGAAGAGCTTCATCGTATTATCACATGAATGATGTCATCAGTGATGTGATCAGTAATGTCAAATGAGATGTCATCAGTGATGTCATCAGTGATGTCATTTGAGATGTCATCAGTGATGTCATCAGTGATGTCACTGACCATGTCATGAATGATGTAATATGTGACATGATCAGCAGTGGATTGCGGGTGCGCGATATATAGTTAGTACAACTAACTATATATGGAATTTCAATGGTTTTGTGTGAGTAAAATAAGGTTTTTTAAATGCTAATTCCTAACTATATATGGTGTATAACCTATGGTTTTTTCAGTGAATTTTCAAGGTTTTGTAAATGCTAATTCCTAACTATATATGGTCTATAACCTATGGTTTTTTCAGTGAATTTCATTGGTTTTTTAAAAGCTAATATCTATAGCTGTAAAATGTATTCTTCTTTAAATCCCAAAATATATTTTATATGTTTATTAATAATTTTTTTTTTAATATTTTTTTTGTTTCGCTCCCGGTCCGCGAACCGGAAAGCTTTCCGTTAGCTTAAATTGAAGCCGCGACCCGGTCCGCGAACCGGTAAACGTTCCGTTTGCGCAACTGCCGCTTTAGAAATCAACATCGTGACGCGTCACGAAAGCGCGACGTATCGCGTTGCCGCGTAATGCGTCTTATGACGTACCGCGTTAGCGCACCCGGAAGTGCCCCGGGGCGCGGACCGAGGCGCGAAACGAAGCTTCCCGGAAGCGATCCGCGGCGCGTCGCGAAAGCGCGACGTATCGCGTTGCCGCGTAATGCGTCTTATGACGTACCGCGTTAGCGCACCCGGAAGTGCCCCGGGGCGCGGACCGAGGCGCGAAGCGCAGCGACCCGGAAGCTATCCGGGGCGCGGACCGGAGCGCGTAACGTAAGCATAACAGGTCATGTGACTTGTTAATAACACTTTTCATTGGTTCATTTCACTTTTGGTTTCATAATCATGTAAGGCTAGGTCAGGTGACCTAAAAATAACACTTTTCATTGGTTGAGAACTATTGTTTTTCCCAAATGATGAAAACCCCTCCTTCTTTCCTCACTCTGACTTTCATCATTGTGAGAGGAAGACCTTTATTAATACTTGAGAAATGGCTTCAGTAGTTGCTTCAGCTGGTGAACCCCCACCACCACCTCCACCTCCTCATGGGAAGAGAGGACCAACTCCCCAGGTCATGACCAATACAGAGGAGGAAGAAGAAGAAATAGAGGAAGAGGAGAGAGAAGAACCACAGTTCTTGGAAGAGATGCCCCGGGTTTCCCATAGGAAAGCCAGTTTCATCTGGCAGTTTTATTCAATCCCTCCAGGGCAAAAGAAAGTGAATGCGAGGTATGTCACCTGCCTCATCTGCAAAGATAAATTATCAAGAGGGACTGATAAAAAGTATAGTTATGGGAACTATACCATGCATAGGCACATGACCAGGAAGCATCCACTCAATTACAGCCGGGCGGAAATACGGGATATGGAACAAAATCCAACATCAACTCCTGTGGCCAGGTCAAGATCGTCAATATCATTGACACCAGCAGAGGCACGGGAAACTGTGCCAAACATCCAAGAGAATTTTGGCCACATGAAACATACTTGTATGCACTGTGGTGCGTTGATAGCATGTGGCAACATGAGTATCAATTTAATAAACCTAGCTTACAACAATCATAATTGCCCTAACCGCCCCCAGTAATGCCCTTTTCAATGCCTGTTTTTTGTTGTTTCCCCCCCAAAAAAAAACAAAAAAAATATAAAATCGTTCAAAAAATACAAAAAAAACAAAAAATGTTCAAAAAATTAAAAAAAAATATAAAACAACAAAAACATTAAAAAAAGTTCTTTTCAGAACTACCTCCCCTTTCAAAAAAAATTGCTAGAATGTTTAGCACTCTGGCAAGCTCTATTTCTTTTGGTTCGCTTCCCGGTTAGCTTCCCGGTACGCGGACCGGGAGCTAACCAAAATTTTTTTTTTTTTTAAAAAAGAGTAAGTATAAGGAAAGTAAACAGAGAGTGATGTTAAAAGAAAGACAGCTATAGGGAGTAAAGAAGAGATACTGTTTAATAGATCTATTTACCGAAGAAAAGACGGAAGAGGGTATAATTTTGAAAAACAAAATAGATAAGGAAGTGAAAGAAAAAAAAAGAGAGTAGAACAATAACAAAGAAGAGTTTCTTGGAGAATGTGAGTGAATGTTCAAAATAAGATTAAAACATGGGGAATAACAGAGAGAAAAAATAGAAAACAGAAAACAAAAAATAACAGAAAAAGATTAATTGAAACAGCAAAGAAATGTAAGTAACATAGAGCCATATCATCAACATAGGCAATAAAAGTTTTGCAGCTTTTATCGTCAGAAATGTGTCGCTAAAGCCGCTTTTGCGGCAGAAAACTGCCGCTAAAACCACTTTTGCACCAGTTTTCTGCCAATAAAAACAGCAATAATTTTATTGGCTGTGTTCATAATATGCCCCTTAGTGTGCTTCAACTACACAGAGAAAGCATTATGAACAAGTAGTGATAGAGTGATCAGTCAAAGACACTAAGAGTAATAGAGACGGAGTGAGTGAACAAGAGTGAGGAACTATGAGAAGAGAGGGACTGAGAAAAAGAGTGGAAGGAGTTGAGTAAGTAGGTAATAGAGAAAGGAATGAGGGAAGTAGCAAAGGCAGGAAACTGAGGGTTAAAGAAATGAAGCAGTGGAACTAATAGAAGTTAAATGTGATAGAAATGTAACAAAAAGAGTACAAAATATTTACCTTATAATTGTCGTTAAATTACTCACTTTTTGTTTTTATACTTTCAATCTGTGAAAGAGAGAACAAACATTTGAAAAATATTAAAACATGTATTTAAAAATTACAAAAGACAAGGGAAAAGATTGAAGGACAAACAGTTTTTCAACAACTTTGACACTTAAAGAAGCTTCTGCTTCTCCAGGCCCCCTACACAGTCCTAAAGATATACATTTTAAACTAACAGTATCTTGTTGCAGATGAAGTGAGGCCTATCTTAAAACATGGTGCATCTTTTGCATTGCTGTTGTCTCAGAAAAGTGTCGCAAGACACTAAAATTTTAAATGATTGCTTCAGGATGCCAATAAGATGTGTCCTATCCAGAGGTTTGTTTGAGGTGAGGCCTACTCAGGGTTGCAGATGAAATTTAGAGTTGTTGAAGAGTACAGAGAAGATAATACATTTGCAGGCCTACCAATGAAGTGAGTCATGTCCACTGCACTCTTGAACAAAGGCCAAACCTCCTCTGTTTCCCTGGACAGACCTAAACATGATCTGCACAATGTGATTCGTAATGATAGGAAACACAGGTGATGTAATTGAAATACGTGCAATTTCTTTTGCTCATTTCACAATCACATCACTTGTGTTTCCTTTGCTTAGGTATCTCATTGTGCAGATGTAGTCCAGCATATGAAAGAGTACGCAGAAGTGCAGCACTGCATGCAACAACTTTGACACTTACAGAAGCCTCACCTTCTCCATGCCTCCTACACAGTTCTACATATACATCATAAATGCAAACAGTACAGAATTAATTATACATGTTAAATGGTTTATTTTTGCTGTTCTCAGAATGTATCAAAATTCACTAAAAACAGTGACTTGAAGGTATTCATCATATAACAGCGGGGAAAAAAAAACACAATCAAAATGATTGTGTTTAAAAAACCCATACAACATAACAAATCAGAATTCAGAACTCCTTAAAGTTAACTTACTTTCCATGACGTCAAAGGATGTCCTATGAACAGCTTACACTCTGTTGTGCTGTTATTACTTTCAGCCCGCCACTTTCTGAAAGAAAACCTCCATCGTTTTTAAAAACATGTTACATGCAATAAATGACTTCTTGCTCTCTACCACAAGTTTCCACAAGGCCAAATCTTGTCAGAGCCATTTATAACTCTTGGATTTCTTGTAAGCCAATCCCGTCATTTGGCATTTCTGCAACTTCTTGCTCAGTCATGTTCTACATTTCCTATGACACTGATACTGCTTACTATGAAGCAGACTTACACTACCTCTATGACTACTACAATTATTTAATTCTCTACATCACTTTTAATCACAAAGCAATGTAAAACAGTAGACAGCATTGCAGACTTACATTCCCTCTACTCTATGTTTTGATTGGCTGCTTCAATTAGCTTATAAAAAGAAATAGTTTTTCTGAACTCATTCAAAGTGCACTTATTTCTCCATGACGTCCAGTCTTATGGTTAGAAGTTATGTCTCTGAACTACACTTATCCTCAAGGCCAAATCGTGTAGGAGCCATTAGAACTTCTTGAAATTCCACAGAGCACATCCCGAGATTCTTTCCCTAAAATTTTGGTTTTAAAAACACCAGGTAAGAGTTTTTAAGGTCATACGGCAATTTTTTTTTTAAATTAAAACAGAATCATTGCAGAATGACCAGCCATTTCTAGACTTTAAATAAGCTGTGTAATGTCCTGATGTTATTGAAGGACCGTCATGATATATAATTGCTGCAGTTACAAAAGTCCTTCCTGATATTGACAACTGCGAAGCCACAACATTTTTAATTAAAGTTGTCAATTTTGTTCCATCAGGCCTACATCGTTGGAACATTAAAATGACATACTGGCCATATGTTCGTATAAATAATGTGGACATCATTTCAGATTTACATTGGCTACACTCCATGTTGTGATCAGCTGCTTTTACTAGCTTATTAAAGGAGACTGATTTACTGTCTGGCAAAGTTAAATATATAAATCTTTCTGAGTCTACACTAGTAGTACTTGATACCATACAGTTCTCGCAGTCATGCTGCCATTGATAAAAAGCCCAAACAGCTGATCTACATCTACACCTTCAGCATGCAATACATCAAGCATATACATTAAAAACTCCTGACAATCTTGCTGAATATTTTGAGAGAATTGTGTTTGGCCTGAACATCTGTCTAACAGATTTCGAATTTCAGACACACTTTCTATGTTTGTTCTATCAGTGCTACATTTCTCTAACACAGAATTTAACAAACTGCAAAATCTTTGATCAGAATTGACCACAATCTCTTCTTTTACATTTTCTAGAGAAAACAAAACATTAACCACTATATTAGCATAGCAGTTGACACCAGAACTGTTTTCAAATTGAAAACCAACAACATCTTCAACAGAATCCTTTTTGGTTCTGCTTATAATTTCAGGTTCATCGACTTTTCGTCTTTTTGCTACAACCTCCCCAGTATTGGTCACATTTCTTCGTTTCCGGCCTACCACACGTTTCTCAAACAAAGGATATTGAGGCAAATGTGGCGCATACTCTCTTCTTAACCTATTGTATTCCTTAACACAATCTAGATCCGCACAAATGCTTGTGACATCACACTCAATCAAGTACAATCCCGATAAAGTTCTAACTCGTGACAATGCCACATATGCCATACCCTCCTTGAACACAGAACTGCCAATATTCACCAATGCACTGTCTACACTTAAACCTTGCGATTTATGGATTGTCACCGCATATGCCAAGCAAACAGGAAACTGCTTACGGCGAACATATAAGTCTTTTACAAGCAAAAATCTAGCAGAACAACGACCAATTAGCTGTACTTCCTCAATGCCATCAAATTTAATTTTTAAAAATTCAATTCCATCTCTATTTCTGTATTTTACAAAATCAACAACATTACCCATTGATCCATTTACCAGACCTCTTTCAACATGTAAATTCCTTCTTAAAATTATACGGCAGTTCAAGCACACATTCAGAGTCTTTTCAAAACCTGCAGTTTTAGATATACTCTTCTCTAATGAATCCAATTTTGTTTTCAGATTCTCAGACAAAATAATTGTTGATCCCATATGCTCTACTCTGTCAATAGCTTCCAGTTTCACAATCTCTTGCTTTTCTAAATGCAACATTTTGTTGTTGAATTTGGCACATTCTGCAAGAGTTGGCATCAAACATATTCCAGATTTCTTCTCAGTAATTTTCTGAAGAATATTCTCAGGCACAACATCTTGTTCTGGATATAAATTTTACAGTAATCGTGCATGTAAAGCTTCTTTCCCATGCTCGGTCACTTTTCCAATTCTAACATCTTGTAGAATAGTCTTGTAAACTTCATCCTTCGCCTGACGCATATTTTCATGCAGTTCAGCATAATTGAAGTGTAACCATATATTGACGTTGCCAATGCTCCCTAAGCACTTCCTGGTATCTTCATGCGTGAGCATTTTGAACACAGGTTGCCCTTTCACTGGTGTCAGCTGCAGAAGATCTCCGAAAACAATGATGTGTTTGCCACCAAATAACACATCATACTCTGTTTTGAGAACTTCTTGCATTCTCAAATGCACAAAGGCAAGCATGACATTGGAAACCATGCTTACTTCGTCAATGATAAGAAGTTTCATTTTCCTCAAGATTCTTGAAACTTCAAAACAAGCATCTCCAGATAGCTTGTGATATTGTAATTTGTTGTCATGCTCCACTGGCAGCATCAGTAAACGATGTAAAGTAATCCCTTTAATGTTATGTGCTGCCAGTCCAGTTGGAGCGGTGACAACACAAGACAGCGATGACTCTGTCCTTTCCTGCAAATAGCATGAAATTGCTTTAACGAGGAAACTTTTTCCAGTTCCCGCTTCTCCACTCACGTACAGTCGGACAGGCTTCAACGACGTACATGAGCACTCTTTCTTGTCATGACTTAATCCATGATCAATTTGCATGGTAAGTTCGTCATATATTTTCCTCTGCTCAACGTTGAGTTGTCTTTCCAACTCTTCTAAGTTAACCGCATCCTCCTGAGCATGTGCCATGGCTCTTTCCACTTCATTCATAGCAGTGGCAGCTTCATTTTCGATAACAGGTCCTCCTAGTGGATCCTGACTCAATGAAGCAGAACTCTGACTGTCCTGAGAACTGTCTCTGGCAATCTCGGCTGCAATCATTGCTTCCTGCTCAATTTCCGCATTCAACATTTGTACATATTTGGGAAAAGCAGGACATTCTATGGTCTCCTTGGCGGCATTGAAAGAGTCTTCGTAACAGAGAAAATCTCCAAGCAGTTCCTCTTCTGCACGCCAAGGCTTGAAAAGTTGCAAAAGTGCTAAATAGAAAAACTCCTTTTTTTCAGGAGATTCGCCACTCAATTTTCGATGGTTTACCAAGTGTCATTTTCTTTGCTTGACCAGACATCCCTCACTTCCTATTACAGCATACACTCCTTTCTCAGTATCTTCTTTGATGTTCCTCTTGAATATGTAATTTTGAAGAACCTCATACAGACAAACATTCTCGAGGTGAATGCTTCGATTTGGATAATATGTATCCAACATGTTGGTCTTCAAAATGTCGGTACTGTTTGGCTCCTTTTCCGCCAAATACTCAATTTCCCGCACAGGTTTGAGAACTCGATTACGCGTTGCAGCAAGACCAAGACTCGCCCAAATGATACTCCTGGACTTGGCATAGAGACTTGCTGAAGACAACCGGTCAGAACATTCGTACGCTCCGATTTCTCGATGCGACAACATCTTCAGACTGAAACTGTACAACTTCTTGCTGAGGCTCTTTTCATGGGAAATGTCCTCCCACATATCCTTCAATTCTGTCTTCTCTTTTTTGGTGATGTAAGACGTCACATACCGAGCCACAGCCATACAGTTATCAGCCACAAACTGTATATCCATGTTAGCATTCCACATGGACAAAATCACCGGGTTGTAGTCGTTGATGTACTTGGACTCTTCGTTCCTCTTCAAATTGTATGTGTTTTTAGGTGATTTCTTCATCACATTATGTCGCAGCGAAGACATCAAACTGTTTACTCTTCCTTTAGAAATCACCGGTCGTGGAAAGCCGAAACGACATTTGGTGTAGAACTTGTCCTTGTTTCGGAATTTACGACAACAGTACTTTCCACATCGATGGCTTTGGAAACGCAGAACTTTTTCTCTTAGGCTTTTCTTCTCCTTTGCGTTTGGAACAGCACACATAGAATACTGTTGTATAAAACTCATCACTGAGTCTTCTGGATCCGTTCCAAATTTAGGTGCATCCTTGATCCACAGCAACATATGTATATGAGGAGCACCTCTTGCTTGGTACTCCTTTCTCCAGAAGAAATCCAACACCTCTCCAAGAGGTGGATTCTTCTTATTCATGATGAAAGACATCATAGCTTCAAATCTATGATTGAAGTACCTACATACATTGACTGGATCCAAAGAGCACAGTTCTCCGGGTGTCTTGAATTCAATGTTTTCTACGTTAGCATTTGCCTCTCGTAGAAATTCAAATAAGTCTTCCCAGCCATACTCGGCACAGCTCAGAGTGAGGAACCATGTGGGAGTACCTAAGTTCCTCAGCATACATTTTAAATCACCATGACGACGGTACCAGTACTCATTAGTACCACGCTGACACGCCATGAGATTAATCAGGTGAGAATCCAAAATACTGTCTTGGACATTGACTTTATCCATAAAGTCACTTGCCGAGATGTTTTGCATGTGTATACCACTTTTCAAGATGTAGTTCACTGCATATGACAGTCCAGACAGATCGCTTTCAAACAGGAGATGAAACAAATAAGGAATGCATTGTCGAAACCTAGCATCTCCTGCATACAATCGCAAAGTCCGGTATTCAGAAGCAGGAATTTGATGAGGTCCCTCATCATATCTTCCTCCCTGACCTGTTGGAAAAAGCTGTGGGAAACACCGAGCTTCCAAACTTTCCTCCCAAACACTAATGGGACTCCCTTTGGCTTGTTTCATTTGAAACAACTCAATAGCATTCCCCATGACTTCCTTGGAATGCAAAGGATGAACACTATAATGTTCATATATTTCTTCACTAGTAGAAGTTTCTACTTTCTCAATTTGACCAGCACACAAATCGCTATCCTCTTCCTCACTTACTTCCTCTTCTGCAACATATACATTCTTATAGTATTTTTTTTTTTTTTCAAATACAATGTTGCCTTTTTAACTTTCCTAACATCTACTAAATCTTGCCATATTTTCTTATTCTTTGTCGGAACCCCATTAACTAAGATAACCAGAGGTTCCTCGTCCACTTTTTCTACTCCAATTGTGTTAATGTTTTTCTTCAAATCTAGAGGCAAATAAACAACTCTTCCCTTTAATCCTCTCTGTAAATCTGATGGAGGCAATTTCCCTGTCTTTGGCTCCATTCTTACAATAGCCTGAAAGGGATGGATACTTTGAATCAAAATAGATTCATAAGTATTTAAATCCTTCAATTCAGAAGGAATCTCAACCAATTCCAGATTATTATGAACTGCTCTAGCAGGCATCTGGTTTTGATTTAATTTGCAACAACAATAAGTACACACACGTTGATCCAATCCCAAATCAAAACAATTTTCTACCATCAAGTATGTTGCGAAATCCTTCCATTCATTATTATTTTCCCTTTCACTTTTTGCATATAAATCCACTAACTTAGTCTGATTCTTATAATAAGTGCGTCGACAACACACACAAGTGAAATTTGGCCTCTCACTTGATTTGACCTGAAACGTGGCAATTTCCCTCTGGAAATTATCTGTACTGGAAACCTGTACACTATCTTCCACATCACCCGCTTCTTCTTGGTCAATTTCAACATTCTCCTCTTTATTTCCAAAGTAACAAAACTCAATTTCTTCACATATATTCTTCACATCTATTTCAGAACCATGCAAAAGAGCAGCACATAATTTTTTAAGCATAATTGCTGGACTCTTAGCATAATACAACATTCTAACTAATTTCCTCACTTTATTATGATGCACTGCTAGCATCCTGAAATGATGAAAAACACTCTGGCATACTCTCCTGGAAAGACAAGCCAGTGAATGACCATGCAAACCTGTCACTTCTCTCACTCTGCAAGGATCTAATTCTTGCAACAACCTTATTTTCTGCTTCAAACTTTTCTTATTAAATGACCGTACAAAATCACAAAGCAAATTGATGGAATCCTGTCGCACACTGCAAATACTACTACACTTCCAGGTGTACACAGGACCCTTAGCACGTCTTCCTAAAACCTCATTACCTAACACCTCTTCTGCCTCTGTTGTCACAAGTTTTTCTTTTTCAACTGGACAAGCATCTTTCACTTCATAAGCACGACCACTGGTGTCAACTGCATGCACCAAATCATAATCCTGGAAATAACTCTCCTCATTAAAAAATGCCTCACAGCTTGAACTATGCATCCATTCTCCAGAAAAAACTTCACAAAAATTACTACGATTAACTATTCTCTTCCATCTACTATTTCTTTTGAAATCATAAATTGCCTTGTTTAGCTTCCTAATTCTATTGATTATCAAAATAAATAACTTACGTTTAATTTCAAATGCCTGATCAATAACTTTCTCAACTTTTTTTTTTCTCTTATAAAAAACCACTTTCTGTTGACCTTTCTTAATATTTTTTAACAAATTGCCAATTATCCTGTTGCGGAACATTCGTTTACGAATGTCCCTAAACTGTTGTTTCCTTCTACTATCATGCACAGAGTTATCTCTTGCTCTAGCAGTAACATTTTTGATTGGCCTTTCCTTTCCATTTGAATTGCTTCTCTTTTTCTGGACTGAAACATTTTCTGTAGTAATATTTTTTTTACTACAAATATTTCTTATGAATGTTTTTGTACTCTTACCCGGTGCTTTCTTGTTGACTTGACAAATCTTTTTGTTAGAGGACTGCTGCTTTTTTTCAATCACCTGCTGTCTTTGACGTTTTGCAGCCTTTCTCAGTCTTTCTTTCGTTGGCATGGTGAAATGTTGAAATGATCTGCAGTTGAATCTGTGGTAAAATATATTAAAAAATGTTATTAACCACTATTACCCAACAGTACATCAATAACAGTAATCAAAAACTTAAAACACTACTTTACATTTTTACATATAAGATTTTTTAGTGCATGGCAATTTTAGAATACAGAAATAGCAGAAAAGAAATGGAATTTATATTCATGTTACCTGTGCTATCTTATATGTGAATCTGATCTAATTTTATGAGCATATTTTAATATTTTATTGAAGACACTACACATAACCTGTTTTTGAAGGTGTCTATATTTTTAAATTAAACGGTTTACATTTTTACTTTTTATTTATTATAAATTTTAAAAATAAATGTTTATAGTTCCATAGGATCAAGCAGGTCAGCTTCCCAACCTATGTCATATAATTCGGACAAATCTGCATCCTCATCACGTTCTTCTTCATCCTCAGGATTTAAATCATCCAAGGGATCAACATCAACTGATGTTTCAATTACAAGTTCAATGATGAGGTCAAAATCAACTGATTGCTGATTGTCGCTCATGTTGATGTTGTCTTTATCTTTAAAGAAAGATAACAACAATGAGATGTTGCAGAGTAAGAGACAAATCTCAGAGATTATAATAGTAAAATTGTTTAACAAGAGTAACATTTTGCAGCTATTATTTAGCCATGTCCAGCGATGCTGAGCAGGTGAAGCCTATGTCTAATTTTTCAGTGAACAGGACTCATCTCTTCTTAACCTTGGATAAGCCTCACCGACTCTGTGTCCCCTGCACATACTTAAATGTAAAGGGGCAGATTTATGTTAAATGGCACATCCCCAGGCATGCACCAGTTAACGTGCACCGCTGCTCTGCCACCCATGGTGTGCCACATTTACAATCAGATAGGAGAAAGCTGCGTCAAAACCCTGCGCCTGCTTTAAGCAGGCATAGGTCTTGACGCAACATTGTGGAGATGGAGCACCCCTGAGCCTTGCTGGAGCTGCATCGCACTTGCGATACAACTCCAGCAATGCGCCACATTTACAGCACAGATACGTCACGCATCTGTGCCATTTTTGCCCCATGCTGCGCCGCATTGTAAATGCAGCACACCATGGGTGGCGGAACAGCGGCGCAGGATGACTGGCACATCCCTGGTGATGCGCCAGTCATCATAAATCTATCCCTAAGCTTCTTATCTTGTTACAGATGAACCGCCATATGTATCATCAAACTATTTTGCATTTCCTAAATAGCGAATTTTAAGGAATAAATAGCAATTCTTTACCATTCCTAATTTGCAATGAGCAAATTGCTAATTGCAAATTACCCATTCATTTCCATGGGCTAGGAGGCTCATAGGAATGAAGGTGCAATTTGCGATTAGCAATTAGCTCATCGCAAACTAGGAATTTTTCCAAGGGTGCAGGGGTGTCTCAAGAACACCCTGCTGCACCCCTGAAAAAGAAATTTGGGGTCATATGGCGCACATACATGCCCTAAGGGCATGTATTGGCGTCATATGGCACCTTTTGTTTTTTGGAAAAAAAGCTTTTTGAAAAGAATTCGCAAATTACCACCAACTAAAAGTTGGTGGTAGTTTCCAAATCCTTAATGTCATTTTTTACATATTTTTTGTTTGATACATTGCATTTAAGGAATCGCAAAATTTGCAAATCCTTCAGTGCAATCGCAAAATAAGGAATAGCAAATTTTGCTATTCCTTATTTTGCATCAAACTTGTTTGATACATACCATTTGTCTAATTAGCATTCGCAAAGGCCGAAATTCGCAGAATTTTGATCTTTGCGAATGCTAATTAGCTTGATACATATGGCCCCAAGTGAGGCCTGTCTTGCAACATGGTGCATCTTTTGCATCACTGCTGCATCGGTTTCATGTGGCACGTTTTTTTTACACCATGACACATCTGCCTAAATGCATCAATTTGTAATTTTGTCGCCTCATAGCAAATCTTTTGCACCGCCGCTGCATCATAAAAGTGACGCACAGTGGCGCAAAAGAGGCATACACCTATCATAAATCTGTCCCTAGCATTTTAAATAATTAATCCAGGATGACGATAAGGTGTGGCCTATCCAGAGGTTTGTTTAAGGTGAGGCCTACTCAGGATAGCAGATTAAAGTTACGCTTGATGGAGAATACAGAGGAGATAATACATGTAAAGGCCTACCAATGAAGTAAGTAATGTCCACTTGTTTGCGCCAGTCATCATAAATGTATCCCTAAGCTTCTTATCTTGTTACAGATGAACCGCCATATGTATCATCAAACTATTTTGCATTTCCTAAATAGCTAATTTTAAGGAATAAATAGCAATTCTTTACCATTCCTAATTTGCAATGAGTAAATTGCTAATTGCAAATTACCCATTCATTTCCATGGGCCAGGAGGCCCATAGGAATGAAGGTGCAATTTGCGATTAGCAATTAGCTCATCGCAAATTAGGAATTTTTTCAAGGGTGCAGGGGTGTCTCAAGAACACCCTGCTGCACCCCTGAAAAAGAAATTTGGGGGCATATGGCGCACATACATGCCCTAAGGGCATATATTGGCGTCATATGGCACCTTTTGTTTTTTGGAAAAAAAGCTTTTTGAAAAGAATTCGCAAATTACCACAAACTAGAAGTTGGTGGTAGTTTCCAAATCCTTAATGTCATTTTTTACATATTTTTTGTTTGATACATTGCATTTAAGGAATCGCAAAATTTGCAAATCCTTCAGTGCAATCGCAAAATAAGGAATAGCAAATTTTGAATTAAGGACATTTTAAGTCATTTCCACATGTGCAGTGTTTTCAAATTATGATTTGAAAATCGTTTTTAGGGAAAAGGAATGGTTTGTAAATTTATGACAAGGACATAATGGTGTATGCTTCTTTATAAGGCATTTCAGTGTCTCTGATGTCATTTTTCCCATATTACATTATAAGACCTTTCCCCATGGAGCACATTCCTTGTAAATATGCTCCCACCTGTGCATGGTAAATTTAGATTTTGACTGTTTGAGTCACATACCCATGTTAAAAGTGACCCAAAAAAATTGCAAAGGCTTTAAAAAAACACTTTCATGTGTCTTAAGGACATTTTAAGTCATTTCCCCGTGGGCAGTGTTTTGTAAGTGGCGCAAAAGAGGCATACACCTATCATAAATCTGTCCCTAGCATTTTAAATGATTAATTCATGATGACGATAAGGTGTGGCCTATCCAGAGGTTTGTTTAAGGTGAGGCCTACTCAGGATTGCAGATTAAAGTTACGCTTGATGAAGAATACAGAGGAGATAATACATGTAAAGCTCTACCAATGAAGTAAGTGATGTCCACTTCATTGCGCCAGTCATCATAAATGTATCCCTAAGCTTCTTATCTTGTTAGAGATCAACCGCCATATGTATCATCAAACTATTTTGCATTTCCAAAATAGCGAATTTTAAGGAATAAATAGCGATTCTTTACCATTCCTTATTTGCGATGAGCAAATTGCTAATTGCAAATTACCCATTCATTTCCATGGGCCAGGATGCCCATAGGAATGAAGGTGCAATTTGCGATAAGCAATTAGCTCATCACAAATTACGAATTTTTCCAAAGGTGCAGGGGTGTCTCAAGAACACCCTGCTGCACCCCTGAAAAAGAAATGTGGGGGCATATGGCGCACATAAATTTTAACAACATTCCTTTACCTCAAAAACGATTTTCAAGTCATAATTTGAAAACACTGCCCACAGGGAAATGACTTAAAATGTCCTTAAGACACATGAAAGTGTTTTTTGAAAGCCTTTGCAATTTTTTAGGGTCACTTTTAACATGGTTATGTGACTCAAACAGTCAAAATCTAAATTTACCATGCACAAGTGTGACCATATTTACAAGGAATGTGCCCCACGGAGAAAGGTCTTTTAATGTAATATGGGAAAAATGACATCAGAGACACTGAAATGCCTTATAAAGAAGCATACACCATTATATCCTTGTCATAAATTTACAAACCATTCCTTTTCCCCAAAAACGATTTTCAAATCATAATTTGAAAACACTGCACATGAGGAAATGACTTAAAATGTCCTTAAGACACATGAAAGTGTTTTTTGATTGCCTTTCCAGCATGGTTGGGTCACTTTTAACATGGCTATGTAACACAAACATTCAAAATCTAAATTTGCCATGCACAGGTGGGAGCATATTTACAAGCAATTTGCGCCACAGAGAAAGGTCTTACATTAAAATGGGAAAAATAACATCAGAGACAGTCAATTGCCTTATAAAGAAGCATACACCATTATGTCCTTGTCATAAATTTAAAAACAATTCCTTTTCCCCAAAAACGATTTTCAAATCATAATTTCAAAACACTGCACATGGGAAAATGACTTAAAATGTCCTTAAGACACATAAAAGCGTTTTTTGATTGCCTTTGCAGCATGTTTGTATCACTTTTAACATGGCTATGTAACACAAACATTCAAAATCTAAATTTGCCATGCACAGGTGGGAGCATATTTACAAGCAATTTGCGCCACAGAGAAAGGTCTTACATTAAAATGGGAAAAATAACATCAGAGACAGTCAATTGCCTTATAAAGAAGCATACACCATTATGTCCTTGTCAGAAATATTATAACCATTCATTTCCTCAAAAACGATTTTCAAGTCATAATTTGAAAAGACTCCACAGCTCCTATGCAGAAAAACACCCTGTCAGTACTAATACTTCACATTTTCTCCAATTACATTTTCTCAAAGAAACAAAATCTATTTGTAAAACACTTGAGACAAAGCAACATTTGAAAAACACAACTTTCTTCATAATTTTCTCCTTAAAGCACACTATTCTCTATCTAAATTAAAGAAATATTTTCTCACCTTAGCAAATACTTTGAGTTTCAAAACAGTCTCAGAAACACACCAATTTGTCTTCAGCAGAGCAAAAGGTATGCACTCCAGAGTCTGCAGCTATCAAAAGCACAGAAATGCTGTAATTCTTCACACATATCTCTCATGTCACCCAATCAAAACTCTTCCCTCACTTTTTTTCAAATGAAAACCCTTCCCCCCTCTGCCATTTCATGCCTTTTCTGCATGGCAACCACCTCTTGGAAGACTTCTGGTGTTTGCAAGTTCACACAACAATGTTGCAATTGAACTCTGAACTCTCAGTGCACCTCATATCCAGTGCATTCTTTCATTTAATGATTTCTTCTTGACCACTCAAAATACATCTTTCAAACAACTCATCCATGCACCCTAACTTTCTGTTTTCAGCAATCAAAATCCACCAATCACTGTTACTGCTTCATTAACACAGAAACTCCACAGTTTTTTTCATTTTAAACTCTTATTTTTTCAACTGCCATTTCATTGCCACACTTCATCTGACTGCAGGAGAACCTTCTCTCACCATGTTTTCTGTCTGGATTGTTGGACATAGTTGCATCTATTGGGCTCAGAGGTATGCTGAGAACAGGAATTTACCTAACCTCAATTTACAAGATGTGGAAATTAAGTGGTTTGGCCACAGAGGATTAAAATGTCACCAATTGATACCATTGGTGAAAACCTTTATGCATTTGCCAAAACCTGACCTGTTAATTGTGCACTGTGGAGGTAATGATTTGGGCACTTTGACTGGGGTAGGTCTGGAAATTCTTTTAAAGGACACCTTTGAGCAATTGATGGCACTTTTTCCTCAAACTGCCTTGGTATATTCAAATATATGCCAAAGACAGAAATGGAGGTGGTCAAACCAATTTTGTCCACAAATTGAGAAGTCGAGGAAGCATGTAAACAAATCTGTTTCAGCTTACATGAGAGACCATGGAATGGGCTCCCTGTACAACAATAACTTGCGTTACTACATGCAAGATATCTACAGAGGAGATGGAGTTCACTTCTCAGATGAGGGCAACAGAATTTTCATTCTGAATTTAAGACTGTGCATTGGTACCTACTTATAAGTACCTAAATGTACCATAAACCCAAAAGATCTTCTCAGAGCTACCCTACATCTGATCACTCACAATTATTATTTTACTCTAACATTTTTCACTAATTTTCAACAAAGTACGCTCCCTGGGGCGCTTCCCGGTACGCAAACCGGGAGCTAACCTCGCGAATTTTTTTTAAAAAATGTTTTTTTTCGCACATATAAGCCTCCTCAGCCACCCTCAGAAAACCTAGGGGGTCAAAATAAGTCTACCGTGCCCCCTTCTACCCATTCTGAACATTATTTGCCCTCCATCTTGTATCTTAATTCGACCGAAACACAAAATGGTGTACTCCCGTAACGCTTAAGGTTCGCGAACCGGGGCGCTCACCAGTTCGCGTACCGGGTCGCTCCCTGGGAAGCGCACCATCAAAAGAGGTGGGAAAGTAGTTTACAGAAAAGCGACTGGAGACAATTTCACCAAATATAGATTAGCTCATACTACATACCAATCCCTACCATTTTCACAAATTTGATTGGAATTCCATTTAGCCATTTAGCCTGTAGACCTCTCTAAATACCCTGAGGTAAATTACTTCTCAAAACACATCTGAAGTGTTGGAATTGACAACCAATTAAAATGTTACTTTCATTTTCTACTTTTTTTACCTGACATTTGATTGGTTATGTATCTGAATATATATAAAGAAAGAGAGAGAAACACAGCCATTTTGACTACTACTTCCTGAACTACATTGCAAGATCATTTTCACTCACAACTTAAACTTGTTTTTAGAAGGTGAGATATTATTTTATAAATTTGAAAACATTTTCAGATAGTTATATACTATCCCTCTGTAAGAGTTAGACATTGAGAAAGGCTTCTTTATTATAATTATGGATTGATTTAGGTTTCTGTGGTATAATTATGAATTTACTTAGGCTTCTTCACAGGCACTTTTTAATAGTACTACTTCACGCCTGAAACCATACAGTGCCCATAGATTACTTCTCTGTTATAAACTCACAAGTACCTGTCTGAACTTAAACCCAACAGTGCCCTATCTCTACTGATATATTTATTTTTTATGCAAATTACAGCAATAAAATGGAAGGTGAGCAGAATGTTTCCTTCGAAATTGTTCTGGACAGCAACAATGAACAAGTTATGGAACCCATTGATGACTTAGAATTCATGGATGAGTCACGGGACTATGAATTACTTCAATGTGTAGAATCTGTCGATCATTTACTCCATTATGATGACGGTCAAATGTGGGAACTTATGTTCACTCAACAAGAGGACATATCGGACAGTCAAATGCTAGACGTTCTATTAAATTTTGAAAAACAATCCGAAAAATAAAATTGTATGTAATATTAAAAAATTGTTTGAGTCTTTAATCATTTTTATATGTAATTCATAAACTAGTTAAATGTTAGAAATGTTATTACATTTTGAAACACAATCATAATAATAAATAATTGCTTAAAAAATAAAAAAATTAAAAAATAATCAACAAAACCAACAATCAATTAACATACAGTATTTGAAAAGTCTATCATTCATTTTTCATTATAGTACGCTGCCCAGAACGCTTCCCGGTTCGCGAACCGGGCGCTACCCACGCAAAAAAACAAAACATTTATTTATTTTTTTTGTCCCGCGGGGCCCTTTTAAAGCCTCCACATTAAACCTAGGGGGTCAGGGAGGATATACTATGCCCCCTTATGGTCATTTCCCCCTTTGTTTTGGCCTCCTCTTGTCTCTCGATCCTACCGAGAGACAAGATGGCGGCCGCTCCGGACTGTTTAGAATGTTGACAGGCACCGGAGAGCCAATCAGCTTCGCTACGCGAAGTTTCGCTACGCGTAAAGTCCGCGAACCGGAGCGCTGCCCGGAGCGCGCTTACAGATATATATCTTTTTTTAAACGTTAATTTCTCAAAATCCACTGAAGCACATATATTGAGACCTAGCAAAGGCACATCGGGCTACCAGTCCCTACAATTTTGCCAAGTTTCGTGCAAATCCATTCACAGGTTCGGGCTAAAAGTGAGGCCAACCGCCCTATGGAAAACTCAATGTTAAAACACGTTTTGGGACCCCCCTTTTTTCTCGGCCCCCCCTTGACGAACCCCCCCCCAAATTTCCAGGGGCTGCTCAGAAACAAAATGTTCAATTTTCCTGAAAATTTCAGCCAATTCTGTCCTCAAACGCCAAAGTTATTCGACATAGAATTTTCAAAAATCCCATAGGGAAAAAATCCTAACTATATATACCTACTGGCGACCGCCAGTAGGTAATATATATATATATATATATATATATATATATATATATGACGCTCAAAATCCTCTTTCCTCAAAAAAGGACAACAGCACTCCGGGGGTGGTGAAGATCACAGCGGTCTTTAATGAAAAGTAAACAAACGCGTTTCGGCGCAAGCCTTCGTCAGTGTCAATGACACTAAGCATATGACTCAATTTTAAAGCTCCTACACGGTAGTAGACATCAGCAAAGGACTAGCCCAAAGCCAAATATAGACGCCATCTTGTAACGAATAGAGTCCAATACATAAAATATGTAACTGCACCCTGTGCAAGACAATAGTACCGTACATAGGTACAAAAACAAGAAGTATGGGCATAAAAATTATAAATTTACTAAATATAATGTAACAACATCTAGCCGTGGATCGGCATGAGTCCTTTAACAGTCAGTCTACCCCTGCAGGAGTAAAGCATGAGTCAGCGAGACATTCATTAAGAGCAATTGCATAAATGTACATATATAAATATAAATATAATAAATGGCCATCCAAACTCTAATATTTCTACATCCTGTGCTCCTAGGAGCAAGCACAAAATGACCATTATATACCACATCATAACCTACAAGAGGATTAATCAATACACCCCCGCAACCATCTCACCCATGTAAAGGAAATAAGATAAAAGCAAGAAGAAAAAAAAAAGGGGGAGAGAAAAAGAGAGGAAACCGGGAGAAGAAGAAAAGAGAAGAAAAGAAAATAAGAGGAGAAAACGAAAAAGGGAAAAATAAAGAAAAACAGTGGAAGAGATGGAATTGATAATTCAATATATACATACAATTATTAAAAAGTAAACTGTGTGTAGTCATAGCAAAAAATCATCATGAAACATCCTACAATTCATTATCCCAAGTTCGCCTTGCAGATTTATCCTGAACACTAAACATAAACTTAAACAGCCATACTGCCATATCCCCTGTTGTAAATTACTTCCCTAGATGGATGGCCATTTCCTCCCCGCTGTTAAGACCCGGGGTGTTTAGTGGCTAAATCGATGATGTACCTCGATTCCAGCCGTCTGAGTCGTCTCAGTTTATCTCCACCTCTGACATTGCTAGGTATACAGTCCAACCCAAAGTATTGCAGTTTGCTGCGATCTTTGTTATGATGCTCTGCAAAATGCCGGGCTACTGGGTAGGAAGGATCTACCTTATCAATAGCCCTAAGGTGTTCTAGCACCCTCATTTTTAGTTGATTGATGGTGCTCCCAATGTAGCGAAGGCCACACGGGCACACCAAACAATACACTGCATAAACAGTACTGCAAGTAAAACATTTCTGAATTTTCATGGATCTACCTGTCACCTGATTTTCATATCGGAGGACTCTCTTACTGGCTGCGCAAGCTTTACAGTGGCCACACGGGTAAAACCGACTCATATCCTTAAGTGTATTAGGCCTGACAGTGGGTTTATCGAAATGGCTTCGTACCAACATATCCCCTAATGATCTACTTTTACTGAAGGTCATCAGAGGATATGGGGCCAAATCCTCCCTCAACGTACTGTCTGTGCGCAAGATGTGCCAGTTCTTACGCATCATGGCCTTGAGGTGGTTAGCTCCAGAAGAATAGGGTGTGATCATCCTGAATTTACTCTTTTCTGTAGTGGCATTCCTAGTCGGCTGTTCCTTCTCTTTCTTTTTTAGCACTTCAGCCCTTGGAATTCTCCTGACTCTCCTGAGTGTGTTCTGCAGTAGGGAATCATCGTATCCTCTAAGTCGAAAGCGTGCCAGGCACTCAAGGGCTGCCCTCTCAAAATCCCGATCTTGTGTACTGTTTCTACTGAGTCTAAGGAGTTCACCATATGGGATACTCCTGATGAGTTTGGGTGGGTGACTGCTCTTCGCAAACAGAATTGAGTTCCCTGCCATTTCTTTTCTATATAATGAGGTATGTACCTGGCCCTCGTCAATATACACCCTCAGGTCCAAGTAGTCGACTGCCACTCGACTAATTTTTCCCGAAAGATGCAGATTGTAGCATTTGTTATTCAAACCCTCAATATACTTTTCCGTGGTGACAGTCGTACCCTGCCACACGATGAAGAGATCATCAATGTAGCGGTACCAATGTACCACCCTGCCATGCTCCTGACCCATCTTTCAGCTTCTGGGCACCTGCTTCTCCCACCAGCCAACGAACAAGTTTGCATAGCTGGGAGCGAAGCAGGTGCCCATCGCCGTACCAGAGGTTTGCCTGTAAAGCTGTTCTCCGAATAAAAATATGTTGGTATTTAAGCAGAACTTCACAAAATCGAGAATCATGGTATTATGCTGTACAAAACGTAGCTGACGCTTATCTAAATAGTGCTTAACAGCATTCAAACCATGTTGATGGTCAATGTTAGTGTAATGACTGGTGATATCCATCACCATCAATAAATAGTCAGACTCCCAGCTCATATCCACAATTTTATTCAGGAAATCTTTGATATCCTGAATATATGAGCCAAGGCTGGTCACAAGGGGAAAAAGGACAGAATCCACGAACTTGGACATATTTTCAGTTAGTCCATAGATAGAGGCAACAATGGGACGGCCTGGAGGAGATGTACAGTTCTTATGGAGCTTCGGAAGATGATAGAACGTCGGAGTCATGGGGTTATTGCTCCGTAAAAAGAGATGTTCGTCTTTCCCCAGCATATGCAAATTATACCATTTCCGAATCAGTTCGTCATAGTCATTGATGCTTTCCTCATAGGCCCTGCTGGTAGTTGTAGAGTAGTACTTGGGGTCAGACAGCTGTCTCATTGCCTCTTGCTGGTAGAATTCACTAGTTAACAGTACCACGTTGCCCCCCCTTGTCAGAGGGATTTATTATGATCTTGTTGTCCCCCATGAGGTCAAGCAAGGCTTTTCTTTGAGGCTCTGTGATATTATGGTTAATAGGATTCGTTGTCTTTCTATAGTTGATCAAATCCATGGTCATGGCCGCTGTGAAAGCATCAATGGTGTCCCACGGTGATTGAGGGACGAAAATGGACTTCGGCTTAAAATGGCTTTCTTCTCTTTCTTGTTCTATGCCCTGTAATAGGGCTTGTTGTACCATGTCCACATTCGTAACATTGAGGGACTTCCTTCTTGCTCCATGCTCAAATGTTCCATAGCCTCCAATCCTGGCAGATCCCTGCCACTCAGTATATCTGTAGCTGTCAATCTAGTCCCCTGCTTAGATGTATCTTTCATATGCGATCTCAGTTTAAAGTACTTGTGAAGTTTCAATTTTCTCGTGAAACGGAAGAGATCAATTTTTGTTTGTTAAATGTTCATTTGTGAGGTTTACCACAGTGAGGGCAGCAGGCCTGCTATCCTCAGTGACCGTTAATTCTTCTTCCTGCTGTGGCTGTTCCAGCTCGGGGTTCCTCCTTTGCCCTTTCCTCTTCCTTTTGCCCCCACCCCCTGATCTCCTGGTTATCCTTTTCCTGCCTCTGGGGGCTTGTTCTTCCCTCCCCTGAGCCATGATTGCCTTATCAATTTGAATTCTGCATGAAAAGGAACAGCAGCGCTTCTTCGGTCATTCAGAGGGTCTGTTTGGTCATCACTGGACTCATTGGCAGTTGCATCGGACTCTGATGTTGGTGCGCTGGTGTTAACTGCTGCTTGTGTGTTTTGTGCACCTTGACTAAGGGCCTTCCTAGGGGCATCATATTTTTTAGCAAAAGTTAGTACACGCCCCTGGCGATATTCGTTCTCATCACGGTCGTATTTCTCTTGCTTTCGTGTTTTTTTTCATTTTTTGCTCATATTTAGTCAAGCGTGCTTTCATTAGCCCTTTTAGATCCTGCACGTTATCCGCGTCTTCTTCTTTATCAATTTCTTCCTCTAGGATCTTTATATCAGCCAGAGCCTCCTCCCTATCGCTCCAGGCGTATTTGACCAAGATCTTTAGCGTGCCCTCACAGTACTGCGCTGTATGTTCCTGCCAGTCTGTGAGTAGTTGGGGGTCCGGGTGCTCGTAAGAAGGGACAGTGTAAACTCTTAAACCTCTCGGTACACGTCCCTCCTCGATGTAGCTGGTCAAGCTTGTTACTTCCCACCACTTACGAACCTCACGTTCGTATAATCTCTCCAGTTTCGCATACTCTCACACAGTTTATTGTTGCCCACTTCCACGGGTGTATTGGTGGCGGTTTTCTGTGTATTATGTTCTCTTAAACATGTCCTTAGCCGCAGCGCGGCATTTCGTCTCGCAGAACATGCTCATGTGCGTGTATTTCCAAATAATGAACTTTTCATGTACTCAAACCAGTTCCGGTCGAGAGACCGCTTAAGACACCACCCTCCACGGCGCTCTGCTGCTAATCTGCTGTACTATCTACCCGTAATTACGGGTGATGGGCTTACCGGCTAGGCACAGATGGCGAGGCACAGTCGGCGTTCTTCGTTCGGCGATCCTTCTCTTTGATCCCTTCCGAATATTTCAATGCCCAAACAGCTTGCAGCGGTGCTCGAGACAAGGTTCTACCGCTCGTATTCCACAAAAGTGTACTCAAGCACTCAGGAGCGGGTGCTGTAAGCGGGCTGTGGACGCCCGCTAAACATGATGCTCAAAATCCTCTTTCCTCAAAAAAGGACAACAGCACTCCGGGGGTAGTGAAGATCACAGCGGTCTTTAATGAAAAGTAAACAAACGCGTTTTGGCGCAAGCCTTCGTCAGTGTCAATGACACTAAGCACATGACTCAATTTTAAAGCTCCTACACGGTAGTAGACATCAGCAAAGGACTAGCCCAAAGTCAAATATAGACGCCATCTTGTAACGAATAGAGTCCAATACATAAAATATGTAACTGCACCCCGTGCAAGACAATAGTACCGTACATCGGTACAAAAACAAGAAGTATGGGCATAAAAATATATATATCTATACAACTAAACAGAACTGTGGAGAAAGAAACAATGTCAATAGCCACAGTGCAAAAAGTAGCAAAACAGGATATGCACGTCACATAAGTACTTGCGAAAGGTGTGCAAATCACTGTTGAAATGATGTCCCAAGAAAATACATGTCAAAGTGTGTGTGTCACTGTTGCAGACACACCATCAAGAAACAGAATAATATAACCAAGGAAGTGTGCGTACCACTGTGATGCACAATAAAATTTGAGGACAGAAAAAAATGCCAAGCCGCAATTCCTCCGAAATAGTGTACAAATCGCTGACTCACACGCACAGCTGTTCCGATGACTCCAATGAATTAACTTGTGGAGACACACACACAGCTGCTCCGCAGAACCTCTGTAACTTGAGGCCTAGAACTTAAACAGATAGCGTTTAAAATAAAGCACTTCTGTGAACATCCATAATGGCTGCCACAAGACGTGGTTTACATGTTCTTTCTACATAAAATAGATCACAAGGCACACCAGTAGACGACTGCTGGACTTCTCACTTCAAAGCATGAGCAGTCAAACGCTGAAAGGGATATTCACGTGCAAGAATCTTTAGGACATGCAGGCATCCACAAGGGAACAATTACATAAGAAAATTTCAAATGACATAGATAAATTCCACATTACCTCAAACTGCCACGCAAGAGAAGGCTGTTCCCAGGTTAAACAATACATGAATTTATACAAATAATGTATACAAATAAAAGGCAAAAAGGTACGAATTACCACAGTCCCTCACCAGTCTACAGCTGAATAAGGTCCCAACTAAATATCATAATAAAAACAAAGTCAGAATTAAAAATCGACTAATTTAGAGAAGCATAAAATTAAAAGTGTTTTTTTAAAAAGCAATTCAAGTGTTAAGAGATAGCAGTTTGAAAAAGTAGAAGTTTAGCTAAGCGGCTGCACAGCGGGCAGGCTTAAATAATAAGGGTCCTGCCTGCACATTCTGCCTGCCTACAAAAAAAACACAAGCCAAGATGGCCCTTTGGGAAAACTAGTCTAGGGAGGGAAAGAAATTGCTTCAGTAAACAACTCTTCTCCTTGTAAAGTTCTCTGTTGCCTTTGCACCAAATTGGTGGTCTGTAAAACTAAATAAATATAAATCATCCCATATTGAAATATAAACTCCATTCCATGCTTGGAACTCCATGATGGATTGTCCCTAACTTAAGGATAAGGCTTACAGTGGTTCTAAATAGGATAAACCGCATCCTGTTGGCAAGCCATGCACTTAATTTGCCTAATGTGGAGAATTGAACCTCATTATGATTTACAAGAGACAGAGTGGTATGCAGCTAGGGCAGTGTAGGAGGCATCTTCTCTAACCAAGATGCTGTCTGATGTCAAATCAAGATTTTTTAAGACAAACAATGCACTACTGAGCTGTCCATCATGCCTTAGAGGATTACCCAAAGCTGAGTTCTATTTCTGAAAAATGAAAACAATGTTCTTGACACATTAGGGGTTTCTCTCAGCATATGGTAGACATTATTTTCTCCTGCCTGGTACTACTATACAGTTTGTGTCCGTCTCAGACACAAGAAGAAAAGCTTTATACCATGTTGGGATAAAAGCCCCTTCTCTACTGTCCCGATCACAACATAATCCTCCTATTTTTTCTGGTGCATGAGAGCTGTGTCATTAATCTCCGGATCAGTGTTCTACACAACAAGGCTTGTTGTTTACAGGGATAGGGCTTGAGTCTGATTGGAATTAGATGCCTGACCAAGTGGGACTCATTTCAACAGGAAGAGTACCATCACCATGTCCAGCCTATGACAATGTTAATGTTAGGTTTTAGCTGATATTATAACGGGGTATGTGTTTTCTCTTCTTGAACACCAACAGTAAGAAAGAGCAAGACATTTTTATGGGGTGGACCCTCAACTTCCCAAACTATAATTCAGAATATACACAATGGAGGGTTGATCCAACTCTCTTAAATACCGCCTTGTAGGGTTGCAGAGATAGATTTAGGTCACATCATGGATGCAATCCTTTGAAAAATATTTGACTACAGGCACCTCCCCTCCTAATAATATATAAGCCATCTATGACCATAGCAAGGAAAATGTCCTAAGTGTGGTCTGTATTTTTGCGTGCATACTTCCCTAGAATTGTTATGAATCGATTGCAATAAGTTGGATTCTCAACCTTACCATGCAGGGATTTAATATAGCAAAAAGTTGGCCCTGAACAATGCTGATTCACCCCCTAGGGGCAGTTGCACAGCTTAAACATGTCAACCTTTTGATATCAAGGATCATTAGATTTTTATGACATCTCACTGTTTTAAATCTTGCCCAAGACCTTACTCCTCAAATAATAATTTTAGTATTTATGAGGCTATTTTACCTAATACACAAAATCCCTTGCCTTTCACTTTCTAAGTGCTCCGTTACAAATGCGTAAAGCCCACCCACTCACACTAGGTGATGTAGGTGGGGTCCACTGATGAAGCAGGCCACCGGTGAAACGTGTGGGTGAGGACCCAACAAATATATCCAAGAAATGTGACGTGAGCACTAATTTACCTGGATGCTAAGTGCTCACTCACTTGAAATATTTAAAGGTCATACAAATAAGCGAGTACAGGAAGGGATTTAAAAGAGTTGGGTCAACCTTACTTTGTGTATATTCTTCTCTACTCAAAACACACTGAGTAATTGACTATTTGCTCTCCATAGTACATATATAAGGGACGACATATATTCAGGGCTCATTTTCCCTAAGTATACGTCGTACATACCAGTTAGCACTTGGCAAATGTAAAGCAACGTTCCTAAGGAGGCCTTCCTCGATATGTGTGAAGTCCCAAAAGTTGTGGGATGCATGTTCCCCTATTCTACATCTTTATTTTTAACTTGTCTCTGGAATTCATTCTGAAAAGATCTGTTATGAACTGAAAGAAACTACAAACTAATTTTACCAGGTCAAAGGCGTGACCCGAGAGAAGAGAGATGGAGAGAAGCTCTTGGCTAGAGTCTTTGACCTGATGGCTTTGCCAAATGGTTCACCTTGTGTAGAAAGGAATTTACAGATGCCCCAAACCACATCAAGTGCTTTTGTGCTAGACACAGCAACCATCATGTTTGAATATTGTGTATTGGTTTTATCACAAAAAGAACACGATATTGCTAAACATTACAGCAAAAATAGGTTCTACAGATCATAGAAATCAAAGACCAGTCATATCAATAGAGTATCGTACATCACCTAATATATCCCTACCAGCTCACCCAATGAATATTACGGATAATTGGACTTCTGAACTAGGATTCCTACTGGTCTTTTCTACCATATTTGGTAAACTAGACATAGAACAGTGAAATTGAGATCTTCTTTTGAACTTACCAGGTTTATGAATCACTTGTTCATGAGATGCCATTATCATCAAGGCCTCTGTTCATTCTGTAGTCACCCTTTGTCTCAAATGCAGATGGTGGCCACTGCAAGAACAAAGTCCAGCCATCTTTTTTATTAATATTTAATCAACAGTATCTTGTGTGTCCTGCAGTAGGGCTAATTCCAATTATGGAGTTGGAGCTAACTCATTGATCTCCTCCAATTGCTAGCAGATAGACTTCCAATAGTCCTCCTAGCTGAATAGGAATATACTGTATGTATTATTAATACTCTGTGTGATTGCATCTACAATAGTTTGTGTTAGATATCAGCTTTCACATGTGTAACTTTTATTGAAATCAATGCTAGCTGTGGATGAGGTTGAAGTACCTGAATTTCAGTCAGCTTCACAAAAATGTTTGTCATGAGTAGCCAGGATGCCTGACCACTTATCCTCAGTGTAAGTTTTCAGGACGTCCTTTTGTTTAATTTATGCTTTTGAGTAAAATGTACTACTTTTGGCTATTCTCAAAATCGGAGTGCTAGCTACTCTTAAAAAGAGGTTTTGGAGAAACGTCCCTCCCTGGAACAAGACAGAAATCGTAACATGGTTTTCTGGGAGGTTGAACTCTGACTCTTCTTTTACATGCCACAAGGATGCAGAAGAAGATCTCCAGAATGGTGCCCCAAAATGTAAATTTGCTTCCGCGGTTTACAGTCTGGGAAGCAGCAGTACCAATCAAAACCAATGCGTGTCTGACTCCTGCTTTTAATAAAACAATAAACTATCTTTGTTCTATTTTCTTGTGATCTTTTTAATGTTCTGTTTCCATAACAGGCCTTCTTTATTTTTCTTCCCACATTCAGACTTCTAAGAAACTATTTATTTTCAATTGTATTATGTGTGATGAAAGATAATAGTATTAATAAAAAAATTATGCATTATAGCTTCTCAAGACACGTTCCTGAAATTCTTTATAATTACTCTTTCATTCTTTGTCGTCTCAAGCTTCATTCCTTTGTCACATAAGTGAAAAAAACGTTAATAGATTTTAGAAAATAAGGGCATTTGATTCCACCTTTTCCTTTTCTTTAAGCACCTTTCATTCACAGGGACAATTCTTTATGTTCCTTGATATTGGCAATGAAATTCCAATGTTGTACTAGTAATCATTTGAATGGAACAATATAGATGAAATACTTTATAACATCCCACAATATATTTCTACTTTTCAATGTAGCGTCAGAAATCAAAGCATGCACAGCTTACTAAAGCAGCTTTTCAGATTTACTCGTACTTTGCATTGTTCCCTCGTGTGTTATTCCATACTAACACACATTTACCTCTTCTATTCAATTTATTATTGGCCAGCACCTATCAGAATACTCCAAAACCGGCATCCTTCAGTCATCTGACTATAACACTTTAGATCTTAAAACATGTCTGCATTTCATTTTCATTCACAATTTTCCTCTTTTTACCAGTGATTTTGAAGAATAAAGGTAAACGTAGATCCCTTTTACATTTAACACACAAACGAAGGAAGCGGAAAAGGATAGGCATATACATCAAATAGTATACATTTCTGTTTATTGTCACTTTTTGCAAAATTTTTCGACGATTGTGGCTTTCTTATAAAGAGAAAAATAGAACCTTGCTGAAGGTGGAAAAAAGACGATTGTGAGACCCCTACATTAATTTAGGAGAGGCCTTATAATGCGTCAGTGTAAAGGATTAAATAAAGACAGATGGCAAGATATTAAATACTGAAGAATCCAAATGAGCTCTTTCTTTTTTTACTAATGAAAGACATTTTCCAATGTTTGGTCGTTTCGTGTATGTGGTTCCTTGGATAAGTGCATAATTGAATGTGGGAATGAATGTATAGTTTGATGCATGGCCGATTCACAATTGCATGAAAGAATGAGGGACTGCAAAGATAGGTGAATAAATGGGCAAGTGAATAGACTGATGAATGTGGGTATAGAATGATAGATGAGTAAGCTGGTTAGTAATTCTGTGGGTGAAAAGATGACCGTGCTTACCTAAGCTAACTGTTGATCTCCGCAGCTGTTTACTCACCTACTCACCTATACTCATCCCTCACCCGACCCATATGCTCATCCGTCCATCCACCCACCCATGTAGGGTGCTACAACAACTATTTAAGCATACCTTTTGCCACCCACCCTTTTTTACTCTCTAGGAATTCATGCATACATTGAAATTAATCTCTTCATTATGTATTCATTCACAGTTATGTACTACCTATTTGTCAGCGGGTTCGTCCTTCGACTATAATTCTATGTGTGTAGTGGAGGGACGTATTAGGCCACCTATCTGTGCTGCTTGTTTGTAACTAGGTGTCCTTATAGGGCTAGCAGTTGTGTTTGCTGTTTATCCATGGGTGTCTGTCATACATGCCTAAACACATGCTGATCTGTACGCACTGGTACCTTTATGGGTTAGGTATTTTACTCTATGCATTTGAAAATTAATATATTCTTTGTGTGTTTTTTTGTCTGTATGTGTGCTTTAGTGCTGGAAACTGTGTTTTTTAGTGTTTACGAGTATATCTATGTCTGTTGATAACAGTGTGTCTATGGCCAACTAATATTGCCCTCCCCCTCAAATTGATGATGCCCAACTCCCTGGATAGCAGACATTAGGTGAAAGCCAACCCTCACTTCCACCATATTTCATTGGTATTGTATTAAGTACTAACATTCTTTTTTACGCTTAAATGGTTGATAGCATGTTGTTATAGAAATAAAAAGGGTTATCAGCCTCATAATTTAAGGAACTCGAGGTCCTACAGTTTTTATTGAGATTATAGATGATTTACATTTCAGGTTCATGTGTGTAGCTACCATTGTGTCTCACATTATATCACATTCCATGGATGTTTAGCCTGCAGCATTCTGTATTTCTAACCTTTGCTTGGCTTGTAGACCTATGTGCAAGTAATTAGAACCTCAAAAATGAAAAGAGATGTAGGCTTATTTATTTATTTATTTATTCAAAGTTTTATATAGCGCGAACAAGATCTTTGCAGATATCAGAGCGCTTCACAGAGACAGGGGGTGGGGGCAGCAGGTGAGTGACTAAACATATTATTGGGTACAGTATAATAGTCAATATCACAATAGGATAGCAGTCATGTGATGATAAAATACCAATAAACAGTCAGGTAAAAAAAGCCAGGGCTGGCTCAAAAGTGTCATGCATGACAGGTATTCACATAGCAACTTTTCTTGGGTCCATCTATCCAATCTCCAATGGAAAACATAATCTAGGATTTCATGAGCTGCTCATTCTCGACATGGGGCACCTTGAGAGGTATAAGCCCCTGTAAATGTGATGAAATTATGGCTTTTATTGTTAAAACTAAATTGTCCTATATTTTAGTTTATACTTGCCATTGTAATCCCGTTGCTATATCTCTAGCTTCTGCCATTGTAGTTCTTCTGTGCCCATGGTAGCGGGTCATGGGGTAATACTACATCTTTGTCTGTGATAACCTCACCTGTTTTTTGAAAATTGAGTAACCCTGTGACTTTGGGACTCTTCGAGGTGGACACTAGAGACTAAAGACCTGATTTCCAGTTTGGCTGTCTTGCCGCCATACTGCCTTGTTCCGAAGTACTCTGTGGGGTAGCGGTCTTTAACTTGTCTGAACTGCCGACTGCATCGGCCGTGTGTCCCACCTGCAATACGGTGGACTGCCATCAGGGCTGCAGGTACGACTGAACAGATTACTAAAACGCAGTTGTACTGGTGGTCCCCTTGCGGCGGTTTCCCAGCAGCAGCAGCCCGTCGCGGTATGCTTCCAGCAAAGCAACATAACAATGACCATTGAATGTATACCAATACAACACACCTGATGTCCATTGGGCCAAGTGGATACACCTGCCAATGACATTATAAAGCACACCCTTTTCAGAACGTGATCCTTTGCCACTCATCTGCAGCACAGCAATCCGTGGCAAAGTGTTGGTGAGAGAAGGCATATCTTCTGTCTTCAACTCTTTTACCACTCTTCACGCTCCTTTAAAGCACATTTTCTTTTCAGCCCTTGGAATATTTGTGGTTGTATTGTCACTGCCCTTAAGTTTTGGGACATAGCCAAGCAAATAAATCCACTTTTTTCAGAAGCAGAGTTGTCTGTCATGATGGATGAAATCATAAGACTAGAACCACAATTGTTTGGAGCCCAAGTCCAACATACTACTATCAGTCTGAAAAGGGACATGTGGTCCAAAAGAGTAGACAGAGTGAATGCTGTAGGTACAACCCTGCACACACAGGAGGAAATATGAAGAGGTGGAATGACCTGAGGGGGAAGGGGTAGTCCCTGGCCTCCAAGCAACACCTAGAGGCCCAGAGGAATGGTGGTGGATCTCCCAGTACCCCAATCAAAATGTTTCCGTGGGAGAATAAGGTCTTGCAGATCCTACCCTCTGAATGCTTGACAGGAATACCTGGGGGTGTGGAGTCTAGTAAATTACACCTCACTAACTGTTAGAATACCTCAATTTCATGTTTGCGCTCAACTTACCTGTTGCCATTGTGTTGTGTACTTAGTTCCTGGACATACAATCTTCAAAGTACCAGAGATGTTGAATTGTCTGGGTTAAAAGGTGCTGTTGCATTTAAGATCACATGTCTCATTCGCCATTACATGCCACATGTTGAGATGGTGTCTGTAAGTGTATGTCTATGAAAATGTAATTCCAGGACACATGATATGTGTCAACATATAAATGAATGGTCCATCCCAACTGCATTTTGACAACAGGTATGTGACACAAGTCATTTTGTAGGTATTGGCAAGTAGAGCTTGAAATGACTACAACTACATGAGGCCCTGTTTCTGTAACTTTGAGCACGATGAAATTGTAATTATGCCCATTCTCACTTGTCTGATATATTACAAACTATGTTTATTTCTCATGGATTTAACCATTATGCAAGTGTTGGCAAGCAGACATTGAAATGAGTGCAACTACCATTAGGCCCTGTTTCTGTAACTTAAAACAAGATGAAATTGTGATTTGCCCATTCTCACTTGTATGACATTTTAAAATTGATGTTTGTTTTTCATGGAGTGAGAAATCTACATACAATGCTCTATTCAGAGATATTTCTGACTACTTTGCTTTATGCTGTTCTGGTACCCTTAGCTAAAACAATTGATGGAATTAGTAACACCATACCAAGTGTGTGGCTCAAATATCTGTAAGGCATGAAGTTACCTCAGCTAATTAGAAGTGGCAAGTGGCCCATCTACTCTGCACAGCTCACATGATGAGTAATGCTAAATATGCAACCAAGTTGTGTGATTGACTGTTTTGTACACAGCTAGGCCACGGAATAGTAAAATACGTGTTACTTCTCCACTGTGTTGGCTTGAATGTTTGGGAGATGCCATATTTGTTCCTTAATCCAAAATCAGGACATCTAATGAGTTGCTTTATTCACGTACATGTATTTTTCATCTAACAATTACGTGTTAATGAGTTCAACACCACTGAAGTATATCACAATAGTAATCGATACCTACTTTATTTTCTTACTTTTCTAAGTACAGTATCACAAAAGATTGGAATGTATATACCACACTTCCACCAATACAAATATTCTCTATTTCATCACAGGTCCGTCTGGCAGAACACCTGCCCAGAGCTTGGCTACAGACAAGACACCCACTCCACCCCAGGATCAAGCCTTAAGTGATGAGACAACATTCCTGGTGATCTGGATGAGGAAGACTGTGCTGGTCCTTCTGGTCAGCCTGGGCAGATGGCAACAGTGAATCTCACTCAGCCCACAACACCACCCATCCTAGCTGCAACACCTCAACCAACCTCAGTCCCCAAAACCTGTGTACCAATCACAGTAACCACCATTTTGTGTCCCCTAGTCCTGGATCCTAACGGGACAGACACCACCCCAGCTACAGAGAAGCTAGAGGCCAGGGGGTTATGGTACCCTGGACCAAGGGCACAGGCTCATGGGGATAGGGGTCATTAGAGGGTAAGGGTAACTGTGGGCCGGTAGACTGAGGCCACTGAGATCACTCACACCCAGGCCACCATCAACCAAGTCTTGGTAGCATATCATGAGTCCCAAGGCAGGAAGAGTGCCACCTATTCCTATGATCCAACAACATCAGATCCATCAACATCTGCTGCAGCCATAGGAAGGGAGGATATGCCAGAAGAAGACACACCTGTAAAAACTCCTGTCCGTACAGCTGTAGATAACCCCACACTGGCAGACGGGGACATCCATGCAAATCACTAAGAGGTGCCAATGGCAAGATCTTCACCACCAACAGCAAGAAACCTCAAACCTAAGTTCCTCCAGTGTGTGTAACACTTTCACTCTGTGGATTATTTCTGGAAATATTTACCTTTCTGATGGCAGTAGTATTTTGGACATTGACCTACAAACAATTTGGCATCTACAACTATGGTTTCATTCACATGACTGACTTCTTCCTTTTTCGGTTTATCTGTTTGGTTTTCACAATGTTTCTTTTCTCTTTGTTTACTTAAATAAATACACTAGTCCACTGGAGGCACGGCCCACAGTACGCTCAGTGGACCAGGGAAGAAGGCTAAAATGGTCGAATGTGGTGCCTGATACTTTTTACGCAGAGTTCTTACCCAAAATTAATGGCCACTTAGAGGTCTGTCAAAACACCACGGCACCGGTCCATGAAATAACGGGGGCTTTTGAAGCAATTTGTAATCAAATCGCGACTGACCTTACAGCCAGTGCGAGGAAGGGAGCCAGCAAGCATCACCGCTGGTTTGATGCAAATTGCTTGGCAGTTTGGGCTGGACTGTTCCCATGAGGCACAGGGTCAGACTGATTTGCATATAGCCATGTCTGAACTGGGGTGGCAGAGTGGGCTAAAGAACGGTGATGGATTAAACCCAGATCTTTTGACTGGGTGTGAGTGTTTGATTGATTCAGATGCTCTGTCCATTACCACCCCCTTTTGTACCGCAAATTGCTCCAAAGCACCCAGATCTCTGATGCTTGCACTTACGCACATACCGAGGGATAAGAAGAATATAGCGTCCCAAAGGAAGCTATACAAGTTGGCCCTCAAAACTAGGAAAGAGGAAATCAAGAAAACAGCTTGGGATAACTTACTTAGTGTGGACGTTTTGAGGGACAGTAAACAATTCTGGACCATAATAAACCAGCCCTTTTTCTCCGAAACATCCAACTCAGATATGGACTGAGTGATTTCGGACGATAAATGGATTAGCCACTTCAGCGCAGTATACGATGGAGAGTCCGTGGACTGCACCTTAAGTCCGTCTGCTGCCCCCGAGACAAACCCCATGAGTTTTAACAAGGGCGAGGTGGAAAAAGCTATCCATGAAACCTCAAAGAACAAAGCACCAGGCCCCGATGGGGTGCCGGCCGATCTATATAAACATTCCCCAGGTCTTTGGGCGGGTGTTTTGACTAATGTATTCAATGCAGCTATTGGTAGCCCCCACCCAACCACCTGGGCAACCGCCATCATTGTCCCAATCTTCAAGAAAGGGCACCGTGATGACCCAGGTTGTTATGGGCCTATATCTCTCCTGGACTCTGCCGTTAAGATCCTAGGCAGAGTCTTGTTAACTAAGTTGAGGGAGAGCATTGAGAACTGCGGTGAGCTGGCCAACATCCAATACGGGTTTAGGGAGAAGAGGGGAACAATGGAACAGTGCTCCAATTTGCACCTTCTGATCGCCAAGTATACGGTGGCTAAAGAGGGGTCATTATTTCTAGCTTTTATGGACCTCTCCTCGGCCTTCGACTTGGTGAACAGGTCCAAGTTGTGGGCCACGCTGTTGAGGATTGGGATAGACGGGGCCCTGGTCAGGTTCATGGCCTCTTTACATCAGGATTTGTCCGCTATGGTCAGGGTCACCAGGGAGGGAAGATGCAGTCCCCAGTTCAAGTCCAAGCGGGGGGGTACGGCAGGGCTGTATATTAGCCCCCCTACTGTTTACCATATACATCAACGGTCTGGGGAGCCATCTGGAGGAGGCAAGGGGGGACGTCCCGCGTGTAGGAGAAGCTAAGATTCCTGCTCTCCTATACGCGGATGACCCAGTCCTTATAGCCCGCAACGGCCTGCAGAGCTTGTTGCACGCATTTGGTACCTTTATGGACGACCTGGACATGAAGGTCAATGCAGGTAAATCCCATACAATGGTAGTTGGAGCCCATAGGCGTAAACGGAAGACTAAAACCTTTAGATGTAAGGGCCAAGAGGTCTCTAGAACGGCAACTTTCCCCTACCTGGCGGTGCTCTTCGACGAGAGGGGATCGTGGGGCCCACACAGGTTAGGGCAAAAAGCCTATCAGTGGCCAGGTCATCGGCGGCCCTTATGGCCTTCTCAAAAAGACTGGGGGCCAGGCCGATGGAGGCCCTATTGAAGGTCTACAGCTCTACATGTATCCCAATCGCCATGTGTGGTGCCCCAATCTGGGGATATTTACAGCTTGAGCCTATACAGAGAGCAGAAAACAGGTTCCTACGCTCCCTATTGTCAGTCCCATCATCGACCCCAACATATTCTATCCACGCGGAGGTGGGCATGGATTACATTACAGATAGGCTTAACTTGGCTCCGTTGATCTTCTGGTTAAGGACGTGGCTTAACAAGGAGTTAACCCTGAACCACTCTAATATGGAGGATGTTATGACATTAGATCACTACAAAAAGATCCCCTGGCTGGATTATTTGAGGAAGTCTTTTGACCAATTAGGGAGACCGGAACTTTTTGAATTTCCTTCATGTATTAGAAACATGGATGTAGTTTTGGTTAAGAGGCAGTTTCTGACTCTGGCAAGATCTACCCGAGAGGAAAAAGAACTTCAGAAGCCCTCGGTGAGGTCTCATTATATATTAACAAGCTCCACTGCCATGGAACCCTACCTCAGTATTGTCACTAGACCTTTTCACAGGTTCCTCTTGACTAAATTTAGATTCAATCTGATCCATTATCATTTGGGCAATTATCAGTCTTGGGCCAGACCAGAGTCAGCCCCTCCCTGCTCCTGCGACAACTTCTCAACTCAGGACACTATGCACTTTGTCATGTTTTGTTCATTATTTTCAGTTCCCCGAAAGAAACATTTGCTTCCAATTCTGAGGGAGGCTGGCTTTACACAAGTCAGACCGGCACTTCTTTACCTTCAGTCCATGAGTAACATCCGCATTATATTTTGTATGGGAAATTACTTGGCAGCAGCAGCACGCATTAAATCCAGCCATGTTACTACTGATAGCACCTAATGACTGTTCTCCAACTGTAGCTTACATTGATATTTTGCACGGCTCTTTGCTTTTTGCACAAATTCCCTCATCAACTGTTTTTATTTGATTGTATCTGAAATAATCTTTGAAAATGTACTTTAACCTTTTTAAATATGAATGTACTTGAAGCAACTCTTGTAAATGTACTTTTGCACTTTTTTGTATGGAATGAATGTCTTTTTATGATTTTACCCAAAATCGAATAAAAGTATTTTGACTGATTGACTGACTGAAATACACTAGTCTGAAACCAATTGCCTGGTGTAGTATACCTCACATCTAGCATTGTAAATATGTGTTCCCATCTGAACTGTACAATGGCAAACATATCAATTTATGTAAGCATGGAGGTGTTGCACATACACAATGTTTAGCTCAGTATCACAAACACGTCCTTCCAAAACATAAATTCAGGTGTGTTCTCATATACCACCTTTACTCCATTGCACCAACAATAGGCTGCCATCATCTCGGAAATATAGCAAATCAAACGCAACACCAATAATCTGTGCCATTGGTCACATTTTCAGTTTAAGACATTATTAACATTGAAGGAAGGGACACATCAGACAATGTTATATTGAATAGGCAAAATTAAATGATCAATGTCAGCAGCTGGAGCCACAACGCCTAGCTCACAAATGGAATCCCTCATCAATTTCAGGAGACACATCAACAGGTACATACACTTTGCACATATTTAGGATTTAGCCAATGTGAATGGAGAATAGCGTGATTTGGCTAAACAACAACATTTTTTTGGAGCACATGATGTCACACATATTGTGTAAGGACCACCACATGACAAGGAACAATTCAAATAGATTCCTCATAACTTCCATCCTATCACTGTGCAAGCTGTCTTGGTACAGAATTTGTATAACCAAAGTCTGTGTCTGTCATTCCCAGGAACTAACCACGTCCCCTATGTACTTCCAAACAGCATAATATATCATCAAATGTCACAACTCTCAAATTTACAACTAAAGATGCTATGGTGACGGTACCTAAAACAGTCAAAACAAAGAAATAAGCCATCAAACCATACATATAAAACAATTCGCATTGTCAAATTCTAGAGAACACACTCCATGACAAAAATCTGAGAAAAGCAAAGAAACACAAACAAAATGACCATGTGTCAAACTCTTGTTCAACAACCACCTTTCCCCTCGATTTCCCAGAGTTTGCCCTTCCTAATACTTTCAATTAACGTACTACGCCGACGACACCCAGCTGATCCTCTCCCTCACCAACGACCCCGCCACCGCCAGAACCAAACTACACGAAGGGATGAAAGACGTAGCCGAGTGGATGATGAACAGCCGCCTGAAACTGAACTCAGACAAGACGGAAGTTCTCATCCTGGTCTCCTCACCCTCCGCCTGGGACGACTCCTGGTGGCCGCCCGCCCTGGGCAGCGCACACAAACCAACAGACCACGCACGCAGCCTGGGCTTCATCCTGGACTCCTCCCTCTCCATGACCAGACAAGTCAACGCCGTCTCCTCGTCTTGCTTCAACATCCTACGCATGCTACGCAAGATCTTCCGGTGGATCCCCACCGAGACCAGGAAGACGGTCACCCAGGCCCTCGTCACCAGCCGACTGGACTATGGCAACGCCCTCTACGCGGGAACCACCGCCAAGCTCCAGAAGAGACTCCAGCGGATCCAGAACGCCTCAGCAAGACTCATCCTCGACATCCCCCGACACAGCCACATCTCCGGACACCTGAGAGACCTGCACTGGCTCCCGGTCAACAAGAGAATCACCTTCCGTCTCCTCGCCCACGCACACAAAGCCCTACACAACCAAGGCCCAGAATACCTCAACAGCCGCCTCAACTTCTACACTCCCACTCGCCAGCTTCGATCGACCAGCCACGCCCTCGCCGCCGTCCCCCGCATCCGAAGAGCCACCACAGGAGGAAGGTCCTTCTCCTTCCTGGCCGCCAAGACCGGGAACTCCCTCCCGACCCACCTCCGCCTGACCCAAGACCACCTCGCCTTCAGGAAGCAGCTCAAGACCTGGCTGTTCGAGCAGTAGCGGACCCCCCTCCCCCAAGCGCCTTGAGACCCTCCGGGTGAGTAGTGCGCTATATAAATGTTTTTGATTGATTGATTGATACATTCTTCATCACAGCAAGAGTTGCTGTTAAAGTCAAAGTTATTACATTTGGCAAGATAAACTCAAGAGGAGTTGTTGATGAGATCTTTATACCAGTCAGCGCCTTTCTCTTCACCACTATCATCTTCATTTGGCATGTCAGGATCCTCACCCGCTGACACTTCATAGTATCCATCCTCTGTGATATAAGGGATGTTCTGCTGCAGGGAGACATTTCTGGAGCATGCAGCACGCCATGATCATTTGTAACACCTTGCCGGTTCTGTAGAACTTCCCCCAGTTTTGTCCAGACATCTAGATCTGGCCTTCAGGGACCCAAAAACCCACTTTACTGGTCAGCTTGTCCTTCCATGGGCCTCATTGAAGCAGACTTCCCCTGGTGTTGTTAGATTTCTCAATGGTGTCAACAACCATGGCCAGTTGGGATAGGCTGTGTCTCCTAGATGGAAGACAGACATAGGTGCAACAATAAGTTATACACTTTCTGGTATCTCTACCTGACATTATTCCCACAAAGTTAGGAAGATAATAATAATAATAATAATACTGATACTTATAAAGCGCGAACAGCTACCTCTCGATGAGGTGTCCCGGCGCTAACGAGTGTTTCAGCTGTAAGCGAGAGCCAAGAAGAAATTATTAGGTTTTCTGAATAAAAAGCCAGGTTTTTAGGAGCTTCTTGAAACTAGCTTCTGTCGTGGCAGATCGGATGGCAAAGGGCAAGGTGTTCCAGAGTTTCGCCGTGCCAGCAGAGAAGGACCTGCCCCCAAGTCTAGCTTTTCTCACTCGTGGGACAGTTAACTTAAGCAGAGAGTTAGATCGCAGCTGTCGCTCTTGGTGGTAGCGGGGAAGTCTGAGTTTTAAATAGTTAGGACAGGTCCCTTTTAGTGCTCTGAATGCCAAAGTGAGAACTTTGAATTTTATTCTGCTTGCCACTGGGAGCCAATGTAGCTCGTGCAGATGCGGAGAGACATGATGCCTAAAGGGGATACGTTTTATCAGTCTCGCAGCCGCATTCTGCACGATCTGCAGGCGTTGCACCAGATATTTGGGCAGGCCAAGGTAAAGGCCGTTTGAGTAGTTTAGTCGGGATGTAACTGTCGCATGAAGTACCATTTTGCGACACTCAACTGGTAGAAAACACAGAAATCTTCGGAGGTTTCTGAGTTTGTGCAGGCAACCGGTGGTAAGCTGCTGTATGTGAGGGGCGAAAGAGAGATTCACATCCCACCTTACTCCCAAATTTTTTGCATGGGTTCCGGGAGATGGAGCTGGACCCATTTCAGGAGGCCACCAAAGGTCGGGGGGGGGGATGTGTATTTTTTCCAAAAAATAGCACCTCCGTTTTGCTGGCATTCAATTTTAGTTTGTTTGCATTCATCCAGCTAGCCACATCTCGAAGACAGCCCCTAATGTTGCTAAAAGCTGCCTCCGATGTATCTACATAGGGGAAGACTAATTGCGTATCATCTGCATACGAAATTGCCTTGACCCCCCATGTGGCGATCCGGGTAAAAAGTGGGGCCAAATAGACATTAAATGCAAAGGTATAAACCCAGGTCTATTCACAAAGGACAAAAAACACTGGCTATTCAAAGACAACAATTTGTGCACATACTATAACACAAGAAAAACTGAACTGATATAAAAATGTTTTGTAATTAAATATGTTAATAAAAGATAGTTTAAATACATGAGTCACGTGTACATGATAAATTGATGCATAAAAAGGTTTTTGTTGATTATAAGGATAAAAACACTTGGTCTAAAGGACTTAAGAGACAAGGTTTGTTGTCCTAAGTACTATTGGCGTGGCTGTAGTCTGTCCTTTGTGAATAGACCTGGGTTTATACCTTTGCATTTGAACTTATTTCCCTGACCCAGGATTTTCTATCCTCACCAGGGGGCCCTTGATACATTACAGAAGCCAAATAGACATTAAACAGCAGCGGGCTGAGTGCCGACCCCTGCGGGACACCACGCCAGAGGCGTTTTGGTTTAGAGGAGAAGATCACTCTAACCAAAAAGCCAAGCCCTCTCGGGTAGTAGTTGTGACATCAGGAGGGGTATTGTGCTGTTCCACAGTACAAAAGAAACATGGGCTGATACAGTGAACCAGGCACAGACGTTTGAGATATACAAATCTGGTAAGCAGACAACTTGCACACTGATATAATAGAAGTGCTTCCTCTTACAGTAACTTGGTCCCTGGCTTGTGCTGTTACTAAGGCAATATGGCAATATGCCATCAATAGCTCCAAACACATGTGGGAGGCAAGCAAATCCATAGAAGTCAACCTTTACATTGACTAAATCCTCATGTCTGGGGAACTGGACGTAGATGTCAATGTGTCTCAGCATTGCTAAAAGCTTGTTTTGTATTACGCCACTGAACATTGGTTGTGAGATACCATCAGATATTGCCACAGTGTATTGAAAGGAACCTGTGGCCAGAAAATGCAATACTGCCATAAGTTTCACAATTATTGGGATACATGTGGGATTAGTGTTGGGAGGTAGGAGATCAGGCTCCAACTGATGACATAAATCCACTATGTTTTGCCTATTCATATGACACTTCTTGATTATATCACTTTCTTCCATGGTCTGAAGGTCTGAACTTGGGCGGCACACTGGAGGCTGTTGTCTCCTCCCTCTCCCAGGGTACCTATGTATGCATTTAAAACAGTCTTTGAACATTGATCACAATGCCCACAGTAACATTGTATTGCATTGTATTGTAATTGCATTTATATAGCGCTTACTACCCCTGACGAGGCGTCAAAGCGCTATGTCGGCGAGAAGCACGCTACTCCGGGACCCATAGAGGATTAGTGTTGAATTAGTATATTGAAACATGCAAGTACATTTTAAGTGGTGGATAGGTTAGTCAGTTATTTGGATTTGGAATGATAGCAGAAGGATAGAGGAGGACAAAGGTTTGAATTTATATAGCGCTTGTTGACGCACGCTATTCAGGAAGCCTACAAAGGATTAGTGGTGAATTAATATGGTGAAATATGAAGTAATTTCAGTGGTGGATATTAGTCAGTTACTTGGAGTGAGAAGGATAGCGGAAGGATAAAAGGGGAAGACAGATTTGCATTCATATAGCACTTGTTCCCCCTGCTGGGTGTTGAATCGCTTTTCTGGTGAGTACCACGCCACTCCGGAACCCATAAAGGATTACTGTGGAAAATTAGTATAGTAAAAAAAAAATGAAGTAATTTGAGTAGTGGATATGTTATTAGGGGCCCGATGTAGGTAATTCTTATTTACCACTTCTTAAATACCGAATTTTACCGATTCGGTATTTAAGAAGTGGTAAATATGAAGGGGGGAGATGTAGGTATTTCAGAATCTGTAAATACCGAATCGTTAAGATTCGGTATTTACCGATTCTGTAAATACCGAATCGGTATTGCCCATTGATTCCTATGGGCTTTGAAGCCCATAGGCATCAATGGGAAATATCGATTCTGTAAATACAGAATCGGTAAAATTACCGAATTTGCAAGGGTGACAGGGTGTCACTTTGACACCCTGTTGCACCCCTGTTCCTGGCTTGTGTGCCATGTGGCACACAGACATGCCCTAAGGGCATGTCTGTGTGTCACATGGCACAGGTGTACATGCACAGATGTGCATGTACACTGGAATTCGTTATTTACCATGGAACAGTATTCCATGGTAAATAACGACTTCTAAAGGCCCTGTAGCACTGTTTAAAGTGCTACCTACATAAGAAAATACAGATTCGGTAATTTTACCGAATCTGTAAAATTACCGATTCGGTAAAATTACCGAATCTGTATGTTTTTCACAGCCCTACATACCAATGTCAAAATACCGGTCGGAAATGGCCGAAAATCGGTATTTTTGGCCGTTTCCGACCGGTATTTAGACACCTACATCTGGCCCTCAGTTATTTGGGTAGTATATTAGTATAGTATAATGTGGAATTTGAGAAGTGAACATGTTAGTCTGTTAATTTTGATTGAAAAGGATAGTAGAGGGATAAAAGAGTGAACGTTTTCTTTTTGGGTTTTTTAGGTCTTAGCAATAGGAGGAGGCTATTGGATCAGTAAAAATTATTTTTGGAGGGGAGGACTCAGAGGAAAGAGTTTAGAAAGGTTTGTTTTAGGGGATCGGTATAGTGAAAGAGGTGTCAGATGATTCAAGGAGGGGTAGAGTAGGAGAGAGTCTAGAAAGGGTTATTTTGGCACTCATAGTTGTTGTATGGGGTTTGGGATAAATGAGAGAGTGGATATAGAGGATATATTGATAGATGTATAGGATGAGAGACAGGGTAGTGCATTGGAAAGAGTAGTAGAAGAAGTTTGAGATGAGACATAAAGGTTGGGCTAGAAGATATATTGAGCGAAGCATAGGCTGAGAAATAGGGTAGTGCATTGGAAATGCTAAATTAGAAAAAAGTGATAAATATATAGATCCATAATTACATTGAAAGTATATAGATACATAAAGGAGGTAAGGATATGTAGATTAAAGATATTGATAGAGGTCCAGGATGAGAAATAGGGTAGTGCATTGGATAGGCTTTTTCAGGAGAAAAGTAACAGACACACAGATCCAAGTACATGGAAGGTACATAGATGCACAAGGGAAGTATGTACATGTGGACCAAAGATGATATTTATTTATTTATTATTATTATTTTTTCTCTCAACAACTTAATTATTTTACATGTTTATACAAAGAAATACACAAAGATAGGTACATGTCTATAGTAGAAATACATGCTTGTATACAGAGGGATATGCTGTAAATTTCTGTTTGCGTATGGTGCTTATATAGGGAAGAGCCAAATCTTGAGTAGTTTTCTGAAGATAAGGTGGTCGTCGGTGGACCTTATGTTGGGGGGTAAAGAGTTCCATAGTTTGGCTGCTTGAACAAAGAAGGATGTGCTACCCATGGTTTTTTCTTGTATGGTGGGATTTTGAGGCGAGATGCTCCTTTAGAGGTGATTTTATTCCTGATGAAGAGCGGTCCCATTCCATGTATTACTTTGTGGGTGATACAAAGCAGCTTGAACGTGGATCTTCTGGCAACCGGTAACCAATGCAGGGCTTTCAAGGCAGGAGAGATGTGGTCTCGCGGTTTGATATGCAAGAGTAGTCTGGCAGCCGCGTTCTGAATCAGTTGGAGTCTTTTCATGGTCGTTAAAGGTGATCCATGGTAGAGGCTATGGGGGTAATCGAGTTTGGACAGAACAAGGGAGATTATTTATTTATTTATTTTATTTTTAACATTTATTAAGCGCGAACAATTGCCCGAAGGCATCTCGGCGCTGTACTGTTTTACCCTCCTATTTGATCTGTGCAGTTTTTTCAAAGGTTGAATAGCCAAGTTTTCAATTTCTTCCTAAAGGACAGTAGATTTGGGCTTGATCTTATTGTTTGTGGAAGCGTATTCCATAATCTTGGGGCGGCAACTAAAAAACGTCTGTCTCCCCAATTGACCAGTCTAGTCCGTGGCACTACCAGGTCATTCTGTCCTGCAGATCGTAACATTCGGGTGGGGATGTACGGGACAAGGTGGTCGCACAGGAATTGAGGCGCTTGATGATGTAGTGCCTTATAGACGATACACAACGTCTTAAATTTAATTCGGTTCCTAACAGGTAGCCAGTGGAGACTCCTCAAGGATTCGGATATAGGTTTAAATTTAGGGATGTTGAGGAGAAGTCTGGCTGCTGCATTTTGGATTGTTTGCAGTTTCTTAATTGTCTTAACTTGGGCATTTGCAAACAAGCCATTGCAATAATCCAGCGTTGATAGGACCATTGTGCTAACCAATGTCTTTCCCACATTGGTAGGAAGAAAAGGAATAATCTTCCTTACCAACCGAAGTTGGTAGAAGGCTTTAGAGGCCGTCTGATTGGCATGAGCCATAAAATTTAGGTTATCGTCAAAGATGACACCCAAGTTTCTTACTTTCGTAACTGGTTCAGGTACAGCTCCGAAAGATGATGGCCACCAAGTAGGGGACCAACTAGGACTGAGGTGGCCAAAGGTGACCACCTCAGTTTTGTCGGAATTTAATTTCAAGCAGTTTGCTGACATCCATTTCCCAATGGCCAGCATACCTGTCTTGAAATTTTCCGCCACTATGTCCCCATCATTTCTGACAGCCAGTATCAACTGCGTATCATCCGCATATGAGGTAAGGTTCATCCCTTGCGCTTTGATGGTGTTAGCGAGGTCCGACACATAGATATTAAATAGTGTCGGACTAAGGGATGAACCTTGAGGTACCCCACATGGTAGTGATAGTTCAGCAGATTCATACTGGCCCAGTATGACTGCCTGGGATCTCTCTGCTAGAAAAGACGCTATTAAGTCCTTTGCTAGGCCTTGCACGCCCATCATTTCGACACGGTTGACTAAGATCTTATGGTCAACCGTGTCGAAGGCAGCTGATAAATCTAAGAGCACCAGTAATGCAGTTCCACCTTGGTCTCTGATTAATCGGATGTCATCAGCTGCCTTAATGAGGGCTGTTTCTGTCCCATGAAACTTGCGGAAACCAAATTGTGTTTCATCGAGCAGATGGTGTTGCTCGATGAATCCCGCAAGTTGCATGTTCATAGCTTTCTCAATTACTTTGGCAATAAAAGGTAGGTTCGCTATAGGCCTATAATTTTTAAGTTCTGCTTTATCCAAGCCTGCTTTCTTCAAAAGTGGTTTGAGTACGTTTTTTTTCAATTGGTTAGGAAAGATTCCTGTGCGAAACATAAGATTGATCATGTGAGTAATAGCAGGGATTACAACATCTATTAATGACCGAAGAGTGTTTAAGGGACAAGGATCCAAAGCTGATCCGGATTTAATTGTTTTCACAATGTCCTGAATATTGTCATCTGTTACCTCAGCGAAACAAGAAAGAATATTACTTGGAGAAGGGATATTTGTTTTTCTGATCCCTTGATCTTCGCCTTGGTTAAATGCTGAAAATATATCATTTACTTTAGCGAAGAAAAATGCTGCTAATGAGTTGCAAAACTCTTGTGAGCAAGGAGGATTGAGATCTGGGGCACATCCCGTGAGATGTTTAGTTATTTCGAAAAGCTTCTTGTTCGAGTTTTTTGCGTTTTCGATTTGCTCTGTGTAAAACTTCTTTTTGGCCTCTATAATTAGATGTTTATATTGAGTTAAGAGTTCCTTGTACACTATCTTGTCCGCGTTATCATATTTTTTCCTCCAGATTCTTTCTTTGTTTCTGCATTGTTGTTTCCATTTTTTCAGCTCTTCGTTATACCAAGGGGCTGAGGGGGAACTTCTGTTTCTGGACATTCTTTTTTCAGGTACCAGTTTGTCAGCCGCCTGGCCTACCCATGTGTGATATTGTTCAATAACAGTATCTGGATCAGTTGCCCATTTAGGAGTGGAGTTCAATAACGCCTGCTTAAAGCAGGGGATACTGATATCTTTCCAGACCTTGAACAATTCTCGTAAGGGAGATGTGAAGGCGGTTGTAGTTTTGTTAATTTGAATGGATGCCAAGACCAGATAATGATCTGACCAAGTCATAGGCAAGACATCGGACACTGATATATTGTCCAAGTTGGTGAAAATACCATCTAAAGTATGGCCTGCATTATGAGTGGGTCCTTTCACCAGCTGAGATAGACCAAAGACCTCCATTTCAGATTGCAATGATATGGTGTCCTTGTCTTCGCCACGTTCCAAATGGAAATTAAAATCACCTAACAGAGTTAACGAATTGTCAGTGCCTGAAGTTTCTAGGATGGTAAGTATTTCTGTCAAAAAATCTGCCCGGGTTTCAGGTCTTCTATAGAGTAATATACCTTTAAAGTTGTATGAAGGGGAGAGATAAATGTCAAATTGAAGTGCTTCACATGTCTTTGAGGGTAAAGCTGTAGTGCGAATTTTAAAACAGTCACGGGCAATTATTGCAACCCCACCACCTCTTTTGCCAATTCTATCTAGTCTGTGGCATTTGTATCCCTGTGGGACGGCTATTACGAGGTCTGGGTCAGAGGCTTTATCCAGCCATGTCTCCGTCAGGAACATTATGTCTATGTTCCTATCGGCGAGTACATCGGCTACCTCTTGCCTGTGTTTGGGTAATGAACGCACGTTAATCAGAGCCAGCCTGAAGATTTGGTTTGTTTGTTTCACGTTTTCACTACCTGCTCTTTTATTTAGTAGGGGGGTAGACATTTGACAGTGTTTACAGTGCAGTACGGTTTTAGATAGCAGGGACTCAGGGCTGTACCTTATGCAATGTTCCGAGATTTGTGGGCATAGATTGGTCAATGCTGAACGCGGGTATGAGATGAGGCTTACGTGGGCATTTTGACCAGGGGGGGTGGCCCTAGGCCCGTGTCTGGCGCGGACGGGCGCAGACGGGCCCGCCTTTGGCGCGCCTTCGGCGCGCCGCCGGCTCGCCCGCTGCGCCCGCCCGCTGCGCGGACGGAATAACCCCATCATTTTATATCCTGCCGAGGAGGGTGGGAGGCGTCCTGCCACTGGACCGCCAACCCTTCCTCCCTCCAAGATGGCGCCCCTGTCCCGCGTCGTCAGCCCACAATCGGCCACGCCGGGATGGGGGGGTGAGTAAAACACGCCTCGGTGCTAGATTAATCCTGCACTCGAGCCAACTATAATTACACCAGCTTAAAATTGCAACAATTAAAATATTTACAATTCTTAAAAAGTCTGTGCAATATCAGTGCTAAGAGGTCTATGCAGTTCAGCGCGCTTTCAAAAGGGATAGTAAGTAGAACCCCCGGCTATTTTGCCTCAGGGGAGAGTAAACGAGTACAGCGAGCCTTACAAAAGCTGCTCCTTAAATATCCCGGAGGGCGGGAGGCGTCCTGCCACTGGACCGCCAACCCTTCCTCCCTCCAAGATGGCGCCCCTGTCCCGCGTCGTCAGCCCACAATCGGCCACGCCGGGATGGGGGGGTGAGTAAAACACGCCTCGGTGCTAGATTAATCCTGCCCTCGAGCCAACTATAATTACACCAGCTTAAAATTGCAACAATTAAAATATTTACAATTCTTAAAAAGTCTGTGCAATATCAGTGCTAAGAGGTCTATGCAGTTCAGCGCGCTTTCAAAAGGGATAGTAAGTAGAACCCCCGGCTATTTTGCCTCAGGGGAGAGTAAACGAGTACAGCGAGCCTTACAAAAGCTGCTCCTTAAATATCCCGGAGGGCGGGAGGCGTCCTGCCACTGGACCGCCAACCCTTCCTCCCTCCAAGATGGCGCCCCTGTCCCGCGTCGTCAGCCCACAATCGGCCACGCCGGGATGGGGGGGTGAGTAAAACACGCCTCGGTGCTAGATTAATCCTGCACTCGAGCCAACTATAATTACACCAGCTTAAAATTGCAACAATTAAAATATTTACAAGAGATGGTAGCTTGGACCTTGTGTGGAAATCCCAAATGAGGGCAAATTTGTTGCAGCGTTTTTATAGTAGCAAAGCTTGATCATGCTAGTTTATCCACTTGGGCATTCATCAACAGCTTGGAGTCCATGGTCATTCCGAGGTTTCTTATTTCCTAAGATACTTTAGGCAGTGATCCCAGTTCAGCAGGCGATACGGCAAGTGGGTTGTAATGTTTCCAATCGCCACCCGTGAGTATTTCAGTTTTTGAAGCATTCAATTTGAGATGGCTCCAGGTCATCCACTGATCCACGGCTCTGAGAGAGCTCAATATTGGTGATTTTCCAATGTCTTTGGGGCATTCCAGTTGAAGGAGTATTTGCGTGTCATCTGCATAGTTATAGCACGTGAGCTGAAATCTATTGATCAGTACTGGTAATGACTTCATGTAGATGTTGAAAAGCATGGGCGAGATGATAGAACCTTGAGGGGCCCCTGTTTTTGTGGAGTATGGTTTGGACGAGAAAGGTGGGGTATGACTGACAATAGTTCTGTTTCGAAGGTAGGACGTTATCCAGTCTAAAGCAGTTCCCTCTATACAGTTTGTTTCAGAGTGTCATGGTCAACCATGTCAAAGGCAGCTGAGAGGTCCAAGAGGAGTAGCACAGCAACCCCGTTGCAGTCAACTGTATTCTTTAGGTCATCCCAGATGGCAAGGAGGGCAGATTCAGTGCCTCTTCCCCGACGGAATCCTGTTTGGAAGTCTAAAAGTATGTCATTCTCTTCAATGAATTGTGACATCTGAGCAAACGCTGCTCTCTCTATCAGTTTGCCCAGGAACGGTGCATTTATAATGGGTCTGTAGTTGTCAGGGTTCAGCGGGTCCAAGTTTGTTTTCTTCAGTAAAGGGCGTATGTATGACTTTTTGAGTTCTTCTGGAAATACTCCAGTAGTTAAGGAATTGTTGATGATTCTTGTTACTGGAGTGGCAGCAGAGGTTGTTAAAAGAATTGTCTTGAAAGTTTGTGGCGGACAGGGGTCAGAAGGGCTGCTGGCAGGCCTGCTTGCTTTGACCAGGTCCAAAAATTCAACGTGTGAGATGTGTTGGAAGGAACAGAGAGGCTTGATTAGAGCATGGTATGCAACCTTTACAACAAAACTTTTACAACGAACTACCATTACAACGCAACTTTTACAACGCAAACCATTACAACGCATAGCGCTGGGGGGCGCTCTAGGATAGGGAATAGGTTTAATGTACTATCCAACACCTTCCCTACTATCCACGGGGACTGGAGTTGGAATAGTAAATTAAACTATTCACTATCCAGCGCCCAAAAGCATTATGCATTGTAATGGTATGCGTTGTAAAACTTGTGATGTAAAGGTAGGCGTTGTAAAAGTATGCGTTGTAACGTCATACATCCTTAGAGCATTCTTGGATTGTTGTTTTGTACAAGGGTTAGTGCTGGTGCTTTGTTTCTAGTTTAAGGACGATTCCAATGTGTCTGCTTTGTCTGTGTAATGATTTACCAATTTGTCTGTGAAATCTTGAGTAACAGGATGAGTTTGTTCTAGGCAATTCGGTTTGCGAAATTCATTGAGTATTTTATAGAATTCTTTATTTGCACATTTAGCATTTTGAATTCTGTCTGAATAGTACCTTTTTTAGCTTTTTTGATAGCAGACTTGTATAATCGTTTAATTTTCTGTAGGTGATGATTGTCTTGTTTGGCGTTTGTTTTGAACCAGGTACGTTGCAGCTTTCTAATTTGTTGTTTTATGTCTTTTATTTCTATGTTTCTCCAAGGCGCTTTTTTTCTTTTGTTCTCTAGTGTGGTTTTGAGTGGTATCAGGATGTCAAAAGCTTCCTGTAGCCACTCATATAGATTTTGAACAGAATTTATGCTTTCCAGATTTGTACTGGATGTTAGTTTTGTTTCCAAGTGTTCCGAATTAAGTTTGTTCCATGGCCGATAGGTGGATGGATGTAAGGTAGTTTTAGGTGAGTCGCTTAGCATTGTTTTATGTTGGAAGGCAAGCAAGTGGTGGTCTGACCATTTGACTGGAGTTATAGTTTGAAAGGTAACTAGTACAGTATTAGCAGAAATGACATCTAGGATCTGTCCAGCGGTGTGTGTCCGATTGTGGACAATCTAATGCAGGTTCAACGCGTCTAGGCCGGTGATTATAGTTTTTGGATGGGTCATATTGGGTTTATCAAACCAAATGTTAAGGTCACTTACAACTAGAAGTCTAGATGTGCGTCTGGGAATGTTGCCTTGCTAGGTGATGGTCTGTAAAGGAGCAGGAAGTTACAGGAGGAAGAGGGTGTAGGATTGCATCTTGTTAGAAGAGCCTCACAATTCTTTATGGAGATGTTGTCAATTTTAGTGATATGTATTGTTTGCCTGAATACAACTGCTAGACTACCTCCTTTTTTGGCTATATGATTTTGGGTGATTATTTGATAGCCTTGAGGAATGACTTCATGTAGGACTGGAGCCATATCTTCTCTCAACCATGATTCGATTATGAATAGTATGTCTGGTTTTGCATCGGTGAGGAGATTGTAGATGTGATGCTTGTTTTTAGAGAGGGATCGAGCATTTATTAGTAGACAGTTTTGTGAGTGGCCTATGGTGATAGTGGGACTTTGTTTGGTAGAAGAGTGATCAGTATTGTGTGGGTTTGTAGCAAGTGTGTTTTTAGTGCTGGTATTAGCTGTATTAGGATAGCAATTGTGTAGCTGTTCTGTATTGTGTTCCTCATCCAGCATGCTAAGAAGGAATTTCGATGGGTCTGCATGTGTATGTGTTGGAGATGGTGTTTGAGAGTGAGTTGGAGTGCAGTGTTGCTTTTGTGGTGTAACATTGCTGTGAAGTAGACATGGGGAAGCAAAATTGTGTCGTGTGGCATCTTTCATATATTTTTTGTGTGTGTTTAAGGCGGAAGGTGTATGAGTCAGGGGAGGTGGTGCAGCATGTGGATCATGTAGTAATGTTCTAAATTATCCAATGGATGAGAGGCGGTTAGAGGAGAGGTGCTGTATTGCTGTATCTGTGTTAGGTGTGGTGGAAAAGTGAAAGCTTGGCATTGGAGTTTGTTCCTTTGTGTGGTTTGAAAGGTGGGTATATATTTGTATTTTGTGATGGTAAGTATTATGAGGTGTTGCGCTTTGAAGATCTTGTTGTGCTGGTTTATGTGATATGTTTTGCTTTTGAGGAGTAGTGAAAAAGGGTGCTGATGTATATGTTTTATGCAATGGATTCGGTTGTGTTATTGTTTGTGAGAGGAGGATGTGCCTTAGAGGGGGTGGTGATGTGTTTATGAGCAGAGTGTATGTTGTGTGTAGGAGGAAATGAAGTAGAGGTGAAGGTGTTTATCTTAGACTGGTTTGTTGCAAGAGTTACAAAGTGTGGTGGTGTGTGTGTGTGTGTGTGTGTGTGTGTGTGTTGTGCGTTAGTGTTATTATGATAGAAGGGAGAGTAGGGTGTTTGTTGGACAACTGATGGAAGGATGATTATACGTGGAGAATAAGCCAAAAGTCATGTGACTGTACATAAATGTTTCAGATTGTAATATACACATATTACTTTAAAATAGTATAATGTGCAACATCCATGACAAATCCCCATTGTGTCCTTGACATGTGTCTTGACCAAAAATGTATAAATAAAACATCTCTGAGGTATTATTTGCACCTTTATTTTTTCTGGGGGGGGAGAAAATACCATCACTAGAGGTATACACAGCACCCACTAATATAGCGTAATGCACAGTAATGCACTAGACTAATGACAAGTGTGTAAAATGTTATTGCCAATGGATTAGTACATATTTAAACTTATAACCCTTCATTTGGATTGGTGGTGACACAGTTAACAGTCACCAATGCAGTACTTTTAACCAGTAAAACAGTGGCTGCCTGGCTTTGCATATTGGACAATGTGCTTCTGACGCCGCTGGTGGAAGTCGACCATGCAGAAGCCGGTTGACTTAACAATGAACACAGCCATAGGTTACCGTTGGGCATGGTGATGGTCAATGTCTGTGTCCATATTCGCTGATGATCGCGTATGTGGCATACATGTACACTTGGGTTTGAAAAATACCTCCCTTGCCTCCTGACACTGCTGCTATCAAGACCTCCTCCACTTTAGCTGCTGTTTGCGACCTCTGAGAGCAATCATGCAAGGCCAAGCAGATGAGTCTGTACCTTCTCTGCAGAGGAGGTGGAGCTGTTGGCTGATGAGGTACATTCCCTGTATTGCCAGCTTACCAGAGGAACAGGTGATTATCTTACATCCATATGTTACTCTGTTTAATCCCATCATTTCCATTCCCATAAGCTACAATGTGCCTCTGAGTTCCAAAGTTAAGACTGATTAACAACAAGCATCACATCTACAAGTTTCTCACTGACACACAACCTGGATTACTCTTCCTTACTGAGTCATGGTTGGGTGATGAAATGGCTCCAGTCCTTCAAAATTGTGTAGGCAAAAGAGGAGGTGGCCTAACTGTTGTATAAAAGCAAACATTAAATATCTCTAAAGCTGACAAAATCTCCATTCAAGTTTGTGAGACCCTCTTCACCAGATGCAGCCCTACAACGTCTTCCTCCTGTAACTACGTACTCCTTTACAGACCTCCACCAGGCAATGCAACATTCCCAGACACACATCTAGACACAGTTCCAAACCTTATAACACTACACTCCAACCTATGCATTTTGGGTGACCTAAACATTTGGGTGACAATTCCAACAAGCCCCATCCAAAAACAACCATCATTGGCCTGGACGCACTGAACCTGCATCAGATGGTCGACAAACCCACACACATTGCTGGACACATCCTAGATATCATTTTTGCAAAAGCCGAACAAGTTACCTTTCAAACGATGACGCAAGTCACATGGCCAGGCAACCATTTGCTTGCTATACAACATAAAAAAGAACACAAAGCAATATGCCTAAAACCACCTTATGTGCATTCACTGGTTGACCGTTGGATAAACAAAAATTTGAACACTTAGAAACACAACTAAGATCCAGTACAATACATTCTGTTCAAAAACTATATGAGTGGCTACAGGGAGCTTTTGATATCCTAATACTACTGAGAACAACAAAACAGAACAACAGAAAACAGGCACGTTGGAGAAAAACAGAGATGAAAGTGATGAAAACAGCAAATTAGAAAGCCACAACACACCTGGCTCAAAACAAACACTAATCAAGACAAATGTCACCTACAGAAACTTAACAGGTTATAAAATTCAGCTATCAAAAAAGCTTAAAAAATATACTGTTCAATCAGAATTCAAAATGCTAAATGTGTAAATAAAGAATTCTATACAATTCTCACAGAATATCATAAACCAAATTGCCTAGAAGGGGATCATCCCAGCACTTAACAACTCACAGAAAAACTGGCAAATCCTTACATGACCAAAGCAGACATGTTGTACTCCTATTTTAAACAAAGAAAAACCAACAGCAACCCTTTTCCAAAACAATAATCAAGGAGTACCCTAACTACTTCTGCTGCTACAGCAGTAAGAAGACTCATCAACAATTCCTTAACTACAGGAATAGTTCCAGAAGATCTCAAAAAGTCAAACATATACCCATTACTAAAGAAAACAAACCTGGACCCTCTTAACCCTCACACCTACAAACCAATTTAAAATGGACCTTTTCTGTGCAGACCGATAGAAAGAGCAGTATTCGCCCAGGTGTCACAATTCATTGAAGATAATTTCATACTTTCAGACTTCCAAAGAGGATTCTGTCCAGAAAGAAGCACAGAATCTACCCTTGTGCCATCTGAGATGACCTTAAGAACACAGTTGACTGGATCAGGGTTGCTGCACTACTTCCTCGGACCCCCGGCTGATTTAGACACGGTTGACAATGACACTCTAATACAAAGACTCTATGAAGCTGGCATAGACTGGACTGCTCTTGACTGGGCCACATCCTACCTACACAACAGAACTAATGTCATTGATACCCCTCTTTCTCCTCAAAACTGTAATTCACAAACGCAGGGGTCGCTCAAGGCTCTATCATCTCACCCATGCTTTTCAACATTTACATGAAGTAGTTACGAGCACTGATCAATCAAGTTCACCTCCCATGCTATAACTATGCAGATAACACACAAATACTCCTTAAACTTTAAAGCTGGAAAGATATTGGACACGCTCAAGTTTTCAGTTGTCTCAGATTCATGGATCAGTGGATGATATGGAGTCATCTCGAAATTAAAGTTTTCAAAAGCAGAAATACTCATGTGAGGTGTTTGGAAAAATGATGACCCTCTCTCTGCATGGCTTGATGAACTGGAAACACCGTCTAAAATATCAAAGGAAGAAAGAAACCTCAGAATGACCATGGACTCTAAGCTAATAATAAATTCCCAAGTGGATAAACTAGTAAGATCAAGTTTCGTCACTTTAAAAACTCTGCGAACACATCTTCCCCCACTTGGGATTTCCACACAAGGTCCAGGCTACTATTTCTCTTGTTCTATCTAAATTCAATTACACCAAAAGGCTTCTACCACAGAACGTCTTTAACAGCTATGGAAAGACTACAAAGGATTCATAACTCTGCTGCCAGACTACTCATACATATAAAGCCACAAGCCCACATCTCCCCAGCCTTGAGAACACAGCTGACACTTGACAGCGGTACTGCCCTCACCATTGAAGACACCCTAAATACTGTGAAGTTAACTCACTCCGGTGCCCACACGGACCCCTGCCCCCACCACATCTACCACAGCGCTGCAGACATCATCTCCCCTGAGCTTCGACAAATCATCAAACACTCCTTCAAGACCTCCTCCTTCCGAGATGACTGGTAACACGCCAAGATCAACCCTCTCCTGAAATAACCCTTGGCGGGCCCTACTGACCTCAATACCTTGAGACCGATCTCCTTACTCCTTTACCCAGCGAAAGTCATGAAAACAGCTGTCAACAGCCAGCTTACCTCCTTTATAGAAGAAAACAACATCCTCAACTACTCCCAATGAGGCTTCAAGAAAAATGATTGCACTGGAACCGCCCTTCTTTCTGCGACAGACAACATCTGCTCCCTCCTCAACAGAGGAGAGACTGTGGCTCTCATCCTCCTGGACCTCTCCGCAGCCTTCAACACAGTCTCACATCGCACCCTAGCCTACAGACTCCACGACGATGGGTTCCTGTACAAGGCCCTCAACTGGATCCACTCATTCCTCTCCGGCAGAATGCAAGGGGTTAAACTCCAACCCTTCCTTTCTGACCCTACTAAGACCACTTGCAGAGTCCCTCAAAGGTCCTCCATCAGCTCCACCATGTTCAACATCTACATTGCACCGCTCGCACCCATCGTCAGATCCCATGGACTCAATATTGTATCGTATTTTTATGCAGAAGTCCTCTCCCTATTCAATGAACCCAACATCTCCAGACACAACTTTGAGGAAGTGATGGAAACAATCGCCAGGTGGATGAAGAGCAACTGCCTACAACTAAACATGGACAAGACAGAAGTATATATCATGGGCCCCCACCGAATGCCTGGAACAACACCTTGTGGTCACCGACCCTCGGGAACCCACCCACCCCCACCGACCATGAATGCAACCTTGGAATCATCCTGGACTCCAAGCTCAAAATGGACCGCCTAATCAATGCTGTCACTTCCTCCTGTTTCATACCCTATGAAAGACCATCAACTGGATCCCCCTTGAACACAGGAAAACCGTCACCCACACCCTCATCAGCAGCAGACTGGACTATGGCAACGCACTCTATGTTGGGATCAACATGAACCTCACCCGCACCTGCGGACACTACAATGGCTCCCAGTTGAGAAGAGAATTACCTTCAAACTTCTCACCCACGCCCAGAAGGCCCTCCACAACAGCGAATGTGCCTACATGAACCATCGCCTCTTGTTCCACGCGCTCCAAAGATCCCTCCACTCAGCCCAGCTCTCCCTGGCTACGGTACCACACATCAAGAAGACCAGACCAGGAGGGGGTGCCTTCTCCTTCCTCGCGGCCAAGGCTTGGAACCCACTTCCTCCCCACATCCGACAGACAGCAGCTCTCCCTAGGTTCTTGAAGGACCTCAAGACCTGGCTCTTCGAATAATCTCCATGAACATTCAGGATCCTACAAGTGCCACCCCCCTCAGTGCCTAGAGACCCTTTTGGGTGGATAACAAACCCTTGATTGATTGATTGATTGATCTCTCTTTATATAAGCACTTATTTGAACTATATATATGTGCCTACATATGTGTATTGCTTTGTATAAACGTGTATAACAAATGTGTTTTTAAATATATAGATATTCGTTAGTTCTGCTTATCAAATGTATATATTACTCAAGGTTATATTCTTCTATGTTTAACATATATATATATATATATATATATATATATATATATAGGCGATTACATAAATAAAAAGATTGATTATCATATCATAACTATTTATCTACAATTGATTCACTATTGGATTACAAAAAAAATAACTTTAAATACAGCAACACTTGCAAGTCTAAGTTTATTAAATGCAACTTAAAACTACATATATTACTTTATCAAACAAACAGTTCACCTTGCATGGAGACAACAACTCAATTCGACATATCACCTCATTTATTGTGGGCAGCGAGGAAAAACAGGTAGCACCCCACCACAGAAAACGCCAAACATGTTTCGGGCTCCATGCCCTTGCTCACTGGCTGCAACAATCGAAGTCCCAGCAGCTGTGAGGACTATAAGTCACTGACCCCGCCCTAGTGGGACGTTACTCTGCCAAATTGCATTATGGGCTGTGTAGTTCTTCATTTACCATAGTGGATGCTGTTCAGGCTTCGTGTTTGAAAATTGATTCCCAAGTGGGTTCCAAGGCAGGGAAACACTGCTAATCTGCTGATATGCTAACCCCACAATTTTGGCATGTCGAGCTCCTCAAAGTGCGTAAATTTCATGCACCAAGGTCCGCTGAGTAGCGCGGCGGGACATCTCCGCGGCGAGGCACGCCGCTATTAATTTCCCAAACAAACAGTTCACCTTGCATGGAGACGCCAACTCAATTCGACATATCACCTCATTTATTGTGGGCAGCGAGGAAAAACAGGTAGAACCCCACCACAGAAAACGCCAAACATGTTTCGGGCTCCATGCCCTTGCTCACTGGCTGCAACAATCGAAGTCCCAGCAGCTGTGAGGACTATAAGTCACTGACCCCGCCCTAGTGGGACGTTACTCTGCCAAATTGCATTATGGGCTGTGTAGTTCTTCATTTACCATAGTGGATGCTGTTCAGGCTTCGTGTTTGAAAATTGATTCCCAAGTGGGTTCCAAGGCAGGGAAACAATGCTAATCTGCTGATATGCTAACCCCACAATTTTGGCATGTCGAGCTCCTCAAAGTGCGTAAATTTCATGCACCAAGGTCCGCTGAGTAGCGCGGCGGGACATCTCCGCGGCGAGGCACGCCGCTATTAATTTCCCAAACAAACAGTTCACCTTGCATGCAGACGCCAACTCAATTCGACATATCACCTCATTTATTGTGGGCAGTGAGGAAAAACAGGTAGCACCCCACCACAGAAAACGCCAAACATGTTTCGGGCTCCATGCCCTTGCTCACTGGCTGCAAAAATCGAAGTCCCAGCAGCTGTGAGGACTATAAGTCACTGACCCCGCCCTAGTGGGACGTTACTCTGCCAAATTGCATTATGGGCTGTGTAGTTCTTCATTTACCATAGTGGATGCTGTTCAGGCTTCGTGTTTGAAAATTGATTCCCAAGTGGGTTCCAAGGCAGGGAAACACTGCTAATCTGCTGATATGCTAACCCCACAATTTTGGCATGTCGAGCTCCTCAAAGTGCGTATTACTTTACATATATATACATATACATATACATATATATATATATATATATATATATATATATATATATATATATATATATATATATATATATATATTCTCCCGCACAGACAGAGATGAAGAACTTTATGTACACCTTTGATAAGTCTGAAACTTTGGATAATGTATAACAGTAGAAGCAACATCATAATAGACTCTTGATAAAAACTAAATAGCAAGAAGATCTGGACATTGCTATATGATCAGATATAGCTTATATTCCTCATCCACCTGGTCACCCATCATTCCATTTTCCTCTCCCTCTTCTTTACCTACAGGGACTGTGCATATCACATAATCCCTCCCCCTTCTGTTTATCTTAACTGTGTGGAACGCGATACCCTGCCGCCTGAGACAAGCTTGCAACTCTCACATATGGGCACTCAGCCCTAACCAACCTAAGACACTCAGTCAATCACAACATGGTGCATGATCGTCCAAGATTGGTCGATAAAGTTTGTGTTTTTACTATTAACACTCATCCAGCCCGTCTATAATGTAAAACGCGCACATCCATGTTAATATTTCATTGGAGCGTTGTAAACAGGACCAGGTGGATGGGAATAAACCGACAAACACAGTTAACAACAATATAACAAAACAACAATACAATAAAAAATGAACAATAGAGTTTCCTTCAATGTAGTGCTAAAAACTACATTACCCAACATGCACTAGTATGGCAATCAGCATGCAATTGTATATATAAAAAACTGTGAAAGGACTTCCAGTTTATACTACCGTGAACAAAAACAGAGTTCGAAACGCGTAGGAGTTTGCATTTCAAATAAACATCATTTTGTTAAGCCAAAAGGAGTGCCGCGTTATCTGGTTGGCAGATTTTTCAGCGAGACACTGTCCTGGTCTCGCCGCATGCACCAACTGGGAAGGTGCTCATCTCAAGACAGGACATTGTGCGTTTTTGATATATATATATATATATATATATATATATATATATATTCACTGAAAAAACCATAGGTTATAGACCATATATAGTTAGGAATTAGCATTTAAAAAACCTTATTTTACTCACACAAAACCATTGAAATTCCATATATAGTTAGTTGCACTAACTATATATCGCGCACCCGCAATCCACTGCTGATGATGTCACATATTACATCATTCATGACATGGTCAGTGACATCACTGATGACATCACTGATGACATCTCAAATGACATCACTGATGACATCACTGATGACATCTCATTTGACATCATTCTTGTGCTAATACGATAAACCTCTTCAGACTCTAATATAACCTTAGATACACTCAGTGTATACAGACACTCACACACTGTCACTCATCCATGGAGTTACTCACACACCTAGTCAGTCATGCAAAGAAACAATCTCACCTCCATTTCCTCACCTATACAGTTATACACACCTTACTTATTCAAACATATACTAACACATATTTACTCTCTTATACAATCCCTGATACAAGTTCACAATGATCCATACAGCCACTCACACATTCAGTGGCTCTCATGCACAGTTATTTATATATGCCAACTCTCACATGTACTGTGTTTACATATGTACTTACTATGACATGTAGCATTGAGATATCCATTCACTCATCAATACACTCATGCACACAGTCAACCGCCCATGTAGCTGTTTCCATATGCACTCTTGAACTCATACACCTAGTGAATCAACTGCTCACACATCTATGCACAGAGTCACACACCTCCCAGCCACCCCCACACAAACTCAATCTCCCATACAAATACTTGGGCAACCAATCAATAACACATATAACCTCTCGTATAGCTAATGATCAACACATGCAGCAGTTTACATCACAACAGACATACTGATGCACACATTCAGACAGTTTAGTCACTAACCCATGCATTTAGTACGACACATTTATTCACTCACTCATACAGTCAGTCACGCACCTACTAAATCCTTCATCCAGACACTTATACATCCACTCATTCTTCAATATATCAAACATATTTAAACGTTACAGAAACACACAGTCACTGGATGATGTCATCAGTGATGTCATCAGTGATGTCATTTGAGATGTCATCAGTGATGTCATCAGTGATGTCATTTGAGATGTTATCAGTGATGTCATTTGAGATGTCATCAGTGATGTCATCAGTGATGTCATTTGAGATGTCATCAGTGATGTCATCAGTGATGTCACTGACCATGTCGTGAATGATGTAATATGTGACATCATCAGCAGTGGATTGTGGGTGCGCGATATATAGTTAGTGCAACTAACTATATATGGAATTTCAATGGTTTTGTGTGAGTAAAATAAGGTTTTTTAAATGCTAATTCCTAACTATATATGGTCTATAACCTATGGTTTTTTCAGTGAATTTTCGAGGTTTTTTAAATGCTAATTCCTAACTATATATGGTCTCTAACCTATGGTTTTTTCAGTGAATATATATATATATATAACATCTCTATGGCAAAATGAAACCCCTCATTTTGTTCCTTTGCAAATTAAATGTTTTAAGTGTTAACACTTAATTCCAATCAAGATGACTTCAGGTGTGCCATACTTTTGTCATAAGTAAGACTGTTAGCGCTCTAGTTGTTCTTTAGAACACTCTGGGACATTCTGTCACTGGGCTATAGTTGGGCTACATCTGGCTGATATTTGGGCTACATTTGGGCTCTTTTGTCTCTGGTGGCCATCTTTGGGCTACATTGGGCTACATTGGGCTACATTGGGCTACATTGGGCTCCAACATATATATAGCCCAATGTAGCCCAATATATATTTTTCAAAGTTAATTTTCGTAAAAACCACTGGAGCATATATCTTGAGACATAGCAAAGGCACATCGGGCTACCAGTCCCTACAATTTTGCCAAGTTTTGTGGAAATCCATTCAGCCGTTCGAGCTAAAAGTGAGTCCAACCGCCCTATGGAAAACTCAATGTTAAAAACACGTTTTGGGACCCCCCTTTTTTCTCTGCCCCCGCTTGACGAAACCCCCCCAAATTTTCAGGGGCTGCTCAGAAACAAAATGTGCCATTTTCCTGACAATTTCAGTCCACAAACGCCAAAGTTATTAGACATAGAATTTTCAGAAATCCCCTAGAGAAAAAATCCTAACTATATATACCTACTGGCTATCGCCAGTAGGTAATATATATATATATGAATGTGACCAAGAGCCCGTGAGCTTGAAACGCGTCGTTTGTTTATGCCCAAATAAACAACTTTCTAAGTACCTGATGGTGTGGCTTGTCATCCTTGCTTGGAACGGGAGGATTTTGTGGATATATATATATATATATACTTTTTTTTTTACCCGATAAATAAAAGGGATGAGCCCATTCAGGGCCATGAAAATATCATAAAAAAGAAAAGGATAACTAATGCATTATGATATTGTTCAAAGCCAGTATTTACTGTGATAATTTTCAGTCTGTTGTCACATGTTTTTAAATGGTTAGCACTAGAGCACTTTATTCGAAATACGCCTTAAATGACCACATGAATTGTATTATAAGTAACATACTATAAGATGGCTGCCGCAAATGAAATTGAGGTACTGAATACCACTTTCTATGTTGATGAATGTACATTACAATGTGTCTTTAAAATGGCCTCATTATGTGCACACAAACTGACACTGACGAAGCTTTTTCAAGCGAAACGCGTCTGTTAGGGGTGTGGGGTTTGCAATAAAATAACTCGAAAACGGATACCTGTGTGCTGGCCTCTTTTCAGCCTGGATTTGGAGTGAAAAAGTGTTCGAATATATATTTATATATATATATTTTCACTGAAAAAAACCATAGGTTTCAGTCCTGATATAGTTAGGAATTAGCATTTAAAAAACCTTAGAAATTCACTGAAAAAACTGTAGGTTTTAGGGGTGTTATAGTTAGCTGGACATTTCACTTGTACAAAACCATTGAAAATCCTCCGACATAGTTAGTTGTACTAACTATATCTCGCGCGCCCGCAATCTACTGCTGATGATGTCACGTATTACATCATTCATGACATGGTCAGTGACATCACTGATGACATCTCAAATGACATCACTGATGACATCATCCAGTGAATGTGGTTTGCTTCGTTATTTAAATATGTATTATATATATATATCAATTTACTTTGAAGAATGAGTGGATATATAAATATAAATATCTGGATGGAGGATTTAGTAGCAGTGTGATTGACTGTTTACTTGACTAATTTAAAGTGTCTCTCTAAATATATTGGATAGTGACTAAACTGTGTGAACATCTGTATGACTTTGTCAGTTGTTGTAAAAACGACTTCTCCAGTTGGTTACTAGCTATTTGAAAGTCTATATTAGTTATTGACTAGTTAACTGAGTATTTGTATGGGAGAGTGAATGTGTATGTGGTTCGGTGGGAGATGTGTGACTGCCCAAAGATGTGTGAATAGTTGATTTAGTAGGTATATGATGTTAAGACTACATGTTGGGGGGAGGAGCTACGCTACGAACCAAGATGGCCGCATAAGCTCCCGGCTCCACCGACCTCCGCCAGCAGCTCGCTTATCCTGTCTTTCATCCTGACCTTACCCCTGATTTTCTTGTTTATGAAGGTCTACAGCTTCCAAAGATACAATCCCGAGATTTCTATCTTATCGGCTGACGAAGATACGCCGTGTTCCATTTCTCGGCCTACCACCGTGTGGAAGCTGGGGCCTCGATTTTTGGACTACCCGAGTCAGAGTTGAACAACATCGGCCGTGAGACCTGGACTGAGCCCGGTCTCCCGAAGAGTGCCTAAATTGTTGATTTTCCTGTCGATCCTTTGAACGATCCACGCCCGGGACACGCCATCGTGTCACTCCGACTGCCGTGGTGGGGGCCCAGTGCTCGGAGACCTTGTTGCCCCCTCGGGGTCGACGGGCTGGGGTCCTCTCTGGCGGGAACGGTGTGTTCTGCACGACGAGGAGCGCCCGTTACTTGTGATCGGATTTGCGTGGCCCGTGACTCCGGAGCAGCCGGCCTCCGGGGTTCGAGTCCGGCTCTGTCTCCTACTGAGAGGGGATGGAGCGGACGGAGGGCGCGCCATCTCTACGGGCCGTTGTGGCCGCCATTGGGGCGCTCCATTCGCACACAGTCGCTGTGTTCCGGACACTGATGGTGAAAGTGGCCGGTATCCTGGAAGCTGAGGACGACGCCTTGTTTGGTTTCCAGCTGGAGATGATACCAGCGGTGCATTGTGTCTCAGAGGTCGAGGTCCCTGTGCATACCCCGGAATTTATGACTCCTGACGGTCCCCTAATAATGGCTAGCCAGCCCGTGCTTCTCGCTAGCGTCTTTGGCCTGACCCTGCTGCCACCTAACACATCTACAGACGGTCTTCCATGTGGCTACGGGTTCCTTGTTGATGGTTTTGCATATTCGCTGTCTTTGGACACCTTTCCTAGTTCAAGCCGTGAACTTTTATCCTGTCTTCGATCCTCTTGTGCTGAACAGAACTTTTGTGGACGCTTTGCTTTTTCCAACAAAATGGCGGCTCGAATGGCAAAGACTCTTCTGACGGACCGTACTGGCCAGGGCTGAACTTTATCGCTGGGTTCCGATATAAGAGCTTTTCGTGATTCTGGGGTTGTATCTGTAACGTGATGGGAATTGGGTGGCTGTTGTTTATCCTTCCTTTACCGGTTTGTATACTTGCTGAATATTGATTTTAACATGTATCCGGGTGGTCGCTGTTGGCGGGGGGTGCGGGAAACCGGGAGTATGTTTGCTTTCTCCTCCTCCGCTTTTCTTTCCCCTTCCTTTAGGGTAGTTCTGGGGCAACAGGCACGCTGCTAGTGGGGTTAGGCCGTAGCCATTGCAGGGGTGCAAGGTGGGGGGTTCGGGGTGGGGTTTTTTATTTTGCCTTTTTTATGTTCTATGGCCCCTTTTCTTTTCCCTTTTTTCTTTTACGAGAGATGGGCTGTATATCTTTCACGGATCCTCTATTGTCCGGGTGTTTTTGCTGACTTATTTATCCTGTGTCATTATGGATGGGTCGTGTGGGTGGGATCGCTTTGCTTGATTCACAGATTGCTTATTTCCTGCTTCCGTTCTATGTACCCGTGCTGGGCCCTTTACTTCCTACAGTGATTATTGTTTGTTTATTTCCCCCGCCTGGCCCTTATTCTGTATTTCATCGCGAAACACCTGATGTTTGTATTGCCTACTCTTGTCTTACTGTTAAATAAAAAAATATATATAAAAAAAAAAAGACTACATGTTATAACAGTTGTTTGGGTGAGTGAATATCTTTATGGGTGTTGTGATGAGCAAATATCTCTCTTAATGGTACATGTCCAACAAAGTAGAAAATAAAAGGCAATGTATGTGTCAGTTGTTGTTTATAAATAAGTATACATAAGACTCAGTGATTGTATGCGTGACTGTATTGATAACTGTATACTTGTAATAGTGATTTTATAATACACTAAGTATAATTTACTATCTATATGAATACATAAAGTGGTGTTGTGCTGGGGGTAGATTTAGGGTTTAGGGTACTGCAGTGGTGTTTGGGTAGTGTAGGGAGTCGTGCTGGTGGTAGTGTTTTAGGTTACTGCAGTTATGTTTGGGTAGTGTTGGGTGTAGTGCTGGGGGAAGTGTTTTAGGGTTTAGGGTAGTGCAGTGGTGTTTGGGTAATGGAGGGTGTAGTTTTTTAGGGTTTAGGGTAGTGCGCCCAACCAGACAAAATATCAGTGGACAAAGGGGGTCCTGACTCTTTTGAACACTCTACCAAATGAATAATGTGGGTTAAGGGCCCTACCACGTCCAAGACCTATCAATTTCTTTCTTGGGATCCCTCATATACTTGGAGAAAAAGGTACATAGTTTCTCATCAATTTCAGGCATGTGTGCCACCTTCCCCTTCAGTGAGGGCCTGGGGAATTCTCCCCTCATTCTATTCCTGACCTCCCTCTCAAGGGGTTGATGGATTTTTCTCACCACATACTCTGCCACTTTAGCGTCAGGAGTCCACTCCACCAACCTAGGATGGTAAATTTGGGTAGGTTTGAACATGTCCGAGTCAACCCGTCCCCAACTGAGACTGAGGGACTGAGAGGAGTGTGACTCTAGATGCCAGGGACGCCTCGAGTCCATATCCTCATTAGAGGAGAAATTGTCCTCCAATACACCCTCCCTCTCTAAGGAAAACCCGCCAACGGGGTCTATAATAGTGCTGACAGCGTCGCAATTTTCTCCGGGCTCCTCCTCCTCCCAGCAGGGTGCATGTTGTAGCGTTTGAGCACTCTTGAGGAAGGTCTCCGTAAGTTTCTCAAACCTTCCAAGTGCCCTGTGTTATGCTTAATGGCCCTTTTATTCCCCATCTGGGAGCTACTGGGACCAGCCACCACCAGATCTGGGTCACTGAACACCCTAGGGATGCTTTTTGCCAGCTTTTAAACGTGATCCCTAAGAGGTGCCAGCGTCCTAGAAATAGCTAGAGAGAGGGCTTGGTCCACTGCTGGAGGGAGAAGTTGGGGGCCATTCCTCCTCCACTTCCTGGTAGGAAGAGTAAAAATGGTCTTCTGGAGAAGACATGACTGCAGAGGATGTGAGCACAGAACAAAATGCCCTTAAAATCCTTAAGGCAGCCCCCTCGCCGGTGTTCCAACAGCTGGGCTTTCCCCAAAGCTGTTATTAGAATAGACTGAGGCGCAATACCAATTACCACCACCAGGGGCGCTGGTCACTAACGTGGCCCTGTGGGGAAATCCCTGCGTAGCAGTGTCAAAATTAGGCGAGGGTTGGTTGGGAATCAGGCAGACACTAAAGGAGTGACCGGATTCCCAAACACGCGTAAACACCAGCGGGAGCACTCGATAGAGCTGCCTCGCTTGGACCAGATGCGCCTGACAGGATCTCACTGCACGCAGAGCGCACAGCGGGAGAAACTGCGAGGGGGAGAACACGCTCGGACAAGAGCCTGCTGCGCAGGGAATATGAAACCATACCAAGACAATAAGGCTAATAACGTGCACAAGAAACCGCTATACAAACAGCAACAACGTCAGATTTAGCCAAGAATGTAATGGTGGCACTGGACAGACTTATTTAACGTGTGACACATTAAAAGTGCAGATAGTTGGTTACCTCAGAAGAGGTTTCAACATTTGAATCACCTGCCTTTTTACATTCAAACAATCAAACAAGAAATGCAATGGTATGTAGAAGTCTCAATCAGATATAGTATGTTATCCCATTAGGTAGTCCCCTTGTCCACACACCCGAGAAAGGAAGCGCTCTGTGACACACATGGCAGCCCTTTCATAGTGACCTAAGTCTTAGCACGTAGTCTATACTACAGTAACAGGCTCTAAGGACCTTATGCATAAAGTCAATAGACCTGTCTGTAAAGGTGTCTCTACAAAAATGCACAAGTAGTTTACCCTGCAAAAGGTCACAGTTGCATGTCGTGTTTCATAGTAGCTCACATCACAGTACATGCAGGATGACACTGTGCTACATGATGTTAGTGGGCCAGCTTAGCCAGTTTTGGACATAACCAGGGATGAGGATAGTCAGCACACTACAAAGTGTGTATTCATATCTTTGCATTGCTCAGCGTGGGAAAACTACACTTGTGAGTTAACTTTTTATTTATGCTTGTGCTTGATGTAAACAAATTGTCTCAACAAAGCAGATATCCAAAAACTTACAGTGATATTTTGTTTTGGCTTCTCTTGTATCCATACAGCTTGCATCTATCAGAAGCAGGCCGTTTGGAAGGCCATCGCCAAGACGATTTGGACCCTGGTGGTTATGGGAGGCTCAGAATCCAGTGCACAAAAAGGTGGGAGGACCTGTGGCACTGGAACCGGACAACCGCAGAGGTCTAGTTGAAAAAAGTTCTCTCAATGTGTACTGGTCATGCGTCCAAACCTGGCCCCCCTATTATCCCACATACTGGTGCTGGCCTACCCATAGCTTGATGGGCAGTTGAGGGTCCAATAGCAGCTACAAGGGTGTGAGTCCTGCCGGAGTTGTACATGTTACATTGCCAAATTTTTTGTTACAGGCAGGCATTTTCCCATCAACATTGGGGGTGACCCATGTCCAACGCACAAGAATAATTTTTGTTTGTGTAGGTCTGGTTGTAGGTGCATGATTGTTAGATTTGGCTTTATCAGTGGGTTTACCCCCAGACAGTTTGCTTTTTGGTCTCCTGTTTTTGACCCTGTTTCTGTTGGTTTTAGTACTCTGGGCACTTTACAGTGCTAAGGTGCATATGCACTCCTGGTAAATTATTTAAATGGATTAGTGTTTCCATGTTTGGCTTATTTGATTTACTACTAAATCCCTAGTATAGTGCACCATGTATGACCAGGGCCTGTAAATCAAATGCTGCGAGAGGTCCTGCAGCACTGATTGCACCACGACACAAGCAGCCTTTCAAAGAGTTCTCAAACCTGCCACTGCAGTGTCTGCACACTGTTTGAACTGTCATGTCGACTTGGCAATGGAACCCTCTTGCCAGGCCCTTGCCTTTCCTTTTATAACATATAAGTCACCCCTAAGGTAGGCCCAAAGTACCTCTATTGGCAGGGTACAGTGTATGTGAAAGGTAGGGCATGTACAGAGGTATGTAACATGTCCTGATAGTGAAATGAAGTGTAATTTGTTTTTCACTATTGAAAGGCCATCTGTCCCATAGGATAGAATGGGTAATACTTTGTAACATCTTACAAGGATAACTTCCCCTGGGGACAAGATAGAAAGATGAAGATTAGTATGCCTGAAATCAGAAGATAAAAATGCATCTTTTAGTAAAGATGATTTTTATATTATGTGTTTGAAAATAAGACTTTTAGAAGGTGGGTATTTATTGCTTAGCCATCCTATGTGTCTCTGCTGGGTTGTGGATTGAGTGTCTGGCTTTGGAGTGACAGGGGCTGGGGATGTGCATTTACTGTAGCACAGCCACGGGGGTTGGAGGATTGTCCTTCCTTTCCTGGATTAGTCAGGGCTTGGATGATGGACCTAGGATGCATCCAGAGTAGTAGGAGGAGTTTCACTAGCATCCGAATAGGCCTGGTCTGCATTTAAAGTGATGGGAGGAGATAGGCCCTGCCTCCCTTGTATTTTATTGTATTGTATTCAGAATTTGTAAAGCGCACTGTGACCAAAAATGCTATCCTGGAGCTTGTTAAACCACTATGTGAGGGCATCAACTGAAGAGAGTCTGAATGATCTGAACCTGACTGTTAGTGAGGAAAGAACCAGGTTTTCAAAGACCTTCTGAACCTCAGCAGGTTAGTATGAGATCTTATTGGGGCTGGTAGTTTATTCCATATCTGAGCTGCTTTCGCGATAAAAGCACGTCCTCCTTGTCAAACTTTTTTGAATTTATATTCTTGGACATAGTTGCATGTAGCTTATCGGAGGGGTCTGCCAGGAGTGTATTTTATTAGTTGAGCTTATAAAGGTTTTGGTCCTTTTTTGTGTAGCACCTTATGTACAATACAGCGTGATTTGAATATAATTCTCTGTTTAATAGACAGCCAATGAAGATTTCTAAGGGCATTTGTAGCAGTGGAGTGTTAGGGTCTGTATAGTGTTATCTTTGCTGTGAATATCTGGATGCATGTCCAAATGTTTAAATAAAACGCTGGGAGCTCCTAAGAAAAGGGCGTTACAATAATCCAGCCTACTTAATATTACACCTCTAGAAATCAGTGATTTAGCTGGGAGGTCAAGCAGCGGGTATAACTTCCTGAGGGAGCGAATCAGTGTGAAGCAGGTCCCAGTGATTCCATTCCCTTGGTTTTCCATAGAGAGAACTTCGTCTATAACTACCCTTATGTTTCATACGGCAGTTGAGTTGCCCAACAGGGTTTCCCTTGGCACAGGCCATAGATTAGGGGGTAAGGATGTAGGAATTGTATTAGCAGGACTGCAAAGGAGCTCCGTTTTACTTCCGTTCAGAATAAGTTAGTTTACGTTCATCCAAACAGATATATGCAGGATACATTTCTGAAAATTGCAATGAATGTCAGTCTGATCTCTGTTTAATTGTAAAATCAACTGGGTATCGTGCACATAATTAATCAGCTTCATCTTGTGGGACTTAATGAGAGAGATTATAGGTTTAATATAAATATTGAATACAAATGGGGTGAGAGAAGAGCCCTGGGGGACGCCATTAGAAGTCGTTCTGAATTTAGATAAAAATGGGGGAACAGATACAGACTGACAGCATAAAGTCAGATAGGATTTTAGCCAGTTTAACATCCAGCCACCAACACCCACTGACATATGTCTGGACAGAAGGGTGCAGTGGTTCACCATGTCAAAAGCCGCAGACAAATCAAGGAGGACCAGTCCCACAGCTTGTCCATTGTCTGTTATCCTCTGTATTTCATCAGTAACTCAAACCAGTACAGTTTCGCTTCCGTGACCGGGACGAAAGCCAAATTGCTCATCCTCTAGCCATGCATCACCCTCGAGGTATTGCGACAGTATTGTACTTACATAACGCTCTAGAATTTTATTGGAAAAGATAGAAGGGAGATATGTCTAAAACTAGCTAGATCTGATGGCTTGTACAAAGCTTTTTTTTCAGCAATGGATTCACTATAGCCCTTTTCCATCAGTCAGGCACTGTCTCGGTTTCAAGGGAGTGATTACAGAGTTGTAAAAGAGGGCCTAACAGTTTATCTTCCCTGGTTATCCATTGCTTTGGTGGAAAGGGGTCAAGAGGGGATCCTGCCTTCATGGATCTGTATAATATTTTGAATGCCTTGACAGAGATAGGGTCCAGCCTGGTCAAAGCCATTGAAGTGCGATCCAGAAGGTGTGGCGAGACAGATTGAGAAGGACTATTAATATTTGTGGAAAAATTATCTAGTGCAGTACGTTTATCAATGCCATCTATGATAGTTTTGATCTTCGTGTCAAAGTATTCAGACAGATCATCAAATAGTTTCTGTGACGGAATAATTTCTTGCATAAAATGGGAGGGATTGATAAAATTCTTGAGTATTTCAAAAGTCTTTTTTGATTTATTGGGGGCCGCGATATTCAGCTCACAGTAATAGTTAGCTTTAGATTTTCTTAACTTATTTTTTATAATCATTTAATGCAGATTTTAGACAAATCTTGTCATCCTTTTGGTAATGGTGCCTCCGTCTCCTTTCCAATTGTCTACAATTTAGTTTGGCTTCTTTCAAAGTGATGTCGTACCACGGGGCTGACACTTATTTCCAGGGGTTCAGAGTAGCCAGGGATACCATTTTGTCTTGTGTTTTTTGGATCTCTTTTTTAAACGTTTGATAATTCTGCAGGAGAAAAGTGTGCCTTATTAAGAAAGGGTTTAGACGTATTACTTGTGAGTTTATGCCATGGTATACTTCCTACTAGTTGTGTGCTTTTCTTTTCAGGGGATCCCTTCTTACCCACATGCAGATGAAACATGATCAGTGAGTGATCAGTCCAGCACAAAGGGATAGTTTCCCCAACTGAGATCAGGCCTTCTGGGGAAAAAATGAGGTCAAGAGGGTGGCTGGCTGTGTGTGTAGGGCCTTGGACCTGTTGTAGTTTCACAGGTGCCCATCAGCTCTTTGTAACTGAGGATTGGTCTCCTTCTGTCCAAAAATTAAGGTCTTCCAATAAAAAAAGGTCTGTGTGTGTGAGCGTCATGTTGGTGAGGATGTCTAAGAGAGAGGGAAGGGAAGAACTTGGGGTGTTGGGTGTTGGGTGGCCTATAACGAAGGATCCCCGTAGCCATATTTTTTTCCCTATGGCCCTTTAATTGCAATCCTACTAATTCAATTCCATCTGCCTCATCAAGGGGAAAGGCAGTATAATCCAAGTTTTCCTTATGGAGAATGCCTAGTCCACCCCCCTTCTTGACAATTCGGGGCTTATGGAACCCTTTAAATCTATACGGACAGGGTCTGTCAAGATCAAAGACAGAGTCCCCTCTAGTCCACGTTTTAGTAATTATATCACATCAAACCCCTCGTTGTGTCAAGCAGTAGCTTGATTTCTTCTGCATGTTTTGGAAGGGATCTGGCATTCAACAGACCACATTTTAGCATGTACATGGGCATTTTCTTAGCACTTTGATTCTTAGTAGAGTCAGTGATTGTGAAAACAATGGGTCACTTACCAATACTCAGAAGTTCCTCACACGTATTGCAAGTTCTAACTAGCTGACCTAAAATGGCACCAGCAGCATGGCTGTTGCTGAGTGCGGCCGGAGCGCGGACGGGTGCAAACGGGCTTGCCTTTGGCACACCAGCTACACGCGTCTGCTGCGCAAACGCTCCAGCCCACTGTTTCAAACGAACTGTGACACTGTTTACGCAAGTTTGTGGACCCGCTTCCCTACGGGTGCCGCCAATGTCCAAAAGAGAGACCAAGTTTATTCAAAATGCCCGGTAAAACACAATTGAGTTAGAAATTATCATAAAGATTCCCTCAAAATTGCTCGAATTCAAATTCAATCAAAATCACAGTAGTTTCCTTACATGTAGTTCCTAGTGGTGCATGACCTAAGGGCACCGCACGCAACATCGCTCCACTTCGCAACGCAGCCCCGACGCCTGCTGATGTTGCCACTTCCAACTTCAACTGCGAGTAGTTTGATCTGCAACGTGTGTGACTTCAAGGGCTGGATGACTCCTGCACTGACCTCCTTAACCAACGCCTGCCGATGCTGGATCTTCGGATATCAGTGAGCGGTCGCTGATGCCATGCATTTCTAAAAGTACTGTTTTTGTGAGTCTCCCCAACACTGTAGATGGCCCGCGATGCCACAGTCAGCCAGAACTGTTTGGATGTGTTGTTCATGATGCAAAGATAGCCCTAGATAGAGCTATTGACTTCAAGGAACTGTATTTTAAGTCTATTTTGAATTATTGAGATTGCTGAGAACTGTATGGTGGAATTTTTATCGTTTTTGGTATTGTTTGCACAGATAAAATATTCGCTATTTTCCTAATACTGGTGAGGTGTCCTTTTGTAAAGTTTTTACTGTATTACTGTTGGTTATGTGCAAATGCTTTACACATGCCCCTGAGATGAGCCCGACTGCCCGTGACAAGCTACCAAGGGACTGAGCAAGGGTAATTTCATTATTCCCCTTATCCTGACTAGGAAGAATGGTCCCTACTTGGACAGGGTAATAACCAGCCAACTAGAGACCCCCGTTTCTAACAAGGATGATATGCTATGCCTATTGCCTTCATTACCTGGAACTCAGCAGAGACCAGTCCACTACCAATTTACTGTCTTGAACAGACACATGTCTGAGTAAAGTCATTAATAACCTCATGCTATTTGATGTTCTGGGTGACCGTTTTACCAAACAGGCCATATGTCTTTCTTTTGCCAGGAGTGATGCTACTTCACCACTGTGTCTCATGTGATGGTGACCCTATTACATTCGACATAGCACACACTGGACTTTTTATACATTGACTTGATAGCACTAAGTCTGGGCCAATAATCCGTTCTACTCGTGAAATTTGTGGATTTTCGGCAATTTCGCGATCCGCGAATCCCGTGAAATTGCCGCAAAATTCGCAAATTTGCTCACGAGCGGATTTATTTATTTTTTATTTTTTTTGATGGCCAGGTAACTCAAGGGACCAAAGTTACTTGCACACATGGTCACTGGAGGCAAATCCTCTGGCCCTTTACGCAGCTGCAGTGTAGGTAAAGCACTATACATTTACCCAAAGAGGTAGTAGCACTTACTGATTGATTAGCCAGTAGAAAGTACTCCAGTTGAGTAGAGGTATTGCACAAAACGGTGGCATCTTCGTGGATAACTATGCAGGGCAGGATTTATTCTGGCACGAGGCTCCTGTCACAAAAATTAAACCTCAACAGGAATCACTTCAAGATATAAATAAAGCAGGTGCCCGAGTTGAAGCTCAAATTTAGTAACGTTTTAATCAGCCCAAAATATTAGTGAGCACGGTCGAGGCTGGGCAAGTGTGCTTTAACCCCATATCTGCCGTCGAAAATTCGCTGTAATACTCGAGGTTGGTCTCGAGCGCAACCCCCGTGTAGTTCCTGTGACCAGGAGGCTGCTTTCTCCTCACCTGCTGCCCTGCTCGCTCTCTGACCCTTTATACGCAAGAGGCATGTTGACACGCATAGAAGCCCCGCTCGTTTGGCCCCGCACCACACACTAGCGGTATCAAACGTCTTCCCGCCCTTTCCCAACTATGATGGACAGCTCACTCAAGGGACCTCGGCGCCTTTTGGCGCAGTGGCAAAGTTACAGGCACACATGGTCAGTGGAGACAAATCTTCTGACCCTTTACGCAGCTGTGTGTAGGAAAAGCACTGTACATTTACCCAACAAGGTAGCACTTACTGGATTAGCCAGTAGAAAGTACTACAGTGCAAATCGCAAAAAATTCCGTGAGTTTGCACGAAAATCCGCGAATTCGATGATTTTTTTGTGATTTCGCGCGAATTCGCCCATACTTAGATAGCACTTGCAGTTGGTAAGTTGGGATTCTACAGTAACATGATTGTGCAAACATCACTAGTGCCATTAGCATTAGTGCCTACATGTTGCTGGGTGCACCTTTCCATGTTGTGGTCTCATCTGCACTGCTGTTTCAAGATTCATTCACTGACTGGTGACATCCAGCAGGGAGTGAGATGTAAAAATGTAGAGATAATATGTGAGTGTCTTAAAAGGCAATTAATGCTTGCTATGTAAATTGCTGCTGTGATGTGCCATCCCATTAGGACTAAAGTGATCCCACCTCTTCATGTCATAGACATTCACTGACTCATAGCAACCTTCAAAGGTGTATTGTCTTTTAGGAATGCAATCTAAGAATAGTGTTCTCACCAGTACCAAGAAGGATTGAGGATGTTCATAGGGCTATATGAAATTGTATGTTGTGTGCATTTGAAGTATCTATATTCCAATAAAGAAAGTAGGGAAAAGATAATTACTGACCACAGTCCAGGCCTTGGGTGTAGAAAGTGTATTTATTATGCACCCCTGCCATGCATAAAGCTAGGATATGCTATTGAACTTCCGTAAATCTCATAAGCAATGGCAAATATTTATAAAACATTTATCCCTCCCCATTATTGCCCCAGTGCAAGGGGTGTTCCTGGCCCTGTTATCTTAAAAGTGACAGAGGTAAAATCATATTTTTGAAATGTGTGTAAGCATTGGGAGATTTCAAACAACATTTAGCTGTTGAATGAAACGAGCTCCAATTTAACGAGTGAAGGGGGTGGGATCTAGTATTTAGACATCATGCTTTGCTGATGGTCCACGATAAAATGTTGCAATACATTTGTGAGGACTAGGGGAGATTAAAAAGGGTAAGGGAAGTGGTTTTTTTTACATTTATTATATACGGCAGAGCTTTCCAAACTGTGTGTCCCGGCACAGTACTGTGTCGCCTGCAAATGGTGGGTGTGTCACAGGCATTTAGCACATAACTGCTGCTAATTAGGAGGCATTCCTAGACACTCTGCTCTATGGTCTTTTAAAGACCTGTGAAGTGCTCGGGTGCGGCTGTGTGTGTCCAGGAAGCTGGGGTAAGGTGACAGAGGGTGACAGACAGAGGGAGACGGAGTAAGGGAGACAAGGAGGGAGGCACAGGGAGGGAAACAGAGAGAGACAGAGGGAAGGAGGCAGAGGGTGACAGACAGAGGGAGACATACAGAGGGAGGAGGGTGACAGAGGGAGGGAGACAGACAGAGGGAGGAGGGCGACAGAGGGAGGGAGACAGAGGGAGGGAGACAGAGGGATGGAGACAGAGGAAGACAGAGAGAAAGGCAGAGGGCGACAGACAGAGGGAGACACAGGGAGGAGGGCGACAGAGGGAGTTAGACAAACAAGAGGGAGGCAGACAAGCGGGAGACAGGCAAGAGGGAGACATGCAAGAGGGAGGGAGACAGAGGGAGGGAGACAGACAAGAGGGAGGGAGACAGAGGGAGTGAGGGAGACAGAGGGAGAGAGACAGATTGAGGGAGACAGAGGGAGGGAGATAGACAAGAGGGAGACAGAGAGAGAGGGCCACAGGCAAGAGGGAGACAGGCAAGAGGAAGACAGGCAAGAGGGAGACAGGCAGGAGGAAGGGAGACAAGAGGGAGGGAGACAGAGGGAGAGACACAGAGGGAGGGAGACAGAGGGAGGGAGACATGCAAGAGGGAAGGGGACAGACAAGAGGGAGGGAGACAGAGGGAGGGAGGGAGACAGAGAGAAGGAGACAGAGGGAGGGAGACAGAGGGAAGGAGACAGACAGAGAAAGAGAGAGACAGGCAAGAGGGAGACAGGCAAGAAGGAGACAGGCAAGAGGGAGACATGCAAGAGGGAGACAGACAAGAGGGAGGGAGACAAGAGGGAAGGAGACAAGAGGAAGGGAGACAAGACGGAGGGAGAAAGAGGGAGAGAGACAGAGGGAGGGAGACAGAGGGAGGGATACAGATAAGAGGGAGACAGACAAGAGGGAGACAGGCAAGAGGGAGACATGCAAGAGGGAGACAGGCAAGAGGAGACAGGCAAGAGGGAGAGAGACAAGAGGGAGGGAGACAAGAGGGAGGGAGACAGAGGGAGACAGAGAGAGGGAGGCAGAGAGAGAGGGGTGAGACAGAGTGAGTGAGACAGTGGGAGACAGACAGGAAGAGAGAAAGAGGGAGAGAGAGGGAGAGAGGGGGAGAGAGAGAGAGAGAGAGATAGAGAGTGAGAGAGAGCGAGAGAGAGAGAGACAGAGAGAGAAAGGGAGGGAGGGAGGGAGACAGAGAAAAAGAAAGAGACAGAGAGAGGGAGGGAGACAGAGAAAGAGACAGAGAGAGAGGGAGGGAGACAGAGAAATAGACAGAGAGAGAGAGAGAGGGATGGAGACAGAGACAGAGGGAGGGAGACAGAGATAGGCAGATAGACAGGGACAGGCAGACAGATAGAGGCAGAGACAGGGGCAGACAGACAGAGACAGAGACAGACAGAGGCAGAGAGACGGAGAAGGAGACAGAGGAAGGGAGACAGGGCCAGACAGAGACAGGGACAGATAGAGTCAAATACAGGGACAGACAGATAGAGGCAGAGACTGAGACAGGCAGAGACAGAGAGGGAGGGAGACAGTGGGAGAGAGAGAGAGGGAGACAGAGGGTGACAGCGGGAGGAAGCATGATGAGACAGAGAGGGAGGGAGGCAGAGTGAGACAGAGGGAGGAAGTCAGGGGGAGACAGAGGGATGGAGAGGGAGACAGACAGAGGCAGACAGACAGAGGGAGAGAGACAGAGGGAGGGAGACAGAGCGTAGAGGTAGACAGAGAGAGGGAGACAGAGAGTGAGGGAGACAGAGAGAGAGGGAGACAGAGAGAGAGAGGGAGACAGAGTGAGGGAGACAGAGGGACGGGGACAGAGAGAGGGAGACAGAGGGAGGGAGACAGACAGAGGGAGGAGGGTGACAGAAGGATGGAGACAGAGGGAGTGAGACAGATAGAGGGAGACCATTTGCCCACCTTTATTTCAAATTTTTCTTCCGGGGAGACCACCCCCCACCCCTCAGCCTCCCTTAAGTGGTTCGGGCTCGCTGGCTCGCTACACAGCCTTACTGTGTCACAAAATGATGCATCTCCAAAAAGTGTGTCACCAACATGAAAAGTGTGGAAAGCTGTGATATACAGGGTAGAGGTTTTATCCATATTAACTTGATGAAGGGTGAAGGGTGTGAATTCTCCTCACCTTTAAGCATGGGCGTAAAATCCGTTCCGCTCGCGGATTTTTGGTAAATTCGCAATCCGCGAACTCTCGCGAACTTACCGAAAATACGTAAATCCGTGCGAAGCGGATTATTTTGCTTGGTCGCACTTGCCAACTAGAATACTATACAATTTCGCGGGAGTAAACACTCGCGAAAACGTAGATGCGGCGGGCAGCGACAATCTCGCAATTGCGAGATTGCAAAATTTGCAATTTCGCACAAGAAATCCACCAGCAGGCAGCATAAACCTTGAAAATTATGATTTTTATTAGAATAACTCCTCAGGTTGACATTTGCCTGCACTTTTTTTTGCAAGGAGTCCATTTTGGGGGGGGGGGTGGGAGGAAGGAAGTCCCCCACAGTCTCCAACTTCCTGTTCCTGTCCAGCAGGCTCCTCTCAGTGCTTTCTTCATGTGCTGGTCACTTTGATTTGGATCTTGACCTGGAAGCACTCAGCAGGCACAAAAGTTCAATCTTATCATTAGTAACCATTCCCTGTAGTGCTTCCTGAGGGGCCCCTCCAGAGTTCAGTTGCCTACTTGCAACTCTTCTATGACCCTGCTCTGACCCTCACAGCAGGCTCAGAGAAAGCAATTACAGATAAGGAAGCAGGTTCCAGCCAGGAAGTTCAAATTCAGTAACACATTAATCAGCCCCTAATTCATTTATGTCAGTTGAGGCAGGGCAGGTGTGCTTTTCCACCCATAATCTACAGTGATGAACTAGAGGGTGGCATGGGTGAGCCAGAGGGTGGCATGGGGGAGCCAGAGGGTGGCAGTGGTGAAACAGAGGGTGGCAGTGGTGAAACAGAGGGTGCTGTGATGAACCAGATGTAGAAACAACATGTTCGCGACCGTTTGCGAACTGGTACAAAATCCTCGCGAACTGGCAGAAATCCTTGCGAACACAAAAAAATGCGCAAATATCGCGAGAGTTCGCGGATTTTGCGGATTGCGAATCCGTAAATATGCAATTTCGCGGATTGCCAATTCGCAAAATCCGCCAAGTGAGCTTTTTTTAATTTTACTTCTTGCCCAAAGGTGTAGGTTTAATTTTGTGACCACCAAGCTTCTTAAGGTTTTCGTCGAACCCTTATACACTTTCTATCTACTGGCTAAGAAAAAGCTTATTTGAAATGCCAGGGCACTGCCTTCACAATAGCAAAGATGACTCTGCTGCAACACTAAGCTGCACTGGTCTCCGGAGAATCAAAAAAATAAGTAGGCCACAGATAATAAGCAACAGTGAGCAACACCAAAACAAGGAGGGGCCCCCTGGGGGAACCGATATAGGGCAGACAAGCAGGGGAAATAACAGATACTTCAAAACACAAAAATGTGTCTGCCCCTTCAATTAAACCAATGGCTCATCTAGAGTCCAGTATAGGGAAAGAACAGAGATGAGCTCACTGTCACCAGGAAAGACAAATCACATCATCAAAGTCACACCATATTAGAAAAATGTACAAATGGTTTTATTAATTTTCTACAATGGAGGGAGATCATTTCATTAGGAACAGAGTACCATCACAGATATAATGTGGCACAAACAAAAAATCAATACATGCACCCCAGACAACCTACAACTAAAATCGACTAGACCCAGATCATATTATTAGTACTAATATCAACACCAGTACTGTAGTAGGCTCTCCATCAGTCCTATGTTTAACGCCAGGCACCGATGTAGAAAAAACAAACCAAGGCGCTTTTGGAGGAGGATCTGAGAATCTGAATAGCAGGCAATTACAGCTGGAGTTGCTGCTACAGTCCCTTAGAGGGGACTTACTTTCTAAATTTGAGATCTCTGAGGAAAACCAGAAAGGAATCCATGAGAAGTGTGAAACCCTGGAAACTAAAATAGACAATATTTGCAAACGAACTGGAGTTTTGGAAACAGTAGCGGCTACGCTCTCAGATGTAGTTCAAGGGCATACAAAAGATATAGGGGGGTTAAAGATGCAGAATAAATCACTCCAAATGGACATCGAGAGGCTCGAATTCATGCTAGAAGGAACATCTTAAAATTCCTGAAGATTCCGGAAGGGGCGGAGAGTGGGGATGTTAAAACATTCATCTGTAAACTTTCTAGAGAGGGAGTATTAAAAGATAGACCAGATATAGACCTCGAGAAAGAAATCCAAAGGGTTCACAGAGATCCCTTTAGGCAGCACCCTGACAGGAAACCTCCCAGGAAAATTTTAGTTAAATTCCATACTTATGCAATCAAGGAGCTGATACTGGGAAGAGCGCTAACCAACACGACACTCCAATCTGACTCTGTGAAATACATTATTCGCTCCCATGTGGGTAAAATAACTGCACAAAGGCAATGGGAGCTGGGGTCTAGAATGCCCGAGTTAAGGAGTCTGGGTGCGCATGTCCAGATGAAGTTCCCCGCATTATTGAAGGTGATGTGGCGAAACAAGCTCCACAATTTTACTATCACCCAGGAAGTCGATACCTTTTTGATCTTAATAAAAGAGCAGGCAGCAGGACAGGCACAGCAGAACAGTAATCCAGCAGTGTGACAGTCCTTTTCAGAACAGCAGTCCTTCTTGGTTATAAAATGCCCTAAGGTCCAGAAGTTTTCTGATTTGGTGGCATCAAGGGACCAGTACTTATAGCCAGTTGGGCCTTTGAAGTGGGGGAGCCATCAAGGAGAGGCCTTTGAAGTGCACAAAGCCCCTGCCTTTCCTGTCCTTGCTCCAGACTCATAAAGGGGGGTATGCCACTCGCTGTATGTGGATAGGTAAAGCCCATTCAGGTGCAAGTGTCAGCTCCTTCCTCCCATCCTCTCCAGAGTTACCAATCAGGATGTTAATGGTCCTTCAGGCTTACCTTAGCTCCCCATGTGCGTGACTTTCTATAGGAATGGGACAAATCCCAGCTTTCACTTACCCCATATGTGCACTCAGAGACAGGCAGAGGACAGAATGATTAAATTAACAAAAGTATGTCTTTCTAAAAGGGGCATTTTCAGACTTGGAACTCAAAATTCAACTTTACCATAAGTTGTGATTTTAAATTGTGAGCCCAGAAACACAAAAATCTAAATATCTAGCTTTTCCCAATTGGGAATTACACTTAGAAAATGTAATAACGTAATCACAACTATGGGAGAGACATGCTTTGCCCGAGTGAAAAGTGTATTTAACTGTTTTCAATGCAGAACATGTCAAACTTAAAAGCACATGTCCTATTTTTTAAATATACTGCATCCTGCAGTTAGGGCTGCCTAGGGCCCACCTTAGGGGTGACTTATTGCATTAAAAAGAATGGTTTGGGGCTGGCAAGAGGGTTAATTTGCCAGGTTGATATGGTAGTTTAAAATTGCACACACAGGCTCTGAAATGGCGGGCATGAACATGTTTAAAGGGCTTTGAAGTGGGTGGCACAGTCAGTACTGCAGGCCAATTAGTAACATTTCCTTTACTGGCCCTGGGAACATGTAGTGCACTTTGCTAGGGACTTATAAGTAATTAAATATGCCAATAGAGGATAAGCCAATGTTAGCATGTGTAAAGTACAGATCCCATGCACCTTAGTAATGGTCAGCAGTGGTAAAGTGCCCAAAGTTGCAGAGCCAGCAAAAAGGAAGTCAGCTAAACAGGAGGTCAGAAGGCAGAAAGTTAGGGGAAACCACGTCAGGTCTAACACACACACACACACACACACATATATATTATATATATATATATGCTGGTTGGAGAGAGACTGGTATGGATATATACATATATATATATATATATATATATATATATATATATATATATATATATATATATATATATATATATATATATATATATATATATATATATATATATATATATATATATATATATATATATATATATTACCTACTGGCAGTCGCCAGTAGGTAGTTATAGTTAGGACCTAGTTTCCATAGGAAATCCGCAATATTCTATTGGGAATAACTTTGGCGCCGGTGGACGAATTTTTGCGAAGTTCTCAAATTAGGTGGCCAGCTCCGCTCCGCTCCTTCCCTGAAAATTTGGGGGGGATTCGTTAAGCGGGGGCCGAGATAAAAGGGGGGTCCCAAAACGTGTTTTCCCCATGTTAATTTCCATAGGGCGGTTGGACTCACTTTTAGCCCGAACGGCTGAATGGATTCCCACCAAACTAGGCAAAATTGTAGGGACTGGTAGCCCGATGTGCCTTTGCTATGATTCAAGATATGTGCTCCAGAGGATTTTGAGTAATTTAGGTTCAAAAAAATATATATATCTATGGGCGCGCCCCGGTACGCGCACCGGGGAGCGCACAAGGCGCGTAACGCGAGTTTGCGCGCGGAAAGCTGATTGGCTCTCGGGTGTCTGTTAACATTCCAAACAGTCCGGAGCGGCCGCCATCCTGTGTCTCGGTAGGATCAAAACACAAGAGGTGGCAAAAACAAAGGGGGAAATGACCATAAGGAGGCAGGGTAGACCCCCCCTGACCCCTTAGGTTTGATGTGGGGGCCATAAAAGGGCCGCGTGGGGCAAAAAATAAATAAATAATTGATTGTCGCGGGGGGTGCGCCCGGTACGCGCACCAGGGAGCGTACCGGGGAGCGTACCATGGGGAAAACCCAGTGAAACAGTAAAATAATAATTGAAAGTGCTTAGAGGTAGGGTAGCTCTGAATAGAGTTGTTGTGTTGTTTGGGTGTTTTAAGTACCAACATGTAGGTACCAATGCAGAGTCTTAAATTTAATGTACACCGTTTCCTCTGTAGATATCTTGCATGTTGTTACAGAAGTTATTGTGGTATATGGAATCCATATCATAGTCTGTCAGGAAAGCAGAAATAGATACTTTAAGCACTCCCTGAGAAGGCCTAGGGGATCATGTGTAGTCTATCCTGCTCCCTTATGATGATGAAAATGAGTAAACTTACTATGTAAGACAAAAAAGTTGCACAGAATACTATAAGTCTCACTTTATATTATAATCATTTTGGTAGTACTTCATGAATTACATATAAAAATTAATAATGTCTCAAACTATTTTTGATTAATAAATATAAATTTATTCTTCTGATTCTTTTTCAAAATGTAAGAAAACTTCTAACATTATATTGTCTGGAATTTCCTCATAATTATCATTGCATGATTCAATTTGTTCCAAACAGTCAATTAATTGTTGGTCTATAGAGTCATCCATGAAATTCAAGACATCTTTTTTTTCATCTGGATTGTTTTCAATCTTTACTTCGAAAGAAATAACATTGGATTGTTGTTTTTCTTCCATTTTCTTTCTGTAAATTGCATAAAAAATAACTTTATCAGTTGAGTTAGGGTACTTTTGGGTTTAAGTTCAGACAGGTATTTCTGAGTTTTTAACAGTGAAGTAAATTTTTGGCAGTTTATGGTTTCAGGCAGGAAGTAGAACTATTAAAAGGTGCATGTGATGAAGCCTAAGTAAATTCATAATTATACCATATACCAGGGAAGCCTAACTCAATCCATAACTATTACAGAGAAGCCTATCTCAATCTATACCTATTACAGAGGGATAGTATATAACTATCAGAAAATATTTTCCCAAATTAACTTAAAGTGCACAACATACTTCCCTTTCCAAATTAACAACTTACCTTTGTGAAAGCAGTTGAAGTTTTCAGTGAAAATCCTTTTCAAATGTGCTTCAGGAAGTACTAGACAAAATGGCTGTTTCCCTCTCTTTTTTTATATATATCCATGTACATAACCAATCAAATGTCAGCACATAAAAGTACAAAATGTAAGTAACATTTTAATTGGTTGTAATTTCTAACACTTCCATATGTGTTTTTGTCATGTAATTTACCTCAGGATATTTAGACAGGGCTATAGCCTAAATGGCTGAATGGAATATCACCAAATTTGGGAAAATGGTAGGGACTGGTATGTAGTATGGCCTATTCTATATATGGTGAACATCTCTACAGAGGTTTTAATGGAAATTACCTTTTAAAAATTTTGGGGGGCGCTTACCGGTGAGCGGGCGGGTACGCGCACCGGCAGCGCAACGGGAGTCCTCCATCTTGTGTTTCAGAAGAATTGAGACACAAGATGGAGGACAAACAACGTTGAGAATGGGTAAAAGGGGGCACGGTAGACACCCCCTGACCCCATAGGTTTTCTGAGGGGGCTTAGGAGGCCCATATAGGCCAAAAAAATAAAAAATAAAAAAAATTTCACGGGGGGAGCGCCCGGTACGCGTACCGGGGAGCGTACCGGGGAGTGTACTTTGGTGGAAAAACAGTGAAAAAAGTTAGAGTAAAGTAATCATTTTGAGTGATCAGAGGTAGGGTAGCCCTGAAAAGAGCTTTTGGGTTCTGTGGATCATTTAGGTACCTACAAGTAGGTTCCAATGCACAGTCTTTGTTAGGGGTGCTACTGGTCGTCTTACTTAATTCAGTGTGATTTTATTCAGTTTATGGTTTATTTAATTCTCAGTTTAGTTATTGTTAATATTAGCATATGATTAGTTTATTGTTTGTAACCTTTCTTCTCTTTTGTTTATGTATAAATGCTGTTTAGATGCTGTTTTAGGATTTGCTTTTGTCAATGCTTGTTGATTAAGTTGATATGTATTTGGTTGCCCCGCAAGATTGTGCGCTCTTCATGAGAGAGGAACCTGCGTAGGCTCTCGAGACTTGAATCTTCATGTGTGAGGGCTCGCGCTGCTCTCGTGCCAGAGCCAAGTCTATAAATAGACTTTTTCCCCAACGGTCTGCGCTTCGTCTCTTGTGGTCGTCCTGACGAGCGCTTCTGGTTTAAGTCCGGTTTTCTGTCACCGTCCTCAATTCCTTCCCTAAAATCTATCCAGTGTCTCCCTTCGTTTTAATAGCCAAGGGAAATAATTCCTATCGAGCCCCCTTCAGCTGTCTGAATTCTGATTCATTTTGGTTTCGCTGAAACCGAAGGCTCGAGCACCCGTCCTGCGTCAGCGGAGATATTGATTTACACTTCCCGGTTTCCTGCTCAACCAAGGGGAGTTCGAGAATCCGGTGAACCTGTCAAGATACGAGGGACAGTAAGATTTATTTCTACAGCTGTTTGGAACTTTTAGAAATGCAGCGTTACTTGTGAACAATTACTCCGTTGCTAAAAGAAGTATAATGCAGTAGAAGGAAAGGAGTTTAGGCATTGTCTGACAAACAAGACTTGGCAAACTCAAATCCAATATCGTTTTTTCTGTGAAGGTTTTTGATGAGACTTCAAGAACTTTTGTAGCAAGGCTAGACTCTTTAGTTAAACAAGCCTTGGCCAATTAAACTTTCATAGAACTTCTTCAAGTTCTTAAGAGGCAAGACTTATCACCGGTGAAATAAATAAGCCTTGGCAAGGTTAAGGAGTATAACCTTTCTAGCAAGATTTGTACAGCCAGGTGTTTATTTGTTATCAGAAGGAGTTCTGACTTGATGAGCAAATGTTTTAAAAAAGAAAACAACTGTGATACTCAAAACATAGTTGAATCTAGGAGTAGGTTGTTGTTTTTACACTATCTCCCTACTGCAGATAATCCTTTGAATAGAAGAATTGAAGATGCCTACAGGTATGTTCTTTGCATGCAGGTAGTCAGTTCAATTCACTAACCTATTAACATTTAATGTTTGTTAAGGAAGAGTTGATCTAAAATAATTACTTTTGTCATTCAAAGGAATCTAGAGACTGAGGCTGAGCAATTTCTGGTACAAGTTAAGTGTGAACAAAGACCGCAAAAACCTATGGTCAGTGATTGATGTGTTTAGTCAATTTACTAAGTTAAGATGTTTAAAGGATTGGATTAGTAATTGTTAATTCTTGAACTTCAGAATTGCATGAAAATCTGAAAGGCTTTTCAAGAAAAGGTCAACGGTCTGGAACACTTTCAAGAGAGACAACAGCAGAAGCCAATGTTTCTTTACATGTTGTTAGTCTCTCTGTCCACATCCCCTTTCCCTTAGGGAAAAGTTGATTCAGTCAGAGTTGAGTTCCTGATTGCGTTAGCTGATCCTTGGGGGAGTTGGGAGTTTGCAGCTCCAAGAGAAAAAACGTCAGAAGTGACTCACAGGTTTCGCAACAGTAGACGAAGCCTTGTAAAAAAAAAAATCGTTTTCCTCTTGGATTTGTAAACTCGCCCTCATGGATGTTTCACAGTTGTCTCAGTTAGTGCAGAAGATGACTGTGGAAATGGAGAATCTACGCTTAGAGAATCAATCTCTACGCCAGGAGTTGGATGAAACTAGAGCGGGGTTTTCTGTTTGGAGGGATCCTTCAAGGGAGAAAAAGCCTGTTTTATCGCCAGTTAAATTTGGAACTGATGTTGATCAGTCACAAATCTCAGGAGATCGGTCAAATAGCCAACCAGTTCAAGTTACTGTTGTTGCCCCAACACATGTCCCTTTGGCAAACCCAGAGAGATTTTCTGGAGATACTAGTAGATTTACAACTTTCATTAGTCAATGTCAATTACATTTCATGTGTAAACCTCAAATTTTTTCTTCAGACACGGCTAAGGTGGCGTTTATTATTTCATATCTTGGTGGGGTGGCTGCGAATTGGGCAATGCCTTTAGTGGATAATAATGACCCTCTACTTCATAATTTGCAGGATTTTAAGTTAGCCATGTCTAATTTATTTGCTAAACATACTTTAATTCAGTCTTCTGATAATGAGTTATTGAGCCTTCGTCAAGGGACCAAGGATCTCATTTCTTATATTACTGCTTTCAATAGGCTCTTGACTGAAACTCGTTGGCCTGAGGAGAAGAGAATTTCTTTATTTTATAGAGGGCTTAAAGATGATTTGAAGGATTCTCTTGCACATATAGTTAATTTGCCTAGTGATTTTAAGGAGTTTCAGGATTTAGTAGTTAAGCTTGATCACAGATTGGGTGAACGTGAAGTTCACAATTTATAGTTGAGAAAAAAGAGTCTGAGGTGAAGAATGCTTTTGTTGAACCTGTTTTACCGGGTGGTTTTAAAGGTCCTTTAACCCCTGAAAGAAAAGGAACGAAGCCGTAAGGGCACTTTATGTCTGTACTGTGGCAAGTCTGGGCATTTTGCTAAGGATTGTAATGTTAAACCTGCAAAAAAGAAGGTCTTAGCTATCGAAGTTCCTCTGACTAATCCGTCGGAAAACTAGAATTCTCGAGGAAAGCCGAGATCGTTTCCTCGAGTAAATCTTCTTCTAAGATCTCCCAATTTGTCACCAATGTAACTACACATATTCCTAAACATTTTACTATTCGGATGGTCTTTATTTTAACTACTCTTCAAAGACATAGTATTCCTGTACTTTTGGATTCTGGGGCTACTGGGAATTTTTTCGATATTGGATTTGCCCATAAATTGAATCTTAGATTTGTGGCCAAAGGGGAACCTGAGTCTGTGAGGGCTGTTGATGGTTCGGCTTTGTCTTCTGGAATGATTCAATTTAACACTGAACCATTGACTTTAGTGGCAGATAATGGACATACTGAAAAGGTGGTCTTTGATCTTATTGACGCACCAACCTTTGGAGTGATCTTGGGTATTCCTTGGTTGGAATTGCATAATCCAAAAATCGACTGGATTAAAAGAACTGTTACTTTAGAGTCATCTTTTTGTAAATTACATTGTTATCAAGAAACCAGGGATCCGGTGATGCCTCTTTTTTGCGCTACTTTAAATTCTGAGATTGATAGGCTTCCAGTTGAGTATAGGAAGTTTTCTAAGGTTTTTGACCCTGTTGAAGCAACTAAATTACCACCGCACAGGATTTTTGATTGTAGGATTGATTTGGTTCCTGGTGCTATTCTACCTTGTAGTAGAATTTATGCCTTAACAGAACCAGAAAATGAATATTTAAGAAAATATCTGGATGAACTTTTAGAATTGGGTTTCATCCGTCATTCTACTTCTCCAGTCTCGTCTCCTCTTTTCTTCGTTGCGAAGAAGTCGGGTGATTTGAGGGCTTGTATTGATTATAGAGCGGTTAATAAAGCGACCATTAAGAATAGGTACCCATTACCTCTGATTCCTGTGCTTCTTAATCAAATTAAAGGTTCTAGTATTTATACCAAACTTGATCTTAGAGGAGCATATCATTTGATTAGAGTCAAAGAAGGTGATGAGTGGAAGACCGCTTTTCGTACGAAATTCGGTCTTTTTGAGTATACAGTTATGCCGTTTGGTCTTTGCAATGCTCCGGCGGCTTTTCAATACTTTATCAATGAGGTCTTGCACGATCTTTTAGATGTCTGTTGCATCGTTTATATTGACGACATCTTAATTTATTCTAAGAATTTAGTAGAACATGTGCAACATGTTCAGGCTGTACTACAGAGACTGAGGGATCATTCATTGTATGCTAAATTGGAAAAGTGTGTCTTTAATGTTTCTCAGGTGGAATTTCTTGGTTATTGCTTGTCACCTGAAGGGATTCATATGGATCCTAAGAAAGTTGAAGCAATTTTAAGTTGGCCAATTCCTGTTTCAATTAAAGACACGCAGAGGATTCTGGGATTTGCTAATTTTTATAGACGTTTCATTTCTAAATTTTCTGAAATTGTTACTCCAATTACCCAGTTATTGAAAAAAGGGAAAGCTTTCTCTTGGACTGAGGAAGCTGATCAAGCTTTTTCATTGTTGAAAAGGGCTTTTACCTCTGCTCCTATCTTGGTTCATCCCGATCCTGATAGGCCATTTTTTGTGGAAGCGGATGCTTTACAGTCAGCCATTGGTGGTGTGTTGCTTCAAAAGGATTCAAATACTGGTCATCTACATCCTATCGCTTTTTTCTCTAGGAAGTTACTTTTGGCTGAACAAAATTATACAATTGCAGAACGAGAATTGTTAGCCATTAAGGATGTGTTTCAGGAGTGGAGACATCATCTCTTGGGGGCCAAACATACTATCACCGTATATTCTGATCATAAAAATTTACAATTCTATTCCACTGTTAAGGCCTTTACTCCCAGACAGATGAGATGGTATAAAGCTTTTAGCGAATTTGACTTTTTGATTATGTATCGGCCTGGGAATAAGCAGTTGTTATCAGACACACTTTCACGATTAGTTTGTGAAAAAGATTTAAATCCTGTTAAAGAACCACCTAGTATTTTGCCTTTGGAAAAAATAGCTGCTGAGATCCATTCTGAAAGTTTCCTAGACTCTGTTAAGAAGGAATTAAAAACGTTTAATTCTCATGAATGGTTATCTGGGAAGGGTAATTCTATTAATGATGGTTTTTTCTTTCACAACAATAAATTGTTTATTCCCACTAAAGATTTACAGGATATGGTCATGCATTGGAATCATGATTTGGCAATTGCTGCTCATCCGGGTATTAACAAGACCTTGGATTTATGTCAGCGTCATTTCTGGTGGGAAAAAATGATTCCTATAATTCAGCAATTTGTGAAAGCTTGTCCAGTTTGCTCACGTCAAAAGGCCTTACATGTAGCTCCTATGGGTTTACTTCGTCCTTTGACGATACCTCCTCAACCGTGGCACACAATCAGTCTAGATATTATAACTGATCTCCCTAAATCTAATGGCTATACTACGGTTCTTGTAGTGGTGGATTTGTTATCTAAGATGGGACATTTTATTCCTTTACACAAGATTCCATCAGCAGCAGAATTTAGTAGTGTGTTTTTATCTCATATTGTAAAACTTCATGGTCTTCCTTCAAAGATTATTTCTGATAGAGGTCCTCAATTTGTTTCAAAATTCTGGTCACAACTTAGTAAATAGTTAGGAATTGAGTTAGCCTTGTCCTCTTCATTTCATCCACAGACTGATGGACCAACTGAAAGAGTTAATCAGCATGTGGAACAAGGTTTGAGATGTTTGTTAACAACTTCTTCTAGTCCTTGGGATGAAGTTTTGCCTTGGGCAGAATTTTCTTATAATAATACCACTCATTCGGCTTTGGGTTGTTCTCCTTTTTATTTTCTTACGGGTCAACATCCAAGATCTATTCCTATACTCTTACCTGACGATCAATTGTCCATGCCTGCGGTTACTGATAGGTTGACACATCTGATGGATATTCAGGAAAAAGCTAGAAGGCAATGGATTAATAGTAAGTTGACTATGAAAAGGAATGCCGATTCTCATCGAACATCTTCTCCTTTGTATGAGGAAGGTCAGTTGGTTTGGTTATCTACTAGAAACATCCAGTTAGAGGGTCCTAGAAAGTTGAAACCTAGGTATATTGGGCCTTTTCAAATTAAGAAAATTCTGAATCCCGTATCTGTAAAATTGGTTTTGCCTGAGGAATATGCTATTCACCCTGTTTTTCATGTTTCCCTTTTGAAACCTTTTGAACCTTCTACTCGACCTGATAACCCACCTCCGCCTGTAGTTGTTGGTGATCATGTTGAGTATGAGGTTAAATGTATTTTGGATTCTAAAATAATTCGGGGTACCTTGTTTTACTTGGTTGATTGGAAGGGTTATGATCCTTCTGAGCGATCTTGGGAACCTGAAAAGAATGTTCATGCTCCTAGACTTGTTAGGTCTTTTCATGCTTTACATCCTGACAAACCTCGACCAGTAAGACGACCTTTGGGGGGAGGAACTGTTAGGGGTGCTACTGGTCGTCTTACTTAATTCAGTGTGATTTTATTCAGTCTATGGTTTATTTAATTCTCAGTTTAGTTATTGTTAATATTAGCATATGATTAGTTTATTGTCTGTAACCTTTCTTCTCTTTTGTTTATGTATAAATGCTGTTTAGATGCTGTTTTAGGATTTGCTTTTGTCAATGCTTGTTGATTAAGTTGATATGTATTTGGTTGCCCCGCAAGATTGTGCGCTCTTCATGAGAGAGGAACCTGCGTAGGCTCTCGAGACTGGAATCTTCATGTGTGAGGGCTCGCGCTGCTCTCGTGCCAGAGCCAAGTCTATAAATAGACTTTTTCCCCAACGGTCTGCGCTTCGTCTCTTGTGGTCGTCCTGACGAGAGCTTCTGGTTTAAGTCCGGTTTTCTGTCACCGTCCTCAATTCCTTCCCTAAAATCTATCCAGTGTCTCCCTTCGTTTTAATAGCCAAGGGAAATAATTCCTATCGAGCCCCCTTCAGCTGTCTGAATTCTGATTCATTTTGGTTTCGCTGAAACCGAAGGCTCGAGCACCCGTCCTGCGTCAGCGGAGATATTGATTTACACTTCCCGGTTTCCTGCTCAACGAAGGGGAGTTCGAGACTCCGGTGAACCTGTCAAGATACGAGGGACAGTAAGATTTATTTCTACAGCTGTTTGGAACTTTTAGAAATGCAGCGTTACTCGTGAACAATTACTCCGTTGCTAAAAGAAGTATAATGCAGTAGAAGGAAAGGAGTTTAGGCATTGTCTGACAAACAAGACTTGGCAAACTCAAATCCAATATCGTTTTTTCTGTGAAGGTTTTTGATGAGACTTCAAGAACTTTTGAAGCAAGGCTAGACTCTTTAGTTAAACAAGCCTTGGCCAATTAAACTTTCATAGAACTTCTTCAAGTTCTTAAGAGGCAAGACTTATCACCGGTGAAATAAATAAGCCTTGGCAAGGTTAAGGAGTATAACCTTTCTAGCAAGATTTGTACAGCCAGGTGTTTATTTGTTATCAGAAGGAGTTCTGACTTGATGAGCAAATGTTTTAAAAAAGAAAACAACTGTGATACTCAAAACATAGTTGAATCTAGGAGTAGGTTGTTGTTTTTACACTATCTCCCTACTGCAGATAATCCTTTGAATAGAAGAATTGCAGATGCCTACAGGTATGTTCTTTGCATGCAGGTAGTCAGTTCAATTCACTAACCTATTAAAATTTAATGTTTGTTAAGGAAGAGTTGATCTAAAATAATTACTTTTGTCATTCAAAGGAATCTAGAGACTGAGGCTGAGCAATTTCTGGTACAAGTTAAGTGTGAACAAAGACCGCAAAAACCTATGGTCAGTGATTGATGTGTTTAGTCAATTTACTAAGTTAAGATGTTTAAAGGATTGGATTAGTAATTGTTAATTCTTGAACTTCAGAATTGCATGAAAATCTGAAAGGCTTTTCAAGAAAAGGTCAACGGTCTGGAACACTTTCAAGAGAGACAACAGCAGAAGCCAATGTTTCTTTACATGTTGTTAGTCTCTCTGTCCACATCCCCTTTCCCTTAGGGAAAAGTTGATTCCGTCAGAGTTGAGTTCCTGATTGCGTTAGCTGATCCTTGGGGGAGTTGGGAGTTTGCAGCTCCAAGAGAAAAAACGTCAGAAGTGACTCACAGGTTTCGCAACAGTCTTAAATTCAGGAGGAATATTCTATTCCCCTCATCTGAGAAGTGCACACCATCTCCTCTGTAGATATCTTGCTTGTAGTAACGCAAGTTATTGTTGTATATTGAACCCATTCCATAGTCTCTCATGTAAGCAGAAACAGATGTATTCACATGTTTCCGTGCTTTCTCAAATTGTGGACAAAATTGGTTGGACCACTTCCATTTCTGTCTTTGGCATATATTGGAATATACCAAGGCAGTTTGTGGAAAAAGTGTCATCAATTGCCCAAAGGTGTCCTTTAAAACCATTTCCAGACCTACCCCAGTCAAAGTGCCTAGGTCATTTCCACCACAGTGCAAAATTATACGGTCAGGGTGTGGCAGATGGTGAAAGGTTTTCACCAATGGTATCAATTGATGACATCTCAATCCACTTTGGCCAATCCATTTGATGTGCACATTTGGTAAATCAAGGTTGTGAAAATTTCTGAGAGCTGCATACCTTTGAGCCCAGTGGATGTAGCTATGTCCAATAATCCAGACAGAATACATGGTGAGAGGAGGTTCTGGTGGAGTCAGATGAAGTGTAGGAATAAAATGGCAGTTGGAACAGTAGGAGTTTGCAAAAAAACTGTGGAGTTTCAGTGCTGTTGAATCACAAGCAATGATTGGTGGATTCAGATAGTTGAAAACTGAAAGTTAGGGTGCATGGTTCTGTTCTGTGAAAGAAGTAATTTGAATGGTTAAGAAAAAGTCATTAAAAGAAAGATTGCACCTGATAAGCTGGTGTTTTGAGAGGTCAAACATTCTTGCTGAGTTCATTTGCAACATTGTAGAATAAACTTTTAACCCTGAGAGCTCAGTGAGGAGGGAGTTGCTATGGTAACAAGTAGAAAGGGCTGAGGGGGGGGGGAAGGGTGTTGGTTTGAAAATAGAGAGGGAAGAGTTTTAATTGGTTAACATGAGGGATATGTGTGTAGAATTAGAGGTTTTCTGTGCCATTCATGGTTGCAGTGCCTGGAGTACATACCTTTTGCTCTGCTAAAGAAATATTGGTGTGTGTATCTGACACTGTTCTCAATCTCCCAAAACATTTGTAAAGGTGAGTTATGATTCATTCAATATAGATAGAGAGTTCAGATTAGGAAGCACATTGAGCTTCTTTGCTGTTGGTTTGTGTGATGCTTTTTGAAAATGCATGGTATCAATATTTGCAAGATAGAGGATTTGTATTTTGTGAAATAGTGAGGTTTCAGTAGTGAAATTGAATGCTTGTACATAGGACCTGCGCTCTGTTTCTAAAATGTTATTTAAAAAATGATTTTAGGCAAATCAATGGGTTTCAGTAGTGAAATTGAATGCTTGTACATAGGACCTGTGCTCTGTTTCTAAAATGTTATTCAAAAAAATGATTTGGGGGCAAATCAATGGGTTTCAGTAGTGAAATTGAATGCTTGTACATAGGACCTACGCTCTGTTTCTAAAATGTTATTTAAAAAACGATTTTAGGGCAAATCAATGGGTTTCAGTAGTGAAATTGAATGCTTGTACATAGGACCTGCGCTCTGTTTCTAAAATGTTATTGAAAAAACGATTTTTGGGCAAATCAATGGCTTTTACATTTTTGAGAAGGAATAAATAGTGTGTGCATGATTACATAAAAATATTTGAACCTTTCACAATCATGTCACCTGTGTTACCTCAGATTATGAAGCAGACTGAGCTTCTTTGCTGTTGGTTTGTGTCATTTTTTTGGTAATGCTTGGTAGGAATGTTTGCAAGAGAGAGGAAATGTATTTTGTAAAATAGTGAGTTTTCAGTACTGAAATGGAATGCTTGTACATAGGACCTGCGCTCTGTTTCTAAAATGGTATTCAAAAAAATGATTTTGGGGCAAATCAATGGCATTTACATTTTTGAGAAGGAATAAATAGTGTGTGCATGATTACATACAAATATTTAAACCTTCCACAATCATGTCACCTGTGTTACCTCAGATTAGGAAGCAGACTGAGCTTCTTTGCTGTTGGTTTGTGTCATGTTTTTACATAATGCTTGGTATCAATATAAGCAAGATAGAGGATTTGTATTTTGTGAAATAGTGAGGTTTCAGTATTGAAATTGAATGCATGTACATAGGACATGTGCTCTGTTTCTAAAATGTTTTTTAAAAAACGATTTTAGGGCAAATCAATGGGTTTCAGTAGAGAAATTGAATGCTTGTACATAGGACCTGCGCTCTGTTTCTAAAATTTTATTTAAAAAACGACTTTAGGGCAAATCAATGGGTTTCCGTAGTGAAATTGAATGTTTGTACATAGGACCTGCGCTGTGTTTCTAAAATATTATTTAAAAAATGATTTTGGGGTAAATCAATGGTTTTTATATTTTTGAGAAGAAAAAAACAGTGTTTGCATGATTAAATAAATATTTTTGAACAGTTCATAATGATGTTACCTGTGTTACCTCAGATTAGGAAGCAGATTGAAATTCTTTCTTGTTGGTTTGTGTCATGCTTTTTGATATTGCTTGATATCTACATTTGCATTTTATTTTGTGAAATAGTGAGATTTCAGTAGTGAAGTTGAATGCTTGTACATAGGACCTGCGCTCTGTTTCTAAAATGTTATTAAAAAAATGATTTTGGGGCAAATCAATGGCTTTTACATTTTTGAGAAGGAATAAATAGTGTGTGCATGATTACATAAAAATATTTGAACCTTTCACAATCATGTCACCTGTGTTTCCTCAAATTAGGAAGTGGATTGTGCAGATGAGGTGAGGCATGTCCAGGGGTGCAAAGGAGTTGAGGCCTGTGTACATGAGTGCAATGGAGAGGACTTACCTCCTCTGACCCTTAGACAAGCATTATCTAATCTGTGCCCCTTGGACAGACCTCAATACATTGAGTATAATTGATGGTAACAGGGTGCAGATGAGAAGAGGCGTGTCCAGGGGTGTAGATTAACTGAGGCCTGTCTAATGGTGCAGATGAGTTGAGGTCTATTCAGGGTTGCAGATGAGGTGAGGATTTTCCAGGGGTGCATAGGAAGTGATGCCTGTGTTGAAGAGTGTAGTGGAAGAGAGGTCTGTACAGGGGTGGAAAGAAGGTGAGGGCTGTGTCTAAGAGTGTAGTGGGGGATAGGCTTCATGAAGTCCAGTCCAGTGCACTCTTAGACACCGGTATCACCACCTATGCTCCCCAGGACAGGCCTTACCTCATGTGTACAATCTGTTTACTAATCTGAGGAAACACAGGTGATATGATTGTGAAATGTGCAAATATATTTTTTTAATCATGCAGATACTATCTAATCCTTGTCAATAATGTAAAACCAATTCATGTGCCCGAAATATTTTTTTAGAATAACATTTAAAAAACAGAGATAAGGTCATATGTATAAGCATTATAGTGTTTATATCGTTTGCTTATTGTCATTGCTTTGTTGTTTGGTAATAGTGGTCTATAATGAGTTTTTTTTATTTGTTTACCACAGATTGAAATCAAGATTTCAATAGTAAGGAAATATGCCCTCAAGGCAGAGGAGACAGAAAGATGCTAAGCGGAAAAAATCAAAAACAGCAACGGAATTAAAGCAGTCTCCTACAACAAATACTTTAAAAAACGCGAAAAAAGCTCCTGGTAAGACAACTAAGTCTTTTTTTCGGAACATATGTAGATCCAAAAAAAATGATAATATACATGTGAATGTACAGAAGGAGAGAGCAAATTTGAAGAGGAAGGAGAGATCCCCAAAAAATGTTACTACTGCAGCAGGAGACAATAATATGTATAGGAATAGAAGGCAAAATCAATTTAGGGACATTCGTAAACGAATGTTTCGCAATAGGGTGGTTTTAAATTTGTTAAAAAATATTAAGAAAGGTAAACAGAGAGCTGCTTTTTATAAGAAAAAGAAAAGTGTAGAGAAGATTGTTGATCAGGCTTTTGAAGTTAAGAAAAAATTATTTATTTTAGTAATCAATAGAATTAGGACACTTAACAAGACAATTGATGTTTTCAAATCAAAGAGTAGATGCAAAACAGTAATTAATCGGACTAATTTTTCTAAAGTTTTTTCTGGAGAATGGATGCCTAGTTCAAGTTGTAAGCCATTTTTTAATGAGGACAGTTACTTCCAGGAGAATGATTTTGTGCATGCAGTTGACACCAGTGGTCGAGCATATGAGGTGAAAGACGGTTGTCCGATTGAAAAAGAGAAACTTGTGCCTAGAGAAGCAGAAGAGGTGTTAGCTGATGAAGTTTTAGGGAGACGTACTAAGGGTCCAGTGTACACTTGGAAGTGTAGTAGTATTTGTAGTGTGCGACAGGATTCAATCGATGTGCTTTGTAATTTCTTACGTACATAAAGTAAGAAAAGTCTAAAACAGAAAATGAAGATGCTGCAAGACTTAGATCCTTGAAGAGTGAGAGAAAACACAGGTTTGCAAGGGCATTCACTGGCTTGTCTTTCTAGAAAAGTCTGTCAGAGTGTTTTTCATCATTTTAGGATGTTAGCAGTGCATCATAACAAAATGAGGAAATTAGTGAGAAGGTTGTATTATGCAAAAAGTCCAGCACTTAAGCTTAAACAGTTAAATAGTGCTCTTTTGCATGGAACTGAATTAGATGTGAAGAAGATTTGTGAAGAAATTGAGATTTGTTATTTTTGTGAAAAAGAGGACAGTGTAGAAATTGACACAGTAATACAAGGTAATGTGGAAGACAATGTACAGATTTCAAGTACAGAAAAGTTTGTCCGGGGAATTACCAGGTTTAAGGTGAAATCAAGTGAAAGGCCTAATTTTACTTGTGTGTGTTGTCGACGAACTCATTATAAGCATCAAACTAGATTAGTTGATTTATACGTAAAAAGTGAAAAGATAAATAATTATGAGTGGAAGGATTTTGCAACTTATTTGTGGGTGGAGAATTCTTTTGATTTGAGTTCTGATCAGCGTATTTGTAAATATTGTTATAATAAATTAAATCAAAACAGAATGCCTGCTAGAGCTGTTCATAATAATCTTGAGTTGGTAGACATTCCTCCTGAATTGATGGATTTAAATACATATGAGTCTATTTTGATTCAATGTGTCCATCCTTTTCAGGCAATTGTTCGCATGGAGCCTAAGATAGGGGAATTGCCTCCTTCAGATTTACAGAGAGGATTAAAGGGAAGAGTTGTTTATTTGCCTCTAGATTTCAAGAAAAATATTGATACAATTGGTGTAGAGAAAGTGGAAGAGGAACCTCTGGTTATTCTAGTTAATGGGGTTCCGATAAAGAGTAAGAAAATCTGGCAAGATTTAGTGGATGTTAGGAAAGTCAAAAAGGCAACGTTGTATTTGGTCAAAAACAATGAGTACTACAAACATGTATGTGTTGGAGCAGAGGAAACAGCTGCAGATGTAGACAGTGATTGTTCAGCTGGCCAAATTGAAAAAGTTGATCTGTCTACAAGTGAAGAAATATATGAACATTATACTGGTCATCCTTTGCATTCAAAAGAAGTAATGGGGAATGCAATTGACTTGTTTCAAATGAAATCAGCAAAAGGAAGTCCCATTAGTGTATGGGAAGAAAGTTTGGAAGCTCGTTGTTTTCCACATTTATTTCCAACAGGTCGAGGTGGACGATATGACGATCGAGCACTTCAAATTCCTGCATCTGAATACCGGACTTTAAGATTATATGCTGAAGATCCAAGGTTTCATCAATGTATTCCATATTTGTTTCATCTACTGTATGAAAGTGACTTGTCTGGGCTTTCTTATGCAGTAAATCATATACTGAAAAGTGGAGCACATCTGCAAAGTGTTTCTGCGAGGTACTTTATGGAGAAAGTCAATCTGCAAGATAATATTTTGGAATCTCATCTAAACAATCTCATGGCATGTCAGCGTGGTACAAACGAGTATTGGTACCGTCGTCATGGGGAATTGAAATATATGCTAAGAAACTTAGGAACTCCTATATGGTTCCTCACTCTTAGCTGTGCCGAGAATGCATGGGACGACTTACTTCAATTTATACGTGAGGCAAATGCAAATATACAAAATATAGAATTCAAAACACCTGGAGAATTGTGTTCTTTGGATCCAGTGAATGTATGCAGATATTTTAATCATAGATTTGAAGCTATGATGTCTTTTATTACCGACAAAAAAAATCCTCCCCTTGGAGAGGTTTTGGATTTCTTTTGGAGAAAGGAGTATCAAGCGAGAGGTGCTCCTCACATACATATGTTGTTGTGGATTAAAGATGCACCCAAATTTGGAACAGATTCGGGTGAAACAGTGATGAGTTTCATTGAAGAGTATTCAACATGTGCTGTTCCGAAAACTACTGAGGAAAACAGTTTAAGGCAACAAGTTTTACGCTTTCAATCCCATCGTTGTGGGAAGTATTGTCGTCAAAAATTCAAAAACAAGGAAAAGTTCTACACAAAATGTCGTTTCGGCTTTCCACGACCAGTGATTTCTAAAGAAAGAGTAAATAATTTGATGTCTTCTCTACGACATACTGTGACGAGGAAATCACCCAAAAATACATACAATTTAAAAAGAAACGAAGAATCCAAGTACATCAACGACTACAACCCAGTGATTTTGTCCATGTGGAATGCTAACATGGATATTCAATTCGTGGCTGACAACTCTATTGCTGTGGCTCGATATGTGACGTCTTACATCACAAAAAAAGAAAAGACAGAACTGAAGGAAATGTGGGAGGATATTTCACATGAAAAGAGTCTAAGCAAGAAATTATACAGTTACAGTCTGAAGATGTTGTCACATCGAGAAATTGGAGCATATGAATGTTCTGATCGATTGTCATCAGCAAGTCTATATGCCAAATCTAGAACCATCATTTGGGTGAGTCTAGGTCTTGCTGCAACACGAAACCGAGTTTTGAAATCTGTACAAGAAATAGAGTATTTGGGGGAGAAAGAACCAGAAAGTACAGATATTTTGAAGACAAACATGTTGGATACATACTATCCAAATAGAAGTCCTTACCTTGAGAACGCTTGTCTCTATGAAGTTCTGAAAATATATATTTATAAGAGGAACATCAGAGAAGATATCAATAATGGAATATATGCTGTCATTGGATGTGAAGGATGTCTAGTGAAACAGAGAAAAGGTCATTTGATTAATCATCGAAAATTGAGTTGCGAAAATCCAGACAAAAGGGAATTTTACTATTTGGCTCTTTTGCAACTCTTTAAACCATGGCGTACAGAAGAGGAACTACTTGGAGATTTTCTCTGTTATGAAGACTCTTTTAATGCAACCAAGGATACCATAGAATGTCCTGTTTTTCCAAATTATCTGCAAATGTTGATCGAAGAAATAGAGCAAGAAGCAACAATTGCTGCAGAGATTGCGAGAGACAGTTCTCAAGACAGTCAGAGTTCTACTTCATTGAGTCAGGATCCACTAGGAGGACCAATTATTCAAAATGAGGCTGCCACTGCCATGGATGAGGTGGAAAGAGCTATGGAAAAAGCTGAAGAGGATGTCATTAACTTAGAAGATTTGGTGAAACAACTAAACATTGAGCAGAAACAGATATATGACGAAGTCACAGAACAGGTTGAACATGGATTCAGTCATGAGAAAAAAGAGTGCTCATGTACATCATTTAAGCCTGTCCGACTGTATGTGAGTGGAGAAGCGGGAACTAGAAAAAGTTTTCTGATTAAAGCAATTGCAACTTATCTGCAGAAAAGGACTGAATCACCGCTGTCTTGTGTTGTTACCGCTCCAACTGGGCTGGCAGCACATAACATTAAAGGGATTACTTTACATTGTTTACTGATGCTACCAGTTGAGCATGATGACAAATGACAATACCACAAGCTATCTGGAGATGCTTGTTCTGAAGTTTCCAGAGTCCTGAAGAAAATGAAACTACTTATCCTTGATGAGGTAAGCATGGTCTCAAATCTAATGCTTGCTTTTGTGCATATGAGAATTCAAGAAATTCTTAGAACAGACTATGATGTCTTATTCGGAGGAAAACACATTATTGTTTTTGGAGATCTACTGCAGTTGACTCCAGTGAAAGGACAACCAGTGTTTAAAATGCTCACGCATGAAGATACCAGGAAGTGCCTAGGAAGCATTGGAAACGTTAATATATGGTTAAATTTCAAATATGCAGAACTGCTTCAAAATATGCGACAGGCAAAGAATGAAGATTATAAAAATATTCTACAAGATGTAAGAATCGGAAAAGTAAGTGAGCATGGGAAAGAAGCATTACATGCACGATTAATTTCAAATTTGTATCCAAATGAAAACATTCATCCAGAGAATATTTTTAAGAACATTAACGAGAACAAATCTGGGATATGTTTGATGCCAACTCTGAAAGAATGTTCCATCTTCAACAACAAAATGTTAAAGTTAGAAAATGAAGAGATTGTGAAACTGGAAGCTATAGATAAAATAGAGCATATGGGAGCAACAATTATTTTGTTGAAAATTTGAAATCAAAATTGGATTCATTAGAGAAGAGTATATCTAAAACTGCTGGTTTTGAAAAGACTCTGAATGTGTGTGTAAATTGTTGTATCATTTTGAGAAGGAATTTAAATGTTGAAAGAGGTCTGGTAAATGGAGCAATGGGTCATGTTGTTGATTTTGTGAATTACAAAAATAGAGATGGAATTGAAATTTTAAAAATTAAATTTGATGGCATTGACGAAATAGAACAAATTTGTCGTTGTTCAGCTAGATTTTTGCTTGTGAAAGACTTATATGTTCGCCGAAAATAGTTTCCTGTTTGCTTGGCATATGCGGTGACAATTCATAAATCTCAAGGTTTAAGTGTAGATAGTGCTTTGGTGAACATTGGAAGTTCTGTGTTTAAAGAGGGTATGGCATATGTGGCATTATCACGAGTCAGAACTTTATCAGGATTGTACTTGATTGAGTGTGATGAAACAAAGATTTGTGCTGATGTAGATTGTGTTAAAGAATACAATAGGTTAAGAAGAGAGTATGCTCCACATTTGCCTCAATATCCTCTGTTTGAAAAACGTGTGGTAGGCTGAAAAAGAAGAAATGAGAATAATTGTAGTGAGGTAGTAGCAAAAAGACAAAAAGTATATGAAACTGTAATTGTAAGCAGAAAGAAAAAGGATTCTTTTGAAGATGTTGTTGGATTTCAGTTTGAAAACAGTTCTGGTGTCAACTGCTATGCTAATGTAGTGCTTAATGTCATTTTTTTTCTTCAAAATTTACAAGAACAGATTGTTGAAAATCGGGATGAAACATTCTGCTGTTTATTGAATTCTGTGTTTGAGAAATGTAGCAGTGATAGAGCAAAAATAGAAAGTGTTTCAGAAATTCGAAATCTTCTAGAGATATGTTCTGGTCAAAATCAATTTTCACAGAATATTCAGCAGGATTGTCGGGAATTTTTAATGTATATGTTTGATGTATTGGAAGATGAAGGTGTAGATATAAAAAATCTTTTTAGCCTTTCTTATCAATGGCAGCATGACTGCGACAGCTGTAGTTTATCAAGTAGTACTAGAATAGACTCTGAAAGATTTATATATTTGACTTTACCAGACTGCAAATCAGTGTCTTTTAATAGTCTAGTTAAAGCAGCTGATCACAATATGGTGTGTACCCAATGTAATTCTGCAATGCTGTCCACATTATTTTTACAAACTTATGGTAAATATGTCATTTTAATGTTCCAACGATGTAGACCTGATGGAAGTAAATTGTCAACTTCTATTAAAAATGTTGTGGCTTCTCAGTTATCAATTTCAGGAAGAACTTCTGCAACTGTAGCTATTATTTATCATGACGGTCCTTCAACAACATCAGGGCATTACACATGCTATTTAAAATGTCGTAAAGGTTGGACTAACTGTAATGACACTCATTTGACTTTCAAACAAAGTTTGCCTTTTGACTTAAAAAATTCATACCTAGTGTTTTTAGAACCAAAATTTAAGTAAAGGTAATTGGCCTATGAAGAAGGGAGCAGTTAATAAAAGTTAGTCTGCTGTTTAAAATTATATTGTGAGTAAAAGTGATGAAGATAATATAAAAATTATAGTTCTCATAAAGGTACGATAAGTGGATCGCATAGTAAGTGATATCAGTAATATAGGAAATGTTCAACATGAGAGAGCCAGAGCTGGAATTATGAATATTTAAATATTGTGAAAATGTTGTTTGAGCCTTTCTTTCAGAATGTCGGGAAAACGGTAATTTTAGAATTTGTTTTATGTAATTTGAAAATATACTGATACATCTGACACTATTTGGCCTTAAGGAAAGGTGAAGGAATGAGCAAAGAGTCATGACTGAAAAAAAGGAGTATATGAAAACATTGAAACATATTTCAGATGTTCTTCGAGCTTTTCTTCTAGAAAGTCGATGAAATGGAATTTTTAGAGAACAGCAGAGTACTTTCCAATGAAAAGGACCTTTATGATGTACTATTTGGCCTAAAGGAAAAGTAAGTGAATGAAAGATTAGTGTACATTTGTGATTTTTAAGTTTATATGTTTTTTTTTAAAACACAATCTTTTTGATTGTGTTCTTTTTTCCCGCTGTCATATGATGAGTAGTTTGAACTCACTGTTTTAAGTGAAATTCAATATATTCTGAGAACAGCAAAAATAAACTATGTAACATGTTGTACAAGTTATTCTATAGTTTGTATTGTGTAATTTAAATTGTATTTCCATTGTATCACACTCACTTTGCTTTTTGCATCCTCTTTCAGCTCTTTTTACTCACTTATAATGTCTTTCTCTCACTCTGTTTCACCCCTGTTCCTTTACTCCAATTCTTTCACAACCCCTCATTCCCATTTCAACTGTCTGCATCCCCTCTCTCCCTTGCACCACTTTTCAGCTTTCAGTCTCTCTGCTTTACTTCCCTTTTCCGTCTTTTCCTCCTTTGCTCTTTTAGTAATTCCTCTTTACTCACTCAGCAGTATTGTCGCACTCTATCACTATAACTCACCCACTCTCCCTCGCTTATCTTTGTTTGCTCCTTTCTTTTGACCTCTTCTCTCTATTTTCCGTTCACTACCTCTATGTCCTCAGTCCCTCACTCTCCTTGTGTTATGTTCACTTGTGTTTATCTACCTTCTATCATTTCTCTTAGAACAATTTCACTGCTCCTCTCTCATCATTCTTCACCCCATTTCTTTTAGTCCGGTTCCATTACTACCCCTCATTTCCTATCTTTCAATGTTCTTCTCTTTACTTTCATCACCGAATCACTTTCTCTCAGTACCACTGCTTTAGTCCTCTTCTCCTCTCTTTCTTTCTTTTGCTCCCTTACTCATTTTCCTTTCTTCACTCATTGTACTACACTTCACTCAGTCCTTCCCTTAGTCTCTCTGTGTACTATATTCCTCACTCCTTTTCCCTCAATCCTTCTATATTATCCTCTCTCCCTTCATCCCTTCACTCTATGACTCTGCTTCACTTACTCTCAGTTATCTTCCATTCCTTATTCTGCTAAATGCATCCTTAATTAGACTCCTTTCCTTCTCAGTCATTGCTTTTTACTTACTCCTGTTTCCTGATTTAGTTTTGCTAACTCACATTTGTTTAGTATATTTCTTATCTTCAGTTCATTTCTCTCTTCTTATCTTCCTCTCTGTCAGTGAATCTATATGCCTTACTCTTAGTAATTTGCTCTCCTTCTATTTCTTTTACCCTCTTTTTGTCCTTTTACATCACATTATTTCCCTTTCTGTGTCTTTCAATCGTACTTTATTTCTTAATACACTGTTATGATTTTTAACCTCTTCATTTGTATCTTTTATTTTAAAAATATATATTTTACTAATTATAACTTATTTTTTCTTCTCTCTTTCACAGATGTAGTAAAAAAATGTAATTAAAGTTACATTAATTATAAGGTAAGTGTGACTAAAAAAATGTAGTTTGTCATCACCCTTTCCTTTAACCTCACTATTATTCTCTCGCCCTACCTCACTCCTGTTTCCTTACTCTGCTTCCTTCACTTATTCTTATCCTCCATGTTTACTCCCCTTTCCCTAACTCCCCTCGCACATTCAACTTCTTTCAGTCCCCCTGCTTTACTTCCCTTACCCTCTGTTCCCTTCCTTTGCTCCCTCACTCATTCCCTTTCCCTTAATCATTTACTTTACTCCTGTCACTCCTTCTCTCAGTCCGTCTGTTCTCACAGTTCCTCATTTCTGTTCACTCACTCTGTCTCTCTTATCGTCGCTGTCTCTGTCCCCCTCATTCTGTCAATACTCTTTCGTCATGCTCACTCCCTACAACTCACCCACACTCCCTCACTTACCTTTCTTTGCTGCTTTACTCACTACCTTTCAGTCACTCCTTCCTTTATTTTCTCTCTCTTTTCTCTCTGTCACTCCCCATGTCTTACCCTTATTCACTTTTATCCACCCTCTTTCACCCCTCTTTACTTACAGTCACTGCTCTTTTCTAACCCTCCATCACCGTTGTTTCTTTACCCCGGTTCCGTCACTACCCCTCATTCCCCATCCTTTACTGTCCTTTCCTTTACTTTCAACAGCCTCTCACATTCTCCCAGTACCTCTACTTTAGTTTTCTTCCTCTCTCTTCCCTTCTTTCGCTCCCTTATTCATTTTCCTTTTCTCACTTACACCCTATTACACCTTCTCTCTGTCTTACTATGTAATACACAGTCCCTCTGTGTTGCTCCCTCTAGCTCTCTTTCTCTTAACATCACTCTCTCTGTCCCCTTCCCTCATGCTCACTCCTTCATTATTATTATGTTTTTTTTTTGGTGCACGCCCCGGTGCGCGTACCCTAAGGAAAAAAGAATGACAGAGTTTTAAAAAAATGTAGCTTTTTTTTTTATAAATTGGAGGTAGTTCTAAAAAGAACAGTTTTTTATTCTTTTTGTTGTTTTATATTTTTTTTATTGTTTTTTAGAATATTTTTTTGGGCTTTTCTGAACAGTTTTATATTTTTTTTGTATTTTTTATGGGGAGAAACAAAAAACAGGGAATTGTAAACGGCTTAACTGGAGCAAAAAAAAATCATCAGGAAAAAATTAGGGTTTTTTGGGGCAATTGTGGTTGTCACCAGCAAGGACGATGAGCTTTACGCTGTGCTCACCATAGGTGATGCTCTTACCACAAAAAATACATGTGACCCTGAATTCACCAAACCGTGGTTGTATGCTTGGCATCATCTCCCTTGTCTCTGGTCCTGATGGAGTGGGTTGCTTTCTTTTGGAGGTGCTGGGTGAAGATTGGGGAGGGTTACTGGCCAGTTCTCTCACCTCTGCAGCAGCATAGTTGTTGAGATGCTTGCGCTGCATATGCCAAATCATGGTGTAGTTGCCAAATGAATATTTCTTATTAGGGTTCCCCCTTGAAAGTTCCATGCCACAGATTCGGCAAGTCACCTTTGGCGCATTCACTTTCTTCTTGCCCTCTGGGATGGACAAAACTCCCATACAAGGTGCTCCTTTGGCCTATATGGGGTATTGTCTTCTGGCAGGAATGTCCTTCTCCCCTCCTCCTCCTCCTCCTCTTCTTCTTCTTGACCACCAATGTGATGTTGTGGTGGTCCTCTTGGTGGTGGTGGTGGTGGTGCAGATGCTCCAGCTGCTGCTGCTACTGTTGCCATTTTAAAGTACAAAAGATTAGTGACAGATCTCCAAACAGGTCTTCCTCAGTCAAAGGACAAAGTCAGAATAAGGAAAAAAGGTGGGGGCTTTCATCATTTGGAAAAAAAAAACTGTCCTGGACCAATGAAAAGTGTTATTTTCAGGTCACATGACCCAGACTTTCATCATTTGGAAACCAAAACTGTTCTGCACCAATGGAAAGTGTTATTTTCAGGTCACATGACCCGACGCGCTTACGCTACGCACTTACGCTACGCGCCCCGGGGCGCGACCGGCGGCGCTTACGTTGCGCCATTGTATGCGCTCGGGTGCTTCTGGGTGCGCTTACGCAGTGCGTCATATGACGCATCACGCGGCTACGCGATTCGTCACGATGTTGTTTTCGTTTGCGGGAATAGCGATAACGGGACGCTCACTGGTACGCGCCCCGGGGCGCGCCGTAACACTGCACTTACCGGTGAGCGCATCGGTATGCTCCCCGGGAACGCTCTGGGGCAAAAAAATATATAAATAAACATTAAAAAAATACTATTACATAATTATACAATATAAAATTTGTTATAAAAAATATTACTTTTCATACCTATAGAGATTTGCTATTAAAAAACCTTTGAAATTCACTGAAAAAACCATAGGTTTCACACCAGTTATAGTTAGGAATTAGCATTTAAAAAACCTATTACATTCACTGAAAAAAACATAGGTTTCACACCAGTTATAGTTGGAAATTTTACTGGCATAAAACCATTGAAATTCCCACGTTATAGTTAGTTGGACTCACTATAACTTGCGCGTGCAATGCACTGCTGATGACGTCACATATTACATCACTCATGACATGGTCAACTATAACGTGGGAATTTCAATGGTTTTATGCCAGTAAAATTTCCAGCTAACTATAACTGGTGTGAAACCTATGGTTTTTTCAGTGAATATATATATATTTGAGATGTCATCAGTGATGTCATCAGTGATGTCACTGACCATGTCATGAATGATGTAATATGTGACATGATCAGCAGTGGATTGCGGGTGCGCGATATATAGTTAGTGCAACTAACTATATATGCGAATTTCAATGGTTTTGTGTGAGTAAAATAAGGTTTTGTAAATGCTAATTCCTAACTATATATGGTCTATAACCTATGGTTTTTTCAGTGAATTTTCAAGGTTTTGTAAATGCTAATTCCTAACTATATATGGTCTATAACCTATGTTTTTTTCAGTGAATTTCAATGGTTTTTTAATAGCAAATATCAAAAGCTTTAAAATGTATTCTTCTTTAATTCGAAAAAAATATTTTATATGTTTTTAATACAATTTTTTTATGTATTTTTTTATTATTATGTTTTTTTGTTTCGCTCCCGGTCCGCGAACCGGGTAGCTTCCCGTTAGCTCAATTTGGTGCCGCGACCCGGTCTGCGAACCGGTAAACGTTCCGTTTGCGCAACTGCCGCATTAGAAAACAACATCGTGACGCGGCGCATAAGCGCGACGTATGGCCTTCTCGCGTAATGCGTCTTATGACGCGCCGCGTTAGCGCACCCGGAAGTGCTCCGGAGCGCGAACCGAGGCGCGAAGCGCAGCTCTCCGGAAGCGATCCGGGGCGCAGCGCGCAGCGCGTAACGTAAGCGTAACAGGTCATGTGACTTGTTATTAAAACTTTTCATTGGTTCATTTCACTTTTGGTTTCCTAATGATGTAAGGCTAGGTCATGTGACCTAAAAATAACACTTTTCATTGGTTTAGAACTATTTTTTTCCCAAATGATGAAAACCCCTCCTTGTTTCCTCACTCTGACTTTCAACTTTGTGAGAGGAAGACCTTTTTTGATTACTTAGAAATGGCAAGTCTTGTAGCTGCAGCTGGTGCACCCCCACCACCACCACCACCTCCTAGGAAGAGAGGACCACCTTCTCAGGTTATCCTTCAGCAAGAGGAGGAAGAAGAGGAAGAAGAGGAAGAGACGCAAGGGGAGAGGCAGTTTTTGCCTGAGGACCCAAGAACTTCCCATGTAAAGGAAGATTTCATATGGCAATTTTATTCATTTCCCCAGGGCCAAAAGAAAGTAAATGCCCGCTATGTTACTTGCCTTATCTGCAAAAAAGATCTGTCCAGAGGGACAGATAAGAAATATAGCTATGGCAATTACACCATGCATCGCCATATGCAGAGGTGGCACCCTAATAATTATAGTGCTGCGCAGGTACGTCACCTGCAGGATAACCCCCCTCCTGTGGCCAGAACATCAAATGTAGAGGCAGTGACAGGACCAGAGGCGAGGGAGACGGTCCCAAATATACCGATGAAGTTTGGGAGTGTGAAACAAGTGTGCGTTTATTGCGGCCAATTGATTTGCTACAGGGAAAGTAGCATCACGATTGTCCAAAACGCCCCAGAGAATAAATTATATATTTTTTTGTTGCTCCTGTTGAGCCCTTTATAATGAATCATTTTCGTTTCTCCCCCCCAAAAAAAAAAAAAACATATAAAATCGTTCAAAAAATTCAAAAAAAGTAAAAAAATGTTCAGAAAAATAATAAAAAAAATATAAAACAACAAAAATAATTTAAAAAAAAGTTCTTTTCAGAACTACCTCCCCTTTATAAAAAATTGCTAGAATGTTTAGCACTCTGGCAACCTCTAATTCTTTTGATTCACTTCCCGGTTCGCGCGCCGGTACGCGGACCGGAAGCGAACCAGAAAAAAATAAGTAAAAAAAAAAAGAAGAGTAAGTATAAGGGAAGGAAACAGAGAGTAATGTTATAAGAAAGACAGCTAGAGGGAGTAACACAGAGATACTGTTTAATAGATCTATTTACCAAAGAAAAGATGGAAGAGGGTATAATTGTGAAAAACAAAATAGATAAGGAAGTGAAAGAAAAAAAAGAGAGTAGAAGAATAATAAACAAGAGTTTCTTAGAGAATGTGAGTGAATGTTCAAAATAAGAAGAAAAATAGTAAAGGATGTGGAATGAGAGGTAGGGATAGAACCGGACTAAAAGAACAATCCTGAGGGAAAGTGTTAAGAAAACAGTGAGCAAAAGTAAATAGGAATAAAACAAGATGTATGATAGTGACTAAGGTTAAAACATGTGGAATAACAGAGAGAAAAAACAGAAAGCAGAAAAGAAGAAGTGACAGAAAAGGAATGATTGAAACAGCACAGAAATGTAAATAACATAGGGGCATATTATCAACACAGGCGATAAAATTATCGCTGCTTTTATCGGCAGAAAACTGCCGCTAAAGCCGCTTTTGCGGCAGAAAACTGCCGGTAAAGCCGCTTTTGCGGCAGTTTTCTGCCGATAAAAGCAGCGATCATTTTATCGCCTGTGTTGATAATATGCCCCTTAGTGTGCTTGAACTACAGGGAGAAAGCATAATGAACAAGTAGTGAAAGAGTGATCAGTCAGAGACAGTGAGAGTAATAGAGACGGAGTGAGTGAACAGGAGTGAGGAACTATGAGAACAGAGGGACTGAGAAAAGGAGTGGAAGGAGTAGAGTAAGTAAGTAATAGAGAAAGGAATGAGGGAAGTAGCAAAGGCAGGAAACTGAGGGTTAAAGAAATGAAGCAGTGGAACTAATAGAAGTTAAATGTGATAGAAATGTAACGAAAAGAGTACAAAACATTTACCTTATAATTGTCGTTAACTTAAAATATTAAAACATGTATTTAAAAATTAGAAAAGACAAGGGAAGAGATTGACAATCATCCAATTTTACAAAGAAATAAAGTTAGAGATAAACATGCAGGAAAAAAAAGAGAAAGAAACGGTGATAGACAGTCAGAGACAAAAAGAAATTGAAATAGAGTAAATTACTAAGAGAAAAAAAAAGAAGATACTTTCAGTGACAGAAAAGAAGGATAGAAGAGAAAACTAAATTGAAGTTGTGTAAGCTACTAAAAGAAAGTGAGTAAGGTAAACTATATAAGGAAAGGGTGAATAAGGAAAAGAGAGTGAGGGAGAGAGGAGACAGAGGAAGTGAAGGAAAGAGTGTCAGATACAGACTGAGTGAGGCATCTACACAATGTGATTCATAATGTTAGGAAACACAGGTAATGTAATTGAAAAACGTTCAATTTTTTTTGCTCATTCCACAATCACATCACTTGTGTTTCCTTTGCTTAGGTATCTCATTGTGCAGATGTAGTCTAGCATATGAAAGACTACGCAGAAGGTGAGCACTGTATGCAACAACTTTGACACTTACAGAAGCCTCTGCTTCTCCATGCCCCCTACACAGTCCTAAATATATACATTTTAAACTGACGGTATCTTGTTGCAGATGAAGTGAGGCCTATCTTGCAACATGGTGCATCTTTTTGCACCACTGCTGCGTCACAAAAGTGACGCAACAGCGGCACAAAAGAGGCGCACGGCCATCATAAATCTGCCCCTAACATTTTAAATGATTGATTTAGGATGACGATAAGGTGTGGCCTATCCAGAGGTTTGTTTGAGGTGAGGCCTACTCAGGGTTGCAGATTAAATTTAGCCTTGTTGAAGAGTACAGAGGAGATAATACATGTGCAGGCCTACCAACGAAGTGAGTCATGTCCACTGCACTCTTGAACAAAGGCCAGACCTCCTCTGTCTCCCTGGACAGGCCTAAACCTCATCTGCACAATGTGATTAGTAATGTTAGGAAACACAGGTGATATAATTGAAAAACGTGCAAATATTTTTGCTCATTTAACAATCACATCACCTGTATTTCCTCAGCTTAGGTATCTCATTGTACAGATGTAGTCTAGCATATCCAAGAGTACGCAGAAGGTGAGGACTGTATGCAACAGAGCAATGTACATTACTCACCTCTCTTGACACCTACAGAAGCCTCAGTTTCTCCATGCCTCCTACACAGTACTAAATGTATATTATAAATACAAAAAGTACAGAATTAATTATACATGTTAAATGGTTTATTTTTGCTGCTCTCAGAATATATCAACTTTCACTAAAAACAGTGACTTGAAGGTATTCATCATATAACAGCGGGGAAAAAAAAACACAATCAAAATGATTGTGTTTAAAAAACCCATATAACATAACCAATCAGAAATCAGAACTCCTTAAAAGTAACTTACTTTCCATGACGTCGAAGGATGTCCTATGAACAGCTTATACTCTGTTGTGCTGTTATTATTTTCAGCCCGCCACTTTCTGAAAGAAAAGCTCCATCGTTTTGACAAATATGTTACATACAATAAATGACTTCTCGCTCTCTACCGCACTTCTCCTCAAGGCCAAATCGTGTAAGAGCCATTTATAACTCTTGGAATTCTTCTAAGCAAATCCCGTCATTTTCTTTTTCCGTAACTTTCAGAAAGAAAACGTTCAAGATCACTTTCACAATCCTGTACTAGTAATATTTTACCCTTCTTGCTCACTCATGTTCCACATTTCCTATGACACTGATACTGCTTACTATGAGGCACACTTACACTACCTCTATGACTACTACAATTATTTAATTCTCTACATCACTTTTAATCACAAAGCAATTTAAAACAGTACATAAAATTATATCAACTCCTAGAATCATTATAGGCCAGTTACCTACCCAAAATTCTCTCTTCTGAAAACAGAAAGTAAGAATATTTTTAAGTCAAAAGGCAACATTGTTTCATAGTGAAATGTGAATCATTTCCGAAACATCAGCTTTTTTTACATTTTCAATAAGCTGTGTAATAAGTGGATGTTGTCAAAGGACCATCATGTCATATAATAGCTGTAGTTAGAAATGTTCTTCCTAAAATCAACGACTGTGTAGCCACAATATTTGTAATTAAAGTTGAAAACTTACTTTCATCAGGTTAATATAGTTGGAATTTTTAAATGACATTATAACCAAAGGTTTGTTCAAAAAATGTAGACAGCGTTGCAGACTTACATTACATCTACTCCATGTTTTGATTGCCTGCTTGAATTAGCTTATTAAAAGAAACAGTTTTTCTGAACTCATTCAAAGTGCAGTTATTTTTCCATGACGTCAAGTGTTATGGTAAGAATACCGTTTGCTTTGGGAAATACTGTGTTGTCCTTTAACTAATCCGTGCCCACCACTTTCTGTAAGAAAACCTTCTTTTTTTTCAGGAACTACTTAAAACTCAAAAATAACTTTTTACTCTGTACTACACTTATCCTCAAGGCCAAATAGTGTAGGAGCCATTAGAACCTTTTGAAATTCCTCAGAGCAAATCCCGAGATTCTTTCTCTAAAATTTTGGTTGTAAAAACACCAGGTAGGAATTTTTAAGGTCAAAAGGCAATTTTTTTTTGAAAGTTAAAACAGAATCATTGCAGAATGACCAGCCGTTTCTAGACTTCAAATAAGATGTGTAATGTCCTGATGTTGTTGAAGGACCGTCATGATATATAATTGCTGCAGTTACAAAAGTCCTTCCTGATATTGACAACTGCGAAGCCACAACATTTTTTATTAAAGTTGTCAATTTTGTTCCATCAGGCCTACATCGTTGGAACATTAAAATGACATACTGGCCATATGTTCGTATAAATAATGTGGACAACATTGCAGACTTACATTGGCTACACTCCATGTTGTGATCAGCTGCTTTTACTAGCTTACTAAAGGACACTGATTTACTGTCTGGCAAAGTTAAATATATAAATCTTTCAGACTCTACATTAGTAGTACTTGATACCCTACAGTTCTCGCAGTCATGCTGCCATTGATAAGAAAGGCCAAACAGATGATCTACATCTACACCTTCATCTTGCAATACATCAAGAATATACATTAAAAAATCCTGACAATCTTGCTGAATATTTTGAGAGAATTGCGTTTCACCTGAACATTTGTCTAACAGATTTCAAATTTCAGACGCACTTTCTATTTTTGTCCTATCAGTGCTACATTTCTCTAACACAGAGTTCAGTAAACAGCAAAAACTTTGATCCGAATTGATCACAATCTGTTGTTTTAAAGTTTCTAGAGAAAGACAACATTAACCACTACATTAGCATAGCAGTTGACACCAGAACTATTTTCAAATTGAAAACCAACAACATCTTCATCAGAATCCATTTTCTTTCTGCTTATAATTTTGAGTTCATCGACTTTTCGTCTTTTTGCTACAACCTCCCTACTATTGGTCACATTTCTTCGTTTCCGGCCTACAACACATTTCTCAAACAAAGGATATTGAGGCAAATGTGGCGCATACTCTCTTCTTAATCTATTGTATTCCTTAACACAATCTAGATCCGCACAAATGTTTGTGACATCACACTCAATCAAGTACAATCCCGATAAAGTTCTGACTCGTGACAATGCCACATATGCCATACCCTCCTTGAACACAGAACTGCCAATATTCACCAATGCACTGTCTACACTTAAACCTTGCGATTTATGGATTGTCACCGCATATGCCAAGCAAACAGGAAACTGCTTACGGCGAACATATAAGTCTTTTACAAGCAAAAACCTAGCAGAGCAACAACCAATTAGCTGTACTTCCTCAATGCCATCAAATTTAATTTTTAAAAATTCAATTCCATCTCTATTTCTGTATTTCTCAAAATCAACAACATTACCCATTGATCCATTTACCAGACCTCTTTCAACATGTAAATTCCTTCTTAAAATTATATGGCAATTTAAGCACACATTCAGAGTCTTTTCAAAACCAGCAGTTTTAGATATAGTCTTCTCTAATGAATCCAATTTAGATTTCAAATTCTCAGACAAAATAATTGTTGCTCCCATATGCTCTATTCTGTCAATAGCTTCCAGTTTCACAATCTCTTGGTTTTCTAAATTCAACATGTTATTGTTGAAGATGGCACATTCTGCAAGAGTTGGCATCAAACATATTCCAGATTTCTTCTCAGTAATTTTCCGAAAAACATTCTCTGGCAGAACGTCTTCTTCTGGATACAAATTTGACAGTAATCGTGCATGTAAAGCTTCTTTCCCATGCTCGGTCACTTTTCCGATTCTAACATCTTGTAGAATATTCTTATAATCTTCACTTGACGCATATTTTCACGCAGTTCAGTTTAACCATATATTGACGTTGCCAATGCTCCCTAGGCACTTCCTGGTATCTTCATGCATGAGCATTTTGAACACAGGTTGTCCTTTCACTGGTGTCAGCTGCAGAAGATCACCGAAAACAATGATGTGTTTGCCACCAAATAACACATCATACTCTGTTTTGAGAACTTCTTGCATTCTCAAATGCACAAAAGCAAGCATGACATTGGAAACCATGCTTACTTCGTCAATGATAAGAAGTTTCATTTTCCTCAAGACTCTTGAAACTTCACAACAAGCATCTCCAGATAACTTGTGGTATTGTAATTTGTTATCATGCTCCACTGGTAGCATCAGTAGACGATGCAAAGTAATACCTTTAATGTTATGTGCTGCCAGTCCAGTTGGAGCGGTGACAACACAAGACAGCGATGACTCAGTACTTTTCTGCAAATAACATGAAATTGCTTTGATGAGGAAACTTTTTCCAGTTCCTGCTTCTCCACTCACGTACAGTCGGACAGGCTTCAACGAAGTACATGAGCACTCTTTCTTCTCATGACTTAATCCATGATCAATTTGGTTGGTAACTTCGTCATATATTTTCCTCTGCTCAACGTTGAGTTGTCTTTCCAAATCTTCTAAGTTAACCGCATCCTCCTGAGCATGTGCCATGGCTCTTTCCACTTCAATCAGGGCAGTGGCAGCTTCATTTTCGATAACTGGTCCTCCTAGTGGATGCTGACTCAATGAAACAGAACTCTGACTGTCCTGAGAACTGTCTCTAGCAATCTCGGCTGCAATTGTTGCTTCCTGCTCGATTTCCGCATTCAACATTTCTAGATATTTTAGAAAAACAGGACATTCTATGGTCTCCTTGGCGGCATTGAAAGAGTCTTCGTAACAGAGGAAATCTCCAAGCAGTTCCTCTTCTGCACGCCAAGGCTTGAAAAGTTGCAAAAGTGCTAAATAGAAAAACTCTTTTCTTTCAGGAGATTCGCCACTCAATTTTCGATGGTTTACCAAGTGGCATTTTCTTTGCTTGACCAGACATCCCTCACTTCCAATTACAGCATACACTCCTTTATCAATATCTTCTTTGATGTTCCTCTTGAATATGTAATTTTGTAGAACCTCATACAGACAAACATTCTCGAGGTGACTACTTCGATTTGGATAATATGTATCCAACATGTTGGTCTTCAAAATATCGGTACTGTTTGGCTCCTTTGCCGCCAAATACTCAATTTCCCGCACAGGTTTCAGAACTCGATTACGCGTTGCAGCAAGACCAAGACTCGCCCAAATGATACTCCTAGATTTGGCATAGAGACTTGCTGAAGACAACCGGTCAGAACATTCGTAAGCTCCGATTTCTCGATGCGACAACATCTTCAGACTGAAACTGTACAACTTGTGACTGAGGCTCTTTTCATGGAAAATGTCCTCCCACATATCCTTCAATTCTGTCTTTTCTTTTTTGGTGATGTAAGATGTCACATACCGAGCCACAGCCATACAGTTATCAGCCACAAACTGTATATCCATGTTAGCATTCCACATGGACAAAATCACTGGGTTGTAGTCGTTGATGTACTTGGACTCTTCGTTCCTTTTCAAATTGTATGTATTTTTGGGTGAATTCCTCGTCACATTATGTCGCAGCGAAGACATCAAACTGTTCACTCTTCCTTTAGAAATCACCGGTCGTGGAAAGGCGAAACGACATTTTGTGTAGAACTTGTCCTTGTTTCTGAATTTACGACGACAGTACTTTCCACAACGATGGCTTTGGAAGCGTAAAACTTGTTCTCTTAGGCTTTTGTCTTCCTTTGTGTTTGGAACAGCACATGTAGAATACTGTTCTATGAAACTCATCACTAAGTCATCCGGATCTGTTCCAAATTTGGGTGCATCTTTGATCCATAGCAGCATATGTATATGAGGAGCACCTCTTGCTTGGTACTCCTTTCTCCAGAAGAAATCCAACACCTCTCCAAGAGGTGGATTTTTCTTGTTCATGATGAAAGACATCATAGCTTCAAATCTATGATTGAAGTACCTGCATACATTCACTGGATCCAAAGAGCACAGTTCTCCGGGTGTCTTGAATTCGATATTTTCAATGTTTCCATTTGACTCTCGTAGAAATTCAAGTAAGTCTTCCCAGCCATACTCGGCACAGCTGAGAGTGAGGAACCATGTGGGAGTTCCTAAGTTCCTCAGCATACATTTTAAATCTCCATGTCGACGGTACCAGTACTCATTAGTACCACGCTGACATGCCATGAGATTAATCAGGTGAGAATCCAAAATACTGTCTTGCACATCGACTTTATCCATAAAGTCCCTTGCTGAGATATTTTGCATCTGTATACCACTTTTTAAGATGTGATTCACTGCATATGACAGTCCAGACAGATCGCTTTCAAACAGTGGATGAAACAAATAGGGAATGAATTGACGAAACCTAGGATCTTCTGCATACAATCGTAAAGCCCGGTATTCAGAAGCAGGAATTTGATCAGGTCGCTCATCATATCTTCCTTCTTGACCTGTTGGAAATAGTTGTGGGAAACACCGAGCTTCCAAACTTTCCTCCCAAACACTAATGGGACTCCCTTTGGCTTGTTTCATTCGAAACAACTTAATAGCATTCCCCATGACTTCCTTGGAATGCAAAGGATGAACACTATAATGTTCATATATTTCTTCATTTTTAGAGGCTTCTACTTTCTCAATTTGTCCAGCACACAAATCGCTGTCCTCTTCTTCACTTACTTCCTCTTCTGCAACATATACATTCTTGTAGTACTTATTGTTTTTCTTCAAATACAATGTTGCCTTTTTGACTTTCCTAACATCGACTAAATCTTGCCAGATTTTCTTACTCTTTGTCGGAACCCCATTAACTAGGATAACCAGAGGTTCCTCTTCCACTTTCTCTACTCCAATTGTATTAATGTTTTTCTTCAAATCTAGAGGCAAATAAACAACTCTTCCCTTTAATCCTCTCTGTAAATCTGATGGAGGCAATTTCCCTGTCTTTGGCTCCATTCGTACAATAGCCTGAAAGGGATGGACACTTTGAATCAAAATAGATTCATAAGTATTTAAATCCTTCAATTCAGAAGGAATCTCAACCAATTCCAGATTATTATGAACCGCTCTAGCAGGCATCTGGTTTTGATTTAATTTGTTACAACAATAAGTACACACACGTTGATCCGATCCCAAATCAAAACAATTTTCTACCATCAAGTATGTTGCGAAATCCTTCCATTCACTATTATTTTCCCTTTCACTTTTTGCATATAAATCCACTAACTTAGTCTGATTCTTATAATAAGTGCGTCGACAACACACACAAGTGAAATTAGGCCTCTCACTTGATTTCACCTGAAACGTGTCAATTTCCTTCTGAAAATTATCTGTACTGGAAACCTGTACACTCTCTTCCACATTACCTTCTTCTTCTGGGTCAATTTCAACATTCTTCTCTTTACTTGCATAGTAACAAAACTCAATTTCTTCACAAATATTCTTCACATCTACTTCAGAACCATGCAAAAGAGCAGTGCATAATTGTTTAAGCATAATTGCTGGACTCTTAGCATAATACAACATTCTAACTAATTTACTCACTTTATTATGATGCACTGCTAGCATCCTGAAATGATGAAAAACACTCTGGCATACTCTCCTTGAAAGACAAGCCAGTGAATGACCATGCAAACCTGTCATTTGTCTCACTCTGCAAGGATCTAATTCTTGCAACAACTTCATTTTCTGTTTTAAAGTTTTCTTATTAAATGTCCGTACAAAATCACAAAGCAAATTGATGGAATCCTGTCGCACACTGCAAATGCTACTACACTTCCAGGTGTACACTGGTCCCTTGGGACGTCTTCCTAAAACCTCATTACCTAACACCTCTTCTGCCTCTGTTGACACAAGTTTTTCTTTTTCAACCGGACAACCATCTTTCACCTCATATGCTCGACCGCTGGTGTCAACTGCATGCACCAAATCATTATCCTGGAAATAACTCTCCTCATTAAAAAATGCCTCACAACTTGAACTATGCATCCATTCTCCTGAAAAAACTTCACAAAAATTACTACGATTAACTATTCTCTTCCATCTACTATTTGTTTTGAAATCATAAATTACCTTGTTTAGTTTCCTAATTCTATTGATTATCAAAATAAATAACTTTCGCTTAATTTCGAATGCCTGATCAATAATTTTCTCAATGTTTCTCTTTCTCTTATAAAAAGCCACTTTCTGTTGACGTTTCTTAACATTTTTTAACAAATTGCCAATTATCCTGTTGCGGAACATTCGTCTACGAATGTCCCTAAACTGATTTTTCCTTTTACTACCATGCACAGAGTTATCTTCTGCTCTAGCAGTAACATTTTTGATTGGCCTTTCCTTTCCGTTTGAATTGGCTCTCTTTTTCTGGACTAAAACATGTTCTGCAGTGATACTTTTTTTTCTGCAAATGTTTCTTAGGAATGATTTTGTTGTCTTACCCGGAGGTTTCTTGGTGACTTGACGAGTTTTTATTGTAGAGGACTGCTGCAAGCATGTAGTAAGCTGCTGTCTTTGACGTTTTGTAGCCTTTCGGCTTCTTTGCTTCGATGGCATAGTGTAGTTTTGAAATGATCTGCAGTTGAATCTGTGGTAAAATATAATAAAATGTTTTACTAACCACTATTACCAAACAGTAAATCAATAACAGTCGTCAAAAAATTAACACACTACTTGTCAATTCTACATACAATAATTTTTAGTGCATTGGCAAATTTAAAACTCACAAATAGTAGCAAAGAAATAGAATGCTTCTACATTTGACCTGTGCTCTTTTATATGTGAATCTGAACTAATTTTATTAGCATATTTCACTATTTTATTAAAGACACTTCACACAAGCTGTTTTTAAAGTTGTGTTTAATTTTAAATGAAATGGTTAACATGGTTACTTTTCATTTCCAGTAACTTTTAAAAATAACTCTTTATAGTTCCATAGGCTCGAGCAGGTCAGCTTCCCACCCTATGTCATACAATTCTGACAAATCTGCATCCTCATCATGTTCTTCATCATCCTCAGGATTTAAATCATCCAAGGGATCTACTTACACTGATGTTTCAATGACAAGTTCAATGATAATATCGAGATCCACAGTTTGCTCATTATCACTCATGCTTGATGTTGTCGTTATCTTTAAAAAAAGAGAACAACAATGAGATGTTGCAGAGTAAGAGACAAATCTCAGAGACTATAATAGTAAAATTGTTTAACAAGAGTAACATTTTGCAGATATTATTTAACCATGTCCAGCGATGTTGAGGAGGTGAGGCCTATGTCCAAGTTTTCAGTGAACAGGACTCATCTCTTCTTAACCTTGGATAAGCCTCACCAACTCTGTGTCCCCTGCTCATACTTAAATGTAAAGGGGCAGATTTATGTTAACTGGCGCATCCCCAGGGATGCAACAGTTAACGTGCGCTGCTGCTCTGCCACCCATGATGTGCCGCATTTAAGATGTGGAGCACCATTGAGCAAAAATAGCACAGATGCGTCACGCATCTGTGCCGCAAAAGCGGCACATTGCAGGAATCACGTCGTAAGCGCGACATGTCTACTACAATGCACAGAGGCAAGCCACACACTGCATGGTGCATCACTCCTTATGCCTGTTTCAAACAGGCGTAAGGATTTGATTCAGCAATGCCATAAAGCTGACTCAGTGAAATCTTCTAAATTTCACCGTGTTAGTTTTACAGGGCTTTCATACAAATTAATGCCCACCCTGCAACAAAACGCACAGGACTTTACACCGTGACACATCTGCCTAGATGCATCAAGTTGTAAATATGTCTCAACATAGCGCATCTTTTGCGCCGCCGCTGCGTCACAAAAATGACACAACAGCGGCGCAAAACAGGCACACGGCCATCATAAATCTGCCCCTAACATTTTAAATGATTGGTTCAGGATGCCGATAAGGTGTGGCCTATCCAGGGGTTTGTTTGACGTGATGCCTACTCAGGGTTACAGATGAAAGTTAGGCTTGTTGAAGAGTACAGAGGAGATAATACATGTGCATGCCTACCAATGAAGTGAGTCATGTCCACTGCACTCTTTAACAAAGGCCAGACCTCCTCTGTCTCCCTGGACAGGCCTAAACCTGATCTGCACAATGTGATTCGTAATGTTAGGAAACACAGGTGATGTAATTGAAAAACGTGCAATTTTGTTTTTGCTCATTTCACAATCACATCACTTGTGTTTCCTTTGCTTAGGTATCTCATTGTGCAGATGTAGTCTAGCATATCAAAGAGTACGCAGAAGGTGAGCACTGTATGCAACAATTGTGACACTTACAGAAGATTCAGCTTCTCCATGCCCACTACAGAGTCCTAAATGTATACAGTTTAAAGTGACGGTATCTTGTTGCAGATGAAGTAAGGCCTATCTTGCAACATGGTGCATCTTTTGCACCACTGCTGCGTCACAAAAGTGACGCAACAGTGGCGCAAAAGAGGCGCACGGCCATCTTAAATTTGCCCCTAACATTTTAAATGATTGATTCAGGATGACGATAAGGTGTGGCCTATCCAGAGGTTTGTTTGAGGTGAGGCCTACTCAGGGTTGCAGATGAAATTTAGGCTTGTTGAAGAGTACAGAGGAGATAATACATGTGCAGGCCTACCAATGAAGTGAGACATATCCACTGCACTCTTGAACAAAGGCCAGACCTCCTCTGTCTCCCTGGACAGACCTAAACCTCATCTGCACAATGTGATTCGTAATGTTAGAAAACACAGGTGATGTAATTGAAAAACGTGCAAATATTTATGCTCAATTCACAATCACATCACCTGTGTTTCCTCAGCTTAGGTATCTCATTGTGCAGATGTAGTCTAGCATATCCAAGAGTACGCAGAAGAAGAGGACTGTATGCAACAGAGCAATGTACATTACTCACAATAAAGCATTTCTTTTTTTTTTAAACGATTTTCTGGTCATAATTTGAAAACACAACACAGAAGCACACCCTGTCAGTACTTAAATTGCCAAGCACACATGGGGGCGTATTTACAAGGACCTTGCACCACGGGGAAATGACTTAAATTAAAATGGGGAAAATAACGTCAAAGTGACTCAAAGGCCTTGTAAATATGCCCCAAGCAGCCTATGAAACTCTAGCAGTACATTTCAAGAAACCTAATTGACTTCAAGAAACGTTTTTAAACACATGAAGTAAACTATTTATTCACCCACATTCATGGGGAAGTGACTTAAAATGCCCTAACACACATGAAAGCGTATTTTTAAGGCCCTTGCACCATTTTTGCGTCACTTTTAACATGGCTATGTAACTCAAAGAAACAAAGTCTAAATTTGCCAAGCACACATGGGGGCGTATTTACAAGGACCTTGCACCACGGGAAAATGACTTAAATTAAAATGGGGAAGATAAGGTCGAAGTGACTCAAAGGCCTTGTAAATATGCCCCAAGCAGCCTATGAAACTCTAGCAGTACATTTCAAGAAACCTAATTGACTTCAAGAAACGTTTTTAAACACATGAAGTAAACTATTTATTCACCCACATTCATGGGGAAGTGACTTAAAATGCCCTAACACACATGAAAGCGTATTTTTAAGGCCCTTGCACCATTTTTGCGTCACTTTTAACATGGCTATGTAACTCAAAGAAACAAAGTCTAAATTTGCCAAGCACACATGGGGGCATATTTACAAGGACTTTGCACCACGGGGAAATGTCTTAAATTAAAATGTGGAAAATAACATCAAAGTGACTCAAAGGCCTTGTAAATATGCCTCAAGCAGCCTATGAAACTCTAGCAGTACATATCAAGAAACCTAATTGATTTCAAAAAACGTTTTTAAACACATCAAGTAAATCACTTATTTACCCACATTCATGGGGAAGTGACTTAAAATGTCCTAACACACATGAAAGCGTATTTTTAAGACCCTTCCACCACTTTTGCGTCACTTTTAACATGGCTATGAAACTCAAAGAAACTAAATCTATTTGTAAAACACTTGACACAAAGCAACATTTTAAATACTCAACTTTCTTCATAAATTTATCCCTAAAGCATACTATTCTCTATCTAAATTAAATGAATCTTTTCTCACCTTAGCAAATACTTTTTGACTTTCAAAACAGTCTCAGACACACACCAATTTTTCTGTAGCAGAGCAAAGGGTATGCACTCCAGAGGCTGCAACCAACAATGGCACAGAAATGCTGTAATTCATCACACATATCTCTCATGTCACCCAATCAAAACTCTTCCCTCACTTTTTTCTAATCAACACCCTTCCCCCCTCTGCCCTTTCTGCCTTTTTTCCATAGCAATCACCTCCTGAAAGACCTCTCATGTTTACAAGTTCACACAACAATGTTTCAATTGAACTCTGAACTCTCAGTACACCTGCGTATCCAGTGCAATCTTTCATAAAATGATTTTTTCTTGACCATTCAAATTACATCTTTCAAAGAACTCATCCATGCACCCTAACTTTCTGTTTCCAGCAATAAAAATCCACCAATCCCTGCTACTGATTCATTAGCACAGAAAATCCACAGTTTTTTTCACTACATACTTCTACTGTTTCAACTGCCATTTCATTACCACACTTCATCTGACTGCAGCAGAACCTCCTCTCACTATGTTTTCTGTCTGGATTGTTGGACATAGTTACATCCATTGGGCTGAAAGGTATGCTGATAACAGAAATGTACACAACCTCAATTTACAAAATGTGGAAATCAACTGGATTGGCCACAGAGGATTAAGATGTCACCAATTGATACCATTGGTGAAAACCTTTTTGCATTTGCCAAAATCTGACCTGTTAATTGTGCACTGTGGATGAAATGACTTGGGCACTTTGACTGGGGTAGGTCTGGAAATGCTTTTAAAGGACACCTTTGAGCAATTGATGGCACTATTTCCTCAAACTGCCTTGGTATATTCAAATATATGCCAAAGACAGAAATGGAGGTGGTCAAACGAATTTTGTCTACAAATTGAGAAATCGAGGAAGCATGTAAATAAGTCTGTTTCAGCTTACATGAGAGACCATGGAATGGGCTCCATCTACAACAATAACTTGCGTTACTACATGCAAGATATCTACAGAGAAGATGAGTTCACTTCTCAGATGAGGGGAACAGAGTTTTCATCCTGAATTTAAGACTATGTATTGGTACCTACTTATAAGTACCTAAATCTACCACAGACCCAAAAGCTCTTCTCAGAGCTACCCTAACTATGATCACTATAAACAAATTTTAAATGTAACTTTTTTTTTACTAATTTTCACAATTTACGCTTTCCGGAGCGCTACCCGGTACGTGCACCGGACGCTAACCGCGCGAAATTTTTTTAAAAAATGGTTTTTTTTCGCACATATGGGCCTCCTCAGCCACCCTCAGAAAACCTAGGGGGTCAGGATACATCTACCGTGCCCCCTTCTACCCATTCTGAACATTATTTGCCCTCCATCTTGTATCTCAATTCTACTGAAACACAAAATGGAGGACTCCCGTAACACTGCCGGTTCGCGTACCGGGGCGCGCACCGGGAAGCGCTCGCTGAAAAAAGGTGGGAAAGTAATTCACAGAAAAACCACTGGAGACACTTTCACCAAATATAGATTAGCTCATACTACATACCAATCCCTACCATTTTCACAAATTTGATTGGAATTCCATTTAGCCATTTAGCCTGTAGACCTCTCTAAATACCCTGAGGTAAATTACTTCACAAAACACATCTGAAGTGTTGGAATTGACAACCAATTAAAATGTTACTTTCATTTTCTACTTTTTTTACCTGACATTTGATTGGTTATGTACCTGAATATATATAAAGAAAGAGAGAGAAACACAGCCATTTTGACTACTACTTCCTGAAGTACATTGCAAGAGCATTTTCACTGACAACTTAAACTTGTTTTTAAAAGGTAAGATGTTATTTTGAAAACTAAAGTATATTGTGCACTTTAAGTTAATATGGAAAACTTTTTCTGATAGTTATATACTATCCCTCTGTAATAGTTATAGATTTAGATAGACTTTTCTGTTATAGTTATGGATGGATTTAGGCTTGTCTTGTATAATTATGAATTTACTAAGGTTTCATCACATACACATTTTTATATTTCTACTACCAGTCTGATACCATACACTGCCCAAAGATAAATTCACTGTTAAATTTATCCCAACAGTGCCCTATCTCTACTGATATATATATTTTTTTATGCAAATTTCAGGCAAAAAGGAAGGAGAACAAAAAGTGTCATTTGAAATTGTCCTTGAAGAGACCAATCAAGAAAACATTGAACCAAATGACATTGAATTCATGGATGAATCACAGGACCATGAACTACTACAATGTGTACAATCTGTAGATTTCCTCTTTCAAAATGAGGACATTTCAGACACTCAAATGTTGCAAGTTATGTTCACTCAAAATAAGGACATTTCGGACACTCAAATGTTGGAAGTTATGTTCACTGAAAATGACGACATTTCGGACAGTCAAATGTTAGACGTTCTATTAAATTTTGAAAAACAATCACAAAAAAAAACCAAAAAAACGAACAATCAATAAACATACAATATTTGAAAAGTCTATCATTCTTTTTTCCTCATAGTACGCTCCCCGGACCGCTTCCCGGTGCGCATACCGGGCGCTCCCCACGCAAAAAAACGAAAAAAATTATTTTATTTTTTTTGCCCCGCGGGGCCCTTTTAAAGCCTCCACATCAAATCTAGGGGGTCAGGGAGGATCTACTATGCCCCCTTATGGTCATTTCCCCCTTTGTTTTGGCCTCCTCTTGTCTCTTGATCCTACCGGGAGACAAGATGGCGGCCGCTCCGGACTGTTTAGAATGTTGACAGACACCGGAGAGCCAATCAGCTTCGCTTCGCGAAGTTCCGTTACGCGTCAAGTACGCGAACCGGGGCGCTAATCGGGGCGCGCTTACAGATATATATATTTTTTTGAACGTTAATTTATCAAAATCCACTGGAGCACATATATTGAGACCTAGCAAAGGCACATCGGGCAAACAATATCTACAATTTTGCCAAGTTTCGTGGAAATCCATTCAGCCGTTCGAGCTAAAAGTGAGTCCAACCGCCCTATGGAAAATTGCATGGGAAAAACGCGTTTTGGGACCCCCCTTTTTTCTCGGTCCCCCCTTGACGAAACCCCCCCAAATCTTCAGGGGCTGCTCAGAAACAAAATGTGCCATTTTCCTGAACATTTCAGCCAATTCCGTCCTCAAACGCCAAAGTTATTCGACATAGAATTTTCAAAAATCCCATACAGAAAAAATCCTAACTATATATACCTACTGGCGACCGCCAGTAGGTAATATATATATATATATATATTTATATATATTTTATTGCATTTTTCAAATATAACAAAAAATCAGGGAGTGAATGTGAAGGGGTCACGTGCTGGTCATAATGCGCCATAACAAAAGTTACAGAGGAACAATTCTCAAGCAAATGTTCAATAATAATCACAATACAGTATATCCATTACAGTGATCATGACAATGTTCACAGTAGAGTTTGTTTCTATTTTAGTGGTTGTTGTTATCAAGCCTCCCAGTCTGCACCTATACCCAACCTACTAGCCAGGTGTGTCACACCGTTGTATCTGGATGCCTATTTCAACCATTATCAATGGGATAGGTTTGTAAGTAGTTCTTAAGCGGTTGCCAGACGTCACAAGGGTGTAAGGTGATGGGTAATAATGTGGCATAGACATCACTCATGGTGTCACAATGAATAAGGTCTTTATCGTTGGCATTTGTGCTCTTCCCCAAATGCAGAGAGACTTGGCATTTTGCTAAGAGTATGGCAATTGCAGAGGACCTTCTAATACTTCTCTTAAGTGGTTTAACATACACTAATAATGCCATCAGTGGTGTGGGTTGTATAATGTGTTCCACCATGAGAGACAAATGCCAAAAAACGTCTTCCCAATACGTCTTCACAGGCGCACAGTTCCATGAAAGGTGTGAAAAATCAGCCACCGATTCGCATCTCTAGCACATGAGCTTGATACGGTAGAGTTCATTTTGGATAATAACTTTAGGGTTACATACACTCTGTGGAGCTATTTAAAATGTAAAAACTTATGCCACATTCTGTCAGTTATTGTTGTGCCAAGATTCCTCTCCCAGGACAACTGCTCTTTTGTGCCCACAGCATGGTGGAGAGACTGTAATAAGTGGTACATGCATGAAACGAGATGAGGCCTGTCCGGTGAGCTTATACCAAGAGTGGGGAAAAATTGTCCGGTTCTGTCGATGCATCCAGTATAGCTTCCAATAAAATTCCTTGGATTCTATGGAGGAGGAATCTATCCATATATATGGCAGCTTGCCTGCCCAGATCAGGTGAATCAACAGTGACCGAAGTGTGTCGAAAAATTTCGCAGTCAAGGCAATGGGAATGTTTAAAAGGAGAAATAAAAATTGTGGCAGTACCACCATCTTAAGTATGGCAATCGTGCCAGCCATGGAGAGGGGAAGTTTCGTCCACTTGTTAACCTGTGTCCCAAGTTGGTCTATTGCAGGACCATAGTTCAGACGAACAACCTCAGGGGCACTGCAATGCAAATAGATTCTGAGATTTTTAATCGGGTCAGTACACCACTTTAGAGGGGACGCAAGATCCACGTGGGTAATTGCTGGGGTCAGTGGGAAGATTTAAGACTTGGTCCAGTTAGTATCTAACCCCGAGTATACCCCAAAATGGACCACCTCTCTCAAATGAGGGAACAGGTTCTCGGCCGGCTTACAGACAAACTACATGACATCATCCGCATAGAATGAAGCGGCGAGTGGACCCGTATCTAACTGTAGTCCACAATGGAGTTCTCAATCGGTATGTGGCTGGCAAGTGGCTCCATAGCTACAATGAATAATAGGGGCGAGAGAAGGCACCCCTGTCTGGTGCCATGTGATAAGGGAAACTGAGTAGTTATTACCCCATTTACTGAACCACGAGTTAGAATACAACAGGCGAACTAGGTTTAAGAAGCCAATAGGTATACATAACTTCTGCATCACAGCAGATAAAAAGGGCCATTCTAATGAATCAAAGACCTTATAGGCGTCAAGTAAAATGACTGCTGCTGGTAGAGTGGGCTCCATTTGATTCATTACTGAAAAAACTGCTCAAAAGTTGAGTGTTGTGGATCTGACAGAAACAAAGGGGCATTTGTGGTGTCAACTAATAGCGACAGACGAGTGGTTAATACTTTGGCTAGAAATTTATACTCATGATTAAGTAATCATAGCGGCATATAAGACTGACATTGACATGGTGACTTCCCTGGCTTAAGCAATAATGTAACTATGCCATCACGCATAGTTGGAGAAAGGGATCCATTCTCTAAAGCCTCATTGTACACCTCCAAGAGATGCATAGACAATTCATGTTGGTAGGCTTTATAAAAGTCCACAGAAAGGTCATCAGAACCAGGGGCATGGCTGCTAGCCAGATCTTTAACGCTTTTTTGATTTCCTCTACATCTATTGGAGAAGCCAGGATTTGGTGCGGCCCCTCCTTGAGCCAAACCACAGCTATCACCTGTAAATAGTCCATAAGGGCCTGCTCCACAAGAGGAACACGTGTCCTGAACAACTGGGAAGAATAATATTCAAGAAAGGTCACAGAGATGTCGGCACCTCTTGTCAGTGAATCACGTGCTTGGGTATCTAGATGTGTGACAAATGCCGACTGATATTGTGGTCAGAGGAGGCAGGCGAGCGTCCTTCCAGGCCTCTCACCCTCCCTGTACACCCAGGCCATTGCATATTTGCTGAGGTATTTAACTTCTCGGGCAGCTACATTGATGAATTCTGTCATTAGTGTTGAGCGGTCACTGACCAGTTCCGGTGGGGAGGCGATTTGCGCAGCTGAGTCTATGTCCTTTAGTTTCTACTCTATTTTCTCTAAGTTTGCCCGTATAGAACAAAGCATACCAACATGTTTTGAGATACAAACCCCACGGATAAATGCTTTAAAGGCGTCCCAGAGTACCAGTTGTGAATCTACAGTTCCCTTGTTTAATACAAAATACTCCCTGATGGCGTCTCCTATTTCACTATGAAAAACCGAGTTGAGCAGGGCAGCCGCGGGGAATCTCCATAGTGGTCGCTACTTGGGGATCAAAGGAAAATCCACCACAAGCAAGGCAGGGGCATGATCAGAAATTATGCGGGGCAAATATTCAATCTTTCATACCTTCAAAAGTAGTTGTGGCGTAAGGTACCAATGATCTATTCTGGACCATGAACAGTGTGGGGCAGAAAAAAATGAGTAGTTCCGGACTCCCGCGTGGTTTGCATGCCAGGGATCTTCCAGCAGTGCTGATTGTAATAGATTGATAAATCCCTGTGCGGCGTGTGGCTTTGTAATGCGCCCTGGGCCGATAGTCTCAGTAGTGGGGTCAACAGTGAGGTTGAATCTCCTCCCATCAGTAAAGTATCCACGCTTAGTCTGTCAATATATGCAGTCATTTTAGGAAACAATTCAGAGGTGTCAATATTTGGGGCATATTTGTTAATAAAAAGCAAAGACCCACCCACCAACAATCCCTGCACAATGACATATGTGCCTTCAGAATCCTTCACCACCTCCGTGCCTTGAAAAGGAAGGGAATGGTGCATCATTATACACACACAGTAGATTTGTGACATCATGTGGTGGGAACCACTTTTTTTCCAGGTGACCCCCTTGCAAAACCAGTTGGTTTTGAGATAGGCAATTTTGATGTTGCCTCACTACGTTTTGGGCCCTTGCCTGTCGCGGGTACTTGGGCCTCCCACACAAGTGAGGCACCATTTTTATTGGGAGACCTGGGGGTACGCTGGGTGGTAGGACATTTGTGTGAGCCCGTTGATGCCACACTTTCCCACACAAAAATGTGTGATAAAAGTGATTTTTTTCAGCACAATTGAGGTTTGTGGGGAATTCTGGGTGAGAAAACGTTGGGAGATCCATGCAAGCCATACCTCCTTGGAAGCCCCCGGGTGTCTAGTTTTCAAAAATGTGTGGGTTTGGTAGGTTTCCCTAGATAGCCACCGAGCACAGGGCCAAAAACCAGGTGACTCCCCTTGCAAAACCAGGTGGTTTTGAGATAAGCAATTTTGATGTTGCCTCACTACGTTTTGGGCCCTTGCTTGTCGCAGGTACTTGGGCCTCCCACACAAGTGAGGCACCATTTTTATTGGGAGTTCTGGGGGAACGCTGGGTAGTAGGAAATTTGTGTGAGCCTGGTGATGCCACACTTTCCCAAACAAAAATGTGTGAAAAAAGTGATTTTCAGCTAATTTTGGGTCAGAAAACGTTGGGGGATCCACATAAACCATACCTCCTTGGAAGCCCCCGGGTGTCTACTTTTCAGAAATGTGTGGGTTTGATAGGTTTCCCTAGATGGCCGCCGAGCACGGCACCAAAAATCAAGGTGACCCCCCTTGCAAATCCAGGTCATTTTAAGATAGGCATTTTTGATGTCACCTAACTACGTTTTGTCTTTTGTGCCCTTGCCTGTTGCAGGTACTTACTGAGACCTGGGGAAACGCTCGGTGGTAGGAAATTTGTGTGAAAAAAGTGAAAATTTTCAGCTAAAATTGAGGGTTGCAGGGAATTCTGGGTAAGAAAACGTTAGGTGATCCACGCACGCCATACCTCCCTGGAAGCCCCCGGGTGTCTACCTTTCAGAAATGTGTGGTTTTAGTAGGTTTCCCTAGGTGCCGGCAGAGCTAGGATTCACAAACTACAGCTAGGCACTTTGTCAAAATAAGGGTCATTTTTCACTGCGAAATTGAGGTGTGACCACGCTGTGTTTTGTGCCGTTTTCTGTCGCAGGCACTATGCCGACCCACACAAGTGAGGTACCATTTTTCTCATAAGACATAGGGAAACGTGGGGTGGGTGGCAATTTCTGATCAACGCAGATGCCAATCATTTTTCACCACAGTAATGTGTGGAAAATGTGTTTTTTGTTTACAATTTTTTAGGTTTGCAAGGGTTTCTTGGTAACAGAACCTGGTGGGAGGCAGTCAAGTCAACCCATCCTGGATTCCCCTGGGTATCTAGTTTTAAACAATGTATAGGTTTTCTAGGTTTCCCTAGGCGCCGGCAGAGTTAGGGTTCAAAAACTGCAGCTAGGCATTTTGCCAAAAAGGGTCATTTTTCACTGCGAAATTGAGGTGTGACCACGTTGCGTTTTGCACCCATTCCTGTGGCGGGCGCTAGGCTGACCCACACAAGTGAGGTACCTTTTTTCTGGTAAGACTTTAGGGAACGCGGAGTGGGTAGAAATTTGTGGATCCACGCAGATTCCAGAACTTTTTACCACAATATTTAAGTTTGCAAGGGATTCTGGATAACAGAACCTGGTGGGAGGCAGCCAAGTCACCACATTATGGACTCCCCTTGGAGTCTACTTTTAAAAAATGTATAGGTTTGCTAGGTTTCCTTAGGTGCAGGCAGAGCAAGGGTTAAAAAACTACAGCTAGGCACTTTGCCAAAAAAGGGTCATTTCACACTGCGAAATTGAGGTGTGACCACGTTGCGTTTTGCGCCGGTTCCTGTCACGGGAACTGGGCCAACCCACACAAGTGAGGTACAATTTTTCTTCTAAGACTTTTGGAAATGTGGGGTGGGTGGAAATTTGTGGATCCGCGCAGATTCCAGAACTTTCCACCACAGAAATGTGGAGAAAATGTATTTTTGGACAATGTTTTAGGTTTGCAGGGGATTCTGGGTAACAGAACCTGGTGGGAGGCAGTCAAGTAAGCCCATCCTGGATTCCCCTGGTTGTCTAGATTTAAAAAATGTATAGGTTTGCTGGTTTTCCTAGGTGTCAGGAGAGCTAGTGTTCAAAAACTACAGCTAGACACTGCAAAAAAATGGTAAATGTTCATTGTGAAAATGTGGTGTGTTCACGTTGGGTTTTGAGACATTACCTGTCTTGGGCACTATGCCTACCCACACAATTGAGGTACCATTTATGTGCAAATATGTACTGTTTCTAAACTCTATAATTTGTTCCCATTTCAGAAATACATAGGTGTCTTTCATACCGATTTTTCCATGTATTCATTTCCCCACAATAATTGCTATATACCAGGTACATAATAAAAAGCCATTGCAAATTGCTGCTCAGTTTTTGACTCTGGGTTCGTCGGGTTCTTGGTGAACCTACATGTCCCATATATCCCCATAACCAGGAAGATACAGCAGATGTAACGGTATATTGCTTTCAATGAGCTGTCATAATTAGAAGAAGCTACAGGTGAAAACGTTAACACAAAAGGCTGTTTTTTTCAACTAATTTTCAATTTTTCCTATATTCAACTGTTAGTTTCTATAAAGAAATCTTGATAAATCTACACAAATGACCCCTTGCTGAATTCAGAATTTTGCCTACTGTTTTCAAATGTATAGCTTTTCAGGATCCATGATTGCTTTCACACCCATTTCTATCATTAACTGAAAGGAGGTTGAAAGCACAACATTGCAAAAATAGGTTTTATCCCATGTCAAAACTGAGTATACAGTGTTGGTTTTCTGACAAAAATATGTCATTCACTAAGCTGGAAATATTGTGATTTCAGCCCTATAAACCCTTTTTTGATAACATTTGCAAGGAGAAACCCAGACGCTTTAATTTGCAGCCCGTTTTCTCCAATTTTTCCCCAAAAAAACACAATTCTGCTATACTTTGGCTAATTTCTGCGACACATCCAGGGGAATCCACAAACCTTGGGTACCTTTAGAATCCCCATGATGTTAGAAGAAAAGGATGTAAATTTGGCGTGGATACCTTATGTGGTCAATAGGGTACAGCGGCCTAAGCGCGCACTACCCCAAATAGCCAAAAAAAGGCTTAGCACGGGGGGGAGAAATGCCTAGCAGCAAAGGGGTTAAAAATGGGCGACAATCAGGCAAAATATAGGACCATGAACAACATAAAAAAATAAACATGTCTTCTTTCCTTAGTCTTAATAAGTTACTTGCGATCATCTAGTTGGTATTGTAAACCCTGTGACTGCTAAACTGACCAGCAGGGTACAAGGGCTAAGGCATTATTTTGGTTCATCTCTCTCCAGCCTTTACAAAAGGCTGAGAGTGATCCGAATAATTGGGCAGACCCAGATAATATTTGGCATGGTTTTGGTACAAAAGCACTTTGAAGTTACAGCATAATGATACTTAGCATTGCACAAAGACTTTCATAAACAAATGTACTATACAGCAGCAGTTCCCCTGCTTACTTACACTTTTTATAATTCCTGGCAATTTTTATGAAAACTTGGAGGGTGAGGTGATGTGAAAGTCTAATGTGCAAACACTTAATAAGCACATAAGGCCAATGGGTATCTTTAATTTTTTGCATTCAGTTATCTATACTTATCATGATTCGTGCCACATGTTTTACCCATACTTGGTAGATTCTTCTTGATCCCACAGGATGTTAAATACTTTTTAACCATCCTGCAGAGTGGAGGGAATGAATGGGCTTCCCATGGCCCCTCATCAAACTCCACTAATTCAGTGGCCCTTAAAGGAAAGACTAAATATCTCTGTCATAAATTGAGCAGATTAGAAAGGACTTTGTCTCAGCCAACCTGCTCATTTTAGCACCTACATTGGACAGTTATCAGCCCTCGCTTGGGCCTTGTAAAAAAGTGAAGTCCTCGAGAAGGAGAAGGGCTTCAGGGCTAGGGTTTATTCAAGATATGGAAAGGGAATCCCGTTTGGGAAGCAGTGACAGAGGGATAGTGAAGGTCTAATTCACTCAATACGTTAGGAATTGGATGAGGAAGGCAATGAGGACCATGGGGGTCATTAGGATGGCGGGCGGACTTTGCCCGCCATCCTCACGGGGATTGGGAACGCCCGCCATAAGGGCGGAGGTGCCGTGGTGGGGATTAGGATGCGCCCGCCACTGTGGCAGGCACATCCCTCATTTTTAACATTGTGGCGGGCAGTGCTCCCAGCACCGCCCGCCACAATGCTAAAAAGGCATGTAGGCATTTGCATACACAAAGCGTCAGGCACCGCGTGGTGCCTGCTGCTTTGTGTATGAAAATGCTGGGGGGTACCACAGGTACCCCTCATGTGCACCACCCAACTCTCCTTCACTCTGGGGACCCACAGGGGGACCCCAGAATGAAGACCGCATGCCTGCCATGGAAAGGCATCTACCTAAGCCCATTGTAACATGGCTGGCAGTGTCTAATAGACACCGCCACCATATTAAACCTTTTCCGCCCCCGCCGCAAGGCGACCAGGGCGGAAAAGCGGCGGACCGTCTTTCCGTCCGCCGCGGTCCCCCCGCCATACTAATATGGCGGGGGGTCATTTATGTGTGGATGGTGGGTGGATTGCCCCCGCTAGGCCGGCGGTGGCTACCGCCAGCCTGGCGGGGGCAATCCGTCCGCCATCCTAATGGGCTCCCTAATGTGGTATGAGTGCAGACCAAGAGTGAGTCTCACAATATACCATTCCCTACTTATCCATGCTAAAACTTAAAACTGGATTTATTTTAATTGCTTCAGGTTTACTTATTCTAAATACTTACTTTTTACAACTGTTAGAGGACAAACAATTTGATGTCTTTGCTGCGCCTCTAAGGTAAAGCTTATCATCAGAGCCAAATGGAATCTATTTAGGTCCTGATTAAGAGTTTAGGAGTTAGTTATCACACATGATGAATACCGATAGCATGGTGTATGTTACATATTGTGTGCGATACACAATAAATAAACATGCAGTTTAACACACTAAAATCTGCAATGGTACGGTTAATACCGTACAATTTTCCATGGGAAATTTAACACAAGCTGAGATTTGTAAAGCATCTGATAATTATTGGATGCGCTAAATATAGCCAAACTTGTAATTTTGATACATGTCAGAATTTTCCATTGCACGCGTAATCAGGGCCTGAGGGTCTCATTCATGAGGTGTTGCATCCCTGCATGAAAGCCGCGATGCAACACTTCTCAGTGCACCCGTCTTGCAACATGATGGATGCGCCTTATTTACTGTACGCATCATAACGCAAGGAATGACAGATACATCAGTATTACTGATGTATCTGTCGGCCCAAAAGTGGTGCATTGCTGGGGGGTGTCTGAAAACAGACGCAACTTGAGCAATGTGTTCTTTCACATGGGAGCAAGATCCATGTGAAAGGGTCTACCTCATAGCAGGAGTAAGGTTTTGACACATTGGCATCCTAGAAGTGGCGCAGTGAAATCTTATAGATTTCACTACGCCACTTCTACAAGCCTTTCTTGCGGGGAACGCCCACCCTGCATACATTATACCTGACATAGGTATAATGTAGTGCAGGGGATTATGGAATGACACATCTGCCTGATGCATCGCTTTGTAAATGTGGCGCAACATGGGGCATTATTTATGCCGCTGCGTCACTAAAAGTGACACAAAGGAGGAGCAAAAGTGACGCAGGGGCTCATAAATAAGCCCCTTAGGGGCAGAATTACAATTTCTCGCGCATCCCTGCATATCGGCAGGGATGCGCCAGTAATTGTGCGCCGCAGTCCGCCACCCATGATGCGCCGCATTTAGAATGCGGCGCACCATGTGGCAAAAACGGCACTGATGTGTCACGCATCTGTGCCGTAAAAGAGGCGCATTGCTGGAGTTGCGTCGCAAGCGCCCCGCAGCTCCAGAAATGATCAGGGGGGCCCTATGTGCACAATGCTGCGTCAATCATTAGGCCTGCTTCAAGCAGGCGCAGGGTTTTGATGCATCATGGTCCCAAAGAACGCTTCCCCCTGCGATGGTACGCCTTCTGGCACAGGGCTTTACAACGTGACGCATTTGGGAGATGCGTCACGTTGTAAATACCCCGCACCATGGTGCATCTTTTGCGCCGCCGCTGCGTCACAAAAGTGACGCAACGGCGGCGTAAAAGCGGCGCAAGGGGCTTGTAAATCTGCCCCTTAGTGTTTTTAACACCACAGTAACAACATGAGAACCACAAAATGCTAATGCCTTCAAAGGTTGTCAAGCACACACAGGGGTTGACAACATCCCTTTACTTCAGATGACATGACCTGCAGAATGCCACAAACGGTAGAAGCGATTCAGTTACTTGGTAATATGTCGTTTCTCTGCCTTTTAGAGCACGGTCCCATAATTTGCCTGGGGTCGTTCTGACAGCGCGGTTCTCCATGGAACTGCTTTATCGAAGTCCATTAATGGAGCTATCGCAGTTGCAATGGGTAAGCAAGCACTTATACAGCCCTATAGGCTTAAAGTACGGATATGTGCTTGGAAGAATTGTGGCCTTCATTATTGTTTAGCAATACAAAATGCTAATTAGAATGAGCGGTTCTGGAATCACTGAAAGGATTACGTGACTATTTGCGATCTCCTTGAATTACAAGTTTCAGGAAGCCAGATTAAATGGATTTTTCCTTTGAAAGAATACTTATAAAACAGAAAGTTCCACAGGGACATGCTTCTTGAATAAATAGCACTAGAGCCTCGAAAGAATATTCTCTTTCATTAAACGACAGATAGGCCTTTGCTCAGCCGAGTCAGGTCATTAGGGACACTGCTCTTAAACCCATGTTTATATAATCGGACAGAGTATGCGATAGCTGTTCACGTTTTTCTTTAGTAATATGCAAATGTAAATTGTGTATAATGAAAACTTAATTAAAAAACATATTTTTTGTTTCAGCCGAAAAGCTAAAACAGAAAAAAGTCGTAAGAAAATCCGTAAAAATAGTGCACAGTTAAGGAAAAACGTGTTTGTTCGTAGAGCCGTGGGAATTCAAGAGGAGACCCACAGAGCAGGCAAGAGTTCACGAGGAAGGATAAAAACTACGTGCTCAGGCTAATTCCTATAAAGCTAGTGCTGTTTCACCACAAAGGTTGTCAGCAGCCAGGTTGAACTTTCATCTGCAAAGAAGTGTGGGTGAATTTTGGTACCAACAGACACAACTCAGAATAAATAAGCATTGGCAATGCAAATAGGTCTATCTTAGAAATTAAAGTGCCTTTCGTGTTGGTGATAGGTCTAGGCACTCAATAAGTCATCGTACGTGCGCTCGGTCTCTCCACTTTGCGCTTATGTATTCATCCATCTGTTCACTGACTCATTCTTGCATTTGCCATCTGACATAATCATGCAACCATGATAATACACTGACAATCTCAACAGCAAATGCAAGATAACATTAAAATCTCCCCACATAATCATTAGGCTCACTGCTCCCAAGGCCGAAATATTAATCTGAATAATTGCTTACGTGTCATACGAAATCGGGCATAGTAATTCACCAGATTCTAGGGATTGCAATTTACACTGACCGTGAGACAGATCAATCTACCTTTTGAGTCCCTGGTAACTTGAGAGACCAACAAATCTACCCCTTTATCCAGCGGCGTAGCTAGGCACTTTTCCTCCCATGAACGCCTTTGCCTTTCCCGCCCACGGCTGTGCTGAAGAGCAGGAGGGGTGCTGGCGATAATTACTGCCGCCCCCAAAACTCGTGCTGCCCTGGGCAGACCACTCCCACTTGCTACAACACTGCCTTTACCTGGATACAAGGCTACCCCCTTGACAGCCAATCCAGCTGAAGCAAAATACGTTTTAGAGTAATGCTTAGGAATAAGAAGGTTTTGGAAGTTACAATTAAGATGGGTCTCCTAAAGAGGAAGAAGAGGTTAGCCATCCAATCAACCTCCTGTATTCTTCTTGCATGGGCGTCCGCAGAAATTTTTCTAGGGGGGGTCAAACCTGGCAAATGAAGGGACGTGGCTAATGTTAATCAATAGGGGCGGGGCTAAAATGGCAGACAACCAGGATCGGGTAATGCTCAGGCCAAGCTGAGGATAAAAAGTGGTGAATTCTGCATTTGAAACTGGATAACAATTAGAGTACACAACTCAAGAAGCTTGTAGGTCTAATCAGTTAAGTCGGAACCCGGTAGTTGCAGAAAACCAAGCCAAAAGAAATAGCTAACACATGAGTTGAAAACCATCTAGACCTGGAAAAAGTCCTATCAGCCCACCCATTTGGCGGAGCATCGTCATTTAGGACCACCAAGGACAAAGTCTGTGTACCATAGCCCAGATAGAACGGCTGGCAAAACACTCGACTAATGTCCGGGTAGATGGTTGATGTGTTTTAAAGCATGTGATGCTGATAGAGTGCAGTGCAAACAAAATCAATAAATGTAATGAATTAAAATGACTATACAGACAGAAAAAATTATTTATTAGGATCCGTCTGGACGTCAATATAAAAACAATCTAACAGTGTGACAGTATCACTGTTAATATGCAATAGATGCTTACGGTCAACATGTTTCTTCCCTAGTGGTGTGAGATCACCGGCATTCATCAGGACCATTCCTAGCTCAATGCTACATCTATGTGTCCTCAGAGCAGGGCGGTGCCTTCTCCACCCTCATGCTCCTTCTACCCACAGGCACCGGGTAGACGGGTTTCTTTCTGCAGCTCCTGACCTGCCTGTGCTTCTTGCGGTGTCCAGCAGTGACAAGAGACCCTTTCCTGCCTCCCCCAGACTGACAGGGCCATCCTTCTGGGACACCCCCAAATGCAGACCTGCACTTAAGGCACCCACCCCATAATGGGGTGATGCCCCCTGACCTCGGTGGAACTGTGCTGCAACCAAAGGCAGGAGACATAATCAAAGATCACGTATGCGGTGCATGTTATGCCTCACTCAGTGTGACATGCCACATGCTGGAGTGCACACAGTGTGTGAAACCAATGTAGGCTCAGAGTGGTGATTTTTAATCCGTGTTCCTTTTTTGAGTTTTGCTCTTTTTTGGGGGGGGGGGGGCTCTAGCTCGGTTGTGTGAAGCGCCTGGACATCAACTGGTGCACTATGTTCGACTCGTAACCAGTCAAAGTTTCTGCCTTGTTTGGGAACTGCCTGTAACCCAGTGCTGAACCAACCTCAGCAGCTGCCCCTTAATTCCCGACAATCACAGCTGTGCCAGGGCACTCCACTAAAAACTGATGCGGCACCCGAGTCAGTTTTGACTTGCGGCACCTCTACTGTGCTCTGCAGAGAGGCCAAAGTTTGAATGAGAATGAAACTCGCACTGCTTTCACACTTTGGAGAGCTCAATTCTGCCACCAGAACCCCTTCCACCATCTGAGCTCCTCGAACCTTTACAAGCAACTCAGCTCGTGTTCTGCGCTGCATCTAGGTAAGGTAAATACTCTTAGGAAACAGGCCTGCATGTACTACACCAGGTGAGGTCAAACTAGTAAAATGTACATAAGACTGCATCGCTGGCTTGTATAACATCTAGGGTTCTTGTACACTCTGTTGAAAAACTGTTCTCTTCTGGGGCCGTCCCACATCAACCTCTGGCCTCAGTCTTTAAACCCTGTGGGCTGCTTGAAACACCCCCCGAGAGGCCACCTCAAAGGCATTGATGCCACTGGGGCTGATAAATGCCCAATAAACCATAACGACCGGGGCAACACAACTGCTTTATTCCACCTCGACCCCAATCCCCCACATTTCTAAAGGTTGCTCAGGCCCAAGCACGTGCTCAGTTCGGAGAGGGAAAAGGACTCTCACATTCTGTGCGCGAGTGGGCCGAGCAGGCTGGGTGGAATACACACCTTTCTATGGCTACAAACAGTGGTTTGTATGAGGTGTTCCTGGCAGCTGGGTTTACTACAGACGAGGCACTGGGGGTAAAACACACTGCCTAACAGCTGGGCGGCCTCAGTGCTGGGCGGCCTCAGTACTGGCCCATCTCCCAATCCGACCCTGGCTGCTTCCAAGGCCAATGACTCCTTGGTCTGTGCACCTGAAACAAGCTGAATAATTGCCCCATTAACTGAAGCTGCTGAACAGAAAAATTGGGAGCACCGCAATTTCCTGACAATGAAATATAAACATATCCGTACACCATCACATTTTTCAGCTAATCACATCTGTGCCAAGAAAAATACTGACTTAGAAATTCTTTTTTTCAGCAATGTGAAAATTACAGTTGGGGGAGGAACTGATGCAGTGGTTTAAAAACTGGAGTTCAGTTTAGAACAGTGAAACGCTTTAGTATGTACCTTCTGTCAACTGGATCAATAAATCCTAGTGCAAGGCATAGATTTAGTTTAGAGAATGCGAACGTGCAAGGCTAGGCCAGCGTCTACATGGATGGCGGTGGACAGTTAGTTTGCGCTTTAAAAACAGCCAGGCAGCAGGACTGAGAACGGCAGAACGTGTGACTGCGGAGCGGGTAACAGGGTGAAATAGCAGGTCCGGGAGCAGTTGGTGCTTGAATTAAGTCGCGGGGGCAGGACTAAGCCGTGTGTGAGCCCCCCCACGCCCCTCTTTTATCCCATAGAGGTTCACTCCACTCAAGGAGAAAGGATAGCAAAATGCAGACCATCAAAGCACATTATTTGAAGAAATGAACACAGAATTAGAAATTATTTTTGGTGATGAGGAACACGAGCCAATCCTTGCTAAAGAACCTTACATTTGATGCGTAAAACAGCTCGAATCATTTTTGCACGATTTTGTTGCTTCTGTGGTAGTAAATGGTTTAAAGTATTGTAACTCCAATACATATACCAGAAATGATTCTACATTCGTGTAGGCAGGATGAAAGAACAATTTCTGACATATACACGACATTTACCGATGAAAAACTTCTTTAACTCCAACATAGTTTAATGAAGTATTTATAGTCCATTAAAACATTCTAATTTGCTGTTAGTTTTACAAAGGCCTCTCTATCGAATGCACCGTGTTGCTGGCAAGCCTGTGTGCAGAGAAAGTGAAACCCGTCTTGTGACGCACCTTATGTGATGCTGATGAACACATTGTGTGGTGTGAAGAGCTTCACGTGGGTCAGAGCGGCCTGCGTGGTGCAGTGTTTCATGTGCTGCAGAGTAGCCTGTGTGGTGCAGGGTTCCGTGTAGTGCAGAGCGCCTGTGTGGTGAAATGCTCCATGTAGTGCAAAGTGGCCTGAGCAGCGCGCATAATATGAAGAATGGGGCAGGTCCGTGAGTGATAGCTGCTAGAGACCACGGGTCAGATTATCACCGCGTGTAGTGGAACAATTGGCAGATCGGGCCATAAGTGATGTTAGGAAACACGGGCGGGCTCAGAACCACGTGTAAGCGCGGCGCGCGTGGTGGGGCTAAGGTAGGAGCTGAAGGCTGATCAGAGGAAGGTTAGCGCGCATGCATGACCTGTGAGGCATCGGTAGTTAATGGGTCCTGGGCGGCGGCTCAAGCAGACTTAAGGGGGCCTGTGATCTGCGGGGCGGGGGAAAGGTCGTGATTCGTGAACCCCCACTACCGCCTTCGTCTTAATATTATATACACAAATGACACAAACCATTCATTTTTGATGAGAAACAGATTTCTCTCTTACTTGCAGACCTTCGCTAAATGCTACTCTGAACAGGCAGCAGCAGCCGTGCGTTTTCCCAAATTCCTGCTCGGCGCCGGGCTGCTCCTAAATGACGGTGTCACCGGGCCGGCCTTGTACAAACACCACTGTGTGCGTGGTGGGGGCCCGGCTGTGTGTGACCTGGCGCGCCCGGCGCGGCGGCGGTACTTTGCAGCGTAGGATAGGTGGCGCACCAGGCGCAGCACTCTCCGGCATCATGATGTCACAGGCATTTTGGTGCTGCTGCTGCCCTAACAATGAAGAGGCCTGCTCTCTCACAAAATAAAAAGTTCCGAAGTTCAGTTCCAATATATTTGTTTCTTGATAATAAATGCCACACTGACTCACCAGATCCAGGGGGGGGGGGGCAAGTGCCCCCTCTTGCCCCCCCCTGCGGACGCCCATGTCTTCTTGTTTGACATTCCATTAACATTAACAGAGAAGATTCTCCCTTTAAGACCAATTACCCCAATTACACACAGAATCTTGTTCTCCCAATATGATAGAATATGAACAATACATAAGCTACTACATTTCTGCTGTTTGTTGTAATGCATGCTCCCCAACACCCAACAATCCCCCCTCCCAACCAACCACCGCAGAACCCGACTCTACCGAACCTGCACTTTAGCGAGTGAGGAATAGCCCACCATCCCCCTCTCGCAGTGGTGTTCACCCTCTCAGGGTATATGGCGATGCACCTCTAGTGGACACACAACCCACCCTGCTCCCATCTCAGATGCAACATAAAAATCATCTATTCCACTTACATTAGACTATATTCCAACTTTGACCCTTATTTGGAAATCTTTTGCAGAAATCTTGAGCTTCAGCCAAATTAGTGATCATGTGGAACTGTCCTTTGAACAATACTTTTAGCTTTGACTTTTTGTTGCTTGCACGCCTGGTGCCTTAAACAGATAAAACATTTTAACAAATTATTTATGGCGGCGAGCTGCTGTGGCCAACATATCACAAAATTGACAGCAAGGTATTTCAGCGGTTGAAAACAGCTTCTTTTCAATAGCTTTAGCTAATATGCGCTCTTTTATGTTATAGTCAGCAAAGTTCACCAATATTGTGTGTGGCAGTTTTTCATTTGGAATTGGTTGCTCCGGGACCCTGTGGGCTCATGTATTTGTCTGATCCGCTGGATGTTCCTGCAAGACATCCCGCTTGATGAATCAGTCTACCCATTGTAAGACTGGAGACATTTGCAGTCATCTGGAACATCCACCAGGTGAGAAATAGAGCGATGCAAGAGATTTTCCAGCTCTTCAAATGTATTTCCCAACTAGCTGTACCCTGCCACACGTTGCTGTGGCTCAGTCTGGATAAATGGAAGAGAAAGAAAAGAGTAAGTGCACGTTTCTAATATGTTTAATTTCACAATGCTTGTGGGTACACAATATGTTTTGTGACTATTGTCACATTGTGTATATATAAACGAGCGCTAATGTTGCAAAGTGAACCAACTCCTCCCCGCTTCCTCCACCCACTTCCCGGTCTGCCATCCTGACACCAACTGTTCATCCTAATATATGTAGACTATTGTCTCTATGCGTCCTTTCTTAATGTTACAAAGTGAACCAACTCCTCCCCCCTCTCTCCACCCACTTCCCAGTCTGCCATCCTGACACCAACTGTCCATCCTAATATATGTAGACTATTGTCTCTATGCGTCCCTTGTAGTTTTTGCGCAGCAACCAAATCAATAGGGTCTGTTCGGCCTTTCGAATAAAAACACGCGCGTATTGGACACGCGCGTATTCTAATCCCACGTTGTGTATATATAAACACGCGCATAATCGAATCCAACATTGTATCAACATTTCAAATCAATTGGTGAAGAACTTTTGGAGATTTAAGATATTAAACAAAGGAGCATTGACATTTTTATGTGTCTGTTCGGGCTTTCGATTAAAACATGCGCGTATTCATTTTGCGCGTATTCGAATCCAACGTTGTGTATATGAAAACACCCCACTATTCAAATCCAACGTTGTGTCAAAATTTCAAAGCAATCGGCGAAGAACTTTCGGAGATTTGCGATTTTGAACAAATGAAAATTTAAATTTTTATTTATATAGAAGAAGATATAAGATAAGATGAGAACTTTTGCTTCCTTACTTGGTTGACTTGCTCCTGCATTGCGCTAACCTTGTCTTCGGGATGGGAAATTTGAGATTCTACTTCCTGCATTCTTACTGGAAAATTCACCATTACTTCTTCGATTTTAGATAGCCGTAGGTGCAAGGCTGACATTTTCACTTACTTGAGAAGCTTTCAACTCCCTAATTTCATCTAAGATTACATTTAACAATGTCTTTATATGCCATTGTGCAGTAAACCTTTCGCCTTGCTCCTTATTGCAGCATCTCCTGGAACCAAGATAATGCCTTGACCTGAGGTTAGTGCTGACCCTGCAAGGCCGTCTCCTAGCTGGAGGCTGGCTAAGAGAGTGAGATCGCGGATGAGATTGAGATTGCAGTGGTTGCTGAGAATCACTATCCTTTGTTTGTGAAGGCTCTGTATTTGAGCTTGGAGCAAGGATCTTTAAAGTTACGGGGGGCCACAACCTCCGAGGACTGTCGTATACCCTTGTGCAGGATGGGAGGACTTTCCCTTTTGTGAACAATGAATACTCCTTCGTTATACAACGCGCCATCATTGTGGTTATATCAATTGTGTCAACCTGCAGCAGATCTTTTTGAGCTTCAATCCCCTTCTTGTTGTACTTAAGGGCAATCACTACGCTGTTGTTCATATACATCTTTTGTCCCATCAACTAGCTCCATCTCTTGAGGGGCACCTGCCAAGTCCGAGCTCCATCTTTAGAGGCTACTGATAAATCAGCCTCAGGGGTCAATAGACTTGTTTAAATACTTTTCACACTGTTTCCATACTGTTTGCCATATCGACTACATCCTTAACCTCCACTCTTTAAAATGTATAGGTTCAGATATCTGGGAAATTTCTTTTTCAGATCAATCTTTAGTTACCCACAAAGTTGAATTGGGGGTAAGGAAAACGGAGAGGTCCAGGTGGTAGATGGACCGTAACCTTCTTACTAATCAACAGTGGTGAAAAGGTATGAGCACATTAATTGGGTAGTTTTTTCAGTTGAATAATGGTACAGCATCACCATTTTAGTTTTGGGAGGTATTAAGGCAACTCTCGGGGGCAGATAATTGCTTTTCTGGCTCTACAATTGGAACATAGTGCTGAGCTTTAATCCCCAGTGGATGTTGCTCTACAGAAGAGGAGTAGCTCTTAAGTGGCCACATTCAATAAAATATACTCAGATGGGTAAAGCTAAACACAAACTGAGGAAATGTTTTATTTCAGAGATCAAAAGCTCGAGATCTTTCCGACGGTAGGTGTATGAAGAAAGACAGATGATTGGTAAATGTCTTGTTTGGTCAACACCGGTTAAACAAGATGCGGCATTAGATAAAGAGCTGCTGAAACAAGCGACTGATGAAACAGTGTGCAATAGAGACGAGGTGTCAAAAAATGTTCTTGCAACATTAATAAAATGTGTATGAAATTAAAAACTCAGTCTCTCATGAAAATATATATCAATACTTTCAGTCCATTAGGTTGCCACTGTTGAAAAATGCCCACGTAGAGAGAATGGCTGCAGGTATATCAGGGCAGAGATTCAGCAAGCTCTTGCTTCAATTCCTTCGGGCAAAACTTGTGGTAACATTGGTTTTCCATTAGAGCTTTTCAACGCATTTGCTGTTGAGCTTACACCCTTCTTAATGGAGCTTTTTAATTTTAAAAGAGAGAAAGGCAAGGTTCCTTTGACTTTTAAGGATTCAACAGTTGTTAGCTTTTTAAAAAAGGATAAAAATCCAAGAGATGTCAATTCACACTGACTGATTAGTCTACTTAACACAGACCGCAAGCTTTTCATGAAAATATGGGCAAATCATATTACTTCAGTAGCCCAGGAGGCTATATATAATGACCAGAAAGGGTTTTTGGCTGATAGGCTAATGTCAACCAATACAGGCTTTTTAGTGTATGCACTAGATCATTTTGAGGTAAACCTGACCCCTGCAGTTATAATGATGGTCGATGCAGAGAAACCATTTGACCTGGTAAACTGGAATGCCCTCTTTTTTTGTCTAACAAGGTTTGCTTTCCCTTCTTAAGTCATTGTAATCCTTATATCAATGGGATCAAGCAAATGTGTTTGTAAACTCTAACCTAGCAGGAATAGTGGAAATGAATAGAGGAACATACCAAGGGTGTCCTCTGTACTCAGTTTAGTTAAATATTTGATCGAACCCTTGGCAGTGATGATTCAGGAGAATGAGGAAATAGAAGCTACTATAATAGGGATGTCAAAACAAAAATTATTTGCAGACAACATTATCCTCTACCTTAGGCCAGAAGAGCAGAATTTACGAAAGTGTTTGGGCGAGTTTGAGCAGTTCCAAATGATTCGGGGATATAAAATCAATTAGAGTAAAATAAAATTGCTTCTATTTAACACCTCTGGAAGTAATCTCCCCTCACTCTTCAGCAGCAGGCTCGTTCTCTTGGCCCGTTTCGATATTTAGAGATAAATGTAATAAATCATTACTCTCAGCTACCAATTCAATTATGTGGCTACGATGAAGAAGATTAAAGATTTATGGGACAAATGGACAGTCCTTCCTCTTTCATTTGTAGGGCAGGTAGACCTTATCACAATGTCCTTTTTACCCTTGTTGATATTTATGTTTTCAAATGTCCAATAAAAGGTAGCAGAGCCTATTTTGATGAACTTGAGGTTCTTTTCTAGTATTTTGTCTAGAATAAGAAGGCATCAAGGGTAAAACTTTCGGTACTTCAATTAGGTGTAAGTCAGGGCGGGTAGGCATTACCTCAGGTATAGACCTAACATGAAGCATCTCTTAGGGATATATTAGTAAAATCAGTTGACGCTTAGGGATTGGTAGATTGTTTCTGTCCAGAAAAAATTATTAAGGATGCGGAATCTCAGCTCCTGGTCTATTTTTAAACAAACAAACTGCCCAAAAAAATCAAGATATAAAATTGTGCAGAAATTTGGTGTGAGACTTCAAGCATTTTATTAAGAAAAAAGCATATTAACAGGCTGTGAGTATCTGCTCCTAAACAAGTGGCGTAATGAAATGTGAGGGGGGGCCCTGCAAAGAGCATGGAGGGGCCCCTTTCTGGACATACTCTGGAGCTCACAGTCCACGCTAATGTGCTGAGGGCCTCGCTCACTGTGGTGTTGCGGGGGCCTTTGTTACGTCACTGTCCTAAATTAAATCAAATATCTTGGCCTCAGAATACCATACAGTTATTTAACATTTTGAAATGCAAATGGTTTTAAATAATTTCTTGGTGAGGGGTAATTATATCACTTCGCAAGATCTTCATGCAAGGTGTGGTGATCGATGTAAGCTTTTTTTCTTTGGATTTCAGCAGATTCTTTAGTTTTTTTTAAATTATGCCCTAAATCTAATTTAAACCCTAACCTGGAAATATCTACGCCATTAGGTCAAAACTAAGGGGAATAGATTATCACAGAGCCAAGGCAGCAGCCACCAGGTGAAAAGTTTTCTAGATAAAATCAGCCTTTCTACACAATGTACTTTGTCAGTGGCAGAGTGGCAGTCAATCTCATTATAAGGCAATAGGTCTTTCAGAGGAGAATATTTTAAGAGGATGTCCTTTTTATCCCTCTGGATGTCATACTACTGTCCAAGGGCTCTTCAAAGTATGTATCGAGCTTTGGAGGACCCTTGTTTTTGCTGCCAGCAGCAGGGGATGGGCAGCTGGCTGCATGTTTTCTTTACCTGTCAAAGGGTTACACAGTTTTTTAAAAAAGTGTCTTCCGCCCTTATTCTTGGTTTTCATACTAGGATTCATCCAATGGCCAGTGTGGCACCTTCTTCAGGACAAAATTTTGTAACACACACAAAATATCCAGGAGACAAAGAAACAGATTCAATGGCGTACTCTTGAAACCTCACGTTAGACATGTTTATCTGTTTGTAAACATGTCTAATGTGAGGTTTTATGAATAGGATATTGATTATGATTTCTTTGTCTCCTAGATATTGTGTTTGTTTTATAATATTGTTTCCTGAAGAAGGTGGTGTGAACCAACTGAAGTACCACCAACATGCCATAACGACAGTACTTTTTTAACTAATAGTTTCTGTAAATGGTTTTTATGAATAATATGGAAAGATATTACCCTTTTTGTAATTGTTTTTCTTCATTGCTTTCATGAACAGTTTTAAATTGTTCTAGAATTTGCTTTCAAAGGTTTTAAAAGAAGCATGTGTAATGGCGAAATTGTGTGCAACATGTTTTTAAATACATAGGTATTATTTTATGGAATGTTTATGAATTGATTGCGCAAACCAAAATTAGACATTTTTCACAGAAGGCAATGGTCCGTTTTTTTAAAATTTCCCAACAACATCTTTCAAATACATACATTTGTGGTGAGTGCATCCTCATAGCCTCGCAACTAGTATAATCATATTCCCTGTGAGTTAGTTACACTTAAGGGAACCTTTTTTCAGATTAATGATTTGCCCTCTCCCTTTTCGGGGTTAAAGGTGACTCCCCAGGTTTGTGGACTCCATGTACTGCAACCTTTTTACTTCAGACACATGGAATGCAGGGCATTGCAGATCAATGATGGACAAGCAAGCAGCCTGTTATCACTGCCTGCGTAGGTGTAGTATTACCCTTAAGAAAAATTACAATTAAAACTGAAGAAGTTAAGTAATAAAAATGGACCTATAGAGGGAGGAAATTGAAAACTGAAGACAAGCCAAACAGTTTAGACAATGAAGGGCACTATTTTCCATCTTCAAGTGCACAGGTGATCAGACAATGCCACTCTTTAAAAGGCAAGAGAGCTAATGACTGATGTGGTTTAAACTGTAACGTCAAGCAGTGCACTGCCATGGATGGAAGCAGGCTGAAAATGTCGCTCCAGGTCATATGCAGACAAGGGCTGAACCAAAGATCCTCTGTGCTTCTATGTAAATTAGCACCGGGGGGGGCAAAATCCCGGGGGCTTTATATAAATGAAGTGTGGGGGGGCCAATCCCCCCCACACTGCCCCGGGAACGCCACCCCCCGGGGCAAAGTTTGTTTTATAGCAGGGGGCACACAGCCCCCCTAGCCCCAGGGACCGCCACCCCCGGGGCTTCTTTTTAAAATAAATAAAACAAAATCCTGTTTGGGGGGCTCAAGTAATCCCCAAACGTTGAGCCCCCCTACGCCCCGGGGACCGCCACCTCCCTGGGGCTCTAATTTTTCAAATAGGGGGTCCCCCAGGGCTTTTAACTGTTGGGAGGGAGGCCCCCCTCCTGGAGCCTTGTGGTGGCCCTGGGTACCGCCACACCACAGGGCCGGCTCCTGCAGTGTCCGGGGAGGCCTACCCCTGGGACACTGTAGTTTGCTATGGTAGGGCCTCGCGGCTCCCGCCCTATCATAGCAAACTGCTTTCCTATTTAACCTGCTCTCTCTTTCAAATAGGAAAGCAGATTGTTTTTAGTCAGGGAGAGCAGCATGTTAGCAGCATGTTAGCTGCTCTACCTGATGAAAAGCAATGCCGGCTCCCAAAGGACACGGGGAGCCCGCAGGGACTGTGAGGGGATTGGGGACCCCCCCACGGTCCCCAACGAAGAGGGTCAGCCCGGGGGATGGGGTCCCCGGGGCAAGAAGTGGCCCGGGAGGGGGGCCACGCGGCACTTTACTGTTTCTAGATTAGTAAATGTGTTTTGGTAAAATGCAAGGTTTCATATTTTTTGTTTAGAATCACACTGTGCGTCTGTGTGTATTTAGGATTTATTCTGAGTGAAGCATTTTTGTATGGTTTGTGTTTCTAGACACATAAGTGCTTAAATAAGTATCTTTTTTGAAGTTTTGATCGAATTAGAAACTAGTTATTGGTTTTGTATTTGCAAAATGAATCATGGCTGAACAGTAAAATGCTGTATTTATATTTCTGAAATGTGTGCATGCATATTAGGTCTTCAAGAGTAATTAATAGTGTTGCTTGTATAGAATTAGACTTGTGTTTGAAATCTACAATTTCCCAGTCAGCATATATACACTGTGGCATACACTCTGGGACAGATTTACAAGCCCCTTGTGCCTCTAATGTAGTAAAATGCCTATGTATTTGCAAAATTAATCAGGATTGTATAGTAAAATGCAGCAGTCATATATATAGAATGTGCTTAGTGACCTTATCGTTTCTATACGAGTAAATGTGTTTTTATAAAATGCAAGGTTTCATATTTATTTTCTAGAATCACATTGTGAGTTTGTGTGCATTTAGGAATCGTTCTGAGAGAAGAATTTTTGCACTATGCAAGTAGTAGTGTAAGCAAATTTACACTTGTGTTTCAGGCCTACATTTCCCCAGTCAGTATCTATGCACTCCATGTTATTTGGCTTGAATCACACTGTGAGTCAGTGTCCATTTGAGGAAATTGAGAGAGAATGATTTGGTTGGTTGATGTGTTTGCAGATATATAAGTACATGTACCGTTGCAGTCAGCCAGTCTTTATGGCATACAGTGCTTGAAAGTCTAATTGCATAACCAATCAGCCCTCAGTCTGTTGAACTGGTCCAAGAGGGCACAGCTTGTGGTATACCTCCACGCATCACTACAAGGTCTGTGCCCAAATCCAAAGCACAATCTATGGAATCAACTTTGGAGCCATCAACAAAAAGGAAGAGGGGAGGGGGCCCTCCGTGGCAGAAAAGTGCAAAAGTACAAAAGACAAATCGGAATGGTGGGACTGCAACTTTGACATTTCCTTTGATAACAGAGCCTCAGTCCAATTCTATTACCTCTGGTGCTTTGAATCCTGATTCAATGGGTGTTGTGCCGTCCGAAGCTTACGAGGTTTTATGGGTTAAAATGGGGGCTTTAATTTCAACATCCTTGTCCCCAATCCTTGATAGACTGACACGGATTGAGGAAAGATTAACCAATTTTGTACTGCATGTTGTGACCAACTTTTGTACCATAGATGACTCTCTGTCAAAAATCACCCGGCCCTCTGAAACCTTAACAAATGTGTTGTGTAACCCAGTAATCTCTAAACCCCCTCCCGCCATTCCCTCAACATCCAGTCCAATGCTTTTACCATCCAACAGGAATGGCGGGATGGGCATAGATCCGGAGGTTGGCTTAGTAGCTTTGGATGGCTATGTGGGTGAGAAAGGGAATACATCTAGTGAATTCACTCAGCTCATTCCGAGCACCCCAAGGGGGGAGCGAAGTAGACCCTGGGTTAGAACAGCAAGTAATATCACACAAAACAACTTTAACCGTGGCTTGGGTAATCAATCTATCCCTGTTCACAGGCCCTCTGGTCGAGACCCCTTAGCCAGGCATAAGGGTCTGGTTCATAGTTTAGATGCCGCTCCTCTGGTGGTCGTCCTGAAGAATGTACCGACCTTAGAAGCTGGGCAGATAGAATCCACTGATCAGTTAGTGGCCAAAACAATGCACTGGCTCACTGTACAATTGAAGGAAGCCGGGGGGATGGGACTGGGATATTTGTAATCAAATGATAATGGCAAGACGCGCATCGTGGGTTGGTCACTCCACAAAGGACAGATGGGGCGATTGTGTAGTTGCGAATTTCAATAATTTCTTTTTATTTATTTTATTTAAAACACTTATTAAGCGCACTGTCACCTTGCAGGCATCCTGGCGCTGACTAGTTCAGAAGAAGCGGACAGTGACCGGGAGGGCGTGAACTTTCAAGGAATTGCCTTGGTAAACAACCAAGTTTTAATCTTTCTCCTGAACGGGAGAAGTTCCGTAGTTTGTCTAATCTCAAACGGGAGCAGATTCCAGAGTTTGGCAGCTACCACCTCGAAGGATCTGCCCCCGGCTCTGACCTTCCTAAATCTAGGCACCTTCACCAGTTTGGCCACAGAGGATCGGAGCTGCCTAGTTGGAGTATACCAAACAAATTTCGATTGCAAGGAGGCCGGGCCAATTCCATGAAGAGCCCTAAAAACTATGCAGAGGGCCTTAAATTGTATCCTCTGTCTCACCGGTAGCCAATGCAATTTCCCAAGAGTGGACGGCCCATGTGCTCTTCTCGGAAGCCCCAAAGCCAACCTAGCAGCCGCTGATTGGACCCTTTGAAGCCTATCCAACAAAAACTCAGGGGACCCCAACAGGAGGGCATTACAGTAGTCCAGCCTACTGAGGATTGTACACCTTACCACCTGAGCACGAGCTTGAGATGGTAAGAGAGGCAAAACTTTCCTCAAGGAGCGTAGGATGGCAAAGCAACAAGGAGTCGTCTTTTTTACATGCGTCTCCATACTAAGCCTTTGGTCTAACATGACCCCTAGATTACGGACAGAGTCCACAGGCCGTACTTTGGTCCCTGTTTCAGGAGGCCAAAAGTTAGCTGGAAACGGCCGGGAGATCTTAGTCCCGGCGCTAAAGAGCACCTCCGTCTTCCCCGCATTAAACTAGAGGGAGTTATCCTTTAGCCATCGTGACGTATCACGCAGACAATTGTGGAAAACCTCCACAGATGTTGAGTCTTCTCCCTCCAAGGAGAGAATCATCTGCGTGTCGTCAGCATAGTTTACAATCCTGATGTTAAAACTGTTAAATGAGCATGTTTTTAGACTCCTACTGGAGCACCTAGGGAGTAGAAACCAAGGGTACCATTCTGGGAAAATTTCCCTCCAGCCTTAAGGGTTTTTTACAGACCCAGCTCCTTTTCCCCGTTAGGGAGAGGGGGCCGATGTGCGCCCCATAGGCCTACAGGCAGACCCTTTGACCTTAACCTAGTTAACAGATTTTCCACCCTGTCTGGCTTAGATGCTTGCAATTGACTGCTTTCTGCTGCTCTACCTGTGATAGAGAACCCTATTACCCAACCTGCTGTTTCCCCTGTGTTTGACTCAAGCCCTCAGTTAGCTATTTCTAGCGGGTCTGAGCACACCGAGGTCATGATACCGATAGTACAGGGAGAAGGTATAGCTTTTAGTTTAGTAAGTACATTAAGTATATTGTCTTGGAATATTGCTGGCTTGCTCTCGAAGAGTATCACTTCTGATTGGACTACTTTCATAGAGACCTATGATATTATGGCCTTCCAGGAGACCTGGTCCCTGAGTACGATTTTCGTCCAGGCTATTCGGCCTTTGGCAAGCCAGCAATCGCAAGTTCTAAAGGGTGACCCTCGGGAGGACTAATTATTTGGGACAGACAGCAAGTGGGTCTTCAGGTTGAAGAACTAGGGATTGAGAACCCAGATATCCAGGCTATTAAAATAAAATCTGAATACAAGCCTGAGCTTATACTGATTAATGTCTATACAAGAGGGATGGTGGGTGGGAAAGCCTCACCAATTATCTCTAGCCTGGACTCTTATATTAAATCTTTAAAAGGGATAAGTAACTGGGTTATTGTAGGGGACTTCAACTGCATGTTTAAGCCACTTGGCTTAGAAGACGGTAGCCTTACTATTGAAGAAGATGTGATTTGGGGTGTTCCGTCCTTAATGCTCCCCCCAATTAATAAATGGACAGAGGAAGTCCTACAATTAAAAAGCTTAACACTGGAGAGGGGGCTCCGGGCTGTTAATGGAAGATGTAAATCAGATAGTAAAGGTAACCCCACTTTTAACAATGGGCAAAAAAGCAGTAGGATTGACTACTTTTTCACAACAAGGTAAGGTAACAGAACGCTTCCCTGTGAACAGGGGAGTACGACAGGGGTGTGTTTTGGCCCCTACCCTCTTCTCATTGTTCATAAATAATGTTATCTCATACTATAGTGAATATCCTACTGACGCTCCTACTCTCGCTGGATTGAGGGTTCCGCTTTTAAATGTTTGCAGACGACACCTTAATTTTGTCTGAGATACAATCTGGTCTGCAACAAGCCCTCAATAGATTTAGTCTATTTTACAATGACAATCTAGTAGTCAATGTTGACAAGACGAAGTTCATGGTCTTGCACAAACATAAAATAGTGAAAGCCAGAGTAGAAATGAATAATGCGTCCCTGGAATAAACGGACTCCTTTACATATCTGGGCGTTACTATGGGCAAACGGATGAACTGGAAGCCACAGATCGATTTATTAGTCTTAAGGCATAACCAATTAGTAGGGGCCTTTTTAAAAGAACACAGGTTATCCCAAACCAAACCAGTTGGACCGGCCCTAACTATTTACCAAGGGAAGGTTAGAGCTTCAATAATTTATGGGGCGGAAATATGGCGTTTCGAAAACTTAGCTCCATTAGTCCTAGCCCACAACAAGTTTCTGAGGGCACTGACCGGCATCCCCCAATCATCACCTCTTAGACCCTTACTTTTAGATCTGGGTTGTATTTCTTTTGAGGAGGCTGCGCGTTTTAGACCTCTTGCCTATTGGTGAAGACTTTAGATTACCCTGGATTTAGCGCCCTATGCAAAAGCAGTAAAGTATGTTAGAGAAGCTGATGGATCTAATAAAATCATATGGTTACTAAAGATCAAGGCTGCATTATCAGATATGGGCCTAATCCATTTGTGGGAGGACCCAGAAGGGAATTATTTTCCATCAAAAAAAGATTCTAAAGCCTTATATAGGGACACGGTTCTTTAAAAGTCACTGTTTTTGGTGAATAGTGCTTCCATAACAGGCCTCTTTTTAGACCATAAGAACAAACACAGCTTGGAGGCCTATTGGGACATTATTACGTGTCCTGGGGATAGAAAACTATTTCACCAATTCAGAGTGAGCACACTCCCCCTAAAATCCTTTACAAAAATGTGGGGGGACGATCGAGATACAAAATGCCACATCTGCCTATGTCAGGAAGGGACCTTATCGCATGTCCTGTCTGTGTGCGCTGCATATAAGGGCCCTCGTCTCAAATGGCCCAAGCGGTTTGCAAAAAAATTGGAACAAGATCTTGCCAAACGGCTTTACGTATTCTAAAAACAGATACCACTGAAGTCGTAGTTATTGCTATGGCTAAATTCCTAAGATAGAGTTGGGCCCTTAGAAGGAATAATTTGCATGGTATTGTGTAACCTGACTATAGTATGTGTTGAAGTTCTTCAAACTCCCTTAAGCTAATTAGCCTAAAATGAAGTCTCTTTCTAAACTTTGTGTTTATATGGATTTAAATGTTTTCCTACCATGAACTTTCCTCTCTCTTTTAAAATTATAATAATCTTTTTTATAGTTTTGGCATGTTTTTAAATCTTAATGGAATTTATTATGACGTATTTAAAAAAAACATTGTTTAAGTCATTTTTATGCCATTTATTATATTGTATTGTCTATATGTGTCTTTTATGATTGAATATGATCGAATAAACATGAAAATAACAATTGTTGTTCTTTTTCAAGAGTATATGAATAACAATGCAAGTGGCAACATTATATTTTAAAAAGTTTTCCATTTAGAAACTGAAATGCTATTAAGCTCCATACAAATACTATTTAGATGGATTCTCGGAATTGTATGCCATTGAAGTCACGTGCTGGTTGGACTTAAAACAAAGCGACTAATTGAGCAACCACTCACCTGTGAACAAGGCCACAAGGCAAAACGTCTCAGGAAATGAACTACTCTGCTGCAGTCTCTCTGACATTAAATAAACCATAAGTTGCTTTATGGAAGTGTGGCTTGGCATTTTTGTGTTTGAAATGTACGAGGATACTTTGTACCTGTCAGACTTACCACTCTGCAGGGGTGGGGGCTCCCAATACAAAGATTTACTGTTTGGATATATATATATATGTGTGTGTGTGTGTGTGTGTGTGTGTGTGTGTGTGTGTGAGACAGTCAGTGAAATATTCTTTATTCAGTTATTTCCTAGAAGCATGAAAGAGTACATTAAACATACAAATAAAATATTAAATATTCACTGTCTGTAAAACAAAAATTCACATTGGTTTTACAGATAGTAAAGAAACAAAGTGCCAACGGCACAATAAGTCTCGATATAATCCATACGGAATGAGCAACATACAATACATATAAAACCATTTAAGCCTATCAAATATCACCATAGATCAATAACCATCATATACATTCATAATAAACACATAATGGCCTAACAAATAAAGGGGCATATTACCAAGAATAAGCGATAATTATCGCTTAGCTTGGATAGAGGCAATAATTTTATCGCAGTGCTTCGCCTATTTTTATCCGTTGGAAACCTTGCAATTATCAAGGTTTATCTCCTAAGCAATAAAAATCGGCCGAAATGCATGAATATTGCTGTAAAGTCAGCGATATTCATGCATTACCGAGCAAATGCTCTTAGTCATGTTATCCACCTACCATTGGATAACATGGCTAAGAACTGCTGTGGGCAGGCGTTAGCTTTTGGAGATAATCGCACTTAGCGCGATTATTTCCAAAAGTAGGTAATAGGAGATAGCGATGTTAGCGACTGTTTCCAGTCGCTAACATCTTGGCACGCCCACTTTGCATGTCATTAGCGATAAATATCGCTGACATGCAAAGTGGGCCCCAAGATGATCGCTATCTCCTACTAGCTGTCGCAAACTGGTGTTAGTGACAGCAAGGTAATAGGGCGATAAAATTATCGCCCCTTTAGCGGGAAAAATTCCCGCTAAAGCGGCAATAAGGCCCTTAGTAATATGCCCCACAGTGTGTTGTGGAAAATATATATGTATCATCACCGAGCAGGATGACATGTTAATCATTTCCTACCTGCTAACATAAACAAACTGCGGTGGAGATAAATTTGTAAACCATTTGACATATATATATATTCTGTTTCGTAAAGCTGTAGGTGAAACAGGGCCGGCCTGCATTTCCTGATATTCAAAGCCCTTAGTAGTTGGGTGATAAAATCTCTCCGCGGTTTAGAATATAACTGACAAAAAAAATAAAAAGTGCACCATATTCTGTTGTGATACAGAATCACAGGGACATAAATAAAGCTCAGAATCCCAATATACCTTTCGAGAATAAGAGACCAACAGGTGAGCTACACTGAACCTCAATCTAACAAGACAAAACATTTCTGAATAACTAAAGGGGAACAGTAAATATGGTTCTATGCATTCAGTATAGAGCAATGAACGGTCAACTCTCTTCCTGCTCCGCTCTATGCGCTCATTATTTTGTTTTAACATGGATAACAAATCCTCTTTTAGCTGGAGTTTGGGGATTTTTGCCGACGACTACGGATTACTAAAGCAGTCCATTCTCCCTTCTTGTTCTAACTGGTTTTTGATGTAACGGAGGCACCGGATTTTCTGCATATGATCTAAGGTCATGTAATCTAATATTATAGCACGTTTAAGTGCATTCTCTACTTTGACTGACAAAGAGTGCTACAACATCGTTGGAACACTGTTTAAACAATAAATCAAAGAAATTAAAGCCTAATTCTGTGTGGCATAATAAGGCTGACAAACTCTTAGGGACCCTCAAAAGACGACTAAGGAAAGAATATTCTTCTGCCTGTAGATACAATGGATTGAAGAAGCCCCACACTCCTGCGCCATATAAAACAACAGAGCATGAACGGGCATTAGAAATTTTAATTAAAGAGTCTATAGGTCTGGAACTCAGTTTCTTTGCAAACCCACATAGTGCCTCCATATTCCGTTCATAACATGTTTTCCTATTATTAACAAGGTGGCAACAAGTTATTTTCCGATTGAAAGGTATGCCTAAATATGAAAAGGTTGGGACAAAACACAGTTTGTCGCTATTAATAAAACAGGATTTCAAGGGGCGAGGGGGTTTCTAAGCTACCATAACATAAGACTTGGCCTTATTGCTATTTTATCCAAGATCACGCATAAAATTAATAAATCTACTTAAAAGCAGTTGCAGTCCCATACCAGTTCTGGACATCAAGACACAGTCGTCAGAGTAAAGTGAGGCTGGTAAATTTCTTGCACCCACCCTCGGAACATCAGTCTGCCCTGACTCTGTCCAAGAAAGTTCTCAAAATCATTAATTTATAGGCAGGATAAAAAGGGACTTACAAACATCCTTGGCAAACTCAACAGTTCATTTGGATAGGGGAGGAGAGTTCATTATCAGCTCCATAACTAACTCTGCCACTTAGATCTTGATAAATCCGCACAGGTCCAAGGGAGCATCTTTCTCGATATCTAACAATTTTATCCGCAATTTCCCTCTATCCACCCAATCAAAGGCAGATGCTAAATCCTAGATACAGGACTCCATTCTTAGCTAGTCTGTAATTCCTTATTAGCAAGTGTTAGACCTGTCTGGCCTTTTGCGTAGTCCCTCCAATTTATTATTTATTTTGTCCCCTTTTTGCCCCTCATGCCTTTATTTATTTTTGTGTCCACTAGATTTGTATGGTGTTGGTCTGGGGGATAGGTGCTCTTTCGCCCTCATAGTTTTTTACCTCAGGCCTAGAGGCCTTTCCTGATAGGAATTCCCTTGGAGTCACAAAATGGTGGCTACCAACTGTCACAACTGACATACCTGGAACCTGCCCCATAGGATAGAGTAGGGCATTCCAGAACCTTCTGGTCCCTTCTGGACCTCTGAGGGTCAGCCTATATAAGGCGGAATGCTGGGCAGCCATTTTGGGAAGAGTGATAGTGGTTTGTTGGTGCTTGGTGGAAGAGAAACTCTGAGGTCTGGTTGGAGCATCGATTACTGTGAGAAGGAGAAGGGAAATCCTGTCAGGGTTGTCAGCCCTTATTGAACTGCTGCCCAGTCTGCGTATCTGCCTCCCTTCCAGTGGATCAGGCCCAACTGAGGGAATCCCCCATGCGGTAGAACTACCAGTTCAGAGCAGCAGGAAAAACCACCACAGTGAGCGCTTTCATCGGACCTGGCCGCGAAGAGTAGGAGGAGGAAAGGAGACCGAAGCGTTCCCCTACCTTACTCCCCCTCGTCGTTCATTCAGCCAGGAGGGGCCCCCCTCCGTCCGTTGTGGTGCACAGAGACGGCTCCCCTGCTGAGGGAGTTGAAGCCCCGCCGTCTGGGAGTGTCCGGTGGTTTCCTAACATCTGGCTGGTGAGGAGAAGGGGTCGGAATAGCGTCTCCCCATGTGCGCAGGCCAGGAAGCCTGAGCAGAGTTCTTCCCCGGCTGTGGGCGGTGCCGTCTCTGAAGCGGATTTACTCCCGCGCATGCCCAGGGAGTGAGGCGCGAAGGTAGCGTCTCTTCAGCGGCGCTTCCGGAGTGAGGGCGGAATCAGTCAGTCTCCCCCTGCGCGATCTACGCGGAGACCAAGACTCTCCGCCGGGCAGTGGGAGGCTCAAGTCAACCCCAGGTCGGAGCGGATTGCAAGCGGAGGGCTGGAAGACGTCTTGCTGCCTTCCTACACCCCGGAGGTCTGTGAGTAAATTGAGGTCCCAGCGGTAGGAGAAGGGTGTTTCACTCGCGCACCCACCAAGTAAGCTGGGCCCACAGGGAGGTTTGGGGAGAAGCCAACCAGGGTATCCCCTGAGCCCCCACTGACTGAAGCTGAAGGGAGAAGTGAGGTGAGGACAGGGAAAGTCCTTGAAACCCCACGCAGCAGCAGGGGATAATCCTTGTGAGAGTCAACCCGGGTGAACAGAGGATTGGGAACTGGAAATCCGGCTACAAGTCTTCACTAAATCCAGTTCCTCTGTGAATCTCTTTAGGAGTCCTGGTAGTCCCTCTGACTGGATTTCCCCTTGTAAACGGGATATCGATTTGGGCTTGTGTGGGGACTGTCCCCGATCAGTATCGGCAATAACCCCGGTTTGCTGGGACAGGAAGAAGAAGGGTTGGAGGCTAACACTTTGAGAGAGATCAATTTACATATCCCATGAGTCATTGAAAGTGTTGTAACTCTGTTGAATGAACGCAATACAGAACAGTGAAAAGTGCTGGCTAAATACTGTAATTTAACCTACCTTACATGTATGAAGGAAAGTCTATTAGAACTGTATAAGCTCAACTTAAAGTGACTGTTATTAGTTTGACTAATGAAAGTAAAAGTAGTAATGATGTGTAAGATTCTGTGATGCATTGAAATCGCGTAAAAAAGAAAGTCAACAAGACCAAAGTATATTTTTATAAACCAGCTCTTATTTTTACACAAACCTTGGTGTAGTGTAATTTTTGAGTGATATTTCATTAAATTACTGCTGGGTGGTTTGCAACCTTTACACATGTGCCTCTATTGATACTGTCTTACCCTAGGCCAGGCTACCCTGGGTGACCTGACATATTTAGGTTCCAACAAGTTGGTGTCTAGCGGTGGGATCTTGACTGTGGTTGCAACTACTCTGTAGTAATTTAGTGTAATCCACTAGCCTACACCTGGAGTTTTCTCCTAGCGGCCCTCCTAATTTTTACTTTTGCTTTTTCCAAATTTATTCCTGGTGGTGGGGTGGAGGTAGCTTCAGGTTGTCCATGCAACTCTATTCTTTTTGTGTGCTTGACCTTGAATTGCTTTTTGCAAAATGGAATTTGCACTGGAAAAACTGGACACTTATCCATTGGCCCAGCTAAAAGATTTCTGTCAACAAATGGGAGTGTTCTTTAAGCGTGGTGCCAAGAAGGGGGAACTCCAGACCAGTTTGAGGGCTTGGGTGGAAGCGCGCAGAGAAGAGAAGGAGCAGGATGAGGAGATCGACCGGGCCACGGTCATAGGGGTAGAGGGATTGTTCCAACCAGAGGTGGGAAATCTGCTCCCCGAACCAATGACCTCTTCTAGGAGGGGCAGTAGTGTCTCCGGGGGAAGCTTGACCGAAGCAGAGCTCACAGACAGGAGGGAAAAAAGGAAGCTGAAGTGGGAGTTAGCCAGATTAGAACAGGAGAAGGAAGAGCGGAGAATGGCTCATGAATTCAAACTAAAAGAGTTAGAACTCCAGGCCCTGCAACGGGGACCCTTTCCAACTCCAAATGGTGGCAGCAAAACCAGAGAACCAACCAGGGAGTCCAGACCCTACCTGCCTAAGGATATAATTGCAAGCTATAGTCAGGGGGATGATATAGCCAAATGGCTGGCTGCCTATGAGGTCTCCTTAAGAGCCCATGGGATCCAGGAAAAACACTGGGGGGGTGGGTTGTATAAGTATATGCCTCCCACTGGTCGAGACACCTTGTTAACTTTAGAGCCAGAGGAGCAGACTAACTACCCCCCCATGAAGCTAGCATTGATCAGGAAGTTTGGGCTAACCCCAGAAAAGTATCGCCAGAAGTTCAGGGGGAGCCACAAGTTAAGCACCCAGAACTGGGTGGATTTCCTGGATTATGCGAGGAAGGCATTGGAGGGCTGGGTACAGTGCAGTGATGTGAGGGATTATGAGGGGTTGTATGATCTTTTTCTTAAAGAGCATCTACTCGAGAAATGTTTTCCCGAGCTGCGCCAGCACCTGGTAGACAGCAAGCTGACCAACCCCCGGAAGCTTGCAGAGGAGGCGGACATCTGGGCAAGTACCCGGGTGTCCTCAAAGGGGACTGGAGGGGATTCCCAAAAGGCCGGACAGGGCGCCCCTCAGAAGAAGGAGGGGGGAGATAAAAAACGGGAGTTCTCTAAAGGTCCCCAAAACAGTTTCCAGGGAAAGGGAACAGGTTTCACCCCTAAGGCTAACCCGCCCAGAAACCCTCATCCTGGCCAAAGCCAGCAGCCAAGGGTTGTCCACTGTTTTGAGTGTGGTGGTGTTGGACATTATAAGGGAGATGTCAGATGCCCAAAGAGACCACCCCCTCCCACCGGAGGAAAAGCCCCGGGAGTAGCTAGTTTAGCGCTCGGGGAGGAGTTGCCCTTAGATAAGGGGGGTGAGTGGGCGGGTGTCACCTTAGTGTCCCTGGGAGAACGGGAGATGGTTCCTAAGATCCAGGTGCCCCCAAATACTGTTAAGTATGGACAATGGATCACCATCAATGGCCAGAGAGGGGAGGCTCTGAGAGATACAGGAGCCAGTATGACTATGGTGAGAAGTCAACTGGTGTCTCCAGAGCAGGTGGTTCCCAATGTACTCCACCCCGCCGCGATGGCTGACGGTAGAATGGGCCACTATCCCGTGGCTGAGGTTCCCTTTGAGTGGGAAGGGGTTGCAGGTTCACTTCGAGTTGCCGTAAGCCCTGCCGTGCCAGTTGATTGTCTGTTGGGGAATGACATGGAGCACAATGCTTGGAGAGAGGTGGAATACCGGACGCATTCAGCGATGCTAGGTACACCTGACTGGGCCTGTGTAAGCACAAGGTCTGCGACTGCCCGGAGAGGGAGTTCGCCTGGGTTGGAGCCTGGAACAATGGCCCAACCCGCTGCCAAAAAGGGACAGACCCGAAGTCAGGAGAAGCCTGCTTCGGCTTCCACACCCCATGTGACAGATCGGCCACCTGCGGTGGTGGACCAGGAGTCCGTGGAGGGGGGAGTAGTTTCTCTGGAGGACCTGCCTATCCCTGCTGAGTGGCATGTGGAGGGAGGGCCTACCAGAGAAGAGTTCTGTAAGGGCCAGAAGGAGTGCCCTACCCTTGAGGGACTGAGGCGACAGGCTGAAGCCCAGGCAGCAGGGGACGTTGCGGGACACTACCACATTTACTGGGAGGATGGACTCCTCTACAGTGAACCCAAGGTACCCTTACCTGGTTCATCAAGGGCCTTGGTAGTCCTGCAACGGTACCGAGCCTTTCTGCTGGAATTGGCTCATGAAATTCCCTTAGCAGGACACTTAGGTCAGGACAAGACCTTTGCTCGGCTTGTCCTCCACTTTTACTGGCCTCAGATGAAAGTGGCGTCTAACACCTACTGTCGGACGTGTGTAACCTGCCAAGCCAGTGGGAAAACAGGGGTGAAGCTGAAAGCTCCCCTGGAACCACTTCCTGTCGTTAGCACCCCCTTTGAAAGGGTGGGCATCGACATTGTAGGGCCATTGGATCCACCAACAACAGCTGGTCACAGGTTTATCCTGGTTCTGGTGGATCATGCCACATGGTACCCAGAGGCAATACCTCTGAGGACTGTCACTGCACCTGTGGTGGCTAGGGCCCTGATGGGGATCTTTACCCGAGTGGGATTCCCCAAGGAAGTTGTGTCCTACAGGGGGACCAACTTAATGTCAGCATACATGCGGGCAATGTGGAAGGAGTGTGGAGTGACCTACCGGTTCACCACTCCCTATCACTCCCAGTCCAATGGACTGGTAGAAAGGTTCAACAAGACCTTGAAGGGCATGATCAGCAGTCTGCCTGAAAGCCTGCGGAGGAAGTGGGACGTCCTCCTACCCTGTCTGCTATTCTCCTACAGGGAAGTGCCACAGAAGGGAGTGGGCTTCAGCCCCTTTGAGCTTCTGTATGGGCACCCTGTACGCGGTCCTCTCAGCCTGGTGAAGGATGGATGGGAAAAGTCTCCCAGGAAACCCCCCCAGGATGTGGTGAGCTACATGCTGGCCTTCAGGAGCCAAATGGTGAAGTTGTGGAAGCAAGCTTCTGACAACCTGGAGGCCAGCCAGGCGGTGATGAAGGAGTGGTATGACCACAACGCTCACCAGGTGGAATTGGAGCCTGGCCAGAAAGTGTGGGTGATGGAGCATGGAGAGCTTAGTGCCCTCCAGGATCGCTGGACAGGCCCCTTTGAGGTGTTAGAAAAGAAGGGTAAGGCCACATACCTGGTAGACCTTAAGACCCCTCGACAGCCCCTACGGGTGCTACATGATAAACCGACTCAAACCCCACCATGAGAGGCCCGAGGTCATCTTAATGATGGTGACTGATGAGGGAGAGGAAGCGGAAAGCGAACCTCTCCCAGACTTGTTCTCGTCTCAAGAAAAGGATGGGTCAGTGGAGGGAGTGATTCTCTCTCCAACCCTAACTCCTGAACAGCGGGAGGACTGTCGCCAGATACTGGAGCAGTATTCTACGCTGTTCTCCCTTGTCCCGGGAAGGACTCACCTGTGTACCCATGATGTGGACACAGGGGACAGCCCACCAGTGAAGTCAAAGACCTACCGGCTGTCCGACAAGGTGAAGGCTAGCATCCATGGTGAGGTTGCCAAGATGCTGGAGCTAGGAGTAATTGAACCTTCCAGCAGCCCCTGGTCCAGTCCGGTGGTTCTAGTGCCAAAGGCAGCTCCACCAGGCACCACTCCAGAACTGAGGTTCTGTGTGGATTACCGGGGACTGAACTCAGTCACCAAGACTGATGCTCATCCGATCCCTAGGGCAGATGAATTGATTGACCGGCTGGGAGCTGCCCAATATCTGAGTACCTTCGACCTCACTTCAGGGTACTGGCAGATCTCCCTTACAGACGGAGCAAAAGAAAGGTCAGCTTTCTCCACGCCTGAGGGACACTTCCAGTTCTGCGTGATGCCCTTTGGGCTCAAGAACGCCCCTGCCACTTTTCAGCGGCTGGTGAACCAGGTCCTCTCCGGAATGGAGGGTTTCTCCGCTGCTTATCAGGATGACATTGCTGTCTTCAGTAGCAGTTGGGAGGACCATTTGCAACATTTGCAAGCAGTTCTCCAGGCCATGAAACAAGCTGGATTGACAATCAAGGCCAGCAAATGTCAGATTGGGCAGGGGTTGGTTGTGTACCTTGGACACTTGGTGGGAAGGGGGACAGTGCAGCCCCTACAGGCAAAGATTGAGGCAATCATGGCCTGGGAACCCCCCAAGACACAGACTGAGGTCCGAGCTTTCCTGGGCCTCACAGGCTACTACCGTCGCTTTGTGAAGGGGTATGGCACTATTGTAGCACCCCTCACAGAGCTTACCTCAAGGAAACAACCTCGACGGGTAGTTTGGACGGAGGCTTGTCAGCAAGCCTTTGAAAAGTTGAAGCAGGCAATGTGTGCAGCACCGGTCCTGAGGGCCCCAGACTTCTCCAAGGAGTTCATTGTCCAGACAGATGCATCAGAACATGGCATTGGGGCAGTGTTATCGCAACTGAATGAAGAGGGCCTGGATCAGCCTGTAATTTTCCTATCCAGGAGACTGCTTCCCCGGGAACAGAAGTGGAGTGCAATTGAGAGGGAACCTTTCGCGGTGGTGTGGGCCTTGAAGAAGCTGCGGCCATACCTGTTTTGCTCGCACTTCCTGGTTCAGACTGACCACCGGCCTCTTCGTTGGCTGATGCAGATGAAGGGGGAAAAACCAAGTTGTTGAGATGGTCCATCTCCCTACAGGGAATGGACTTCCGGGTGGAACATCGGCCTGGAGTGGACCACGCCAGTGCAGACGGTCTCTCTAGGTATTTCCGCCTTAGTGATGAGGACTCCCAAGGGGTTGGGTAGTTATCCCCACTTTCAGCTGGGGGGGACATGTGTTAGACCTGTCTGGCCTTTTGCGTAGTCCCTCCAATTTATTATTTATTTTGTCCCCTTTTTGCCCCTCATGCCTTTATTTATTTTTGTGTCCACTAGATTTGTATGGTGTTGGTCTGGGGGATAGGTGCTCTTTCGCCCTCATAGTTTTTTTACCTCAGGCCTAGAGGCCTTTCCTGATAGAAATTCCCTTGGAGTCACAAAATGGTGGCTACCAACTGTCACAACTGACATACCTGGAACCTGCCCCATAGGATAGAGTAGGGCATTCCAGAACCTTCTGGTCCCTTCTGGACCTCTGAGGGTCAGCCTATATAAGGCGGAATGCTGGGCAGCCATTTTGGGAAGAGTGATAGTGGTTTGTTGGTGCTTGGTGGAAGAGAAACTCTGAGGTCTGGTTGGAGCATCGATTACTGTGAGAAGGAGAAGGGAGATCCTGTCAGGGTTGTCAGCCCTTATTGAACTGCTGCCCAGTCTGCGTATCTGCCTCCCTTCCAGTGGATCAGGCCCAACTGAGGGAATCCCCCATGCGGTAGAACTACCAGTTCAGAGCAGCAGGAAAAACCACCACAGTGAGCGCTTTCATCGGACCTGGCCGCGAAGAGTAGGAGGAGGAAAGGAGACCGAAGCGTTCCCCTACCTTACTCCCCCTCGTCGTTCATTCAGCCAGGAGGGGCCCCCCTCCGTCCGTTGTGGTGCACAGAGGCGGCTCCCCTGCTGAGGGAGTTGAAGCCCCCGCTGTCTGGGAGTGTCCGGTGGTTTCCTGGCATCTGGCTGGTGAGGAGAAGGGGTCGGAATAGCGTCTCCCCGTGTGCGCAGGCCAGGAAGCCTGAGCAGAGTTCTTCCCCGGCTGTGGGCGGTGCCGTCTCCGAAGTGGATTTACTCCCGCGCATGCCCAGGGAGTGAGGCGCGAAGGTAGCGTCTCTTCAGCGGCGCTTCCGGAGTGAGGACGGAATCAGTCAGTCTCCCCCTGCGCGATCTACGCGGAGACCAAGACTCTCCGCCGGGCAGTGGGAGGCTCAAGACAACCCCCGGTCGGAGCGGATTGCAAGCGGAGGGCTGGAAGACGTCTTGCTGCCTTCCTACACCCCGGAGGTCTGTGAGTAAATTGAGGTCCCAGCGGTAGGAGAAGGGTGTTTCACTCGCGCACCCACCAAGTAGCTGGGCCCACAGGGAGGTTTGGGGAGAAGCCAACCAGGGTATCCCCTGAGCCCCCACTGACTGAAGCTGAAGGGAGAAGTGAGGTGAGGACAGGGAAAGTCCTTGAAACCCCACGCAGCAGCAGGGGATAATCCTTGTGAGAGTCAACCCGGGTGAACAGAGGATTGGGAACTGGAAATCCGGCTACAAGTCTTCACTAAATCCAGTTCCTCTGTGAATCTCTTTAGGAGTCCTGGTAGTCCCTCTGACTGGATTTCCCCTTGTAAACGGGATATCGATTTGGGCTTGTGTGGGGACTGTCCCCGATCAGTATCGGCAATAACCCCGGTTTGTTGGGACAGGAAGAAGAAGGGTTGGGAGGCTAACACTTTGAGAGAGATCAATTTACATATCCCATGAGTCATTGAAAGTGTTGTAACTCTGTTGAATGAACGCAATACAGAACAGTGAAAAGTGCTGGCTAAATACTGTAATTTAACCTACCTTACATGTATGAAGGAAAGTCTATTAGAACTGTATAAGCTCAACTTAAAGTGACTGTTATTAGTTTGACTAATGAAAGTAAAAGTAGTAATGATTTGTAAGATTCTGTGATGCATTGAAATTGCGTAAAAAATAAAGTCAACAAGACCAAAGTATATTTTTATAAACCAGCTCTTATTTTTACACAAACTTTGGTGTAGTGTCATTTTTTAGTGATATTTCATTAAATTACTGCTGGGTGGTTTGCAACCTTTACACATGTGCCTCTATTGATACTGTCTTACCCTAGGCCAGGCTACCCTGGGTGACCTGACATATTTAGGTTCCAACAGCAAGTGAAGATTAAGGCACTTATCAACAGTGCCCAGGCCTCTTCTGAACCTGTATTTGATATCAGAGAACTTCCCTCTCTAGGCTACCTAGGTTTCTTGGCGGTCCAATATAACTCTTCCTATTAACCTACAAATTCAATCCATCAACGAGATTGGATGACAGCATTTGGGATCTGTGCTATCCCCTTTCCTAAAAATGGGTACTATTATCACATTGGTCCAGGATTTAAGATGGCCCAAATATGCTATATACCACAAGACATTGGTTAATACTGGAATCCAGAGGTCAGGTTGGCCAAAAAGAGATCAGCGGAACACCATGTGGCCCTGATGCTTTGTTTGCATTAGTTTTTATTTATCAGGGCTAATAACTGTATCAATGGTGCTTTTATTGCTCTTCTGAAAAGAGAGGGAATCAACAGTCCCCCAAAATAGACTGGCATCCTTGTTGACACTGGATTCATGGAATTTCTCCCAAGCCTCCTGTCTAATAGTCACATTGTGACTCGAAAGTGCTTGTTTACATATGTGACGACTGGATCTTACCCTTCTGTACTCCCTGGCCTTTTGCTTCAAGGCCATTCTATTATTACTGTGTGCCTGTGCACAGTTACTGTCAAACCATTTGCAAGGGCTTCAAGATGTAGATCTTCTACCCCATGTAATTCTACATTTATTGACCAAGTAACATCAGCAAAGGCAGCAAGCATACAATTTGTTACACTTCAGAAACTTCCCTTTTATTTAACATTATCTGTTCAAAAACAAGTCCTGGTTTTGCTGTGGACCATTTCCGTAATATACCCTTATTTTTATGGCATGATATGGGGTGTAGTTTTCGTTCCCCACTGGGTTTCTTATCGGGATTTTCAGCAGAGTGATAACGGAAAATGGTCACTAAAGCATTCTTTGAGGAGAGAAAAGCTCACCAATTGCATTTTATAACAGTCAAAAAAAGCAACAAAATCAATAAGACTACCTTAAACTTTGCCCTAAAAGAAATTTTATCTTGTGTCTCCTGCATAGAAAAATCAATTGTCATAAAAAGGAAAATGTTGACAATATTGGGTTAAAAATATCACAACATGAATTATGTTCAAAAAGGCACCTCCCTTCCTTGCCCTCATCCTCCAAGCTGAAAGCGGACACTTTGGATAAGGGGCACAGTCTACAATTGAAATCCCATTCCCAAAGCAAAATATAATCAGTCTTAGAGGCCGATTACAATGCTGCCTTAAAAGGCTCCAACCCTCGGAACTTCAACGAGCACATAGTAATGGGCCGGTCGGTTTACTTTCGAGCGACTCATTACGATCAATATTTCTGCAACTTAATATTTTGTCCCATTACACCTTATCCTTTTCCGTGCTGATGACTTAGCTCAGCTCCTCATGCAGCACGGTGGCGCTGTGCTTATGACGAGCTCAGCTCATCATCAGCACAGCGCCACCGTGCTGCATGACGAGCCGAGCTCGTCATCATCATCGCGGCGCCGCGCGTGGCCCCCCTCCCCCCGCGCCTGGCTCCCCTTTCGTTTGTGCACTCAGCATGGCCGGTGTCGGGTGAAGTACTTGCGAATTGTCATGTCATTGGGATTTGAATGTACAATGAGGGTGGACACATGGCGGGCTTGAATGTCCATAGCTGACATCCTCACAATATTGGTTTTGCTGGAGGATGTTTTTTTCCCTGGTCCTTCTATGGCATTTTCCCTGGTTCCCTTCTATGGCATTTTCCACCCCTGTAGCCTGCTTGCTCGTTTGTTTTTTTCCAATGGGGACCTGTCTCCTAACTTGAAAGGTTATTTAAAGAGCAGTTTCCAGATATGTGCAGGGGGATTGCGTTCTTTGTCAGTAGTCGCTCTTCTCCAAGTTGGTTTACTCTCTAGGTTTTCTCGGGGTATATTTGATGTCATTTAACACGGTTCGGCTGGACTTTTCCCAGTCCAGCTGGTCCTGTGGATGTGGTTGCCTCTTGATTCCTTTCACTGGACTTGCCTGGAGAGTGTCACAAAGTTGCTGGTCCCACTTCCCTTTGTTCACTCTCCGGCTGACTCTGGATATTTTGCGTGTACGTAGGCAGGACATGGAAAGCCCGGGCAGCTGCGTGGACCCACCCTAATTCCACTCTCACACGCCCAAGGGCTCTCTTGCCTGCTAGGAGCTGATGGTAGCCAAGGCTGGGGCAAGGGGAGATTTTTTCCAACCCCCTTGTTGCAGCAGGAGGGACCGTGATGGGGGGAATGGGGCAGGGGCACCAGTGTGGGGGGCCTTGAGGAAAAATTTTATTGGAGTAGCTGTGCCTGTAGCTGTGCCTGTAAAGGTCCCCTCCCTCCCCTTGCCTCCCAGTGATCTCCCTGTCTTCCCTTGCCACTGGTGGGTGGGGCCGGAGTGCTGTTGTTGCAGGAAGGGAGCCCGAACACCAGGGCACCACCAAGTCACCACAGCAACCAGGATGTCCAGCCACAGAAATGTGCGAGGAGGCGGGCCCCCACCGAGACAAGCCGCACCGGCCTACTGTCAGCTGCTTCCATCTCAGTGGCAAGCCACCACCGGCCTGGCCTGACCCGCTGGGTTACCTGGTTGACAGGATGCCTTCTCCTCAGGTTGATGCATCAGCGTGTTGCCCCTCTCCGCAGCAGATCTGGTGCACCGGTGGTTGTGGAGCCTTTGCGACCTCTTCCCGCTTCTCAGTCTGCTCCTGGCAGTCCCGGGTATGCTGCAAAAATGGTGGGCAGGAGGGGGAGCAGGTGCAGGTGCGGTGCTCAACTTCAGCTCGGCTTGGGCAGATCAGTGGCTCCTACACAGGTGGCAGGATCGAGCAATCGCTTGAAGTGAGGTACAATGAGCATCCTGTCTTATATTCTTGCACCAATTGTTATTCCTAAAAACCTCCTTAACTGTTATTTCTAGTACGATGGAAAGACCCTTTACTTGCAGATCTACCTGCTCAAGTTTAATGTTCAGAAATAGTGAGCACTAAGGGCCTGATTATGAGTTTAGTGGTCCAAAGTCCACCATGATGTCTGATTGACCGCTGCACCGCCAGCGGTCCCAACCCATGTTACAAGACATGCGATTACATAGATGAAAGACCGCTGTTTTTCCGCCACCTGGCAATTCTGACTGTGGCATTACCGGACTAACCGAATGAGACATTCAGAGGCTCGGACAACCAGTCAACCATCTGCTTAATTACTACTTACCTTACAGCTAGCGTGAATGAGAAAGTCAGACCACTACATCAGAGGTGGCGGAAAGGGGGGGATATATGAGGCGGAACCTAACCCCTGCTCAGTTCTAAAGATCCTGCCACTGCAGTACCAGCTTGATCACGTCCAAAACAGACACTGTCATGAACACAACCAATGGAAAGTCATACTACTGCCTGTTTCCATAGATTCCCTCAGAAAACTCCAATGACCTAGCAAGGGGGTTGGGGTCCCTTCCTTAAACATTATTTTGAGGGACCTTGCTTTGCATTTTTTTAAATATATAACCCAAATGCATCTGTATGATGCCCTGCTTTGCCAAGTCCCTGGCAGGGGGTTACCTCAGTCACCATTCCAAATAAAGTACACCTAAAAGCAACCAGGGCTACCATTGATTAATAACATTCTTTTGGGGAAAATCCATGGATTTGCAGGTCTAGAGGATGAATACTCTGTGCATTTGTAGTCTTGCCACATCAACTCTGCCCCAGCCTTGTCCATAGCCGGGCTATAAGAAATTATCAGGCCTTGCTCTATGCAGGCAGTGCCTACTGATCCCTCGTGAACATCACATTTCCATGAATGTAATACAGTGAATCTTGTGCCCATCAAATATGTGACCTCACGTTGCATAGCACTCCGAAGGGGTGTGTGAAGTATAGCTAGCTCCCAGACAACATTCGGTCAAAGCCTGATGTGGGCTGAGTCATTTGTGGGACTGTACAATGGCAAACATCATCCTCACATGCTTATAACAGTATACAGACACATTCTATGATAGGTGCCATAAAATGTAGACAAGCATGGATATGTGCATGCAACACAAGTAGGATATATGGTTTATCACATATTAAAATGATAATGTTCACGCCACAAAGAAGAGTGCCCCACAATCCATTACATGATTTTCCTATGTAGGTACCACTCAACCTCCCAACAACTAGCATGTTTTCACTCTGGGACTCCGAGGCACATTGTAGCCAATGAGAATTGAATAAATGAAGTTTAACAGAATGCAAATATGTATTTGAAATAATTACCTGATCCTCGGATGAGCCATAAAGCTGGTAATTACAGGGGATGGGCCTCTCCAACCAGGGTCACCTACTCCTCTGGAGAGAAGGGACGGGTCCTCTCACCTGGTTAGCCTGGCATGATTGCTCCCAGAAATGGCAAACAGCAGCTAAAGTGGAGGAAGTGTTGATAGAAGCAGTGTCAGGAGGCAAGTGAGTTTCTGTCCAAACTGTGGCGTACATCTGCGCCACATACGCGGTCAGCAGCCTAGCCGCACACAGCCATTTGATCAAGACCATCACAACCACCAACTTTAGCTTATGGCTGTTTCTGCCGTGGATGCAACCACCCATCATGCCATTGACTTCCGCTGACGGTGGTTGTTTCAAATATCCCAGAAGCGAGGTCAGGCATCTGCCATTTCAGCACTTGGAAATACAGTACTGGTGACTGTGAAGTGCATCACCACCACAGCAAATGAGGGCTAACCTGGACAGCTACATCCAGTTCCCCAGACATGAGGATTTGGCCACTGTAAAGGGTGATTTCTTTATATTTGGTTGCATTCCATATGTGGTTGGATCTATTAGTGGCACCCAGATTGCCTTGGTCCATTCGCAAGCCACGGAACAAGAGTACAGTAACAGGAAGCACTTCCATTCTATCAATGTGCAAGTTGTCTTTGTACCCAATTTGTGGATCTCATACGTCTGTGCCAGATTCCCAGGATCAGCACATGATTCCTTCATACTGTGGAATAGCACCATACCCCAGCTGCAGTCACAACTACTACCAGAGAGGGCCTGGCTTATTGGTAAGTTGAATCTGTCCTAACCTTGTATGGGTAATGTCAGGTAGTATAGTCTGAAAGTGCATAACTCATTGTTGCACTTCTGTCTGTCTTCCATCTAGGAGACTCAGCATATCCCAATCGGCCATGGTTGTTGGGGAAGTCTGCTACAATGAGGCCCATGGAGGAACATCAAAATACACAAGATGATGGACGGAATGTTGCAGAATGGCAAAACATTCACCCCCAGTCACAGATCTGGGTTTAATCCATCGTTATTTTGCTCACCAAGCCACCCCAGTTCAGACATGGCCATATGCAAATCAGTCTTGACTCTGTGCCTCATGGGAACAGTCCAGCCCGAACTGCCAATCCATGTCTTCCTTGGACGGGAATCAAGCATCCTAGGACCGGTTTCAGGCTATCAGCCTTCATCAGCCAGGATAGCTTGACTCCAGTGGCTTAGTGAGCACGCGATCCACGTCTAGGCATACCCTTTCCACATAGGGTGAACAGCAAAATACACAAGATGATGGACGGAATGTTGCACAATGGCAAAACATTCACCCCCAGTTACATATCTGGGTTTAATCCATCGTTATTTTGCTCAGCCAGCCACCCCAGCTCAAACATGGCCATATGCAAATCAGTCTTGACCCTGTGCCTCATGGGAACAGTCCAGCCCGAACTGCCAAGCCATGTCTTCCCTGGACTGGAATCAAGCATCCCAGGACCGGTGTCTGGCTATCAGCCTTCATCAGCCAGGATAGCTTGACTCCAGTGGCTTAGTGAGCACGGGACCCACGTCTGGGCATAGCCTTCCCACATAGGGTGAACAGCAAAATACACAAGATGATGGAAGGAATGTTGCACAATGGCAAAACATTCACCCCAGGCACAGATCTGGGGTTAATCCATTGTTATTTTGCTCACCAAGCCACCCCTGTTCAGACATGGCCATATGCAAATCAGTCTTGACCCTGTGACTCATGGGAACAGTCCAGCCCGAACTGCTTCCCTGGACCGGAATCAAGCATCCTAGGACCAGTTTCTGGCTATCAGCCTTCATCAGCCAGGATAGCTTGACTCCAGTGGCTTATTGAGCACGGGACCTACGTCTGGGCATACCCTTCCCACATAGGGTGAACAGCAAAATACACAAGATGATGGACAGAATGTTGCACAATGGCAAAACATTCACCCCCAGTCACAGATCTGGGTTTACTCCATCGTTATTTTGCTCACCAAGCCACCCCAGTTCAGACATAGCCATATGCAAATCAGTCTTGACCCTGTGCCTCATGGGAACAGTCCAGCCCGAACTGCCAAGACATGTCTTCCTTGGACCGGAATCAAGCATCCTAGGACCGGATTCTAGCGATCAGCCTTCATCAGCCAAGATAGCTTGACTCCAGTGGCTTAGTGAGCACGGGACCCAAGTCTGGGCATACCCTTCCCACATAGGGTGAACAGCAAAATACACAAGAGGATGGACGGAATGTTGCACAATTTCAAAACATTCACCCCAGTCACAGATCTGGGTTTAATCCATCGTTATTTTGCTCACCAAGACACCCCAATTCTGACATTGCCATATGCAAATCCGTCTTGACCCTGTGCCTCATGGGAACATTCTAGCCCGAAATACCAAGCCATGTATTCCTTGGACTGGAATCAAGCATCCTAGGACCAGTTTCTGGCTATCAGCCTTCATCAGCCAGGATAGCTTGACTCCAGTGGCTTATTGAGCACGGGATCCACGTCTGGGCATACCCTTCCCACATAGGGTGAACAGCAAAATATACAAGATGATGGACGGAATGTTGCACAATGGCAAACATTCACCCCCAGTCACAGATCTGGATTTAATCCATCGTTATTTTGCTCACCAAGCCACCCCAGTTCAGACATGGCCATATGCAAATCAGTCAGGAATCTGTGCCTCATGGGAACAGTTCAGCCCGAACTGCCAAGCCATGTCTTCCCTGGACCGGAATCAAGCATCCTAGGAGTGGTTTCTGGTTATAAGCCTTCATCAGCCAGGATAACTTGACTCCAGTGGCTTATTGAGCACGGGACCCACATCTGGGTATACCCTTTCCACATAGGGTGAACAGCAAAATACACAAGATGATGGACGGAATTTTGCACAATGGCAAAACATTCACCCCCAGTCACAGATCTGGGTTTAATCCATCGTTATTTTGCTCACCAAGCCACCCCAGTTTAGTCATGGCCATATGCAAATCAGTCGTGACCCTGTGCCTCATGGGACCAGTCCAGCCCGAACTGCCAAGCATTTCTTCCTTGGTCCGGAATCAAGCATCCTAGGACAGGTTTCTAGCTATCAGCCTTCATCAGCCAGGATAGCTTGAATCCAGTGGCTTACTGAGCACGGGACCCACATCTGGGCATACCCTTCCCACATAGGGTGAACAGCAAAATACACAAGATGATGGACGGAATGTTGCACAATGGCAAAACTTTCACCCCCAGTCACAGATCTGGGTTTAATCCATCATTATCTTGCTCACCAAGCCACCCCAGTTCAAATATAGCCATATGCAAATCAGTCTTGACCCTGTGCCTCACAGGAACAGTCCAGCCCGAACTTCCAAGCCATGTCTTCCCTGGACCGGAATCAAGCATCCCAGGACTGGTTTATGGCTATCAGCCTTCATCAGCCAGGATAGCTTGACTCCAGTGGCTTAGTGAGCATGGGACCCACGTCTGGGCATACCCTTCCCACATAGGGTGAACAGCAAAATACTCAAGATGATGGACCGAATGTTGCACAATGGCAAAACATTCACCTCCAGCCACATATCTGGGTTTAATCCATTGTTATTTTGCTCACCAAGCCTCCCCAGTAAAGATCTGGGGTGGCTTGATGAGCAAAAAAACGATGGATTGTACTGGGGTGAATGTATGACATTGTTCTGCATTCTGTCCATCAACTGTTGTTTTTGGACTTGCCACCCCGATTGGGACGGGTATGCTCAGACGTAAGTCCCGTGCTCTCCACGCCACTGGAGTCAAGCTATCCTGGCTGATGACGGCTGATAGCCAGAAACCGGTCATAGGATGCTTGATTCCAGTCCAGGGAAGACATGGCTTGGCAGTTCGGGCTGGACTGTTCCCATGAGGCACAGGGTCAAGGCTGATTTGCATATGGCCATGTCTGAACTGGGGTGGCTTGGTGAGCAAAAAAACGATGGATTTAGGCCCAGATCTCTGTACTGGGGTGAATGTATGACATTGTTCTGCATTCTGTCCATCAACTGTTGTTTTTGCACATGGAAGAACATGTCATCCAGTGGGGTGGTCTTTTTGCCTCCTGAAAGCCAGATTCAGATGTCTATACAAGATTGAGGGAGCCCTCCTCTACTCACCCAGGAAGGTGTGTCAAATCACTGTGGCCTGCTTCATGGTCAAAACATTGCCCTACGATGGAACATCCCTTATATCGCTGAGGATGAAGACCATGAAGAGCTACTAGGTAAGGAACTTGACATTTCATTTATTTATTATTATTTTTTTTTTATAAAAGATTTTTATTATTTCTCAACCATGATACAGTGTCTAGTCAAAAGAAGAGAACTTGATTACAACAACCCCCCTCCCACCCCCCACCCCTCAGACCTGTAAGACCATTGATAATATAGGCGCAAGACACGTACCGAAGAAAGCAAAGACACACAGAGTAAAGAAGGGAAAAATGCAGAAGATAAAAACAAGTAGCGAGAAGGATTATGAGTTCCTGAAGGCCTCCCCAGCTATTTCTCCTAGACGTGTTGCCCTTGCTGCTCCAACCAGTTAGAGAATTTCCACCAAACCTCGGAGCCTATCTTCCTTTTTCTTCGTCCTTTCTTGGTGTATACTGCCCTTTCAAGGTGAAATGTAGCAACCAGCCTGGCCAACCATTGTGCAAAAGAGGGGGAACCAGTATCTAACCAGCCGGAGGCGACACAAATCCTCCATACTGCCATTGCTATGAAAACCAGCCCTTCCTCCTTGATTCTGAGTAAATCGGATTGAGTCCCCAGAAGGATAGTTGTAGGGTTTAACAAAATTGGTTGGTTAATTATTTCGCTGGGTAGGTTCTGTATTTTAAACAAGGTTGGGGCTAGTTCTGGGCAGGTTGCGAAGATGTGTATTGAGTCTGCCCCTACTTCGGAGCACCGCGGGCATAGTGTTCCTTTTCCGGATCCGCATTTGATGATTTTACTTGGTGTCATGTAAAGAAAGACATTTTTTTGAAGTGCTGTGCTTGCAGTTTGGCGGAAATTAAGATCTGTTGTGATAGGCGCAGAGAATTATAAAAAAACTTTGGGGCAAATTAAGTTTAACATGCCATTTTATAGAGATGGATTCTAGGTCATCTGGGGTTTGCCTGTTAAGTATTTAGTATATGCCTCCAATACGAGGGGTGGTGACGTTGCGTAGAGCATGTAGCAGCTCAACTTCGGCGAACCCTGTAGTCCCACCCACTTTCCTGGATAAGTAGCCATGAATAGACAAATACCTGAATAGATCCTGGCCTTTTAGTTTGAATTTAGACTGTAGGTTTGTAAAGGGTTCGATCCCCCCGGTTGTGATCAGGTCCCCAAGTTTTACTATTCCGGCTCTGTGCCAGTCAGAGAGATAAGAGGAACTAAAAATGGCTGGCAAGTTGTTATTATTAACTATGGGAGAGTAAAAGTTAAATCTGCCAATTCCAAATATTCTCCGGATATGGCGGAAGACTTTATATGAATTCATTAGTGTCTTGAATTTTACACGGTTGAAGTACCCATATGTTGTTTTGCGAAGTAGGCAGCCCCAATGTTGATCCCCTAGTAAGAGCTGGAAGGGTGAGGGTAGGGGTGTCCCGGTTGATGAGTCGTGGGTAGATTCTCTTACTAGTGCTGAACTATACTGTGGTACAGCCGCCCAGTAGTATAGGGTGATATTAGGAAAAGACCAGCTCCCTCTCTCCTTTGGAAGTGTAAGTTGCTTCAGTGCTTGTCTTAGCTGGGCATAGGCCGAGATGAATTGAGTGAAATCTGCTGGAATTGGAGAAGGCTTTTTTTCCCAAATTCGAGGGGTATGCTACGAAAAAAGTAGAGTAACTTTGGAAAATTTTGATGACATTGCATCTGCCCACTAGCGTTAAATGCAGGTTGTCAATCTGCTTTAAAGCCTTCTTGGTCTGGACGGCAAGGAGAACCATGTTGTCTATGACTATTTCCTCAAGCTTGGGTGAAATGGATACCCCCAGATATTTAGCCTTGGGTACCACCCTGTCGTCTGCCCAAGTAATTTTGTTATTTACTAAAATCTGTGTCTTGTTTTTATTGAGGGCGTAACCAGAAAGCCTCCCAAATTTCTGGGCCTCTCCTTCTAGTGCAAGTATGGTGTTGGCAGGGTCCGTAGAGGTGATGGCCAGGTCGTCGGCATAGGCCAAGATTTTACAGCTATTCTGAAAGTAGGTTACTGGGGTGATGTTATCATTTTTTTCTATCTGTTTAATGAAAGGATCCAGATAAAGGGCAAACAATAGAGGTGAGCAAGGACAGCCCTGCCTGGTGCCCCGAGAGATGTTAAAGGGGTCGGTGAGATGAGATGTCCATTTATGGTAACACTGGCTGTTGGATTAGAATAGAGTGCCTGTGTTGCCAGCATGAGCTTATCCCCGAACCCCATTCTGCCCATTACCCCCCACAGGAATCGTCAGGTGACCCGGTCAAAGGCCTTTTCGGCGTCGAGTAACGTAAGCGACATCAGGTCTCCGGCAGCATGTGCAGCATCAAACAAGGTGATAACTCTCCTGACATGTTCTGTGGTCCCTTTTTTGGGTATGAAGCCATGTTGCCACTCCGAAACAAGAGATTCCTCTACCCGGAGATTCTGGAGGCTATCACATTGGAGAATATTTTAGAGTCGCAGTTAATGAGGGTTATGGGTCTGTAGGAGCTCATATCCAAAGGGGACTTATCTTTTTTTAGGAAGATCGAGATTCTAGCTCTGGATCAAGAGGCCGGAGGGGAGGTCCCGTTAAAGATAGATGTTATTACCTCAGTGAATATCGTTTGGATTTGATGAGCAAAGACTTTAAAAAATTCTACGGGTATTCCGTCAGGGCCTGATGCCTTCCCATCAGGGAGGCTAGTGAGAGCATCCAAAATTTCCTCCCAAGTGGGAGTAAGATCTAATAGCTAATTATCTTCTGGGCTAAGTTGCCTTAGTTCGATCTCGCTGATGTAATTGGAGATTTCCCTGTCTAGGGCGTTCCCCGTAGAGGAGTTTTCTTCCGTGTATAATTTGGCGTAGTACTCCTGGAATCCCTTCCGAATAAGACTGGGGTCAGTGGCCTCGGAACCGGAGGGAAGTCTAATGGAGTGGATTTCGCTGCTAGTGACCTGTTGTCTCGTCCTAACGTTTAGGTGGTGACCAATGTTGTCACTACACTCGTAGTTCTTTTCCCTCGCTGATGCCCACTTTGCCGCAACTTTTTCCATGAAGACAGCTCCTATTTCAGCTTTGGCCAAGACTGCTTCTTGTTGGATAGACTGGCAGTCTAGTCCTGCGTGAATTGTTTGGGTTAGCCTAATTTCTGTGTTCCTTAGTTTTTCTTGTAAGTCCCTAATTAGAGTGTTTTCCCTTTTATTTTTCTGAATAGAGAACCTTAGGGTCTCTCCTCTGATCCCTGCCTTTAGTGTGTCCCAGACTATCATTTGGGTGGCAGATCCAATGTTTACCTCCGGGAACTTGCTGAATCCATCCCTGCATGTGTGTTACGTAGCAGCTATCGTACAATAGGGCTTTCTCAAAGCTCCACTTAGTAGCCTCTTTAGGTTGTCAAGCCCCTTGATGGTGATAATGAGAGGATTGTGGTCAGATAAAAAGCGAGGTGCAATGTCGATTGTGTAGTTATTGATGAATGAGGCAGAGATAAAAAAATAGTCTAGTCTGCGGGGCAGAGTAGAATGTGTAACCGGGTTGCGAAGGGTTTTTACTCGCCCAGCAGTTTATCAACCCATGAGTCTGGATAAGATTTGTTAAGGCCTGAAAAACTAGAGGTTTTCTACCTTTATATCTCCATGTTGTACTAGTGGCCCGGTCACAAGGCAGATGTATATTAAAGTCCCCACAGAGCACTATGGGAGTGGGCCAGTGCACCAGCTCGCCGGAGGCTTGGCTAATGGCCCCGGGGTCATCTGAGTTACTCCCATATATTGAGCAGAGGGTAATAGAAGAGTTGTTGGGGAGTTGAATCTGAGTGATGGCCCACCTCCCTAGTGGGTCAGATTTGGTGCGTGGGTTGCTAGTGACAAATCTTCTGTCGGCTAGAACACACACTCCCTTTGTTTTAGCTCCCTGTGTGGTGGTGCCCATTACCTTGAACCCAAGGGTAATTCAATAGGTGTTTTTGTGAGTGTTCCACGTGGGTTTCTTTCAGGCATATGATGTTCCCCCCAAGTGTCCGTAGGCCCGAAGCCACTTTCTGCCTTTTAGAGGAGTTGTTTAAACCGCAAACATTGACTGACACAATTCGTAGTGAATCTAGCCTAGCCATCAGAGCTGTGTAAAGGTAAAGGCCTTTTAGAAATCAATGAGGTTTTAAAGATATAGTCGATATAATTGAATCATCAAAAAAGTGTTGTGAGTGTTTTGCGCCTAAATGTACTGCCTGTGTCCCTTCCCACCCCTCCCGCCCCTCCACCCTCCCCACCCACCCCCTTACGTGAGCAATCAGGCCAAGCCTGAATGATGGAGGTCATACATGAACCTCGGCTGCTGGCCACGCCAGCCAGAAACATAAATAACATTAGTCTTGTGATCGGCCATTAATCCTACCGTGTGCTGTGCTGTGTGTGTGTGCGGATTAAGTGCCGAGTGTTAGATACTAGTGTATGCGTGCATATATTTTTATTTTTCCCCCAGTTCTTGCCCTCTCTCCCCCTTTTTGTTAGAGCTCTACCCTGCTTTTACACAAACAGGAAGCGGGCGAAAGAGAGTCCGAATTCAAGATTCTTAAAAGTTAGCAAAGCATGTAGAAAAGATTATAAGCGCAAGAGAGATTTAGATTTGGCAATAAGGTTGCCCCCCCAGGTTGGAGAGATTAGTTGCCAGTAAGTTGCAGGAAGAGGGAGAAGAGAACAGCAGCACCCCCTTTTACTTCCCTTTCTCTTTCCATTTTCCCCAGTCTTAGGTTGTGTTGCCCTTTTTAAGCCTTGTTTCTTCCAGGTACTCTCTGGCTTTGATCTCGGACAAAAAAACCTTGGTGGTGCCATGCAGGATCACCTTCAGTCTTGCTGGGTTCATGACATACACCTCAGCGCCTAGCTGCTGGAAGGGGGAAATCAGTTGCCGTAAGTGCCGCCTCCGCTCCACAGTCTGGTGGCAAAAGTCTGGTTTGGCGAAAAAGGTAATTCCATTGGCCCCTTTCTTGGAATTGGGGTGAGCTTGATCATACACCAGCTGTCTTAGAAGGAAGTTGCCGAAGTACACAAGGAACACCCGAGGCTGCCCTTCAGTTGCGTTTCCGTTGTTATATTGCCGTTTCAAGAAAAAGGGTAAGCGATGGGCTCGCTGCACTTCACGGTCCCAGTCCCAGCCGGGGTGTTCCGGAAAGGAGTCTTGTAGTAGCTTGACTATGAATTGTCTCAGGTCTTCCCCCCCCTTCCCTTCCGGGATTCCAAGTAGGCGGAGGTTGTTCCTGCGTTGTCGGTTTTCTTGCTCTTCCATTTTACCCATACGGTCTGTAAGGCAGGCAGAGTTGGACTCAATCAGTTGTTTAGCAGCTACTGCTTCAGTTTCCAAATGCTCCGTCCTAGCCTCAACCATTCCCACCCGATCGCTGATGTCAGTGCAGGTTTTGTTCAGTCTTTTAAGGCCACCCTGTAATTTTTTTGCAGCGTTCTTAGCAGTCCTGTTGTCCGCTCTAACCGCCTTCTGGAAATCCTTGATAGAGGTAAGTATGGTCGCCAAAGAGGGCTCCATTGTCTCGGTTGTTTTGCTTTGTAGTTTTCTCGGGCTGTACCACTGTGGTTGAATTGGTTCGTCTTCATCCAGATGGTAAGACATCTGCGAGTCCGAGTAGTCCCATTTGAGTTGATTTCGCCGCTTAGTCTTATTTCTTGGTTTTTTGGGGTGCACAACTGTTTCAGGGTTAATGCGGGAGGCCTCGCTGCCCTCCTCGCTGGCGCTGTTGGAGTTGTCCTCTTCTTCTGTCCCCCTGTCGGCAGAGGAGCTCGGGGTGCTGTCAGATACAGAGTAGAAGTCCTCATGTCCAATTTCTGGAGTCCAAGGAGTTGGGGTTCCGGAGGGGATTTCCAGTTTTTGAATAACGACTTCTGTCCCCGTTGGTTGTACCCTGACGTTGAGATTCTCTGAGGGTACGCAGTCCCCACTGCTGGCGATTCCTTCCATTGATTCCGGCTGTCCTAGTGCAGCGGGTAGGGTAGGTGGCAAGGTGACCGGTAAGACAGGGGGATCAGAGGCATTAGGGGGCCCCTTAATCACGATGGTATGGTCATGACTCTCGGTAGGGGTGTGAGTGAAGAGAGTGGGCACTGGCGGATTACCTGGGAGACAGGAGAGGGTGGTAGAAATGTCCGTATTATTAATGGCGGTGGTTTGAACCTTTTTAGCCGTGGCACTGTCCTGCTGTGGAAGGGCATAAAGTGGTGTAGGAGAGGATGATTTCCCTGTGCTGCTCTTGACGTTGGCAGCCTGGGCAGCCTGGGTTTTGGCTACCAGAAAAATCTTACCAGGGAGGGGCTGTGTAGAGCCAGAGTCTTTGCCTTCTTTACAGTCTTTGCTGGGAGCCCCTGCCCCTGTCTTCCCTAAGTTAGTTTTTTTATCCCACTCCCCTCACTGACCTGATCAGCTTTGGTCTTCCCGGGTCCTTCCCCTGCCAGGGGGTCTTTTCCTGAAATGGGCGTCTTCTGTTTAAGCCCTCTCTTGGCCCCGCGTGCATTCATTCTTAAGTTCCCAAGGTCGATTTTCTCCGAGGTCAGGGGGGGAGCTTGTGGGCCCTTGCGTGAAGATCAGCGCTGCCGCAGCCAGTAACAAAGAGCTCAGGTCCCAGCAGACTGTCTCCGATCCCCAGCAGCGCCTGTCAGTGCTCCTGTCAAGTGCCTCCCTTTCGAACACGCAAGCCGCGTGTAAAAAGAAAAGTTCAGTTTCTGGGGCAAATGTGGTAAAAAAGTCTAGGGCGTGTGCAAGCCGTCTCAAACACTCAAAGCTCCTCAAAGCAAATCCAGAAGTCGTGCTGGACAGTACCGCACCTCCTAGAGTAGCGCACAGCGTTCTCCTTGCTCTCGTAGATGCTGGCTGCCTGTGCCTGTGTGCTCGAAAACCAGGCATCGCCGATGTGCACGCAGGGCGGCTAGCCGATCATCACGGCATCCAGTGACTGGCGTGAACAGCCGAGCAGCGCGGGGCTCACGCTGACCCCATCTTGCTCCCACCCCAAACAACCGGAACTTGACATTTCAAATGATGATGATAATAGAGAAGGGGAAGGAGTGGACTTGCGTCAAGATCTCATTTAAAACTTATTCTCCTGAGTGTAATTATGGGTCATGATTTTGAAAAAAATAGCAACTTTGGTATGATGTGTGGAGTATGTTCATTAAATATACAGGGAATATGAGGCTCTGACAAAATCTGGTGAAAGACATTGGTTTTGATAGTGTAGCTTACTTTAGCTTTGAATTTTGTCTTGTACTGTGCTCTCTAGAAGTTATCTATGCGAATTGTGCCATATGTATGGTGTGATAGCTAGGCTCTTTGTTTTGGTCTGTTTTAGATTCCATCACCATGCCATTGCCATTTGGACATGTTAGAGTTGTGACTTTAGCAGGTATATAATGCTTCTCAGACATAAGAAGTGGACATGGATTGCTCCTGGTAATGTCTGTCACAGACTTTTGTCACCGACTTGTGGGTGTACACAACCTACACCATCACAGCTTGCACTGTGATAGGATGGAAGTTATGAGGTTTCCGTTGGATTTTTTCTTGTGGTGTAGTGGTCCTAATGCAATATGTGTTATATCATGGGCTCCAACACAATGTTGTATTATACCCAAATCATGCTATTCTGTCATTACATTGATTAAATCCTCATTGAGTATATAAACTGTATGTAGCAGTTGATGTGTCTCCTCATTGTAGGCCAAAGTGCTTGTGACACATCATTGACATTTGTGGTGACATTTCACCAGCTGCAACAACACTGGAATTGAGCAAGCCTACGATCAGAAACTGTCGTAGTGCCATATGTCTGTTATTGTTTCAAATTATGTTAGACTCCTTTTGTGAGGTAGGCAATATGGCTCCAACTGATGACATAAACCTTTTTTAATGTTGTCCATTCCATAGGAAATTATTTGATGTGTCCCCTCCTTCCATGATGTTAAGCTCTGCACCTGTGAATCTGATCAATGACACAGATTATTTGAACTTTCTGATATAATACCAGCCTATGATTGGAACAATGGAATAAAGATGTTAGGAGACCAGACACTTGTATGTATGTGTTGGTGTGATGTGGTTGTGATTCTGAGATATTCATTGTGTACATGCTAAATATTCATGCTTACACAAGCATCTTGTTTTAGCAATTGTGAAGTTCACTTGGGAGAATATTTACGTAGAAAGATATGAGAGATACTTAAGGAGACAATGAGTTTGTGACTAGTGAATTTATTGGATTGACCAAGGAGAACATAACCAATGTGCAAAAGCGAACAGGGTAACCAAAATGAAGAAGTTAATCACGGTAAATTAATCCATAGTTGTGGATGCCAACATTTCTTAAATCCAAAGTCCAACATACTGCTGCCATCAGAAATGGAAAAGTGTCCAGAAATAGCCCACAAAGTGAGCGTGTCGCATACACTGGACAAAAGTATGTGTGAGGTTTCTTACTGGCTGTGGTGGGTGTCTTGTCATCCTGACCTCTTGGATCTTTGAGTGGACATCACATCCTTTATGGGAGGGGGGATCCACTGCTTCTGAGACAGGGGTGTCTGCAGACATGTATTCCTCTGTCAGGGTCTTCTTTTTTATTCTGCCTCAGATGATCATGCTATGGATGTATTTGGACCACATGAAGGGGTAGAGGCGGGTAAAATAGCCCTGCAGAGGGGGATGTTGATGTCCCACAGCACCCCAGCCAGGTAGGCCATTTTGGTGTCGATGCCAGCCACCTCCTGGTATGTGTCCCATGCAGCTGCTTCATCTCCTGGATTTCCATAAGCATCTGCCCCATTGTGCCTTGGGAGTCTTCCCAGGACTTATGGAATGGTGGCCTAGGTGTCAGTAGACCCGGTGGGCTCACTCAGCGGGTCCTCAGTTACCCTCCCACTAATCCTATCCCCATTGACCTCTGCCCTTGGCCAAGATATACCCTCCCACTGGTTCCTGGTTCTTCAGAGACCGGGTTGGTGTTTGCTACCTCAGAATCCAGGACTGGGGGCACAAGATGTTAGTGACTGTGCTTGGTGCACAGGTGTTTGGGGCAGGGGTTGGCTGTGTTCTTGCAGCCATGCTGGGAGGTGTTGTTCTTGGCACAGTGAGCCCACTATTGCTGTCTGCCTAGGCTGATGAGATGGTCCAGGAAGGTCATCCATGTCATCATCTCCAGGAGTGTTGTCATCACTGAGGACTTGATATTGGGGTGATGTGGGAGTCTGTTTGGTGACCAAGCTCTTGCCAGCTGCTCTGTCAGATCGACCTGTTGAGAAATAGAGAACATCGTTATTAGAGTAAGTGTGGCATCCACATTGTTTGTGTCACAGTAAGACAAGACCAAGAATGACACAACATAGGTAGAGATTCCTACTGTGATCTATTTGTGTGCTATTGAAGTTGGTTGCAAGACATTTGAAGACACACAATACATGTAGTAGAATTGAGCATCTTATTAGACATGCTGATATATATAATTTTGGATTTAGGGATACACATGACATCTCCAAAACATTTTAAGCAATACAATGTAGAAGTAATCAGTATATCTGACAATTCAGCCTAGTTAAATTGAATACACATGAACACACAACTTGATTGTATATTTAGCATTATTCATCATGTGATCAGTGCAGAATCAGTGGGTCACCCGCCACTTCTGTGGTATATAAATAAATAATACCGGATCTAGGTTTGACTGGACATAGTAATAACAGATAGCTCAATAAATAAGAGTCAAGATTCGAGGTAGTAGGAGTTTGCAGGTTTAATACAGCATAAAGGACAGGAACAGGACAACCTGCACGGGAACAGGATGGCAGGGCCCTGCAGGGGGGACAGGGAATGAGCGCGCTAACTTTAATAACAGTACACAAGCATATATACTAAAACAGTTGCATTACAAGACATACGATAGGCGGAGCAGTGGGTGTGGTCAATAGCAGTCGCGAAAGATAAGGGTGAAAGTAGGTGTAACAGGAGGCGTATACATAGACATGTGATGTAAACGTAACAGAATATGTCATAAATGGGGCGGAAACATGGAGGGGGCTACCTAAGGAGCCGGGACCTCTAACCTAATGGTGCGCGCAAACTGACAATGACGTGTTACTAGGAGAGGCTGGGGGCTATGAACTCTGCGCTAGGAGTAGAGACTGAAGTCTGGAGAGTCAGGGCGACATGTACCTAAACCCTATCTAGTATCTAATGTTTAGAGGACATGTTGATATAAACTAAGAGTCAGGAGGGGAAAGGCTAACAGACTCTAAGACTGGAGCATGCATTATTCTACATGTAGTGCGTGATGAAGAATATTAAATGACCATCAATACAGTATTTCTCCTACATGGAGACGTAAAGGCTAGACAATGACGGAAACTATTGATGCGATTCAGTAGCTTAGGAATGCAGAGAAGGAGGGCTGGACTGATAACTAGAATCATAACATACTCTTGGCAGACTCGTAGGCAGAGCCAGGCCGAGCCGGGCACTGCGAGGCAGGAAGTAAGTGAAGGGTCGAGGATACAGGTGGGGGCTGTATCGCTCCTCAGCGAGGGTTCAGGAGACTGGAGCTGAATCTGGTGTCCGGGCCCTTTTGAGGCCTAGAAACGGGGACTTTTCAATGAAATGACGTGCACACTGAGAAAACGTGGCAACGTAACTTTACATAGGCCTAATACTCGTAGCTTTCACGAGAACTGGGAACTGGCATACTAGAGATGGACACAACTGTAATTGCGTCTTTAATCAAACATGGGGAATACATATGCATATTAATCATGCACACATAACATAAGATGGGGGACACGTAGGGACACAGAACATGGCAAAATTTACTTTTCCACATTCCCTCCTTGTCACTACGTTTCCATCAGGAAACATCAATATTCATGATACCATCTATCATTTCATACAGTATCATTTGCTCGTCTCGAACTTTCTTGGAACGGGATTTAGAACGGGACTTGGGGCTAGGAATACAAGAGGTAGCACAAATGCCGCAAATCGCAGGGCCACATTGTAAACAGAGGCAGCAACTGAATATGATCGCTACTGCAATACCCAGAAATTACAATACTTTCCATCCCCAGGCGGAAATTATATTCCAGAACCAACCGGACCATGTCCAGGTGCCTGGATTCTGGTGTAACATATGGGCAATATTATGGAGTCTGGTAATAGCTGAATAAACAGACGGTGCGTTATTAGGAATGAAAATGCAGCAACTAGATCCGATGACTCTACATGCCCCGCCCCTATCGGCCAGTATGACGTCAAGGACGAGACGATTCTGGAGCACGACAATTCTCATAAAGGATTGCTCTTCGGTTAAGTTACCTAGAGCAGAAGTAGTCTCAATCACTACTGCTTCGAGGGTTCTCGTTAATCTACGTATCAGTTTACTATTCACGACAGTACCTAAATAGGGGAAGACACCTTTATTGATATCTATATATTGTTCTAGAGCAGTTTCAGTATAATCGACAATCGGGAGGTCTCTCTTGTGTCTAGTATGTACTAGGTGGGAATTCCTATGGTAGTCAGGTGGGGCTAGAAAAACTGGTGGCAGTAGAAAGGCAATGTAACAGGTTCCTTCCCAATCGAGGGGCAGACGAACATATGCGGTCTGACCACAAACAAAATAAGAATGACGTGAAGCTTTGAAAATAGATTTCCTACTGTCACTATACTTGACAATAGTAGTACAATCACTATGGCCTACATGTACGGAACCATTCTTTCGGACACATAATTCGCCTTTGACTGGTAGTACTGACATAGCAGGTAAGTCTGGAGTAGTATCAGACTGAACATTCAGGACCATAAAATTCGAAGAATAATTACCCAAATTATAAACTTCATTTTCTAGATCTAACCCTGTTCTGTGGGGAAGACCTTGCTTGTCTGGAAAACATGTACTGTTAAGAAAGGACATATCTGTTGAGGATGACGTTAACGTGGACCATGCTCCACACGAACCATTATGTGAAAATGGATAAGGAAAGAGTGGCAGAACTCCCTTCGGTGTCTGGAAAGGGGGGAGTCGACCACACACCCAACAATTAGTGGCATTGCTGGTCTGGTGTGAATAATGTAACATGCGGATAAAGGAATTATTACGCATAGCAAGACGATATGAGAGTTCATGAGGAGGTAGATCACTAAACGTGTGCTCTACTGTAGCATTAGCAGACTTATTTACATTAGAAACTGGAAAACACAAATAAAATGCATAACTTATGCAGGTAATCATAAGGCTGAGATATAGCAGAAAACATAAAATAATAGTGCAATTTTTAGGGTTCTCACTAACTCTCTCTCTGTGGGGGTCTATTATATACATGTCAGAAACCGGTCTAACCGTTTCACCTAGGGGAGGACTTAGACAATCAAACTGGCTGACTTATTTTACTAGACCTTAATTTTAGCTTAAACTCCTGCTGCGGAGTTTTCTCTAACAGGGAGGGATCTGTATCATTGTCTTTTGCGGGACAGTCCTTAAGAATAGTACTTTGGCAATCCTTAAAATCCTCGGAAATGTTCTTGGAGACAGTCTTTAGTCCATAAAATTTCTTTATGTGAGACAAATGTACCCAGCCCTTCCTGCCTTCCAGCTTGACGGCAGTACGGGTGGCCAGGAGGACTTGCTTGGGCTCCTTCCAGCGGGGCTCCAGCGGACTTGAACGATCAAAATTCCGGACAAGAACCATGCATCCGGGAACGATTTCATGCGGTGCCACCTCGGTATTGTCTGGAAATGCGGCGGCAACCTGTGAACGACAAGAGTGTAGGGCAGACATCAAGGAAGCTAGGTAATCTGTCAGCATATTACTTGAAACATCTGTAATACTTCGAGGTCTAGGTGTACCCCACATGTTAGGGGGGCGGCCGAATACGACCTCGTACGGGGACAGACCTGATCTGGAATATGCGACCATGCGCATATAAAACAAAGCGACTGGCAGAGCTACTAGCCAGTCCACACCTTTCTCTTTACATATTTTGGCAATGCGGATTTTCAGGGTCTGGTTATGTCTCTCTACGAGACCGGCTGCTTCAGGTTGGCGTACACAATGGAACTTCCACTGGTACCCTAACAAAAGGGAGATGTGTTTCATAAGCTCAGATGAGAATGGCTGGCCGTTATCAGAATACACGACCCTAGGGAGTCCATAACGGGGGAAGAATTCACGAACCAACTGCTTGGCAGTGGTCGCGGCTGTGTAATCTGGGACTGGATATGCTTCTGTCCACCTGGACAAAGCGCATACAACTACAAGGACATACTTGAAACCTCGACATCGCTCCATCTGAATATATTCCATCTGGAGGACTTCAAAAGGGTGGTCAGGGGGCTGGAATCCACCTTGTTCCACCGGGACACTTTTACCTGGATTAAACTGGCAACATATCATACAGGTACGGACCTTCTGCTTGGCTGCAGCTCGTAAATGCTTGTTGAACCAAATGTTCTGGATACTGTCTAACATAGCTTTTTCTCCTAAATGTGCTGGACTATGTGCGGTATTGATAATGACTTGAACCATGGAGTCGGGGAGAAACCATGTGGCTTTTCCCTTCGTTACCCATCCTTGATCTGTCTGGACCCCTCCTTGTTCGGACCATTTCTTGATTTCATTGGGAGTAGCATGTAACTGGATATCTATGACATCTTGAGTGGGGTCCTTAACTGTCATACAGGTAGTCAGATCTGGAGTATGTGTCTGTGTCGGATTAACTGACATGTCTGGAGTCTGTGCTGTAAGCTTGGCTGTGCGATCTGCTAGATCATTACCTTGAGAAATAGTGTCAGTAACTTTCGTATGTGCTTTGCACTTCATGATAGCAATAGATGTCGGTAAGTGTATGGCATCTAACAGAGCTTGAATAAGGAGACCATGCTGAATCTTGGTTCCATGAGAAGTCATGAAACCTCTCTCCTGCCAGAGCACTCCAAAGTCGTGTACGACTCCAAATGCGTAACGTGAATCTGTGTAAACATTGACTTTCAGGTTCTTGGCGTGTATGCAGGCTTGTGTCAGAGCAACTAGCTCTGCTGCTTGAGCAGACAGGGTGTCAATACGGTGTGTTTCTATAACTTCAGTGTCAGTAGTCACTGCATACGCGGCTACTAGTTCTCCTGTACTTGTTCTCATACATGAACCATCCACATAAAGTGTCAGGTCGGGATCTGGTAATGGAATATCTGTCAGATCTTGTCTTGGCTTTGTCATAATATTAACTACTTCCACACAGTCATGTGTGGCAGGATTCGAATTGACTGACGGTAACAGTGTAGCAGGATTTAGAACGTTGCAGCGTCTGATTTCTATGTGTGGCTGGAACAGTGTCAGTTCATAACCTGTTAAACGTGCAATTGTCAAGTGCTGAGTCTGTGTTCGGTTTAAAAGAACTTCCACGGAGTGTGGAACTTGTACTGTCAAGGAATGTCCTAATACTATGGAATCACTTTGTCTGATAGCTAGTGCTGTGGCTGCAACTGACTTGAGGCACGCAGGCAGAGCCTGGGCTACAGGATCTAGTGTACTCGAAAAATAAGCACAAGGCTTGTACTGTCCTGCTTGATCTTGTGTGAGAACAGATAATGCTGTACCTTCACGTTCAGTGACGAAAAGTGTAAAAGGCTTACTGTAGTTCGGTGTAGCTAGAACTGGAGCTTGGCAGAAAGCTTTCTTTAACTCATTGAAACTAAGTGTATGTTCAGATGTCCAAGGGAGGACAGTCGATACGGCTGCCTCCTGTGTCGTTAACTGTATCAGTCGTTTAGCTAGAAATGCATACTGAGGAATCCATTGTCTGCAATAAGAAGTGAGGCCGATAAAAGCACGTACCTCCTTCTGGGTCTTGGGCTGAGGAAGACTCGCTATTAACTGGATACGGTCTGGTGTCAACTGCCTACCCCTCTTGGACAGTAAGTGGCCTAAGTAGATCACTTGCTGGACACAGAATTGAAGCTTCGAAGGGGACACCTTGTGCCCCATCTCGGCAAGGAAATACAAGACTGTAAGTGATGCTCGCTCGCAAGCACGTTCAGAACGGGCTGTGATCAGTAGATCATCGACATACTGGAGCAGGGCAGTGTCAGTTGGCATGTGAATGTTGTCTAGTTGTCTCTTAAGTGCTTGACTGTAAATACTAGGGCTTTCTGTGAAACCTTGAGGAGCACGTGTGAACATATAGCTCCTTCCATTTAAACAAAATCCAAAAAGAAACTGGCTGTCTGGATGAATGGGGACACTGAAAAACGCGTTCTTGAGGTCTATGACTGAAAAAAATGTGGCTTCGGAATCAATGGCTGTCAATAGGGAAGAGATATCTGGGACAACTGGGTACTGGGGAATAATACATTTATTGAGTTCTCGAAGGTCAATCACTAATCGATATACTGGGGGTGCATTTGGATCAGTACGTTTCATGACTGGAATGATCGGAGAATTACATACATTGGAGTCAGTTTCTACAACTACTCCTTGAGCGATGAGCTCGTCAATAATTTTGGATAAGGCTGTTACAGCCTCAAGTGGCAATCTGTACTGTCTGATTCGTGGTAACACTACACCTGGTTTGAGAGTCACACGATGGGGTGTGATTTGCATATAACCTACATCAGTTGGACCTTGCGCCCATAAATGCTGTGGAACATTAGACAATCTCGGATCAAAATCTCGTAATACATAGTGACCCTTGAAGTCACGTAGAAACAGTCGTATTCCTTCTGGGGAGCAGCAAATAACTGCACCTAATTCTTTCAGTGTTTTAATACCTAACAGATTTTCTGGACATGACTTCGTAAGTAACAGATCAGTAGTGCGGGACAATGGACCTACTTCTAGAGTAACTGGCTTAGATATCTCGTTTACAATAGGCTTTCCTGAAAATCCAAGGGAAACATTTCTAGAGCCTGAGAGCGGAGCCCCTGGAACCTCGTCGTGACTAATGGTGGTCCTACTTGCCCCTGTATCAATCAGAAACTTTCTGTCTTTCCCTAGTACTTGACTATGAACATAGGGACCTTCTTGATCTACAGGAATCTCGATGAGAGGCAAGCCTACCTCCCTCTCTAGGCTGTTTCATGAATATGGCTGATACTCTGGATACTCGGACTGTGCATACTGGTACATCTGCTGTGTAACATGCTGTGTTGCAGCAATAGGCTGCGGTGCTGGAACTGTCTGTTGTGCATTCTGTGGCTGAGAAGTCTGTGAAACTTGTTCTTGTCTAGGCGGATGTGGTCTTTCTTTAGTCTTACCAGTAGCTATATTGTGTTTCAGAACTGCACACTCGTTTATAAAATGACCTGGCTGTTTACAATAATTGCAGGTCCCTTTAACGGGAGCTGCAGGATGACTGGCTTGATTCGTACCCCTCTTCTGACTGTCTTGTGGAACAGATTGTGCAACTAGTACTTTCATTTTCGTGTCTTTCATACGTCTTCTTTCATGATCTTGCTCTTCTCTGATTCTATTCTGGTGATACTGAAGCATCTGTAACATTTGGGACGGGGTACTAGCTTGCCAGGTACTTTCGACTTTCAAAACTCGATTCTTAACTTGTGGACTTGAATTCTCGACTAATTTAGTAACAAAGAGATGAGGGTATGACTCGCTACTTGTCTTGAGGCCACTGTTTATACTAAAGCATTTCTCAAATCTAGAATAAAAATCACTAGTGTCTTCGTCTTGTTTCTGTTTACAGGCTGAGATTGCATCCCAGTCTTCCTTTTTAGTGGCTAGTAATCTTGGCAAAACTTGTATCAATAATTCAGGTAGTTCTTTACATTTCTCTCCAAGACCAGTACCTGGTACTCGTATCTTATCTTCAGCTTCTAGAGCTGCCCAATCGATCTTTTTCTCTCCCACCTCCCATTCTTTTTCCTTGAGTTTTTCATATACCCCTGCGGGCAACAGGACTTTTAACATTTTAATTATATCTGGATACGTGTATTCTCCCATACGGAGCATGTCTTTTAATTCTCGGTGGAACCCTGCTGGATCTTTGTCGTGACAGGGAATTAATTTCTTCATCTCTAAGAGTTCCATCTTTGTAATCGGGGTGTAAACAAACACTCTTTGCATTTCACCATCTGCTGTCCTGACTGGGTGTACTTCTCGTAACGGATTCTGTCTGTCTATGTAAAAGGGTTTACTTTCTGGAGGTGAAACATGAACAAAATGCGGGTTCAAAAACGTTCTATATTTGTGGCGCTGTTCTAGAATAACACTAATTAAATCGGTACCTAGACCTTTCCATCTATACTGGAGTAACTCGTTCAGGACATCGTGTAACGGACCTGGATCAGAATGTTGACCCTCATACAGAGTAATGAGGTGCTGGATCATATACATACCCACCAGTCGTTGCTCGGCTGGGGGCAGTTTCAGAAACATTTGTGCCACTATTTCATCTGGAAAAGTGGTAGAATCAGTAATCCATCGGACTGCTGATCGGGCTAGTTCTTGTTCATGCATAGTACTTAACTCACTGTAACCGATTCGTGATTTCAGAATGTGATCGGTAGCTTGAAATACTTGTTCTAGAGAACCTTGTTCTGGTGTTGGATGAGGAACAGTTTTCTTGTAGTCTAGACGTGAATGTCGGTCGGAAAGTCTAGTTCTACCTACATACGCTATTCTGGTGGGATTCTCGTCGTCTACCTCTTCAGTAGAAGGGTCATTCTCCTTCTCGCTTACTTGTGCTGCTTTGCGTTTCTCGTGTAACCTTATTATTTCTTTACGAATTTTCTTGTACATACTCTCTATACTACTGATAGTTCTGTGTTTACCCTCGGCTATATTATCACTCCACCTTGTCAGGATTCTCATTTCGGCCGGATCTTTAGTCGGGTAATCTTGTTCTCTTATTAAACAATTAATCAGAAACTTTAATAACATGAGCTGGATCTCAGCTTTCCTTTGAGACATGGCTTCGCCAATACTTTCTGGATCATCCCCTGTACGGATGAAACGATATATTCTGTCTAGATCTTCTTTCATATTCGGTAGGGTGTCCAAATACCCGGTCACCCGTCTTACACGGATGGAATATATAACTGTACTATCATCACCTGCGACTGGATCATAGCGGCATTCAGTAAGAGCTCGTCGGATGTCTGCAACGGACTTATATTTGGGCGTACGCTGTAACGCACGTTCATGTAACTCGACTAACGTTACACGTTGGTGTGGTGGCGGGGTACCAGGAGGACCTCCTCCTGCGGCCCCTAAACTAGAATCGTCGACTGATACTCTTCGTGCTGGCGCGGCGGGAAATTGTAATGTGGGCTGGACCGGGGGTACCGTAACAGGTACTCCGGTGACTGGAGGAGCAGGATTTACATTATTTACAGGAGCTGGCGGAACAGGATTTGCATATTCTGGGACTGTGTCGTCCAAATAGGACGAAATAAAAATATCAGCTGCGGTCGGTCTGTGACGTAGCTTGGTCGGAACTAATGGTAGCGGAAAATTACTGGATGCCTCCGGGGTTGCTTTTGGCAAGCCCTCGGCAAGAAGAGGATACATACCCTTAATGAGGGCATGCCTCTGTCTGTCTGACTGTTCGGTTTTAACTCGTTCACCTATCTCGATTAGTTCCCTTTCTTGGGCTCGTTCTAAGGATTCTCTACTTAGTTCTGACTTTCTGATTTCTTTTTCGGCTCTTTTATGAGATTCTTTGCGCCATAACTCGATGGCATCTTTCTGTGACTGTCTGGGTTTCTTTTTCCATAATGCTTCTTCTACTCGCATGATGCACTCGGCATCCCACGTACCTGATACGGGCCATCTATACTTTTCCTCTAACTCTTTGGTGTACTCCACCCATAAATCTAGATATAATATGGCACTTATGCCATGCTTCTGATACATAAAATGACCTGGACTGTCCCTAGGCGGGACAGGAACTGCTGCTTCTAACAGACCTTTTCTAGTTTTCAACTGACGTAGTTTAGAAAATAGCGGCATGACTGAACTGTAATCTAGACACAATACAATACACAATGAACACGATAATTACACCACTTTCATACCACGACATTAAAATACATGAAGAACATTTAAAATAACAGTTCGAACAGAATACTACCTGGAATACTGAAAACAGAATACATGAATCTTCTCGAGAACAGAACAGACTAGAACAGAAACTAGATGCACTGCTAAAACAGTACGAAACTTACCGGTCTCATAAAGAGACACGTCAGGACCCGCATCCACCGAAGTGGACACTTCGTTTTGGGTCTGTGTACCACCAAACCCCACGGACCAGAGACAATTAGATTGACCCTGTCTAGATACTACCCCAGCAAGGGTACTCACCGGGCAGCAAGAACGGAAGGCCTCGGACTGGACGGGACTGCTTCGACGCCGGACGGACGAACTTCGGACTTCTGTTACGGGTGGGCCTCCGGATACCTCGGACCTTGGACTCTCGGCTTGGGCTCTGGTCGGGACTCGCCGCGTTCCTCCACCGCCTCGTCTGGATGCTGGACCGCCACCTCCGTCTCCTCCGTGGGCCTGAGGGATACTTGAAGCAGAAATATCTGCACGTGCACGGTATGGTTCCGTCACGGCTGCAGAGGGTCAGGGGGCCGGCGTGGCTTCACCGGCGCGTGGGGAAAAGGCAAGTCCCTGTTCGGGCGCCATTATGTGGTATATAAATAAATAATACCGGATCTAGGTTTGACTGGACATAGTAATAACAGATAGCTCAATAAATAAGAGTCAAGATTCGAGGTAGTAGGAGTTTGCAGGTTTAATACAGCATAAAGGACAGGAACAGGACAACCTGCACGGGAACAGGATGGCAGGGCCCTGCAGGGGGGACAGGGAATGAGCGCGCTAACTTTAATAACAGTACACAAGCATATATACTAAAACAGTTGCATTACAAGACATACGATAGGCGGAGCAGTGGGTGTGGTCAATAGCAGTCGCGAAAGATAAGGGTGAAAGTAGGTGTAACAGGAGGCGTATACATAGACATGTGATGTAAACGTAACAGAATATGTCATAAATGGGGCGGAAACATGGAGGGGGCTACCTAAGGAGCCGGGACCTCTAACCTAATGGTGCGCGCAAACTGACAATGACGTGTTACTAGGAGAGGCTGGGGGCTATGAACTCTGCGCTAGGAGTAGAGACTGAAGTCTGGAGAGTCAGGGCGACATGTACCTAAACCCTATCTAGTATCTAATGTTTAGAGGACATGTTGATATAAACTAAGAGTCAGGAGGGGAAAGGCTAACAGACTCTAAGACTGGAGCATGCATTATTCTACATGTAGTGCGTGATGAAGAATATTAAATGACCATTAATACAGTATTTCTCCTACATGGAGACGTAAAGGCTAGACAATGACGGAAACTATTGATGCGATTCAGTAGCTTAGGAATGCAGAGAAGGAGGGCTGGACTGATAACTAGAATCATAACATACTCTTGGCAGACTCGTAGGCAGAGCCAGGCCGAGCCGGGCACTGCGAGGCAGGAAATAAGTGAAGGGTCGAGGATACAGGTGGGGGCTGTATCGCTCCTCAGCGAGGGTTCAGGAGACTGGAGCTGAATCTGGTGTCCGGGCCCTTTTGAGGCCTAGAAACGGGGACTTTTCAATGAAATGACGTGCACACTGAGAAAACGTGGCAACGTAACTTTACATAGGCCTAATACTCGTAGCTTTCACGAGAACTGGGAACCGGCATACTAGAGATGGACACAACTGTAATTGCGTCTTTAATCAAACATGGGGAATACATATGCATATTAATCATGCACACATAACATAAGATGGGGGACACGTAGGGACACAGAACATGGCAAAATTTACTTTTCCACAAGCTGAGTCACCTTCATGACTTACATATTTATGATCTACACACTTGGTATGGTGTCACTCATGCCATCAATGGTTTCAGTTGAGGGGACCAGGACATCATCAATCAAAGTAGTCAGATATATCTCTAAATAGAGCTTTGTATGTACATTGCACAGTAGATGAAAAGTGAACACTAGTTGTAACATGGCAGACAGGTCAGCAGAGTCAAATGGACAATTGCATCTTGGTTAGAGTTACACTCACATGACCTCATGGAATGGTAGACATTTCTATTCCAACTCACCAACACATGACAAATGGTGACCCGCATGATAAGTGAGCATCAGTTGTAACATGGTAGACATGTGTCAGAGCTATGGCCTCGCGCATTATAGGGCCAGTCCCCACGACAAAATGATGTATTTTGTCACCTGTGTATTGTTCATGCAGTGTTGTGCACCCCTGTTGTTGCAAACTCCATTATACAGGTCCTGGCCATTGGTGGGTGCATTGCCCTGGAGCCACAGTATGTCCTGATGTGTCCTGATGATGTGACTTTGTTCTATTTCTACTAATGTGCCTTTATTTAATTATTACATTGCATCTTGATGCAGGCACTACAACTCCCAGATGCCCTGGGGTGGCCGCCATCTTGAGTGTGTTCAAGGTGTGGTCCTTCCTGATATTGGTGGCCCCACGCATTAACCAATGCTCACTATTCTTCTGCTGTTGCACTGAGCAGGAGCTCAGCTTTCTTTCCAATCCTGATCTGATTTTTGGTGGGCTCTTGTGATTGTGCTTGGATTTGGATCATCTCCTAAGTGATTTTTCATGGTGACTCGAGCTCTCCCAGTGATACTTGGTGCCTTGGTCGGGTTCTTGGCAGACCGACTTGCTTTCCATGGCACTTCCTGACACCTGACAGCTTATCCAGTCATCCCTTTGCAAAGAATCTCCATGTGGGTAATTTAGATCGGGCTCTGAGTGGTAAGCCGTATCTTTACGTTCCTTTCGAGCTGGCATGTTTCTTCATATCATACACTCACATTCTTCTTAACATATAGCATCTAGGGCTCGATATTGTCTGTATCCAATGAGAACTAGTATTGGTCTAAGTGCTGCTACGAAAACAAAGGAGTAATTATAAACCTGATAACAAAAGCTTTATTTACTTAAGGCATTAAGATGTTATTAATCACCATATTTGAAAACAACGTTTATTATTTGCCGTATTTGAAAACAATATTGTGGAAACCATATTGTGATTTAACTGACATTAAAAAATTGTAAATCTAACCTTTTGTAATTTCCTATTTAGCTTTATCAAAGGAAACAATGGTGAAACAAGCATTGCAACGCTTTTGATATCCTATTTCTAGAGACTTGTTACTCGAGAGTCAGTAACAGTGAGTAGAGCCTAGAAGGTTTATGTTTTGTGTTGTGTTGTCTATATTTTTGTCTTTACAGGTCTCCTTCCCTGCTGTCCCCTTCCCATTCCTTTTTCCCCATCTGGCCACTCTGATCCTTGGTGCTGTAATAGCATACCAAATCAGTGGTGCCGGAAGGTGGGTCATTGAGAGCATCGCAGAGATCCTGAGGAAATACAAAGTGTGCTTTTGTTAACAAGTGAGCTGAGACAAAAGTACGATTGTATATTGTTTAGAGTTACTGTTGCTGGGCCTCATGGTACTTGCAAACATTTCTATCTCAACTTACCAACACTTGGCCCATAGTTACCTGCATGATAAGTGAACATCAGTTTTAAAATGGCAGACAAGTGAGCACGGGCAAAAGTACTATTGCATCTTGGTTTGGCAATCATGTCTACTTGGCCAAAAAACATCAGCTGTGTCATTTTCTAATCCATCCAATGGATGCTGTTGTAGTGGTTTGCTGCAGCATACCAGGCAGTCTACGGCCATCAGGAAACCTTGCAAGGGTACCACCAGTACAACTGTGTTGTTGTAATAGCCTCAACAGGAAACTGAGGCCCTGACAGCAGTGGAGTGTGAATCGCCAACATTGCAAAATGCTGCGGCCCAAGTGTGAACCATGTCTTAGACATGGTTGACATTTCAGGCTGCATGACTTGCAATACAGCGGGCGGAAGACTGCCGGCGCAGTGGTCTTCAAGAGACCACGACCACAGCAGTCAGAGCGCTAAACTCGTAATCAGCCCCTGAATGATTTGTAAGCGGACCTAATCTGTGAAAGTGTGGAGACAAACAATAGAGGTTGCTGCTATAATATGGAAAAGAAAAGCAGAAAATGGATGTCTTTTTAACCACTGGTTATTGCTCCAGGCACATTCCCTTTCCTTGGAGTTTAGTAACATTGTGCCACTATAGATTCTATAATTCAGGGAGGACTTGTCCGGAATTGACCAGCCCAGTTCAAACTACTAGAGCATTTATTTTTGTCTGAAAATATTGGTTCTAATCCCAAACTGCAGAAGTTTTATTTTTTACCCTGGGTGGTGTTCGTAAGTCAATAAATGAGTCCCCAGATTGCTGTACCATAAGAACCTAAACAAACTCCTTATCAATGGGATCTGACAAAGCTAACACACATCACAAATTTCATGTCTACCAATATAGAATCAAAATGGCATAGCAGCTGGGGATGGATAATCCTTTTGGGATATGGGTAAGATTGATACCTGCCTTCATGTCAGAGATGTGTTCAAATGTTATTGAATACTGTGTGCCCTAGTAATTAACCGTGATTCAAATTACTAACTAACACAATTAATATTAAAGAAAAACTGGCACTGTAAAATAACCTAGAAACGTTTCATTCTATGTTTTCCACTATCACATATTTGTCACATTCCGGACAAACGTGGCAAACAATCAACACAGTGTATATTGATTTACCATTGTCTTGTGGTTTGTCTTGTGATTTCTGTTATGGATAAATGCTAATAAAACATAGGTTCTCAAGTGATATCAGTAAAATGTTGGACTCTATTATTGCTTTTGACCTTAGAATAATAGATTTTAAAAGAAAAATGTAAGAGAGAATACTGGAAATAGAGGAAATCACTGAGTAAGACTTGAATGCTGGAAGGAATAGCAACTATAAGAGGGTGTCAAATTTAAAAAGTGTGGGAATCCCTTGCTCATATTTTAAAGCATAATTGAAAGAGATTATAAAGTCTAAAAATCTCTGTACACCGACACTGTTGATATTTTATGGAAAAACTTTTAATTTCAATTTAAATAACGTTACTCTTAGTCATTATCATATTAATAGCCTGTAGTATGTATGCACTAAAATACTTGCACTATAAGGCTAGGTCAAGTCAAGTGGTGCTTTTCGTATTTGATCGCCCCATCCACTCCCTTTTTTCTTGTAATCCCCTTGCCCACCCCAAACGAAAGACCTCAATCTTTTGACAACTCATCTCATAAACGGCAGTAGTAGAATGCTTGTATTTTTATGGAAGATCCTAAGAAGAATAAGATTTGCAAATGGACAAAAGTTATAGAGCACACTTCTGAACTAGGCTCTGCACAAACAAGGTCTCAGGTAGTACCTAATTACCGGTGTAGGTTTAGCTTGCTGAGCTCCTGGCTTTTCTGATTTTTTTTTCTGTTTCATGGGTATTTCCACCACACTAGTGAATTAGGAGTAAGTCTGTTTCCCTTGTGACTTTAAAACTGGATGGATGCTCAGAAGCCATCATGAAAGAGAAGCAAAAGTGTAGATTTGCGGTGGAAACCCACATGCATGAAGCTGAATTTTGAAAGTTATTTCCCCGGTTACTTACCGGTAATCTTCATTACTCCGAGTTAGTCTTCCTCATCACATGACTAACCAGAACCCTCCAAAGCAAAAGTTAGCCTCCCATGCCTCCCATCCCTTCCCAATATGGCCGACCCATACACTCCATGACCATTATAAGTGGCGGGCCATCACAACACCAAAGCCTGAAACTACCAAGCCCAACATGAAGCCGATAGCCAGACAGGGAGGGAGGGACGGGGACTCATGTGACGAGAAAGACTAACTCGGAGTAATGAATATTACCGGTAAGTAACCGGGGCATTACCTCCTCTTTAGTCTTTCTCGCCACATACCTAACGAAGTGAGCACATACCCAAGCCAAAAAGGCTTCATGGAACACAAGAAACCACCACCAAGGCAGAGACATGTAACCAAAACAACTTTAATCCATTGTATAAAGAAACAACAGAATAAAAACACAGTCCAACCATAGGACCAATCAAGGGAAGGCAGAACCAGCACTTAGAACAGCTCCCGCAAAATCCCCAGGAGGAAAGCCCCCCAGGACCACCCGGTAGTATTCCATAAACATGTGGGGAGACGACCAAGTAGCCGCCCTGCAGATCTCCTCATTTGACACACCCTTAAGCGAGGCTCAAGACATAGAAACGACCCTGGACAACCCCCGGGAGGTCAGAACCCTGGGAATCTTAGGCAAGCAGGATAGCCTGCTTCAGCCAGCGACTCAGAGTAGACACAGAAGGCTTGTGACCAGAATGTACTGGACCAAAGTTCACAAACAAACTGTCACCCGAAGTGCGGGCCAAGTAAATCTCCACCGCACAACGGACATCCAGCAAGGACAGGGAGACATCCACCGCCAGGGAAAAGGAAGGCATGGACACCTTACAAGAGCGGCTAGCCAGGGAGGGAGTCTTAGGCAGAAAGCGGGATCATGGCATACAACCAGCCGGTCTGGCAAGACCCTTAAGAAGGGAGGAGACCGAAGGAAGGGCCCCAGCTCGCTCATGCGGCCAGCCGAGACAATGGCAACCAAGAAAACCACCTTGAAGGTGAGGAATTTAGGATCCACTGACTGAAGGGGCTCAAAGGGAGGACCCTGCAGAGTCCACAGGACCAAGGACTGATCCCAAGGAGGAGCCAGGCACACAGCCCAAGGCCGCCGCAGAAAACAGCTCCGCAGCAAGCGAGCCACCAAGGAATCCCACAGTGGAGGCATGGCAGGGCGCCGGCCATCCTCCCAGGCAGTACCCTTGTCACCCTCCCCCTGGAAACCCACAGCCCACTGGAGCAGAGCCTAACCGGCAACAACACACCAGGGGAAAGGGGGGAACAGAGTCCAAGATCCAAGGGTCCGCTAGAGCAGGACCTCCAACCCAAGACGCAGGTACCTGCTACAGCAGGCACCACTTCCCTGACGCATATGGAGAGACGTGCGCAGAACTAAAAAAACAGGCTTTGGGTTTGGGCCGGCCTGCCACTTATAGTGGTCATGGAGTGTATGGGTCGGCCATATTGGGAAGGGATGGGAGTGTTAACGCGGGATTTCTGGTCTATAGTTATAGATCTAGATCCCAACTCAGGTCGACTGAACCGTTGGTACCTGTCATTGAGTAAAAGGCAATCCACTACTAGGTCAATCAGTTAATGACTTACACCACTCTAAAGAACCACTTACTAAGAATAAGGTTTAAAAGTTTATTTCAAAGCCAAAGTTAACTGGAGATACAAACATCTCAAAATAAGGTTCAAAAGATATACGAGTATCAATACAAACATGAATTTTCTAAATGTTCTTAGTCGGCAGAAGAATATCACCAAAACCAATTCAAGAATCACCAAAGTTGCAAGAATAGACACAAGCTGTAGTTTGTGAGTCATTTACCGAAAGGAACATTTTAGATTAGACTGTCCCTACACTAGACTAAGTGACATCCCTACTTAACAAGTTCTTAACCTAAAAAGGTGTCAGCCGTGGTGACTTCCAAAGAAGATCACACACTTCCCTTAGTCTTCGTTATGAATCGAGGTTTCGCAGTTAACCTATCTGCCTACCCATCCGCTCTCTTAGGTTCCTCAGACCATCTGCCTTAACTCCACCCAGGAGTGCTGTCCCTAATACAAAATCACATTTACAATAGAAACACCCCTTAGAGACGCCCCTCACGTGGTGTTGGTTCTGGTATGTTCCATGCTGATACTCCTCTGGACCCTTCGTTAGAGTTGACCTTGCTTCCTAGGCTCCTCTGCGGCAGGACGGTACCCCCCCAGGAAATTCCTGAAGACTCCTCCAGGCCTGTGCCTGGCTCTCTTGAACAAAAGTCTATTCATCACTCTCTTGATTAAAACCCCCTCGCACCTGCAAACAGACACTTGTACTGTGGGCCCCAAATTCCGGCCTCCACCGTATCTTCTAAGTCGTAAACCATCGAGCAGGCTCCACAGTTTGTGCCTAACACGACCTTTCTCTAACGAGCACATGCAGATCAAAAGGAAACGATTTTTGTCTATTCAGGCCTATTAGAATTACATGAAACGGGCCTATGCACTCTGCAAACCTTTAATTTCTTAGTCTAGACAGTATTCTATCTTATTACACACAATGATTATATAAACTTATATAAAACATATTTCAGTTCTATGATCAATAATACTTTGAACTACAATAACATTAAAAATCCATATTATGTGGAAATGCATCAGCTTCTTGTATTCTCTGTGAACTGCCATGTGGCCTACACATTTCTACGTTTAGCAGAATTACATTTTCCCTACACGGCCACATCACATGAGATTTCAACATCATTCTAACATTTCTACACACTTCTACATTAGTTTTTCACACTGGTATATGTATTCTTATTCTAGTTAAACACTCTTATGTAATCTTTACTAAACTAATGCAACGTGCTTGTAAATATGGTATACTTCTACAATTTTTCCCAAATTGCGCTCTCGCGGGAGGCATGGGAGTCTAATTTTTGCTTTGGAGGGTTCTTGTGTGGAGCTGAAGCTCACTTTGTTAGTCATGTTGCGAGGAAGACTAACGAGGAGGTAATGTGCTATTAATAAGCTAAGGGAACCGTGTCAAGTTTCATTGAAGAGAGTTTGCAAAATGACACTGTAGGAATAAAGTAAAAATCCATTTTAAATAAGCATCTTCTTAAAGTGAAGCTCCAGAAGTTGCATTTTCAAACATATGTTCATCAACATGTTTTTAGCTATTATGCTAAATGTCTCAATCTGCAATCTCTACTGTGCCACCCTACTTCCAGTACTCAAGTGGGGTGAGATGCTGGGTCTCACTACGATATGTATTTGTTTTATTGCCCCTTTAAATCTGTAGATATGTAGACAAAGCCTCATAAAGAGCCATAAGTGACTACCCGGGAAGCTCTGAAACGTGGGGGTGAAGGCTGTTGAGTGAACGTAAAGACACATAAACACATTGTAGAAATATCGAAAAGGGGCAGAGAATAGCAAATAGAATGAGCACAATTGAGAAATAAAATGAAAGAAAGATGGTAGATAGAAACTGGAAAGGAGAAAGATAGAAGAAATGGTGGAAAGAAGGAAATGCGAAAGGAAACCTGGAAGAAAGGAAGGATGGAAGAAAGGCATGTTGAAAAAAGCAAATGAAGGAACTGTTCATGGATGAAAGATGAAAGGATGAAAGGCTCCATGGTTGCTTAAAAGGATGGAGTGAAAGAAGAATTGATCAAAGAGTGAAATGGAGGACATGGCTGGATAAATGGATAAATATGTGAACAAAATGGTCATTGGATGGATGGAATGGGGATAGAATTGATGGAGTGAATAACAAAGCATGGAAGTATGGAAAAGGAATGTTGGCTGGGTGGGTGAAAGTATGAAAGTGTGATCAGATGCATGAATGGGATGATGAGACGATGGACTGAAGGATGAAAGGATTCAAATATGGATGAATGGGTGAGTGGAGGTAAGGGTGGGAAGATGAATGGATAAATCGATGGATCTTAGGGTGAACAATAGCATTCTAGGAAGAGATGGACTTCTCTACCAGCTTGGTGTTGTTAACTACGTTTAGCGAATGTACCTGTTTTGTAAAAAAAAACAAAAAACTTTGAATTTAAAAAAGAAAAAAAAGAAATTTGAATCTAAGTGGGGAGCATTTTAAATTGCTGGTTACTCCCTTGCACACGCGTGTGATTTTCTGTGGTAGTGGGCTCAGCTCATGGCCTACTGTATATAGACGCTTTAAAAAGGAACTGAATTAATGCGGTCCTATACAAAACAAATGAATTACAAAGGAACGCGCACAACTTCACCTAGCTGAAAAATAAATTATACCAAAGCAGTTTGCAGTATTGCCACACATTAAAATCCACGTAAGAAACCAACAAAAGAACACTGAAAACAGGGTTGGATTATATGAAAACAATTCTTACTGGATCAACCGTAAAAGGATATAGAGAAAACCGCAGAATTTAACAAAAACAGTTAATGTTAATTACACAGGGACTGTTACAACGGAGACATTCGTGTACAAAAACAAAGCTCAGAAACTAATTCGAGTTTTTCAAAACGTAAAAAGATCGTTCCTTCCGGAAGTAGTGTGGCGCAGCTACCAAAGTGCTTGACTTCAGACCACAGGATTTAGGGTTCGATTCCCTGCGGCAGGTTGGGCGTGGACCATGTGACTGTGGGCAATATCGCGCTTAATCTTTATGACACCTCTCTGGGTTAGCTGTGCGCTTTACAAATGCTGTTATTTCATGCATTGTGGCATTTGTAAGGTTTAACTATTATGCATGTTTTGAACAATTTGACAGTAAAACGTAATGAATTTTGTAAATGTTAAATTCAGGAGCAACTGAGCATTGGTCTGACTTACAGAAGGCTCCTAATGATCTAAAACCTATGCAAGTCCAAACCAATATTGTGTTGTCATGGGACTAAAACTAAAAGAAAGCCGTATACTTCTCGACTATAAATCTCCAAGGATGCCAAAGTGCTGTTTTACTTTTTAAGGGCACATCTTCTGCCGCCTTTCAGCCATCTGTTATAGGTAACCTTCAAAAGATGCTTTACTGATGACAATACATTTATTTTCCGAAATTATATTCCTGATGTAATATGAGAGCATAAATAATTCAAAAGTTTCACGTTATTACAGGGAATTACATTTAGGAGATCAACCAGGGATCGCTGTAATGAGAAACATTCACCTTGCTGCAGGAAGGCTATTCCACATTTAATCTTATAATATTTCCTTCAGGGTGTACAAGACAGCTTGCTAAAAAATATAATGGCTGCTTACTGTTTTCTGTAAAGGAGAAGGAAAACAATGATATGGAAATGAGTGTAGGTTTCCAATTGAAATTCTGGCTGTAATATCCTCTCTGTTTTAGCAGGCATTTTGACAATAGGATCATTTTAAAGCATGCTCTTTTTGACAGTGACGGGCAGTTTAACTAGTATACTGTCTATCATTTAAGATGTAGGTGAGTATAAACTCTTTGTAAACTTGGCATATCAAAAAGAACATAAAACTAATCTTCGCCTCTTGAAAACTTTATATTGAGAAAATGTATTTACTTATATGATCCAGAAGGAGGAATACAGAAATGCCATTATTGCTTTTAGTGGATACGCAGCATGTATCTTTCTATGAACATCGAATAACAAATTTGAGTTACTGCGAATATTACGAAACTAGATTCTGAAGATAATAAGAATATATTTTCCATAACGCAAACTCCCTAACACTTCGTTCTTTTCTAATGACTATAACTCATGTGCTCCTTCGACCATGCGCCATATTTTTCTTTTTTCCCCTTTAATGTGCTTCCTACTTGTCCAGTGCAAGGTCGCCCCGTATCAGGACAGCAACACCAACACGTTACACATTTAATATTTCATTTAAAGTATGTTATTTCCCACTTTTTAAAGATAAAAAGCCTTCTTATTTCACTCATCAATTCACATTCCCAATATCTTCATGTTCAGGGGGGAAAACAACTCCACCCCACCCTGTCGCAAATGGGACTGACCGACAGGCTGTCGGTCGTCTCGCAGTGGCCATTAATATGCGACCACCACCACAGTGGTTGCAATGCCTTTATTTTGCATTGCGGTGGGTGCTGCTGGCTGCAGCACCCGCTGCATTGCAAAAAAGGGACACCGTACATATCCATGCACTACATGGCAGACACCATGCGGTGCCTGCCACATGGTACAGAGATATGTAGGGGGTACCATTGGTACCTGCCCTATGGGGTAAAGAGGTCTGCTCTGGGCCCTAAAATCCATTTTCGCCAGCCGTTTCAGAGTGGGTTGACTGCCGCAGAACGACCAGCGGACATGGGATATTGTAATCCCCAAAGCAGTACTTTGCAGGCACTGCCACCATTCTGGGGATGGAGAGAGGCCCACCAGGCAATTGGAATCATTCCAAATGTCGGACCTGTGGCGGTCGGTCATTCCGACCGCCACACACCCGCCCACCATTGCAATATGGCAGGCACTAAATTTGGTTACGATGCAGGGGAGACCGCCACCAACAACCTGTCGGTGGTGGTCTCCCCGATATCGTAATCGGGTCCTCAGTTGTTAATGTGCATGATCTTCAATTATCGATTTCAGGAGATCTTATATGTCTTCTACATATGAACACAGATTATCGTTTCTACTTACCACAGTTTTGTATGGGATGACAACCACAAATTGTATATAAGGTAGAAGACCATATTTAGATTCCAGATCACAATCCCAAATATTTTTATGGATTGATGATCAATAAACAGTAGCTGGCATCTCGGACAATGTGCAGAGTTCTAATCATATTTAGTCATTGTCGTTTCATCTTAGGTTTTTCTAAATTTGATTACATTCAACCTTCCATCTCATGTTTCTCACTACATGATCACGAAAATTTGTGGAAGTTTGCTATAGCTTGACTATGTTTAGTCATTGGTATTTCATACCATGTTTTAGAAATGATAAAAAGAATAATTAATTTAAATTATTTGGAATGTCAGTGACATTAGTGAACAGTTATTTATCATCTGGGAATTTGAACTCTGATACTAATGTAATCACACTCAGAGTGAGCTCAGAATGCTTAAAGACTGATGAGTCCATTTACATCCTGGGAGGTTGTCGACACACTAGCCGGTCAGTGGACGATCTCAACTCCCATTATGGAGGACTTTACATCATGGGTATGGTACTAGATTATCACTGACGGAATATATTGTGACATAAATATTGAGCCCAAATTCTTTTTTTTACAATAATATCACCCCTTTGAAGTTAATAAAAGAAAATCCAAAACCAATTGAGTGATTTATTTACGACACAATAGGTACCACTGTGTCTGCAATGCATTCAAGGGTGAAGCCAAGGCACTGTAAGCACAGCTGAAAACCAGTCAGATGCCATGTTCTTTTTTTATCAACACAGACTTCTTTTTTGCCTTTATCAAACTCCTGCAGCAGGAATTTGAAGAGAACAAAAAGGGCAATGACATTGATCTCTTTTTTTCCAAGCACGTTGGGTACTTTGTTGTTGTCTCTGCTCAAGTCCCCCTGTATAACATGGATCACTTTCACAATATCAAAAATAAAAATATGTTGATAAAAAAATATACTGTAAAAAAATCAATTACAAAAATATTGTCCCTACACTTATAATAGTAAGTACAGAAATATGAAAAAAAGATTGTTTCACACTAATATCATTAAAAAACATAACATTTGTATTATATGTATATATATATATATATATAGTTAGAAAATAGTAAATCTTAAATATTCTAATGTATAATATTAATATGACGTAAATTAAATACATTTCAACAATATTCACTTTTTTATGTAAATATATATTTACATAAAACACACACATATATATGTGTATATTTATATATGCATATTTATCATGGAAAAATATATATTTTACATTGTAGGAAAGTCATAACTTTTGCGCTCATACCCCCACATTTGTTGACTGATATTCATGGTTACTTACTTTGACAGTGCTCTGGGGTCTGCTAACGAGGTCCAGGGCCTCGAGGTCCACTGTCCTTAAAATGCAAACAGAAATTGGTGTAATTACATTTGGTTTAAACAAACTATCTGTAATTCCCTAGTATATGGTTGGGTTAGAGATCTCTGTACACTTAATGAGCTTAAGTGTGCACTGCTGTGGTGTGTGGTGTCATGCTTAAGCCAGCCCTGCTTTGTAGGCTGGTTTTAAAATATAACTGTGTCCAAATTGAAAAAAAAGTACTTCCAAAGTGCAAAATGATCTTTTCATTACATATAAGTCCCACCTACGATCTGCAATAGGTGGTCCAATAGCGTGGTGCCTTGTAAGTAAAAGCAGGGACATTATACAATATTTTGTATATGCCATGGTAAGGGAAAAACAGCCCTAGTCACTTTCCACATTGTAGTGATGTTGGCTCCATAGCCAAACATGGGGAGAGTTTTTCAACTTTATTAAAGTCTAATGTTTGATGGGAGTGACCTATCAACATAATTAAAAGTATCAAAATAAACCCTTACAATAAATTCAACAAGTTGCCAACGTCAGATTTATTATATTTATTACATGAATGTAGTTTGAAAACATGCTTTCCTGAAGTTATCTAAAACATCCCTGTAGCAGCCTATTCTGATTGGCCAACCTTTGATAGCCTGAGCCAAGCTGCTCCCTGATTAGGTGTGAAGAGGCCTTAGGCGCAAACAATGAATGACATCTGGTGGGAGGAGATTTGCCGCCTTCAGATGCAAGGGCAGGAAGGGGGCTAGGGAGCTCAACTGGTCTTCAAAGGGAGAAGTACAGATACCACAGGAACCAGGTCCACCCACTCACCTTCACTCCCAGCCAGATGCGAGCACTGCAAATTAGATTAGGAGAGAGGCTGGAAGGGAAGTGTAAGGAAAAGCTATCCATATCTGTGGATTGGGTTAGCCAGACCTGCACTCCAATGAGAGATGTGCTCCATTTTGATTTTTGTTGAGATATTCATTCTGGGAATGAAATATGCCACACTTCCCCAGAAGTGGTCATAGCAGAGGTTGTCAACTTGAACTCCATTATTTGTGGTAACCCCCTCTTGCCAATCCAAAATACGGAGTAAATATGGTAGAGCTGCAATGCACCTCAGGTCCCCGCCTGGAAACATCAGGAGAAGAAGGACTCCCCTGCTGGATCCTTGGGCTGCACTCATAGGATTGCACCTGCTGCACTCTCAAGGCTTCACAACAAAAGGACTTTCCCTGCCTTAAGACTCCCTGATCAACAACAGGCAGAAAGGTGCTCAGAGAAGTTAGCTCGACCATCAACAACAAGGACAAATCCAGCTGAAAATCTTCACCTGGATTTTACTTGGATTGACCAGGTGCATTGTGGAAGTTGTTGTCCCAGACACCTAAGAGGCAAACCAGAGCTTCTGAACCCTTGACTTATACTGTAGACCACTTTCCTGCATCAATGATCCTTCAGAGAAGAACTTTTGAAAGTTTGGAAACTTGTGGCAACGTTTTGTGAAAAATCTCCAAGAGAAGACAAGCATCGATGACAAAAGTCAAGCTGGGGACAGAGAATCGCAACTCAGCCTAACCATGCAGGTTTGCCCCACTGAAAACTCTGGAGCTGCTTGCCATCGAAAACTAAGACACTGATCTCCAAGAATTAGCAATGCTTCACGATGCAGCTGGCTAGTGCCGTCAAATCGAAATCCAGATCTTAAGACCCAATGTCAACTACGAGAGAAAAGCTGAAAAAAGTAACTGAGTCAGAAGATAATAACTTGACCGGGTCCTACCACTCATCATATCCAACCTCGCTCCATCACGGTCAGCCTGAAAATTTTACTTTGTCCCGGTCCAGTGTGACCAGATAGCCACTTTGGCGTTTTTCACTTTTAAGGGCTTTATAAATTCATATCTCTAGTTCCCTAATTGGGATAGTTGTCATTTGGGTGTCATTTTGAAGATAAAAATGTTCTCTATTTTTATAAATAGGTTAAGTGTTTTTATTGTGTTGCGCCTTGTACTTACGTACTGTTTTGTTGGCTTTACACACCTGTCTCCTAAGTTAAGCCTGACTGCTCATCAGACAAGCGGTTAAACAAGGATTCATTTATTGAGACTTGACTGGAACTTATTTGTGATTGTGGTGTTGATGCTAGCTGTAGATACCTATCTCCACCTACTAACATATATTACATGAAAGACTTTTGGTTATTTGAATTAACTACTATGAAAAGCATACATGTATACATATATTTGTTTGTAGGTATATATATGTATATATATATATATTCACTGAATAAACTAGGCCAGGGTGGCAAATTTCTTTCCGCTTGTGGAATTTGGGTAATTTCGCGTTCCGCGGAGAATGCAAAATTGCCCAAAATTCTGCGTTCCGTGACTTTGCAAAATTCTTTGCTTGTTTGCGTTCTCAAATTGCTTGTTCGCAAGATATTTCCCCGAGCACACAAACAGCAATTGCGAACAGGAAAAAAAGCATCATGAACAAGCAATTCCGCGTGTTTGCGGAATTTCTGCATGTTTGTGGAGATTTTTTACTGTTTTGCAGAGAGTTGCGTAACACGATTACGCAAATTGCGCCCACCCCTAGAAAAAACCATAGGTTTCAGGGACATTATAGTTAGTTGGACATTTGACCAGAGAAATTCGCCAGTTATATTTAGTTGAGCTAACTATAACTTGCGCGCCCGCAATGCACTGCTGATGACGTCACATATTATATCACTCATGACATGATCAGTGACATCACTGATGGCATCTCAAATTACATCACTGATGAAATCGCTGATGACATCATCCAGTTAATGTGTGTTTCTATAAAGTTGAAATATTTTTCATATATATCTATGCCAAGGTGATTGAAGAATGAGTGGATTTACAAGTGCCTGAATGGATTATTTCGTAGGTGCGTGACTGACTGTATAAGTGAGTGATTGAACGTGTCTTACCGAATACATGGGTTAGTGACTAAACTATGTGAAACTCTGTATTCGTCTCTCAGTTGGTGTGTAAGCGACTGCATGGGTTGGTGAGTAGCTACATGACTGTCTATATGGGTTATTGATTTGTTGTCTGAGTATCTGTATGGGTGCCTAAGTGTGTGTGTGGGTCGGTGGAGGGGGTGACTCTGTGCACAGATGTCTGAGTGGGTGATTCACTGGTTGTATGGATTCAAAAGTGCATCTGGGAAGGGCTGTATGGGTGAGTTAGTGTGTGTATGGATGTGTTGGTGAGTGAATCAATGTCTTAGTGGTATATGTGTGAGTAACTACTTATGTTTTAAGGCAGTATTTGTGAGTGTTGGATTATATAAATAACTATATGTGAGAGTGAGTGGGTGTATAAACAAGTGTTTGCTTCCATCAGTGATTGTATAAGACAGTAAGTACGTGTTAGTATCTGCATAAATAAGTGATATGGTGTGTGTATAAATAACTCAGTTGGTGTGTATAACTGTATACATGAGTAAATGAGTATGTATTTCATTCTTTGCATGACTGACTATGTGTGTGAGTTACTCCATGGATGAGTGGTAGTGTGACTGTATGTATAGGTGTATGAGTACATATTATAGTACTGTATTGATGAGTAACTGTATGTATAAGTCACTGGATGTGTGTATAGACCTAGGAAATAGTTGGTGGTATGTAATATCTGGCATTGTTTTGTGTATGGTTTCAAAAATAGTAGTCTGTATTTTAGAGTGGGTGTATCAAGGTTTATATTAGAGCATCAGTATGTGCATCAGATTATCATGGTTATGATGTCATCAGTAATGTCATCAGTGATGTCATTTTAGATGTCATTTTAGATGTCATTAGTGATGTCACTGACCATGTCATGAGTGATGTAATATGTGACGTCATCAGCAGTGCATTGCGGGCGCGCGAGTTATAGTTAGCTCAACTAACTATAACCCCCGAATTTCTATGGTTTTATATGAGTCAAATGTCCAACTAACTATAATGTCTCTGAAACCGATGAGTTTTTCAGTGAATTTCTAAGGTTTTTAAATGCTAATTCCTAACTATAACGTCTGTAAAACCTATGGTTTTTCAGTGAATGTCAAATGTTTTTTAAATGTTAATTTCAAATTTTATTATTTACAAAACCTATATTTTTTCTAATTGTTTTTTAATATTTTGCAACTCTATTATCCTTTTTTTACTTTAAAAATAATGTAATATTGTATATCTTCGCCAAAAAATATGTATATCTTTTTATTTTAACAAAACTACAGTCCCGTACCAGGAATCTACCAAGCTCGATCAGCACGCTAATCCTATCCACCACATTTAAATGATGCTCATTTAGTTTCTGACGGGTTTGTGGCACCGCGTCCTTCATAACAACATATACATATGAGGTAGCACCAGCTGCTACTTTGGTATGTGACGGGTACGCACTACCAAGCCGCGCATTACTTCATGTACGTATGGGGTCGCACCCGCTGCGTGTTACGTATGCGTCGAGTGCAGGCTGCCACACCCTGTGTTATGTCATAGGCATAAGGTGTCGCGCCACGTACGCCATTCCCTCATTTTTTTTTGTCTCAAAACTATATCTAAATAACTTTAAAGTGTATATGAGAACAAGCGATAATCAAATATATTTTAAACATTTATATATTTCTAACTGTAATAAACTTATATTATAGTAAATATATTTTCTCAAAATCACTTTGGGTGCGGTCTCCTTGTGCACTGGTTGCGCGATTGCCATGTGACCATAAAAAAAACTGTTTCATTAGTTCATAACATTTCCCATTGTAACAGTTGGAAAACGCCACCCATTTTAGTCAATCTCTGTACTGCATTTGATGAGACACACCTATTCTGCTTAGAGAGCTTTTTTCTAAACTTTTTGCTATGTACACATATCTTACACTACACACAACACGCAACCATCATCTTCATCAATATTCATACTTTGTAAAGTAGCCTTCCACCTGTGATAGCCATACACCTAAAGGTTACATAACCAAAGTTTTCTCCACTACCAGAGGTAACATGATTGCATACGCTGTCCACAGCACAAAGTAATGTGGTACGGCCCAGGGGCAGTATCATGCATAGATAATTAACACAATGACACACATAGATAGTGAAAGTGGGTACCGGCAATTACGCTCGACATCTTTTTATTACCAGGGTCACATATGCAGTGACATCTGTGCTGGATGCGTGTGGGGTGAGTGTAAAGCAGCCCCAGGGAATGGTTGCTGCTAGCATCAAGTACAAAAGTAATCATTGAATCACACACAGAGATTCAATATAAAAAAAAACAATAATTTGTGCTGCATTAAGGTAGGGACAGTAGATGTGAAATAATACAGAAAAAGTTATGTTGTAAAAGAACCACAACTTGTGGTATACTGAGACACAATCAATAGATCTGAAATAATGCACAAAAAGATTATTTCATAAACGCTCCATCTGCTCTAGTTCACTGATATAGCCACATCAAAACATTCAGCATGTGCACAGCCAGCGATGATGTGTGCTGCGGGCGGGCCGGCCGTACTAGGAGCAATATCTGTTGTCATCAACACTGCATCATCTGCAATAGCGACTCAATCTGAATTGTGAACACTGCTGTCTGCAGTGTAGGCCAGAGAGAGCATTCAGCAAGTGCCCACAGCCACGTGCCATTGACTTGAGCTGCCCAGATTGTCATACGCGAAGCAATAAAAAAGCGGGTGCGGAGCCTGCAATAATGCGTATGCGTGGTGCGGACAGAGCGCACTGCAGCAATGTCTTTCTCTACAGGACTGCATCATCTACTATACCGATTCAATCTCAAATGCCTGCAGTGTTGGCCAGAGAGAGCATTCAGCAAGGGCCCAAATCCACGTGGCATTGACTTGAGCTCCACAGTTTTCAATCCGCGAAGCCACAAAGACCCTGTGCGGAACCTGCAATGATGCATATGGGTGGTGCAGACAGAGCACACTAGAGCAATGTCTTTTCCTACAGTACTGCGTCATCTACAATAGTTAATCGATCTGAATTGTGAACACTGCTGTCTGCAGTGTTAATTGAAGGCAGTACTCACACACAACCCTGAATGCTTTTTCTCACTGCCTCTTCACAAAATACAACACAAGTTACAGAAAACTCTGCAATAAATAAATCAAAACAATTCGAATTGCGATTTCATCTGTCCACAGTCTACACTATTCACTGTTACTTTTGACTTGCAAGATGAATTTGGTCACTTTACTAAACCTATACCTCATCTAAAAAAAGTTCTTCAAGCAAGTAAACTAAAACAATATTGTGTATATTTCAATAGACGTTGTAGTTACTTGACTAATGGATTCTGTAATTAAACAATCACCACTCGATCTAAGTTGTGAACACTGCTAACCGCAGTGTAGGCCAGAGGCAGTGGTCATTAAAGCCTCACAGCCACGTACCGTTGGATTTTAAAGCACAGAGTTGGTTGCACCTGATCGGAGGGGGTACACAGAAATCAACACAGACTTTAACTTATGACATCCTCAATCATTGAATCAAGACCCCGTTTCACTGTTCAGACCTGCTGTATCGCGGTGCAGTCCAGTGACTACAGTCAACAAAGCCCAATAATCCTGTACAGCAGTTAGCTACGGAATCATAGAGTGTGATGCACCTCAATGGAGGGAGTTCTATCAAAACCAAGCTGCAGATAATATTGTCCATTGTGGAATCAAGACACCGTTTCATCTGTCCATAGTCTACACTATTCACTGTTACTTTTGACTTGCAAGATGAATTTGGTCACTTAACTCATCTAAACAAAAAGTTCTTCAAGCAAGTATACTAAAACAATATTGTGTATATTTCAATAGACGTTGTAGTTACTTGACTAATGGATTCTGTAATTAAACAATCACCACTCGATCTAAGTTGTGAACCCTGCTAACCGCAGTATAGGCCAGAGGCAGTGGTCATTAAAGCCTCACAGCCATGTACCGTTGGATTTTAAAGCACTGAGTTGGTTGCACCTGATCAGAGGGGGTACACAGAAATCAACACAGACTTTAATCTCTGACATCCTCAATTATAGAATCAAGACCCTGTTTCACTGTTTGGACTTGCTGTACCGTGTTATACTGCACCGACTGGTGTCAACCAAGCACAATAATCATGTGCAGCAGTTAGCCATGGAAGCACAGAGTCTGATGCACATCAACGGAGGGAGTTCTGTGTAAATCAAGCAGCAGGTAATATCGGACATCATCCATTGTAAGATCAAGACACCGTTCCTCTGCTGGGACCTAGAGTTGGTTGCATTTGGTCGAAGGGAGTACCTTCATCTCCACTCTCAGATACAGTTCTAGCATCGACCACTGTGGTATCAAAACACCGTTCCACTGTTGATACCTGTTGGACATCTGTGTTAGCAGTATACAGAGCACTCCACGCTGCTTGGCCTCAGGCTGGGCGCTGTGTGCCTGTGTTGCGGTAGCCAGCGTTATTCTCATGAGCCTACCGAGCTCGCAGACCTTGGCCCAGGAGATTTCGCCCGTGGCAGGCCCTCTTTCACATACGGCGGTGTCGAAAAGTGAACTGTGGAGCATATCTGCGTCGCAGAGGCCATGACGGTTTCTGGATACCAGTACGCTGAGAGCGTCATTCACGCAGCCACCTTTTCTCATGGCATCAGCCTCGTGGCTGTGCAACCCGAGCAGGCCTGGCAGACATGTTTACCATTCTGGAACAGAACCACACCCAGAGAAACGTGTCTTTTATTTATAACCCTACGCTAGCCTTGCGTACGCCGAGCCAGCCCACTACGCTATACATTTGGGGGGGGGGGCACGTACATGCTACCTTTCCGTGTGGCAGAGGTACCATGCCATGTTTGGTTTGTATACATGGCCACAGTACGTAGTGTTGTTGTGTCTGCTAGGTGTACATGTAGTTTGTCATGTTGTATGTGATTATATAAAGTAGTGTGTTTATTCACGAGCAGTGGGTTCTCTCATTTACATATCGCTGTCTTAAAGAGCATACAGAAGTTTTTGTCACAGGTGAAGAGTGCGACCACAATGGCAGTCATTCATTACTTTCCAAGAATGTCCAGCTACACGGCTCTTCCAAGCTTACAGCCCCCAATCTTGCATCCTATCTTAAAAGGACGCCAACTCTCACAATCAGACCATCATTCACACAGCTTTCTAGCATGTTATTGCTTCTCAATAACATGCACTCCTACGGAATGTGAGCAGGCATAAGGTATGTCCTACTGTTTCAAACAGAGTAACTTCTTGTGGCAATGTCTATTCCCACCCAACCAAACTAACTCCCAAACTTCATCTTGGCCTTCAATCCACACTTTGAAAACAGATTTCATAAACAAACCAAACTGAAAGCGCTTTTGTTCACAACAGAAGTGTCCCTCACTTCTGCAAAATAAATGTATCGGCTGCAGATAACCACAAACTTCAAATAAAATACACTCCCTTTTAAATACAAACCTCCCATTACACTTTGTGAATTGTCACACAATTTTCCACACATTTCACACTCAAGGTCTGACACACTTTTTTAACACGGTCTCTTCCGGGCTTCTCACATGCTTTCGAACTGTTTTTCTTTTAATACCAGACTTCATTTGTTCGGTCATCTCTGGAATAACAGGAAAAGTGCCCATAATTCTCGTTCTGTTTGCAGCCACCCTGCTACTAATCTTGCTTGTAATAAATGGCTGCGCTCTCTGTGGTAACAACCATGTCCGACAGAATACGCCTCTATGCGAAGCTACATCAATACTGTAATAAAAATTGAAAAACTTTTTGTCTGCCTGTCTCTATCTATTATCAGATCCAGCTACAACATAACATTTATTTACATATATGTAATCTGCGTACAACCATATTTTTATTGCAAAACTTGCACATTCGAGTGGCAAATGGATCAATGCCTTGCCAACATCCCAACAATCGCTCCTAATATCCAGCAGATAATGCAGTATCTTGAAAACCATGAACTTGATTGTTCAGGCAGTGGAGTAATGGCGAATGCAATGCAAAAAGGTATCGTGGTAGAATGGGATTTGTGCGCAGCCGTGAAAGATCTCCTGAAACGTGCAACCTTTCACAACATTGCAGATTGCCTGCCAATTCAAATTGCCGCTCAAACATTCAAGTAATATTACTGTCCCTTCAAGGATATGACTTGGATCGCATCGCTTTTTTCACACAATGGCAACAATAGCCTTTTGTAACATTATGCAACTCAAGCCGCTGAAGAGCTTCTGGACTGTAATCTCCAAGACTTGTAAGAAACTCACGTTATTCTTGGATGGATTTTTCCCATCTTTGTTTTACTTTTTCCTTTACATTTTTTTTAATACACTTCAATTGTACTACTTTGATATAATAACTTTCTAAGTATACTCAGACATTTGAACTCTGTCTTCATTACTGCCCCTTACTTCTCCCCTCTAACCAGGTATTGGTGATGTATGGCCTATGCAAATACGCAATTTACTTGCTAAATTAGCCTAAACCCAACACCCATTTAGAAACCACATCTATTCTTTGTGCAAACGTCTCTCTGCCTGCCTCTTATCCACGAAGCCCTTTCACACCAATGTATTCATCCTCAGCCTCTGCTTACAACCTGGCAATCAAAATGAAAAAAGACAACATTGTTTAGGAACTGGTTGGCACCGTGTGGTAATCGTATCCTACCTTTAGTTTCATTATACAATTTAGTTGTTCATGTCTAATAGCTATTGCTTATGTCACATATAACTGTAACAAGTAATGTGGAATTCACTGATGCAGAAGATTCGGTTTGAATACAGCAGAAGCGGTTGGAGTTTGCCTCAGCTGGATGCCTTAGCTCTCTGCACAAGAATGTTTTTTTGAAACAGCTGAAGACAATAATGTATGGTTTGACAAGAAAAGTACCGAATGTGCTTCTCAGAAGTGCAATGTTTGTGTTCCTCCACAAAGTTCAAATGTGGGTAGAACTATTACCAATGCTCACACGCACCAGATTGAATCTACTGTACAAGAGATTGCTGACTGTTCTACTGTTGATAAATTTGTGTTAGAAAAAACGGAGAACCAGGTTACCTAAGAAGTTTGATAATTTCATTTTACAATTTTTTTTGTTTGTTTTCTTAAAGGATACATGTGGTAATAATATACTACCTTTATTTCCATTATAAAATTTAGACGCATTGAAGTGTAATAGGTATTGTTTATGTCACATGGAACTCTAACATGTAATGTGGAATTCACTCATGCAGGAGCTTATGTTTGAATACAGAAGAAGCGGTTCAAGTTTGCATCAGCTGAATGCCCTAGCTCTTTCACCAGTAGGTCCATTTATGGCCCTTAAATAAGGAATCACAAAATGGCGGCCAACACTTTCCTAGTTGCAACCGCTCGCACTGCTCGCAGCCAATAAGCAGCAAGCTTGTGCTCAAAACGCCTCAGCCAATCAGATGGCATAATTCTCATATATTGATATCTGTAAATTTTGATAGCTCTCAAAAACTGCTGAGCGAAATTATACCAAATAAACAAAAGCATGCTTTCTAGACCAAGACCCTTCTCCCTGCCAAATTTGGGGTAATTCCGTTCACCTGTTCGACCTGTAGCCTTGTCTAAATTTTCCTATGAAAATTAACATGGACAAAACACGTTTTGGGACCCCCTTTTTTCTCAGCCCCCCCTTGACGAATCACCCCAAACTTTCAACATAGGAGCTGATATAAACAAAGAATTAGTTTTGAAAATTTCATGAAGATTCATCAAATGATGCCAAAGTTATAAGCAAAACAAAAAATGCTCTTCCTATGGAAAGTTGGTCCTAACTATAACTACCTACTGGTGATCGCCAGTAGGTAATATATATATATATATATATATATATATATATATATATATATATATATATATATATATATATATATATATATATGTATATTATCCACTCCGCTTCCCGATGCACTCAGGAGTCTCACCAGCCGGCAAGCAGTACACGGACACGGACCAGTTAGGTGCTGTTGGTTTTTATTAGCAGAAAAAAGTCAAAGACGTTTCGGCTCAACGGAGCCTTGTTCACATGACAACGTTACTTTCATAGGACAGCCCTTTTAAAGTGCACGTGTTGTAACATAATTAACATCACCTGTGAGTCTAAGGTATGGACATAAAAGACATACTTCTTCAATTTAATAATTGAAATATAGCAACCTTATCAAAAATGTTCTCGTTCCAATTACAGTAAAATACCGTAAATAAATACGTTTACTTGTATAACATCTCAAAAATAGAAAAATGTGGGTTTAAAACTGATAAAAAGATTTCATTGTCAAATACAATTCTAAGTAAGAGCAGGTTAGATTTTTTCAGGTTTATACAACATTGTATTAGAATCAAAGAACAATTAGTGTTTTCTGATCAGCTGTGTTGTTTGACATACATAAATATCTAAAAATGGACTCATGGAAAGGGATTGGTTTAAAGTGCAAGTGCTTTCATAAAGATGTGCAAATATTGCTTACAGTACCTATGATAGTGCAAAATGTCGCAAAAATGTGCAAAATATAGCAAGTTTGGGCATAATATTCCCCATCTTCATGTGCAAAATACGCTACTCTCTCCTATCCTAAACCAGAGTCCCACTTGTATTACATGTTAGTTATTTATACAAACATGTCCGCAATAAAATATATGTCACATATATACACTCAGCTGTTATGTTCATATCACATTAGTAACCTGTTATTTTTGGTTTGCTCATATCTAATGACAACCCACTTTGTTCACCATATTGTCATAATCAATATAAATAAACATATGCTAAATAGTCCATACAGTGTGTAAGTGTTTAAAAAATCCCAAAAATTAATTCACAGAGGATTGTTTAGGAGTAAGGTACCATACAATCCCTATCTGTGTAAAGTGCTCAACAAAGGTGTTCTTTTTAAAAGAATTTGTTTGAATTACAATTCATTGAAAGTGGCAGCAGAGTTCAGTGATTGTTGTTAAATATATATCTGGTCGCAGCCTTCTCATGGTGCGCATGTGGTTTCACCCAGCCGGGCGTTACCCACATGCGCAAACCACAGGAAGGAGACCAATAACAGATAAGATTCTTTGTGTAATAAGTTCTTATGGCAAGCATGTATACAAATCTTCTGTTACGTTCAAGCCTACAGGGGTCTTCGTATTGAGCAAGAGGATGTACTTGGTTTCGAGCCTTCTTAATTTAGCTTCCCTGTCACCTCCTCTCCTACTGTTCATGACTGCGTCAATCACCCAATATTTGAGGCTGGTATTGTCACTGTGGTGAACATCTCTAAAGTGCCGTGCCACAGGATAGGTATTGTCGCCATTTGTGATTGCACGTAGGTGCTGGAGAATACGTTTGTGGACAGCATGTTTAGTGCTGCCCACATATCTGAGTTGACAGGGGCATTGTAAAACATGTACTGCAAATTCTGTTTTGCAGGTGAGGACCTGAGTTATCGCATGCTGGATATTAGTGAAACCATCTTTGTATATTTTGGTGTTTTCTCCATGTAGGCAGGCTTATATATATATATATATATATATATATATCTCGAACCAAAACTCCAGCTACTTTCACCACAGCGCGGCAGCGAAGAAGGAGAAACGGACCTCTTCTCTTAGGCAAGATGTTTTTATTTAACCTTTCACATCCAAATCAGCATACATCAGATTATATATATATATATATATATATATATATATATATATATATATATATATATATATATATATATATCAAACACCCACGTTCACGTTTATCCAAAGAACGAAGTCCAGGCCAGCATAAGTGTTCAAAAACCGGATTTATTCCAGAGCCTTCACTCGACGCGTTTCGGGAATTGCCTTCCCTTTCTCACGAGTACAAGAGTTTGCTTGTACTCGTGAGAAAGGGAAGGCAATTCCCGAAACGCGTCGAGTGAAGGCTCTGGAATAAATCCGGTTTTTGAACACTTATGCTGGCCTGGACTTCGTTCTTTGGATAAACGTGAACGTGGGTGTTTGGTTTGTAGGGAGTGGCGACCCTGTCCATGGCCCGCCGCTGACAGAGGCCACCTCAGCTTGAATGCCAAAACTTTTCTTGGATATATATATATATATATATATATATACATATATACATATATATATATATATATAAATATATATATATATATATATAGTTATAGTTAGGACCTATTATCCTTAGGAAAACTGCAACATTCTATTTGGAATAACTTTGGCGTCAATTAATGAATCTTCTTGAAATTTTCCAAACTTATGGCCAGCTCAGTTCCGCTCATTCCCTTAAAGTTTGGGGGTGATTGGTGAAGCGAGGGCCAAGAAAAAAAGGGGGTGCAATTTCCCATAGGACCTTTAGTCATGGCTACAGCCCGACTGGCTGAACGGAATTACACCAAATTTGGCAGAGAGGTAGTCCTCAGTTCCGACTTGTGCCTTTTGCTTATCTGGTGTCAATGTGTTCAGTAGTTTCAGAGAAATATACGGTTAAAGTCATTTATATATCTATGGGCGCAGTGGATCCGCGGATTGCGCAAGGATTGGCCTTGTAGCATAAGCGCACCGTCCCGATCACACGCTCAATTCTAATTGGCTGTCAAGCGGTTGTAAACATTCAAAAGCAGGAACTGTTGGCAGGCATTTTCTGCCTCAGTAGAAGCAAGGCTGCGGAAGTCAGTGAAATATGTGTGCAAAATGTGAACAGGGGCAGGGTAGAAATACCCTGAACCCCTAGGCCTGCTCAGGGGTCTCATAAGGAAAGTAAGAACTTTTTTTTTTTTACAAAAAAAGTCAAGGGATGCGCATAGGATCCGCGTATTTCTTTTTTTTTTTTTTTTTACTTTTTTTATTGATTCAGTTCAAAGTCATGTATACAATAAGAAAAAAAAAACAAATATTCCACATACATAGAGATAGAGATTCATGAAATGGTCTTAACATCAGATATGTACAGTAAAGGCAACATCTTCAAATTCTTAAATGGCATAAATAATAATAACTAATGATCCAAATAATCTATCAAAGTCTGCCAGATTTTGTACCCTCTTCTCTTTTTCCTAATTGATTTGACGCGATAAAGGTTAAACTCCAAATTAAAGATATTATAAAATTTTGCTCGCCACATTTCATATGTAGGTGCCTCAGGTTTTAACCACATCGATGATATACAAAGGCGAGCTACAGCCATGGCCATGAATATAATATATCTATTCTCTTGATAACCTGAAAACAATTCATTATCGTTCGATAAACCAAAAATAATCATCTCTCTAGAGATTTTCACATCACATTTTGTAATATGTGCTAAAAAGATTTCTATGGATACAAAAAATGGTTTTAATATAAGGCAGTCTGAAAATATATGTATAATATCTGCCAAATCGCATTGACACCTATAACATTTCCCGTTATATGCATTACTCCATTTTAACACTTAAGTGGTGTGTGATAAAGATTAAATACAGTTTTGTAATGTTGAGAATATAAACTGGCAGAAAGAATAATTTTATCAGCCATGACTATTGATTCTTGAAATGGAGCTACTGATGTGCCTAGTCTCGTGCACCATTTTGATGCTTGTTGGTCCATATCATCCTGATGTATAGGCACCCGAGGGCTAAGGTATAGGCACCCGAGGGCTAAGATCTGTATATCTGGACAAGAATCTATGGCGGTTAGTATCACGCGGGGTACACGACAGGGGTGTCCCTGTTCACCATTATTATTTGTTATTTATATAGAACCCCTGTTAAAGGCACTAATGTCATCTCAACAAATCCAATCTATGGTTTTACCAGGAGGCGATATAAAGGTGTTAGCTTACGCTGACGATATTGCAGTGGTAACTTCTGATCCGGAATCTGCACTAATTGAAATAGAAAACCTTACAGGCTTGTTCGGCAGTGTGTCCGGATACAAACTTAATAGCCAAAAAACTCAGGTTATATGTTCACCAGGCCTATGCACTAACGATAACAGGGTTGCTATAGAGGCCAAATACTTAGGTATTAAAATTAGACTCATGCCTCAACAATTAGTCTCGTCAAACTGGGCTGATATATTAGTGTCAGTAAAAAATCAACTCGATAAAATAGAATGTCTGCACTTATCGTTGGTAGGGAGACGTAATGTCCTTAAAATGACTATTCTTCTGAAAGTTTTATATTATTTCCGAGCAATACCACTGGAAATACTCACATTAGAATTAAACAAATTGCAATCTATAACTGATCGATTTCTTTGGAGTGGGAAAGCAACACGGAGAGCATCTAAATTTATGACTTTACCAATCTTAAGGGGGGGCTGGGGAGTCCCGAACTTTGCACTCTAATATTTGGCATGTCTTATACAAAATCTTAAATATTTCTCAATTGGCGGAACTCCACCCCTATGTGAATGCCCTGATATTTTCTCGCTTTTATTAGGTCCACAATCTCGTCAAATGTTACTTCGTTTTACAGAACCTAGCTATTACAAGAGAACGAGATTCAAACTTATATGGTCCGCTTTCAAAGGATGGCGTTCTATCCGGAAACTCATCTCATTGGGTCGTGTTAATTTTTACACTCCGTGTAATTCTATAGAACTTCTTCCGGCAATCTTCAGGGATCACACTATGGGTACTTGGCGTGAGAAGGGTATAATAGCTATTGGCGACATGGTTAAAAATGGCATCATTGCCTCATTTCAGGAGTTAAGAGACCAATTTAGTCTTTCTAAAAACGATTTCTTTAAGTACTTGCAAATAAGGGATTTCTTCCATTCACATCCATATATTGTACCATTATGTTCCAATGAATTTATGGAAATATTAAAAAAATCAACACGTATAGGGACTATTTATAATTATCGGATCCGCGTATTTCACCGCTGAAAAAAATGAAGCATGTATTTTTGAGATATATATCAAGCTTAAGTGTTAGATGTTGGGTGGCTCTAAAAAGAGCCCTTGTGTTTATTGAGAGATTTAGTACTTACAAGTAAGTACCAAGTCTAAAGATCATGAGCAAGACTCTGTTTCCTTCATCTGTAAAATATACACTATCTCTTCTATAGATGCCAGGCATATTGAAACGCAGATTGTTCTGGTATATGGACACCATTCTATAGTCTTGGAGAAAAGTAGAAACAGATTTATTCACATTTTTCCTAGCTTTCTCAGTCTGTGGACAAAATAGATTGGAGTATTTTCACTTCTGCCTTTGGCATATGTTAGAATAGACAAAGAGAGTTTGGGGGAAAAGTGAAATTAAAACAGAAAAGAAATGATTGGTTGTTTGACAACATTTAAGACAGAAAACTAGGGCGCATGTTTCTGTTTTTTAAAAGCATGATTCTTATTGGTTATCAAAGCGTGATTGAAAATAACATTATGTAGGATAAGGTAGTATATTGAGAAGTCGAGCACACTTTTGCGTTCTTCGGGAGCCAGTATTGCTTTTTGGCATGGGTAGATGCTAATTTGTAAATGGAAATGCAATCTGCTTTGGATTTTGATAGTGAGAACAGATTTCACTGCTCTGTCTTTCAAAATGCCAACTATGTTTGCTATGGGAGGGCGGGAGTCATGAGAGTCCTGCACTGTCAAAGCAAACAGCAGTATACCGGGGGTAGGCACCCCGGGACATTGCAGGAGCCGGCCGAAGTAGTTTCAGGGCGGAGGCCCACGCAGTCTGCCTCTCGTAATATACAAATTCCCGGTGGGGGTGATACCCGCAGCTTGAGGGGGGTCGTTGAGGCCCACATACTTGTAATTTTGTAGGGGGGGTTGGATGCGAAAGTGGTGCAAGGGGGTTGTAAATCTGTTACACAGTGTTTTGTTTTACTTTGCTTTCCTTTATGTCATGTAGATGATCCAGGGTAAATATAACGGTTTCTTTACAGCCAGTGACTTTTAACTCTACCCCCAAACGGCTTTCCACCTGTTACCATAGTAACAGTTCATGGAGCACTTCCGTGAGCACAGAGGTTAGAAGTTCACCACACTGTGTTGCTAATGGCGTTGTACTTTTACAACTTTTGAATTGGAACCGTAAGTTGTATCTATACACTCTGGTAAAGATCTGGTGAAGAGTTAGCCTCAGAATTATACTTCAAATTATAAATATCATTTCTATTGAGGACTGCTACCCCCACAAAAAAAAAGAAGTATGTACTTTTTTAATTAACTTTTATTAAAACAATAAATAACTGGAAATATAACTAAATTATAACAATACAATAAATAACTAGAACCATACCTTTAACACAACAATATAACAAACAACATATAATATGGACTCCAATAGAAGTACTGTAGTTAATCTGCAAAACAAAAAAGAAAATTAGTGTTTAAAATTAGATCGATGTGACTAAATGAGGTCAAACATTACAAGTCATAGTAACACTTGAGGATATTTACTATTTTTTTAATGTGTGCAGTGTACCTGATAAATTTCACTTATCTTATAGGCTTGCATTCAAACGTTGTCTGTATAAAAGTGCCTACTGTGTCATATTTATATTACAGATGAACAGGTCTTTAAAATGATTCAGAGATGAGACAGAATTCAGTGGGAGATCAAGTCATTATGCAGGACAATCTTTTTTAGGGCTTATTTACAAAACTCTTGTGCCACTTTTGTGTTAGCTTTCTCATGTTGAAAATGACGCAAAAGTGGCGCAAGGGGTTTGTAAATAAGCTCTTTTATTTCTAATGCATTTAATTGGAGGTATTGTATATCTAGGCCGCTCTGCTTACCTTGTGTAAACACTGTGGCCAACAGAGTTCACAACTTGAACTCAGCTTTGGTTGGTTACTTGCCGGATATGCAAGACTGCTTTTAAGAGGAGACCCCAATAAAGAGTACTGGTGTGGAACTGCAAGTATGCGGAAGCACTTGCAGGCTAAGAATCCGGTCAACTTTGGAAGGGAAGAGTTAAGGAGATTGAGAGAGGCTCCTTCTGCTTCATGAGAAGGCCCAAGTACCAGTGGAGCAACACCGTCAACCTCTACTGCACAGCCTAATATTCTACCCCAATTTGGAACCCTTTAAGAGAAAAAGTAAGAAGGTTGGGAGTTTTGTATGCCATCCTAATGCCTAATCATCCATTAGTTATACAGAGATTTACCCTGTATCATACCCATCCGTACAAGTGTGAATTGGACATTATCTGCCACCAAAAACCCCTCAAGTACTTATATCTGTTACTTTTTAACTTCGTCGACTAGTCATATTGAGAGTATTTACCTCAACGTTATCCGTTAAAAATTTGTAAATCTTTATGGCTTCAGACAACTAGTTCACGCCATAGTTGAGACATCGGTGTAATCAGCTGGAACAGGAGGATATACTTTCTTCAACCTCTGCAATTTGCTGCTGACTTATGTAACATTCCGCAAACTGAAAAAAGAGTTAAAAATTAACCCTGGGCGTAGTGTGCGTAGTGGGGCTACGCGAAGCTACGCAAAGTGGGCGAGAAACTACCCCCACTTGCGCACTTCGCGTAGCCCCACTACGCGCCGCATGCCCCCTCCCCATCATACCTAATTTAATTAAATGGGCAAATAAAAATAAATAAAATGCACTTACCTTGTCCGCGGCGTCCCGGGGCTCCCTCTGCTCGTTCACGCCGCCGTCTACTAACCAATGCGCAAGCGCGGGCGGCCCCGCATGCACTTTTCTCGTGAGAAATGCGCATGTCCGGCCGGCCGCGAATGCGCATTAGTTAGCAGACGAAGCCGTGAACGAGCAGAGGGAGCCCCGGGACGCTGCGGACAAGGTAAGTGTATTTTATTTATTTTTTTGTGCCCATTTAATTAAATTAGGTATGTTCGGGAGGGTGGGAGGGAGGCGGGTGGCGGGCTACTTCGCTACGCCCAAGGAGTGGGCGTAGTGCTGCCTGCTTCGCCCACTTTGCAAAGGGCGAAGTAGGCAACACTACGCCCACTTCGTGGGCGTAGCGAAATTGCCCGCCCAGGGTTGTTAAAAATGTATATGTTGTACATATGTCCAAGATTAATTTTAATGTACATAAAAACATTTGTTCTCAATAGGATTGGGGTTGAAAAGCAATCATCAGAGGTTATATTTGGCAAGCAAAATAGGAAATAGCATTGCATTATACAAATGTTAGGCCGAGATTGGTCACTCACTTCATTTACAAACTCCTGGCCTTGATCTGATAGAACCCTTTTTGGAGAAATAAACATCAAGAAAAATTGAAAGACATGTCTTCAAATTAAAAAATTAAAAAAAAACATTTTCACTTTGTTTTTGAAGTGCAGGCTGAAAACGTGTAACGAATATTTAAATGAGAAACATATGGGTTTCAGAAACAAACGTCTATAAGACTATCACAATGGAGTTTTATATTTTTATAAAAATATTTGTAGAAGCATGAAAAATTATAACTCTTAAATTTTTCAATTTGAAATGACCTATCTGGTCAATAAAATCGGCGGGACTTGCTTATTTTTTCCTTTTGACGATATCTGAATGACAACTAATTCTATCAAAACATGACAACAGCACAACAACATCTGTCTGAAAACACATGAAATTCACAAACGCTTATCTCAGAATGCTTTTCTATCATGAAATGTTGAAGTCAAACCTGATAACTCCATTAGGTCCATTGCAATTTTCGGCTGATAGCATATGGAGAGCAGTCAGTGGATCTGATATGTCGGGTGGTTGACCACCATCTGGTATAGTGCATGGGCAGGAATAAACAGCTTGTGTCGACAAGTACGTACCATGGTTTAGATATCTGTATAATGAGAGCGTGCTAAAATACAACATTGGCCAATGGATTACATGTGCAGTGCAGGGGGAGGAAGTAGCACGTGGCGCAGTACTTTCTAAAATTAAACACGGCAGGATTAAGTGATTTGCTAAGACAAATCGCCTACTAAGGCAAGATATTTGAGGTATAAGAGCTGGAAACTGTGCTAAAATACACCTCTGCCAAAAACCTTACTTTTGCAATGCATGGGGCACGTGACGCACTACTGACACGAGAAAATTTACATTGCATTAAGTTGAACAGCACTTAGCACACTGCTGCAGGAACGGCCACGTGGCGCTTGGCAAATTAAAGAATCGTGGCAGGATTAAGTGATTTGCACAGAACAAAGGATAGCAAATCAAGTTTAACGTTATTAAAAAAACATGGAGTGCGTGCTAAAATACAACATTGGCCAATCGATTACATGTGCAGTGCATGGGGAGGAAGTAGCACGTGGCGCACTACTTAAAAAATTTAAAGGCAGCAGGATTAAGTGAGTTGCCCAGAAACATCGCCTACCCAGGCAAGATGCTGGAGGTATGAGAGCTGGAAACCATGCTAAAATACAGCATTGCCGAAAACATTACTTTTGCAATGCATGGGGCATGTGACGCACTACTGACACGAGTAAAACTACATTGCATTAAGTTGAACAGTACGTAGCACACTGCTGCGGTAATGGCCACGTGGCGCTTGGCAAATTAAAGAAACGTGGCAGGATTAAGTGATTTGCACAGAACAAAGGATAGCAAATCAAGTTTAACGTTATTAAAAAACAGGGAGAGCGTGCTAAAATACAACATTGGCCAATCGATTACATGTGCAGTGCATGGGGAGGAAGCAGCATGTGGCGCACTCTTTAAAAAATTAAAGGGGCAGGATTATGGGATTTGCCCAGAAACATCGCCTACCAAGGCAAGATATTGGGGGTATAAGAGCTGGAAATCGTGCTAAAATATACTATTGCCAAAAACATTACTTTTGCAATGCATGGGGCAGGTGACGCACTACTTACACGAGAAAAACTAAATCGCATTAACTTGAACAGCACGTAGCACACTGGTGCTGGAATGGCCACGTGGCGCTTGCCAAATTAAAGAAACGCGGCAGGATTAAGTAATTTGCCCAGAAACAAAAGTTACGAAGACAACTTTAATGATATAAAAAGCAGGAAAGCGTGCTTAAAAACAACATTGTCAAATCGAACAAAAATTTGCATTTACGCAGTATTTAAAGATCGTTCTGATTAATTAATTTAATTACTCTCTAAATGCTCACCTACGAAGAAGTGGATATGGACAATTTCAATGGCTGTGACTGCAGAATAGGAAAAGTTCAAGAAGGTTGGCAGGTAAAAATGCTTTGCAGAAGCATGATTGGTTGAGCATGATGTCACTGGGTGTGAGAGCTGTGATTGGGCATGTTGTAATTGAGCATGCGCAAATAAAATGAAATACATTGGGGGTACATAGCCAGATGGTGGGACGTATTGTGAGCATGCCTAACATTAACACGCATGCGCTACCACTAACATGCATGCGCAAAGTGAAGGCAACTCCTAGGGGGTACATACACAGATGGAGTTCGGACAGGGTTGGATTGGGATTAAAAATCGGCCTGGGTTTCGATAAAAAAAAATGGCCCACATTTGCATATTGCCTTTGCAAAACACTGCTTCGGCAAAGTTTTATTAAAAAAGAAAAGAGGGGTTAAGAAAAATGCACGGATTAGCTTGCACTGGCGAAACACACCTGTATACAAGTGAGGCCGCTATTGGTCTGGCTCCCTGCCCCCGCTCAATAAGCATATGTTAATAGGCCGGCCCCAGTGAGAGAAAGGGAATGACAACTCTGCCCGTTGATAAAAGAAAAGTCATTGAGGCTCATCTGCTACCAGATAGGCCACTCAGGCACCCACTGCGCCGCTGGCGGCATCCAAATAACGCAGAAACCGCCAAATCGTGTCCAGGTTGCTCAAAAAAGCAGCCCACAGCTGGAACTGGACATCGGCCCCTCGGGCATTGCCCGAGTGCCCGCATTACCAACCCAACGCTGAGTTTGGATGTCGATAGAGCCGGCGGGACAGTAGGGGAATTGAAGACCCTTCTACGGTCCCCAACGGTGACAGACAAAATAAATAAAAGAAAAAGGCCTTCCCCGGGGAATGAGGTCCCCGGGGCCTAGAAGTGGCTTCAGGAGGGGGGCTATGCAGCCCTCCTCCATAAAATAGTAATATATAACTAGCCATGCCCCGGGGGCTGGGCACCCCAGTGCCCCAAATTGGCCACGGGAGGTGGGCCACACGGCCCCCTTCCCATAAAAAAATTGAATACGGATACTCCGCTTATTGTCATCGTACCATAAGCGCACCCTTCTGATCACGTCCTGAGGGATAATTGGCTGTCAAGTGGTTGTCAACATTCAAAACTAGAACTGTTGGCAGCCATTTTATGCCTCGGTACAAGGGAGGCTGAAGAAGCGTGTGAAATGTGTGTTTCAAACATGAAAAGGGGGAGGGTAGACACACCCTGATCCTCTAGGTCTGCTCAGGGGGTCCCACAAGGCCCCCAGAGCTCCTATTTTTTTTTTTTGGGGGGGGGAAATCGTGTGCTGCGTGTATAATCCGAGCATTCTAGTGATATAAAAAAAAAAAGAAAAAGAGACGTGGGCTTCCGCGAGTCTTTGGTAATTTGCATTCTTTCAACTGTTTAGAGGAGATGCAGCAGAGCTGGATGCAGGATGCACCATTGAGTAAGAAAAGGTAACAATAACACTATTTACCTGCTAAGTGAATTTCCTTTCATAATCTAACATTGACTGGCTTCATTTGCAAATTCTTCTAATTGTGGAGTTTTGGAACTTAAAAATATTCACCTAAAATCATCCGAACAACGACTTCCCATTTACTCACCTGTTATCAGGAAAAAAACCAGTGCTGCATCTTTTAGCCCAGCACTGACCCTGAAAAGTAGTTCTAAGCATACTTACAATTAATTTGTAATTTCTTCCACAGGAATCCCCATCCTATAAAAAAAATATATATTTAGATTTACGGATCAGGCTCTAGGGGATTGTGTCCAGGGCCCAAAAAAAGTAAAAGGAAGGGGGGCCACACAATGTAATGTAATTTAAAAAAATAAAATATCTAAAAAGAAATGGTTTTAAAAAAAATTGTAAATCAGTATAAAAATAAATAAATAATGCTAAATGCCACATATCAAACATGGCAACGTGCACATCGTCTACTGCGCATTGCCCATCGTTTACATTCTAAAGCTCCCATCTGGAAGAAGGAAAGCATTCGAATTAATGGACAAGCACTTTCTTGGCCTGAATGGAGCTCAAGAGGAATCTTAATCTTAGATCAACTTATGGTAGGTGGTGAACTGAAATCTTTTGAGATTCTCTGTGAAGAATTTGATCTTCCTTTACATCGGGCTTCGAGATATTTACAACTTCAACATTCTCTGAAGAGATGTCTTGGCCTCCCCCCTTGGACACTGCAAACTTCACCGATTTTTTTTGCACTTGGGGCCGACATAAAGGTGTCATGTCAGGTTTATTTAGATCTCTGATTAACCATTTATATTTGCAGCCACTTCTTGCTACTCTCCGTGATAAATGGCAGGAACGGCTTCATATCACCATAGACGAAGATACCTGGCCAGACATATTGGAAGCCCTGGATAAGGGCACTCGTGAAGCACGAATGAAGTTCTGTGTTTTTAAAACTTTACATGATTGGCATTGGACTCCCTTAAAGTTGCAACGAGCTGGATTATCATCGCATTCTAGGTGTTGGAGATGCTCTGAAGCTAATTGTGACCTCCTGCATATCATTTTTGAATGTCCTTTTATAAAACATTTTTTGCAGCAAATAGGAAACTATTCCTCTTTCACACCTGCCACTATTTTGCTACATGACTTTAGAAGTTTTCCTTCTATTTCATGACCTCAAAGTCGACTCTTACACACTGCACTTACTGCTGCTAAACTTTGTGTTTTAAGGCTGTGGCAATCACCTAGCCCTCCCTCCAAAGAGGACTGATGGTTGCGATGATACAGACAGCATCCTATGAAAAGGTAATTTATAGGATGCAAGACCAAGAACAAATATTCCAGCAGGTGTAGACCCCCTTTCTTTGCGATTCCTGAAATTCGAATTCTCTTTTCTTTCCCTCCCTATATATAGCTTTTTCCCTTCTCCTTTTTCCCCTTTCCCTCCTTTTTTCCTCTTCCTTAATATATTACAGGTGTATATAATTTGTCACATACTGATTTATATTTATTATATTGTTTTGTAACCTATGAAATTGCCTATCTTTGAACTCCAATAAAAAATGATGACGCAAAAAATAAAGAATATAAGAATAAATATATTTAAAAATTGTCATTTACAAAACGTTTAAAATACACTGAAAGAAACATAGGTTTCAGACATGTTATAGTTAGGAATTATCATTTAAAAAATCTTTGAAATTCACTGAAAAAAACATAGGTTTCAAAAATGTTATAGTTAGGAATTAGCATTTAAAAAACCTCAGAAATTCACTGAAAAAAACACAGGTTTCAGGGGTGGTATAGTTAGTTGACCATTTCACTCGTACAAAACCATTGAAATTCCCCCGTTATAGTTAGTTGTACTAACTTTGGGCCCGATTGACAGAACTAACTTAAGACAAAATCCTAAACTTACTATCATTTTGGTATTCACAGAAGGCACTCACTCATTTTGGTATTCACAGAAGGCACTTACTCTTTTCGGTATTCACAGAAGTTAGGAGTCCTATCTTTAGGACCCCTAAATGCCTTCTGTGAATACCGAAAGTCTTAAAGTTAGGATTTTTGTCGGTTTAGGAGTAGTAAAGTTAGGAGTCCTAACTCAGAAATTCAGAAAACTGAATATGCATTGACCACATGATAGACATACCCTCAAAAAGACCCACAGAGATGCCCTGAAAGAATTAGAGTCCAACAAAAGCTTTGTCATTAAAAACATCTGACAAGGGTGGGAACGTAGTGATCTGGCCCTTAGAGATGTACCGTAATGAAGGGATTGAACAGTTATCAGATAAAAATAGGTAATGTATCTCCTCTATGTCTGAATATGACCAAGCCATTAAAATGTATGAAAGTAAACACATTGGATGGAGAGATGATGGTGTGATAAGTGAGGATGAATTTTCTTTTTTGGCCTGCAAATATCCCAAAATACCAGTACTTTACCTTTTCCCTAAACTCGATAAGAATGCCACGAAACCACCAGGGAGACCTATTGTTTCTTCCTGTAAGAGTGCATTGGAGAATACTTCAAAATATGTTGATTTCTTTTTACAGCCCTTTGTCCAATCTATTCCATCTTTTGTTAACGACACAAGTGATTTCCTGCGACGTATAGAAAATGTTCAATGGAATGACAATTATTTACTGATGTTTATGGATGTCAGTAGTATGTATACATGTATTCCACAAGAACTAGGGATCCAGGCTTGTCGTCCATTCCTTAGCAATAGATCTCTTTCACTACTCTTCCATACTGAGATGCTCTTAGACATGGTACAATTATGTTTAAGCAACAATTTATTTCTTTTTGACAACGGCCTGTACAAACAAATCGAGGGAACGGCGATGGGAACCTGCTTCCTCTCCAGCATTGCAGGCTTATACCTCGGATGGTGGGAGGAGCAGATATATAAACTGAATACAGACAAAGAAGGTCTTAACGAGGATATACCCTGGATGTCGCTATAATTTGTATCTTGCTAAGTGACTTGTATGCCACAGATGACCAGTACAACGCTAATCCAGCATTATCATTAGCTACATTACTACTCTCGACTGATGAGTTAACAAACATAAAAAGGATCCTTATTTGATCCTGGTAATTTGTTTGTAATGAAAGGATAGAACTACATGATTGAAGTAGGTCTGATACCAACACAACTGGCATAGGCGTGTCCTGTGACCTTGGTGTCATAGATAATGAGGACAATGTTAATTTTACCATATCGTTAGCTGTCTGGCAAACTTTCATCTATTACATTCAGCACCGACCCGAATCAGTAGAAAACGTGTGGTTTATTATGGTGACAATCGTTGAAATCCACTAGTAAGCATTTACTACTACATTATCAGCTACTCTCTGATCTAAATAGTGACTACCATGTAAGAGTCGTAAGATCACTGACTAGATCGGTTTTTTCTCACTCTAACTGTATTTTAAACGAGGTTTATAACTTATATGACATGTGTTTCCTAGCAATGTACGACAAATGATCATTGCGTTATACAACATTATAAAGAGAGTCAGGAAATTGCCATGTTTTTCACATAAGTGCAAGTGGGCGAGAAATTATAAGGTATCAAGCTGTGTGCCAACAAATTAGAACAGTAACTTTAACTGCGTTCGATTTACTGCACATCGGACCATTGTTGGCCCATACTTTTTCTATAGTTCAGCGAGTGAGCAAGAAATGATAAGCTATCAAGTTGTGTGCCAACAAATTAGAACAGTTTCCTTATCTGCGATTGATTTATTGCATATCGGACCAGTGTTGGCCCATAGTCTTTCTAGAGTACAGCGGAGGACTTATATGATACCTATTCCCACATACAAAATACAACAGACAACGCGGTACCGGGGACATTAGGACTACAATTCCCAGCACTCTTAACCTGTCATGTGATGCCGTGACACCACACGCATCCTGGAGCACGGAAGCATTATTATCGGAAGAACCTACCCGTTCGGCACCTTCCCGAGACGGCCCAGAGGGACGCCAGGAGTACCGACGGGCAGGAAGGGATTCGGTTTGTACTTTGGCGTGCTGTCTTTTAACAAAAGTTTTGTCCGATTTAAACCGAGTATGTAACGGAGAGATTGTGAACTTGAGAAGATGTAACTTTGTACGCAGTTTTACCTTGAGTGAACTGTTACGGCGCTCATTACATACCGGACGCTAGTAATACACAGAGGGATCAGAAATCAAGCTCACAGAGATTTAATAGCTTTATACAGACAGTAAGTGGTGGATAGGACGTGGTTTTCGCCATACGATAGGATATATTTTTCTATCTAATGACATGCGAATTTATAATCCAAGGAAGAGAGAAGCCCAAGGTGTTGATGAATCCCGTTTGCCACTTAATTATAAACGTACCATCAATGTGAATAATAACGGGCTCAAGCTTTAATCCGTTTGATATGAGATTAAGCACGAGCGGAAAATCCGTTACGTCCGCGGATTTTTCGGATGAATACGCAATCCGCGTATTTTACGTATTTTTCACAAAATCCGAAAAAAAAAATCCGCGGATGTAACGGGTTCAAAAGTTGAACCCCCACTCATGTAACTATTTTACAATGGCGCCAGCAAGCTGCCAGCGCCGTTGTAAAATAGTTACAAAGTTAGCTTGCACAGGAACCACTAGATAAAACGAAGCAGGTGCTGCTTTATTTTATCTAAGTGCTTCCTGTGCAAGCTAACTTTGTAACTATTTTACAACGGCGCTGGCAGCTTGCTGGCGCCATTGTAAAATACACTCAAGAGACCCCTGCGCCCTTCGGCGCGATTGCATAGTAACACACACATGGTCGCTGGAACTAGTTGAAGCTCAAATGCAGTGACTCATTCATCAGCCCAGAAACAATCGAGAGCATCGTCGAGGCTGGGCAATGTGCCTTCTTTACCAAATCTACCGTCGAAAGTCAGCTGTGATGCTGGATAGAGGCCTTTGCATCCTTGAATTTCACGAGCACAATCCCTGTGCTGTTCCTGTGACCAGGAGTCTCTGTATCTTCATCTGCTGCTCTGATCGGCCTCTGACCTTTTATACACACAAGAGGCATGTGCACTCGCATGGAAGCCCCGTCCGTTTGGCCATGAGTAGGCAGATTGTGTTCGCACGGGTTTCTGCACGTTCGTGAGCGTTTTGTACAATAAAACCCTCGCGAACTTGCAGAAACCCGTGCGAACACAAAAAAAAAAACGCTAGGATCCGCGGATTTTGCGTATTTTCGAAATACGCAAATACGCAAATACGCAAATACGCAAATACGCGGATTGCCAATCCGCAAAATACGCCCACCCCTATATGAGATTAGCACAACTAATGAGTGTGCATGCATAAAGGGTCCTCCCAAGCAATATCACCTGCAGGGGAGGTTTGGATTGTAGTTTACATGCTTTTAAGGACTATGAGTTTCTGTTGACACTGGGTAGATACTTAGTGCCAACACTGTTATCAGAGTTAAGTAGAGCGTGCATCACTATTGGTGGTACACTCCCATTACATTCTTGCCATCTAGCACTCCCTCTCTGAACGTTGCAGATCGTGTGACAAGAATTAACATGATGCATTTATGACCTGCATCTGTTTATTTTTAATAGAGCGGTGCTCTATCTACCTGAGCCGTAGCCAGGTGAGGCGCAGTACCCACGTCCTACCAAGAAGGTGAGTTGGCGATAATACTGATGTTGGGCTTCTTATATACCTTTATGGATACTAGAAGTATAAAAAAGAGCCATATAGATGCATTATCGACAGAGATGCTTTTTTTCAAATACCAATGTTGTTGTGTGTGTATGATACACTATACTACTCCATTTGGACGCCACTTTCCTAGGTATCTGGTGGACAGCTACGGATCCTAGTCCACCAGGTGACACTTATGGATTTTTCACTCACAAAGGTGACTTTTAGTTACTTCACATTCACGCACTAGCGAAGTTTTGTTCCTGAAGAAAGCAGTGGACACCAGGTCCCCTTACTGCTGAAACATGTCGACCTTTCCAACTAAATAGTAGCTATTTGTTGAAAACTACTATGTCTGCGCACTGGTTTTTAGTCTTGGAAGTATGAGAGGTACCTAATAAATTGTTTTTCCTCTATACTCTCCAATTTTAGATTTTTCACTATCACTCTATTTCTCACACGCACTGCTTTTCAGGTATCATTGTTAGGTTACCCTTATAGACCCTTAGTTACAATGGGGCATCCGCCTCTCTATCGTGAGATGCAGTAATATCCTCCTTGGTGTAAGGAGTCCCATATGATGACAAGGGCGGCACCGAACGATATCTGATGGGTACTTTCACACCCGAGAAGCATCACTCACTATTTAGGATTATGCTTTAACTAAAAGTAGGTTAGTGGTCAGACCTTCACAACTTCTGATGCATGCAGACCCACAGTTACTTTGTGTTGTTAAATGGGAGGAGCAGGTTGCCTACAAGACCAGAAAATTCCTTGACCACGCCGTCCTCTGGTTGAGGTACATTGATGATATTTTTTGTGTGTAAAATGGGACTGAAAAGGAGGCACGTGAGCTTGTTGATGCACATTAATGATTTGAATCAGTTCACTAGTCAGACCAAAAAATGAACTATTGAATTCCTTGACCTCAAACTTGAAATTAAAAAAAAAAAAAATTGTAGCAAACGTTATAGGAAAACCACAGCTGGCAATAGTTTGCTGCACGCAAACAGTTGTCATCCAAAAAGTTTGATTCGCTGTATTCCTTTTGGGGAACTGTTAAGGGCCAGAAGGAACTGCAGTACTAATGAGAGCTATCAGGCAGAAAAGGATGAAATGTCTAAAAGATTCCTGGCACGAGGATACAGCAAAACTCTCATCAATTACACCATTAAAAAAATAGATAAACTTAACAGAGATGAGGTAATCTTCCCTACTGCTAATACCACTGAGAGAAAGGAAAATGTAATGTTCATAAATACATATAACACCATCTCTGTAGTAATATGATCCAGAGCCTCAAAAAGACCAATGAAATAAGGGGATTCTTCACATGCAATTAATGTAAAGTATGTACATTTAGCAGTAATACTAAGTAACACTAAATCCATCAAATTCTGTAACAGTGTGGCACCATTTACCATACAGAAACAAGTCAATTGCAACACTGAATATGCACTTTATGCCTTAAAATGCCCTTGTGGTAAGTACTACATAGGCAGTACCATACATAAAGGTAAAAAACATGGTCTTAAACACCTAAGGGCCATTACCAAAAATGACAAGACTTACCCTGTCGCAGGACATTTTCATGAATTCCATAAAAGTAACTCCAATCTAGTGAAATTTGCTGTCATTGATCACATACCACCAAAAGTCAGGGGTGGGAACAGAACAGCCGAACTCAGGAGATTGGAATCTAGGCTCATTATCAGATTTAATACGATGGCCCCCAATGGGCTTAACCTTGATGAAGAAATGTCTGTACATCTCTGAATGGGAACAGTTATCACTTTTCTGCTACATCTTCTCCCATGATTTTATTGTCTGTATTACTGTTTTTTAGATTTTTGTGTTTATTATATTTTTACTTGTGCAATTCTTTAGGGTTTTAACCAAATCATCTCAATGTGTGACTTTTTTACAGATATGTTCACAGAATTGAGAAGCATATGTGTTATCTTTATGGCTGATGATCAAGAGAGAGCACACCCGGGGAGGAGCTTCGCGCACATCCAAGATGGCCGCGTGAGCTTAGGGATCCCGAGACCCTCGTAGCCCCCCGAATATATCCTGTCATTTATCCTGTCTACTGTGGAGTGCTTCTTGCAGAGGAACTGAAGGAGACTCGGAAGCTGAAAACCGCGTCTCGAACGTTCCCCGGAAACCAGAGTTACAGGATCGTAATGTTTGAGGCCTGCTCCCCTCGGATGACCGGTGATTTAGTTGGCACTGTGCCCGAGTGGTAATGCAACAATATCGGCTTTCGGCACCGGAAGTGACTGGCCCGGCCCTACTTCTCCTCTTGGTTTCGGTTTCGATTTTGCCTGAAACCCGCTTGGGTCCACTTTATATCATCTGAGACCCTTGTCGGCGATAATTGTGCCATGCTCTGAGGACGCTGCAGCGGACGGTTGACCTCTGGATTGGAAATCGAGGGGTTTTGGCTGACTATTGCGCCGGGCCGATTACTGGATATTGCGTAACCACAAAAGGCTAGCATACTATCCTAAAGAATTGACAACAAGGGGCTTGCTACTGGTCTGAACATTGGGAGTATGGATCATTATTTCCCCGAGCTGAACGGTGAACTTTGGTTTGTCCCACAATGGTGACCAAGCCGGAGGGGGATAAACGACAATCGAAAGCCGTTAGAGGGGGAAGGTATACCCAATCTAACAACATGGACCGGTATGCTCAGACGAGAGGGTCGCCGAGTGGACTGGGAAAATCTCAAGAAGGACTAAAAGACACCTCTGTCCTGGAACCGGAGCTGACATTGCAAGATGTTATGGTCACCATTGATGGGATCAAGTCCTCTCTCGGACAAAAGATGGAGACTCTGGCTCATAAGTTGGACACTGTGTCTATTGAGGTGAATTTGATTCGGGCAGACCTCACGAAGACGAGTGAGAGAGTGAATCACTGGACATAAAGACTGCTAGTCTTACGACTGATGTCACAGAATTGCACTCAGAAGTCTGGAATTTGGCGGCCTCGAATGACCTGGCTCTCCGTAGACTGGAGGATTTTGAAGGGCGAGCCCGGAGAAACAACTTGCGTATTATTGGTGTGCCGGAAAAGGCAGAGGGACAGGCTGCGGACCTCTTCGTCGAGGAGATGGTACTTGAACATCTTCTGCCCAAGGGTCTGAGTAATTTCTTTACCGTTGAAAGAGCGCACAGGATTCCCGGAGTTAGGCCACGTGTCGGTGTACAGCCTCGACCTTGATAGCGAAAATATTTAATTTCAGAGACAGAGATGCGAACCTCCAGGCCTCCAGATCTGGAGGCCTTTGAAGTACGAAAACTCGTCCGTCAGTTTTTTCCGGACTTCACGCAAGCAGTCCAGAAGCAGAGAATGAGCTTCGTGGGGGTTAAACGGAAGCTACGCGATAAAGGACTCAAATACGCCATGATGTACCCAGCCAAGCTGAGAATTGAACACGATGAGAAAGTTTATTTTTTTGGCAAGCCAGAAATCGCAGCGGACTGGTTGGACACTTTAACTGCTCAAGAGGAACCTCGAAGACAGATTGGAGATGAAGGAGGGGGTGCGCAGGAACAAGAATAAGTACTGTTGCCATGAGAACTCTGGAAAATTGGGGAACGGATTATGGTTCTACTCTTTACAATATCATGTTCTGACACAGTAATTTAGGAGGGTTATCGGGTTGTCCGTGGGTCACTTTCCTCCTCATATTTAGCTTGTTTGTAGTTTAGTTTAGATGTTGGGGCGACAGGCACACTGTGAGTTGGGGTGGCTTGATAGTTGTAAGCAGGGGTGCAAGGTGGGGGGTGGCGTAACCACAAGTTTAATGGGGGATGGGGAGGAGTGTTAATTTTTTGTTTTGTTTTTGTGTTTTTTGTGTTTTTCCAAGGCATTGTATTCCAAGATTTCTTATTGATGGTGCGAGGATTGGAGGAGGGTTGGGCCTTTTTTATGTTTTTATGATGGGGGTAGGGGGCTGCGAGTATTAATTTGGAATGTGAATTGGCTGGGGGATAAAATTAAGCGCAGTGTGGTCCTACAATTCCTCAAAAGACACTCTCCGGACGTAGTTCTACTTCAGGAGGCTCATTTGGTAGGGAATGCTTGTAATGCGATGCATAGAAAGGGCTACCGTCTGGTGGCGCATGCCGGATTTACTTCGGGGTCAAGGGGGGTTGGGATCCTCCTTAGAAAATCTCTTCCGTTTGTAGTTGACTCCGTCACCGCATATGAGAGGGGACGATATGTAGCGGTATCAGGACGTTGGGAGGGATACACTCTCTCCTTGGTTTCGATTTATGTCCCCCCGGGTCTACAAACCACTACCTATGCTGAATTGGGGAAGCTTGTTTTAGACCTTCCCAGAGGGTTGCTGATTATTGGTGGGGATTTCAATGCTGTAGTCTCTGGCACCATGGACAGGTCTCTGGCCCGTGATATGGGACGGACACACAGATGGCTTTCTGATTTTCTAGAGGCTCTGGGTTTGGTAGATAGCTGGAGATTGCTCCATCCTAATCAGCGACAGTACACCTTCCACTCCGGTGCTCATGGTAGTATCTTGCGCATTGATTATAGTCTAGTACCGGCTGCCCAGACATCGTATATTGCAGAGGTAAAACATCTGGCTAGAGGTATTTCGGATCACTCGCCGCTCTGGATCAGATTTGAAATGACCTTGGGTACTAATGGTAGGATCGCCCCTATAAATCCCTGGTATTTGCGTAATCCTAAGATTCGCAAGGAACTTTTAAAAGCATTGGAACACTATTTTCAAGAAAATGAGGGTTTGGTTTCCTCGTTGGTCTCGTTGTCGGAGGCCTGCAAGACAGTGATTCGAGGTCAAGCCTTGTCCCTGATTTCGGGAGTTAAAAAACAGAAAGAGGAAGAGGGGGTGAGAGTTGAATCGGACATAGCGAATTTTGAAATGGAACTGGAGCAAGACTACACGCCTTGCAACGTAAGCAGCATGAATACAGGACGCTGGTCACTGAGAGTGCGAAGGCCCTGAGCCGAGAGCAGCAGGGGCGTTTATATGATGTGGGGGACAAGGCCGGTAAACTGATTGCTTGGTTGGACAGGAGGGATAGAGCAGATCGGGTAGTTCCTGAGATTGAGACTGCGGAGGAGAATCGTATAACTGACCCACAAGAGATAGTAGATGGTTTTGCGGATTACTTTCGTAACGTTTATACCTCTGTCTCAGATAGACCGGAGGAAGACTCGTGCCTATTGCTGAGGGATATTCAGCTTCCATATTTAACTGAGGAGGACCGCGATTTCATGGATAGTAAGCTTACGGTGGATGAGATTGCCTTGGCGGTGCGCTCTTTGAATTCTGGGAAAGCAATGGGTCCCAATGGTCTTCCGATCAAGTTGTATAAGCTTCGACCGGACAGGATTGCCCCCTATTTGAGAGACATGTTTTTGGAAGCTCGAGAACGTGGGGTCCTGTCCCGAGATCAGAGAGTGGCTTCGATAGTAGTGATACCCAAAGAGGGGAAGCCGAGATCCAGTTGTGCTTCGTACAGGCCGATTTCGTTGCTGAATTCAGAACCTAAGATATTGGCTAAAGTGTTGTCTAATAGGTTGATCAAGGTTATTAGTGAACTGGTACATCCCGATCAGTCTGGATTTATTCCACGTAGGAATACGGGTTTGAACCTAAGGCGATTGCACGGAGTTCTAGCTAGGGCGCATATCTTGCGAGAACCGGCCATACTAGCGTCACTAGACCCGACGATGGACTTCGATACGGTGGAGTGGCCATATCTGTGGGCTGTTTTGGCTAAATTTGGTTTTGGTCCTGAGTTCGTTAGCTGGGTGCGGCTATTATATACCGAACCTCTGGCCCAAGATGTTGTGAACAATCGTGTCTCGGCGCCATTTTGTCTTGGGCGGGGCACTAGACAGAGGTGTCCGCTGTCGCCCCTTCTGTTCTAGCTGGCTCTAGAGCCTCTGGCGGCTTGGATCCGTTGGGAGCCCTCGATAAAGGGTATTTGGGGGTCCCCACAGTTTGAAGATCGGATCTCTTTATATGCCGACGACATTTTACTGTATCTGACTTCTCCCAAGAAATCCCTTAACGTTGTCTGCGATGTTTTAGCCTCTTATGGTAGGTATTCTTGATTATAAATAAATTCGACGAAGTCCTATCTTTACGTGTTGTGCGGCGATGTCCCCATCCTGCCCCGTAATTGTCCTATTCAGAGAGCTAGGGACGGGTTTAAGTATCTCGGGATTTATATTTCAATGGATCCCACAATTCGATATGATAAGAACCTTCTTCCTCCACAGGCCCGACTGAAAAGCGACGTGGCTGGCTGGAAGAAACTTCCGCTGTCGCTGCTAGGACGAGCGGCCCTGTTTAAAATGATGTCTTTGCCCCAGTTCCTCTATGCCCTTCAGAACACTCTGGATGTAGTACCAGCTAGTTACTTTCGAGAAGTGGAGGGAATTGCAGCGTAGTCTGCTTTGGGAAGGCAGGTCACGTATAGCGTTGGCTAAGTTGACGCTCCCATGGTACGACGGAGGAATTGCCCTCCCTGATATTAAAAAATACTACTGGGCGTCTCAGCTGGGAGCTATAAATCATGGAACTTACGGTTCCAATGCGGATCCGGGTTATGCAATGGACAGGTGGCTGCTCCCTGGTGGTAATTATAGCAGAGTGCTGTACACTAGATCTGTAGAGAAAAATGTAACGGGCCCAACTAGAGTGGCAGTACGTATATGGCACGATGTTACCTGTTCATTGGGATGGAAAAAACATTTGACTCTAGCTACCCCTTTATTTGTATCGGATAGACTGGGCAGGTTATGGAATACAAAGGGGGAGAATATACCAAAGTCATCCCCATTAGAAGACCGAATACTGGATGGGCATCTGCCAGACAGTACCATCTCTCTCATTTATAAAAAAATGACATATCACAGAGCTGGTCTATTAACAGAATTAAGGAACAAGTGGACGCAGGAAGGTATTGAAATAGACGATGAAGACTGGCAATCCGCAGTTTCTTCCCCTAAGGATAGTTGCGATTCCCGCAAGATTGAGGCTCGTCCAGTTGAAAATATTGCACAGGGTTTATGTCACTGGTGCACGTCTGATTATAATGGGGTTCACGGAGGATGGCTTGTGTAAGCGTGGATGTGGTCAGTTGGGAACGCTTTTTCATATCCTGTGGGAATGTCGACATATGATAGATTACTGGAACATGGTACATACTGTTATGCAGGAAGTGTGCCGCTTTTGCCGGAAGCTAGGAGATGTCTATTAAATATTTGGGAGCCTACAGAACTAAAAGCTGCACAAATTCGGTGTGTCACTCTTGGGGCCATGATAGCTAAGCGAAACATTGCACAGCTGTGGGGATCTGCAAGGCCACCTACGATAGACGGATGGAAAGAAAGTATGGATTGGTGTATGTTTCGTGAAAAAACTGTCTACCTGGCTAGGGGTCGCCCTCAAAAATGGAATAGTGTTTGGGGTCCTTGGAATCAATACAGAGGGAATATTTGTATACCACCTGCAACTATCGAACTTGAAACTCCTCTTTCCCCAGGACCCTTACATGTGAATCTGCCTGACATTTGTGCTCCGTGCTCCCCTCCCCCCTCGCCAATATTTCTGTACTATATATTGCATTTGTGAATGACCCTCTTCTGCACTATGCACTAATAAATTTCTTTGTTGCCTTGTTTTAATAAAAAGAAATATATAAAAAAAAAAGAGAGAGCACACCCATCTGTTTGAAGTGTATCATCTATTATGATGTGTCGTTATACTTTGGCCCACTTGGGCTTATTAATTGATTTCCCTTGCATGTCAATACAGATGTGGGCCACTAATACACTTTACAAACATGTTACTTTTACCCACTTCGGTTAAATATACGTATGCTATTTCGTGATAGCATCGTAGTTTAATTTCTTTGAGCTGTGACATGCTGTTTATAAGAAAGTTCACGTAGTTCAAGATGATGGCGGACGTGCTGTTGTTTTAGTTACTCAGCATCAGTATGGGTTCGTGGCCGGGTCCCAATGCTGCTTGTGATTTTTTTTTGAATTTGGGGCTATATTTATTATTGCCATTATCCAGTTAATTATTTTTGGCTTAATTTTACTACGCATTATTTGTGGACCAAGTTATGTTACATGCAACCTTAGGCCGGGAAAGCTCATGGAGCCGCTAGTACTATGAACGCACTGCTTGTGTGGAGTTCTCACGTTATGTATACACAATGGTATGCTGTATCCGATTGAAACATGAATTCAACACTGATTTTGTGTAAATAATTAGATTTATTAAGGTAAAACTTTATTGAGATGCTATTAACACTGACGATTTCTTTTATGTCTATTGTCACATAATCATTGTTGCACGTTATTAGTAATCAATAACACACAGTTTATTGCCCATGAAGAAGGAGTGTGTGTAACTCCAAAACGGTTTGGACGTAGTGACGAAAAAATAAATCGCACTTTCAATTGATTCAGAAAAGGGGGTGGTGATGGACAGAGCATCTGAATTAAACAGAACACTCATACCCAGTCAAAAGATCAGGGCTTGATCCATCACCGTTTTTTAGCTCACTGCACCATCCCAGTTCAGAACCTGGCTACATGCAAATTAGTCTGTCCCTGGCCCAGTGCATCATGGGAACAGGGCAGACCAAACTACCAAGCCAATTCTTTACTTGCGAAGACGGCTGTAATGCCAGAAACCGGTCCCCGGAAGCTTGTTTCCTTTCCAGTGAAGAATTGGCTTGGTAGTTTGGTCTGCCCTGTTCCCATGATGCACTGGGCCAGGGACAGACTAATTTGCATATAGCCAGGTTCTGAACTGGGATGGTGCAGTGATCTAAAAAACGGTGATGGATCAAGCCCTGATCTGTTGACTGGGTAGGAGTGTTCTGATTAACTCAGATACTCTGTCCATCACCACCCCCTTTTTGAAATTATTTTGGCCACCATGAGTGTGGAAGGGTATGCTTTGACATGAGTCCCTTGCTCACTGCACCATCAGGATTCAAGCAAGCCGGGCCGAAGAGGGCTGTAATGCCAGAAACCGGTCCCCGGAAGCTTGTTTCCTTTCCAGTGAAGAATTGGCTTGGTAGTTTGGTCTGCCCTGTTCCCATGATGCACTGGGCCAGGGACAGACTAATTTGCATATAGCCAGGTTCTGAACTGGGATGGTGCAGTGAGCTAAAAAACGGTGATGGATCAAGCCCTGATCTGTTGACTGGGTAGGAGTGTTCTGATTAACTCAGATACTCTGTCCATCACCACCCCCTTTTTGAAAGCACTTTCAATTGAGGCACGGCTCCCCTGTTTTTGTATTCCTGGATACCTGGGAGGCACGCTTTGGAAATTGGTGTAATATTGTTGGGGTGGCTACCCCTGCCATGTAATAGGCTCGATGAAAGCCATCATTCGTATTGGATATATATGTATATATATATATATATATATATATATATATATATATATATATATACATATATATATATATATATATATATATATATATATATATATATATATATATATCACACATTTACCAGCTCCCAAATTGAAGGGCCACCAGGAAGAATCATAAGAAAACGCCAGGTTTTATTCAGGGCTTGCTAGTGACAAGTTCACAGGAAAACCAAGCAGAAAGTTAGTGGGGCCAGACGCGTTTCGGGAGGAACCTGCTCCCTTCTTCTGTGGCTCAATATGCTGGACACAAGAACTGTCTATCTTAATTTATTGCCACGCCCCTGGGTGGGGACGCTGCCACTCCTGCGGCATCTTGGACATTGTAGTATTACCCCAGTGGGTGTAAAGTTCTTGCGATAGTTTAGCATCAAAATTAAAATCCCAAGTGGGCTCCGAGGGTAACCTGTGCCTTGCCGTTCTGCTTTGTAACCATGAAAAAAGCGTTCGCGTGAGCACTACTGGAATCGTGCTCACGCGTCTTCCATCCGTTGTCATCACGCTCCCAGTGGTGCGGACTCGGATCCATTGACTGGGGGGTCACCTTCGCGACCGGGACGGCCGCTGAAACATCACACATTTACCAGCTCCCAAATTGAAGGGCCACCAGGAAGAATCATAAGAAAACGCCAGGTTTTATTCAGGGCTTGCTAGTGACAAGTTCACAGGAAAACCAAGCAGAAAGTTAGTGGGGCCAGACGCGTTTCGGGAGGAACCTGCTCCCTTCTTCTGTGGCTCAATATGCTGGACACAAGAACTGTCTATCTTAATTTATTGCCACGCCCCTGGGCGGGGACGCTGCCACTCCTGCGGCATCTTGGACATTGTAGTATTACCCCAGTGGGTGTAAAGTTCTTGCGATAGTTTAGCATCAAAATTAAAATCCCAAGTGGGCTCCGAGGGTAACCTGTGCCTTGCCGTTCTGCTTTGTAACCATGAAAAAAGCGTTCGCGTGAGCACTACTGGAATCGTGCTCACGCGTCTTCCATCCGTTGTCATCACGCTCCCAGTGTTGCGGACTCGGATCCATTGACTGGGGGGTCACCTTCGCGACCGGGACGGCCGCTGAAACATCACACATTTACCAGCTCCCAAATTGAAGGGCCACCAGGAAGAATCATAAGAAAACGCCAGGTTTTATTCAGGGCTTGCTAGTGACAAGTTCACAGGAAAACCAAGCAGAAAGTTAGTGGGGCCAGTCGCGTTTCGGGAGGAACCTGCTCCCTTCTTCTGTGGCTCAATATGCTGGACACAAGAACTGTCTATCTTAATTTATTGCCACGCCCCTGGGCGGGGACGCTGCCACTCCTGCGGCATCTTGGACATTGTAGTATTACCCCAGTGGGTGTAAAGTTCTTGCGATAGTTTAGCATCAAAATTAAAATCCCAAGTGGGCTCCGAGGGTAACCTGTGCCTTGCAGTTCTGCTTTGTAACCATGAAAAAAGCGTTCGCGTGAGCACTACTGGAATCGTGCTCACGCGTCTTCCATCCGTTGTCATCACGCTCCCAGTGGTGCGGACTCGGATCCATTGACTGGGGGGTCACCTTCGCGACCGGGACGGCCGCTGAAACATCACACATTTACCAGCTCCCAAATTGAAGGGCCACCAGGAAGAATCATAAGAAAACGCCAGGTTTTATTCAGGGCTTGCTAGTGACAAGTTCACAGGAAAACCAAGCAGAAAGTTAGTGGGGCCAGACGCGTTTCGGGAGGAACCTGCTCCCTTCTTCTGTGGCTCAATATGCTGGACACAAGAACTGTCTATCTTAATTTATTGCCACGCCCCTGGGCGGGGACGCTGCCACTCCTGCGGCATCTTGGACATTGTAGTATTACCCCAGTGGGTGTAAAGTTCTTGCGATAGTTTAGCATCAAAATTAAAATCCCAAGTGGGCTCCGAGGGTAACCTGTGCCTTGCCGTTCTGCTTTGTAACCATGAAAAAAGCGTTCGCGTGAGCACTACTGGAATCGTGCTCACGAGTCTTCCATCCGTTGTCATCACGCTCCCAGTGGTGCGGACTCGGATCCATTGACTGGGGGGTCACCTTCGCGACCGGGACGGCCGCTGAAACATCACACATTTACCAGCTCCCAAATTGAAGGGCCACCAGGAAGAATCATAAGAAAACGCCAGGTTTTATTCAGGGCTTGCTAGTGACAAGTTCACAGGAAAACCAAGCAGAAAGTTAGTGGGGCCAGTCGCGTTTCGGGAGGAACCTGCTCCCTTCTTCTGTGGCTCAATTTGCTGGACACAAGAACTGTCTATCTTAATTTATTGCCACGCCCCTGGGCGGGGACGCTGCCACTCCTGCGGCATCTTGGACACGATAGTTTAGCATCAAAATTAAAATCCCAAGTGGGCAAATTTACACTTTTGCGCGAAAATACGATCACTTGCGAAGACAAAGGGCGTCGGGAAAAAATGTCCCTAAACAAGCACAAGCTCAAGCGCAAGCAGAATCGACAGCAACAAATTTGGGCGATTCAATTGTTACGACATCCAACGAAAGTTTAGTACCAACAAGTGAAGACTCTGACAGCGGAATCCCAGGTGCAAAGGAAGGGGATATGGGTCAATTAACTCTGAGAGAGGAGCTGGAGTTCATGAGAATGCAACGAAGGGGCACATTACGCTCCAGGAATACACAAGCAAACAACTCAGGAACTCAAGGCGAAGACAACGCAGGAAGTGCGCCAAGAGGCAGAGGGCGACCGCCGAAAAAAAGGAATTGGAAAAGCAACAAGTAATAAATGACAACACCATAATCAACCTTACTGATATCTCACTGGACCAGGCGGAAAAGCAATTACTGGCATTGGGACTCTCCTATTGCCCTGAGAGCAATTTCAACTATGGCCACACCAGAGTGGATATATTCAAATTTATCAGGAAAATAAAATTACGTAAATACTTTGCAATCAAAGAAGGAGTGGGAACAACGAAGAAGAGCATAAGAATAACCCCCACCCCACCAACGAAAAAGAGTGGATTGCAAGCTAAAGACATTACATTAATGAAAACAATGCACACATTACAGTCATGTAAGGATATAACCACCCAAAACACACAGGAAGTGGCCAGAGAAGAAGGTATCAACCTGGGCCAAACTGTGGAAAGCCCTTTCAAATTACCATCAACTTTTATGCCAGTAATGCCTAAGGATGCAATAGATGTATATGCGGATCTCATAATAGATGGCCTCAAAACACTCAACTCACGTACCAAAGAACAAGAAAGAACCATGAATATCAGGTCCAGACCCTATAATGAGCTAATGAAAAAATAAAAAATGGAACAAACAGTTATTGTCAAACCATCTGACAAAGGTGGGAACATTGTACTCTGGGGCAAACAGCAATATATGGAGGAGGCATATAAACATCTTAATGATCCAGAATGCTATACACAGATTGATCTCAGAACCACAAAGTTGATTCAACAAGCCTATCACAAGGAACTTTACGGATGGAAAAGAGATGGTTTGATATCTAAGGATGAAATGAACTTTTTACAAAAAGAACACCCAACACTACCAAATATCTACTTCATCCCAAAAGTTCATAAAGATGTTTTTCCAATCCCAGGGCGGCCAATAGTATCTGCTATAAACAGCCTATTTGAAAATACTTCAAAGTACATTGACCATTACCTGCAAGACTTCGTAACAGAATTACCTGCCTATATCAAGGACTCAACTGAATTCCTCAGAAATATCAACCAATGTAATTGGTCAGCGGAATATCTACTAATGACAATGGACATTGCTAGTCTTTATACTAGTATTTCACATGAGGAAGGCCTAAAAGCTGTTAAATTTTATTTGGATAAAAGGCCTGTCGAACTGTACAAGCATAATGCCATGCTGATCACCATGATTGAACGCTGCCTTAATAATAATGTCTTCCTTTTTGATGACAAGGTATATAAGCAGCTGCGAGGTGTGGCTATGGGGGCATGCTTCTCCCCCAGCTACGCGGGGCTCCACGTAGGTTGGTGGGAGGAGCATGTTCTCAAGGTGGAACATGCCACAGCTTGGAGTAACAACATTGTGAAATACATTAGGTATATTGACGATATTTTTATTGTTTGGAGAGGAAGTGTGGAAGAGGCCAATTTGTTTGTGTCTAGCATCAACAAAAATAACTCCAATTTGAAATTTTCTGCTGAAATAAGTAAACAAAAGGTCAGTTTCCTTGATGTTCTAGTTGAAGTAGTAGATAACACCCTTACAACAAGTCTCTTTAGGAAAAGCACAGCGGGAAATAGCATCCTGCATGCACAAAGCTTTCACCCGCAACATACTATCAGAGCAATCCCCTACGGGGAGTTCTTGAGAATACATAGGACTTGTAGCACGGCAAAACTCCGTGATAAGCACCAAAGTGAGGCAAGTTCCCGTTTGGAAGCTAGGGGTTACAAAAGAACAGAACTCAATAAAGCCAGAACAAAGGCAAACAAAGTTGACAGGATGAAGTTATTAGCAGAAACCTCAACATGTAAGGAAGCGACAAATGTCACAGACAATGGTAACGAAATCAGACTAATTACCGGTTACAGCAGACAAGCCCTCTATATTTCAAATTTGGTAAGAAGACAGTGGCCAGTAATTTTGACAGACCCTACACTAAATGATATCTTGCCAAAAAAACCCACAGTAACATATAGAAGGGCTTATAGCATGCGTAATGAGCTGGTATCCAGTGCACCAGAAACTGTGAAAAATGATGATTGGTTGTCACCCCGTAAGGGTTTCTACCGCTGCATCTCCTGTCGCGCATGCCACTTTGGCATCAACACCAGGACCTACACAACTCCTTTTGACCCAAAGCCCATTCCAATAAAAGCTCACTATACCTGCAGGACAGAACTAGCAGTGTATGTCTTAACCTGCACTTGTAATTTGAGGTACATAGGGAGTACCAAACTACCTGTATACCAGCGTATCCTCCAACATCTCCGCGCTATTGTGAATTGTGATCAGAGCTACCCGGTAGCTCGACACTTTGACCAATTTCACAACAGAAACTTATCTCATCTAAATTATTTCGTTATAGATGCGATAAGAGCGTCTAAAAAAGGAGGAGATTACGAAAGGAAATTAAGACAACTGGAGTCAATGTATATCATAAGACTCAACAGCAAAATTCCCGCAGGTCTCAATATGGGAGAAGATTTGAGGAACTTTCTATAATTTTCTGTATATAACCTTTTCAGATGTGATGTTTTCCAATTTAGTCTCAGAATGCGAATACCAGAATGTATATATATCTCCCATGGTGTGACTCTTGGAGCAAAAAGGATGTGATGTTAACATCCGAGAATTTAACCAATATTAGTTATATTGGCTTTTACTCAATCTTTATCATGAATTTAATTCGCACATAATTTGTCAAAACGAGACTGATCGCTGACATTTTACCACTCCCCCACTTTTTTGTAACATTATGTTTTTGCAAAAATACGATGGACAAACTTATACATTGAATAACAAATTTGAAGAGGACATTTTGAATTATTATATGTATATATGAAAAAATGGTGAGGACATGGCGCATTTGTGCTCTTTATTTTAGAATGCACTCTAAAGAATATGTTTTGTCGATGGTCAAGAACACTTATTGGGGCATTAGTGCTTTGGAAAAAGCACATACATTCATAACTGGAATTAATCCTATTTGAATTTATTGTTATGGATTGTATTAAGATCATTGCAATATTTGGACTCATTTGTATAAATTGTTTAGCATCAAGTTCATTGATTCAACTTTGCCTTTTGACTAAGCTAAGATGGCCGACACACAAAGAAACTTTGAGCAGCATCATTTGTTTTGAGTTATATATAAGTCCTTTCACCATGTTTCCTAATTTTGTTTGAACGCGCATTTTCACTTAACCGCGCTTTTTTCAAAATGTGATGTGTACTATAAAAATGTCAGTTTGTCCATTCGACCGCTAACAGTGAGCAAGGGCGTTCACGCCCGAAACGCGTCTGTCCGATGCTCTCATGTGCACCCCTGCACTTATGATTTAAATAAACAAACCACGACGAATTGAAGACTGGGTTTGGAGCTTTATTTGTGTCTGCGCGCTGGAGGAAGTGCTTGGGAGGTTTCACTGCACTGAAACCGGTTGGAAGCATATATATATATATATATATGTATATATATATATAAACACCAGACCCTTTTCCCCAAGAGAGAACGGGCCCGACACATGCTCCGAGTTTGACAGCAGTTTTTATTCCAAAGTTAAGGCGCTCAAATTTCAGGTTAATGGAAACGCTTGGCAGACATGTTTCAGCCTGTCGGGGTTCTTCAGTGCCTCGTTCCATTAAGTGATCAATGTTCCACCTGGGGGCTGGTTTCAAAGCGTCTTGTTCCACTCTGATAGGCCTTTGATGTTAGTCCAGCCTCCTCATTCACTTAGGCGCTATTCCATGCCGGGGTTTCATGCACACGATAACGAGTGAAAATTACAGTGAAGCTTCACTCAAAAAGCCCAGTGGCTTCCCAGTCATGCTGGTCACGTTGTACACTTATCCCCCACATCACAGTAGAAAGTTCATTTTGGGCAAAAAGTCTCTTCTGGCAAACTCCTCATGCAGCACTTGACTGCATCCTCTCTCCCCTTCTGGTTTAAGCAACTCAGGTGAGTATCCTTTCCAAGCGGGGGGGGGGCGCCAAGCTGCACTTTCATACCATATCAAAGTTTTTAGCAGGGTGCGCGGATATATATATATATATTCACAATACGAAAACTCCTGCTACTTCCCATGTGGTGAAGAAGGAGATACTGACCACTGCATACAGGCAAGATGTTTTATTTAACCCAGTTTCTTCAGCATGAAAGGATGACGTGATTCGGGCTCGGGAGCCCTTGTTCACATGAAGACTGTGTGAATGCCGGTTATTTTTAAGTATTGCTACAATCCCGCCCCAATCACATGCTCCAGTCACCTGATAATAGAGCTAAACATCAGACTGCATGGCAATATATATATATATATATATATATATACACAAGTGAAATCTGAGCCTAACTATAACATCCATGTAACCTTTTTTCAGTGAAAAAAAAAATATATATATATAGATTTGGATACTCATACCTAAATCAAACTCTGTGCCAAAAGAAACACTGGACTTGCGTGGTTTTCTCTGTTGTCCGTTTGGCGTGCTGAGAGATTGCAGCTGTTGGATATATATATATATATATATATATATATATATATATATATATATATTCACTGAAAAAGTTTACATGGATGTAAGAGTTAGGCTCAGATTTCACTAGTACAAAGTCAGAGAAATTCAGCAGTTATAGTTACCTGACAGAACTCTAATATTCTCCCCGGAAAGCTCTGCTTATGACTTCACATGTTACATCACTCATGACATGGTCTGTTACATCACTGATGACATCTCAAATGACATCACTGATGACATCATCAAGTGAATGTAAGTGTTTTTATGAGTTCATGGGTTTTAAACATATATACTAGCCCACTACAAAAGATAAATTAGTATATTAGGTGCACTACTACTGAGCCATGCTACTTCTAACATGTATTATGTAAGTGGCTGTGTGACTGTATGTATGCCTGTGTGTATGGGTGTATGAGTAGTTGTATAAGTGTATATGTGGGTGTATAAGTAGCTGTGTGTGTGAGTAAGTTTCTGTGTGAGAGGCTGTATTAGTGAGTGAGTGGGTGCTTCAGTGGTTGTATGGGTGATTGAGTGGTCGTGTGAGTGGTGTCTGTATGGGTGGTTCACTTTGTCTGTGGTGACAGTGGGTGAGTAAATGTGTGTCTGGATGGCTGTATGAAGGAGTGAATGGGTGTGTGAGTAGCTGTATGGGTGAGTGAGTGGCGGTTTGAGTGGGTGTTTGGTTAAGTGACCCAGTGTTTGTGTGGCCATATTGGAGCTTGAGTACCTGTGTGAATGGTTGTAGGAGTGAGTGAGCAGATGTGTGAGTGCTTGTATGGATGTGTGAGGTGTTATGTAAGTGATTATGTAGGTGTGTGAGTGAGTCTGTGAGTGCTTGTATCAGTGAGTGAGTGGCTGTGTTGAGAGGCTATATGTGAAAGTGAGTGGGTCTGTGAGTGACTGTGCAGGTAAATAAGTGGGTGTGTGAGTACCTGTATGGGTGAGTGTGAGGATCTGTGAGTTTCTGTATGTTTGAGTAAATTGTTGTGTGAGTAACTGTATGAGGGAGTGAGTAGGTGTGTGAGTGGCTCTATGGATGAGTGACTGAGTATGTGAGTACTGGTATGGGTCTATGAATAGGTATGTGAGTGGTTGTATGGGTGTGTGAGTGGGCATACCAGAGGTTGCATGGGGTATAGGCGGGTATGTGAGTTGTTTTGTGGATGATGTCACAGTGATGACATCACTGACCATGTCATGAGAGATGTAATATGTGTGGTCATAAGCAATGCATTTAGGAGGCAAATGTTATAATTAGCTCAGGTGACTATAACTGCTGAATTTTACTGGTTTTGTACGACTGAAATTTGAGCCAAACTTTAATGTCCCTGTCCCCTTTGGGGTTTTTTTTCAGTGAATTTCTAAGGTTTAAAAAAATAAATAATTCCGAACTATAATGTCCTTATAAACTTTGGTTTCTTTAGGGATTTTCTATGGCTTTTCAAAATCTACCTCCTAACTATAACGGCCCTGTAACCATTGGTGTTTTAAGTGAATTTCCAAGATTGTTTAACTGCCAGTCATGTTTGCTTAGTGGTGGAGAAAGGGGGCAGAGCCACCAACCAGCTCTCAGGAATCCTGCTGTATCAAAAATACTGGAGGTAACAGGAGGGCTTCTGGGCCATCAGGAACCCTCAACATCGAAGAGGACTTCATCCTCCATCTAGCAGTGAGCCAGGAGGTGCATTTGCAGAGTAGTGGAGAAAGGGGGAATGACATTCGAAGAACGCTCTGCAATTCTGCAGTATGGATCATACTGCAGGTAACAGGAGGGCTTGTTGGCCCCCAAGTACAGTCTAGAGCCAAGAGGACTTCATTGACCGAATAGCACTGCATCAGGAGGCACGTTTGCAGAGTGATGGAGAAAGGGAGCATGCCTTCAAAGCCCTCTCAGCAATCACGCTATGTGGGACTAACTGGAGGTAACAAGAGGGCTTGTTGGCCCCCCCCCAAGAATCCTCAGCATCCAATAGGACTTCATCCTCTAACCAGCAGCGTCCCAGGCATCGCATTTGTAGAATGGTGGTGAAAGGGGGTGGGGGCTCCAATGAACTATCAAAAATCCAGATGGGTGAGGCTTGCAGAGGTAAAAGGAGAGCTTGTTGCCCCCCAAGAAGTCTCTAGAGCCAAGGAGACTTCATCCCCAACCATCAGTGAAGCAGGAGGTGCACTTTCAGACTGGTGAAAAAAGGGGGTGTGGCTTTTGAAGTCCTCTTAGCAATCCTGCTGTTTGGGAGCTGCTGGAGGTAACAGGAGGGCTAGTTGGCCCTCAAGTTCCCTGCACAGCCAATTGGACTTCATCGCCCCAACAAGTTTTGTGCCAGGAGGAGCATTTGCAGAGTGAAAGTGAAAGGTTGCGGGCCTCCGGCGACTTGCCGGCCGTTTTTTCACTTTTGTTTCTGCATTAGGGAAGGGAGCTGCATGGGTCACTGCTCTCTGCCATGTAGCTCCACCACTAAGTAGCTACCCACTAAGTGCTTGTGACCCTTCTGGGTTGGGTGTTCAAGGCCCCACTCTACCCCCAGGCTCCTGCCTTTGCCTAATTCCTGGTGGTCCAGTGGGAGAACATTCTGCTGTTCTACCCTCTGTCCCTCTGCTGCTTCTGTCTTTTCTTTGCTCTCTCTTTTTCTTTACTCCTACTCTTTGTGCCTTTTTCTCTTTCGGCCTTTGTCTCTGATGTTTTTCATTTTGCCTCTTTAGACCTGTTGCCTCTTTTTCTTGCCCTTGTGGCCCCTCCATCTCCAAAGTGCTGCTATTCCCACTCCCTGCTTCTGGCCTACCTGCTGACCAGTCCTCCCCCACTCACTAATTAATAGCAGCTGCCACACGGCTGAGCAGCAAGCATGCCAAAGGTGTCCCAAAGGCAAGCCCATCTGCGCTCGTCCGTGACCTGCCAACACCCAGTGCCAGCGACCCTAGTCCTCCAACCCACTACTGCTATGACAGCACACCACAATTTCAACCCCATACACAATAATAACTGCAAGCTCTCGATGCTGACCAACACCCATGGGCCACTCTCCTGCCTTCACTGCCACCTCACCTTCACCCACCTCCATTCCCTGGCTCCCTCACCCAACCTACAGTCCCTCACCATGCTCAAGCATCTCAAGTCCATCCTCCTCAATGTATGATCCCTCCACCAACATGCAACATAGATCTGGGGCGTTCTCAACACTGCCTTGCCCAACATCGCCTTCCTGACAGAAAGCTGGAGGAACTTCAGCTCAGTGCCAGACATCGCCATTGCCATCCCTAACGTCTACATGATCATTTGCAAGGACTGTCCCATCTGGCCAGGAGGAGGCATCGCCATCATCCACAAATGCTCCCTCCACTTGACCACCCACTCAGATGAACCAACGATCCATATGGAACACCTCCACTTCCAGATCCAGACCAACTCAAAAACCACCCACTGCAGCACTCTCGTCTACAGACCACTCGGTCCCCGTGCCTCTTTCACCGACGCCATTGTTGACCTCATCGTACACCAGGCCCTTGCATCCACAGATTACATCCTACTCGGAGAAGTCAATTTCCATCTCTAAAACCAAAGTGATCCCAACACCCCCTCTGTTCTTGAGAACATTGTCAACGTAGGACTTCAACAGCTAGTCATGCAGCAAACCGCATCTCCTACAGCCACACCAACAAACTCCTCTTGGCCGACCAACACTGCATCCACTTCTCTTTCAACAAACCCACCACACACCAGCATACTCACGGTTTACCCTGCAGAAGCTGAAACAGAGTCACAGAATATCAACTCACCACCTTTCTCAAGGACACATCATCACAAACTGCGTCAGCACCCTTGCCCCCTCAAGAAAGCCACTGACAAGAAAACATTGAGAAAACAATATGGTTCACTCCCACGCTTTAAGAGCCCAGACACAGCTGTAAACAGCTCGAGAAGACATGGACTAACAACAAAACCACAGAAGTCCACGCTGCCTTCAAAGTAGCCACCACCGCACACCACCACCTCATCAAAGAAAGAAGGCCCTCCAAGACAGACTCACCAACAACGCACACAATAGCAAAGAACTCTTCAACATAATCAAGTAGTTTGCCAAACCAAACAGCGAGGCCACAGACATTCCATCCTCCCAAGACCTCTGCAGCAGACTCAACACCTTCTTCTACTACAAGATCAAGATTATTTATGACAATTTTGACACCAGGGCCGCCCCACCACGACAGCAATCACCACAACCGATGGCGACCCCACTGCCGGACTCGGCACAGCTGGTCCCCACTCACCACGGACGACACCATAAAGACCGTGAAAAGCATCCACTCCGGAGCACCTTGAGACGCCAGCCTGCACCACATAAATTCCGCAGAGCTCCCTTCGCCAACGCACCTGAGCTATGCTGAACCATCAGTTCTCCCTCATGGCCACCACCTTCCCTATGACTGGAAATATGCGGAGATCAACCCCCTCCTGAAGAAACCCTCTGCAGACCTGACAGACCTCAAGAACTTCAGGCCCATTTCCCTACCCCCTTCTAAGCTAAAGCCATATAATTAAGCCATCAACACCCAGCTCGTTGACTTTATCAAAACCAACCACATCCTGGACATCTCCCAATCTGGATTTCGAAGCAATCATAGCACAGAGACCGCCCTTCTCACCGCCACTGATGACATGCACTCCTTCCTTGACTAGGGCAAAACTGTGGCCCTCCTCCCACTGGACCTTCTGGTGGCCTTCAACATCGTCTGCCACTGAACCCTAGCCACAAGACTCCACAATGCTGGTATCTGAGACAAGGCCCTGAACTAGATCTGCTCCTTCCTCACCGGCAGAACACAACAGGTTACACTCCCACTGTACCTCTTGAAACCTTCAGAGATCAGCTGAGGAGTACCCAGGGCTCCATCCTCAGTCCCACGCTCTTCAATGTCTACATGCACCCCCTCCCAGCCATCGTTAGGAACCATGGGATCAACATCTTCTCCTACACTGATGACACCCAGCTGATTGTCTCCCCCACCGAAGGATCCACTGTCGCCAGAAACAAATTCCATGAAGGAAAGAAAGCTATCACTTCCTGGATGAAGGGCTGATGCCTGAGCTTCCCAGGAAGTCTTCATCTTTGGAGCCTCGCCCTCTGCTTGGAATGACTCCTGGTGGCCCTCTTCTTCGGGAAGTCCCCCTACCACCACAACCCACACACAAAAGCTCTGCATCATACTGGACTGCTCGCTCACAATGAATCTGCAGAAAAACACTGTCTCCTCTGCTGGCTCCAACACACTTCGTCTGCTTCGAAAGACCTTCACATGGATCCCCACTGAGTCCAGGAAGACAGTCACCCATGCCCTCATCAGCAGCAGACTCGACTAAGGCAATGCAGTGTATGCCGACATGACCCAGAAACTCCTCTGAAGACTCCGAAATGACCAGAACCCTGCAGCAAGACTCAGCCTCAACATCTCCAATTGCAGCCAAATCAGTCAACACCTCCTCAACCTCCACTGGCTCCCAGTTGACAGAATAACAACCTTGAAACTTCTCACCCATGCAAACAAGGCCATTCACAATGCCGGATCCGCATACCTGAATCACCGCCTCATATTCCACGTACCTAAAAGACACCTCCGCTCTGCCCATCTTGCCCTGGCAACCATTCCATGAATCCCCAAGACCAGAACTGGAGGAATGTCCTTCTCCTACCTCATCTCCATGACATGGAACACCTTGCCCATCCACCTCAAGAAATCACCCTCACTGACGCAATTCAGCAAGTACCTCAAGACCTGGCTTTTCAGATTAGCTCAGCATTTAGCCTGATCTGCTGCGTGCACCTCCCACAGTGCCTTAAGACCCTCAAGGGTGAGTAGCAGTGCTTTGCAAACCCTGATTGATTGATTGATTGATTGATTGATTGATGGTATTAGTTTGTGCCAATTTCTTTAGCATTTCCAGGTGTGGATTCTCAAAACGATATACATATATTTCACTAAAAACCCAAAGCTTACAGGGAAGTTATAGTTAGGTTCAGGTTTTCCACACTCAAAGCCATAGAAATTCAGCAGTATTAGTTATTGGTATCCCAAGTAACCATAAATTGTGCCCTAAGGAAACTATAACTCACCTCTGCAATGCACAATGTGCTTATCAATATTTCACTGTAATATTTCAATGTTACATAATTTTGTAAATCTGGGGCAGTGTCAAACTCCATGGGTGTTAAGTGGGAACACCCACAGCAACACCCATGGAATTCTTCCTCAACATAGAGTAAGAAAAGGCAGTGCAAAACATATTCCATATCTATGAGGCTATTCAAAACCACGCAATGTGACTTTGTGTCACCTCATAAAACGTGACGCTCCACCAACACAGGCATCTAAATGAAACTTTAAATATGGCTACCTACCTGTGACATTCAATCAGTGCTAACTTTTGATTGGGAGCATGTAGAAATGTCATGTTTAGACTTTAATAAATTGTAGTTTTAAACCCTATCTAATGGTAAAGTTGGACTTTGTCACAATTCTATAAATACCGCTTTCACTTTTAGAAAGGCTGATGTGGAGTTATACCCCGAAATCGGTTCTGGGATTCTTGTATCCTGTCCAGGGAGGCCTTGGCCTAGCACTTCGAAAAGGACTGTTCTCATAGGGAGCAGGGTCAAGACTGATTTGCATATGACTGGGTCCAAATTGGAATTGCATTTTGTGAAAAACAACAATGGATGTATGCACATTGCTCTGCACTGAGGTGGATGTTTGACATTTTTCTGAATTCCATCCATAAATTGTTCTTTTTTCATTCGTCACGGATATGCCCAGATGTGGGTTTCATGCTCGCCCTCCACTCAAGCTAGCCTAGCTGATATGGGGTGATAACCTGAAACTGATCCCAGGATGCCTGTTTCCGGTCCAGAGAGGACCTGGTCTGACCGTTCGGGCTGGACTGTTCCCATGGGGAGCAGGATCAAGACTCATTTGCATATGGCTGTGCCCAAACTGGAGTGGCATGGTGAGCAAAAGAACTTTGGATTTAGGCCCAGATCTCTGTACTGCGGTGACTGTTTGACATTGTTCAGGATTCCATCCACCAATTGTTTTTGCATTTGTAACCCCAAGTGGGACCAGTATGCCCAAATGTGGGTCCAGTGTTCACCTTGCCAGTGGAATACAGCTAGCCTGCCTGATGAGGGTTGATTCCCCAAAACCGGTCCTAGGATGCTTATTTCCAGTCCAGGGAAAACCTGGCTTGGCAGTTTGGGCTGGACTGTTACCATGGGGAGCAGGGTCAAGACTGATTTGTATATGGCTGGTTTCAAACTGGAATGGCACGATGAGCAAAGAAATTATCGATTTAGGCCCAGATCGCTGTACTGGGATGAATATTTGACATTGTTCAGCATTCCGTTTATCAATTGTTCTTATTACTTTTAGAAAGTTGACATTTTCTTGTACTGACCATTTGTGGCTTCAGCCAATATCCTTGGGGACATGACTGTGAATAGCTCTGCTGTTGGGGTTTGTGTATTCCTGCCAGACAGTGAGACAAAGGAGTCTGGTTTCAGGCATGATGGGCCATCGTGCCTGGATGGTTGGGGCAGAGCTGTACCCACCCATCCTGCCTGGATAGTTGGGAGCACTTACATTCGAAAGGGCTTACCTCTGGTGCACACAAATGAACCTGACACTTGTTTTTGTCACCCCAGACTTCTAGGAGCTTTGGCAGGGAAAGAAGAGAACTTTCCAGAAAAAGATGTCAGAATAGTATAGGGAATCTCACATCTCCAAATGCATTTTCTATAAGGTATACAAATTATATATAAATATTTAAAAATAATATAAATATTGGACCTCCAGAACCATTCTGCAGTACATTCCTGGACCTGAGCTCAGCCTCAGATTACTGAGCTCTAAACATGACACTTTTACCTGTTCTCAATCAAATGTTAGCATTTATTGAATGTAACAAGGTTACCCAATGTTATCTAACGAGACATGTAAGCCTTACAGTAGTGAAAACCAAATGTAGGTATTTTTCACTACCAAGATATGTACAACTTAATCCCACATGTCCTACTTTTTGTATACAATGCACCTGGCCCTATGAGCCTCTAAGGCAGGGTCTCCAAACAAAACTGAGAGCTACCTAAGTTTAATGAGACCCCTTGAGAGCTACCTATATTATTAGTACCGCAATTAGGCCACTTTTTCCAATTTTAAAAGTGACAAATTGGTGGCACAAGGTGCTTGGAAATAAGCCCCTTAATGTTGTATAATTTAAATTTTTTTATATGCATAATAATTCAAGCAAGCAAAATCTTTCTAATTTAAGAAGCTGGGCTGCACACAGGTGAGCTACTCAGAGGTAGCTGGAGAGCTCCAGTAGCTCACGAGCTCCTGGTTGGAGACCCCTGCTCTAGGCCTACCTTAGAGTTGACTTAGATGGATTACAAAAGTAGGCATACGCCTAGCAAAAGGTTTTTTTTGCCAGGCCAAAATGGCAGTTTAAAACTGTATTCCAGGCTGTAGTGGGAGACCTGACACATGGTTTAAAAGGCTACTTTAGTGGTTGGTGCAATGCGTGCTGCAGACCCAAAAGTTGCCTTTAATTTACAGGCCCTTGGTACATGTAATTCTTTTCACGAGAGACTCTCAAGTAAATTAAATGTGGCAATTTGTGTAGGCCAATTTTACCATGTTTGAAGGAGAGAGCACATGCACTTTGGCACAGGTTAGTCATTTTAACACAGTCACTGACTGACTGTCAGAGCAGCACCAACAAAGACATGGGTAAATACATATGCTTACAATGACAACGAGAACACTGACATTGGGAAACGCCCACTGTTGTGTGTTGTGGAAAAGAAAACAGTGTGGCACCATATTTTCAGTGCAATAGTGAAAAATTTATTCTGCGCTCTCTAGCGCAGGCTTTGTTTTAGTGGTATACTATCCAATACACAATTCACAAATGTAAACCAGTTTGCCAGATCTTGGGGGAGAAATAACAGTGGCTTAAAACTCCAATTCCAACCACATATCAGCACCAAATTCTGACAAATAATGAATTTTGTCCCTGCAATGGGTACTAAGCAGTTGAACCCAGGAATACTCTGACCTTCACAGTTTTTGCCAGAGACTGGGGACAAATCCATGACATTTTCCACATGCTTGATCGAAAGTGTCAGCAAGAGGGCTAGTGGGGATAATGTTGGCAGAAGGAGAAAAGTGTTTGCTTCTCCTGTGTCACTGTAGACATAGAGGGGGCAGGGCTATGCTCCGGCATGCAGCCTTGACCCCTATCCATCAAATGGTTTCACTGGGTTCATGCCAGCACTCTGTTAAACAGGGCCCGGTATTTCTGGTCCTATTATCGGGTCTGGAGACCCTATACTCCCAGTAATAACCAAGAGCAGAATCAACACTCAGGGTGAGATACCACATCTTGTATTTGAGACAGAGTTGTACAAGCAGTTCAACCCTTCAGTGCTTAGATACCCCTATTATTTATTGCTAAAGGTTCTTACTTCTGAAGATTGGTGCACAAATATTACTCAATCAGTCCTCCATAAGCATACAGACATTATTCCCTAACTTTACTTTTAAAAAAAAGATTTTATTAGCATTTTCCACAATACATACATCAGAAGATTCTGCTTCACATCCTATTAAGGTACATGCTCATTAGGCAGCAATATATTGCTCATGGAGTTACAGTAAGAACATGTAAAATTATTCACATAAGGCATTTCACATTTGTTTGCCAACCTGCAATCAGTGTTGCTCCCCCTTCACAACTGCTTCACAACAACTTTATAATAGTCATCCCCCTCGCACATAACCTCCCTCGGTCTTTGTCGTGCCCTGGAGAGCGCTAAGGTCCATAGGAGCTGTAACCACCCGCATTTCTGTAGAAGGGGTTCCATGTGGGTCTGTGTGCCATCTTAGGCTCCCATGGAGTTCAAGTACATCATGTCCCCTTTCTACTATTCCCTTGAGGAAGGATAGACCTCTGCATGACTACAGTTTCCTAGGAGGTGTTTTTGACATCTCCCAAGGTGAGGGGGTTAGTATTCTGCAATGCATCTACTAATGCCTCTCAGGCCCAGGCCAAGTTAATCGAGCCATGACCACATTTAGGTTCTCAGAGCATTACCAGAATCTCATGTCCCATCCATCTTAGCAATTCCTTCTTCCAAACCACCACCCGGGGACACCTTGGGGCCTTCCATTATCTGATGATTTTCACTAAATGCAAGAATAAAATCCAGGTCTTGAAATGTGCTCAATTGATAGTGACCATGGGTGCACGGGAACACCCTCTCGGTATTCTCATGGCAGTGTTAGTGGGCCTGATAATCAGACTAACACTCCGAGCAGTAGTGGTCATGTAGTGCCCCATACCAATGTCGTTACTGCTTCAGGGGCCATCCCCAACCAATCTTTGGTGGCAACAGCGAATTTACACGACGACCCTTTACGTGTGGTGCCACAAAGGGGAACAGCAGATGGCCAGGGGGGCGGTGTAGGGAACGGTGCAGATAAGACCATGGAGGAAAATGTCGACGTCTGTGCAAGTGGCTTAAATTTGGACAAAGGAGTGTTGAATAATGCTCATCTAATTAATAAGGGACTTGAAGGTGGCGCTTCTGCACAGGCAGCAGGGGGGACCCCCGTCGTTGGAATAGCAGATGCGTTAGGTCCACTGGCAGCTTCACTACCAGGGACCCCAGGAGATGATATCTTTTTCTCATTAAACGACAAGACTGATGAAACAGATAAGGCTTCGGGCATGCATAAAAACAAGGGGCAACCACTTGAGTCTGAGACAACTGATTTGGATGTAAGCCTAGAAGAGACAGAGGTATCTACGTCAGAACAGGGCTCTGAGACAGACACAGACACATAGTCCGAGACTGGACAGACCCATTCATCTTTGGATGACAGTGTGCAGAGGCAAACGGTGGTAAGAAAGAAACGACAGAATACCAGGAAACCGCAATGCAGGGGCAGCCCTAGGCATATTGAGAGGCCTAGCAAACTGGTTTGGGACTATTCAGCTACCTCGAAAATGTATCAAGACGAAGGAGCGAGTAGGTCTAGACATAACGGCCCTTCAGGCTCACAATCTCAAGGACAATCGCAAGGACAGGGCCCCACAATGGAGATGCTGTATGCCACTCTTAGGCAAATGCAGGGAGAAGTGAGCGTTGAAGCTAAGAGAGCGAAACGAACAAGCAAAAAAATCGAGGGGTCACTGGCAAAGTGAATAAGATGTATGCGGAGATGACTGGCCGAATGACAGAAGTAGAGGAAAGAACAGGCCAATTGGAGGATGAAGTCTCTCAGTGGAAGGAGTTCAAGACGGCGCAGGAAAAATTCAATGAGGACTTACAATGGAAGGCAGAAGATGCAGAAAACAGGCAGAGGAGGAACAACATAAGGCTACTGGGGATTCCGGAGGGGGCTGAGGAACAGAATCCTAGGGCCTTTGTGGTTACTTTATTAAGAGAATGGGTGGGGGGGATAGGGGAGGGGGGATGCACCAGAGGGAGAGAGACAGGGGGGATCGTACAGGTTGGGAGAAAAGAAGGGAAACAAGATTACAGTACACAGTGGAAAGAAAAGAAATTAACAAAAATGAGGAGAGGCAACAAAAGCATGAACTGAGTAGATATAATAGCATAAGGGATGGGCTAAATGATCAGAAAATAAGTATACTAGAAGAGTTAAAAAAACCTTTTTTTTCAATGAGCACAAACATTAAAATCGTGACTATGAATGTATGTGGGCTGAACGATAGAATAAAAAGGCAGCGGGTAGGTCTATTATTGAAAAACACCGGGGCGGATTTTTTTTGTTTACAAGAAACACATGTGGAAGGGAATAGGTCTTTTTTGTTGGAACAGATGGGTTTTAGGTTGTTAGCCAATTCTAAACAGGGGGCTAGAATTAGAGGGGTTGCTATATTGACAAAACATTTAAATATAAGAACAAGGAAGAAATTTGAGGATCAGTGGGGGAGATGCGCCTTGATTGAATGTTTCATAGGGGAGGTATGGGTCACTATAGGTTCTATATATGGGTCAACAGAGGATGATCCAGAGGTGTTTGACTTCTTAGATACTGAATTATCTGCATGGGCGCCAAGTGCTATCTTGGCAGGAGATTTTAACATTGATGGGGCCAGGGGATTGGGGCTAGACTCTATGGGACAATACTATGGGAGGAAAAAGAGGGTTTGTAGGGCAATACAGAGTCTAGTAAGGAATAATGCATTGATGGATGTGTGGGGGGCCCAGAAGCCTTTACACCCGGGTTACACATTCTTCTCGGCTCCGCATCGGAAATGCGTTAGATTAGATTACTTTTTTGTTTCAAGGTCACTAGCAACAGCTTCAACGATAAACAGGATGCCACGGATATTGTCAGATCATAATCCCCTAAAGTTAACAATAGAAGGAATTGGGTTCAAGAGGGTGGTAGGATCTTGGACATTTGAAAGGGGATTGCTGAAAGATGATGAGTATATTATACACATGCATTCATGGATCAAGGAGTTCTGGGAGATTAATAGGGGGAGCACCACCATTGGGAATGGTTGGGACTCATTTAAGGCGGGGGTAAGAGGTGAGACACTTAGCTACTCTATCGCTAAACAAAGGAAGGAAAAAATAGAGAGCGAACAGTTAAATAATGCCCTGAGATTAGCTGAGGCGAGATTGGAGCAGGCCATAGAAGATCAGCGCGAGTATAACGAGCGTGTATTGGAATTAACGATAGCAAGGGCAGAGGCTTTAGAAGGGGTGGCAATCAAAGCTGCCAGGACATACGACACACAGAGAGAAAGGTGCTATGAATTCAGTGAAAAGATAGGACATACTTTAGCAGCACGTACAAGACAAAGGGTAGCCAAGGGTGAAATTAAGGAAATAAAAGATAATGCGGGCGGTTAATTACGGATGAGAGGGGGATAACAGAGGTATTTAGGGAGTATTATAGTAAATTATACAAAGAAGAGCAAACTCGGGACAGGGGGGAGATAGCGGATTATTTACAGAATATTCCGGGTAAAGTATTGAATAGCGAGGATAGAGATTTTCTGGATGCTGATCTGAGGGATGAGGAGAATAATGAGGCCATATTGGGTTTACCAAAGGGGAAAGCAGCTGGCCCAGACCTCATACCAGGAGAGTTTTATAGGGTATTCCTGCCCTCCATATTTAAGGATCTAGCAAGAACATTTAGGGGGGTGCAGCAAGGGCAGGCGATTCCGGTAAGCTGGGCTGGGGCGGACATCGTAATCATACTTAAAAAGGGGAAGGATGCAACAGAACCAGGGTCGTACCGCCCCATAACACTAATTAACGCGGATACCAAAATATTTTCGAAGATACAGGCAGCTAGATTTGCTAAAATAATCACTCAACTGGTCAGCATTAATCAACATGGCTTTATACCACAAAGGGGCACTACATTACACATCAGGAAGATGATAACACTCTTTGATGCTCAGGAAGTAGAGGGGAACCCTATGGCAGCCATGCTATTGGATGCAGAAAAAGCCTTTGACAGGGTGGCGTGGGAGTATCTGTGGGCAGTTTTAAGAAGGGGGGGAGTAGGTGAAGTATTCGTAAGAGTTATACAATCACTTTATACAAATCCCACTGCTTGTGTTAGGGTAAATTCAGGCTGCACTATACCTCTGGTTATTACTAGGGGAACGCGGCAAGGATGCCCTTGCCTCACCCCTCTTGTTTGCTATGTACATTGACCCCTTGATACGAAGATTTGAGCAGAATGCACAAATTACTCCGCTAACTACCAGGATGGGAGACATTAAAGTCCTAGCATATGCAGATGATATTGCGGTCATCACACCTAGCCCAATAGATGCAATAAGAGAAATAGAACAGGAGGCAGATCAGTTTGTTCGAATAGCGGGGTATGCTCTGAATAAAAGTAAGTCACTAATTATAAAGAACGCTTACACAATATGTACAGATGCACGGGTGGTTGATGAGGGGGTGTACTTGGGTATTAAGATCACGGCAGAAATAGAAAAATTGGTGGAAATTAATATTAAGCCTATTATTACGAGAGCAAAAAAGGACCTGGACAGGGTAAATAATTTACATATGTCCATAGTAGGTAGAGTAAACTACGTAAAAATGAATCTGCTGCCGAAATTTTTGTATTTACTTAGAACTATTCCGCTGTTTTTTAGTATGATTTGGTTTAATAAGGTGGAGAACATGGTAAATCGATTTGTGTGGTCCCAGGGGAAGACAAGAAGAGCCCTGAAATACATGTCATACCACGGGACAGGGGGGGATGGGCATTACTAGATCTTAAAATGTATTATTGGGCGGCAGCATTGCAGCAAATGACTGGTTTGTTGGGAGGAGCTGAGAGGGAAACTGAAAATCCTACAGGGTCAACAGAGGTGTACGGGATAATTCTCGGCGATGAGACAAACAACGCCCTCCTTAGATACTCGGAGCCAAGCTATTATAAGCGAACCAGGTTTAAGACATTAAAAGCGGCAGACAAAATATGGAAATCGTTTAAGAAAAGTTTTGGCTTAGGGAGGTTTCATTCATATACTAGAATAATAGAGGATCCTATGCTGCCACCAGAAATATTTGCCGACACTGTATTTAGGGAATGGGCTCGTTCAGGAATTAAAAATATGGGGGATTTAATAGGGGAATCAGGGGTACGGCAATTCACAGAAATCCAGCAGGAATTTGAGGTCAGCAGTAGGAGCTTTTTTAAATATTTGCAAATAAGAAGCTTCCTAGGTAATAAACGGGGTGGACCGATGGTCTTTAAAGGAAATTCGATTCTGCAGTTGATTGAGGGGGCAGAACCCTGTACAATTAAAAGATTATATGCAGAACTTATAGAGCATCGAGGGGATGATCTGGAGAAATACGAGACTAAATGGAGGGAAGCCCTAGGAGTATCAGAGGGAGTATTCTTAAAGTCACTAAGGGTAGGAAGAGAAACCCTTTGCTCGGCGGCGTTGCAGGCACAACACTATAAGACGCTATACAAATTGTATTATACCCCAGCCAGAATCGCCCAGTGGGGAGGTACACAGGGGATTAGATGCCCAAGGTGTGACAGCATGGAGGCAGATATACTGCATATGTTTGCGGGGTGTCCAAACCTTTCTCCATTGATAGAAAGTATTGAATCATTCTTTGATAAATCGTTGGCATATAAATTGAAGCTGATACCAGAAGTAATACTATTAGGAGTAGAAGGGAGCAATTCACAATATCAAGATGAGGGCTTTATATTTGTGGCTATGGCTGTTCTATGCCTATGTATACCAACTGCATGGAAAGATAAGACACCACCCCCATTCCAGCACTGGCTGGCTAGGTTACTGTGCATTCACAACTTAGAGAAAGCTATTTACGCCAGAAGGGGGAAAAAGGGCAGAGCACTTGGTTTACAGTTGTGGAAGCCTATTGCAGATTGGAAAAGAAGGATGGCAAATGTTTAGGGGGGTGAATAGCTAGAGGTGTCCATTTGTACTCATGTTTGTACTCATGTTTCTTGTTTTTGCCTCTTTAGTGGTTAATCTGACCTCTTGCTCTTGACGATTTCTGTTCTTGATTCTTGTTCCCCTTTTGTATCTTGATTATCGTGCTTTTGAGCTCCTTTCTTTATTAATTTGTGTCTCACTGGCTTTATTATATTGATTCTTTTTCATGTATTTTCTTCTAAATCTGTTTTTCTATAAGACGTATAAATTGTGGAACTATGTAATGGAATCCCTTTTAATATGTGATTATTTAGAAGTATACCTGTTGTTAAAGGATATTGTCTGGTGCGGGGGGGGGGGTAAAATGTGCTGTAAAAATTGTTAAGAAAAACATTTAAAAAACATAAATAAATGAAATGTGCTCAATTGATAGTGACCACGGGTGCACGGGAACACCCTCTCAGTATTCTCAGCTAGTGTTTTAGTAATTTATCCCAATAATCCCCTAGCTCTGGACATTCCCTGACTATGTGGAGAAACTCAGCTCCCACTTCTCAACATCTTGGGCACTTTGCTTCCTCCGTTGCAAAGTGTCTGTTGATCCATCCAGGGGTAAGATATTCTCTCTGCAACACATAAAAACGAATAAGCTTAAAACAGGCATTTCTGAATACCATGGGTATTTGTTTCAAAACAGGCCCCCAGTCTCCTTCTCTAATGGGAATCCCCAGGTCTTCCTCCCTGTGGGTTTCTAGAGGTTCCCAGCGGCAGAATCATGTCCCAATGAATTGTTCTATAGAGACAAGTGATTGCCTTAAAGGTCCCTGATGAAGTAACCAAGTATTGGCAGCTTTTAGAGTGTAGTGGTTCTGTCATGCACATCCCCCGGTGTCTGCAGATGGCTGCCATTACTGCACAGTGGAAGAGAAAATGGCCATGAGGAAGATCATGCTGCATGCATAACTCACCTTCAAAGGCAGCCCCAAGCGTTGATGCACCTACTGCCTCCCAGTCCATTAGCTATTGCCAGTCCCCCCCACGCAGAAGCACTTTCAGAAATCTCAGTGGGATGTCAGGGGAGTACAGTAATCTCACTCGTGTCTTTTGCAGACTTCGAGTTCAACAGGGATAGAGCACTCAAAATTCTATGGTGTCATCTGTGCTGGGAAGGGGCAGTCTAAGAATTACTCTTATCAGGCACGGAAGGGTAGGCACAAAAGGGCCCAGTGCCCTCCAAGAGGTGAGTCTACACGCTATCCAATGTGTTATCCAGTGAAGCTCTGCTGCCCGATAGTAGGTCTCAAAATCAGGAACAGCTAACCGGCCCTCCTCCTCTGACCACTGCAGAGTGGTCAGTGCTACCTATCTGTGGCCCATACCTCACAGGTAGCTCCCAATGAGCGTGCCAATGTCCTGGAAAGTCTCCCGAGGGATCCAGACTGGCAACAATACAAATAAATACAATAGGTAGGGAGGGCTGTCATTTTTAGTAATACCACTCCACCCACCACTGAAAGGGGCAGTGTTTTCCTAAAGTTAATGCTGAAGTGGAGTGCATGAATGGACTTTCCCACATTCCCCTTGAGCAAATGTGTGGATTCATGATTATTCAGTACACCAAGGTAGGGCAAGCACTGCGGTTCCCAATGTAAGGTCCCTAGCCCCACTGGTTGGTCTCTGGGTACCATTGTGGGAAATGTGCAAGATTTCTGACAATTAACATGTAGTCCAGAGAGGGAGCCAAAGCTCTCCAAAAGGCTTTGAGCAGTGAGCACCCGTCAGGGACCTCATTGCATCATGCAGGAAAATCAAGAGGTTGTCCGCATACAATGCAATATGGTGTGTCTGGGCCCCTACCATTATACCCTGATAATCATTCCCAGCCCTGTCATGACAAGCCAACAGTGCATTGGCCACAGCAAGAAGTAGTGAAGAAAGAGGGCAGCCTTGTCTAGTGTCACCCCACACTTTATAGCTCTCTGAGATAATGAGACCTGTCCTAACTCTGGTCAAGGGATCTTCATATAATAATTTGGTCCAGTTCACAAATCCCTGAACCAGGCCAAATTTAGCCATCACGCCATAGAGGAAGGCCCATTTCAGCCTATCAAATGCCTTTTCAATGTCCACTGTAAAGATCATTGCTTGCTTGCAGTCATATGAATCAGACTCTAACAGCATGAGGAGTCTGCGAATATTAAGCACCACATTTCGGCCAGGTAAGTATCCCGCCTGGTCAGATTGTATTAAAGTAGGCATGTGGTGAAGGATTAGTGTTGCTAGGATTCTACACTGTATTTAGCAATCATGTTTAACAGAGAAAATGGCTAGTAGGCCTTCATGTCGTTGGCCAGCTTCCCTGGTTCCAGCAGGGACACAATCAGGGCCTCTTGTGTGAAAGTGGAGAGTAAACCTGTGTCCCTGGTGGACGTATTGAGGTCTACTAACTTGGAGTTCAGTACGGCCACGTAGGTGGAGTAAAACTCAACCGGTAGTCCATCTGTGCCTGATGTTTTGTGTCAGTCCATGGGCTTTATTGTAGCTCGATCTTCTGAAGCGTGATGTTCCCTACTAGTTCCTCAGCCTCCATGGGGTAACACCAGGGAAAGTCAAGGGTGCTGCTAAACAATCAATGGCCATCAAACAGTCAGTGGTACTGCGATACAAATCTCATGAATGATTTCCTCCTACTGGTAAAGTTTAGTACCTCGATCAGTGCCAAGCTCCACTTTGACTGAGCCCCGTTTTTCTGGGTTTGCGAGCCATGCCATCATCGAGCCCATGCATTCTCTCTCTGCATGTGCCTGAATCATATAATTTCTGTAGTTAAGCATCCACCCTAGTCTCTCCACCTGCTCTGCAACTTTCTCCTTAGCCTCAAGGAGTTTGGACTGTAATTTTGGATGAACTGGTCAGGGCTGTTCAAGAGTCCGCAGATCCTCTTTGGAGGGTAAGACTTCAATCAGCAGGGCCCTATGGACTCACATCGATTCAGAACTGCAAGTGCCTCTTATCACCGTCTTAAATGCATCCCACTCCATTAGGGTAAAGTACGGAGCGCTATTATTTTCATCAAAGGGATGCCTGATGGCCATCCTGATCATGTCATGGAAGACTGAATCTTATAGGTCTTCCGGCTTCAATCTCCAGGACGGGATAAAGGTTCTAGCTCTCTCCCATATTAGCCCTAGAAATAAGGGGTTATTATCTCAGAAGGTCCGGGACAAATATTCAGTGGTGCAGTCCATCTCATGCGGTACAAAAGGGGGTGGCAATGGACGGAGCATCTGAACCAATGAAACACTCACACCCAGTCAAAAGATCTGGGTTTAATCCATCACCGTTCTTTAGCCCACTCTGCCACCCCAGTTCAGACATGGCTATATGCAAATCAGTCTGACCCTGTGCCTCATGGGAACAGTCCAGCCCGAACTGCCAAGCCATGCCTTCTCTGGACCGGAAACAAGCTTCAGAGGACCGGTTTCTGGCATTACAGCCGTCTTCAGCCCGGCTTGCTTGAATCCAGTGGCAAAGTGAGCAAGGGACTCACGTCTGAGAATACCCTGCCACACTTATGGCGGACAAAAGCGGTACAAAAGGGGGTGGTAATGGACGGAGCATCTGAACCAATTAAACACTCACACCCAGTCAAAAGATCTGGGTTTAATCCATCACCGTTCTGTAGCCCACTCTGCCACCCCAGGTCAGACATGGCTATATGCAAATCAGTCTGACCCTGTGCCTCATGGGAACAGTCCAGCCCGAACTGCCAAGCCATGCCTTCCCTGGACCGGAAACAAGCTTCCGAGGACCGTTTCTGGCATTACTGCCGTCTTCAGCCCGGCTTGCTTGAATCCAGTGGCAAAGTGAGCAAGGGACTCACGTCTGAGTATACCCTGCCACACTTATGGCGGCCAAAAGCGGTACAAAAGGGGGTGGTAATGGACGGAGCATCTGAACCAATCAAACACTCACACCCAGTCAAAAGATCTGGGTTTAATCCATCACCGTTCTTCAGCCCACTCTGCCACCCCAGTTCAGACATGGGCAGTGAGCTAAAGAACGGTGATGGATTAAACCCAGATCAGTTGACTGGGGGTGAGTGTTTGTATTGTCAACGCTCAGTCCATCACCACCTTTGGTTTTTCTTTGTTCGCCCTAAGTTGGCAGGGTATGCTCAGATGTGAGTCCCTTGCTCACTTTGCCACTGGAGTCAAGCTAGCCCGGCTGAAGATGGCTGTAATGCCAGAAAACGGTCCTGGGAAGCTTGATTCTGGTCCAGGGAAGACATGGCTTGGCAGTTCGGGCTGGACTGTTCCCATGAGGCACAGGGTCAGCCTGATTTGCATATGGCCATGTCTGAACTGGGGTGGTGTAGTGAGCTAAAGAACGGTCATGGATTAAACCCAGATCAGTTTACTGGGGGTGAGTGTTTGTATTGTCAACGCTCCGTCCATCACCACCTTTGGTTTTTATTTGTTCGCCCTAAGTTGGCAGGGTATGCTCAGACATGAGTCCTTGCTCACTTTGCCACTGGACTCAAGCAAGCCCGGCTGAAGACGGCTGTAATGCAGAAACCGGTCCTGGGAAGCTTGATTCCGGTCCAGAGAAGACATGGCTTGGCAGTTCGGGCTGGACTGTTCCCATGAGGCACAGGGTCAGACTGATTTGCATATGGCCATGTCTGAAGTGGGGTGGCGGAGTGAGCTAAAGAACGGTGATGGATTAAACCCAGATCAGTTGACTGGGGGTGAGTGTTTGTCAACGCTCCGTCCATCACCACCTTTGGTTTTTCTTTTTTCGCAGTCCATCTCATGTACATCAGGTGTGCATAAAAGCTTGTCTAACTAAACATGTATGTGACACATGGTTGAAAAAAAGAATAGTTCCGTTACCTCAGGTGGTGCAAGCTCCAAGAATTGACTAGTCCCCACATCTCCTGCCAGGCAGAGAACATGCAGACTAGTCTGAGTTTTGGGGAATCTCGCAGCAGTGGGTTGAAACTATCTAGCATAGGGCCTGCCACACCATTTTAATCTCCCCCTAAGATAACTGAGCCCATCAGATAGGGGTCAGTGTCCTGGAAATGTCAGTGAGAAATGCCACCTAGTCCACATTTGGCCCATATATGATACCTGTGGTGAATTCTGCCCCATTCAACCATCGAGTAACTGTAACGTAGCGGCCTGCTGGATCTATTAAGATCCCAATACGTTGGAAGGGAACCCTGGGAGTATCCACACACTTGTTCCTCTCACATAGGCCAAGTCTGTGGTATAATGGACTTGCCCTTTCTATCCTCACTGCAGTGCTGCTCCCTCCTATGCAACGAGATGGGTCTCCTGAAGGAGCGCTTTTTGCAACCTGTCTCTGTATATAGGAGAAACATTTGTGTGTCTTGGTCATGGTGTGCATCCCCCTAATATTCCAAGACTGGCTTTTGTAGGTCATGGGGTTGCCATTGTGTATGATAGATGTAAATCAGAAAACACCACTGGAATCTGATAACCCGAATACAGGAACCTCTCTCACTCCAGCACGGGAGGAAACACTTACAAAGATCACAAACCATTTGCCCCCTGCAGCATACAAACACACACTCCCCAACTCAAATGCCCCAGGGCAAGCAGGTAAACACTTTCCATCCATACAGGAAGCCAAAGTGCATGCATTCATGGGTGGACCCACTGCAGATAAATTGGGATAATGATGACAAATGAAGAGTGCCATATCCGGCTCCCCACAATCAACCAAATGCAGGAAAGTTGGATTAGAACCCTAGGAGCCCATCATCATTATATCAATATTGTAACTCATAAACAAGTGGAGGCACCCCCAATAATCATCATAAGTATTACAGGATGACATTTTTACTAGCTGAGGTTGCCAGCTGTTCCAGGAGTAACTTCAGGTAGATTATCGTCCAAGTCCTTAGTGACACTGGCACCATGTGTTAGGTCTGAGTCCTTGGCATCTACCCCCAACCCAGTGATGAGGCCAGACTCATTCCCCCTTCTTTCAGCGGCTCCACTACCTCCAGTGTTCTCTGTTGTTCTAGCTAAGTTGTCACACCTGATGGGGCTTTCCTACGAGCAGCTCCATTGTGGTGCCTCAATCATTTCCACTGTGGGGTGTGTTTCCGGACCCTCAGCTGGGGCTAACTTGTGGGCGCATCTCAATCCAGTCTCACACTTCTTGTAGGGTCTGGAAAAACTGCATCCCTATGGGGAAACCACTCATAGCGAGGCCAGGAATAAAAGGGTGCAGCTCAGTCCCATTTAGATGCAAGTGCCTCTTGGCATCTAGAAATGTAGAACGTTGTCTCTGGACTTACTTGGTTAAGTCAGGAAACATCATGCCTTTGTTGTTGTCTATGCTGATGCCCCCATTATTTATAGTCTGTTCAAGGATATGGTCACATTCTCGATAATAAAGGAGCCTTGTAACTACTGGTCACAGCGGTGCACCCGGCAGAGGTGGTTAATCTGGAACCCTGTGTGCCCTCTTCTGGGCATAAAATGAACAGAGGCCCTCAGGTGCCATTTCTTCTTGCAGCCAGCTTTCCAGGTAGGCAACATGCTCTTTCCCTCAATGCTCTAGCCAAGGCATATGACACAGATATTATTTCTCCATGATCTATTTTCGCTGTCTTCTGCTCTGGCTTCCAGAGTCCAGACTTTGTTTTCCGTGTGTGTGAGCCTCGCGTGCATCAACGCCATATCCAGTGAAACATCTGCCATGCTTCTCTCGGCTCTTGTGACTCTCTCGGCAAGACGTCGCTGGTCATCTTTCAGTAAGGTTTGGACTGTTCCTGAGCTATCGATCTTCATTTTCAGTGCTTCTTTGGAAGCAGTGATGGCCTATACGATATCTTGGAGAGCGGGGCCCTCCAAGAGTCATACTTGAGATGACAGTATTGTGTCTTCAAGCATGCTAATGGCTGTTGTGTACAGGGTCTGACATCCAGCATCCAGCTAACATTTACTGGTTACTTTGCCTATGGTCATGAATCATCACTTGGCTATACAAGGCTCTCCGAAAGCTTCACCTTCTGTGCGATCTCAGGCTCTGCTGCAAGGCCCCAAGGGCCGATCAGCTAGAGTCACTGTTAGCAATTGGTTTGCAAGTATGTCAGTGCCCGCCACCAGTTTCCTCCTCCTGGTCTAAGGCAGGAATCCGCTAAAGCGCACTCCCCATGGCGCACAGGTCAAGCAGTCGGACCAGGTCCCAGCTCGCCAATGTCCTAGGCTCCCCTTCTAAGCCACGCCTTATAGTCCGCCTCCGAGATATCTCCAGAAATGCAGTTAGGGCGTTTGAAAGATCCCACACTGCAGCACAGTGTCACAGCCCTGGCCTTCCACAATAATGTGCCCAAAGAGTTCTTTGGTGTCTTGCTTCTGTCTGCCCAGGATCGCTCTCTCCCCTTCACAGCCGTGTCACAACAGTACCTCACTGCCACTTACCTAACTGTCCCAAGTCTTGTGAGTAAGTCCTTCAAGGGTGTAGGCATGTCCTCACAACCTCCACCGGTCTCCCTTCTGCTGCTGCCACAAGGATTCTGCTCATACACAGAACTGTGCACAGAGACCCAGGACCTCAGTGAATTGTGGTGTACCAACAAACTCACCTCAGTGCCTAGAAACCCTAACCAGCTAGCATCAGTGTCACATTAGCTCTTCGTCCGATAGCAAAGGAACCAATGATTAGACAACCTAGAACATGCGACTTCGGTTATACTCAGGAATGGTGGGAAGCAAGAACACTCTTTCGTTATACTTTCATACCAGTCCACAACAGGAGTAAGAAAGAGACACAGTAAGGTTGATATATTTATTTTAGTGACATGCTCTCAGATGCAGTATCTTTGCTAACATAAGCAGACATATGATTAGAAATATTATGATCACCATTGTTACAATTCCATAAAACACAAAAGGAGAAATCTTATTACAATGATGGTGAAAGTAGGTCCTATAGTGCCTAGTAATTCACCCTCCTGAGGTAGGAACTATGTTTTATAAAATATAGAAGGTCTCTTAGGCTTGTTTGGGTGACCCCATACCTCTAAGATCAACAGTAGTGTATCACATCAGGTTCTGCAAACGCTCTCTGTCTGTAAAAACGGGCTTCTTCCAAGTGTCATAAATCATGCCTACAGTGTGATATAAAAGGCGCCAGAATCACGTTGGCTGCAGCTGCATTTGTGTTATGTCTAGAATTGTGAGCCGATCAGCTTCGAACAACAGCTACCTTGTTATAATGGCCTTGGAGCTTTAGAACTCAGTGTGCAGACTAGAGTCTTGAATGCAAGCCTAGAGATGCTGAAAACAAGCCATTCTCATGTGGAGCATTTCACGCAGCCTAACTTACAACAACAGTTATATGCAGTGTCGTGTGCAAAAGCGGCAACAAGGTAAAATGGCGTTCAAACTTCTAATAAACCTATGCTAACTTAACAATGTGCCCAACAAGGCCCAGCCCATACTACACTGCCAGCGAGAACTCCTCTTTTCAGGACCACGGATCCCCTGCCATGGCACCAGATCCCCATAAGGATTACACCATCTCATGGGCCTGGGTCTCAGCTCCGGACGCAGTGACCTGCTACCGCCATCGTGGATGGTATGCCACACTGGATCCGCAGGGCAGCATAAAATTCTCTTCTTTAGGGTCGGCGGTTGCCCAGAGCAGGTAGCTGCATGCAGTGGAATTTGGGGGGTTCTGCAGTATGTTTGGGGGTCCCCTAGAGTCAATGTGGTAGCAGGATATTGGTAGATGGGTATTGCCATGCAGGAGCTCCGAAAACTTCAATCTATAGCATCCGCAGTTGGACACGCCACGCCCCACTTCCCTGATTTTCCTTTAACGGTTAAGGTACTAGCTTGCATTTTCTATATTGCAAAGGTGAAAAAACATAATTCTCAAAATAGCATGCAGGTTACATATTTTAAATTGATATTATGCATAGGAAACAAGCATTCTAGTTTTGCATCCTATAACTAGTTCTGATTTAACAAATGCATGGATGTTTCTTATTAGCGTCTGGCCAACAAGTTGGAACTATGATGAAAAGAAAGTGCACAGACAAAAAGGAAAGGCTAGAGAGTTCATTCTTCTCCTACAGGGAGAGCACAATCAGAGAAAACCCAGTTTTAGTAATTCCTGACAGCAGGTACCCTGCCATGAAGTGTTACTCAGGTGGATAGCAACTTATCTGAGTAGCTTCCGATATGATTAAAAGTTGATGTGGAAGATTTTAGATCCATCCACAGAATGAGGTGGCAGAAGGAGTTCATAAGATGCATAGTTATCTCATTGAGGAGTGGGTAAGTAAGTAAAGTTTTTTGCAGAGATACTAAAAACCATTACAAAAATCAAAGACTCAACTCATTCCACTAGATGAACAATTTTTCTGATAGAAATATACCTACGTTTCCTGTTACCTTAATATAAGACAAGTAAGAAACAGGAAAAATAGAAAAACAAAAACATTTAAAAACAGGCAAAATGTTTTGCTCATTTTTGCTAAAATACAAAACCATAATATCTATAATATGCTAAAACCTCCATTAGCAAATGTGGGTGCAAATCTATCGCAGTAACTCCTACTTCAAACAGGCGGTAAGTCCGTCACAAATAGGTAGGGGTCCCAAGGCAACCACTTCCACTTTGTGAATGGTTGTGAAAATATTTTTTAAGAGCAGGCAGTGGCCTGCCCTTAAAAAATGAAAACAAAATGCATCCCATTTTCTTTTAAGAAAAAACAGGATGCATTTTAAAAATAAACATTACTTTATTTAAAAGGCAAACACAGACATGGTGTTCTGCAGTCCCCAGTAGACCACCATCCCTTTGATATGTGAGATTCCTGAGGGGTTGCAAATGGCCCCCTACTTCATTAATATTAATAAGGTTGGTTTTCAGTGACCCCATTAGGAAATGCAAACCGTGTCTGAGACACTGCTGTACATTACAGTTAGTGAGTCGCAAATTGCGAATCACAAAACGTAGCAATTTGCTGAACAGGTGCAGAATATGTGGGTGAATGATTCTTATTTTTATCCACATAAACAGCAGTTTGAATTGGTCGTGCAACTCATCCCGGATAGTATTAGACACTTTGTATCAAATTGACCAAAATGTAACACTCTGAAGTAATATTTTAAAGCGGGTGAAAAATGAGTTATCAGATATGCATGGGGCTTCAGCTTATGAAAGTGCTGATGACTGTCCAAGCATTGTGGTTCTTTCCGAATAAGGATTTGTCCTGCAGTATTGACAGGGTTTTTGCCACAGCGGTACTTATCTTTGAGACGGCCCATGCTTCTCTGATACCAAGGCCTTCAAGTGCCACCTGCAAGTGGCCTCCCCATGATGTTTTTAGTTTTTCCCCATCTGTGCCTCTATTACGTGCCAGCATAAGTTGATCAGGGGCCCGCTTTCCGCAGCACGAAATGACCAACAGGGCTTGACAAAGGCACTCATACTTTGTAGTTTTTTATTTTTGTTGTCCTCATTCCAGAAGGTCTTGAGCTGGAGAGCTTGACTTTGGCAAGCGGAAAAGGGCTTTATACACTTTGGGTTGAAATACATTCAGCTCCTTTCCATGCATAATGTATGATCCATACGCCACCGCAGGTAAACACTTGGCTGACATAACTGTTAGCAGGTGCAGATGTGAAGAGCAGTTAAACAGCTTGAATGCAAACATTAGAGAGCGCACTTCAGCCTGTAAGGAGGCTAGATGTTGTTTGAAAGTCAGCTGGAGGTCCATGTGTATGTTAAGCTACTTGTAGGAAGATACTACATCTATGCACTTGCCCTTTGTGCACCAAATGAATGACTTGTACTTTTTGTCGTCAACGCATACCAATTTTGTTCTATTTAAATTAATCTCTAAGCCTTGTTGTTCTATATATATTCTTTCAAAGTGCTGATTGCCCTTTGTCACCGGCATATTGTAAGTCAGATCTCCAGAAAACCAATCTCTCTCCTGAAGAATATGAAAAGGTTATGGTGTTACTGGTTTGGTCTGATGTTTTATGTTGTTTTCCTGCTGCAGGGATCTGTACAGATCACTACTAGTTTGACGTTCTTATTGAAACTAATGGCAAAGCAACCCTTCCCTTAACAGTATATGTGAGTCTCCCCTGAGGAAGGCCTATAGAGCCCTATGACAGGTAGCTGTATGTTGCTAAGATAGACATAAAGGTGTATGCATGTCACAGCAGCAAAACCCCTAAAGGTACCATTTTGCTGAGCAAAGTTAATAACCTCATTGGCTAACACAGGTTTGTAGGCTGGCATCCCAGCCTGGCTAATTTCTTAATGGGACTTCCTAACGGGTGTACAATTAATCATGGTCTTAAATCTGACTTGATGCCCAAGTTGAGATTTATGTCACTTTTAAAGGTTCACACCTTTTGGAATGTTTCCCTCTGTGCCCCAGCTGGTTTAGTGGCCTCACATAGGCTCTGACACTGAGTCAGATGTCTGACCATCAGGGGAGATGTGTGTATGACTCACATGCTCAGGAACGCAGACAGTTGCTGCAGAGTGAGGCGCGACCTTCTCTCCCAAGAAGTCTGCAAGGGGTGTTAGCCCAAAAGGTGAGCTTCATAGGACAAGCAGCCTTCGAATTGCAGCCTGTGACAACACACTTGAAAATGGTGTCTTTTGTTCCTTTAGGCAAGTTGGAGACAGGGACAGAGAGATGGAAAACCTGTGCCGAAACCAGTTTTTGCGTGGGCATGTAGCCCTTAGGTAGCCACAACTCTAGGGTATATTAACAAGCGCCTCACAGTATAGTGAAGGAAGAGTTCAGACATATTAAGAGTGTCAAAAATATGGCAATCTGGATTTGGCAAATGCCACACATTTCTGGAACTTTGTCCCCAAAGAGGAGGGGACCTACTAACCCAATGGGAGGTAACCTCGCCGTCTCCTCAGTACACTTTCCAGGGATATAATGGGTATCCCGGTACCCAGAACCTCAATACACTATGGATTTTGGGACAGAACCGATGCAGACGTGTCCTGCTGCCTTTAAAGTCGCACAAAGAAAGGTTGCACTGTCGGAAGGACAAAGGCAAAGTGAGCAAGGGACCCACGTTTGGGCATACCCTGCCAACTTAGGGCGTGCAAAGCAAAACCAAAGGTGATAATGGACGGAGTGTTGAACAACGTGGGTCCCTTGCTCACTTTGCCACTGGATTCAAGCTAGCCTGGCTGAAGATGGCTGATTAGCAAGAAACCGGTCCCAGGATGCTTGTTTCTGGTCCAGGGAAGACATGGCTTGGCAGTTCAGGCTGGACTGTTCCCATGAGGCACAGGGTCAGATTTATTTGCATATGGCAATGTCTGAACTGGGGTGGTGGAGTGAGTTAAAGAATGATGATGGATTAAACCCAGATCAGTTGACTGGGGGTGTTTGATTTGCTCAAGCGCTCCGTCCATCATCCCCTTTGATATCGCTTTGCTCGCCCTAAGTTGGCAGGGTATGCCCAGACATGGGTCCCTTGCTCACTTTGCCACTGGATTCAAGCTAGCTGGGCTTATGACGGCTGATTAGCCAAAAACCGGTCCCAGGATGTTAGTTTCCGGTCCAGGGAAGACATGGCTTGGCAGTTCGGACTGGACTGTTCCCATGAGGCACAGGGTCAGACTGATTTGTCTGAACTGGGGTGGTGGAGTGAGCTAAAGAATGATGATGGATTAAACCCAGATCAGCTGACTGGGGGTGAGTGTTTGATTTGCTCAAGCGCTCCGTCCATCATCCCCTTTGGTATCGATTAGAAGGGAAAGGGGCATCACCAACCATTGTATTTGATATGGTGGGGGGCTGCAGAGAGTGCTGTTGTCCCTCAAAACATTACAAATAAAAACAGGAAAACCATGACCCCTGGAGAGCTTACCATATTTTCTAAAAGCATTCCAAACTGGAGCTGTATGATCTTCAGCTGAAATAACCACAGAAGTAGTAGCTGCTTCACACAGATCAGTGCTTCGGGGGTTAGGATCCCATTTTCGGGAATATCTCTGCATCAGCCGGGAGTCCTGTGCTTCCAAGTGATCTACACGTGGAGGAGGCAGTGGAGTTTGTGTGGTGACATACCTCTACCTCTGCTGATCCTCAGCTGTTCCCTCAGCTTTGCCCTGCGAGGTGCTCGTGGTCTCGCCTGGACCTCTGAGTCGTGTTTCCTGCCAGCTGCAGGTAGGAGCATCTGGGGCTCCGTTGATGATCGGCTGGGTCATCCTGCCCTATGCCGCGGCTGGGCCTTCTGCAACGGGGCCTTGCAGACCTTGGATCTGGTGCACAATGAATGGCTGCAGGCTTCCCCTGTTCTCCAGGAGCCAGTTGGAGGACGCCCGCTTCGCCGGGTGCCCCGCGTCATGCTTTGACTCTGCACAAGCCCCCTCAGGGTTGCTGGCTGGCCCCTTTCGAGAGTCCCTGAGTGGAGGGCCCCTATGAGGCTCAAGGGATCGCCCACACACTCTCCTGACCTCCAGGACCAGGTGGAGGATGCCTGTGGCCTGTTTTACATTGCCACGAGCCCCTGTGGCTGCCGGCTGGCCTCTGGCAAGATTCTCAAGGAGTGCAGCCTTGTGAGGCTGAAGAGTGGCTCCTTCCGGTTCTCTGCAGCATGTGGTCCGTCAATGTTGGGAGGAGCTTCATGGGGTCTCTACAACCAGGGGCTTATAGTTGATGCCTTATTTTCCTCCAATTAGGATCTGTGATAATTGCCCTCCATTTTGTGGGTGCCTTCCCCTCTTGCCTCACAAGAATACTCCTTTAAAAGGGTTTCCCCTGTCCTAGCATGAAAATAAAAGAGGGACTTACTCAAGCCTCCTCACAGGATGCGCAAATACAATGGCCATCTTGGAATGGTTTTAGAATGTCACTGGTCTTAGGCTTCTACACCGGTCCACAGGCTCACTCTGGTGTCCAATAGAACCTCCTTTTTGGCTTTGATTTAATTGGACCTCTATGTTCCTTGGTCACCTCTTGAGTTTTAAGGCCTCCCTGAGTGGAAAGAGACTCCATTCTGACATTTGGGATCGGCTTCCTTCTAGGGGAGGGGACCTTTGTCATCTCTTTTTCGGCAATATAATCCTGTGTCTGACTGTTCTAGCTGGGACTCTTTGTTTTGTGGCTGTCTCACAAATTCTTGGCTTCTGGTGAGTTGAAAGAGCCTCCTTGGACTGTGTTCTACAGGGAAGGGCTTCCTCTACAATCCCTATCCTGACAATTGGGGTCCAATGCACCTATGTAGATGCACCATGGGTTTCTGAGACATTGGGTATTCTTCCTTCCTCATCCCACCTTCCACATCTTGTTTGCGGTTTTACTCACCTGATTTCACCACCAACCCAACATATAAGGGACATCACATCTATCACATGTCATCTCTCTTTTCAGTTGGGCCCATAAAATAAATGCTGCATGAAGCGCACCCTACACCCCAGACATGCCTATGTTTTACAGGTGGGCAAACCCGCAGCACCAAGTTCACTGTGACACACCCAGAAAGGATGTCAGGGCCCTATGCACCTCAACCAAATCTTCCGAGATACTTAATACAACCACACACCTCTCCAACCAAATATACAGGTCTGTCTGTCAGAGTGGCATCAATGCCAAAATAGTGTCAAGTGCTTGCTACACAAATGTCAGATAACACAACATAAGTAGTACATGCTATATTTGAATACAGGTCGGTGAGTAGGGTCTACTGTTCCAGTGTTTAGTACACTTACTGACGTTGAAGAACCTGCCTAAATGTTTGAGGAGGGTGCACGTAACTTTTATATTTTTAAGTTTATAAACAGACTATTTAATGCTGCGTAACCAACATATTGGTTGTACAATGGGAGCATTATTGCTTACAATATTAATGCATAGGAACTGATAATATTGTTGTGGAGGGACAGTATCTTTTACCTTGCCAGAAAATGTTTACTGGCATTTTCAGTAACGGATTTTAGTGTTACGTGTTTATTATTACATATTTTACCAAGAAACCCGAAACTGCCATATTAAAACACCTTGAGTGCTAAGGGCGAGATGGTCTCGTCTTCAGCACCATTTGAGTTGGCTGAGTTGAAGCTGATGGCCTCTCGTCTTTAGTTTTAATAAATGTTCACTTTCATCGTAGCTGACCTAGCCCAAGCAGCCCAAAAACTACAACTTGAACCTATTCTAGATAAATGTATTTTTTTTAGGGGGAATCATACGCCTAGCCAGGGCGTTAAGTGGTTTGGGTCCTGCCTGTGCTCAGCATCGGCACCTCTAAACAGCAGGTTCTGAGACGGGTCCAAATTGGACTCTGAACTCTTCAGCAGTACTGCTGCTCAAAGCCTATGATGTAACTTAAAAGAGACTCGTTCTTTTACAGTCTCATCATTTCAGAACTGAAGCATTTTCAATATTCTATTAAACGAAGCCATAGTTCTAGCTTATCTTATGCAACTAACAAGCACTGGCAAACTCAATATTCCTTGCTTGTTGTAGGTGTAATGTTATTTGGTGCATTATATATATGAATGCAATGACAGAAACACCAAAATGCAGTCAGACGCCACACTATGCTCAGCACAGATTTTTAGCTTATGTGTTTTAAGCCACGCCCTTAAGTACATCAGCCACACTCCTTTGAGAGCCCCCCAATTTTTCATCCCACTTAAAGCCCTGCACCCAGCACATCATATAAAGTGTTAAACTGCAAAATAGTATTTCAGCTAAAAACTATTTGTTTTCGTGAGCTATTTGAGGTACGTCTAGACAATATAAACCTGCTAATACTACAAAATTAAACAGGATGAACTAGGACTTCAAAGTTGAAAGAAATATAAAGGCATGTTCAGCACCTTGGCCATTAGCAGTATTTTTTGTTATTAGCCTCAGACCAGAACGTCTTACCTAGTGCTTTTAGATATGCCTTGAAGTTTTCATTGTTAACCATCTTCCTGTACCCATTGAAGTCTGTAGGCATTGTTGAGGATTGGAGCGAAATGGCCGTAGGGGCAGGCAAACAATGTTTATGGCTGAAGTAAGCTGAGGAGCAAAACCCCGAAATCCCAGGTGTTTGTATACCGTAGTCCAGGAGAACAGGAATGCAGGACTGCAGGTGTCCCTACCCGGAGAATGTAAGTTTAGTTTGTGGTGTACAGATAGAAGCGTGGGATAGGTGGGTGGCGCAGGCCTGCCGAGGAAGTAACAAGCCTTGACTGTGGGATTGCAGTTTTTTTTATTGTTGTTGCCTATTTATACAGCGCGAACTCGACCTGAAGGTATAGGAGCGCTTTACATGAACACCGTATTTACAATACACATTCAGGCACGGGGAGATTAGGTGATTTGCCCAGAATCACAGGATGTGGATGCGACCCCGAGGCTCGAACCATGGTTTCCCGCACCAAAGTCGGCAGGCTAGCCGAGGGACTACAGGGGTGCTCAAAGTACAAAAAGTCAGGCTCCTAATAGACCTGGAACAAAGGTCTGAGAGACTTGTAGCGGCTGAAGTTAGAAGCGGAAGTAGAAAGGAAGGTGAGCTCACTCACACTTCTTATGCTCAGCGTTCAGCTCTGCCACTTCATGCAGCCTGCTCTCTGTCTTCTTATATGTGCGCTCTCCTCTGAGCTCCTGACCCTCTTGCCATTGTTTACTGAAATCTACTGACAGTTGGTCCCTATGAGACAGCACTAGGCAACCAGCCTAAACAAGCATTCGCAATGCAATATGTCCCCACTTTACATATTGCAAATCATTGGTAACTTGGCATTACGGACAACAGGAGGGAGGGCAGAGAAGGAACAGACATCGGTAGGGAGGGAGAGAGGGCGGGGGGAGAAGGCACAGACGATGGGTGGGCGAGCGGGGAAGGAGAGGAGAAGACACGAACAACGGGAGGGAGAGTGGAGGGGGGAAGAAGGCATGACAACGGGAAGGGGGTAGAGGGCACCAAAACACACATTTACCTGGTCCGACTCCTGCGGCAGGCTCCGGCTCCAAAAGGAAATAGTACACTCCCTGTGTAACAACCAAGTGAAGGAGCCATTAGCCATGGGAGGATACAAATGCCGACATGGCTCTACTAAGAGGGACTAAAAAGCCTCATAATGAATTATAAGACAGCATTTACAAAGTACAAATACACAAGCCAATGAAAAATAAGGGCAGGGGATTGGGCAGGGCTTCTCTCTGTACTGAACTACCACAACTCTTCGCAGAGAAGCACTTAACCTAAACCTAGACCTAAAAACTCAGTGGAATCCTGCGGAGTTCCACGGGCAGCAGAGTTACCTATGAAACTGACATTTAGGACCATTCCTGTCCTTTTGTGAATGAGGGAAAACATTTGGGCCTTTTTCTAAACACTAAGCACCCTTCCTGCTGGTCCACCCTCCCTGCCGCACATTTTTCCAGGAGGGGGCTGGTGTCTGGAAGGAGAGCAGACTTCCGGCTAACTTCCGGCCCACAACGGCCCCTTTGGAAAACCAGAAATCAGAAAGCACAGGAGCTGGGAATCCGGTCCTTTCCTGGTCAGGCCAGGTGCTGCAGGTCGGATGGAGTTAGATGTAAGCTCAGTGGGCTTGTGGGTTTGATCTGAATATTTATTTAACAGGAACACAGGGATCGATCTGGCTGGCTGGGTGAAGCTCACAGTTGCTGCAGCTGGACTCCAATTGAGCTAAACCAGAGGAAGAAGAACCAGGATCATAATTAGGAGGAGGCTCCTGGCCCTAGTGAATGCACGCTATGGGTGCTTTCATTCCTCGGCAACAGGATTTCTCTGAAGCGGGAACACCTACACTGGGGAGCCACCATGACGCTGGACTTCTTGAGAGCCAAGGTGCTAGTGTAGCTCCACCAGTCTGTTGTGGCGCCCATGCAAAGCATGGGCACAACACAGCAAAAGAGCGGTGCAACCAACCATTCGTCACATATGGAATAATGTGTAACTGTGGCATCCATGCAAGCTACCCTAATATGCAGAACATGTATCATGGCTGCAGTACAGGCTTAATTCGCTCACACAGCAGAGGCAGAGCACGACAATAGCAGTGCTAGCTTCCTGATTAAACAAGAACTTTCTGTCAGTAAAGTGTTAATGTTTTAAAAGACTGCAAAAAAATAAATGAGAAAAAAAAACCTGAGATGTTTATAGAAACTGTATCAAGAAACTTGGCTATGAAGTAGGACTCTCGGATAAAACGAGTCATCAAGAGCAGGAAGTTGCACTCTTGTGCAAAAACTAGTTTTGTTTTCATAAAACAGCATGTTCAGGCAGGCCTCGAGGTCAGTAAAGGAAGTGGCATTATGTACCTACAGCGTGCAACACCCACATTCTCAGCAGAAGTACAGCATGGCACCATAGCAGTGTAAGTTTCCCTCTCAAATAGGACGTACTGTGGTAGCTAAGCTTGCAAGCAACTCTCACACAGGAACTTAAGCATGTGCCACCGGTAAAGTCCACTCCACCAGCAGTCAGTGGATTATTTCTTAAGAACTTTGTGTTCTAAATGGAGGTAGGAGTGCAAAAAATCCATGGACTCAGCCGGCAGAGCGGAGTTCACCTCCCACCCTTACCCTAAAGTAACTAGAACTCCTGTCCTCCCCATGCACTGTTTATGATATTGCATAGGTCTATAAATAACAAAGCAAGTCTGCACCCCTTAATTTTTTGGTAAAGCTTGCTCACTACCCCTGACCATGCCTCTTTTTACACCTCTCTGCAACGCAGCTCTGTGGCGCTTACTGGAGGTACCTGGTGGGCTAGTTGACACCCAGGGACCCTCAGGATTTAAGAGGAATTAATTTACCAACTTCAAATGCGCCACAAGGCATGTTTGCACACATGTTACCTCAGGCCCCGCCCCCTTCCTTCACCACTGTGCTAACACGCCCCTTGGTGCGTTTTAAGTTGGGGGATTAAGTCCTCTTGAATCTTGAGGGTCCCTGGGGTCCAACTAGCCCACCAGGTACCTCCAGTAAGCGCCACAGAGCTGCGTTGCAGAGAGGTGTAAAAGGGGCGTGGCCTCTGGACCCCTCCCTGGCGCATACTGGAGGTTCCTGGTGGGCTAGTTGGCCCACAGGGACCCCCAGTATTCAAGGGGAATTACTTCCCTATGTTACAATGCGGCAGGGTGCGCGTTTGTAGAGTGCTGCAGGGAGGGGGCGGGGCCTCCGGTGCGATGCCGGTCCTTTTTATTTATTTATTTTTTCTGCACTGTCTTCCTGAGGACCAAAGTAACTAAGCTGAATTTCATCAGAGACATTTGTTACATCTGATACAGATGCACGGAAAAGAGTACTGTTAAACTTTTTTTAACATTAGTGCTGGAATTTTTGCGTAATACAATTTTCTGCCTAATTTATTGATTTGAGTATGATGAACTGGTAACATTCTGAATTGGTGAAAAACACTTTGCCATACTTTTTTAGAAAGACAAGCCAGAGAATGACCTTTGAAAACAGTATTTTGTCTCACTCTGCAAGAGTCTAGTCCTTACCACATCTTTCTTTTGTTTAACACTTTTCTTAATATAGTTATGTAAGAAATTGCATAAAGAAAATTAATAGATTCTTGACTTACAGTATAAATACTACTACGATTGCAAGTGTTCACTGGAGTTTTAGGACGTCTCCTTAAAAGTTCCTCAGCTAACACTTCTTTTGCATTTCTAGGAACAATTTTCTCTTTCACAATAGCACAACCATTTCTAACCTCATAGGCATGACTACTAGTGTTATCTGCATGCAACAAATCATTATTCTGAAGATAACTCTTATCATTAAAAAAAGGCTCAGAACTTGAACTATGGTTCCATTCACCCCAAAAATCCTCTGAAAAATTACTTCTGTTAGTTTCTCTTTTTTTGCACTTACTTTTGGCCTTCATTAAAGAGATTGGTTTATCTAGTGATTGAATTGTATTGATTACTAAAACAAATTTTAAAAAATTCTATTCGAAAGCTTTCTGAAGTATATTTTGTATAGTTTTCTTTTTCTTCTAAAATGCGTTTTTAAAAAAAAATGTGAACACAGTAGAATTGTGTCTGCATTTAATAAATGAAGGCTGAATTTTCTAGTGTTCAAAGTTTAGGAAAATCAAGATTGTATTAAATGTTTTCTGTAGTGCTGGCGGTCTTGGTATCTAGTTGTGAACTCTACTGAGCACAGAATTGATTAAAGGCTTTTCTCAACACACATAATGAAGAGAAATTTACATGCAAAACTGAAATCAAGTTGTGAACCCTGCTGTCTCTAAAGTGCATCGAAGGTGCTATTGACACAAATATCGATGAATGCTATTTTGTACAGTTAACAGAATCTGAGGACAGAGTAGAATTGTACCTGCGTTAAGGAAAACAATGTTGAAATGTAATGCTGTCCCTAATGTAGAAAGAAAGCTGAATTCAAGTTGTGAACCGAGCAGTCCGCAATGTAGATTGAAGGCAGTTGTTGACAGAAAGATTGATGAATGCTATTTTGTTAAAGTTAACAGTATCTGAGGACACAGTATAATTGTGTCTGCCTTAAGGAAAGCAAGGCTGAATACAATGCTGTCCTTAATGTAGAAGGAAAGCTGAATTCAAGTTGTGAACCCAGCTGTCCGCAGTGTAGATTGAAGGCAGTTGTTGACACAAAGGTCGAAGAATGATATTTAGTCACAGATAACAGAATCTGAGGACACAGTATAATTGTCTTTGCCTTAAGGAAAGCAAGGCTGAATACAATGCTGTCCTTAATGTAGAAGGAAAGCTGAATTCAAGTTGTGAACGCAGCTGTCCGCAGTGTAGATTGAAGGCAGTTGTTGACACAAAGATTGATGAATGCTATTTTGTCAAAGTTAACAGTATCTGCGGACACAGTATATTTGTCTCTGCCTTAAGGAAAGCAAGGCTGAATACAGTGCTGTCCTTAATGTAGAAAAAAAGATGAATTCAAGTTGTGAACGCAGCTGTGCGCAGTGTAGATTGAAGGTAGTTGTTGACACAAAGATTGATGAATGCTGTTTTGTCACAGTTAACAGAATTGGAGGACACAGTATAATTGTCTCTGCCTTAAGGAAAGCAAGGCTGAATACAATGCTGTCCTTAATGTGGAAGGAAAGCTGAATTGAAGTTGTGAACCGAGCTGTCGGCAGTGTAGATTGAAAGCTCTAGTGAGCAGTTATAGATAAATGCTATTTTGTGACATTCTTTTACAAAATCGGAAAAACTAAAATCCATCAGTTTCTGTAGTAGTGGAGCTCTTGCTATGAAGTTTTGATTTTTACTGACCACCGAATATATTGAAGGCTGTTGTCAGGACAGATATTGAAGATAATTTTAGTTCCAAAGCTGAATTCAAGTTGTGAAACATTCTGACCGCAGTGTAGATTGAAGGCAGTTGTTGACACAAAGATCAATGAATGTTATTTTGTCATAAATAACAGAATCTGAGGACACAGTATAGTTGTCTCTGCCTTAAGGAAAGCAAGGCTGAATACAATGCTGTCCTTAAGGTAGAAGGAAAGATGAATTCAAGTTGTGAACCCAGCTGTCCGCAGTGTAGATTGAAGACAGTTGTTGAGACAAAGATCGAAGAATGCTATTTAGTCACAGATAACAGAATCTGAGGACACTGTATAATTGTCTCTCCCTTAAGGAAAGCAAGGCTGAATACAATGCTGTCCTTAATGTAGAAGGAAAGCTGAATTCAAGTAGTGAACACAGCTGTCCATAGTGTAGATTGAAGGCAGTTGTTGACACAAAGATTGATGAATGCTATTTTGTCAAAGTTAACAGTTTTTGCGGACACAGTATAATTGTCTCTGCCTTAAGGAAAGCAAGGCTGAATACAATGCTGTCCTTCATGTAGAAAAAAGCTGAATTCAAGTTGTGAACGCAGCTGTGCGCAGTGTAGATTGAAGGTAGTTGTTGACACAAAGATTGATGAATGATATTTTGTCACAGTAAACAGAATTTGAGGACACAGTATAATTGTCTCTGCCTTAAGGAAAGCAAGGCTGAATACAATGCTGTCCTTAATGTAGAAGGAAAGCTGTTTTGAAGTTGTGAACCAGGCTGTCCGCAGTGTAGATTGAAAGCTCTAGATAGCAGTTATAGATGAATGCTATTTTGTGACATTCTTTTACAAAATCGGAAAAAATAAAATCCATTAGTTTCTGTAGTAGTGGAGCTCTTGCTATGAAGTTTTGATTTTTACTGACCACCGAATATATTGAAGGCTGTTGTCAGGACAGATATTGAAGATAATTTTAGTTCCAAAGCTGAATTCAAGTTGTGAAACATTCTGACCGCAGTGTAGATTGAAGGCAGTTGTTGACACAAAGATCAATGAATGTTATTTTGTCATAAATAACAGAATCTGAGGACACAGTATAGTTGTCTCTGCCTTAAGGAAAGCAAGGCTGAATACAATGCTGTCCTTAAGGTAGAAGGAAAGATGAATTCAAGTTGTGAACCCAGCTGTCCGCAGTGTAGATTGAAGACAGTTGTTGAGACAAAGATCGAAGAATGCTATTTAGTCACAGATAACAGAATCTGAGGACACTGTATAATTGTCTCTCCCTTAAGGAAAGCAAGGCTGAATACAATGCTGTCCTTAATGTAGAAGGAAAGCTGAATTCAAGTAGTGAACACAGCTGTCCGTAGTGTAGATTGAAGGCAGTTGTTGACACAAAGATTGATGAATGCTATTTTGTCAAAGTTAACAGTTTTTGCGGACACAGTATATTTGTCTCTGCCTTAAGGAAAGCAAGGCTGAATACAATGCTGTCCTTCATGTAGAAAAAAGCTGAATTCAAGTTGTGAACGCAGCTGTGCGCAGTGTAGATTGAAGGTAGTTGTTGACACAAAGATTGATGAATGCTATTTTGTCACAGTAAACAGAATTTGAGGACACAGTATAATTGTCTCTGCCTTAAGGAAAGCAAGGCTGAATACAATGCTGTCCTTAATGTAGAAGGAAAGCTGTTTTGAAGTTGTGAACCAGGCTGTCCGCAGTGTAGATTGAAAGCTCTAGATAGCAGTTATAGATGAATGCTATTTGTGGCATTATTTTACAAAATCGGGAGACATAAAATCCATTAGTCTCTACCTTAAATAAAGCACGGCTACATTCAATGTTTCCTGTAGTAGTGGAGCTCTTGCTATGAAGTTTTGATTTTTACTGACCGCAGAATATATTGAAGGCTGTTGTCAGGACAAATATTGAAGATAATTTTAGTTCCAAAGCTGAATTCAAGTTGTGAACGCAGCTGTCCACAGTGTAGATTGAAGGCAGTTGTTGACACAAAGATCGATGAATGCTATTTTGTCACAATTAACAGAATCTGAGGACACACTACATTTGTCTCTGCCTTAAGCAAAGCAAGGCTGAATACAACGCTGTCCTTAATGTAGGAGGAACGCTGAATTCAAGTTGTGAACACAGCTGTGCGTAGTGTAGATTGAAGGCTCTAGTGAGCACAGTTATAGATGAATGCTATTTGTGACATTCTTTTACAAAATTGATGCCTCCGTTTTTTGTTTTTGATGAGGTTGATAGACTGTTTCACGTAACACAAAAGTTCATCTCAATAAATGCATAGAAATTTAAGTTAAAAAAAATCAATATTAATATGTGAGTATGGACTGCTTGTGGAAGATGCTGTTGCAGCAGTTGATGTGCTTGGTACAGCAGCAAGTGGGTTGCCCTTCAATCTTTGTGTTGCAGCTCAACCAAAGTCGTTGGGGTGCAAATTCTTGATGTGTCGCACTATATTTGCTGTGGTAAAGAAGTATTTTTTGTGTGGATCAGCCTTTGAAAGTGTAGTTTGGCAAATTTTACAGATTACTTTTGGAGTATTAACCTTCGGCTGGGGTAGTAGCTATGACACAAAAGGTTCGATAAAGGGCCTTGACGTTCATTCAGAATATGAAATTGAAGAATAATTGATAATCCCATGCAAGAAAGGCAGGAAGTGTGCATCTAAAGCAACAAAGTTCTGTGGAGTTTGCGATGAGGAGTGGTCCAAGCAGGACGCATTTGTAGCAAAGTATTTATAATCAAGTTTTCTAATAAATATTGGTTGTCCATTCACAAAAGTAAGTTGAAGTATATCTCCAAAAAGTATGATATATTTTTTTCTAAATAAGTCATCTCATTCAATACGGTCACGTGGTGATGATTTCTGGTGCACTGAGTTAGTAATCTTTGGCGCTGAGCTTCAACGTACCCAGTGATGATGTGTAGTCGGGGGGTGAGGGACAGTAATTGAAGTAATGTCTTGTCGGTTGAATTCTAAATCAATTCCGTTTAAAAGGGACAGTATGTCTCATTGTGACATAAAATTGTTCACTCTTCTTTGTGATGATTTATGGTGCACTGAGTAAGTAGTATCTTTGGCGCTGAGCTTGTACGTTCCCTGTGCAGTGTACATTGAAGGCAGTTGTTAACAGACATAGACAAATGGTTTTTGTCACTTATTTAAACAAAATCTGAAGACATACAGTAGAAACATCTCTAAACTAAAGAAATGAAGGCCGACTTTCCTACTGTTCAAACTGTAAGAAAATCTGAGGACATTGTGAAATTGTCTGTGTTTTAAATAAATCAAGATTGTATTGAATGTTTTCTGTAGTGTTGGTGCTGTTGGTATCTAGTTGTCAACTCTACTCAGCGCAGAATTGGTAACCTCAGCCAAGAAATTCAGCAAGTGTGCAAATTTTCCACTGTCTTCGGCCGGGGTAGTAGCTACAACAAAAAGGCTCGTTAAAGGGCCTTAACTTTGAATCAGAATATGAAATTGAAGAATAATTGATAACCGCAGGTAGAAAAAGCAGCAAGTAGGTGTGTGTATATGTGTAGATGATGTGTTGATTGATAAAAAAGGTGAAAAATAAGAAAGGCTGCAGACGTGCAAAGTACCCACTGCCTTGTAAGGGAAGTGTGTGTTTGGTTTTCCTGTTCATTATACAGACAGGACGTCGGATTCCGCTGTGGAAGCCTGAGAAACGTGTATCTCATCTAAGGAGTTAAGTATGTGCACAAAGTACACACAATGTGTGGAAGAAAGGACGCAAGAAAGGACGCAAGTGTGGAAATTATCCACTGCCATTCAATGGGTAGTAGTTACCAAGAAGTTTCAAAAAAGGGCTTGGACTTTGAAGTTGAATTACTTGAAGAATAATTGATAACCCCAGCTAAACAAGGCTGCAAGTGTGCAAATTTCCCACTGCCTTCGTCCGGGGTAGTTGATAGAACAAAAAGGGCTCGATAAAGGGCCTGCATTTTGAATAGGAATACGAAATTGAACAATATTTCATAACCCCTGCGAAGAAACGCAGCAAGTGCACAAATTTCCCACTGCCTTCTGCCAGTGCAGTATCTACATGAAAAAGGCTTCATAAAGGGACATGAGTTTGAATTAGAATATGAAATTCAAGAGTAATTGATAACCACAGCGAAGAAAGGCAGGAAGTAAGCAAATTTCCCATTGCTTTAGGCCGGGGTAGTAGCTACAACAAAAAGGCTCGATAAATGGTCTTGAGTTTGAATCAGGATATGAAATAGGTGTTATGCTTAGTTTCCATTGAGTTAGTGGTACGTGAAAGAGCAAGGTTTGTGGAGCTTGCGAAGATGTGTGGTCCGGGCAGGACGTACTGATAGTAATTTTTTTGGTCTTGTGCATGCTGGATTAGTAAGGGCAATTGGTGATTTTGTGTAGGTTTGAGGGAGATTACTTTATTTGGTACTGTACTTTATACGTAATGAATGAAGAATCAGTTAAATTGTGGCTGAATACGGACATGTGGTGATGGTAGGAGGTAGCGGTTACCAAGACTTCATGACTATGTGGCATTGATTATAGCTGCACAATATTGGTAATTTAGTGTGTGTGAATGCAGTGATGATAAGTGGTGGAATGAGTTAGTGGCACCTGAAGGAACAAAGTTCTGTGGAGTCTGCGATTATGCGTGGTCCAAGCAGGACGCATTGGTAGCAAAGTCTTTAAAATCAAGTTTTTTTAATCAATGTTGGTTGTTCATTCACAGAAGTAAGTTGAACTATATCTCCAAAAAGTAGGTTATTTTTTTTTGTAAGTAAGTCATGTTATCCAATACGGTCCTGTGTTGATGATTTCTGGTGCACTGAGTGGTGTGGCTCACTGGTTAGAGGCGGCAGACCCAAGAGCAGAAGTCAGCCCGGGACCAGGGTTCAATTCCTGACGCGGCAGGGTCGTGGATCAGGGTCAGCGGACTCGACAATTCTCGCCTCGGTGCCTACTCTAACCTGGGGTCCCACTCGGCAACTCTGGGCATTAGCTTGCCTAATCTCCACAACGGCCCCACCAATGCCGGGGAAGCCTGGCTCCACCTTGGGGATTCCCAGTAGGGACCATCCCACAGGGAAAGCCAGGACGGGTTCCCCAGCGGTATACAGCGCCGGGACGCCCCTTTGCTGGGGCAGCTGTGCGCTTTACAAGTATACGACATTTAACATTTAACATTAGTAATACCTTTGGCGCTGAGGTTGAACGTACCCTCTGATGATACATGATTGGGGGAGGAACAGTAATTGAAGTAATGTCTTTTGTCGATTGAATTCTGCATCAATTTCATTTAAAAGGTTAGTATGTTTCACTATAACATAAAAGTGTTCACTCTTCTTGGTGATTATTTATGGTGTAGTGAGTAAGTAGTATCTTTGGCGCTGAGCTTGTACGTTCCTTGCGCAATGTAGATTGAAGGCCGTTGTTGACACAGAGATAGACGAATGCTTTTTGTCAGTTATTTAAAGAAAATGTGAAGACATACAGTAGAAACATCTCTAAATTAAAGAAATGAAGGCTGGATTTCCTACTGTTCAAACTTTAAGAAATCTGAGGACATTGTGCAATTATCTCTGTTTGAAATAAATCAAGATTGTATTGAATGTTTTCTGTAGTGCTGGCGGTCTTGGTATCTAGTTGTTAACTGTACTCAGTGCTGAAATGATTGAAAGCAGTTGTCAGCACAGATACTGAAGAGAAATTTACATCCAAAGCTGATTTGAAGTTGTGAACCCTGCTGTCTGCAATCTAGAATGAAGGTACTACTCGACACAAACATCGATGAATGCTACTTTGTACCGTTAAAAGAATCTGAGGACATAGTACAATTGTTTCTGCTTTAAATAAATCGAGAGTAATATGTTATACTCTGTTTTAAGAATTTTTTGCATTCTTAAATGCATAAAGGCAAGCATTAAGTTTGATACAATGCTTAGGTCATGAATAATGAGAAGTTCATTTTCTTCAAGGGTCTTCACAACAAGTTTCTCCAGATAGCTTGTTATATTCCAATTTGTTGTCATGTTCCACAGGTAGTATAAGTAAACGATGTAATGTAGCATTGAAATTGTTAACATTTAGTCATATTTTGAATATAAGGAACTTATTACAAATGTGCAACAACGAAATGATGTTGAATATGGAACTATTCTACAAGAAATAAAAATTGGAGAAATGACTGAACATGGCAAAGAAGTTTTACAGAGACGATTACTTTGAAATTTGTTTCCAAAAGATAATATTGTTCCTAAGCTGGTAGCTACTTTTAAAATAATTGAGAACAACAGTAAAGAAAAGCAGCAAGTGTGAAAATATCCTACTGACTTCGGGCAGGGTATTAGCTACAACAAAAAGGCTCGATAAAGGGCCTTGACTTTGAATCAGAAAATGAAATTGAACAATAATTGGTAACCCCAGCCAAGAAAGGCAGTTAGTGTGCACATTTCCCACTGCCTTCGGCCGGGGTCGTAGGTACGAGAAAAAGGCTCAAAAAAGGGCCACGAGTTTGTATCAGAATATGAAATTAAAGAATAATTGATAACCCCAGCCAAGAAAGGCAGCAAGTGGGCAAATGTCCCACTGCCGGTAGCTTGTCTCCTTTCTGGTGAAGAATTGGCTTGGTAGTTTGGTCTGCCCTGTTCCCATGATGCACTGGGCCAGGGACAGACTAATTTGCATATAGCCAGGTTCTGAGCTGGGATGGGGCAGTGAGCTAAATAACAGTGATGGATCAAGCCCTGATCTTTGGACTGGGTAAGAGTGGTCTCCTTAATTCAGACACTCTGTTCATCACCACCCCCTTTTCTGAATCGTTTTTGGCCACTATAGGTGTGGCAGGGTATACTCAGACATGAGTCCCTTGCTCACTGCTCCATCAGGATTCAAGCAAGCCGGGCCGACGAGGCTGAAATGCCAGAAACCGGTCCCCGGTAGCTTGTCTCCTTTCTGGTGAAGAATTGGCTTGGTAGTTTGGTCTGCCCTGTTCCCATGATGCACTTGGCCAGGGACAGACTAATTTGCATATAGCCAGGTTCTGAGCTGGGATGGGGCAGTGAGCTAAATAACGGTGATGGATCTAGCCCTGATCTTTGGACTGGGTAAGAGTGGTCTGCTTAATTCAGACACTCTGTTCATCACCACCCCCTTTTCTGAATCGTTTGGCTGGGGTATTAGCTACAACAAAAAGGCTCGATAAAGGGCTTTGACTTTTAATCAAAATTGAAATTCAAGAATTGATAACCTCAGCCAAGAAAGCCAGGAAGTGTGCCAATTTCCCACTGGCTTTGGCCGGGGTAGTAGCTACAATAGTAAGGCTAGATAAAGGGCCTTGACTTTTAATCAGAATTTGACATTTAAGAAAAATTGATAACCCCAACCAAGAAAGGCAGCAAGTGTGCCCATTTCTTACTGTCTTCAGCCGGGGTAGTTGTTACAACAAAAAGGCTCGATAAAGGGCCTGCACTTTGAATACGAATATGAAATAGAAGAATAGTTGATAACCGGAGTCAAGAAAGGCAGCAAGTAGGTATGTGTAGATGATGTGTTGATTGAGTGGAAGTTGAATAATGTAAAAAATAAGTAAGGCTGCAAGTGTGTAAATTAACCACTGCCTTTAGTGGGGAAGTAGTTACAACAAAAAGGCCCGATAAAGGGCAATGACTTTGAATTAGAATATGAAGTTCAAGAATTGATAACCCCAGCCAAGGAAGGCAGCAAGTAGGTGTGTGTCCGTGTACGAATATGAAATAGAAGAATAGTTGATAACCGGAGTCAAGAAAGGCAGCAAGTAGGTATGTGTAGATGATGTGTTGATTGAGTGGAAGTTGAATAATGTAAAAAATAAGTAAGGCTGCAACTGTGTAAATTAACCACAGCCTTTAGCGGGGAAGTAGTTACAACAAAAAGGCTCGATAAAGGGCCATGACTTTGAATTAGAATATGAAGTTCAAGAATTAATAACCACAGCCAAGGAAGGCAGCAAGTAGGTGTGTGTCTGTGTAAATTATGTGTTGGTTGTGTGGAAGATAAAAAAGGTGAAAAATAAGAAAGGCTACAGATGCGCAAAGTACCCACTGCCTTGTGAGGGAAGTGGATGTTTGGATTTCCAGTCCATTACACAGTCTGTGCATCGGATTCTGCAGTGGGAACTTGGGAAATGGGTAGCACATCTAAGCAACCAATGCAAGTGGACAAAGTACACACACTGTGTGATAGAAAGGACGCATGAAAGGTAGCAAGTGTGCACATTTCTTACTACCTTTGGACGGGGTAGTTCTTACAACAAAAAAGCTTGATAAATGTCTAATGACTAATGTTGAGGACAGCGATGGTCCCGTTTCTTTTTTTTCATGAGGTTGATAAACTGTTTCACGTAACACAAAAGTTGATCGCAATAAATGCATAGAAATTTAAGTTGACCAAATTCAAGATCAATATGTGAGTATGGACTGTTTGCTGAAGATGCTGTTGCAGCTGTTGATGTGCTTGGTGCAGCAGCAAGTGGGTTGTCCTGCAATCTCTGTGTTGCAGCTCATGGAAAGTTGTTGGGGTGCAAGTTGTTTATGTGTTGCACTATATTTGCTGTGCCAAAGGATTATTGTTTGGATTGATCACACCTTGAAAGAGTTGTTTGGCAAATTTTACAGGTTACTAGTGGTTGGTGTGTTTCAGTTAGTATGTGTCTGGAGTTCCCTGGAATCTTTAAGGGGCACATTAGGGCTTACATATTACAGAAATACTTTGTACTTAGTGATATCCAATTCTATTTTATGATGAACGGTTGAATTTTACATCTGAGTAGTGGGAGGGTAGCATTTTAAAGTGTTTGACAGGTTACACTACATGTGTCCATGCAGGAAACTTAGCATGGTTATACATGGGCACCCTCTCACACAAAACGTAGTACTCAGTACTCGTCCCGCTGATCACGAGCGGCTGGCTTGTTGGATTTTAATTCGCCTCCCAACCCGCCCTGCTGACTCCGCCCACCCCCCTCGTCATCCGCCTACTTAGGCGTCTCCTCCCTTTGCCTCAGTGTTGCGTGGAGCCCGGTGGCAGAGGGCTAGCGCGAGGCTGCTGGCGCATTTATTTTAAAATTACCTTCTCTTCTCTGCTGAATACTAGCAGTCCCTCGTCCCGCTGATCACGAGTGGCTGGCTTGTTTGGATTTTAATTCGCCTCCCAACCTGCCCTGCTGACTCCGCCCACCCCCTCGTCATCCGCCTACTTAGACGTCTCCTCCCTTTGCCTCAGTGTTGCGTGGAGCCCGGTGGCAGAGGGCTAGCGCGAGGCTGCTGGCGCATTTATTTTAAAATTACCTTCCCTTCTCTGCTGAATACTAGCAGTCCCTCGTCCCGCTGATCACGAGCGGCTGGCTTGTTTGGATTTTAATTCGCCTCCCAACCCGCCCTGCTGACTCCGCCCACCCCCCTCGTCATCCGCCTACTGAGGCGTCTCCTCCCTTTGCCTCAGTGTTGCGTGGAGCCCGGTGGCAGAGGGCTAGCGCGAGGCTGCTGGCGCATTTATTTTAAAATTACCTTCTCTTCTCTGCTGAATACTAGCAGTCCCTCGTCCCGCTGATCACGAGCGGCTGGCTTGTTTGGATTTTAATTCGCCTCCCAAACCGCCCTGCTGACTCCGCCCACCCCCCTCGTCATCCGCCTACTTAGGCGTCTCCTCCCTTTGCCTCAGTGTTGCGTGGAGCCCGGTGGCAGAGGGCTAGCGCGAGGCTGCTGGCGCATTTATTTTAAAATTACCTTCCCTTCTCTGCTGAATACTAGCAGTCCCTCGTCCCGCTGATCACGAGCGGCTGGCTTGTTTGGATTTTAATTCGCCTCCCAACCCACCCTGCTGACTCCGCCCACCCCCCTCGTCATCCGCCTACTTAGGCGTCTCCTCCCTTTGCCTCAGTGTTGCGTGGAGCCCGGTGGCAGAGGGCTAGCGCGAGGCTGCTGGCGCATTTATTTTAAAATTACCTTCTCTTCTCTGCTGAATACTAGCAGTCCCTCGTCCCGCTGATCACGAGCGGCTGGCTTGTTTGGATTTTAATTCGCCTCCCAACCTGCCCTGCTGACTCCGCCCACCCCCCTCGTCATCCGCCTACTTAGGCGTCTCCTCCTTTTGCCTCAGTGTTGCGTGGAGCCCGGTGGCAGAGGGCAAGCGCGAGGCTGCTGGCGCATTTATTTTAAAATTACCTTCTCTTCTCTGCTGAATACTAGCAGTCCCTCGTCCCGCTGATCACGAGCGGCTGGCTTGTTTGGATTTTAATTCGCCTCCCAACCCGCCCTGCTGACTCCGCCCACCCCCCTCGTCATCCGCCTACTTAAACGCTCCTCATGCGTCAGCGCAGCGGACGAGCGCAGCGGGCGCGCCGGCTGCTTCGCCGGAGTCGCGCCAGAGTTAAGCCCGTCTGCGCCCGTCCGCGGCCGCCCGGGGCTAGGGGCACTGGACGCTGTCCGTTTAATCACGTATTCCCCCTCCCAGCTCTGCTCCTACTGGGTTCCTGGAGACATCGACCCCCTTACAGCAGCCAGTCTGAAGCATCTAGGTGTGTTCTCTTCCTCCTCTCGACTAGCCCCTGAGATAGTAGCCCCTCCAACCTTACCCCTTAACACGACCTTCCCTGTTCCCTCATCACTTTCGGTCCCCCCTGACCCGGTATTCAGTACCTCTGCTACGCTTTTAAACACTAGATCTGCGGTCACTCACCAGTATGAACTTTTCGATTATATCGATTCTCATGATCCAGACCTTTTATTTTTAACCGAAACCTGGTTCAAGGATGACTCCCTACCTAATGTGTTAGCCGCCTTACCTTCCACCCATTCGGTCATCCGAGCGGATCGCTCTGACGGCAGGCGGGGCGGAGGAGTGGCTTTAATCGCTCGTACTAATTTTAATTTTCAGATTCTCCCTTCCCCTCCTATTCCGGACATAGATTATCTTTTAGCCCGCTCGACTTCACATCAGGCCCCCTTCACTTTCGTTTTAATTTACCGTCCCCCCCAGTTTACCCCTTCCTTCCTTCCCAGTATTCAGACTCTTTTGGCTACCCTGGTGATTAATTACTCATCGGTATTAGTCCTGGGGGATTTCAACTTCTGGCCCAATGACCCTGCTGAGAGCCCTCAATCTAGGGAGTTTACCAACCTCATGACCAGTTTAAACTTTTCACCTCTTGTTCACAGTCCGACTCACTCGCATGGCCATGTGTTAGACCAAATATGGGCACTAAACATTCCGTCCACACCTCCCATAATAGCCCCTTGTTCCTGGTCGGATCACTCCACCATCGCTTTTTCCCTTGCCTTAGCCCCCTTGACCAAACCCCAACTTCCCAAGAACACCTGGGTCAGGAAATGGGGAAAAACTGACATGCCTTCCCTTTGCTCTACTCTGGCCAAAACCAGCCCCGAGCTATCTGGCCTTACAGCCAATTCCCAGCTGTCCGCCATCGACAACTGGTTGACTTTGGCAGGCGACGAGTTTGCCCCTTTAAGGTGACTCACAGTCAGGCGAGCCCATGCAGCCAACCGTTGGTTCACCTTGGACCTAAAAGGAAAGAAACTGGCTGCACGGAGGGCCGAGCGAGCTTGGCGCAGAACTTATAGTCCCGAGCTAAAGGCAGTCTATCTGTCTACCCTACAAACTTAAAAAAAGGGCATCCTTGATGCTAAAACTGAGTTCTATACGAGTAGAGTAATGGCAGCAGAGTCTCATTCTAAAGAAATATTCTCGACTGTCCATGAACTCGCATCATCTGGCAGAGCCACAGCCTCTATTCCTCCTTCCCAGTCCCTCTGCAACTCACTCAATGAGTTTTTTATCGACAAAGTCGCAACAATTAAACTTAACATTCCCCTTCCTTCCCCTACATTTATAAATCCTTCCCCTCCCCTCACGGTTTCCAAACTGTCTTCTTTTCCTTTGTTGACCACCGATACTCTCTCTCCGCTGTTGGATCGAGTCAAATCAGGATCCCCTCTGGATTTCGCCCCAGCCCATATCCTCAGGGAAATTTATCTAAACTGTCCTACCCCGCCCCTGACCCTCCTTAATAATTCACTCATATACGGCACCGTTCCCAGCCTACATAAATCAGCGGTTGTCGTCCCAATCTTAAAAAAACCCGGCGTTGATTCATCTTCCCCCTCCAACTATCGTCCTATTTCCCTTCTGCCCTATCTAGCTAAAGTCCTTGAGACTCACGTCACGACTACCCTGAGTGCACACGTAGAGGCAAATCATTGCCTCTCCCCCTGCCAAGCTGGGTTCAGGCCCCTGCACTCCACGGAGAAGGTGGTAATCTCGGTGATGGACAGGCTTCGGGAGGGTATTGATACCAACGTACCACAGGCCCTGATACTTCTAGATCTGTCCGCCGCTTTTGACACGGTGGACCATTCCATCCTCCTCAGCCGTGTCAGGGCGGCGGGCATAGAGGGCTTGGCCCTCTCGTGGCTTGAGTCCTTCTTGGCGGGGAGAACTCAAGCGGTCCATCTGGCCGGCTTCACCGCGGCCTCCCGCAAGGTGGAGTGCGGGGTTCCTCAGGGATCGTCACTCTCCCCCATTTTATTTAATCTATACATTTACCCCCTCATTTTTATGTTACAGCAGCTGGAGGTCACGGTGTTTAACTATGCCGACGACCTCCAGCTAATCTTCAACCTTTCCCACTCCCCTTCATCTGCCCAGAACGTCCAGTCAGTCATGACGTTCATCCAGGATTGGATGAACTGCAACCACCTCAAACTCAATCCAGACAAGATCGAGTTGGTCTTGACCGGAGGTGGTTGCAGTCCATGGTCCCCTTCCTTCTGGCCCCCCTCACTTGGTGCCCCTCCACTCCCTGTCTCTAAAGTTAAAACCCTTGGGATTCTGTTAGATTCACAACTTTCTATTCATTCACATATTGGTTCAGTTGTTTCTTCTAGTTTCTTCTCCCTAAGAATAATTAGAAAAGTCTCTCGCTTCTTTTCCCTCCCGGCTCTGAAAATCATTGTCATGGCTATGGTACTGTCCCGTATTGATTATGGTAAAGCTATATACAATGGGGCCCCAGCCTACGCGATCCACCGTCTGCAGCTGGTGCAGAATCAGGCTGCCCGCCTGATTCATGGCCTCCCTAAATATCATCGGGCCAGTCCACTACTTAAAGCTCTACACTGGCTGCCGGTGAGAGAGCGTGCTCTTTTTAAACTTGGCTGCCTCACTTTTCAGGCTAGGTCAGGCACCGCCCCTAAATTTATATGTTCTGCCATCGTGCCTTACCTCCCAGGCAGAGAACTACGCTCCTCTCACATGGCCCTCTTAGTCACCCCCCGTTTTAAAAAACAGAGGGCTGGTGGAGCGAGGTTCGCTGTCCTGGCCCCAGCATTCTGGAATTCTCTCCCTGTTGCCCTCCGCACAACGCCCTCTTACACTCAGTTCCGGAGGGAACTCAAAACCCTCTTATTTGCACAAGCTTACTCTGTCTAATCCCATCCAACTGCTGCCGTCTACTGCAACTTAAATAGCGCCAAGAAACCGCTGGGTGAAAGTGCGCTGTACAAATGTTTTTAAATTCAAATTCAGTATTCAGGATTGTAAAAGCTTGCAATAGGAGTGACTGATGAGTATATATGTCAGTGAGAAAAGAAAAACAAGTACGCTTGTTTTACATTAGAGATATACAGACTTGAAAGAATATGCATGTCAATGCATGATATATTTTTTGAAGGTATGGAAGAAAGCAGTGAAAGCGTGTTTAGAAACAATACTGTCCAGCTTGAAAAGTGCTCAATTGTTCTTTTTGTTGAGTGTATACACCTTTTTGATTAGGACCATGGAATAGTGGTGTAACTATATGATAGATTCTACTATAGTGATAGTGGAATTACCACTACTTTTTAGAGTACAACTGAACAATCATATGTAGAGAGGCGGTATTGCTTCTTAACTTTCAAAGAGGTGGAAGATTTAAATTTATATTTCAACACCTAAACAAAATAATTGTTGAATTTCAAAAAGAAAATTAAGTAGGAATGTTAGAGGAAGTCTGGTCCAACTCTAAAAGGATTGTGCAAATCGTGACAGCTGAAAGAAGTTTGTCTCAACATTACTTTTTAACATAATTCAAACACAACACTAGATTGCAGGAGTGTGCAAATGTCTACTTAGACATGTTGCATGCGATCATGTTACATAAAAAGATACATTTTTTACATATTTAACCAGTAAATGGTAAGTAAGTTTTACATTTGGTTTTAGAAAGTGAAGGTGGAGTTATCTGCTGTATTCCAAACATTGTGATTGTTGGGAAGATAGTGAAAAGTAACTTGTTATTAAGATTGCATTGTTTAAAGGTCAATAGCTTTTTGAAATGAAAACTTTATATGTATTTACATGGTAAACATAGATTTTTTGTTCTGGGCATTTTTTGGTCTTGAATATTATCGTTACCCTGGTGGGTGGGTACGTAAACACCAGCTTTTGAGCACCTCAAACAAATAGGATTATACACTGGATATATAGACATAGAATGTTCCAAGATGTGGAGACCATTCAGCAAAGCCACAACTTGTGTCATATTATTGTTTAAAGTCAAACGTGATGACTGCATTAGGTTCATTGCAATTGTCAGTCCATAATTCTTAAGAAATATTACATTAGTAAAAATCTGGGCTACTGGATGCTGAGTCGGGTAGTATTCTGCAAACTGAAAAAATAATAACAAATGTATATGTTGAGCAAAAGTCGAACCTGAATGTCATACCAATCATAGGTTTCAGAGTAGAGAATTTCAGTACACACATTGCTGGGAAATTGTTACTTAAAGATAAGTAACTGTAATAGGAATGAAAATATACATATATTTGGTGTTGAGAGACATGTTTGGGAGGAAGGTATCGATTAGTTGTAAAAATATATGAAAGCACACGAGCTTCTAAAGAGGAACCAATATGTACATCATACGCTATTAGGTATAGTATACACAATTTACATGTAGCAGAACGTGGTGTACCTGGTGCAGGTTATGAAGATTGATCACGTTGTGAAGATTGATCACGTTGTGGAGATTGATTATGTGCTGGTGAATTATCACTGGTTATGCTTCCTGCAAAGTAATTTCTTATATTATTGTAGTTTGAAAAATATGTTGTGTGTAGAAAGTTTAAGCGAGGGATATAGAGTACAGTATTTACAAATACAGAGGTAAGGCCTGTCAAATGGATGCACTTTGAAAACATGACAGTTTAACAAAGGGCGCTCAGGCCCTGCAGTGATAGGCTTGATTTTTATATTTAGAGTTTCTTGTGTGGGTGGCACAGTTACTGTTGTAGGCCCAGTAGTAGCATGTAGATGAGCAGTCTTGGTATACGTAACTATCAAGAGTAACATTGTAATCATGGACAAACAATTACCATTACACTCTCAAAAAAGGCAGCAATTGCACTGAAAGACTGATCATGAAGTGGTGAAGTGTCGAAAACATGTATTTTGGCTAAAGCATGTTATAAAAAGTTGTTCGAGAGAGGGAAAAATGGTTAGGTAACCTAAGCCAAATAAAGTGCCAGTACAACACTGTAGTGTCAAAGTTATACATCCAACAATTATTGTGAATTAAATCTATGGTGATCTGAGGAGGCAAAACTTTCGTAGGCTAACAAGAGCACAGAAAAAAACAACTATAGGTCACGTGAGAATGCAAGAAATGTTAAGTCAGTGGAGGATTAAAAGGGAGAAAATATGATGATTACGAGAGAGTAAGTATGGTGAAACACAAAGCACGTGGCGTAGCACAAAAATGCAAGATATATATTTATGAAAGCACAATATGTAAGAAAACAGGCCTGGGAAGGCCATGTGAGGCAGTAATAAATATTAAAATTCATGGGAGAAAAAAAAAGGAAAATAGAGCTGGGAGGGACACGAGACTTAGTAAAAAAATAATACTAAAATGAATGCACAAATTGGACCAATACAGGTTAAAGCACGGGGCACAGTTCAAAAACACGACACAGAAATTCATGGGCGCACAATTTATTTAGAAAAGGTCTAATAGGGCCCCGCGACGCAGAAGGAAATATTACGATCAATCATATACGATCAATAAGAATAGAGGCCCGGGAAGGCCACGTGAGGTAGCAATAATTAATAAAAGTTACAGGGCGATTAGGAGGGAAAAAATACGATGAAGTACAAAGCACATGGAGCAAAAAAATAAAGCAAAACAGAGCTGGGAGGGCCACATGACGCAGTCAAAAAATAATACTATTATGAACGCACAATTTATAAGAATACAGGCTAAAGCACGTGACACTTCAAAAATACAACACAGAAATTCATGCACATACAATTTATTTAGAAATGGCTAAAGAAGGGCTCCTTGACGCAGAAGGAAATATTATGATCAATTATATATGATGAATAATATTAGAGACCAGGGAAGGCCACGTGAGGTACCAATAAACATTAAAAGTCACGGAAGGATTAGGAGGGAGCAAATACAATGAAGCACAGAGCACGTGCCGCAGAAAAGAAAAGCAAAACGGCTGGGAGGGGCACGTGATGGAGTAAAAAAAATAATACTAATATGAATGCACAAATTGGACCAATACAGGCTAAAGCACGGGGCACAGTTTATATATGTATATCTAAAGGTGGATGGAAGAATAAATGGGTAAATAAGTGTCTAAATGGATGTTTTCTTTGTAAAATTGATTGTATAACTGACTCATTAAGTGTATCTTAGTGAATACATGTGTTAGCAAGTAATGTTTAAATATGTAAATATCTGTATCAGTGTCTCACTTTGTGTATAAGTGGCTGCATGGGTTGGTGAGTAGCTACATGAGTGTCTATATGGGTTATTAGTTGGTTTTTTGAGTATCAGAATGAGTATCTGAATGGTTTGGTGCACAGATGCATGAATGACTGACACTGTTTGTATGTGTTTTGAAGACAGCATGTGTACAGGACTGTACGGGTAGATGAGTGTGTGTATGGGTGTGTTAGTGAGTGATTGACTGTCTCAATAGTATCTTTATGAGTAACTACATATGTTTTAAACTAGTATATGTGAGCATTGATGTATATAAGTGAGTATATGTGAGAGTGAGAGATTGGAAGAGTTCCTGTATAAATAAGTGTGTGTTTCTATAAGTGATTGTTTAAGAGAGTAAGTATGTGTATGTTTCTGTAGAAGTAAGTGTAGTGGTGTGTGTATAGCTGTATATGCAAGTAAATGGATGTTTTATAGTTTATTTGCAGGTGTGAGTATGCGTGTGAGTAACTCTATGGATGAATATCGGTGTTTAACAGGATGTATATGTGTATGAGTACATATGATGAGTGAGTACATGTATGAGTGACTATATAGAACTGTTGGTGAATGAGTGGATGTGTATGTACATTTTGGAATTACTGAATAGGTTGTTGTAACTGGTATTGGTATCTCCATTTCTTTGAAAATTTTAGTATCTATTTTTGAATGTGTGTATCAAAGGTTATATTAGGGTGAGAGGAAGTCTGCCACTCTTTCACAAGGATGATGTCATCAGTGATGTCATTTGAGATGTCATCAGTGATGTCATGAGTGATGTCACTGACCATGTCATGAGTGATGTAATGTGTGACGTCATCAGCAGTGCATTGCGGGCGCGCGAGTTATAGTTAGCTGAACTAACTATAATGGGGGAATTTCTATGGTTTTGTATGAGTGAAATGTCCAGCTAACTATAACATCTGTGAAACCTATGGTTTTTTAAAGTGAATTTCTAAGGTTTTTTAAATGCTAATTCCTAACTATAACGTGGCTGAAACCTATGTTTTTTTCAGTGAATATATAAATATATACATATCCACCACAATCGTTTGTTGCAAGTACGGAAAAAATGATGTCACAGCCACTTAATCCTTTAACCGCGTGTTTATTTCAGTTAGATTTCGGCCAAATCACTTGACGCATTTCGGAGTCCAACTCCTTTCTCACGAGTATGAGTGCATTGCAGATGTAAGTGTATATACAATCATAGTGACACACCTCCTTAATAATAAATAGTGAAGACAGACACAGCAGCATATCGTAGTGCAAGATGCTAAAACAACAGACTTTGAATTGAAAGTTGATGAATGAATCTCCAAATCTGAATTTCAGTAAAAACCTTTTTACAATTCAACATTAGCGTTTTAAGATAGCACCATTTGATTTCTACGGTGCCTTTTTCACACGCACTGGATTTTGCTGGCCATTACGGCAGAGCAGTCTGAATACTAAACGTTATTGTTCCTCAAAAAATTTCAAGTAAAACAGCCTAGTTCGAGTCCCTGTGGGCATTGCAATTGCTGGGATTCATCCAGAAAAATGTAATACAGCTTACATGCTTACTGACATTCTCACTGCACATATATCTGACAGCTTGTTGTAGAGTTTAGTTTCACAGTGACTGTTGTATCTATTTACACCTGGGTGCTTAGTGCTTTCCTATAATGCCCAAGTGGGCACAGTGGCATCTAGTGGACAAACCCCATTGATTAATCAGTAATATTCGCAGGCTGTTGATTGCCTTTGGCAATTACGTAATAAACAGCCTACTTGGGCATTACAGGAATGCACTAAGCACCCAGGTGCAAATAGATACAACGGTCACTGTTGAGCAGAAACGCGTAATGGCCGACAGGATTTGAAAATAATAAAGAAGATTCTGTGCACCTAACTGTGGTCCATGCTCCATTTTGTGGAACTACAAAGCCGCTGAGCAGTGGAGTCGTCAAGATATATATATATTCGCCTCATCAGATGCCTCCAAACATGCAGCACCAGTCCATCTCCGCCTTTGAATCTCCACCTGCTCTCCTATTGGCTGGAGAACATCACCCCACAGCTGTTAGCTAGCACGCCTACTGTAGTCCGCTGGTCCTCACTACAGTACCCAGGATGCACCATTGTGGGTAGGCAATGCGTGGGGGAAACAGCGTGAATGTCAATGTCCACGGGGAAAGGTGAGTATTTTTATGATGTCTGGCCACATTTGAAAATAGTGTCCTCTGGCTTCCTCCGGTCCCCACTGACGTTCCAGCCCCTCTTGCAGCAACCGGGCGGGCCGTGAGTCGAGATGCAGTGATTCCCGGCTCCTCGTATAGTAACGAACTGTTCCTGGCAGCAGCCCTGTCCCTTCGCTGCAGTCCGAGGTGGGTCGGAGCAACCAATCCCTTGGTTTGCAGAAAAATCAGCAGCAGCTGTGCCAGAAATGCTCCGGCATTAAAGTGGAACGGGGCCTCTCAACCACGCTACTGCCCCGCGTGTATAAACATCCAACAATGCCCCTCCAAAACAGACAGGCGAGAGGCCACACGGGGGTATCTTGGAAGCCTTTATTAGACACTTGGGCATGATACATGATGAAATTCGGCGACCATTCGCCTCAGCAGATGCCTCCAAACATGCAGCACCAGTCCATCTCCGCCTTTGAATCTCCACCTGCTCTCCTATTGGCTGGAGAACATCACCCCACAGCTGTTAGCTAGCACGCCTACTGTAGTCCGCTGGTCCTCACTACAGTACCCAGGATGCACCATTGTGGGTAGGCAATGCGTGGGGGAAACAGCGTGAATGTCAATGTCCACGGGGAAAGGTGAGTATTTTTACGATGGCTGGACACATTTGGAAATAGTGTCCTCTGGCTTCCCCCGGTCCCCACTGATGTTCCAGCCCCTCTTGCAGCAACCGGGCGGGCCGTGAGTCGAGATGCAGTGATTCCCGGCTCCTCGTATAGTAACAAACTGCTCCTGGCAGCAGCCCTGTCCCTTCGCTGCAGTTCGAGGCGGGCCGGAGCAACCAATCCCTTGGTTTGCAGAAAAATCAGCAGCATCTGTGCCAGAAATGCTCTGGCCTCAAAGTGGAACGGGGCCTCTCAAACACGCTACTTGCCCGCGCGTATAAACATCCAACAATGACCCTCCGATACAGACAGGCAAGAGGTCACACGGGGGAATCTTGGAAGACTTTATTAGACACTTGGGCATGATACATGATGTGTTTCGGCGACTATTCGCCTCATCAGATGCCTCCAAACATGCAGCACCAGTCCATCTCCGCCTTTGAATCTCCACCTGCTCTCCTATTGGCTGGAGAACATCACCCCACAGCTGTTAGCTGGCACGCCTACTGTAGTCCGCTCATCCTCACTACAGTACCCAGGATGCACCATTGTGGGTAGGCAATGCGTGGGGGAAACAGCGTGAATGTCAATGTCCACGGGAAAAGGTGAGTATGTTTACGATGGCTGGCCACATTTGGAAATAGTGTCCATTGGCTTCCTCTGGTCCCCACTGACATTCCAATCCCTCTTGCAGCAACCGGGCGGGCCGTGAGTCGAGATGCAGTGATTCCCGGCTCCTAGTATAGTAACAAACTGCTCCTGGCAGCAGCCCTGTCCCTTCGCTGCAGTCCGAGGAGGGCCAGAGCAACCAATCCCTTGGTTTGCAGAAAAATCAGCAGCAGCTGTGCCAGAAATGCTCCGGCCTCAAAGTGGAACGGGGCCTCTCAACCACGCTACTGGCCCGCGTGTATAAACATCCAACAATGCCCCTCCAAAACAGACAGGCGAGAGGCCACACGGGGGAATCTTGGAAGCCTTTATTAGACACTTGGGCATGATACATGATGTATTTCGGCGACCATTCGGCTCATCAGATGCCTCCAAACATGCAGCACCAGGCCATCTCCGCCTTTGAATCTCCACCTGCTCTCCTATTGGTTGGAGAACATCGCCCCACAGCTGTTAGCTAGCATGCCTACTGTAGTCCGCTGGTCCTCACTACAGTACCCAGGATGCACCACTGTGGGTAGGCAATGCGTGGGGGAAACAGCGTGAATGTCAATGTCCACGGGGAAAGGTGAGTATTTTTACGATGGCTGGCCACATTTGGAAATAGTGTCCATTGGCTTCCTCTGGTCCCCACTGACATTCCAACCCCTCTTGCAGCAACCGGGCGGGCCGTGAGTCGAGATGCAGTGATTCCCGGCTCCTCTTATAGTAACAAACTGCTCCTGGCAGCAGCCCTGTCCCTTCGCTGCAGTCCGAGGTGGGCTGGAGCAACCAATCCCTTGGTTTGAAGAAAAATCAGCAGCAGCTGTGCCAGAAATGCTCCGGCCTCAAAGTGGAACGGAGCCTCTCAACCACGCTACTAGCCAGCATGTATAAACATCCATCTTTTAGAACCTGCACGCGTGTTACTGCTTCTGCCAGCATTTTAAATCGTACCCTAATTTTAAATTGCCATTGCTTGGCTTTCGCTTCTGTTTCGCGCTAGTGCTGTAATTTGCGCAGTCGCGCCTGTATCTGGGGGGGTGAATTAGTGAGTCTTACCTGCACTATAATTTTTGGAAAACTCACCCGCATTTGTGGGACTTAGTGAGTAGGGCTACCTGGGAGGCTTACATCGCGGCGCTAGCCGCCATCTTGGGTGAGTGGTTGGGAAAGCGGGCCGGTGACTAGGCGCCATCTTGGTTGGCGGGCTAGACAATCGCATAGGCGGTCTCCCGCGCTCTGCCCTCGCATTTGCATTTATGGCGATCCCGTACCTCAGCAGGTAGATCTTTTAGAACCTGCACGCGTGTTACTGCTTCTGCCAGCATTTTAAATCGTACCCTAATTCTAAATTGCCATTGCTTGGCTTTCGCTTGTGTTTCGCGCTAGTGCTGTACTTTGCGCAGTCGTGCCTGTATCTGGGGGGGTGAATTAGTGAGTCTTACCTGCACTATAATTTTTGGAAAACTCACCCGCATTTGTGGGACTTAGTGAGTAGGGCTACCTGGGAGGCTTACATCGCGGCGCTAGCCGCCATCTTGGGTGAGTGATTGGGAAAGTGGGCCGGTGACTAGGCGCCATCTTGGTTGGCGGGCTAGACGATCGCATAGGGGGTCTCCCGCGCTCTGCCCTCGCATTTGCATTTAAGGCGAGCCCGTACCTCAGCAGGTAGATCTTTTAGAACCTGCACGCGTGTTACTGCTTCTGCCAGCATTTTAAATCGTACCCTAATTTTAAATTGCCATTGCTTGGCTTTCGCTTCTGTTTCGCGCTAGTGCTGTAATTTGCGCAGTCGCGCCTGTATCTGGGGGGGTGAATTAGTGAGTCTTACCTGCACTATAATTTTTGGAAAACTCACCCGCATTTGTGGGACTTAGTGAGTAGGGCTACCTGGGAGGCTTACATCGCGGCGCTAGCCGCCATCTTGGGTGAGTGGTTGGGAAAGCGGGCCGGTGACTAGGCGCCATCTTGGTTGGCGGGCTAGACGATCGCATAGGCAGTCTCCCGCGCTCTACGGTGATAAATAGGTATGGAGGGCCCAGCGCGCAGCGTTGGCGCGCAGCGGGTGCGTCGTAGGCGCGCCGGAGGTGCGCCAGAGGTAAGCCCGTTTGCGCCCGTTCGCGCCCAGGACGCGCCGGTGCCTGGACTTGTCACTCCTGTCTCCCCTACGCCCTTAACTTACACGAAAGAAGAACTTCTAGGCCTGAACCCTGTTGTCTCGGGAGAACATCTGCCCTCTATCACTGCTAAAAATCATAATTCTCTGGTCTGTGGTCTGCTAAATGTGAGATCTTTGTGCAAGCATCACACAGAGATAGCGCTACTCATAGAACAACATGAGTTAGACGCCTTATTCATGACAGAAACATGGACGAGGACAGATAGCGGTATAGAATTGGGGCAAGCCTGCCCCCCAGGATACAGGATTAGACATAACCCTCGTGTTGGGGCTAGAGGAGGAGGAGTAGGGTTGATTTACAGGGACTCGCTGGACTTTTCCCAGTTAGAAATCAAGAATATCAAGGATTATGAACTGATGGGCTTTTCCCTGAAGGGACAGGGGAGGGCACTATTCACTGGTCTTTTGTGTTACAGACCTCCGGCTGGCGGTACATCGGCTGTGTCCGATCTCACCAACCTGATTTACGATCTATCCAATTCCCATGCCAGACTGTTGGTATTGGGGGATTTTAATCTATGGCCAAATGGGCCAACGGACTCAGCCTTCACATACCTTACTCAGGCTTGCTGCAGCATTAATCTGGAGCAGCTGGTTCTCTCCAAGACTCATCTGAGGGGACATGCTCTGGATCTGATCTTTGCTGACTCTAGTCAGGTAAGGGTCAGTAACATCTTCCCGCAAGGCTGGACGGACCACGCCCTAGTCCTTTTCTCCGTAGCTCTCCCGAGGGGCTACTCCAAGATCAGTAGCACGGGAACGGTTAGAATCGGGAGACAATGGTCCAGGCTTTTGAGAGGTGCAACTCTCCCAAATCTGCTCTCTGAAGCCCTTCAGTTGGCAGACAATGTGGATGAAAGTTATAATGCCCTCATCCAGCAAATTACGACCTCTTTGGATATGTTGGCTCCAGTAAGAAAAACGCGAGATAGAACAAAAACTGCCATGCCATGGTTCTCGAGGGAACTGTTCCAACTTAAACATCAGTGTAAGCGAGCAGAGCGGAGATGGAGGAGACATTATCTGGAATCGGATCGGGTTCTCTTCAAACAGGAGCTGGCAGCCTATAAGACACAGATTAAGTGTGCAAAAGCGAGGTTTTTGGAGGAGACTTTACTGTCAGCTTCAAACAAAGCACAGGCTTTGTTTAAAATGGTCAACGAGATGTTACGACCGGCCTGTGCTACTACAGCTATCCCAGCCTCCCAGTTACTATGCGATTCACTGGCCATGGCCTTTGAAGATAAGATCGCGACCATCTTGAGTAACTTGGGTCCCATGACATCAGGGATTGATCACTCACCTCCATCTGAGATGGAGGTCGGGAAAGCCAGGCTGGACAGTTTTCCCCTTCCATCCTTTGCAGAGTTTGGTGCTTTAGCGGATAGTGTATCATCTGGCTCTCCCCTCGACGTACTTCCGCACAAACTCTGGAAAGTTTTTAGGGAAGAGCTGTTCCCTCCTCTCCACGCAATTTGCTGCCAATCTCTTGACTCCCCCCAGGTCCCGGACAGCTGGAAGCTAGCGGTTGTTTCCCCACTGCTGAAGAAAGAATCACTGGACCCCTCATGCCCCGCTAATTACAGACCCATTTCATTACTTCCCTTCCCGATTAAGATCCTGGAAAAACTGGTCACGAAACACCTGTCCAGTTTTTTGGAAGTTAATGACTGTCTGGATGCGGCGCAGTTTGGTTTCAGACCAGCGCATGGAACCGAAACAGCTTTGGTGACTGTCTTGAGCGACCTTCGTTCGCGTGCCGACTATGGACGAGCAGCCTTTCTAGTGCTGCTCGACATGTCGGCAGCGTTCGATACGGTCAGCCATGCCATCTTGACCAGGAGGTTGGAGGAGGCTGGGGTGTCGGGCCTGGCCCGGGACTGGCTTGTATCATACTTGCCCAACAGACATCAGGTGGTTGCCTTGCCCCCCTTTAAATCCACCATCAAAAGGGTTGGGCAGGGAGTACCCCAGGGTTCGGCCATCAGCCCCATTCTTTTTAATCTTTACCTCCACCCCCTGGTCAAGCTATTTAAATCCTTTGGCATTTCAGTCACCAACTATGCTGATGACACCCAGCTCATCTTCTCCTTTGAGGGGGAGAATGCGGTGTCCCAGGAGACCTTTCACCATTGCATGGTCACCACGTCAACATGGTTGAGTAACAACTCGCTGAAATTCAACAGCTCCAAGACGGAGGTGCTGCACTGCTCAGCGGACCGGGTCCCTCGAGCTTTACCTCAGGACTTTTGGCCCCCCTCATTTCAGGGCACGGCAGCGGCAGTCACATCGGTTCGGAACTTGGGAGTAACAATGGAACCTAATCTTCAACTAGATGGTTTCATTGACAAAACGGTGTCTACCTGTATGGTTTTGCTGCGCTCCCTGTGGAAGATTATCCCTCTGCTCCCCGCCCATGCTAGACCAGAAGTAGTGCGCAGTATCATCTTGAGTAGACTTGATTACTGCAATGCACTGCTTCTGGGGGCACCTACTACAGCGATAGGCAAGCTACAACGAGTGCAGAATTTCGCGGGCAAGTTAGCACTTTCCCGTCGACGTTCTGACTCGTCCTCCGCGGCACTTAGAGACTTGCATTGGCTTCCCATCCCTCAGCGGATTGAGTTTAAAGCTTTATGCCTGGTCTTTCGGGCCTTGCATGGATCGGGACCACTGCCTCTACAGGAGATGTTCTCCTGGTACACCCCCACTAGATCCCTCCGATCGGCCTCTGCTTTTTTGGTTGTTGTTCCTAAAATTCGGAGAAAGCGAATGGGTGGCCGCTCTTTTGGTTTCACGGCATCTAAGTTGTGGAATGATTTGCCACTGTCGCTTAGATGCTCAGAAAATCTTCTTTCTTTTAAAAAAGAACTAAAAACACACCTGTTCCCTAGGTCAGGATAGTTTTCGTTTGCTGATACTGCATTGACTGTGCTTTAGGATCTGCTTGATCACAGCGCCAGGATGCCCGTCGGGTGACAGTAGCGCTTTATAAGTGTGTTATACATACATACATACATACATCCAACAATGCCCCTCCGATACAGACAGGCGAGAGTCAACACGGGGGAATCTTGGAAGCCTTTATTAGAATCTTGGGCATGATACTTGATGTATTTCAGCGACCATTCGCCTCATCAGATGCCTCCAAACATGCAGCACCAGTCCATCTCCGCCTTTGAATCTCTACCTGCTCTCCTATTGGCTGGAGAACATCACCCCACAGCTGTTAGCTAGCACGCCTACTGTAGTCCGCTAGTCCTCACTACAGTACCCAGGAAGCACCATTGTGGGTAGGCAATGCGTGGGGGAAACAGCGTGATTGTCAATGTCCATGGGGAAAGGTGAGTATTTTTACGATGGCTGGCCACATTTGGAAATAGTGTCCTCTGGCTTCCTCCGGTCCCCACTGACGTTCCAGCCTCTCTTGCTGCAACCGGGCGGGCCGTGAGTCGAGATGCAGTGATTCCCGGCTCCTCGTATAGTAACAAACTGCTCCTGGCAGCAGCCCTGTCCCTTCGCTGCAGTCCGAGGCGGACCGAAGCAATCAATCCCTTGGTTTGCAGAAAAATCAGCAGCAGCTGTGCCAGAAATGCTCCGGCCTCAAAGTGGAACGGGGCCTCTCAACCACGCTACGCTACATTTTTTTTTCACTGAAAAAACCATAGGTTTCAGGGCTGTTATAGTTAGCTGGACATTTCACTTGTACAAATCCATTGAAATTCCTCCATTATAGTTAGTTTTGCTGACCATACCTCGCGGGCCCACAATCCACTGCTGATGATGTCACATATTACATCATTCATGACATGGTCAGCGACATCACTGATGACATCCATTTTGTTGTCACCAGCCATCACGTTCTCCCTGACAGACCTTAATCCCAACCTGAGTCTGTCCATCAGCTGCCGTCGAAAACACCTGGTTCTTTTTTGTTGGAATGGTATTGTTCCTGTTGATAAGTTTGGTAAAGACGCCACCAAGTGTTTCAATACCGAGGGAAAGTGGTGACATCACTGATGACATCGCAAATGACATCACTGATGTGGTTTGGTTCGTTATTTAAATATGCATTATATATATATATATAGCAATCTGCATTGAAGAATGAGTGGATATATAAATATAAATATCTGGATGGAGGATTATTAGCAGTGTGATTGACTGTTTACTTGACTGATTTATAGTGTTTCACTAAATATATTGGATAGTGACTAAACTGTGTGAATATCTGTGTCACTTTGTCAGTTGTTGTATAAACTTTCGCACCAGTTTGTTACTAGCTATTTGAAAGTCTATATTAGTTATTGATTAGTTAACTGAGTATTTGTATGGGAGAGTGAATGTGTGTGTGGTTCGGTGGGGGGTGTGTGACTGCCCAAAGATGTGTGAATAGTTGATTCAGTAGGTCTATGAGGTTAAGACTTCATGTTATAACAGTTGTTTGGGTGAGTGAATATATTTATGGGTGTGGTGATGAGCAAATATATCTCTCAATGGTACATGTCCAACAAACTAGAAAAATAGAAGGCAGTGTATATGACAGTTGTTGTATATAAATAAGTATACATAAGACTCAGTGATTGTATGAGTGAATGTATGGATAACTGTATACTTGTAATAGTGATTTTATAACACACTAAGTCTGAGTTACTATCCATACAAATAAATAAAGTGGCGTTTGTATGAGTGTGTAGCTGAGTAAATGTAAGTATTTTCCATTGTTTGCATAAGTGAGTAGGATGACTGCATTTGTGAATAGGATGTGTGCTGGTGTGTAATGTCAATATAGGTGTATACGTATATTTGATAGTGTTCTATTGATCATTGACAGCATGTATAAGTGAATCTATAGGTAAGTGATTAGATGTGTATGTAGATCTAGGAATCACTGAGTGGGATTTTAGAAACTTGTATTGGTGTGTCAATGGATTCAAATATGGTACTCTGTATTTTACAGTGAGTGATGAAAGGTTATACTAGTGTATAATGAGGTGTATCTGATTGTCACGTGGATAATGTCATCAGTGATGTCATCAGTGATGTCATTTGAGATGTCATCAGTGATGTCATCAGTGATGTCACTTACCATGTCATGAATGATGTAATATGTGACATCATCAGCAGTGGATTGCAGGAGTGCGAGTTATAGTTAGCAGAACTAACTGTAACAGAGGAATTTCAATGGTTTTGTACGAGTGAAATGTCCAGCTAACTATAACAGCCCTGAAACCTATGGTTTTTTCAGTGAATTTCTAAGGTTTGGTAAATGCTAATTCATAACTATAACATTTTTGAAACCTATGTTTTTTTCAGTGAATTATGAAGGTTTTTTTTAATAATTTTTAAATGTAATTATAGTTATATGTATTTTTGTATACTGATTTTCTACTGTTTTTAACTGTTTATTTTTACATATTTTATTTTTTAAATTACAATATATATTTTTAATATAAATGGAAATAAAAATGTTTTTTAAAATATTGAAACTAAAATATTGTTTTTTTGTTGAATGTATAAGTGCAGAACTATAAATTTGTTGGTTAGTTAGTGGACTGCATGCATAGAGGATAGGGGTTTGCAGCAGTCCATGTGCTAATGTCGGGCTCACTGCATGAGTACTTGGGTACTGACTGAATGATTAGAGTACTGCAAGGAGAGTGCCTGGTTGAATTTATAAGTGATTCGGTTTTGGCGCAGTGAATGGATTAGTACATGATACTGAATGGGCCACTAAAGGAGTGCAAGGGGAGTGACAGGGTGTTTGCTGGAGTGTATGGATACTGACTAAGGAATTGAAGGTGTGAAATGCAAGTGTGTAGGTGGTTAGAGGACTGCATGCATAGTGGATAGGCATTTGAAGCAGTCCATGTGCTAAGGCCTGGCTCGCTGCATGAGTACTTGGATACTGACTGAATGATTAGAGTACTGCAAGGAGAGTGTCTGGGTGAATTTATAAGTGTTTGGGTTTTGGCACAGTGAATGGATTAGTACATGGTGCTGAATGGGTCACTAGAGGAGTACAAGAGGAGTGACAGGGTGTTTCCTGGAAGTGTATGGATACTGACTGTGGAATTGAAGGTGTGAAATGCAAGTGTGTAGGTGGTTAGAGGACTGCATGCATAGTGGATAGGCATTTGAAGCAGTCCATGTGCTAAGGCCTGACTCACTGCATGAGTACGTGGGTACTGACTGAATGATTAGAGTACTACAAGGAGAGTGCCTGGGTGAATTTATAAGTGATTGGGTTTTGGCGCAGTGAATGGATTAGTACATGATACTGAATGGGTCACTAGAGGAGTGCAAGGGGAGTGACAGGGTGTTTGCTGGAGTGTATGGATACTGACTAGGGAATTGAAGGTGTGAAATGCAAGTGTGTAGGTGGTTAGAGGACTGCATGCATAGTGGATAGGCATTTGAAGCAGTCCATGTGCTAAGGCCTGGCTCGCTGCATGAGTACTTGGATACTGACTGAATGATTAGAGTACTGCAAGGAGAGTGTTTGGGTGAATTTATAAGTGTTTGGGTTTTGGCACAGTGAATGGATTAGTACATGGTGCTGAATGGGTCACTAGAGGAGTGCAAGAGGAGTGACAGGGTGTTTCCTGGAAGTGTATGGATACTGACTGTGGAATTGAAGGTGTGAAATGCAAGTGTGTAGGTGTTTAGAGGACTGCATGCATAGTGGATAGGCATTTGAAGCAGTCCATGTGCTAAGGCCTGACTCACTGCATGAGTACGTGGGTACTGACTAAATGATTAGAGTACTACAAGGAGAGTGCCTGGGTGAATTTATAAGTGTTTGGGTTTTGGCCCAGTGAATGGATTAGTACATAGTGCTGAATGGGTTAGTGGAGGAATGCAAGAGGAGTGACAGGCTGTTTACTGGAGTGTATGGATACTGACTGCGGAATTGAAGGTGTGAAAGGCAAGTGTGTAGGTGGTTAGAGGACTGCATGCATAGTGGATAGGCGTTTAAAGCAGTCCACGTGCTAAGGCCTGCCTCAGAGTACTTGGGTAAAGACTGAATGATTAGAGTACTGCAAGGAGAGTGCCTGGGTTAATTTATAAGTGTTTGGGTTTTGGAGCAGTTTTTACAATGTTTTCAGATGGGTAATGGTGGTAACTGACTCTGACTAACCAGTCCTAGAGCCAGTGCTATGCTAAAAGACACACAGAATACAGTTAAAACACCTATATACACTAGGGAACACTATGTGTTGCGGTACCCCTTTCATTAGAATGACCTCCTCTGTAAGCCCCTAGTACATAATACGGCAGAGGGGTTAAAACTAGCTCTTAAAATGTGCCACAGGGCGAGTTTGCACACTGGTGAAGGGAGGAAGGGGGCAGAGCTGATGTGTACAAACACGCCCAGTGGCTGTTTTAATTGGGGGGATAAAGTCCCCTTGAATCCTGAGTGTCCCTTGGGTCCAACTAGCCTACCTGGTACATCCAGTAAGCGCCACAGAGCTGCATTGCAGAGAGGTGTAAAAAGGGCACGACCTGGACCACCTCTGTGCAACGCAGCACAGTGGCGCTTACTGGAAGCACCTGGTGGACTAGTTGGCCCCTAGGGTCCCTCAGGATGGAAGGGGAATTATTTCCCCATCTAAAAAACAGCCACAGAGTGTGTTTGAAAACGTCACCTGAGGCCCCATCCCCTCCCTTTACCACTGTGTAAACGCGCCCTGTGTCTGTTTTAATTTGGGAGATTAAGTCTCCTTGAATCCTGAGTGTCCCTAGGGTCCAAGTAGCCCACTAGGTACATCCAGTAAGCGCCACAGAGCTGTGTTGCAGAGAGGTGTAAAAAGGGGCATGGCCTGGGCTACCTCGCTGAAACACAGCGCAGTGGCGTTTACTGGAAGCACCTGGTGGACTAGTTGGCCCCCAGGGTCCCTCAGGATTGAAGGGGAATTATTTCCCCATCATAAAACCCACCGAAGGTCATGTTTGCACACGTCACCTCAGGCCCCATCCCCTCACTTTAACACTGTGTAAACACGCCCTGTGTCCGTTTTAAGGGCCCGATTAGGATTGCGGTGAATCCGCATCCTCCGGGCCGGCGGAAGCCATTGCTGGCCCGGAGGATGCGGATTCACCGCGGCGGACACAGAAAAGACCCCCCGCCAGATTAGGATGGCTGGGGGGTCATTTTTCCGTCCGCCGCTTTACCACCACGATCGCCTTCCGACCGCGGCGGAAAAGCTCTAATATGGTGGCGGTGTCTATCAGACACCGCCAGCCATATTAGGATGCCGGCGGAGACATGCTTTTCCACAGCGGGTTTTCCGCCGTAGAAAAGCGTGTGGAGTTTGAGTATGGGGGCCCAATGTGGCCCCCCAGGTGTGTTTGAGGTCGGGGGTGCACATGGGGGGTTCCTATGGTACCCCCTGCCTTTGCATGCACGAAGCGGCAGGCACCACGCGGTGCCTGCCGCTTCGTGCATGCAAAGGAAAACATGCACATTTAACCTTGCAGCGGGTGCTGCCTGAAGCAGCATTCGCCGCAATGTTAAATATAGGGGATGTGACCGCCAGGGTGGCGGTCACATCCTAATTCCGAGGGAGGGAATGCCGCAGCCCCTGCGGACGGTCCCTCCACCTCGGGGGTGGCGGACGGACGCTGGTCCGTTCGCCATCCTAATCGGGCCCCAATTTGGGAGATTAAGTCCCCTTGAATACTGAGTGTCCTAGGGTCCAAGTAGCCCACTAGGTACCTCCAGTAAGCGCCATAGAACTGCGTTGCAGAGAGGTGTAAAATGGGGCACGGCCTGGGCCACCTCTCTGAAACACAGCTCGGTGGCTCTTACTGGCAGCACCTGGTGGGCTAGTTAGCCCCCAGGTGCCCTCAGGATTGAAGGGGAATTATTTCCCCAACTTAATACGCGCCACAGGGCGTGTTTTCACACGTCACCTCAGGCCCCATCCCCTCCCTTCACCACTGTGTAAACGCGCCCTGTGGCCATTTTAATTTGGGAGATTAAGTTCCCTTGAATCCTGAGGGTCCATATGGTCCAAGTAGCCCACTAGGTACCTCCGGTAAGCACCACAGAGCAGCATTGCAGATAGGTGTAAAAAAGGGCACGGCCTGTACCACCTCTGTGCAACACAGAGCAGTGGCGCTTACTGGAAGCACCAGGTGGACTAGTTGGCCGCCAAGTTCCCTCAGGATTGAAGGGGAATTATTTCCCCATCTTAAAACCCTCCACAGGGCGTGTTTGCACACGTCACCTCAGGCCCCATCCCCTCCCTTCACCACTGTGTAAACACACCCTGTGTCCATTTTAATTTGGGAGATTAGGTCTCCTTGAATCCTGAGTGTCCCTAGGGTCCAAGTAGCCCACTAGGTACCTCCAGTAAGTGCCAATGAGCTGCGATGCAGAGAGGTGTAAAAAGGGGCACGGCGTGGGCTACCTCTCTGAAACACAGCGCAGTGGCGCTTACTGGAAGCACCTGGTGGACTAGTTGGCCCCCAGGGTCCCTCAGGATTAAAGGGGAATTATTTCCCCCATCTTAAAACCCACCGCAGGGCGTGTTTGCCCACGTCACCTCATGCCCCAATCCCTCCCTTCACCAATGTGTAAACGCGCCCTGTGTCCGTTTTAATTTGGGAGATTAAGTCCCCTTGAATCCTGAGTGTCCCTAGGGTCCAAGTAGCCCACTAGATACCTCCAGTAAGTGCCACAGAGCTGTGTTGCAGAGAGGTGTAAATAGGGGCACGACCTGGGCCACCTCTCTGAAACACAGTGCAGTGGCATTTACTGGAAGCACCTGGTGGGCTAGTTGGCCCCCTGGTGCTCTCAGGATTGAAGGGGAGTTATTTCCCCAACTTAAAACGCGCCACAGGTTGTGTTTTCACAGGTCACCTCAGGCCCCATCCCCTCCGTTCATCACTGTATAAACGCGCCCTGTGTCTATTTTATTTTGGGACATTAAGTCCCCTTGAATCCTGAGTGTCCCTAGGGTCCATGTAGCCACTAGGTACCTCCAGTAAGCGCCACAGAGCTGCATTGCAGAGAGGTGAGAAAAGGGGCACGGCCTGTCGCAGGGTTTCTGTTCTCACACAGAACTGTGCACAGAGGATTGGAACCTCGGAGAATTAGGGTGACCCAAAACTCACCTAAGTACCCAACAAACCCCTTACCGAGCTAGCTACAGTGTCTCATTGGTCATAACAAACTCCCAATGTTTAGACAAACCAGAACATGAACTTACAGTACCTCAGGATACGTGGAACTCATGAACACTCTTTCGTTATACTATCATTACAAACCAGAACATGGAGTAAAGAAGAACACATGTGCATTTGAAATGTTTATTTACTAATGCCGTCTTCTCAGGCGCAGTATCTTAGATAATACAAGTGAACATATTATCAATAGCAAAGTTACCAGCATAGTTACTAGTACATAAACAGCGAACGGTGACAGCATGATAACATGCTGTAAATGAATAAGAGTTAACAACACTTATATCTCACCCTCCCTAACACACATATTATATTATTAGCTAAGAAGGTCTCTTTGGGTTGTATTAGGGCGGGCCCATACCTTAGTGTCCTAGCATGAAGGAATCATATCAGCATACACCAGCTCTCTCTTCATGTGAACCGCATCAAGTGTGTTTATTGTGCCTCTCGCAAAGCAATATAAAACCAGCCTCAAGCCCAAAGTTGGCAGAAGCTGCACTTATGTTATGTCTATGAAGCCGTGAAGATCAGACCTCATAACAAATCTGTATCGTGGTGTTCCTGAAACTTCAGCACTCTCTGTACAGACATAGTTTATTAAGCAAAGCTGATATCAGAGTAATAACATATTATTCTCATGTAAACCACAACGAACTACTAGGGTGAAAGCTAAATCAACAATTAAGTGTCGTGTGCAGAAGTTGCAAAAAGGAAAAATGGCGTTTAAACCTCTAATGAGCCTATGCCAACTTTACACGGTATAAAGATATGTAGTAGCTACATGACACCCCCCCATGATCCGGGAACGGACTAAATAAGATAACAGAAGTGCCATCACATGAGAGCAGAGTGCAACATTATATGAGCATGGTTCTCAAACTAAACATTAAAAAATTGCAAAATGTGTAATAAAATGTAATGCTAAAAAATAGCCAAACAAAAAAAACAATAGTGGCTCAAGCCAATAGGCAAGGGAATAAAAAAACTGCGACAGATAAGTCAATAAGTGTCAATGACATGCTAGCACTTCAGCATGTCAATACACGGAAGTGTCTAGTACATAACTGTGTATGCAAAATAAGCAGCAACAGCATCCAACAGGAAATCACCGTCTTCATCCGAAAACAGTTCAGCCATCCAATTTAAAAGAGGAAAAGAACATACGTGTTCTCCCAGCACCGGATCCTCTATCACCATCAGAGGACAGCTCGGTGGGTTTTCAAGAAAGCTCAGTTCCAAGAAATCCTGTGCTGCCGCCAGTACATTCCAGGGACCAATTAGTCCATGCATAACTGCTAAGGCCATAATCCTCTCACCAGGACAAACCAACTCATGAGTAATGATAGGACTCATCAGCTGATTAAAGTCGACGTCAGGAGAAACCGGTCCGCAGAGACACAAATCAATGGCCCAATCGAAATCACAGGCCAGGCAGTGAAATACAGGCTGGACACAGGTGAAGTAGGAGAATCGAAAAGATAATCCATATGCCGTGCTCAAAATCGCTAACGGCAGCGTGCCATATTATTCAAGCATGCGATTGCGGAACAGCGTCAGCAGCTGCCGGGCGGTGCCTTGTACAGGAAGGACATCCATATTTAAAGATACAGAAAACCACTAGAGCGCCCGCTGCTAATGCAAGTAAAACTGGGAATCCACCAAACAAAGATGAAAAAATAGAATGAAAGAAAGCAGGGATGACTCCAAAAATTGTTTCAAAGGAAGTCACGAGACCACTGCTAACAGTTTTAAAAAAATGTGCCAGGCCCTTTGTGGAGGACGCGTTAAAGATAGTACGAATCATCTCGCCGAAATGTAAAGGCAAATCAGTATTTAAAAGGGCCTGAACCTCCGTACGGGTGTTCGCTACGTGAAGAACGAAAGTTTCACGAGCCGAACTCAAGGCCACCTCCTTCTGGGACAAAAGAGCCCTTATTCTTGCCATGCCGCTGAATTCTGCTCTCAAGGTTGGTATCTGTGGCCAGATGGAGGACTCCCTATGTTCATGTGTGGGTGGATACAGAACATTCCTACAGCAAATAACACGTTCACTTACTGTTACAATATAAGGTACACCCTTTATTAACCCGCAACACTCTTCATTATTTAAAAGTAAATAACTACCATTACCTAATAAGGTAAATGTGGGGATGATAGCAGGAACCGGTGTGCCTTGCAAAACACAAGCCAAATTCGGTCGGTGTTGGTTGCATGAACCGTGTAATTGTATGTGTCTACACATCAATGAATGATCTGGTGTCTCAGTACACTCCTCCCCATTTAGATAAACTTCTTGGCCATCTTTGAAACACCTGTATGTGTATGGAAGGGACCAGACTTCATGAAGGAAACCACTACCCAAGGGTTCATAACGACCAATTGGTACATATTTCATACAATTTGAAAATTTATATAAAGCAAAAGGCAGCGTTATTAAACCCTGGATAAGCCACGTTGCAGCAGTGGCCTCTGCCACGGAAAAAGGCAAAGATGCTAACCTTTCAATATGTAACATACTAAAGGTAGCATCACGCATTGAAAGCAAGCGTTGTTTGTCAGTCAAATTAAACGGGGCAAAGAGTGAAGAAACGTTCATGTACGTCCAGGGAACCTTATTATTTTTCAGAGTCTGAAGGGTCCATGCAAATTGCATGATTGACCGTAACTGATTTTGACCATGGTACAATACTGACACTTCATCATGCACAATATCCACAACGGAGGACACAATATTATCTAAAGTGTAAATACGGGAGGAAAGCACGTTAATACTATTGTCAACAACTGCAAGCACTTTTTCCAAATTCGCCTGATCAATGGCCCTAAGGCGTGTAGCAGCCTCAATCTGTGATGTTTTCCAAATTTCATTGTAAACTGCATATATCCACCTTTTTGACCTGCCACTAGCCGGACCTTTAATGAAATCATTTAAATCCACGTCTGCATTCAGTTTAGAAAGGTGACTTTTAACTGCAGGTAAAGTAGAATGTTTCAGCCAAGTTTGACACAATTTGCCTACAGAATAAGTTGGGACAGTGTGGACTAAGTCAAAACGGGGATCAGACCTAACAGATTTAAACCCGTCAGATAAACCTAAAAATCGATGCTGACAAGAATCAGCACCACGGTGCCAAAGCAGCCAACCTTTTGGATCCAAACTGGAAATGTTAAAGGAAGAATTAAGGAGTAGGGCCTGTAATTCTCTAAAGGACAACTGAGTAAAATTACTCCAACCATCATATTCCTCCAAATCCGGGACAGTAGGGGTGTTTAATTTTTTAGAAGTAGCCAATCCAAAGCATGTGGTCTGGGAAATGGTTTCATTTAAAAACAACATATGATTCGGGATGAGACATGCACGGTGCAAAGCCTCTATGCCTTGTACCTGCCAGGCTCTTGAACCCCAGACTGATTTAAGGTCTATTGTTTCCTTCCATACATCGTAGCCTCCAATAACTAATTGATCAAGGAAGGTCTTCGAATACAACAATTTAGTATCGGTAAGTCTAACCTTGGACATTGGCATTTTTATAAATTTAAAATAAAAGGACTCGGGATTGGACTGGTTAAAGTCAGTGAAATAAGTATACTTTTTCAGAAAAGTTCCTGAACTGCCTAGAGCAGGCGCTGGGCAATGTTCCCACTGTGTAAAATTAACAGTATCCCTTCGGGATGATGTTTTGTGTAAGAAGTGGTTGCCATAATGTTGGTAGCAAAATAAATCTCCATAATTAGCAGATTCTAAATATAAATCCTCAGCATCAAAGGCAGCATAGTATTGCAAATCAGAAAACAAACTTTCTACTGTATTAACATCCCAGTCATCAGAACGAATGTTTTGTTTCACTACATCCCCCATATTCACTTTAAGTACATTAGGAACTTTAACGACTTCCGTTGGGCCATGAATTTGAAATCGAACCGCATCCCACACAATTCCATCAAGGACTGGCCATGCTGTGATGTTAACCAAAGTTAAGTCTCTTTTCAATCTGTGTGTAGAATGAGACGAGGAAAGTGGGGCCAAAGTTCCATTTAGATGTGTAATGCACGTTATTTCCTCGACATAGTGTCCATTGATGAGTCGAAAAAAATATAACACAAAACCAATTGACATAAAGAGGTAAACTGAAAAAAGGACCAGCCAAATGTATGTCCAAGGGGGAATCAAAAATTTTTTTTTAAACAAGCTGGCATAAACTGCAATACGAGAGGGTTTCTTCGAGGCAAGGTAAACAGAGTCAAATGAAAATCTGGATTCTGTGGCCAAACGTGCTTGCAGGTCAGGCATGGACAAATCAGTGGGGTAGGTATAGTCTATCTCATCATTGTTAGTTCCGGGTAAAGTATTTAACAAAGGACTGGAAACAGCAGGTAACTCGATGGCCACATCAGGCTCAATATTAGAAGCAGTGGGCATAACTGAATTTCTCACAATGGAAGGACATGAAACAGCCGGTGTCATGCTAAGAAGAATCGGCCACTCTGTGTATCTTGACATTGTCAATTGAAATAAACCTGTTTTCCTTACGACCAGGAAGTGGTGGTAAAATGACTGTTCTGGTGCCCTTCACTCCAAGGACTGGAACCGGAGCTCGATAGGAAGGACCAAACTCTTTCTTGTTATCGATCTTCTCGCGAACCAGTTCTCCAACTTTGGGTAGCCAGCCGACTACCGGGATCTGCAACGCATCATCCGATGTGGAGGGCAAATGTTCCTTTGCAAGACTGTCTCTGGTCTTTTGTAGATTCTGTAAAACATTGCAATGTTCATCTGCGTCAAAGGAAGTGGCGCGAACCACACAGTCTAGACCGTCAAGGTCAGGGACGTACATCTTGATGCCAAAGAGCAATTCGTATGGGGTCCGCCCACCCAGAGACCTTCTAGGGAGATTATTAAGCGCACGCTGCACGCCATTGAGGTGGGTCAGCCAGTTTCTGCCAGTGCCTATAACTCGAGCTGTCAATGATTGCTTTAAATCACGTTCATTCGTTCCACTACACTGTTACCCTCAGGTCTGTAGGGAGACGAAAACTTGACTTGGACCCCCAACGAAGTCATGGCATCCTTATACGCCTTAGAGGCGAAAGCCGGACCCTGATCCGAATGGAAGGTACCACAGGCAAAAATCCCTATAAAGACACGCAAATCTCTAATGACAGTCCGTGAATCAGCGCTGCGATGGGGCCATACCCACACAAAGCGTGTGCATGAGTCAACTGCTACTAAGATGTACTTATACGCAGTATCAGAGGAAAAAGGACCGCAGTGATCTAAATAAACACAACCCAGTGGTTTATTACTAATGTACCACTGTGTCTGTGGCGGACGCGTAGCAGTTGAAGGTTTAATCTGCTGGCATATGTCACAAAGAAGGACATAATCACGCGTCTGTTTGTACAGTCCCCGCCACCAGAAACGTTGTTGTAATTGAGTTACAGTGGCCGAGACGCCCGCATGCGCAGACGCCACACCTTCATGCGCCGCTGTAATCAAGTCAGCCCTGCGATCCGAGTTGGGAATCAGACGTTCCCCAACTTCTGGAATTGTCACAAAAGGAACCTTATCGGGACTTAAGTGGTATTTGTACTTCGAAGGGAAACCCGAAGGATGTTTACCTCCCTTCTCACAGGCAGCAACCGCTGCTAAGATGTCGCTATCAATCTTAGTTTTGGACCTAGTAACTGCTGCAACTAAGTATGTAGATACTGCTGATTTCGTCCGCTTCATCTGCAAGCGAGTTACCGACAGCGTGAACCCCAAGACGCTGATGGCCAAGAGTATGAATTACATAAACGAGCGGTAACTTATCCTTAAGTTCCGCCACTCGAACCCAGATCAATTTATGTTTTATTGTGCTACCCTTGGAATCACGAAAGTCATTCTGAATCCAAAAGAACAAGTTTTCATTGTAAGACTGGACACAGTAAAAAGAATCACTTACAATAAGAGTAGTAACACTAGGATCCGCGTACTCCAATGCTAGTAAAAGAGCACGAAGCTCTGCCAATTGTGCGGTGCAATCTCCAAGCGGCAATGTGTGCACCTCCCTGGATATGAACTCATTGTTCAACATAGCACCGACCACAATGGCGCAAGCGGAAACGTAGGCATGTTTAGAGCCATGCGCAACCTGCGCCGAACCATCAGTGTAAATGATGCAATGGAAGTCCTCCAAAGGTCGCATAGCTAGAGGAGCAGGGTGAACAAACTCATACTGCAAGTACTCCTGCGACCGCAACGAGGCGTCAAAAATAAACGTGACATCCGTGGACGTCAAGGACGCAGCCCACTGAATCCACCGAGGGTGCAAAGCTTTTGAATTTGGTACACTGGCTTTCGTGACTGCCTCCAAGTGAGGACAGGGTGTTACACCCAACATGTGTTTCCCTTGTGACAGAGCCCGTTCCTTAAGAATAGCCATCTGTACAGCTGTTAAAACCTTTTCCACAGTGGGAAACCGCATCTCAGCCGAAGTGTACAAGTGTGACTTGTAAGCAATAGGTACTGTGTCTCCTTCATTAAAAGTGAGGTACGTGAAACCCACTGTCCCTGGTATTATTCTTATCACCAGGTTGGTATGGTTATCACGAGTCAGTAAGAACTTAGAAGCGAGCAAATCAGCCTGCAAGGATTGCAAAATGGCTGAATGCTCAGGCAGCCAGCATGATTTCGAAAAAGTTGGTTGTATCAAAGCATACAATGGCTTGATACGCTGGGCATATTCCGGAATGTATGTTCTCCCGAAATTTAAGAAACCCAGCAAGGACTGTAATTTTTTCAGTGTAGTCGGAGCGCGCAACTGTGCGCACTTCTCTAAGAAGTGAGGAGCTAAACCTCTACCTTCATTGTTGAGCTCATAGCCCAAAAACAACACTGTGCGTTCAGCAATGTGCGATTTTGCAAAGTTAAATTTGTAACCCATGTCAGCGAAGTTACAAATAACAGACTTTACATGACACAGATGCTCCCAAATATCGTCGTCTGTGAGATATATATCATCCACATACGAACAAGCATCTGGGTCGAGTGCCTCCAGAATAGAGACAATGCGAGCGGTAAATATACCAGGACTATTCTTATAGCCCATCGGAAGACGCCGGAATTGTTTTTGGACTCCAGCGCTCGTAAAACTGGTCCATTGGGAGCTAAAGCTGTCCAATCTGTGGGCATAAAAACCGTTGGATATGTCAAGCGTTGTCTTGAAACGCTTTCGCACGAGACTATCCACTAGGGCAGAGCCGTGAGTATTCTGTACTGCACAGTTACGGCAATGCGAGTTTAAATGCTGGTAATCCAAAACCAAACGATATGATCCGTCAGGTTTGTTCACAGTAAAAAGGGGATTATTCATCGGTGACACACACGTTTCAATAACTCCCTGATATTCCAATTGTTCAAGGATTTCCGCGACGGAAGATTTTGCTTCACGCCGAATGGGATATTGAGGTTGAGGCTGTGGCTGAGACCGCAACGGAATTTCGTGGCAAGGCGACAATTTATCCCAACCACATTGGTTACGGTACAGAGCCGGCGCGGGAGCCCGAGCCCACTCTTCTGCAAAATGTTGCGCATGCTCTTTCGAGACAGTGTTCGCGAAACTGGGGAGGATTACCTCCTCCCCTCGCGGCGCTGCGAGCACAAAAAGTGGGGGCCAGTCAGCCTCCGAAAGCAAAATATCATACGTAGAAGACAGATTTTCCCAAAATACACCTTTAACGGTACGTTGTATGTCACCTTCAATTAACAGGACAATTTCATAAAGTCTTTCAGGGGGAGCAAGTCTCGTATCCGCTGTTTCTATTACAACGTACACATCAGTCGCTGTCACACTCAGTAGTGGACGCAGCGCCTCTCTGACTATGGTTATCTCCGCCGCGCTGTCCAGCAAGGTCAGAGCCCACGTCAGATTCCGAAGCCGCGTTCTCACTATCTGTGGCATATCGATGCGCTGTTAAGGCCGCGACTTTCTTTTTCGCAAACTGCGGTCTCTTTGGCGTAGAATCTTCCTGCTTCCATGCGCCTTCTGTCTGGCGGGGCTGGCCACGTCCTTGTTGGCCACCACGTCCCCGTCCGCCTCCTCCTCCACCGGTCTTCGGGGCCGATGAGTCCTGAAAGGAACGAGGAGAGCGTTGATCAGAAACCTGAAATCGATCAGGTGATTTAATCATCGCGCGATCGCGCAAATCATAAACTTTCTCAGCAGGCGCAGGAACTTGTGTTGCAGGATATGATTCCTGAGTTTGCTGCTGTTGTTTCCCCTGTTTCTGTTTCTGAGGCCAATTCTGTTTTTTGGACTTAGGTTGTACATCTGCTGCAGCAGATTGCACTTGTGGTTGTTTCTTCTCCTTAACCGCGAAGTACTTCAAACCCTTACTTGTGCGACCGATAGTTTTATAAGCGGCCACCACAATTTTCGCCAACTGGCGGGGCTTTTCGGCATCGGGTAACGCTGCCAGTGCATTAAAAACCTGGAAGTTCACAGCATCTCCCTTGATGTTGGAGAGTATGAGATCACTTACAATCTCAAAAGAACCACACAGGCGCATACCCAATTCAACCGCTGCCTCTGGACCGTGATCATCCTGAACACGTTTTATGATCGTAGGCAGTACAGCCATAGATGGGGTGCCGAAACACCTCGCATAAACAGCCGCAAAAGTCTTACCCCAAATTTCACAGTCAACGAGCTCGGGAGTGATATCCTTAGGTAAAGTAATCGTCAACATTCTATGTTTATCAGCAGGAGTAGAATTGGGAAACACGGCTTCCAGTTGGTCAAATTTCTCGGCCAGCCAAAACGGAAAATCATCTTTATTATCAGGGCGTTGACCAAAAACCGAATTTACCATAACTGGATTGAGCCGTAAACCACCACGTTCCGTTTGAACGGCCGGACCCCCCGGGGGACCACCCGGGAGATGACGACCGATGTATTGAACTAATGCACGAATCAGGGAAATTGAGACTACATGTAGCCTGTGAATTTCTGCAAGGGTACAAGCCCCGTGATTCGGGTGCGGGGTAAAACCACCCAACGCAGGCCAGTTTGTACCTGGAATTGAGAGTGGACCTAACCTCGCAGCGGACAAAGAGTGGGGGAGGGCGCCATCAAACCAAACACGATGCTGCCAATGATCAATAGGTATTTCCAGTGCCCTGTACGGTGTATACTCAGCCGGTACAGGGGAGGCCGTGTAGGAGTGGAACAAACCAGAAGTTGCGTCTACAGCCGGAAACGTAACCCAAGAGTAAAACAATTCAAAAGGGAACGCCGGATCAGCACACACCACTAAAATCACAGCCATCCCATCCACCGGGACTTGGTACGTCTGTAGATGTGTGCGCACCGCTACTCGACTATGTTGCGCAATTGCCACCGCCGCCATGTTAACACTGGAAACACGGAAAAACAAAGAATACTTTGTAGCACAACTGGGTAGTAATTCAAAGAAACCGTTTTAGAAAGAATCAAGCTTGAAAAAGACCTATTACCATAAATAGGTAGGTTTCACCGACACCCCGTTTTCCGGAAACGGATGTGAAGGGGTTAAGGTTCGAACGATATACTACTCGAGTGTCATGATATAAGACCACCGAAAACGTTGGGCGCCATGTCGCAGGGTTTCTGTTCTCACACAGAACTGTGCACAGAGGATTGGAACCTCGGAGAATTAGGGTGACCCAAAACTCACCTAAGTACCCAACAAACCCCTTACCGAGCTAGCTACAGTGTCTCATTGGTCATAACAAACTCCCAATGTTTAGACAAACCAGAACATGAACTTACAGTACCTCAGGATACGTGGAACTCATGAACACTCTTTCGTTATACTATCATTACAAACCAGAACATGGAGTAAAGAAGAACACATGTGCATTTGAAATGTTTATTTACTAATGCCGTCTTCTCAGGCGCAGTATCTTAGATAATACAAGTGAACATATTATCAATAGCAAAGTTACCAGCATAGTTACTAGTACATAAACAGCGAACGGTGACAGCATGATAACATGCTGTAAATGAATAAGAGTTAACAACACTTATATCTCACCCTCCCTAACACACATATTATATTATTAGCTAAGAAGGTCTCTTTGGGTTGTATTAGGGCGGGCCCATACCTTAGTGTCCTAGCATGAAGGAATCACATCAGCATACACCAGCTCTCTCTTCATGTGAACCGCATCAAGTGTGTTTATTGTGCCTCTCGCAAAGCAATATAAAACCAGCCTCAAGCCCAAAGTTGGCAGAAGCTGCACTTATGTTATGTCTATGAAGCCGTGAAGATCAGACCTCATAACAAATCTGTATCGTGTTGTTCCTGAAACTTCAGCACTCTCTGTACAGACATAGTTTATTAAGCAAAGCTGATATCAGAGTAATAACATATTATTCTCATGTAAACCACAACGAACTACTAGGGTGAAAGCTAAATCAACAATTAAGTGTCGTGTGCAGAAGTTGCAAAAAGGAAAAATGGCGTTTAAACCTCAAATGAGCCTATGCCAACTTAACACGGTATAAAGATATGTAGTAGCTACATGACAGGCCTGGGCCACCTCTCTGAAACACAGCTCAGTGGCGCTTACTTGAAGCACCTGGTGGGAAAGTTAGCCCGTAGGGGCCCTCAGGATTGAAGGGGAATTATTTCCCCAACTTAAAACGTGCCACAGGGCATGTTTTCACACATCACCTCAGGCCCCATCCCCTCCCTTCACCATTGTGTAATCGCACCCTGTGGCCGTTTTAAGTTGGGAGATAAATTCCTCTTGAATTCTGAGTGTCCATTGCGTCCAACTAGCAAACTAGCCCACTAGGTACCTCCAGTTAGCGCCACAGAGCTGTGTTGCAGAGAGGTGTGAAAAGGGGCACAGCCTGGGCCACCTCTCTGAACCACAGCGCTTACTGGAAGCACCTCGTAGGCTAGTTGGGCCCTGGGGCTCTCAGGATTGAAGGGGAATTATTTCCCCAACTTAAAATGCGCCACAGGGCGTGTTTTCACATGTCACCTCAGGCCCCATCCCCTCCCTTCACTACTGTATAAACACACCCTGTGGCCGTTTTAAGTTGGGAGATTAAGTTCCCTTGAATCCTGAGGGTCCCTCCAGTAAGAGCCGTTGCAGAGAGGTGTAAAAGGGGGCACGCCATGCACCTCCTCTCTGCAACGTAGCGCAGTGTCAGTTACTGGAAGCACCTGGTGGGCTAGTTGGCCCCCATGTCCCCTCAGGATTGAAGGGGAATTAATTCCCCAACTTAAAACACGCCACAGGGCATTTGCACACGTCACCTCAGGCCCCATCCCCTCCCTTCACCACTGTGTAAATGCGCCCTGTGTCCGTTCTAAGTTGGGAAATTAAGTCCCCTTGAATCCTAAGGGTCCCTAGGTTTAAAGTAGCCCACTAGGTACCTCCAATAAGCGCCACAGAGCTGCATTGCAGAGAGGTGGAAAAAGGGGCATGGTCTCTGAACACCAGTCTGCAACTCAGCTCTGTGGCGCATACTGGAGGTACCTGGTGGGCTAGTTGGCCTTCAGGGACTCTCAGTATTGAAAGAGAATTAATTCCCCAACTTACAACTCGCCACGGGGCGCGTTTGCACAATGGTGAAGGAAGGGGGCATGGCCTGAGGTTAAATGTCTGCAAACAGGCCCTGTGGCGCGTTTTAAGATGGGGAATTAATTCCTCCTCAATCCTGAGGTTCCCTGGGGGCCAACTAGCCCAACAGGTACCTTTAGTATCCCCATCTGCAAACGCACCAGGGGGCGCGTTTGCAGAGTGCTGAAAGGAGGGGGCGTGGCCTCCGGCATGATGCCGGTCTTTTTTTTGTTTATTTTTTAAGAAGGGGGATGTGTGGCCCCCCTTCTTTTCCTAATATTCTTGGCCCTGGGGACCCCATACCTCAGGGCCTGCCCCCAAATATATTTTTTTAAATCCACAAAATTGGGAAGGGTCCGCGTGGCTCCCCTCCCGAGACCTTAATTGGCCCCGGGGACCCCATCCCCCAGGGAATTTCCTTTTTTTCATATTTAAAATATTTTGGAGTGTCTGCGTTGCCCCCCTCCTCAGGCCACTTATAGCATAGTTTAGATGCTGTTCGGCCGGTGATACGTGCTTCTCTTCTGGCTACCATGCCTTTTTTTGGTGAGTTTGGCCGCAGACTCTGTTCTTTTTAATACTTGACACGAATGGAATTTGTTTTTAGATAACTTACTTCCAAGTCTACAACCAGCAGACCTTACTCTGGCAGTGTTTTTCTTGAGACCTCCCATTCTATTCTATGCTGTAGACCTTTCTGAACAGTATCTTCACTCAGTGCAGACATCATAGGATAAGGCATTGCAAAATGGCTGGCTTTTCGCCATTACCAGTTAGTTTTGCACTACTTTTGACATGGCGAGTTGCAGTAATCCTTAAATAAATTTTTTTTTTTTTCGTGAGTCTGCTTAATACCTAAGGCCAAGGCAAGAATGATTAGCCAATTCAGGCTATTTCTTGACAGCCTTCTTAGGACATTTTGGAGCGATGCAACCTGTGAAATTGATAGAAAATTTTACAGGTCTATCTTAAAAACTGATAAATTGCGCAGTACAAGTAACTAAAAGTTTGTCATGTATTTCTTGTGTCTCCCTTACAGTATTAACAAGATAAAGTACGATATAGACAGGTACTTCTTGACTTTTTAATATTATTCAAGTATATTTGCACTGAGTTAAGAGGTAACCAATTTTGCAATGTATTTCTTGTGTTTACCTGCAGCATAACAAGACCAAGCACGTTATAGACAGACACTTAGTATCATCTAAAGACTATTTAGTGCATTCCCTCCAGATCAAGAGGTAAAAAGACAATTATGCCAAGTCATTTATCTAAAATATATTAAGCATTTCTAGGAAACTTAAAAAAAATTCCTTCAGATAACGATTGATTTATCAAACAATAGGCGACTTCTAGCAATGGGATGCTGAAATTAAGAATAATTGCCATGAGTTCGTATTTATGAACACTCTGCTGTGCAATGCAATTTTAAAACTGTGATTGTATGATGAAACTTCAGATTTTTATTCTCCTTAGAGGAATCATCATTTCCATGTAGTTAGGTGATATCAATGTTTAGTATCATGTTTTTTTCTTTAAAGCAATTTTCTAGTGTTTGGTAACTGTTAAATCTACATTATGTCTACTACCACAAAATGAAATCTATTTTATGTGTCTCTTCAGAACTCATATTAACCTGCTACTCTTAAGGAACCTTACTTTGCTGCACTGATTTTGATAAATACACATCTTTGACGTATGCATTTATTTATGTTGTCTGGGGCCTTTTATTATAATGGCCATTTGTGTATTCATTCATTTTAATAAGTTCTAAAACTGGACTCTTCTATAGGCTGCCTATTATGGCCAAAGTGTAACTAAAAGGATACTCTCTTGTATTATACTAAGACTATCTCTTGTGTGATTAATGAGTTTGCTTCCTTCCGATTTGTCAAGATAACTGGTCCTAGTACTAGCCAATTCGGATAGACTCAGATGGTTAACACCAGCTTAGATCTGTTTGGTTTTAAAAATATGTGTGTGTATATTTATAAATGAGTAATCAATGTATGTTTTATCCTTAGCCCTGAAGAAGTCTCCATTTAGAGACGAAAAGCGTTGGCTAAGAAGGGAAATCCACATGTGTTCTTGGATTTTTTCCTGTCTTGAATTACCTCAATATTGACATTGAAGTTATCGGAGACTGTCTTAAAAAACATTTTTTTGATGGGTGCTGATTCCATATTTCCTATTGCATATTTTGGGCTTTGCCCATGAAGGAACAGACAGGGTTGTGTTCATTGGAATCTTGAGCACCATCACTATAACCTTTGAGCCACAGGTGGAAGCAGGTGCTGTCTTTTGCCTCAACCCTTGTGCCTTGAAAAAATCCAAATAATATATAAAGTTTCCATGCTACCTAGTGTATGTGCAAGTATCCCCTGAAGGACTTCCTGAGTTTAGTTGTAATGCCACGGTATTAACCCTGGGCGAAGCACTACGCTACGCTCGCGGAGTTTGCGAAACTTCACACTACGCGAGCTGCACGTAGCACAGTGCGAACATGCGTAGTGCAGCGTAGCGTAGTGCAGCGGTCATTTTTTGCTTGTTCGCGGTCCTGAACGTCATGTTCGCGACCGCGAGCAAGCAAAATGACATCCCGGCGAGATTCTCAACGCGGGGAGGTCAGGTTTCTCATTGTGAGTGGTTGCGCATGCTCGCGACCGCTCTCAATGAGAAACTACATGTTCGCGTTGAGAAAGCTGCCGCTCGAGTAATAATCTACTCGAGCAGCAGAAAACTACAGCTCGCACTGTGCAAGATGCCGTTTTCAATGCTTGCACAGTGCCGTATGCTTGTCCGCACTGTGAAATCATTGAAAACGCATCTTGCACAGTGCGAACATGCTACTACGCAGCTCGCGTAGTGCTACGTGAAGTTTGCGTAGTGCGAAGTGCACTTCGCGTAGCTTCGCGTAGCACTACTTCGCGAACTACGCCCACCCCTACACGGTATCCCAATCTTCATAACAGCAGAAAGCGGGTGCCCATATTATCTCAAAAACTATGAAAGAAAAGGCACATTGCCAGGATACGATGTTCCTGAATTGAAGGCATGAGGAATAATACAAACAGATCTCTCTGCTGGGTCACAGAGACAGTGCACAGGTTTCTGCAAACCATCACCCTCACAACATTTAAGGGAAGTGGCTGCATCTGTCTGTTGTATTACGCCCACATCAGTGTCTGTGCCTGTCAGCACAGGCGCATCAAGGTTTCCAGCGCTTGTTCACAAAATAGACAAAAAGTAGAAGCACTTCGAGTTGAACTGAAAGAAACATCAAGATGGCAGCACTTAGCAAATATAGCATCCCTGCTCAAACAGAAATGAAATACATTTAAAAGTAATTTTCCTCAGGCCAAGTGACATTCATTTTATAACTGAAAAATGTTTTATACTCTCCACAATACCCTTGTGACATTTCCCACTTTCAGCATGTACTTGTCTTTTAGCAAGTAACATGTGCTATGTTGCATTGTACTCTGAGATTTTACACACACACAGCCAGAGACACACACACACACACACAGACACACGCACACAAACACATACACTCACGGTATGTTATACTTTGCGCAACCTCTCATAATGTTTATGCCATGTCATGTTTTCATGTGTACTCATTTTAACGAATGTTATTTAAACAAATCCCGGCTGTAAGTCTTTACAGTTGTGCATTATCGTTTAGCTGCACTGGGGAGACCCCATGACTATTAGAATAGTTATTTCCCTGTGTAAAGTAATTGCTGCATGCAGTTTGGAAGGCAGTAAAACATGCTTTTATCACATTTATTGTGATGTACTGAAATAACAAACGTGCGATTTTGAGTATGCATAATTATTAAAGTTGCTAATAAATAAATAATGTGTTATCGGTCCACATTTATTCTCACCACTAGGGCATAACTTTATGTCCTGGAGGCTATCCAAATTCTTTTTACAGTTGTTGGCACTGTAAATGATTTAATGCGGTTGTCAATTGGAAACTACATTTTGCTAAACTTGAATTTACTATCAGAAATAATAAATACGGTGAATCTGGTTTAGAAATTAAAGAGTTTTTATGGCATATTCTCTTGATTATATTGTTGAAATATCTGCATATGTCAGCAGTGAAATCTTAACCTGTCCCCGTAGCACAACCAACCAGGGTTCAAGAAGCTGCTATAACCAGTTCACGAAGCTGTTTTTCGAAATAAATATTTTTGCATAATCACACCTATTTTCTGCTGTTTGGTATTCAGGTTTTTTTAACTCTTCACACTGGTGACCTGTGGCTTTCCCCCTAGTGGATGTGCTCCTAATCCTAAAACCTATAAAAAGTGGCTAATCGGCAAATTACATGTTTAACTTTCTAGAAAGGCCATAGTATATGAAGAAGTAAAATATGCTAATGGCATTGAAAGTTTAATATAATCTGTGGACTGCAGCACATGTTGCATCGCCCACTAGGCTGAGAAATAAAATGTGGTTTCAGATCTAGATGTGTAACAAGACTGTTTCAGCATTTAAATCTGTAGGCTAACATGTCAAGATACCCCTTTTCGACAGGAAGAAACTCTACTTTTAAATATTAAATAAGTCAGCTCTGGATATGTCTTTTGAACCGCAAGATAGTGCGTCTCTTTTTTAAAACTAGGAAATGCACACATTTAATGTTGACATTTTCCCACAGTGACTTGCCCCCAAAACTACAATACAAAACTATTTTCACAATGTTTTTCTCTGTAAAGAAGCTCAGTTATACCTGATCCTGATCGTGAGAAATGTCTGACTGATAAGAGTACTTTGGTGCTATAAAATTAGGATTTTCCCTCTCACAGTTTTTCACAGCAAAACCATTGGTACCTCATCCAATGGCTTTCCGATTTTAATAGGACTTAGCTGACTACAGCTCTTAACATTGCCTAGCTGGAGGATTTAGACTTCCTTGAAAAGGCTAAGGGCCTAATTTAAATCCTGGTGGATGGTCCAAGCTGGCAGTCATTTATAAGGTATTGACAGGAACCTCCATCACAGCTGTCCCTACCAATGTATTTCTTTGTTAGGTACAGGGCTTAACATGATTGAGCACTACACCAAACAGTTTTCTTTTATTATTTTCTAAACGAAAATCCCGAAACAGGATTTTTTTAAAGAAAATGATCCCATGTCGAGGGAAGCATTTATCAGTGTTCACTGCCCTTTACCACTATGGATTTCCTGGTAGTGATTAGTAAGTGAAATCTGATCTGTAATTACGTAGGCAGAATTATAGGTCTGACTCCTATGGCTCTTATTCCGCTGGACTGTTTAAAGGGTTTAATCATGGCAGGGACGGACTGATTTCCACCATGATGAAACCTATGGTCTGCCGGCATCTAAATTGACTGGCAGACCATTATCTTGGTGGTATCTATTCTCCGTCACTGTTGAAAAACAGTATACATAGAGCCAAGATATGTCAGGTCTGAATTCAGAAGGGAATCATTTTACTGGGATATTCCGCTTGATGTATCCATCCTCCTCTCAATTGTGGTTGGCTTGTAATTGCATCATAGTCATGATCAACTGTACACAATGATATCTGCTTGGAGCTTTATTTTTCTTTGCACCTTTTGCAATATGATAATGTATCCATTTTTGTGTCATATACTTGTCCTGACAAATACTTTGCATACTTTTCAATAGGTTAAGCCTTTCTGTGCTGTGCCATAGCTACCATTGGATGAGGCCAGATTTATTCTATTGAACTCAAGTGTAGAACCTGGGAGGATGTTTGACTTATTACATGGGAAAGACTCATATGCTCTCCTACTATGGAAAGGCTCATGTTATACTATGTTACAGCTATTTATAAAGCGCACTAACATCCCACGGTATCCTGGTGCTGAATTAAGTAAGTAATGCTATTAACACATGTTCCTATATAGATGTCAATTGCTGGGTGTTATCAGGCAATCTGATTTACTCCTTTGGAAAGAACCATGTTTTAGGCCTCTTTCTGAAAAGTAATAGATCTTCTGTCTCTCTTAGAGTAGATGAGAGCTCATTCCAGAGTTGTGCTGCTTCAATGATGAAGGCTCTTCCTCCAAATCTTGTTGTTCTAAACCTGGCCTTGCTTTCCAGGTTGGCTGATGATGAACGAAGGCTTCTGGTCGGGACATACCATTTGAATTTGTTTTGTAGCGGTATGGGCCCAAGACCATGTGGTGCCTTAAATACAATGCAGAGTGATTTAAACTGTATCCTCTGAGTGTTCGGAAGCAAATGAAGCTCCGTTAAAGACATGGAAGCCAATGATCTGCATGGTCTCTTTAAGGCTAGTTTTTCAGCTATTGTCTGAACTCTCTGGAGACTCCTAAACAGGAGATTAGGAGCACCCAATAGCAGAGCATTACAATAATCCAACTGATTGAGGATGACACTTTTCACTATTAGTGCTCTGGCTGAGACAGGTAGCATTGGAAGTATTTTTCGTAGTGCTCTGATAAGGGAAAAGCAAGTCCCAGCTGTTTTAGTCACCTGGGTATCTAGACTCAGTTTGTTGTCAAAGACTATCCCCAGATTACGCACTGCCTCTGACTGTATCAGTTGCCTATCTGTGCGGATAGGCCAGAAATAAGTAGGGAGGGAGTGAGGAACTTTCTTTGTCATATAGAAAAAGATCTCTGTTTTATCGACGTTAAACTGCAGGAAGTTATCTTTAAGGCATCCTGCAGTCTTTTGCATGCACTCATGGAAGCTGTTGAGCGATATTGATTGATTCCCTTCTAGTGACTAGATAAGTTGTGTGTCATCTGCATAATTCACCAGGTTGACTTCGTATGACTTAATGATTGAAATCAATGGGCTCACATAGATATTGAACAATATCGGACTAATTGCCGATCCCTGAGGGACACTGTACTTAATATTTCTAAAGTTAGATTGGAAGGGGGGTAAGGCCACTGCCTGTGGTCTCTCTGACAGGTATGACTGAATCAACTTTGTTACCGTGCCACTTACTCCAATTTCAGTAAGCCTTTTCATGAGGGTTCTATGGTTGACAGTATAGAATGCAGCAGACATATCCAGTAGGATCTGTATAACTGATTGTCCACTGTCTGCTCGCATTCCAAGTTCATTCATGACTGTTAGTTGGTTGGTTTCTGTTCCATGTCCTGGTCGGAAACCAAATTGCTCATCTTTCAGCCTATGATTAGTTTATAGGAATTGAGAGAGTGTTTTGCTTCCCAGATGTTCTGTTATGTTCACAGGGTAAGGTAAAAGGGAAATAGGTCTATAGTAATTAGGGCAGCCTGGGTCGAGCGTGCTTTCTTCAAAAGTGGTGTAACTATAGCCCGTTTCCAACATTCTGGTACTACTCCATTACTCAAAGATTGGCAGCAGATCTTTTGGAGTTGCAGAAAAAGTTCCTCCTTTAATTCTTTCCACGCACAATGCAATAATGGATCCAGCGGGGATCATGAGGACACTCGAAGCTAACGTATTGAAGCCCTCCGCTGTTAGAGTCTCAAAATGGTCCTGAGTCTCTATCTTATCCTTATCCACCTTCTCCTCCTTCTGAGCCAGTGATGTCATCCCAGCCAATCTAACCTGTCCGTGTCCTTCTGATAGGTCTGTGTTGCCCGTCTCCACACCGTCAATGATTTTATTAATTTTCTCCCCAAAGAATCAGCTAAACTATCACATAGGTCCTGTGTGGTGGTGATCTTGATTTTTAGGCAGTCAGGTTTAGAGAGCTCAGTCATGATTTTAAATATACTTCAAGCACTATTCGATGCCCTTAAAATAGTGCTAGCATAGTGCTCTGCTTTTGCTTTGGAGAACTCAATTTTATAGTTGCTCAATGCTGCTTTCAGGACTATTTTATCCTCATCCGCATACAGCCTTCCTCCACTTTCTGTCTGCCTGTTTACAGTTGATTTTTAGATTTTTTAGCTCCTCGTTATATCATGGTGCTGACGGCCTATGTGTGTTTTTTAATTCTTTCATTGGGACAATATGATCAAGGGTGGTTCTAATCTGTTTGCAAAATTCCCCAAAACTTTTTGTCCACCGAACACTTATCCTGAACATAGGGTTTTCTTTTGCCATTTTCAACAGTTTGTTCTATTCCCTGCCCTAGCAGTTATTTTCCATAGTGGCTATACATTTGAGCACTCTGGGGATTAATACGGCAAACTTTTTAAGATAGTGGTCCGTCCAGCAGAGGGGTAGAATACTTTCCATTGCTTTAACATTTTTTCTTTTTTGCTGAGAATATTAAATCTAGTATGTGTCCTCCCTGATGCGTTGGTTCCATCCCCATTTGCTGCAGACCTTAGTTCTCACAAGATTGAAGGAAGTCCTTGAGAGCTGGACCCGGCTCCCCATTTGACCATAATTTAAAATCCCCAAGAATAATCAATCTGGCATGAGTGAGCGACATATTACTAAAGATATCAATCAATGCCTGTTGGTGGGACTAAATGGGCCAGGAGGGCTTTAACACACCTGCGTCCCATCTGCTACCCAACCAATAACCCATTTTCTTACAGCTATGAATTTAGCTATCATGGTAAAGAGGTCATCGCATAGGTGTCTTTAACCACTTCTCTGCATCATTCAATATGGTATCACATAGATTCTTTGGTGTATGCTGGATGAGTGTAGTCAAACAAGAAACAATTCCCAACAGGTATCAATAGAAGTCAGTTAAACAATGTATGCAGTCAGCATTACAAGAAGCAGGAAAATCAAGGAGTCTCAAAGAAGTATTGTAGAAGCTTATTATTCAGCAATTATAAAGGGTCTTTCACATGGCTAAATACAGTTAAACAGCACTGTGTCGAGCAAATCATGTGACAACCAGAGGGCACTTGGTGAGTGGTGATATATACAATAAGTGAAAGTGCAAGTGCTAAGGTGAACAGCGTGAACGACGCATAGTGACAAAGTATATATACAGTGATGGCTCCACAAGTTCAAGTTGCAGTTACTTTAGAGCAAAATTCGATACATTTTTTGGAGCACAAAACGTAAAATGCGTCAACAAATAATGCTGTGGTGTCGACGGCGTTTCGATCCCCGTGAGTCGGGATCGTCATCAGGACAAGGTTGTCGATGAGGGCAGTGCTGTAAGGAGAAAGGGCGAGTAAGCACGGGACATGGACTTGAACCACAAGGTGAACAGAGGTGGGATGGGAAGTAAAGGGGTTCACCTTAGCACTTGCACTTTCACTTATTGTATATATCACCACTCACCAAGTGCCCTCTGGTTGTCACATGATTTGCTCGACACAGTGCTGTTTAACTGTATTTAGCCATGTGAAAGACCCTTTATAATTGCTGAATAATAAGCTTCTACAATACTTCTTTGAGACTCCTTGATTTTCCTGCTTCTTGTAATGCTGACTGCATACATTGTTTAACTGACTTCTATTGATACCTGTTGGGAATTGTTTCTTGTTTCATTACTCACCCATCCCAACACGGTCCATGGGTTTACTCCTGTTGTTCTTACATAGGATGAGTGTAGTCATCATGGCTTTTTTTAGAGTTTGCTACAGAGGAACAACTGTCAAAAAGCTGTGAATCTTCTGTCTTTTGTATGTCGAGGGACAATGCCACCAATGTACTCTTAAGGTGTAGGGCATGACTTTCATCATTTTTAGCAGTTCTTTTGCACATGCCAAAATGTCATTATAGCCTTGTATTTGTAAATCTAGATTTGTATTAGAATGTACACTAAAGAGTAGGCTGCAAGTAAAGTACCCGGTGCTAAGGTAGATTTGTGCAGTTCCAACCAAGCCAAGGAATGAATGCATCTCTCCATTCTAGCCCATGACAATGCAGTCTATGGCAAAAGTATCTCTTCCTTGGGTTATAGAACAATGGCATGTGAGCCCAGTGTTAATTGGAATCTTTATTCTTTTGATGGTTGCATTATGCCGGACTGACCATAGACACCAAGCCTCTTTTAAAATTGACTTTCTTTGAGCGATATTCTTACATACAGTTGCACATGATACTTTAAAAAAAAAAAATATTTGGAAGTAAATTGAAAATGTGCATTTATATGAGTATGTGAGTGTCTGATGTAGCTATCTGCATGAATAAGTGTAGCTGAGTGTGTGCAGAGAGTATTCCTAAGCTGAAAGTATTAATAGAGTATGAGTTGAAGTGAAGAAATCATGACTAAAGATCTGCAAGACTCTTAAACAAGGATTCCAGCCTGTGACTAATGTGTTCAGAAGATGTATGATAGAGTGCAACATTTGGATGACAACATTTAGGACCCGATTCACAGAAGTAATATGAGACAAATGTCTAATTTTACGACGTTTGGTTTTCACAAAGGCTCCAGCTTTTTATGCAATGATTGGTGTAGTCATACTTTTCTTATGAGAACACTTTATGTCTGGCACATTTGTTGAGATGAATTAATATAACTCCTAGGGGGCTGTTCTACAGTAACTAAGTAACGCTCTGCATCATTATGATTTTCAGAATTCCTTTTGCTTTACCCCTTCATCCAAGCCGCAATAAATCTTCGAAGCAATAGGTCCTGAAGAAGATGGCAAAGAAAGAAAAATAAGCCATCGAAACGCACGTTGACCAGTTTGTGTGTAACACCCTAGTTCTCAGCACAGCATCAGAGGGTTGAGATTCTCACCCCTATGGTTCCATCGGTGTATGTAGTGTGGTATTGGGGTGTGGAGTATGTTTGTAGTGAGTGCAAGTGATGCGTATGTAGAAGAATAAGAGGCATGTATTTATGGGGGTGAGTGAGAGTCTGGAATCTTCTAAAAGACTGATTTTTGTAAATAACGTATAAATTGTGTTATTCCATATGATCAGCACACACTGTATTATGTAAAATTATTTACACAGTTTTTCTCTGTAAAACATGTATCATGAAATTGTGGACTGATTTATCTATGTTTCAAAATATATAAACAAAAATATTAGGCTACAAAAAACTAGTATATAAAATAAAATAAGTATAAATGAAACACTTGTTCTACGTGCAGCAGAGCATTTTTTGTTGTGCCCCGTGTGTGACCTTTTTGGAAGCCATATGTAAAAGAAATATAGGTCAAGAGGGATAATATCTTTGTATAGTTCTGATCGTTGTTCTTTTTTCCCCCCTTTTCCCTGACCTTGTAGTTACCCTTTAGGGGGATGCCTTATCTACACAACTTCTGTGAATCAGGCCATTAGAGTAGGGAAAGGTCTGTGGAAGGTTCAGCACAATTTCTGTATTCTGCTTTGCGGTTCATAATTTCGAAAACGTTTATTAGGGTGTGCAAAGTTTGACTAAAGGTATACAACATAGGGCTGGGGTAAGTAGATCATAGATTGGTTAAACATGCATAATTATGGATGGGAGTTAGAGTTTGCCTGACACGATACTAAATCTAGTCAATATCCTGGCTGCCATAATACAAGTGAAATAGGCTAAAATGCACTTGTAATACAGAGGACAGAAAATCCACCATATTTATGATCAAGTACCCTCTCCACCAAATTTTAAATAAGAACCAAAAAGCCTAAATAATGTTGTAAATGGCTTGGTAAGTGGATAAGAACTCTATCCATATATTACAGCTTCAAAGTACAAAGTATCAGCTCTCACAGGAGCTTGTAACCCAATTTTATTAGGGTCTAGATGCACAAAAGACGCGTTTCAGTGACTACCTTTTTAAATATCTAATATATATATATATATAGTGCTTGTGTGTGGTGTATGATGTAGATAAGGATATATAACTGGATGGCGAGTGTGTGCCTTTACTGGTGCTAGAGCAGGAATGTTAAAACAGAGTTAACCCGCTACTCTCTTCTTTCTATTCAGGCTAATGGATCTTTGCTGTTGTTTTAGAGATGATCAGAGCTACACATTACATCAAAGTATCACAGTCTCTCCCTATATCAGGCAATAATGAGTGTTTGTTATGAGTTAAAGTTTTTTCATTATTCAAACAATTTAGTAAGTCATTTTTATTAGGTCACAAGTTAAATTCCTCAATCTCAATCATTAAAATCTTATCAGAAAGTCAATTAATGAATACGCAGTCAATACATTGCAATAAAATGCATTAAGCATGTCCCATAATGGAAAGAAAATCCCTATTTTAAAAGTAAGAAGGAAAAGGTGTCAGTCTCAGCAACCCAAAAATAGTTCTGATCTTGATAGAAATCATAATCATAAAGCTTCACCTTAATAAATCAATCATCAATCAAAGTTGAACTGCTCATAAAGAAAAATTCTAGAAGTCAGTAGAGTCTCAGAGCAGCACGGTAAGGTAAGGAATATGCGTAATAGCCTAAGACAGTGTTTCTGGACGTTGTAGTGATTAAATGTGTAGCCTACCCTAGGAACAACACTATTATAGACAAACAAAATATTGTTTAAGTCTTCATGTAGCTTCTTATGTTGTGTCGACCAATTAGCTTTCAATTCACAAATGAGATTTTGTTCACTCCTCATCTTTTCACAGGAACACAGTATTCTTCAGAAAGCAGCTTCTAAGACATCCTCACATTAAAGTCTACTTTCCCATGTACAAAACAAAATTTCTAAATTTCTGTGTAACTCGTCTGTTCATTAGCTAACAATGGTCTATGTAGAAGTTCAAACATAAATGTAAGCAAAGGAAAACCTTTTTGCACAATAACCATCCATTGGAAAGAATGAAAAGGTATGTAAAAGAGGTCTCGTTCAAATTTTAATGCTGAATTTACAATTTATTGTCTCTGTTAACTTTAATATAGCAGTATATTGCCGTATTTAGGCCTAGCACGGCTGAGTATGATTGCCTAGTGCAATATTTGCATTCAATTCATGTTTTAAGTCTCATTAGCTTTGAACATTAATGTAGATTTTCTCAATATTTTTAAAAACGTTACTGCAGTGGAAAAATAATTCTAAATATTATGTTTTATAAATAATCTGCCATAAAACAGAAGTGTATCAACAAGAGTGTAGCACATGTTGTGCAATTTATAAGAGATAATATTAGTCTAATTTCTTGGTAACCTTGTCACTGTGTCAATATGATAAAATCCATCAGATGTTATTTCAAACCATGAATTGTTAACATCTAGAGATGATTCTGGACCCATCATAGAAAACCATTTGCAAAGTGTTTAATATTGTGCACCTAAAGATTAGCACAAGCCCTGATCTCTACATTGTTTTTAATAATGTCAGCACAGTATTTACAGTACAATACCTATGACATAACATCTGTATTCATTTATTGACAAAGTGGGGTTGTCTCCCTGTGTCCTTTTTGCCCCGATCACTCCCATATTTTTAGTAATACTGGTGGTTACTAACTCTGAATATGCTTGGGGCCCTGCTAACCAGTCCCAGGGCCAATGGTCTGTTTAAAAGGTATATGGTAAATAGGTGTAATTACAGTTGGTATGACAACCTACCTGTAAGCCCTAGTACATGGGGTAGGGCATGTAGGTTTAGAGTCCCAGTAGATTTAATGCACTAACGTGCGTACTGCTGTAATGCCTGCTGTAATTTTAAAAGCCAGCCCTGCCGAGCAAGGTAAACTATATTCAAATTTGACTTTGATATTAAAGATACTTCCAAAGTCTTAAACTACCTTATTTTTACATATCACGCCTAAGGTCTACCCTAGAGGCCAGGGTACCTTGTTAAAATAGACAAGGACATTTTAGAAGATGCTTTTTATGCCCTGGTGAGGGAAAATCTGCCAAATTTGTTTTTCGCCCATTGTAGTGCATTAGCTCCATACTCTAACATGGGAAGTCTCTATTTAACATTAATCAAGTCTAACTAATGACAGAAGTGAGCTAAAATAAGGATTCAAAGTGTCAAAATAATAGTTAGAATAACCAAAGCAACTAGTAAAGGTTGGATTTATTATAACTATGACAGAAAATAAGTTACAGACCTTGCTTTTCTAATGTGCCGGAATCCAGCTCTGAAATAGCCTCTCCTGATTGTACACCCTTTGACAGACTGAGCTAAACTGCTCTGATGAGGTGGCAAGTGGACTGCAAGGAAACAAAGAAACGTCTGGTGGGAGGAGGTTTACAGCTGCACAGAAAAAGGAAGGAAGGGGATTGGTAGCCAACTGACCTTCAATGGGAGAAATTAGCAAAAGGGCTGGAAGGGAAGTGTTAGGGAAAGTTAGCCATACCTGTAGGTTGGGTTAGCCAGACCTAAACCGCCAGGAGAGATTTTTTCAATTTTTGATTTTTATGAACCGTGCTTTTTGGGAAAACAAATGGCATACTTCAGAGAAGTGGTCATCACAGAGGGTGACACCCGGCACCATATTGGTCAGGGGGAACCCCCTTCTTGCCAGCCCCAGAAACATGGATAAATATGGGAGAGTTGCCCAGCAACTTAGATCCTTGCTTGGGAGAAACAAGAAGAGGAAGGACTGCCCTGTTAAATCCCTGATCTGCACATAGAGTACTGCACTCTTAAGGCCTGCTGCACACCTTGAGCTTCACCAGTAGAAGGCCTTTGCCTTGCTCTGTAAGTTTAAGGAGTGGACTCCCTGAAAGCAACAGTTAAAAAAAAAGCTCTATCTGCATCATCTCCACCAAGAAAAACCTAGCTGACCAGATTCACAGGTACTTTGAAGAATTTGACCAGGTGCATAGTGGGTCTTGCAGTTCCAACTTCCCAAGCAGAAATTCTGAGTTTCTGGAACCTTGGATTAGTGCTGTAGACATTTCAAGACCTCAACGTTTTGAGATTTTTCTAGAAAAAGCTTCATAAGTTGACCAACCCGTCGTCCTCCTGCAAATCTGCTTCAAATCTGAATTTGTGCCTCGGAAAGCACAGGAGTTCTTCGCCATGGATGAGGAGAACCAAGACCTCCAGGAGTCACCTTGGCATTGTGCGGATGCAAGCTGCCATTGCCAAACTGCAACGTGGCCTGAGGAGGAGCCTCACTCTATGTCGAGAGAAAAAGCTCAGAAAAAGTGATAAACAGGGACTAAATCAGAAGATAAAAACGTGGCCTGACTCCAGCGTTTATCGTATCCAGCCCGTGCTCCATCGAAGTTGGCCTGAAACATTGACATTGTCTCAGTGAATCGCTACAGATGGTCTATGTTGTAGCTTTTTGCTTTTAGGTACTAGAAAGCATGTAATATTTAAAAATGCATATCTCCGGTTCCCTATTTTGGATGTTTGTTGTTCCGGTGTTATTTTAATCATAAAAATATTTCATATTTGTATAAATTGGTGTTGGATTTTTAGTGCATGTTGTGCCTTACTTATTCTCTGTTATTGGTGTCTTTAAATGCTTTACACACCTGTCTCCTAAGTTAAGCCTGACTATTAATTTACTTTCCAACACTCCCAGTCAAACAAAACATGACACATGATTGTGCGAATGAAACTGTGTCATAGTTTGGTATCAGAAACTGAATAAATGTGGTGTAATAAATGTTCCAAGAAGTAAACGGGAAGAAAGCTAGTTAGACCACATAGTTATTTGCAACATGCTTAGAAATCGCTGACATGCATCGTATTATTCACAGGCCTCATACAGCCCCAAGATGCTATAGTACACCAAGAAGAATATTTAACATAGCATGCGGAATCCCATGCTTGCTAGCGAATAGTGACATACATAGATTATGTGTAAGCATTGTGATCATTAAAAAGAATGTTGCTACTTCACATACATTTACAACTTTTATGTGCATTGATTGCACATCACAAATTATCTACATTTAACAGAAAATACTGATTTCTGTCTGTCTTTCTTTCTTTTTTATTTAAGTTTGATTTATTGTGGAAAGAAAGGGGAAGGAGGAAAAGAGGGGGGAGGAGAAGAATTACAATGAGCAAATGGCAGAAATAAACATTAAAATAAAAACATCATAAAAGTAAGCATTACAAGCATGAAAAAGCATGAACATATCATATAAATGTGAAAACAATAAGCAAAGTATAAGTACGAGGACAATAATACTAGTAGTGAAATATATGTATAAATACGCAGATAATAAAGAAATCATGGGGGTTTACAAACTTCAACTATGTCTGGAGCAGGAGAGGGAGGAGCCGGAGCAGAGGTAGAGAGATATGTTACCAAAGGAAGCCAAAGTAGGTCACGTTTAATAGCTAAGGAAATGGGAGATACAAAATTGGTGTCTAAACGATGATTAAAACAAATTGCATTCCACCAGGATTGATAGTTAACATTTGTAGCTTGTTTCCAGTTAGAGGTAATAACGTGAAATGCTATAGCTAGGAAAAGGTCAAGTAAGGGGTAATGGCTGGTAGGACGAGGGAGTTCTGACGAGAGGGAACCACAGGAAAATTAGTGAGGGCGAAAAGGGGACCTGGAATTGAAAAATCTTTTGAATTTGTTTCCAGACCAACTGCCAGAACTGGGAAATAGGAGGGCATTCGAATAGCATATGTTTGAGATCAGCAGAGGAGGATGGGCAGGTCCAACAGGAAGAGGGAGTGTTTGTTGAAAAGCGGGATAAGGCAAGTGGGGTAAATAAAATTCTGTGATAAATGAAAAATAAAGTCTGGGTAGTGTTAGCAGCCCCGGAGGTCTTATGGAGTTTAGTTCAAATCTTGTCCCAAAGAGGGACCGGCCATGTCTGAGAAAAGTCCAGCTCCCAAGCAAGCTCAGTACGAGTTTTTAATCTATCATTGGTAAGACAAAAAGAATTATATAAAGCGGAAGCAGAAGGAGACGTATCCAATATAAGGGAAGTGGGTTTGCGATCTTCCGGAATTTCGTTAGAGGATGGGAGGGTTTGGAGGTATGAAAGCAAGACTGGATAAAGGGTGTTATATTGTGTTCGGGCAGAAGCGGGTAAAGAGAAAAGAGATTGAAGATGTTGGAATGAGAGAGGTGTACCTTGAGACAATAATTGAGATATCCATAAGAGACCACGAGAGTGCCAAGTTCTCCAGTATATAGTACGGTTGCGGATTTTGAGAAGACCGTTATTCCAAATCGGCTGGTCGTGAAGAGAGAGAAGAGAGAAATAAGAGGAAGGGAGATAGGGGGAGAGGAGGTTACGAGAGTGTGAAAGAATAGGTGAGCGAAAACGAGCTAAGGAAGATGTAAAAGATAAGAATTCCCGGAAAGTGAAAGGGGAAATGAAAGAAGATTCCATGTGTAACCAAACAGGAGGATGGTGTGGCAGATTAGATGATAACCAACGAGCCGATTGTTTCAGGGAAAAAGCACGATGATATTGTTTGAAATCAGGAAAAGGCACTCCAGAGTGAGCCTTGTCTTTACGTAAGGAAGCTAGCGCTATTCGAGAAGGTTTACCATTCCAAAGGAATTTCAGTAATAGAGAATCAATTTTCTTAAAGAAAGAAATGGGGATATGTAGAGGAAGCATGGAAATAGTGTAAAGAAGCAGGGGAGACAGTATCATCTTTATAGAGTTGAGTCGACCCCACCAGGATAGAAAGAGCGGGTGCCAACGAGTGATAGCTATGTCCATTTTCTTATATACATAATCAAAATTTAGCGTGAGGGTATCGGATATCTTAGGAGCAAACCAAACTCCCAGATATTTAATTTTGGATGGTTGCCATGCAAAACCTGTGGATGAAAAAAGATGTTTCTGACATAAAGGATTCAAAGGTAAAATCTCACACTTATCAGCGTTCAAGCGATATCCGGAGACTGCCGAAAAAGAAGAGACCTGTTGAAGAAAAGAGGGGATGGAAGTAGCAGGGTCGTAGCAGTAGAAAAGAATATCATCGGCATAAACCGAGAGCTTGACTTGTTGTGAACCAAAAGGAAAACCAGAAATAGTGTCATCCAAACGAATTTTAGTAAGGAAGGGTTCTAAAGCTAAGATAAAAAGTAGGGGAGATAATGGGCATCCCTGTCTAACTCCTCTGTGTAGAGAGAAGTAATCTGAGGACATCCCATTAACAAAAATAGAAGATTGGGGATTAGAATAAAGTAAAGAGATAACTGAAATGAATTTAGATGGAATACCAATCCAACGTAAAGCCTGAAACATGAAATCCCAACCAATGCGATCGAAAGCCTTCTCCGCATCTAAGGAAATAGCTGCAAAAGGAAGAGTGAGTAAAGAAGATTTACCAAGTATGTTAAGAAAAACTCGGGAATTATCTGAGGAGAGACGTCCCTTGACAAAACCAGATTGTTCTGGTCCGATGATGTCCGGTAGAAGAGGGTCCATACGTAAGGCTAATATTTTCGCTAGAATTTTATAATCAGTGTTAACCAAAGATATAGGCCTATAATTTTTGCATAAGGAATGATCTTTGTCATCCTTTGGGATTAAACATATTAAGGCTTGTTGGAATGAACCGCCAGAAGCGCCAGCGTCGGAAAATGATTGAAATAAAAGTAGGAGTTTGGGAAGGAGAAGAGAAGCAAAGTGACTGTAAAATTCAATTGTAAAACCATCAGGGCCTGGAGATTTACCATGCTTAAGCTTAGAAACAGCTTGGGAGATTTCAGAAAGAGAAATATCATGTTCCAGAGTAGTAAAATCAACATGAGAAGTGGGAGGAGAAGGAAGAGATTGAAAATAAGCAAAAAGATCATCAGGAGTAGGAGTCTGTTCTGGGGTATAAAGCGTATCATAAAATTTAGCAAATTCTGCAAGAATTTCTTTATCTTTAAATGTGGAATCACCAGAAGAGGTTTTAATAGATTGGATTTTTGTACGTTCTTTACGAATTTTCAAATAGTTGGCCAAGAACTTCCCCATTTTATTTTTACCACCATAATATCTAGAATTACACTTGAGTAGGGTGTTAGAAGCGGCATCTGTTGTGAATTTGTTAAAAGAGATTTTAACATCGATAAGAGCTTTAAGGGATGAGTCAGATTTTGAGGTAAAGTAAGCCTGTTCTAAAGCCTTGATGTCCGCCAAAATTTTCTCCGATTTGGCCGCATGTAGTTTTTTCCGCTGTGACACAAAATTAATAATGAAACCCCTAGAGGCTGCTTTGAATGAATCCCAAACCATAACATAAGGAGAGTCAGGGGTTTGATTTAAAAGAAAAAATTCCTTGGCAAAAGCAGTAAATTCAGCACCAAAAGTGGGGTCTGAAAGTAAAGCATTATTAAATCGCCACCTGCCAGAATGTGGGGAGAATGGGAGTAAGTCAAGGTCAACAACTACTGGGGCATGGTCTGAGAGTAAAATGGAGCCAATCTCTGAACGAATAGCGTGTTGGGATAAAGGTTTACTGAGAAATATATGATCGATACGTGATTGGGATTGATGAGGAGGGGAGAAGAAACTATATTCACGAAGTTCAGGATTGCATAGTCTCCAAATGTCTACAAGGGCATTATTTTTAAAGGAATTGAGAAATTGTGTATGCATTTTAGAGGGGGTAAATTTGACTTTTGAGTGTCGATCAAGGAAAGGATCCACAATCTGATTGCAATCTCCAGCAAGGAGTATATAGTCACCAGTAAGGGAAGACAATTTGGTAGAAATAGCAGGCCAGAAAGACTTATCAATTGCAGTAGGGGCGTACACATTAAAAAGGGTAAGTGGGATGTGATCTACGAGTAAATTAACAATGAGCCAACGGCCATCAACATCACATTCATGAGTAATGGAGGAAACATTTAACTTTTTATGTAACAAGAGTGCAACTCCATTTTTCCTAGAAGTCGTGGGGGAACAAAGAACATGACCCACCCAACAACGTTAAAGTTTCAAAGCCTCCGTTTCAGTTAAATGAGTTTCTTGAAGGAGGGCAACATCAGTTTTGAGTCTTGCTAAATGCGAGAGAACTCTCTGCCGTTTGATGGGGTTATTTAAACCCTTAACGTTCCATGTTGTTACACGGAATGCAACAATTTCAAAAAACAACTATAAGTAACATGCTTAATAATGCATAAAAATACATTTGAGAAGAAATGAAAAAAGGAAGTAGAGTATATGTTATAGAAAAAGTAATGGATATGAGAGACAAGAAGAGAAGAAAGAAGAAGAATCGAAGGAAGAAGTAAAGAAGAATGCGGAAGGAAGAAAGAGAGAGAGAGGATAGGGATAGAGATGAACAAAGAGACAGTACAAGTTCGAAACGAACGACTGAAATACATACTTACAAAAAACGGAAAAATCCAAACAGGAAAGGGGTGATGGACGCGGGAGACGGCGACGACAACAAGCAGAGCGAGCAACCAACCAATGTTATGTAGGAATCCAGTGGGCACGAGAAAAAACATTAGGACGCATCAATATGAATTGATGAGGGAGGAATCTAAATGAAGGAGAGATACGTTAGGGAATAAAGTGGGAAACCACAGCGAAAACACGACGCGAATAAAGACAATAATATATATATAAACAATAAGATGAGTTAATAAAAACAACTAGAATAACAAGAAACAGCAATTATAACATAAACAACACTAAGGAAGAAAAGCAGAGTCCCAAAACGACGAGACTAGGAAGAAGTATCAGACAATGGACAACAAGGCTATTCAGCCAGGATTGGAGGTATCCATGACATCCGGGTGCTGCTGTCGAAGAAAGGCTTGCAGAGCCGCAGGGTCCTCATATGTGGTCGTCTTATCTTTATATGTGACCTTGAAGAGGCAAGGATGTAGAAGGCCATATCTAGCATTAATAGCTCTCAGCTGAGGTCTCAAGTCTAAAAACCTTTTCCTCCGATCTGCAGTGGCCTTGGAGACATCTTGCGAAAGGTAAAGACGGTGACCTTCCCACATGATTTGTTTCTTGAGCTTGGCGGCTGAGAGGACCTGCAGAAGATCAGTATACTGTAAGAACAGCATGATGACACCTCTAGGCTTGGAAGTAGCCCTGGGGCCAAGACGATGTGCTCGCTGAATGTTGATGGAGGATAAGGCCGGATTGTCTAGTATTTTCGCAAGAAAAGATTGGAATAAGATGGTAGGATTGGATCCTTCTGAAAATTCCGGAAGGCCGTATAAGCGAAGGTTGTTTCTGCGATTTCTATTTTCCAAATCCTCAGTTTGACGTCTGAGAAGAAGAATTTCAGCCTCTATTGAAGGAATGCGGGAGCAGGAAGACTGTAGTGAATCTGAGGACTTTTCCAAAGTCATGACACGGGAGTCTAAAGATGTCCACTTTTCCTGCATGGCCTGCATATTTTTTGTGGTGGCTTCCATAAAGGGCTTGAAGGCACGGAGTTCTTCTAGAATGAGATCCATAGAAGAAGAGGAAGAGTTACTCCCAGGAGATGGCGGATCTTTCTTCAGGCGCTTGGATGAAGTCAGGCAAGATAGTGCCTTTCCTCCAGTTTGTGCTTTAGGAATAGCCCCGGGAGCTGAATCCGACTTCGAGGATTTGCCCTCCTCCATTGCTTGGGTAGGAGAATCCGAACCAGGCGACAACATCGGCAGAGGAGTGAGCTTCAAGGTGCGAAGTTTCCCCATAAAAGGCACCCAAGACCAAGGAGGAAAAATAAGAAACCAATGTGAAATAGGAGAAAAACCACAGCAACAATCTGGTGATCACGACCAAGAGTCAACGCTGCAGAGGAACACAGCTGGATAGGAGAGGAAGAGGACATGCATATTGGCCAGCCGTGGCTGAGAAAAGCACTATTAACGCACAAAATGGCGGTTGGAACGTGGAGAGGAAAACCTCTCACAGGTTGCGCAGATATTGGTGACTGAAACTGTGAGAAAGAGACCCTAAAGCATCTTGCAGCGCAGTGTTTAGTTTCAAAATCGAAGGCTCGTGCCCTCCTTCACCACACGCAGCGTGTTTACTTTGGAATATTAGGATTATTAGGTTCGAGCTGGTCTCTGTGCTCCACAGCACGCACTGTGTTTACAAATGATTGTCAAGCTCGAGCAGCCTCTCACACTCGACTGCGCATTGCCTGTTCGCTTTTAATTAGTAGGCTCGTGCTATTCCTCGGCTTCCCTGCTCACGCTGCACCTCTCCTCAAAAACACCGCATAAGCACAACCAACTCTCTGCTCTTCTCAAAATTGTTTACATTTCAACAAATATAAGTTCTGGAGACAGTTCTTTGTATCTATGAAATACTGCGATGCTTAAACGTGAAATGTACTTTCCATTAATTCTCCGTGTATAAGCTCTGCCTTTCAACACTTGTGCCGCTCTTGCTCAAGTAATTACCGTGTTCATGAGGTTTGTTTATCTTGCACAGTTGAATTACGACTCTCTGCAACCATTCATTGCCTGCCACTTTAATTGAATTATATGCTGACAGAACCAGTTCACCATGGCAATATCATGAAAGAACGAATTAAATTAGGTCTCCTTGTGTGAGGGTTTACTTACACAAAATGCCAGTCTTTTTAAAATTTGAGAGTCTCTTCCAAGCATAACACACGCACCGCTGACAGAAACCACGGCCGGCGTGTGAAAATGGTGGCCGCAGTGAGCGGTGACGGAGCCCTCAGTCGGCCGTCGCAGAAGACCGCGGAATCGGAAAACAATGAGGGCGCTAGGCTCTCCTCATGTTCCGGTCCACGAAACAGCCGCCAATACCGCTGCAGACATGGAAAAACTGCCCAAGTTCAGCAAGTTGAGGAGGTCGGCACCGGAGCCTCTGGGTCACGCCGCCTTCTTAGCCGGCGTCCAAGCCACGCCCCCGTCTGTCTTTCTTTCTAATTTTAAAAGTTGTCATCTTATACATCACTTGTACAGAATGCATGCATAGGCTTCTGGAACGTGTTTTTTTCTCTTTTGATATTCCAGTTGTCTCAATAACAATAATTTCCCCCTAAAAATAACTGCTCACTGTGCTGAACATGTAATATCCACACAATGTAATGCAATTTACTACACTTTCTATAAACTAAGATCTGAGGAGTGGTAAATGCATTGATATTTGTTTATACATTTAAACATTGTACTTGTTAAATTCATTTTTATTGGTTTTCCCTTGAAACTCAATTGACACTCCCTTGAGAATGTTCATCTACCTAAATGAAGGAACCAATTAGGTATGTAATGTACTCTTGCACACAAGGCATAATCTTATGCCTTCACACTGTTTGAATGATGTGCAATGAATACATGCATCCATAGACAGTAATGTTGTGAAACATCTTTGTATTATTTCGAGATACCTATTGATGTACCTTTTCTTCCTCAATTTCCATGCACTTTCCACTTTTTTTTCTCTTTCTTTGACGGTTTATTGGACGCACTTTTATTGTTCCAATCCTGTCTTTCTTTAACTTTGTTACTCTTCTACTTATTGCAAGTATTGATCTATGTTCCTACCATATGCATTGTATCTCAGTGTGTTTCTCACTCCTTCCCGTAACCACGCCATGTGAAATAATTTGTTTATATAGTCTACCTTTCACTCACTGTACAAATGGCTAAATGTTAGAGACAGTTTAGGACACTAGGATATGTCCTTTGTGGGAATGATCTCAGGGAATTTGTACAAATCATAAAGGAAGCAGATTACCTCAAATCATGTTGCTACGACTAAAATACTCACAACAGCATTCCTCTCTTCGCTGTTTATTCAGTGAAAAAAAGCAACAACAACAAAAGGGAAACTCTTCCAAATACATAAGCGTTATCTTCAATTGTGCCAGTGCTTAAGCTCGATTGAGAAAGCCATGGTTTGTGAGCATTATGACTTTTGAAGTGAGTTTGTGAAATTGTTAAGTGTTTTGTGTAAAGTGCCACTTACAACATGTTAAATTCACGACTCCACTGGCTACCTTCAACACTCCACAACCAAAATAACGTATTTCATTGTAGTGGTTCACAGGGTTAGCAAGTTGTTAGAAAAGTTGTTAACAAGATTTGATCCAAATATACTACAATGGCATACAGTACATTTCACTTAATTAGATTTCCAGGAGGGGTAATGTGGTATTTGGTCTTTGACATTTAATCAATACAAGTCTCGCAGATACTCGACGTTTTTAAAGGAATCAATACTTAAACCTTGTATCAGTTATAAAGAACAGCAATAGTTAAGCCAAATGTGAATATTAATACCTTGGGAATGGTTGATGCTTGAAAATGGCATCGTCTGACTAACATTTTGAATGTCAGCTATTTTAATCATTATTGCCTTTAAAAATAAGCGTACATTTTTATCTTCTATTTGTCATTAATTTAATCAAATATAACCACAGGTCGTAGGCATGTGAAGGGTCCTATCTGAAAAATATACAGTGATGTAGTAGTGCAGCTGGTTCACTGTTACCAGTGGGGGCTCGCAGAGGGAGTGCTGCAGGGCGGATAGGCGGGGTGGGGGTAGTGGAGTAGGACGTACCACGGCCAGGAGTAAAGTAAGTAAATACATAAATAAAACTATATACCTTGCGTTCGCTGCATTTCAGAGTTGGCGATATAACAAGCTCAATGTAAATAGTTGTATTTATTTATTTACTTACTTTACTCCTGGCCGTCGTATGTCCGACTCCACTATCCCCCCACCCCGCCCCTCCCCCCACCTCACTGCCCCGCAGCACTCCCACTGCACGCCCCCATGACTGTTTCTTTTGTTTTCTTCGTTTATTAATTAAAAAGTGTATGACATTCAATCAAAAAAAAGGCAAATAAGGCTGTCAATACCAGATAAAACTCACATCATAACTCCTGCATGTGTGGCCGATCGTACACAGTCGCCAATTAACAATAGACATGAACGTGACTCTAAAACTACTATTAATGTGACTATTTAACTGTACACAGTTGAAATGTTGAATCTATTTTTTTAAAGTGTACATCTTTGCTGTTACATTAGGCTTCAAAAAGGTCAAGAAGTTCAGATTAACACTAAACATAAGGAAAGGGACTGGAGCAGGGTTTAGTTTGTAAAAGAATAAGTGGTGCGCCCAAAATTTTACTGAAAAGTCCGCTGCCAGTGCTATTATATGTCAGTGTGCCCAATGCCAAGTCTGCCTAGTCTTTACTCCACCTCTCATGCCTCTTTAATTTACCCCAGCCACTCCCTGACCCTTTATCTCACTCGTGCATGCTCTATTTCAAGACCTGCTTTCTATCACTATCACATTTCTTTCTTTATTTCTCATCCTGCTTCCTCGCCCTTGCGTGAATTTTAATCTCTTGTTCTCGGTAAAAGTCTGTTGAAGAAAAATACGTGCTGATCCCCAAAAATGAGTGGGAGGAGCCCCACCTGCAACCACTGGCTCAAATTAATCACTAGACCAGAGATTTTCAAACAGTGCTCTAGTGGAGGCTATCGTGTGAAAGCAAGGTCACAATAGATGGGTGAAGATGCTTGATAGGAAACTTAATTACATTTTATCACCTTCTGATTTTTACAGCTTCACTTACTTTTATGGGAGCATGTAAGAATCATAGATGTTTTTTCTAAGAAATCCTGGTAGGCTAGACTCAGCACAGTTTGTGAATCATTATCAAGATTTAGAAAATGAGATGCTATGTGGGATTTGGAGGTCTTGCTGTGACTTTTACTCCCAGCCAGGTTCTGCATGCTAAAAGATATTGCTGAATGTCCATTACAGAATGGTCCATGGCATGTCTGTTTTCTTTCATTAGTACAGCGCTGCTTTTTGAGTCATGTTTGTCTGCATTCTTCAGGGACAGGCTAATCACTGCTCTTCCCAGAGATTCATACTTTCTCTGACATCCATTACCTCCTCGTTAGTCTTCCTCGCCACATTACTAACAAAGTAAGCTTCAGCTCCACACGAGAACCCTCCAAAGCAAAAGTTAGCCTCCCATGCCTCCCTTCCCTTCCCAATATGGCCGACCAGTACACCCCATGACCCCTATAAGAGGCGGGCCGGCCCAACTCTACAGCCTGAAATTACCAAGCATAAACATGAAACCGATAGCCAGACATGGAGGGAGGGATGGGAACTCATGCAGCGAGGAAGACTAATCTCGGAGTAATGAAGATTACCGTTAAGTAACAGGGGGATTGCCTCCTCTCTAGTCTTTTTGCCACATGACTAACGAAGTGAGCACATACCCAAGTCAAAAGGCTTCATGTTACACAAGAAACCACCACCAAGGCGGAACATGATAACCATACAAAATTTTAATCCATAGCATAAAGAAACAACAGAATAAAACACAGACCAGCCATAGGACCAATCAAGGGATGGCAGAACCTGCACTCAGGACAGCCCCCACAAAGCCCACAGGAGGAGAACCACCCAGGCCCACCCGGTAGTGTTCCATAAAACATGTGCAGCAATCAACAAATCGCCGCCCTGCAGATCACCTCAGTGGGCACACACTTGATATAGGCCCAGGACACATAAACGCTCCGAGTGGAATGACCCTGGACAACCCCTGGGAGGTCAGAACCCTGTTACTAGTAGGCAAGCAGGATAGCCTGCTACAGCCAGCAACTCATAATAGACACATAGAGCTTGTGCACAGAACGCACCGGACCAAAGGTCACAAACAAACTGTCACACTGACGAAAGGAGGAAGTGCGGGCCAGGTAAACCTCCACCGCACAACGGACATCCAGCAAGGACAGGGAGACATCCACATCTAGGGAAAAGGAAGGCAAGAACACCTCATGAGAGCGGTTAGCCAGGAAGGGAATCTTGGGCAGAAAACAGGGATCATGTTGCAGGACTAGCCGGTCCATCAGAACCCGCAAGAAAGGAAGAGATCGAAGAAAGGACCCCAGCTCGCCCATGCGGCCAGCAGAAACGATGGCAACCAAGAAAATCACCTTGAAGGTGAGGAATTTCAGATCCACAGACTGAAGAGCTCAAAGGGGGGAACCTGCAGTCTTGCAGGACCAAAGGAAGATCCCAAAGACGAGCCAGGAAAACTGCCTGAGGCAGCTGTAGGAAACAGCTCCGCAGCAAGCAAGCCACCAAGGAATCCAGCTTGTCCAGGTCTGGACTGCAGAAAACCCGCAGGGCAGCCCACTGAACTCTCAGGGTGGAGGGAGCCAACCCCAGGGAAAAACCCTCTGCCAGGAAATCCAGAACCCTCATGGGGTCCACCGGCACAGGGGCGGAACCCTGCTGCCCGGACCAAGGGGAAAAGGAGGACCAGTGACGGGATTAGGACAGCAGGGTCAAAGACCGCCGGGAACCCTGAAGCAAGGCAACCACCCCTGGAAAACACCCCTGAGCCAACAAGGTCACCCGCTCAACAGCCAAGCCTGCAGATGGAGCCGGTGCAACACCGCCCCGGGGAGCGGAGGACCCTGCAACGGGAACGGGTGATCCAGAATTCGGCAACAGTCCCGAACCACCAGCTCGCACAAGAGAGGATAACAGGAGCAGCGAACCCGACCTGGAACCACCAAGAGCACCAGGGCCCTGTCCAGACGGACCTTGCAGAGGACCTGAGGAATCAAAGGAAAGAGGGAAAGGCATACAGGAGACCCCGAGGCCGTGGGAAATACAGAGCATCCACCCTCCAAACCCCCAACACGGATGGAGAGCACAGAAGCAAGGCAAGAGAGCATTGCCCAACTCTGCGGACAGGTCCACCCGGGGAAGGCCAAACAGGGCCACTAGACGCCAAAAGACCGAAGGTGTCAGGGAGAGGGCACTCAACGGAAGGAACACCCGACTGAGATGGTCTACCACTACATTCTCTGACCCTGTGAGATAAACCGCCCTGAGAGACAACACCGTCCGCTCTGCCCAGGACAACTGTTCCCAGGACAGCAACCACAAGGAGCACAACCGTTAGCTCCCCTGGTGGTTAATGTAACCCCTCCCACCTGGTTGTCTGTCCGAACCGAGACATGATGTGTCAACAGAGTCAGAGGGAGAGGCGTCCTCGGAAATAATGGACTGATGAGGAGCTGAAGCTCACTTCGGTAGTCATGTGGCAAGAAAGACTAAACTGGGAGTAATGAAAATTACTGGTAAATAACTGGGGCAATAACACCCATGATTGGAGATTGACGTGATAGGTTCTTGCTGAAAGTCTACTGAATTGTGTAATGTATTATCAGGTAGGCTTACAGTTTGGATAACTAAAAGACAGAGCGAATCCTTCAAGTGATCGCTCTTCACGGCGGTTCTTGCCTGTTTTTACTCACTGTGTACATATTTTTCTCATTTAAGTGATTTATTCCTTTTATTTTAATCATGTGTTTTTAATCTAGTGATGTTGTTTTATGTAGATTTTATGATACACAATGTGTTTTAGAATAAAGCTTGTTTGATTTGATTTTGATTTGACTCCTTCAAGTAGCCACAGTACAACCCTGCACTTCTTTGGCAATGTTGTAATTCTTGGCTTATGATAAAGATAGCGTGGGGGAAATCAGGAAGGAGAAAAGAGTCAGGCTAAGACGCCAGATCCAGCAGGACATTTCTTCTATATGCTTGAAGCAAAAATGAGAGACATATAAACAATAGTAGCAAAGGGTGAAGATTGCACCTAAAAATCAAGGAACACAATAAGTACCTATCAAAAAGTTTCCTTTCTATATCCTTCAAACATCAACTGACATTACAGAAAGAGATTCTGAGGCACCACGGATTGAGAAAACCAGGCATCCTATAGTGGCATACCACACCTTGAGAAGGGCTATTTATACAATTTGATTCCTCCCCTTTCCAAGTCCACATGGCATTTATTCGGTTTTGGGTATGTACAGGCTTGACATACAGCGTGCCATGCAAAAAAATGGAGCCCACCGCCAACTCTTCATGCTCCTTGCTGCATGAGCTCCACACAGCTCATGGAAAATCCCACCAGGTCACAACAAGGGCAGTAGTGCCAGAACGACGTAGGCAGCGATGGCGCTCAACATTTGGCAATGTATTGAGGGAGAGGGCACGAAAAATATCTTCCCATTCTGAGAACAGGCGGTCTCAAGTGATCTCCGTTGGTACTGTCCTCTGAGCTAATTCTAGTGCAAAAGGGACAGAAATGTTCGCAATTGACACAACTTTATCCTATCAAATACTGTCAACACTATTTCCTTCATAATTCAATAGTTTTAAGAGGTATTCTTGGGGTAACACTCTGAAGGATGAAGAGAAAATCTCACAAAATTCAGAGACATTCTTGAACAGCAAATCTTCATGTACATGTCTGCACTTTGTTTTAAAATCAATTGCTTATAAAATATTTGTATTCATTTTTAGTCTCAGTAACATATAGCATGTTTGTCCCAGTGAATTGTATTTGTTTACTTTTTATGTATTCATTGATTTATTCTTATTGTTGAAAGTAATACAGTCAAATCATTTTAAAATAGAATATAAACATGTTTCACAAATCCTTCTGAAAGTGGACCTGAGAAGAGTAGGCATGCAGTAAGCATGATGAAGAGCGGAGGTGGCAAGCGGCTAAATCAGCAAATACATTTACAATGGGTAGCAGCAGGTGTGGTTGCATTAGAGATCAAAGGATACCATTTATAACTGTCAATCGCTACCTGCTTCTACACATGTGATGACTGGGTCCCACTTTCAACTTAAAATGATGTGTTTATTCTAAAACTGAATGATTTATTTGTCATTTTATTCTCTAAAACTGGTCCACCAACGCACGGATGCGGGGGTGGGGGGGGGGTTGGAGGGGTGTAGCTTCCTTCCATACATCGGTGCTATTTGTATTTGAGGAATTGCATGGAAATAAGATTGTTTGCATGAATATGAACTGTCTTATTTCTATGATGCCCAGGCATAAAATCTTTATTTGAAGAACCATCATTTTGACCCACAATATTAGCACCTTTCATTAGCCTGCCAGTATTTGAGATTACATGCGGCAAACATAGTAACATTACTGGCTCAATTATCACAAACAAGGGGGAATAAGGCATCATTCTGACACATACTTTTGTTCGTAATAGGAGTAAAGTGTCTTATTGTTCAGCATTCTGTAGTTTTCAATGGTCAGAAATTCAATGCATAAATGTAATTGCCAGATGTATCACTTTAGCTATATCTGGTATTTATAGTTCGCATTTTTCTACTATTCAGCTCGTGTCATTCCGTATGGGTACATTCCTTGCTAATGTAAATATGTTTTTTTTTTATTTAAATGTTTTTATTAGCCACCAGTTAAATACATTATACATAAATAGCACGGAATGCCGTCATCACCATACAAAAAACAAAGAACAGAGCACAGCACAAGAAAAAAAATGAAATACCAATGTCAGATAATTTCAAACAATTGCAAACATTACATAAAAGGACATGTTGAAGACAAAACGTCCACTAATCCTGATGGAGAAAGGATTCGCACGTAAAGTGACTTTCTCGTATTCAAGAACCTCGAATAACCTTAATTAACTAAATCAATCTGTTTGTCTCACTAATTTCCCATTCATTCTGACATTTTGGGTGTCCCAGTGATGCTTGCCTATGTGTTTAATTATCCTAAAACGCTTGTCACTAAGATGGCCGCTGCTTAGCGGGAATTTCTTCTGCGCATGCGTCGGTCACACTCACGTGACGTGACGTACTCGCAGTTCTGGTGGGAAAACTTTGCGCTTGCGCACTAGTTTAAAATGGCTGCTTTGTGTTCTCACATGTCCGATGCTTGCACTGCAGCTCTTTGCTATATTGTTTGTCTTGCACTAATCCTAATGCTATAGTTAATATAAAGTAAGGGGAGTCATATAGGGATTCCTGGTATACAGTGTATTCATTTATTTCTATGTTCTAAATTGTTTTTCCTTTACTTTTCATGTGGCGAGTCTTTTGGGCCGGGGAGGTGTATGAAACTCCATCTTAGAAGTCCCTACTGCGCATGTCACCCTGGCAGAGGGAAGAAAACCTTGTACCAGTGGAACCCAGCCAGCTGGCAGCCACAGTCAAGAAGCTCATGAGAACCGACCTGTGACCCAGCAGGACGAAGCCGAAATGTACTGCATTTGAAACAATAAAAACTGTGTGCACCATTGTTAGGTAGAGACCTATGTCGTGGGAACCCCAAATTCAATAGGCGGTCACAAAAGATGTAAATTGGGGCTTGTAAAAGTCAAATCCTGGTTGGTGTGTTGACCTGTCCTACTTGAGGACCAATCGAAATTGGGGATTCTTACACTTGTAACATTTGGGGGGTGGTACACTGACCGGAAAACAGTATAACTATCCTAGGTTTAGCTAGAGAAATTGTCCGACTTGTCAGAATAGCTGACCTGTCACTGACCCAACGCACTCAATAGCTGATCGATACAGAGAGCTGCGGAGCACTCTGTCCATAATTTCCATAGACCCAAGCGGGGTTTTGAGAACCTTAAGTGCTGGCGGAGCACTTTGCTGGGAATTCGATAACCCAATCGGGGTTCTGACTGATAGCTGCAGAGAGGGTGTAGCGCAGGTGTTGCTACCGAACTGCGGGTGCTGGTCTTTCCTTGATGGTCCTGTCCTGATCCTAATCTGTTTTTTTCTGTCCTGGGTGTCCATTCTGCACCTGTTGGCCTACTGGGAATCGTCCTTCCTTGTTGTTCTTTCTCCTGTCCCAAACTGACCCGTGGCCAGGGTTGTTCTTCACACCGTTCTAGGTAAATATAGTGCTGGGGTTCCTATTCTGCATCCTTCATTCTTTTTCTTTGCTTTAATAAAGACGTGTTCTTGCATATTGATTTTCCATGCTTTCCTTTTGCACTGATAAATGAAAAAGTCATACATTATAGTTGTTATACTAGCATGTTCCAATTGTCCCCATACTATAAGTACTGTCCTACGTACCGTTCATAAAATATAGATGTTCCTTTTCTTTACCCTCCTTTTAGCTAAATTAAATGATTGCTCTGGAATATTAGTGTGTCCCACTTTTACCTTCCCTATAGTTACATGTTACCTTCGAGTTTCCATAGACTATCTAAATTCTCGTGCTTTGCCCACTTTTGAGGAGAATACAAACTGTGACATTCTAGCATGTTCCTCATTTTTCCCCGTCCTTTACTTATTCCATGTCAAGTCTAAATTCCTGAAAATTCTTACTAACAAGTTCCCTGTTCTTACCTTCCCTTTAGAGTCCTAAATGTTTGGTCTTATTTACTTCCTATATGGATATGTGCTCTTTATAATCTTAGTTATTGACAGTTTACTTGCTGTGAACCTTATGCTTTCTGAACTTGATGAGAACTAGATAAAGGTTTTAAAACTTCCTGAGTCTGTGGTTATTATATGAGTGCAAACATAGAAAAGGTATTTTGTATTTTGGTGTCTGCCTTTCTTTTACAGCCAGCTCCCTGATCCATTCTGGTCATTAGGTACCCGTAACAGTGGATTGGTAAGTCGGGTACACTGGAAATAAATAGGAAGGAACAGGGGTTACTGGTAGTGGAGTGTAAGGTTACCCGATTAATAAATATGGTGAATTGAAATTCATGGGCCCAATACGTATATGGTAAAAATTATAGTCGGGTGACCTGCGCGCTCTATCAGTAATTTTTCTGGTAGTAGAATGATGGTTAGGGACTAGTTAAAGGTAGGTAGGACTAGTTAACATAGGTAGATAGGTTAATTGCTGCTAATTGTGAACATTTTGCTGCTAAATTGATCGATCAAAACATTGATGTTGTATTGCTTTGAAAATTATGAAATGCTTTAAATTGTTTTTCTTGCTGCTATATTGATAAATGTACTAATAACTGGTTAGTGATTGTTATATGTTTGTCTGGAATCCCCAGGGAAAGATTAGCGGGTGGTGAGGAGAATCCACGCCGTAGTGAGGTCACTTGCTCAAGGAAAATTGGTGCAGGTTAGGCAGAACTGGAAGCACTAATTAGGGTTTTCTGTATAAATGTATGAATAAATGATAGCAAAGAGTTCGCTGGCAAAACTTCTATTGTGATATAACCTAGTAAGGCTCACACGGAAGGAGTAGCAGGTTCGTCTAAACTTGATTGGTAGCAAAGGAGTTCACTGGTGAAACTTTTGGCTTAGTATATATCCCAAAGTGGATGAGTCAAAGGAGTAGCAGGTTCACCAATGCTTGTGTGAAGAGTAGGCAGAAGGGATCTACTCGTAGTAATTGAAAAGTAAATAGAAGAAGTTTACTTGCAGTGAAAAATTATTTTCTTCCTAGACACTCGAGTACAGTGGCGAATGTGTTTTCGTTGTAAATTAAACAAAGCACTTGCACTTTAAAACGTAGAAATCTTAAGTGTTTCTTACCTTGTGAAGGAGGGAGTCAGTTGCGGAGCTGCCCTGACGTCACTCAGTGCCTCGCTGGTATTGGTTGAGACAGCGGGCGTGTAGCTGAGGCGGAATTGTAAAGGAGCGGTGAGTGCCGAAGCGTGGGAACTTGTCTCATGAAAAGGCAGCACAATCATTGGTCGAAATTGATTGCAACCACAGAGTTGATTGGTTAAAGAAAATTGAAAGATGCGTTAGCATTGGAACACATAAACAGAAGAACGTATTCACGCACGATCTAGGGTTCCGAAATTCTTAGGGTTTGCTAAAGAACAGATGCTAAAAGGCAGACCGTATAATATGTACGGAAGCAAGAGAAAAATGACTTTTGTATACAAAGGTAAAAATTATTTCAAGAAGGATAAACCCATCAAAACTAGATAAGGAATAGTTATTCCACCACCTAATACTCCTGCGTCATTCATGTTATTTGACAAAGGGTATCATACATGTGTATGGTTGGAAAATTGGGCTGAATATACTATAAATGACGGGATTCTGGCTTTTCCGTTAGATGGTACTTTTAATAGCCGGATTCTGTTCAATTTGAGAAACCGAATGAATAATTTACATCCCAGACCTAGACTAACGCAATATGAGGCTTTAGAAGAATGGGAGATTGAGGCTTTCGAGCGAGATAGACCTAAAATTGACAAGGGAATAAGTAAATGGTACCCGAAACTGCATGGAGAAGCAAAAGAGAAAAAAAGGAAGCATTGGAGACAGAACATGATAATAGAAGGACTGTACCCTGATTTAACAGTAGAGGAGCCCCTGGGAGGGAAAAGGACAGAAAAGACAAAGCATTTGATGACCGGTGGGGATTCAGATGATGATTATTTGGAAGAATTGTTAATGAAGAATCCACCTCCTTATAATGAAGGATCAAGATCCGCAAGTGCGAGAGACACCGGTCTAAGGCCTCCTTATCAGGAGGAGCCAAGACCTTTAAGTACAGGGAATCCATTCCTAAAACCTAATTATGGTGAGGGACCAAGTATGACACATCCAACTGCCCCGAATTATATTCCTACCCTAACTCCGCAAATAGTGCATGAAACAAGCATGGAAAGGGTACCGCAAGAGAGAGAACGGGAGGCCATAGCTAAACAAAGAACAGAATTAATTCAGAAAATCTCCCAATTGAATACAAGTCCTGAAGCTTTGACAATCCCAGTGACTTTTGGACCAGGTGTTCCTTTGAACGGGGATAAGCAGAATAGCCTGAAGACTCCTATGATTACCCCATCTGTAGTACAACCGAGAAAAGAGCCCTTGATTGTAGATAATCAGGCAAGTGAATGTGAATCTGTGATTTCCTTGATGGATTTACCAATAAGGGAACCAGAAGGGGGTTCACAGAGGAAGAACACTCCTTTCAATTCAGGAGAGGTGCAGATTGAGTCAGCTTCTGGTACTAGCAGTGCCACAGTAGTGACTCCGGAAGAAATTGAGAGATGGAGTCGAGAATTAGAGAAACAAAATCCTCAGTCGAAACCATTAGATATTTACAAACTAAGAATAGAATTGGAAGAACTGATGGCTGGAAATGTGGGGTTAGACAGACTGAATACCTTTACTGAGGAAGAATTGCTGTTTATTTGCAAAAGTATCACCCGTAATACCAGAGTGTTCCATGAGAAATTAATGGACACCGCGGCCAGTATGGGAATAGATATTGGTAAATCTAAAGTAGTGCAAAAAAAACAACAGAGCAGAGTTCTCGGACATAGACTTAGAAAACATGAATGTGTCAGGGAAAAAGGTACAGATCAGAGAATTATTAAACCTGTTGCAAAAATGGGGGGAATTAGAAAGATGGAAAGCCAGATGGGCATAGAAAAAGGAGGAGATTAGATCAAAACAGATGGCTTCTGAGTATATCTTAAAAGAAGCAGACAAGGCAGAGAAATGTTATCCTATGAGAGAAGTGCCAGGTGGAAAATATGTGCATGTTCCATGGTCCCGACAGGATATTGTGTCCTTTACCAATGACTTCCCGAAATTACGAGAAAAACCTGTAGATTGGTATAGATAGGTAGAGAGATTTGCGAAGGTCCAGAAGTGTCTCTGGAAAGATTTAGATGGGTTCTTTGACATTGTAGTTCCCGTAGATTTGTGGACAAAATGTAAAATTGCTATTCATTGGCCTAGTGAGGAATATCCGAGAGACCCAAATACAGGGGCACCTTCAGCAGATGTAATGAAGAAATACAACCAGGTAATGTTGCATCTCAAGGGAAAGGTGCCTGCAAAGGAAACTGATTGGACCCGAATAGATAGAGCTACCCAGAATAGAGATGAAACTGTGCATTCCTATTATGAACGACTGTTACAGGTGTTCAAGACATACAGTGGTCTGGACAACATCGAGATGAAGGACATGACCCACTTCATTTATAGATTTGTGCTAGGGTTAAGGCCTGAGATTTCACAATGGATCAAAGACAATAAAATCTGTTGGCAGTCTAAACCAATTGATGAGGTCCTGAAGCATGCTAAATATTGCGAAGATGAGATGGCAGAAAAACGAAAAGCATTAAAGGAAAAGGTCATGTGGGCACAGGTAAAGTTGGCGGAACAACAGGAACAGCAGCTACATAAATTGACCAGTAATCAGAATCAAGGCCCCGGGGTGGGGGAAAGCCCAGAGTAAAAATGAGCAGAGAGGAGGCCAAAAAGAAGTTCCCCTGTCACGGGTGCGGACAGATAGGTCACTGGAGAGACGAGTGTCCACATGTACCGAATAGTAATGTACAAATAAATGATTTAAATCCACAGACGCAGAATGAGAAACCACGAAAGACCCAGCAACAGGTAAAGCAGAATCAGTTGCCTCGTGCACCTAGACAAAATTATAGGAGCAATGCACAACAGGGTGAAGACACCGAAGTGTGGGAAGTAAGGGAGAATAAGAATGCAGCAACTTCACAATTTCTGTTAAATTACACATTTCTCTGTGATGACACCTACTGACGGTACCTGAGGGGGGAGGATGAGGAGTGCATGCTTGGCGCCTCCTTGCCAGTGGACCAGTCAGGACCATACATTGAAGGAAAGGTTGAAGGAAATGATGTCACCTTTCTGTTGGACACTGGTGCTACCCGTTCTACTGTGAGAACAGCAGACGTTCCAAACCTACCCCTCTCGGGAGAAGCGATCCAAGTAGTGGGCGTTTATAATCAGCTAATTAGTACCCCAGTTACAAAACCTATGGAGATTAAAATTGGGAATTTTAAGGAAATGCATAGACTTGTTGTCTGTGACTCCATTCCTGTAAACTTGCTAGGACGAGATTTACTCTGTAAAATGAATTGTACTATCTTTTGCACACCAAATGGTGTCGAGATTCAGACCCCAGATGAAGATGGAATTTACAAATTAATGTTAGCAAGACCCGACTCAGAAATTAAAAGATTGACAATAGAGGACTTACCTGAAGAGCTCCAAGAAACAGTGAAACCAGAAGTATGGGATTTTACTGGAAAAGATGTAGGATTAATGGAAAATGTTGATCCAATTAAAATAGCCATAAAAGAAAATGCAGTACACCCAAATATTAAACAGTACAAAATGAGTGCAGAAGTAAAAGCAGGAGTTGCCATTGAAATAAAAAGATTGTTAGAAGCAAAAATCATACAAGAAGTGATGAGCAGTCCATGTAATTCACCCATAATTGGAATCAAGAAACCTAGTGGTAAGTACAGGGTAGTACAGGACCTGCGCAAGGTTAACAAAGTTGTGGTTCCTTGTTGTCCTGTCGTGCCAAACCCTGCAGTGATTCTATACCAAATTCCATGGAATGCTGGATGGTTTACCCTCATTGACTTATGTCATGCATTCTTTTCAATTCCATTGCATCTAGACAGCAAATTTCTTTTCTCATTTGAGTTTGACAGTCGCGTCCCTCAGGGGTATACAGAAAGCCCCTCAATTTTTAATCAGATTCTGAAAAAGTGCCTTGAAACCCTAATATTGCCCGGAAAATCAGTTTTGGTGCAATACATACACGACCTCTTGGTGGCGTCTAAACGTCGAAGAGACTGTGTAACTGACACAATTGCCTTGCTGAACCATTTAGGTGAAGGGGGGCATAAAGTATCTCCAGAAAAACTGCAATTCTGTACCACATCAGTCAAATATCTGCGGCACCAGATAGAGAGAGATATCAGGAAAGTCACCACAGAAAGAATCAGGATAATTCAAAACATGGAATTGCCAAATACCCATAAGGAAATCAGAATGTTCCTTGGAGTTGTAGGGTACTGTAGACAGTGGATTGTGGGATTTGCAGTCCTAGCAAAACCATTGATAAAAATAACAAAGAAAGGAGCAAGTGACCCTGTAGAGTGGGATGACGAAAGCATGACAGCTATTACAATATTACGAGAATGTCTGTGTACTGCTCCTGCACTAGGAATGCCTGATTATTCAAAAGATTTTGCACTGTTCTATGACACACGAGATAATTGTGCACTTTCAGTCCTGACCCAAATTCATGGTTTGACTCGACGTCCAGTGGCATACTTTTCTTCCACATTGGACCCAGTGGCAGCTGGATTACCTGGGTGTTTGAAAGCTGTAGCTGCAACATGCATGAGTCTTGAACAAAGTGAGTCCATTGTTATGGGACATCCGGTAACTGTGTATGTTCCCCATTCTGTCGTAATTTTATTGACAAGAACAAAAACTCAGTATCTCACACCCAGTCGGCTGACTAAGTATGAGAGAATCCTTGTAGGTGCAGGAAACGTGACCCTTGAACGATGTAACATTTTGAATCCAGCTACCTTACTACCTAGCTCATTCGCAGAAGAGGTGAGGGAAGAATTTGCTCATGATTGCATTGATTTGACTGAATTCAGTACCAAACCACGCCCAGACATCAGAGAGAACCCCCTGTACAGTGAAGATTATGAGCTGTTTGTAGACGGCTCATGCATGAGACATGAGGATGGTGGCCTAAGCGCTGCCTATTCCGTGTGCATTTTAGAGCGCCCAGTGGAAGCATCCTATTTGTATGGAGTCAAGTCTGTACAAGTAGCCGAATTAATTGCATTGACAAAAGCTTGTAAATTTGGGAGAAATTTGAAAATAACCATATACACTGATAGCCAGTATGGTTATGGGGTTGTGCATGACTTTGGCCAGTTGTGGCTACAAAGGGAGTTCCTGACTTCTTCAGGTACCCCTATCAGAAATGGAAAATACGTGCAGGATTTACTGGAATCAATCCAGTTACCAAAAGAATTGGCTGTGGTCAAGTGTGCTGCTCACAAATCTGGCGATGACAAAGTGACAGCAGGTAATCGATATTCTGACCAGTTTGCCCAACATTGTGCAAAATACCGAATTTCAATCAATATAAAGGTTGGGAGAAACGGAAACAGCTACCAACTTTTAATGCTAGAGGGAGTGAATACATGGGAGGAAGTAAGAGAATTACAGGAAGCAGCAGAGCCACAGGAATAACAAAGATGGAGAAATTTCGGTTGTCAAAGGAGAAATGCAGATGGTGTCATTGTTTACCTTGATGATACGCCTGTGTTGCCAGACTGTATGCTTGCTCCTATGGCTAGGCTAATTCATGGAGACACACATGTGGGTAGAGATGCAATGATTCCCGTGTTCCGCCAAACATGGTTCAATTCGAAATTCAGAAGCATAGCAGAGGCTCTCTGCCAGAGGTGTTTGACCTACCAACAATTTAACCCTGGAAAGAAAACCATAGTGTTACCAGGGAAAATTGGAAAGGCAGAAGGCCCTTTTATTAGATTACAACTCGACTTCATTAAGTTGCCCCCTTGTCGAGGAATGAAATACCTACTTGTCATTGTCTGCCTGTTTTCAAAATGGGTGGAAGCTTTTCCTGCATGTAGAAATGACATCATCACGGTGGCCAAATTGTTACTTAGGGAACTCATACCTCGTTACGGTTTCCCAGTCTTAATTGAATCTGACAGAGGAAGTCATTTCCAGAATGAAATAATAAGTCAAATCTGTGAAGCATTCAAAATCACGCAAAAACTGCACTGTGCATATCGCCCAGAGGCTTCTGGAGTGGTAGAACAGATAAATGGCACAATCAAATCAAGATTGGGGAAGATGTGTGAATACACTCAGCTGGAATGGCTCGATGCTCTGCCTCTTGTTTTAATAGGACTCAGAAGTATTCCAGATCGGAACACGGGCTTGAGTCCCCATGAAATGCTGATTAGAAGAGCAATGCGGCAAGCATGGGTGCCTGGATACAAAATAATAAGCATATCTGATGATTTGGTACTGGAATACTGTAAAGAACTGGCTGACCAAGTACGTTCTATCTCTCGCCAGGTTGGGGGAGAAGACGTCGCCAGGCCAACGACTCCAGCACATGACCTGAATCCAGGTGACTGGGTCGTAATAAAGAAGCACACTCGGAAAAGTTGCCTTGAACCCAGGTGGGGAAAGCCACAACAGGTGATCCTGGTAACCACCACAGCTGTAAAGTGTGCAGGAGTACCCCGCTGGATCCATGCCAGCCACACGAAGAAAGTGACTGAACCTGCCGAACCTGAGGCTGAAGGTTGCGCCGCTGAAGGATCCTAAGACATCGGTCCTGAAGTAGCTGAAGAAGTTCAACCGAGCTCCAGTCAAGAAGAGTGGGTCCCTTTTATTGATCTGACCATCGACCCTATACGAACTAGAAGTCAAGCCCAGTTAGACAGTGGGATAGTGAGGACAAGACAGGTGAAGAAGAAGCTACTCAGATCATCGAAATCCATGTTAAATCTAATTCTGAGGAGGACCAGATAGGGAAAGAGCAGGTAATTGACACCCCACCCAGAACACCTGCATCAGAGGAGGGACAAATAGAAACAAGGGCGGAAGTTCAAGCGGACGAAAATCAAGAGCTCAAAGAGCTTGAACAGGAACAGGTAGGATTAGACAATTGTGTTCAGGAAGAAGAAATCGAAACAGATCAAACCCAAAATCAGCATATACCTGAACAAGGCCAGTTTAGGGACCAGTGGTGTATAATTGGGGGGGTTTAACCCAAAAAGAGTCCCTGGGACCTGGGTTGGCTAAGTATTATGAGGAGGGGGTCCCAAAGGGATAGAGAACACAAATTGTAACTTAATAAAGAAAATAATCACGTAGACATTGAATCAAACCACATTGTTTTAATCACAATGGGGATGTGTATCAAATAACGACAATAATCAAGTATTTGAAATGAACAGGTGGAGCAATGCCCCGGAAGGGGTGGGAGTGCGTGATAATGTGAGGATATTGTGATAAGGAAGGGTTAAAGGTGACAGAATAATCAGTACTTCAAACCAAAATAGTTATAATGGTTACACATTATGTACAAGGAAAAACGAGAGAACTTAAATTTCAAATCAAGACATATCATACTCCACATAGTACAGTATATGAACAGTTGGGCCGTGGAGTTGACGATTAAAAACAGATAGTCGTCGACGTTTCGACACTCTCAGATATGCAGGTCTTATTGTATCCTTGCAGCGGGGTCTTCTTCAGGACAGGGGAGTAGGGTCAGACCACCTATTTAATATACAATTGCTGGTATTATTGTGGGAGTTATAGCTAAAGGAAATAAATTACATCGACTAGATTTAGGAAAGCACACGGCCCAAATTACGTAGGAAGGGAAAACATGCACCAACATGGAACTAATTGTGACCCCCTGTTTATGGGGTGCCATTAATCGGATATCACATCACCGTGAATGGTGGGATATAATTCAAAAAAGAGAGAGAGCGTGGAAGGCTGTTAATCCATCACGTATTGTGACCCCCTGATTATCGGGTGCCATTTGTCGCATATTACATCACCGTGATTGGTGGGATATAATTCAAAAGAGAGAGAGCGTGGAAAACTAGTGATCCGTCACCAGGTGGTGTATGATTGGCATGACAATTCCGGACTTGTATACAGTGGAATATCTGTTGTTACCTTGCAAAAAACGATTCAGGGGTTGAGAAGGTAAAGGACATCCGGTCTGATGTTCCTGTGGAAAAATATAGAGAGGGTCCGACATGTTGCTATATGCCCGGAGGGACACACCTTACAATTATTGCAGCATAACGGCGGAGAGCACTGAGGAACTTACCCCGTCAGGCTGAAAGCAATGTTCGGTTTCTGGATAGATCGTCAAACAGATCTGTGCATTAAGTAAAGAGAGAATATAATCGTAAGGGGCGCTACCTCTAACGTTGAAACATTGAACATGTGAGCCCGGACGTGCCGCATGTCAAGCTTACCGGAGGCCGAATTAATCTTGCATGGAATCCGCTCGAGTTCGCAATGGCGAGCCTCGGTTCCTGATTCATTATGTTACCATGGTAGCGGAGTCACGTGGTGACCCGCACTTGTTTGGAGCTAAACAAAAGACTAACTCACTGTTTGGCGGTTGCTAGGAAACCGCGTAAATGGATTATAAGGGAAATTGTAGTAAGATGGAAGAATGCTAATTTGAAGGAAACATTCCGTGAAACCACACGGGGGTAATGATCGAATTTGGATGTCAGTAATCCGGGGAAAGATCAGCCAATATGAGCCAATATTTTACGGTGACAACAGAGTTCAGTTAGCATAGATAGTGCCATAGTTGATTATAAAACAAGTAAGTATAACATGTCAAGTGCCAGGAGGGATAATACAAGGTGCATCGTATCACTTAATGGCGTACCTCTCACATGAGGGTAAAGGCCAGTTGGTACTTTAACGAATGCTATAACTGACATATACATCTGCCTGCTAGAGGCAATCTGTCAATAACTGGCGTACCTCTCACATGAGGGTAAAGGCCAATAGTAAGGCGAAGTTTGCCACATCAAACGTACAGAAAAACAGACACCAGGGGATCCATATCAATATGATAGCTGAATGGCGTACCTCTTACATAAGGGTAAAGGCCATAGTATCACACATTGAATGGACTCCATATTCAAGGCAAAGTGGCCAGCTGAGAGAAGGAGCTATCATGCTCGTTGAGACCTTTTTCAATGGAGTTAAAGAAAAACATCCATTTTAGTTCACGGGTGTTTAGGATACTCGAGATGTTCCCACCCCGGGGTCCCAGAACCGCTCTTTCTATTACTACCCATCTGAGACTATTTGGTGAGTGTGAGGACGTGGTGAAATGATCAACCAAGGGGGCTCCCTGTACCTCACACCTAATTCTGCTCATGTGTATGAGAATGCGCACCTTGATTTTCTGTTGTGTTTGGCCTATGTATATCTGTTGGCATGGGCAGAGTATCGCATAGATAACGTTCGAGGAATTACAGTTCGTCTGTGCCTTCAGCTGAATTTTCAATTGACAGTATTGGAATTCCTTTCCTTGGATGGTGGTCTCACAGGCTTTGCAGTTTCCACATTTCGAGTGGCCGGTCACTGGAGGCAGGTTTCACAGAGTCGCAATCGTGGGTTCCTGAGGTGTCGGTAACAGGGATCTCACCACGAAATCTTTCACACTTTTGGCCTTTTTGAAAGCGTGTAGAGGTGCTGATGGTTGATCGATATCGTCCGATATCAATTTCCAGTGGCGATTTATGATCCGTTTGATTTGGTTACTTCTAGTGTTGAATGCGGTAACACAAACGATCCTTGTTTCCTGTTGGTTCCTGTTGGTATTTGGAGATAATAGTTCCTCGTGGGGATAAAACCAAGCTCTTTTTCTGGATTGCTTGACTAGACGCCTGGGGTACCCTCTCGCCAGCAGTCGATTGGTGAGCTCATCAGATTCCGTGAGGTAATGCTCCCGGTCCGAACAGTTTCTGCGAATTCGGAGAAATTGCCCGAAGGGCAAATTGTCCCGGAGGGCTCTGGGATGATGACTGTCGTAATATAGCAAGGAATTCCTCTCTGCTGGTTTTCGATAGAGCTTCGTCAGTAGGACTCCTGCATTCTCATAGATGGTGAGATCTAGGAAGTTTATCATGTGATTGTCGGATTCTATTGTAAACTTCAGAAAGTCAGATTGATGATTCAGCCAGGTGAAGAAGGACAATAGATCGTCTGGATTTCCATTCCAAATGATGAGGATATCGTCAATATATCTCATCCAGAGACCAAGTTGGTCTCTGAATGGATTTACTGGATTAAGTATGGTGTCCTCCTCAAATGCGGCCATATAGAGAATGGCTACATCTGGAGCAAAGGGAGCCCCCATTGCTACACCAGACGTTTGGATATAGAACTTGTTCTTGAAAATAAAAAAGTTTTTTGTCATCGCGATCCGGAGCAAGGACACGATGAATTCAGTGGGTACTTGCACCGGTGCCGGGCGGCGTTGTAGGCTGCGTGTTATTACATTCAAGGCTTCTTGTTGCGGGATAGATGTATAGAGCGACACCACGTCGCATGTCACCAATCTTTGGAGCTCTGAGTCGAAGGGAGAATTCTCAACAATATTGATCGTATGCATCGTATCACGTAGATAGGTAGGAGTGGATTCCGCCAACGGTTTCAGAAAAAAGTCGATGTACTTGCCTAGGGGCTCAAGTATGGAACCACATCCAGACACAATCGGTCTACCCGGTGGGTTGTTCATACTTTTATGGATCTTGGGTATCGTATAGATTGTAGCCAACCGGGGATGTTTTTGGTTCAAAAAATTGAATTCTGATTCAGAGAGGAACCCCAATTCCAGTCCTGCTTGAGTTATTTCAAGAATCTCAAGGGCAATTGCTTTAGATGGGTCAGCTCGCAAAAGTTGATAACTTACTCCGTCATTAAGTTGACGAAAGACCTCGGATTCATATGAGGACACGTCTTGGACAACAATGGCTCCCCCTTTGTCCGCCGGTTTAATAACCACTTGGTCATTGTGGGCAAGTGATTGTAAGGCCGCCTTTTCATCTTTGCTTGTGTTATACCGGACGAATGATTTGGTACCTAAAAGTTGTTGAACATCGCGCCACACTATCTCCTCAAACGCCAGAATCTTATGTGACATGGTGCTGTTATAAGGAACAAAAGTAGACGGAGTTCTGAGGCCGGTTACCGATGATTGAATTCTTGGTTCTGAGTTTCGAAAAAAATACTTCAACCTGACCTTACGAAAGAACTGGTAAAGTTCTGCACGGATGGTGAAGTTGTCAGGGTTCTTTGTAGGAACGTATGATAGCCCTTTGTCCAATACTTTGATTTCATTCTCGCTGAGAGTTTGTTTGGATATGTTGACAACAGGGCTACTGGGCAACGGGGGGGCACCCCCCAATAGTTTCATTTCAAAACGTCCCTCCGAACCATTCACCATCTGTATGTTTTGTTTCGAGTTACTCGTTCTCCGTGTTGCTCCGATTGGAACTGTACCTGTTTTTGTGGTTGACCACGACCTCCATCCCAATTGCTTGCATTTGGTTGAAATCCACGCTGGTTGCCTCTGGGCCAGTTGTTGCCCCTGCCTCGAGGGGGTCGCCATGACCATTGGCGTTGGCCCAAAAAAGGATTGTATTGGTGTTGTTGTTGCTGGTGTCCGTAGTCGGGCAGTTGAATTGGTTGCTAGTACCAGGTTGTTCGTGTTCTCCTTCAGAGCTATAGGAAGAATCCGAGAATGTCTGGTAGTTCCGTCTACCTCTGTAGGACCCATGCCCCCGGTTAGTGAAGCGGCCCTGATTATCCTGGCGGAAATAGTCTTCTTGGAGGTACGGGTAGGTCTTTTTCTTGTCGTATAGCCTTATGTCTCGGGCTAATTTTTCAAGTTTACGATTTTGTGTCGTTAGGTCAAAATCTTTGAGTGTAGCTTCAAGATTGTTGAGGGTTTCCTTGGCGTTTGCAAAGTTGGCGTCGGCTGCTATCTCCGCTTTAAGGGTCTTGATCTCAGCACTGATCACTTGGACTTGGTCGGCAGCTGTCTCCACCCCCAGGACCATCCAATGCCGAGAGCAATTGTTGGCAACGTGGCTGAACCCTTCTTTAAACTTCGGGACTTCTATGAAGATGGCTGGTTCGATCTTAATCTGGAGCCCCACTGGAATGATATTCTCTTTTAGATACCGTGTCAGAAGATGGCCATGCCATCTAGTACGGACCAATTTCTTTTCCAACCGTTCTAGGCGAGAGATCTTGTCTTTGAGTGTAAAATCAATAATTGGGATGTCGTTGGAGACAAAGAAATTGTTCGGATTTTCCAACAATTTGTCTATGTAGTCCTCAGAATATGATAAAAGTTCCCTTTCAACCATTGTGTGCTAAGTCCAACTTAATTGGACATAGAAAAACCTCGCAGACCAGTGCCTGCTCGAAGTGGTGTATAATTGGGGGGGTTTAACCCAAAAAGAGTCCCTGGGACCTGGGTTGGCTAAGTATTATGAGGAGGGGGTCCCAAAGGGATAGAGAACACAAATTGTAACTTAATAAAGAAAATAATCATGTAGACATTGAATCAAACCACATTGTTTTAATCACAATGGGGATGTGTATCAAATAACGACAATAATCAAGTATTTGAAATGAACAGGTGGAGCAATGCCCCGGAAGGGGTGGGAGTGCGTGATAATGTGAGGATATTGTGATAAGGAAGGGTTAAAGGTGACAGAATAATCAGTACTTCAAACCAAAATAGTTATAATGGTTACACATTATGTACAAGAAAAAACGAGAGAACTTAAATTTCAAATCAAGACATATCATACTCCACATAGTACAGTATATGAACAGTTGGGCCGTGGAGTTGACGATTAAAAACAGATAGTCGTCGACGTTTCGACCCTCTCAGATATGCAGGTCTTATTGTATCCTTGCAGCGGGGTCTTCTTCAGGACAGGGGAGTAGGGGCAGACCACCTATTTAATATACAATTGCTGGTATTATTGTGGGAGTTACAGCTAAAGGAAATAAATTACGTCGACTAGATTTAGGAAAGCACACGGCCCAAATTACGTAGGAAGGGAAAACATGCACCAATATGGAACTAATTGTGACCCCCTGTTTATGGGGTGCCATTAATCGGATATCACATCACCGTGAATGGTGGGATATAATTCAAAAAAGAGAGAGAGCGTGGAAGGCTGTTAATCCATCATGTATTGTGACCCCCTGATTATCGGGTGCCATTTGTCGCATATTACATCACCGTGATTGGTGGGATATAATTCAAAAGAGAGAGAGCGTGGAAAACTAGTGATCCGTCACCAGGTGGTGTATGATTGGCATGACAATTCCGGACTTGTATACAGTGGAATATCTGTCGTTACCTTGCAAAAAACGATTCAGGGGTTGAGAAGGTAAAGGACATCCGGTCTGATGTTCCTGTGGAAAATATAGAGAGGGTCCGACATGTTGCTATATGCCCGGAGGGACACACCTTACAATTATTGCGGCATAACGGCGGAGAGCACTGAGGAACTTACCCCGTCAGGCTGAAAGCAATGTTCGGTTTCTGGATAGATCTTTAAACAGATCTGTGCATTAAGTAAAGAGAGAATATAATCGTAAGGGGCGCTACCTCTAACGTTGAAACATTGAACATGTGAGCCCGGACGTGCCGCATGTCAAGCTTACCGGGGCCGAATGAATCTGGCATGGAATCCGCTCGAGTTCGCAATGGCGAGCCTCGGTTCCTGATTCATTATGTTACCATGGTAGCGGAGTCACGTCACGTGGAGTCACATCCCCATTGTGATTAAAACAATGTGGTTTGATTCAATGTCTACGTGATTATTTTCTTTATTAAGTTACAATTTGTGTTCTCTATCCCTTTGGGACCCCCTCCTCATAATACTTAGCCAACCCAGGTGCCAGGGACTCTTTTTGGGTTAAACCCCCCCAATTATACACCACTTCGAGCAGGCACTGGTCTGCGAGGTTTTTCTATGTCCAATTAAGTTAGACTTAGCACACAATGGTTGAAAGGGAACTTTTATCATATTCTGAGGACTACATAGACAAATTGTTGGAAAATCCGAACAATTTCTTTGTCTCCAACGACATCCCAATTATTGATTTTACACTCAAAGACAAGATCTCTCGCCTAGAACGGTTGGAAAAGAAGTTGGTCCGTACTAGATGGCATGGCCATCTTCTGACACGGTATCTAAAAGAGAATATCATTCCGGTGGGGCTCCAGATTAAGATCGAACCAGCCATCTTCATAGAAGTCCCGAAGTTTAAAGAAGGGTTCAGCCACGTTGCCAACAATTGCTCTCGGCATTGGATGGTCCTGGGGGTGGAGACAGCTGCCGACCAAGTCCAAGTGATCAGTGCTGAGATCAAGACCCTTAAAGCGGAGATAGCAGCCGACGCCAACTTTGCAAACGCCAAGGAAACCCTCAACAATCTTGAAGCTACACTCAAAGATTTTGACCTAATGACACAAAATCATAAACTTGAAAAATTAGCCCGAGACATAATGCTATACGACAAGAAAAAGACCTACCCGTACCTCCAAGAAGACTATTTCCGCCAGGATAATCAGGGCCGCTTCACTAACCGGGGGCGTGGGTCCTACAGAGGTAGACGGAACTACCAGACATTCTCGGATTCTTCCTATAGCTCTGAAGGAGAACACGAACAACCTGGTACTAGCAACCAATTCAACTGCCCCGACTATGGACACCAGCAACAACAACACCAATACAATCCTTTTTTGGGCCAACGCCAATGGTCATGGCGACCCCCTCGAGGCAGGGGCAACAACTGGCCCAGAGGCAACCAGCGTGGATTTCAACCAAATGCAAGCAATTGGGATGGAGGTCGTGGTCAACCACAAAAACAGGTACAGTTCCAATCGGAGCAACACGGAGAACGAGTAACTCGAAACAAAACATACAGATGGTGAATGGTTCGGAGGGACGTTTTGAAATGAAACTATTGGGGGGTGCCCCCCCGTTGCCCAGTAGCCCTGTTGTCAACATATCCAAACAAACTCTCAGCGAGAATGAAATCAAAGTATTGGACAAAGGGCTATCATACGTTCCTACAAAGAACCCTGACAACTTCACCATCCGCGCAGAACTTTACCAGTTCTTTCGTAAGGTCAGGTTGAAGTATTTTTTTCGAAACTCAGAACCAAGAATTCAATCATCGGTAACCGGCCTCAGACCTCCATCTACTTTTGTTCCTTATAACAGCACCATGTCACATAAGATTCTGGCGTTTGAGGAGATAGTGTGGCGCGATGTTCAACAACTTTTAGGTACCAAATCATTCGTCCGGTATAACACGAGCAAAGATGAAAAGGCGGCCTTACAATCACTTGCCCACAATGACCAAGTGGTTATTAAACCGGCGGACAAAGGGGGAGCCATTGTTGTCCAAGACGTGTCCTCATATGAATCCGAGGTCTTTCGTCAACTTAATGACAGAGTAAGTTATCAACTTTTGCGAGCTGACCCATCTAAAGCAATTGCCCTTGAGATTCTTGAAATAACTCAAGCAGGACTGGAATTGGGGTTCCTCTCTGAATCAGAATTCAATTTTTTGAACCAAAAACATCCCCGGTTGGCTACAATCTATACGATACCCAAGATCCATAAAAGTATGAACAACCCACCGGGTAGACCGATTGTGTCTGGATGTGGTTCCATACTTGAGCCCCTAGGCAAGTACATCGACTTTTTTCCGAAACCGTTGGCGGAATCCACTCCTACCTATCTACGTGATACGATGCATACGATCAATATTGTTGAGAATTCTCCCTTCGACTCAGAGCTCCAAAGATTGGTGACATGCGACGTGGTGTCGCTCTGTACATCTATCCCGCAACAAGAAGCCTTGAATGTAATAACACGCTGCCTACAACGCCGCCCGGCACCGGTGCAAGTACCCACTGAATTCATCGTGTCCTTGCTCCGGTTCGCGATGACAAAAAACTTTTTTATTTTCAAGAACAAGTTCTATATCCAAACGTCTGGTGTAGCAATGGAGGCTCCCTTTGCTCCAGATGTAGCCATTCTCTATATGGCCGCATTTGAGGAGGACACCATACTTAATCCAGTAAATCCATTCAGAGACCAACTTGGTCTCTGGATGAGATATATTGACGATATCCTCATCATTTGGAATGGAAATCCAGACGATCTATTGTCCTTCTTCACCTGGCTGAATCATCAATCTGACTTTCTGAAGTTTACAATAGAATCCGACAATCACATGATAAACTTCCTAGATCTCACCATCTATGAGAATGCAGGAGTCCTACTGATGAAGCTCTATCGAAAACCAGCAGAGAGGAATTCCTTGCTATATTACGACAGTCATCATCCCAGAGCCCTCCGGGACAATTTGCCCTTCGGGCAATTTCTCCGAATTCGCAGAAACTGTTCGGACCGGGAGCATTACCTCACGGAATCTGATGAGCTCACCAATCGACTGCGGGCGAGAGGGTACCCCAGGCGTCTAGTCAAGCAATCCAGAAAAAGAGCTTGGTTTTATCCCCGCGAGGAACTATTATCTCCAAATACCAACAGGAACCAACAGGAAACAAGGATCGTTTGTGTTACCACATTCAACACTAGAAGTAACCAAATCAAACGGATCATAAATCGCCACTGGAAATTGATATCGGACGATATCGATCAACCATCAGCACCTCTACACGCTTTCAAAAAGGCCCAAAGTGTGAAAGATTTTGTGGTGAGATCCCTGTTACCGACACCTCAGGATCCCACGATTGCGACTCTGTGGAACCTGCCTCCAGTGACCGGCCACTCGAAATGTGGAAACTGCAAAGCCTGTGAGACCACCATCCAAGGAAAGGAATTCCAATACTGTCAATTGAAAATTCAGCTGAAGGCACAGACGAACTGTAATTCCTCGAACGTTATCTTTGCGATACTCTGCCCATGCCAACAGATATACATAGGCCAAACGCAACAGAAAATCAAGGTGCGCATTCTCCAACACATGAGCAGAATTAGGTGTGAGGTACAGGGAGCCCCCTTGGTTGATCATTTCACCACGTCCTCACACTCACCAGATAGTCTCAGATGGGTAGTAATAGAAAGAGCGGTTCTGGGACCCCGGGGTGGGAACATCTCGAGTATCCTAAACACCCGTGAACTAAAATGGATGTTTTTCTTTAACTCCATTGAAAAAGGTCTCAACGAGCATGATAGCTCCTTCTCTCAGCTGGCCACTTTGCCTTGAATATGGAGTCCATTCAATGTGTGATACTATGGCCTTTACCCTTATGTAAGAGGTACGCCATTCAGCTATCATTTTGATATGGATCCCCTGGTGTCTGTTTTTCTGTACGTTTGATGTGGCAAACTTCGCCTTACTATTGGCCTTTACCCTCATGTGAGAGGTACGCCAGTTATTGACAGATTGCCTCTAGCAGGCAGATGTATATGTCAGTTATAGCATTCGTTAAAGTACCAACTGGCCTTTACCCTCATGTGAGAGGTACGCCATTAAGTGATACGATGCACCTTGTATTATCCCTCCTGGCACTTGACATGTTATACTCACTTGTTTTATAATCAACTATGGCACTATCTATGCTAAGTGAACTCTGTTGTCACCGTAAAATATTGGCTCATATTGGCTGATCTTTCCCCGGATTACTGACATCCAAATTCGATCATTACCCCCGTGTGGTTTCACGGAATGTTTCCTTCAAATTAGCATTCTTCCATCTTACTACAATTTCCCTTATAATCCATTTACGCGGTTTCCTAGCAACCGCCAAACAGTGAGTTAGTCTTTTGTTTAGCTCCATACAAGTGCGGGTCACCACGTGACTCCGCTACCATGGTAACATAATGAATCAGGAACCGAGGCTCGCCATTGCGAACTCGAGCGGATTGCATGCCAGATTCATTCGGCCTCCGGTAAGCTTGACATGCGGCACGTCCGGGCTCACATGTTCAATGTTTCAACGTTAGAGGTAGCGCCCCTTACGATTATATTCTCTCTTTACTTAATGCACAGATCTGTTTGATGATCTATCCAGAAACCGAACATTGCTTTCAGCCTGACGGGGTAAGTTCCTCAGTGCTCTCCGCCGTTATGCCGCAATAATTGTAAGGTGTGTCCCTCCGGGCATATAGCAACATGTCGGACCCTCTCTATATTTTTCCACAGGAACATCAGACCGGATGTCCTTTACCTTCTCAACCCCTGAATCGTTTTTTGCAAGGTAACGACAGATATTCCACTGTATACAAGTCCGGAATTATCATGCCAATCATACACCACCTGGTGACGGATCACTAGTTTTCCACGCTCTCTCTCTTTTGAATTATATCCCACCAATCATGGTGATGTAATATGCGACAAATGGCACCCGATAATCAGGGGGTCACAATACGTGATGGATTAACAGCCTTCCACGCTCTCTCTCTTTTTTTAATTATATCCCACCATTCACGGTGATGTGATATCCGATTAATGGCACCCCATAAACAGGGGGTCACAATTAGTTCCATATTGGTGCATGTTTTCCCTTCCTACGTAATTTGGGCCGTGTGCTTTCCTAAATCTAGTCGACGTAATTTATTTCCTTTAGCTGTAACTCCCACAATAATACCAGCAATTGTATATTAAATAGGTGGTCTGCCCCTACTCCCCTGTCCTGAAGAAGACCCCGCTGCAAGGATACAATAAGACCTGCATTTCTGAGAGGGTCGAAACGTCAATGACTATCTGTTTTTAATCGTCAACTCCACGGCCCAACTGTTCATATACTGTACTATGTGGAGTATGATATGTCTTGATTTTAAATTTAAGTTCTCTCGTTTTTTCTTGTACATAATGTGTAACCATTATAACTATTTTGGTTTGAAGTACTGATTATTCTGTCACCTTTAACCCTTCCTTATCACAATATCCTCACATTATCACGCACTCCCACCCCTTCCGGGGCATTGCTCCACCTGTTCATTTCAAATACTTGATTATTGTCGTTATTTGATACACATCCCCATTGTGATTAAAACAATGTGGTTTGATTCAATGTCTACGTGATTATTTTCTTTATTAAGTTACAATTTGTGTTCTCTATCCCTTTGGGACCCCCTCCTCATAATACAGTTTAGGGACCAGGCAGAAGAAACAGATGAAAGACCTGGACCTAGTCAGTTAGGGAACAATACAGAGGACAAACTTGATCCCAATGTGCCACAACTGAACGAAAACAAAAGGGTGTTTGATGAAGGCCAAGACACAGTGCCAGTCAAAAGACTCAGAAAAGGTGACTCAGTACCTAGATTTGTGAAAAGGCTGAAATTGCGTCTAAAGACGGTAAACGAGGAGCCTGAACAGATAAATGAGGTCTCGAGTCAAACTGACCCAGTGGTGACAAAGCCAAAAAGAAGAAGTGCTCGCATCAAAAAGCTGAATAAAAAGTATTCGAGCCCTGAATGGACTTACTTTGTACTGGAAGAATTTGAGAATTTGGAAATAAGTGACGAAAGTACTGAAAGTGACGAAGAATTGATTGCTGAACAGACCAGTGAAGAAGCAAACCCAACCTGAAAAGTTACTCGAGTAAGCAAGCTGTGCAGAGTTACTAAGAGGGGTTGAAGTTTCTTCTGAGCCAAAATGTCTGATTCTTCTGAGAATGGGAGACCGAGACGAAGTTGTTGTAAAACATGCTGCCGAGTATGTTTATGTAGTATAGCAATAGTACTGATCCTTTGGATAGGACTAACAATAACTATTCCTTCTATGATGAGTAAAAACCCGAGTTTATACCCAAATAATAATCTACCAGATGACACTGTAGAATCACACACTAGAATTACACCACAAAGAGTAGACACATTGGACAGACCACTTAGCCTGAAACGGAGACAAATAAATTCAGTAGCACCAGATGAGGAAGGATTACACTTTAACAAAATAAAGAACAAGACACATTTAAATATTTTTGCAAATCTGTTAGTACATTATGTAGAAACTATGGAAATAGACAACTGTTATGTCTGCATGAAGCTACCTACTTCTGTGGCTGAAGGCGTGACTTATCATCACCTACCCTTAACCTATGGAATTTCCTGTAGTATACTAACTAGTTTATTTTAGAAAAAAGAAGAGAAAGTTTCCAAAAGAAAGCAAAAGACAAGAACCAGAAAGTTCCCAAATGGGCAGAGAATATAGGGAGCACCTCAAATGGTGGAGCTAATGCTGCAATGCTTCTGGATTTTGAAAAGAAGGGGAAACTTTGTCTTAAAAGAGAGAAAACTAGTTATTATAACAATATCTTCATTGGTTCCAGTGAATGCGAACATAATTTCAAGGTAATTAGAGGTTGGGGTTTCAAAGATGGGACAGAGCCTGTGTTTCCTGGAATTTATTTTATTTATGGGAATAATGCTTACTTCAAATTGCCCGACCATTGGTACGGGAGTTGTTATTTTGGTATTGTCTTCCCAAAGATATACCATGTGGGGAAAATCACTGGAAGCTCTGAAAAGACTAATGAATTAGTACGTAGTAAACGAGAAAGTGCTGGTGAAATTGTAGGAGATATTTTTAGTGCACTGATACCTACAGTGGGAGTGGTTCTAAATACACATAGAATTTGCAAGTTGTCAACAGTAGTAGATCGGTTATCTACTGACACTGCTGGAGGTTTCCTGATGGTCAATACCGAAGTGGTTGTGATCAGATCAATGGTTTTACAGAACAGGCTTGCTCTTGACACCCTATTGGCAAAAGAGGGCGGAGTCTGCAGAATGCTGAGAGCGCAACATTGTTGCACCTACATACCTGATAAAAGTGTAGAGATCAAAAGGTATGTGAGGAACATTACAAATTTGAGAAAAGAGCTTAAACCACTTGAGGTTGACAGTGCCTGAAAGAGACTTACTGATGGTCTCTCCGCCGTAGGTCATTGGTTTGCTAATTTAGGTAAAGGTTTTTTGATTAAAGTACTGATGCCAATTGCGGGAATAGGTTTAGTGCTATTCATCATATTCATCTGTTGTAAATGTCGAAAGCACCAAAAGAAGTACACTGTGAACAAGAGAGGAGTGAAGAGAAATGTGGATGAACTTGAATTAGAGGAACTGAATAATCAGATTTATAAAAGGGTGAAAAATTCTCACCCTAATAAAGAGACTAAAGAAAAACTGAACAGAATGTTTGAGGAGATTGAATTGGGAAAAATCGGAAAAAGTTGGCATCTGGTTCTATGAATTTGTGATGATATAAAATATCATCAAAGAGGGGATTGATGGAGCAAGGATTAGCACGTAAAGCGACTTGCTTGTATTCAAGATTCTCGAATAACCTTAATTAACTAAATCAATCTGTTTGTCTCACTAATTTCCCATTTATTCTGACATTTTGGGTGTCCCAGTGATGCTTGCCTATGTGTTTACTTATCTTAAAACGCTTGCCACTAAGATGGCCGCTGCTTAGCGGGAATTTCTTCTGCGCATGCGTCGGTCACACTCACGTGATGTGACGTACTCGCAGTTCTGGTGGGAAAACTTTGCGCTTGCGCACTAGTTTAAAATGGCTGCTTTGTGTTCTCACATGTCCGATGCTTGCACTGCAGCTCTTTGCTATATTGTTCGTCTTGCACTAATCCTAATGCTATAGTTAATATAAAGTAAGGGGAGTCATATAGGGATTCCTGGTATACAGTGTATTCATTTATTTCTATGTTCTAAATTGTTTTCCTTTACTTTTCATGTGGCGAGTCTTTTGGGCCGGGGAGGTGTATGAAACTCCATCTTAGAAGTCCCAACTGCGCATGTCACCCTGGCAGAGGGAAGAAAACCTTGTACCAGTGGAACCCAGCCAGCTGGCAGCCACAGTCAAGATGCTCATGAGAACCAACCTGTGACCCAGCACGACGAAGCCGAAATGTACTGCATTTGAAACAATTGTAATAAAAACTGTGTGCACCATTGTTAGGTAGAGACCTATGTCGTGGGAACCCCAAATTCAATAGGCGGTCACAAAAGATGTAATTTGGGGCTTGTAAAAGTCAAATCCTGGTTGGTGTGTTGACCTGTCCTACTTGAGGACCAATCGAAATTGGGGATTCTTACACTTGCAACATTTAGGTGTGGTACACTGACCCGAAAACAGTATAACTAGCCTAGTTCTAGCTAGAGAAATTGTCCGACTTGTCCGAATAGCTGACCTGTCACTGACCCAATGCACTCAATAGCTGATCGATACAGAGAGCTGCGGAGCACTCTGTCCATAATTTCCATAGACCCAAGCGGAGTTTTGAGAACCTTAAGTGCTGGCGGAGCACTTTGCTGGAAATTCGATAACCCAATCGGGGTTCTGACTGATAGCTGTAGAGAGGGTGTAGCGCAGGCGTTGCTACCAAACTGCGGGTGCTGGTCTTTTCTTGATGGTCCTGTCCTGATCCTAATCTGTTTTTCCTGTCCTGGGTGTCCATTCTGCACCTGTTGGCCTACTGGCAACCGTCCTTCCTTGGGGTTCTTTCTCCTGTCCTAAACTGACCCGTGGCCAGGGTTGGTCTTCACACCGTTCTAGGTAAATATAGTGCTGGGGTTCCTATTTTGCATCCTTCATTCTTTTTCTTTGCTTTAATAAAGACGTGTTCTTGCATATTGATTTTCCATGCTTTCCTTTTGCACTGATAAATGAAAAAGTGATACATTATAGTTATTATACTAGCATGTTCCAATTTTCCCCATCCTATAAGTACTGTCCTACGTACTGTTCATAAAATTTAGATGTTCCTTTTCTTTACCCTTCTTTTAGCTAAATTAAATGATTGCTCTGGAATATTAGTGTGTCCCACTTTTACCTTCCCTATAGTTACATGTTACCTTCGAGTTTCCATAGACTGACTAAATTCTCGTGCTTTGCCCACTTTTGAGGAGAATACAAACTGTGACATTCTAGCATGTTCCTCATGTTTCCTTTAGTTTTTCCATGTCAAGTCTAAATTCCTGAAAATTCTTACTAGCATGTTCCCTGTTCTTACCTTCCCTTTAGAGTCCTAAGTGGTTGGTCTTATTTACTTCCTATATGGATATGTGCTCTTTATAATCTTAGTTATTGACAGTTTACTTGCTGTGAACCTTATGCTTTCTGAACTTGATGAGAACTAGATAAAGGTTTTAAAACTTCCTGAGTCTGTGGTTATTATATGAGTGCAAACATAGAAAAGATATTTTGTATTTTGGTGTCTGCCTTTCTTTTACAGCTAGCTCCCTGATCCATTGTGGTCATTAGGTACCCGTAACAGTGATTGGTAAGTCGGGTACACTGGAAATAAATAGGAAGGAACAGGGGTTACTGGTAGTAGAGTGTAAGGTTACCTGATTAATAAATATGGTGAATTGAAATTCATGGGCCCAATACGTATATGGTACAAATTATAGTCGGGTGACCTGCGCGCTCTATCAATCCCACTGAAGGCTCGACCAGACCCTCTCAAATTTAGCCCTTGAACTTGGACACCTTACTTTTGCTAAAGCCAAATCCATTTCATAAACTCCCCTCAGCAATGACCAAAATTCAGTAATTTTCGGACTAATTGTTTGGATCCATGCCCTGGCAATACACAAACGACCACAAACTATAATAATCGAGACCAGAGATTTCGGTAAATTTCCAGAGTCAGCTACTATCCCCAGTAAAATTTCTTTCTTGGTTAATTGAGTATCATTACCTAATAATTTACTCAACTCGTGGGTAACCTCGACCCAGAACGTATTTAACTTTGAACATGTAACAAACATGTGTCGGAGATCCGCAGCATATTCGTTACACTTCGGGCAGCATGACTTAAGAGAAGCATGGGTCGTAGCCCATTTAGAAATAACCTCTGGGGTATAGTACAACATAAACATAATATGATGTTGCTGCAACTTTAGGTTAATTGAAGAAACTGCAATATTGATTATGGCCAGTGATTCATATACTTCCTCATTTGGAATATCGATTTTGAAAATGCGATTCAATTTAGTTGTGATCTGTGTACCGTCATCATTAGTGGCCAATAGGAATTTCTGGTAGACTTTACCTATACAACCCCAACCTGAAATCTGGAAAAATACATGTAGCACCTCAGTTGTACTGGATGGGGCTAGTAAGCCTTCCCCCTGAGTAAAAAAACTCCCTGACTTGCAAATATTAAAAAAATTATTTGTGTGTTACCCCGAATTCTTCTTTCAAAGATGCAAATGACTTAAACCTTGCTCATCATATAGCTGCCCAAGCTGTGTTATGCCACAACTTTGCCACCTTCTCCCCACGGAATCAGAAAATATATCAAACAGTCTTGGGTTACCCCAAAGAAAAGTAAATTTGTGCAGGTCTGGGAGTAAATAAGCTTTACGGAGATCTTGCCAGAATAGGGCAATGTTTCTGACTATTTTAAATCGAACCCTATTATAGTTATTTGGGTTGGCCATTTTGGCTGTAAAAACCCCGTATTAGGACCACAGGCCGGCTGATACGCAAGCCAAGTCTTGCCCACACCAAGTCCCTTAAGTAAACTCAGAATCTGATTACCAAAAGCTGCCCAAAAATAAGCTTTGAAGTCTGGAAGTTTAAAACCGCCTTGTTAGTAAGTCGCCCTATGGTAGCCCCATATATAGATGCTAATAGCACTATCTAACCGCTTACAGAATGATAGGGGAACCCTCAATGGAATAGTGCGAAACAGGTAAAGGAACTTTGGTAAAATTTTTATTTTTACTACGGTAACTTATGCCAATTATGCATATCTGCAACAACCTTTTTGAGCAGTGGCTCATAATTTAAAGCAATAACATCATCAGTGTAACAGCTAAGACAAACTCCTAGATAAGTAGCAGTTCTAGTGATACCTAATGAGAGTGGGGCTGATTCAGGTACAACATTTTAAATTGACTGTGTCTTGTTTAAATTTAGCTTATAGCCCGCAAAAATCCAAAGCGCTGAGCCTCTTGAGTTATCACATATATAGCTTCCACCGTTCTCGTAGTGTATACATAGCAATATTGTCTACATAGGCTGTAACTTTCAGAGCCATACCATTGTAGGACACTGGAGAAATAGATATATTGTGAAGCAAATGCCTAATAAAGGGCTCAATGTAAAAAGCAAGGAATAGTGGGGATAACGGGCATCCCTGCCGCGTACCCCTCTGGATACAAAAAAAAGAGGAAGGAAAGACCATTAAGCCTAATAGCAGCAGTTGGTTTACAATATAGTTTCCGTACCACTGAGATAAACACCCGACAAGACCTAAAGATAGCATCGTATGCCGTAAAGACCCCCAAGCCGCTCGGTTCAAGGCTTTCTCTGTGTCCAGCATCAACATCCCGATCTGCTGGTCTAAGTGACCCGCTACATCAAATGCAGCAATAGCTGTGTTGATGTGTGCAGCTGTGTCTCGACTCGGAACAAAGCCATGTTGTTGTTCAGATACCAGTGAGTCGATCAGGGGAGCTAGGCAGGAGGCAAGAAGCTTTAAAAATATGTTAGCATCCGCATTGATTAAAGATATTCAATCAATCAATCAATCAAGACATTTATAGAGCGCACTACTCACCCGTAGGGTCTCAAGGCGCTAGGAGGGGCGGGTGCCGTTACTGCTCGAACAGCCAGGTCTTGAGCTTCTTCCTGAAGGAGAGGTGGTCTTGGGTCAGGCGCAGGTCGGTTGGGAGGGAGTTCCAGGTCTTGGCGGCCAGGTAGGAGAAGGACCTTCCTCCTGTTGTCGCTCTTCGGATGCGGGGGACGGCGGCGAGGGCGTGGCTGGTTGATCTGAGGTGGCGCTTGGGAGCGTAGAAGTTGATTCGGTTGTTGAGGTAGCTCGGGCCTTGGTCGTGTAGGGCTTTGTGTGCGTGGGTGAGGAGGCGGAAGGTGATTCTTTTGTTGACGGGGAGCCAGTGCAGGTCTCTCAGATGTCCGGAGATGTGGTTGTTTCGTGGGATGTCGAGGATGAGTCTGGCTGAGGCGTTCTGGATCCGCTGGAGTCTCTTCTGGAGCTTGGCGGTGGTTCCGGCGTAGAGGGCGTTGCCGTAGTCCAGTCGGCTGGTGACGAGGGCCTGGGTGACAGTCTTCCTGGTCTCGGTGGGGATCCACCAGAAGATCTTCCGTAGCATGCGCAGGATGTTGAAGCACGACGAGGAGACGGCGTTGACTTGTCTGGTCATGGAGAGGGAGGAGTCCAGGATGAAGCCCAGGTTGCGTGCGTGGTCCGTCGGTTCGGGTGCGGTGCCCAGGGCGGGGGGCCACCAGGAGTCGTCCCAGGCGGAGGGCGAGGAGCCCAGGATGAGGACCTCCGTCTTGTCTGAGTTCAGTTTCAGGCGGCTGGTCGACATCCACTCGGCTACATCTCTCATCCCTTCGTGTAGGTTGGCTCTGGCGGCGGCGGGGTCGTTGGTCAGGGAGAGGATCAGCTGGGTGTCGTCGGCGTAGGAGATTATGTTGAGGTTGTGTTGGCGTGCGATGGCCGCGAGGGGGCTCATGTAGACGTTGAAGAGGGTGGGACTCAACGAGGATCCTTGAGGGACGCCGCAGATGACTTCGGTGGCCTCTGACTTGTACGGTGGTAGGCGGACTCTCTGTGTTCTTCCGTCGAGGAAGGAGGTGATCCATTCCAGTGCCTTCTCCTGGATTCCGATGTTGCCGAGGCGCTGCACTAGGGTGCGGTGGCAGACAGTGTCGAATGCCGCGGAGAGGTCCAGGAGGATAAGGGCCGCTGTTTCTCCGTTGTCCATCATGGCTCGGATGTCATCGGTGGCAGCGATGAGGGCGGTCTCGGTGCTGTGGTTGGCTCGGAAGCCAGACTGTGAGGGGTCGAGGGATCCATTCGTCTCGAGGAAGGCGGCCAGCTGTTTGTTGACGGTCTTTTCGATGACTTTGGCCGGGAACGGGAGGAGCGAGATGGGACGGTAATTCTTGAGTTCGGTGGGGTCCGCTGTAGGTTTCTTGAGTAGAGCGCTGAGTTCTGCGTGCTTCCAGCTCTCCGGGAAGGTGGCGGTGTCGAAGGAGGTGTTGATGATGTCCCGCAGGTGGGGTGCGATGACAACGTCGGCCTTGTTGAAGACGTGGTGAGGGCAGGGGTCGATCGGAGATCCGGAGTGGACGGAGTTCATTGTGCGGACGGTGTCTTCGGTGCTGACCGGAGTCCAGGCGTGGAGGGTGGTGGTGGGTGGCGTTGCTGCGGTTGTGGCGTGCGTCGGTTGGATGCTGAAGCTGTTGTGTATGTCCGCGATCTTGTTGTGGAAGTAGGAGGCGAGGGAGTTGCAGAGGTCTTGCGACGGGGTGATGTCGTTGTTTCCGGCGTTAGGGCTGGAGAGCTCCTTCACGATGTTGAAGAGTTCCTTGCAGTTGTATGCGTTGTTGTCCAGCCGGTCCTTGTATGCATTTTTCTTGGTGGCGCGGATCAGTTGGTGGTGTTTCCGGGTGGCGAGCTTGAGGGTGTTCATGTTGTCCACTGTTGGTTCCTTTCTCCATACTTTCTCGAGGGCTCGGCCGTTCTTCTTGGAGCACTTGAGTTCGTCGGTGAACCATGGGGCTTTTCTGCTGCTGGGTCTGCTGGGCGGGGTCCTCAGCGGGGCGAGTGCAATTACAAAGAAACAAGCAAAACTGAACGACAAAACACACTAAATACGGCAAAAAACGGCAGGGGCAGGGAAATACAATTACAGAGAAACAAGCAAAACTGAACGACAAAACACACTAAATACGGCAAAAAACGGCAGGGGCAGGACAGCCGAGCACGGACCACGCCGCTCGGGGGCAGGGGGCGTGGTCACGCGGCGGCAGGCAGCAGCGAGGCAGTCAGGCAAGGGGGGCACACGCAGCGGCTGGTGGCCGTGCGGCGCGGGGGTGTCCTAGAGCTAGGTCACACTCACCTGCGCCGCACGGTCGCCATATATGGCCAAGTGCGCGGGTGGGCGGAGCAGCTGGGAGGCAGAAGCGGGGAGGGTACAGAAGGCCAAAGGGGCGGGGTTACCGGCGGTGGCGGGAAGCGGGGAGGGAGGGCGAACGGCGGCAAATAACAGGAGGGAAATACAATTTACAAAGAAACAGGCAATATTAAACGACAAAACACACTAAATACGGCAAAAAACGGCAGGGGCAGGGAAGTGCAATTACAAAGAAACAAGCAAAACTGAACGACAAAACACACTAAATACGGCAAAAAACGGCAGGGGCAGGGAAATACAATTACAGAGAAACAAGCAAAACTGAACGACAAAACACACTAAATACGGCAAAAAACGGCAGGGGCAGGACAGCCGAGCACGGACCACGCCGCTCGGGGGCAGGGGGCGTGGTCACGCGGTGGCAGGCAGCAGCGAGGCAGTCAGGCAAGGGGGGCACACGCAGCGGCTGGTGGCCGTGCGGCGCGGGGGTGTCCTAGAGCTAGGTCACACTCACCTGCGCCGCACGGTCGCCATATATGGCCAAGTGCGCGGGTGGGCGGAGCAGCTGGGAGGCGGGAGCGGGGAGGGTACAGAAGGCCAAAGGGGCGGGGTTACCGGCGGTGGCGGGAAGCGGGGAGGGAGGGCGAACGGCGGCAAATAACAGGAGGGAAATACAATTTACAAAGAAACAGGCAATATTAAACGACAAAACACACTAAATACGGCAAAAAACTGCAGGGGCAGGGGCAGGGGTTGGTCGGTATGAGCTCATATCCTCCACAGGTTTTCCCTATTTTGGTCCCCACCTTGCAGTATCTCATTAACCGACTCAAGAAAGACCGGGACCAGTATATCCCTGAAACTTTTGTAAAACTCAAGAGGGATAGTATCTTCGCAACCCCTTTGCCGGAGGGTAATGCACCTATTGCCGTGTTGATTTCTAATAGGTGCGCATTTCTGTCCAGCCTCTCGGATTGAGATGAATCCAAAACAGACATTGCGCTTTCTTGTATGTACTCTATAGCAATTTGCTGAATAAAACGGGCTGAATCACTATAGAGATCGACATAGATTAGCTTAAATTGCTTAATTAGATCTTGAGATTTGGAATAAACTGAACCATCTGCTCCTTTAAATAGCTTAATGTATGACTTGGCCCTTTGATCTGCTAACTGATACGCCAAAACCCTTCCCACCCGTTCTCCATATTCATATTGTTTTGTTTTGAACTTATAAAAACTGTTAGCTATTTTGTCTTTTAGCCTTCTACTGAGCTTCGCTCTTACATCAATAAGCTAGAGGTGTCTTGATAATTCACCAGTGTCCTTCAGGGCAATCGCTCAAGCATGTCGCTGCTCTAAATCAATGTATAACTTATGCTCATTTTCTACCTGACTAGCGTTAAACTGATTCTACTTAATAATGTATTGGAGTGTTGCCCCCTCTCACATATGCCTTTAAAAAATCCCAAACTGTTGCGCAGGATGCAGTTTATTGATTGTTTTCTATGTGTTCCCTCAACATTTCTTGCATAAAAGTTTTGTAGTCAGGGTTGCAGAGGAGGTACATGGGAAATGAGAATTTCTTTGTTGGCTCTTTCACCTCGAGGTGGCAATGTACAGTAAGCATAATGGGGTTTTGGTCCGATATAACTTTTTGACACACCTCCATGGATGAATTTTCAAGCATAGCTTCATTAGTAAAAATCATATAGATTCTGGAGTACTGTTTGTGTGGATGTGAAAAGAATGTATACCCAGGTATTGTAGGAAAAAGTTTTCTCCAGGCGTCAACCATTTGATGTATGTGGAGTAGATCATGTATAGCTGCCCTTACCTGAACCATTCTCTTGCTGCAGTATTTTTAGTGTCGATTTTTTTTATCTAAGATACAATTAAAATCTCCCATGACTATAGGATCCCCAGCCCATTCCAATGGTTCAGAACATAAAAAGGAAATAACCTCGGGGCAGTCAATGTTAGGGTCATAAACCATAGATATTGTCACCTTGTGACCACAAATAAAAAGCTGAGCAGTTGCCCATCTTCCCTTAGAGTTGGCCAGTGTACGTAATAACGTTATTGTACAATGTATAGACTTCAGTAATGCAACCCCAAGAATAGATGCCGACTGTGAGGTGCACACTATCAAATCATAACCAAGTTACTTAAAAAGAGTTCTATCCTTAAAGGCCAAATGTATTTCAGCAAGCCCAACTATATGAGGATTAAACACCTTAAGTTCTTCGCCTCCCAATCACTCTTAATAGCCTGATTAAGCCCAGAAATGTTCCTACTCATACGTTTAACACACAGCATTGTTTAAGTTTTGTTAGATCAGATCAGTCTCCATCCATACAAAAAAAGAAATGTCCTTACTCCTGTGCTCAGTGCTCTGGTTGTGCCCTATCTGTGTTTTTTGACTGTGACTTGGCTGTTTAACCCCCTCCCTCCCTGACTACCCTCCCCACCTACTAAACCAAAAAAAGAAAATGTGTCCAAAGGCCAAACAACAATCTCCACCCATCCCTCACACTTCTAACCCCACACCCTGTGTCTTAGAAAAGGAATCACCCCCTTCTTGGCTGTCCTGCATTTACAGCATACAGAAGACACCCTCCCTACCCCCTACTCAGAAACCCCCCTGAGCCCACCGCCATATCATCAAAAGTAAGCATGAAGTAGCCAAAAAATAGAAAGTGAGAAAGAAAACCCCTAAAAAGTATATTGTCACAGTACCATCTAAGGCAAAAACAAGGACGTTTAGTTAGAAACTAATTGTCGATCAGCCCCCCATTCCCCCCCCCCTTTTTTTTAAGCCATAATTAAACATCAGATCAAACTTTAGAAGTAGGTTGCCACTTAAAAAGTGCCCTTTTCAGCTCCTGCTTATTAAAGAAAAAATGTGTACGACCATCCTTGATGACTTTTAAACGAACTGGATTGTCTTTCAGTTTTTTGGGGGGAGGTCTGGTATGGACTAACAGGTCCTTCAGGTTGCGGCTCCTTTTATTGGCGAACCTTGGTTTTGGCCAGTTGAGGGAGTTTGATGTGAGGATTCTCCAATTTTTATTTGTATTTATTATTTATATTTTATTATTTTATTTATTATAATAAACTGAAAGACAATCCAGGCCTGTGGAACAACTTGCCAGTAACAGGTCATTATCCATGCGGCGCTTGCTCAGTCTGCAACCTCACAACCAACAAAAGAACTACAACTACTACCAGATCTGAAATGGAGGATGAGACGTCATACTAATTGTAATACAAGCCATGCAATCTACATGATTACCTGTCCTTGCCAAATGCGGTACGTCGGCATGACGTGCCGCAAAGTCAAACAAAGACTGTGTGAACATCGAAGCAACGTCAACTGCAAAAAAATGACTACCAAAATGTCAACCCATTATTTAGAATCAGGACATACTACTACTGATCTACAATGGGTTATCCTAGAGACTCTTGACGTAATAGACAGGAACGCAACTAAGATCCTTTTCGAGAAAGAACAACGCTGGATACATCGTCTTAAAACAGACACAACAGGCTTAAATGACAACATTCCTTGGTTGAGCCTAAACAAATAAGAGAGGTATTAAAAGAACCGACCCTACTGTACTAAAAGGAAGACTATGACCTAGATCATCTCCTCTACTCTGCTATCATGTGTGCAATTCACAATCAGTGACCAAAGACAAAAACCTACAACCAATCCATTCAGTGTCTACCCACTTTTATACCTAGTGTAATTCTCTATTTACACAGTCTAACTGCGATATTTCAGCGCAGCAACCATACAATTTAACATCATTAATGCGAATGTAGGCACGCAGTGCTTACTTACCATCTAAAGTAGCGTCATGCATTGAGGAGATAAATAGTCAATATTGAGCATTATTGATGCGAATATATAGGCATGGGTTACTAACTTACCATTCTAAAGTAACGTTATGCACTGAGGAGATACATAACTTATCCACCTTATTTAAAAAAAATTATTTGCTCATCTACTTTTGTAGTAATTTTATAAAAATTGCATCAATATTTGCTTCATTTGCCAACCTTCACGTTCATGAAGCGAGTAACTCTTCGCTATCTATTAAAAATGCTCAAATCCCCTCAGCAACGAACCCGGGAGCATATCCGGGTCGAGGCAGGCAGAGACAGCACAAGCTGTGCCGAAGGAGAACAGTCCCAGGTAGATACTCTGGGTCCCGCTCCGACATCGACGTAAAAGCAAGTATTAGAAACCTCATAAATTTTGTTTTCTATTATTTCCTGCAGTGAGGCACTCCTTTCAGTGCCGCCGACCCGAAGAAAGTGCAATTCGCTACTTCGTGAGGTACGTCTAGTTATGAACCCTGCCACCCGTTTTTAAAACTTGACATGCCCCTAAACGAGAGCAGTCTGAACTACGAGCTTTAACAACAAGCGACGTTATTTTATATCCTCACCCGCGTCTACAACACAATGCACATTACCACAACTAAAAAACGATAATCATTAAAATAAACAAGATACTAATACCGCACTTCTGGAGCATATTTCATTTGACCATTTATAGCAACAATCCTTTAGTAAAATTTTAAGAATGTTTAGACACCCAACAGTTCATCAAGAATATATGGTCACAATCACATCACAATATGCCGCTCTGTATCCTCCACAGCATGTATCAACATCCACAAGCATGAGGATGAGAGAGTTGACACCCCATACGAGTATGAATCTGGATAAAGTATTGCCATTTTTTAGGTGTTCTTCAAAATCTGCAAGATTTTGATAACTGTACTATTTGTACATAACCGTGTGTCTTTTCGCTTACCCTCTCCCCATATGTGTTTTTTGTACGTATATATTTCTCTTGCAGGTACTATGCGACCTCCCACTGACTAATGGAACAGGTCAAAATACTAAGCCCGGGCGTAGTGGGCGTAGTGGGGCTCCGCGGAGCTACGCGGAATGGGCGAGAGGCTACGTCCACTCCCGCACTCCGCGTAGCCCCACTACGCACCTCCCTCCCGCTCTCCTCTACATACATTATTTAAGCAAAATACCCTTAATAAAGCAATTTTAAAGCATTTACCGTGTCCGGGGCTCGTCCGGGGCTCCCTCTTGGAATCGCATCGTCATGGATACCAATGCGCATGCGCGGGCGGCCGCGCATGCGCATTTCTCCCAAGAAACCTCCTCTACAGATGCCACCCGTTGTTTAATATCGGAGATCTCAGAAGTTAGGTGAGACACCTTGGCAGTGACTTCTGACAATGCTTGCTTGATTTCAATGCTGTCAACCTTGGCCTGTTGATAATAGACTTGTGCTTCCGCTCTCTGAATGCCGAGCGCTTGCATAATTCTGGAGAGTGAGGGCTCGTCATCCTCACCATCCCTATTCGCATGTTGTGTAAGCTCAGCACTGCACAGATTTTCAGACTCTTTTATAGACAGTATAGCAGAGAATGCTGATGAGGGTATAGCATGAGCAGTCTCCATATCTGTTGGTGTCTGAAAAGAGCCTTGACCTCCATCCTTAGTCCCAATCTGTAAGCTGCCCTGAACATGCGTGTCTTTGGCAGGCAGGCCAGCAACTTGAATAGCCTCAGGGGTGTTTGCCAAAGTATTTGCTGCCAGGTCTAAACAACCCTCTTGCAGGGTAGCATTTAAGCTGTTCCCATGGTCCTCTGGGTTAGATAGTCTAGAGACAATAGATCTTATTTCGCCTTTTGATGATACTCACTTCTGCAGTGGGCTCAACCCTGGATGGACCTTTGCAATGCTTGCTGTTCCCTTGAGTCGTCCCAGCAACTCTGATATCTGTGGCTTGGTACTGTCTCGGCTCCCCTGGCCTCTACCACCTTCTCCAGTCTGAACTGGTTTGAGACCTTTCCGTTTAGGAGCACTTCCCTCCTCTGGGGTGTTGCTTTTGGGACAGCTGTGGGCCCCTACTTTGCTGTTGCAGCTAGACATAATATCCTGTCCCCGTGTGAAAGCACCAAGTAATAGATCTGAGCATTCGGGGTGACTTGATTCTAAAGGGTTATTGCTCCCACTACATTTAAAGTCATTGACCTTACTGATGCCACTTTTGCAATTATCAAGACTTCTGACACTCTCGCCCCCCCTACCCGAACCAGTGCTCAGTAGGTTTTCTGATTCATATTTGCCTGGGAATCCTCACCCGTTGACCCGCTAGAATCAGAGATGTGATCTGAGTTAGCAAAAACCACAACAGCATTGGCAGGGGAGAGGGTTGGGAGATTTGAGTCAAACAATTTCTCACGGGTGAGTTCCACTGTTGTTACTTCTTGAGTTGTTGCTGGGGGCATGATAGCACTGCCAGATTTCCATTCAGGAAAAGCAGTAGATGATATAGCAGGGTCTTCAGTGCCCCCCAACCTTCATGAACTGCGGCATTTAGAACTTCACCCATTTCAAGACATAGGATAGCTGTCTCTGAGCCATAGGATTGGAACAGTGCCATGGCCCTCCCAGATCGCAAAAGCTTCAAGATCGGTTTCCCCACCTGGGGGACAGTTGAAAAGTTACCTCCTAAATTGCTGGAATTGCAAGCACCCACAGAAGCAGTATCGCGTACCGGCCCTTTTCCTGGCGAAACTCCACCCCTGGCAGTGGTACTGCTCTCCTGTACTACTATGGCATCCATAGCGTCCGCGGAGCCCCCAGCTTCCACCTCGACCTCTGCACGCCCCCGGCAAGTAGTTCGTGGAGGAGCCATCACCTTCCCCCGACAGAGACCCAGACACGCAGATACTCTCCTGCAGTCCTGCGCTTTCCTGCAGCTGGTTAGCGAAGACCGGTCACAGTCGCTGCTGCCGCTACTGCGCCCCCAGGGGAAGTAAAGGTCGCAGACCAGTCTTCCCCTTGGGAATTCGCGCGAGACCGGAAGGACAAGGTGGGGGGTGGGATTAGAAGGGTCAAGGGGAAGGGGTGGGATTAGGAGGCCATAAGGAGGCGGAAGAGGAGGAAACAGCCTCTTCCTAACTCCTGATCACCACCGGGAGGGTCATGTAAAACTTTGTGATCGGTAGGTGGGGGTTTGGGGCAGGGGCCAACTGGTCGATCGGAGGGGAGAGGAGTTCGTTTTCTGGCTGCTGTTTGTAGGGTATAATGCTGTGGAGTTTTAAGGGGTTATGGGCTCTGGCACCCTGTTAGGGTTTGCCGTCTGCGGTGCGAGCGGTGGAGAGGCTGTTGCCAGCGAGCTGATCGGGCGGGTGAAAAGCTGGGTGGAGGCACCGGCGGGGGGTCAGCGTAGGTCTTGCTGTGGCTGTGCGCACGCTGCGATAAGGGCTGTGGAAAGCTGTGGGGCACCCTGTTCTGGCGTCCAGCGGGGGTTTTGGCGGGGGGCGGCAGGCCTGGTTTTAGCCTTGGCTGCCTGCGCGTTGCTCGATTCCTTTGCCCAGGGGGCTGTGGGCGACGTTGAGGCGCAAGTGGGCCGGCGCTGGGTGGGAGGTGGCCTGGCGCTAGGCGGGGGGCCTGTGATGTGCCGCGTTTTGAGCAGGATGGCCGCAGGGAGGAGGGTGGCGTCGCCAGCGGGTGCGCCCTCCCCCCCCTGTCAGGTATTGATGCAAGTTGACTGCCCTTGGGTTGGGGATCGCGGAGCAGGGCCCCGCCCGTACATATTTCTATCCAATTCGTGAGGCCCGGCTAGAACGTACGTGGGCGGGGGAGAGGGGCAGTGCCCTGCTGCGGCTCGCTTTGAATTGCTCGGCCCCCCCCATATCACGGACCTGCACCCCTGGGGGGGCGGAGGAGCACGCGTCGGGGGGGTGGGCCCTAGTTTTTTTTTTAATGCAGCCCCTTCAGCATACAGTGGATACATAGCCAGAGTGGTTGATTTAGGGCAGTTAGGGCGTATGACACCTTCGGAGTGTGGCGATGTCAGTTATTGCAGGGGCTTTGTTGGGGTGCTGCGTGGGAGGGCCAGGGAGGGGTGGTCAGGGTACGCAGGTGAGGTTTGGGGCACTGGATGCAGTGTCGAGGGACCGCCAGCATGGCGCGAGGCCCGGTGGTGCTCGGGCCCCACCTGGTGGAACGACCTGGTGGGGGGGATCCAGTACCGGTATTGTTCCGGCAGAAGGGGATGCCAGCGGGGCGCACAACGGCCTCCAGACGCTGGCCTGAAGCAGTACGGGGGTCCGCGGCGGCCTGCCCTCCTTCGTGGGATCGCGCAGCTCAAGCATTGCAGTGTTCTGAATTTATTGAAACAATGACCAGTGTGTGACAGTTGACGTGCGGCATGGTAGTCTGCTGAGGAGTGAAGGGTGCGGACATGACTGTGGGGGGTATGCTGTGTGAATAGGGAGTGGGTTAGTGGAGTGCAGGATGCAGTACAGAAGGGTTGCCCAAGGGGGCAGGTAATTTGTTTGTTTTGTGTTGCTACAGGAGGCAAGTACGATTACAGGCGAGTGCGGGGACGGCAAATGCGGGAACACCAGCGACTGGAAAGGAGAAGGAGGTCCTGGATGGACTCTCAGGTACGGATCTATGGATGGGGGCAAAAGGGGTAGATGCACGGACAAGGGTCTACGGCTGGTTGGCCGGGGTGCATTGGGGGGGTGGTGGGGAACGAGGGAGGCTGGTGTACAGTTTACGGTCAGGTGACGGGTAGGCATAAGACTGGACTGGGGACTGACAGGGCACGCCGGATGCTAGTTGGAATGTTGAGAAAAGGGGTTTTTGTTGGTTCGGCGTGGTTGAAATTCATGGCCAAAGGTCACGGTGCATTTCTCGGAGCGGGGGAAGCGCTTGGGGGCCTGAGGTGCCGACTGATGCAACACAGTAATAGGTGGAATAAGCGGCCTGACAGGTGGGGGATTGAGGGGGCTAGGAAGTCCAGTGGTTGGTCAAGGCCATGGGGTCCATGGCGTTTCACTGTCATAGGGAGGAGGCCGGGAGTCGGGCGCAGAGGCAGGATTGGATCCGGGGACACTGGGGGCGGGATTAGATGGCTGCGTGGACGTGGATGACTGACACAGATGCTGCAGATACTGCAGACTGGCATAGGAGTGGTAGAGCGTGAGGTTTGCGCTATAAGGAGATGGGTTTTTTGCCTGATATGCTGCCCCTGTTTGTTGAAGTACCGTTTTACATAGAACCTGCACGCAAGGGCAGTGGAGGGAAGGCTCTGGCACTGTGCTCTTCTCATGAGTTATAGGAGACTTGGAAGTGCATTTGTTTCACCCTGGAGGCAGTTTTTTGCAGTGGTCAGCGGTCAGCGTTGGGCAGCGGATAGATGGGTGACCGGCATTGTGGCTAGTGTGCTTTGGGGTACATGCTGGAGGCACCTGATTCTCAAGCAGGGCGATTTTGGTGCTTTAGGCGCTTTGTGAGGATGGTTTGTCTGGGTGCCTGGAATCGGGGTGGTTTTAAGGGTTACGGTTGGTGGGGGGCAATCTCCGTGGGCACTGATATTATTTGCTTGTGATCGGAGGTATAGGACTGGGGGTGTTTGTTTGTTTTTTGAAGGAAGGAGATGGGAGTTCATTTCTGTAGATTGTTTTAGGCTTCATACGCAAGGGGGCTGCCTAAGGTGGACCACGCTTTATGGGTGTTTCTGGGGGCCGTTTCAGAGTTGACAGGCGGAGGGCCCTGGGGGGAGGGGGGAGCGGCTGCAGGATTCAGGGCTACGGGTTTCCGTCACGGTGTTTCTGTGTTGACGTGGCGACTGGACATTTGTCGGACGGGGGGCTAAGGGACGGAGGCCACACTTCATGCACGACTAATTGTTCTTTTCTACTACAGGAGTTGGGAGTGTAGCAGGACCCCAGGCGGTCACCTGGTGGGAGTGGTCCTCTTTTGCTCCTGGGCATGGACCGTCAGAAGAGGCAATTTAGCCAGTTGCCCAAGGGCTGTACGATGATGTAGGAATATGGGGGACGTATTTGAGGGTTTGGGTTTGGATGCTGACAGTGTGAATGTGAAATGAGGAGTCGCCCCAATCCAATGTTTCGGGTGGGAGACAGATGTATGCTGGGAGAGCTTGGTTTTGGCTTTACATGATGATGCACAGAGTGGGACATGGTGCGAGGAAGCAGATGATGGTGCCAATCAGATCGCTGTGCTGACTTTAGGCCTCGCAGCGGAATAAGTCGACAGGGGGAGCTATTGAATGACGAAGGTACAGGTTGGGGTAGTGAATTGCGCCTGGGGGCCACCTGCAGGGGCAGGGTCGGCCCGTCCATTCGTGTTACTGGTGTAATTGGGAGCGGGCCCTGGTGGGGGATGGTCGTTCACCGAAAGGGGGCTCTGGTCATAATCAAAGTTTGGCCTAAAGAGTTCTGAACGGTCTACACGGGATGGAGGCAGGAGGTGGACTGGTCATTCAAAGCAGGGGGGGCAAGTGCCACGAACCAAGTTTAAGCCTGATCTAATCTTATCTGTTGATAATGGTGGCGAGCAGGAAGGTGGATGGTCGTCCATCCTGAAGGGGACACTTGGCACTAATAAGGTTTTGGGGCCCCAGCATCCTATCTATCTACATTGAAGGCAAGCAAAAGGGTGGATGGGTACTCACCGATGAAGGGGCTCTTGTCAAAAAGCAAAGTTTGGGCACAGAATTTTCCGTTATACTGGTTGCATGCAAGAAGGAGGACGGTCGTTCACCGCAAAGGGGGTGCTTGGCACAGGCTGAAATGGGGAACAAGAATGCTGTCTGTGTACACGGGATGCAGCCATGTGAGGTGGATGGTGGTTCAACATAAAGGGGGTGCTTGTCCCATGTGGATTTGGTCCCGCAAAAATCTTCTGATACGCTGAATACAAGCAAAGGGTGGATGGTCGTCCACCACGAAGGGGGCACCTATCACAAATAAAGTGTCGGGTACATTGAATCATATAGGTTTACAGTGGAGGTGGACGAAAAGGTGGATTGCCGTTCACCAAAAAAGGGGGGACTTGGCACTAATTAGGTTTGGCCTGAGTATCCTATTTGTTTCAATTGGGATGAGTACATGGGTGGATGGTCTTTCGCCGCGTGGGGGTGCACTGGTAACGCATAAAGTTTCGGTCCCAGTCATATTTGGTTTTAGTGGAAGCCAAGCGATTGGGTGGATGGTCGTTCACCGTTAATGGGGCGCTTGACAGGAGCAAGTTTCGGCTGCGAGAGTCCTGGCTGTTTCGATTGGAGGCAAGCAAAAGGGTGGATGGTCGTTCACCGCGAACGGGGCTCTTTTCTATGAGTGAGGTTTTGGTCCAAGGATCCTATCTGTTTAATTCGGATGAGCAAATGGGTGGATGGTCATTCACCACGGGGGGTGCACTTGTTCCGCACAAAGTTTTGTTCATTCAAATTTGTTTTCCAATGGAGGCAAGCAATACGGGGATGGTTGTTCACCGAGAATGGGAGCTTGACATGAGCAAGGTTTCTGGCCTGAGAATCCTGGCTGTTTTGAATGGTGGGCAAGCAAAAAGGTGGATGGTCGTTCACTGAGGCGGGGGGTGCCTTTTTGGAGACTGTGTTTGGCCTCTGATTTTTCTCTGTCGCACTGGAGGCAAGCAGAGGGTGGATGGTCGTTTCACCTGGAGGGGGACTTTCGTCACGCTCAACGTTGGCCAGAATCCCTATTTACTTACTTGAGGTGCAGGAATGGTGGTGGATGGTCATTCACCATGGGGGGGGCGCACCTTTAGCAAAGAATGGCCCACAAAATGTGCTTTGTTACGCGGGACACAGTAATGGTTGGTGGATGGTCATTCACCCTAAAAAAGCGGGCACCGACAAAGGGGGACTCATGTCACTGACATGGTTTGGCCCGACGAAGGTCGAATTACACGGCTTGCAAACAAAAGTGGGCTTGGTCCTTTACCGCAAAAGGGGGGCATCTTTCTTGGTCAGGGATTGCCTCGAATAGGTTATTTGTGTGCCCGAGACGCGCGGTAAGGTGGTGGCTGGTCAGCCACCGGACGCCACAGGGTGGTGGATGCATTTGATGCACAAGGGGAGCAGGGAACCGCCCTCCGGGTTGTCCCTGGTTGGCGGTTCTTTGGAGGAGTGGTGAGTCACATACAGGCGGATCCACCCCTTGGGGGGGAGAACGGTACACGGGTGACTGATAGCGGGGCGCGGGAGGCAATGAAGGAAATTCAACAGAGGATGCGCGGAGGGCAAGTGAAGGTGAGAATGGTAGAGGAAGGAGGTCACCGAGTGAATGGGGAAGAGTCAAACAGGTGAGATGGTTTGAGAAGGAGGAATGGAGAGTGAGTCGAAAGGAGATGGGGAGAGTATATTTATTGCATTTATGTACTATGTAATAAAGTTTAAAGGATTGTAACCTTGTCCTAATGAAATGGCCTTTTACGCTTCAAGTAACAGCGTGGATTGTAGTTCTTGCGCGATGCGGCCCCCAGGGGAAGTAAAGGTCGCAGACCAGTCTTCCCCTGTGGAATTCGCGCGGGACCGGAAGGACAAGGTGGGGGTGGGATTAGAAGGGTCAAGGGGAAGGGGTGAGATTAGGAGACCATAAGGAGGCGGAAGAGGAGGCAACAGCCTCTTCCTAACTCCTGAGCACCACCGGGAGGGTCATGTAAAACTTTGTCCGCCCACCCACCCTACAGGTCCTAAGCGATGGCCCTGAGGTGATTTTGGGTCATGAGCGTGCCGGTTTAGGGCAGGTTGCAGTGGCGTGACGGTTCTTTGGAGGGGTGGTGAGTCACATACGGGCGGATCCACCCCTTGGGGGGGAGAATGGTACACGGGTGACTGATAGCGGGGCGCGGGAGGCAATGAAGGAAATTCAACAGAGGATGCGCGGAGGGCAAGTGAAGGTGAGAATGGGTAGAGGAAGGAGGTCACCGAGTGAATGGGGAAGAGTCAAACAGGTGAGATGGTTTGAGAAGGAGGAATGGAGAGTGAGTCGGAAGGAGATGGGGAGAGTATATTTATTGCATTTATGTACTATGTAATAAAGTTTAAAGGGTTGTAACCTTGTCATAATAAAATGGCCTTTTACGCTTCAAGTAACAGCGTGGAGTGTGGTTCTTGCACGATGATGACACAGGCAGCACTCCGTAGTTCCAAAGAAAGCCGCGGCAGCACGAGTAGAGGTGTTTCGATTGAGGGCCACCTCCCTGCACGGCCGCCATACACCGCGCAGCTCAGCTGTGTGATCCGACACTTGCAGAGGCAAGGAGGCCGCAAATACCACCGCGACCAATGGCCTTTCAGCTTTACCGTTTTTTTTTACTTCAAATTTTGAAAAGCGCCTTTCTTCGAATTCTATGGGGGCTGAATCCTCATTGCTTCCCTTAACGATGCCACCAGAGAAGAGGGAATAGCGGTGGCTCAGCCGGATCTCGAGGAGAGGTAGAATAGACGTCCTCCAGAAGCGGAGTCAATCCGCCATCTTCCCTTTCCCCTACTCGTCACCTCCCCTTTCCTCTAACGTAAAGATGTTATAGGTTATTGGTGCAACATGTTAGCAAAGCATTCCTCTTGTTAGCCACCAAAATAGTTTCTGAGTTGTAAGATCGTATTAATTGGAAGATTATAATTGGCTAACGTTCATAAAATCACATAGATACCTAGCCACTGAATGGATGTACTATAAATATTATGCCATAAGTCTGCAAAACTTTATAGGCTGCTTTGGCTTATTTCCCCAAAAGTGTGTTATATTTCTAAATATTGATCATTCCAATATGTCGCTCAAGTCCCACTAGACACAGTGGATACATGCCTTTCTCTGAAATTAGAATTCATTGTAACATTTCTATATTTTGACGAGTCTCATGGTAAACAATATCGCTGTAGTTGGATGTTTGCAACCATAGCAAACATCAACAGTCCAAATTCGGAATGAGACTCTGCTGCGTGCATTAAGGATAAGAACAAGCCACTGTAGCATTGTCTCCTCGCAGAGCAAGCATCACCACCTGTGACCACGAGCCACCTTTCATGCCGTCCTCAACTCCCTGCTGACTGTTCACGCCTGCATGACCATCGCTAGCGACACTCTACTCACACACAGCGACCGTCTCCTCAAAGAACGGGGCTCTTGGCTCAGCTTGAGAAGGTAAAACTTCAGCGTTACTTGTTTGGAATTGTATCTGACCCGCGCTCTATTACGGTCACAAGAACCTTGGATTTCCTTGGTCTAGTGTGAACTAAAGTAACCTTTTAGTGCGATTGACTTCTATGCACTGTTTTCTGTTTATTTTTATAAACAAATCATAACACGTATTCTACGTATTGGATTTTTGTCATTGTGGTTTTGTTTTATTCACACAAATGTAATATATATTCTTAACCCTGTGTGGAGTTTTTTCTGGTGTATTCATTGTGTTACTGTGTGTCTGTGTTGCACACATACCTGCACATTGCCTACAGTGGTGGTTCCTGTCTGGCCTGGGTGCATACTTCATCCAACCAGGAATCCCATTTCTAACAACATCATAATCCTGCCCAATGTAAATACAAGTAGCTCTCAAGCAATTTGTCATCTGCTATGATTTGGTTAGCTTAACTGGGGAACCAATTCAATGTTTTAATTCCACTTTAAGGTTCCAAGCTTTAGTTCAAGTAAAGCCTTGTTAAATCAATTAACAATGATCTATTGGTATCAAACACCTCTGTTCTTCCCTTGATCCTCATGACTTAGAAATTGTGGCGTCCTTTCGGATTCTCCATGCTCTTCTGCTACATGTGTATATATGAGAACTGATAAGAGTTCAGCAGAATAGTGTAATGCAAGTGTCAGCAGCTCCTCACTGTCTGCCATTCCTTCCTCTATTTTCACCATATTTGCAAAATGTCACCAAGCACTTGGCCATTTCAGGTACTGTGGAATGTGCCTTGTATAGAACTTTTTGGGTGAGCAATCATTTTACTATTATTTCACCGTATATCTATTCCGAAGGCCATGGGTAGAAGCAAGCAATGGCTTCTCCAATTACTACGTCCCTGTTGGCCCAGAGAGCTGGCATATAGGTTAAAGACTGTCATCTACATTCTGATTGGCACTATACCTGCATGCAACACAATGAAGGAAGAGAGCTTATTGTACTGTGTTGCATGAAATGGAGAGACCAGAAATATGCCAAATTTACTAAGATGTTACACACTTCTGCTCCCACTTAGCACTGGCCCACTGTGGGCTGCCTTGTGCCAACATAGGTACCATTGCTCCATGGTGCAAGGGTGCCTGCATCATGGGTAGGCTTGTTTTTTTGCACAACAAATATTCTCTTTCACAAACATAATCCTTCTTGGCATATTCTTCTTTCTTCGTGCGTGGAGAAGGCAGCACATAAATAAAGAGAAAATAACAAAGATATTTCTCCTTGTTGCTTTTCTTAGTGGTAGGTGCACGATTTAGCCACAATCCCATGTGTACTGCATTTAGAAAAACTGGAACTGCGTCATATTACATGGGAGGATGCAGTGGTTTGCCCACTTGTGGAACCCCTACCGCATCAAAATGTAACTCAATGTAAGCAACTGAGTTGCATTACATTACTTTACAAAGTAACATAAGGCAGTACAATTCAACCCTTGCGTGGCTTTGTAAATCCCATTTAAGGACTTGCAATGATTTGTGTCATTTAAGGACAGCTTAAGTCCATAGTAAATATGGCCTTAAGTTCACAGTCATCATCACTGCTTAGTTCAATAGAATATTTTTTGAATCACTACATTCATTGTGGTATGCAGCCTCATGTCCCTCATTGAATGAATGAATTAATAAATTAATGAAATAAACGTTCTAAAGCACAAACAGCAGCTTCGGAGAAGCATCCCAGTAAAAAGCAGTAGGTCTTAATTAGCAACCTTTAACTTTGCTGGAAAATAAAAGTCTTCTGGTCCTTTCTAAACCACGATCCAGAATCTAGTTACCCATAGCATGGCTGCCAAATATGAGACAGCACATCCCCCACTTCTGGCATGCATTACTCTTGGAATATACAGGAGCCTCTCATTGTTGGAGCACAGGTCTCTCCTGGGACTGTACCAACAAAATCTCTGATGAAAAATGAGCCGACATTTCTTATGAACAGCTATATGAATAATCAACAGACATTTAGAAATATTTAGTTGTTCCACTGGCAGCCAGTGCAATTGTTTGAGACCCTGTCTAATAGAACATAGCTTTGGGACACTTAAAATGAGCCAGGCAGCAGCATTTTGTCCAAGATCATTGAATTAGAACAGTCAAGCTGGGAGGTCATCAAGGTTTTATCAATTCCTGGTGTTCACGGTTAAGAATTGTATACATTTGCATAGTAACTTTAAAAGTCTATTTAATACTCTGATGACATCCCGAATGTGAGATTCAAGGAATGACCTGTATTACATTTTACACCATGATTCTTCACCAATTGGGCTGGCAGAGGGGGGCACCCAATGTTTAGGGACATGGACAGCTTAAATCAAAGGGGGGCAGGGATGCCAAAAACCAGTATCTTTGATTCATCAGTATTATGCGTCAGACAATTTAACTGCATCCAATTTGCAACTGCATTTAAACAACCCTCAAAGTGCTCTTCCAACCACCTGTCATTAAGCCCATGGCCCCCTATGTTATAGTGGATAGAATATTACATTGTGTCTAGCACCGTTCCTGTGATCAAGACCCCATCACTCCTTTGTCCAGCAATGGAAGAGGATGAGAATCTGGAGGGAAATCTGACAATACAGGAACATGACGTATATTTGTTGAGTTGACCAGCTTATTTAAAATGCCTTTAGTTTGTGGGCAAGTAGTCCCTGTGAACTCATCAAGTGTAGTCTTCTCCATTACTTTTTTGGTTTTGAATGGCTGCTTCTTGGAGAGGTCAACATGGCCAATTAATTTCTCAGTCTGGGGAGCTGTTGGATGCATGTCTTTCACAATGACTTTTAGTTTCCTCTGCCCTATATTAGAAGTGACTCCCCAGTACTAAGTATCGCTGAATTGAATCTTTGCAAAGGAGTTTGTGACATATTGCACTCAGTAGACTTTGATGCGCTAAGTGTGCTTTCAACAGGTTTTGCCACTATCATAGCAATATGACAATGAATGCATCTGGGCCCCTTGTTGGTTACCTGTCTGAATAAGAAGTTTGAGGTCCTTTCTACCACATGGCAACCTTGATTGATCATGCAAGTCCTGAACAAGATCGCAGTGGATTTTAAATGCAATCTCATAAATCCAGCTCGAGGAGTCTCATTATGACGTCCTCGCTGAGGGATGGAGATTGGGAAGAGTGCCATTTGTCAATGATTCTTTGAACATTGCCAACATGTGACGAGCCAGGATGTAAATGAATTCCTTATAGAAGGCTGTTGTCAGACGATCCAGGCCTGGTGTTTTCCCATCTGGGAGACTACGAATAACTTGCCTGAGTCCTTCATCTGTGATGGAAGAATCAAGATAGTCTCGATGAACTCTATCTAGAAAAATTAATTGTATCTTATCCAAAATGCTTTTAGTTCACTTGGTGAATGAGTCAGGGTGGAAATGTAATGTTTCACATAGAAGGACGTTTTAGAAAAAGAGGGGCCCCTTAAAACTCAAAAGGAATAGGGCACTTATACAGTGAAAAAGGAGAAATCCCTTTGGGTAGATTTCATTGCAAGCTATACATTCTCACACCCAGCAACTGCATTCTTACAACTTATTCTTCTTCCACACCATGAAGATTGAACTATATGTAACCGGGGAAACCACTGCAGAGATTACAATTTCAAATACATTTATTGTTCACATAATAAAATATTTTCATAAAATATACTTGATATCTCAAAAAATTCATACAACACAATATATTAAAAGTTAATCAAATGTAACATAAAAGACATGTAGAGAGTAGAAACAGCCAGACAAGTATAATATGTCTTGACAATTTGCACACCCGTCATCAAACGATATCAATAGCATGGAAAAAAGACAGTTTCTAATTAGATTTCTTTAACCAATGCCAGATAGGCGGATTGTGTACAAATATTTAGCGTCAATGCATTTCGATGGGTCAATTTTATAAGTCCATGTTTCTCAAGACCAGTATATGGACTCTCTGTGCTTGTAGAATAAATTCATGCAGTCACCTGCAGTGAAATATAATCATTGTTATTTCTATACTCCAAATGAATTTAAACACATCTCCACAATTAAAACGTGATACATTTAAAAACACCTACCTAAGAACAAATATTGTCAAAAATACATGAGAGGCCAACCTCTAACCACGGTTTACTTCACTCCACCCAATAATTTAGTCAGCTTTATCATGTGGGAGGGGAAAAAACAGAAATCTATCACTGTAATATATTCCTCCTTGAAACGTTGTAAACCATAATCTCCCCAATAGGTCTCACTATGATGGCAAGGAAACCCTTTTTATATATGGCGCAATCTTCACGCATTCCAATATAAAGAAACCAGAGAAGCACCAGGCTCCTCGCTCCTCCTGGTACACCACGTACACTCCACTTATTATTCATCATTCAGTCAGTCAGTCAAAAAAGCTTTTATTATCAGTTAAAAACCATATAAAAGACATAGATATCACATCATATACAAAAATACTCTGTACAAATGAATAAATAAATAGTTATAAAAGAAATCATAAAAGGACATCAAAACGCAGGGAACTTAAATTAAAACGAGTGTGGGTATCTCTCTATTATACACAATTTGGAAGCTGACCCACCGCGCGAGATAAGTAGAAAAAGGGAGGGCCACCCATATTATAACTATTTGGAACCCTTTAGAATTGCGCACCTTGTGAACCACATTGACAAATTAGAGGTCGCAAGAACAAACATGAAAGACATATCTGATTTAAAAAGTCTAAAGGCCTCTCTGTAATCTCTTATGCCTCTAAGCCGGCAACACTGAATTAACCACTTAGTTCTGGCCCTAAAATAGGTCGGGCAGAAGAGCAGAACGTGGAGATATGTCTCTCTGCTAGCCTCACATCCTGGGCAAGTACTTATGTGAAGTGGTGTTTTTAACCACTTATCGATGGTTTCCCTCAAGGGAAGTGTGCCGTGCCTAAACTGAAGATAGAGTTTCTTAGCCAAAGGTGGTTAGATTTGATCTAGGAATCTCTCAAAAGAAGGGTGGGCCTTAATCTCTAGGAAGACATTGGTGAGCCTACCCAAGGTCGAATTTGTTGATAGGAGAGCCCTCCCGTGCTCTTTCAATGCTATGGCCAGTACCTTCCTAGAGAGCGAGGCACAAACCTCCTCTGGGGAGGACAACAAGTCCCCCCTACCTAATTTCTGTGCGAGGCATTGGATGTACTTCAACCACGGGATCTTGCCCACACCCCTTCTGGCTAGCAGATCCCGCAGATCTTCCCTATAGCACTCAAGTTCAGGTGTAGCCCAAAGTCGTCTCCAGTATAACAGAGGGCGGTTTGAAAAGACCTCATGGATTGGCACCAGTCCTAAGTCCAACCTCAATGGAACCAGAGGAGTGCTCTGGGGAAGGCGCAGGAGGCGTCTTATAAAGCTGTTCTCAGTGAGGGAGAGGGGGGCCACACTTGCATGCCCCAAAGTTCTGCACCATAAAGTGCGCCACCTCTTGCCTGCGTCTTGTAAATTTCTACAGCTGGACCCATAAGTTACAGGGAAGAATTACTATGAACTTTAAGGATACCCCCCGATGACTGGGCAAGTTTCATATTGGCTTTGGCGATCTGTGAACCCCAGTCCATTTTATCATTAACGGTAACCCCCAGATACTCGAAGGTTGACACTCGGTCTAAGGCCGTTCCATACAGATGCGAGTGGGGGCAGTTTGAGTGAGTCGAGTTGAACGCCATGTATTTCATTTTGGCGAAATTGATTTCCAGGTTCCTCATTTGACAGAAGCTAGAAAAAGCTTCTAATGTTCGCTGTATACGCCCCAATGTTTTTGACAATAGAAGGGTATCGTCAGCGAACATTAGTGCCGGGAATTTCCTACCAACTAATGAAGGGGAGTCCAGATTGTTCGCTCCCAGTAGGTGAGCAATAAGGCCATTGAGGAATAGGGAAAAGAGCGTGGGCGCTAGTACGCATCCTTGTCTGACTCCCCTTTCCACTGGGAAAGGGGAAGTCAGTGCCCCCCCTTCCCATACCTCACCCTTGCATACGTGCCCGTATGCAGCCGCTGGAAAAGTTCACATAGATAAGTTGGTGCACCCATCTCAGTTAAAATGACTCAAACCTTGTCCCTCTGGACCAGGTCAAAAGCCGACCGCAAGTCCACAAATATCAAATACAGACTGCCGCCCCCCAGAGTAACAGTCTTCCAGTAGACCAGCTGGAGTCTAAAAAGCTGGTCTATCGTTGACACCCCTGCCCTGAATCCAGCCTGCTGAGAGGACAGAATGTTGTTATCATCCATCCAATTCTGCAGCCTGATCAGGAGGACTCTGGAAAATAGCTACTGGAGGACGTCTATCACGCTTATCGGTCTGCAGCTGGCCGGGTCCAGGTGAGAAGCCTTTTTAAATATGGGTACAATTTCGGCACCTAGCCATGTAGGAGGAATGGCCATGCCCTGCATGATAGCATTAAAAAAAGTGCAGATATATGGTGCCCATACCCCGTCCTCAGTTCGATACAAATCCCCAGGGATTTTATCCAAATCTGGGGCCTTTCCCGGGGTCAGGCTCCTAATCGCTGCCTTAATTTCCAAGATCGTAAATGGGTAACCATCATGGGCCCTATCCAGCACAAGGTTTGTATCTGTGGTGAGCCTTCACGGCTCCCAGTGCATATAGAGGCTTAAAGTGGGCATCATTCATATCTTAATAAAAGTCCATGTGTATTCACACAAGAAGTATTACGTAGCACCTCACCTGCTTTGTAATGATAGACTCTCTTAGTTGTGTTTTTAATCATCTATACATAGGGGGTGTAGGTATTATACAAGGGTTGGTTGGAGTGTCCCCGCATTGAAGCTGTGGGCAGAGATAGCCAAGAAAAACTTAATATTTGGCTGCTATGATTTTATAACATTGCCAATAATTGTGCTTCAATTGTGATAAAATTACCTCACCTTCGAACTGTAAATATCAGGGATCCTGATAAGGACAATGAATGCAGTATTCCACTATGCTGTTATTTGTATCGCACAAAATCTTGTAATTTTATATATTCTCCCCTGCATAGACAAGAATTATAAATTATAACATATTATAAATGATCTCATCATATCATATGTTAGCTTTTATAATACCCAGAGAACAAAATTATTACTTTTGGCAGCAGGTGAGAACAGACGAAAAAATGATTCTCCTTTTCATAGCCAGTCTTCTATGATTGCTTGTTTCTTAGAGCAGGAATCTTGCTCAGTATCCCTTTAATAATTAGGGTCAGGTTATCTGTTAGATGAAGTTTTTTTTAAGAACTATCATTATTGTCTTCTTAATCGTTATAATGCAGACCTTCTGATTTAACAGCATACCCTCTCTAACCTATGGCCCTACATGTACTCTACACAAACTAAAGCAACTTTGGCTATACCGGGCAGTAGGTCTTAGTTACCCTATGGTTTCAGTATACAAGGCAAGAAAATCCTAATTCCCTTGTTGTTATGTCGAGTCTAGCCACCCGTTCCCTATTGACTGTACGAATCACCCCCAGTGTGCACGCAATACAACAACGACCTTCGGGCTTGTGTTCAAAATCACTTCCCGAAGTCATTGAACTTTATTGTTCATGAATGACGGCGGGCTCTACAAATAGACGCCATCTTTAACCCCTTTGCTGTGGGGTTTATTCCCCCGTAGCGCTGGGGGGAGGGGGGCGCGCCCGCACGCTCATGACGAGCTGAGCTCATCATGAGGCACGGCGCTCCTGTGCTCATGACGAGCTCATCTTGTCACAGGTGCATTACCTGCCGTGGAACGCTCGCACAGCAGGGGAATTATCCCCGCATGCGAGCGTTCCACGGCTCATGACGAGAGCTCGTCATGAGCACCGGAGCGCCGTGGCTCATGACGAGCTCAGCTCGTCATGAGCATGGGAGGGGTTAAATGGACACGATCCTATGTCTTTTCCTTTTTACATCGGAACGCTGTCCTTCTAGATTACATTATATATGTCTATGAATGAACTTATATTAACACCTTTACTTTAGGAAGCATAACATGCAAAAAAAATAGTGTGCGGAGATGAATACTAGAAGAGCATTTAAATGACCATGATGTAATCTAATGCCATTTGAGCCCCTAGGGACTTCCAAAATATCTTTGTCCCACCCGATAGGGGCCATCAAAAACTATTAGTTGTTTGCATCTAACCGTGAGGCCCACTGCTCGCGGCATCTTTCAATTGCCACGATGCTCCAATAGTGATATCCAATATATGTTCAAGATGGTGTACTGAAGGGCTCAGACAGAGCCCCTTATCCGCTATAACTGCGTCCTATTTCTAGTACACTAATGTGCTAATATTTAGGCCTAAATGTAGAATTTTTTACATCTCCGATATATTCTCGTACTCAAAATGAAATTAAAACTAACCCTATTACCCCAAATACTTATAACACCTACACACAGTAGTGGAGATGCAACAGCCACTTTATGAACAGATGAATAAATAAGTGGATGTGAGCGAATACTGCTTAATAACTCCGCTTTATTATCAACCTGGAATGTCTGTCCAACAGTCTCAGTCAGAATCTAACCTATTCTCTTCCATATTGGCTATTTAGCTTGAGGAAAGGGGGGATGTGAGCGAATACTGCTTGATAACTCCCCTTTATTAACAACCCGGAATGTCTATCCAACTGTCTCAGTCAGAATCTAACCTATTCTGTTCCATATTGGCTATCTAGCTTAAGGAAAGGGGGGGCACAGGCCCACTATTTATTTACTGAATAAAGCACGAAAGACACAGTATTTACCTATTCTGACCAAAGCCTTAGGTAATAAATCACATTCAGTCCTCTCTACTGTTGAGGCCTTTATTAATCGTGTCCATTGTGCACATGAACCATTGTTCTCTTGTTTTTCTAATTTTCTCCATATTTCCCCCCAGTCTATTGATTTTAATTTTTTCCAAAATGAACCATTTAAAGTCATCCCATTTGTGGTTCTTTTGCGTAAAATGTGCAGTTAGAGGTGCATTCTCTTTTTGAGTACGAATTGCCGATTTATGCTCAGTTATTCTGTAGCGTAATTCACGACCTGTCTCACCCACATAGCCTAAGCCACATGGGCAGACCAGGAAGTAAATCACACTTTTAGTTCTGCAATTAGTCAAATCTTTTGAACAGTAGGTCTTACCTTTGTATTCAATTGATTTGTCAACTAGACATTGTTCACATATTGAACAATTTCCGCATTTGTTGTTTCCTATAGCTCGCGTCTGGAAAATGGTACTTTGGAAACAGTCCTCTTTATCGGGATAAGTGTGAACTAGAGAATTTCTAAGATTAGCGTTGCGCCTGAAGGCGAACGGAGGTTTCCCAATGGGTTCTTCCTAATCATCATTGAGAGTAAGCATGGGCGTAAAATCCGCTCCGCTCGCGGATTTTTCGGATTTTCGGCAAATCCGCAATCCGCGAACGCTCGCGAATTTGTCGAAAATCCGTGAATCCGCTCGCGGCGGATTTTTTGCTTGGTTGCGGCGCGCGGCGTGGTGCACGGCGTTCACTTTCCGTCATATTAGCGTTTGCCGAGTTGTTTTTCTTTGCGAGTGACGCGCCATTTTAGATCTTGCTGCGTGTTCCCGCGGGAGTTTGTCGCCCGCGAATACGTACTCGCGGCTTGCCACCTTGCACAGCACACCTCGCGAGAGTTCGCAATTGCGAACACGTAGTTGCGGCGGAAAGGAACAATCTCGCACTTGCGAAATAGAGATTTTGCAATTTCGCACAAGAAAATCACCAGCAAACAGGATAAACCTTCAGAAAATTATGATTTTTATCAGAATCACTCCTCAGGTTGACATTTGCATGGCCTTTTTTTTTTGCAAGGAGTCCATTTTGGGGGGGGGGAGGAAGGAAGTGCCCCACAGTCTCCAACTTCCTGTTCCTGTCCAGCAGGCTCCTCCCAGTGCTTTGTCCATCTCCTGGTCACTTTCATTTGGATCTGGAGCTGGAAGGATTACTTTTTGTGGGTGCTGCTGGATATTTGGATTTGAGGCCTTTTTGACTGTCTTTGGATCACTTTTGGATTAGAAATCAACTTTCACAAGTAAGTTTGTTTGGGGCATTACAGTTGCTGCAAGTAAAATTTTGGAACTTTTTCAGAACATTAAATAAATTATATTGTGGGTAGCCACAGTATCCAGTAGGACCAGGGTTGGTTAGGGGTGCATGATACAACTGTTTTGTTGAATTTAAACACCATTTAGGCCATGGATGGGCTGGGATTGTGCTGATTTTTGTCTTTTTTTTGGGACTGCTGGTGGGGCCCTTTGCCCAGGGGTGGTGAGTGTTGCATGGGCCTAGTCTTTCTGTGGGGTGTCTTCTTAAATGTAAACATAATTGAGGCCATGGATGGGCTGGGATTGTGCTTATTTTATTGTTTTTTGTCTTTTTTGGGGGGCTGCTGGTGTGGCCTTTTGCCCAGGGGTGGTGGTGCATGGACTGAGTGTGCCTGTGGTGTGGTCTCACTCTCTTTAATGTAAACATCATGGATGGCATTGGATTGTGGTGATTTCTGGCTGTTTTTCTGTTTTTTGGGGGTGTACTGTTGATGTGGACTGGTCATGTGGGTGGTGGTGGTGGCCATCTTGAGTGCTGGCTGGTACAGGCAACATGTGCCTGGGGTGTAAGGGGCCATTTTGAGGAGAGGCAGTGTCTGAGGCCTGCACTTATTTTGCCTACTTTTCATCCATTATGCCCAGGGGTAGTGAGTGTTGCATGGGCCTAGTGTTTCTGAGGGGTGTCTTCTTGAATTTAAACACCATTGAGGCCATGGATGGGCTGGGATTGTGCTGATTTTATTGTTTTTTGTCGTTTTTTTGGGCCTGCTGGTGGGGCCCTTTGCCCAGGGGTGGTGAGTGTTGCATGGGCCTAGTCTTTCTGTGGGGTGTCTTCTTGAATTTAAACATAATTGAGGCCATGGATGGGCTGGGATTGTGCTTATTTTATTGTTTTTTGTCGTTTTTGGGGGGCTGCTGGTGTGGCCTTTTGCCCAGGGGTGGTGGGTGGTGCATGGACTGAGTGTGCCTGTGGTGTGGTCTCACTCTCTTTAATGTAAACATCATGGATGGCGTTGGATTGTGGTGATTTCTGGCTGTTTTTCTGTTTTTTGGGGGTGTACTGTTGATGTGGACTGGCCATGTGGGTGGTGGTGGTGGTGGCCATCTTGAGTGCTGGCTGGTACAGGCAACATGTGCCTGGGGTGTAAGGGGCCATTTTGAGGAGAGGCAGTGTCTGAGGCCTGCACTTATTTTGCCTACTTTTCATCCATTATGCCCAGGGGTAGTGAGTGTTGCATGGGCCTAGTGTTTCTGAGGGGTGTCTTCTTGAATTTAAACACCATTGAGGCCATGGATGGGCTGGGATTGTGCTGATTTTATTGTTTTTTGTCGTTTTTTTGGGCCTGCTGGTGGGGCCCTTTGCCCAGGGGTGGTGAGTGTTGCATGGGCCTAGTCTTTCTGTGGGGTGTCTTCTTGAATTTAAACATAATTGAGGCCATGGATGGGCTGGGATTGGGCTTATTTTATTGTTTTTTGTCGTTTTTGGGGGGCTGCGGGTGTGGCCTTTTGCCCAGGGGTGGTGGGTGGTGCATGGACTGAGTGTGCCTGTGGTGTGGTCTCACTCTCTTTAATGTAAACATCATGGATGGCATTGGATTGTGGTGATTTCTGGCTGTTTTTCTGTTTTTTGGGGGTGTACTGTTGATGTGGACTGGCCATGTGGGTGGTGGTGGTGGTGGCCATCTTGAGTGCTGGCTGGTACAGGCAACATGTGCCTGGGGTGTAAGGGGCCATTTTGAGGAGAGGCAGTGTCTGAGGCCTGCACTTATTTTGCCTACTTTTCATCCATTATGCCCAGGGGTAGTGAGTGTTGCATGGGCCTAGTGTTTCTGAGGGGTGTCTTCTTGAATTTAAACACCATTGAGGCCATGGATGGGCTGGGATTGTGCTGATTTTATTGTTTTTTGTCGTTATTTTGGGCCTGCTGGTGGGGCCCTTTGCCCAGGGGTGGTGAAAGTTGCATGGGCCTAGTCTTTCTGTGGGGTGTCTTCTTGAATTTAAACATAATTGAGGCCATGGATGGGCTGGGATTGGGCTTATTTTATTGTTTTTTGTCGTTTTTGGGGGGCTGCTGGTGTGGCCTTTTGCCCAGGGGTGGTGGGTGGTGCATGGACTGAGTGTGCCTGTGGTGTGGTCTCACTCTCTTTAATGTAAACATCATGGATGGCGTTGGATTGTGGTGATTTCTGGCTGTTTTTCTGTTTTTTGGGGGTGTACTGTTGATGTGGACTGGCCATGTGGGTGGTGGTGGTGGTGGCCATCTTGAGTGCTGGCTGGTACAGGCAACATGTGCCTGGGGTGTAAGGGGCCATTTTGAGGAGAGGCAGTGTCTGAGGCCTGCACTTATTTTGCCTACTTTTCATCCATTATGCCCAGGGGTAGTGAGTGTTGCATACTTGCATGTCCGTAGTCTTTCTGTGGGGTGTCTTCAATGTAAACATCAAGGATGGCATGGGATTGTGCTCATTTTTCTGTGTTTTGTCGAATTTTTGGGGTGTATAACTGAACTGATGTTCCTCTGTCTTCCATTGCTTTTAGGTGCACAAGAAGACTCAAGAGAACCACCTGTGCCAGGAAGAAGTCCTGCAGCGGTGTGTGCAGCATAACGTCACGCGACGTCACGTCTGGACACAGAACCCTCTGCAACTCGTGCAACTGCTGCCTGCTGACCTGCTCTGAAGAGGATGGCCCCAAAAAAAGTAACCCGTAGCTCCTCTAGCAAGAAAGGTGCCAGTAAGGAGCAGAAGAAGCAAGTTACCAAGGAGACTGGTGTGCCGCCCACCCCTTTTTTTGGGAGTAAAAAAAAAAGTATGCCTGCAGCAGCAGCAGCGGGATCTGCTGGGGACCAAGCTGGCAGCAGCACCCCCGCTCCATTGGGCTCAGTGCCACCACCACCACCACGCCAACTTAAGTCCAAGCCCTTGAGTGCTGCAGAGGCAGCCAGTATAGTTGTTCAATCACCATCGACCAGTGATGTTGGCTCATCGCAAGAAAGCAGCAGCAATGTCCCTCAATCAACACAGGTTGTTGTAGCTCATCTGACGAGTGTTGAACAACCACAGCCGCAACAACAATCACATGTGCAAGTACAAGCCCAAGTACATGTGGAAGGAGAGGCAGCGCAAGGAGATGCGCAAGCAGAGGTGCATGGAGGGTCACAAGTGCCCACAATAGTTGTTCCTCCCGAAGTAGGGGCACATCAGGAAATCGACAATCAAGGCGAGGTATCATTTGAGGAAGCCACTCCTCCTGCTGATCCTTCATTGTCTTCCACAACCCTAGCAAGGAAGAGATCAAGGGTGGTGTCTACATCCTCTTCAAGCACACCTCCTTCTGATGATACGGATCAAACTTGGGAACCAGCACCACAGCCGTCTGAGAGTGAGGCACACCATGATCCAACAAAGGTACTTAAGCGTAAAAGGAAGCTCGTCCAAAGTCTCAGACTTATGGAGTGTGATGAGGCTCAACAAGAAGTGGCGGATACTGCTGCTGATGAAGACTCTGCCAACGACGACCCAGTCATCATAAAGGTCACTGCAGCCCCAGCGGGCATGCAGCAAACAGACATTTTGACCCTAGCCCGAAGAGCTGCTGCGCGTGATGATGATGATGATGATGTTGTCGATGAGGAGGCAGTGGAAACACCACAATCATTGGAGTTAAGTAGTACACCAACTCGTCCCACTTCCATATTTCTTTCTGGCAAGAAGAGACCTGCGTCAACCTTGACCTTAATTAGTGGCGGTGAAAGTGGAAAACGTACAAAAGTTGGGCAATCCAGATCCTCCACTTCATCTGGCATTAGCTTCATGACCACCACCACCAGTATCGCCGCCTCCTCCAGGTCCCACAGACACTTCAAGTCCCCAGTTTGGGACTTCTTTACTGTTTGTCCCAAAAATCCAAAGTTTGCCATTTGTACCCTTTGTAAGCTTGCAGTTAGTCGTGGTAAGTCAGGTACCAACTATGGTACCGGCGGCCAGAGTGGTCATCTTGAGAGAAAGCACGCTGTCCAATGGTTTGCGCACCTAGCTGCGATCAAGAAAGGCCAAAATCAAGGAAACGTTGATGTTTCATCTGATGTTGACGAGCAGGAAGAAGACGTGTCAAACACTTCCCTTACACCCAGTACCCCTGTCAGCAGCACACCCAATGTGAGGCACACTAAGAGTGTTGGAGCGAGTGAGACACCAACGCACAAAAGTTCACCAGCGAGCAAAATTGGGTCAACGAAGTCATTATCAGCCCGTAAATGCTTGGTCCAGGCCAACATTAGAACAATGCTTACTTCAGACGTGCCATATGAACGCAACCACCCACTGACGCGTCTGTATAACACTAAGCTGGCTAAAATGCTAGCTGTGGACCTTCTACCTTTTTCTTTTGTAGAAGCGGTAGGTTTTCTTGAATTAGTTGCAACGCTCTGCCCTAAATGGAAGGTTCCGAGCCGGTTCTATTTTGCCCGAGTTGCGGTTCCAGCACTACATGAAGATGTGCTGCAGGCGATTGGGGCAGCTTTGCAGAAGAGTGCTGTTCACACAATACATCTGACAACAGACATGTGGACCAGTGGCCCAGGCGATGATTACATGTGCATCACTGCACACTGGGTCTCTTTTTCAGGTGTTATAGCAAAGCTAAACGCAGGTGTTGACCCGGACCAAGTTTTCAAAGCTGCTCGGAAACATGCAACACTAGCCATGTTTGGCTTGGAGAAAAGTCACACAGCAGAAAACCTTTTGGAAGAGTTTAACAAAAAGGTCTTGACAATGCTATCCCCCCTAAAACGCAAGATTGGTTATGTTTCCACGGATAATGGCGCCAATGTAGTTAAGGCCATGTCGAAGGGTGACCATGTTAGAGTGTCGTGTTTGGCGCACTGTATCAACCTGGTAGTTCAAAAATTCTTGAGTGATAAAGAGAGTCCAGCGTTCGAGGTAATGGCCACCTGCCGCAAAATGTGCAACCATTTCAGCCATTCTTTTAAGGCCCGGAAGCATCTGCGGAGACTGCTACTTGAACGTGGAATGCCAGTGAAAGCACTCATCCAGGAGGTGGCAACACGTTGGAACTCAACCTTCTACATGCTTGAGCGTCTGTATGAGCAGTATACGGTACTCGATTACTATTTCTTGACAGAGGCTACATCTCAGAAGGAGGACCTGCGGATGAGTAAGGTGCAATGGGCCATAGTTAAAAGCCTGACAGACATGCTTCGTCCTTTTGAGTCCTTCACGCGTGCAGTCAGCCAGGAGGACTGTAATTTGGGAAAAGCTATCCCATTGTTGTGCATACTGGAGCACCAACTGATGGCGGTTTCTTCTGAGTTTCAAAAAGATGAAAAAAAAAAAACCCATTTCATTTTGTCTGAGAAATTATTACATCGCCTACGTGGTGATGAACGTCTTAAAAACATCAACTCAGATCAGCATTACATTTGTGCTACTATTCTGGATCCACGCTACAAAAAGGCGCTGGCAGACAACGCATTCTTTCCTTTCGCTGATGCAGATGTTCAAAAGTACAAACATTGGTTAGCCTGGTCAGCCAAGAGGTTTGAAAAAGAACGGCAGGTTATTGAAGGAGAAGCCAGTACATCAGCATCAGCATCAGCAGGCCATCCGCAGTCACAAGAATCCACTTCTGCACCTGTGGCTGGGGCACAAGTGACCTCTCAGCCGTTAAAGACACCGGCAACTGGATCATCTGCACCACACACAATGACAACACTAACAGTGGCTGGGGAGGAGGATTGGCTAAGTTTGATGGGGTATGGTTCTCGAAAAAATGTCACAGCCAGCACAGCAAAAAGTAAGCAAAGTGGAGGAACAGTTGATGACCTTGAGTCGATGGTGCAGGACTATCTGAATGACTCAACAGTGGTCTTTCTTAATGAGGAGCCATTGCAGTATTGGCATGGCAAAAAACAATTGTGGCCACAGCTCTACAACCTGGCTATAAACTATTTGTCTTGCCCACTCGCAAGTGTGTCTTCTGAACGTGTTTTCAGTGCTGCTGGTGGCATTGTAACTCCCAAACGGAGCCGCCTCTCGCCCAAAAATGTGGAGCGGCTGACAATGATCAAGATGAATCAGCACCTCATACCACCAGATTACAAAGTACGAGAAAGCACGCCGCATGAAGACGAGGAGGACAGCAACGTAGATGAGGGGATTTTTTCTCTGTTCGGTGCCACTGACCTCATCCAGCCTGAATTCGCAGAGTATGATGACGAAATCTTGTTCTTATTCCCTGACACCGAGCCCTGAAAATGAGACAATCAATCAAGAACTTTCTTTTTCGTCCTTATTCACTTTTATTCCTGTGTGCTTTGTGTCTCTCTTTCTTTGTTTTGCACAGTTAATTTAATTCAAACTTTAATCACCTAATCCCAAAAACAAGACCATCATCAGAACTGTCTTCACTTGTTTGCTTATTGATTTGAAGGTGCCGCAGTCTACATTCCTCAGGTTCACAAGTTCTGAAGAACATGCTCCTCTATCCTCCTCCTCCAGACTGCGATTTCCCTCCAAGCAGAGTGCTGGATTACGCACAATGAAGAAAGACTCAGCACTTGTGGGGGTGTTGTACTTCTTTGCGGGTGAGTTGACGGTTTTGGGCCCATTGCTGTGAAGCTCTAATAATGGACAAAAGTGTTTTGGACCAAATATGAGGTGGAAATTTCTTGCCGTTTTTGCTGACTTGCTTGCCTTTGAGGTGCTCTTTGGCGGGGTTCCGGGGGTTTGTGTGTAATTTTTGGTGTTTGTCGAAGCACTGCTGCGACAGTCTAATCTTGATTGCATTTGCTTTTCAGGAAATCCGTGGTGGAAAACAGGAGTTATGATGATTGATGATGATGACGACCTAGCTGCACAGCGCCGCGTTTGGACCGAAGGCCGAGAGACATTGTAAGTATGAGATTTAGCTTTTCCGCTGTTTGGGGGTGTTGTGTCGGGGGTTTTTTTGCGGGTGGGTTGGCGGGTCTTGCCTGGGGCATTCCTGGGAAGGTCTAATACCGGATACAAGTGTTTTGGACAAAATCCATAAGGAACAGCCTTTTTTTTGCCATTTCTTCAGACATCTTGCTCAATGTAGCGTTTTGGGGGGCTTCCTGCTGTTCGTGGGTGGGTTGCGGCCGGGGTCTCTGTCGAAGCACTGCTGCGACAGTCTAATCTTGATTGCATTTGCTTTTCAGGAAATCCGTGGTGGAAAACAGGAGTTATGATGATTGATGATGACCTAGCTGCACAGCGCGTTACTTTGGACCGAAGGCCGAGAGATATTGTAAGTATGAGATTTAGCTTTTTCGCTGTTTGGGGGTGTTGCCGCGTGTTTTTTTGCGGGTGGGTTGGCGGGTCTTGGCTGGGGCATTCCTGGGAAGGTCTAATGCCGGATAGAAGTGTTTTGGACAAAATCCTTAAGGAAAAGCCTTTTTTTTGCCATTTCTTCAGACATCTTGCTCAATGTAGCGTTTTGGGGGGCTTCCTGCTGTTCGTGGGTGGGTTGCGGCCGGGGTCTCTGTCGAAGCACTGCTGCGACAGTCTAATCTTGATTGCATTTGCTTTTCAGGAAATCCGTGGTGGAAAACAGGAGTTATGATGATTGATGATGACCTAGCTGCACAGCGCGTTACTTTGGACCGAAGGCCGAGAGATATTGTAAGTATGAGATTTAGCTTTTTCGCTGTTTGGGGGTGTTGCCGCGTGTTTTTTTGCGGGTGGGTTGGCGGGTCTTGGCTGGGGCATTCCTGGGAAGGTCTAATGCCGGATAGAAGTGTTTTGGACAAAATCCTTAAGGAAAAGCCTTTTTTTGCCATTTCTTCAGACATCTTGCTCAATGTAGCGTTTTGGGGGGCTTCCTGCTGTTCGTGGGTGGGTTGCGGCCGGGGTCTCTGTCGAAGCACTGCTGCGACAGTCTAATCTTGATTGCATTTGCTTTTCAGGAAATCCGTGGTGGAAAACAGGAGTTATGATGATTGATGATGACCTAGCTGCACAGCGCGTTACTTTGGACCGAAGGCCGAGAGATATTGTAAGTATGAGATTTAGCTTTTTCGCTGTTTGGGGGTGTTGCCGCGTGTTTTTTTGCGGGTGGGTTGGCGGGTCTTGGCTGGGGCATTCCTGGGAAGGTCTAATACCGGCTAGAAGTTTGTTGGACAAAATCCATAAGGAAACACCAGTTTTGGCACTTTTTGTAAGTTAGGGTTCGTTAGGGTTAGCCCTAGCAGCAGGATTGCATGTGTTTAGGGGGGTTCTATTGCAACGCGGTTCTGTTGTTGTAGAGCACTGTTGGAGCGATGCTGGCTATGGATACTTTTGCTTGCAGGCAAGTGGTTTGAATACAATCCACGGTCTGTATTTGGGTCTACTGTTACTTTCAAAGTACGTTTTGTAACCATTTTTCTGCTAGGCATCGTTTTTGGAGATATGATTGGGTTCTTCTACATTTTTGCGACTGGCTTTAGTAAGGGTCTTGGTGGGAGCATTGCTGGGAAGGTCAAATTTTGTTCTAAAACACAGTAGTACACCCACCTTGAGGGGAAAGATCCGCTATAATATTTTGGCCATACTTATTGATCCTTAAAAAGGTGACTCAGACAGAGCACGCAATTTCAAAAATATTGTACTGTCTATTAGGGAAATCAAAGTGTCACTTTTTGAACCACACAGCGTACATATCTTTTATTTATTTATCAGTGGTATTGTAATAGCACTTCCTGTTTTCCGTTCAATAATTACAGGCCGGGTTTCAGTCAACATCCGCCAGGCAGGCAGTGGACAGGGTGTCTCTTCTGTCAGTGGTCACCACCACATTGATGGACGAAGCGTCAGCTGGAATGGAGGAGTGCCGCCAATAAGAGGAATTGTTTGCTGCATGCAACTTACTTACCAATTTCAACAGGACAACTCCAACAACATACGCAATACAGATACAGTATCCATTGTTGTCTTTTATTCTATGAGTGTGACTGCATGTGCTTACCTTTAGTTTGTAACCAAAGATTGTCTGTAAACTCTGTATCTTCAATTATTGTTTGTCCATGCTCTGCTTTTTTTTTCTTCTCTCAACAAAACCTACCCAAAAAGAAACCCCCATTCCCATCCATTTTACAAACCCTAACCCTCTTCCCCCGGGCTGTGTTGTTTTGCTTGATGTCTGACTAAAATGACATCAATAATTCCACACACTTGCTGGGGAGGATAAGGTGATAGCAGCAACAGGCTGGTGAAGGAATACGAGGATATCTTCTAGACTTACTCAGCTTCAGTACTATATCTTCTAGTAGTAGTAGCCAATGTCAAATAAATTCAACGCAAGTACTAGTTATACTTGCAATACTTTACCATTTGTTAGGCTACATTATGGCACTGTTCTAGTGTACTGTCACCTGCTATTTTCTCGATCGTACCGTAACCGTTGTAATGCTACAGTAAGGAGTACAAACAAGGTTTCGTTTTCTTTTTTTCCATAGGCATGCAACTGCCACTGTGTCACACCACTAGTACCACCGCAATGAGGAAATGTCACCCGCCCAGGAATGACAACGTTAATCCCCATTTCACCTGGAGCCAGCCCTGGGCCTAGCCCTAATTTCTAACACAAATTACAGGTAAGATAAGCGTTTGGTGGGAGGTAGTATAATGGAGTATTATTTCGGAGTAGACAAGAGATTGACGGTTGTACTACTAAAGTCCTACGACTGTTCAGGAAAACAAAGTTACTGTTACACCCCCGCCCCCCACCCACCAGACTGAAAAGCAGTAAAAAACAGGTATGGTCAGATAAAGTTGAAAAATATATTTATTTATCCCTAACAAAATAATCTCCCTCACCCACCCTAACCCCAACGATTGTCTCTGAAACGTCCCAAAACGATCCCAACTCCCAAATCCCACCCCCCAAAAGTCTATAAAAAAAGGGCAAGGGACACTCCACTACTGGAGGGTGCTGGTGCTGGTGCATGATGCGGCATGGGCATCATACTCCTTGCGGAGGGTGGCAAGCTCGGAGCGGAGGCCCTTAACCAAGGTCTTATACCTCAGGACCTCCTGCTCCAGGTTGGACATGCGGACTCGTAGGCGGCGTTGGCGTTCCTTGCAGCTCCTGTGGGGGGCAGCTGGTATTTCGGTTGCTTGGCGGTGGCGGTCGGCTTTCTTAGCCCGGCTCGGTCCCGCTGGCTTAGTCACGGAGGAGGATGCAGTGGTCACAGTCGAAGATGTTGCCCCGCTCGACTGCGTGTCCTCCTCCTCCTCCAGGGCCACCAGCCGCCGATACTCGGCGACTGTGGCCTCCAGCCTCCGTTGCCGGGCCAATCTAGCCTGCTCCCTCCTTGTTGTTGATTTGGAAGGAGCAACTATATGAAGAAAGAAAGACATAGTCTGTAACCATGCTCCTTATTAATAACACAAAGTGATTGAGCCGAAAGTTGGGTCACAGAGTACAAGTAGCAAATTGAAAGCTCAGTACATAACTATTGAGGACAGTATCTATGTAACCTCCCACTTCTGCATCCTTGCTCTAACAGTAGTGGTAGTTTAATGAACTAATCCTACGACCACTATGGACTTCCATTACAGTCGACTATGACAGTACACCAGTCTTATTCTTCTTCTTCTCTCTTGTTTAGGGAAATGGGTACGTTATCTTATGCAAGCCGGCAGAATGACATGGACACAGCACAGTGAAGTTGCACCCGAGAAAAAAAGTTGCACACCATGATGATGGAGACAGACTTGCGTTACTGTACCGGTCCAGTACATGCAGGTGGTGAAGCTATTACTTTTCTATTACGGGTGGCACTGAGAATACTCTGTTACAAGGGCTACTGCTTAATTAATTTACCTTTCACCCTACAGTGCAAATGAGTACTAGAAAAGGAAACTGAAGAAGCTAACTAATTTGATTATCTATCACTTCACATGGGACGTATTTAATGACAGATGAGATGACTTTAGGTGCTTTGCTTAATATTGAGTGAACAGTGATACACCCACACATGAATGACGTACTACAAGTAAACTAAAGTTATTAAGAGAGGTACGGAGTGTCCACCGTAATAACCAGATGTATGCTGTGCATGCAAACGCAATACAAAGTACTGCTACTATTCATGGTAGTATTGGACACATTTACAATTTCTTTTCCTTGCCTTCCCTGCACTGGGACGGACGTGCGGGTGCGGTGGTACATGCTCTTCAAGGTAACACTTACTTCACCTGGCGACCATATACTCTCTCTAGATACACATGTGCTATGTAAGAGTCAGAGAATACCATGCTCCAGGCATCCATTCAGTCAAAGTATACGCACACATACAGTTTCTGTTTCACCCACCCAGGCTGCTGTCCTTCCACCCATCCTTGCTTCATCATTGACCCAGCCATGCACCATACCATATTCTTTCCTTCCCAGCCACCTCTGGGTCCAAGCAAACACATATCGTTCTTCTTTGCCAGCCATCATACAAGTTCGCTTCCCACTTACTTACACCCTTCTTTCGCTTTTCGTTCATCCCATCCATCACGTTCGTCTAAGAACTTATTGGGATTCTTCTCACCAAAAACTTCACAGCTAAGTCGAAGTACATTTCGAGGAGGCTACTACCTGGTTGATTTGTAATTGTAATACACCCGTGCAGAAAGCACACTATGCAGTCTTCAATCTCAATAAGTAAGGAATATATAGCTTACCTGTTTCCGCCACCACCGTTTGATCCCCCACAGGAACGGCCACCAGCTCTTCTAACGCCGCCTCCTCCCCAGAGGCCTCCGAGTCCAAGTCCAACACAGCCACCTCCGCGCTGGCCCCGTCACCAGATGTTACACCTACAAAGTACATTTAAGAAAGTTAGAATACACCACTCACTACTATATAATATTTGGTCTAGGAGAAATGTTAAAAAAACAGAATACAATGTAATAATTTGTGACTGTCTACTCCATAGTAAAAATGTCCCATTTTCCAGGGAAGGCTGTTGTCTTGCTGCACTTTTATGCACAACTGATGAATGCTTGCTTTTGATTTTTAACACGCACCACTTTTTCTCCTAACAGACAGAAGCTTGACTCCTGAGTCCTAAGAACACGACCAGGATCAAGTTCAAACTAGGTGAGAGTTCGGCTCGACCACAAGAAATGTGTCCAATTAATCGTCAGCACTAACCACTTTTCCGTTTACAGTTAAATAGTTTTATGACAAAGTAGATTTTAATAAATGTGTTTACTTTTAATAAAGCTTTTACACTTAAATAGACTCTGTGGTTTTTGTTCCTCTAGACTAGAGTGGATGAGCTAAAGGTTTTGGAATTTTTGCAAGCATGAGTGCCTCTGACACTTCTTGACTGTGCTGTGACTCCGTACTACTCTCTTGTCCTGCGTACGATAATCTAGAGATCATTGGGGATCTATAATCGGTGACTTCGGGAGCTGAATGACTCTGCCACACTATCTAGTCAGTAAGGAGACAGTGCATAGAGGTATTGCTGAATATAATGGGAGTCCAATGGAATTGCCAAATGTCCAATCTTAGTTAGCTACACAGACAGACTAATAAGAATAGTCTAGTAATACCACAGGGAGTCATATTCGAGGCAGGATAAGAATTTATATCCAGTCTACAAGAAGATCAAAGACGATTTAGAAAAAATCGAATGAGGAACGCTAGGAAAAAATAGGTACTGTTTATTAAAATGTAAACTTACTGGGGCCAGCAAAGGAGCCCTCGCCTGCCCGATCCTGGCCTGCATCCTCAGCACCCTCCTCCTGTGTCCTCTTGCCCTTGGGGGGAGCTGATGTACAACATGAAAGAAAGAAAAACCATAAAACATGGATGAGATTTTTCAACCAAATCAAACATTTCAAAAGAACAATAACAACATATTTTGGAAAAATAGCAAATAGATAGACAACTATTCCACGGGATCTATCTCATGTGGTATACTACGTTATTCGTATTGCCTGATTTGCGGAACGTTGACTTAGAAAGTTCCTATGTAACTCAATAAACAGACTACTAAAGAGGTTTGCCTAGGCCTGGCACTGCAGGCAGCAGTGCGCAACACGTGACAGACAAAGTCCATCCTGCTTGCAGATCAGTGAATACTCAAACTATCAATCCACCCGCCACCACCGCCACTATTTCTTCTGATAGCCATGTGACTGTCTAAAGGAAGGACTGGACTTCAGTCTGTTGGGGCTGATTTATAAGTCCCTTGCGGAAGTTGCGGCTGATTTTCCTCCATTGTTGTGTGTCTTTTCTGACGCAGCGGCAGAACAAAAGACTCGCCATGGTGTTGGTGCGGCGTATATATTAAAAAAAAAAACACATATGGGCATATGGGCGATGCATCACGTTGTAAAGCCCTGCGCCATCAGGGGGCGTTCCGGCGCAAGGGAGGGCGTACCTGCGCAGGAACGAATCCTAAAAGTGGCTGAGGGAAATCTACAAGATGTCAATCAGTCATTTTTAGGACAATGATGCATGACTCAAACCCTGCGCGCTTGAAGCCGACGTACGGCTTGATGCAGCATTGGGGAGATAGGGTACCCCAGAGCATTGCTGGAGCTGCGCCATCGTTGGCACGCAACTCCAGCAATGCGCTGCCTTTACGGCACAGATGCGTAAGGCTTCTGTGACGTTTTGGGCCAATGGGTGGTGGTGGCATGGCACACAATTACTGCCGCATCCCTGCTACTTTGCAGGGATGCGCCGGTAATTGAAAATATGACCCTTACTGTCTAGCATTACGCAGTTCTTTTCTTTACAGTACACTCATACATAATTTCTCAGGCCAATGAAATGCTTCTGAACACAACATACAAAACAAAGAAGCATAGTAGCAAGCAAGGCTACTGAGAAGGAGAGCAGTGCACCTGAAAATGAAATGCATAGAAGATTTTGAAATATAATTTACCTCAATGTAATCGGCAGCATTATTGCTCTTGGTAAAGAACAAAGATTTGCAAATAACAGAGCAGGATAAAACAGAGTAGTAAATGTACTACTACTACTACTCACCAAGCCCGGGGACCTCTACGCCGAGCGCGTCCAGCAAGTCCCGCTCCCGGTCCATGACATCGGTCCAGCGGTGGGTGGCCTGGTTATATGTGCGCCGGACCCCAGAGATCTTGTACATGGCCCGGCACACCTTCTCCCACCGCTGGCGGCGCTCCCGGATGCCATAGCCGGTCGCGATCTTGCCGCCTCCCAGGATCGTCTTGGGGAGGCGGCGCTGGACATGGAAGATCAGTGCCGCCACTTCCTCCGCGCTGAAGATCTCCCTCGGGACCACTTGCTCCCCCCTTAAACGCCCGCACGGGAGCCGGGCACGGGGTGCGGGACCCTTCCCCTTCTCAGGGTGCTTCCCGGCTCCCTTTACCATGGTCTGGGCAGAAATAAACTTAAATGATAAAGAAGAAATAGAATAGTGAAGAAGAAAAGAAAAGAGTTTAAAAAAGTAGTTTAAAAGTAAATAAAAGCTGCAGAAAACACAAAAATATAGAGCTAGAAAAATAGAGGGTTAGATAATAAGTAAAATTAGATCAAAAAAACTTCAAACAAGCAAAGGATGGCAGAGATTGAGAGAGGATACAGAAAGCATGCCCAGAACCATAGCAATGAATGAGAAACAAGATGGCCGCGCCCGTTCACGACCGCGTGGGTAAGTTCGCGCGAGATTTTCCTTGCGAGTACGCGCAAAATTGTACTAGCGAGCAGCACACTTTGCGAGATTACACATAGCGGGCGGAAACGGAATTACGTCACGCCAACAAGATGGCCGCGCCCGTGTACGACCGATAGGGTAACTTGGCAAACGAATAGCTAGAAGCGCCTCGCGAACACGCGCAAGATCACGCGAACATACACGTCGCAACAAAAACAATTTTGTATTCGCACGTATTCGCGGCTTCCGAAATCGATCTCGCACGGATTCGCGCCCCAAATAACGCGCGAAATTGCAAAAAAAACGATTTTAGCTAAAATGAAAGCAATGAGCAGGTGCAAAAGTTCAAACTTAACATTAGTAACATTCAAGGTAGTGCTTCCTGATGGGCCCCTCCAGAGTTTGCAACAATTCTATGACCCTGCTATGACCCAAACAGCAGGCTCATAGAATAGCACCATAAAGGTCCTGTAAAAAAAAAATTTCACTGCAACAAAAAGCAAATTCAGATAAGGAAGGAAGCAGGTGCCAGCCAGACTGGAACTTTCAAAATTACTGACACATTAATGAAACACAAATTAATTGATGGCAGTTGAAGAAGGGCAGGTGTGCTAGCTTTTTTCAACCACCATAATCTACAGTAATAAATAAACCTAATAGGTGCCTGTGAGGATGTACTAGAGGGTGGCATGGGTGTCCCAGAGGGTGGCAGTGGTGAAACAGAGGGTGCTGTGAACCTGTGATGATAAACCAGACGTAGAAACAACATAGTCGCGGCCGTTGCAAGCCGAAAAGTAAGTTCGCAATTGCGAACTTGTCCCAAAATCGGCGCGAACACGCGCCAACACAAAAAACGGAAAAATCCGCAAATCCGCTAGAGTTCGCGGATCTTCGCGGATTGCGAATCCGTAAATACGCAAGTTCGCGGATTGCCAATCCGCAAAATCCGCCCATGCTTAATTGAGAGTCTTCCAGTTTCTGTTTATAATGTTTTTGATCTGATTGCTCACATTAGAGAATTTACTTACAAAAACGATCTTGTCTACATTCTTTTTGTCTTTTTTATTTCTATTCATATAGAGCATTGCTTCTCTATTGTAGAATCTCTTTTAAATGAGTTTTTATCAGTTTTTCAGGGTATCCTCGATCTGCTAGTTTTTTCTTAAATATGTCAGAGTGCATATAAAAATCTTCTATATAAAAATCTTCTAATGAAGTAAAATTTCTCAGAAGTCGCAGAAATTCCCCAAATTGGATATTATCAATCTGCGACTTCAGATGATGGCTATGATAGTGTAAAAAGGTATGTTGTCTGTTGGTTTACTATATAATTCAACCGCCAAGACATTGTCTACACTTTTAATACAGATGTCCAAAGAGTTGACCTGAGTATTACTCCAATTTGATGTAAATTTCAAATAGGGGTCCCCTAAGTTTAGCCACGTGATGAACTCCTCTAAAAGTTCACTGGCACCGTTCCAGACAAAGATGATATTGTCTATGAAACGGTGCCAGTGACTAATGTTCTCATAGAACGGAGCTAGTTTGATTTATACAAGCGCTCCGTCCATCATCCCCTTTTGAATCGCTTTGTTCGCCCTAAGTGTGGCAGGGTATGCTCAGACGTGAGTCCCTTGTTCACTTGGCCACTGGATTCAAGATAGCCTGGCTGATGAGGATTATGAATCCGAAACCGGTCCCAGGATGCTTGTTTCCGGTCCAGGGAAGACATGGCTTGGCAGTTCGGGCTGGACTGTTCCCATAAGGCACAGGGTCAGACTGATTTGCATGTAGCCATGTCTGAACTGGGGTGGCTGAGTGAGCTAAAGAATGGTGATGGATTAAACCCAGATCAGTTGACTGGGGGTGAGTGTTTGATTTATACAAGCGCTCTGTCCATCATCCCCTTTTGAATCGCTTTGTTCGCCCTAAGTGTGGCAGGGTATGCTCAGACGTGAGTCCCTTGTTCACTTGGCCACTGGATTCAAGATAGCCTTTCTGATGAGGATTATGAATCCGAAACCGGTCCCAGGATGCTTGTTTCCGGTCCAGGGAAGACATGGCTTGACAGTTCGGGCTGGACTGTTCCCATAAGGCACAGGGTCAGACTGATTTGCATATAGCCATGTCTGAACTGGGGTGGCTGAGTGAACTAAAGAATGGTGATGGATTAAACCCAGATCTTTTGACTGGGGGTGAATGTTTGATTTATACAAGCGCTCCGTCCATCATCCCCTTTTGAATCGCTTTGTTCGCCCTAAGTGTGGCAGGGTATGCTCAGACGTGAGTCCCTTGTTCACTTGGCTACTGGATTCAAGATAGCCTGGCTGATGAGGATTATGAATCCGAAACCGGTCCCAGGATGCTTGTTTCCGGTCCAGGGAAGACATGGCTTGGCAGTTCGGGCTGGACTGTTCCCATAAGGCACAGGGTCAGACTGATTTGCATGTAGCCATGTCTGAACTGGGGTGGCTGAGTGAGCTAAAGAATGGTGATGGATTAAACCCAGATCAGTTGACTGGGGGTGAGTGTTTGATTTATACAAGCGCTCCGTCCATCATCCCCTTTTGAATCGCTTTTTCTTAAATATGTCAGAGTGCATATAAAAATCTTCTATACAAAAATCTTCTAATGAAGTAAAATTTCTCAGAAGTCGCAGAAATTCCCCAAATGGGATATTATCAATGTGCGACTTCAGATGATGGCTATGATAGTGTAAAAGGGTATGTTGTCTGTTGGTTTACTATATAATTCAACCGCCAAGACATTGTCTACACTTTTAATACAGATGTCCAAAGAGTTGACCTGAGTATTACTCCAATTTGATGTAAATTTCAAATAGGGGTCCCCTAAGTTTAGCCACGTGATGAACTCCTCTAAAAGTTCACTGGCACCGTTCCAGACAAAGATGATATTGTCTATGAAACGGTGCCAGTGACTAATGTTCTCATAGAACGGAGCTAGTTTGTTAAATATATGCATCAGTTCAAAGTTGCTTACATATAAACAGGCCAAACTAGGGGCGCAAGCAGAGCCCATGCTCGTCCCTTTCACTTGAATGTAAAGGTCCTTCTTATAAAGAAAAAAGTTGTTTTTCAACACCAAGCTCACACAGCTCAGGATGAAAGCTAGATTCCCTCCTCCAAGATCCTCAGCTTGGAGCATTGTTTCGACTGTACTGATGGTATCGTCTTGCAGGATGTTGGTGTAAAGGGCTTCAATATCACGGTGACCAAAAATTGGGTCACCCCATTGAAGCCCACACCCTCAAATGTTGTGATAGCGTGTGCTGAATCTCTCAAATAGGACTTTTGTTGGGCCACAACAGGTTTTAAAAAGAAATCAGCATATTTGCTGAGGGGTTCTCGTATCGAACCTATGCTGCTAACAATTGGGCGCAGAGGTGGTTGTTCAGCATTTTTGTGGATCTTAGGCAATCCATAGATTGCCGGTGTGATGGGATTCAGGTTATACAGAAATGTATATTCCTCATCACTAATCCACTCCTCTGAACTCGCTGTATCTAGCATTTCATATACTTCTTTTTTCAGTTAGATGTTTTTAACATGAAACACCTTTTTATAATGTTCTCCAACATTGAGTAAGTTCATCATTTTATTACCATAATCACTCTGATCAAAGATAAAAAACCCTCCACCTTTATCGGCGGGTTTAATTATAATACTCATGTTTTCCTTGAGTTCTCTCAGGGCTTTTTTTATGTTCTGCAGAAAGATTGTGATTCGTTTTGTGTTAACGTTCAAACAGATTCTTAATTTCTATTTCCACTGTCTTTTCAGCGATATTACTACTAACTTGTCCTATAGTAGGAGTGAAGGATGATTTTGCCGGTTATATTAGTGCTGGATCAATTCTCTCTACCCTCGAAAAAATCCTTTAATCTGATTTTCCTAAAAAACAATTTTAAGTCTTTGTCAAATTCAAACTTGTTAGGGGCCACTGCTGGTGCAATGCTAAAACCTCGCTCTAAAACATAGAAGGACGTCATGTTTTGCCGGATCGGTCGCCCTAGCTTTAGTGACAAGCCACATCCTCCCGCTCCAAGTAGTGAGTTTCATGAGTGGCCTCGTCCGAGAATTCAATTAGTTTATCTCATATTTCTGCCATTGTGTCAGCATTGTTGAAGCTGAAATACTCCAATTCGAGGGGGTGGAGCCGTCGTTCCAGCAGGTTAAACCTCCCCTGGATGGCATTTAAAACTACTGATTGTTTAACGATGCAGATACTGCAAATAACCACTTTAAAGGCGTTTCAGAGTGTAAAGCAAGACTCAGAGTAGCAGGGGCAGCAGGCAAGGCTTGAGGGTGTGGGGTGTGGCCACGCGAGGGTGGGTTGGTTTGGCCACAGTCTGCATAAAAAATAAAAAAAACAAATAAATAAAACGTACCTTACTGCCGTCACCGGGTCCGGCGTCTTCTCTCCTGCTCGCCTGTGTCAGAACAGGAAGCAGCCATCCAGGCTCCCACCCCTAAGCCAATCACAATGCTCTCATAGAGCATTGTGATTGGTCTGAGTGCTGTGACACAGTGCGCACCAGGGGCTGGAGGGGTGGGCATGTTCCCTATACAGGTTGCAATGCAGCCTGCATGGAGAATAAGGAGAGCACATAACTCGTTTGGGCAGCGCGTGAGGGCCAATCAAATATTCATTGCACACTAAGAAGCGGGCAAACCACTCCTCCCCTGCCCTGCTCTGTAAGCAGATCAGCCTCGCCCACTGGTAATAACTAAAAGTTATTACCATTTTATGTTTTGCTTCTCGCACCGCAAGAAAGCAGTGGGGTGACTCTACTCCCTCATAGCAGAGCCTGCAACGGAGCCCTCATTATGGTCAAAATACTCTTAGATCTCTTCACGGAATTACGCAGTACCCCAGAGTGCAAGCACCAGGAGAAATCACGAGGAGCTGTGTGAGGGATCAATAGTTCCATCAGAATGGGGGCATGATCTGAAAGTGTACGAGGTTGGTGTGAGATTTTAGTGACTGAGGTCGGTACTTCCCAGGATCTCAGTCTATAATCACTCAGGGGCAACACATTATGAAATGCTGTGACACAGGTGCCCTCTGTCTGTGTGCCATGTGTATGTCACCAAATATCTTGTAAATAAATGTCTTTGATATGATAGTGTAGAGGGCCTGTGCTGCGTTGGTATGTGGGTGACTAGATGTTCCCAAGTGGTCCAACCAGTCATCTACTGTGACATTAAAATCCTCTGACCAAATGATGGCTCCATGACCTAGGCTGGACAAAAGCCTGCACAACTCAGAGAAGGAATCCAGGTCATCAGTATTGGAGCCATGAATAGTGCGTATTATCACCGGGTGTCGATGTAACATGCCAGTGAGTAGCATGTTTCTGCCACTGTCTACGCATATTACTTGTTGCGTTTGCCACTGTAAGCCTTTTTGTAAAAGTATAGCAACACCCTTGGCATAGTTGAAATGTAAGGAAGTGTATTTCTCCCCCAGGCACCCATTGTGGCGCTCCGGTGTGGAGGGCCGGGCAAGGTGAAGATCTTGTAGGAGCAAATATATATACAGTGCCTAGCAAGGTACGCGTTCACCAGGTGAGCTTTCCTGCATTCATTAACACCACATATATTTCAAGTGAGACGTGGCTGATGTCATGATGCCATGCAGCAAGGGAACTGAGGCAATAAATGAGGAAGTCTGAGGGAGGGTGGCCTATGGGGGAAAATAGGTGAAATAACTAGCCATGCAAGGAGGTGAAGGGGTGGACAGTGTGACCATAAACAACAACAAAAAACAACACCCTAATCCCACCCATCACCCACTCTAACCCGAATGCATTGTTGAGTAAAACATTCCCTCCCTTCGTCCCAACAGCCCAATAACAGAATATTAACCAATTCATCAGACATCCCTGGTGTAGAGAAGAGTTGGGAAAACAGCTCTGTCAGTAGAAGACAAAGTGGTCGAATGGGTGAGAAGCACCCCAGTGTTTTACAGTAATATCAGTAAGGCTGATGAATCAAACAGCGGACATCACAGGGGGGTGAGCCGCGACTGCTTGGTTGACCCAAGGAGTGATGATGGTGGGGTCCCAACAGGCTGGTTCACTGCATTTCACAATTGGAGCCGGGAGACAATGATGAGGCACAGCCATCCGTTAATCATTGTCGCTGATGGAGTACCCACGTGATTACATCTTTGCAGTAATGCTTTTGACAAACTTGAGGGCGAACTTCCCATCCATAAGGAAATGAGGCTTACCCTCAAATGGGATACACAGCTTTGATGGGTACATGAGAGTATAGGAGATGGCTGCCTTTTGAAGGATCCTTTTGGCAGAAATGACGTTTTGGTGAGCTGCCTGCACAGACTGGGTAAAGTCAGGGTAGAAGAAGAGTTTAGTTCCCTGGTGCACAATTGATCCGGGATCTTTTGCAACTCTCAGGATCACATCACAATCTCTATAGGAGTCTTGCATTTATGGTATGCACCAGGGACCCCGGTTGAGATGCTGCCCCAACAAACGATGTGCCCATTCCACAATGAATCTCAGGATAGTGCTTCTCCAAATAACTCACGTAGCAGGTCCACTATGAAGCCTCCATTTTGTTGATAGCAGTAGTTTCTGGGAGGCCAATAATCTATAGGTTATTCCATCCTGATCACACCTCCAAATCTTCATTCTTGGCTTTTATAAGGTCTAGGACACTATCCATTCGAAGCAAGTGTTCATTTGTGTTAGCCTGGGCATCATCATTATTCACAACACTATTTTCCAAGTGGTCCAATCGGTTTTACAGTTTGTCAGCACACTGTTTCATGTGGGTCAGATGGGTAATGTGTATGTCCAACCTTGAATCAATAGTTTTAAGGATAGTGTTTATCTCCACCATGAGTTCTTTGAGGTTGATGCCATTCTCAAAATTACTCCCAGGGCAGCTGGGAGGGTCCTCTATGGAGGATTCGTGTTCCACAGGGTGGGTGTTGTGCCTGCTTTTGAAGTTTAATTTCTGCTGGTGTGCATCGTGCTTACCCATGCTGGCCTCATGTTAAAGCTATATCTCAAGGTCGCTGCAGAGCCTGGGGCCCAATCGACAAGGATCCTGTGTACTACGGTGTAAGGCGGCCACTGCCCGGACTAGCAGATCTGTGCAAAATTCAGGTAAGAGGGCGTCAGTTAGCCACTCTCAATAGGCCTTGCAACACCCTGGACATTCGCCAGCCGCAGGGGGCATGAGCAGAACCAGGATGGCCACCAGGAGGAAATGAAGCACTCAGGGCCCACGACGGGCAGCTGGGAACCACAGGATCAGTGGGAATGGGCCGCTAGACATTCAGTGCATAGTGGTGATGTGGGACCATGGGGTCAAAAGGCCCATTCGAGTCAAGTCCACTATTAAGCCATGGTCCCAGTTTATGAGGGTCAGAGGAGCAAGCAGGGGGCCTGTGCAAGCCATGCCACAATCAGTGTGTGAGCCTAAACGCAGGAACCCAACACTCACCACCTTCTCATGCTCGGTGAGTTCTGTTCTGCCCAGTTGGTCACAGGCAGTGGGGGTTAAAGGCAGCCCAAGCCAGCTCTCCATGATCATGCAGACTTACCTTAGGCCACACCTGTAGCTGGATCTAAGCTCACGCAGGCCGGGTGGCGATCTACCATCGGCCACTTCTGCATTTCAAGTGGTGGGGCAAGGCCAGGCTGCAGTGACCACAGCTGCAAGGTCGCTGCTGTCTTCAAGCTGCGCAGCCATATAGTACTCAGGTTGATGGGCCAGGAAATCAGCACAGCAGAAAAGCTGTTGATCCAGGGACAGAGTAGGGGAGAGGTCGACACCATCTACTGACCCATCCTGCTCCTTGGAAGATAGGAGTTCAGGAAGAGCTTCCCACTCCTCTTCCAGCACATCATCAGTAACCAGGAGCATGGTAATCTCAAACCTCTCGAAGTGAGGCTTGATGTGATTAACATACAAGTACTTCCAAGGGCTCCTAGAAATCTTGAGATCCACCACGTAGGTGACATCGGTCTTGCACTCCTTCACCTCATAAGACCAAGACCAATTGTCTTTCCCAACTTCTAGGGAACTAGCCGATTTCCCCACCAGTGGCTCCCCTTCACCTGAACTACCTGCGTTAACCAGCGAGCTGTGAGCCTTCTCACCCCACGTTTGCTGAAGGCTGCAGCCCCAGCCATCCTGCCACGCTTTCTACATCTCCATATTGGCACCTACCATGGAGCCGATAACAAAAGCCTGTATTCCAACGACAGCTACCAATAAATGGTGAGCCTATTGATCTGTTATTCACAATACCCCTATACTCTTCCATTCATTACTTATTACCGTTTCTGGTTGTTTCTTTGCCTCACTCTGGGGAATGTTTTATTCATGTTCTGTAACTTTACATGCATAGCATTTGTATCCTTGGACAGTCCTCCTTTTGATATCCATCCAGCGCTCATTTGCTGTTAAGGTAACAGCGAGGCTAAACTTATTCACAACTTATCACCCCCACTGGACACTTGTTGCATTATTCCCAAGTTTGTTTTTCCTACTTCTCACACCTCCACAGGCACAGCGCTTGCATATCTCGACCAGCATTTCCTTTCACTTTTATAAGTGTCTGTCTCCTTGCCAAGGTAAATAGTGAAGACACAATGAAGGCATTTACGCCCACTTTTATTCCATCTTCGCTTACCCTATCACTGTGCAGTCAGCTTGACCCTATCACCCTCTACTAATTTTAGTCTGTGTTTGTCTCCCTTCTGTTATTCCCTCCGCTCTTTTTTACTAAACCCACTTTGCTTTCCTTCATCCTGGGATTATCACGTTAGTATTCTACCCAAGATGTTTGTTCACTTGATATGTTTTCTCTGTTTGTGCACAAGTTCTCTCTATGATTTTTAATCGACTGATCTCCCAGTGCTCTGTTAACCACATTTAATAATTTGTGAAACTATTCCCCATCAAGAGAAATGTTTACTTTTTAATGATTTTATCTCCTAACTCATATAAACAACAAGTATGTTTGGATTTAAGTATATATATTAATATCAATTTTTGATCTAGGCACATCCCACTGTTTTTGTCTAGCTGATTTGCGCGCCCTGAAGAAGGTGATGCCCACATTGGGGTTCAACACCGAAATGTGCGTCGGCGCTGGATTCCACTTGCTGGAATATGTTGTAATAGATAAAATCCCCCCATCTGTTTTTCAACACCAACTTAGGAAAATGTGTTTATATTTATTACTATATTAATCCCTAGATTGTTATTGATTTGTTTAGTTTGATTTGGTTCTTACAATTTTAGGCACATCAATATTTCTTGGTTGGCCTCATGTGTAATCTTGGATCCCTATGGGGGGTCTACATCAATGTATATAGTGACTGTATTTGAGCAAATGTCTGATTAGGATAGGCGTGTGAGAATGCGAGTATATGGGATAGTATGTTTGAGGTTTGAGGGAATGTGTTGTAGGATGTGTTTGGACAGGTATATTGAAACTATGTTCATGTATTATATTATCAAATCTAAATAACAGCCCTTTTGATATTCTTTTCTTCTTGCTGTGGTTTCAACACTATACTTGGTTATGTTATTATACTTTGTGACTTTATGCACCTATAGAATTAAACAGGTAGAGAACCCCCTCTTTTGAGTAAACAATTGTCTTTCAGGGACTGGGGCTCCAGCATTTCATGTGCTCTTGGCTAGCTTCCAGATTCTCCTAGTGTGTGCTCTGGCAGCGGGCTGCCTGATTATGTAATGCCTGCATGTAGCTCAATACATAGTGGGGTGGCTTCTTGGGAGACTGCTCTTAGCCTTCCTTAACCAAACTGAGAGGCCATCTCACAGGGTGCCCATACAGAAGTAAAACATGGCTGAACCCAACCCCCTTCTGTGGTACCTCCCTGTAGGTAAAGAAAATACATGGCAAGAGAACGTCCCACTTATGCCTCATTGATTCAGGTAGACCAATAATCATGCCTTTGAGGGTGCAGTTGAACCTTTCAACCAACCCATTTTTGGGTGGATGGTAAGGAGTGGTGAACTTGCAGGCTACTTCTCATTCCTTCCACATGGTCTTCATGTAATTGGACATAAAGTTGGTACCTTGGTCAGATACCACCGCCTTGGGGAAATCCACATAGGTAATAATCCCAATCAGTGCCCGGGCGATGGTAGGTACAGTCATTGTCCTGTGAGGTTTAGCTTCTTGGTACCGGGTGGCAAAGTCCACCAAGACCAAAATGAATCTGTTGCCCATAGCTGTCTTGGAGTCCAGAGGTCCACAATGTTGATGTCCAACTTCTCGAATGGGGTGCTAATGGCAGGAAAAGGTTGCAGAGGGGGCTTGCACTTCCCCCTGACTTGCAACTAGACTGGCAAGTAGGATAGGGCCTTCAGCATGCATCTGAGGTGTCCTAATTTGAGGCCAATAAAAGTGGGTGACAAGCCTGTTAAAGGTCTTGTTTTACCCCAAATGACCTGACAGTGGCACACCAGGAGCCAGACCCAGTACGAAGGACATGAAGCACTAGAGTACCACCGACCCACATGTTGCACCATGCTCAGAAGCCTTAGGTTCACTATAAGGGAGATCATTCTCCCAGTAAATCAGATGCTAGCCAGATGCGTTACCAGATGCCTGGGCCTTAGCTGGCTGTCAAAGACCCACAAGAATAGGACACTCCTTCTGCACCTGGCAGAGCTTCTTTCTGGAGAGACCCCCTTCCTGATGCCAGTTGGTCAGCTCATGCGAGTAGAGACGAAGGGTGCTTCAGTTGAGATTGTGTGGGGTCTTCCTCCTACAGCTTCTCTATATTGAACAGCGAGCATGCTTCTTGTAAGTTGAGGATACTTCAGTTTTTATTGTTCCATATGAAGGTGAGCTGAAATGGGTGTTTCCATTTATACCTGATCCCTTTATTCCGCAGGAAGTTGGTGAGTCCCTTAGGGTCCCAAATAGCTCCTCCGTGTATGCACATGTAACTGGTGTGTCATTCCCATGCGTGTCCGCTGGTCTATGAAAAACAGTGTGAGCTTCCTGTGATGAACACTCACTCACACCACAAGGGTGTCGACTTCTCTGCTGTCGTTGCTTCAGTGTTTGAGGCATGTGGAAGAATGGGAGCTGACCAGGGCTGGTGTCTCAGGGCATAGCGCTCCACAAGCATGTGGATAGCTATCAAAGACCATCCACCAGCAGGATGCAGTGAAAATGCAGGTGTGGTGAATCAGCTACTGAGCAGTTCTGGAGGCAGGGGTTACTGCCGGCCCTATGTTCACCAGAGAACGCCAAGGAGTTGCCCTCGATCAGAGCAGGCTGAAGCACAGCACAATGGTTATGGTACCGGCCTGTGTCACTCAGACAGCAACAGGGCCAGCCTGGATAGGTAGTCTGCATTGGATGCCACCCAGGGTCTCAACATCGGCAGCTGTGCTTTCTGAAGACCTATTGGGGGAGGCCGCAAAAAGCCCAGGTGCCCAGGGCATATGCACTGCACTGTATGGGGGACTCTCTCTTCAGTGCCAGTGGTGCAAGCCTGCCTCCAGCAGTTTTTTTGGGGAGAGCAAGGGTGTTCTCTACAGTGTTTCTGGCTGCCTCTTTGCTGGGCATTCAGGCCTTGTGTATGCCAGAGGGTGGGTACCTGTTTGCTTCTCCCCCAGCTGAGAGCAGCAGCGCAACACCTGCCCCAGAAGGTCAGTCAACATGAGGCTTCTCCTCTGTGGCCGACTCTGTGATACATCAACTGGCAGAGCAGCAAGCCCTGTATTGGAGCAGGCCTGGTTCACTGCTTGCAACATGTTGCTCCTACTAGGACCTGGGCTGAGGCTGAATTCAATGTAGTGCCCTCTCCTGGAAGGGGAGGCTGGCCACACTCCCACTACAGTTGCACCACAGTGGTTGGACTGTCAGCTAGATGCGAGGTGGATGCTGTTTAGGGGTGGAGCTGTGTGGTTCAGTGATGTCGATTGGATCAGAGATTACCCGCAACCGGGGCAGCCCTACTCCCCAAAACCCGGGGTAATTAAACAATACAACAGCTAAAATGCTTCCGGGGAATGTTCCATAAGAGAAGTGTGTCTAAAGACCCTAGAATAGTATATCATGACAAAATACATCAAGAATATAACAAAATATTAGGTAAAGGTACCCACAAGCAAAAACTTTTTGAGAAAGGCTTTTTGTTATTAAAATAATTTATAAAGTGAATCAAAGAAATAATACAAACATGTAAAGCATGGTGCTCATAGAGTTACACATAACAAACATACAATAATACAAATTACAGCGTAAACAAAGAAACAAACACAATGGCAGTGGAATAGTATACAAAAGTCAATAATACAATCAATATGTCCTCCTAAATGCCAAAGAGAACGATGACAGCTTTTCGACCTTATCGATTTGAAAGGTCAAAATCAGGACACAATCTGCAAATCAAACAATAATATTTGTAAATATCAAGATACTGGTGGTCATAACTGAAGAGAAAAGGCTAAGCAAGGGCTATATCAGAGCAAAAGAATTTTGGAGAAACAATCAAGCATGCAAAACAATACAGAATGATAGTGCCAACTGACAAACTAATGTCACAAGGCAAAAATAGAAGAAGAATCGGTCTTTAATCGGTCTTTTTTTTTTTTTTTTTTTTGCAGAGTTAATGAAAATATTTATTGTCTTTAATCGGTCTTTAATACTAAGGGCCTTATTTATGAAGGCCTTGCGCCGCCGGTGCGTCACTTTTAACATGGGAAAAAGTGACGCACCGGCGGCGCAAGGCCTTCATAAATAAGGCCCTAAATGTTTTAAAAGGAGAGGAAAGAAGAAAGAAAAACAACTTCCTTATGTGTTTTTAAAGAAATATAGATACTAAACGTGAATTAATCGTGCTCAAATATTAGAAAAACCTACTCGTGATAAAGTAATTAGTTACACCAGAAGTTACAAAAATCCAAATAATTTTAAAGACTCGGCTTAGTCGTAGGACTCTGCAAGGTAAAAATACCTATAAAGCAAAATGTGCCTGCAGAAGGACTAAAACATTCATACTGTCCTAGGAGGTCACATAGACTCACTCAAAGATCGTAGTCTAAAAAAAAATCAAGATTTGAAGCATATAACTCAAAGCAACAAATGTTCAATGGACCCTATTCAAAGAGACCGCAGTGATTCACATTAGAAATTTACTAAAGAAAGGGGAACCCCAAAATTAGATATTAAAAAAAGGAAGAATCAATTGGTGCAGTTGCATCAGCTCCGTGGTGCTCTCCGTCCACGTAAATGCATTGTTTTGGGAGCACTAATCACCATTGGCGTAGACAAAAGAGTACAGCGTAACATGGTGTGCATCGAGTAGACCATACATATAACTTCAAAGCATAATTAGGAATATAATTAGGTAATAATCACAAAGTCATCCAAAAAATAGTAGTACAAAAATTGAAAAGTACAAAAAGGGGATGCTGCTTCAAGACCCATGCGTGTAGGTTAACCACTACATACCATTAAGACGAACAAGGACTTGGGCTATTAACCCCCATACACGTAGTCAGGCAAATATTACACCCAAACTCTCTTAAATTCTAAGTGAAGATGCTGGCATCTCACAAAAAGTGAAGGACTGTCATCACACACCACCAGGTGTCATGCTTCATCATCAGCAGCCTTTGCTCTCTAAAAACTAGGTTTGATAGAGAGCAGGCCTTCACCTGAAGACAGGGTGGCACTTCTAAAGCTAAGTGGGTGCCTTTGACAGTGAGTGAAGTTTTGAAAACCAGTATAATTACCAAATTAAATGTATTCAGAAAGGTAACTATATGTTGTTAAAAGTATTAAACAAAGTAAGTAAACAATTTAATTAATAAAACGAATTTCGTAGTGCGCACTACATCGCATTTTGCGATGCCGTGCGCACTACGAAATTCGTTTTATTAATTAAATTGTTCACTTACCTGTAATTATCCATATGCCGGTTTTTAGCATCCTCCACCCTGCCCCTCCCCCTCCCCGCCTCCCTGCCCCACCGTAACTCCCTCCACGGGCCGCGGCTGATACATACACCCATTCACTCTCTTACTATGTCAAGGTGCGTCTATCGTGTTGCACCTAGGTGTGTCTGCTCTTCCTCCCTGGTGATAAATGAACGGCAGAGAGGTCGGGTTTATATGGTGCCTTAATTTTCCTTAATGGTGGAATAAGTGATCACTATCCACTACAAGTAAGATCAAAGAATGTGCCATACATTGCTCGCACTACGCTTAAGCACATACGAATCAACTGGTTACTGCATGCCAACATCAAAGATACTCCATAAATTATCCAGGTGGCTACGATGGAGAGACTGTGCGGGGGGGGGGTTATGGTCCTCATACGTATAATCAAGAAATGACTATACCTTGAAATAGTTTATGGTGTCAAATGAGTTAATTTAAAAAGATTTACTTGTAAATGTGATCATGCAAAGAAAGCGCTAAGTAATAAAAGCCCTATCAATAAAAGGTAACATGTATGAATGAAAAAATGAACAAAATACTGTTGCCAGAGTCCTTCTAACAACATTGGCCGAAACAAGGTCATGAAAAATCAAAGAAGCCAAAGAATAGGTAAAAAAAAAATCAATGCGTCTACGTCGATGTTAATAAGCCAAAAATAAAGAGTGCTCTTATTTTTTTAGTATGTGGAGCCAAGAATTGAAAGAACAGGAAATAAAAAAACAACCAATGGTCTAATGGAATTTTTTTGTGTAGACAGTAGGAGAGGATCGAATCAGAGTGAGGCAGCCCTTGGTTGGGGTCCTGGTCTCTCTGTAAGTATGCAATATGAAGGCATAATCAGTACAAGTTGCATACAATATCATTGGGCATGCATGGATAAATGCAATCAATGAGCACTAAAGGGATAGATATAGAGAAATAACAATTTCAGTTAACAAAACCCAATGTTTTTACATATAAGGGAGCTCAACCTCATTGTGGTCATGATAAATAAAAAACATTATGTTGCAAGGCCACAAAACTTCCATTCCTCCATATTGTTAAGGCCTTTGTTGATACTCTCACATTGCAGAATCCAACGACATTCAGCTCGATTTAACATCATTTTGATATCCCCACCTCTAGGTGTTTTTCGTATCTGTTTAATCACTTGCCAACATATGCCACTCCCTGCATGATTATGCTTTATGAAATGCAATACCAGAGGTGCATTCAGATTCTTACATCGTATGTGACTCTTATTATGCGTCAACAGTGATTAAGGGGTTTGGGTACTTTATCATACATAGATTGAAGTGAAAGGACATCAAAGTGCATGGACAACGTTTTGAGAGTTTAGATTGTGAATTAAATTAGCATGTGCAAATTGTTTCATGTTGACAGTGGAGTCAAACTTTCTACAGTGTCCACATTTGAAATGACTCACAATCTTATTGAGCCCCTCAAGAAGATGCCAAATCAGATATGATAGGCTTAGAACGGGAAACCCATAGCAGATGGTCTTGCATATTACTGGCACTGGCACTGGCAAATCATCTGTGATGCATATAGATTAAATTATAGGCCAATGCTTTTTGACATTCTTTATCACAGTGTTAATTAGTGTGCTGAAAGTGGTCACTCATGCCACCCTTTCCATAGTCTTCTTAGCATGTGGGGTTAATACAAATTCACGGTGGGTTCACCACGCTCTTTTTAGTGATCCTTTGACTAGAATTGCAGCAACAACATAAAACAGTAACTCCACGTTTTTCCAATGTTTTTTCCAAAATGTTTGCCTCATGAAAATAATCACTTCTGAACTTGCAATCCCTTCAAATTCAAAGGAATTGTCCAAAGTGGAGTCTGTCCTTCGAACAGTTTGGATGATGTCTCTTTTAGTGGGGCAGTGGTTTCCGGGCTGTGGGTTTTGTATACAGTTTTGTTACTAGTTTCCCATCAAAGGGAATGAAGTTTGGGCCAAAAAAGTCAATTGATTCTCTGCTGTAGTGTGATGTACAACACGTCATCAAATTTAGTGTCTCCAAAGGCGCACATTCTGAAAGAAGGGGTTGGTCAATTGCCCATATATGTATTTCCTTTCAAAACAGTCCACAAACAATATGGCAAAATTAGGACATAAGAAGCTCCCATAGATGTTCCTTTCAGTTGTAAATAGTGTTGCCCATCAAATTCAAAGTAATTCGGTGTAGGTGAACTAGTATGCAAAACAATAACCAATTCAGTTGGAACTATAGTTGGACTCGGTCTCTTGTCCAAATCCTGCCTTATTACACCAATGCCTTCATGCTGGGGGATGTTGGTGCACAACAACTCGATGTCCAAGCACACCAACAACTCCACAGCTGAGTCAAAATCAATGGTACGCGTACAACGTGACATTCACTCCTCACCAATGTTTTGTCACCTTTCCTCCGCGCTGTGCCAAAGAACTCTCAGAATTAGAGTATGTTGTCCAAGGCGTAGCATTTTTATTCACATCACACCAGGTAAATCACCACAAAGCAATAAAAGTTACAGCATCCTACTTGGATATATATAAAATGATTCACAGCATCACGCTTTAGCAGCATCAACATACTTTGATTCCGAGAGTTCTTTGGCACAGTGGGGAGAATAGGTGACGAAAAATTAGTGAGGAGTGTGCTTGGACATCGAGTCGATGTGCACCAACATCCCCCAGCATGAAGGCACTGATGTAATAAGGCAGGCTTTGGACAAGAGACCTAGTCCATCCTGTCAATGTGGATTCCCTGAGGATTCACAGAGTATGCCGGTTCCTCCACCCCGGGAGTTATTGGAAGCGGAGCTCCGTGAAGAAGCTGATACATGGGTGACATCTTAAACAGCCCTCCTCATTCCTTTTTTAAAATAAAAAAAACTCTTCATGTGAATAACTTCTACATCTTTCAGAGTAATACATTTTTTGGAGATTACTGTAGTTCTTAACTGGTGATAGTGTATTATCCTCACAATACTTGGAGCAGATTCAAGACACTCCAGTGCGTGTGAGTTTAAAATATTGACCATATTATTCATGTTCCTTTTTTAAATATTTGTAGGGGGGTGCCAAATCTTCATGCATGTATTCAGTCCTGAAGATGGTCTACAGATGCACAACAACAGAGACCGAAATTTTAATGCCCAGCCCAACTTTGTCTTTAGTCATTGTAAAGTTTAGTCCTTGTGTGAGACAATACTAACCTCCACCTCGATTACGAGTCTGGCCGTCCATAGCCCACCAGACTTGCGGGGGCACGACAGTGGTGGTCCCCTGACAGCTCTATTACCGCCACTATTGCCAGAGAACCGCCATTCCTTGACAGTGTTGTGGTGATCAAGAGGCAGTAATGCGCTTGGCGGGATAGCTGCGGTCCCACCAAGTATATCACAAGTTTGCTCTCTGCCACTGTTTTCATGGCAGTGCCACCGCAATGAACACCATGGCAGAAAGGAATAAAATGGGTCCTACTGGGTCCCCTGGTGCCTCACACCCTGTTGATGCACACATGGGGGTGCAACATCTGCCCCCATGTGTGCATGCACACGAGTTCCTGCACTGTAAAGTTACAGTCCGTGACATGCAGGAAGTGTTTTTGGCTTTCAAATTGACGTGCCCATTTTCAGGGCACTAGCATGGGAATGTCAAAAACAAAGTACCCCAGACAGGAAGAAACTCTTGATCTGGTGGGTGGTCTGACCACAGCTTTGGTGGTGTGGCAGTAAGGCAGACCCGGTGCCGCACCACCAAAGTCGTAATAAGGCCCTTAGTAAGGTATTGCAGTGTTCTCTGTCAATGAATGATGAGAAGGATTTTCTTGAACCCCTGTACTTATGATTTGAATATAATTTTGATACAAATACAAGAACCTGCATCCTGGAATTCATTTTCTTACAGAATCAAGTATATAATTTGCAATTAGGTTGTGATGCCATGCTTGGACATCCCAAATGATTAATATAATAATGTGTTAAATCGTTTTTTGATCAAATCCCTTGTTAACATTCTGAAGGTGTCATTTTCAGATCCAACCTCACCATAAGTTGTGATTTTAAATTGTGAGATTCCAAACTTCGAATTTCCATCCCTTCACAATTGGAAATTGTACTTATAAAATATAACAATATAATCCCAATATTAACCTATAGGAGATATATTTGCCATGCAGAAGTGAAAAATGAATGCAATAGTTTTTCACTAACAGTATATGTTAAACTCAAAAATATCTTTTAGATACGCTATATCCTGGCCAAAGGCCTGCCTAGGGACACCCTTAGGGGTGTCTTATATGTATTAAAATGGATGGTTTGGGCCTGGCAAGTAGGTAAACTTATCAGGTCGAAATGACAGTTTAAAACTGCACCCACAGGCTCTGCAATGGCATGCCTGCAACATGTTTAATAGACTACTGAAGTGGGTGGCACCATCAGTGTTGCAGCCCCATTAGTGTAAAGAGAAAAAATGATGGACAGAATGCAGAACAATGTCAGACATTCACCCCAGTACAGAGATCTGGGCCTAAATCCATTGATTTTTTGCTCACCATGCCATTCCAGGTTGGACCCAGCCATATGTAAATAGTCTTGACCCTGTACCCAATGGGAACAGTCCAGCCCGAACTGCCAGGCCAGGTCCTACCTGGACTGGAAACAAGCATCCAAGGACCAGTTTCAGGCTTTCAGCCCTCATCAGCCAGGATAGCTTGAGTCTAGTGGCATGGAGAACATGGGACCCACGTCTGGGCATACCCATCACACTCGGGGTGACAAATGCAAAAAGAACAATTGATGGACAGAATGCAGAACAATGTCATACATTCACCCCAGTACAGAGATCTGGGTCTAAATCCATTGTTGTTTTGCTCACCGTGCCATTTCAGTTTGGACCCATCCATATGCAAATCAGCACGACCCTGCACCCAATGGGAACAGTTCAGTCCGAACTGCCAGGCCAGGTCCTCCCTGGACTGGAACAAACATCCAAGGACTGGTTTCCGGCTTTCAACCCTCATTAGCAAGGATAGCATGACTCCAGTGGCATGGAGAGCACGGGACCAACATCTGGGCATACCAGTCCCACTCGGGAATGCCCATTAGTAGCATTTAATTTACAGGCCCTGGGTACCTACAGGGCACATTACTAGGCACTTATAAGTAACTTAAATATGCCAATTGTATTTAGGTCAATGTTACCATGATTGGAGTACAGAGCTCCTGCACTTTAGCACTGTTTATGAGTGGTAAAGTACCCATAATCTAAAAGTCAGCGGAAATTAGGTCAGCACATCAGGAGTTCAGAAGGCAAAAAAGTCAGGGAAAACCATGCCAAGGATACCAGACATAACAATTGGCTTTGCTAATGCATGCTTAACTAGCTATTGAAAGATGGATTTGTTAAAAGTGTTCCTACAACATGCAGCCTGCTTCCTAAGAAAATACAGAACAGGAACTTTCTAGTTTATAACTAGAGGTAGGCAAAGATTTCTGCTATTTTTAAATTCACAGAGATTTCCCAAATGTTAAGCAAAATTAAGCACAAAGTTCCCCAGAAAGGCTGAGATGGAGGGGTGTGAATGTGTATAGAGAAAACCAAGAAGGGGAGGGAAAGAGGGGGAAGCCCCTCTTGAGAACTAGAACCCTCACACACCCAGCAAGCTAGGTGTCATGCTTCATCATATGGGTCCTGCTCCTCGTCAGACTGGCGCTGCAATGTCCGACGGGCACCCGCGAAGGGACTCTTTAGCGGAGATCTTTTGTTCCTGCCATATGGTGCATGCGTGTGAGAGGGCAAAAAGGTGTAGTCGTGAGAAGGTGGTGGTGATAAAAAAGGTTGGTCAGTCCACAAGGATTTTTATTAACGTGGCTGACTCCCTTGGTTAAAATGGTGGGAGGGGAGATAGAGCGCTTCGGCAGTTTCAGGCAGGACTATCTACAACCCTCTGGTGTGGTCGACATGTTTCATGCTAAACTAGCAATTCTTCAGGACCATGGTGACTAGTACTACACAGTGAAATATAGAATTATATATACAACCTTAACTTGGTTGGTCTGTGGAGCAGGCCAATTGGTCCTGCTTCGAATAATGCGACCCTGGGGTAATCCCTGGGGTAATCCCTGGGGTAATCCCTAAGGTGCCCCGCAGTCTGCTCCTGTGGGACCTGCACAGGGGAGTCAGGGACCCCAACGGCGTGCGGTCTCAGCCTGCAACACCTACCCCCACGTGGATTCCGTGGCAGATCCGGAGCGACAAATGTTGCCAGGAAACCAGTTAGAGTTGCAGTTTTCTAGGTGTACATCTGAATATACAACCTAGTGGAGGCTTTCCTTCAGGCATTATTTTACTTGGTAAATAAATGTGCAGACATTAAGAGGAGCAGATCCTCTTGGCAACTGGTGAAAGTCGAGCCCAGCAAGGCCTCGGAGCTGGATGGATTCACACCTACTTTTTATAAGACATTTAACTCCACACTGGCTCCCATATACAACTTGCTATTTAAGTCATTTGGAGACTCAGGTGCACTTGCAGATACTATTTGTGAAGTCGTTATCACGTCGATGATCCCTAAATCAGGAAAAGGCCCAGCCTACTGTGCTTCCTATCACCCAATTTCTCTCCTCAATGTTGATGCTAAACACTTTGCAAACATACTCATCACTGGACTCCACAAATTCATTCATGGATTACTAGACACTGACTAAACAGGGTTTATCCCTGAACAGAATTGCAGCGACAACAGAAAAGAGTTACTTGAGTTAATCAATAAAACATCTCGAACCAATCGCCCGCACTTCTTATTTCGATCAACGCTAGAAAAGTATTTGACCAAGTGCACTCCCTGTTTGTTCACGCTACATTAGATGATCTGGGAATAGGCCCCCTCTTTAAGAAATGGATAAAGTGCCACTACACCAGCCCCTAAGACCAGCATAAGAGTAAATGGAACCCTATCCGAGGCATTTACTATCATTAGGGGCACAAAGCAAGGTTGCCCTTTGTCACTGGTACTTTTTCCCTTTCATATGGAGTCCCTAGCTGAGAGGGTGACAACAAACCCAAACATTGCAGGTATTACACTAGGACACCACCAGCACAAAATATCTCTCTATGCAGACTATGTCGTGATGACTCTCTCTAAACCATACACATCCAACCCCTCACTCCTCTGGGAGTGTGAGGCATTTGGCAAGGTCTCGTACTACAAGATTAAAATCCAAAATACACACCTACTGAACCTCAATATCCCACAGCAGGACAGAATCCTTATAGAGAGACAATACCTGTTCTCCTGGGTCTCCTTTGTTATTGCAGTTGTTATGCAGTATAAGTGCTGCTGAAAAGCTCGCATAGACTGTTTCAGCACTAGGATCAAGGTCAAAGCCCTCAACAGCTCTGTTGCAAATGTCTGTCCATGTGCAAACGAGTTGTTGAGGACCTTGACTTAGTAGTTGTTTACGGTGACTAGAGGGCTCATCCTTCTATGGTCAAAACATTTGAAGGAACATCTGATAATTACAGTAAATACGAGGCTAAAATTCTGTTGCACGACATCTCTTGAATCCATGCAATTAGTAACGTGCAGTTTATGTTTCTTTGCCAAGTACTGTACATTTTAAATTCATTTGTTAAATTTTTTACTGCATTAACAATCTATGTTTTCTCTGCACAGGGAAATCAAATGTATTGCTCTTTTCTGTTTAAGTGCATTAAATTCAATTTGTCGATCCACAAATCAAAAACGTAAGGAGATTGAATTGCGCAAGCTTGCTACAACAAATTAATTCTTGTTTTACAGGACTGGATCTTGAGTTGAACAATAACTCATTTCAAGAGGCAGATGGGTCCTCATATATATATGTATCTGCCTTGCTGTTTGTTTTGTTCACATAGGTGTTGCTTTGGTGATTTTCATTATCTTTCTGATGAGGTGTCAGTACATGTGGGGCAACTACAGGAAGTACGCTCTTGAACTGCTGTACAATTACCGCTGTTAGGAGAAAACCTTTCTTATTGAAGTGGTATACGAGTATCACTTAATCTGTTCCTATAATTATTACAAATGTATTATTTTGAAACAATGCAATGCAAAGTAACATATACGAACTAAACACTTGAAGGGGTGTATTTGTTGTGAAGGGAAACATTTTGTAAAGTTTTAATGGATGATTAAATAAACTCACTTATGTTCATAGATAGCAACGGTGAATGTATATAAATCAGCCGAATTAAATCATACATGAATAATCAAAGAATTGAGTAATTTTTATAGTAAGAAAGTTGGGTTTGTTATTTGCAAATCTAAAACATATCTTCTGCTCACATCCTTTTTTGAGCAGGGAAAATTAAAAAAGGGAAATATGAATTCACCTGCTTTCCAACCTATGCAACATGAGACAATGAACTGGTAATGTCCAAAATAATTAAAATAAAACAGCACATACAACCACAAACTGCATCGAAATGAGAAGTAGCTCCTTCACTGTTGAAATAAAGACATAAATAAAGAAATAAAGACATGCCAGATTTGCTAGTCTGGTATTTTGAAACAGTTTTAATATAGCCCATTTAATTTTCTGTCTTTTTCTCTGGAACCCCGCACCGATTATTTTGCATTGAGGGCGCAAATCCTTTATGGGTTGCAGATGTTTCACATTTTTTAATTGTTCCCAAGGGTTGACTGCTCAGATATTTAGGTATTTTAAACTCTTATCCCCCTGATGTATTTCTTCTGTCTAAAATGCACCTCAGTAATTAGAGATGCCTAGATCTGTAGACAACTCAAAACTGACTTCAACCTCTTTTCTCTAGAGATATTAGACATGTTTCTTCTATTCCCTTGTTGAAAGTGCTTATTCCTTTTTCATCTTCCTTCCTTCTGTTCCCTAATGTATTGTTCCTTTGTCAAAACTGTTCCTCTGCCATCCGTCAAAGGACAGGAACAAAGCTGTCTACATGTGTTCCTGATGTAAATGTTTTACTCTTCCAGGTAACAAACCGTGAAAGCCACTTTTCATTTTAGATATATTGTTATGCCTCGCATGACATATTACTCTGGTGTAAAATATTTTAAAATGGAATATTACCTTTGCAGGCAACTGTTTCCAGTCTCTTTGAAAGAAAACAGTTTACCGTTGGCATATTTTGAGTAACTAACTTTTAAAGTATTGCTGAGCATATATATCACATTTTAAAATTGTTACTTTCATGTATAAAGAAAACCAACAGTAACCTTAATGCTATACAATCAACAATAAAGGGAAAATTCCTATAGTTGAGCATGCAGGTGTATTGGTCCATGAGTAATAGCACTACTGTCCCATCAAGCATCCTCTGTACTTACTGAGTTGGGAAAAAATAAGGACTGTGGGTATACTGAATTCGCGATAATCTTCCCTAGACATCGCACAGTGGTAAAGCTTGTGAAATAACCAATTGTGAATTGTCCAAGAAATTGGGTAGTACCATGTAAATAGTGTGCAGTATTCTTGATTTCTGCAGTAAGTTCCCATTTATGAGTGGATCCAAGGTGATAAATATGGAATCCTGTGACATTCTCACATACCAAAATTACCTATACCTCTGGGAGTGATAATTTTTTATGTACGATAGTTAACCCTGGGTGGTGAACTCCGCTCCACTGGTGGAGTTTGCAGAGTTTTCTGCACTGCACATTACAGAGAGCTTGTGGAGTTCGGAAAAATGTCAAGTTGGCGATCAAGGATGTACACCCCCTGGTGAGATTTTTCCTCGCTCGCACTCATCAATATCTAGTTGGCAAGTGCAAGCTAGGAAATTCAACCTCCAGGTGAGATTTCTCAACTTGGGCGGTCTGATTTCTCAATGCAAGTGGCCACGTATGCCTGCGTTGAGAAAGCTTTTATTCACATTGAGAAAGCTGCCACTCAGGTAGAAAATCTACCTAAGAAGCAAAAAGAAAGCAATGCCGTTTTTCGCTGCACATGGTGCTGTTTGCGGTGATTTTCCAGTGTGGGACAAACACCTGACACTAAAAATCACCGCAAATGGCATGACCCTAAAGCACTCCTCCACTAGTGAAACTCCACATAGTGCAGCAGAGTTTTTTGTCACTTCCCGGAATTCCATGAACTCTGCCCATGCTTAATGATATTCCAGACAGACCACTAACGGGGGTCTAAAAACAGTGGCTGACCTATATCGTCATTGACATGATAAACAAGTGGTCAGAGGCATCAACATAACAAATTAATTAAATGTGTATAGGTAGCGTGAGTGAAACAGTGGCTTACTCCAGTCACTTGTACCATGTTAACATTTAGTCAGAAGGGAAATCAAACATATGTTTCATATTGTCCCAAGAATTAAGTAGAACTGACACCATATCATCCGACATTTTGCAGTTATCAAATTCATTAAAAGCAGCCCTCCCCAGGGTGATAGAGACCGCACCTCCTTTAGCACCAAGAAGCAGCCAGGGGACGACACCTACACCTAAACCCCCCCATAGTTCCTGCAGTGGTAGCTGTTAAAAATAGATACCAGCTCAGATCTAACTCGGACCTGCAAAAAATAGGACTTCTGACACCTAGCGTCACGGTGTGTCCCGGGGTTGCCGCCTACTCACCTAGGAAATTAAAAGAGAAAAAGGTAAAGAATCCAAAAGTGGAGGAACCTAAGCGGAGATTACAAAGAAACTGCCCCCCCAAGGAAAACCTACCCTCTCATTGAGATCCTTTTTTTAAATCATGGGACAGGCAAATTGCCCCAAGGCATTCAACCCTCAAAACCCCCAAGCTCCTATAGCCCTAGCGGCTGATTCAATTGTCCCAGAGGCTATGGGCCATGCAAAAGATGGGGGCGGCCACAACCAGGAGTCAGCTTCAACCTCAAATTCCGACCCCTCGGGAGTTGGGTTTTTACAACTGGAGTATCTTCTACATACTTTGAGACGGGATCTGCTATCCAAGCTAGCATCCAAATTCGACATATCGGAGGCCAATCAAAAAAGCATCCAGGATCAGTGTTCGAATATGGAAGCAAAATTAGACGATGTCTGCAAACGAACCAGCGCCTTGGAAGAGGAAGTCTCTTTGCTCTCGGGGGCTTCCCAACGTCATGAGAGGGCCCTTGAAGATCTCAGAACTCAAAATAAAACTCTCCAGATGGATGTCGAGAGACTCGAGATCCAATCTAGAAGGAATAATTTAAAATTCCTAAGAATTCCAGAGGGGGTTGAGAATGGAGACGTTAAAGCACTAATTTGTAAACTCCTTAGAGAGGGGGTTCTAAAGGATAGACCCGATATAAATCTCGAGGCCGAAAGTCAACGTGCACACAGGGACCCCTTTAGACTACACAAAGAGAGGAAAGCGCCAAGAAAGATCCTGGTGAATTTCCTCACTTACACAATTAAAGAGCACTATCAGATACCACACTTCAGATAGACTCTGCTAAGTACTTAATTCGGTCAGACGTAGGGAAGGCTACTGCTCAAAGACAATGGGAGCTGGGGAACCGAATGCCCGAGTTGAGAAGTATGGGTGCACAGGTGCAAATGTAGTTCCCTGCATTCTTGAAAGTGGTTTGGAGGAATAAAACCCACAACTTCATATCACCTCACAACGTTGATTCTTTTCTCCTGTTAATGAAAGAAAATCCCCAGTAGAACCTACTTAGTGGAATCTGAATGTTGCAAGTAACTGGAGGAGGGAGATATATTTTCTTTGTAGATTGATCTCTCTTGTAATCATGTACTTAAGAAATGTAGGGGTTATCTAACGAGAAATGGTGGGGTAGTGGTGATAAAGAATGAGTGAGGAAAGGGAGGAAAGGGATGTAGTCGATTTTGGGATCTAGGGATGGAAATAGAAAAAAATGTGTAAGACCCTGAAATAAAAACTTATATAATTTATTTTTTTTTAAATGCGCACTAGATCTATATTAGGTGTCTACTTCCCAAGCGGGGATAACCTTGACCGGACCAGAGGAGCCCCTAATCAGCGACAAGTTCGCCTATAAAGGTATGGGGGGGGTTCCTCGAGGGAGGTGGGCAGACAGTTGGGTGGTAGAGGGTAAAAAGGGAAAAATATTCCTCATATGCATATTAAAAGATACAGTGGTAACAGAAGGGAAACGGGCCATGATCCATTCGAAGAAATGTGGGTATGGCCTACATGACCAACAACAGAATTAAAATTATTAGTTGGAACGTCAACGGTCTGAGGGACAGAAGGAAAATGTCCAGGGTCAATGAATATCTGTATAATTCTGGGGCTCATGTGTGCCTACTGGAAGAAACCCATCTAGAGAGGATAGAATGTGAGTCAGGGTTGGGTAAACATGGTTGGGTCCAAGATATTCTGTGTTCAGACCAAAGTGGTAGCACAAGAGGAGTGGCAATAGTGATCAGAACAAACGCCGGGATCAGAGTAGAGAAGTATGACACAGATCGTTCAGGGAGGTGGTTGGTGGCGTCATTATCATGTCATAATACTCCATTTATATGTGCAGTCTACTATGGCCCTAATCAAGATGCCCCGGCGGCTCTCAAGAAGTTAAAAGCTAGCCTGATGGAGTATGATGGGCCTGTCATTTTGGGAGGGGATTTTAATTTGATTCTTGATGAAAAACTGGACCCTACGTCCAGGGTTAAATTCACACCCCCCCCCAAAACCAAAAATAGCTCTAAATTGGATTTTTTATTCTACAGTCGTAGATATGGACATCACTCCACAATCGACTATTTCCTGCTAGATCAGTCACTCCTCCCCTCAGTAGGCACCATCTCCTACATCCCAGCTATACTATCAGATCACTCGATTGTCGAGCTAGTAATCCATTTTAAACAGAAGGAACTACAGAGGAGGTGGATGCTAGACAGAGCTCTGCTATTAGAAGAGGGGGTGAGACAAGATCTACAGACCCAGACGGAGGAATTCATTAGATTTAATAACGGCTCAGCATCGCAGCAGGTAATATGGGAGACACTTAAAGCCTTCCTGAGAGGCTCCCTGATGACCCGTATGATTAGACGGAACAAATTGAGGAAAAAAAAGAATGAAGAAGATCTGCTCAGGATCAAATTAAAAGAACAGGAGCTCCAGGTAGCCTCGGTAAATCAAGCAAACACCAAACCCCGCCTGCAAAAGGAGTTGGATAGCTTAAGGGATGACTACCAAGCAGGCCTAGATAAGGTTCTTAAAGATAAATGGGATACCAGCAAGTTGCGAAACTTCTCGTATGGGGAGAAATGTGGCAGTTTTCTTGCATGGAAATCCCATGTGGACAGGACCAGAAATCAGATCAACAGTCTATCCTTGCTAAACACAGGTGCAGTCACCAATGATGACGATTTAATCAGGGAGGAAGCTCAATCTTTCTTTCAAACATTGTACACAGCCAATGTCAACTACTGTCCGCAGAGGGCGGACATCTGGTTAAGTAAAGTACAATTACCGCATCTATCTGACAGTGACAAAATCTACCTCTCCTCCCACATCAGAGAAGGCGAAATTAGAACGCAGCTTATGAAAATGGCCACAGGCAAGGCAGCTGGTCCCGATGGACTGCCAGTTGAAGTTTATAGGATAGTTTTGGATCAAATTCTACCCACCCTAACAACTCTTTTTAATAAAATCCTCCAAGGTGGCGAGAGGGCCCCAGACTCATGGGCAGAAGCTACTGTTACTTTAATTCTGAAGTCACAAAAGGATCCATCTAAAATCGAGTCCTACAGACCAATATCTCTACTAAACACAGACTACAAAGTATTTGCAGGGGTTTTCGCAGCTAGATTAGCCAAAATAATTAAAACCATCATCCATCAAGATCAAAGGGGCTTCATCCCTAATAGGCAACTCCATGAGTTGATCTTTCAAGCCATCGCAGCAATTGATGTTGCAGTCAGCAAGAATCTCCCTTTGACATTGGTAGCGGTCGATGCCGCTAAGGCATTCGACCAAGTTGATTGGCTATGTCTGTGGAAGGGTCTGGCTGGCGTTGGTTTTCCAAATAACTATATAACAGCAATAAGATCTTTATATTCCTCACCGCGTGCAAAAATTTTAATTAACCAACTGGGTTACTATTGCTCGCGGGACCAGACAGGGTTGCCCTTTATCGCCTTTGTTGTTTAATTTATACATTCAGCCCTTTGTTTGTTTGCTTAGATCTGATCTGAAATTTAAACCCTTTCAGATAGCTAATTTGGAGTTAAAATTTGCGTTATACGCTGATGACCTACTTATGTTCACTCCAAACCCGGGAGATGCCCTTCCAAGGTTAATAGATCTAGCTGATGAGTTTGGTGAGGTCTCGGGATATACCATCAATAAAGATAAAACCGAGGTCATAGAATGGAACCAGGAAAGAGGGACAGTGGTAGAAAAGCCCAGAATGAGGTATCTAGGGGTATATTTGGCCCAAAAAATCGAAGATATCTCAAAAATCAACCTAGACAGAGTCTCAAAGGATGTCTGCGCCCTCCTCCAACGATGGTCATCTCTCCCTTTAAACATCTTTGGGAGAGTAAATTTAATTAAGATGATCATCCTCCCAAAAATAACTTTCCTATTTAACTCTATCCCCTTATCATTCCACAGACCATCTCTTAAAAAACTACAGGGTAAACTTGGATCTTTCATTTGGAACTCCAAATCACCAAGAATAGCTTGGAAAAAGCTCAGAAGGACCTTAAAAACAGGAGGGTTGGCCCTTCCAGACCTACTTGTCCATTGCCACGCCTTTCATTTTAAAAACTTTAGATCACTTGCGGGTAAAACTGATGTATCGACTTTAGGGTTATTATTTAATGCACTATTGAAAGACATACCACAGGGTGAAGCTTACTTTCTTTTCAAGTATGGGGACCCAAAGTTCTTTAAAAAAGTCAGACTCAAGACCTTAGGGGCTGCCTTAAGAAACTGGGTATTCATCAGACAGAGACTGGATATTCCTTACCATGCAGTGCAGGCCCCCATTTGGGAATCCCCAGGAACCACGATTTGTCTTGATGACCAGCTATCTAGGCCCCTGAGGATGGCCGGGTTAGAATCCTGGGGGACCTACAGGAAGATTCGCAGCTTCTAAGCTGGGAGGTCTTATCCAGTTTAACCAGAGGAACACTTACCAGATTTAAATATTACCAGCTGTCTGGATGGTGGTCAACGAGATCATGGAACCTTAATAATCCCAATCCAAAATTCGATCTAACTTTTAAGAGTGGCAGGTGGAAAAATCAAATTTCAGATTGGTATACTGCCATGTTAGATGCGGATAACATAACAGCGTCAGAGCTACAAAAACTTTGGAACAATGTATCAAAACCTGACTGCGAAATCTCGGAAAACCTGTGGACTGACTCTTTCACCATCTTGCAGGAGGCGGTAAAGCCCGCCGCATTGAAGCAAAACCATCTCTATACTATGTATAGAGCATACATAACTCCTAAAAAATTTGTCAAGTTTTCCAAATTAGAATACCACTGCCCAAGATGAGAGACTCCTGGCTGCAGATGATGTTCACTTGTTTGCTGGCTGCCCCGAGATAAGAGATTATTCGGCCGAGATCCAGGATTTTCTGAAAGATGTTCTTCAGTCACAGATGGTAATCACCACTAGAACTATTCTCTTTGGTCTGAGCCATGGCTATAGTGTTAATGACCCTTACACAAGATTTATTTTCTATGTAAAGCTTCTTGCAAGGCGTGAAATATGCAGAGCATGGAAGGACCCAATCCCCCCTTCTTTTTCGAATTGTTTAAAACACATCATTCTTACCAGCAAATCTGACATGGCATGCAACCCCACAAGTTTGGTTAAAATCTGGGCGCCCCTTGTGGCTTGGCAAGACAGGTAAAGGTTGAAAGGTCTTCCTATGATTTATCCTGGGCCCTGTTGGTCTCCCGTATCTCCTAAGTAACACAGGGTGCCAGCTAAGGTGTGAACAGGAGTGGATTGGGAAAGCAGCGGCAACCTGAGGGACCTGGCACGTTCCGCTACGATTTTGGTCTTCAACATCAGGGCTGGATCAGACTGACCAAATCGGAAGGAGTAGCCTAGTTTCCCTTCTGAGATTTCCAGATTGATATATAAGGAAAACCAAAAAAGAAAAAAAAAAAAAAAAAAAAGAACAAACACCATATCTATTAACAACTCTCACCCATGTAATACCTTAATTGATCAAGAACTCAACCATGAAAATCTAGTTGTTTTGTGGGTTTCATAATATTATGAGGAACTTATTTTGTTTGTATGAAGTTAGATACCACAATTCTGCTGTTTCTAAGTATTGTTAAGAACAACTGGTGTCATTATCACTAAATCTAAGTTACTTAGGCCCAAATATACAAAGGTTTTTTATTTGACTTTAAGATACTTTTTTAATGCAGACCTGATGCAAAATCCTTTACTGTATTTGCAAAGCAGCACAAAAGACTGTTTGTGTGGTTTTGTGAAAAACAAAGTAAGGCAATGAAGAGCATTGCACCGCCTTGTTTACTTTGCTTAGGATGGTGTTCGATGGGTGGTGCATGGGGATTCCTGTCCATACACCCAGAGATTTGATGCAAACTAATATCTACAAAGAATTTTAGACATGGATGTGTGCCTCCCTAGGGCTTGCAGAAAAAGGAAAAATATAAACTATATTTTTTACTCCTCATGATTTCCTCTGCATGTGTGCTTTACTCTGCCGCACATGTAGAAATAGAAAATTGCCTCAAAGGATTTCTGTGCTGAAAATACCTCTTATAAAAAAATCTAGGGTAGGGTGTTGCCTCCCAGACCATTGATCGGATAGCACTTTAGGGGAAGAAACCAAAATATTGTTCTTTCTGGTGTCTTTGATTTGACCTGGTATTTTTTAATCTGTCACCCAGGGTATACACTCTGGTATATCACACCTGTGTGTATAGGTTTTTGTGCTTTTTCATAGAATAAGTCACTGATCTTTTTACTTAAATCATAGCATTTATTCTTTGCTTGTTTTTTCTAAAAGTTTTTTAAGGAGAACATGATATACGTTTACAGACATAATGACAAGAGACAAAACCTATAAAAAGCTAAACTTACATGACAACACTTCCTAAATACATGTAAAGGATTAATCCAGAAGACAATTTAAGTCCTCTTGTGTGTATTGCAAAACGCTACTACTAGGCCCTGTTATAATCAGGGTCAGAGCATGAGTTAGTACCAGGATAAGGTCCTGGATTCCATCTCTTGCAGTACACTACTTTTGTGCAGAGAATAAACCAGTTTATGGCAGCTCTTGGCCTCGTTTGTATTTACGATGACGCATTTCGATCTTCTAAAGTGGGCCTGTAATGTGTTTCGGGGAAGGTCTTCTTCAGGGCTGTTGACTTTGTGGACACAGTGTGGATGTTAAGAAAAAAAGTTACTGTCTTGTGTATGTCCTTGTATGTCATAAACTTGAACTGATTGGACTAAGTTCCACATGTTTTTCGAAATTTTATCAGGGCAAGTATCATTATGCTAGCTGTTTTGTCAACGCATCCTTTGGTGTGTCTAGCTGGTTTCTTATTCCAAACTCCTGTTTGGTCATGGGGTCCTGCGTGAAGGTCAGAACTGAAACAGGAGCGGTATTTATTCTAAGGAATGTGGGAACACGTGATCTTATGGTTTATGTTGCACTAGGGAGGGGAGGATCCTACCCCAAAAATGAGTTTGGCTGGGACCATCCATCAATTGTGGTCCGGAAACCTGCTTGGGAGCAAAGGGTATCCTGTCATTGTGTGAGTCAATACACCAGAAGGACGGTATTGTGGTGGAACCCAAAGTGCACTTTAAAAATAGTCCAACATCGAATCAAGGTGCTGGCCCTGTTCTTGGCCTGTGCATTAGATGGAGGGTTCCATGTATTTTGTGAGCAGCGTTGTTGTGCTGGGGTGAGGAGTGTTGACCATGCTTGGATACATAACCTTGTAGAAATTACAGGTGGTGACTTTGTGAACGGGAGCATGCATTGTTTAAGTGACAGATGAAGACCGTCTTACTGTTTGGACAGTAACAGGTCTTAGCGTGCCAATTCCTTAGCCAAAGTGTGGCTTGGAATGATTGTTGTCTACATGACAGTGCATATTGCCTTTGGGGAAATCACTTGTCGGGCTCAGTTGTGTCATCAAAACACATTGCCTGGATGAGACAGGGAGTGGCCATAGTTCTATGTTGTTCCCCAGTTGCAGGCGGTAAAAAGACATGGGTTGCTGCCAGTGAGTGATCTTGGTCTAGTGAATAGTTCTCAGTCTCCCGCATGTATGGGACATGGGGTAGCGGTTAACTGCGTGAGTGAGCTCCATACATCTGTTTGGGTCAGCGGCCGTCTCCTCGGTGGGTGTGTTCCCGTGAATGTGGTTCTATGTCGCCAGGACCATTTGACTGGTACCTGCTGGTGACTCCCTTGTCTAGCAGTAGGTTCCGCAGGGAAATCGGAGGTCAAAGGGTGGGGCAATCTTTTAACAGCAATTGCCTGGCCCTCCTGCTCATTGGGTACTGTGCCTGACTTCCTTAGTGAGACGGACTTCCTGTCTCTAGTTTTTGAAGGCTTGTATCTTTATTAAGTCATGGGAACATGTCTTCCTGGGTACCACAAAAAAGTATATTAAAATAAAAAAGAGCTTCTGAAATTATTTGTTGAATGTCCCAACCTAATTGGTTCTCATTAACCACATTAGCATGATGTAATTTTTGATCCCTGTGGATATATCATTACACGTTAGATTTTCCAATGGCCGCCTCTGAAATTGGTGACACTCCTGTGTATCTAAATTGGGAGTGGTCGGTGTTGTTCGGTTTGCATTATTACTGCCTGAGTTGGTGGTTGGTGTGCTCCCGACTTGTATGTAGAAAGAAAAGGTAATTAATATGCATTTGAAGAAGCAATTAAAGAAACAATACTTTAATTTGGTGACTAGTGCGAACATGCGTTTGACACATTTTACATACATCATACTTGGTTGTACATGTGTGTACAGTTTTGCTTCTATGGTTGTGTTGCTGGTCTTATATATGCTGTACTGCATGTATTAGCGTAATATGTTTGTGCTTGGCTTCCATGCAATGATTGGCCTTATTGTGTTTCTCTTGCTGAATAGTTGATTTTCACCCTGAATGAGGTAATGTGATTTCTATTTCATTATGTATCTGATGCATAGCTTCTTTAACCCTTTGTGTTCCACCTGGACATGGCCTACATGCAATTTACTCTGGAGTGGTGTATGTTCTGTCCTATTGATCTCTCGAGAGGTAGTGTACTATCTCACTGATATCATTGAGGCCATTATTGGTTGTACCCAGGCGCAGTATCATTTTAGCTTCCAGCTTAGCGAGAATTGAATCTACCTGCTTACCCTTCACATGTTTCAACACTGTCCATGTTAATTCAATGGGTCCATGGCTATTTTCTACATAATGATATACCATCAGTGCTTTACGGACTTTGCATTTGGTATGTGACCTCTGTTCAGTGATCCTCTTTTTAGGAGCTTGAGTTGTTTTTCCTATTCTGGCACCAAATTATATGAACTGCAACAGCAAGGGCTCGTGCATTGGCAATAGGCAATAAAAAGTCTGCCAGCACATGGAGAGAGCAGAACTGCACCAATTGTTTGAAGATACAATGCAGTTCTGCTCTCTGGAGGTGATGCAATGCAGCGCTGAAACTTTGGGCCATATGTACACTATTTTAGCATATGGTGCGAGCTACAAGCCTTCTACCTGAACTTCTCTATGTCAAAAGACAAGGACAAGAATGCACTGTATCTACAAGATACAGCGCAGTCCTCTCCTTTCTGCCATCACCAGTGCACAAACTGCAGCCGAGCGCAAGTGTAGAGACCCTTGACCCATGGTGCAATGGTGTCTGTGTTGTTGGCACGGTTGTTCTTGTGCAGAAAGGCAGCAAAGTCGAGGTAGGTCTATCTGGTGCTGGTCAGCTGGAAAGCTGCAGTGAAGGCCTCTGGAAGCTTGATGTGTCCCTGCAGCTCATACAGGAGGTCAGCCACTGACCCTTGGAGTCATTTTTGGGATCCTGAGAAGAAGGTAAACAGGCCAAGTTGTCCTTCTTCAGACAGCAGGGCAGTCGTTATTCTGAATCTTTTCAGGTTCAGCAGTATCCTGATGAGAGATTCTGAGGGTGTCAATTTTATACCAGGTTCTTGCCTATGTATAAGGCAAACCACATTAGTATTACCGTAAACTGGTTCTGGGCAGTTCTTCCCTTTACCATGGGTCTGACTTCAGTCTGTCTCTGGTAACAAAATGGAGACAGGCCCAGATATGAACTACATAGTGACAGGGCATGCATTTTTAGAAGTCAGGAAGTGGCTGGGTGCAGCCCTCAAGCTATCCGGTGAAGTTCAGGAAGGGCTGAATACACCCACCCAGGCCATCCTCCTCAAGAGAGGAACCATTCTTTACCAGACACAAGGCCATACACATCACACCACAGTAGAGCCATTAGCAGCCATATGACCTTGGACACTGAAAAAAGGAATATTTGGTTCAGGCTAAAATTGTGACTTTCTAAAGGTGCTATTTTGAGAAAAGTAACTTAAAATATGTGTATACCATTAACGAGGTTTTTAACTACAATTCAAATGAGTGTAAGATGTTTTTTTCTTTATGTCCCTAAATGAAAGTTATCACATATTAAGTATATTGAGGTAACCTAGTGATAGTCTATGGATAAGAGAGCCTTACTAATTTGAAAAACTACTTTTGGGATTTTGCACTGCAGGACATGTAAAACTTAAGTACAAATGTCCTACTATTTAATCATAATGCACGCTGCTCTGTGAGCCTATAGGACTTAGCTTAGGGGTGGCTTATAAGCATTAAAAAGGACATTTTAGGTCGGGGAAAAGGTTTATTCTTACAGGTTGAAATGGTGGTTTTAAAACTGCACTACAGGCTGTGATGTCAAGCCTGAGAGATGTTTTGCAGTTCTACTTTAGTGAGTGGCACAATGAGTGCTGAAGAGCACATGTAGCACTTATGCAACTGGGGCCATGTTTACCCCGAAACAAGGTGCAAATGTGATGCAACCATCCGCTTTGGGTGGCCCTCAGTGGCTTCATAAATCCAGAGTAATGCAAGGCAGCGCAAATCACATAGTTGAGTTACGTTGTCCCAGGGAGGCGTTCCATGAGTAGTGTGTTGGTCTTCCCATTCCAAAACCCATGGATTTTTATACATTTCTAGATTTACCAAACGTGGTGGAGCTGGGAATGCACCAAAACTGCTATGCTACTTCAGAGCAGGCATAAGAGGAGAAATATCTATATTTTTCCTTGTTTTTTCCTCTTTCTATGTGCATTCTGCAGAAGACATAGAAAGAGGAAAATCACTCAGGATTGTTTTTGTGCAGGAAGGTGTCCCTTCCTGCAAAAAAAAACAAGCCTGCCAGCAATGCAGGCACCCTTGCATCATGGTGCAAGAGTGCCTACATTGGTATTAGGTAGTACATTCTGCGCCAGCGCTGGGAAAAGTCAGGAATGCTCGAAATGATGTTAATAATGGTGAAATTCCACTCTTTCCCCGTCACTCAGTGCTGCAGGACTTCTAAATAAATATGTCCCCTGGGGTACACATAGTAACATATAGTGACGAATAATAAGTAACTTAAATGTACTAATCAGGAATGTTCCATTTCTAGAATTTTTTATAAGGGAGAGCACAAGCACTTTAGCACTTATGAGCAGGAGTAATAGGTGCAGAGTCAAAAACTCAACAAAATCGAGTTCAGTGGCGAGAGGCAAAAGTCTGGGTGAACTTGCAGAAAGGGCTAAGTAGAACAGTGGGTTTGTCCCATGGGGACCCCTTCCCATTTGCAAATGCATTACCACCTACATCAAGTAGGTGGTAATTGTGAGTATTTTGCGACTGCAAAACACATACATTGTTTTGAGACTCACTATTTGGAAGGGAACGCCCCTTCCAAATAGCGAGTCAGAAAACCTATTTAGCGAGTGTCAAACAAATTGTGACTTGCTAAATAGGCTATGTACATGGCCCAATATGTTTTTACATGCGCAAACGGGTAGGCACACCGTTCGTCAAGCAAAAACGGGTCGTACATCTGGCCCTAAGAATGGTACCCATAGCATATGAGAGTAAAGAAAGGCCCTGGGAACCCAACTTCGAGGAAATGTAATACACTTTTTGAAAATAGATACAGAGGTCAAAAAGACATTTAAAAAACAAAAACCTTATGTATAATGGTGATAACATACACATTTACCTTCAGTCGATACTTAAATCGGTTTGCTGCGATTGTGAGCTATTGCGAGTCAGATTGAATCGCATATTCCAAAAGGATGCACCGTGGGAACACATCTTGGTTTCGCCACTCGTCCAAGGACTATTTATATGAATTATAATTCCATTTTGAGTTATTTGTTGATCTTTAGGTTGCATGCTTTTTGTCACCCCACTACAAGATTTCCTTCCCTAAACAGTATCTGTAAGTCTCCTCTACGGAAGGGCTTTGGATCTCTAGGGCAGGGAGCTGTACAATGTTAAGATAGACATAAAGGTTTGTATATATATCCTATCAGCAAAAACCTTAAAGTTGTTGTTTTGCTGAGGAAAGTTAGTAGCCCCATTGGCTAACACAGGGTTTCAGGCTGTCACTTCATTCTGGCTAACTTCTGAATGGAACTACACACCTGGGTACTTTAAGATATCAAATTAATTGTGGCTTTAAATATGACTTGATGTCCAAGTCAAGGTTTGTGTAACTTTTAATGTTTAGCAACTTTTAGAAAGTTGCCACTCTGTGTCCCAGCTAGGCCAGTGGCCTCACAAAACCCTCTGGTACACAGGCAGCTTTCTTCCCGCCTGGGTAGACATGTGACCAACTCCCTGCCTCAGGAACAAAAGCAGTTGCCACAGACTGAGGTATGACCTCATCTCCCAGGAAGGCTGCAAGGAGTGTTAGCGCAAAAGGTGATCACAGCAGCATCATTGAGCATTTTCCCTGCCTGCATCCCCAGCATCAGGACCACTTCAGTATAGTTTATGATGGACGTTTCCTCAAGGTCAGAAATTGACTGGAAAAGACTCTGGTGGTCAGGTTTCTGTCCAGAGTAAACTTACTGAACCACTAGACCTCCACCTTGTTGGATTCGGTCACCCAACCTAGGTCGGAGTAGCCAAACCAACTCTTTCTAGCTATTTAAAGTTTGCACTCTTTTTGTTGACCAATGCTTGTTTGCAATTGGATTCAACAGTATTTATTTCTTCTAAAACATGTATCCCTGGAACCATCCGGTGGAGTTTGATGATCAAGGTCTCCCAAAATTAATTCAAATATGCTCTATGTTGTTGTGTCTCTTTCTTGTGTGACTTTCTTATTGTGTTTTTTAGGGTTGTTAAATGCTTTACAATGTGTTCCTTTTTCAATCCTCAAAGCTCAAAGCCACGGCTATCTAGGGTTGACCATAAGGTTTACCTTAGAGCTCTACTAGACCCAAGACAGTTTTTGCGAGTGTACTACACAATATATTCCCATAGCCCTAGCATGTAATACACCCACATCTTCACTGTAAGCAAATCTACCATGTGTTCTAAATGCTAGCACTACACTCCAAATTCCTTTGATTTATTTGACCTAAGTTTCTGTTGTATTACGTTGTAAGTTGAGACAGTGTTCTTTTATTTCAGGTAGTTTGCAAATAATGATACAAACTTAGTAAACAGGTTTATTGGAGGATTATGATTGTACATAATATTGTACTGTGTTCAAGGTCAGTTAGTGTTGATGAACAGTATATATTCTATGGTAAGTATATATTGTGTTGAATTGTCGTCCTATTTTGATACTATGAATGCATATTGCTGCATAATAGGATATCCCTTTCAAGAGTAAGTTTTGTTAACAAATACTGGAGCTTTCATTTGAGAACTGTAATCATAGTGGGTGGATCCACAAACCTGAAAGAGACCCTTAAGTGGTAATGTTGACTACAAGTGCCCTTTGATTTACTGAAACCTCATCAAGGGCCAGTGAACTGCAACATGATGTTATAACTTTAGACCAGGCACACAAGTGCGCATACACACACACACACACACACACACACACACTCACACACACGCACACACACGTAGCCAACTTCAATGAACAATGCCTTTGGATATGTGCAGCTGGAGTGGCTGCAGTGTTGAGAGTGGCCTTACAGGGACTTGTATTATTTGAAGATTTTGTTCTCTTCTGCCCTTATTCTCAAAGTAACTGTGGTGGTCTTTTATAACAATGAAACATTGTTTTGTTGGAATATTTGTTGACAGTCATCCCTCTTCTCAGTCTCTGAAGGTTATGCTATACTTTCCACACATTTGTTTTCCACTCCATGCTATAAAGGCAAATATTTTAAATACTGTGTTCCCTGCTCTGGTTATTGCAGCACACATTCAGGAACATTTCAAGGCATTTCTGCATCCTATCATTCAAGTGTTTGTTTGTTTTCTGGTGCAATGGTCAAAGTGATAAAGAAGTATTCAGCTATCTTCTAAGTATGTAATTTATGGTCATAAAGCATAGGGCTGACCCTCCTCACACTCTTTTATTACCTGGTGGGTGAATGTAAAACATAAAAACAATGGAGTTATTGATGTGTTTTTCTGTTTTTACAGTATCCCGACAGCTTCTTCTTTGAGAGAAGCGGAGATGGTCCAGGAATCTTCCCTTGAGCTCTCCCTATGCCATTGATACTTTTAGATATACAACTATGACTACCAGAATTACCTGCTATGGTTTCCTGCTCTTCACAAAATGTTGTACCTGCAACCTTTTGGTAAGAAACAGGCACTCTGTATGTGGTGAATGGATACTTGAAGTTTCAACCAATGAAAACCTCAGAATGCTCATATAGTTGCAAATGTCTGTGGATTCTGCTACAAGTCTTTGGACTGTAGAGAAGGTCCTACCCTTTCTGCTAGGCATGCCAAGTCAGTGAACACAGGTTGGAGTCTATGAACTTGACACCGATGGGCATTGGTCTATATCATATAAAGTGAACACTGGTGATGGCCACCATTTTTTGGGCTAACTAGTGGCCTAAGTAGTTGAAGAGCTGGACCAGCACTGTTTTGACACCTTAGAAAGAAGTAAATAGTTTCTTGTCAGAGAAACATTCAAGGTATCTGCTGCTTTTAGCTGCAGATATAGCAACATTTGCTGATGATTCTAAAATAAACAAATACACATAATACATTCGTAAAGCATAATACATCATAACAAATAAAACATAACATGGCAAATCAAAACAAACCAGTCAAAACAGAATGCAAGATAAAAATTGCAATCCAAGAAAACACCATCACATTGCAATAATGCATCACAAAAACAAAAAAACACATAGCCAATACAGGCCAGTTCCAAGATTAAATGTGGCAAACCTGGGCATCCTCTTCTGCTGAACACCACTGGACCTGTGGAAGAATGAAGGAGGACTTCAACTGCTGATGTGTCCTGTGAGGAGACCTGAGAAATTGGTCCTGCTACTCAGACCAAGACATTGAAGAGGACTCTAAGGGTCAGTTTGCTGACCTCCTTCTAAGCTATAGGGACACAAGAAGCTGCAAGAAGACCCTTTTTCTGAAGAGCCCACCTGACCAGTTCGAACAACACTTGCCCAGGACCCTGTAGGTGGCTCATACTGTAGTGTGTCTTGATTCAGAACTTCTGTTCCTGAGGTCCTGCCCCCCCCTGGCTGTATCACAGTATTCTCTGAACAACTTGAAAAGTGGGACATCAAAACTTTTGGCTCCAAATATCCAAAGGACCAGAACCAACCTGTCAAGTCAATCTGACTGGGATACATTGTCTCTGGCCTAAAAATGCAGATTGCTTATGTTCTGAGCTCTTCCACAGCATAATTTCCATTTCAGCGCGACATCGTGGATAGCCTACTCATCCTTGTGAAGCGCTGTTCAGCTATTGCTTTCAGCCTTGCCCTGTTGGATGAATCCAGGCTTAAAAATTAGACTAAGTCCAAAGGTACTTCACCGGGTGAAGGCACCGAAAGTATCCTGCAATTGAGGGATGATTCTTTGGTGTGAATTTTAAACTGCTCCCACTCTGAACTTTCTAGACAAAAGTCAAAAGCTTTACCAGGACTTTCTCAGATGGTTATTCAATCTTGAGAGACTATCACAGCCAGAGCCTGCTGCCTTGCCCCACTGAGGATCTTGGACATCCATTTCAGAAGTCAGAATTTTTAAATTCTGAGCGATATCAGCCTCGCGCTCCATTACGGTTGCTCCTACATTGCACCTGATCCCGGGTAGAATGCAAACAGATGACTGAGGTTGACACTTTAAGCTTGGTGCTGGTATTTTAATTTACAACTTTGAAAATGAATATCTCCAGTTCCCCTTATTGGATGAATGGCCTTTTTGTGTGCTTTTGCTCAATAAAAGACTCTATATTTTTGGTTTATAAACTGGAGTGGGGGTTTTATTGTGCTGTGTTTTTGAATTTTGTAACTGTTTTGGTACTTTTAAATGCTTTACACATATTTGTAAGTTATGTCTATCTGCTCTGTGCCATGGGTACCAGTAACTGAGCTCAGGCTTACATTATGGAAAACTTTACCGGACCTGAGAAGAATAGTGACATTGCTACTTGTAGTGGACTACCAGCCAGCAAAAGTAATAATCCACTTTCCCACACATATCATTAAGGAATGTTCCTTTTTTATGCTAAGTGTATGGTAATCATTCACTTTTTATGAACTATAGCCATTTTGTAGGGTGCAGTGACAACATTCTTCTTATGTAAATTCCCTAATTAGAAAATCTCTGAATCTCTGAAGGTAAGTGCTGGGGTGCCCAATACTTTTTTTTGGTAGATGCAGGTAATCCTGATTTCTGATATGCCTTTTTTCAGGATGCTTCTTAGCTAGGCGGCTAACATCAACTAATTAGTAGCATAGGTAGGTGGTTCAAAGAAGGCTTTATTTATCTCTCAGAATTTAAGGACATTTTGAGTTCTACAAAAGCAAAATGAATACTCTTTGAAGAGAAGATCCTGGAACTAAAACATGATGATGATGATGATGAGGATGAGGATGATGAAAGCCATGTATCATAGAAACATGAATGGAGGTATTTGATACTCTTGTAGGTTCTACATCGAGGACCAGCAGGCGGGTGTGGTTAGCTGAAAGGTTTCAATCATCTTTCAAAACACTATAAGTCCCTTCAGTTCTGCACAGAGAGTATTTGCATTGATCCAGCTAAAGTAACACTTCAGGGAAAAGCAACTTCCAGCTATGAGAGAGAGAGATATATATATATATATATAGAGAGAGAGATCAAATATGTGTGTATGTGAACCAGAGAAAGAGAGAGATAGGGAGAGGGGGAGGGCGAGGGGAAGGGGGAGGCAAGAGAGGCAGACCCTGAAGCCAACCGCTGCTGTGCTCGGCATAAGGCTGTACTCAGGGGTATTTGGGCCTCCAGAGAGTTGGGCCTATTTTGAAGATTCTGAAAAAAACTGAAATTCACTGAAGAAAGCAAAGGTAAACTCACTGTTATAGTTTTGAAATGAGATCAGAACTTTGGGTCACTAATATAATAGAACCTAGGTTCTACCTTACCCAGTTTAGATTTGACATGATCCACTTTTTGGTAGCTCACCCTTGGGAGGGTTCATGGTTTCACAGTTCAACCCCTTGTCCCTGTGATGGCACCGCAAAACAATCTCTTGCTCGTTTAATGTTTTTCTGCAGGTTTTATTCCCAAAACACAAGGTCATTTTCACCACCCATTCTGCTGTCTTTTAGGGTTAGAAATAATTATGCAATCTTAACTCGTCTTTTACAACTAAAATCAAAACATAGGGCCCGAATATGATGGCGGACGGACCTGAGTCCGTCCGCCACCATAGAGTAGGAGGGAAACTCCGCATGGCCTGCGGAGTTCCCTTCTGTGCAATTAGGATGTGACCGCCACCCTGGCGGGCACATCCTCTATTTTTACCATTGCGGCGGGTGCGGCTTCAAGCTGCATCCGCCGCAATGGTAAAAATGCATACATTGCATTTGTATGCAGAAAGCGGCAGGCACCATGCGGTGCCTGCCGATTTCTGCATACAAATGCAGGGGGTACCATAGGTACCCCCCATGTGCACCCCCCACCCCTCCCCCTTCACCCAGGGGGCCCGCAACGGGCCCCCGCAGTGAAGTTACACATGCATTAATTATGTGCATAATGCCAACCTACTTAGGCTGAAGAAAGAGATGAAGCACACCAGTGAGGCTGCACCCCTTAGATGACAGGAAAAAGGGTGGTATTGGCAAAAGCAGGCCCCACTCAAGGGAACAACCAAATGAGAAGCAAAGCAAAGGCATGATCTCAGAGTTCTACTTGAAGCTTGTGAGTACTTCCCAAAACTCCATGAGAAAGAGCCTCACAGCACACTCCTGAATAGCACACCCCATAGGGCACCAGCATAAAAACAAACAAGCCTAAATCATGGCAATCTAAAGGAACTCTCTCCCTTCCAAACTAGAACCTAACCTCCTGAGGTTCAGGAAGATTTTAAAGGCCTAGCTGTTTAAGCACGTTTTTGATTAGCCTGAGCACTCTCTCTTCTCCCTCCTGGTTGTCACAATGCCAAAACAACCTTGGGTGTACATGTGTTCTATGAGATTTCCTAAAATAACATAATATAACTCCTGCCTAGGCTTGGTGTTAGAGTTGAAGATAGTTCCATGCTCCCCAAAAGCATAAAGAAGAAGTTTGGATTGGGGAAAACCAGAACAGTCTAGCTAACACACAAGTAACTGCAAGCTCATAAGCTGTACCAGAAGCCACCTCCAATCAGGAGAAAACGAGAACAAGCCCAATATAATAATTCCAACAATTCTTCAAATTTGAGGTAATTTTGCAATTGTAATTTTTTGTTTCCACACTTCTTTTCCCTTGGATACACTGATTGATATGAGAGTCTGTTTGTTGCTGACTGTATTACTGCTTTCATCCTTTGGGATTTTAGAGTCCACTCTCTGCTAATATTTGCTCTTTTGAGGCCTTTGTTTATTGTGCAATGCGATTTTAGCTGGCATTTGTCTATATGTTAGCTTCAATGAGTTTAGCTTTGTGAGAAAATGGGTTGTTGGCCATGGACATAATTTGGGAGTAGTCAGGTGTCGCAGCTGTGGCCTCTAGCTTGCTCCCTGATACTCCTGGCACTTCTTTTGCGACCGCTGGCCTCAAAGGAGACACATGTTTTGCCTCCTCTGGGGCCAGAGGTAGTAAAGGCAGTGCCAGGAGTAGCAAACAGCAAGCTAGGGGTCACAGCTGCGATCCTTGACTACTACCAAATGACACCCATTTTGTCGGCTGACTGAGGTGTGGACCCTGTCAAGCAACAGCCGCAATCCCTGGAAGAATGAACCACAAAAGGCCAACAAATTAACCTGTACTTAACACTTGGCACAAAAAGCAGTCACACTTAACTTAGAGGCAAAGTATTTATGAATCACACAAACAGTAATAAAGTAAAAATACAATACGAGAAAAATCCCACACCAATTTAGAAAACATAGAATACATTTTAATACATTTTTTGTCACCAGAAAATAAAAAAATCCAACCAGTAGAATTAGAGTTACAGTTTTGACCAAAACGAGTACCTAAAAGATCAAAGCGTCAACCACAGACATCTAGTCACTTGAGACTAGTCCAAGTTGAAAAATTAGAGCTTGGGTCAGACACAAGGAGTGGATTGGGCCTAGTTATGTTTACCTTTGGAACTTGGAGGACATTTAAAAAAAAAAGTTCTGAGATGGTAAAGTTCAGCAGGGCACTACTGCAGGTAGTGTCCATTGAGGAAGCGTTGTTGTCGGGGAGCTGCTGGACAAAATGACGGTGAAGATTTCTACATTCAGACTTAGTCATTTCTAAAGAAGTTGAACATCTCCATTGGGATGAAATCCGGAATTGTAGCCAATAATAGTTCCAGTAAGATCGATACCCATTTGGCAAATAACTAATAAACAGTATTTGCTACTGTGGAGACAAACATAGCTGGAGCCACATCAAAGTCAGACCAAACAGCAATGCACCCTGGTCGGATCGATGAGCAGATTGGTCCAGGTCTTTCCTCTGTTTTCAGAGTAATTTTTAGCTAAACATTTTCTAGGTTTTTTCTTTGAAGTGCTTGGAATTTCCTGACTCCCCTGCCCTGACATCAAGCTGGCTGCATAGACAATACAGTGATGACAAGCCCTCTGTGTGAAGGCAAAGCATGACCTATTCAGTTTCAGGTGGGGCATTTTACCGGCAGATGCCCATTCAAGAACACCTAATCCCTCTACTGTTTGACTGCCTGGGATGAATTAACAAAGTCCAGCTGCAAACTACATCCAGTCATGTGACATAGGACAGGCTGCAGACACTAAATGACAAAAGACAGGAAAATGCTTACTTTTCAAAAGTGGCATTTTCAAAATTGTAACTTAAAAACAGATTTTATTATTAAAGAGGTTTTTTTAAATTGGAATTTCATAGAGACCAAACATAAAATGTTTTTCTGTTCTTAATCAAACATTATTACATTCAATGTAATAAGGCAACCTAATGTTATTATATGGGATAGGTAGGCTTTACAGTAGTAAAAAAACAGATGTATGTTGTTACAACGCATGCTTTTACCATGCATGCTTTTACAACGTAGGTTTTTCAACGCAAGTGGTTACAACGACTTGCGTTGGGGAGTGCTGGATAGTGAATAGTTTAATTTACTATTCCAACTCCAGTCCCCGTGGATAGTAGGAAAGGTGTTGGATAGTAAATTAAACTATTACCTATCCTAGAGCGCCCCCCAGCGCAATTCGTTGTAATGACTTGCGTTGAAAAACCTGCGTTGTAAAGGCACTGCCTAGTAAAAGTTGCGTTGTAAAGGATGTTTCCCTAAAAAAACACATTTAGGAATGTTTCACTGCTAGAACATGTAAAACTCAAATTTACATCGCCACTCTTTTAATTACAATCCACCCTGCCCTATGGCTACCTAGAGCCTACCTTAGGGGTGACTTATATGCAATGAAAGGGGAGTTTAAGGCTTGGTAAGGGTCTTATATTGGCAAGTCAGGTTGGTAATTTGAAACTACCTTCAGGCTGAAAGGGCAGGCTGGAGACATGTTTTAAGGGGCTTCCTGAGTGGATGGCACAATAAGTGCTGCAAAGAAATACTGGAGGAATCTGTGTCCTTAACACTAGATGCAGAATGGACATTCCACCGCATAGAGTGGAGGAGCCTTTCCATGACCCCTCACCAGTACAGCCTGGGAACTGATTTCATCAACAAAGTTAAATGCTTATTATATGCAGCTCCCATGGCCCAGGTGAATTGCAGAACATTACTGTCAGATCCATTCCTGGTAAATAGAGGAAAGCACCAGGGATACCCTTTGTCCAAACTACTCTTTCTTCTGGCCCTCGAGCCCCTGGCAGTGGCTGTCCCTCAAGTGCTTGTGATTGTTGGCATCCTCATGCCTGGAGGCCCATTTGTCATCCGTCCCCTTGCAGGAGGAACATTTGTTGACCCTTACAGCACCCTCACCTCTGACATGGCCTTCATGATAACCACTGTAAAATGTTCACCAATTGCTGGGTGGAGGGTTAGTTGGGGGAAGAGTGAAGCACTACCCATGTCCCAAATCATGATGAAGCAACTGATAGATATCAGTTTCAAAGGCAGACATCCCACCTAAAATGCTAGGAGATATGTGTCAACAGTGAACTAGAACGCATGGTCCTGGACAATCTTAAACCTCTTACGGCAAGTGCCAGTATGGACTCTGCAAAGGCAAAGGACAGGTCGTCAAAATGAAAGTGCTCCAGCGATTTGATTTTGTCATGGGCATGCTGCCTCCACAGGTGCTAATGATGTGGGGCTCTGTGTCTCCCCTCTATGGAACATTATAGCAGGGCCTTGCACCTAGCAAATCTATTCTGCATACATCAGAATGTCTGTGACCCCCCACTGTTGTTTGGGATTGAGAGGCCCCTCTCAGGTAGCGAACTAGGCCTGCAAAAACTGTACAAACAGGGTAGGGCTGCCGCCCTTCCCCCAACTCAAAAAAACTATTATACAGGAAATGGTCCAAACATGGTTGAAGAGCCACAGACTTTTCTCAGTGGATGCAAATATACATAAAAAGGCACACCTCTGGCACGACTCCAGGATCTATAGAGGTGGGGCAATGTACCACAGGTAGCAGTGGCGCACTGCATGCAACCTGACTCTCAATCATATCATCTCCAAAATACAAAGGTGCTCTTAAATCCTTCAAGGAGCTACAAGAAGAATCCTGCCTCCCAAGAAGCCAACACTGGAAATACCTGCAACTGTCACTACTCCAATGGCTGGGAATACTGGCATGGGACATAGAACCTTCTCCAGTGGTGTCATACCTTCATCAATGGGGACATAAGAAAGGGGAAATTGTTGGATTTCATAACGAATAGAGCCTTCACCTTTACTCCCAACACCAGTAACTGAGGATCTGTACTTGGTGACAAGAACAACTGCAAGTTGATTGCACTGAGGAGGACAGGGCAGAGCTTCTAGAGAAGCTAGACTGGGGTAAGGGAGTCCAGAATGGGAGTCTGTCTCTTCAAGACACCTCAAGACAGGTATTGATTATCGTAAAACTGGAACAATTCGGCCATCTTCCTTACTCAAACTGCTGGCACTGCAGAGGACAGGAGGCCCTTTGGAATGATGTGAGCTCCACCATGCGTGGCTACCTCATCATACGAGAGCCTATGCCATGCTCAATGGTTATGCTCCTTGAAACCAGTCATGCATGATGCCCCAGACTTAACCAACCATGAACACCTTCTCTTGGCCACAGTTCTGACTGCATCTAAACTATGTACCTTACACCACTGGTGATCACCATTTACACACACGCACAAGGAGTTGATGATTGAGATGTTTAAGACAGCCTCTTATGAGAAACCTATTTACACTCTACATGATAAAATGGAAACATCTCTGCAAGTCTGGCTCTGTTCCCAAATAGTGCTATCAAGCTGATTGGCCACCATGCACCCTCTCATTTGCTACGTGAGCCATATCACACACTTTCACCCTGCCATATACGCACCCAAGTCTCAGGGATAATGCCACTACTTTACCCCATCTATATCCCTGCACAGATATGCCTGTGGGGACACATGCCCATGAGCGGCACCATGACCAGGCTGCCACCACCACTTGAAGCGCCCCTGCCGTAGGAATGCTTATCCCTTCCATCCCCCCTTCTTCCTACCCTAGATATAATGTCTGCAAGCTCATCCTGGCTCTCTACCTAGACCCGGATGGCTCCTGCTCACCGCATACAGATGGAGTACACCCCGTGGCCTGGGGACCCAGTGTGACTGTGAACAGATATCCATAGGGTGTACATAGACGTCCCTTCTGGGGCCTTCAAACCACGAGATGCCATGAAAGATCCTTCCCATCTGCACCCTTCCACCCAAACACTACATTTTTATTTCTATTCATACTTTTATTTTTTACTTTTATTCCTACTTTTATTCTCTTCTTTCTCATTCATATTGCTAAATGATATGTTCAGAACATAGCTGTTATTGTGACTTACTGATGTATGGAGTTAAATCAAGAGGTTATAAATAAAATATAAGAAAGTGTTTTCTAAAATGAGATTACCTCGTTTATATCAACAACACACAATGATATTTGCACTTCAATTTCACATCCTTATTGTAAGAGACATCATTATGTGACTCACTCAAAATAGCCTTTATGGGACAGACAATTCCTACATTTCAGATCCAGCAGCAGTGACTGGCCTTATGATCAAACAACCTTTACACCATAGTGAATGGAAACACAAACCTCATATTGAAATGCCCTAGTTTTGACATTGACACAGCTATTTAACATTTGGTACCAGAAAATCTTACTCTCGAACATATTATTGCAGATGTCTGTATTTGTTGTTATCAAAAACGTTCCCTTCAGAAATTACAATATTGTTTGTATTAAACAAAATGACAGGGGTGTTGATCCTCCATAAGTTGTTGAGTATAAGTTATCTACACACTTTATTTAGTTTTTTAGTTTAATTTCAATATTAAATCATATAATACAAATATATATAAAACCTTTATATAAAGAACAGTATAACGTCCAAGTATGAGGGTTAACAATGTCAAGGTGATAGGTTCAAGTGTACGAAGGTAGCATCATCATATCTGAAATAACTATTTATATATTTATATACACTGGAAAAACCATAGGTTTCAGGCACATTATAGTTAGGAATTAGCATTTAAAAAACCTTGGAAATTCACAAAAAAAACATAGTTTTCAGGGACGTTATAGTTAGTTGAACATTTGACTCATATTAAGCCAGAGAAATTCACCTGTTACAGTTAGTTGAGCTAACTATTACTCGCGTGCCTGCAAAGCAATGCTGATGATGTCACATATTACATCACTCATGACATGGTTAGTGACATCACTGATGACATCTCAAATGACATCACTGATGACGTCACTCAAGACATCATCCAGTGAATGTGAGTTTCTGTAAAGTTTAAATATGTTTTATATATATATGCCAAGGTGTATTGGATAATGAATGCATTTACAAGTGCCTAAAGGAATTATTTCGTAGGTGCGTGACTGACTGTATAAGTGAGTGATTGCACATGTTCTACTGAATGCATGGGTTAGTGACTAAACTGTGTGAAAGTCTGTATTAGTCTCTCCATTGGTGTGTAAGCAACTGCATGGGTTGCCGAATAGCTACATGAGTGTCTATATAGGTTATTGATTTGTTGTCTGTGTATCTGTATGGGTCCCTGAGTGTCTGTGTGGGTGGGTGGGTGTATGAGTCTGTGCATAGATGTCTGAGTAGGTGATTCAGTGGTTGTATGGATTAAAAAGTGCATCTGGGAAGGGCTGTATGGGTGAGATAGTGTGTCTATGGGTGTGTTGGTGAGTGAATAAATGTCTCAGTGGTATATCAGTGACTAACTACATACGTTTTAGGCCACTATATGTGAGTGTTGGAGTATACTAATGAGTATACATGAGACTAAGTTATTTGAAGGGTGGGTGTATAAATAAGTGTCTGCTTCTATCAGTGATTGTATAACACAGTAAATATGTATTAGTATCTGTATAAATAAGTGATCTGGTATGTCTCAAAATAACGAAGTTGGTGTGTATAACTGTATACATGATTAAATGGGTATGTGATTGATTCTTTGCATTACTGACTAGGTGTGTGAGTAACTCTATGGATGAGTGGCAGAGTGTGACTACAAGTATAGATGTATGAGTACATATTATAGTCCTGTATTGAAGAGTAACTACATGTATAAGTGACTGGATGTGTGTGTAGACCTAGGAAATAGTGGGTGCTATGTAGTATATGGCATTTTTCTGTGTTTGGCTTCAAAAATAGTGGTCAGCATTTTAAGAATGGGTGTATCAAAGTTTATATTAGAACATCAGTATGTGCATCAGATTGTCACATAGATGATGTCATGAGTGATGTCATGAGTGATGTCATTTGAGATGTCATCAGTGATGTCACTGACCATGTCATGAGTGAGGTAATATGTGACATCATCAGCAGTGCATTGTGGGCTCGCTAGTTATGCTTAGCTCATGAGTAAAATGTTCAACTAACTATAACATGCCTGAAACCTATGTTTTTTTCAGTGAATTTCTATGATTTTTTAAATGTTAATTTCATATTTTAATGTTTCTAAAACCTATATTTTTTCAAATATTTTTTTAATATTTTGGAACTCTATGATACTATTTTTTTAACTTTAAAAATTAAAAAAATTATGTAATGTTTTATATCTTCCCCAAAAAATATGTATATATATATATTTTTTTGTTGAGAAAACTGCACTCCCATGCCAGTAGCGTACCAAGTTCCATCATCACATGAATCCTATCCGCCATATTGCTAAACTCGTAAATGATATGAATTTCTTATCCGACGAGTTTGTGGCACCACGTCCCGCTTAACATCATATACACATTAATTCACCACAGCTGCTACTTTGGTATCCTACGGGTACGCTGTACCAAGCCACACATTACGTCATGTACATATGGGGTCATGCCCGCTGCCCGTTGCGTATGCGACAAGTGCACGCTGCCAGGCCCTGTGTTACGTCACAGACGTATAGTTTTGCGCCGGGTACGCCATTCCCTCATTTTTTTTGTCTCAAAAGTATATCTAAATAACTTTAAACAGTATATGAGAGCAATCGATAATCTAAAATATTTTAAACATTTATATATTTCTAACTGTAATAAAGTTATATTATGATAAATGTATTTTGTCAAAATCACATCCGGTGCGGCCTCCTTGCGCGCTCGGTGCACGATTGACATGTGAACTTAAAAAAAAGCATTTGATTGCTTCATAACATTTCACATTGTAACAGTTGGATGGCCCCACCCATTTTACTCATTCTCTCTACAGTGTTTGATGAGAGACACCTATTCTGCTTAGAAAGCTTTTTTGAAAAGTGTTTTCCAGTATACACATATCTTATACTACACATAACATGCAACGATCATCTTGATTAATAGTCATGGTTTGTACATTAGTCTTCCATGTGTGATTGCCATGCATCTCAAACATTCCATCAAAAAACAAATATGTGTTACACTATGCCCCTGGTGTGTGTGTGCACATTATTGTGCTCCCTTTCGGCCTGGTATTCCTGGCTCTAAGAAGTATCAGGAGCCACGGGCAGAGTGAACATCCTAGATCACATGTGACAAACAGTAAACAGCAATGTGTAGATTTCTTTTGCTGTATGCTCTTTTATCAGGCTTTACCAATATAGTAGTGTGTTATATGTGGGACTTTCAGATTCACATTTGACATGCATTGCTTAACTGTAATGATTGTTATCACTGTGTATGAAGTAGCCTCACTGCTGATCCTCCCTCCATCCGTGCACATTCACATGTATACGCTTTGCGATAGCAACACTTTCAATAATACCGCACACCCTTGACATGCGTGTCTACGCATATCCACAACCTTGATAACGAAATGTGATAATCGCCATTCAATCTTTTCAAACACAATCTCATTAGCGCTACTTGCCGCCCTCACGACAAATGCTACACTACAAAAAAAACACACATAAGTACACTTCCTGGCCAGGCAGGAACTGAGCAACACCCAGGTCCCCGGAATATTTATTCAAACCCCTACGCGGCCTGGTGTACGAAAGCCCAGGCCACTTTGCCTACGTATAAATAGGATAACCATGACGCCACGTGTCCCTCTTCTTCCACATTGCCTCAGGTGATATGGCCGCATCCACCTGGCATATCACAATGCGCAATAAAAAAAAGGGATCTATAAGGTGTACACCATCCAGGCAATCAACACTGGCTCTAAATTGTGAGCCCTACTGCCCGTCATCTTCGAAAGCGATCCATGAGGTGTACACCATCCTGAAATCATCACTCCAGCTGAATTGTGAGCACTACTGCCCGTAGTATTTGCTCACACAACAATGACAGATGGTGAGCAGAGCGGCCTGGGTGCAAAGGGCCTCCAATTGAGTGCGGTGCAGCGGGATGGGTGGGGTGCATCATCCTGGCTGTGCAGGTGCGAACAAGGTAGGTTGCCGTGCATAAGGATGTGATTTCTGACCTGATTCAGTTCCATTTTAAAGACCTGTTGGACTGTACTGTAGACCTGAGCCAGCGGGCAGCGCTGCCCTAAAGACACCTGTTGAGCGCGGTGCTGCAGGAGGAGTGGGGTGCGCACGTGCGAATAAGCGATGTTGCCGTGCGTAATGCTGTGATCTCTGACCTCATTCAGTCACATCTCCGTCTCCGTCTCATTTTAAGGACCTGCTGGACTATACTGTAGGCCTGAGCCAGCAGGCAGCACCGCCCTACAGACACATGGCGTTGGCTTTTAGGACACTGTAGTGAGCTTATTACTAAGTGCACATGCACACAGCCTTCCGCCACTGCATTACACGCGCACATTATGTTTCTACCATGCGCTCTGTTCCTTTCTTTGTGAACATCGTATAACGTATTATTATTTAACCTTGTGAATTCTCGTGCACTCCAACGCCTCTTCGAACCACGATTACCACTAACAGTTGGTAGATTGTACTTCAAGAACGAAAGATGCACTCAACTCCTTGTTTTCTATCAAGATTGAGATAAACCTTCATTTACCTCCAGACGTTTCCACCATTAAATTATTTCTCCCTTTTCAGACACTGAATTGATTGTCTCAAGATTAGCGGAGCGGGATCTCAACCCACGATGATGCCCTGAGTATTCTGATGCTTTCCATCGTGGTATCAAGACACCTGACTGGAGACCTGCACTCCTACCGTACAAACATACCCCGGATTCGGAACTTGCACCAACACGTCGTGGGACACACCAGTGGTGGCAGGTGAGCAGTGAAACCTCAGTGTGCAGGACCTACAATTGAGCACAGTGCGGGGGAAGGGCTGGGGTGCAGCATCCTGGGTGCACAGGTGCATGCAAGCGATTTTCCCGGAGCTAATAATGTAGGACCATATTATAAAAGAACGGTGATAACATTATCGCCGCTTTAGAGGCAGGAAAGTACTGCTAAAGCGGCGATATTGGGCTTGATAACATGCCCTTGTGAATTCCCATAGAAGCCCACGTTCACACCAGAACCTGGGCTTCTATGGGAATTCAAAAGGGCATATTATCAAACCCCTTATCGCAGCTTAGGCGGCAGCTTCCTGCCACTAAATCGGCAATAATGTTATCGCCCTTCCTTGATAATATGGCCCCTAATCTCCGGCCTCATATGTTTCATTTTAAGGACTTGCTGGACCACACTCTTTCTCGCGGACCCCAGCATCCTAGACAAATGGGTGATGGGAGGGTAAACACTAAGGGCTGGGTACAGTAGGCTGATGCTCTGTTTCCTCCTCCTTTCTCATCTTTTGACTCTCCCTCCCCCTCTCCCTTCCAGCCAGTCCCCCTCCCTCCCATTCTCGCTATCGTCCTTTCATTCGGACTACCTTTCTTTACCTCTTCCAAATAGCACACACATACTTATGTTTCATTTTTGTCTTCCAGGTTTTCTACGCAACTTCCACTGGAGTCCAAAAACTTTTTTTATATTATAATGTTTGCTCTATTAAACTTACGTTTCTATTTATTTGTGTTCTAATAAAGGTTACTTTTTTTTCAAATAAATAACTGAGTGTATAGGTCTGCTTTTTCTGACAACACTTGTCTATAGTTTATTGTGAAAATCATCTGTTAATAGGGGAATATGAGGGCAAACCTTTGTAATATTACAAAGGTTTGTCCTCATAATCTAACTGACTATTACACAAATGAAGCCTGGGTAATTCTACAACTGCAAAAGTTATATGAGTGTATCACTTAGTTATAGTTAGGACTTATTATCCATAGGAAATCTGCAACATTCTATTGGCAGTAACTTTGGCGTTGATTGATGAATCTTCTTGAAATTTTCCAAACTTTTGGCCAGCTCAGTTCCACTCCTTTCCTGAAAGTTTGGGGGTTATTGGTGAAGCGGGGGCTGAGAAAAAAGGGGGGGTCCCAAAACATGTTTTCCCCATGCTATTTCCCATAGGACCTTTAGCCAAGGCTATAGCTCGAACTGCTGAGTGGAATTACACCAAATTTGGCAGAGAGGTAGTCCTCAGTTCCGAATTGTGCCTTTGGCATATCAGGTGTCAATCTGTTCAGTAATTTCTTTGAAAATTACGGTTAAAGTCATTTATATATCTATGGGCGCGGAGGATCCGCGGATTGTGCGAGGATTGGCCTCATAGGATAAGCGTACCGTCCCAATCACGCCCTCAATTCTAATTGTCTGTCAAGCAGTTGTAAACATTCGAAATCAGGAACTGTTCACAGTCATTTTGTGCCTCAGTAGAAGCGAGGCTGAGGAAGTCATTGAAATATGTGTGGAACATGTGAAAAGGGGGAGGGTAGACACACCCTGACACCCTAGGCCTGCTCAGGGGGTCTCACAAAGACCCCCAGGGCCAAAAATGTTTTTTTTTTAAAAAGACGCGATCGTCCCTTGGCCCCGCCCCCTCCTTGCACCACACTGCAAACGCGCCCCCTGGCGTGTTTGCAAAGGGGGAACAAACTCCCCTTGAATACTGGGGGTCCCTGGGGGCCAACTAGCACACCAGAACCTCCAATATGTGCCAGGGGGCTGTGTTGCAGAGAAGGTGTTCTGAGGCCACGCCCCTTTTTACACCTCTCTGCAACACAGCTCTGTGGCCCTTACTGGAGGTACCTGGTGGGCTAGTTGGCCGCCAGGGGACCTCAGGATTCAAGGGGACTTAATCCTCCAAATTAGAACGCACCACGGGCGCATTTGCACAGCGGTGAAGGTAGGGGGCGGGCTTGAGGTGATATTTGTGCAAACACGCCCTGTGGCGCGTTTTAAGTTGGGGAATTAATTCCTCTTCAATCCAGAGGTCCCCTGGGTGCCAACTAGCCCACCAGGTACCTTCACTAAGCGCCAAGGAGCTGTGTTGCAGAGTGTTGTAAACATGGGGTCCTATGTACAGCCCCTAGACCCTGCTGGCAAAAAGCAGAGGGTTGTCATTGGTTTCATACGCTGATGACACCCAGCTACTCATCACCTGTTCGTGGAACTGCCAAAATAATCTCTTCAAATTGAAAGAGGACTGGGTAGCTATCTCTGACTGGATGGTAGCAAATTGTTTACAGCTGAATGCTGCCAAGTCAGAAATCTTATTGCTAGGGAGAGATATCTCCCTCTGGTCAGAACAGTGGTGGCCTGACAAACCTAAACCCACACACCAGCCAAAGAAGGCAGTAAAAAATGTGGGCATTTGGATTGACAGCGAACTCTCATTTGATGTGCACTCCAAGGCCCTGGCGGGATCTTGCTTTGGTCTCCTAAGAGGGTTAAGGCCCCTACTTGGTTATTTTGCACCAAAAGTCCTCCAAACCCTTCTTCAGGCTACAATTTTGTTAAGGCTGGACTATGAGAATTCCTTATATTTAGGCGCTAACAAGTCCTGTATTGTCCGCCTGCAGAGAATCCAGAACACAGCAGCTCGCGCCCTGCTAGCTCTGCTAGCTCTGCCTAAATCATGTTCGGTCTCGCGCCTTCTGCCTAAGTTGCACTGGCTACCGATAGCGAAAAGAAGTCAGTTTAAGTCTTTGTGTGTGGCCCATAAAACATTGACCTGCCAAGGACCGCAGATTTTGGCGGATCTGCTGGCTCAATATGTACCGAACAGCCCTTTTCGATCGGCTAATGCGGGCTTGGTTTGTACTCTACGTTTTCTAAGAGCCAGAGCTGGCGGACGATCCTTTAAAGTTCAGGCGGCGCGCCTTTGGAACTCTCTTCCAACCCCTAGTAGAGGACTCCAGAACCATTTGGCTTTTCGTAAGGCTTTAAAGACCTGGCTCTTTCCAGCTTAGGGTCTCTTTTTCTCTTGGAAGTGTTTTCAGCCCTTGCTTGGTTAGCTCTGGGACGCCCCATCACTGGGGCAGCTATGCACTTTATACATTTTTAAATAAATAAATAAATAGAATTTGAGATATGAATTTTTAAAGAATAAATGCAAAAACAGTGCTTAGAAGTCAATAGTGCTAAAAGGTTACTTAAAGTCGCATAGCACCAGGATAAATCCAAAGTTCAGGCCAACAGCGTTTAAGGGAAGGCTTGCTGTGGGACTCACACCGGTCCCGCTGAAAAAATAATTTGGATTGAGTGTTGATGTCGACGGCACGATGCATCAATCTTTTCGGCTGGTCGTGTCACAGCTTTGTCATCGGTCGCTCTTGAGATGCAGGCAATGCATCAACATTGCACTGTGCAGAGCATTATTGTTGGGCCATACAAGCTGTAGAACCACTGTCATGACTCAGCCTCTGCACTGACACCAAAGGGCGATGCATCTGTTCCAACCTGCAAAGTCGTGACAATACATCGGTTTTGTAGGAAAACAGCTGTATAACCCACTTTTGAGGGCCTGTACTAGAGGGGGTACCAGCCGGATTGTCGGAATTATTTTGTGTCCCTAAGACTTCAGAAAACCGGATGCAAGCCAGAAATCCCTTGGAATCATTCCGGTTTAAAGTGAGATGGGTCTAGTCCTTATCCTCAGCAGGTCAGAGATCAGCAGGCAGCAGAGCATCTCAGCAAGGCAGAGAAGCAGTTCCTTAGAACAGTTAGCCTAGGCAAAGTGGCAACGCTTACATCTTACATCTTACAGCTCCCTCTTTCCCTTCCTGCCCAGTCAGGCTACCAGAATGCAGATGAGGGGAAATGAACTCTCTGTCACACCCTCCCCACTGTTCCTGTGATTGCGGCTGTCTAGAGAGAATGCACAAAGTGCTGTCACCCAGCCCCAACGTGTATTAGAGACAGGCTGCAGGCACAAGGAGCAATGTTAAATGCAAAGAAATACCAACTCTCTAAAAGTGGCCTTTCTAAAATAGTAATGTCAAACCCAACTTTTCCACTAGAGAGGATTTTTAGACCATTCCAAAGATAGAAAACATGATTTAGCTAGTCGTTCATAATAATACATGAAAGCTTAAAAGTGTTTTTAGGAATTCCCAATACCAGTCTATGAGAGGAGTAGGTTTCACAGTAGTGAAAAGCAAATTTAGTTGTTTGTCACTACTAGGATATGTAATACTTAAAAATACATGTTCTATCTTTCACTTAAATAATGACAACAAGTGGTAGAATGCACATCTAACATCTAATTTAAAGGGGCTTCAAAAAGTTTCATAGCTGTTAGGCCAAATAATGGCTACCTAGAGCCTAGCTTAGGGGTGACCTACGTGTAGGTCTAGGCGGAGTTTGCGGAGTTGCGCTACAGAAAACTCAGTGGAGTGGTACAAAAACTCTACTGCACTTCTCGGATTTTTGGGTGCCGGACTGTTTCCCGGTGCGCTGATTGGCATTACATTTTTATGTCAAGCGCAACACTGAGTACGTCCTCACGTTGAAAATCACACACAAATGGCAAATACGGTTCATATGGGCGCAGCCATCTTGTTTTCATAAATTGTTAATGGTGCTGGACCCATTTTTGAATCCCTTCTTAATCTTTTCAATCTTCTGCACCTTCCTAATTATTCTTCCCCTCATTTTTATTTATTGTATTAGTGTGTTTTTGTGTCTTGCTATTTTATTTTTTCAACTTTTTTGTGACTATTTTTGTTTATTTTTCCATTTACTTCCTCTTCCTTCCTTCCTTTCATCCTTCCTCTTCCTGTTTCTTTTCTTTTTGTCACTCCACCCTGCACCATGGCAGCGCTGAGCAACCAGGGAAGTGGCGCTGACAGGCCCTCTCCAAACAGCCCCAAACAGCCAACAGCACTCGCCTACCTTGCAGACGTGCTGTTCCACCTCCCCTCCATGCTGGCAGCAGGTTGGAGGCCTGGCAGTGGTTACACCTTACAGGAGGATCAGCTGCATTTGGGGATGGTGCACAGGTGAGTGCAGCAATCCAGCCAAGTCCAGTGAACCACCCAACAGCTAACGCACAGATGGGCGGGTATGCTTGACCGGGAGCAGGACCTGCTTGACTTGCTAGGCATCGAGAATGCCGGTTTTGGTGAGTATTAATATTTGTTGGATTTGTGTTGTACAATGCTAACATCTTTTTTTTAATAGCGTGCTTTTCACACTCAGCGGTAAGTTACGTTTAGTTTAGTTTACCATAGTAAATTAGTCATATCAGTGAGTTACCATTCTCTGTGAATTTCTTTATGTAGCTCATACAGTCCCAAGCAATTTCACAGTGATGTGGTCCATCAAGGGGGTTGAAAATGAGTATAGAATCAAAGATTATTCATTGCAATTAGTTTCAAATGTAGTTTCTGTTTGGGAAACTTGGAATAGGGATTTTAGCATTAGTATGTCCAACTCCACGATAGTCGATACTAGTTCTATAGACGATCTGATTCAGATAAATACAATGTTATTGCATTTGTCTGTCATAATAATTTTGTGGAGATTAATTGAACCACTAATCTATTTTTTTATCCTCTTGCAAGAAGAGGAGCAGTGCAGTACATCAACCCCCTCCCTGCCCATGGCATTTCACCACCCATGACTGATATGCAGCATGGTTTAATTAATGACTACAGTGTTGGCTGTGGAATGTGCGTCTGCTTCAGTTAATGCTGTATTTAGAATGGTTTCAATGCATTACAAACAAAACACACAAGGCGTGCTTCCCTTTGCCCACTCAGTCACCTCTTATAACTTCACTCCTTTATTCTTTCTTAAGTTCTTCCGTCCCAGCCTACCAAAAAATTGAGAAATCCATTTTTGTCATGTGCCATATTTTTATGGTCATGTGAAGTGATTCCAAAATATATTTCATGATTTCCCATTATAGATTTATTTTATGCTTGTTCAGATTTTTCCCTTTATACTTCTGTCTATTATAGAGACTGAATAAGCCAAAGCTTAGGCAAGTGATGAATCGATGATCAGTGACACCCCTCTATTCTGTAGCAAAGGTTCTACCTACCTGCCTCATCCCTCCACCTTACCTTTTAATAGAGTAAGTCAAGTCTTCTTTCTTTAGTGACCGAGTGAATGAATTTGTTGGAAATAATTTGTGGTGGTGGGCAAGGCCAGGGAGTAAAGTGGGACTAAGTGCCTGAATTGATCTCAAGTTTGGCATCAGGAATACTCTGTGATGAAGAAAGTGTATGGCGGTAATTTATAGTTAATTATATTCCTTTGTCTTATTACCCTCTGTAACTGTCTTGACCATTAGGTGGAATGCTGCCATAACCAACCTTTGGTTTTTCTATGCTGCCATAACCCTTATTTCCTAGGACAACCTAGCTAAATGATTACTTATTTGTAGTAGGAGTTAGTTGCTTACTTACTAACTTGACTAGTTCACTTCACTCCATAGATCTCATCCTGAATATAGATGAAGCAATAACAGGGAAGTCATCACAAGTTCCCAAGTGAGGCCCTATTCTCACCGAGGTGGGATCCAACTGTAGGATTAATTGGAAGGATTATCCATTGCAGGCAACTAAATGGAAATTAAAGCACTGAGTTAGTGGGTGAAATATGATATCATAGCTTTACAAACAATTGAGACCAGACTACTACATGACACAATTAATAATATCTGATAGTGCTAAAATAAAATAAATTGCAATAGTAACTTTTTCTGGGCAGTGGAAAGCTAGTATTTAATTCAAACAAAAGTTACAATATCCTCGAGTAATGAAAAGTGGACTCAAAGTCTGCCGTGGACAAGGTTAAGCGTTAAAACAACACAAGGTCTGAATGATGTTGCTGATGACTGATGTTATTCTATATCTAGAATATGGATCACGTTTATTCATGTGTGGGTAAATGGAGCCATGGTGGGCTATTGCTTAGGTAATAGAAGATTCTGCAGTGAGTTGGTGTCGCTTTAACCACATCTGTTCCACCAAGTGTGTGATCCATTTATGGTGTAAATTAAGTCACACCTCAATAAATCCCCAGCCTTGGGGAAAAGGGTTAGGGGGTTTGATGAATGATGGGAAAGGGGATTTGGAAAAGGTGTGACAAAGACAAACCCTAAACAAGGACAATATTCATCTGGGTGATGGGCAGTACATCATTGTCCTCAACCTGATATGGAAGGAAACAAAATACTGAGTATGACACAGTTCATTTAAATGCATTGCAAACAGTCCTTATGCCAGAGAGACCAAATGTATTAGTAATCTAAATGTTCTGTCTTCTAGGTTTGGAAAAATCAAATTATGAAGGAGTGAACCCATTCAGCAATAAAAATGTGATTGTTAAAAGAAAAATTATACTGTATTGCAAAATTGGGTGGTGCATCTGTATTCTCCAAGGGAATGTCCATCACTCTTGGGCTACTGTCTGGACCAGTCCAATAATGTGCCCATCTTCTTCAGATGTCAGGCAGGACGCAGGTGCACAAGTTGCAGAGATGTCTGTGGTCACACGTGGACGTGATGTGCAGCAGCACTTCTGTCTGGCAGTACAACGGGTGATGATGATGATGATGACACCTCCTCCTCTGTCTTTTTGTGCACCTAAAAGCAAATAAGCCAGGAGAAAAACATCAGTGAAATGTTGCATTTGATGTTGTGGTTCAACAATTACTACTGTAATAGTACAAACAAACAAACAAACAAACAAAAGATATAGTCTAGACATTTCTGAGACTTTGTCAACAAGGGGTACGGTATACTACTGTGTATACACTACACTCTCAGGAAGGATAGGAAAGAGAATAAGAACAACAACCAAATTACAAAAGTAATGGAAATGGGGTGGACCCTGTTTGGCATTAAAATATTTGAGCATCACGTCATTCAAGGAGCTGCTCCTGGCAAAGGGGATGGATGGATGGATGGAAGCAGTAAGTCAATAGGAAAACCAAAGGCATTTCTTTAAGACACCCAACAACAAAAATACCCCCCAAAACACATTTCCCAACTCGGTCCAATGCCATCCATGTCCTAAATGATGTTTAAAATTCTACAGACCACACAGAAACACTTGTTTAATGCACCTGTGGCTACCTGGTCTGAGCCTACTGATTGAAAGCAGATCTGTTGGCAGACAAGCCAAACACAAGCTTGCAGGCCAAGGCTTCAAAATGGCCACCAGCCACGTTGCCAGGCCCACTCAACTACAAGAAACAGAAGACAGACAATCCAGGCCTATTGCAAAAAGCACACTGCCAGCCTTCAAAATGGCTGCCATTCTCATGGCCAGGCCTACCCACAACAAGAAGCCCAGGCCACAAAGGAATAGCTAATAACTCCCACAACAATAAAGGCCACCAGCCACATGGACACTAACAAATCACAAGCAACAAGCAGGAGGCCTGTGAAACACAATGAACTGACTGCTTTGCCTTTTTAATGCAATAAAATGCAAAAACGAAAACACAGGCCAAAAAAACGGTCTACAGGGTGCATGCACACCAACACACCAGACACACACAACAAAGGCATTTATTTAAGACACCCAATAAGAGAAATACCCCCAAAGAACACATTTTCCAACTCAATCCAATGCCATCCATGCCCTAAAGGATGCTTGAAATACATTCAAAACCCACCAAAGTAACAGTTGCTTCATCATGCACCCACCCATGACTAGCTCTGGGCCTACTGACTCCTCCTACCCACAACAATTAAAAAAAAAAAGGAATGATAAGTACCAACATTAAATTGTAGTTGCTGCAACTGCAATGCCCCCAATCAAACAGACACAACACCAACTTACTTCTAAAATATCAAATTCAAAAGTCCACAAATCCAATGATAATGATGCAGCAGACAGAAAGAGTGATCCTTCCAGCTCAAAATCCAAAGACAGAATGAATAGGAGATGGACAAAGCACTGGGAGGAGCCTGCTGGACAGGAACAGGACGTTGGAGATTCTGTGGCACTTCCTCCCTCTCCCCCCATTTTAAAAAAGTGTTCCTTGCACAAAAAAGGACAGCTAAATGTCAATCTGAGGAGTTTTTTCATCCAAATCATCATTTACAGAAGGTTTTATGCTGCCAGAGATGATATTCTTCTCCAGATTGAAAGTTTTACGTGTTTGAGTTCTCGAGCTTCACCACACTTCCACTGGATGTTGATGTCGCATGCAAAATGACGTGTTTGCGTTCTCACGCTCTCTGTCGCATTGGATATTGACGTGTTCGCGTCCTCACGCTCTCGCTCGCCGGTGGAGAATGACGTGTTTGAGATATTATACTCTCGCGGTGTCTGATGACGAGGCGAATGACATGATGGCGGACGCAAACTCTCGCGAGATAGCGTGAACGGCTACCAACATCTTGTGGAGCACGCGAGCCGATCGGAAAACTCGTCCGCGAATGCGGGGATCCAGGTAAGGCAATCGCACACGCGAGAACATATTTTCAAAGTGTGAGCATGGAAAAAATCTACGCTGCGCTGCTGATCACAGAAATTTAGGCATTTTCGCGCTCTCCGCGGGAACGCAAAAATGCCAAAATATCGAAATTTACGTGAGCGGAACGGAATTTGACGCCCACCCCTATCATAAAGTTGACACAAACATAAAGTTCCACTAGCTAATTTCTTTTAAAAAGAAAGAAGTTCAACGTGAAATCATTCAAAAGTCCTATGGGGGCACTGGCATACTCAGTCCAGGAAGTAGAGTTTGTCCTCAAACTCAGGTAATTCACCCATAGGTTGGACAGCAAATGTTCATGATTCTGACAAACCCTCCTCTTCCTGTGCTGTTTCAGGAACGGCGTAATTGTGTGGTGTGAAATGGTGATTCATTTAGAGTGTAATCAATCTCTCCATGTTTTGAAGCAAGAGAATGGTCCTTCTCACTTCGCTACGCCCACGGAGTGGAAGTAGTGTTGCCTACTTCGCCATTTGCGAAGTAGGCGTAGCAGGCAACACTACGCCCACGGAGTGGGCGTAGCGAAGTTGCCCGCCACCCGCTTCCCTCCCGCCCTCCCTAAATACTTAAATAATGATTTTACAAACAATAAACACCACTTACCTTGTCGGCTGCGTCTCCGGGGCTCCCTCTGGTGACCACGCCGCCATCTTGGATACTAATGCTCATGCGCGGCCGCCCGCGCATGCGCATTTCTCCCGAGAAATGTGCATGGGCGGGCGGGAGGGAGGCGGGTGGTATTTAGCGAGGGCGGGAGGGAGGCGGGTGGCGCGTAGTGGGGCTACGCGAAGTGCGTAGGTGGATGTAGTTTCTGGTCCACTTCGCGTAGCTTCGCGTAGCCCCACTACGCCTACTACGCCCAGGGTTAACGTAGACCACTTTTGGATCATCCAGATACTACTGGAACATCCTCTGGATGGTCATTAGTGCTGACACTTGCTTGACCTCTTTTGCCATAGCCTCTGCACTGGACTTAAGCCCTGCCATTTGATAACAATACAATGCAGATTTTGGGCCCGATCCTTTTGTTGTGGTTGTTGCAGGTTTCTACTTCCTGGTATTGCTGGCTGCTTTGAGACACAACTGCCCTCTCTGGAAGTTTAAGGAGGCACCCCAGAACTGCAGGGTGGGACTCTAAGTTCAGACATTTGTCTTCCACGTCTCCAGCTTGCTCAACAATCCACCTCTTATATTTTGAAACATCCCCCTCAGAGAAAGGATTGAAAGTGGGCAGTTTTTCCTACTGTGGATTAAGAGGTGTGGCACAGATGTACTCTTTGGATGAGATGATGACATATTCCAGCCTTGTATAATAAACCCAGCAAAGGATTAAGCTCTCAACCATGGCAAGGGCTTTGGTGTTTTTGTTCACATCGGCAAGAGCTAACCTTTCAGACACCTTCTTTAGCTGGTCCTGTAGCAGATGCCTAAATCCAAAGAAGGGGGATCATTACAATGTTCGGAACAAAGGTCAGCACACAGCTGCTAAAAGGTTCCTGCATGTGGAGTGTGAAGGACCTACCTCCACTGCTTGCTTGGATTGAGGTAGCAGATGCAACAACGGGATAGTTTGGCCCACCTTACTGTCCTCTTTGCAAACTTCCCGACTGAAAACCTCAAAGGGGAGTAGCATCCGTGTCAGGCATTTGACTAGACCTATGTGTCCGCATTCATGTTCATAGCTTTTCCAATTGCTGCCACATCTCTTTGAATGACATAGTCATGGAGCTCTTTGTACATCTCAAACAAATGTTGCAACATGGAATAAGTTGAGTTCCAATATGTTGGCTTTAAAAGAATGGCTAAAGAGGGCAGATTATTCTGCAGGTGGTCAGTATGTCGCTGACTATGTCTTCTTTTTTGAGAAAGTCTTGTACCACAATGTTAATGCAATGGGCCTAACAAAAGACCCTGAAATAGCCACCTTCTACCATGGCATTGACTATGTTACTGCTGTTGTCCATGGCAATAAGTCCAATTCTGAAACCTCTAGGTCACAGCCATTCAGACACCTTGCAGTTAAATTCATCCAATATGTTTGCAACTCTATGTGATTTCTCCATGGTGAACATGGCTATTGTTGAATGTACGCAAACGTTTCAACAAATTTCTTAAGGGCCAAGACCTGTAAATATCTTTTGCTTTACCTCTGCAAAGATATTCAGTGGGCAGTGATGCACATGTAATCAGTTGCCTGACAACTGTCATCAGGTGGATAGTGTGAACATCACAGTGTTAAAAAAGTTTCCAGCATCCCATTGTACAAACGTGTCATTGAGTCATTGCTGTAGTAGGGGTCTTCTTGCCTAAACATGCCCATAATATTATCCTATATTTATTGTTCTTTTCTGGGGCCGCTTTTGAGAAGTAGGTGGTGGTAGACATAGTGCACATCATGCTCAGGCAGTCACTGTATGCTGTGGTGTCTCTATCTGACTCTGAGATGTGTTCCATTGTGAAGTCACAGAGGTGGGTGTTTCTGCTGGTGCACTGCTGGTGACATGGCTGCTTTGTGTGAGTATGTCACCCTCTTCTTCTTCATCATCACCTCCCACCATGATTGGACTTGTAGCTGATATTCCTCAACTTGCCTCATTTTCACTAGGGGTGGGTGAAAAATTCTACTCCGCCGCCTAGTTCACAGAGTTTTGATCACTTTGTTCTCCGTGGGGAGTGCAGAGTTTTGCAAAACTCCATGAAGTGACGCGGAGCAGAGTCTTTTGTCTCACGTGGCTCACCAACTGCAAGTTGGCGAGTGCTCGCAAGACAATAATTGCGCTGGACCTCCTTTGGTGAGATCTTAATGCAAGGTCGCAGCAGGTCATGAATGCTCATGGTGAGAAATCTGCTGCTCGCATAAAGGAAGCTGCTGCTCGAGTAGAATGTCTACTCGAGTAGCAGAAAGCCTCCAGCGTCACACCGAGTGCCGTTTGTACTGATTTTACAGCGCTGGACAAACTCCTTGTCCTTAAATTCAGATCAAGCAGTGCAAGTTAACATAATCCGCTGCTGGCTGAACACGGTGCACTGCAGAGTTTTTCTCTCACTTCACGGAGTTCCTCAAAGTAATACTCCAGAAACTCCACTCAGGCCTAATTTTCAACACTGCAACCCCATTCAGCAATTGCTTTAAGTGCTCCTCCAACCAGATTGCATGATGTTTTTTCATATGGGTCGTTTGGCCTCAAGTACCATAATGTGTACCAGACTTACCTCAACAAACACTCATGTGGCAATTAGGCCTCAGCTGAGTTTGCAATGTTCAGCAAGACTCTGCGAAGTTACAAAAAAACTCAGCAGAGTACCACAAGTGACGGAGTGCCTCTCGGGTAGAAATTCTACCTGAATGGCAGCTCGTGCTCACCATTTACCATTGACGAGCGCGGAAAAAAGTCTACTGCGCTATGCAGAGCGCGGAGTGCAGAAAACTCTGCAAACTCCACAAATGGACCGAATTTCACCACTCAGGCATAATTACAATGTTCTCCTCATCTTTGCTAATCATAAAAAAGTCACAAACTGGGGAGGAGTACTTTTTTACTGGGCCTCTGCGAAAGCCTGAATAAGAACTGGACGTAGTTGGGTATGGTGTTGATTGCCTTTTTGCAGTGCATACGTCAACTGTAGCAGTGGTTAGTGCAAGTCTCAGCAGGGGCTTTTCAGTAATGGGAGCTAGAAGTGCTACCTGTGCCACATCCATCGGAGCAGGATGAATAGCAGTGTAAGACTCCTCTGTGTCACCTTCCACAATGACTAGCTCATTGTCTTCATACTCCTCATCACCCCCTTACATAATTCTGGGGCTTTCAATAATTTTTCTTTTTTCCTTGCCTCTCCTACGCCAGATGTAGGTAATTCCTATTTACCGACTCTTAAATACCGAATCATACCGATTTGGTATTTAAAAGTAGGTAAATAGGAAGGAGGCATATGTAGGTAAATCTTATTTTCCTATTTCCGATTCGATAAGATTCGGTATTTACCGATTCTGTAAATACCGAATCGGTATTTCACATTGATTCCTATGGGCCTTGAAGCCCATAGGAATCAATGGGAAATACAGAATCGGTATTTACAGAATCGGTAAATACCGAATCCTGCAAGGGTGCAGGGGATGTCACTTTGACACCCTCTAGCACCTCAAGTACAGGCTTGTGTGACATGTGGCAGACATACATGCCCTAAGGGCATGTCTGTGTGTCACATTGCACAGGTGTGCATGCACAGATGTGCATGCACACCTGAATTCGGTATTTTATCACACAATAGGATTGTGTGGTAAAATACCGACTCTTAAGGGCCTGTGGCACTCTTAGGAGTGTCAGCTACATATGGATTTACAGAATCAGTATATTTACCGATTCGGTAAAATACCGAAGTGGTAAATTTACCGAATCGGTAAATATACCGATTCTGTAAATAACGACCGACCTACATCTCAAAAGCCAAATACCGGTCGGTAACGGCCGAAATTGGCCATTACCGACCGGTATTTGGCTACCTACATCTGGCCCCTAGTGTCTCCCAGACTCTGGCGGGGTCCACTACACTCCCTATCATCATCATCAGATGTGGGTCTTGAAGAAGATGATGGAGTAGTATCCTTCCCTTTCTTTGCTGGAGGTCTGGGAGCTAATGGTTCTAAAATATGAGGTACTTGCTCAGCAGGATGCTTGACCTCCAGTTCTGCTCTGTCATCAGGAAGATATACTATTGCTAGCTGTGGCTACAGTCCACTTTGCTCTATTTCCTGAAATGATTTGGAACTACTTTATGAAAGGGACTAATACAATTCAACGTCACTGCTCATCGGCATCACCATGATTGCAGTGGCTGCCTCACTGACAGGCATTGTCCTTGGCTTAGGGTGGGGTTGTGCTGTTGATGCAGGACTGCTGCTCCCAGCTTGCACATGATATTGTTCGAAAAGGTTTTGTTCAAACACACCACTGGTGGAAATCTGCTTCTTTTCACTGACCACATTCTTAGCAGCAACTTTCTTTGGGGCCATTTTAAAGCTCTCAGTTCGCAGTGGCTCTAAGCTGCACAAGCAGAAGAGGTTGGGGGACTGACATGTGACGTGACTATACAGGCTTTCTGTTTGGCAGTGCTGCAGGTGATGTCTCTTCTTCTCTTGTGCACCTAAAAGCAAACAAGCAACAAAACATTTAGCCAACCATGACATTGTTGATGTTTTAGTATAGACAAAGGCAATATTAGTGAGGTTGGTGACTTAGGTGACAACCACTTTAAAGTCAAACCGCAACTCCATACCATAACATTGCATTCCCCATCAAGATAACACACAATATGCAGATAAAGCTCTTTCCTTTATATCCAGTTATTCTAAAGGGACACATGTGGCACTCAGGGAAGTGCATGGGTAAATGGAATAATAATCTTTTTGAAAAGTGGAGGTTGGTGTGCACCTTTGGCAGGCAATGTGGTTTGGGGAAATGGAATAATCATAAAAAAAATGAATCATGCTAATGTGTCTGAAGTGCACCGCAGCCACGGTGTCCTGGAGGAAATGAAATTATCTCTAAAAAAATTGAATGATGCTGCGCTGCTGGGCATGTATGGTGGATAAATGGATGGATGGATGGATTGATGGATGGATGGATGGATGGATGGATGGATGGATGGATGGATGGATGGATGGATGGATAGATGAATGGATCGACCGAGGCAAAGTGAAAAGAAAACTGGAAAAGAAATTTAAAAAGAAAATAATTAAAATGTGTTTAAAAAAAAGACTAAAATAAAATAAAAAACTAGAAACATTTTAAAAAAATTAAACAAAAACAATAATTGCCAATGTTAGGAAGGGAGGATGCGAAAAAACCTATTGTGAGGCAAGGGGGTGCAAAATAAAAAAAAGAATGTAATATGTAATCATATTCTTAATATAAATATTACAATGAACCTCAAGCATATTATTTAACTGATATCACATATAACCATGCAAGCCTATGGCAAAGGCACACTGGCTGGATGCACAAAATGGCTGCCAGCCAGTGCCACGTGGTAAAACAATAGCAGCAAGCAAGGAGGCATGGGAAAGAAGGAACATATGCAAGCCTATGGACAAGACAGACTGGGTAGGTGCACACAATGGCTGCCAACTGGTGCCGCATTGTCAAATAACCACAGCGAGCAAGGAGGCATGTGAAACAAAGAACACATGCAAGCCTATGGCAAAGGAACACTGGCTGGGTGCACAATAGAGCTGCCAGCCAGTGCCACATGGTCAAACAACAGCAGCAAGCAAGGAGGCATGCAGGGACAAAAAGCACATGCAAGTCTATAGCAAAGGCACAATGGCTGGATTTACAAAATGGCTGTCAGCCACATAGCCAAACAACAACAGCAAGCAAGTAGGCATGGGGAACAAAGAGAACATATTCAGGCCTATGGACAGAGACTCCACAAACTGGCCTCCTGGCCACATGGTATGGAGAGCAAAGACAAAACAAGTGTGGCTGTGGCAAACACACACACAAACACACACACAAACACTGGACAGACAAAGGAGGACTAACATTAAGTCAGCAATGCCAAAAACAAAAATTAACTGATGCATAACAATGTTACAACAGCACACATCCTCCCAAGGCATCAAATATTACCCCACATTTATAGTTTGTGTACACAAAAAAGTAAAATACAAAAAGAACCCACCATATGTTTAATTCAATCCAATGTCATCCTAACCCTAAATAATGTTTTCAAGCAACATATGCCACAGAAACAGTAGGTTATTGCACCCATGACTAGAAATGGCATACTGGATAGGCCCTTGGAAGACTAGGCCATGTTGTAAAATACATAAATATTGCACATGTAACAAACATGGAGAAAATGTACTGAACTGTGCAATATTGTTCCTTTACAAAACAAGAAACATTTAAAGCAAAAATATAACTAGGCCCGTACTGAAAATGCAGGACATCCACCACAATAACCTTGACAATTTGAATAAAAATACAAATAAATACTGGTGCATGCAATCTATCAAACAAACAACACCCTTATACAAGAGGTTTTGAACTTACTTGTGAAATCTAATAAACAAAGTCCTTAAATCTAATGTCATATCTGCAGCAGACTGAACCGTTTGAGTTGTGTTTTCGTGCAAGAAGCCAATTTCTTCTACTTGTTCTCTTTCCAACAGGAAGGAAGTGTCCCAAAGTCTCTAACTTCCTGTCCCTGACCAGCAGGCTTCTTCTAGTGCTTTTTCCATCTCCTGGTCACTTTTCATATGTATTTGGAGCTGGAAGTATCATTCTCCTTGTCTACTGCATGTATACCATTGGATTAAAGGACTTTGGGGCAGATTTACAAGCCCCTTGCACCACCAGAGTTTCACTTTTCGTGGCACACCGGCGGCACATTTCACTGCCGCATATTTACAAGGACAGGAAAAGCCACCCTGCGCGACCTTTCCTGTCCTTGTAAATATGACCCCTTTACACGCAACACTTTGCACGCAACACCCATGGAACGAGACACATTTCTAGACTTACTAGGAATCGTAAACCTGGAAATGCATCAGAATGCTATGCCACCCTAGGGAGGCGCAACAAGGAGAAATGTTTTCATTTCTCCTCATTTTTTGTTCCTCTTTCAATGCATACTGCATTCTACAGCACACATTGAAAGTGAAAAATGCACTCTTCTCTAAATCAATAAGGTCCTGCTAAACTCCATACTTCCCATCACAATAAAAGCCCCGGATGGAGTACAGTTTCAGCCGCGGTCGGTAGTGGGATGACCTGCAGGGCAGTGACATGGGGAGGGGCAGGGCAGGGGGTAGTAATGTATGGATTACGGAGTTTTAGAGGTAAGTAAACATATAAATAAATAAAACGAATTTTGCTGCGCACAATGCATTGCGTTTTATTTATTTATATGTTTACTTACCTGTAAAACTCCGTAATCCATACATTACTACCCCCCACCCTGCCCCTCCCCCTCCACACATCACCGCCCTGCAGGTCATCCCACTACCGATCGCGGCAGTACAGTTTCTATCACAAGAAAAGTTCTGTTCAAGCCTCTGTTCCAGAGCCAAGCTTTGGTGCGCTTTCAGGTGCCTTGCATGCTGCACTTGAGTCACATGATGGTACATGTGCTGCAGGTGAGATTTACCAGCGTTACCACTTCCCCGACCAGGGATGGCCTGAAACAAAAAGTAAGCCTGGTCACCCCAAATAAAAAGTGCCCCACATTAATGAATAAGATCGCCAGAAAAGTGGAAACATCAGGGAAATCAACTGTAAAAATCAGACCCACTGGTCATAAAACCGGCCCACAACTTCAAAAAAACACAGCCCACAAACTGATCTGCTAGACCAGTCCATCTGGAAGTGCCTTATTGCCCTATAGGCAAGTCTAACCCTGTATCCCACCCAAAAAGCTGAACCCCTCAGCTGAAAATATTGGTGCGACCTGAGCTCCAGAGCAACATATAAATTGGCGACTGTGATACTAAATTCTAATCTGCACATAACTATCATGTCTGTGGCGGTATGGCGCATAAGACGGCGATCTTCCCAATATTCAGCAGTCAATGGGGTGGAAATAATGAAGTCAAAATGCTTTTTATAGTCCGCTAAGGATGGTAAACCTGAAGACCAAGAATGTCCCTTGCAAAGGAGATTCGGGGGGTTAAGGCAGTCAGGGTAGACAAAGTTAGAAAACAGGAGAATACATTTTTCATGAACTGGACATATAATAGAGACTTCTTATTAAACCCACTCACAGATTAAAAACTTTGCGATACTATGTTGTATTTTGTCACCCTGTGCCAACCAACTCACTGTAATATAGCTTGTTAACCAATCTTTACCCAGTTCCCCTGAAGCTAATTATGCCCGCTTGTTTACTGTAAATCCGGCTCATCTGATATTCAATTCTGTTGCTCAGTGGACAGTTTAGCGCTGCATGAATTTTATTGATACATAATAGCATGTACATTCATACATAGAGACATAATAATATACATATTTTCAAAATATCACATGATATTTTTAAAGGCAAAAATGCTTTTCTACAGATCAAAACTAGAAACAGAATTAAAAAGGTAGCAAAAGTGTTGTTTTTTCTAGTTCTATCAAATTCATAATATGAAGCATCGGGTTTCTATATTTCATTTTACATTTCTCCATCTTAGGAGGATTAAACACTGATCTATATACAATTTCAGTCAGCCATAGTGGATTAGATTCAGTTTGTGACTTTTAATTAAACAGCTGCAGACGCTCAAATGTATTTTGAATTATTTAACAGATAGTGTATTTCAGTCAAGCAACTAGCACGCTTTTCGAAACATTATGAAGCAATGACAATTTTTTATTGCCATGATACTAAAAGACTGCACTTGATAAGACAAGGATGGTGTGCACAATACAACTGCGCGAAGCAACCTTGTAATATCTAAAAACAATTGCCCTATTAGCAGAGCTGTGTAAATGTTGATTGTGAGTATAAGATTTAGCAGAAATATTAATAGAACAACTTTATCAGCGGTGCTTTTTCCTGTTCATTATGTATTAGCAGTACATTGGAATGTGCACCAAAAGAGTCTTGGAAACAACAAAGGTTGAGCGTTTCTATCACATACATTGTCAATCAATTTCAATTTCAAGGCTTTTATTCGATTTGTGAGTACAAATCATACAAGCAAAAAACGTATAAAACAATTCGTTACATTAAAATTGATATAAAAAGGCAAAGTTATACAGGAGAACTCCGGAATATTTCATATGAGAAGAGAACATATACTAACAAACACTAGACGTCAATTCATGGTTAGAGATATAATAATAAACTAGAAAATGCGGGGATTATACGCGTACAGACAGGAATAAAAATAATTATCGCGTGGAGTGCTTATCCTGGCAGCTGTACATTTTAAAACATACCCGAAGCCAAAGACATGGGACAGTGTAAATTACAAAGTAAATTTAAAAGACAGATATGTACAGACAGGACGGTGTAAAAATATGGCAGCACTAAACACTTCCTGGCAGCTGTACATTTCGAATAAAATTAACTACAGGTGCAATATATACGTTAAATAATAATTAAACATTAAAAGGCTAGAAGGCAGGGGAGCATACATGTACAGACAGGGTTAAAAATAATTATCACAGAAAGTACTCTTCCTGGCAGCTGTACAGTTTGAATCAAGCCCAGAGAAAAAAGGCATTTTATATAATTATTTGCCGCACACTATAAAAGAGACAAATAAGTACAGACAGGAGTATATAAAATTATGGCAATACAATACATTTCCTGGCAGCTGTACATTTCAGAATAAAAGTGGCAACAAAAAAACAAATGTCCACGTTCTCTAGGGTTGATAGTAACGCAAGGGCATTCTTAAAGGACCGTATATTATATTTGATAAAAATGGGTTTTAGGTACCTTATTCTTAAAAAGTGATAACATTTGCAAAAAAGTAGAAAATGGCAGCAACTCTGGCGTGAAATGTTGTCACATGGGCAGGGAGTTTCTGATTTAAGTTTCTGTACTGGGAACGCAACAAGATGATGTACGATACCCAACCTAACGCGAGTTAGGACAAATTGATGAGATGGACGGCTGACTTTTAAAAGATAGTCTTGGAACCCCGATGGTAAATTGAGTTCCTTATAAAACTTCACAGTAGCCAACTTGCCATACACCTCATCTCGCCCTTTCTTTTTATACTTTAAAAAAGTTTGTTTGATTTCTTTTTTGGGTATTTCAACCACCAATTCAGGGTCAAGGAAAACATCAATTTCAAACAGGGTTTTATACCAAAAGTGGATATATTTCAACCAGAGGATGCGTGATGAGAAGTCCAATCCTATACAATCAAGAATAATTTCTTGAGTGAATCGGGTCTCTGACTTAGCCCAAATAGAGCGCCACAATAAAAGTGGACGGACGGCTGCTAAGTCAGAAATAAACTCGACCCCAACCTCGTCATGGATTAATTGAACAGAAGCAGAGTGGGGGACACATAACACTCCATTTAAAAACTTATTTTCATCTTTTTGTAAGGGAGTGCCATCTATGTGACCCCACACACCCGCCCCGTACAATACCGAGGGAACACAGCGTATATTGTATATGTTAATCATATCTCGGATACTTCTCGATCCGAGCTTGGAAGCAATTTGAAATATGCTGCTGGTAGTTCGCAACATTTTCATCCTGATATTATCAAGCTCGGGTTTCCAAGACCCGTCGTTGGCATAGGTAATTCCTAAGTAACAAAATGATTTGACTTGAAGCATTTTGTCACTATCTAGATAAAAACTGGACTTCAGCTTGTTAGCTGACTGACCACACAACATAACATAGGTCTTAGATTTGTTTACGCAGAGTCTCCTGTTTTGGATAAACAGCATAAAACTGTCAATGAGACGCTGTAAACCTATCTGAGTACGGGATAAAAGGACAGGGTCATCCGCATATAATAAGATTGTGACAGGTTTGCCTCCAATCAGCGGAGCGTCTGCCGGTATAGTAGCTAAAGTGCGATCAACACTATTAATAAAAAGGGAAAATAAAAGAGGGGCTAACAGGCATCCTTGACGGATGCCCCTTGACACTTTAAGAAATGGTGTACATTCACCTAGGGTACCGTATCGGACTTTACAAGAGAGTTTCTCGTAGAGCCTTGCCAAAAAGTGAACTATTTCTTTCGGTGCCCCTGACTCCAGTAAAACCTGCCAAAGAATACCGTGATCAACTAAATCAAACGCGCTGCTCAAGTCAGCAAAACATAAAAATAAATTGGCCTTTTTAGCTACTGTGTATCAAACCGGCCATTTGTTTTAGAATTGCATAGGTTTTTTCCATTTTAATCAGTACATTAAAACAGGGCTGTGGATGATTACCCAAAGATGAATTATCTTTGTTCTGGTCAATGTACATCAACAAGTATGTGCAATGCAATAGGTCTCGCATTTGCAATACAATAGAACTCGCATTTGCGAGAATTAGTACTATTAGCATTGTAAATGAAAAGGTATTTTCACCTATATGTTTTGGTTTGCAGTGCAGTGGTCTTTGGCACTTTGTAAGTAAATAAATTAATACATACAAAAGATACACAGGATCTGAGCTTGGGTAATGTAAGAGGGGGGCAAGGCAACAGAAAAATAGGGAGAGAGAGCCAAAAGGAAGAGATTGTCGGAGATACACTGCACATGTCTTGAGCTGCAGTAAGACATCTGTGGCAGTGACTCCCAAGATGATCTCTGAGAGTGGAAGGGTGTGGGGTAATAGAGGGATACGAGAGGAAGGGAGAGACTAAAATAAGGATAAGGAAAGGCAGCACAACTGTGAAAGAAACCCCATAATACGCGTCCTGGACCCTTCAGGTTCAGGTGAGACAGCGGAAAAGAGAGAGGAGCTGGGGAAGAGGGAGCAGGGATAGGATAGGGAGACAGCAAGAGCATGCAAGGAGCTTTAGTGAGATATCACTCAGTGACATACAGTCCGACAGCAAGCTGATCCCTGGTGTTTGGGGGGGAGTGGCTACTACAGAGATTGAGGGGGCAGTTGAGGTAAGGGCGGAGTAGTGTACGAAACATGCACTCAAAACCATAAACAAAGCCTTACCTCGCAGTGGAGTTCAGCTTGCCTGAGGCACGACTCCACGGTGTCCACTTTGGCTGACCCGGTCCCCGCGTCTATCCCCGCGAGTCCTGAATTATGCGAATATCTTGCCAAATTCTTTCTAGGGAAGGTGGAGACCATTTTCAAAGCCTTCTCTAGTCAGGAGAGGGTGAATAGCCAGGCGACTTCTCCAGAAAATGTAATGGAGCTTACTTTAGGGAAAACATTTGATTATTTTTCACCAGTAAATAGCGAAGAAATCACGCGGCTACTGTTAGCGGCAAAATCAGGCGCTCCATCAGATCCTTGCCCGGTGGCTGTGATAAAAATGGCCCCAGAACCAATAGTCACATCGTTGGAGACCGTCTTTAATAAAATGCTTACAACAGGAGGTTTCACAGCGTGCTGGAAACATGTCTCTATTTTGCCCCTACTTAAAAAACCAAACTTGGATATCAGGGACCCAAATAACTACAGCCCAATAGCAAGGCTTCCTCTACCAGCTAAACTAATAGAAAATGCCCTCAATATTCAATTAAGCTCCTTCCTTGCGGCCACTCAAACACTTGACCCCTCCCAACATGGTTTTAGACCCTACCATAGCACAGAATCCGCCCTCATTAAAACAACTGAGGAGATTAGAGCGGTGACCGATGTGGGAGGGAGGGCTGCCCTGGTGCTGTTGGACCTCTCCGCGGCCTTCGACACGGTCCACCATGGGATCCTACTCGACCGTCTGAAGGCCTGCGGAGTACAAGGGAAGGCGTTTGACATACTTAAAGCCTTCCTGTCTGGCAGAGTCCAGAGCGTGGCCTTAGGAGATTATGAATCAAAACCTTTCATCCTGCCCTGTGGAGTTCCTCAGGGCTCGACCCAGAGCCCCACGTTATTTAATGTTTATGTCAGCTCATTGGCACCAGTAATCCGGGCCTTTGGCTTTGATCTTACATCATAGGCTGACGACACCCAGATTGTGGTGTCTTTACTACCAGGGATGGAAGAAGGAGTATCAAGGAATTTCCAGGACTGTATGCTGGTGGTTGGAAACTGGATGGCAGTTAACTGCCTCAAATTAAATTCAGCTAAAACTGAAGTCATAGTGTTTGGGTCAAACACTAACTTCTGGAGCCCAAACTGGTGGCCAATCAGATGCGCAAGGTCCCCACCCCAGTGGCTAAGGTGAAAAACCTGGGGGTGTTGATCGATGATCAACTCACCTTTCGTCCCCAGGTCAATGCACTATCTTCTTCTATGGCTTATTTGCTCAAATCCATCCGTAAGATCCTTCCATTTATTCCAGGCAGTGACAGAAAAACAGTGGTCACGACGCTGGTCATGGCAAGGCTGGATTACTGCAATAGTCTATTTCTTGGTGCCCAACAGGGGGTACTCAATAAATTCCAGGTATTACAAAATGTGGCTGCCAGGCTCATATTGGGGATCCCAAAATGTGTCCCTGTGTCCCAGGAGCGGGCTAAATTCCATTGGCTCCCAATGCGAAAGAGGATTCTATTCAAAGCATTATGCCTAGTATTTAAGATCTTACAAGGCAAGGGACCCTATTTCTTTCGGCAGTACTTTCATTGGTATCGTCCGACTAGAAATCTTAGATCAGCTGACCTGGGGTTGATCACTGTGCCTCGTATTAGGAGAGTGCGCTGGGGAGGCAGAAGCTTTGTGCTGGGCGCAGCCAAAGCTTGGAATGCCTTGCCCCATGCCCTCAGAAAAATGACGGATCTTATGGCCTTTAGAAGAGCATTAAAGACATGACTGTTTACCAACTGATTCCGGATCCGCCTCTACTTCAGGAGTGGCACTTAGCGCCAGGACACCTACGGGTAACAGAGCGCTGTACAAATGCCAAAAATAAATAAATAAATAAAATTGTTCCTGAGATGTGACGTTGTGCGCATTATAATGAAAAAAAAACATATTGCAACATGTAAACGCGACGTCTGTGAGGTTCAGTTCAAAATGTAAATGCAGCAGTATGTCTAACATGTCAATGAATGCCCTTATTTTATTCAGATCTTCCTACAACCTTTAACAATGGACCGTCAGATGTCACAATTTTCTTTACAGTAAAGGTCTTCTAAGCACATCCGCAAGTACCGCAGTTATTACCCACCTAATTGGTAAGCATTTCATTGACATCGGAGGGATGAAAGGCTGAGTGAACGGAGACTAGAGGCTCCATATGAGCCTGAGTCACCCGTAAGTCCTCCCAATTTGAAATTATAAGACCGGCATGAATGCAATCACAACATAAAACCAGGATTTTTATAGCGCTGCAATTTACCCGTGAGGGTTTCGTGGTGCTGAATTGTATGTGCAGGACGATTAGGTGTTTTCCCCAGAATCACAGGATGTTGATGCTGGGACTCAAACCAGAGTCCCAATAGCTTCTAAGTCAGCAGCTCAAGCTGTTATGCCACACCCTCTCCCTAGTAGGGATATCTAATTTTAAATGGAGAAAACTGTTTTCCAACGACAACAGCATTGAATGTCTAGGGTCCATAACAAGTTAGCTCCTCACGATATGCCCTCTATGAACAACTTTCCTCTCAAACATTGTACTGGCCAAGGTAAATCTATTGCACATCACTGAATAACTTTAATACCTGCAAGTCTTGGGGCTTTGCTCTGCTATTATTAGACCCTGTCGGTGGCATCAATATAAAAGTGTAGCATGTAATGATGAGGCATGTTTATTAGTTACTAGAACCCTGGCTGTACTTAACCGCTGCAACCACCCATCCACACTAGTGTAATAGGTTTGAGATCGGAGGCCCGGGGCAATCCTGGAGCTGTGGCCAATATCACGAATGACATAACTGTACAGCCTGGCCCAAAACGGTTTTAAGCTTGAGCGCAAAAGACAAGGAGCCAAGGCCAGGATTTGAACTCATAATCAGCAAGCTAAATAGATATAGTGCCGGTATATAGTACTCGAGCAACTTGTTGGCTTGATACCAACCGATACCATAGGTGACCCTCTAGCCATACAGCAGGTCTGCTGCTCTTGATGTTCTTCAGGAACATAGCAGTGCCTCTTGCTGCTGGCTGGCCAAAACCCCTCCGGAATCGATGATCGACTTCTCTGGATTGTGCTCCTGCCATCTTCCGTGAGGAGCACATGAAAGCAAAGAGAAAATCCCAAAATAACTGTTTGGTTGTGGACAATAAAGCTTTGTTCAGCTCTATCATAAGCACTACATCATTGCATTAGATTAGATTAGATCTATCTTGCACTTTCCTGTGGCGCATCCAGAAAAGTTAGGCTCTGCACCTAATTTTAAATTGTGTGTTTTTAAACTTTGCTGTTTGCACTACGTGCTGTGTTTATTTCACCCGCATCGCTACCCCGATTCCCTCGCAGCCGAGTAGGTGATGCGTAGGTGATGCGGTGGGAGTGACTCGGTGCTAGACGCCATCTTGGGAGGACTTTTGGGTGACGGCATGGTTGTTGGGAGACTCCCGCCCTCGCAGATAATTAAATTGCGCCTCTGACAGTGCGCGCACATTAGATCTGTCTTGCACTTTCCTGAGGCGCAGCCGGGAAAGTTAGGCTCTGCACCTAATTTTAAATTGTGTGTTTTTAAACTTTGCTCTTTGCACTGCTCGCGGTGTTTATTTCACCCGCATCGCTACCCCGATTCCCTCGCAGCCGAGTAGGTGCTGCCATGGGAGTGACTCGGGGCTAGACGCCATCTTGGGAGGACTTTTGGGTGGCGGCATAGTTGTTGGGAGACGCCCGCCCTCGCAGATACTTAAATTGCGCCTGTGACTGCGCCCGCACATTAGATCTGTCATGCACTTTCCTGAGGCGCAGCCGGGAAATTTAAGCTCTGCACCTAATTTTAAATTGTGTGTTTTTAAACTTTGCTGTTTGCACTACACGCGGTGTTTATTTCACCCGCATCGCTACCCCGATTACCTCGCAGCCGAGTAGGTGCTGCCGTGGGAGCGACTCGGGGCTAGACGCCATCTTGGGAGGACTTTTGGGTGGCGGCATAGTTGTTGGGAGACTCCCGCCCTCTTCCAGCTCTTGTAAATGGCCGCCATCAATCGACCGCGCAGCGGGCGGGCGCAGCGTGCGCGCCGACGGTGCGCCAAAGGTAAGCCCATCTCCGCCCGTCTGCGCCTGGACATCGACTCTCGCCAAAATCACTGGCCTATTCCTGCTGGAGCCTCTTTGCTACGATAGAGAGACCCTTCTAGCGTTAAATCAAGGTGTCAAGAATTGCGGTGAGTTACCATCTCATTTAAGAGAAACACACCTGAAATGTGCCATATGTGACTTTACCACACCTGCACCTCGCCGTGTGCGAGGAGCAGTGGGAATAGCTCATCAAGTTCAGCTCAAGATCTTCCAACTGAACGTAAAGTCACTTGTCAAGCAGCACATGGAAATCCAGACTTGGATTTCTGAGGAATCCCCAGACATTCTTTTTGTCTGCGAAACATGGGCGTACTGAATCTTACACTCCCTGCAGGATACTTGATCAGTACTATAAACAGGGACTCTAGGGGAGGTGGTATTGCGATGATTTATAAATCACAGTTTCCCTGTTCTTTTATTAAGGAAAATATTAGGGAATGCGAATGTGCCCGTTTTAGGATAGAAATAAGTGCACATTTTACCTTCTCTGGTCTGTATATTTATCGCCCTTCTGGGCCAGCGGCTAAGTTCATTGAGGCACTATTAGAGACGGTCAGTGCACTGGTGGTTGGATCTGCTAACTTTACGATATTGGGAGATCTTAATCTCCACATGGATCAGACCCAGGACAGTGCCATTTGTAATTTATCAGCCGATCTGGTCACCTAACAGCTGGAGCAATTAATATTTGAGGCTACGCACATAGCCGGACATACATTAGATCCGGTATTCTCTAACATCCCTGCTATGAGCACAGTAAAGCCCAAGCCCATGGCCTGGACTTACCACTTCTTTATAGAAATTAGGTTGTGAATCACGAAACCATTTAAAGACGACATTGAGAACTCGGTCCTTAGACGCCCATGGCATACACATAAATTAGAAGACTTCCACTCCTTCCTGGTGGCCAATCCCTTAGAGGACTTGACTAGCCCTGAGGTGACTTATAATGCATTCTGCGAATGGATCCTAAGGAAATTGGATACCTTTATTCCCGCAAAATGGACCAAAGGGCGTACGTCTAATATGAGTCCATGCTACAGTGACTCTCTGAGAGCCCTGAGGAAAGAATGTAAGAAAGTGGAACGTGTGTGGAGAAGGGAATATAAAGGAGGGGATAAATCAACGTATTTGTTTAAAGTCAAGCTCTACCATAAAGCTATTTGTACTGCACGTGCTGCTTTCTATGCTAACCAAATAAAATCTAGCTCTAATCCTACGAAATGTATATTTAAAATTGTCAAAGAACTTAAGAATAATAAAGCCGCTCTACCTAGCATAGTATCTACACAACACTGTGAGGAGCTTGCGACCTTTTTTGTGGAAAAAGTACAAAAGATTTACCAATCCTTTCCACAGGTGTCCCCTGACTCCACCGTTTCAGCGGTTAGGGATGAGTCCTGTCCCATTCTGCCAGCTATTCCGGAGATGTCCAAAGAGGAGTTAACCAGATTATGTGGTAGAATTAAATCTGGGTCTCCTTCGGACCCTATGAGGCCAGCCCAATTTATTGAGTCACTGCTGCACTTTCAGCAGCCGCTGTGTCAAATACTCAATTAGTCCTTTTCCATGGCCAGTGTCCCTGTGGCCTAGAAACAGGCCTGGGTGTCTCCTATTATCAAGAAACCCACGTTAGATTCCTCAAAACCTGAGAATTTTAGACCTATCTCACTTCTCCCTTGGGTGGCCAAGATCGCAGAAGCCCATGTTAACAATACTCTATCCCAATTTCTGAGCTCTCATAACATTCTGGACCCGTCACAAAACGGTTTTCGGCCGCGCCACAGCACGGAATCGGTTGTATGTCACTACAACGCACACTTTTACAACGCATACCTTTACAACGCATTTTTTACAACACAACATCCATTACAACGCATTCCATTACAACGCATACCATTACAACAAAAATTAAAAAACTACATTTACAACGCATTCCTTTACAACGCATAATACCTTTACAACGCATACCATTACAACGCATAACATTACATTGCATGTTTAGGTAAGTATTGGATAGTGTAGGGGTAAAATTTACTATTCTAACTCCAGGTGGTGCAACAGTAGGGTAAGTGTTGGATAGTGTAGGGGTAAAAATTACTATTCTAACTCCAGGGGTGCAACAGTAGGGTAAGTGTTGGATAGTGTAGGGGTAAAAATTACTATTCTAACTCCATGGGGTGCAACAGTAGGGTAAGTGTTGGATGGTAATGTTATGCGTTGTAATGGTATGCGTTGTAATAACCTGCATTGTAAAGACATGCGTTGTAGTGGTGTGCATTGTAGAGTCATGCGTTGTAATGGTTGTGTTGTAATGGCATGCGTTGTAATGGATGTTGCATTGTAAAAGTTTCGTTGTAATGGTAGTGCGTTGTAAAAGTTGCGTTGTAAAGGTTGTTTCCCCACGGAATCAGCCCTGCTAGCCACTACGGAACATCTTAGGGAGATTTTGGACGCCGGTCAAAGTGCAGCGCTGATTTTGTTGGATCTCAGTGCTGCCTTTGATAAGGAGTCACATGACATTCTCCTTCATTATCTAGAGGCAGCAGGGGTCACCGGTACCGCCTTAGAGTGGTTCAGGTCATTTCTGACTGAAAGATCTTTTCGTGTGTCGGCCTCTCCATTCCTTTCTCAATCCCATACCATCGGTCAGGGGGTCCCCCAAGGCTCGGCATTATGCCCGTCTCTGTTTAATCTCTATGTACAGCCACTAGCGGGGGTGGCAAAAGAATGGGACCTAACAATGGTGTCCTATGCTGATGACACCAAGCTTGTTATCACCTTAGCTGAAGGACCATCAATATCAGCCGCTAGATTCAGAGATGGGATGGCAGCAGTGGCTCAATGGATGGCAAAGAACTGTTTACAGCTAAATGCGAGTAAAACCGAGGTTTTATTGGTAGGAAAGAACACCGCCCTTTGGAATGAACATTGGTGGCCGGTGTCCGTGGGTACTATGCCAACGCCTAAGACATTGGTAAAGAATCTAGGAGTCTGGATGGATTCTTCACTTAGCTTCCAGACTCACACAAAGAGAGTCGCTGCCACATGTGTTGGGTTGTTAAGGGGTCTCAATCCTCTCTTGAAATTTTTTGACCCAGCAGTACGACAGCTCATTGTGCAATCTATCATACTTTCGCGATTAGACTATGCTAGCTCTCTGCTCCTGGGGGCTAATAAAGCTGAGATACGGCGACTGCAACGGGTTCAAAATTCGGCAGCCAGAACTCTGGTGGGACTCCCCCGATGGTGTTCGGTTAGGACCACCATTCAAAAGCTTCACTGGCTCCCGATTGACACCCGGATCCAGTTCAAAGCTCTTTGCCTATCTTTCAAGATCTTAAAATCTGGGAGCCCGGAGGTACTGGGCAATCTTTTGACTCCGTACTTGCCCCACCGACATTTGCGCTCGCTGGGACAGCACATGGCGGCTGTCCCGCGGTTTAAACTCGGCCGAGTAGGTGGTCGCTCATTTCGGTACCTGGCAGCCAAGCTGTGGAATTCTCTGCCGATACACATTCGTGGGATGGAGGACCTGCTTGCTTTTCGAAGAGCCATCAAAACCTTCCTCTTCCCTTTAATATAGCTTGGGAATGACCATAGCTGTGATGTCTCCGGGCGATGTGTGATTCAGATTTGGCAGCGCCAGGACGCCCCTTTGCTGGGGCAGCTGTGCACTTTAGAAAATTATTAACATAACATAACACATAACATTGCTACGCCAATGGTAGTTTCATCCAACTCTCCGCAAATTGAAAGCACGGAAGACATAAAGCATGTGTGGCGCTGAGGCAGGAAAACACAAGAGGAAGAAAAGTAGTCCCCAAACGAAGACGTAAACACCTAAAGTGTAAGGATGTGGAAGTTGTTCGGTGCTGCATGGAGAAAACTAGTAATGAGAAGGAGGGACAAAGATGGGGGATTTCCCATTGGCAAGCGAGTATTTGTAAAGGACACTAACCAAATCAAATAAAAAGCAATCAGTAAGCAATGGGTGGAGTTCAACTCCTAAAGCATACACAACAGGTTGCTAAGCGACAGCACAAGGCTGTACGCTCAACCTAAAAATAACTTGGTATAGTTGGATCCTATTAACTATTCCCAGGAGCATGCCTTAAGAATTGTATTATTCAATAAATATATCACTGAATGCATCATGGAGGACATGCCTTGGCTATTGAGAGGCTTTGAGACTTTAACAGTGGTAAAGTCCCTCTCCTACACCTAGATTTGCCACTGAAATCCCAGGAGCTTATGTGCAGGAAAATGTATCTCCTACATTGTAAAGTAAGCAAAATAAATCCATGAATTAAAATATAAACCAAATAGTTTGCCTAAATCTTCCCTTAAAATTAACCACAAAAATAGCTCTTTTTTGTTCTATCTCCAAACTTTGGTCACCTTCACAAGATTACAAACAAGAACGCTGTGCTGGTCACCAAGGACACCACCTTCCTAAAGAACAAGGTTGATTAACAGACTGAAACCTAAGTAAATATTATTAAATGGTCAATGAGTCAAAACCTCTAAACACTAAATACAAACTAGCAACTAAAATTCACTAAAACTAATGTAACTATTGTTTAAATGTAACACTCAAACAAGGCTTCCCTATCAAATAGATACAAAAACCCTACTTGATTATGTCTTGAAACGACGACAGACATTTAAGCATTTAATGTAAACAATGAAAATGTATTTCAAACTGGTAATTACAAATTACAAACATAATGTACGAATAGTAATAAATATATACTTTTAACATTTGCAGATATAATTACGTACATCACCTCCCAGAAAGGCAAAACATTATTGTTGCACATGGTATATACAAACAGCCAGGTGAGCATAGGCATTGAGAATATACATTGAAAACTTACTTAGTACTATGCTAAGGCTTGTTTTGGAGGACTACAGCTAGAAGTGATGTTGTAATTTATGTTTGAAAGCACATCCGACCACCAAAAATAATAGAGGTAGAAGGAAGACATGTGTCGGAAGACTAGAGAGAAGCAAGTAATATTTCCCAGAAACCCTCAGAAAGAATCTCAAAAATATAGTCCATGAAGTTACTGAACACACCACAGGGCAATTGCCTAGAATTCTCAATTAAAAATGGTTAATAGCACAAACTAAAAAATCTGCAATAGAAACCCCTGTTGTATCAAAAAATATCAAGTAATAGGAGTTGTTTTTAAATCTAACAACTACACTTACTGAAGAACCATTCCTCCTGTTTGCCAGTAGAAATAATGACAGGAGAATAATGATATATGCAACTCAGACTAAGCAAAACCCAAACATTGATGATCAATGCCCTCCACCATTCACAAAGATGTACACTACACATTGAGAATACTATGACAGTAACATACGTCTAATTTACCCTCTGCTTCCCAACAGGCAAAGGGCCACCAACAATTAACTTCTAAGCCAAGTTACAATACAGGCTACCAATTACTATCCAAAAAAAAACATAATACTCTTGGAACAAGCAATGATACAAACAATTTTAAACATCTACCAGACAGAACCAGAAACAGATGCTATTACCATTTCAATCAAAGCATTTGGAGACACCTTAAAAAAATCCACAATATGGACCTGACTCGACGTTTGGCGGACCGGTGGCACAATATTGCAAACCGCCAAGCCACCACTCCTCGGAATGTCGTGCTGCCCAACCTCAAGATTTCGACTTTCACATAGTCTAGTGGGCGAGCAGCGTGGCAGTCCCAGGGCGGTGTCTCATTCAAACGCAGTGGTGCCTTTGGAAAAGGCATAGGAATGTGAATGCCTCACAAGGTTACTGCATGGCATGAACTTGAAAGTCCATAGAGTTGCAGGAACTGTTTTATATACACACAATGGGGCACATGTGCATCCACAAGCATAGGAGGCACAAGAGGCTCTGTAGGGCCCCCTTTGTTTCCTTACCTCAATGGTGTACGTGGAGTGAAAACCACCAAGTAAACCCTGGAGGAGAGGAAACTAGTAATATGCTTGGTGGGAATGTGACGGTCCTGCCAAGCATATCACAGCCTCCCAACTGCCACGCCACCTCCAGAGAAAGGCGGTTTCCTGGCAGCTGTGGCGGACCAAGGACAGTCCGGCCGAGCATCTCATGGGGTTGTCAGACCACCGGTGTGGCAGTGGCTGGACCGCAACTGCCGCACCCCACGAGCCTGGTGGTCCACAAACCGACAGACTAGTAATTAGGGCCTACATGTAGAATATGTAACAAACAGCCTAATGGCTTACAAAATTAAAAATATAGTAGCCCTAGAATATATAACAGGAATGTAAGCAGCTAGCCACTACACTTTCTTATAGAATCCCCTAAATAAGAAACCCACAAGAAAAATATAAGCACAATAATATGAGTTTGAAGGTGATGGTCCCGCTGCCATGGCGAGTCATTTTCCCTGCCCACCTAGCTGGCTTGCCGTATTACAATGTTGGCAGGTTGCTGGAGGGAAGACCGTCTGAGTACTGCAGACACCACCAGCCTTTCACAGATCGCCTCGGCAGCGGCATGCGGAAAGCAATTGTCAGATGGCGCTACATACATGGTTACTGCTGTCCGAATTATGAGTTGGCTTTCCGTCAAGCCAACCGTGCAGGTAAAACCACCAACTACGAGTTGACAGAATCAAAGGAAATGGGGTACAAACTCACCCATTTCCTTTTCTTTCTATCAGTCTTGCACATGGAACCCTTCTGCCAGGACTCCCCTACATAGCAGTATCTTGACCCCAAAGAAAATAACCCTGTCACCCATTGACTGGACTTGGCACATTTGGTCTGGACTCCAGCAATGGCAATGTACTTGTACTAGTTATTTTTTCACATGTGTCATGCATATGTGTATTTCTAACACGTGTGCACTCAAATATACACAATGGCATCAACAGATATTGAAAAATATTTCCCTGCCATCAGACTCATTGCCGCCTGGCCAGCGGGGACATTGTAATACAGTGGTTGAGCACTTGGAACCACCATGGCGGCAGTGTGGCGGTACTACCCCCAAACTCGTAGCGAGGCCCTAATTACCCTAATGGACTATTTTGACGACAATTGGGTTGGCTGACTGCCCCATTCTGGACATAGGTGCCAACTCAGTTTTGCCAAAGGTTGTGCCCCAGGGTGGGCGTGATTATGCCTGCCCAGGCCTGAGATTACATTTGCATGTCTATGCCAGTTGTTAAGGCCAGGTGCCGCCTGTTTCTTTTCACTGGAGACGCGGATGCAGGCCCTGTTGTGTGGCTATGCCTCCATACCATTCTCCTGAGGTGGAAAGCCGGGAGTACGTTAAGCTCGTGACTGTTTTTTTAAAATTGTGAGTGTTATATTTTAAACCTACCTGATCTTATCTCGCTACCTCACTTTGGGAACATAACACGCTCCTATCTCTCACCGTGCAGCGGATTTAGCGCTGACACGGGACTTTGAGCAAAACCAAACACCCCGCCGCCATCACCGGCGAGGCCGCTGGCCATGCCCCTTTTCGAGGCCACGCCCCCGCCCATATTATTTAACGACGCTGATTACGAGCGGCGTTGGATACAATTCTCCTGAGGCGGAAAGCCGGGAGTACGTTAAGCTCATGTCTGTTTTTTTTTAAATTGTGAGTGTTATATTTTAAACCTACCTGATCTTATCTCGCTACCTCACTTTGGGAACATAAAACGCTCCTATCTCTCACCGTGCAGCGGATTTAGCGCTGACACGGGACTTTGAGCAAAACCAAACATCCCGCCGCCATCACCGGCGAGGCCGCTGGCCACGCCCCTTTTTCGAGGCCACGCCCCCCCTAGCCGTCCTCCTGCACATATAAAAATGTGTCATTTCAGGACGCGCAGCGGACGAGCGCAGCGGGCACGCCGTTTGCGCCCCGAAGGCGCGCCTAAGGCAAGCCCGTCTGCGTCCGTCCGCGATGGGCCGGGACCAGGGGCCATGCCCCCTGACACTTCATCCCCCGATTCTCCTATCACCTACTCCAGAGACGCCCTTCTTAGTCTCAGACCAGCACACTGTTCACACAGTCTGCCCCTGAATTGTCATCTGGCACCCATCACCTGCTCTATTTGCAACTTATCCCTCTCTTCCCTCCCCTCTCTAACAAATATTGCGACCTGCAACCTCCCTTCCACTCCACTTCAGTCTTCACATATCAAGCCCCCACAAACTTTTTCGTTCCTTAGTCTAAACTGTAGGTCTCTACGGAAACACAAGAGAGACATCTTTGATCTTCTTATTTCTATCCAGCCAATGGCCTTATTTCTCACTGAAACATGGCTTAAAGATCACTCTGGCCCTGATATCGCATCCGCCCTCCCCGACAACTACACATACATAGGGAAAAATAGAGTGGGGAAAGAAGGTGGCGGCATCGCCATAATTTTCAACAGGTTATACTCTTGTAAATGGGAGGACTATGACATACCAAATAGTGAGGCAGGATATTTTAAACTTCTGCTATCCCCTAAATTTACCTTTTCTGGGATGCTCATTTATCGCTCACCATCCAGCTCTGCCAGCTCGTGGGCAACTGCCCTTCCCGAGCTTATCGGCCCTCTACTGCAGGACTCAACGAACTTCACGATTATCGGTGACCTAAACCTGCACTTTAATAACTCATCTTGCCCTATCACATCCAATCTTCTTCAGGACCTAGCAGCTCTTAACATCATCTTACACAACTCTGGCCCCACCCACAAAGCGGGGAATCTTCTTGACCCCATCCTCTCCAATCTTGAATCCATTGTGTGCAGCCCATCTCTACCCATCTTATGGTCAGACCACTATCTGGTAACCTTTTCTGTCACTACTAATTGTTCGCCCAACCTTCCCTCGACTCTCACTGAATCTAGATCTTTCAGAAAATGGACTAATCTGGACCCTGCAAAATGTAATGCTTATCTTGAAAATACCATACCCTGTACTGAAGTTAACAGCATCGAAGCAGATTTCCTAGTTGACTCCTGGCTAACTGAAGCTGTTAACGTATGTTTACCCCTACAAAAGAAAAAGCACAACCAGCATCACCCCCCCACGCCCTGGTTCACAGATGCATTGAAAAAGGAAAAAACTCTATGTAAAAATCTTGAGCGCAAGTGGCGCACACACTATGACACAGGCTCTAAACAACGATACAAGACTGCCCTAAATATTTACCATACACACTGCAGTACTGCAGAAAGAGACTACGTTAATATCACAATACTCGAGGCACAAAATCGCCCCAAGGCTCTTTTTAAGGCTGTACAAGAATTATCGGGAGCAGCTTGCCAGCCCAAAGCGCCCTGCTTAGACGCCCCACAATGCAATTCCCTAGCTGAATTTTTTATCTCCAAAATTGACTCCATTTACGTTGATTTTGATAAACCAACTTCTCCTTCCCCCTCCCCTAAATCACCTAATCCGACCACCTCATATGTCCCTGAGGCTTCTGCGGACAAGCTCACTACTCCTCTGCAACTGAGTAGCTCCACCAACTGTTCGGTTTCTATGACCTTTCCTGAATTCGAACACTTAGAGGAAATCCATATTTCACCTGCTCAGCAAATTAGTACTTGGAACCCCCTCAACAGCTCCTCACTCACCAACATCATCAACAATATTAAATCTGGTTCACCACTGGATCCACTTCCCCCTCAAATATTAAAAACTTTGGACACCCCCTCTCTTAATATTATTTTGGATCTACTTAATTCCTCCCCCAGAGAAGCCAAGGTCCCCTCCGCGTGAAAACATGCTATGATCAAGCCACTATTAAAAAAGGCCAATGCTGACACCAACAACCTATCCGATTTCCGCCCCATTTCTCTCCTCCCTATTTTATTTAAAAATATTAGAAAAACATATTATCAAACAACTCACTCAACATGTCGAATCCAATAAGATCCTCCATCCATCTCAGTCTGGTTTCAGATCCGGCTTCTCTACAGAATCCACCCTGTTGGGGGTCTCGGAAACTATTCATCGCCGAGTGGATGAGGGGGAGACAGTAGCACTCATTCTACTCGACTTGAGTGCCGCTTTTGATACGGTCTCCCACCCCATCCTCATCAATACCCTCAGATCATCTGGCATCACCGGCTCAGCTCTTAACTGGCTCATTAGTTTCCTTTCAGACCGTACTTTCCAAGTTTTTTCCCCTTCCTCTGCTTCTCAAATCTATAAATCAGCGCATGGTGTTCCCCAGGGCTCCATTCTAAGCCCTTTACTTTTCAATCTGTACGTCAGCTCTCTGGCCCATATTGCAGAACAGGCAGGGTTAACCATCTACTCATACGCTGATGATACACAAATTATCTACTCTCTCTCAACTGGCTCCCATTCCACCCCTTCTTCCCTCTGTATTGGTCTCAATAACATCGCTAAGTGGATGCACGAAAACAAACTTAGGCTGAATGGTGAAAAAACAGAGCTTCGCTTATTTGGCAAGAACACCACCCTTTGGGGCCCCCGACATTGGCCCGCACGAATGGGTAAGCTCCCCATACCATCTAAAACAGCTCGTAATCTAGGCATCACTTTCGATGATCAACACTCCATGAAACATCACGTGGTAAAAATCTCCTCCACCTGCATGACCATCATCAAATGGCTCCGTAAGATCATTGGGATGCTCCCTCAGGAGGCTCAGCGTAGTCCAGGCCTTAATCACCTCTAGACTGGACTACGGCAATATTCTTCTCCTGGGGGCGAGCAAAGAGGTAACCCGTAAATTACAGACAATCTAAAATATGGCAGCTCGGCTGCTCTGTAAATTACCTAACACTTCTTCCACTTCCAACTCACTTAGTAAACTGCACTGGTTACGTATTGAAAACCGCACGCAATTTAAGGCCCTCTGCTATATGCACAGGATAAACACAGACCAGGCCCCACCATATCTCAATACCTTAGTGCATCAATACAACCCGGCCCGTACCCTCCGATCCTCCAATCAGCATAGGTTCCAAGTTCCCGGAGTCAAGAGAGCCAGGATGGGCGGTCGCTCTTTTTCCTTCCTGGCCCCATCCCTCTGGAACTCTCTCCCTTTATCTCTTCGCACGGAACCCTGTTATCTTAAATTTTGTAGAGAAGTCAAGACCTGGTTATTCAATCAATAATGTCACTGTAGCCATCAATCTGTCTTCCCCTCACTTTTTGGTTTCTAGCGCCGGGAAACCTCCGGGTAGCTGCGCGCTTTATAAGCTCAAATATAATAATAATGAAATGTCTATGATAGCACGGCAACCCAACAAGATAAAGCAAACAACAGAGTGGAAGCATGTCACAAAGCCTTCCAAGCAACAATAGGCCAAGATATCCTATCTATACCAATTCCTAGAAATCTTAACAAAGAACAAAGCTACCCAGAACATAATATTATTTAACACAAATGAAACCTAATGTTTCCAAACAACCAAATAAATGTTTGAAATGGTACAATGCTACAATGCAAAGTAAAATTATTCTGACATAACAAAGGCCTCTGCTACCTAGAAAGCATAGCAAGAACCCTACATAAATAAGCCAAATAAAATTCACATCCACCATAGATTTATAGAAAGCAATATAATATATTTATTTATAGATATTATGTAAACTACTTTAATACCATTTAAATATAAACAATGTCCAATACCACTGATGAATACAACTTAGTGCCTCATTACATGTTTGGTGGTTTTACTACAATACCACTGTGTCAGTGGTCCCAAGAAGACTGCTGTGAAAGCAGTCTCCTGCCCGCTGTATTACAATGTCACTGCTGGGGAGCTGTGTTTCTGATGGCGGGGAATATTTTTTTATATGTGCCAATGCAGGTGTGTATATTTTGACTGCACATTTGTTAAATATTCACATTTGCATGACACGTGAACAAATATCTATTATCAGTGCGTTCTCATTGCTGGAGTCCGAACCATGGGGCCTATTACGATTGCGGATTTCCCGCATCCACCGGGCCGGCGGAAGCCACCGCCGGCCCGCAGGATGCGGGAAATCCGCCGCGGAGCCTTGAAAGACCCACCGCCATATTAGGATGGCTGGTGGGTCTTACTATCTGTCCTCCGCTTTAACATGGCTGGCGGTGTCTATAAGACACCGCCAGCCATATTAGGATGTCTGCGGAAAGATGCCTTTACACGGCGGCATTTCCGCCGTGTAAAGGCATACGGATTTGTGTTTGGGGGCCCGTTGCGGGCCCCCAGGGGTGAAGGGGGTGGGGGGTGCACATGGGGGGTACCTATGGTACCCCCCTGCATTTGCCTGCACAAAGCGGCAGGCACCGCGAGGTGCCTGCCGCTTTGTGCATGCAAATGCACAACTTACATTTTTATCATTGCGGCGGGTGCTGCTTCAAGCAGCACCCGCCGCAATGATAAAAATACAGGATGTGACCGCCAGGGTGGCGGTCACATCCTAATTTGCACGGAGGGACCGCCGCTGCCCCTGCGGACGGTCCCTCCTACTCTATGGTGGCGGACGGACTCAGGTCCGTCTGCCATCATAATCGGCACCCATGTGTGCCCAGTCCAGTCAAGGGGTAAAAAGGGGTAAAAAGAGCAAAACTGACTTACCTAGATTTCAGCACCAACAGGGTCATTTTCTGCAGGGTCAAAATGCTAAAGTGAAGGGGGCCCTGGAGGAAGGGATCCACATGGCTGACTGCAGGGAAGAAAATGAAATTGGTGAGAATGCACTCCAATTCCTTCAATTCCATGACTTGAAGAAGGCGGTCTCCTGGCCATGGTTGGCTCGAAAGAAAGCCAACTCGTAATTCCGATGGGGGTGAAATTGTCTGTATCACGTTATGACAGCTGTTTTCCCCATGTCACCAACAAAGCAGTTGGCGAATAGCTGGAGGTGACTGTGGTGCTCTGGCGGTCTTTCGTTCTGAAACCCATCAACATCCTAATACAGCAGGCAGACCACCAACTAGGCGAGGGGAATCCAACACCACCAAAGCAGCAGGACCATGACTGCTGAACTTGTAATCAGGCCCTAATTTATAATACTATTAATTAATAAATAAAACCATATAATAAAACAAAGTAGCACGTATTGTCAAAAATACAAAGAATTAATTATAATATAAAAAATAAATACACAGCATTTTTTAAATGACTGAATATAATAAAACAACCATAGAAAACATTTCCCAACGTAAAAAAACAGTATTTCAACTTGCAGTTCTGTAGCTGATATCCCGCATTATTCTCAAATCCACAACATGCAAATCCACAAGAACATTATTGAAAATATGCAAAAATGAAATAGTGAAAAAGTAAATACACAAAAATAATCCACAGTCCTAGGAGACCAGAAAAACTCACATAAGTAACATGAAACACTGTTGTAAAAAACTACACAATAAACGGAAATTAAAAAATTTATCTTTGTTAAAATATACCCAAACAAATTGTCTTAAAAAACACATCTAGTAATTAGGAAAGGCTTCTCCTCCAAATGAATAACCTGAAAAAAACTAACATTCCCACCCTTACATATTACACAGCCCACATATATAACAAACAATATAAAATGCATTTAGAAACCATACTGATATCATTGGGCCTGGAAGGAGGAATCCTCGCCTTTGCTTAGGGTATGGAAAAAGGGTTTAGACTTCTTTATGAACCTAAAAATCTCTGTCTTTGAAGTGAGGGGGTGCTGTAAGAAACATTACAAGATCTGGAAGAGGTGGGCCGATTATAAATAAGGGTCTATACCTGGAGTCCCACCTCATCTGACAATACAGACTTGTTTCTGTGAATCTAAAGTATTGGCATGTATGTTATATACTTGCTAGATATGATCCTGAGTTGCATAGACTTTCCACATATATGCAGCATCATTCTCTATCTGGCGGAAGCTAGGTGGTGCAGTTTTGTGTTTCCTTGTTATTCCTTTTATTTGTTGTTATTTTTATATGTGGCCATTGTAATGTTCATGCTGAAAATGTTGATAACCATCTTTATTATTACATATGTGTATTATGGGTGCCGTGTGAGGCAACCATCTGTTGTGAAAAAAAAGAAAGCATACTGATATCATAAAAATGAATAACTAAAGCAACTACAATGCACAAAGTACACTAATGCAACCTAACACAAAATTGCACTTCCACAACAAAACAATAAAATATTCTACACTAACTGCCCCTACCTACACTCCCCCATACCTATAACCACAAATAATAACATAAAAGTGCTCTTCCCTTATCTGTAGGGCAGCAGCAGGGAACCTCAACTGTCAGGAACCAAAATGGCCTTACATTCATTTAGGGAAGGTGTTGGACACTAAAGGGGTTAAATTTCCTATTGCCGCTTCAATCTAAGCCACTTTGGAGAATATGTGGGATAGTGAAATGGTTACATTACTATTCCCACTCCAATCTGAACCATTTTAGGAACTGTGTAAGGCACTAAATGTGTCAGATACACAATTTTCACTAAAATTAAAAAAGAAATAGCGAATGAGTTGGAAATTCAATGGTTCAATATTACTATTCACACACCGATTTAAATCATTATGGGGAAGGTGTTGAACACCAAAGAGATCATATTTACTATTCCCACCACAATCTAAAACACCTTAGGAAATGTGTCGGGCACCAAAAGGATCAGAATGACTATTCCCACTACAATCTAAACTATTCTGGGAAAGGTTCAGACCCTGAAGGCATCAGCTTTACCATTCCCACTCAAATATAAACCACTTTGTTGAAGATACTGGACACTGAAGGCATCAACATTACCATTACCATTCAAATTAAACAATGTTATGAAAGGTGGTGGAATCTGAAAAGGTCAGATTTACTATTCTTAGTCCATTCCAAACCATTTTGTAGAAGATGTTGGACATTGAAGAGGTCACGTAATATAAACCACTTTTGAGAACGTGTTGGACACTAAAGTAAAAATTACTGTTCCGACTCAAAGCCATTAGTTGGACACTTGCAGGGTAAAATGTGCTATTTTATCTCTATTCTAAACAATTTTGAGGAAGATATTGCAAATTAAATCTCCTAATATAAACTATTCTATAGAAAAGGTTAACATATTATAATCATGTTCTTAAGTATTTCAAACCAAAACAAATAAAATACATATCATTTTAAAACCATTATAAATATTACACATACAATAACACTAAACATTACAGAAAATATTATACTTAACAAGCAATGCACACTTAAAAAATAAAAAAACTTCAATTTAAATTAGGAAAAACATAGATAAATTAGCGATTTGGTATGCAATATAAAATATATTAAATGTTTTAACACATCAACAAAACATTAATTGCTATGTACAACAAAACGTAAAATGTTTTTAAAATATCCACACCCAGAGAAAATTCAAAACAAAACAGAAAAATATAATTAAAATAGCTATGTATATGAATAAACAATATTAAAATACAATTAAACAATTATATTTTAAAATATATACATTGCATACTGAACTGTTTTTAAAAAAGTACCCTTTTCGCTATAAATCCTACGTCTGCTGCTAAAAAAGACATACACAAATTATAATTTAAAAGAAATGAAATATAATTTTATTTCTAGACAGACATTAAACATTGAATTGCAATAGAAAATGTAGGACTTTGGAGGGACCACAAATACCATTCCACCTCCGACTTTTTTCGCACAAAACAAGTAAAGTGATAAAACCTTCCCAAAAATCATATTATGATAAAAAATGCATAATATATGGCATTAAAACAGTCAGGAATTGTGTAAATGAAGAAAAAACTATTTACTTTCCCAACTGCAAAAAGCTGAATTGAGCAAAAAAATAGTTACATAATAAATACAACACCATTTTAATTAAAAATGTTACTACAACAAACATAAACTTAACAAATTATCATTAAGAACACTTAACACTAAGTGAATAAATAAAACAAATAATGTACATAATATTTAAAGCATTAAAAAGATCAATAAATAATTATACATTTGTCTATTAAATACGTTTAACAATTAGTTTAAAAATACCATAATTCCAAGACCTTCCTAAGCTATTCCCCTATTAAAGCCAACAATCTTCTGCTAAAATGTACTAAACTGAGTGGGTGTGGCCTATGTGGCCAACATAGCGGCCCCAGCTTGCTGGCCTCCATCCGCCACTGCTGGGAAAACACTCTGTTTAGTAGCTGTAATTCCCCATCATGTCTGCGGAACAGCTGCATAGTCTTCTAGAACCACCCCTGTGTGGTTGGTGCAGGAGCGAGGATCCAATGCCGTAGAGTGTGCTGGTTGCGGTAAACTGATCGACGTCCCTCATCAAGATAGGCCTGGCGCTGAGCTTCCTTCCCTCTGAGACTATGAAAAGTTGCTGGGCGCGTGGATTGGGTACTCCTGGTTGGCCTCTTTTCCTGGGGCCACAGGTGGAGAAGGAGGGCACCCATTGGCCCTGGGGGCAGGTGCACACCAGTGACAATTTCCTAACCGGGCTGGCCACTGGGATTATCCCAGCATGTAGACGCATTGGCTTTGCTGGAGAGGGGGTTTCCTGGTCTGATGAGTGCAGGGGTGAGGAGCGTGGTGTGGTCCCAGGCTTATTGGCAGGTGGTGCAGGGGGCTCCGGTTCCTCTGATCACAGAGCTGGTTGTGTAGGGAGTGTGCATGGGCCCCTCTTCCTGAAGAACCTCCCTCAGTGATCTGGAGCATTACCACCGGACTGGTGAGTGTTACCAGCCCCTTTACCTGCCGCTGTGCCCCGTGGCTATCTCCTCCAGCCAATGGAGCGAACTTACCTGGAGAGGCGAGTTGGTCTCTATGATCCTAAATCAGAGCCCTGATTGCATGCTCCCCCTCCTGCCCAGGGTAATGGATAAAGCGGCCTTGGAGCCCTGGGAATTAGGGCGAACTGCTCATGCTGCCTGGGCCCACTCTTGGAGCAAGCGGGCCAATCTCGGGAACTCCATCTGAATTGGGCGGGCTGTGGCCCTGACTCGACAGACCAGCTGACGTGTTGCCTGCTTGTGGATCCTCCTGTCTGGCTACAGCACCCCTCAGCGTCATGGAACAAGATAAAACCCCTTCACCAGAGGCCATGCAGCAGCTAGAAATCAACTCTAAGGCACAGCTGGAGGTGAAAATCGAAGTGGTGAGGTCTGATATCTTCTCAGTCAGGATTTGGGACAGACCGTCGACAGACAGTTTAAACAATCTCTGAGGCAAAGAACAGGATCTCCTCTCTGGCATGATGCGAAGGCCCTCGAGGATCATACAGAAGGGCAGGGGCCGAGAAATTTTCTTGAGCTCTGGCTCTGCTCCTGGGTAGATCCTGCGCATCTCTCCTTCTGCGTCATGATTGAGTGGGTGTACCACTCCCTGACACAGAGACCTCCTCTCGGGCTCTTCCTAGACCCATGATTGACCATTTTATAAATACAAAAGACTGTGATGCAATGCTTTGAGGAGCTTGCCAAGCCAAGGAGTTGAGGATTCAGTCTGCATGTATTCTAATCTTTGCCCAAGTCAAGGTAAAGCTCCAGTCAATGGCCATCTCCTATATATTAGTTTACACCACCAAGTAAAGAGTGATTCATTGGTTCAAAACTCTCTTTTTCAGTTCCCTGGCAGAGGCTTGTAACTTGCTGATGGAGCAGCACCCTCTCTTGTTTATTGCTCCTACACTGTTCAGATCAGCGGACCATCACAGCACTAGCGCTAGGATCTCAGACAGATTGAGGAGTGGGAGATGTCAGAAGAGGTCCCAACGACAGCTAGTCTGGAACTGCGACTGTGGCCTCTGCTTCTCAGTCGAACGTTGAGGAGAAGCAGATAGAGAAACTGGCTGCTCCCTGGTAGTTTTGTAATGTACCAGATGTGAACGCCACTGAGCTCTGCTGTGTGACTCCTCTACCTGGTGCACTACAATGATTGACACACCAGCACCATGATATCCATTTGTTAGCCTGGTTTAGCAGTTGGAGGTGGCAGATGGGAAAAATCTATTACACCTAATGCCTCCACTCTTATAAGTTCATAGTTGACTGTATAGTTTGGTTCAGGATGGGTGACAGATACATCTTCAGAAGGGAATTATAGGGAAGGTGAAGTTGAGGGTAGTGAGTTTGAGTTCTTTATTTGTTGTCTTGTGCCTTGCATTACCTTGTTGTGCCTTGCACCTATCTTGCCCTCAGGGTTGACAGGTTTCTGGCCGTTTCTAGAGGCCTTCAGATCTTTTTGCTTAACAACCCACTCTTCCATCCTGATCTCATGACCACATTGGGGTATGCAACGCTTTGATTTCATCGTATCCTTTATGCTCTTTCTTTTGACATTTTTGACATGGAACATCAATGGACTACTGGATTGCCTCAAGGGGGGGGCAGTTTTCCTATTCAAATAACACCATGTCCCGGAGGCCCTTCTTCACCACTGCCACTTCCTGGCCTGCAATGAGAATGATAGGGTTTTTCATGCAGGACACACTAGAGGTTCCTGCGGGGCACCCATTCTTATTCATACGTCTTTGCCACTTGTTCTCACAAAGGTAGCTAGAGACCCACAGGTGCGATTCATTGACCTGGAGGGTTCGATAGATGGTGCCATTCACAACCTGGTAAATGTATACATTCCCCCATCACTTTATTGCTCCACTCTCAGTGCTGTTGATTAGATATGTATTGTCCTCGCTCAAGGGAGGGGACAATTATAGGTGGGGACTTCAATGACATTATGGAGGACGACAACTGGTTTAGGCCACTAGAAAGTACTCAGTGGTGCAGCCATGGCCTGCAGGAATGGGCTTTCAGCCTGGGAACCTATGACACCTGGCAAGCCTGGCACACTGGAACTCTGGGAAACACTCATGGGTCTGAAGCTATTGGGTCCCTTTCCTGTATCAATACTGGTTTCTTCACACTGAAGATGTTAATTGCAGCACAGGTTGTAGATTTTTCCCAAAGGATATCTGATCATGCTCCAGTTCTGATTCACTTTGACTCTCCTCCTCCTGGACCCGATTGATCTGGCGCCTTAATGCCTGTTTTTTCCAATACAAAACGTTTGCTGAACATTTGGGTGCAGAACTGTCCTCCTTCCTTGAATTCAATGTGGGGTTTGTAGAGTCTGCGGGCAACCTGTTGTAAACTATTAAGGCATATCTAAGGGGGTAGTTCATTCCTTTTCAAGAGGTGTTGAGCGGGACAGCCTCAGATCAGTAAGTGAACTGGAATAGGTCTTATGGAGCCAGGAGCGAAAGGATCCCAGTTTGCAGAGGCCCAGTGGCACTAGTAGGAATAGGATAGAGAATCCTTACACCAATTTTGCATGGAGGATGGCCTTGATGCACTGTGTATACAAATAAGGAACAAATCCAGCCAATTGCTGCAGTGGTTAGCTACTCACCAGGAGACCTCCTGTGCTGTCCCCCATATAAACACTGAGTCAGGAGAATGGATTGAAGACTCCACTAAGATTGCATAGGTCTTTTCAGATTTTTAAGAGACTATCCACCCCATCTGCCGTACCTGGTTTTAGAACTGGAATCCCCCATGGTTGCAGAGCTGCCCTTGATTTCTCCTCTCCCCCTCACAAAGTCTGGCTCCAGACCAGGACATTTTGGTAGAGGAGATAGGAGCGGTCATTTCATATCATAATACAGGTAAAACCCCGGGTCCCAATATGTACCCAATGGAATTCTACCACAAGATCAGTCCCGCATTGACCTCGTGCCTACTTCATGTTTTTTACTAAAGCAATTGACCAAGGCTGTTTGCCCCATGGCGTAGACTGTGTGACTATCGTGATCTTGACTAAGCCAGGTCACCCACAGATGACCTGTGCATCCCTTCACCCCATCTCTCTTATTAAAAGCGATGGCAAAATTTATGCCAAGCTCTTGGCCAAGAGATTACGCACAGTCTTCCCCTCCTTGGTCCACACTGACCAATGTTGTTTCATTCCTCATTGGGGTACAAGACATTGCATTTGCTGTGTTCAAGTGATACTGTTTTGTGTCAAGACCCTGAGAGGTCCGGTCGCTCTCCTACTGATCTGCTTTGAATAGGCCATTGACACAGTCGATTGGCCTTTTATGGACAAAACCTTGCGAGCTGTGTGTTTTGGTCAGCAGGTTAGGCCATATGTGAAGGTCCTTAACGCTGGCCACGTGCTCAGGTGTGCACTAATAGCGTCTTCTCTTGCTAATTCTGTATTGGACATGCTACCCGACAAGGCAGCCCCTGATCCTATTTGCCCTAATTATGGAACCCATGGCAATATGGGTGGGATGTGATGAGCAGTATAGGGCTTTGATTAGGGCCTTGCCATGGACGACTGCATTTCTATGTACGTGGACGACATGCTGCTCTTTAAGGCCCAAACAGCAGAGTCTGGACCTCGGTTTCTTCACATTTTGCAAATCTTCAGTGAGACGTTGGGATTGCATTTTAACTGCTCCAAGACCCTGTTGGTTCCGCTGTAGAGCGAGCATAGTACTCTGTCATGGCAGTCTCATATTCCAGTCTGTCTGCTCAGCTCTCCATATCTGGGACTGTATATTTCCCCAGAGCGGACCTCACCCGAAGCCTCAACTGTGATCTAGTGACATGTATGGTCTGCAAGGATTTAAAGCTGGAGCACAACCTTCTCATCAATTTCATGTGTCGCCTGGCATGTTTAAAATGATGATTCTCCTGAAATGACTGTACAACCTTCAGAATTATCACCTACTTGTGCCTCAGTCATGATTTGATGCCATCTGGGCTATGGGACGCAGGTTCATCTGCGCAGGCGGCCCTTCCAGATTTCCTTTGGGGGAAATACACGGGGTAACCATGGATGATGTTAGGTTCTACTAGTGAAAGACACCGGTCCTAGGATGCTTGTTTCCAGTCCAGGGAGGACCTGGCCTGGCAGTTCAGGCTGGACTGTTCCCATTGGGCTCAGGGTCAAGGCTGATTTGCATATGGCTCGGTCCAAACTGGAATGGGATGGTGAGCAAAAAAACGATGGAGTTAGGTCCAAATATCTGTACTGGGGTAAATGTCTGTCTTTTTTTTCATTCTGTCCAGCAATTGTTCTTTTTGCAGGGTCTACTAGTGGGCTTGCCAACTTCGTCCCCTGAGTGACTGGTTGCTTGGGAGGTTGGTTGACCCTGGTGGCCCTGCTGTGCCTTGAGAGAAAAATGATATCCTGTATGGCACCCCTTTCCTCTCCCAGTTGCCTGGGGTTAGTAAGGAAGTGTTCCTTACATGGAGGGTGGCACTGCCCTGGACGAGGTGGAACCAAGAAGGCTCACTCTAGAGACTCCACTGTGGGACAATATAGGGATCTCCAGAACTGGAGACATTTTTAAGAGAGGGTGATGAAGTCCCTGTTATTTGCTGCTCTGCCATGCCCTTTCCTCTAATCACAAGGCCTTCACTGATGTCCCTGATTGAAGCCCCATGGAATGTAAGCTTCTTATGGGTAACTTCGGCAGGCGGGTGTCTCACACCTATTAATCCCTAGTAATACATTCACCCACAACACTAGACATCCTGACAAACAAATAGGAGATTTTGGTCAGACATCTGGATGCAGCCGACTGGCGTGTGGCGTGCATGGCTGCCTGGATACGAGTGATCTCAGTCAGACTTTGTCTAGAACAATTTAAATATCTACACAAAGCATTTATGACTATCCCTGGGCGGTGAACTATGCTCTGCTCGCGGAGTTTGCGAAGTTGCAGCAACTTCGCGCTTCGCAGTGAACGCGAAGTTATCGAATACTTAGCAATCTACAGCATAGTGATGTTGTTTTCTTCCTCGCGTGCTCAATAGCGTTCTCGCATGCGTGGTAACAACTTACCGTGGTTCTGCGTTCAGCTTCTCGATTGTTTCTCTCAGGCGTGTGCGCCACGAGGTTTGGAATCCGGCCAAACAATCCAGCGAGACTGTGCGAACACGATCACGTCATTAGGATGCGTGATCTTCCTTCCGGCGCAGTGTTGGAAAGATCGCGTTTTCGAACACGCAGAAACTACAATCAAGCACAGAATATCTCTTGAGCATCATAAAACCTTCTCGAAAATGATCATTTTGCTCAGAAAAAACCCTCAGATTGTGATTTGGCTGTAGTCTTTTGTGCAAGGAGTCCTTTTTTTCTACTCTTTTTTTCAAGAGGAAGGAAGTGCCCCATAGTCTTCAACTTCCTCTTCCTGTCCAGCAGGCTCTTCGTAGTGCTTTGTCCATGTGCTGTTCGCTTTCATTTGGATTTGGAGGTGGAAGGATCACTTTTTGTGTATGTCTGCTGCATCATATTATTGGATTGGATTTATTGAGGACTTTTGAATTGGAAATTTTATTTTACAAGTAAGTTGGAGAATTGGTGTCATGCTTGTTTGATATGGGCTTTTTTTACCTACAGTTCTCTGGGCTTTTCAATCCTTGTTAAAAAATTTTGTTGAGGGAGGCCTGTACTTTCATGAGGGGCTATGCTGTATTTCTTTGAAATTTCATCCAGTAGGCCCAGAGGTACCCATGGGTCCAACCATGTTTCTGTTGATTTTCAAGTTTGTAAACATCATGGATGGCATTGGATTCAATTGCAAACTGTGTTTTTTGGAGTGGAATTACAGTGTTTGGGTGTGTGTTGATTAAATATTGCCTTTTCAGCCAATAGGTAACCCTAGGAGTTCATATAGTTAGTGTAGGCCTGCTTGAGTTCATTGTAAGTACTTTCTGTGTGTGGCCTGGTCATATGGTGGTGACCATTTTGTGGGACCAGCCACTGTGCTTTTTCCATAGGCCTCCAAGCTTGTGGCCTACTCTGCCAGTAGGCCCAGAGGTACTACTCGAGTCATCATGGGTGCATGAAAGTTGAACAACTGTTTTTGTGGTGTTTGTTTGATTTGTAACATCATGTATGGCATGGATTGCTTTGGATTGATTTGCAAAATGTGGTTTTTGGGTTGGAATTTCAGGTTTTAGGTGTGTGTTAAATAATATGGCTTTTTCTGCCAGTAGGTAACCCTAGGAATTCAGCTCGCGTAGTTTTGCTAATTTTGCACAGTGCAACAACGCGCCCTTACAGTTTTTGTCTTCTTCGCTTGCTCAATCTGCGTGATCGGGCACGCGATAACGACTTTTTGTACAGTTTGTGCTGCCGAACACGCCGAATTTACAATATCGCGAGTAATATGTCTCGAGTTACATAAAACCTTCTCGAAAATGATGATTTTGTTCATTTTTCAAAAAAAAATCCTCAGGTTGTCATTTGGTTGTAGTTTTTTGAGCATCGAATAATTTTTCTGGTTTCATTTTTTTTTTAAAAGAGGAAGGAAGTTCCCCAGGGACCTCAACTTCCTATTCCTGTCCTTTGTATGAACTTTGTTGTTTGAGGGTGGGCTGACCATGCAGGTGACGGCCATTTTGTGAAGCCAAGCATTGTCCTTTTGTTGTGGGTGGCCAGGCCATGTGGTGGCCGCTCACCGGGGGTGCTTGATGTAGCTGTTTCTATGATGTCTGTTAAATTTAAACATCATTTATAGCATGGATGGAATTGGATTGAATTCCCAAATGTGGTGTTTGGGGTGTAGTTAACTTTTTGGATGTGTGTTAATAAATGCCTTTGTTGTATGTGTTGTTGTTGTATAACTTTCCAACCCTTTTAGCCATGCGGATTTTCTATTTTGCATTAAGCTGTGATGTGTTACAGGCATTCTCCTTTTTCTGGCCATATAGGGATATAGGCCTGCTTGAGTTTATTGTTTTCTGGGCTTTACCCATGAGCCTGTGAGTGACCATGTGGCTGGTGGCCGTGGTGGTGATAGTAGTAGTGTGCTGTCTTGTTTTTGCCACATAGGCTTGTGTGTCTTTCGATTGCTCCTGTTGGCTTACTGTTTCCATCCCCATTGCTATCTGCTGCAGGTCACTGATGCTGCATCCATCCGACATGATGCACAAATTAAGGATAAACAAGTTCCACTTCCACTGCATTTGTATTTTAGTTCTTTGCTATTCTTACTCTTACTGTGTGTACTAACACTACCAGTAATTGAAATTAAAGCACAACAAATTCCACATTTGACTGATGTTCTTCTGCCTTCTTTGCTAGCAGGTGCACAAAAAACTGAGGAGGAGGTGTCTGTCATCATTCATCGCCCGTTGCCCTGCCAGATGGACGTCCTTCTGTTGTACGTAATGTGTGGTGTGACCTGACCAGAAATCTCTGCAACTTGTGCAACTGAGTGCTGCTGACATCTGAAGAAGATGTGCCCAAAGAAAGCAGGTACCAGGTCCTCCAAGACCAAGAAAGTTGCTGAGCAGAAGAAGGAAGAACAGAAGAAGGAAGTGACACTTAAGTCTGGTGTTGACCCCAAAACCTTTTTTGGGAAACCAAAAAACCAAAAAGTACACCTGCAGCAGCGGTGTCCAGGGGGCAAGCTGGGGCCAGCACCTCTGCATCACTGGACCCAACCCACCAAGCCAGGCCCAAGCAGATGGGTGTGGAAGAGGTAGCCAACCTAATGGTGGAAAGCAGTGATGTTGAGCCTGACCTAAACTTATCGCTATCTCAAAGTAGTATACAATCAACGCATGAGGGAACACAGCAGATAAGTGGTGAACAACAATAGCCGCAACCACCGCCTGCAATAGTAGTTGTTGTTCCTCCCGAAGTAGGGGCAGTTCAGGAAATTGAGCCTCATGCAGAGCAAGAAGAAGAGGAAGCTACTCATGCAGGAGATCTATTGTCTTCCAAATCCCCACCAAGGAAAAGGAGGGTTAGTCCATTGAGTTCTTCGCCAAGCATCCCTTCTGATGATCTAGATCTCACTTCGGAGCGACAACAACGTGAGCATGAGAGGGAGACACATCCCAAGACCAGTCTAGGGAAAAGGAAGGTTCCAGAAAGCCTTACACTTATGGAGGTCGATGTAGAACAGCAGGATAATTATGATGATGAGGCCAACCCAGTCATCACAAGCATCACTCCCGGCCCGAGGACATATAGACCAACATTTTTACCCTATTCAGAATGGCTGCGACTAGTAGGGATGTAGCACGCATACCTCTAACACAGGCAACACCAACACAACCTCCAGCTTCCATATTTACATTAGCAAAGGGCCGGCAGCGTCCTACATCCAGCACAAGCACCACCTCAGCAGAAGTAGGTAGTGGTACTACTGCGCAGCCACATAGTCAAATTCAACACACACCCTCCAGTTCATCCAGCATTGGAAGTGGCACCTCTAGCAGGAAACAAAAGTTAAGCTCCCAGTGTGGGACTTCTTTACGGTTAGCGTAAAGCAGGAAAACATTGCTATATGCTCCATTTGTCATTCCTTTGTTAGTAGAGGTAAGCTTGGTACAAACTATGGTACCGGAGGGCAAATGACCCATTTAAAAAAACTGTAAAAAGAGAGGGAGGTCTCCTATAGTATCCAGTTTGGGACAAGGAGGGGGAAAGAAAGAACTCGCAAAAGTCCCAGAAATCAATATTTATGATTACAAAAGCCTCCTGAGTGAACCCCTCGTTGCTCAAGCAATTAACCACATTGTAGGAAAATATACAATTTCGAGTATACACATACAGACACAATTCAAAATTCAACCGACAGTGTTTTTGATTAAAAAATTACACAGTTTATTACAACACATTGATTCAAATGTGAGAAACTGAGAAAATTTACCACCAGTAATCTAAACTAAACGGTGTGTTTATGTTTCTCTCTAGCAAGGAACCTGTGACACGAGTTCACCTACTAAAGCCTTATTCCCAGTAGGCATCCTTAAAGAAATACCTCCAATCTATACAAGAGGCAGAACGAATAAATATAGGTATTTATAATGATTTATCTTTATAAAACACCCTCGAGTTAGAAATACCATGCTCTTCTCCTTATAAGCCCCACAGCAGAACCCCACGTAACTCAACCACTATAAGTATTATACTAGAGAATGTGTGTAGAAAACGTGATAAATCGAGTAGCAAACTTTGTGCCTGATAATAACGAGAGAAAATGCTTTTTTTGATTAAACATTTGTGTCTAATTGTGTGCTTTTTCTGAATAGAGTCTTGTCCTGTTGAAGGTCAAATTATAACAAACCGAAACGCTGCGTCGACAACTTTGCACCCTAAAGATATTGTTACTCTTTTTATTGACAACTTTGCACTTATGAGACTGAGATAATTCTGCTTTCTGTAATTTTAACATGTTTTCTATGTGTTTAGGCACATTTTTACTGTTGTAATGTATGATCTTTTATTACTGTTATCAAATATTTGAATCAATGTGTTGTAATAAACTGTGTAATTTTTTAATCAAAAACACTGTCGGTTGAATTTTGAATTGTGTCTGTATGTGTATACTCGAAATTGTATATTTTCCTACAATGTGGTTAATTGCTTGAGCAACGAGGGGTTCACTCAGGAGGCTTTTGTAATCATAAATATTGATTTCTGGGACTTTTGCGAGTTCTTCCCATTTGAAAAAACACCATGCAATCAAGTGGGAACACCACCTTCGTAGCATAAAAACTGGAACCAATGATGTTGGTGGGGATAAAGTAGTACAAGGTCCACTCACGGTCGAACAGGAAGAAGAATAAGAGGGAGACATTCTATCTGGTAGTGGTACACAAAGTAGCCCTGTCCCCAGCACTGCAGTGGTACAGCCCACATCCTCCGCGTCAGCAACATCTCAGTGGCACAAGAGTAAGAGTCAGCCAGAGATACCAAGGAATACTGCAATGCAAAGTGCTGCGTCGAGCCGGACAGAAAGAAATACCATGCAGCATACCATTCTTAGCATGTTTACTAGGCAGGAGGGAAAGTACGAACGCAACCACCCAATAGCACGTTTGTACAATGCTAAGCTGGCTAAAATGTTAGCACTGGACCTTCTCCCTTTTTCTTTTCTGAATGGGTGGGTTTTTTTGAATTTGTGACAACCATCTGCCCAAAATGGAAGGTTCCCAGATGCTACTATTTTGCCAGAGTTGCTGTTCCAGCACTACAGCACGACGTGCTGGCATTGCTTGGAAATGTCTTACATCAGAATGCTGTTCATAGTATCCACCTGACAACAAACATTTGGACCAGTTGCCAAGCCACTGACTACATTTGCATCACTGCACACTGGATCTCTTTTTCAGATGTTAGAGAAAAGCTATCTGCAGGCGTTGACACTGTTGAGGTTTTTAATGAGACTTGCAGTCATGCAAATGTAGCCATGTTTGCTATGGAGAAATCTCATACTGCTGCAAACATTTTGGCTGAGTTTAACAGCAAGGTCTTTGGATGACTGCCACCAAGAGGGCTTAATATTGGTTTTGTTGCCTACGGACAATAGCAGTAATGTAGTTAAGAGCATGAAAGATGGTGGCTATTTCAGGGTCCCGTGTTTGGCACACTGCATTAACATTGTTGTTCAAGACTTTCTGAAAAATGAAAGCAAAGCCAGCAACTTACTGACCACCTGCAGAAGAATATGCACACATTTCAACCATTCTTTTAAAGCCCGAAAGCAGCTACGGGTCATTCAACGTGAGCATAAAATGCCAGTCAAAGCACTCATCCAGGAGGTGCCAACACGTTGGAACTCAACCTATTACATGCTTGATTGTATGTTTGAGCAGTACATACCACTTAATGCTTATGTCATGACAAGAAGATTAGGGGATCCTATTGTGAAAGCCATGAACGTTGAGATGTGGTAATGGGACCTCAATAAATGCCTGACAGAGATGCTACTTCCTTTTGAGGTCTTCACACATGCAGTCAGCAGGGAGGACTGTACTGTGGGCCAAGCTATCCCACTGTTGTACATGCTAGAGCAACAGCTGAAGGAGGTGTCTGAAACATACGAAGGTGTGGAAGACAAAGTAGACGCATGTTATTTGGCGAACGCCTTAGCCATCCACATATCTGACAATACAAGGATTCAAAATAAGATTGTGTCACATCGACATTACATTACGAGCGGTCGACATGATACTAATTCTGGGTCTGAAAAACACAAAGGACTCTGAAAAAGTCATTAAAACATTCTTATACAGGAGAATATAATTAATTACCGATCCTACCTCAGATCTTTGTATATTCGTCATTGTTCTTGTATTGTACATTACCTATTTTATTTCTTTGTTATCTTCCTTTCATCTAGCATGAGCGGAAGCACACCTATCGTACTTCTGAACTGTAATTTCATATATTAGTGTCATGTTAAGCACTCTGATACCCAATGGTCTTGTTCGCGCTATAGAAAACTTTAAATAAATAAATAAATACTGCCACAATTTTGGATCCACGGTACACATTATTTCTGAACAGTAATGCAGTAATTCCTTTTTCAGAAGGGGATGTTGCCAAGTACAAAACTTTAATAGCCGAGGAAGGCACTGATTTAGAAAATGAACGGCTCTCAATTAGAGGCCTGCCAGTGCCAGTGCCAGCCCAGGACAGTGCAAGTACTAAAGGGCATCCAGAGTCAAGTTCTTCTTCAGAGCATGAGACCAGTGCGTTTGCTTCCCAGCAGTCACCAACACTACCAATAACATCAACAACAGCACTAACAGGATCTGATTCATCAGACACAGCAAAAAAAATAGCTGCTTGATTTCTACAGAAAGGGATGGGTAAGTCCATTGCTGGTGCAAAGTCAAAAGAAGCCAAGCAAATCGGAGCACCACTGAACATTGAGCGGAGGGTCCAGGCCTATTTGGATGACACAATAGAGGTCTTCATGGAGCAAAGCCCATTGGTGTATTGGTATGGGAAAAGAAGCCAATGGCCAGTGCTCAGCAGGCTAGCGATAAAGTATCTGGCTTGCCCTGTCACAAGTGTCTCTTCTTAGCGTGTTTTCAGTGCTGCTGGTGCCATTGTAACTGTGAAAAGGACCAGTCTCTCGCCCAAATGCGTGGAGAGGTTAACCATGATCAAAATGAATCAGCACTTCATACCACCGGACTACAAAGAACACGAATCACAGCAGGAAGAGGAGAGCGACTCTTAAGACATAAGTAGTGGGTTACATGACCTACTTCTGTCTGAACCACCAGGGCTTGAGGACAAGCTCCTCTTCCCTGACAACTAGGCTTACTAATTGTTACTTTCTTCTTTCCTTTATTGGTGTGTATATCTGTCTTTCTTTTTCAAATCAAACCACAACAAATCCATCACCACCGTCTCTTATTTTTATTTACCTATTGGAGTTGCACGTTTGTGCATTTAACTGTCCACTCCACTCCTCAGAGTCCTGCCCCACCTTCCTAACGCCCTAAATACATTTCCATCTTGCCAGACATTGGATGGAGATGGAGAATAGTACAATAATGTAGCCTCTAACATTCCCTCCAAAGCAAGTTAAACATATATGACTATAGCCATCTTCTGTTTTGTTTCCAATCCAAAACTCATCACTGTCTTAAGGCTACCACCTCTGTCTGCAGGCATACACAACTCTTCACTGTCAGAACTTGAGCAAGCATCCAAAACTAAAGTAAACTCGTTATCACTTTCAGAAGGCTTGGCATCTCTGATCTGACAGCCAAAGAGCAAGACAGGTATATGATTAATGAATTATGCCATGCATTGCATTGCATGCTTACTGACTCTGAGCAAATGTGCATGAAGTCGAACTATACTAGTAGTTAAAATATTAACAAAGTAAAAATGACTCAAGTGATAGTCAATCTTTCCATGTTGTTTAATAATAACCAATTGTACTACTACTACGGCAGGTGCAGTCTGGACTTATTTAATCGGAGTCACTCACTACAGACTGAGTTGGTGTTGGTCTGTTGGACAACACGTACACGTACCACACCATGATGATGATGATGACCATACTATCTTTGTACGCAGTCAGCCAGTTGGATCTGAGATGATTGATGGAATGCGTTTCAGGAAGTGGCATAAAAGGTAAACACAACCAATCAACAAGAACTACAGCAGACCTAGGCTACATGTCTGTGCAGTGGTGGAGTCGAGTAGTGGTATGATGACTGACAGTGGCGCATTGATTTAGTCACTTGATTTGGAAAATGCTAGGTTGCTGTATATGCCTTTTGCCTGGCACTGCCAAAAATGAAGGTAAATGGAGATGGGGCACGGCCCTGTGCCTTGGGCCTGTTCTGTGCCGGCTCCTGTCTTGTTGTTCTTGTAGATTAATGCTGTGTAAATACTAGTTGAGTAGACACAATGTATCCAAGCCGCCTCAGTCTGAAAGTCTTCTCGCTCAAGAGTCTTGTTTTTTTGCACTACACTGTAATTTATGTTTTTTTTCATTCATCTATTTTTCAATACCCCTTCTGTTTTTCCATCAACACTTACAGGCCGGCCTTTTACCCAGTGCTATTATACTTGGAGCAACAACTCACACTTACCTTACCAATCCTCATCAGCCAGCCAGTGGCACCCAAGAATGATGTGCAGAGTGTCCATGGAAGTGAGGACCAAGATGAATGACAAGATACAACTACACATTTGGACCTGGATAATACAGTAACTTTAGTATAAATTTCGTCTTTTTAATAATTTGATTCCTTTTTTCTCTTCATTCATTTTGCGACTGTGTGACTTTGTTTGCTAATTGCTCCCTACAACTATTTTTTAATTTTCTTTGCTAGCTTTCAGCCCGGTACAGCAGGTAATTAGGGTTTATCTAAGGGCATACAGCCAAGGGAAATTTCATATAATACTACTTCCCTGTACTGTCGAATTGTGTAGTAGTAGTTAAGTACTACTCATTAACCATCAATTTCTCTTCATCATGCAAGCATTTCCTTTTTCTACCTTTATAGATTTATTGGATAGTGGATCATCATCGTCTTCAAATATTGTTTTGCTTTTGTTGTCTCCATGTGTACTGTTTTTCTTTGTCAAACCTTTCACCAAACCCCCTTCCCATCCAGTCATCAAACCCTAACCCTCTTCCCCCGGGCTGTGTGATTTTATATTGAGGTGTGATGTGACTACATTAAATCTACACGCACAATTGATCACACGCTTGCTGGGGCAGATGTGGTGAAAGCAACACTAATTAAATGTCACCTAGGTAGTGCGAGGATCTGCTTCTGCTTGCCCACCCATGCTCAGTGTATGTAAGAGCCAATTCATTTTCCAAAGGGACCCACCAAATACATCATGATTAATTGCCCGCATTGATTGGATTTACAGCATTAAAGTTTACGAATTAGGATTATGTTTAAGTCACTCCTTCAACACAACTACAGTTTAACTTCTTATCTTCTTGTACTAGGCTGTCACTGCCACCATTGGTTTCTTTTAGTTTAGCAGTTGCAATATTGTTTGTTTGGCAGTCATATTGTTTGTTTGGCAGTCTTCTTTTGTACTATACTTTTCTACTACTCCCACAGTCTCTCTCAGGCAAATGACTGTCTCTTTTCTTTGTTTGCAAATGCTAGTGCCAGTGTCTACTACTGCCACCACAACCACAGCATCTTCTCCATTCTCTTGGGAAACCATGCAGCCATTGCTGTGCCGAACTTGATACTCATCAATCACAGGTAAGATAAGTTTTCTAGGAGGTGTAATGGACTGGTAGGCATGACTGGTAGTACTAGTAGGACAAATATAACTCAGTGAGGGGTACCACATCTATCTGCTTGCATGTTACAACATTGGCAGATTATTTAAATCAAACACTGGCTGCTGCCCTGCATCTGCAAGTAAACCTTGTGATGTACATTAATTTGTGAAACACTAACACCCCCACAAAACATTAACATCGTATGTGTAAGTATAAATAAATAACATTTATTTTCATAACAAAAATAGACTTTCCCGCACCTCACCAACCCCTCTCCCTAACCCCAACCAATGTCCAGGTCCAACCAATGTCCAAAAAATAAGAAACCCCAACACCCAGTTCCCACCCACCAACAAAAGTACTAAAAAAGGGGCAAATCAACAGGGTACATCTATAATCGGCAGGCTTTAAAATGTTTGTCCACAAGGATTTTTACGCGCTCCTCTAATTGGTCCTCCGGCTGTGACATCCGGAGGAGAAGTTCCTGGCGAAATGCACGGCACTTACATTTGCATCCATGTGGGGGGACAGTAGATGTTGAAGAATGGTGGCGGTGGGCGGCTGCCTGACCGTGGTGCCGTACTCCTGCAGGGGGGGGCCTTGCTGGGGCCCGGGGCATTCGAAGAGGCAGCAGCTGCTACCGCCGCCTCCTCCTCCTCCTCATCCTCCTCTGCCTGAGCCACCAGCTGGCGGTATTCCTCAACGATGGCCTGTAGTTTCTGTTGCCAGGCCCTGGCTGCCAACTCCTTCCGTGTTAGTTTTCGGGAAGGAGGATCTATAAAGAAAGAAACAGAATTGTAACCAAAACTCTTAGCAAAACAGTAACACAAAATTAATTGAACACATAGTGGCACAGTAGCACTAGCAAGCGCAGTACATAACATTTGTGGTAAGTATCTATCCTCCTGCTTCCCCGGCCTCTAACATTTGTTGGAGTTTTTTTACGGCATTATACTTGCCCTAGTACTATGGATGGACTCCAGTACACAGAAAACACCAGTCTTTTTCTTATCTCTAGTTTAGATAAATTATATAACCTTGTTGTAGTCTGTAGTCGGCAAGCCAGCTCAGTCAGCTAAGTTACTTTTATTTACTAAGCTGCAGGTGGGGAAGCTTGTATATTTTCCGATTATGGCACTGGCCATACTCTCTCTGTTACATGAAGGGCAATTGCTCAATTTCACTTTCACTGTGCCCTGGCGACTACAAAAAGGCAGATTAGTAATATTATAAACTACTTCTGATCCAATGGTCATTACTTATATGGAACAACATATCAGTCCAGTAGTGGTCAGAGGTGGGAGTGCTGGCAGGCGGTGATGTGGGGAGGGGCAGGGTGGGGGGAAGCAAACTATGCATTGTGGAAAATGACTGGTAAGTAAACATATAAATAAATAAAACAAATTTTGTTGTGTGCACTGCAATCAGAATCCATAGTTTACCATCCCCCCACCCTGCCCCTCCCACTCCCCACATCACCACCCGCCAGCACTCCCACCACCGACCGCTAATGCATAAGGTACTTTGTTAATTGATTGTGTAACCAACAGATAGGCCACCCTCTGCAGGCTGGCTGAGCTGACACAATCGAAAAGAAATTAACATAGGTAGGAAGTGGTACTTGGAGTCAGAGGAAGGCGCTTGATAATATATATGATGTGCTTGCAAAATACTGAGTCATCAACTGTATTCTGAAATGAAATCCTACTTTTATATAATATATGATGACCCTCTGCTTTGCTACTCTGGCACCGTTTCTTTTACATTATCTTCAAAGTAAGACTCGTCTGCATCCAGTGACAGTCTCCACCTATGATGAATACATCCAGGGGCATCCATCCATTAAAAGTAAATGTCTATCATTCTTTTGTCATATGTAACAAACCTTAGCTGGTTTAACTTTCACCAACAACCACCCATACGTCCACTCCTTCCTTCCTTGCCTTGGCTTTGGGTTTGACACACACACCGCTGATGATTCTTGCTATCCACCTATATTGTGTCGCCCACCCAGGCAGGAATCTTCTTTCACCTTCCACCCATCCTTCAACAACCCATGCATCTGATTCCTATCAGCCACCTGCATGCTGCTTCCAAAGTATCCTTCTGTGCTAGTCGTATTACATCTCTTTCGTCCTTCCATCCTAGTTCTTTCCATTTTTGTTCAACACATTCATCAAGGTCATCTGATCTGACTTTTAGTCTTCTCCATAATTTTCACAGCTGAGTTGGAGTCTGATAGAAGCGGCCTTTGTTTACTCAACTCACGCTGGTAATGCTATTGCTAATGCATGGTAATGCTAAGTAAAGGGTGTCTTCTTCAACCGTTGTATATTGTTCAGTACAACTTCAAGTTCATACTTACTTAATAAGTCTCACACTACAGTGAGTGAAGTGTTCCCCTTCCAGCTAGTAATGCCAAGAAGTAATAAATATAACTTACCACCGCCTACTGCTGCTGTTTCCTCTCCCACTGGTGCTCCTGCAGGTGACGCATCTCCTGCCCCCTCCTGAATGGCAGCATTGGCATCACCGCTGGCCCCGCTGGCACTGGTGGTTGGTACTGGTAGTGCACCTATAAAAAAAAAGTACACCTTTTTAGATGCCTGTACACCTCCCCCTATTTTACTCGTTTTCACCAGGAAGGAAGATTAAAAAAACAGTTAAAGTACAACATAAATCATCACTAGTCTAAATTGCGTACTACAGTAGAGTTAGTAGACAGATATTAGTAGTATTATTATGTGGTCCCTAGGGTCATCTCATCTCTACTCCTACTCTAGTCTTTGGAAAGTTAACCTGAGCCATGTAATCATTTTAGATTCATGTCTACTCTTTTGCCCAAGTTTCCTCGCAGCTTGTTGCACAGTAAGAAGCCTTTGATGCCACAGGAGTGTTGCATACAAGTGAAGGGGTTGAAAAACAAGCCACTTTTTTTATGGAGTTCGGTTAGTCCCTATTGCTTAGGCATAATGTTACACTTTTTGGCATGACTACAAAAAGCTTGCATAATTGTATTATACTGTCTAACGTGCCCCATTTTTCTCATAATAGGCAGAAGATTCCCTTCTACGAACCAGAGATTTGCAAAGCTTACGAAAGATGCATGTAACCAGTATACGTTCAACGGTGAGGGGTCTCCCAGAATTCACACAGATCTATATCATGCTCTAGTTGTACAAATGTTTAGTTTTAATCTTCTTTATTTTGCATGTTGGAGCTGGATGTAATTTCATGGAACAACTTACAAAGCTTGTTATTATTTGAAATAAATAAACCTTTTAAACTTGCACATAGACTCTGTGGTATATTTGGTGTGGTGTTGTGGACTTACACGAGTGAGTGAGCGAAAGGGTGTTATGTTCTGGGTTGTGTAATAAAATCATCGGGTAGCTTTGTGTGGGGGTTCAGGACATTATGACTAATGAGACACTATAGCTAGTTGGTCAGCGAATTGTGGGTTCTGAGTCCAACCTCCCATCACCAACATCCTATTTTATTGTGTATGTACTACTATCCTAACAAAAAATACTAGACAAACATCTGGTTGCGCATTTTGTTGGTGGAAATTGTCAAAGCCTGAAGATTAAAGAGGACAAAGGACAGGAGTGAACCCAGTGGTTCTATCACAGCTTTATTCAAAAGAAAACCTTAACTAAAGGGTGGCCAACAGGGCAAGCTTAGCTACAGACAGTCTAATAGTAGTACTACAGAGAGTCATAGCAGAGGCAGTTTGAAGGAACTGAAAGGCAGGGATAACCAAAATTTGGAAAACAGATAATGCAGATCAAAGAAGCTTTTGTTAAAAATGTAATTAGGAAGTGTAATTAATAGTTTGGAAAAAATAAGGTGCGTTAAAAGTTAGGGAAATATAATTGTTAATAATATAAGCACTGTAGGACTTACTGGGGCCAGCAGCAAGATCCTCGGTAGAGGAGAGCTCCTCTGGTGGTTGTCCCGCCAACTCGGAACCCATCTTCTTGCCCCTGGGTGCTGATCATGTAAGAAATAATAAAGAAAGAGAGAAACATTGAGTGCTGTAAAACAAATAAATCATTAAAATAAACGCTCAAACATTTTAGGAAACAACAATTGCAATAAAATTGACCTATCTAAACTACAACTGGCTTGCAGGATTCACGGACCGTCTACTTATATGAACACTAATCAAATGTTCCATAATCCTTCTGATTGTAGAATACTAAAGAAGCCAGTACCACCTGACCTACACCACCTATTCCACACGGGCCAATTGTTCAGTAAGTCTGCATTTCCATTTTATTTTTGCCAGCAAAAATGCATAGATGAGATGGAGGACACATGCATAAATTTGTACATACTCCAAATTGTTGGTTGGTTGCGTCGTATGTTGTTCTGCTACTGACTGACAATGCTATTGCTAAGCCTACCACTCACTAAACAAATTACAAAAAAAGGTTCTATGGAGGACTGGGGTAAGAAGCATTCAGTGACAGAGGAGGCATCACGCAGACCGTAAAAAAAATATGAACTAATACTACTAGGTAAACCTATTATCCATCCACCACTATTTCACTGAAGGACAATGGAAGGACTAGACTCGAGCAATAGCATTAACTAACTTCAGTTCTCTAAAGTAAACTCTAACATCATTAATCAGCCCAAGCGAGCGCAAAGTTACAAACAAGAGATTGATGAGCAGCACCTGTGTCATACAATCACAGAAGATTTTGAAATGGAATTGACCTGCAATGTAACTAAGCACACCAGTAATCGTGTTATTCGTCCAAGAATTATACACAATACTTATACTACTATATATTACTAGCAACTCACCAAGCCCCACGACCTCGACGCCTAGCAGGTCCAACAGGTCCTGCTCCCGGTCCAGGATGTCTGACCACCGGTGGGCCAGCTGGTTGTTGGTGTGCCAGATACCCGAGAAGCGAAATACTGCCCGGCGCACCTTCGCCCACCAGCGGTGTCGCTCCTGGGTAAGGTACCCGGAGCCTGGCCTGCCGCCTGCTGCCAAGGTCAAGGGGAGGTGGCGCTGGATGAAGAAAACCAGGGCAGCCACCTCTGCCTCTCCAAAAAGTTGTCGGGCCTGCACCCCTGCAGGCGCCTTTCCCTTGGAGCCGGTACTGCTGCCCTTGGCCATGGTTCTGGAGTGGAGGCAGAAAAGAAAAGAAGGAAAAAATAAAGTTAGGGGGAAGAAGTAAGAGTTTGAATAAAGAAGTAAAATAAAACAGTAGAAAATTAACAAAAACACAGTGAAAGTAGAAATAAATCACAAAATATAAACTTAGGGACAGGGAGACAGAGATGATAAATAAAAAAAGTGAGAAAAACAGTGAAAATAAGTAAAGATTGCAAAGATTAAAGGTGGATAGAAAACTAGGCCCAGATCATAGCATAGAGTGAAAAACAAGATGCCGCGCCCGTCGCGACCACGTGGGTAAGTTTGCGCGATATTTCTCGCTAACACGCACTTGTCGTCGCGAACAGGTAGATAGCATTCCAGAACATGACATGCACAACGTGAACACGTTATACGCGACCCGGAACAGGAAATAAGGCAACACGAGCGGGCGGGACAATTGAAAAAACAAGATGGCCACGCCAATAGGCGACCGAATGGGTAAGTTTACAAGCTACGATCCCCAGAGCAGGCAAACAGCGCCCCGAACACGCACATCGCGAACGAGTCCGTCAAGCAATTACGGTTGTGTTTTTTTGTGGTTTTTTCACCTTGTCACCCTGCGTCCTTCGCTGTGTTCACCCACTTGTCACTCGCATCATCACTCTTTCCTTCACTAACACCTAGTGCACAAAGCCCCCTTGGGTTGCCATCGCATTTTGTGCCCACAGTGCTGCTATAACTGTCCTGTATAAAATGTGTTCTTAAATACATGATGCTATATGCACTCTCTAAAACTGAAATTCAAAGTCTCTCTCCCTTTTTCCGCGTTCTTGTAATGTCTTGTACATACATATATACTAGCCTTTGTACTGAATCTGATTGAGATATTGTTGTTGAAAACTGAGGTACTTTCTACGGAAAGCCTGGAGGTGAGGAAAGAAAGGGGGCCTTACAGGGCTCCCTCTTGCCCCTGTGTGGGGTGGTACATACAGGGGGCACATGTTGTGCCCCCCTATATTTTTGCACCTGAACTCTGACAAGACAGAGGTCCTCATGCTTGGCTCCACCCCCTCGGCGTGGGACGATTCTTGGTAGCTGGCCACGTTGGGAGCTGCCCCGAAATCCTCCAACCACGCATGCAATCTGGGTTTCATCCTGGACTCAATGCTCTCCATGACCCAGCAAATCAACGCTGTCTCTCCTCCTGCTTCTACATCCTTCGCATGCTCCGCAAGATCTACTGATGGATCCCCACTGAAACCAGAAGGATTGTCACCCAAGCTCTCGTCAGCAGCAGGCTGGACTTCGGCAACACCCTGGTCGTGGGAACCACGGCCAAGCTCCAGAAAAGACATCAACGCATACAAAACGCCTCTGCAAGCCTCATCCTCGGAATCCCTCACCACAGCCACATCACCGCCCACCTGAGAGACCTGCCCTGGGTCCTGGTCAACAAGAGGATCATCTTCAAGCTCCTCACCCATGCCCACGGAGCACTCCACAACGCCGGACCAGCATACCTCAATGAATTTATCACCTTCTCCACCCCGAGCCGCCAGCTTTCCTCCGCAGACCTTGCCCTCACCACCATTCCACACATCTACCGAACCACCACCGGTGGCAGATCGTTCTCCCACCTCACCGCCAAGACATGAAAAACCCTCCCCATCCCCCTGCGACAGACCCAGGACCTGCTGACCTTCAGGAGACGTATTAAGACCTGGTTGTTCGATCAGTAGCTGCTTCTCCCCCCCCACCCCCCCACCCCCTTGAGACCCTCACGGGTGAGTAGCGCGCTCTATAAATGTTCTGATTGATTGATTGCACCTCCAGTTCCTGCACAGGAAGAAGTGAAAGTCATGGAGCATTTCTTCCTGTGGGGGAACGTGCACTAACGGTCCTGCAACAATGCCCTTTAAACAGGACTGCTGCAGAACCGATATGCTGACTGCCCATCAGACTACAATAAACCTTTAATCTGGTAGGCAGGTAGCGGTGAGTCTTGGCAGTGCGGAGGCACGGCGGTACCACCCACCCTTGCACTATCTAAACTCATAATTGGGCCCTAAGGGTGACCGATATACAACTCAAAAGAAGAGATCATGAAGGTGTAAGTTTTACACAATGTGTAGGATTATCTGCTGCTTTGTCTATTAAGTTGTGATGGAGCGAGATAGAAAACAAAATTTTGTTTAATCTCGTGAAGTCACATTTCCATAACATGAATAATAATATTAATGATTTGTGATATGTCGTGCTAATACAACTTAGATTAAACTTTACACATGGGGGGACTAACATGTGTGCTCAAAAACGTGCATAATTGTTGCATCTTTTTGTTCGTGTAAAATAATAAAATAATTTATTGTTTTCGTTTTTGTCATTACTAACTGCTGCAAACTTAAGAGAAGCATGTGCTTGTTTTGCTTTTCCTTGTCTGTGTGATGTCATTTCTACTATTCTAGGTGCATATGAGTCTCATGGAATAACGGAGACTGGTAGATATAAACGCTGCTTTATTTGTTTGCTTTGGCTAGGTAACATTTTGATTAATCGGGTGGGTTAATTAATTAGTAAATCTTGGGGTGGATACAGAATCTACATTATTTCTTACATTAATACTTTTCTTGTGTTTGTTTTATATTAGAAATCATAAGTTGTCTGCTTTTGGGCCTTGTCTGCCCGAACTACAATATGCTGAATTTTACTTCTGCAAAAGTGCTGAGACGCCCATTCTGAAATAAATTATTCGTCAAAAGCTGCGTTCACAAAGCAAAAACTAACGTGCTATCGTCATTCTGTCGGACATGGCCAAGGTCGAAAAAGAACATTTTGTCAGTCCTTAACTTGGCATCCGCGGAAGTCAATTGAAAGTCAATGGACGCTGTGAGAATGACTTTATACAATTGTTGCAATACAAGGAAGCTCCTGGTTGCACTCGGAAGGGACAATGGTCTCTAAGAAATATGACTTAATGGAAGTTTTAAAAAGTGGGTGACATGTCACTTGTCACTCTCAGCCAATGGGACGTCGAAGATTTCTGAAAACTTTCCTTTGCGTAGTTTAGTTAGCGTAGAAAGGTATAAAAAGTCATGCCCCTAGGGATGGGCTGGCTGCTGCTTTCTGACTTTCCGATGAGGGTGATGTGCTGACGGACTTTGCGTGGAGCACGTAAGAATCCTCAATGAACTTTTCTTTAATTTCTATCTATTTAGTTCAGTTAGGGAATTAGGTTTTAGAAATGCTAAACTTTAAATATTCACTTTGATTTTGATTCACTTGCTTAAATTGTATTTTTCTCATATTTCTTTACAATCATGCTTGCTTTATTGCAAATAAAATTCATTTATAAAACTATCAACTTATATACCATAATTTAGTAAATAAAATCTTACTTTTGACAAACAAGCTGGTCTTGGTTATTCAGGAGTGTAGGTTACTATTAGCTAGATCACGTCGCCAATGGTGGTCATCTAAATGGTTACGTTTTATTCTAATGACAATATTCCTTTCGCAGAAGTATAAAATGTATATAGTTTGTAGATAATGTGTATATAGATTCAATCTGACCACCTGATTCAGTAGGCCCAAAATATGTCAGGTTTATAAATGGGTCCATATTTAGTATAAAATTTTGTTTATAGGTTATGAAGTTGGGTAGCGTTGTTTATGATATATTTTCTATAGGCCGCTGGATCAATTCTCTGGTAGCAGAGGATGGTTGCTAAGAGTAACCAAGGTAATATGGTGGTTGCTAAGGGTTACTAAAACGTTATGGTATAGAAATAGGATCGATGTTTTAACACATGTTGAGTTCGTTTTTCGTGCTATCTGTAAGCTATACCGGTATAGATTGTGTGGCGAGAAATTAGTCACGCAAGCCATCTGTTCTGTTTGTAGTGATATCGCCGAGTATCACAAGAGGTATCGCCGTGTACCATAGTGTTGTCGCCGAGCAGCACAGTTTTAGGGCTAGGTGTGAATCTTGTATAGTGAGGGTTTTCTAAGAAATTAGAGCAGCATGAGAATAGGGACAAAGCGCCTTCCATAAAACTCACTGTAATGAGAGTATTAGTTATATCCGAGCTTGAGTGAAGGGTAAATTAGCGTCGGTGCATGATTATCTATAAACAGGTTAGAGTCCTGTACGGGTACATGTTTCATATCTATAAACAGGTGAGAGCCCTGTACGGATAACGTCGTTATTTTGCTAACGGTGCATGATTTCTATAAACAGGTGAGAGTCCTGTACGGATTTCATGTGTGTTTGAAATTAGGGAAATTTCAGTGTGAAAGTGCGAGTTTGAATTGTATTTTATGTTCAAGTGGAACTCTTAGAACTTTCACTTCGCGGTGGGTTCAGAGCTAAGCGAGTTCATAATTATACGTGTTAGAAGGGTGGGGTAAGGGTTACTCTACTGACAATTGAATATTATCCTTAGTGTGAATAGCGCCGTCTATTCCGAAGTGTGGATACTTGAATGTATGTAAACTATCCTAAATAGTGAAACGAACAGATGTTGTCTTAATAGTCATTGTTAAGAATTAATTTACACTGAAAAGTGTTCTTAAAATGGCGCTGTGAAAAGATTTTGTGAAGGAGGGGTAAGCACCAGGAGTGAGAAACGAGAAACCGCAGCTGCTGTGTACGTCACAGAGCCGCGCTGGGATTGGGCGACCTACGTCACAAGCTATATTCTGATTGGCTCTTGAGTCTCTGACGACTTGTGAGCTGATTGGTCTTTCGGAAAAACTCCAAATTTATTGGTTGAGCAGAAAAGTGACGTAGCTCAACTGTCATTGGCTTGTTGGTGTGTTTCGCGCACGGATTGGTTGTTTTTCGGAACATCCCGGAAATATTTTACGAACGATTTTGTGAATTAGTTTTAACTCTTAAAAATGAGTTATCATTTTAAACATGTTGAGAAAAAGCCAACATTACTTCAGAAGTTTAAGAATTTATTTTCACCTGACAAGAAAATCGAAACGCGAGGTGGTAAACTACTTCATAAGTATAAAACACCTGCAGCGTATATGGAAGGTGAATATGGATATCATACTGTCTTATGGTTTGATAGTTGGAAACGATATACTAAGAATGACGGTGTTTTAACTTGGCCTGATGATGGTTCATTTAATGTAAAAGTTTTAAGAAATTTACGAGAGAAAATTAATGCTCTTGTTCCGAAACCGAGACCAACTCAATTTGAAGCTTTAGTTGAGTGGGAAGACGAGATGTATCAATTACAAAGAGAAGCTAGTGGAATTAAAAGACCTTCTAAAAATCCACCTTGGAGAAGAGAAACTCATGAAGATAGATTGCGAATGTGGAGACAGGGAAACATGAGTGAAGGATTGTATTTAATTCATGAAATGGTAATGGGTACTCCTACAGGGAAATCTATGGAAAGTGAATCTGAGGATGCAGTAATGGAAGAAATATATACAACTGCTAGAAAGAATCAGCCTTTGAGACCTCCTAGATCATGGTCTACTCCGGTGGTTTCTACTGAATCTTCACCGAGTGCACCTCCAATTAATGAAGCTCCTAAACTTTATCCTAATAATTGTGAAATCATTGAAACTCCTAGAAGACCAGAATTCGAGAATGCTCGAAATGAAGGTAGACATTTTACAATGGCTCCAAGAGCAAGAGAACCTCCAAAAGATTATACAAGAGAGGCAAGAAATGTTGAAGATATTGATTATAATGAATATTTAAGATCTAAAGAAGAATTAATAAAAAGAATGACAAAAGGCATGGAAGCTGTGACAGTTCCAGTAACAATTGGTCCTGTTCAACCCGTATTTGACCAAAAGGAAACAAACAAAACTGGATTAACTATTCCTTTAAATACAGAAATTCAAAAGGCTGCTGAAAAATTTTATTCAGACTTATCTGAAATAAACTCTTCTAAATCGAGAATGCCTGATTTAACCTTTAATGAGGATTTATCTCCAAAAACACCAATGGGTGCTATATCAGATATAGGGAGTCCTGAAGTCAGGGTAACCACACCAAAACTTGATGTGGCCAAATTAAAAGCGAATATCGAAGAATTAATAATTGGAACAATTGGTCCAGATAGTTTAAATTACTATCGAGATGATGAACTACTGTTCATTTGTAAAAGCATACAGTGGAAAACGAAAAACAAATATGATCAACTAGAGGATCTAGCAGCAGAACTTGAAATTGATGTGAGTAAACAAAAGAATTTTGCAAAGCATTACAGATTAGATTTTTCAGAAAGTGACATTGAGAGTTTGAACTCAATGGGAAGAATAGTTCATATTAAAGATTTGATTGTCTATATCAAAAAGCTAGGAGAACTGAATAAATGGAGAGTAAAATGGACGAAAAAGAAGGAAGATGAAAGATTGGAAAAATTGTCAAAACAATTTCCAATGAGAGAAATTGCAGGTGGAGGATATGTTCATGTCCCTTGGTCGAGACAGGACATTCTGTTATTTACAAATGACTTTCCAAAATTGAGGGAAAAACCAGTTGAGTGGTACAGGCAAGTCGATAGATTTATTAAAGTGTCAAAAGTTCTGTGGATTGATTTAGATGGATTTTTTGATATTGTCGTTCCATCTGATCTTTGGACAGAATGCAAAATATCGATTAGTTGGCCAAAAACAGAACCTGAGCGAATTAAAGAAACAGGTGCTCCAAATCCACTTGTAATGGATTTCTATGAGAAAGTAATTGTTTGGATGAAAAACAAAATTCCACCCAAAGAAGTCGATTGGGTTAAAATAGAAAGAACAGAACAGGAAACAAAAGAATCAGTTCATTCTTTTTATGAAAGATTACTGTTAATTTTTAAACAATACAGTGGTTATGAAAAATTAGATGAAAAAGACATGAGCCATTTTGTCTATAGATTTGTTTATGGACTAAAACCTGAAATTGGAGAAATGATCAGAAATAGTATTGTCGGATGGCAATCACTATCTGTAGATGATATTCTAAGGAAAGCAAAGTATTGTAGCGATGAAATAGAAGTAAAACAGAAGAAGCTGAAGGAGAAAGCCATGTGGGCTCAGGTAAAGGTGGCTGAGCAACAGATTGCCAGCATGGGAAATAAGAACACTAATTTTGTTCAAACTGGAAATACAAACCAGATACAAGGAAAGTTTAAAAGTAATAATTTCCCAAAGAAATTTAGCCCAAAGATTGAGGAGTTGAAACAAAGATTACCTTGTTTTAATTGTGGCGAAATTGGACATTGGAGAGACGAGTGTCCTCATCCTCCTAAAAACTTAAAGAATCCCTTATTGAATCCACAGATGCAGAATGGTGTTGACCTGCAGCGACAGCTACAGATGCAACAGGGGTTAAACGAATTTAATATTCAGCGACAGTTACAGCAACAGCAACAACAACAGGTGAATAATCGTCAAGATCAATTGCCACAACCACCTTTTCCGAATTGTGGGGGAGTTCAAAAATATAATCCAAACGTGGGATTTCAGGGAAGTGAACAGGTAATTAAACCACAAAAACAGCAAAAGCAGCAAAGGGTTCAAATGCAAAATGCTTCACAACAATTTTTATTAGCAGAAAGTCAAGACAGCGATTCTGATGATTATTGTTGACGGTGCCCGAGAGAGGAGGAAGAGTGTGTTGTTGGAGCCACTCTTGAGGTTGACCAGTCTGGTCCTTTTGTAAACGGGAAAGTTAACGATGTAGACATCACTTTTCTAGTGGACACTGGTGCTACCCGTTCTACTGTTAGATCAGTGGAAATTGAAAACCTACCTCTCTCTGGGGATACCATCCAAGTTGTCGGAGTAAGTAATCAGCAAATTAAAACTGACTTAACTGATCCAGTACCAGTTGAAATTGGAAATTACAGAGACAAACACAGATTTGTGGTTTGTAATAGTAGTCCAGTAAATCTATTGGGCAGAGACATCCTATGTAAAATGAATTGTAGAATATATTGTTCTCCTGATGGAGTTGAGTTACAAACAATGGAGGAAGATGGTTTATACAGAATGACAATGATGATGATGGAAGCAGAAGAAACAAAATTGTTTCCTGCATTTGAAGAAAAAGATTTACCTGAAGAACTCAAAGAAACAGTGAAATCTGAAATATGGGATTTTACTGGAAATGAGATGGGTCTAATGAAAAACGTAGATCCAGTAAAAATTACATTGAAACAGGGAATAGAATTTCCAAACACTCCACAATATAAAATGAAAACAGAAACAATAGAAGGTATTACACCTATAATTGAAAAATTAATCAAGCAAGGTGTATTAAAGGAAATGGAGAGTAGCTCTTGTAATTCACCAATTATGGGAGTTAAAAAGTCTAACGGAACATTTAGAATCGTACAAGATTTGAGAAAAGTTAATCAAATTGTCGTTCCATGTTGTCCTGTGGTTCCAAATCCAGCGGTAATTCTATTTCAGATTCCACATGATGCTGAATGGTATACAGTCATTGACCTTTGTAATGCATTCTTTACTGTTCCCTTACATCCAGACAGTTATGAAATATTTGCTTTCAGATTCCAAGGTAAGACCCTCGGATGGTCAAGAATCCCTCAGGGCTATACAGAAAGTCCTTCAATTTTTAACGAACTGTTAAAAAGATCATTAGAAGACCTGGACTTACCTGGTAGGTCTACGCTAGTGCAGTATATTGATGATTTGTTAATAGCTGCAAAAACAAGAGAAAATTGTGTAACAGACACAATAATTCTGTTAAATCGCCTTGCAGAAGAAGGACATAAAGTGTCCCCAGCAAAACTACAGTTTTGCAAACAAGAAGTAAAATATCTTGGTCACAGAATTGCAAAGGGAAAAAGACAAGTAACAATAGAAAGAATAAAAATGATTCAAGCAATGTTACCACCAAGAACACAAAGACAGGTCAGAATGTTCTTGGGAATGGTTGGTTACTGTCGACAATGGATAAGTGGATTTTCAGTAATTGCAAAACCACTACAAAGACTGACAAAGTCAGATATAAAAGATCCAATTATTCTCAATGATGCTGAGATGGATTCTTTTGAGAACCTGAAAAAGAGCTTATGCCAAGCTCCTGCTTTAGGTATGCCAAATTATGAGAAAGATTTTGAACTGTATTGCAGTGAGAGAGAAGGATGTGCATTATCTGTGTTAATTCAGAGACATGGAAATTTAAAGAAACCTATTGCATACTTTTCTGCAGTTCTTGATCCAATTGCAAAAGCATTACCAGGTTGTTTGAAAGCAGTTGCAGCTACAAGTATCAGCCTCGAACAAAGTGAGGGGATCATAATGGGATTTCCAGTGAAAGTTTTTGTGCCTCATTCAGTTGAAATATTACTGACAAGAGGTAAGACTCAACATTTAACAAGTAGCAGATTGACAAAGTATGAGAAAATCATACTGGGAGCAGATAATGTTTCGATTTCAAGATGTTTAAATCTGAATCCTTCTACATTATTGCCTGATTCTGAAATTGTTGATGACATTGAAATAGAACATGAATGTTTAGATGTCATGGAATTCTGCACTAAACCAAGAAAAGACATCAAAGACAGACCTTTGTCTGAATCGGATTTTGTCTACTTTGTAGATGGCTCATGCTTAAGATCCGAAGGAGGTGTCTTGAAAGCTTCATATTCAGTTAGTACAGTCGTAGATGATGAAGAAGCATCATGTCTTGAAGGAGTTCGTTCAGCACAAGTGGCTGAGCTGATTGCTTTAATTCGTGCATGTGAAATATCAAAGGATATAAGAGTTACCATCATTACTGATAGTCAATATGGATACGGAGTTGTGCATGATTATGGACAACTCTGGTCACAGAGAGGATACATGACATCAGCAGGATCACCAATTAAAAATGCAGTTTTCATTAGGAGATTAATCGAAGCAATACAATTGCCAAAAGAAATCGCCATTGTTAAGTGTGCAACGCACACTAGAGGAACTGATTATATTTCCAAGGGAAATGCCTTCGCAGATGAAACAGCTAAATACTGCGCAAGGAAAAATTATTCATACAATCGGGAGAGGAGTAAAGAAACTGATTCAAATTCATTAATGCTAACAACTGTTGTAGAGACATGGCATGAGATTAGAGATTTACAAGATGAAGCAGAGGATGAAGAAAAAGACTTGTGGTTAAGATCAGATTGTAGACCACGTGAAGAAGATGGAGTGTGGGTTTACAAAGATGGCAGAGTAGTCTTACCAAATTGTTTGATTGCTGATATGGCCAGATTATATCATGGTCCAGCACATCTCGGAAGAGATTCTATGGTTAGACTTTTCAGAGAAACATGGTTCAATACCAAGTTTAGAACTATTGCTGAATCTTTTTGTCAAAGGTGTTTGTCATGCCAACAAATGAATCCAAACAGAAAATCAGTGGTGGGGACAGGAATAATTGGTCGAGAAGGTGGTCCCTTTACCAGGTTACAAATGGATTTCATTGAAATGCCATTACACAATTGTTTGAAATATGTGCTTGTAATTGTGTGCTTATTTTCAAGATGGGTAGAGGCTTTCCCTACACGACATTGTGATTCAATTACAGTGGCAAAACTAATGCTCAGAGAAATCATCCCAAGGTACGGTTTTCCAGTCACTATTGAGAGTGATGGAGGAAGCCATTTTGATAACAAACTGATGAAGTTAATTTGCGAAGCTTTGAGTATTGAGCAGAAAATACACTGTGCATACAGACCAGAGGCATCAGGAGTAGTTGAACAAATAAATGGAACAATTAAAAACAGAATTGGAAAAATGTGTCTTGAAACAGGTATAAAATGGACTGATGCTCTTCCACTTGTTTTAATGTCATTAAGAAGTACACCAGATAAAAAGACAGGTTTGAGTCCTCATGAAATTTTAATGGGAAGAGTTATGAGGCAAGCTTTTGTACCTGTAGGTAAACTGTTGAGCATAAATGACAGTGCAATTTTGGATTACTGTAAAAGGTTATCTGATATGGTAACTTCTGTGTCTAATCAGGTGGGAACTGAAGCTCAGTCAGATGAAAAAGTTTTGACACATGATCTGAGACCTGGCGATTGGGTCAGAACGAAAGTACATCGGAGAAGGAATTGTCTAGCTCCTAGATGGCAGAAACCTAGGCAGATAATTTTGATCACTACTAATGCTGTAAAGTGCAGAGGATTGAAACGTTGGATTCATCCTAGTCATACTATTCCAGTACCAACTGAGAGTTCTGACGTTGAAAGTGATACCACAGATGATTCTGATTCTGAAGCAGAAGGCGAAACAGAAGGTGAAATAATTCCAGATTCTGAAGATCGACAAGAAAGTCGACATCTGGAAACTGTGCCAGTGAATGGAAATTTGACAAGAAAAGACTTGGAAATAATTGAAATAGATTCTGAAGGTGAAGAGAATCTGTTAAAAGGAAAGATAACTGAAGATTCGGTTGTCTCCATTGAAGAAAAGGAAGCTGAACAAAAAGAAGTTTCAGACCAGGAGAGTATCGAAAGGCAGAGAACAAACTCTGAAGTAAGGAACAAAAATCCGAAATCTGGGAAGTTGGGGGTAATTGAGGAAGAGGAGGAGAACGAATTACCAAGTACCAGTGATGGAAGACAAAGTGAAGTTCCTGAAGGAGTGAAATTGCCGAATAGAGAAGTTCCTGAGTCAATTGAAATTTCAGACTACGAAACTGAAGAAAGTGACGTGGAAGGTGAAAGTGAAAACAGAAAGAAAAGGACTTGGAAGTCAGAATCAAATAATTCTGAACCAAAGAAGAAGTACGTGAGAAAAGCAGACTACTGGCCAGGTGGAAGATTGAGAGTCAGATTGATCAAAAAGCCAAAAGAACAAGTTGAAGAAATCAGTAGTCAAAAGAGTCCTGGAAAAGAAGTTGGAGTTGGAAGAAAAATTGAAGTGATATCGAGAAAAGGGAAAAGAATAATAAGACCAAACCAAAAATACAAGTCTCCTGAGTGGACTTACTTAGTAATTCCACCTGTTATTGACATATATGATAGTAGTGAAGAAGAAAACGAAATCCAAGAAATTAGTGACAATGATTGAGATACAAAAATATTAAATTGGCAAAAGGCTGAAGAAAATGTGTTAGTTGACACAAGGTCGAAGAAAAACTATTTAGTTGAAGAAAACTTATGTATGACATAAGGTCGAAGAAATCTTGTTTAGGGTTTTAAAAAAAAAAAAAAAAATAATATTTTAAAAGGGGGGTGTAAATATAAATTTAGAATTTTAAAATTTTTTTTTATTTTATTTTTAAGCTAAAATTAACCAAGAATGCCTTATGTTAAGGAGAGCACTTCAAAGTGTTCTGTTTTTAAAAGATGCTGTAAGATGACTCTGGTGTGTCTGCTCATTTTAGTTCTGCTCTGGTTGGTTCTAGCTGTAATTATCCCTTTGGAGATGAATAGAGAATTACACAAAGTTAACTTAACAAGCAAAGCTCTGGTTAGCCAAACTAAACATAGTGCGTCTGCAAAAGTTATTGATCATCAGCCTAACATTCATCAAGATAAATCAATTGGTGATTTTTCAAGTAATACATTCACAAAGCTATTGAGTGAATATGTTAAGGTAATGGATGCAAAAGACTGCTACGTCTGCGTTAAGTTACCTGCTTCTGTTTCTGAGGGAGTAACATATAATATGCTTCCTCTCACTTATGCTGTAACATGTAGTGTATTAACTAGTTTATTTTATCAAACTGGACGTTTAGAATATTACTATTCAAATTATGATGAAATTTTTGCAAATATTAAGATTGATAATACTTTAAATAAGCATAAGAAAGCAAAACAAATGAGAGAATTTTTCCTTGTTACTAATGAACTCACTTATGAGTATGCTTACAAGAATAATCTAACATGTAAATTAAGTGCTGAAGGAAAGAAATTTTTGAACATGGTTGAGGAGAGAAGAGCAATTTATAAGAGGAATGAATTAGTCAAGCAGACTAAGTCAAGTTTCTGGCAGAAAGAGGATGAGAAATTAAATGGCAAAATGCTTGAAAATATTGCAATTCACATAGACAAACCAGTTAGTGGAAAACTTTGCATTAGAAGAGATAATACACTTTTTGATAATTATTTTGTAGGTGCAAGTAACTGTGAAGATACTTATCAGATTTTGGGAGGTTGGGGATTTAAAGGTGGAAAAGATCCTATCTTTCCTGGGATTTATTTTGTTTGTGGTGACAAAGCCTACTACAACCTTCCAGACCACTGGTATGGAACTTGTTATGTGGGAATTGTTTTTCCTAAAGTGTTTCATGTTGACAGAGATTCAGAAGGATTGTTTAAAATTCATAATTATGTAAATAGAGTTAAAAGAGAAACTTTTACTGAAGTTCTGGGAGATATTTTTCAAGCTGTAATACCTTTTGTTGGTATAACCCTAAATGCAGGGAGAATCAGAAAATTGTCCACTATAGTTGATAGATTATCGACTGACACAGCTGATGGGTTTCAATTAGTGAATGTTGAAGTTATTGCAATTAGATCTATGGTAATTCAAGACCGCCTTGCTTTAGACATACTCCTAGCAAAAGAGGGAGGAGTCTGTGGCATTTTACATGTACAACATTGTTGTACATATATACCTGATGAAAGTAAGAATATTGAAATGTATATTAAGAATATTACACAAATGCATTCAGAGATAATTCCTTTAGAAGAAGATGATTTTACAGGGAAACTTTCAAAAAGGTTTCAAGCAATTAAAAACTGGTTTCATAATATCGGAAGTTCAATTCTTGGCAAGATTCTGGCACCTTTGATTATAATAGTATTTATTTTTATTTTGACCAAAATAGGTTGTTTGTTACATAAAAGAAAGAAACAGTTGAAAGAAAAGAAAAGAATCTATAAACTCAGAAAAGAAGAAGAAAGGGAGATCGAATTACAGGAGTTACATAGAGAGCGTTATGCTAATTCCAAAGATTATGCAGAAACAGACTTTTAGGTTTACTGATACAAATGAATTTGAATCGATTTCTTAAAAATTTAAATTATCAAAATTTTGAGTGCTGGTGTGGTGATTTGTTAATCACCAGATGAGGGAGTTGATGGAGCGAGATAGAAAACAAAATTTTGTTTAATCTCGTGAAGTCACATTTCCATAACATGAATAATAATATTAATGATTTGTGATATGTCGTGCTAATACAACTTAGATTAAACTTTACACATGGGGGGACTAACATGTGTGCTCAAAAACGTGCATAATTGTTGCATCTTTTTGTTCGTGTAAAATAATAAAATAATTTATTGTTTTCGTTTTTGTCATTACTAACTGCTGCAAACTTAAGAGAAGCATGTGCTTGTTTTGCTTTTCCTTGTCTGTGTGATGTCATTTCTACTATTCTAGGTGCATATGAGTCTCATGGAATAACGGAGACTGGTAGATATAAACGCTGCTTTATTTGTTTGCTTTGGCTAGGAAACATTTTGATTAATCGGGTGGGTTAATTAATTAGTAAATCTTGGGGTGGATACAGAATCTACATTATTTCTTACATTAATACTTTTCTTGTGTTTGTTTTATATTAGAAATCATAAGTTGTCTGCTTTTGGGCCTTGTCTGCCCGAACTACAATATGCTGAATTTTACTTCTGCAAAAGTGCTGAGACGCCCATTCTGAAATAAATTATTCGTCAAAAGCTGCGTTCACAAAGCAAAAACTAACGTGCTATCGTCATTCTGTCGGACATGGCCAAGGTCGAAAAAGAACATTTTGTCAGTCCTTAACTTGGCATCCGCGGAAGTCAATTGAAAGTCAATGGACGCTGTGAGAATGACTTTATACAATTGTTGCAATACAAGGAAGCTCCTGGTTGCACTCGGAAGGGACAATGGTCTCTAAGAAATATGACTTAATGGAAGTTTTAAAAAGTGGGTGACATGTCACTTGTCACTCTCAGCCAATGGGACGTCGAAGATTTCTGAAAACTTTCCTTTGCGTAGTTTAGTTAGCGTAGAAAGGTATAAAAAGTCATGCCCCTAGGGATGGGCTGGCTGCTGCTTTCTGACTTTCCGATGAGGGTGATGTGCTGACGGACTTTGCGTGGAGCACGTAAGAATCCTCAATGAACTTTTCTTTAATTTCTATCTATTTAGTTCAGTTAGGGAATTAGGTTTTAGAAATGCTAAACTTTAAATATTCACTTTGATTTTGATTCACTTGCTTAAATTGTATTTTTCTCATATTTCTTTACAATCATGCTTGCTTTATTGCAAATAAAATTCATTTATAAAACTATCAACTTATATACCATAATTTAGTAAATAAAATCTTACTTTTGACAAACAAGCTGGTCTTGGTTATTCAGGAGTGTAGGTTACTATTAGCTAGATCACGTCGCCAATGGTGGTCATCTAAATGGTTAAGTTTTATTCTAATGACAATATTCCTTTCGCAGAAGTATAAAATGTATATAGTTTGTAGATAATGTGTATATAGATTCAATCTGACCACCTGATTCAGTAGGCCCAAAATATGTCAGGTTTATAAATGGGTCCATATTTAGTATAAAATTTTGTTTATAGGTTATGAAGTTGGGTAGCGTTGTTTATGATATATTTTCTATAGGCCGCTGGATCAGTTGTTGGAAAGGATCCCACCTTATCCTATTCACAACTGAAGGACTATTCTGAGCAGACACATGACTGACTAAACTTAACATATACATGAGGTTCTTTAATGTCTTGAGGGACAGTTGTACCAAACAGGCCAAAGTCTTTGTTGTGTCAGGTTCAATATTGTGGAAGATGTAATGGCAGAACAACTATATGTGACATTGGATAATATGCAGTTATGATACAGTGGATGTTCCCAATGTCACAATGTATTATTTTGAGACATTCTGGTGTCAAATGTGAAAAGGTAGTTGCTCTGTACTAAGTGGCTTAGAACTGTATCAAGCCATATACATTTACTTATGCTATTGGAGTCATTTGTCAATCCACAATGACAATATGTCTAGATGTATTCAAAGCATAGGTAAATATATATTGTGTGCTACATTGATAAGCTACTTCAGTACTGATAATTTGTTATACATTTCTGCAGTACTTAAGTTACTTGAGATAAGTGTTACAATTTTGAAATGTCCACACAAAGGAGGCATGCTATCAGTTTCTACAAATATTTTTACAACAGTATTTGTTGACACACATTGATTCATATTTTACTTTTAGTGTATGCTGTTAATGGTGCTCTTTAGACCTTTTACACACACAGTATCCAAAGGTATAATTAGTGTATATCCTAATTGGTGACATTAGTTCACTATTCTGGAGAACAAAGGCCAACCATATAGAGATGCTCAACAGTTCCTTTAGAAAAATGGTTATGGTTAAGAGACAATACATATTTCATGTAGGAGCTTTCCTGGGGAATTACAGAAGTGTGAGCAAAGGGTTTCTGTAGATGTTCTCTACATGCATGATATGATGATGTAAAGAACAAACGTTTTTGCAGACTTGTTGCAGGTGCAATATTGAAACTAGGAAAATGTTTTTGCTAATAGTTGCTGATCAGTTCTATTCACACAGCTACAATAAAACTGTTGTATATTTATTTTCAGCAGCTATAGAGCAGATGAAGGAGATGTTGCCCATGAAGGTGGGGTAGCATCTGGACACCGTATCTCATCTGGTGGGACCACCCACACTGAGAGACACAGAGCTAATGAGGGTGGGTGAACTTGCATGGAGGGCTCCAGCTCAGCATCTTCTTTGGAGGTTTTTCCACCATAGTCACCTCAGTAAGAAAGTCACTACACCTGGGCAGAGTTCATGGAGTTCTGCTATGCAGAACTCTATGAAGTGCCCAAAAAGCTCCTCTGTGCTATGCAGAGTCCGCAAGTGGCACAGAGCTGTATATCGAGCTGCTGGTGGTGATTTTCGGTGCAAGGAGTTTGTCCCATGTTGTAAAATCAATGCAAATGGAACTACACGTCACGCCAGAAACAGCTGTTTCTTTCTGTCGCTCAAGGAAATATTCTACTAGAGCGGCAGCTTCCTCAAAGCGAGCTGCAGATTTCTCAATGTGAATGGTGGGGACCCACAACGGCCACCCGAGTTGAGAAATCCTGCGGGGAGGATGTCTAGTGGGCAATTGCTTTCACTCGCCAACTTCACATTAGCGAGCCACGCAAGACAAAAACTCCACTCCGTGTTGCTTCGTGGACTTTTTTCGAATTCTACCCAGAGCACAGAGTGGGCAAAACTCTCAAACTACACAGGCGGAGGGAAATTCTTCACCCACCCTAGTAGGCAAAGACCTGGCAGGGAAATTAGCAGTCCTCCCTCCAACAAGCACTTTTGCCTATCCTGCCATCACAGTTGAGATTTCCAGGTGGAGACAGTAGGTCCATGGCACTCTTTCATCTATGGACCCACTAACATCTACATAGGGCTGGCGGACCGTCAAGCAGGCTGGCAGGAAGACCCCTGAAAAAGTTCCAAAATAGGCTGGGGCAGTGTTTCACAGCAGTCATTAGCTGCACAGTGTAAATGACTTTAATGAAAACTGTATTTCATTATTTCTTCATGTAATTCATTTTTATTCCACGTTCTTCAAACTGTGCTGCCTCCGTTATGAATTGTGAAAGTTTGAACTGGACAGAACACTGCCCCAGCCTATTTTTGAACTTTAACAATGGTGCTCACTGGGATAGGGCATGCAACAAGCGAACACACACAACTTGCTTTGAGTATTGATCATTTTGAAAATGGATAAATGAGTGTGCATGGACTCATTATATGTGATAAAGACCCCTGAAAAAGCCACAGCAGGATTCAATCTATCCGTTTTTAAATAAAGCTCTTAGAGATGTTGCTCTCTTTTGGAGTTGTTGTAGCAGCTGCATGATCCTTCCATTCCTCACACATCCACTTGTAGCTTGATACCATTACCTGCACTTATACATACATATATGCATAGCGCAAAACATCCTTCAATGCTGATATACACAAAATGATCAAATGTTTGAGTGCATGAAACCATTATAATGATACTCGTACAGTTTCAGAACTCATCATTTCTCAGGTACTTCATTGAAATAGAGTGTCACATTTCTAAATCAAACCTTTTTCATATTACATGAAAAACACTTGAAACAAACACTCTATTTGCAATAAGGTAGAAACCATTTTGGTAGATAGACCCCTGTGCCCTCTTCTAAAGAAGCATTTGAATATTTATTTCCATATTAAAGCATGAAATGAATAATAAACTGTTAATTGTAAACCTAAAAGAATAGATCATCAGTTCAGTGTAAAAAGATGCCAGTCTAGTGTGCACTGCAAACACAACAATGATGGACAGAATGTGGATCAATGTCACACATTCACCCCAGTCCAAAGATCTGGGCCCAAATCCATCGTTTTTCCACTCCACACCACCCTGGGTTAGACAATGGCGATATGTAAATCAGCGCTGACCCTGTGCCCCATGGGAACAGTCCAGTCCGAACTACAAAAGCCATGTCCTTCCCAGAACGGAAACAAGCATCCGAGGACCGGCCCGGTTTCGAGGTAACACCTCTCATCAGCCCGGCTAGCTTGATTCCAGTGGTGTGGAGTGCCTGGGACTCACGTCTGAGCATCCCCAGTACACTTAGAGCGGTAACTGCAATCACAACAATGATGGACAGAATGTGGATCAATGTCACACATTCACCCCAGTCCAAAGATCTGGGCCCAAATCCATCGTTTTTCCACTCCACACCACCCTGGGTTAGACAATGGCGATATGCAAATCAGCGCTGACCCTGTGCCCCATGGGAACAGTCCAGTCCGAACTACAAAAGCCACTGGAATCAAGCTAGCCGGGCTGATGAGAGGTGTTACCTCGAAACCGGGCCGGTCCACGGATGCTTGTTTCCGTTCTGGGAAGGACATGGCTTTTGTAGTTCGGACTGGACTGTTCCCAAGTCGCACAGGGTCAGCGCTGATTTCCATATCGCCATTGTCTAACCCAGGGTGGTGTGGAGTGGAAAAACGATGGATTTGGGCCCAGATCTTTGGACTGGGGTGAATGTGTGACATTGATCCACATTCTGTCCATCACTGTTGTGTTTGCAATTACCGCTCTAAGTGTACTGGGGATGCTCAGACGTGAGTCCCAGGCACTCCACACCACTGGAATCAAGCTAGCCGGGCTGATGAGAGGTGTTACCTCGAAACCGGGCCGGTCCTCGGATGCTTGTTTCCGTTCTGGGAAGGACATGGCTTTTGTAGTTCGGACTGGACTGTTCCCATGGGGCACAGGGTCAGCGCTGATTTGCATATCGCCATTGTCTAACCCAGGGTGGTGTGGAGTGGAAAAACGATGGATTTGGGCCCAGATCTTTGGACTGGGGTGAATGTGTGACATTGATCCACATTCTGTCCATCACTGTTGTGTTTGCAATTACCGCTCTAAGTGTACTGGGATGCTCAGACGTGAGTCCCAGGCACTCCACACCACTGGAATCAAGATAGCCGGGCTGATGAGAGGTGTTACCTCAAAACCGGGCCGGTCCTCGGATGCTTGTTTCCGTTCTGGGAAGGACATGGCTTTTGTAGTTCGGACTGGACTGTTCCCATGGGCCACAGGGTCAGCGCTGATTTGCATATCGCCATTGTCTAACCCAGGGTGGTGTGGAGTGGAAAAACGATGGATTTGGGCCCAGATCTTTGGACTGGGGTGAATGTGTGACATTGATCCACATTCTGTCCATCACTGTTGTGTTTGCAATTACCGCTCTAAGTGTACTGGGGATGCTCAGACGTGAGTCCCAGGCACTCCACACCACTGGAATCAAGCTAGCCGGGCTGATGAGAGGTGTTACCTCGAAACCGGGCCGGTCCTCGGATGCTTGTTTCCGTTCTGGGAAGGACATGGCTTTTGTAGTTCGGACTGGACTGTTCCCATGGAGCACAGGGTCAGCGCTGATTTGCATATCGCCATTGTCTAACCCTGGGTGGTGTGGAGTGGAAAAACGATGGATTTGGGCCCAGATCTTTGGACTGGGGTGAATGTGTGACATTGATCCACATTCTGTCCATCACTGTTGTGTTTGCAATTACCAGTCTAGTGTGCACATCATTATATTTGAACAATCTGTAATTAATAGTGTAGGAGCCTGATTCCCAAAGCCACTTTAACTATAATCATATTTTTACAGCAACAAATGGCATTGTTTAAATCTAGTGAGTACTCTAGGGGTCTGAGGCCCATAGTTAAGCTTACACTTTTTTCAAATTTACATTTTTTGGGGTATTCACGACCTACTAGCTAATTGTCAGTTTATGACCGGGGCATGTGAACACTCGGGGAAGAGATCCCCATCATAAAAAGAAAGGCCTGTTATATCTTTTTGGGGAGTGTCGGCAGTCGTAAACCTACTATTAACTCATACTTTGTGAACCAAAAAAAAGTGTTAACTTACACTAAAGTGTAAGTTTACTTTTCTAAATCAGGCCCTAGGTTATGTTACAGGCGTAAAATCGTTTGCCACACCATTACTATACACCACATCAGTGTATAGTTTAGCAGTAGCAAACCTCACACAGAGATGGGAAGTAGAAAGACAAAGGCTGATTGTTGTTGAGAGCTTCTGAACATCCACAGGCACCCAAGTTTGTAAGCATACACCGAGATGTCATTGACCAAGTAAAAAGTGGCCAAAGAAAAAGTCGGTGAAATAAGGCCTCAAAGTTATTTTATCAGTGCCAAGTGTTCTTAATGTGCTTTAACTGGTGGGAAGGTCAGCCACTCCAAATCCCTTCAGATGCAGAAATAATCCCTAAAGTCACCATTCACTCAATGTGAGCACCATTAAGGAACAAAAGTTGAGTCTTTTATGAAATGTTAATGTGCTGCTATTTAATTATCTTTGATTCACCAAGAGCTTCTAGCCAACAAGTGTTTTGCAAGGGTCTTTCACCTAAACTCTTCAGGGCTTAGCCTTTAGTATATATATCTTTCACTGTGGAAATCATGCTATTGATGAATTCAGAGACTGGGTTGCCATAGTGTGGGCCAAGGTATAAATTACCATCAGAATCTCTGAACGCTCAGTCACCAGATCTCGCTACTGGGTGTGTCGACACACATGATCATTGATAATGTGTAAAAAAGCCACATTTTTTCATTGGGTATTGCTAGAAATGGGGCTTCTAGTTGGCAGAGGTATGCATCCTCTCCAAGTAGTGACCAACACTCTAGTTAGGGCAAGCTAGATACCCACTAAAAGATAACCTGATAGTTTGGCACAGAGAACTCAGGCTAATCTAAAGAGGCAATATGTAAAGTATGTGTGCAGCAACACACACACAGTAACACAATGAATACACCACAAAAATACACCCCACAGATTTAGAAAAATAGAATATATTTTTATGAGTAAAACAAGCCCAAAATGGCAAACATCCAATAAGTAGAACTAGAGTTATGAATTTTTAAATATTACATGAAAATATAATGTTGAAAGTCATAAATCATCAGCCGGGGACATCTAATTGCGCTAGACAGGGGTAAACCCAGGTGTTCTGGCCAACCACAATGGATCACGCTCCTGTTACAGGACTCACGTAGGTCCCACTGAAAAAGTACCTTGGATGGAGGAAGCATTGACGCCGAAGACCTGATGTGAGTAGCAGATGAGGGGATGTGTCAATGTCGATCTCGTGGATGTAGGCAATAAGTCAGTTCTTATATGCACAGTCAGCAAAACTTCATTGATGAACCCCTTTGCGATTAAGGCAATGCGTCATCATTGACCCGCGCAAATTGTCATTGTCGAGCAGTGGAGTCCGTCATAGTGATGTTGTTGAGCAGCAACTGTGCCGGCGTCAAAGGGGGATACTCCAGTTCCAATCATTGCTAAGTCATTGATGTGTGAATTCTGCTACATCAGTACAGAAACGTCACATCCAAGCCCCATGATTGTGTTGGCTTCACTTGGCAAGGCAGAACTCACAGATTGCAGAGACCAGGTGCTTCTGCAAGGTTGTAGTAAGTCTTTGATGGCCTTGAGACTTCAGAACAAGGGGCAAGTCAGCCTTTGGAGTCTCTCTTGGTTAAAGTGAGATCTGGCTAATCCTTTCCTCAGCAGGACAGAAGGGTACCAAGCAGCTAGAAACAGGCAGCACTTCACAGCGGAAAATCAGTTCTTCCAGAGCCGAAGTCAAGCAGAGTGGCAGTCTGTGTAGCAGCACAGCAGTCCTTCTTCCTGTTAGACTTCACAGGTCTGGTAGTGTACTGTCTTGGGAGGATCAGAGACCTAGTTCTTACACCCTGTTATACCTTTGAAGTTGGGGCACTTCAAAGAAGGGTCTTCGAAGTGCCCAAAGAGCCTTTCTTTCCAGCCCTGGCTCCAGACTATCAGTACGGGTTAATCATCCCTTTGAGTAGTGATAGAACATTACCTATTCAGGAAGGGCAATCAGCATGCAAATGAGCGGTCAGACACACCTAACCTTCCTGTGTTTGTGGCTGTCTAGAGGTATGCACAAAGTAAAGCTGTCATCAACCCCAGACATGTATTGGAGACAAGCTGCAGGCCCACAGAGCAGTAAGAGCAGAGAAATGCCCACTTTCTAAAAGGACCTGACTTGGCAGTTCCGGCTGGACTGTTCCCATGGGGAGCAGGGTCAAGACTGATTTTCATATGGCTAGGTACAAACTGGGAACGGCATGGTGAGCAAAACAATAAGGGATTTAACCCAGATCTGTGAATGGAGGTGAATGTTTGGCAATGTTCAGCATTCCGTTCATCATCTTTTTGTGTTGCAATTTCACCCTAAGTCGGAAGGGTATGCCCAGACTTGGGTCCCATGCTTGCTATGCCACTGGTTTCAAGCTAGCCTGGCTGATGAGTTGTGATACCTCGAAAATAGTCCAAGGATGCTTGTTTCCGGTCCATTATGTACCTGGCTTGGCAGTTGAAGGTCGACTGTTTCCATAGGGAGCGGGGTCGAGATTGATTTGCATATGACTGGGTCCAAATTGGAGTGGTAAGCAAAAACATGATGAATGTGACCCAGATATGTGGCTGGGAGTAAACATTTGACAAAGTTCAGCATTCGGTCCATCATCTTTTTGTGTTTTGCTCTAAGTGGTAAGGGTATGTTCAGACTCCCATGCTCGCTACATCACTGGAGTGAAGCTAGCCTGGCCATTGAGGGGTGATACCCCTAAACTATCCTAAGATTAAGGCTTCCAGTCCAGGGAGAAACTGGCATGGATTTCCGGGCTGGACTTTTTTCATGGGGAGCAGGGTCAAGACTGATTTGTATATGGTTGGGTCCAAACTGGGGTGGCATGGTAAGCAAAAGAATTATGGATATAACCCAGATCTGTGACTGTAGGTACATGTTTGGCAATGTTTTAGCATTCTGTCCGTCATCTTTTGTGTTGCACTTTCTAAAAGTGGCATTTCAAAAATAATAATGTTAAATCCAGCTTTACTCGTAAAGATGATTTATCATTACCATTCTAGTGATATAAAACATGACTCAGCTGCTTCTTTTTAATCAGGAATTAAAAGTGTCTTATAGAATTCTCAATGTTAACCTATGAGAGAAGTAGGCCTCACAGTAGTGAAAAATGTATTTGGGTGTTTGTCACCTCCCGGACATGCAAAACATAAAAGTACGTGTCAAACCTTTTACTTACACAGCATCCTGTCCTAAGGGCTACCTAGGGGCTTTCTTAGGGGTGACTTTGGTGTAATAATAGGGGACTTTAAGGCTTGGCAAAAGGTTTTAAATCCAATGCCAGGCCTGAGACATATTTGAGAGGCTATTTGTGTGGGTAGTCCAATCAGTGCTACAGGCCCACTATTAGCATTTAATCTACACCCACTGGGTATATGGTATGAAACTTTGGAAGGAACTTACAAGTACAATAAATATGCCAATCGTGTATACACCTCTGTTACCATGTTTATGGGAGATGAACACACACTTCAGCACTCGTCAGCAGTGGAAAAGTGTTTATAGTCCTAAGGCCAACAAAAAGATACAGCAGAAATAGAAGGTAAGCAGCAAATGGTTTGGGGAAGACCACCTAAGCATGACAGGTCTATCAGGTATCCATTTCTCAAAGAATGACTGATAATGTTTGATAATTATTACATTGAAAATGCAGTAGTAGTGTTTTTTTCACTTTGCTAGGCAGTAAACATTCTAGTGTCAAAAATGTAACATGAGCAAACAGGCTAAGCTATATTTATAAAAAATGTCAAACCACATTAAATTTTTGGGTGAATGAAGAATGTGCCCTGTTCCTATGGGAATATAAAAGAGTAATAGAAAATAGGAGAAAACAAAACTAGCAACAATTAATACATTAAAAAAATACAATAGGCTATTCGACTAAATTGCAATTGTTTTTTCACTTTGCCTCCATTTTCTTCCATTTCAAAAATGAGGGCTCCTTGAAATGCATGAGTTTAGGATTTAGGCTCTACACAACCTTCTCTTGTATTTGATTTGATAAACTATAATGTTAGCAATTTGTTATATCAGGGGGCATGAATGTTTCTAAGTTCATGTTTGAAAACGATCACTTTTAATAAATGCCTCTCTATGCAGGGGCATAATCTGACATACTAAGGTGAAATGTTTCTGCATGTTAATAAAATGCACTTTTTTAAAATGTTGATGACAGTTCATCATATTAAAACTTTTATTGCACAATGTTTTAAAAAATATATATGTTCCTTAAGATAAGTGGTGCCGGACACTTTTCTTGCTTCTCTTCATTTACTTAAGTATAAAGAAATGGTTTCCAGTTGATCCGTTTTCTGAAAGTTAGTACTCTGTTAAGTAAATTGCAGGCAAGTGCTGCTGCTCACCAGGGGGCATCATGTAAAGCGAAGGTGCGCTGCAGGCAGCCCCACGAATCCCTGCAATAAGGACATGTTGAATACTGAGAAAATTAAACAGTGTTTAACAAAGGATATATGTTGTGCTAATCTTTGATTTCATGAACGCATGCGGCAAGCAGAGACAAAGGTCTGTCCCAAAATAAAGTTAAAGGAAATTAGTCACTCACAAAAGGAAATGTGTTATGTTTTGCACACTATCACCCTGGGCGGCATCCTGACACTGAGCCGGTATGAGCCTAGCCACACCTAGGGCTGGTGGGCCTGCACTAAATGTCTTCAGCTTCTTGCAAATTCCAGAAGTGTGAAGAAGGCTCTTATTTGTAGAGGCACGTAGATCCATGCTATAGGAACAATGTAGAAGTAGGCTTGATTATTGGAGCTGATCTTCTGTGTGCATGTGATGTGTGCAAGTAGGAGTCCATAAAAGCTGCTATATCTAGAACGTTTGTAAAAGTAGGTGCCCTATGCTAAACCAGAGCTATGTAGTGCTTGAATGTGTGGAAGAGGAGTTTGAATTGTGCTCGTTCGTAAATGAAGAGCCAGTGAAGCTCCTTATGGTGTGGTGTGATATGAGTGAGGTGTGGGAGGATGACATGCTGATTGCCAAGTTCTGAATGGTCTGCAGTCTTCTGCTGACTATTTTATTGTTCCCATCATAGAGGATTTTTCCGTACTCCAACTACTTGTGAATAGGGTGTGGGCAGCACATTTCTGGGTTGTGATTGGGAGCATTTGAAAGCTTTCATCAACATTTTCAGGGTAAGGAAGCATGAGTCAGCAATGATGTTCACTTAGTGGTCATGTCATGTATACTGGTATTCGAGTAAAAACTGTTTTAGGGAAATAACTTTACAGACTGATGCTAAGGCAAAATACGATAGAACCTCGGACAGTAGAGTCAAAAAACTCTACTTTAGAAACATAACACACACTCTTGCTGCCCAATACTGTGAAACCACATTTAACTTAACTTCACTCATTACGTATCTATTAAAAATGTTTTAACATTATTAATATTTAATACAGCTTTAAGGATCCTCAATTGGATCAGTTGTGGACTTATGATATGTATGTGATGGACTAACCCATCTGGTCAACTGCATGTCAAGCCTCAAATGTAACGTATTTCAATTGATATACTATCATTTTATTGATATATATATATATATATATATTCACTGAAAAAAACATAGGTTTCAGGCCTTATATAGTTAGGAATTAGCTTTTCAAAAACCTTTGAAATTCACTCAAAAAACTATAAGTTTTAGGGGTGTTATAGTTAGCTGGACATTTCACTCATACAAAACCATTGAAATTGCTCCTATATAGTTAGTTGTACTAACTATATTTCGCGCACCCGCAATCCACTGCTGATGATGTCACATATTAGATCATTCATGACATGGTCAGTGACATCACTGATGACATCTCAAATGACATCACTGATGACATCACTGATGACATCATCCAGTGAATGTGGTTTGCTTCTTTATTTAAATATGCATTATATATATAGCAATTTGCATTGAAGAATGAGTGGATATATATAAAATAAATATTTGGATTGAGGATTTAGTAGCAGTGTAATAGACTGTTTACTTGACCAATTTGTCACTAAATATAGTGGATAGTGACCAAACTGTGTGAATATCTGTATCACTTTGTCAGTTGTTGTGTAAACTGATTCTACAGTTGGTTACTAGCTATGTGAAAGTCTATATTAGTTATTGATTAGTTAACTGAGTATTTGTATGGGAGTGTGAAAGTGTGTGTGGTTCGGTGGGGGGTGTGTGACGGTTCAAAGATGTGTGAATAGTTGATTCAGTGGATATATGAAGTTAAAACTACATGTTCTAACAGTTTGGGTGAGTGAATCTCTTTATGGGTGTGTTGATGAGCAAATATATTTCTCAATGGTACATGTCCAACAAACTAGAAAAATAAATGGCAGTGTATGTGTCAGTTGTTGTATATAAATAAGTATACATAAGACACAATGATTGTGTGAGTGACTGTATGGATAACTGTATACTTGTAATAATGATTTTATAATTCACTAAGTATGACTTACTATCTAAATGAATAGATAAAGTGGTGTTTGTATAAGTGTTTTGCTAAGTAAATATGTAAGTATGATCCATTGTTTGCATCAGTGAGTAGGAAGACTGCATATGTGAATAGGATGTGTGCTGTTGTTTAATGTCGATATAGGTGTATAAGTATTTTTGATAGTGTTCTATTGTTCATTGACAGCATGTATGAGTGAATCTACAGGTAAGTGATTAGATGTGTGTATACATCTATGAATCACTGAGTGGATTTTTAGATACTTGTATTGCTGTGACAATGGATTCAAATATGATACTCTGTATTTTACAAAGAGTGATGCAAGATTTTAATAGTGTATGAAAAGGTGTATGTGATTGTCACGTGGATGATGTCATCAGTGATGTCATTTGATATGTCATCAGTAATGTCACTGACCATGTCATGAATGATCTAATATGTGACATCATCAGCAGTGGATTGCGGGTGCGCGAAATATAGCTAGTACAACTAACTATATAGGAGCAATTTCAATGGTTTTGTACGAGTGAAATGTCCAGCTAACTATAACACCCCTAAAACTTATAGTTTTTTTAGTGAATTTTAAAGGTTTTTCAAATGCTAATTCCTAACTATATAAGACCTGAAACCTATGGTTTTTTCAGTGAATTTCAAAGGTTTTTTAACTGCTAATTCCTAACTATATAAGGCCTGACACCTATGGTTTTTTCAGTGAATATGCAAGGTTTTTTAAATGCTAATTCCTAACTATATAAAGCCTGAAACCTATGGTTTTTTCAGTGAATTTCAAAGGTTTTTTAAATGCTAATTCCTAACTATATAAGGCCTGAAACCTATGTTTTTGTCAGTGAATTTGCAAGTTTTTTTTAATGCTAATTCCTAACTATATAAGACCTGAAAGCCCACCAGGAATCTCCAGTATGCGCCAGGGGACTGCATTGCAGAGATGTGTAATGAAGCCACGCCCCTTTTTACACCTCTCTGCAACGCAGCCCCCGGGCGTATTTGCAGAGGGGGAACTAATTCCCCTTGCATACTGGGGGTCCCTGGGGGGCAACTAGCCCACCTTGACCCTGCAGTATGCGCCTCGGAGCGGCATTGCAGAGAGGTGTAATGAGGCCACACCCTTTTTTACATCTCTTTGCAACGCAGCCCCCGTGCATGTTTGAAGAGGGGAACTAATTCCCCTTGCATACTGGGGGCCCCTGGGGGCCAACTAGCCCACCTGGAACCTCCAGTATGCGCCAGGGGGCTGCATTGCAGAGGTGTAATGAGGCTATGCCCCTTGTTACACCTCTCTGCAACGCAGCCCCCTGGCTCGTTTGCAGAGGGGGAACTAATTCCACTTGCATACTGGGGGCCCCTGGGGGCCAACTAGCCCACCAGGAGCCTCCAGTATGCGCCAGGGGGCTGCATTGCAGAGAGCTGTAATGAGGCCACACCCTTTTTTACACCTCTCTGCAACGCAGCCCCCGTGCATTTTTGAAGAGGGGGAACTAATTCCCCTTGCATACTGGGGGTCCCTGGAGGCAACTAGCCCACCTTGAATATGCAGTATGCGCCTGGGAGCTGCATTGCAGAGAGGTGTAATGAGGCCACACCCTTTTTTACACCTCTCTGCAACGCAGCCCCTGTGCATGTTTGAAGAGGGGGAACTAATTCCCCTTGCATACTGGGGGGCCCTGGGGGTCAACTAGCCCACCTGGAACCTCCAGTATGGGCCAGGGGGCTGCATTGCACAGAGGTGTAATGAGGCTATGCCCCTTTTTACACCTCTCTGCAACGCAGCCCACTGGCGCGTTTGCAGAGGTTAGTCTAATTCCCCTTGCATACTGGGGGTCCCTGGGTCATATCTGCCCACACGCCGATATTCCGAACGATTGAAAATGACTTTTCTTGAGAAACATTTGGATTTGGATTATCATGTCCTATACTTTGGAATTTTTGAAAGACTGACTTTGAGGATGCTATAAATTACTCAAGTCTGCCCGAATTGTGTGGGTAAAATTGATACCTAGTCACTTTGAATAAGAATGTACTTATGTCTCATTTAACATTTGGAAGAAATATCTAGTTATATGACAACAGGATACCGACATAACTTGAAGGAAATAGGAATGCCCTGAAGAAGTTCTGTTGTACAGAACGAAACGCGTCGGCTGGCTGTGGTACATAAACTTAAGGAAAATAAAAGCATTTGAATATACACCAAGATTCAGCGCTTCAATAAGGACTCTAAGTGATATGATTTGATTGGACTTATTGTGCAAGTGGTGCTGTGCCAAACTTTGGAATATTCTCCACGACTCTCTACTACTTATTCTCTACTACTCCACTACTCTCTAATACTCACTCTCTACTACTCATTCTCTACTACTCTAGTACTCTCCACTACTCTCTCTCTACTAGTCACTCCCTACTACTCACTATCTACTACTCTCTACTACTCTCTGCTCTCTACTACTCACTCTCTACTACTCTCTCTCTACTACTCACTCTTTACTACTCACTCTCTACTGCTCTCTACTACTCTCTCTCTACTTCTCACTCTCTACTACTCTCTACTACTCACTCTCTACTACTCTCTCTCTACGACTTTCTACTATTCACTCTCTACTACTCACTCTACTACTCCATCTCTACTACTCTCTACTACTCACTCTCTACTACTCTCTCTCTACTACTCTCTACTACTCACTCTACTACTAACTCTCTACTACTCTCTACTATTCTCTCTCTCTGCTACTCACTCTCTACCACTCACTCTCTACTACTCTCTACTACTCACTCTCTACTACTCTCTACTACTCACTCTTTACTACTCTCTACTACTCACTCTATACTGCTCTCTACTACTCACTCTACTACTTACTCTCTACTACTCTCTACTACTCACTCTCTACTACTCACTCTCTACTACTCTGTACTACTCACTCTACTATTCACTCTACTACTCTCTACTACTCACTCTCTGCTACTCTCTCTACTGCTCTCTAATACTCTCTACTACTCACTCTCTACTCTGTTACTCACTCTCTACTCTCTACCTCTCAACCTCTCTCTACTTCTCTCTCTAGTAGTCTCTACCTCTCTACCTCTACCTCTCTACCTCTACCTCTCTACCTCTCTACCTCTACCTCTCTACCTCTCTCTACACGCACACATATACGCATATATATGCATATATATGCATATGCATTTATATATATGTATGTGTATATATATATACATACATATATATACATATATAATCTGCATATCTATATAAATACAAATATAAATGCATGCATACATATACATATATGCATGCATATGCATGTTATTTACATGAACGTTTTAAAAACACTATTAAAAGCAAAGCTAAAAAGCCACCTCATTACAAACAGAATGGCTTTAACTTAAACGAGGGCGAGATCTATTGCATTTTCAATGCTTGTTTACTTTGGTTCCATCAAGAAGGCATTCAGATGTGTCACACATTTGCCATAAATTCTGAATGTTAGCACTCTAGTTGCTCATTAGATCACTGTAGTAAAGCTACTGCTCACAAGGGAAGTCTGCTGCTGGTATTCAAAGTGCATGTTTCAGTCTGCATGTCAGATTTTTTTTAATGAAATAGAAGAGGATTTGAGAAGTCACTCAAAATGTGCCCTAATTTTTCTTTCTGAAGCACTAATCATACTTTCTATGGAAAAATGAACCCCCTCATGTTGTTCCTTTTTAAATTAAATGTTTTCAGACTTACCACTTCATTCCAATCAAGATGGCTTCTTGTGTGCCATACTTTTGTCATAAGTAAGACTGTTAGCGCTCTAGTTGTTCTTTAGAACACTCTGGGACATTCTGTCATTGGGCTATACTTGGGCTACATCTGGGTGATATTTGGGCTATATTTGGGCTCTTTTGTCTCAGGTGGCCATCTTGGGAGACTGCATGTCAGAATTTTTTAATGAAATAGAAGAGGATTTGAGAAGTCACTCAAAATGTGCCCTCATATTTCTTTCTGCAGCACTAACCATACTTTCTATGGCAAAATATACCCCCTCATTTTCTTCCTTTTTAAATTAAATGTTTTAAAAGTTACCACTTTATTCCAATTAAAATGGCTTCAGGTGTGCCATACCTTTGTAATAAGTAGGACTGTTAGCGCTCTAGTTGTTCTTTATAACACTCTGGGACATTCTGTCATTGGGCTATACTTGGGCTACATCTGTGTGATATTTGGGCTACATTTTGGCTCTTTTGTCTCTGTGGCCATCTTGGGAGATTGCATGTCAGAATTGTTTAATGAAATAGAAGAGGATTTGAGAAGTCACTCAAAATGTGCCCTCATTTTTCTTTCTGCAGCACTAATCATACTTTCCATGGCAAAATATACCCCCTCATTTTGTTCCTTTTTAAATTAAATGTTTTAAGAGTTACCACTTTATTCCAATCAAGATGGCTTCTGGTGTGCCATACTTTTGTCCTAAGTAAGACTGGTAGCGTTCTAGTTGTTCTTTAGAACACTCTGGGATATTCTGTCATTGGGCTATACTTGAGCTACATCTGGGTGATATTTGGGCTACATTTGGGCTCTTTTGTCTCTGGTGGCCATCTTGGGAGACTGCATGTCAGAATTTTTTAATGAAATAGAAGAGGATTTGAGAAGTCACTCAAAATGTGCCCTAATTTTTCTGTCTGCAGCACTAATCATACTTTCTATGGCAAAATATACCCCCTCATTGTGTTCCTTTTTAAATTAAATGTTTAAGAGTTACCACTTTATTCCAATCAAGATGGCTTCAGGTGTGCCATACCTTTGTAATAAGTAGGATTGTTAGCGCTCTAGTTGCTCTTGAGAACACTCTGGGAGGCTGCAGTAGAACACAAAGGAATCAACTGACAGTCTCTGTCCTTGTTGGATGTACATGTTTTACTGAGAATGTCAGACTTCATTCTCACATGACTGAGAAAGATAATGTGAATTTACAGAAAATATGCTTTCAGTTTAGCATATAGATCCCCTTCCAAACCACTGCGGGAAAAGCAAGAGATAATAGTTTTCTTTCAAACATGATTCATGATATCCCAGCAGAAGGCTTTTTCACATGGTAAAATCACCTTAGAACACACCACAATTCCTAAAATGAGTATGGTACCATCAACAAATGATTTATAATGTAACTAAAGTCCTAAAACCTTCTATGAACTACAATGCTTTTTAATGAGGTGCTATCATGTATATTGGTCCCAAGATGGCTGCCAACACTTTTTGGATGAAGTGCTGGCAGCCAATCAGATCTCGCGTACCCCGCGATTTAAAAAAACAAAAAACATTTCTTTTGTGCATGGGGGGTCCTTGTGGGACCCCCTGAGCAGGCCTAGGGGGTCAGGGTGCTTCTACCCTGCCCCCTTTTTGAGTTCTACACGTTTGTTTTTCTGCTCTCCTGTGCCTCAGTCTACCGAGGTACAAGATGGCTGCCAACAATTTCTGTTTTGGAGTGTTGACAGACATTGGCAGCCAATCAGAATGCAGCTCGTACTCGAGAAGGTACAGTGTACAGTAAGCTTACAGTAAGATTATATAGATATATACATTTTTTCAAATTCAATTTTCTCAACAACTACTGGAGGGATTTACACCATTTAAACAAAAGGCCGTACTGCGTACCAGTCCCTACCATTTTGCCAAGTTTGGTGTAATTCCGTTCAGCGGTTCGGGCTGTAGCCGTGTCTAATCGTCCTATGGAAAATACCTTGGGGAAAACACGTTTTGGGACCCCCCTCTTTTCTCAGCCCCCACTTGACGAATCCCCCCAAAACTTTCAGGGAAGGAGCGGAGCGGAGCGGGCCATCTTCTTTGAGAGATTTGCGGAGATTCATCAACCGGCGCCAAAGTTATTCCCAATAGAATGTTGCGGATTTCCTATAGAAACTAGGTCCTAACTATATATACCTACTGGCGACCGCCAGTAGGTAATATATATATATATATATATATATATATATATATATGTGTATATATATATATATATATATATATATATATATAAATACCATGTCATGAGTGATGTATTATGTGTCGTCAACAACAGTGTATTACAGGGACGTGAGTTATAGTTAGCTCAGCTAACTATAATAGCTGAATTTCTCTAGTTTTGTACGAGTGTTTTTTTTTTATTTATTTTTTTATTTATGGTATTTATACATATACATACAGTTAACAAGTAAACAGGGTTTTACTTCACTATGGGAAGTCCGCTGGCGAGCATAATGGGTAGGTCATATATGGTATGTTTATGATGGGCCCCCTATTGTAGTTTGTAGGAGTAATGTAGGGAGAAGGAAAGCGAAAGATGAGAATGAGTAAAGAGAGAGAGAGATTATAGTTTAGATCTGGTAACAGCAGGGTGTTTTTATGGCATTGTGGTACACTTCTGCTGGCTAGGGGTCCTTTCAGATTGTTCGTCTCTTATGGTGGGTCAAATGTTAGTAGGGACTTGTCCAATGATTTCCATAAGTCTCTGGAGGTGGCTTTCCAGGGTGAATATCTTTTCGCTAGTGTGTCGGCTCCCCTAAAGTAGGTGATCCAGGAGAGCCATCCGCCATACGACACTTTAGCTGTGTCTTTCCAATTTGTGAGGACCAGCTTGGTTGCAGCGATTAGGAGAAGGTCCAGGAGTTCTCTCTCTTCCTCTGTGGGGAGGTTGGTTCGGATAGAGGCTGTGATGATCGAGGGGAAGTCCCTTGACATTTTACATTTTAACATCCTTTCTATAAAATCAAAAACCCTCCCCCAAAATTGCGTGAGAGTCGGGCACAGGAAGATCAGGTGTTTCAGGTCTCCCTTGGCCCGGTTGCAGTTCCAGCATGTATTGTTATCTCTGAGTCCCAGCTTGTGTAGACGCTCTGGGGTTCAAAAAGTTTTATGTAAGAGCCACAGTTTGTTCTGCGCCAGTACTGGGGTGATCTTGGCCTGTGTGGCTGATGATCATTCCCTGTTCCACTCCCGGTCATCCAGTGGTGGGTGTATGTGAGTGTTCTAGTATCTCTCTGTCTTTTCATTGATGTTGTTTTTTTTCCGCGGTGAGGGTTTTATATATGTGGGAGACCTTGTGCTCTAGTCTATTTATATTTGCAACGTAGTGGAATATAGAAGGCTTCGAGTTTGATATTTTGGACTTTGTCAAGGCTGTTTTGATCTTTAGGAACCTGTATAGGTCTGAGTCTTCTAGTTAGAGGGATGATTTTAGGTTGGCAAAGGTTAGTGGTGCAGAGTTCGCTTCAAGTTGGTATGGGTGTGAGATGCCCTTCATTATCTAGTTGTCGAAGTAGAGTCTTTTGCCCCTGTATTTTATGGCGTTGTTCGACCATACGGATTCAGCTTTGGAGCCCTTGATGCTCACCTCCAGTTTACTGTCTAGTTTCAACAGTGCTATCTTAGTGTTTTTCATTTTTGGGTTGCCTGCAAGTGGGTGGGTGGTGGCAGTAAGAAGGGCAAGTGGGTTGAGGTTGTTTAGTATTGCTTCTTCTAGCTGTACCTAGGCTGGTGTGTAGTCTTTCGCTTGCTCTATCCAGTGTGTGCCCTGCTTGGCTAGGAAAGCCAGTTGGAATGTCTTGAAGTCTGCAAGGTTCACCCCCCCCACCCCCCTCCTTGGTTATTGGGTCTTCTTAATTTTTTCATGCTTATTCTGGCCTTTTCATCACGCCACAGAAATCTGGAGCACATTTTATCTAGTCTTTGGTGGAATTCTTCTGAAAGGAATATTGGGAGCATGCTTGAGAAGTAGTTCACTAGCAGGGTGATCATCATTTTATTGTCTTGATTCGCCCCCAGCAGGACATGAATTTGGGAGACCATGCTTCAAGTTGCTTCCTGATCTTGTCTAGCACTAGCTTCTCATTGTGTCTAAGGGTGGAAAACAGATCAGTACTAAAGTGGATACCCATGTATCTGACGTGGCCCGGCTGCCACTTGATTCATGATGTACCCAGCACCTCTTTATTGCAGTGGATGTTTAGTGGTATGCATTCTGACTTATCATTGTTAAGTTTGTATCCTGAAAGGGTAGCGTATTCATTTATTGAGGACATGAGGGCTTCTATCGAAGTCTTTGGCTGTTCTGTCATTATTAGTATATCGTCAGCGCAGGCAGCTACTTTTACAGTAGTCTCGCCGATACATATCCCTTGTATTTCTCCGTTTAGTTTGATACTTTGGATTAGGGGCTCTTGGGCCAGTAGGAAGAGGGCGGGCAATAGCGGGCAGCCCTGCCTCGTGCCTTGTTGAAGGATCAATGGTTCTGATAGGCCCCGGTTTATTGTGATGCATGCTGTGGGTGTCTGGTGCAGGGCCATTATCGTTCTTACGCAGTCCTGCCCTAGGTTGAAGTTTTTCATGCATTGCTCTAGGAAAGCCCATGAAACTTTATCAAATGCTTTCTCCGCGTCTAGCGCTATGGCAACGGCTTGGGAGGGGCTCTTTGAGGCTTGTCCTAAGACATGACATAAAAGGCGTGTATTGTCACTGGCCAATCTGCCTTTCATGTAGCCCACCTGGGTGTTACTTATCAGTTTGGGCAGTATCTTGTTGAATCTTTTAGCTAGAATAATTGCGTAGATTTTGCAATCTACGTTGATGAGGAAGATTGGTCTGTAGTTTTTGAGTAGTTGATGATCTTTGCCCTCTTTGGGTATAACTGTTATGGTAGCTCCTGTCATGGTTGCTGGTATTCTCCCTGTGTGTGCTGCGTGGTTAAATGCTCTTTTCATGAGTGGTGCTGGTTGTGGTAGGAAGGACTTGTAGAAGTCTCCCGTGTAACCGTCCGGGCCGGGGGCTTGGTCTTTTTTAGGGACCGGACTGCCATTTCTATCTCTGTTGTGGTGAATTCTGCCCCCAGTTTCATGCTGTCCGCACTATCTATTTAGGTAGTCCTAATCTTTCTAGGCACTTTTTGCATGCATCTTTATCTAGTTGTTTTTCGTTTTTGTAAAGGTCTGAGTAAAATACCCGAAGACTCTGAGAATGTCCTTGTGTTTGGTGTATGTTTTGCTGTCAGTGTCAGTGATCGCTGTGACTGCCCTTCGATTGTTTTTATATTTCAGATATGAGGCCAGGAGTTTCCCCGCTCTATTAGCTTTGCATATGTTGAACCAGAGGCCAGTCCTTTCGCTAGTGATTTTGTTGTATTCATATCTGGCGGTCGTTAGCCTGTGAAGAGTAGGATCAGCTTGATTGTCCTTTATGAATTCGAGTTCAAGTTTTTTGATTTCTGCCTCTAACTCAGTAATCCTTAAGTTTGCCTTCTTTCGAATCCTAGCCGATATGTTCATTAGTTTCCCTCTGATTGTGGCCTTCAGAGCGTCCCATAGTGTGTCTATGCTTACCTCGTCATTATCATTTGTGGTCATGTATTCGGTGAGGGCATCTATGATTTCTTTTCTGTTTGCGGGGTCTGTTTTAGTGCTGCATCTGTACCTCCATCTACAGGCTCTTTCCTCATTGTGTTGGCCAGCTAGTTTCAGGCTGACTGCTAAATGGTCTGAGACTAGCCTTGGTTCTATTAGTGACTCTTCTATCATGTGCCTGTGGGTCCCTAATATCAGGATGTAGTCTATTCTTGTGTGCGATTTGTGTGTGTTCGAGTAGAAGGTGTAGTCCCTCGCCGTTGGGTGTGTAAGTCGCCATGTGTCTCTGAGGCTGAATCTCGCGCATATGTTGAAGAGTGCATTGTGGGAGCCGTTAGGGTGGTAGTGGCAGTGGGATTGTCTGTCTAACAGTGGGTCTAGGGGCATGTTGATATCGCCTGCAACTATCAGCAGCTCGTTCTGAGGAATGTTGTCAAGGGCGTTAGCCACTTCTTTCCAGAAGGGGAGATCGTCTGAGCTGGGGCCATACAGGTTTACCACGTGCATCTGATAGCTCCCTCTTGGGATGTTGGTTATTAGTAGCCTGCCTTCGCTATCGTGCGTGTGTGAGTTTATCGCGAGGTTGGAGTTCTTGGAGATGAGCGTAATGAAGCCTCCTCTCTTTCGGGTGGCTGGAGAGCAGACCGAGTGGGCAATCCACTTTGCTCTAACTAGTTTGCAGCTCTCTTCATCTAGTTTACTTTCCTGTAATAGGACTATGTCACTCTTGGATTTGGCAAGGTAGTCAAGTATTTTTCTGCGCTTAATGGGGTGGTTCAGGCCTTTAACGTTTAGTGAGGTTATTTTGAGGTCGGTCGCTAGCGTGACATGGATGTTGCTAGCATTTATCTAGGTTGTATGGGTGCCGCTCTCTGTGCCCGACCCTCACAGGCCTACTCGTTAATCCCAAGGACTGGATCCCGCAGTAGTGTAGATTGAATAAGTAAAGACTAGAAAGTGTGAAAATTAGATTAAAGAAGAGTCTTATCGTTCCGTATCCCTCCCCTGTCAGTGACTTCCCCCCGCCCCCCCTCGCCCCCTCCCCCTCCCACTCCCTCCCTCCTCCCCCCGCATCTAGATTCTGGAAGGTGCGATGGCAGGATCGCCATTGCGCCTCCCTGAGCCAAGTCTGATTCAGAGACAATGCAAATGGTAATTTCGAGGTAATAGTTTTGTATAGGCGAGTGACCGGCTCAGGCGTTGCATAGCAGCGGTAGCCAGGATGCCTCACGTGTTGAGGCTGACAGTCATGATTGTAAACAATAGCGTAGGAGTCTAATACTGGATAAAAGGGATACTCTGTGCTTCTGAATGCCGGCATGTCATGCATTCGGTATGAGGTAGGTTAGGTTCAAGACTTCTTTCTTCATTATTTTTTAGGTAAGTCCGGTTGCTTTGGAGTGATCTGGCTGGTTTTTCTTGAGGTAGCTAAAGGTTGCGTGTTTTGTGGAATGTTGGGTCGGTATCCTTGTGTTTTTACTCACTCGTAAGATCAGGAGAGGGCCCTCTTTTGGCAGTGCCATGTGTTGACACTTCCCTCAGTGAGGTTGGAGGGCCTTTCAGGTATTGGTGCAGGTCCTGTGGGTCGGTGAAGAAGTGGCTTTTGCCCCTATCGGTTATTTTGAATTTGGCTGGTGCTACAAAGGTGAATAGGATTTATCTGCTCTTGAGCGCTTGGCGTTGGGCGAGGAAGCCTCTTCTGATGTCAACTGTTGTTTTGGAGTAGTCGAGCGTCAGTATGATTTTATGCCCCTTTCGAGATGATCTGGTTGTTCTTTCTTGCGTAATTAAAAATCTCCTCCACGTGCTGAGATCTCATTGGCTTGCAGATGATTGGTCTGGTGAATTTTGTCGTGAGCTGTCGCACCAGAACGGAGCCAGCGACTGGATTTTTTGAGCGAAGAACACAGCTCCAAAAGATGAAACACATCAAAAGTGATCGGAACTAATCACCAAGAGGTAATGACCAAAAAGAGCACTCAGGACGTACCAGGAGCGGATCCCGGTGCTGTTATAGAAGGGAGACGACGAGGAGAAATGGATCCAAAATGGCGATCGACTGACGCTGTAAACAACTCCACCAAACACAAAGGTACTGGGCACTATAGACTTCAAAAGACGAGGGAAGGGAAGTCGTCCCACCTCTTGTGGCAGTGGGTGCATTGTCTGTTGGATACCCCCAGGGCCCGTACCTAAGCAGCAATGGCCCTCCACACGGCCTTACGCTGGTGTACCTTGAGCTGCAGGCATGGGAGAAAAGTAGGGTAAGTGACCAGTTACAGTGTCATGTACCAACATCTATCACAACAGTAGCAATACGCAGAGTCAGGACCAATTGTAATCCCCCTACTTCCCAAACTGGGGGACACCTCACAAAGGCACTCTGCATGGCCCAAATAGTTATCATAGCATGCATGCATGAGGGCGTAGAGGCTACAAGCCATTCACATACACATGCAGGATGACTGCACTGAAACACCTCTGTGTGTTGCACACATCACCAGTCCCATGCATGTCTGACCCCACCCCCGCCCAACAGCACCCTCAATGATAACTTACCACAACATTGGGGCCACCATACAGCCTCGGGTACTGTGCCAGCACCTCGTCCACTAGCACCTCCAGCTCCTCGCTTGTGAATGGACTGGCATGGATCTTCTCAGTTCTTGCCATCCCTGTGGACATGTAACACCTGTGGTTGAAGTGAGTGGTGAGGAGTCCCAGGCAGCAGGCACTTCTGGCAGCAGCAGGAGAAGGTCCCAGGCAGCAGGCACATCTGGCAGCAGTAGGAGAGGGTCCCAGGCAGCAGGCACTTCTGGCAGCAGCAGGAGAGGGTCCCAGGCAGCAGCAGCAGAGGGTCCCAGGCAGAAGCAGGAGAGGGTCCCAGGCAGCAGGCACTTCTGGAAGCAGCAGGAGAGGGCCCCAGGCAGCAAGCACTTTTGGCAGAAGCAGGAGAGGGTCCCAGGCAGCAGGCACTTCTGGCAGCAGCAGGAGAGGGTCCCAGGCAGCAGGCACATCTGGCAGCAGCAGGAGAGGGTCCCAGGCAGCAGGTACTTCTGGCAGCAGCAGGGGAGGGTCCCAGGCAGCAGCAGCAGACGGTACCAGGCAGAAGCAGGAGAGGGTCCCAGGCAGCAGGCACTTCTGGCAGCATCAGGAGAGGGTCCCAGGCAGCAGGCTCTGTGAGCAGTGGAAATGTGTTGCTCACTCCCACAGATTTATAGCCCCCTGGGCTTGTTTGTGAGGTGCAAAGCTGCAATTGTTGGTTGTGAAGGACTGCCTCATTCAAAAGTATCCAATGACCGGCTCCGCGGTGGCGGAGCACGCCTTCCGCGATTTTCAAACCTGCATCATGCCACCGCAATCATCGCTCCCATTGGGTGTAGGCAATGCTCCATGGCGGTGATGCACCGCAGGGGCCCGGGGTGCGCTACCGCGATGGGGCATCGTTCAAAAGCATCCAATGACCGTCTCTGCGTGGTGGAGCACGCCTTCCGCGATTTTTAAAACTGCATCATGCCACCGCAATCATCGCTCCCATTGGCTGTAGGCAATTCTCCATGGCGGTGATGTACTGCAGGGGCCCGGGGTGCACTACCGCGATGGGGCATCGTTCAAAAGCATCCAATGACTGTCTCCGCGGTGGTGGAGCACGCCTTCCGCGATTTTTAAAACTGCATCATGCCACCGCAATCATCGCTCCCATTGGCTGTAGGCAATGCTCCATGGCGGTGATGCACCGCTGGGACCCAGGGTGAGCTACCGCGATGGTGCATCATTCAAAAGCATACGATGACCGGCTCCGCGGTGGTGGAGCACGCCTTCCGTGATTTTCAAAACTGCATTATGCCACCGCAATCATCGCTACCATTAGCTGTAGGCAAGGCCCCATGGCGATGTCACACCGCCGTGGCCAGGCGGTAGCAACCGCCATATGGGTGGCGCAGCATGCCCACTGCCAGCAACCCATGTCGCCATGCCAATCTCTACCGCATTTGTGTAGGGTGTGGTGTTGGTGTCACACCACCGTGGCCAGGTGGTAGCAACCGCCATATGTGTGGCGCTGCATGCCCACCGCCAGCAACCCATGCCAATGTCTACCGCACTTGTGTAGGGGGTGGTGCTGGTGTCACACCGCCGTGGCCGGGCGGTAGCAACCGCCATATGTGTGGCACTGCATGCCCACCGCCAGCAACCCATGCCAATGTCTACCACACTTGTGTAGGGGGTGGTGCTGGTGTCACACCACCGTGGCCAGGCGATAGCAACCGACATATGTGTGGCGCTGCATGCCCACCAGCCCACCACCATGCCTATGTCTACCACACTTGTGTAGGGGGTGGTGCTGGTGTCACACCACCATGGCCAGGCAGTAGCAACCGCCATATGTGTGGTGCTGCATGCCCACCGCCAGCAACCCCTGGCAATGTCTACCGCACTTGTGTAGGGAGTGGCGCTGGTGTCACACCGCCGTGGACAGGTGGTAGCTAGACACCCAGGGGTCCTGGGACCTGTTGGGCTTTGGCGCACCAGATGGGCTGGCCAGGAGCTCATCGTCCAAACTGTCCTGGGAGTCAACATCCGAGAGTCCATGTACCGGGGGTGGAGACTGGCTCTGCTGGTCGTTGTTGTCCTCAGCAGCAAGATCTTCATCACCTGTGGATTTGATGGGAAATGGCCAGTGTAGGGCAATGTGTAAGTATTCTGTTAGCTGCATGTCATCTGCTGTCTGTACACTATACAATTGAGACAACTTTTGTATCAAACATGTCCTGTGTCGATGCAGTGCATGCAATTGGTACCGTGTGTAGTGTTGCATGTCTCACAACCAGAAACAGCCAGACCTGTGACGATGCCTACCTACCTGTTAGGTGAGGGTGAACAGAGCAATGGCTGACACATGCTCCTGGGTGGGGGAGGGCTCCATGCTGCTGGAGTGTGGAACAGGGGGCATGCTGGGAGTAGTGATACAGGCCTCCCACCCCCAAAGAGTCCTCCAATACAAGATGGCTACCTACCTGTTAGGTGAGGGTAGACAGTGCAATGGCTGACACATGCTCCTGGGTGGGGAAGGCCTCCATGCTGCTGGGTAGGTACAGGGGCATGCTGGGAGTGGTATTGCATGCCTCCCACCTCCAGACATGTCTCCCAGTGAGGACGGCTGCCTACCTGTTAGGTGAGGGTGGACAGTGCAATGGCTGACACATGCTCCTGGGTGAGGGAGGCCTCCATGCTGCTGGAGTGTGGAACAGGGGGCATGCTGGGAGTAGTGATACAGGCCATTTTACGTATATGTGGGTCCATATACAAGGCGAATAGGAGCGGCGAACACGGGCATCCCTGCCGTGTCCCTCGCATAATTTTTTCGAGAAGTCGGTCACGTCCCGTCCAGCCATGGGAAATGAGGACACGATCCCGGTTCTACAAGAGTTAGATCTTCCATCTATCTTTAATTTATCTGACAGGACTCTAAATGAAGCTGAAACATCGATCTTGACGAAGGGCCTTGGATTTGTCCCGTCGAGACCCACAGACTTCATTAAGATGAAGTTAGAAACATTGGAATTCTGTCGTAAATTAAGATTAAAGACATTCTTTTCTGACATATGCGAGGAACATCAAACGGAAGTAACGGGACTTAGGAAGAAATCCACCTTTTGCCCAGCCGGCTCAAAGATTCCTAAAGAGATTCTAACGTTCGAACGCACAATTCTTTCAGGAATATCAGCACTAGAAAAGAAGAAGAACTTTGTCAAATTCAACCTTGCTAAAGCTGAGAAAGAAGCTTTGACCACCTTGAAAAATGACAAGAATATAGTAGTCAAGCAAGCTGACAAGGGGGGAGCAGTGGTTATTTGGGACGTTAATAAATATAAAACGGAAGCACTTCGACAATTGAATGACAACTCATGCTACAGACGCATCACAAAAAATCCCACACTCGAAATTCAGAATGAACTATTTTCAGCAATCCAGAAAGGATTTGATCTAGGGTTCATTGGACCCAGAGAACTGGCCTTTTTACAGAATAAGAATCCACGAACTCCAGTTTTTTATTTATTACCCAAAATTCACAAGGACGAATTAAACCCACCAGGACGCCCCATAGTTTCTGGGTGTGAGTCCTTATTAGAACCGGTGGCTAAGTACATCGAATTTTTCCTGAAACCCTTTATTGAAGAGATTCCAGCACATCTCCAGGACACCACGGCTTTCCTCCAAAGAATCAGTAGCGTTCTTTTTGAACAAAGTTCCCAGCTTCTAGTAACGCTAGACGTCGTGTCATTGTACACGCAGATTCCTCAAGATCAGGCCCTTGAGACACTGGCATGGTTCTTGGACACACGTGCTAGACCTTGCCAAGTACCTTCTGATTTCATTATACAGCTGGCATCCTTCGCATTAAGAAAGAATTTTTTTACTTTTGACTCCGACTACTTCCTTCAGGTGAAGGGAGTAGCCATGGGGTGTCCATTTGCCCCGGAATTAGCGATCATGTTCATGGGCCTCTATGAGAAAAAATTCATTTACAATGATAATCCCTACAGTCATCAGATCTCGCATTATATGCGTTACATAGATGACGTCTTTTTCATCTGGACTGGGACTCCAGAAACCCTCAATGGGTTTGTTGAATGGCTTAATGGGCGCTCGAGCGACATAAAATTTAATTGTACATCATCTAGCCAATCAATTACATTTTTGGACGTCAAAGTTGTCCCTCGTAATGGAAGCCTGGAAACAACCTTGTTTAGAAAATCTACGGATAGGAACAAGGCATTGTTATTCACCAGCAATCACCCACGAAGTCTAAGACAGAATTTACCATTCGGACAATTCCTGAGGATCCGAAGGAATTGCTCAGGAAAAGAGGACTATTTCGACCATGCCAATTCACTCATGGAGAGGCTTCTCCAAAGAGGATATCCAAGAAAACTTCTAAAGCAATCCCTTAAGCGAGCATGGTGGACGCCCCGCGAAACACTAATGCACAAGAAAGCTAAGGTTGAGCAAAACCGCGTGGTGTGTGTATCAACCTTCTGCCCTGCTGCAAATCAACTTAAGAGGCTGATAAATCTCAATTGGCATCTAGTGAAAGACTTGCATGAGGACTTGATGAATCCACCACTATTTGCTTTCAAGAAGGAGAAGAGCGTTGCAAATCACATTGTGAGGGCTGCTTTACCAAGTAAACAACCACCAACGTTGAGAAGCCTTTTCGGCTTCCCCCAGACTAAAGGACATCACAAATGTGGCACCTGCGTTTGTTGTCATGACACCATGGAAGAAACAGTATTTTCCTTTAACAACATTCACTGGAAGCATGAAGCTTTTACTAATTGTAAAACAAGGAATGTCGTTTACGCGATCCTATGCCCCTGCCCAAAACTATACATTGGGAAAACATCCCAAGAGGTCAGACAACGCATTACGCAGCATAAATCCAGACTGCGCAGAGAAGTTGAGAATGCGCCATTGGTACACCACTGGGTGACGAAGAAACATGATAAAAATAATCTCAAATGGACAGTCTTGTCCAAAATCGAGAAAGATCCAAGAGGAGGTGATTTGGAACTACGACTGAATCAAAGAGAGGCCCTATTAATCATGAAATATGACACAGCAGTCAATGGATTGAACGAAATCTCGGAAATTTACAAAACTTTCCAATGATACTGCCCATAGGACTTCATCTCCCAGAACCCTCCTTGGCGCATATTACATGAAACTACAACTCCCTACACCCCGTAGGATGCGACCATTCTCTTGAGCCAAGCTGCAGGGAGGCCTCAGTAACTCGCTAGTGACCGCGAGGAGCGAGGAGCGAGGACGTTTGAGATACTGTTTCGCCTGGTTGAATTAGTTTTCACGGTAAGCGGACACCGGGATTTCTCAGCGCGGTTCTGTAGCGGCCACCTTTGCGCTTCCCTCCACATTGCGGATTTTAACGAATACCTTCACTTTTTTAATCTCCAGAGACGCCGGTTCCATACTATTCACGGACCTAGCGTCACCAAAATTGACAAGCATTGGCTGAGCGCACACGCGCTACATGCAAGGTGAGCACACGCATTGATCCTATGTATACACTAGCCTGATTCCACCAGCCTAGACAGAATGCCGTATGATTGAGTATACTTGTTCTCTTTCGCAGCACTTCTTCGCTCCCTTTTGCTGGGAATACTTCTGTCTTCTTATTCCACTTGAGGAGCTTTGACCCACGTATTGAGGTAGGCTGAGTCTAGCGGTGCATTGGTTGAGATGGTGATCTCTCAGGTTCGGTCTAGTGATTGTTGCTTTCCTCTTCCCCTTGTAGTAAACTGTGGTCCTGAAGAGAACCCCCGAAAGGATAGGGTTCGAAACGCGTCGACCTGACTCGGTCCCGTGTCATCATCATTTTTTTCATGGTTGTGTCATTCAATTGATGGATTATTACTTTTTCCAAAGAACTGTGTAAAAAGTTTGACTATCGTTTGAAATTTACAAATGCTATATATATATATATTTCTTTGCATTATCACAAACTGTGTTTATGATCATGGGACCAGTATGAATGTTTTTTGTATGATTGGATGGCCAAGAATGTGTTGAGTGTGATTTTGAATGAATTATGTACATACCAAAGTTTGCTTCCGTTTGTTTGTATGTAAATGTATAGTAGTTGTTTTCACAATTTTTGTATTCTCATGCCATAAAAAACAAGCAAAGACTAAAAAGTAAATAGTCTGCAAAAGAATTAAAAGAAACATTGCAATTTCTAAAGCTGTTGTTCATGTTTATTTTTCATGCACATTTCTATAAGTATTGTTTTTGAAAAATTGCTCAGCATAGGCAGGTGTGTTGTTTTTCAAGTTATTATTGGCTCAGCCTTGCTGAGTTTTGAGTCAAGACCCTCTATTGTTATTGAAACATATTTAAAGGCATATTTTTCTGGATAGATAATCTATTAGCGCCTGTTGCACAGTACATACCTAACTCAGTGTCTCAATATTTATGTGTGTGTCTTGTAAAATATATCTGTAAGTACCACAGATACCAGTTTCTCTTAGTTATTTTGGAGACAAAAATAGACAGTAAGGCTGTCGAACAGGGGCACTAGTATTCATTACTATTGTTATTCACAAGAACTACAGGCTCAACCTTTAGTGATTCTACCGCCACAGAATCAACACAAATGACTAGTAATCATATGCATATCAGGAGCTTCAATTATCTATACATTTGTTGTCTTTGTTAGTGAAGTACCATATCATAGAATCCTTGAACAATTTGTAAACATCATAATATAATAATCAATAAGACCTACACATCATGATTGATATTCACAAAATATATGAAATATTGACCCCCGGGTGGTCCTAACCCGTAGTATTGTAAATACAATTTTTGTGAATTTGAATTAAATGACCCCTTTATAGGGTCAGATTCTGACATTGTTGCCAGTTAAGGGGTTGGAAAGAGGGTTTATTGTTGACTCATATACTTACCTAGTAGGTGATTAGTTACCAAAAAAGAAAATAAACCTGAATGCAATGTGTTAATTTAAGTTACACTTCTGATGTGAATCAATTTTATTAGAAGTTGTTTTTAAATCTTATTGTAACAAATCCATCCAGATCGTGCTTTTGATATGCACTAATTTTCCTTAGAATTGTTTAATGTAGCTACTCGACCATGTACATATATATATATAGGACTTAGGTATATAGGTTGATTTGCAGTTTGTTCATATAGATTATTCACCTGTTGGGTATTGAAATGATGTCGATAATTTTGATTGTAAATATGTATGTATGTATGTATAAGTATCTGGCAAAAGTCTTTGTATATGTTTTAATTTTGTTTCAGCCCTGATGGAGTCTGCACGGATGAAACGTGTTGGCTGGGCTAATTGTTTGTTTGCCTCATTAAAAGAATAGGAAGAAATCAAGATTTTTTTGTATTAAGATCATGCGACTCCTGTGTATCAAAAATGTACACACCCTTGGTTTTGGGTTCAATAATTCATATAGTTTGTCAGTATCAATCATGATGTGATGGTCTTATTGATGATTATAATATGATGCTTACAAATCGTTCAAAGATACAATGATATGATACTTCACTAATAGATGTATAGATAATAAAAGCTCCTGTTGTGTATATGCTTAGTGTCTCTTAGTTACTCTATGGATCTCAAAATGTGCATGTAAAGGGCTGCATGGATCTCTTACTGGTTATCTTATTTAGCAGTAGCATACATGACAAAGTGTGAAACTGTCTCCCATACTACCCAATACATACCAGCTGTATGTGTGTGAATGAGTGAATGTTGAAGTGCCTGTGTTAGTGTGTGTCTAGGTGTATTAGTGGTTCTTTGCTTTTATATATAGATATGTCAGTTCTAGTATTTTTAGGAGACTTCATCTATAATGGACATATGAATCTGGTATTGTTCATACATTTCAATCAAACTTGGGAAAAATCTCGAATTGTTTAAGCTCATGGGTTTCCGTCCTATACCCTACCTACATCCTGTCTCTTCAGTGACGTATACATAGTAGAAGACAACTTGAAGGGTTAGCAATACAGGGTCTTCCAGGACAATTGCATGTACATGCTGTACTGTAGTAGGCCTGAAACATGTTTAAAGGTGTACCTATCTGGATGGATAATTTGTTAGTTCCAGGTTCTCAGTACATAGCTAACTGAGTGTCTTAGTACCTCTGTAGCTGAGTTTTTAGATATGTAAGTATGTTTGTTTGCACATGAATATCTCTCTTAGTTACTATATGATCTTTAACTATGTATATAAGGGGTTCTATGGATCCCTTGCTGACTGTGTTAGTTAGTACTTGGGTATTGAACTATATGTACAATTGCCTCCTATTCTGTTGGCTATTTATGCAATGTATCTATGTGAGTAAGTGAATATATAGGTGCCTCTGGTATTGTGTGAATAGGTGTATATGTGGCTCTATCCTTTTATATGTAGGTATGTGAGTAGCGGTATAGGTAGACGACTACATCTATAACTGGACATATGGCTCTGGTTGAGTGCATATAACTCAAATAAACTTAGAAAATATATTTTATCTTTTAAGCTCACTGATCTCTGCCCTATGTCCTACTTACATTGTATCTTTGCAGTGACATAAATGTAATAGAATAGGACTTGAAGGGTTAGCAACATGTTTTTTTGTGTGAACAGGGCTTACCAAGACAACTGCATATACATGAATTACTGTAGCAGGCCTGAACAATGTTTAAATGCCGACTTGTCAGGATGGATGATTTGTTACTACCAGTTTCTCAGTACACACCTAACTGAATTAGTGATTGTGTGACTGGCTATATTTAAGAGTAACAGTGTGCTTGAGTGCCTGTATGGGTGAGTGTGTGGGTATTGAGTGGCTGTATGTGCGACTTGGTGTATGAGTGGCTGTATAAATAAATGATTGGCTGTATAACTAACCGTCGAGTCATTTCAAGGTTGTATGAGTGGATAAAGGGGTGACTGAGAGGAAGGATGAGTAGCTGTTTAGGTGAATGGGTAGGTGTGTGACTGTCTGGCTGTGTGAAAATATGTATAAGTGGCTGTATGGGTAAGAGTGTGGGTGTTGAGTGGTTGTATGGATGAGTGAGACTATGGATGACTGAATGGTTGTGTCAGTGTCTGTGTGGGTAAGGAGTGGATGTGTTAGTGCCTGTACGGGTGCCTGACTGCGTGTGTTAGTGGCTGTATAGGTGAGTTCTAGAAGTTGAATTGGGCATAGGAGCCTATAACTGCAGATGTCATTAACTCAAACCTTAAAGTATATGTATTAGGTTTTAAGCACATAGCTCACTGCCTATGGCCTACCTACTGCTTACCTTAGGGGTGAGTTATATACAGTAGAAAAGGAATTTTAAGCTTGACAACTGCTCTTACATGTCAGGTTTGCCGTCCAGTAAAGCAGATCAAACAGGTGTTACAGAAACATGCCTGAAACATGTTTGAAGGGGCTGCTGTCTATATGGAAGACTAGTTACTGGTATTGCTTCAGTAGATATCTGAATGAGTATCTAAGTCCTTTTTTGGTTGTGTCTTTGGTATTCAAAGAAGTATTTTGCTACAAGACTACCTCTCTAGTGTCTGTATGGCTGCTTACATGTGTATCTAAGGGGCTGCATGCATTGCTTCTTGGCTGTGTTAGTGATTATTGGGGCATGCAACTCTGTGTGCAGAAACACTCCAGAAGTCCTAGATACCTATGATGTATCTCTATATTTGAGTGAATGTGTAGGTGATATTATGAGTGTGTGACTGTGTGCAGTAGTGGCTGTATCCGTTTGGAGATAGAAATGTGAGTTGCAGTGTGACTGTGATTCTGCATGTTTAACAGGGCATAGGGATCTCTAACTGCAGTTGTCATTCACTCAAACTTGGAAGTCTATATTTTAGGTTTTAAACACATAGCTCACCCATAGCCTACCTATTGCCTACATTAAGGGTGAGTCATATGAAGTACAAGAGGAATTTTAAGCTTGCAAGCACTCCTAAATGTCAGTTTGGCCTTCCGGTAAAGCAGCTCAAGCAGGTTGTACAGAAACCAGGCTCAAACATGTTTGATGGGGCAGTTGTCAATATCGGTGAGTTGCTTCTGTTAGTTCCTCAGCAGATATCTGAATGTGTGTTCCAGTTCCTGTTTGGGTGTGTCTTTGAATATTTAAGGAAGTATGTTGCTATATGAATACAACTCTAAGGGACCTATTAGGATGGCGTACGGAAACGGGTTCCGTCCGCCATGGACGCGGCAAAAATACTCCCGACCGCTCCGCGGATAAACCGCCAGTGCTATTAGGATAATAATGTGAAGAAACTCCGACCGCGGCGGAGGGATCACAGCAAACACCGTCCACGGCAGACGGAGCACACCAAAGACCGCCGCACTAAAGAACACCCTCCGCCGCGGACGAATATGACCGCGGGAACAGGCACAGCTGCCGCAATACCTGCGGAGGCTCTGGCCTCGCGATTAGGATAATGACGCCAGTCAAACGGAACTCACATCCTTCCTCGACCGCAGCGGAAACAATGTATCGACAAACGGACCTTGACTGCGGAAGGACCACACGAACACCATGCCTTCCGTCAAACGGATTACAAAATGGCTGACGGAAGTAAATACAAAACACACCAAACAGGACACCCGCCCACCTGAAACACCCACCCACAGCAACTACACGCCACAATGACACCCCCCAAGCACCGAAAAATGCACCCAAGTCAACACACCCACACAACACCTGACTGGCAACAACTATTGGGACACAACCACCACAAAGAGTATAAAATGGATCCCTCCCACAACCACAATCCTTTGCATCACAGCATAGCTGCAAGCAAGAGGCTGAATACCACGAACAGCAGACACACAAAAACACAGATACGACCTGCACACAAACACACCCACCACACAAACACCCACCACACCATCCCTACACACCACACACCTGCACATCCCACCCCACCCCACCAACACCTTGCACATCACACACCATGGCACCCAAGAAAAATCCCAAGTTCACAGACAGTGAGTTGAAGGTCATGGTGGATGAAATCATCCGTGTCGAACCACATCTCTTCGGCACCCTAGTCCAGCAGACCAGCGTGGCAACCAAAAACAACATGTGGGACAAGATAGTGACCAGAGTGAATGCGTCAGGGACCGTGCCACGTACCAAACACGAGATCCAGAGGCGGTGGCACGACCTCAAGACAAGGGTGAAAGGCATCAGGGCAAAGGACCACCTGCGGGCACACCACACTGGCAGCGGCACTCCCCCGGAGCCCATACCATATGCAGAATGGGAGGAGAATGTGCTGGGCATACTGCACCCTGAGAGCCTGGAAGGAATCGAGGAGGGACTAGAGGCTGGTAAGTACAAACCATCACCACTATCACACTGACATGGTCTGCCTTGCACAACTGACAACACACATCTCCCAGGCTCCAATCCATGCATGTGGGCCACATAGTCACCCAAATATTAAGTCCTGGCCTCAAATGCACCCACCATGACCAAACACAAATGTTGCCTCCTACGTTTCCAGCCTTGCATGTTGTCAAAGCAGCCAGCACTACAACTCCCAACAGGCCCCCATGTCCACAGGGAGGGTGGTGTTGGGTGGGGTGTGTGTTAGACCAGCACTACAACTCCCAACAGGCCCCCATGTCCACAGGGAGGGTGGTATTGGGTGGGGTGTGTGTTAGACCAGCACTACAACTCCCAACAGGCCCCCATGTCCACAGGGAGGGTGGTGGTGGCTGGGGGGGTGTTAGACCAGCACTACAACTCCCAACAGGCCCCCATGTCCACAGGGAGGGTGGTGTTGGGTGGGGTGTGTGTTATACCAGCACTACAACTCCCAACATGCCCCCATATCCACAGGGAGGGTGGTGTTGGGTGGGGGGGTGTTAGACCAGCACTACAACTCCCAGCAGGCCCCCATCTCCACAGGGAGGGTGGTGGGGTGTGTGTGAGAGGTGAGTGTGGTGTGTGTTAGACCAGCACTACAACTCCCAACAGGCCCCCATGTCAACAGGGAGGGTGGCGTTGGGTGGGGTGTGTGTTAGACCAGCACTACAACTCCCAACAGGCCCCCATGTCCACAGGGAGGGTGGTGGTGGGTGGGGGGTGCGTTATACCAGCACTACAACTCCCAACAGGCCCCCATGTCCACAGGGAGGGTGGTGTTGGGTGGGGGGGGTTTTAGACCAGCACTACAACTCCCAACAGGCCCCCATGTCCAGAGGGAGGGTGGTGTTGGGTGGGTGGTGTGTTAGACCTGCACTACAACTCCCAACATGCCCCCATGTCCTCAGGGAGGGTGGTGGTGGGTGGTGGGTGTGTTAGACCAGCACTACAACTCCCAACAGGCCCCCATGTCCACAGGGAGGGTGGTGTTAGGTGGGGTGTGTGTTAGACCAGCACTACAACTCCCAACAGGCCCCCATGTCCACAGGGAGGGTGATGTTGGGTAGGGTGTGTGTTAGACCAGCACTACAACTCCAAACAGGCCCCCATGTCCACAGGGAGGGTGGTGTTGGGTGGGGTGTGTGTTAGACCAGCACTACAACTCCCAACAGGCCCCAATGTCCACAGGGAGGGTGGTGGGGTGTGTGTGAGAGGTGGGTGTGGTGTATGTTAGACCAGCACTACAACTCCCAACAGGCCCCCATGTCCACAGGGAGGGTGGTGGTGAGTGGGGATGTGTTAGACCAGCACTACAACTCCCAACAGGCCCCCATGTCCACAGGGAGGGTGGTGGGGGATGGGGGGGGGGGTGAGAGGTTAGTGAATTGTAATGTTGGTACCAAAAACATGTCATGTCCACAGCATTGATCATGAAAATCTTGTCCCTCAGGTGATCGCAACTTGACTGGCGAAACCAGCAACCACCAGCACCAGTCGCCCCCCTCACAGCACGGACTCTCTGGGGACGATCCCATTGCCAGCTCGGGTTCAGAGGGCGATGCAGGCCCAAGCAGACTCCCAGGGCCATCAGGCTCCCAGGACATCCCTGCCTCCACCACTTTGGCCTGTGGCACTACAACAACACCTGCCATCGTGAGCTGTGCAGCCACCACTGCCACCACCTCCAGCACCACCACCACCACCACCACTTCTGCCTGCGCCACCCTGCCTGACCCATCGCCCGATGATGGGCCTTCGACATCTCAGGCAAGCAGGGAGAGTATACGTGAGAGGACACAGGTGAGGGCACAGCTCACAACCAGGAGTGCAGTTGTCTGGCGATGTGGGGAAGGACACCCACCACATCCTGGCACCGAAACCCTGGAAGCCATCGCCAGAGTCAATGCCTCCTATGAGCGGTCGCAGGCACAATCCGATCGGGCCCACCAAGACTCACAAGAGAGCAGTCATCCGTTGTGGTCCATTGATACACGCATAGGCCAAATTGTGGACCTCATGGGCCAGCAAACTGCTCCTTGGAGGGACTGGCTTTCCCGCACCACACCACCACCCCCTAAACCAAGTGCCCAGTGGGACCGGTCACCAACGCCACCGCCACCCACACCTGAGCCCACAGACAGGGAGGTGGCCCCTGACCAACCTGCCCCCACAGCTGTCTCCGCTCCGGCTCCAAGACGGAGGGGCCGTCCGAGGGTGGATCCCGGTAACAGCAGTGGAAATGCCCCATCTACCCGCTCTAAGAGGGGCAGCCAATGACTACACACGTTCTTGAGCCTGCCATTCACCCTGCAAACTATCCTGTCCCACAATGCCAAGCATTGCCACACGTCTGTTGGACTAGCTGGGCATCACACAATGTGGTGTCCCCACGGTGTTTTCATCTGCCATGACCTTCAACTCTCACTTCCCCCAACACTTCTTCGTAAATATGCACCAACATCAATCCTCAAACTGTTAATAAACATCATGTAAACACTCAATGATGTGTGGGCTCCATGTTTTAATCACATGATTGTCTTGGAATTTCACGTTACCAGGTTCAGGGATCAATGTTGTTGAGAATCATGGCTCTGTGGGAGTGATCTAGGGATAATGAGAGAACAACAAACACAGGTCAGGAAAGTGATTCACACCCATCACAACACACTGTACAGCAACATCCCACAAACCACACTCATCACCAATTAAGTGGATCACAGGACACACATCAGGGAGCATTGCATGTACACCATCTACCACACACATTTGCAAACAGAACATACCAGAACAGGCAGCATAGACACACCACATCCACACTCCACCACCAAACATACATCACGCATTGTCTAACTGCACAAGAGGTAGTTACTCACATTCAAGGGAAATAGCGATCAATGGGCTGACGCATCTGGTCCACACCTTCTTCCTCACCACTATCCTCATCAATCGACATGGGTGGGATGGGAGGCCGAGCAACCTGTTGGTCTTCAGGGTCCATGATCAGTTCAATGTTATTGCGCAACCCAGGTTGTGGAGCATACAGCAGGCAATCACGATTCTGCATACTTTGCCTGGTGAGTATGGTAGGGCCCCTCCGGTTTTATCCAGGCACCGAAACCTAGACTTCAGCAGTCCAAAAGTACGTTCCACCACTCGACGTGTCCTCCCATGGGCATCATTATAACACATTTCACCAGGTGTAGTAGAATGACTTTTGGGACTCAGCAGCCACGGTCTGTTTGGGTATGCAGAGTCGCCTAGGTGGGGGGATGACAGACACAAATATCATTACCAGGATTGGTGGGTACACCATGCCACACATACAACACAACTGTCCTCACAGCATGCTCACCTACAAGCCACGCACATTCGGGAAGCAGATTAGCCATCAGTTTGGGGACAATGCTGCTCCGCAGGATGTGGGAGTCATGGGCGGACCCTGGAAATCTGGCACACACATGGGAGATGATGTTGTCAGCCAGGCACACCACCTGCACGTTGATCGAATGGTAGTGCTTTCGATTTTGTTATACAGGCTCACGTGCCTGGGGTGGAATGAGACCGATATGTGTGCCATCAATGGAACCCACTACGTGTGGTATCTGTGCCAGGGCATAGAAGTCCCCTTTGACTGCTGCCAACTCTGCCGGCCGTGGAAAATGGATGTACTCATCCTTGTAAAGCATCATGGCATTCAGAACATCCCGCAGTACCATGCTGAACATGGATTGTGACATCCCCCCGACATGTCCAACTGTGTACTGGAAGGTGCCAGTTGCAAAGAAGTGTAGTGCCGCCATCACCTTTGCTGTGGGTGTAATGGCTCCAGGATATGTTCTGCGTGGCTGCAGATGAGGTGACCATTGGGCTACAAGCTCCAGCAATCTACATCGATCAAGCTGGAATTTGCGGACCACCTCCTCGTCCACCATGTCTTCCAGCACAGTGTATGGTGGATGCACATTTGGAGCCCTCCTGTGTGGGAGTAGATGGGAGCAGATGTCAATTGACCAACAACGCATAGCTGTTCCACACTATCACATGTTGACCAACACAATACAAATAAGACATGTTGCCGACAATGATTATATGTGTGACGTGACCAATATTTCATGCAATACAGATAACTACAAAAACAATGTTCAGTCACAAACAACATCATGTGTGCAAACATGTCCAATGTAACGTGCACACATGTCTAAAAAACTGCCAACAACACATGACTGAGGACCCAAATGTGGACAAGCGTCACCACAGACACACATGCACGTGCACACACAATACGTACATGGGAAACACCCTCCTTGTCTTCATGCACCAATGACCCCACCTACAATGCTGGGCATCCTCACATGACATGCATGGGCACACAACAGGCAACACACATACACATACACAGAATGCATGTATACCCCCATCATTGTTACTCGCACACACAAACCACACACTCACAACAGCTTCTGAATGTGGTTAGACACCCTTGATGTACTGTGAAGATGTGTATAAATTTAAACATGTCTACGCAAGACCAAGACGTCAACACGTCACCACGCACATGTGTTGCAACTTGGGTGCACATCAATAGCCATAGTTAACCTCTGGCAAGGTCAATAGTATGACTACATATGAAAAACAGTGGATTTGAAATACACACGTGGCCACGGGCCATTGACTTTACATCATAATTGTTGCCACATTCTGTACATGTCCTAACACACATGTACAACTATCAACATGACATGTGTGCGGAGACATGCAGTGTGTGTACATATGCCATGTGTGGATGCCTTCCACCTACACAGAAGATGATCGTTGTTCATGATATTGTGCATGACATATGCTGTATGGACAAGTACCATCACGGTCACACCCCTCATAACGCATGTGCAGACTACCGCGACGGTGCATCATTTGAAAATGAAGACTCAATGGCATCGCTATGGCGGTGCACGCATTCTGCGTGGGCGGTGCAGGCTAACACATACTTTTGAATATGCAATCCGAAATGGCAGTTGATACTCCCCCTTACAGTCACATTGCAGCTCGCACCGCAGACCGCCGGTCCTGGCCGGTTACCCACCGCCGGGTGGTGACCGGTCATCCACCGCCGGGTGTTGGCCGGTCACACACCAACGGGTGCTGGTGGTGGGTGACCGGCCTGGACCGGCGGTGGGTGACCGGCCACCACCCGGCGGTGTGTGACCGGCCTGGACCGATGGTGGTTGACCGGCCTGGACCGGCGGTGGGTGACTGGACTGGACCAGTGGTGGGTGACTGGCCTGGACCGTCAGTGGCTGACTGGCCTGGACCAGTGGTGGGTGACTGGCCTGGACCGGCAGTGGGTGACCGGCCACCACCCGGCGGTGTGTGACAGGCCTGGACCGGCGGTGGGTGATCGCCTGGACCAGCGGTGGGTGACTGGACTGGACCAGCGGTGGGTGACTGGACTGGACCAGCGGTGGGTGACTGGACTGGACCGGCGGTGGGTGACCGGCCACCACCCGGCGGTGTGTGACCAGCCTGGACCGGCGGTGGGTGACCGCCCTGGACCAATGGTGGGTGACTGGCCTGGACCGGCGGTGGCTGACTGGCCTGGACCGGTGGTGGGTGACTGGCCTGGACCGGCGGTGGGTGACCGGCCACCACCCAGCGGTGTGTGACCGGCCTGGACCGGCGGTGGCTGACTGGACTGGACCGGCGGTGGGTGACCGGCCAGGACCGGCGGTGGGTGACTGGATTGGACCAGCGGTGGTTGACTGGCCTGGACCGGCGGTGGGTGACTGGCCTGGACCAGCGATGGGTGACCGGCCACCACCCGGCGGTGTGTGACCGGCCTGGACCGGCGGTGGCTGACTGGACTGGATCGGCGGTGGGTGACCGGCCTGGACCGGCGGTGTGTGACTGGCCAGGACCGGCGGTCTGCGGTGGGTGCTGCAATGTGACTGTAAGGTGGGTATCAACTGACATTTCGAATTGCATATTCAAAAGTATGCGTTAGCCTGCACCGCCCACGCAGAATGCATGCACCGCCATGGCGACACCAGGCTTTGATTATGTTCAAATGATGCACCGTGGCAGAAGCGCCCACATGCCTTTGCAGATCTGTGACCGTGACGGTCCGTGCACATGTAGCCAATGGAAATAGGTAACGCGGGGCACGTATGCGCTTTCAAATATAGCGGAAGCCGTGCACCGCCACACCAGGGCCACTCATTGGCTCTTTTTGAATGAGGCATCCCCAATACCTGCAGATGTGTGCCAATGATATGAGCTCTGGGCCCTATATATGTGTGAATTTCGGCAGCACACATTCACTGCTTTCAGCCACTGCTGCCTGGGACCATCACCTCGACAAGCAGCTGCTGAGATATCCAACAACTGCTGCCTGGGACCATCACCTCGACCTGCTGCTGCTGAGATATCCAACAACTGCTGCCTGGGACCATCACCTCGACCTGCTGCTGCTGAGATATCCAACAACTGCTTCTGTACTGCCACAGTCGTGAACGTTGCCATGCAGGGGGTGCGAGAGACCGGTATCGTCACTTCACCACAGCGGAGCTGGAAGTCCTTGTGGACGGTGTGCTCAGCCACTATGACCGGCTCTACGGTGCCCCCGTTCAGGTGGTAAGTGCAGTGCGGAACATGTTGGTGGCCATGAGGTGGTCACTGACTCCTGGCTTCTGCAAGCTTGGCGGTGTGCTAAGGGACCTTCACATGTGTTGTACTGAGCATGGCATATAAATATATACTATCATGGCTGCATGAAGATACGTGTTTCTACGATGTTTGTGAATGTCAAACGGTCCACTGATGTTTCCCTCTTGTCTCCCATCATGGTAGGTCAAGCTGCACCTTCGCAAGGCCGTGTGGAGGACCATAGCACGTGATGGATGGGCAGTGGGGGTGTGCAAGAGACGACACACAGACTGCCACAAGCGCTGGGACGACATATCCAGGCTGAGCAAGAATGTTGCCGAGATGACACTGGGGATGATTCCAAGATCAACCCGTCTGGCCCCACGCACCATGACCCCTCTAATGCACTGTATCATTGCTGTGACGCATCCTGACCTGTCTGCCCGGCTGGGAGGGGATCAACAGCAAACTAGCGGTAAGCAGACTGTATGTGTGTGAGACTTGTGAGTGCATGCATGCATTGGTGCTCATACACAGTAGTGTCATCCGTGGTACGTTTGTTTTGCTGCCATTGCATGTAGGTGCCATTAGCGGAGTGAGCGGTAGCCTCCATGTCCGCCAGGTGGGCATACCACTTGATTTGTATTTGAGGGTTCCAGGACATGCCCTTGAGGTCTGTGGTCTAATGGCATGACATGGGTGCTGGTCTGCATGCAGTTGCCCTGTTTGTATTATGTACATGTTTCACAGCCAACACCGGTTCTTTGATATGAGGATGTCTGGTAGAGGTGGGTATTGTGCAGGATGGGTGATACATGTTATTCAACTGTAAGGAAAGTTGTGATTTTGTAACCTTCAATACGTGAGTGTGGCATTGAGGTAAAACTCTTTTCTCTCTCTTTCAGCTTTGGCAGAGGGCACGGACCCACAGACTACGGAGATGAGTGGTGGTAATGCATCCGAATCCGAAGTCACACACACGCAGACTGACACTGAAGAGGGCAGCCACGGAGAGAGGGACAGAACCGTACCGGAGGACTCACAAGTGGAAACACCATCGTCCTCATCTTCAGACAGTGTTGGTGAGTCATCACTGTTGTCACAGACAGGGAGTGGGCAATTGACACCTTCAGTGGGGACACAGCACACAGGGCCCACACTGCCATCCACTGCAACATGTACTGCTCGTGCTCACCAGAGTAGGGGGAGCAGAGTTGCCTTTGGTGCAGGCACCGCATAGCCTGCCCCTGTGACACAAAGTGCACTTTGTGCTGAGGCAGTAGATCTGCTGCGACAGCTGTGTGTAGGGCAGACCAACATGATCAATGCATTCCAAGACTACGATAGGAAGTTGGGGCAGGTGGTGGCATTCATGGAGGGGATGCATGGCGATGTTGCTGGTCTCCACAGAACAGTTCAGTCATTGGCAAACACTGTGTCTTCAGCCATTGTACAGTCGCATAGACAGGGTGCTACTTCTGTTCCACCATCCACACAACTTGATGTCTCAGGGGAGAGTGAATTTTCAGACCAGGCCTCATTTTCAGGTTATTTCACTAGAAGCAGCCACAGGCAGCAAGGCAGGGCATGGAGGGCACAGACACCATCCCCTAGAACTGGTAAATCTTTCACCGCAGACGACGTGAGCTACACCCGAGTTGACACACAGGATCCTCACAGGGTGTTGGGGGAAATGGCTTCACATGCTACACAGGCATTCCCCACAAAAGGTACTCCCAAGGCAAGGGCACCTCCCAAGTCCAGGGACACTCCCAAGGACAAAGACACTACAAAGGAAAGGGCACCTCCCAAGAGCAGGGACACTCACAAGGACAAGGACACTTCAAAGGAAAGGGCACCTCTTAAGAGCAGGGACACTCCCAAGGACAAGGACACTACACAGGAAAGGGCACCTCCCAAGAGCAGGGACACTCACAAGGACAAGGACGCTTCAAAGGAAAGGGCACCTCCCAAGAGCAGGGACACTCACAAGGACAAGGACGCTTCAAAGGAAAGGGCACCTCCCAAGAGCAGGGACACTCCCAAGGACAAGGACACTACACAGGAAAGGGCACCTCCCAAGAGCAGGGACACTCACAAGGACATGGACGCTTCAAAGGAAAGGGCACCTCCCAAGAGCAGGGACACTCACAAGGACGCTTCAAAGGAAAGGGCACCTCCCAAGAGCAGGGACACTCCCAAGGACAAGGACACTACACAGGAAAGGGCACCTCCCAAGAGCAGGGACACTCACAAGGACAAGGACGCTTCAAAGGAAAGGGCACCTCCCAAGAGCAGGGACACTCCCAAGGACAAGGACACTACACATGAAGGGCACATCCCAGGAGCATGGACACTCCCAAGGACAAGGTCGCTTCAAAGGAAAGGGACACTACAATGGACAAGTCTGCACCCAGGGACAGGGCACCGCCCAGGGATCAGGGACATTCCAGAGACAGGACACCTCCTACGGCCAAGGCACATCCCAGGTCCAGGGGTTCTCCCATAGACACGAGCTCCATCAATAACAGGCATAAATCACTCCTGGCTGCACTGAGGCTGATGTTGTTGAAGGAACGTAAAACACATGTGTCAGGGGTGGAGTCCCCCATACCTCTACACCCATCCACGCCCCGCAGAAGAAGAGGAAGGAGTACACTGTTGTTGCATTCCCCATTACACATAATGCAGAGGGCAGAAGGCAGGCCCACAGCAAACGACAGGCAGGGTCCAGCACGTCCCCAGAGAGCAGACCACCACAAGCACATGATCCACCTTTGATGTCTGATGATGCCACTATACTTACCAGTCCAGTCATGTCCGGGGTGCCCCTACATTTCACAAAGAAACGGAGACACACACCAGTGAGAGCTGACCACCCCAATGTCGGTCCAGTACAGCTGTCCCCAGCTCCCAGAGCCACCCTGCCTCCTGGCCCATACAGCCCTGTGGCTGATCATTTCAGTGGTCCTAGTGGCTCAGCTGCAGTTCACTCTCATGTGTCAGATAGTGGCACTGTGTCTATTGTACGCTGTCATGCATCATGTAGTAGCACTGTGTCAGTTGTGCCCTCTCCTGTTTCAGGTACTCGCAAGGTGTGTGTCCGCCACTCTCATGTGTCAGATGCAGGCATGGTATTTGTTGGTCACTGTACAGGGAAATGTCCTGGCAGTGTGTCTGGGTCTATGGCTCATGTGTCAGTCAGTAGATCTGTGGCTGTGTCTCACACTCCTGGTTCTGGTGCTGGTGGTGTGTCTGGGTCTATGGCTCATGTGTCAATCACTACAGCTGTGGCTGTGTCTCACACTCCTGTTTCTGGTGCTGGCAGTGTGTCTCGGTCTATGGCTCATGTGTCAGTCAGTAGATCTGTGGCTGTGTCTCACACTCCTGTTTCTGGTGCTGGCAGTGTGTCTGGGTTTATGGCTCATGTGTCAGTCAGTAGATCTGTGGCTGTGTCTCACACTCCTGTTTCTGGTGCTGGCAGTGTGTCTGGGTCTATGGCTCATGTGTCAGTCAGTAGATCTGTGGCTGTGTCTCACACTCCTGGTTCCGGTGCTGGCAGTGTGTCTGGGTCTATGGCTCATGTGTCAGTCAGTAGATCTGTGGCTGTGTCTCACACTCCTGTTTCTGGTGCTGGAAGTGTGTCCAAGGTGAGTAGTTCAAGCAGTCCACCAGATTCTGTGCTGTGAGGTTTAGTTACCCTCACTCACAAGTCATTTTACTTTGTGTGTAGATTGACGATTGTAACCACCCTTGCATTATTAATGTCCTTGGGACGGGTCGCTTGACCCACGTACTTGTGCTGCCAGTGATGTACCTGCTCTGTGCAATGGACTGTTGATGCACTTATCCCCTCTCATGTGCTGCCAGTGATGTACCTGTTCTGTGCAATGGACTGTTGATGCACTTATCCCCTCTCATGTGCTGCCAGTGATGTACCTGTTCTGCTGTGCAATGGACTGTTGATGCACTTAGCCCCTCTCATTTGCTGCCTCTGATGTACCTGCTCTGTTGGCCACAATGCCCTGTTGGTGTTATGATACTGCATTCTTCCCTCTCATGTGCTGCCAGTGATGTACCTGCTCTATGCAATGGACTGTTGATGCACTTAGCCCCTCTCATTTGCTGCCTCTGATGTACCTGCTCTGTTGGCCACAATGCCCTGTTGGTGTTATGATACTGCATTCTTCCCTCTCATTTGCTGCCTCTGATGTACCTGCTCTGTTGGCCACAATGCCCTGTTGCTGTTCTGATACTGCATTCTGCCCTCTCATGTGCTGCCAATGATGTTCCTGTTCTGTGCAATGGACTGTTGATGCACTTAGCCCCTCTCATGTGCTGCCAGTGATGTACCTGTTCTGTGCAATGGACTGTTGATGCACTTATCCCCTCTCATGTGCTGCCAGTGATGTACCTGTTCTGTGCAATGGACTGTTGATGCACTTAGCCCCTCTCATGTGCTGCCAGTGATGTACCTGTTCTGTGCAATGGACTGTTGATGCACTTAGCCCCTCCCATTTGCTGCCTCTGATGTACCTGCTCTGTTGGCCACAATGCCCTGTTGCTTTTCTGATACTGCATTCTGCCCTCTCATGTGCTGCCAATGATGTACCTGTTCTGTGCAATGGACTGGTGATGCACTTATCCCCTCTCGTGTGCTGCCAGTGATGTACATGTTCTGTGCAATGGACTGTTGATGCACTTAGCCCCTCTCATGTGCTGCCAGTGATGTACCTGTTCTGTGCAATGGACTGTTGATGCACTTAGCCCCTCTCATTTGCTGCCTCTGATGTACCTGCTCTGTTGTGCCCAGTGCCCATGCTCTTGAATACTCTGAGATTATACCCCTATTATGTTTAATAAAGCAAGTCAATGATGTGTAGTGGTTTGTCGTTGTCATTCCTGGTTGTGTACTTCAATAGTGGATATATTGGTGCGATCGTCTATGTAGTTTCTCAAACATGACACTCCCCCTTCCAACGTCACAGCCCTGGCAGGTACTCCCCTTCCAACAGCAATTGGTGGGTTGGCGTGCCTGCGTCGTCGTCGATGATGGTCCATGACTTGCTGGTGGTGGAGCACGAAGAGTATCGGAAATGCGTGTAGCGCCGGGTCCATGACGGCGATCTACTTGTGGTGGGTATCTCTGCAATGCGTTGTATATTCGCTGTGGTGAATCCGCCGGGTTCAGGCAGGTTGTTTTTCCGCAGCGATTTGATGTGTGTTTTCCGCCATCGTGATTTATAGGACGGTCGGAGACGTCATTCTGTACGGCGGTGTCTCTGGATTGGTTAGGTCCGCCACGGGGTCGGGTGTAGTTCCGCGGCGGTGCGTGCTCTTCCATCCCGCACAGACTTTTGGCAGTGTTTACCATCCTAATATGGCGGACGGAGTGACCGCGGCAGGCGGACAGGAAAAAGGCATTTTCCGCAAACTCCAGGCCGACGGTCGCCCTTCCGTCTGCCATCGTAATCGACCCCTTAGTGTCTCTATGGCTCTCTAAATGTGTATCTAAGGGGCACCATGGATTTCTTACTGTTTGTGTGAGTGAATATTGGGGTGCACAACAATGGATACAGAACTGCCTCCAGTAGGCCTAGATACATCTGATATATCTCTTTATTTGAGTGAACGCCTAGGTGCTATTGTGAGGGAGTGACTGGGTGCATTAGTAGCACTATCCTTCTTCAGATAGGAATGTGGGTTGCAATGTGACTGTCAGACTAGATGTATAATTGGGCATAGGGGTCTGTAAGTGCAGTTGTCAGTCACTCAAACTTGAAAGTATATTTGTTAGATGACTTTTCTCTTTGCACCATTTGCTAACCCTTCCTCAACATGTATATATTAATATAAATATGTGACTCTTAATTATTCTAATAAAGTATTTAGGAAGAGCTGTGTGGATTGTTTGTTGGCTGAGTTAGTGACTACAGGAATATTTAACTATGTGTCCAAATGGCTCTATACATGCTGAATGCATGTGTTGTGTTAAGTAGATGTTTGACTGCCTGTTTCACTGTGTGACTGGGTGTATTAATATGTCTATCCTTTTACCCACAGGAATTGGAGTTGTAGTATAGATTGGAGACTGAATGTAGATCTGCTACTATGGCTCTGGTAGTGACCATGTAACACAATCAAACTTGGAATAACATGACTTTTTTGTAAGGTCATAACTCTCTGCCCTGTGGTCTACCTATGGCCTATGGTAGCAGTGGCTTTTATGCAATAGAAAAGGAGTGTAAGGTTAGCAACATGTTTCTAGTGTCAACTTGGCCAATTCTGGAACTGCTTAAATTGATGTAATTTGTTTTAAATAAGGAGTCGTGCATCCGTCTGGCCCCTTCGTGCTGGGGACGCAAATCCGGCATAGTTTTGGTAGTAGCAAAGCACACATATTGACACTTTCAAGGTTTAGTTAAAGGTAAGAGATTTGCCAATATGGTAAGGAAAGAAGTATAACAAGTAATAAAAATAATTTTAATGGTCATTTTACTAGGTTTTGGAAAGTCGCATTGCCATTGTCCATTGTTGCAGCAAGTATTTATGGAGTCACAGTTGGGACGCAAATTTGGTGTTTCTTTTACATTAGTTAAATACATATATAGACACTTTTATGTTTTAATTTAAGCAAAGAGATTTACCTATAGAGCAATTTGATTGAATATGTATTATAAATGCCATCGCAATAAATTTGATGTAGTAGCGACCAAGGCACGATGGAGCTGCGCTGTAGTCACGTATTCCATGTGACAATGAAACAAAGGGATTTGATAGGTTATGTCATTTAGTTTCCACTAGTCAGTAGGAACTGTGCATTTGTGGACAACATAAACGTTGGGATGGCGCCACACTGATTCTGTGCAAAATTGGTGAGGCTGAAGAAAAAACAAATACGGACAGCTCTTCATGGCCACTTCCTTTTGCAACATCTAACATCTAAGAGCTGGAGCAATCCCGGGAGGCCTTCAAATTAAAAACGTGCCTGTAATCTTTACTGAGGACCCTATTTACAAAAAAGGATACATCTACATTGAAACGAAGTGCAGCCGCAATCTTATGGTGCTAACAGTGGAAACTGCACAAAGATTGTCTAAGTTACAACTTGAGGAAATTGCAAGCTTGGAGACCGCCATCTTAACAAATCAACAGATAGCTGATGCTAAGACACTTTTAGAAAAGGTGGAAAAAGAGATAGGCCAATTTAAGGATTACACAATCAACCAGAAAAGTAATCAATTTGAAAAGGATAAAAGAAACTTCAGCTTGGACAAAGTTTATCCTTACTTACAGGTGGACTTTTACTCAAGACCACGCAAACATCTCCAAGAATATCAAGGAAGGTCATCGAATAACTTTATTACATTCTCTGACACCTCCTCGTCTGGGAGTGGTAGCAAAGGGGAGAATCCTGAACTTTGCAGAAACATCAATAGACGAGGAACCTATCAACAGCAACAGGTTCCTTTTTTAGGAAGGGGCCAACCAAAACCCAGAGGGAGGATACGTTACAATCAACAACCATGGGAAATGTCGACCCGTCGACACAATTACAAGAACTGAAAATTTCACCAATTTATAATCTTTCAAAGAAGATTTTAACAAAAGACGAACAAAGTATCCTTCGAAAAGGACTCACATTTGTTCCATCAAAAAATACAGATTTTGTAAAATTGAAAACCGAGACAATTGAATTTTGCAGGAAAATCAGGTTAAAACATTCTTTGCACAACACTCTTTTGAGCCAAGTATTGAAACCACAGGCCTAAGGAATAAGTCACCTTTTTGTCCACCCTCCAACAAAATTCCAAAGGAAGTGGTAACCTTTGAGAGGACAGTATTATCAGCAATAACTAACATGGAAAAAAGAAAAAATGGATCAAATACAATACTACAAAGTCAGAAGCAGAGGCACTGACGAATTTAAAGAAGGACACATCGGTTATAATAAAGCAAGCCGACAAAGGAGGCGAAATGGTTGTATGGGCTAGAACATTATACACTATTGAAGTTAAAAGGCAGCTGGATGATGAAAAATGCTATAGAAAAATTAATAGGGACCCAACATCTGAATTAAAAAATCAGTTATACTCTATCATAGATGATGGGAACAAAGTGGGTTTCTTAGGTAAGAAAAAACTGGAATATCTGAAAATAAGGAACCCCCGGATACCACTTTTTTATGTACTACCAAAAGTACACAAGAGTGAGACTGCACCACCCGGGAGACCAATAGTCTCCGGGTGTGAATCCCTAATGGAGCTTCTAGCTAAATTTGTCGACTTCTTCTTAAAACCATTTGTGGTTAGTGTCAAGTACTTTCTTAGGGACACCACAGACTTCATTAATAAACTAACATCTATCACATTTGAAGAAAATGTTGATTTCTTGGTGACTATGGATGTGGTGTCGCTTTGCACCCAAATCCCTCAAGATGAGGGCATCCACATTCTGGAATCCTTTTTAGAGACACATGAAAGGCCACAAAAAGTGCCCACAGATTTCATTGTGAAGTTGGCCAGCTTCGCCCTGAAAAATAATTATTTCAATTTTGACGGCGAGTTCTATTTTCAAATGGGGGGAGTTGCCATGGGTTGTCCATTTGCTCCTGAGTTAGCCATACTGTTCATGGCGAGATATGAGGAAACTTTCAGTTATCAAAACAACCCTTATGTAGAAATGATTACAAATTGGAGTCGATTCATAGACAGCGTTTTTTTTCGTTTGGACCGGGAATGAGGAAGATCTGAAGAAATTCCATGGGTGGCTAAACAACCACACCCAGGAAATACAATTCAGTATGAATTACTCAAAAAAACGAATGCCGTTCCTTGACATCGAGGTCTACCCTTCGAATGGAGGCTTGGCCACAACCCTTTTTAAAAAAGAACTGATCGTAACAACTCACTACATTTTACAAGCAACCACCCCCATAGCCCTAAAGAAAATTTACCTTACGGTCAATTTTTACGAATTCGGCGGAATTGCCAATATAGAGATGAATATGAAATTCACGCAATCAAACTAATGGAAAATCTATTGGAACGAGGGTACCCTAAAAAGCTATTAAAACGATCAATGAAGCGGGCATGGTGGACCCCTCGGGAATGTGTGCTAGAGAAAAAGACAAAAAAGGAGATGGAAAGGATTGTCTGTGTATCCACATACTGTCCAAGTTCGAATCTACTAAAAAAAGGTCATCTCCAGTAATTGGCACTTGGTTAAAAACCTTCATGAATCATTAAACAAAGTACCATTGTTCGCATTCCGTAAAGACCAGAGCATTGCCAATCAATTGGTGAGGGCAGCCCTTCCACAAAAAGAACAAGCTACTATGAGATCCTTTTTAGGGCTCCCACCAATAAAAGGCCTCCGAAAATGTGGAACCTATATATGTTGCGCAACCACAGTAGAAGGCGATGTCTTCAAACATAAAGGCATTTCATGGAAACATGAGTCTTTCACGAACTGTAAGTCCAGGCTCGTAGTGTACGGGATTAAATGCCTGTGCAATTTGCTATATATTGGGAAGACCAATCAGGAAGTGAGTACTAGAATAACACAACACAAATCTAGAATTAAGAAAAACATCTTGACGGCTCCTTTGGTCAACCATTGGCACTTGATGAAACATACAGAAAGTGATTTAAAGTGAACAGTCATCTCAAAGGTTGAATGTGATTTCAGAGGTGGCGACTTGGATGCCAAATTAACCAAAAGAGAGGCAATGCTCATGTAACGTTCAATTCAGCCATAGAAGGTCTCAATGAACTCACGGAAATCTATAAACTTAGCTAAAGTAATCTGACATTGGACTATAATATAATTAGCGTTCAGAACGAACGGGTATAAGATGCCTTGAAGCACTTTAGCCACCACACTTCCACAAACATGCTAACGTCTGGCCTCAACCAAGCAGAGATCCTACTTCACATACAGTAAACCATTTCTGTTTAGCCCATGCAATCGTGCCGTCGCAAAAACATGCGGGTACACATCTTGGCGAATTGAGAATTGAGTACCGTAACTCTCAAGGACCCTTTTTATGATGACACAATTTTTAACATTCGTGTTCCTAGTAATAAACGACAACATCTGCCCCCTTTTGTAGTAGAGGCGCATGCAGATTAAAGTTTCACATGGGGTAGACTACAGCGCCCAGAATCCTCCCCGAACTGGAAAGTGTTTGCAAATCATCACCGGAGCTTTAACAACAAGTAGGGTCTCCGGAAAAAATTTGAGCACTGGCATATCGTAATTCAACGTACACGCGCCTGTGGGATGTGATCCATATAAAGTGCAACAGAAAATAAACTTCAATACCCAGAATCCCCCCAAACCAGGAAGTGTTTCGCCGGAATAAACAACAGCATCAGCTTATCGGAATCAGATGCACACGCGCCTGAGGGATGTTATCTAAATAAAGTTTAACAGAAACAAAACTAAAATATCCAGAATCCCCTCGAATCAGGAAGTGTTTGAATACCGATACACATGCGGAAGCAGCACGTTGATGAGGATGGGGTGGGTACGCAGAGAGCAGTCCAGCCCTCGCAGGAATCTGGCTGGGGCTGCTGCAAGTCAGGAGCACTGTCCTGGCCTTCCGGTTTGTGTCTCCTACGTGGTACAGTGCCTTCCCTGTGGCCAGGGCCCCCACTGGGGGGCGGTTCTCAACGTACATTTCAGCCCCAACAATCCCAGGCAGGGGAGGGTGCCACAGGATGGCACCTCTCCTTCTAATATTGCTGTTCTCTGTGAACACAGTGGTGCTCCAAAGGGGTCGCACGTCATTGTTACCTTGGTTGGGGGCCACACTGAAGAAAACGCATGTCGCCTTCTACAGCAGAAATCACTTAATATGGGTGCCCAGGGCCTCCCTCAGTGCCATGAACCTCTTCCGCTTTCCATGCCCTAAGAGGGGCTCCAGACACACTCCTTGTCACAGGAGCAAAGAGCTAAACATGCGTCTTCATAGCAGGACACGGATCCAGTTAGCCTGCACTGGACAAGTGGACCATACAGTGCTCCCTAGGCACTGAACAAGTAACCCATAAAGCTCTCACAATGCGCTAATTTTTTACAGCCACAGGGCAGGCCACCAAGCCCAGGGAGATCATTAGGGGCACCAAGCAGGAATAGATTCAGCAGGCCATCAGGGCACAGGTTAGCACAACAGACAAGGGTTTTCAATGGCAGTTCCTCCTTGCAGCATAACAGTTCCTTCTGGCAAGGTGCAGAGAGTAGAGCCATCTGTGTCTGGTTACAAGTCCCACTCAGCACTAAAAACATGGGGTCACAGCCCCTTTACTTATACTCCAATGTCTTTTTATCTGGAGGTAACTTGAAAAGAACTTTAGAACTGAACAACATCCCCAATTAATACCCATCTCTGGCTCTAGACACACTACAGTGGGGTGGATAATGTCTTGTGAAAAGTAGGCACTGCCCTACTCAGGTGCAGGTGACAACTCCTCCCACCACTCTAGCCCAGGAAGACTCATGATGATATGCGGGACACACCTCAGCTCCCTTTGTGACTGTCTACTCTGAATGCAGAAAACAGGTCCCTGTCAGTCTGAACATTGATGGAGTCAGGCTGCAAAGCAAAAAGACTCATAAGTACAGAGAAATGTCCACTTCTAAATGTGACATTCTAGAATAGAGATAAAAAATTAGCATTCACCAATAAGCCAGATTTATCACCACTATTCCATACATTCCAAATATGGCCATGCTTCTCCTTCCAGATCAGAAATCACCGCTGAAACACATATCAGAAAATTCCCAATGCAAACCAATGAGAGGAGCAGCCTCTCAGAAGTGAGAAACCAAATAGACTGTCACTACTAGGACATGCCACACAACAAAGGCACATGTTTGCCTTTTACCTATACAGCTCCCTCCCCATAGGGCTACCTAAGGGGTTCTCTATATGTAGTAATAGGTGATTCCCTGACTTGGCAAGTACTTTAAACGCAAGTCACTGTCGTAGTAAACTGTGCACAAGGACCTGCAGTGGCAGAGGCCCGAGACGGGTTTGGAAGGATTCTTCTGTGGGTGGTGCAAGCAGCACTTTAGGACCACTAGTAGTATTTAATTTACAGGCTCTGAGTATAAAGGATTCCTCTTTACAAGGGTCTTACAGGTACATTAAATATGCCTAACGGGTGTAGGAAAATATTACCAAGTTTACAGGAGATAGCACATGTACTTTAGCACTGGTTAGCTGTGGTAAAGTGCCCAGATTCATAAAACCAACAAAACAGGTCAGGCATAATGCAGGAGGAAGGTAAAAAGTGCCGGAACAACCCTGGAAAGAGTACCAGGTCCAATATAAGGTATTCCCCAGTTCTTTCTATAAGCAACGTAGACATAATATCTGTTCTACAATTTAGGCAGGATATATTGTGGTTTGTATTTTTAATCAATCTGTCTAAGGGCACAGTTTTGTAATATGTTAGGTTTCAGTGGTGGATTTATAATATCAACCTTCTCAGTTATAGTTCAATTTGTATCTCAGTCCAAATAAATCATCAATAGGTACTCCTTCTTCTTCTAGTACTTCAAGTATACCCATTATAAATTCGTGTGTGTCTTGTTGAGTTTTGAGAGTAAATATTAGTGATCCACTACATATATCTAAGAGGTCTTGATTGCCAGAAGCAGGATGTATTACAGTTCTGTAACTGAGTAAATGCTCGAGCAAAATCATACAGTGCAGAGCACAATCGCTTACATTGTTTTCCTTCAATTTGATGTACAAGATGTGGTAAATAAAACACGACATTGAGAACAAAGTTTGCATAGCAGTTGATGCCTGAACTGTTTTCAACTGAAACCCTAAAAAATCTCTCTCATTTTCCAGGTTTTTTTTCTTAATGTCTTCTTGCTTGTGCTGGTTTGCTTTATTTTCTTGATCATCAGTGGACTGTTTTGTATGATTCCGCTTTGGACAGATTATACATTTCTGAAAAATATGGTACTGACCTAAATGAGGAGTGCATAGACTTCTTAACCAATTGCACTCTGTTACACAGCTTGCATCAGCACTAACTTTCTTATTATCAAATTCAACTAGAAACAAACTGGAAAATGTTCGAACTCAGGATAATGCAATAAAAACTGTACTTCCAATATTAATACATCTAAACTTTGAGATTTGTGGATAGTTACAGCACATGGTAGAGAGACTGGGAACTGTTGCCGTCACACATAGAAGTCCCATACAAACAAAAAACGTACAATACATTGACCAATCTGCTTCCTGCCATTAATCTGACCATATTGTACGGCTAAGTATTGGTCAGCCTGTCTAGGTGATTACAAGGGACCAGGTCCTTGGAGTATATGTGTGATAAATGGATGGTCCCCGCTGTCAGACACACATGATCCCTAAGGAATGACCCAGTCCCAATTGCGCCAAAACATGTTGGCAATACATCTGGGGAGATGGAGAGACTAACACTCAAAGAGACCCCTTTATTAATCTTTTAATTAACCCACAATACCCGAATAATAGAAGTAGCTCTGAAGGGGTATACCTTGAAGGTATTTTAAACACTTCTCTACTTTTCTTCAACTGGATCCCTGCTTTGTTCAGATAGACATTTTATATAAGAACTCGGATTTATGTTTAATTCTGCCCGGGTGATATTTGTAATTTGTAATTTGTGGTGGTATTTATAGAGCGCAACGGTCGCTCCGGAAGGAGCATCTTGGCGCTGGTTTCTTGGTAGGAGATCAGTTACATAGTAAATATCAGGATTAGATGGCGGCCATAGTGTAATCATCTGGAAGGTTGAAGATCCAGGTTTTTAATAGCTTCCTGAACTGGGTTTCTTGGGTTTGGGATCTAAGGTTTTTGGGCATAGAGTTCCAGGCTTTTGAGGCCAGGTGGTTTAGCGTTTTGCCACCTTTGGTTTTGAGATTAAACCTAGCTAGCATTATTTGATTGTCGTTTGAGGATCGCAGGGTTCTGTTGGGGTTGTAGTGGGGGAAACGCCTGATGAGATATTAAGGGCCTGTTTTGTTAAATGCCCGGAAAGCAACAATAAGAATCTTAAAAAATATTCTTTTATGCAAAGGAAGCCAGTGGAGAGTTTTTAAGGCAGCTGATATTGAAGATTTTCTGGGTAGTTTTAAAACTAATCTGGTTGCAGAGTGGAGTACACTTTGGAGTTTTTTGAGTGTAGATTTTTTTGCGCCTGCCAAAAGACCATTACAGTAGTCTAGGCGGGCGAGAATTAGCGCCACTGCAACTGCTTTTCTTGAGTTCATGGGTAGAAAGTCGAAGAATTTTTTTAAAGATTTTATGATGCCAAAGCAGCGGCCAGCCACAGTTCTGACGTGTAGGTCAAAGGATAATTCGGTGTCGAACAGAACTCAAAGATTTTTTGCTGTAGTTACGGTCTGGGGGGGCCGTGGAATCATCCGGCCACCATAGGCTGGGGCAGAAGTTAGCCTTTCCCATAGGGAGAATTTCAGTCTTACTGGAATTGCATTTTAGATGGTTTTTGTCCATCCAGTGGAAAACGGCCTTCAGACAGTTTTTGAGATTTTGTTCAGCCTTAGTGGAGTGTTCCTCTAGCGGTACAATGAGTTGAGTATCATCGGTATACGATGTTACAGGTATGCCGAATGACTCAATCAGTGATATAAGAGGGATCAGGTATACATTGAATAGTAGTGGACTCAAGATGGAGCCTTGAGGAACTCCCGATGGGACCCTCTTCTCTTTAGAGAGGAAAGGCCCCAGGGCAATTTTTTGGGATCTGTCAGTTAAGAAGGAAGTGATCCACGCCAGGACACATCTGAGATTCCGATATCTTTCAGTCTGCTTAGCAGTATGGCATGTGAAATAGTATCGAACGCTGCTGTGAGGTCCAGAAGAATCAGAACAGCGTTCTTCCCCTGGTCCTGCAGCAGCTTAATTGAATCTGTCAATTCAATTAGTGCAGTTTCCGTAGAGTGAAAAGAACGAAAACCTGACTGTTGGGGATGTAGGATATTGAAAGCTTCAAGATGACTTTTAAGTTCTCTATAGACCATTTGTTCGGTAATTTTTCCTAGAACAGGGAGGAGAGATATCGGGCGTAGATTAGTAAGGTCAGAGGGGGATTTATTAGGTTTTTTCATCAGGGGTTTTATTATTCCCTTTTTCCATTCTTGTGGAACGATCCCAGTGCTGAGGGAAGAGTTAACAATCTTGTTTATGATTGGGTTCACCACAGCAATTAGTTGATGGAGAATTCTGGGGGGGCATGGGTCTGAAGGCGATCCTGATTTGCATGCTAGGATTACTTCTCTTGTTTGGTCTAAACTGACCGGTGTGAAAGTGTTAAGACTTTCAACTGGGTTTACTCTCTTGACAGACCTGGTAGAAATCTGGGCCACTTGATGGGTAGGAAAGTTTTTTTGAATTGCGTCAATTTTCTCCTCAAAAAAGTCGGCTATTTGGTTGCAAAACTCTTGAGATGGAGGGATTTCAGGTTGCAGCGCTCTGGGGTGGGTAAAAGTCTTTACTATCAAGAATAATGTTTTTTGTTTCTGTTTGGCTTCAGTGATGGCCTGAGTATAAAAGACTGTCTTGGCAGTTTTAATATTGGAGTGATATATTTTCCTCAGCTGAATGTAAGAGAGTCTATCTGCCATGTCGTACGTTATACGCCACTTACGTTCAGCTTTTCTGCATAGTAGATGGGCTTTCGCTAATTCTGTGGTGAACCAGGGGGCATTTGTCTTAAGTTTTTTCTCTGTGCTTTGGAGACGTTTAGGGGGTTCTTGCGCTTTGATCTCATGTTGTATCCAGCTCTGGAAGAGTTTAGAGTCATGTTCAGCGTTGCCGGAAAGATTGAGGATCGGAGTTAGGGTGATGGGCTTAAGCTTGAAGCTTTCCTCTATCTTTATCCAATTGGCGTAGTTATCAGAGGGCAGGCTAGGTTTACTTGCATTCTGGGGACGGTGGGTTTTGATACAGAACGGGATCAAACTGTGATCGGTCCATATTTGTGGGACAGGAGGTAGGGTAACTAGAAAGGGAAGGTTAGTACATACCCCATCTAATATGTGACCAGCTTGGTGTGTGGGCTGAGTGACCCTTTGTTGGAGGTTGAAAATTTCTAGGGTCTGTTGAAAGTTAATAGCCTGTAGGTCAGCTTTGGACTCGAGATGTAGAGTAAAGTCACCCAAGAGAGTGAAGTGTGGATATCTAATGAGAAGGTGGCCCAAAGAGTCACTAAGAGTGTCGAGGAATCTGGTAGCATTGCGGGGGGGGCGGTAGATCAGTCCTCCCGAGAAGGAGGAAGTTTCGTTCAGTTTGATTGAGAAGCCAATGCCTTCCATATCTTTTAGGGGGTCTAAGGTGAAAGTATGGCAGTTAAAGCTGTTTCTTAGTACCACGGCTACTCCACCACCTCTCCCCTTCAGTCTGTCCTGTCTGAAGATGGTATAGCCCTGGGGAAGGGCGATGGCTAGATCAGGGTTACTATTATCTGTTAGCAAGGTTTCGGTTATAAGGAGGCAATCGAGGTCTAGCTCTAGAATAAGATCCTTTATATCTTGGCTGTGGCTACACATGGAGCGGGCGTTGATCATCCCTCCTTTAAAGTGCGATATATTATCTGCTGAGTTGGATTCAGGAGTTAGAGTCATGGCTGGGTCTCTGAAAGAGGACCACCTACAGAGTTTACAGCTGAAGGGTCCGTTTATGTTCTTCATATCTATTTTACAGGTACAGCTGTTTTTCTGGCGTAGACTGAGTAGGACGTCAGGTTGGTACCTTACTGATGGGGTTGCTGGACCAGAGTTTCCTGTGCCTGTCGCGGACTTGGCGCGGACGGGCGCAGACGGGCTTGCCTTAGGCACGCCTTCGACGCGCAAACGGCGCTCCCGCTGCGCTCGTCCGCTGCGCTTCCTGTCCATGCACATATCTACCTGAGGGGGGTGTGGCCTCAAGGGGGCGTGGTCAGCGAGCACGCCGGCGATGGCGGCCGCTGAAGTAAGCAGTGAGCGCTACAGCGTTTAACTCGGCTGGCGCTGAGACAAGCAAAGGGCTTCTACCCCGAGTGAGGATTGAGAAAGGTAGGCTTTGTTTAGGTTTACATTAAAATGCACAGAATATAAGTGACAGTAAACAATTTTAAAATAGTGAGCAGGTAAAAGAAATCGTACCGCCAACTCCCGGCTTTCCGCCTCAGGAGTGGGTTTAGAAAGTCGAGAAGATGCTAGTGATCAGCGTCTTATAGGCTGGGCGGGGGGCGTGGCCTCAAGGGGGCGTGGTCAGCGAGCACGCCGGCGATGGCGGCCGCTGAAGTAAGCAGTGAGCGCTACAGCGTTTAACTCGGCTGGCGCTGCGACAAGCAAAGGGCTTCTACCCCGAGTGAGGATGGAGAAAGGTAGGCTTTGTTTAGGTTTACATTCAAATGCACAGAATATAAGTGACAGTAAACAACTTTAAAATAGTGAGCAGGTAAAAGAAATCGTACCGCCAACCCCCGGCTTTCCGCCTCAGGAGTGGGTTTAGAAAGTCGAGAAGATGCTAGTGATCAGCGTCTTATAGGCTGGGCGGGGGGCGTGGTCAGCGAGCATGCCGGCGATGGCGGCCGCTGAAGTAAGCAGTGAGCGCTACAGCGTTTAACTCGGCTGGCGCTGAGACAAGCAAAGGGCTTCTACCCCGAGTGAGGATTGAGAAAGGTAGGCTTTGTTTAGGTTTACATTAACCCCTTCGATGCTGATGACGGAGCGGTTCCGTCATCAGCATCGGTTGGGCTGTGCTGATGACGGAACCGCTCCGTCATCAGTACAGCCCTGGGGGAGAGCGCTGGCGCTCCCCCCCCCTGTGCAGCGATCTTTTTTTTTTTTGCAGGGGTGGCAGCGGAATCGTGCACCAGGAATGCCCCACTAGACACCAGGGATTGTTTTGTGTGGGCAAATTGTGTGTAGGAAGCGACCCCTTGGGCAAGGGTCGCTTCCTCTGGCTGGCATATATATTTTCAGACTTTTCTGCCCCCCCTGGGTCAGATCGAGCGTTTTCTTTGGCCGATCTGCACCCAGGGGGGGCAGAAAAGCCCACTAGACACCAGGGATTGTTTTGGGGCATATTTATTTGTCGAGGAAGCGACCCCTTGGGCAAGGGTCGCTTCCTCTTGGGGCCAAATAATGTTTCAGACTTTTCTGCCCCCCCTGGGGCAGATCGGCCATTTTTTTTGGCCGATCTGCACCCAGGGGGGGCAGAAAAGCCCACTAGACACCAGGGATTGCTTGTGTTTGTTTTTTTGTGTGCAGGAAGCGACCCCTTGGGCAAGGGTCGCTTCCTTAGGGGGCCAAATAATGTTTTAGACTTTTCTGCCCCCCCTGGGGCAGATCGGCCGTTTTGTTTGGCCGATCTGCACCCAGGGGGGGGCAGAAAAGCCCACTAGACACCAGGGATTGTTTTTTATTTATAAAGGAAGCGACCCCTTGGGCAAGGGTCGCTTCCTTAGGGGGATAAAATATTTTTCAGACTTTTCTGCCCCCCCTGGGGCAGATCAGCCGTTTTTTGGCCGATCTGCACCCAGGGGGAGCAGAAAAGCCCACTAGACACCAGGGATTGTTTTTTATTTGAAAAGGAAGCGACCCCTTGGGGAAGGGTCGCTTCCTAGTGGCCCTAATATTTTTTTAGACTTTTCTGCTCCAGGGGGCCCACGTTTATAATGATTTATAATCTTCCCCCCCTTGGGGACAGACACCCCATTTGTGACATACCCTGTGACATAGCATGTTGTAATGTGTGTTGTTTTTGTTTCTTCTAATGTGTTTTTTTTTCTCTTTAGATTGTTGCAGTGTGCGGTTCTGTTACTGGTGGTTCTGTTGTGCTGCTGTTTCAGTAGGGACATGTGTTTGGTAAGAGACCTTTTTTTTGTTCAATTGTAATGTAATTGTTTATTTTGCAAAGTGTGTAGTAATACGAGTATGTGTTGTTGCTGTTTGTTGTGATTGTAAAACATGTTTTGCATTTGTTTTTGATGTGTCCTTCTGTAGATGTAAGTTTTTTTTTCTTCTTTCTAGTGGGATATCGTTGCCTATTTGCTGTGTCTTTGCAGAGTAGGTGCTGGTGAGTGTAGTTGTGTCTTGTAAGTGAATTGTATATTTTTTCTAAATCTATTTTTTGGTGAAAAAGTCTTACATTTTTATCTTACTTTGCGCAGTGTTGGGGTTGTTGAGTTGTTTGTGCAGACTCCTTTATTTGTAAGGATAATGGCTAGCCGCCGGATTACTGCTCAGCAAGTTGTTGGAATGCTTTTTGATTCTTCCTCTGACCATGGTCCAGAGTCTGACTCTGATTCTGAGCCAGAGGTGGGAGGTGAAGATTCAGGTAGTGAGTTTTCTCTACGCATGGCTTCATCTGATGATGAAGACACTTTGAGTGCTGATGAAGCTACTTTTGGTGTGGATGATGTGCCTGTGGTTGGGGAGGACATTGCTGTGTTTACGGTTTTGGAGGACATGGTTGTGCCTGTGGTTGCGGAGGACAGTGATGTGCCAATTGTGCGGCAAGAGACATCTGGGCTGCAGCCTGGGGCTGCTAGACTTCCAGTTGGTGTTGTGAGACAAGAGTTAGCTGGGCGGCGGCCTGCGGCTGCAAGACTTGACGATGAAAGTTCTGACCTCTGGGTTGCACCAGGCATGGTGCAGCCGGCATTGCCTGAATTTACTGGTGTTCCAGGGTGTAGGGTGAACACTGAAAACTTTTTGCCTATTGATTTTTTCAAGTTGTTTATGGATGATGTGTTTTTGGCAGAGATTGTAGAGCAGACTAATTTGTATGCTGAACATTTTTTGAGGGTGAACAGTGCCAGCCTTAAGCCCCACGCTAGAGCTACCCGGTGGACTCCCACCAATTTGGAGGAGATGAAAAAGTTTTTGGGTTTAACTCTTTTGATGGGCTTGCTTAGGAAACCATCAATGGCTTCATATTGGTCTACTAGTCCCTTGATGGCAACAGCTATATTTCCGGCAGTCATGAGTCGTGATAGGTATTTGCTTCTGCTGCGGATGATGCATTTTGTTGACAATAGTCTTGCTTTGCCACGAGATCACCCTGATTGTGACCGTCTTTTCAAGATTCGGCCTGTCATTGATCATTTGGTTGATCGATTTTCTGAGATCTTTTATCCTGGGAAAGAAATTGCAGTGGATGAGTCTTTGCTGTTGTTCAAGGGCCGCTTGGTATTTCGGCAATACATTCCTAGTAAGAGGGCACGCTATGGAATCAAATTGTATATGCTGTGTGACAGTGAGACTGGATATGTCTCTAATTTCAGGGTGTACACTGGTAAGGAATCCAGGATTAACCCCCCTGGTTGTCCGTCGACTTTTGGAGTGACTGAGAAAATTGTGTGGGAACTTGGTCGTGGATTTTTTAACAAAGGCCATCATTTGTATGTCGATAACTTCTACACTGGTGTGCGGTTGTTCAGGGAATTGGCCAAAGTGGACACTGTTGCTTGTGGCACAATCCGCTCAAACCGTAAAGGTTTCCCAAAAGAACTTGTTTGTCGAAAGCTTGCTCGGGGACAGTGCAGTGCTTTGCGTTGTGAGGAGCTTCTAGCTGTGAAGTTTACAGACAGGAGAGATGTCTACATGTTGACTACAATACATGATGAAAGCACTGAACCGCGGAATGTTTGGGGTCAGGTTGCAGAAGTGCGCAAGCCTGTGTGCATACTGGACTACAATAAGTACATGGGTGGTGTTGACAGAGTTGATCAGAGGTTGGAACCGTATGCTGCTCTTCGTAAGGCTTACATTTGGTACAAGAAGTTGGCTATCCATCTTTTCCACTTGGCAACCTTTAATGCTTTTATTGTGTTCTAGAAATCTTGTCCCCAGTCAAAGTTGACTTTTGTAAAGTTTCAGGAGTCTGTAATAGGCAGCCTTGTTTTAGTGGAACAGGCAAGTGTTCCTAGAGTTGGAGTGGTGGAGGATGTTGCCAGATTGAAAGATCGCCACTTTTCTGATCATATTCCTCCTACACCCTCAAAAGACTTTCCCAGTCGGAGATGTAGAGTCTGTTGGCAAAGAGGTTTGCGGAAGGAGGTTCGCATGTACTGCCCCGACTGCCCTTCAAACCCCGGGCTGTGTGTACCTGCTTGTTTTAGATTGTACCACACGCAAAATAATTTTTGGGAGTATCAATGAGTGGTAAAGTGAACTGGTTGGTCTTTATTCTGTAATAGTTATTGTTCAGTTTCAAAGTTTGTATTTGTGTAGTCTATTTAGATTTAGTTGTCGAGTTAGTAGATTTGTATCAATTTGCAATTTGTTTTTGTTTCTCTTTTATTTAAAAAAAAAACTAAAGTATGATGTTGGTTTGCGTGTAGTGTCCATTGTCTGACTGTGTGCATGGTTTGGCGCTTGACTGCCGGTGTCTGTGGACTGGTGCTTGTCTGGCGGTGTCTGCGGACTGGTGCTTGACTGGCGGTGTGCGTGGTCTGGTGTTTGGTTGGCGGTGTGCGTGCTCTTGCGCTTGCCTGGTGTTGTGTTTGGATTTGTCTTTGGCTGGTGGTGTTCGTGGAGTGGTGCTTGACTGGTGGTGTGTGTGGAGGGGCGCTTGGCTGGTGGTGTGCATGGAGTGGTACTTGGCTGTCTGTGCACGGAGTGGTGCTTGGCTGGCGGTGTGTGTGGAGTGGTGCTTGGCTGGCGGTGTGTGTGGAGTGGCGCTTGGCTGGACGGTGTGCGTGGAGTGGTACTTGGCTGTCTGTGCACGGAGTGGTGCTTGGCTGGCGGTGTGTGTGGAGTGGTGCTTGGCTGGCGGTGTGTGTGGAGTGGCGCTTGGCTGGACGGTGTGCATGGAGTGGTACTTGGCTGTCTGTGCACGGAGTGGTGCTTGGCTGGTGTTGTGTTTGTGGAGTGGCGCTTGGCTGGTGGTGTGTGTGGAGGGGCGCTTGGCTGGTGGTGTGCATGGAGTGGTACTTGGCTGTCTGTGCACGGAGTGGTGCTTGGCTGGCGGTGTGTGTGGAGTGGTGCTTGGCTGGCGGTGTGTGTGGAGTGGCGCTTGGCTGGACGGTGTGCGTGGAGTGGTACTTGGCTGTCTGTGCACGGAGTGGTGCTTGGCTGGCGGTGTGTGTGGAGTGGTGCTTGGCTGGCGGTGTGTGTGGAGTGGCGCTTGGCTGGACGGTGTGCGTGGAGTGGCGCTTGGCTGGACGGTGTGCGTGGAGTGGTACTTGGCTGTCTGTGCACGGAGTGGTGCTTGGCTGGCGGTGTGTGTGGAGTGGGTCTTGGCTGGCGGTGTGTGTGGAGTGGCGCTTGGCTGGACGGTGTGCATGGAGTGGTACTTGGCTGTCTGTGCACGGAGTGGTGCTTGGCTGGTGTTGTGTTTGTGGAGTGGCGCTTGGCTGGTGTGTGCGGAGGGGCGCTTGGCTGGTGGTGTGCATGGAGTGGTACTTGGCTGTCTGTGCACGGAGTGGTGCTTGGCTGGCGGTGTGTGTGGAGTGGCGCTTGGCTGGTGGTGTGCGTGGAGTGATGCTTGGCTGGTGGTGTGTGTGGAGTGGTACTTGGCTGTCGGTGTGCGCTGAGTGGCGTTTGGCTGGCGGTGTGCATGGTCTGGTGCTTGGATGGTGGTGTGGGTGGACTGGCGCTCGGCAGGCGGTGTGTGAGTAGTTACTTTCTGTTGGTCACTACACACACTGCTAGTTGAGTGACACTCCAAACAGTCCATCATTTTGTGTAGTTGCAGTGTCCGAAATGTGGGCGTGTGAAAGTGATGGGCCCTTGAATGGCGCTGTTTGCTGGTGTGAGTGTTGGAATGTGATGGGTCCGCGGCTGGCGGTGTGAATGTTTTGTATGTGTCACGCGTACGAAAGGTGTATGAATGGCCTGTAAAGCGGTTGGTGCCTTGACGTGGCTTTACAGCTCACGAGCTGAGAGTCAGTGGTTCAGTTTATCATACTTTTAATTATACACAGTGTATTTCATTTTTGTGAAATTACTTGCGTATACAATTGTATGTACTGAATCATCACTCACCCTCGTGCCAAATCCAACCAGTATGTGTGTGTGCTTGCGGATTAGATGGGTGTGTAGTAATAATTTTTTTTTTCTCTTTCTGCAGTAGGGTGTACCTTGCCCCTTATTGTGATTGTTGTTATGTGTTGCTTTTCCATTCGGATGGTGTCAATGGTCTGGTTTGTATCAGGTATAAAAGGTGCGTGAATGGCCTGTAAAACGGTTGGTGCCTTGTCGTGGCTTTACAGCTCACGAGTTGCGAGTCACTGGTTGGGTTTTTATGCATTTATTTATTGACAGAGCATTTCATTTTTTTGAAATATCTTGTTAATAACATTTTATGTACTGAACCATCACTCGCCCTCGTGCCAAATCCAACCTGTATGTGTGTGTCTTTGAGGAATAGATAGCCGTGCTTGAATGTTTGACTTTTGAGTAACTCTGTTAAGGTGTGGTATCCTTTTACTCGGGAGAACAAGGGGAACGCAGGGTGGTAGGACTTTTTTGCCGGCACGGCGATCCCACGCCAAAATGTTTGGAAAAGTGCTATTTTTACCTATTTTTAAGGTTTGCAAGGAGTTCTGGGTAGGAAAACATTGGGGGACCCACACATGCCATACCTCCCTGGACTCTCCCGGGTGTCTAGTTTTCAGAACTGTTTGGGTTTGCTACTTTCCAAAGAATACCACCCAGTCCCGGGCCAAAAACTCAGGTGCCCCCCCCCCCCAAAATCAAAGTTATATTGCTTCAGGGTATTTGATATTCACCACCGTTAGATTTGGACCTTTTCCTGTTGCAGCCACTATGGCTACCCACGCAAGTGAGGTACCGTTTTTATTGGGAGACCTGGGGGAACGCTGGGTGGGAGGTAATTTGTGTGAGACCAGTGATGCCACGCTTTCCCAGACTACAACGTGTGAAAAAAATTACTTTTTTCTGCTAAAATTGAGGTTTGCAAGGGATTCTGGGTAAAGGAACGTTGGAGGATCCACGCAAGCCATACCTCCTTGGAAGCCCCCGGGTGTCTACTTTTCAGAAATGTGTGGGTTTGGTAGGTTTCCATAGATGGCTGTCTCGCACGGGGCCAGAAACCCAGGTAACCGCTCTTGCAAAAGCTGGTGAAATTAACAATGGTGAAAATGTTAAGTCCACCAGCTTTTACAAGAGGGGTTACCTGGGTTTTTGGCCCCGTGCGAGACAGCCAGCTAGGGAAACCTACCAATCCCACACATTTCTGAAAAGTAGACACCCGGGGGCTTCCAAGGAGTTATGGCGTGCGTGGATCCTCCAACGTTCCTTTACCCAGAATCCCTTTCAAACCTAATTTTTTGCTTGGAAAAAATCTGTTTTTTCACACGTTTTAGTGTGGGAAAGCGTGGCATCACTGTGCTCACACAAATTACCTCCCACCCAGCGTTCCCCAAGGTCTCCCGATAAAAATGGTACCTCACTTGCGTGGGTAGGCATAGCGGCTGCTTTAGGAAAAGGCCCAATTCATACTGTGGAGACCAAAACATTACCTTTAGCCAAATAATCTTATTTTTTGAGGGGGGTCACCTAAGCTTTTGGCCCGGGGCTTGGCAGGCATCTTTGGAAACTACCAAACCCAAACAGTTCTGAGAACTAGACACCCAGGGGAGTCCAGGGAGGCATGGCATGCGTGGGTCCCCCAATGTTTTCCTACCCAGAAACCCTTGCAAACCTGAAATTTTGGTCAAAAAAACCACTTTTCCATACTTTTTTGGGTGGGATCTCGCTGCCGGAACAAATGTCCTACCACCCAGTGTTTCCCTTGTTCTCCCGAGTAAAATGATACCTCACTTGTGTGGGTGGGCCAAAGGCATGTGACTCAGGCTGGGGTGCTTAATTTGTAAAACTTAAATATGACTAAAAACTACTTTTTTCAAAATTCATTTTTGGCGTGTTCTGCTTTGGGGCACCCACACAAGTGAGGTATCCTTTTACTCGGGAGAACAAGGGGAACGCAGGGTGGTAGGACTTTTTTGCCGGCACGGCGATCCCACGCCAAAATGTTTGGAAAAGTGCTATTTTTACCTATGTTTAAGGTTTGCAAGGAGTTCTGGGTAGGAAAACATTGGGGGACCCACACATGCCATACCTCCCTGGACTCTCCCGGGTGTCTAGTTTTCAGAACTGTTTGGGTTTGCTACTTTCCAAAGAATACCACCCAGCCCCGGGCCAAAAACTCAGGTGCCCCGCCCCAAAATCAAAGTTATATTGCTTCAGGGTATTTTATATTCACCACCGTTAGATTTGGACCTTTTCCTGTTGCAGCCACTATGGCTACCCACGCAAGTGAGGTACCGTTTTTATCGGGAGACCTGGGGGAACGCTGGGTGGGAGGTAATTTGTGTGAGACTCAGTGATGCCACGCTTTCCCAGACTACAACGTGTGAAAAAATTGACTTTTTTCTGCTAAAATTGAGGTTTGCAAGGGATTCTGGGTAAAGGAACGTTGGAGGATCCACGCAAGCCATACCTCCTTGGAAGCCCCTGGGTGTCTACTTTTCAGAAATGTGTGGGTTTAGTAGGTTTCCATAGATGGCTGTCTCGCACGGGGCCAGAAACCCAGGTAACCGCTCTTGCAAAAGCTGGTGAAATTAACAATGGTGAAAATGTTAAGTCCACCAGCTTTTGCAAGAGGGGTTACCTGAGTTTTTGGCCCCGTGCGAGACAGCCATCTAGGGAAACCTACCAATCCCACACATTTCTGAAAAGTAGACACCCGGGGGCTTCCAAGGAGGTATGGCTTGCGTGGATCCTCCAACGTTCCTTTACCCAGAATCCCTTGCAAACCTCATTTTTTGCTTGGAAAAAATCAGTTTTTTCACACGTTTTAGTGTGGGAAAGCGTGGCATCACTGGGCTCACACAAATTACCTCCCACCCAGCGTTCCCCAAGGTCTCCCGATAAAAATGGTACCTCACTTGCGTGGGTAGGCATAGCGGCTGCTTTAGGAAAAGGCCCAATTCATACTGTGGAGACGAAAACATTACCTTTAGCCAAATAATCTTATTTTTTGAGGGGGTCACCTGAGCTTTTGGCCCGGGGCTTGGCAGGCATCTTTGGAAACTACCAAACCCAAACAGTTCTGAGAACTAGACACCTGGGGAAGTCCAGGGAGGTATGGCATGCGTGGGTCCCCCAATGTTTTCCTACCCAGAAACCCCTGCAAACCTGAAATTTTGGTCAAAAAACCCACTTTTCCATACTTTTTTGGGTGGGATCTCGCTGCCGGAACAAATGTCCTACCACCCAGTGTTTCCCTTGTTCTCCCGAGTAAAATGATACCTCACTTGTATGGGTGGGCCAAAGGCATGTGACTCAGGCTGGGGTGCTTAATTTGTAAAACTTAAATATGACTAAAAACTACTTTTTTCAAAATTCATTTTTGGCGTGTTCTGCTTTGGGGCACCCACACAAGTGAGGTATCCTTTTACTCGGGAGAGCAAGGGGAACGCAGGGTGGTAGGACTTTTTTGCCGGCACGGCGATCCCACGCCAAAATGTTTGGAAAAGTGCTATTTTTACCTATTTTTAAGGTTTGCAAGGAGTTCTGGGTAGGAAAACATTGGGGGACCCACACATGCCATACCTCCCTGGACTCTCCCGGGTGTCTAGTTTTCAGAACTGTTTGGGTTTGCTACTTTCCAAAGAATACCACCCAGCCCCGGGCCAAAAACTCAGGTGCCCCCCCCCCAAAATCAAAGTTATATTGCTTCAGGGTATTTTATATTCACCACCGTTAGATTTGGACCTTTTCCTGTTGCAGCCACTATGGCTAACCACGCAAGTGAGGTACCGTTTTTATCGGGAGACCTGGGGGAACGCTGGGTGGGAGGTAATTTGTGTGAGACCAGTGATGCCATGCTTTCCCAGACTACAACGTGTGAAAAAATTTACTTTTTTCTGCTAAAATTGAGGTTTGCAAGGGATTCTGGGTAAAGGAACGTTGGAGGATCCATGCAAGCCATACCTCCTTGGAAGCCCCCGGGTGTCTACTTTTCAGAAATGTGTGGGTTTGGTAGGTTTCCATAGATGGCTGTCTCGCACAGGGCCAGAAACCCAGGTAACCGCTCTTGCAAAAGCTGGTGAAATTAACAATGGTGAAAATGTTAAGTCCACCAGCTTTTGCAAGAGGGGTTACCTAGGTTTTTGGCCCCGTGGGAGACAGCCATCTAGGGAAACCTACCAATCCCACACATTTCTGAAAAGTAGACACCCGGGGGCTTCCAAGGAGGTATGGCTTGCGTGGATCCTCCAACGTTCCTTTACCCAGAATCCCTTTCAAACCTCATTTTTTGCTTGGAAAAAATCAGTTTTTTCCCACGTTTTAGTGTGGGAAAGCGTGGCATCACTAGGCTCACACAAATTACCTCCCACCCAGCGTTCCCCAAGGTCTCCCGATAAAAATGGTACCTCACTTGCATGGGTAGGCATAGCGGCTGCTTTAGGAAAAGGCCCAATTCATACTGTGGAGACCAAAACATTACCTTTAGCCAAATAATCCTATTTTTTGAGGGGGTCACCTGAGCTTTTGGCCCGGGGCTTGGCAGGCATCTTTGGAAACTACCAAACCCAAACAGTTCTGAGAACTAGACACCCGGGGGAGTCCAGGGAGGTATGGCATGCGTGGGTCCCCCAATGTTTTCCTACCCAGAAACCCCTGCAAACCTGAAATTTTGGTCAAACAAACCACTTTTCCATACTTTTTTGGGTGGGATCTCGCTGCCGGAACAAATGTCCTACCACCCAGTGTTTCCCTTGTTCTCCCGAGTAAAATGATACCTCACTTGTGTGGGTGGGCCAAAGGCATGTGACTCAGGCTGGGGTGCTTAATTTGTAAAACTTAAATGTGACTAAAAACTACTTTTTTCAAAATTCATTTTTGACATGTTCTGCTTTGGGGCACCCACACAAGTGAGGTATCCTTTTACTCGGGAGAACAAGGGGAACGCAGGGTGGTAGGACTTTTTTGCCGGCACGGCGATCCCACGCCAAAATGTTTGGAAAAGTGCTATTTTTACCTATTTTTAAGGTTTGCAAGGAGTTCTGGGTAGGAAAACATTGGGGGACCCACACATGTCATACCTCCCTAGACTCTCCCGGGTGTCTAGTTTTCAGAACTGTTTGGGTTTGCTACTTTCCAAAGAATACCACCCAGCCCCGGGCCAAAAACTCAGGTGCCCCCCCCCAAAATCAAAGTTATATTGCTTCAGGGTATTTTATATTCACCACCGTTAGATTTGGACCTTTTCCTGTTGCAGCCACTATGGCTACCCACGCAAGTGAGGTACCGTTTTTACCGGGAGACCTGGGGGAACGCTGGGTGGGAGGTAATTTGTGTGAGACCAGTGATGCCACGCTTTCCCAGACTACAACGTGTGAAAAAATTGACTTTTTACTGCTAAAATTGAGGTTTGCAAGGGATTCTGGGTAAAGGAACGTTGGAGGATCCACGTAAGCCATACCTCCTTGGAAGCCCCTGGGTGTCTACTTTTCAGAAATGTGTGGGTTTGGTAGGTTTCCATAGATGGCTGTCTCGCACGGGGCCAGAAACCCAGGTAACCGCTCTTGCAAAAGCTGGCGAAATTAACAATGGTGAAAATGTTAAGTCCACCAGCTTTTGCAAGAGGGGTTACCTGGGTTTTTGGCCCCGTGCGAGACAGCCATCTAGGGAAACCTACCAATCCCACACATTTCTGAAAAGTAGACACCCGGGGGCTTCCAAGGAGGTATGGCTTGCGTGGATCCTCCAACGTTCCTTTCCCAGAATCCCTTGCAAACCTTATTTTTTGCTTGGAAAAAATCAGTTTTTTCACACTTTTTAGTGTGGGAAAGCGTGGCATCACTGGGCTCACACAAATTACTTCCCACCCAGCGTACCCCAAGGTCTCCCGATAAAAATGGTACCTCACTTGCGTGGGTAGGCATAGCGACTGCTTTAGGAAAAGGCCCAATTCATACTGTGGAGACCAAAACATTACCTTTAGCCAAATAATCTTATTTTTTGAGGGGGTCACCTGAGCTTTTGGCCCGGGGCTTGGCAGGCATCTTTGGAAACTACCAAACCCAAACAGTTCTGAGAACTAGACACCCGGGGGAGTCCAGGGAGGTATGGCATGCGTGGGTCCCCCAATGTTTTCCTACCCAGAAACCCCTGCAAACCTGAAATTTTGGTCAAAAAACCCACTTTTCCATACTTTTTTGGGTGGGATCTCGCTGCCGGAACAAATGTCCTACCACCCAGTGTTTCCCTTGTTCTCCCGAGTAAAATGATACCTCACTTGTGTGGGTGGGCCAAAGGCATGTGACTCAGGCTGGGGTGCTTAATTTGTAAAACGTAAATATGACTAAAAACTACTTTTTTCAAAATTCATTTTTGGCGTGTTCTGCTTTGGGGCACCCAAAAAAGTGAGGTATCCTTTTACTCGGGAGAACAAGGGGAACGCAGGGTGGTAGGACTTTTTTGCCGGCACGGCGATCCCACGCCAATATGTTTCGAAAAGTGCTATTTTTACCTATTTTTAAGGTTTGCAAAGAGTTCTGGGTAGGAAAACATTGGGGGACCCACACATGCCATACCTCCCTGGACTCTCCCGGGTGTCTAGTTTTCAGAACTGTTTGGGTTTGCTACTTTCCAAAGAATACCACCCAGCCCCGGGCCAAAAACTCAGGTGCCCCCCCCCCAAAATCAAAGTTATATTGCTTCAGTGTATTTTATATTCACCACCGTTAGATTTGGACCTTTTCCTGTTGCAGCCACTATGGCTACCCACGCAAGTGAGGTACCGTTTTTATCGGGAGACCTGGGGGAACACTGGGTGGGAGCTAATTTGTGTGAGACCAGTGATGCCACGCTTTCCCAGACTACAACGTGTGAAAAAATTGACTTTTTTCTGCTAAAATTGAGGTTTGCAAGGGATTCTGGGTAAAGGAACGTTGGAGGATCCACGCAAGCCATACCTCCTTGGAAGCCCCCGGGTGTCTACTTTTCATAAATGTGTGGGTTTGGTAGGTTTCCATAGATGGCTGTCTCGCACGGGGCCAGAAACCCAGGTAACCGCTCTTGCAAAAGCTGGTGAAATTAACAATGGTGAAAATGTTAAGTCCACCAGCTTTTGCAAGAGGGGTTACCTGGGTTTTTGGCCCCGTGCGAGACAGCCATCTAGGGAAACCTACCAATCCCACACATTTCTGAAAAGTAGGCACCCGGGGGCTTCCAAGGAGGTATGGCTTGCGTGGATCCTCCAACGTTCCTTTACCCAGAATCCCTTGCAAACCTCATTTTCTGCTTGGAAAAATCTGTTTTTTCACACGTTTTAGTGTGGGAAAGCGTGGCATCACTGGGCTCACACAAATTACCTCCCACCCAGCGTTCCCCAAGGTCTCCCGATAAAAATGGTACCTCCAGTGCGTGGGTAGGCATAGCGGCTGCTTTAGGAAAAGGCCCAATTCATACTGTGGAGACCAAAACATTACCTTTAGCCAAATAATCTTATTTTTTGAGGGGGTCACCTGAGCTTTTGGCCCGGGGCTTGGCAGGCATCTTTGGAAACTACCAAACCCAAACAGTTCTGAGAACTAGACACCCGGGGGAGTCCAGGGAGGTATGGCATGCGTGGGTCCCCCAATGTTTTCCTACCCAGAAACCCCTGCAAACCTGAAATTTTGGTCAAAAAACCCACTTTTCCATACTTTTTTGGGTGGGATCTCGCTGCCGGAACAAATGTCCTACCACCCAGTGTTTCCCTTGTTCTCCCGAGTAAAATGATACCTCACTTGTGTGGGTGGGCCAAAGGCATGTGACTCAGGCTGGGGTGCTTAATTTGTAAAACTTAAATATGACTAAAAACTACTTTTTTCAAAATTCATTTTTGGCGTGTTCTGCTTTGGGGCACCCACACAAGTGAGGTATCCTTTTACTCGGGAGAACAAGGGGAACGCAGGGTGGTAGGACTTTTTTGCCGGCACGGCGATCCCACGCCAAAATGTTTGGAAAAGTGCTATTTTTACCTATTTTTAAGGTTTGCAAGGAGTTCTGGGTAGGAAAACATTGGGGGACCCACACATGCCATACCTCCCTGGACTCTCCCGGGTGTCTAGTTTTCAGAACTGTTTGGGTTTGCTACTTTCCAAAGAATACCACCCAGCCCCGGGCCAAAAACTCAGGTGCACCCCCCCCCAAAATCAAAGTTATATTGCTTCAGTGTATTTTATATTCACCACCGTTAGATTTGGACCTTTTCCTGTTGCAGCCACTATGGCTACCCACGCAAGTGAGGTACCGTTTTTATCGGGAGACCTGGGGGAACGCTGGGTGGGAGCTAATTTGTGTGAGACCAGTGATGCCACGCTTTCCCAGACTACAACGTGTGAAAAAATTGACTTTTTTCTGCTAAAATTGAGGTTTGCAAGGGATTCTGGGTAAAGGAACGTTGGAGGATCCACGCAAGCCATACCTCCTTGGAAGCCCCTGGGTGTCTACATTTCAGAAATGTGTGGGTTTGGTAGGTTTCCATAGATGGCTGTCTCGCACGGGGCCAGAAACCCAGGTAACCGCTCTTGCAAAAGCTGGTGAAATTAACAATGGTGAAAATGTTAAGTCCACCAGCTTTTGCAAGAGGGGTTACCTGGGTTTTTGGCCCCGTGCGAGACAGCCATCTAGGGAAACCTACCAATCCCACACATTTCTGAAAAGTAGACACCCGGGGGCTTCCAAGGAGGTATGGCTTGCGTGGATCCTCCAACGTTCCTTTACCCAGAATCCCTTGCAAACCTCATTGTTTGCTTGGAAAAAATCTGTTTTTTCACACGTTTTAGTGTGGGAAAGCGTGGCATCACTGGGCTCACACAAATTACCTCCCACCCAGTGTTCCCCAAGGTCTCCCGATAAAAATGGTACCTCCATTGCGTGGGTAGGCATAGTGGCTGCTTTAAGAAAAAGCCCAATTCATACTGTGGAGACCAAAACATTACCTTTAGCCAAATAATCTTATTTTTTGAGGGGGTCACCTGAGCTTTTGGCCCGGGGCTTGGCAGGCATCTTTGGAAACTACCAAACCCAAACAGTTCTGAGAACTAGACACCCGGGGGAGTCCAGGGAGGTATGGCATGCGTGGGTCCCCCAATGTTTTCCTACCCAGAAACCCCTGCAAACCTGAAATTTTGGTCAAAAAACCCACTTTTCCATACTTTTTTGGGTGGGATCTCGCTGCCGGAACAAATGTCCTACCACCCAGTGTTTGCCTTGTTCTCCCGAGTAAAATGATACCTCACTTGTGTGGGTGGGCCAAAGGCATGTGACTCAGGCTGGGGTGCTTAATTTGTAAAACTTAAATATGACTAAAACTACTTTTTTCAAAATTCATTTTTGGCGTGTTCTGCTTTGGGGCACCCACACAAGTGAGGTATCCTTTTACTCGGGAGAACAAGGGGAACGCAGGGTGGTAGGACTTTTTTGCCGGCACGGCGATCCCACGCCAAAATGTTTGGAAAAGTGCTATTTTTACCTATTTTTAAGGTTTGCAAGGAGTTCTGGGTAGGAAAACATTGGGGGACCCACACATGCCATACCTCCCTGGACTCTCCCGGGTGTCTAGTTTTTAGAACTGTTTGGGTTTGCTACTTTCCAAAGAATACCACCCAGCCCCGGGCCAAAAACTCAGGTGCCCCCCCCCCCAAAATCAAAGTTATATTGCTTCAGGGTATTTTATATTCACCACCGTTAGATTTGGACCTTTTCCTGTTGCAGCCACTATGGCTACCCACGCAAGTGAGGTACCAGTTTTATCGGGAGACCTGGGGGAACGCTGGGTGGGAGGTAATTTGTATGAGACCAGTGATGCCACGCTTTCCCAGACTACAACGTGTGAAAAAATTTACTTTTTTCTGCTAAAATTGAGGTTTGCAAGGGATTCTGGGTAAAGGAACGTTGGAGGATCCATGCAAGCCATACCTCCTTGGAAGCCCCCTGGTGTCTACTTTTCAGAAATGTGTGGGTTTGGTAGGTTTCCATAGATGGCTGTGTCGCACGGGGCCAGAAACCCAGGTAACCGCTCTTGCAAAAGCTGGTGAAATTAACAATGGTGAAAATGTTAAGTCCACCAGCTTTTGCAAGAGGGGTTACCTGGGTTTTTGGCCCCGTGCGAGACAGCCATCTAGGGAAACCTACCAATCCCACACATTTCTGAAAAGTAGACACCCGGGGGCTTCCAAGGAGGTATGGCTTGCGTGGATCCTCCAACGTTCCTTTACCCAGAATCCCTTGCAAACCTCATTGTTTGCTTGGAAAAATCAGTTTTTTCACTCGTTTTAGTGTGGGAAAGCGTGGCATCACTGGGCTCACACAAATTACCTCCCACCCAGCGTTCCCCAAGGTCTCCCGATAAAAATGGTACCTCCATTGCGTGGGTAGGCATAGCGGCTGCTTTAGGAAAAGGCCCAATTCATACTGTGGAGACCAAAACATTACCTTTAGCCAAATAATCTTATTTTTTGAGGGGGTCACCTGAGCTTTTGGCCCGGGGCTTGGCAGGCATCTTTGGAAACTACCAAACCCAAACAGTTCTGAGAACTAGACACCCGGGGGAGTCCAGGGAGGTATGGCATGCGTGGGTCCCCCAATGTTTTCCTACCCAGAAACCCCTGCAAACCTGAAATTTTGGTCAGAAAACCCACTTTTCCATACTTTTTTGGGTGGGATCTCGCTGCCGGAACAAATGTCCTACCACCCAGTGTTTCCCTTGTTCTCCCGAGTAAAATGATACCTCACTTGTGTGGGTGGGCCAAAGGCATGTGACTCAGGCTGGGGTGCTTAATTTGTAAAACTTAAATGTGACTAAAAACTACTTTTTTCAAAATTCATTTTTGACATGTTCTGCTTTGGGGCACCCACACAAGTGAGGTATCCTTTTACTCGGGAGAACAAGGGGAACGCAGGGTGGTAGGACTTTTTTGCCGGCACGGCGATCCCACGCCAAAATGTTTGGAAAAGTGCTATTTTTACCTATTTTTAAGGTTTGCAAGGAGTTCTGGGTAGGAAAACATTGGGGGACCCACACATGTCATACCTCCCTAGACTCTCCCGGGTGTCTAGTTTTTAGAACTGTTTGGGTTTGCTACTTTCCAAAGAATACCACCCAGCCCCGGGCCAAAAACTCAGGTGCCCCCCCCCAAAATCAAAGTTATATTGCTTCAGGGTATTTTATATTCACCACCGTTAGATTTGGACCTTTTCCTGTTGCAGCCACTATGGCTACCCACGCAAGTGAGGTACCGTTTTTACCGGGAGACCTGGGGGAACGCTGGGTGGGAGGTAATTTGTGTGAGACCAGTGATGCCACGCTTTCCCAGACTACAACGTGTGAAAAAATTGACTTTTTACTGCTAAAATTGAGGTTTGCAAGGGATTCTGGGTAAAGGAACGTTGGAGGATCCACGTAAGCCATACCTCCTTGGAAGCCCCTGGGTGTCTACTTTTCAGAAATGTGTGGGTTTGGTAGGTTTCCATAGATGGCTGTCTCGCACGGGGCCAGAAACCCAGGTAACCGCTCTTGCAAAAGCTGGCGAAATTAACAATGGTGAAAATGTTAAGTCCACCAGCTTTTGCAAGAGGGGTTACCTGGGTTTTTGGCCCCGTGCGAGACAGCCATCTAGGGAAACCTACCAATCCCACACATTTCTGAAAAGTAGACACCCGGGGGCTTCCAAGGAGGTATGGCTTGCGTGGATCCTCCAACGTTCCTTTCCCAGAATCCCTTGCAAACCTTATTTTTTGCTTGGAAAAAATCAGTTTTTTCACACTTTTTAGTGTGGGAAAGCGTGGCATCACTGGGCTCACACAAATTACTTCCCACCCAGCGTTCCCCAAGGTCTCCCGATAAAAATGGTACCTCACTTGCGTGGGTAGGCATAGCGACTGCTTTAGGAAAAGGCCCAATTCATACTGTGGAGACCAAAACATTACCTTTAGCCAAATAATCTTATTTTTTGAGGGGGTCACCTGAGCTTTTGGCCCGGGGCTTGGCAGGCATCTTTGGAAACTACCAAACCCAAACAGTTCTGAGAACTAGACACCCGGGGGAGTCCAGGGAGGTATGGCATGCGTGGGTCCCCCAATGTTTTCCTACCCAGAAACCCCTGCAAACCTGAAATTTTGGTCAAAAAACCCACTTTTCCATACTTTTTTGGGTGGGATCTCGCTGCCGGAACAAATGTCCTACCACCCAGTGTTTCCCTTGTTCTCCCGAGTAAAATGATACCTCACTTGTGTGGGTGGGCCAAAGGCATGTGACTCAGGCTGGGGTGCTTAATTTGTAAAACGTAAATATGACTAAAAACTACTTTTTTCAAAATTCATTTTTGGCGTGTTCTGCTTTGGGGCACCCAAAAAAGTGAGGTATCCTTTTACTCGGGAGAACAAGGGGAACGCAGGGTGGTAGGACTTTTTTGCCGGCACGGCGATCCCACGCCAATATGTTTGGAAAAGTGCTATTTTTACCTATTTTTAAGGTTTGCAAAGAGTTCTGGGTAGGAAAACATTGGGGGACCCACACATGCCATACCTCCCTGGACTCTCCCGGGTGTCTAGTTTTCAGAACTGTTTGGGTTTGCTACTTTCCAAAGAATACCACCCAGCCCCGGGCCAAAAACTCAGGTGCCCCCCCCCCAAAATCAAAGTTATATTGCTTCAGTGTATTTTATATTCACCACCGTTAGATTTGGACCTTTTCCTGTTGCAGCCACTATGGCTACCCACGCAAGTGAGGTACCGTTTTTATCGGGAGACCTGGGGGAACACTGGGTGGGAGCTAATTTGTGTGAGACCAGTGATGCCACGCTTTCCCAGACTACAACGTGTGAAAAAATTGACTTTTTTCTGCTAAAATTGAGGTTTGCAAGGGATTCTGGGTAAAGGAACGTTGGAGGATCCACGCAAGCCATACCTCCTTGGAAGCCCCCGGGTGTCTACTTTTCATAAATGTGTGGGTTTGGTAGGTTTCCATAGATGGCTGTCTCGCACGGGGCCAGAAACCCAGGTAACCGCTCTTGCAAAAGCTGGTGAAATTAACAATGGTGAAAATGTTAAGTCCACCAGCTTTTGCAAGAGGGGTTACCTGGGTTTTTGGCCCCGTGCGAGACAGCCATCTAGGGAAACCTACCAATCCCACACATTTCTGAAAAGTAGGCACCCGGGGGCTTCCAAGGAGGTATGGCTTGCGTGGATCCTCCAACGTTCCTTTACCCAGAATCCCTTGCAAACCTCATTTTCTGCTTGGAAAAATCTGTTTTTTCACACGTTTTAGTGTGGGAAAGCGTGGCATCACTGGGCTCACACAAATTACCTCCCACCCAGCGTTCCCCAAGGTCTCCCGATAAAAATGGTACCTCCAGTGCGTGGGTAGGCATAGCGGCTGCTTTAGGAAAAGGCCCAATTCATACTGTGGAGACCAAAACATTACCTTTAGCCAAATAATCTTATTTTTTGAGGGGGTCACCTGAGCTTTTGGCCCGGGGCTTGGCAGGCATCTTTGGAAACTACCAAACCCAAACAGTTCTGAGAACTAGACACCCGGGGGAGTCCAGGGAGGTATGGCATGCGTGGGTCCCCCAATGTTTTCCTACCCAGAAACCCCTGCAAACCTGAAATTTTGGTCAAAAAACCCACTTTTCCATACTTTTTTGGGTGGGATCTCGCTGCCGGAACAAATGTCCTACCACCCAGTGTTTCCCTTGTTCTCCCGAGTAAAATGATACCTCACTTGTGTGGGTGGGCCAAAGGCATGTGACTCAGGCTGGGGTGCTTAATTTGTAAAACTTAAATATGACTAAAAACTACTTTTTTCAAAATTCATTTTTGGTGTGTTCTGCTTTGGGGCACCCACACAAGTGAGGTATCCTTTTACTCGGGAGAACAAGGGGAACGCAGGGTGGTAGGACTTTTTTGCCGGCACGGCGATCCCACGCCAAAATGTTTGGAAAAGTGCTATTTTTACCTATTTTTAAGGTTTGCAAGGAGTTCTGGGTAGGAAAACATTGGGGGACCCACACATGCCATACCTCCCTGGACTCTCCCGGGTGTCTAGTTTTCAGAACTGTTTGGGTTTGCTACTTTCCAAAGAATACCACCCAGCCCCGGGCCAAAAACTCAGGTGCACCCCCCCCCCAAAATCAAAGTTATATTGCTTCAGTGTATTTTATATTCACCACCGTTAGATTTGGACCTTTTCCTGTTGCAGCCACTATGGCTACCCACGCAAGTGAGGTACCGTTTTTATCGGGAGACCTGGGGGAACGCTGGGTGGGAGGTAATTTGTGTGAGACCAGTGATGCCACGCTTTCCCAGACTACAACTTGTGAAAAAATTGACTTTTTTCTGCTAAAATTGAGGTTTGCAAGGGATTCTGGGTAAAGGAACGTTGGAGGATCCACGCAAGCCATACCTCCTTGGAAGCCCCTGGGTGTCTACATTTCAGAAATGTGTGGGTTTGGTAGGTTTCCATAGATGGCTGTCTCGCACGGGGCCAGAAACCCAGGTAACCGCTCTTGCAAAAGCTGGTGAAATTAACAATGGTGAAAATGTTAAGTCCACCAGCTTTTGCAAGAGGGGTTACCTGGGTTTTTGGCCCCGTGCGAGACAGCCATCTAGGGAAACCTACCAATCCCACACATTTCTGAAAAGTAGACACCCGGGGGCTTCCAAGGAGGTATGGCTTGCGTGGATCCTCCAACGTTCCTTTACCCAGAATCCCTTGCAAACCTCATTGTTTGCTTGGAAAAAATCTGTTTTTTCACACGTTTTAGTGTGGGAAAGCGTGGCATCACTGGGCTCACACAAATTACCTCCCACCCAGTGTTCCCCAAGGTCTCCCGATAAAAATGGTACCTCCATTGCGTGGGTAGGCATAGTGGCTGCTTTAAGAAAAGGCCCAATTCATACTGTGGAGACCAAAACATTACCTTTAGCCAAATAATCTTATTTTTTGAGGGGGTCACCTGAGCTTTTGGCCCGGGGCTTGGCAGGCATCTTTGGAAACTACCAAACCCAAACAGTTCTGAGAACTAGACACCCGGGGGAGTCCAGGGAGGTATGACATGCGTGGGTCCCCCAATGTTTTCCTACCCAGAAACCCCTGCAAACCTGAAATTTTGGTCAAAAAACCCACTTTTCCATACTTTTTTGGGTGGGATCTCGCTGCCGGAACAAATGTCCTACCACCCAGTGTTTGCCTTGTTCTCCCGAGTAAAATGATACCTCACTTGTGTGGGTGGGCCAAAGGCATGTGACTCAGGCTGGGGTGCTTAATTTGTAAAACTTAAATATGACTAAAAACTACTTTTTTCAAAATTCATTTTTGGCGTGTTCTGCTTTGGGGCACCCACACAAGTGAGGTATCCTTTTACTCGGGAGAACAAGGGGAACGCAGGGTGGTAGGACTTTTTTGCCGGCACGGCGATCCCACGCCAAAATGTTTGGAAAAGTGCTATTTTTACCTATTTTTAAGGTTTGCAAGGAGTTCTGGGTAGGAAAACATTGGGGGACCCACACATGCCATACCTCCCTGGACTCTCCCGGGTGTCTAGTTTTCAGAACTGTTTGGGTTTGCTACTTTCCAAAGAATACCACCCAGCCCCGGGCCAAAAACTCAGGTGCCCCCCCCCCCCAAAATCAAAGTTATATTGCTTCAGGGTATTTTATATTCACCACCGTTAGATTTGGACCTTTTCCTGTTGCAGCCACTATGGCTACCCACGCAAGTGAGGTACCGTTTTTATCGGGAGACCTGGGGGAACGCTGGGTGGGAGGTAATTTGTGTGAGACCAGTGATGCCACGCTTTCCCAGACTACAACGTGTGAAAAAATTTACTTTTTTCTGCTAAAATTGAGGTTTGCAAGGGATTCTGGGTAAAGGAACGTTGGAGGATCCATGCAAGCCATACCTCCTTGGAAGCCCCCTGGTGTCTACTTTTCAGAAATGTGTGGGTTTGGTAGGTTTCCATAGATGGCTGTGTCGCACGGGGCCAGAAACCCAGGTAACCGCTCTTGCAAAAGCTGGTGAAATTAACAATGGTGAAAATGTTAAGTCCACCAGCTTTTGCAAGAGGGGTTACCTGGGTTTTTGGCCCCGTGCGAGACAGCCATCTAGGGAAACCTACCAATCCCACACATTTCTGAAAAGTAGACACCCGGGGGCTTCCAAGGAGGTATGGCTTGCGTGGATCCTCCAACGTTCCTTTACCCAGAATCCCTTGCAAACCTCATTGTTTGCTTGGAAAAATCAGTTTTTTCACTCGTTTTAGTGTGGGAAAGCGTGGCATCACTGGGCTCACACAAATTACCTCCCACCCAGCGTTCCCCAAGGTCTCCCGATAAAAATGGTACCTCCATTGCGTGGGTAGGCATAGCGGCTGCTTTAGGAAAAGGCCCAATTCATACTGTGGAGACCAAAACATTACCTTTAGCCAAATAATCTTATTTTTTGAGGGGGTCACCTGAGCTTTTGGCCCGGGGCTTGGCAGGCATCTTTGGAAACTACCAAACCCAAACAGTTCTGAGAACTAGACACCCGGGGGAGTCCAGGGAGGTATGGCATGCGTGGGTCCCCCAATGTTTTCCTACCCAGAAACCCCTGCAAACCTGAAATTTTGGTCAGAAAACCCACTTTTCCATACTTTTTTGGGTGGGATCTCGCTGCCGGAACAAATGTCCTACCACCCAGTGTTTCCCTTGTTCTCCCGAGTAAAATGATACCTCACTTGTGTGGGTGGGCCAAAGGCATGTGACTCAGGCTGGGGTGCTTAATTTGTAAAACTTAAATATGACTAAAAACTACTTTTTTCAAAATTCATTTTTGGCGTGTTCTGCTTTGGGGCACCCACACAAGTGAGGTATCCTTTTACTCGGGAGAACAAGGGGAACGCAGGGTGGTAGGACTTTTTTGCCGGCACGGCGATCCCACGCCAAAATGTTTGGAAAAGTGCTATTTTTACCTATTTTTAAGGTTTGCAAGGAGTTCTGGGTAGGAAAACATTGGGGGACCCACACATGCCATACCTCCCTGGACTCTCCCGGGTGTCTAGTTTTCAGAACTGTTTGGGTTTGCTACTTTCCAAAGAATACCACCCAGCCCCGGGCCAAAAACTCAGGTGCACCCCCCCCAAAATCAAAGTTATATTGCTTCAGTGTATTTTATATTCACCACCGTTAGATTTGGACCTTTTCCTGTTGCAGCCACTATGGCTACCCACGCAAGTGAGGTACCGTTTTTATCGGGAGACCTGGGGGAACGCTGGGTGGGAGGTAATTTGTGTGAGACCAGTGATGCCACGCTTTCCCAGACTACAACTTGTGAAAAAATTGACTTTTTTCTGCTAAAATTGAGGTTTGCAAGGGATTCTGGGTAAAGGAACGTTGGAGGATCCACGCAAGCCATACCTCCTTGGAAGCCCCTGGGTGTCTACTTTTCAGAAATGTGTGGGTTTGGTAGGTTTCCATAGATGGCTGTCTCGCACGGGGCCAGAAACCCAGGTAACCGCTCTTGCAAAAGCTGGTGAAATTAACAATGGTGAAAATGTTAAGTCCACCAGCTTTTGCAAGAGGGGTTACCTGGGTTTTTGGCCCCGTGCGAGACAGCCATCTAGGGAAACCTACCAATCCCACACATTTCTGAAAAGTAGACACCCGGGGGCTTCCAAGGAGGTATGGCTTGCGTGGATCCTCCAACGTTCCTTTACCCAGAATCCCTTGCAAACCTCATTGTTTGCTTGGAAAAATCTGTTTTTTCACTCGTTTTAGTGTGGGAAAGCGTGGCATCACTGGGCTCACACAAATTACCTCCCACCCAGCGTTCCCCAAGGTCTCCCGATAAAAATGGTACCTCCATTGCGTGGGTAGGCATAGTGGCTGCTTTAGGAAAAGGCCCAATTCATACTGTGGAGACCAAAACATTACCTTTAGCCAAATAATCTTATTTTTTGAGGGGGTCACCTGAGCTTTTGGCCCGGGGCTTGGCAGGCATCTTTGGAAACTACCAAACCCAAACAGTTCTGAGAACTAGACACCCGGGGGAGTCCAGGGAGGTATGGCATGCGTGGGTCCCCCAATGTTTTCCTACCCAGAAACCCCTGCAAACCTGATTTTTTGGTCAAAAACCCACTTTTCCATACTTTTTTGGGTGGGATCTCGCTGCCGGAACAAATGTCCTACCACCCAGTGTTTCCCTTGTTCTCCCGAGTAAAATGATACCTCACTTGTGTGGGTGGGCCAAAGGCATGTGACTCAGGCTGGGGTGCTTAATTTGTAAAACTTAAATATGACTAAAAACTACTTTTTTCAAAATTCATTTTTGGCGTGTTCTGCTTTGGGGCACCCACACAAGTGAGGTATCCTTTTACTCGGGAGAACAAGGGGAAGGCAGGGTGGTAGGACTTTTTTGCCGGCACGGCGATCCCACGCCAAAATGTTTGGAAAAGTGCTATTTTTACCTATTTTTAAGGTTTGCAAGGAGTTCTGGGTAGTAAAACATTGGGGGACCCACACATGCCATACCTCCCTGGACTCTCCCGGGTGTCTAGTTTTCAGAACTGTTTGGGTTTGCTACTTTCCAAAGAATACCACCCAGCCCCGGGCCAAAAACTCAGGTGCCCCCCCCCCAAAATCAAAGTTATATTGCTTCAGTGTATTTTATATTCACCACCGTTAGATTTGGACCTTTTCCTGTTGCAGCCACTATGGCTACCCACGCAAGTGAGGTACCGTTTTTATCAGGAGACCTGGGGGAACGCTGGGTGGGAGGTAATTTGTGTGAGACCAGTGATGCCACACTTTCCCAGACTACAACGTGTGAAAAAATTGACTTTTTTCTGCTAAAATTGAGGTTTGCAAGGGATTCTGGGTAAAGGAACATTGGAGGATCCACGCAAGCCATACCTCCTTGGAAGCCCCCGGGTGTCTACTTTTCAGAAATGTGTGGGTTTGGTAGGTTTCCATAGATGGCTGTCTCGCACGGGGCCAGAAACCCAGGTAACCGCTCTTGCAAAAGCTGGTGAAATTAACAATGGTGAAAATGTTAAGTCCACCAGCTTTTGCAAGAGGGGTTACCTGGGTTTTTGGCCCCGTGCGAGACAGCCATCTAGGGAAACCTACCAATCCCACACATTTCTGAAAAGTAGACACCCAGGGGCTTCTAAGGAGGTATGGCTTGCGTGGATCCTCCAACGTTCCTTTACCCAGAATCCCTTGCAAACCTCATTTTTTGCTTGGAAAAAATCAGTTTTTTCCCACGTTTTAGTGTGGGAAAGCGTGGCATCACTGGGCTCACACAAATTACCTCCCACCCAGCGTTCCCCAAGGTCTCCCGATAAAAATGGTACCTCACTTGCGTGGGTAGGCATAGCGGCTGCTTTAGGAAAAGGCCCAATTCATACTGTGGAGACCAAAACATTACCCTTAGCCAAATAATCTTATTTTATGAGGGGGTCACCTGAGCTTTTGGCCCGGGGCTTGGCAGGCATCTTTGGAAACTACCAAACCCAAACAGTTCTGAGAACTAGACACCCGGGGGAGTCCAGGGAGGTATGGCATGCGTGGGTCCCCCAATGTTTTCCTACCCAGAAACCCCTGCAAACCTGAAATTTTGGTCAAAAAACCCACTTTTCCATACTTTTTTGGGTGGGATCTCGCTGCCGGAACAAATGTCCTACCACCCAGTGTTTCCCTTGTTCTCCCGAGTAAAATGATACCTCACTTGTGTGGGTGGGCCAAAGGCATGTGACTCAGGCTGGGGTGCTTAATTTGTAAAACTTAAATATGACTAAAAACTACTTTTTTCAAAATTCATTTTTGGCGTGTTCTGCTTTGGGGCACCCACACAAGTGAGGTATCCTTTTACTCGGGAGAACAAGGGGAACGCAGGGTGGTAGGACTTTTTTGCCAGCACGGCGATCCCACGCCAAAATGTTTGGAAAAGTGCTATTTTTACCTATTTTTAAGATTTGCAAAGAGTTCTGGGTGGGAAAACATTGGGGGACCCATGCATGCCATACCTCCCTGGACTCCCCCGGGTGTCTAGTTTTCAGAACTGTTTGGGTTTGCCACTTTGCAAAGAATACCACCGAGCCCCGGGCCACAAACTCAGATGCCCCCCCCCAAAATCAAGGTAGTTTTGCAATAAGGTAATGTAAATTCATCACCGTACGATTTGAACCGTTTCCTGTTGCAGCCACTATGTCTATCCACGCAAGTCAGGTACCATTTTTTTCGGGAGACCTGGGGGCACGCTGGGTGGGTGGAAATTTGTTGATCCACGCAGATTCCAGAACTTTCCACCACAGAAATGTGAGGAAAATTTGTTTTTTTGGTCAAATTTTTATGTTTGCAAGGGATTCTGGGTAACAAAACCTGGGGGTAGGCAGACGAGTCACCCCATCCTGAATTGCCCTGGGTGCCTAGTTTTCAAAAATGGATAGGTTTGCTAGGTTTCCCTAGGTGCTGGCAGAGCTACGGCGCAAAAACAAAAGGTAGTCTTTTTGTCTGAATCGTGCTAAATTTCACTGGGAAATTGAGGTGCGACCATGCTGCATTTTGCGCTGGTTCATGTCGCAGCCACTATGCCTACCCACGCAAGTGAGGTACCATTTTTTTTGGGAGACCTGGGGGCACGCTGGGTGGGTGGAAATTTGTTGATCCACGCAGATTCCAGAACTTTCCACCACAGAAATGTGAGGAAAATTTGTTTTTTTGGTCAAATTTTATGTTTGCAAGGGATTCTGGGTAACAAAACCTGGGGGTAGGCAGACGAGTCACCCCATCCTGAATTGCCCTGGGTGTCTAGTTTTCAAAAATGTATAGGTTTGCTAGGTTTCCCTAGGTGCTGGCAGAGCTACGGCGCAAAAACAAAAGGTAGTCTTTTTGTCCGAATCGTGCTAAATTTCACTGAGAAATTGAGGTGCGACCATGCAGCATTTTGCGCTGTTTCATGTCGCAGCCACTATGCCTACCCACGCAAGTGAGGTACCATTTTTTTTGGGAGACCTGGGGGCATGCTGGGTGGGCGGAAATTTGTTGATCCACGCAGATTCCAGGACTTTCCACCACAGAAATGTGAGGAAAATGTGTTTTTTTGGTCACATTTTTATGTTTGCAAGGGATTCTGGGTAACAAAACCTGGGGGTAGGCAGACGAGTCACCCCATCCTGAATTGCCCTGGGTGTCTAGTTTTTAAAAATGTATAGGTTTGCTGGGTTTCCCTAGGGGCTGGCAGAGCTACGGCGCAAAATCAAAAGGTAGTCTTTTTGTCCGAATCGTGCTAAATTTCACTGGGAAATTGAGGTGCGACCATGCTGCGTTTTGCGCTGTTTCATGTCGCAGCCACTATGCCTACCCACGCAAGTGAGGTACCATTTTTTTCGGGAGACCTGGGGGCACGCTGGGTGGGTAGAAATTTGTTGATCCACACAGATTCCAGAACTTTCCACCACAGAAATGTGAGGAAAATGTGTTTTTTTGGTCAAATGTTTATGTTTGCAAGGGATTCTGGGTAACAAAACCTGGGGGTAGGCAGACGAGTCACCCCATCCTGAATTGCCCTGGGTGTCTAGTTTTCAAAAATGTATATGTTTGCTAGGTTTCCCTAGGTGCTGGCAGAGCTACGGCGCAAATTCAAAAGGTAGTCTTTTTGTCCGAATCGTGCTAAATTTCACTGGGAAATTGAGGTGCGACCATGCTGCGTTTTGCGCTGTTTCATGTTGCAGCCACTATGCCTGCCCACGCAAGTGAGGTACCATTTTTTTGGGGAGACCTGGGGGCACGCTGGGTGGGTAGAAATTTGTTGATCCACGCAGATTCCAGAACTTTCCACCACAGAAATGTGAGGAAAATGTGTTTTTTTGGTCAAATTTTTATGTTTGCAAGGGATTCTGGGTAACAAAACCTGGGGGTAGGCAGACGAGTCACCCCATCCTGAATTGCCCTGGGTGTCTAGTTTTCAAAAATGTATAGGTTTGCTAGGTTTCCCTAGGTGCTGGCAGAGCTACGGCGCAAAAACAAAAGGTAGTCTTTTTGTCCAAAACGTGCTAAATTTCACTGGGAAATTGAGGTGCGACCATGCTGCGTTTTGCACTGTTTCATGTCGCAGTCACTATGCCTACCCACGCAAGTGAGGTACCATTTTTTTCGGGAGACCTGGCGGGAAGCTGGGTGGGTGGAAATTTGTTGATCCACGCAGATTCCAGAACTTTCCACCACAGAAATGTGAGGAAAATGTGTTTTTTTGGTCAAATGTTTATGTTTGCAAGGGATTCTGGGTAACAAAACCTGGGGGTAGGCAGACGAGTCACCCCATCCTGAATTTCCCTGGGTGTCTAGTTTTTAAAAATGTATAGGTTTGCTGGGTTTCCCTAGGTGCTGGCAGAGCTACGGCGCAAAATCAAAAGGTAGTCTTTTTGTCCGAATCGTGCTAAATTTCACTGGGAAATTGAGGTGCGACCATGCTGCGTTTTGCGCTGTTTCATGTCGCAGCCACTATGCCTACCCACGCAAGTGAGGTACCATTTTTTTTCGGGAGACCTGGGGGCACGCTGGGTGGGTGGAAATTTGTTGATCCACGCAGATTCCAGAACTTTCCACCACAGAAATGTGAGGAAAATGTGTTTTTTTGGTCAAATGTTTATGTTTGCAAGGGATTCTGGGTAACAAAACCTGGGGGTAGGCAGACGAGTCACCCCATCCTGAATTGCCCTGGGTGTCTAGTTTTCAAAAATGTATATGTTTGCTAGGTTTCCCTAGGTGCTGGCAGAGCTACGGCGCAAACTCAAAAGGTAGTCTTTTTGTCCGAATCGTGCTAAATTTCACTGGGAAATTGAGGTGCGACCATGCTGCGTTTTGCGCTGTTTCATGTCGCAGCCACTATGCCTACCCATGCAAGTGAGGTACCATTTTTTTCGGGAGACCTGGGGGCACGCTGGGTGGGTAGAAATTTGTTGATCCACGCAGATTCCAGAACTTTCCACCACAGAAATGTGAGGAAAATGTGTTTTTTTGGTCACATTTTTATGTTTGCAAGGGATTCTGGGTAACAAAACCTGGGGGTAGGCAGACGAGTCACCCCATCCTGAATTGCCCTGGGTGTCTAGTTTTAAAAAATGTATAGGTTTGCTAGGTTTCCCTAGGTGCTGGCAGAGCTACGGCGCAAAATCAAAAGTTAGTCTTTTTGTCCGAATCGTGTTAAATTTCACTGGGAAATTGAGGTGCGACCATGCTGCGTTTTGCGCTGTTTCATGTCGCAGTCACTATGCCTACCCACGCAAGTGAGGTACCATTTTTTTCGGGAGACCTGGCGGGAAGCTGGGTGGGTGGAAATTTGTTGATCCACGCAGATTCCAGAACTTTCCACCACAGAAATGTGAGGAAAATGTGTTTTTTTGGTCACATTTTTATGTTTGCAAGGGATTCTGGGTAACAAAACCTGGGGGTAGGCAGACGAGTCACCCCATCCTGAATTGCCCTGGGTGTCTAGTTTTTACAAATGTATAGGTTTGCTGGGTTTCCCTAGGTGCTGGCAGAGCTACGGTGCAAAATCAAAAGGTAGTCTTTTTGTCCGAATCGTGCTAAATTTCACTGGGAAATTGAGGTGCGACCATGCTGCGTTTTGCGCTGTTTCATGTCGCAGCCACTATGCCTACCCACGCAAGTGAGGTACCATTTTTTTTCGGGAGACCTGGGGGCACGCTGGGTGGGTGGAAATTTGTTGATCCACGCAGATTCCAGAACTTTCCACCACAGAAATGTGAGGAAAATGTGTTTTTTTGGTCAAATGTTTATGTTTGCAAGGGATTCTGGGTAACAAAACCTGGGGGTAGGCAGACGAGTCACCCCATCCTGAATTGCCCTGGGTGTCTAGTTTTCAAAAATGTATATGTTTGCTAGGTTTCCATAGGTGCTGGCAGAGCTACGGCGCAAACTCAAAAGGTAGTCTTTTTGTCCGAATCGTGCTAAATTTCACTGGGAAATTGAGGTGCGACCATGCTGCGTTTTGCGCTGTTTCATGTCGCAGCCACTATGCCTACCCATGCAAGTGAGGTACCATTTTTTTTGGGAGACCTGGGGGCACGCTGGGTGGGTGGAAATTTGTTGATCCACGCAGATTCCAGAACTTTCCACCACAGAAATGTGAGGAAAATGTGTTTTTTTGGTCAAATTTATATGTTTGCAAGGGATTCTGGGTAACAAAACCTGGGGGTAGGCAGACGAGTCACCCCATCCTGAATTGCCCTGGGTGTCTAGTTTTCTAAAATGTATAGGGTTGCTAGATTTCCCTAGGTACTGGCAGAGCTACGGCGCAAAAACAAAAGTTAGTCTTTTTGTCTGAATCGTGCTAAATTTCACTGGGAAATTGAGGTGCGACCATGCTGCGTTTTGCGCTGTTTCATGTCGCAGCCACTATGCCTACCCATGCAAGTGAGGTACCATTTTTTTCGGGAGACCTGGGGGCATGCTGGGTAGGTGGAAATTTGTTGATCCACGCAGATTCCAGAACTTTCCACCACAGAAATGTGAGGAAAATGTGTTTTTTTGGTCAAATTTTTATGTTTGCAAGGGATTCTGGGTAACAAAACCTGGGGGTAGGCAGACGAGTCACACCATCCTGAATTGCCCTGGGTGTCTAGTTTTAAAAAATGTATAGGTTTGCTAGGTTTCCCTAGGTGCTGGCAGAGCTACGGTGCAAAAACAAAAGGTAGTCTTTTTGTCCAAAACGTGCTAAATTTCACTGGGAAATTGAGGTGCGACCATGCTGCGTTTTGCGCTGTTTCATGTCGCAGTCACTATGCCTACCCACGCAAGTGAGGTACCATTTTTTTCGGGAGACCTGGCGGGAAGCTGGGTGGGTGGAAATTTGTTGATCCACGCAGATTCCAGAACTTTCCACCACAGAAATGTGAGGAAAATGTGTTTTTTTGGTCAGATTTTTATGTTTGCAGGGGATTCTGGGTAACAAAACCTGGGGGTAGGCAGACGAGTCACCCCATCCTGAATTGCCCTGGGTGTCTAGTTTTCTAAAATGTATAGGGTTGCTAGATTTCCCTAGGTGCTGGCAGAGCTAGGGCGCAAAAACAAAAGGTAGTCTTTTTGTCCGAATCGTGCTAAATTTCACTGGGAAATTGAGGTGCGACCATGCTGCGTTTTGCGCGGTTTCATGTCGCAGCCACTATGCCTACCCACGCAAGTGAGGTACCATTTTTTTTGGGAGACCTGGGGGCACGCTGGGTGGGTAGAAATTTGTTGATCCACGCAGATTCCAGAACTTTGCACCACAGAAATGTGAGGAAAATTTGTTTTTTTGGTCAAATTTTTATGTTTGCAAGGGATTCTGGGTAACAAAACCTGGGGGTAGGCAGACGAGTCACCCCATCCTGAATTCCCCTGGGTGTCTAGTTTTCAAAAATGTATAGGTTTGCTAGGTTTCCCTAGGTGCTGGCAGAGCTACGGCGCAAAATCAAAAGTTAGTCTTTTTGTTTGAATCGTGCTAAATTTCACTGGGAAATTGAGGTGCGACCATGCTGCGTTTTGCGCTGTTTCATGTCGCAGCCACTACGCCTACCCACGCAAGTGAGGTACCATTTTTTTCGGGAGACCTGGGGGCACGCTGGGTGGGTGGAAATTTGTTGATCCACGCAGATTCCAGAACTTTCCACCACAGAAATGTGAGGAAAATGTGTTTATTTTGTCAAAATCTTAGCTTTGCAAGGGATTCTGGGTAACAAAACCTGGGGGTAGGCAGACGAGTCACCCCATCCTGAATTGCCCTGGGTGTCTAGTTTTCAAAAATGTATAGGTTTGCTAGGTTTCCCTAGGTGCTGGCAGAGCTACGGCGCAAAAACAAAAGGTAGTCTTTTTGTCCAAAACGTGCTAAATTTCACTGGGAAATTGAGGTGCGACCATGCTGAGTTTTGCGCTGTTTCATGTCGCAGTCACTATGCCTACCCACGCAAGTGAGGTACCATTTTTTTTCGGGAGACCTGGCGGGAAGCTGGGTGGGTGGAAATTTGTTGATCCACGCAGATTCCAGAACTTTCCACCACAGAAATGTGAGGAAAATGTGTTTTTTTGGTCAGATTTTTATGTTTGCATGGGATTCTGGGTAACAAAACCTGGGGGTAGGCAGACGAGTCACCCCATCCTGAATTGCCCTGGGTGTCTAGTTTTCTAAAATGTGTAGGGTTGCTAGATTTCCCTAGGTGCTGGCAGAGCTACGGCGCAAAAACAAAAGGTAGTCTTTTTGTCCGAATCGTGCTAAATTTCACTGGGAAATTGAGGTTCGACCATGCTGCGTTTTGCGCGGTTTCATGTCGCAGCCACTATGCCTACCCACGCAAGTGAGGTACCATTTTTTTTGGGAGACCTGGGGGCACGCTGGGTGGGTAGAAATTTGTTGATCCACGCAGATTCCAGAACTTTGCACCACAGAAATGTGAGGAAAATTTGTTTTTTTGGTCAAATCTTTATGTTTGCAAGGGATTCTGGGTAACAAAACCTGGGGGTAGGCAGACGAGTCACCCCATCCTGAATTCCCCTGGGTGTCTAGTTTTCAAAAATGTATAGGTTTGCTAGGTTTCCCTAGGTGCTGGCTGAGCTACGGCTCAAAAACAAAAGGTAGTCTCTTTGTCCAAAGAACGTAAAATTTCACTGGGAAATTGAGGTGCGACCACGTTTCATTTTGTGCAGTTTCCTGTCATAGGCACAAGGCCGAACCACACAAGTGAGGTACTGTTTTTATCGGGAGACCTGGGGGAACGCTGGGTGGGTGGAAATTTGTTGATCCACGCAGATTCCAGAACTTTCCACCACAGAAATGTGAGGAAAATGTGTTTATTTTGTCAAAATCTTAGCTTTGCAAGGGATTCTGGGTAACAAAACCTGGTGGTAGGCAGTCGAGTCACCCCATCCTGAATTTCCCTGGGTGTCTACTTTTCAAAAATGTATAGGTTTGCTAGGTTTCCTTAGGTGCCGGCAGAGCTAGGGTGCAAAAACTACAGGTAGGCACTTTGCCAAAAAAGGGTCAATTTGTAACTGCAAAATTTAGGTGTGACCACGTTGCATTTTGCGCCGTTTCCTGTCGCAGGCACAAGGCCGACCCACACAAGTGAGGTACCGTTTTTATCGGGACACTTGGGGTAATTCAGATTTGTAAATCAACTGTTATTACCAATTGAGCTTTCATGCATTTCTCCCTTTCAATGAAAGACATTGTGTAAAAAAAAATCTTTATGAAAAATGACCAATAATTGTCATGCTAGTATGAGTATTCCCAACTTTGAAAATGTGCAATTATATACTGTTTCTGAACTCTATAATTTGTACCCAATTCAGAAATACATAGGTGTCTTTCATACAGATTATTCCATGTATACATTTTCCAAGACAAAGTGCATTATACCCAGTAAATGAAAAAATACCATTGCAAGTTGCTGCTCAGTTTTTGGAGCTGGGTTCGTCGGGTTCTTGGTGCAACTACAAGTCCTATATATCCCCACAACCAGGAAGGTCTAACGAATGTAACAGTATATTGCTTTCCAAGAGCTGTCAAAATTAGAAAAAGTTATAGGTGAAAACGTTGAGACAAAAGGCTGTTTTTTTCAACAAAATTTCAAATATTCCAATATCTAACTGTTAGTTTCTATACCGAAACCTTCATGGATTTAGACAAATGACCCCTTTCTGAATTCAGAATTCTTTTCTACTTTTCGAAAATGTAAAGCTTTCCAGGATCCATTATTGCTTTCAAACTCATTTCTACCATTAACTGGAAGGAGGTGGAAAGCTCTAAAAATAGCAAAAATAGGCTATGTCCCAGAAAAATGCCAAAACTGAGTGAAACATTTCGGTTCTCTGACAAAAGACTGTCATTCCCTGAAAGCTGAGAAAATGGAGATTTCAGCCCCACAAACCCTTTTGTGATACCATTTTCAGTAAAAAACCCAGAGGCTTTCATTTGCAGCCCGTTTTTCCCATTTTTCTGAAAAAAAAAAAATCACTATATTTTGGTTAATTTCTGGGACCCCTCCAAGGGAATCCACAAACCCTGGGCACCTTTAGAATCCCCATGATGTTGGAAGAAAAGGACGCAAATTTGGCGTGGATACCTTATGTGGTCAAAAAGTTACAAGGGCCTAAGCGCGCACTACTCCAAAACGCCAAAAAAAGGCTTAGCACAGGAGGGGAAAAGGCCTAGCAGCGAAGGGGTTAAAATGCACAGAATATAAGTGACAGTAAACAATTTTAAAATAGTGAGCAGGTAAAAGAAATCGTACCGCCAACTCCCGGCTTTCCGCCTCAGGAGTAGGTTTAGAAAGTCGAGAAGATGCTAGTGATCAGCGTCTTATAGGCTGGGCGGGGGGCGTGGCCTCAAGGGGGCGTGGTCAGCGAGCACGCCGGCGATGGCGGCCGCTGAAGTAAGCAGTGAGCGCTACAGCGTTTAACTCGGCTGGCGCTGAGACAAGCAAAGGGCTTCTACCCCGAGTGAGGATTGAGAAAGGTAGGCTTTGTTTAGGTTTACATTGAAATGCACAGAATATAAGTGACAGTAAACCATTTTAAAATAGTGAGCAGGTAAAAGAAATCGTACCGCCAACTCCCGGCTTTCCTCCTCAGGAGTGGGTTTAGAAAGTCGAGAAGATGCTAGTGATCAGCGTCTTATAGGCTGGGCGGGGGGCGTGGCCTCAAGGGGGCGTGGTCAGCGAGCACGCCGGCGATGGCGGCCGCTGAAGTAAGCAGTGAGCGCTACAGCGTTTAACTCGGCTGGCGCTGAGACAAGCAAAGGGCTTCTACCCCGAGTGAGGATTGAGAAAGGTAGCATTTGTTCAGGTTTACATTAAAATGCACAGAATATAAGTGACAGTAAACAATTTTAAAATAGTGAGCAGGTAAAAGAAATCGTACCGCCAACTCCCGGCTTTCCACCTCAGGAGTGGGTTTAGAAAGTCCCTACATGTTGTGGATAGGCACTGATGAAGAAGCATGCCACTACTATTGATCCTGGTAGGATTTTCCTCCACATGCTCACTTTTCATTTCCTTGTAATGCACTTGGGTGCAGTTGTGGGAGGTGCCTGGCTCTCGAGTACCATATTGGAACGGTGCATTCCTCATTTAAAAAAATTGATTGTATGTGTTTTTTTTGTTTCTCTCTTTTTATTCAGTATTACTCTATTTTACCAGTACCTGACTCTGCTCAGGGGAACATGGGCAGCTCAGCAGGTGTTGCTGGACCCAGGTTAGTTTGTCATTTGGCCTCACCTGTTTCTTTGTTCCTCTCTGGTGTTGAGCAGCGCTTCTCCGACATGCCCCTAACACACAACGGATGGCAGGGGACAAAACCGGATCTACAGCACACCCACACACATCCTGGTAGGAATTTCCTCCTCATGCTCGCTTTTCATTTCCTTGTAACACACTAGTCTGCAGTTGTGGGAGGTGCCTGGCTCCAGAGCACCAAATTAGAATGGTGTAGTGCTCATATTTTTAATTGCTGGTATATTTTTTTCTTAGTTTCTCACTTTTCATTTATTATTTCTCTATTTTACCCGTAGATGACTTTGCTCCGGGGAACCGGGGCAGGTCAGCAGTGGTTGCTAGATCCTGGTTAGTTAGTCATTTGACCTCTTGACCACATCTGTTTCTTCACTGCTCATTTGCACTGAGCAGCGCTCGTTAGACACTCCTTTAGTACACCCCCGGATGGTAGGAGACAAAACTGGATCTACAGCGTATCCGAGTAGCGGACAAGCCGTTGGCAGGGCAAGTCCGACTGCAACTGTTCACACTCAGACAATGCTTAGCGCCAGCCCCCTACCAGTTTTGCCTTCCATCAGTGGGTATCCTTTATTATTCAGGAGACCAACTGCATGCCCCAAAGCCCTTTGGTATGTTCTGCAATGGCCCTAAGTTTACAGCATCAGATGTCCCCTCTGGGAATGTGTTTTCACAATGTAATCTTAGAATGACAAACACTAGGAGCACTACCACTATACCCATAGCTCTGAAGAGCTCTAAGTCTTACTAACTAAGGTAATCACTGCCACACTTTTAAATGCCCGGTGGCTGGGTAATAGTGCCTCTGACATGGGTGACTTTTTGGGCACTCATGCTTTAGATTTGATGTTTATTACCAAGACCTTCGCTGGTATTTCTTCTGACCCAGATCTTATCGCTGCCACCCCACCTGGTTTCCTGATACATAGACTTGATCATTTAGGGAAAAAGGGGGGGTTTGGCTAGCAATGATTTTTCGGGAACATTTAAGGCCCAGTGCTAGCCCCTACCTGCTGCACTTTAGTATGAAGCTATACCTTTTAAAATTGGTCTTACCAATCATTATCTATTCAACGGGCTTCTTCTAAATAGACCCGCAGGTCCACCTCCCTTAACAAGAGCATTCTGCTCTGCGACTTGAATGCCAACTCCCCCGATTTCACCATTCTAGGTGACTTTAATTTTCATCTGGAAAATTTTACAGACAAAGACACTAGTAACCTTTCTTCCTGACTCCCTGGTGTCCCTCTGACTCTCTCAGCTAGTGGAGGCCTCAACTCATTCCGTCTGCCGCATTCTGGATGGGATTTCTTCTGCCAACCCATATCTTTGAGTGACAAATATTCTACCACTCCTCTGCTTTGCCCATAGCACAGTGATGTTCCAGATACTATTGGAGGCTAATTCAGCGAAAACCTCTTCCTTGGTTGGTTAAGAAATCATGCCTTTTATGGCACAATATCACCACAGAGCTTCTCTCTACTCATCATGCTCAGTTCAGGCCCAAATGTCCTCCTGATGTAGATGAGGCAACTGAATCCTAACACCTGTGGCTTAGCTCCGGTATTAATAAAATGCCCCACTTAAGCCTCAATTAATCATTGGCTTTCTTCTTCTAGACCCTAGTTCAATAGGAACCTTAGAATCCACAAACAAACCTGTAAAAGAGTTGAAAGAAAATAGTGCTCCACATATGACCTCGGCGATATAGCCATTTATTAGAAGGCCTTTAAGACATACAAGGAGTTGTTACAAAAAGCAAACTCTAGTTACATCAATAAAATTGAATCGGCACTTAACACCCCAAGAAGCTCTTTGCCAAAATGTATGTAATCTATAAAATGTTTCTCTGCAACAACCCCTTTGATTCCTCTTCTAATTCCAGGGATGATACTGGAGTTTCTGCATATTTCTAAGACACTTTATGATGTCCCCACATCTACATCTGCCATACAAGTGGCAGGTTCTCTAGATACCAGTATCCTTCTTTCGTCTTTTACTCCTCTTTCGAGATGGCACATGTCTTGTTTAGCCAAATCCATTCAGATTCCCAGTGAGACCCCTACTTCCCCAAAATTCTTCACATGGCATCTAATATTATTCCCAGTCACCTTAGGCTCATCTTCAATACAATGTTCCCCACCGGACACTATCCTAAACAATGGAAGATGGCCTCCATTGTGCTTTTTCTGAAAATATAAAATCTGGATATCACTAATCCCCAAAAATATAGTCCCATCTCACTTCTGCCTTTCTCCACAAAGTTGGTGGAGAAAGCAATTAACACAGAGATGACTCACTTCATTTAGAAGAACATGCTCTTTTAAGCCACTCAGTTTGGCTTCAGGCTTCATCATAGCAAATAACTGGTATTGATAACTGCCTCAAAAGAAATCAGACATACCCTGGATGCTGGAGGAAACACTGCTAGAATTTTGTTAGATCTCTCCACAGCGTTTGACACGAGGAACCTCTTTATGGATCGCCTTCACGCCTTGGGAATTGAGGGTCTGGCCCTCAACTTCTTTCAGGCTTTTCTTGCTGACAGTTCAGTTTGAGAACTTAACGGACACAAATCATCTTCCTTCTCCCTCCCCTGTGGGGTCTCCCAGGACTATGCCTTGAGTCCGATCCTCTTTAACCTGTATGTCACTCCTTTGGCCAATCTGATCAAATTCTTTGGATTTGCAGTAGTGCCATAGGTGGATGAAACACAGATTGCAGTGTTGATTGAAGGGAACCCAGACAGTGTGGCCTCCCATTTTCATGACTATAAGCAGGAAGTTGGTAGATGGATGGCCAGGAACTCTCTGAAACTAAACTCAGAACAAAACTGTGGTTCCGATGTTTGGGAGCAACATTTCACTTTGGCCCCCTAAGTGGTGGCCTCAGGAATTACTGATGCTACCCACTCCGGCTGAGAAGTTTACAAATCTAGGAATATACTTTGATAACAAACTGTCCTTTGAAGGGCTGGTGAACTTAATTTCTCATTTTTTTTTTATGTTCAAAACGCTTAGGAAAATATATTGATTCATCCCCTTAGATCTGCGGAAATCAGTCATAACAGCTTTCATCTTTTCCAAGTTAGACTATTGCTGTGTGCTATTTCTGTGCCTCCCCAAAAAAAACCTACATAAACTATAGATAATTCAAAATGCTGCTGCTTTTCTTTTTATGGGAATCCCCCGATATCAATTGGCTTCCCATGCCCTTCTCATCCTTCACTGGCTCCTGATAAAGAAATGGATTGAGCTTAAATCTCTTTGCATTGCCTTTAAAGCACTACACAGAAAAAACCTGGGTTCCCTGAAAAGGTACATCCCAAAAATATCCTTCTGAAGCGCTTCCTTAGCCAACCTTGTTGTCCCCAAAATAAAAGAGCCACTTGGGGAGACAGAAGGTTTTTATTTCCATTACTGCAGGACTCTGGAACACCCTGACATCAGAGTTAAAGAAAAAACAATCTTCTAGCTTTCTGGAAGAGGCTAAAAAACCTGGCTGTTTAAGAAATAGTTTCTACATGCTGAATAATGCTTACATGTCTCTCTTTGGCATCTCTTCTCTCTTTCTCTCTCTCTCTCTCTCTCTCTCTCTCTCTCCTCCATGAAACTTTAGCACCTAGAAACCCTTGGGTAGTAGTGCACTGTACAAGTTTCAATTTAATTTAATTTTATAATGGGTGAGGCGTCAAATCCAAAACTGTTGGATTTTCCAGTAGGGTCTCCAACTGTTCCCTTCTCTTTTTACTCTTGCTTTCGGCCCAATATACCTAGTTTCTTGATGTGTGTGGATATAAATTCAGGAGAATGGAACTAGGTGGGTTGCCTCTTGCTCTCCCCTTGTAAAGTAAGTATTCAACCTCATCACAATTTGAAAAAATAATTAAATCAATCACTTTGCCAATTGCACCATTTACAAAGCTTCTTCTACATTTAAGTTACATTGCAAAATTACTCAACACTTTTTGCACATGCGTAAACAATTTTGCTTGCAGTTTTTCAGTTAGTGGCATTGTTACTCCTCGGTGTTAAATTTTTTACAATAGCTGTAATTTCCAAGATATCTTCTTTCTCAAGTTTCAGTAAATCTTTAATGCAGGTTGAGCACTCTTGTAGAGTAGGCATAAAACAGACTATGAATTTCTATCAATTAAATTGTACATTAGTTGATTCTCAGATGGAAATAGGTTTTTAGTAAGCAGGTTTTCTAAAGCATGCTTGCTCTCCTTTGTGAGAACTCCTAATCTAATGGTCTTCAGATATCTCCGTATTCCACATCAGAAGCTTTACTCATTTTCTTTACCAGTTCCTTGTATTCAAAGGTTAACCAAATATTTATGTTGCCAATGCTTCCTAAGGAATTTCTTGTTTCATGATGGAGACGTGTCTTGAAAACAGGCTGCTCTTTCACAGGGATGAGTTGCATAAATCACCAAAGACAATTCAATGGTTTCCTCCAAAGAGTACGTCTTACTCTGTGTTAAAAATCTGCTGCATGCTTAAGTGTACAAAGGCAAGCATTACGTTTGAAATCATGCACCCCTCATCAATGATCAAAAGATTCAGTTTCTTCAAAACTCTTCATAACTCATGACAAGCTTCACCAGAAAATTTTGGATATTCCAGTTTATTGTCATGTTCAACAGGTAGCATAAGAAGTCAGGTAATTACTTTAATGTTGTGTGCATCTAAACTAGTTGGTGCTGTTATTATAAAATGAAAATATGATTCAGTTGTCCTCTGTAGAGAAGTGGTGAGTACTTTAATTAAAAAGCCTTTCCCATTCTCATCTTAACCACTGATGTACAGCTTTATTGGCTTGAAGAAAGAGCAATGACATTCTTTCTTCTCATGCAGAAATCCATGTTCTATTTTACCTTTTACTACAGTATGAACTTCTTTCTATTCATCGCACAGTTGTGCTACTAAGGGCCTGATTACAAAGCGGTTACTAAAGCATTCCCACCTAGGACTCGAATACGATGCGGTTAGGAAGATCACTTAACAGCATTTGCTCTTTCCAAATTGTATCGGGAACATGTCTACCCAGACGAGCGCCCGATTACGATGCAGTTAGGAATATAGGCTCCCATTGATGTCAACGGGAGTCCAACTAAATCGTATCTGGAAAAATCTGGATGCATCTTACTCGGTCGGTCGGCCTCCAAGTTGGTCGGAAACCATTTCCAAATGGATTAGATCAGGAAGATTACCTAACTGCATTGTAATCGGGCCCTATGTGTTAAAATTCAGACTTTCCTTTCTTGCTTGTTGCATTGCAGTTTTCACCCACTCATAGCTATGGCTGCTTCATTTTGATAATTGCCTGTCCAACTGGATCTTGATTCAGAGATGCAGAACTTTGGCTGCTTTGTGAACTATCCTTAGTTACTTCAGCAGCTCATCTTTCAACATTTGCAAATGGTTTGAAAAGACTGGAAACTGAATACTGCTTTTACATCATTGAAAGTTTCTTCATAACAGTGGTAGTATCCAAGTAGTTCTGATTCAGCACACCCAGGCTTGAACAGTTGTAGAAGAACCAAATATAAAAACTCGATTTTCACTGCATTTTGGCAACTCAGTTTTCCTTGGTAGAATAGATTTCCTTTGCTCTGTTTCACCAAACAAGTGTTACCTCGAACTACTACATATTTCCTTCTTCTATGTTTTCAATCACATTTTTTTTGCAGCTGTAGTGTTGAAGTACTTCATGATGACACATGTCTCTTAGATGTCGACTCCTACTTGGATAGCATGTATCCAACATATTTGTTTTCACAATGTCTGTACTTTCTAGGTCAAACTCTATCAGATACTGAATTTCTAGGAAAAACTTTAAAATTGTATTCCGTGTACATGCCAAGCCTAAACTTACCCAAACAAATTCTGCTTGACTTTGAGAACAAACATGCTGAACTGGTCACAGCACTCATAGTAGTCTATCTCTCTATGGGAAAGAATTTTTTTCAAGCTGAAGCTGTACAATTTTTTCAATGATAGACACTTTCCTGCAGAAATCTTCTCCCACAACTCCTTCAACTTTGTCTTCTCTGAATTTGAGTTGTCTGCCACAAATTGTAGATCAATTTTTGCATTTCACATCTTTAAAATCACAGGGTTTGTAGTCATTTACATATTTGGAGGCCTCTTTTTTTCTCAGGTTGTGTGTGTTTTTTGGTGATTTCCTTGGCAATGTATGTAGGACTGCAGACATAAAACTATTCACTATTAATTGTGAAATCACAGGTTGTGGAAATCAAAATCAAAATCTTGCGTAAAATTTTTCTTTACATCTATATTATCAATGATAGTACTTCCCACATGTCTGAGTTTGTGTCCATAGAACTTGCCATCTGATGCTGCATTGACCCCTGCATCTTGGGATGGCACATGTCACATACTGTTGAATGAAAGACAAGACATATTCATCTCTATCTCGTCAAAATTTTGTTGCATCCTTTTTCCATAACAGCATGTGAATATGAGGAGCATCTCTAGATTGGTAGTTTATGTGCCAAAAGTAATCAATAACTTTATCAAGAGGAGGATTACTTTTGCTGCAGATGAAATAGCTCATGGCTTGAAACCTGTGTTTAAAATATCTGCAAACAATTTGCAGAATCTAACAAGCAGATTTCTGCTGCTGTGTTCACTTTGATATCCTTTATGGTTGAGTTTGCCTTTCCCAAAAATTGAAGCATGTCATCCCAGGCAGCGCTGAGACAGAATATTGAGTTGGAAATGCCGACTTACACAAATATCGAGTTGGAAATATCGTGATTCAGAAATATCGACAGCAAGAATATTGTGGTCAAGAATATCGAATTTAAGGTCAGAAATATTGTTCTAAAAAATATAGAAGTCATTAATATTGTTAGCAGAAATATAGATGTTTAAAATATCGATTTTTTATTTAGTGTTATGTATTTTAGTTTATATTTTAAATGCATGAGATATCTTTCTTTGTACAAGTATTGTTTATGTTTTTTTAATAATGTGTTACCTTTTTATTAGTTAGGAATTTTATTTTAATTAAATGTTGTACTTTTTAGTTCTGTAGTGGGTTGTGGGTTTATAATGGAATAGGGTGGGAAGTAATTTAATTATAATTAATTAATGAGTGTTCTTTTATTTATTTAATTTACATTTTATAGCATTAATTGTGGGAAGTAATTTATTTGTAATTAATTATTAATTATTGTAATTGTGCAACTTTTTTGTAGGTGTGGGTTGTGGTTTTTTTTGAGGTTAAGGGTTGGAAGTAATTTATGTTAAATTAATTAATAAGTAATTGTTAATTTATATTAACTAATTCATTCATAATTAATTATAGTAATTGTGTGATTTTTTAGGTGTGGGATGTGGTATTTATGGGGAAAAAGGGTGGGAAGTAATCTATTTTATGTATTTAATTATTAGTTCTTAATTAATAATAATTAATTAATTGATAGAAAATAAATTACGGAAATTGTGTAATTACTTATAGGTGTGGGCCGTGGGGTATATAGGGGTAAAGAGTGGATAGTAAGTTAAGTTTAGTTAATTATTAATTGGTTGTTAATTTATATTAACTAATTAATTGATAATTAATTATGTAAATGTGTGAATTTTTTTAGATATGGGTTGGTTGTGTTTATGGGGTAAAGGGAGGGAAGTAATTTGTGTTTAATTAATTAGTAATGAGTTGATCATTAATATTAATTTATATTTAAATAGGGTATTTGTTTATATTTGTTTGTGTGTCGGTTTTATTGTTACAGGGGTACAGTGTGGGGAGTAAATAATGTTACTCACTATATAATTAGTTGTTAAATGCTATTAGTTTTTGCATTGAATTAAGTTTTAATTGTATAATAATTTTTTTTACAGTTTAACTTTAGCTGTGGGTTTTGTGAATTATAGAAACAAGGTGTGGGAAGTTAAATAATTTTATGAGTTTTAATTTGTTTTTTAATTAATAATATTGCTTTAATTGGTAATTATTATGTCAGTTGAGGAAGTACATTATTTTAAATTTAGATGGGGGTTGTGAATTGTGTGGTGGCATAGGGTAGGAGCTACTAACAGTAAATGTATGTAATAATTAATGTTTTCGTTTCTAAATAATTCTTAATTAAAATTATATATTTGTTTGGGAATTATTTTTTATTTTATTTAATGTAATATTTGTAGGTATGTGTTATTTCTATTTAACATTATAATATATTTTTTCAAACATTTTAATATTAAATATATTTGTATTTGAATATTTAACACATTTATATATTTTTTAATTGATTTTTTTTAAATATGTTTCTGTTCTTACAATGTTGTTTGTTTTAAATTTTGAACTGACCGCAGTGAGAATATTAATTGTTACTTCTCTGAAATCCAACACTTTCCCTACTGTTGCACTCACAGGAGTTTGAATAGTAATTTTTACCACTCCGCTATCCAACACTTTCCCTACTTTTACACTTATAGGAGTTGGATTAGTAAATGTTATCCCACCACTGTCCAACACTTTCTCTACTGTTGTACTTACTGAAGTGGGAATAGTAATTTTTACCCCTCCACTATCCAACACTTTCCCTACTATTGCACTCACTGGAGTGGGAATAGTAATTTCCTCCCCCCGGCTGTCCAACACTTTCCCTACTGTTACACTAATTGGAGTGGGAACTTTAGGTTTGAAGATTTAAATTTGTACCGCTCTTCTATCCAACACTTTCCCTACTGTTGCACTTACTGGAGCTGGTATAGTAATGTTTACCTCTCCGCTATCCAACACTTTCACTACTGTTGCACTCACTGGAGTGGGAATAGTACTTTTTACCCCTCAGCTATCCAACACTTTCCCTACTTTTACACTTATAGGAGTTGGATTAGTTAATGTTATCCCACCACTGTCCAACACTTTCTCTACTGCTGTTCTTACTGGAGTGGGAATAGTAATTTTTACCCCTCCGCTACCCAACACTGTCCCTATTATTGCACTCACTGGAGTGGGAATAGTAATCCCCCCCCCCCGGCTGTCCAACACTTTCCCTACTGTTACACTAACTGGAGTGGGAAATTTAGGTTTGTAGCTTTCAATTTGTACCGCTCCTCTACCTCTATCCAACACTTTCCCCACTGTTGCACTCACTGGAGCTGGAATAGTAATTGTTCCTCTCCGCTATCCAACACTTTACCTACTGTAAATATATATATATATATATATATATATATATATATATATATATATATATATATATATATATATATATATATTACCTACTGGCGGTCGCCAGTAGGTATATATAGTTAGGATTTTTTCTCTATGGGTTTTTTGAAAATTCTATGTCTAATAACTTGGGCGTTTGTGGACGGAATTGGCTGAAATTTTCAGGAAAATGGCACATTTTGTTTTCTGAGCAGCCCCTGAAAATTTTGGGGGGGTTCGTCAAGGGGGGGCCGAGAAAAAAGGGGGGTCCCAAAACGCGTTTTTCCCATGTTAATTTCGATAGGGCGGTTGGCCTCACTTTTAGCCCGAACGGCTGAATGGATTTGCACGAAACTTGGCAAAATTGTAGGGACTGGTAGCCCGATGTGCCTTTTGTAGGTCTCAATATATGTGCTCCAGTGGATTTTGAGAAATTAACGTTTAAAAAAAGATATATATCTGTAACAGCGGACTGGGCAGCGGCCCAGGACGCGTACTTGTCGCGCAACGGAGCTTTGTGAAGCGAAGCTGATTGGTTCTCCGGCGTCTGTCAACATTCCAAACAGTCCGTAGCGGCCGCTATCTTGTCTCTCGGTAGGATCGAGAGACAAGAGGAGGTCAAAACAAAGGGGGAAATAACTATAAGGGGGCATAGTAGATCCTCGCTGACCCCCTAGGTTTGATGTGGAGGTTTTAAAAGGGCCCCGCGGGGCAAAAAAAAATAATAATAATAATAATCGAACGGCTGAATGGATTTGCACGAAACTTGGCAAAATATTAGGGACTGGTAGCCCGATGTGCCTTTGCTAGGTCTCAATATATGTGCTCCAGTGGATTTTAAGAAATTAACGTTCAAAAAAAGATATATATCTGTAACAGCGCTCCGCTTCGCGTAACGGAGGTTTGCGAAGCTGATTGGTCATTCTGTCACTGGGCTATAGTTGGGCTACATCTGGCTGATATTTGGGCTACATTTGTTTTTTTGTGTGTCTGGCGGCCATCTTTGGGCTACATTGGGCTACATTGGGCTACATTTGGGCTCCAACATATATATAGGCCAATGTAGCCCAATATATATTTTTCAAAGTTAATTTTCGTAAAAACCACTGGAGCATATATCTTGAGACATAGCAAAGGCACATCGGGCTACCAGTCCCTACAATTTTGCCAAGTTTCGTGGAAAACCATTCAGCCGTTCGAGCTAAAAGTGAGTCCAACCGCCCTATGGAAATGAAGGAAATGAATGGGTAATTTGTAATTAGCAAATAGCTCATCGCAAACTAGGAATGGTAAAGAATCGCTATTTATTCCTTAAAGTTCGCTATTTAGGAAATGCAAAAAACTTTGATGATACATATGGCGGTTCATCTCTAACAAGATAAGAAGCATAGGGATACATTTATGATGACTGGCGCATCACCAGGGATGTGTTAGTCATTCTGTGCCGCTGTTCCGTCACCTATGGTGTGCTGCATTTACAATGCGGCGCATCATGGGGCAAAAACAGCACAGATGCGTGATGTATCTGTGCCGTAAAGGTGGCGCATTGCTGGAGTTGTATCGCAAGTGTGATGAAGCTCCAGCAAGGGTCGGGGTGCCCCTGTCGCAGGGTTTCTGTTCTCACACAGAACTGTGGACAGAGGATTGGAACCTCGGCGAATTAGGGTGTCCCAAAACTCACGTTAGTAATCAAAAACTCCTTAGCAAGCTAGGTACAGTGTCACATTGGATATAACAAACTCTCAATGTTTAGACAATCCAGAATATGAACTTATAGTACCTCAGGATACGTGGAACTCATGAACAGTCGGTCGTTATATATTTCTTAGAAACCAGAACATGGAGTTAAGAAGAACACATGTGTATTTGAAATGTTTATTTACTAATGCCGTCTTCACAGGCGTAGTATCTTAGATAATACAAGTACACATATTATCAGTAGCAAAATTACCAGCATAGTTACTAGTACATAAAAAGCGAATGGTTATAGTATGTTAACAAGCTGTAAATGAATAAGAGTTAGCAACACTTATAAGCAGCCGCGGGCCGTGGAGGGAGTTACGGAGGGGCAGGGAGGCGGGGAGGGGGAGGGGCAAGGTAGAGAGGGCTCCACCCTGCTTCTCCCCCTCCCCGCCTCCCTGCCTCACCGTAACTCCCTCCACGGCCCGCGGCTGCTTATATCTCACCCTCCCTAATACACATATTATATTATGTGCTAAGAAGGTCTCTTTGTGTTGGTTTAGGGCGTGCCCATACTTTAGTGTCTTAGATTTGAAGGAATCACATCAGCATACACCAGCTCTCTCTTCATGTGAGCCGCATCAACTGTTGTGTATGTGTGTTCGGCAAAGCAATATAAAACCCGCCTCATGCCCAGAATTGGCAGAAGTTGCACTTATGTTATGAGTATGAAGTCGTGGAGATCAGACCTCATAACAATTCTGTATCGTGTTGTTCTTGAAACTTTAGCACTCGCTGTACAGATATAGTTTAACAAGCAAAGCAGATAGTAGAGCAATAACATATTATTCTCATGTAAACCACGATGAACTACTAGGTGGAAAGCTAAAGCAACAACTAAGTGTCGTGTGCAGAAGTTGCAAAAAAGGAAAAATGGCGTTTAAACCGGTAATGAGCCCATGCTAACTTAACACGGTGTAAAGATATCCAGGACCTAGATGACACCTCCCCATGATCCGGAAACGAACTGAATAAGATAATAGAAGTGCCATCTCATGAGAGCAGATTGCAAGTTTATATGTGGACGGTCCGCAAGGTAAAGCATTAAAAACTAGGAAAATTTAATGCTAAAGAAAAATAAAACAGCCAAGTACTTTATCGAGTCTTAAGCCAATAGGCAAGGTAAATAATAAAAACTTGACAAATAAGTCAATGAATTGTCAATGAAATGCTAGTACTCAGCATATCAAACATGAAAAAGGTCTATGACATAACTGTGTATGCAAAATAAGCTGCAACAGCCTCCAATAGGAAGTCACCGTCTTCATCCGAAAACAGTTCAGCCATCCAATTTAAAAGCGGAAAAGAACATACGTGCTCTCCCAGCACCGGATCCTCTATCACCATCAGAGGACAGCTCGGTGGGTTTTCAAGAAAGCTCTGTTCCAAGAAAGACTGTGCTGCCGCCAGTAAATTCCAGGGACCAAGTAGTCCATGCATCAATGCCACAGCCATAATCCTTTCGCCAGGACAAACCAACTCGTGAGTAATGATAGGAGTCATCAGCTGATTAAAGTCGACGTCAGGAGAAACCGGTCCGCAGAGACACAAATCAATGGCCCAATCGAAATCACAGGTCAGGCAGTGAAATACAGGCTGGACACAGGTGAAGTAGGAGAATCGAAAAGATAATCCATATGCCGTGCTTAATATCGCCAACGGCATTGTGCCATAATATTCTAGCATGCGATTGCGGAACAGTGTCAGCAGCTGCAGGGTGGGAGGTTGCATAGGAGGGACATCCATATTTAAAAATGTAAAAAAGCACAAGAGCGTCCGCTGGTAATGCAAGTAAAAATGCCAATCCACGAACCAGAGTGGAGAAAATAGAATGAAAGGAAGCAGGGATGAGTCCAAAGATTTTCTCAAATGAAGTCACGAGACCACTGGTAACAACTTTAAAAAAGTGCGCCAGGGACTTTGCGGAGGATGCGTTAAAGATAGTCGGAACCATCTTGCTGAATTTGAAAGGCAAATCTGAATTGAAAAGTGTGTGCACCTCTGTACGGGTGTTCGCTATGTGAAGCACGAAAGTTTCACGGGCCGAACTCAAGGCCACCTCTCTCTGAGACAAAAGAGCTCTTATTCTTGCCATGCCGTTGAAATCTGTCCCAAGGTTGGTATTTGTGGCCAGATTGAAAACTCCCTATGTTCATGTGTGGGAGGAAATAGAACATTTCTGCAGCAAATAACCCGTTCACTTACTGTTACGATAAAAGGAATACTTTTAATTAACTCAGAACAATCTTCATTATTGAGCATCAAATAACTACCATTTTCCAACAACTTGAACGTGGGGATGATAGCAGGAACTGGCGTGCCTTGCAACACGCAAGCCATATTTGGTCGGTGTTTGTTGCATGAACCGTGTAACTGTATGTGCCTACACATTAGTGAATGATCTGGCGTCTCAGTGCATTCCTCTCCATTCAGATAAACTTCTTGATCATCTTTGAAACATCTGTATGTGTATGGAAGCGACCAGACCTCATGAAGAAAAGCACTACCTAAAGGTTCATAACGACCTATTGGTATATATTTCATACAATTTGAAAACTTATATAAAGCAAAAGGCAGCGTTATTAAACCGTGGATAAGGCACGTTGCCAAAAAACCCGCAATCCTCTGCTGATGATGTCACTGAGCATGTCATGAATGATGTAATATGTGACATCATCAGCAGTGGATTACGGGTAATAGTATCTCTAGTTTACTCCCCTATAGCTGTCTTTCTTTTAACATAAGTGTCTGTTTCCTTCCCTTATACTTACTGTTTTTGGTTCGCTTCCGGTTCGCGTACCGGGGAGCGAACTGGGAAGCGAACTAAGAGAAATAGAGGTTGGCACAGTTCCAAATATTGTACCAATTTTTTAATAACGGGGAGGTAGTTCTGAAAAGAACTTTTTTTTTTATTTTTCAGAATTTTTTTTTACTTTTTTTGAATTTTTCTGAACAGTTTTATATTTTTTGGGGTTTTTCTTGGAGGGGGCAATGAAAACGATTCATTGTAAAGGGCTCAACAGGAGCAACAAAACAAAAAAAAGAAGTATTTATTATTTTGGGCGTTTCGTACAAACTTGCATATGATAGTCAATAGCTCTGTTGATCAGAGTGATGCTTTTTTCTCCGTAGGAAATGAATCAATCGCAAAATACGCAGATGTGTTTTACATCACCAAATCTCATTTGTATATTTGGCACCATCTCCCTGCCCTCTGGTCCCGTTACTTCCGGTACAACAGATCTTCTGGCCATAATAGGGAGATTATCTAGGTCGTTCCGAAACTGTGCAGCACTGTAGTTGTTAGGATGCCACCTAGTCATATGGCGATGCATTGTGTAGTTTCCGAAACTGTATTTTTTGTCGGTCCCTCTGGACAGTCTATCTTGACATATAAGGCAAGTTACGTATCTTGCATTTACTTTTTTCTGACCTTTGGGAATTTTAAAAAATTGCCAAATGAAGTTTTCTTTCCGGTGAGACGTCCTGGGCTGCTCAGGCAAAAACTGCCTCTCTTCGTGCTCGTCCTCCTGTTCCTCTTCTTCCTCTCCTTGTTGAATTATAACTTGAGCAGGTGGTCCACTCTTCCTTGGATGTGGTGGAGGTGGTGGGGAAGCACCAGCTGAAGCTACTAAAGAAGCCATTGCTCAGTGATCACAAAGGGTCTTTCTCTCACAATGATGAAAGTCAGAGTGAGGAAAGAAGGAGGGATTTTCATCATTTGGGAAAAACAAGAGTTCTCAACCAATCAAAAGTGTTCATTTTAGATTATATGACCTAGGCTTACATCATTAGGAAACCAAAAGTGAAATGAACCAATGAAAAGTGTTATTACCAAGTCACATGACTTGCTGTGTTTACGTTAAGCGCTTTGCAGGGCCTCCCGGTTTGCTTCCAGAAACCTGCGCTTTGCGACTCGCTTCGCGTACCAGTTCGCTAACGTTGTACGTCATATGACGTATCACGCGACAACGTGAAACGTCATGCGGACGGGAGGCGTCACGATGTTGTTTTCTAACGCGGCACTTGCGGTAAAGAAACGTTTACCGGCTCGCGGTCTATTTCGCGGCATCAAGGTCAGCTAACGGGAAGCTTCCCGATTCGCGAAGCGGGAACGAAGAAAAAAAAATATTTAAAAAAAAAATTATTCATAAACATATAAAATATATATTTGGATTTAAAGAAGAATACATTTTACAGCTACAGATATTAGCTGTTAAAAAACCAATGAAATTCACAGAAAAAACCATAGGTTATAGACCATATATAGTTAGGAATTAGCATTTACAAAACCTTGAAAATTCACTGAAAAAACCATAGGTTATAGACCATATATAGTTAGGAATTAGCATTTAGAAAACCTTATTTTACTCACACAAAACCATTGAAATTCCATATATAGTTAGTTGCACTAACTATATATCGCGCACCCGCAATCCACTGCTGATGATGTCACATATTACATCATTCATGACATGGTCAGTGACATCACTGATGACATCACTGATGACATCTCAAATGACATCACTGATGACATCACTGATGACATCTCAAATGACATCACTGATGACATCATGACACACCAATACCAGTTACTACATAAGCACTCACTGATTCCTACGTCTACACACACATTCACTCATTCACCCATACAATCACTCATACATACAGTCACTTATTATTACAACACTATCATATGCACTCATACACCTATGCAGACAGTCACACACTGCCACTCATCCATGGAGTTACTCACACACCAAGCCAGTCCTGTAAAGAATCAATCACACTTCCATTTCTTCATCTATACAGTTGAACACAGAACACCATACTTCAGTGACATCACTGATGACATCACTAATGACATCTGAAATGACATCACTGATGACATCTCAAATGACATCACTGATGACATCATGACACACCAATACCAGTTACTACATACACACTCACTGATTCGTACGTCTACACACACATTCACTCATTCACCCATACAATTACTCATACATACAGTCACTTATTATTAGAACACTATCATATGCACTCATACACCTAGTCAGTCCTGTGAAGAATAAATCACACTTCGATTTCCTCATCTATAGTTAAACACAGAACACCATACTTTTCACACATATACTAACACATACTTACTCTCTTATACAATCACTGATACAAGTACACATTGATATGCACAGAGTCACACACCTCCCAGCCAGCCACACACACACTCAGTCTTCCATACATCCAGTCATTCTTCAATATGTAAAACGTATTTAAACTTTACAAAAACACACAGACACTAGATGATGTCATCAGTGATGTCATTTGAGATGTCATCAGTGATGTCATCAGTGATGTCATTTGAGATGTCATCAGTGATGTCATCAGTGATGTCACTGACCATGTCATGAATGATGTAATATGTGACATCATCAGCAGTGGATTGCGGGTGCGCGATATATAGTTAGTGCAACTAACTATATATGGAATTTCAATGGTTTTGTGTGAGTAAAATAAGGTTTTCTAAATGCTAATTCCTAACTATATATGGTCTATAACCTATGGTTTTTTCAGTGAATTTTCAAGGTTTTGTAAATGCTAATTCCTAACTATATATGGTCTATAACCTATGGTTTTTTTCTGTGAATATATATATATATATATATATAGATAGATATATATATATATATATATCTATATTCACTGAAAAAACCATAGGTTATAGACCATATATAGTTAGGAATTAGCATTTAAAAAACCTTATTTTACTCACACAAAACCATTGAAATTCCATATATAGTTAGTTGCACTAACTATATATCGCGCACCCGCAATCCACTGCTGATGATGTCACATATTACATCATTCATGACATGGTCAGTGACATCACTGATGACATCACTGATGACAACATCCAGTGATTATGTGTTTCTGTAAAGTTTAAATATGTTTTACATATTGAAGAATGAGTGGATGTATAAGTGTCTGAATGAAGGTTTTAGTAGGTGCGTGATTGACTGTATGAGTGAGTGATTAAATGCGTCTTACTGAATGCACGGGTTAGTGACTAAACTGTCTGAAAGTGTGCATCAGTATGTCTGTTGTTGTGCAAGCTGCTGCATGTGTTGATCAGTAGCTATATAAGTAGCTATATGGGTTATTGATTGGTTGCACAAGTATTTGTATGGGAGACTGAGTGGGTGTATGGCTGGCTGGGAGGTGTGTGACTCTGTGCAGATCAATGTGTACTTGTATCAGTGATTCTATAAGAGAGTAACTATGTGTTAGTATATGTTTCAAAAATGTAAGGTGTTCTGTGTTTAACTGTATAGATGAGAAAATGGAAGTGTGATTGATTCTTTTCAGGACTGACTAGGTGTGTGAGTAACTCCATGGATGAGTGGCAGAGTGTGAGTGTCTGTATAGGTGTATGAGTGCATATGATAGTGTTGTAAAGATGAGTGATTGTATGTATGAATGATTGTATGAGTGAATGTGTGTGTAGACATAGGAATCAGTGAGTGCGTATGTAGTAACTAGTATTGGTGTGTCAATGGTTTCAAAAATGATACTCTCTATTTAACACTGGGTGTAACGGAGGTTATATTACAGTGTGAGGAGATGCATTGTATTATCACATGAATGATATCATCAGTGATGTGATCATTGATGTCAAGTGAGATGTCATCAGTGATGTCATTTGAGATGTCATCAGTGATGTCATCAGTGATGTCACTGACCATGTCATGAATGATGTAATATGTGACATCATCAGCAGTGGATTGCGGGTGCGCGATATATAGTTAGTGCAACTGTATGGAATTTCAATGGTTTTGTGTGAGTAAAATAAGGTTTTTTAAATGCTAATTCCTAACTATATATGGTCTATAACCTATGGTTTTTTCAGTGAATTTTCAAGGTTTTGTAAATGCTAATTCCTAACTATATATGGTCTATAACCTATGGTTTTTTCAGTGAATTTCAATGGTTTTTTAATAGCAAATATCATAAGCTGTCGAATGTCAAGTACGTGGTAAGTAAAAACATTTTCGTGTTTATGCACACTGATCTGCTTTGAATGCTGCCCCCCACCCCTCATTTCTATTAGGAGTACTCTCTCTTTGCAGATAGTGAAGGGTAGTTAACGCAGCCCTTTCCCCCCTTTGTAATCCGTCGTGCCTGCTTCTCTCTCCATTTGATTGATTGTTCTCTTTGGTTCATTCTCTATTTACAAACAAGCACAGAGTCAAAATACTCTGTTTAGTCTTTGCAGATAGCGAAAAAACGTGTAAAAAAACAAAAGGAATCGAGCAAAATCAGTAGGCCACTAATGGGATCTCTTTTTGACCTCGCTAAAATAGAAACATTAGGAACAACCTGATGAAAATAGCAATGCGTATGTACATAAGCGGCGTTCATTTGTGTTCACAGTACCCCTTGTTGATTGTTTGAATCGAGCATTGAATTGTTCGAAGTTGGTTCTCTTAAGGATCTTCTCTGCCTGCAAACGAGGAAGAATAGGAATATTCTCTCTCCCTTTGCAGATAGTGAAGGGTAGGTAACGCAAGCCTTTAACACGTCGTACCTATTTCATTCCTCATTGATTGATTGATTGTCCGAACATTGACTGTTTGGGAATTAGTTCTTTTTGGAGGTATTCCCTGTTTGCAAATAAACGTAGGAAAATCTTTGCAAGTAGTGAAAGGGTACGTAATGCGGACCTTTCTCCCCCGTTGTAATCTGTCATGCCTATCTACTCCCCACTGATTGATGCACCTGTTTCACCCGGACCATTTACTAGACATACGTCATCTGGCCCGACCAGAGAGCACCCCTAGTGAAAAGGACATATGCAATAATAACGAAGTGATCACTGTATCCTGTTAACAGAAACTTTAGCATGAAACAACCTGGAAAGAAAAGAATAGGAAATCGAAAATCAGTAGGCCACTGATGAACATGAACTTTTATTAAACAACGAACAAAGAAACGATAACATAACGTAATGATAAAACCTATTAATGTCCTAGAAACAAGAAAACGTTAGAAATATGCCAGTGGTGAGAGACCAGAAAAACAGTAAGAGAAACCAAATCACCCCTCGCTGTCCCACCGCCTGCCACGCCAAAAAAATCGATAGACTAGGGAAAATGCAAGTCAGTAGAACATCCGCCCCCACTCTGGAAACTTCCAAGGTGGGGCAGGGTTCCGGCTACGCCCAGCCGGGAGCAGCCCATATAAGGCAGGTCCTGCTGCCACGCCTCGGCCAGGAGATCCTAACGTAGGGTGTAGCCGGAGGAGAGGCCGAGACCAGCGGGACCCGGCCAGGGGATTGCCTTTACAACGCTGAACAGTTGCAGGGGGGGGGAATGTCTCCTCGACCCTCCCCTCTCTCTCCCAGTCCGGCCGCGGTGGCCCTTGAGAGTTGCAGGTAGTCCCGCCACATGCTCTTCCGGTCCGGCCACCAACGGTCGGGGGGCCGAGGCCGACGGGATCCGGCTGCAGCCAATAAACCAAGAAACCCGTTCATGGGGCCAGAGCCAGGGGCGTCCGGCCGACATCTACCGGAAGCCCGGCCCGAAGACGGACGGGACACTTCTTCTTTCTTGTATAATTGCTGCAACAACCCTGGGGGGGGATGTCTTGCACATGCCTCCGACCCCCCCCCCCTCGTCCTCATCGCCTGGTCCGGCCATAACAAATCTCAAGCGAGACGCCGTGGGGTGCACTGGGAGGGAGAGACGGTGCGAACAGGCCTCTCCCGCCTCCCCAGGTGGAGGCTTCCCAGCTGCACCCTCAGCGCTCCAGGCGCCCGGAAAAGGGTTCTTCCACTGTGGCCATGCTGCAACGTCTCGCCCGGCAGGGTGGAGCCCGTCCGCTCATTTGACCCCGCGATCGCCAGTAGCTACCGAACTCTCAAAATGGCGGTCGACCTGGCAAGAGCGGGCCCAGCATAAAGAAATGGCCCGGTCACTGGTTGACTCCACCACCGTAGTCCTCCACGACCTTGAAGATTCTAGAGGAGCCGCGGGAGTCTCCGACCCCCGATGGGGAATGACTGCCATGATCACCCGTGGAGTGACGAAACTGTATCCGCGGGACGTCGGCGCCAGCCTCACTTTGAATTACTAGAATCCTGCAGACCTCACTTCCGGTGAAAGCACAGTGTGACCCGGTAGGAAAAATTGTTGCACCCCCTCCCCTTTTTGACTGATAGTTCAAACCACCGATCCTTTCCTTTGCCCTTTTAACGGAACTTTGGACTGCCTCCCCCTCTTTTACATTTTCTAGAGAAAACAAAACATTAACCACTACAATAACATAGCAGTTGACACCAGAACTGTTTTCAAATTGAAAACCAACAACATCTTCAACAGAATCCTTTTTGTTTCTGCTGTGACCCTGCTACAGCACAGGCATTGTCCCCAGCAGTAATTCTGCAATGCCGGTAAGAATAGCTGTGGTGCCTACTGGACTCACTCACCCCCGCGGCGCCCCACGCCGTTATTTGCTGGGCGGCAACTTGCTAGACATCACTTTCGTGCCATCTAGATTTCAGCGCGTTCTGCTGCCTTGGAACTATTCGCACAACAGACCGCTACTGACAAGAATATTTCATTATTGGTGCTGTCAATTTCAATAAATCTATTGGATAATTCAAAAGAAATTGCCACGGTCTCTTCGTTGTTTAAATGTTTTTACTGTTTTTGTTTTGTTGTATATATTTATATGTTATTAAAGTTTGATATTCCTACTACTTTGTTGGAGTGCTATATATTTTTAATGTGACACATAATTGTAAAAACTTTGATGTACAAAGAGTGATTCCTGGAATCTTCCGCTTCAGGCTCGGTCCCCTCCCCAATCACAATACAGGATAGTTTTCAGATAGTAGGAACACGTGTGGTGTGACGGATCTCATCGGGTGTGGGCCTTGATCTACTATAACTCCTTTGA